>NC_085844.1:239433684-242248684 GCF_035594765.1 Anolis carolinensis | reverse complement strand
TTAAGGAAGTATCCTCCAGGCAGTCAGGTGTAGGGACGGGACGTCGGGGTGGAGGACCTGTCCCCTCTGTGAAGATAGTAGATGAGGGAGAGTTGGGAGAGTGCGGGGAGGATCCGCACACATCCGGAGTAGAGTTGGGTACCACGGCTGGCGTGGCCATGCAGGGGCGATCAGGATGGCCGATGTTGGCGTTAGATAGAGTCTCTCTATTACCCTCGAGATGAGAGGGAAGGGAGGAAAAAGATAGACGGGCTCGAGAGTCCAGTCGAGGAGAAACGCGTCTCCGAGACAGCCCGGAGTCGAGTTCGGAGGTAGTCTCGCTCCGAAGCGGGGAAGTTGAGCGTTCGAGGGGGAGGCAAAAAGGTCCAGAGCTGGCCAGCCCCAATCGTCGAAGATGGATTTCAGGATTTCAGGATCGAGACGCCACTCGTGGGGGGAGGTTGTTATTCTGCTTAGAGAGTCTGCTGGCATGTTTTGAGCCCCCGGAAGGTGAACCGCCGACAGGGTTATGTGTCTCGCTATGCACCATAGCCAAATGTCCATTGAGAGAGCCATCAGTTTTCTCGAGCCCGTACCCCCTTGTTTGTTGATGTAGTACATAGCTACTATGTTGTCCATTTGGATCAGAACAGTCTTGTGGGGAAGAAAGCGAGCAAACGCCCGGAGGGCTTTGAAGATTGATAACAGTTCTAGAAAGTTTATGTGGTGAGACTTCTCTTGGATGGACCAAAGGTCCCTGACGGTGAGGTTTGACATGTGGGCTCCCCACGCAAAATTGGAGGCGTCGGTCGTGATGGTGACTGACGGGAGGGAGGGATGGAAGGCAAGTCCCACACAAACGTTCGCTGGGTCCTGCCACCAACGAAGGGAGAGGCGAACCTGGTTCGGTACCGTGAGAAACATTGAGCTCGGATGCCGATGGGGTTTGAAAGAGTCTATAAACCATCTTTGGAGAGGTCTGAGACGTAGCCTGGCGAAAGGAGTAACCATGACCCTGGAGGCCATGTGACCCAGAAGAACTTCGACAGAGTGGGCTCGGATCCTGCGGTTGCGGAGGAGGAGAGAAAGGTGTTGTTGAAGGGCTAGGAACCTGTCCTTTGGTAGGGAGGCGGTTTCCGCGATGGAGTTGAAGAGAGCTCCGATGAAGCGGATTTCTGTGGCCGGGAGGAGTTGGGACTTTGAGACATTCAACTGAAGGCCCAGCCGTTGTAGAAGAGAAAGAGCTTGAGAGACGTGGTTTTGAAGGGATGAGGGGTCGGACGCGACAATCATCCAATCGTCCAAATAAGGAAAGACCATGCCCTGTTTTCTTAGGTGCGCTGCCACCACGGCGACCACCTTCGTAAAGACCTTTGGGGCCGTGACGAGGCCGAAAGGGAGAACTGTGAACTGGTAAGACTGTCCGAGGAGTTTGAAGGAAAGGAAGCGTCTGTGAGATCGACGTACCGAGACGTGGAAATACGCATTGCGTAAGTCTATAGAGGCAGAATGAAGAGGTTTAAGGCTCGCAGGTCGAGGATAGGCCGAAGACCTCTGCCCCTTTTGGGAACCGTAAAGTATCTCGAGAAGAAACCTCGAGTGTCCTGCTCGGAAGGAGAAGGCTGGATTGCGCCCTTCGCCAGAAGGGAGTCGACCTCGGAGCATATTTCTGGTGAAGGGTCGGTGTGGAGGATGTGACCCGTGGGGGGCAAAGTTTCGAATTCCAAGGCATAGCCGTCTCTGACAATGCGAAGAACCCAGGCATCTGAGGTTATAGACTCCCATTCGCGGTAGAAAGGAGCTAGGCGATCGAGGAAAGAGCAGAGAGGAAGGTTCTGGTCGGAGCCTAGGAAAGGCATGGCAGTGGCAGTAGTAGTGAAGGTAGAAAAGTCCCCGAGAGAGTGGGCATCAGGCCCGTCGTTGGGGTTGTGGCATAGCTGCAGCACCCTTGCCCCGACCTTTCGGGACCTGGTGCTGGCGGCGAGGTTGTTGCTGATGACTGTGGTGACTCGAGCTCGACGAGCGTCGAAACGGTTGGTGACGAAAAGGCTGAGGGTAGTGACGGTACCATTGCGGGAACCATCGGGTCCGCTGAGCCTGAGGTTGATCGGTCCCGCACTTTGTTGCGAGGATCTTGAAGTCATGATTGGACTTCAGTTTGTCATCAGTACCAGAGTTGAAAAGGCCCTGGGTGTCGAAAGGAAGGTCTTCGATCACTTGTCGAGAGGAAGAAGAGAGTCCTGAGGACCGAAGCCATGCATGCCGTCTGATCGCAACTGCGTGGGCAATCATTTTTCCGGCGGTATCGCCAGTATGTTTAGCCATTTGAATTTGGTGGTGTGCGAGGGAGTCCGCCTCCTGTTGGAGGGTCGAAAGGACTGACCGGTCTTCGTCAGAAAGTTTGGCGAAGAAAGGTTGGGCTTTTTCCCAGAGGATCTGTTGATAAGCGCCCATGCAGGCCCCGTAGTTCGCCATGCGGCAAAGGAGGAGAGCGCCGGAGTACAGCTTGCGGCCTACCGCATCGAATCGTTTACCTTCCCTGTCGGCAGGGGAGTTGGACTGTCGACCCGACGATTGGGAGGCCTTTACCACCATGGAGTTTGGGTCAGGGTGATGCTTGAGCCATTCCAAGGCTTCATCATCGGTTCGGTACCAGGCCTCTATTTTCTTAGAGGTTGGAGGTATCGAAGATGGAGTCTTCCAAGATGCCTGGATTACATCCAGGAGGTATGGAAGAAAAGGCAGCAAGGTGGCTGGCGGGGCTTGAGCTTGGACCCTCTTGGAAACGGGGTCGGTAACAGCTTTTGAGGTTTGCTTAATTTCCATCCCCAGAGCGTCTGCCATTTTGACCATCTGGTCAGAGAAAGCCCGGATATTATCCATCGGGGAAGGTGGGTCGACCTCGTAGGCGTCGTGAGGCGGGGAGAGGTCGAGACCGAGAGAGACAACGGAGGCGGAGAGGATCGACTCGGGGTGTTTGATATCGGGGTCATCCTCCTCGGGCCCTTGAGTGGACCGGGGAGGAGAAACAAGTGCAGAGTCCTGATGAGGTATCACCTCAAGAGCAGCGGGAGCCGGCCCTTGGACGCGGAAGCCTGGGCGGCACGGGCTAAGCGTGTCATTTGTCTACCCCTCTCGGGTGTTTGAGCCGGGGGAAAAAGCTCTTGTCGAGCCGGAAGACGAGATGGTGCTGGCTGGGGAGCCTTAATAACTGTCCTGACCGACTGGTCGGGGGAGACTTGAGCGTCCGCATCCGAGGACTGACCATGAGGAGAGGAAGAGGAGCGGAGGCGTTGTGCTGGTTGGATAGGAGAGAATCTCCTAGAGGAGGCCACAGAGGAGGGGACGTCCTTCTTCGAAGACGCTGAGGAGGACGACCTCTGGATCATTCGTTTCTTTGCTGGAGGTTGCTTCGACGCGACCCTCAGCGATTTTCCCGGCGTCGGAGGGATCGGGCACACAGCTGCCGAGTCAGATTGGGCCCGTCTGGATTCCTCCTGAGCCCTTTTGAAGGCAATCTTCATGGCGGAAGAAGATGGCGGCGAAGCTAGGCGGGATCGAGTGGAAATGGCCGAAGTCACCGAACTCGAAGTCGATGAAGGGCCCATTTTGCCCGACCGAGTGGAAACCATGGCGGTGGTCACCGTGCAGGGCGGTTTGGCCGGTTTTGGTCTCGAAGTTTTCGAGGTTTTGGATGATACCGACGGAGCAGGCCTGGACGCCATCGAGGCCGAGGTGGAAGTAGAAGCCTCAGGAGCAAGAGTTTTTTCGTAGAGAGCTGCGCGGAGTCTCGCAGCTCTATTTCTTTGGGCCTGAGCTGTAAAGGCCAGGCAAAAGCGGCAGGTACCGACGACGTGGCTTTCGCCGTGGCAGAAAAGGCACTTAGCGTGACCGTCGGAATCTGGAATCTTAGCGGCACACTGAGTGCACCACTTAAAACGCGTGGTTGACATAAGAATGAAGAGTCCGAAGTGAGCTTTGCGGAGGAAAAAAAGGAACTGGAGAGCGAGCGCGGAGGGCGCCCTTTATACCCTCTGGGGAGAGGGGCGGGGTTACCGCCAAATTTCAAACTTTAGCTTGGAAGAGTATCCGTTAGATCCTACGCATGCGCAGCCTTCTCCATTAGTGTGCATTCACAGAGTACACGAAGAAAAAACAAAGGATTATATATTCAGTGGTAGCATGCCATTTTATTGAATCCCGCATAAGAAAATAAATCATCTTTTCTGTTTCTGCATTCAAGATACTTAATTTTTGTTTATTCTAGAGTTGGAAAAAAATGAAAACCATTGTATTTCATAGAATCATAGAGTTGGAAGAGACCTTGTGGGCCATCCAGTCCAACACTGCCAAGAAGCAGGAAAATCACATTCAAAGCACCCCTGACAGATGGCCATCCAGCCTCTGCTTTAAAGCCTCCAAAGAAGGAGCCTCCACCACAGTCTGGGGCAGAGAGTTCCAGTGCTGAACAGCTCTCACAGTGAGGAAGTTCTTCCTGATGTTCAGATTGAATCTCCTTTCCTGAAGTTTGAAGCAACTGTTCCACATCCTAATCTCGAGGACAGCAGCAAACAAGCTTGCTCCCTCCTCCCTATGACTTCCACTCACATATTTATACATGGCTATCATGTCTCCTCTCAGCCTTCTCTTCTGCAGGCTAAACATGCCCAGCGGTTCCTCATGGGGCTTGTTCTCCAGACCCTTGATCATTTTAGTTGCCTTCCTCTGGACGCTTTCCAGCTTGTCAACATCTCCCTTCAACTGCGGTGCCCAAAATTGGACACAGTATTTCAGGTGTGGTCTGACCAAGGCAGAATAGAGGAGTAGCATGACTTCCATGGATCTAGACACTAGACTCCTATTTATACAGACCAAAATCCCATTGGCTTTTTTAGCGGCCGCGTCACATTGTTGGCTCGTGTTTAACTTGTTGTCCACGAGGACTTTTTCACACGTACTGCTCTCGGACCAGGCATTGTCCCCCATTCTGTATCTTTGTATTTCATTTTTTCTGCCTAAGTGGAGTATCTTGCATTTGTCCCTGCTGGACTTCATTTTGTTAGTTTTGGCTCATCTTTCTAATCTGTTAAGGTCATTTTGAATGCTGCTCCTGTCTTATTGAGTATTAGCTATCCCTCCCAATCATTACTGACTATTATGGAATATCCAATGGCTCCCCAGTTCTGTGCTGTCCAGACAATGCTATATAAAGCAGTGGAATATATGCGGGGGAAAATATCTTCTTATATTCCCAAATACAATATTTTTATCTCTCTTTTACAGCACAAGAAACAATGCTTTCATTCAAAATGCATGAGTGTTAGCAGGATTGCAGATACACACTGTAGTGCATTACAGTTTTTCATGAGCTTTCTTGAGAATAATCGCTTTGCTAGAGAAATAATATGTTCAGTGGGGAAGATGGTAGAAAGAAGAAGAGATGCATCTGGGACAATCAAGCTCATGATTGCGAAACAGAACCATACATTTTAAATAGAGAACAATAATCTGGTCTGAAAAAAAAATCTCAACTTACTGGTGGTCCTGGGGGGCCTGGTGGTCCAGTAAAGCCCGGAAGTCCAGATGGTCCCTAAGTAAGAGAAAACACAAGTTCCAGCCCTGACATTACCTCCTTGCATTTGACATTCCAGGTAAAGCAATCCTCCCCACACAATCAGTATGCTGAATCTTGTTATTTCCTAAATTTATTTAATGGAAATCTTGGGGAAAAGTAGAGGATACAGGCATGGGCAAACTTCGGCCCTCCAGGTGTTTTGGACTTTAATTCCCACAATTCCTAACAGCCAGTAGAATTGAAAGCAATCTGTACACAGGCCACAACACCAGGCACATGCACTAAAATACTCCACTTATTCAAAATAGTAGCAAAAGTGATGTTGCATCCTTTGATGTTGCCATGTTGGAGTAGTTGTTGGAGAAGACGGTATTTGAGGAGTTGGGTAAGGCGGTTGGGGTTGGATCTGTATGCTTGCATACATGGGGAGTGGGAGCTATGGTTGCAGTTTTCAGGGTATTTACACCACTATGTATACTATACATATACTGTATATTTTAAAAGCAGGGATAAGGGACATACAATCTATGTGCCACACATTCCTTCCCCTCTGACCTTGTTTATTCACTCCTCAGCTGCTGCAAGAAAAAGAGCATTAGCTAGCTTTGAACAGTTTCAGCATCTGGCTGAGATAAAGCTCCCATTGCACCCAAACAGCATCAGCTGCTGGTAAGGAATATGGTAAGAAGCGTTAATCCTGCCACCTCTTTGCTAAAGAAGTTAGAAAAGTGCATTTCTATCCACACCTCAGTTACCTAAAACAATGGACACATCCAAACACCTAACTTCCAGTCTCAGCATACCTAAGGATTGCTAGAGTTTGCCTGAAGGACCTAGGATAGAGAGACCATTTCCTATTGTGCATAGATAAGTGAAACTGTGAATATGGGTTCCAGGGCTACATTTGTGAGGGGTTTGGATACATGAGGTGGGAGGAAAAGGATGAAAGGCAAACTCACAGGTGGCCCTTGCAACCCGTTTCCACCTGGGAGCCCGCTGGGGCCAGGAGGTCCCTGTGAAAGAGAGAGAACGTAACACATTAACTATTGTTTACAATATATTTCCAAACAACCCTCCTTGCCCTTTTCCCAAAGTTTACAAGCAGGAAAAGAGGAAGACCTCATTACAGATTCATTCAAGGGAGCCACAGCCCTGAGCTTGCAAGACCAGAACAGGGCTGCTGATGACAGGGTTTTTGGAAGTCTCTCATCCATATGTTTATATGCCTTTAAATCATATAATGACTTATGGTGATCCCATGGAGTTTATAGCACGAAATACTCAGAGATGGTTTTGCCACTTCCTTTCCTCTAAAATATAGTCTACATCAGATGGTTTTTGTCGGCACTCTCCCACCCAAGTACTAACTAGTGCTAATCCTGCTTAGCTTCCAAGATCAGACAGGATAGGGTCCCTTTAGGGTATTCATAGGGTTATCATAAGTCAAAGCCAACTTGACAGTAGTTAATAAATAACTATATTTGGACATATATTTGGAAACCTGTACAATCCCAGGCCCTAATTTATTTATTTTATTTACAGTATTTATATTCCGCCCTTCTCACCCCAAAGGGGACTCAGGGCGGATTACAATGAACACATATATGGCAAACATTCAATGCCAATAGACAAACAACATTCAGTTTTAGACAGACACAGAGGCATTTTTTAACATCTTTCCAGCTTCACGATTCCGGCCACAGGGGGAGCTGTTGCTTCACCGTCCATTGGTGGCTGTTCTTCCTCTTCTTTTCCTCGTGAGCAGTTTTATGGTGTTGTAGATTAGTTAAATTAGCCTCCCCGCATAAAGCGTCCCTAAATTTTCCCTACTTGACAGATGCAACTGTCTTTCGGGGCTGCTAGGTCAACAGCAAGCCGGGGCTATTTTTTTTTTTAATGGTCGGAGGCTTAACCCGACCCGGGTTTTGAACTCATGACCTCTTGGTCAGTAGTGATTTATAGCAGCTGGTTACTAGCCAGCTGCGCCACAGCTGTAAATGCATTACACAAACAAGCACAAAACCCTATTCAATACTCTCAACTGCATGAACAGTGGAAGTGAATGCAGTCTTGCTCTCTACTTCATATATTTAATTATAATTTAGAAGTTCAGAATAGGGCTTGTGTATCATCTGAACTCACAATAGGGGAAGAATATGTTGGCTTTGGTTTTAGGTTAAAAGGTCCAGCATAAACAATACTGATTGAATGAAGTACAGATGTTATCACTGTTTCTTCTCCTTTTTGAGAAGATAGAGCTTACTTACCGGAGGTCCTGGAGGTCCTTTGGCCTGAAAATTAGAAAGACGTTCCATTATAAGGAAGTGATCATCCATAATAAGAATAAAACTCTTCTCTTTCCCCCACACTTCCTCTTTTATTCAAAGACACAGATGGTAGACAAATGCTAAAAACTCATACAATATCCTTCAGCAACTATCCTCTTCCAGGTTAAACAATTTGCCATACAATTGTGGAAATGTTAAGGTGGAAATATACAAGTGTGCAGAAAAGAACAGATATAGAATTGGGTGTATCTTCACTGTAGAATTAATACAGTTCAGCACTACTTTAACTGCCATGAATCAATGCTATGGGTATCATGGGAATTGCATTTGGTGAAATACCTGCACTTTTGGCTAAAGAACTTGTAAAACTACAGCTTCCATAGCAGTAAGCCATGGCAGTTAAAGTGGTGTCAAACTAGATAAATTCTGCAGCATAGATGAACCCCTTACAACTACAAATCAAATGTGGGAAAGTTACTTTTTTGGATGACAATGCCTAGAATGCCAGCTAATAGCTAGAGATCCTTGGAGATGTCATAAAAAACAAAACAAAACAAGGAGTTTTCCCAAGTTCTGGTTGCCATACATCATAGGTCCATCTGATGAAACATGTATTTTGGCTGAATTTAGACTTGTCAAAAGGGTCAGCAACTGATGGAGGCAAGCAGGTCAGATGATTGAAGGAAAAGGCAAAATCTGATCAACAGCAATTGCATCCAGAAGAACTGATACATGCAATTGCATATTGATGGCACTATGTGCATAAACATAACTATTTAACTGGGAAGGTATTGTGCATATAACACTATAAGTATGTTCAAATGTTGAAAATCCTGTGGTTTCCCAAGATGGAAATGAACTTTCACAAGTATTAGAATAGACAACCTCATTGAGATGGTGTATCAACTCTAGAGCTTTAAAGCAGCTACTGAAAATAAGGGGCCTATTCTAGAAAGATGGTAAAACAACCTGGATGGCACCTTTGACATTCAGGCTAAAACCCAGAATGGATTCACTGTCTCAGTTTTTTTTTTTTTGTTTTTTTTTTAATTTTTTTTATTGTTGTTTTGTCATCTTATCCCACTCCCACCCTCCCACCCTCCCCTCCTTGTACATACACTTTATACAACAAACTACAGAAGTTACATTTGAAATATCAATCTCAATCTTAATTTTTCCACTCCACATCTTAGTACATTCTCTAAATAGTTCTTAACTGGTTCCCACATCCCCTTGATTATTGCAATATTTTCAATTTTATCTATATTATTCCATTTGCAATTTGTGATTTCTACATTTAACATATCAATTATATACTTATACCAATTCGTCAGAGTCCATTTTGTTTTATCTTTCCAACCGCTCACTAAAACAATTTGTGCACATGCTATTAATTTGTCAATCATTTTTTCTTTTTGTATATTCTTCACTTCTGTTATCCTTGCATGTAGTACATTTCTATTAACTATTACTATTTGTAGATTTAGCATTCTATTGATTTCTCCTTCAATCATTCTCCAGTATTCTTGCACCCGATCGCACTCCCATATCATATGATTGAACACCCCTCTTTGTTCACAACCGTGCCAACACCTATCTTTCATCCCTGGTAAAAACCGTGAAAGTTGTGCAGGAGTTCTGTACCATTTTTGTAACATTTTCCTTCTTGCTTCCCTTAATACATTGTACTTTTCTTTTGCTATATTACTTATTTCCCTTTGTATATCTTCCCTCTCAATTTCCATGTCCATTCTCCATGTTTGGAAAATTTCCTCTACTATTTCTTCTTTTACCGTTATAATTTGTTCATACAGATCTCCTGCCACCTTCTTTTCCTCTCTCAAACATTTCCTAATCGCCTTCTCAAATGGACTGTCCTGTTCTCTAATTTTTTCTCTCAATCTAAAAATTTCCTGTCTTATAGCCCAGCTTTGAATCCAATTCCCTGATCCTATCCAATTCTGAATTTCTTTTTGTTCTACAGGGTCTCCATCTATTGTGTACAAATCCTCCACTAACCTTTTCCCTCTACTTTCAATTGATCTCAATGTTCTGCCTATAATTTCGTTGTTATTGTAATTAATTTGCCATATAGTTGCCATCTTATTCTCATTGCCTGGACTTAGCTTCTTCTTTCTTTTTTTCCACACTTTTATTGTTCCTTTAAAAGGTTCCTTAAATTCTGCTTCTTCTCTCCTACTCCATTCCCTAAATATTATTTCTTTTTCTTTAGTATTATTTATTATCTTCTCCATATTTGCCCATTTTTTTTTAGTATACTGTATTTCCAATAATCTTTGGATTTGAAACGCATCGTGATAGACTTCTAAACTTGGAATCCCCCAGCCTCCCTCTTCCTCTTTTGCATTTAACCATTTGTCCCTTATTCTGGGCCTTTTTCCTCCGACTGCCCATTTTCTTATTCTCCTGTCCCATGTCTTTAGTGTCTTCCTATCTACTGTGTTCGGTAATGTTTGAAATAAATATGTCAATTTTGGTATTATGAACATTTTTAGTGCCCTTATTCTGTCCACTCTTGTTAATGTTTTTCCTTCCCAATTCTTAAACTGTTTCTCTATTACCTTCCATTTTTGTTTATAATTCCCCTTGACTATACTCTTTGGGTTTTTATATATCCATACTCCTAAGTATTTCAGCTTCTTTAATCCTAATCTTAACCCTGATATTTTCCTAATCTCCAGTTGTTCCCTTGGTGGGGTATTAAGACATAGTATCTCTGACTTTTTAATATTAACGAATAGTCCTGATATATTTTTAAATTCTTCCAGTTTTTTAATAATATCTTTTACCATAATTAACGGTTGACTTGTAATAATCATTGCATCATCGGCAAAGAAATTAAGCCTTATTTCTTCCTTTTGTCCTCCTCCCTTTTCTATTTTGTACCCTGTCCAATTGGTGCTATTCCTGATACTTTCAGCTAGCATTTCTATCGCTATTACAAATAAAGTGGGGGATAATGGACAACCTTGTTTTGTACCATTTAAAATTGGTATCTCTCCTGTCCTTCCATTATTCACCCTTATTTTTGCTTTACAGTTGCTGTACAATTGTTGCAGCGTTTTGCAAAAGTTTTCCCCCATATTCAACTGTTGACATAATCTTAACAGATAATTGTGATTGACTTTATCAAATGCTTTGTAAACATCCAATTTGAGAATTCCCATTTTTTTCTTATTCGAATTTGCATGATTCATTGCAATTACTACATTTTTTATTGGATCCCCAATTTTTCTTCCCTTCACAAATCCATATTGATCCTCTTTGATTATTTTTGGCATTATTGTTTCCAATCTTTTTGCTAAAATTTTTGTAAATATTTTATAATCTTGATTGCATAGACTAATGGGTCTGTATGACCCTGGTTGTGTTAAATCTCTCCCCTTTTTGGGTATAGTTATAATTTCTGATACTTTCCATGTTAGGGGGACTTTTTGCTTAGTGTATATTTCATTGAACAATTCTGTTAGGTGTGGTGCCGACTCTTCCATAAATGCTTTATAATATTCTGCTGGAAATCCATCTGGCCCTGGTGACTTGCCTCCCTTTAACCCTTTAATTGCCCTTATTGTTTCCTCTTGCGTTATTGGTTGGTTTAATAACTCTCTGTCTTCCTCTGCAATTTTTTCTCTGATATTTAAGTTCCCTTGCATTACCCTCTCTTCCTTATATAGATTTTTATAATATTTTGCCATTATCTCCCTAATCTTACTTTGCTCCTCTTGTTCTTTCCCATTTTCGTCTTTCAATCTCTTTATCCATGTTTTTTCTTTTTTCTTTTTCAAATAGTAAGCCATCCTCTTCATTGATTTTATATTCCAACTTTGGGAATAGCTTTTAACGTATAGATATTTATTTATTATATTCCTTTCCTCAAATGCTTCTAATTGGTTTTTTTTCTCCTTTAGCTCTCTCCAAATCTGTCTATCCTTAGTCCTTTTATGTTTGTCTTGCAGGGTTTCTATTTCTTTTATTCTCTTATCCTGTTCATTCCTCCATCTTCTTCTAAGATTTACCTCTAAACTTATACAGTGACCCCTTATCACTGCCTTACTTGCATCCCAAATTATATCTTTAGTTACTTGTCCATTGTCATTGGTCTCAAAATACTTATTTATTTCTTTCCTAATTGTTTCATATTCTTCCTCTCTACTGTTTAAAACTGTGTTATATCTCCAGGTTCTTTCTTTTCTTTCTATTTCTAATTTTACTTTTACTCTTAATGGTGCATGATCCGATAAATGTATTGGAAGTGTTTTTGCTTCTAGAATCACTGATTGGTTTGTATTTTTCCCCAGAATATAATCTATTTTGCTATATGTGTCATGTCTTCCCGAGTAATATGTCCATCTATTATTCTCTGGTTCCCCTTCTAATAAATCATTCATGTTGTATTCCCTTATATTTAACTTTCTATTACTATTTTGCCTTGTTGTTACCAATTCCAGGTTATAATCTCCTGCACAATACACTTCTCCTTGTGCAAACTTATCAATTTCCCCAAATAGCTTTTTTAAATACTTTTTTTGATTTTTGTTTGGGGCATATATACACACTAAAGTGATTCTAATTTTTTCAATTTTCCCTTTAATCATTACCCATCTCCCATCTGAATCCCTTTTTACCATTTCCACTTGGAAGTCTATTGTATTTTTAATTAAAATTGCCACACCCCGTGCTCTATTTGAACCTCTCGATTCATACACCTGTCCCCAAATCCTATCATTAAATAATGGAGTATGGTCCTTTCTCTTATGACATTCTTGTAAAAGCAGAATGCCAACTTTATAATCCTTTACCATTTTCATAACTTTTGCCCTTCTTTGTGGAGTTGATAGACCATTAACATTATGAGACATTATTACTACTTCACCCATAACCAGGTATTATTTGCATTTACCCTCCTGTAGTTTCTTTCCCCTGTCTGCTTGTCTTCCCATCCTCCCCCATGCCCCCCAGAGTCCAGACCTCTCCCTCCTCCCATCAGAGGGAGACCTGAAAGAGTTTTCCCTTTGTTCTCTTCCATTCCCAGACTCCCTCCCACCGGTGACTGCGTTGCCATCCACTGCTCTCCCCTCCTGCATCATCTTTTACCCCTTTAACCCCATTTGTCCAAATTTCATTATTCCACAAATGTTAGGCTGTTCATTCTTAAGTCTCTGTACTAGATCTCGTTTCAATTCTTCTATTCTCCTCTCTAATTTTCTGTTTTTTAAGATCTCTTAATTGTTTTTCTATAGATTTAATTTGTTCTAAATCCAGGTCCTTCAAATTCCTTAAAGTTCTCTTTTCTTCCCTGTCCTTTGGATCTCCCATTGCAAATAGACTCTGAAGTAAGTCTGTCTCTGTTGGTCCGCCTCTCTCTGCAGTCTCCAGCTCCCTCGATGCTTCTTGTCCAGTCGGCTTGTCCTTGGTCTTATCTGATTCCTCCTCCAGACCGTCTGTTTCTTTTCCGTCTGTATCCAGTTTTAACTGTTTAAGCATTTTCCTCCCACTTTCCAAGTCGGAAGCTTTATATAATTTATTGTCTTTATATACAATTAGGGTGGCTGGAAAAGCCCAGGTATAACGTTGTCCTTTCCTTTCCAAAGTTCCTGTAATTTCCCTCATTTCTGCTCTCTTTCCCAATGTCTCTGAAGATAAATCCAGGAGTGGCCATACTTTACTGCCAGCCAAGGTCAGGTTCTTCATTTTCCTCAATTTTCGATAAACAATGTCCCTTTCAGCCTCCCTTGTGAACCGTATCAAAATATCCTTGGGTTTCCTGCCTCCTCTGAAAGCCCAATGTATCCTCTCGATTCCTTGCGATGGGACCTGAGCATTTGTTGCAAGCCACTCAGCTATAACTCCCTTCAGATTCTCCTTTATCTGAAGACTCTCTCCTGCTGCTCTCAAACGCAGATTGGCTCTTCGGGATCTGTCCTCGAGGTCAGCAACTTTATCTAGAAGTTTTCTATTAATGTCTCTCAGAGTGATTAATTCACCTTTTTGTCTTCTGATCTCCGCTGCTGCCTCCTTAAACTTTTCTTGGCATTCTTCCACTTTATTCTCTATCAGCCCGAGTTTGCTATTAATTTGTGTGATTTGCTCTCTTGTCTGCTCATTTCCCTGTCTTAAAATCTCCATGTTTAATTTAAGATGTTCCAATGTAGTTATAATTTTGTTCAATTTTTCTTCCTCCCCTTCCTTCTCCTTTCTGTCCGCCATACTCACAGTTGTCCGAACTTCTGTTTGGATTCTGAGATTTATGGCTTCAGTCACCTTTGATTGTGACCTCCCAGCCTTCTCTCTTTTCTCCTTTGATCCGGACTCCAGTTAAGGAGAGATTTATGACCCTTTATGGGCTTTTTGAGGCTTTAATTGCCTTTATAGTTAGGAGAGCAATTAGGCACGTCTACTCTCGTTGACGCATGCGCAGCTCCCCCCACAGTAGTCGATTCACTGTCTCAGTGATAATGGTGGAGCCACTAGCTAACACTGGACCTGGAAATTCTTCTGCTTTTCCTCTGATATGACAACAAAGAGGAGACCGGGAGCTTTATCTGAACTCAAAACTGTGTTCAAGCTTTGTTATTGTTTCTTGGAAGGAGTCTGCTTTATTTCCCTTATTTTAAAGTTGAGTCTGTTTTGAATAAAATCTAGGTAATAACATTCTGTGTGGTTTGGATGGAATGACAACGTGTTGTAAAGTCATATACCTGCACCACCAACTCCATCATTATTTACAAGAAAAATGAAATTATAAGGTTAACTTACCGCTGGTCCAGACGGCCCCGCAGGCCCTATTGCACCCTGTGACACAGAAACATACACATTAGCGCAAAGAAGAATGTTTATAGAGATATCTTTTACATTGTAAAAGATGCCCTTCCTGAGACACAAATCAAACTTTTGCCGAAAAAAAACCCTTGGAGGAAGATAAGATGGGCATCTTTCAGGAGTGCTTCTCAGAGTGGATATGGCGGTCAGGTCTTAAAGTTCACACTAAAGCCCAAAGCAGTTTTCTCTATTCCATTTATACCAGACTGAGGAAAGATCTTGACTTTAAAGTAACTATAAGCAAAACTATTAGCTAAGTGTATTAGCTAAGCAAAACTATTAGCTAAGCTAACTATTAGCTAACTATTAGCAAAGACTATGGAAAATTACTTTTTTATGCTACAAGACCCAGACTCCCCAACCACCATGGCTACCGACTGGCAGACTGGCTGGGTGTCTGGCGAGTCTGGAAGTTGTTATCCAAAAAAGCCACTTTTCAACTTCTGCTAACATGTGGCCATGTCCTCAAAATGCTTAATGCTTCACATACTACAGTATGACCCTTATATTCATTGGGGATATATTTGTGGATTTTGTGTGTATTCACAAACCCATGGATAACAATGAACTCTATTGAAATGAAGGACTCCTGGCCCAAGAATATCATACAATCACACAGGAGGGCTTAGAAAATGCGCTAGGGTGCATCTACACTATAGAAGTAATGCAATTTGACTCCTCTTCAGCAGCCATAGCCCAATGCTATGGGATCATGGGAGCTGTACTTTGACAAGGTCTTCATCTTCTCTGCTAAAGAGTGCCGGTGCCTCACTAAACTACAACTCCCATGATTCCATAGCTTTGTCCCAAGGCTGTTTTTGTGGTGTCAAACTGCATCAGTTCTATAGTGTAGATCCACCCTAGAGAGGACACAATTTCTTATAAATAGCTAAAATGCAGAAACTAACTCCATGTATCCAGAGGTCATACTATACATCATTTTCTATCAACCTCTGTGCCTTACATTGCAGCTTTGAATGCTTTGCTTTCCATCTTGATTGAATTTTCATGTCTTACTTCTGCTCTACAGGGCATGCTACTCGCGCTCCTAAATTGGACTACAGTGTTGACCTGCTGTCAGAATTTGTTAGATTTTGCCTAATTAGAGGCTTTAGAGTAAGAAAAAAGCCAGGTGCATAATTTCCATGTCTCTGCTGTGCTCAGATTGATGCCAGGGGAATGGATGGCAAGAAGCAGGTGGCAAGATGAACTACCCGAGATTCAAGGTAATCCAATTACCAAAGTATCTCAGAATGGAAAGAGATGGAACAAGTTGTCTTGGAGCTGCAAATTCATTACCAGCACCTCTGCATGCAATAAATGTGTAAGATGTGGGTATTCACTGACATGAGAGAAGGAAGTTAACAGTAGATGGTCTGGCAAGAATCAACAGACAAGAAATGAGTTTGGGAAACTTCTTACCATGCTTTGTAAGTTTTCCCTTTCCATTAGATCAGCTAATATAGAGAATGGATTCATGTTTAAATTGTAAGTGCTTTGGAGGCAGGGCCTTTTCCTTTCATTTCTCCTTAAATAACCTTGTACTCAGAGGATACAATAAGCTGGATCCAGATGCCAGGTTGTAGGTCCATTAAAGCCAACTGGACCTAAGTGTTCACTTAGTTCAAGATAGATTCTAAACATGGAGCTTCTAAGATCTAATATGAGCATGCACGGATCTATAGATGTGAAGGGTTAACTGTACTGTGTCACCTGACTATTTGGCTGCTTTCATTTAAGGAAGCAGAAGAAAGCATGAAACCCCACTTGATCTTGGAAGATAAACAGGATCAGGCCTGGATATCATTTTGATGGGGGACTACCAAGAAACGCCAAGGGATGTAGGCTATATTTCAGAGGAAGGCCATTAACAAATCTTCTCTGTCTATGCTTTGCCTAAGAAAACCATGAGAAATGTATAGGGTCCCTATAAGTCAATGGAAGACTTAAAGGGACATACGTGCATATGCAGGTGATGGCGGGCCTTCTGATATGTTCAACACACTGAAATTTCAAACTAAATCTTGGAGCAGAAATATTGTTCCACTGACATGAAAGTCATCAGTTACTCCTGGGTTAGAATAAAATTGGCAAGTCCCCTATTCTATCATCCAGATTTGTTTTCCTGCGCAAGGATGAAAAACTTTGGCTTCAATAAGAAGGTAGTAAATGACAAAGTGGCTGCTCTCTTCCCTTCCTCCATTGTGTTTTCCCATTTGGTTGAGGACAGAAGCTCATCCAAAAGCTATCTAAAAGATGCCTCTTTATGGTTGGTTATACTTGCCAAATATTTTCACTATTACTTCTGAAGATATTCTGCTAGGAACACTTCTGGACCTTGTGTAGAGCTTACAAACTCCATTGAGAGTTTAGAAGAACGTTTCAGTTCTAGAAAACATCTGAATAGCAATATGTTTCATTTGGAGATCAAAAGGAAAGAAAACGCTGGTACTCCGCATACCAAACCAGATTAGAAATGTTTGTGCTTTCTATTACATTTAAAGACAATCCTTTAATCAAATGGACAGGATTCTAAGAGCTCTAAAGCCTAATTAATCCCCAACTCTTAAGAGCAGGCTATAATCCTATAAAGATCAACTTTATTTACAAATGCCAGCTTTGCAAAATGTATTCCCCCCCGCCCTGCAATTATCCACTTTCTAGTTTATATTTGCAGCCCCGTTAGATTAAGAAATTATTTGTGTTGCTTTCCATTATACTGGTTCTTGGCTGAAGAAAGAGACAGTTTCCAAACATAGCTGCTAGTTCTCATAAGACATCAAACACAGAGCATTCATAGACTGTGAACTACATCTCCTGTTATCCAGAAGGTAAGTGAATGCTGTCTCATTCTGGATAAAAATGCCTTATCAGAGAAAGCTGATGTGATATCCACATTGTACAATTGTAGGAGCTTGATAGCATTTCACCTCCATGGTATAGCATTCTGGGATCTGTATCTTGTTGAGAGACTTCTCAGATAGCTCTAACTGTTAGACTTAGTACTCTCAAGCACTGAACCCTAATTCTCCCAAACTGCAAATACTAGAATTCCATAGGATGAGGCCACTTTGGGTCTTGTTCAAGAGAGAAAAGCAGGGTGGTAATAGTCACAATGATAAGTGGTCTTGAACTGCTATAACATTGCAGTGTGGAGACACACTAGTTTAAAAAGTAAGTGGATGCTCCAAATTGGCCATTGTACTATGTTATACAGGGCTGTAACTCGTCTACTTTGTCCCATGGATCCTTCTACCTTCTAGTTTTCAAAGTCTTGGTACTTACTCTGTCTCCTGGTGGTCCAACCGGTCCAGGTGGGCCATCAATTCCCGTTAAACCCTAACAAAGGAAGGGTTGCAAAAACCACAGGATTACATGAGTACAGGATTAGATACACTTCTTACATCCTTACATGCAAGAAAATTTGAAGAAGAGCTTTGTGTTGACAGTTGGGCCAAAGACTCAAACGAGAAGATATGATTGTAATCCACTGAAGGTGATATATTTCCTGGGGATGATGTCTTCCAGTCCTGGTGGATGAAAAGCCAATACTGGCCTCTCCATTGGCAGCCTGTGGCCTCTGGGAAAGTGGGACTGTGAATCTGCTCTGAGTTTAAATCCAGTCTTTAAGGAAGCTGTCTAAACAACTGCAACCTTGCCCCAAATAGATTCAGAAATTCAAAGTTTGGTCTAGAGCCCAGAACTGTTTCACTACCTTACCAAGATGGAAGATATTAGCTACTATTAAGTCTCCTAAGAACCTGAAAAGTTCCTCTGTTGAGGGCAAAGAGACAACACATCTAGTTAGTCTTTTGTGGTCCTTTGTCTGGGAAGGGACACTCATGAGACTTATGCCTCAAAATAGTTTACCCAACACATGAGAGCCAATTTTGGGGGAGCCTTCTATTGAAATTTAGGTAATCTTCTTTTAGTTACTTCCTTTCTTATCTCAAATTGGATTTCATAAAACAATAAATACCAGTTTCCCCCACTTTAAACCTTATGAGGGCATATGAAGTATTTATCCTGTTTTTGGTCACTAGTCATATTCCATTGGCTATGATGCACTCTGTTGGATATAGATAATACATACAGTCCACCACAAATAACATGGGCATATTTATATGAGTTCAGTTATATGCAAATAGCTGTTCTGATCAACTTCTACTGGACATTACCATAGAGTCAAGCTGCAGGACCAATAATGGTGTCTTCTGTAGGCACTTTCTAGGTCCTCCAGCACAATTTAATGGTAAACTTCAGCTTGGAAGTCCAAGACGTCATTAATTTCAAGCAAGAAAAATGGGGTTCCAAATTATATGTGAAAATTATTATATGCGAAATGTCCTGGATTAAATCCTTTGCATAATATGTGAACAGATTGTATTCCCACATCCTCTACACCACCCTTTAACAAATCTATCCATTTTTCTTGAACCAACCTACCAAGGGTTCATCCAAGCAAGAACCAGACTCTCAATTTATTTTCTGTAGTTCTGTATTGTTGCACCATATGCATCTCTGTCCCAGCCTAATTCTTGGTCCTTTATTTCTCCTGTCTCTGAGATCTATTTATCCTCAGCTTCTATACTTCAGATTTGCATTTGAGCTCACGTTCACATAGACTTTCCTTCAGAAATGTTTCAGTGCCCAGTCTAATTTCACTCTTGGTCATTCCAGCAAAAATGCACACAAGCTAGAAACATACCTCTTTTGAACTACAACTGCCCCAACTAACATGGCCAAAATCGTAACATTTACAAGCTCTGGGTTTTCATCATGGTTGCCCATTTCCTTCCACAACCACACAGTTTTTCAATGTATGTATGTATGAATTTTGGCTACTGGAATGCAGCCTTCCTATGCCAGCAATGTCCTTTGGGAACTACTTTTGCAAATGGGGGAAGAATAAGGAAGGAACCTTTTATACTTACATCCACTCCTGGAAGTCCAGGTAAACCTGCATTTCCTGCCTTCCCAGGTTTTCCTACTGCCCCTTTTGGTCCCTAAAAACAGAATAATGGGCAGGCACTATTAGCATAACAAAAACAAAGGTACAACATGATGATATAACTCATTTGGAATACACTGCTTAAGGAGTATTTTATGAATACTACAGACTGTCAAAAAGACAAGCAAAACTCTCTCTTGAACTCTCCCTAGAAGCTGGAATGATCAAACTGAGGCTACCATACTTTAGGCATCTCATGAGATAACATGACTCATTAGAAAAGATGATAATGCTTTGTAAAATGGGATGCAATGGGAAAATGGATTGAATTGGCCACCAAAGGAAGCACAACCCAGAGTCTGGAAGATCTGAACAGTTGTTGATGTTAGGGTGACCTGGAAGCCTATCATTCAGGGAGTCACCAGAAGTCAAAGTCAACTTGACCATAGTTAACCACAACATGATGATGATAAGGTATACAACATCAAACGGACATAGGTGAGTTATGTACACACATTCTTTCTGGAACAACCATTTTAGCCCAATAATTGGAGAGAGATGCCAAGCTGAGCAAGGCTGAACTCAGGCTCCATGTATATTGTCATATAATGCAATTTCAAACTGCATTATATGGTCAGTGTAGACTCATAATGGGAAGACTAATATAATGCAGTTTAACTGCATTGAACTGAATTATATGAATCTACACTGACCATATAACGCAGTTTGAAACTGTATTATATGGCAGTGTAGGGACCTCAGTCATCTTAGAACACTTTGTAGTTTGAATCCTCTCTGTTATAATTACAGTATTAGAGCTCTCTAGCAAACTGCAGATCCCAGGATACCACCTGAGGCTGCTGTGATAATTATTTAGTGTATAGTTACTCCTTTTTAGATTTTCCATGAACAAAGTGAACAAGATAAGCACTTACCGGTGGTCCAGGCAAGCCAGGTGGGCCAGGTTCTCCCTAAATATTTAATAAAAGATAGTAGCATTAATATCAAGATACCTGACTTTATGGTCTTACCATATCATATGTATGTAGTTCATCCCTCTATTCATGATTAGAATACTTTGCAATTTCTCAAAAGCTTGAATGATTTCTCATAAACTCAGCAGAGCAAAAGTAGTGAGACTGATAAAACGTTCTCTAAACCTGGATCTTAAATTTCTGCTCTTGGATAGCTTCTGTTAATTAACATTTTAAAAGAGAGCAAACAAATATACCATATGCTCTAAAGCAGACATTTACCATGGGGAAAAGTGACTCTTTATTTTGAATGTTAGAAATTCAACTGGATTTGGGTTTCTCCATAATGGTATATGTCTCTCTATGCTTCCCCAAAGACAGTATTTCAATATTTTCTCATCCTAAAATATGGCAACCCTATGCTTAGTACCGTGTTTCCCCGAAAATAAGACAGCGTCTTATATTAATTTTTGCTCCCAAAGATGCGCTAGGTCTTATTTTCAGGAGATGTCTTATTTTTCCATGAAGAAGAATTCACATTTATTGTTGAACAAAAAAATGAACATTTATTATATACTGCACAGTAGTTGTCATCACAAACCAGAATAACCAGACAAACTGAATCCTATCAAGAATTTCTTGTTACTACCATTATTTCCATGTACAACAATTATATGGTACATATATTTGCCAATCCTGCATGCTCTGGTGTTCTGTCAGTTGGGCATGCTTCCAAACAAAAACTTTGCTAGGTCTTACTTTCGGGAAGGCCTTATATTTAGCAATTTAGCAAAACCACTACTAGGTCTTATTTTCTGGGGATGTCTTATTTTAGGGGAAACAGGGTATTAATGAAATGACTCCAAGCGAACTGAAATCATAACCATTAACTGCAACTTGTAACTCCAAAAACAAATTCCTTTCCCCCAGAGTAAAATAATTCCCTAAAATTGTACAGCCAGCTCCCCTCCTCAAAAAAAGGCTTAAAATCACAGGTACATTATAATTCTTTAAGTCAGCTAAATAAACCCTCATCTGTGTGACAGCACAAACCTTCTATTCTTGGTAGCTATGCAATTACCTTGTAAAATAATGTCAAACACTGTAGCGATTTAAAAAAAAGATTTCAACCTTATTTGTTGAAACTAAGTAATAAAACAGAGCTGCCCTTATACCATGCAATGAGACTTCGGGGAGGTGCAAATAATGACAACAAATAATGAAAGGAACAAATGGCAACAACAATGCATTGTGAAGCTTAAAACATGGTTAATTAGTTGGCAAAGGTTCTATACTGAAGGAAGACCGATTGATAAAGTAATAGTGCTTGTTAGTGTAGTATTTCTCAATCTATCTGATATGGGAGAGTGACAGTCCCACCGCTCTCCAGCCCCCAATGAGCCAGAAGTATGCCATATTTGTGCTTATTAACTACAGCTATTTCTTCTTCTCTAGTCCAGAAACCACCACTTTGAGTATTACTGCAGTAAGAGGTATCACATTCAGGTTTGAGAGTTTTCTGGTCTCTACACTTCCAAGAACTTTCTGACCTATACACTTCCAAGAACAGCTAAGTGTTGCTCTCTGGCACTGAAATGCCTTTTTACCCAGAATCACACTCAAGACCAATAGTTCTCTCTAAGAATGTTTATTGAAGAAAGCAGGCAAAAAGGGAAAAAGGCAATTCCAAACAGAGTCAGGAGAATAGCAATATAAAAGTAGCAATATTCCAAAAAGAACAAAATACATAAAGTCAAGAGCATCAAAATCCACAGCATTACTGCAAGCATAAATCCATAAACAAGGCAACAGGTAAACAAGGTAAACCCTTCAAGTAAACATAGGCATGAACTTGAACAGGAAATTTAAGGATACTTGAAATACGAAATTTGTGACAGCCATCCTTTTGTCCTCTGAGAAGAGTAAAGCCAACACCACTTAATTTAAACCCGACCAAGTAGCCATGCGGTCATGCTGAACGCACCTGGGCTTCAAGGGCTTCTCACAGATTCTCTCAGACCATAAAATTAGTCTATTTTCCCTTCCCTTCGTTCTCAGGCCTAATCTGGCTTTTTGAGAGAGCTCCCCATAGGCCCAAGGCTGTTTCCGAAGATAACTGTTTTCACTATCCCTGGTTGCTTGGGAATGGTCACAGGAATGCAAAACATCATCTCTCTTAGCATGGACAGGCTCATCACTGTGAACACTTTGAAACTCATCAGGCCCCTCGTCCTCTGACATGTCAGAAAAAAATTAGAGAAATCCTCAGCTGCTTGTTGAGCTACAACAACAAAATGCTCGAAAATACAAGTTGGCATTCTGCATTGCAGTTACACATTCGTAACCCAGAGTTACTGATCCATAACTTCTCCATATTCTTCAAGATGATGTACCACAATCATAAATGCCCCCTCAAACCCACAATAGAAGCCAGCAGCCACACTGACAAAACAATAAGCCTTCCGTGGTAAATAAGTTACAAGTTTCTTCACAAAATTGATCATAAACAAGGCACAAATGTTTATGGAACACTGACCATACTACGAATTCTTTCCCATTTTACTAGCAAACTGATTAATGGGTTGTTGTATATTTTCCGGGCTGTATGGCCATGTTCCAGAAGTATTCTCTCCTGACGTTTCGCCCACATCTATGGCAGGCATCCTCAGAGGTTGTGAGGTATGGAGAAACTAAGCAAGAAAGGTTTATATATATCTGTGGAAAGTCCAGGGTGAGAGAAGAACTCTTGTCAGTTGGAGGCCAGTGTGAATGTTGTAGTTAATCACCTAAATTAGCATTGAATAGCATCATCTCCTGGCTGCTTCCTGCCTGGGGGCATCCTTTGTTCAGAGTCGTTAGCTGCCCTTGGTTGATTCATGTCTGGAATGCCTCTGTTTTCAGAGGGTTGCTTCTTATTTACTGTTATAATTTTTGAGCAGAATGCTTCACTGATAGGCTGTCATGGAAGAAGGTCTTCCTTATTGCTATCACCTCAGCTTGCCGAGCCAGCGAGTTGTGTGTCCTCTGGGTTGATGAACCGGGTTGATGAAACTGATTAATGTGGAATAGATGAGAACTGTTTAGAAAACCATGTTCAAAGAGTCAGCATCAATGGGTGTTCTTCAAACTGGAAGGAATTCTTGAGTGATATAAGGTTCTCTCCTGGGGCCAATAATCTTCAATATTTTTATCAAAGGCTTAGATGGTGAGTTAGAGAGAATCCTTATTAAGTTTGTGGATGATATAAAACTGGGAGGGATAGCCAATACATTGAAAAATAGGAACAGAAATCAAAAGGACTTTGCTAATCTAGAAAACTGGGCCCAAACTGGCAGAATGAAATTTAACAAAGACAAAAACTAAAATCTAAATTTAGACCAGGGGTCCCCAAACTAAGGCCCGGGACCCGGATGCGGCCCATCGAAGCCATTTATCCGGCCCCCACGGCAGAAGGGCAAAAGGGGGTTGGGCTAAATGACCCAAGGGGTCTCTTCTTCTCTTCCAATCTTTATTATTATTATTATTATTATTATTATTATTATTATTATTATTATTATTATTATTATTATATTATGACACAGCAAACAAGATAGATATGCTGGATTTCGTATCACAAAATCACAAGTCGAACACTTTCCAAGTGTCTAGGACTGTGTGATGTATTTTCGGACGATGCGTGCAGATCCCAGTAGGGTGGCCTTTTGCAGTTGGCAGATCATTGTTGTTGTTGTTGTTATTATTATTATTATTATTATTATTATTATTATTATTATTATTATTAACATTGAGGCTGGGTGGTAATCTGTCAGGGGGTGCTTTGCTTGTGCTTTGGTGCACAAAGGCAGAAGGGGATTGGACTAAATGGCCCAAGGGGTCTCTTCCAACCCTCTTTATTATTATTATTGTTATTAACATTGAGGCTGAGTGGCCATCTGTCAGGGGTGCTTTGCTTGTGCTTTTGGTGCACAAAGGCAGAAGGGGATTGGACTCAATGGCTCAAAGGGTCTCTTCCAACCCTTTTTTATTGTTGTTGTTGTTGTTGTTGTTGTTATTGTTATTGTTATTATTATTATTGCTTGGTGGCCAACTATAGTCCAGCCCTCCAACGGTCCGAAGGATTGTGAACTGGCCCCCTGTTTAAAAAGTTTGGGGACCCCTGATTTAGACCATGAAAAACATTTATAGGATGGGGGATTCTTGTAAAAAGGGTCTTGGGGTTATTATTGATCAAAAGTTGAACATGAGCCAGCAATGTGATGCTGGAGCAGTGATGACAAATAATATTTTAGAGCCTGTATTAATACAACCATCATTTCCAAAACAGAGAATTAATAGTCCCAATATATTATGTACTGCTCAAGGCTAATTTAGAATACTGCATTAAGTTCCAGGCACTTCTGTTTAGGAAGAATATAGACAATTTGGAGTGTATTCGAAGAAAGGCAACAAGGATCGTAAAGACAAAATGGCACACATCTTCAGTTTACAGAGGTGAACCAGAATAACCATTGAATCTCTGCTACAACACTGGCTGTTTTGGCTTAATTATAAGACAGTAGGCTATTTTTGGAGTTAGGATGCAGGCCTTATGCCATCCCATGCCAGTTACTCTTAATCAGCCACTTGGGCATCTGCCCCGCTCTGCTTAAGAGTATAGGTGGCCCCTGCCTTGCTAAGTCTCCTCAAACACTGTATCCCAAACAAACAATCTTTTGCGTATGTTTGTACAAAATCTTTTTTTTCTGAACCAATTCTTTGGAAACATGCAATCTCAAAGTTCAGAGTTGGGTTATCTATCTTCATACACCCCAAATGCAAGCTGCAACAGGCATCCAGCCAGAAACAGTGTAGGTAACAATATTTACTAGAAATTCCGGATCAAGCCATAAAATCCACTAAAGCTGATCTGCATATATACAATGTAGAGAAGGAAGCCAAGACCCAAATGCAGAGAGCTTGTGAGGATAGGACTAAAGCTGAAGCATTCAGACAAAGAAAGCAGACACACAGCTCGACCACCAAGCTGTCATCTCTGGGTGGAACAAATACTTCCACCCAGAGATGAAACCATAGCATCCTTATGGGAACTCTTATTGACCTTTCATGCTTTGCTCTGCTCCAGAGCTTCCAGTCCACCACTGATTTTCACCAGTCAGGTTGATACTTATCAGTGCATCTTCCTGAATGAGGTAGGATTTCTTTCCCTTGGATCAGATTGATCCACATTCAGCTGTTCTTTGTGGTCACTATCAAAGCTTTAAGCCGGTTACTGGGGTGCCTATGTAGGCGCTCCACAGGCAACCAGTCTCTTTAATCTACATTCTGACCCAGTTTAAATGGTTGTGTAGAAGCAGCCCCAGAGCATAAACATTCTCACAGCAGTTGACTATTTTCTCAACAGAATATTTTCATGTGTTATTTCTCCAGTGTAGCAAAAGTGTCTAAACCTTTGAGTGTAGACATGTTAGCAGACATCTGGTTAGTGATTTAAGTGCATCTTATGCACGCATAAAGTCCTTTTTTGGATAGGGCACAAAAGAATATTCTCCTGCTCTTGTACTCCATTGCAAAATCTTCTCCACCCAGCAGATAGCAAACTCAGTACTGCTGCTGTTATTAGTGATAACAGAGGAAGACCACTGAGATACAACCACTCTGAGTTCCCAGGGAAAGGAAAAGGCAAACACCTCCATTTGAGAGTACATTGTGACATTGACTTTTGATAAAAAATGTTCTTGTGTTTACAAGAGAAATTATAGCAAAGTATGATTATGTATGCATATCATAGCAAAGTAATATTGTAAGTGATCCGTTGGGAAGGGGTGAGAGCAAAACATCTTGGAGGTGATTGGTGACAGCCTGAGTGTTTCAATGGTATTTTAGAAACATTGGAGCATATGACAGTTCAGTCAGGAGGTGAGGAGAGTAACGACCTAGTCAGGAGGTGAGTAACAACCTCATCAAATGGGCTGATTTGTCAATCATATGCCGCTTGCTCTCCACTTTTGACACAGAGCCTATTATACGACACACAGAGACTTCTGGCTGGGCTCTGTGACAAAAGAGGAAGCAAGCATCATATGCTACAGCCGTGGCAACACGAGAGGCTTCCCATGTTGCCTTAGGAGAAATGGGGGAAACCGGGCAACAATGCTTCTCCCCATGGGATGGGGTCAAGGTAAGGTGAGTGGTGCGAGCTTTGGAGCACAAGGAGCCCATGGATTGTCCACGATGTATGGTGAATCCATGGCCTTTGTGATGAAGTCCCCAGTCCAAGAGGGTGAGAGTTGATCTGACAATATTAGGAGTAAGAGAGAGAATGAGAGTTGAAACTAAAAATATGTAGAAGAGATATGAGCTAGAGTTAGTGTCAGTCAGGATTTGGATGTTTTAAGTAAGTACGTTTAAGTAAGTAGTTTTTCCACTGTGAAAGTGGAAAAACTACAAAAAAAATCCATAGGCTCACCCCCTTAGTTAAACTTTTTTAACTGGAATATATGAGTCCCCACTGCCCTGGGATATATAGATCACCTGGGATCAAATCCTGAGATAAAGAGGCAGTGTGGAAGGGCCCTAAAAACATTCAAGCTCTTCTCATATCTGGAATTTCATTGCTGATTATCCATAAAAACTGATTGTGAAAAACCAGATCTCCATATCTTCTAATGTCTACAATCCAATGGGTTGGTTTATATATATAAAGGAAGATTCAACAAGGCTCACACTCGAAAATCCATCCTAGTAATGAATATTGAAGTTTTATTTGTAAAGCACAGTTTATCTCGGTCCTTGAAACTGATTGTAAAAAATTATTAGAGATGTTTTGGACACTTTCTTCCCAAGGAAGATGTCTTGGTTAGAAGGCAAGTCTGAAAGGGCTGTGTGTTCAGTGTTTGAGGAAAGAAGGCACACAAATTTCTCCCAAAAGCAAATAAGAAAGACTCAAGGTCTTTGCCATAATTTGCACATCTTCACATCAAGTAGGAGGCATATACTCTTTCAGTTCCAGGAGATGCTATTTGCCTGTGTGGCCAAATCTCCGCCCTCTCCTCCTCCCGGCATGGACCAATCACAGGCTGCCTGATACTTACGTCTATGCCATCCTTGCCAGGTGATCCCGGTGGTCCTCGTGGTCCAACAGGGCCTCTTGGTCCAGGTCTCTGAGAAATGAAGAAGAGAAGTGAAGTCTGGCTTCAGATACAATATTCAGAAATAGATCAGATGCTTCAGAGGCCAGAAGAGACTTCCGTTTTCCTGGTCTGGGGAAGTCAACAAAGGAGCTCTAGGTCAGAATTTGGAAAAGTTACTTTTTGGACTGCACAGACTGGTCAAAATAATATTCAGCCTCAACTGGTGGATAACTCAAAGCACTTTGATTCTAAGTTAGAGATTCTTAAGGATTTTGTGTGTGTGTGGTGTGGATTCCTTGGGTTGGTGAAGCCAGAGGATCCTTCCTCAGAATAATGGAGGGTCCATAGGCTTCACCCCCTTCCAGTCTGATAACTGTAGTAATTTCAAAGTTCTGATGAGCGTCAACAATATTTCAAGGTATATGTAACAACTACAATGTGATATGAACATATCTGCAGTTTCTCTTGGTGGTATTGCTAATACTACTGAAGTTTGTTGCTCACATTTATAATTGAAGGAAATTAAATAGGTTGGTGAAAATACAGATGCAATGGTTTCCCCATCCAAGTCCAGGAATCCCTGAAATTTATCCATGGAGCTTTCCATGGACACAAAGTTAAGAATTTCCATTCCAAGAAGTCTTTGTTACAATTTATAGCAAAGGGATTGCTTTCTAGATAGTGATCAGCATCTGTTCTTTGCAGCGAGATATTATTTTGGAAGTAGGCAATGAAGGCTTCTCATTCAATGTCCTCAGCTTTCCCCAGGAATGGAAAAAATCATTCCTCATGCCATCCAATCTGCTAGAATTTATCCACTAAACTCAGAGAAGCATATACAACTTATACCATTCTGCCCCAACCAAGAACATTAGAAGTGGGTTAGGCTGTGAGATGTAGCTGCTGAGCCAAGGCAACCGTACAACCTTCATAATTGGGTGGGAATTGAAAGTCAAGTTTTTCTAATGCAAGCCATCACTCTATGAGCCCTCAGAGATCTTTTTGGTTCCTATCCCTTATCATTGCCTACTATCATTGCTTGTCTATCTATACATTTTCAAATTTGGGGCTCTGGAGACTTTGATGCAACTCTCCCCACCCAGCTTTATAAAAGGGTCTGGGGCCTCCTTGTTTGTTGAACAGAATGGAGTTTGCAATGCAGGAAAAAAGTTTTAACACACTTAAATTCCAATTATTTTAATTACACATTTTAAGCTGTCCCTAGATTTTGTTCTTTTACAGATGGTAGACTCTAATAAGCACCTTTTAATGATGTGTTGGGGGAGTGGTAGGGAGTGAGGGGGAGCACGCCTACAGTTATAATAACGTGCAAATTATCTTATCTGAAAGACCAGGAGAATTTAAAGAAGAGTAAGCTATTCATTTCCAGTGAGTTGCACTGAATTCTAAACGGAGGCTGGAACTGAATGCCGGCAGTGTCTGAGTTTTTTCTCTCTCTCTTTAAGGTGTGGAAAATGCTATAAATGTTTTTCTATGTGGAGGAAAGAGAGCCCCAGAGAGAGTATAAGTCGCAAGCAGCCTTTGAGCCACAAAGGTTTCATTGTACGTTAGGTTTGCTCATGTCTGAGAAAGGGGTCACTCCAGATTCCTGAACCTGCCTGCGGGATAGCGCCTTCTGATAACTTTAGAAAAGAAAAGGTTCCCTGTAATTTCTGTTAGTCGAACTGTACTTGCCGGATGCTCTTCAGAAACAGAAGTTTCAATGGACTGGACTTGACAAAATGTTAAGTCCCTCTGAAATGTGAGTTCAGAGAAGACAGACTGGACCAAAAAAGTTACTGACTCAGTTGGGCAGCCCACCTGCGGTAGGGAGTGAAAATGCAGAACACTGGAAGGTTTGTTCTCTATACTTCCATAGTAAACAAAAATATGTCTCTTGCAAGGAAACCCCCCAACAATATCTTCATGTTTTTCAAAAAGGAAAAAATGCTTTTGAAATGCTTTGATTTAAGGCAGTTGGGGTTGCATCATGGTCCATTTCAGTGGGACTTTCCCCAGCATATCGGATTGCCTGTCATCTAAAATATATCCAAAGGTATATACACCAGAATCAAGAAAGACCTTGCTCCATAATTCCTGAAGATTATTGAGATCACTCTCTGGTCCATAAACTCAAATTTGAAGGGCCCATCCCAACTAACTGGTTGACATCAGTTGGTTATAAGGCAAATTAATTGCTCATTGCAAGCATGGTGCAGTGGTTTGAGCATTGGACTAAAATTGTGGAAGCTTCAAATCTCTGCTCATCCTTGGAAACTTTGGGCAACTCATACTCTCTCTCTCTCAGCCTCAGTGGATGACAAAGGCAACCTCCCCTCTGATCAAACTTTGCCAAGAAAAACCTGTGATAGGGTTGCCATAGGTCAGGACTGACTTGAAAATTCGTAACAACTGTGCTTTAATTAAGTATCCAGCCTTGCAGTTCAGTTTTTTCCACATTGACCAAGACATGTCCCTTTTGTTTCAATGGGACTTTCCCAAGCATATCGGATTGCCGTCTCATATGCTTATTACACAAAAGTTTAGATAAATTACTCTTTTTGGAAGGATGTGGATGTTTGCTCTTGAAGATGAAGGTAGTGCAAAAAGTTAAGTGCTCAACAGTATCCCAGCTTTGGAAAAGCAGAAAGAAAGAAAGAAAGAAAAATCCTTACCTGAGCTGAGGAGGTGGCCAAAAGCTGACAAAGAAATAGGAATCCAAGTGCTGAAAAACTGGCCATAGTTATCACAAGCTAATGCTTTTAAGAAAACTCTCCTCTTTCCTTCTCCTGGTCCAGAGATCCTGCTCTTTACTTATCAAATATCAGCGTCGAAACAGGTCGCCTTGACTTCCAGAGAAACCTGGGTCTCCTGGCGAGAGAGGGAGCCACACCAGGCAGCACACACACAGAGGGCAAAACTCCGATGGAAAAGGATGCAGGCTCCTGAGAAAGGGGAGGAGGAGGGCTGGACAAACAGTAAAGCGAGTTAGGAAGAGGCGTATAGTCACTGCTCGCTCAAGATTTTTTTAGCCTGCTGTGTGTTCCAGCCAGAAGGCACCGGGGAGAAGGGGCCCAAGGGCAGAGAATAAAGGTCTGTTTAACTCGACTGGATCATGGACCGTTCACACAGGATAGTTTTCCCTGGGAAAAAAGTCCAGATTTTTCTTTAATATGGCTCATAGATAAACACAACATCAATACTGAGTGATGCACAGAAAAACTGCTGTGATTGCAGGGCATGAATGGAACTGATGCCAACTTTAGCCATAACAGATCAATGAACACACCGGGAGGTGTCTACGCTCCAGAGTGATAACAGCTTGAGGCCACTTTAATTGTCATGGCAGCATTCAACAGAAGTCAGGGACTTGTAGCTTGAGATACAGAGAATGCATTACTAGCTGGCCCTCAATTTCCACAGGTTCTTGGTCTGCGGAGTCAACCAATCACGGTTTAAAAATATTTTGCGGGTAAATCCAAAAAGCAACCCTTTGTTTTGTCATGCACTAGGTAGATGTGTGGGGCCCCTGGTGGCACAGTGTGTTCAACGCTGAGCTGCTGAACTTGCAGACCGAAAGGTCCCAGGTTCAAATCTGGGGAACGGAATGAGTGCCCGCTGTTAGCCCCAGCTCCTGCCAACTTAGCAGTTCGAAAACATGCAAATGTGAGTAGATGAATAGGTACCGCTCCAGCGGGAAGGTAATGGCGCTCCATGCAGTCAAGCCGCCCACATGACCTGGAGATGTCCATGGACGACGCCGGCTCTTCGGCTTATAAATGGAGCACCAACCCCCAGAGTCAGTCACGACTGGACTTTACATCAGGGGAAACCTTTACCTTTTATAGGTAGATGTGTAGTCTTAGACCCTTTCACATTCATGTATTCTCTGGCACTGTTTTGAGATGTTCTCAATTGGACACCCACCATGGTATACAGTGGGACTTGAGAATCCAGATTTTGGAATCTACGGGGAGGATCTTGGAGCCAAATCCTAGTGGATATTAAGGGCCCATGTACTTTAGGAGAGTCCACTAAAGCTTTTGAGATCAAGTCTCTTCATAAACTATAAACTCCAGGTCCTATAGGAATTGAGTCATAAGTTAAAATGTAGGATCCATCTCCCATAACTTTTTTTAGTGTAAACTAAGGTTTCTCAACCAGGGTTTCCTGGAATCCAGTTGGTTCTGTGGGAAATCATGACTGGAATTTCTTTAAGGTGTGAATATTATTTTTATTCATTTGTTCTTTAAGATGTAAAAATTGTTTGAAGGGTTCCCCAATGGGAACAAGAAGTTTGGAGTACACTCTGTGCTTATTTCTAAGCATGTGTACCCACAAATAGTCAAGATTGCTTGGGTGAAGACAAGATATGGTGCCCCACCCCAAAGCAGAAAGATCAAAAACCTTTTCTAAAGGTACCTCTCAGGGATATATATAGACACTGAAACACTTTTGATGAACTTCTTCTGTTGCATTTGGGGGCACTGCTGATTGTACAAAACCTGGTGCTCTCACCTTGCACTTTTTGTGCTATTCTTTTCCCATGTGACTGCTGTTGATGGGCCACAAGCTGGCTTCTGATTAACTGCACTACAAATAAAAAAATAGGCTGAAATTCTGTTGAATGTGAAAATATGGTTTTATCTCCGTATCTGCAGGGGATGTATTCCTGAACTTTGCATGGATATTCAAAACTGTTCAAATCAAAAGTTTATCGAAACAAAGGACTCCAATACAATATGATCCACATATCTGCAGAGGATACATTACTGGACTGTGGATTTGTGAATCCTATTGAGAAAAAGGACTTCTGGACTTTAAAAATGCCTGGAGGCAAATGGCTTCAGCTTCCCAACATAAAGATAAGAAAATACAGATCTGACTTGTAGATGTGTTGATTTTTTCTTGTCAGGAGCAACTTGAGAAACTCAAGTAGCTTCCTATGTGAGAGAGCTGGCCGTCTGTAAGGACGTTGCCCTGGGAACGCCCGGATGTTTGATGTTTTACCATCCTGTGAAGGACTTCTCTCATGTCCCCGCATGGGAAGCTGGAGCTGACAGAGGGAGCTCACCCACTCTCCCCAGATCTGAACCACCAACCTGTTGGTCAGCAGTCCTGCCAGCACATCCACAGCACCACCAGGGTGTTGTGATTAATATAGTAAAACTTTGTAAATGATACATGTTGAGCACTTGAAACTACTATCTACTAGGAGTATATTGACACTATAAGTTATTATGTTGTGCGTATGGAAGATGACAGATGAAGGAAAACCAAGAATTCATTCTGGCCTGTTGTTCCAAATCAAAATGGTGAGGGAATTGATGGCCAGAGTTTCTAACTTCTTACATGTGAGAACTTTTATCCAGTGTCTCAAAATATTATCCTGCCAAGAAAGCTTTGCAAGAGGATTAAGCCATTTCCCTCCTCTTGATCCTGCCCACTTGAAACATGAAGGGAACTACCAAAGCTTTGCATCCAAGATTTTTATTTAACACAAACGAAGTTGATTTAACAAATGCTGGAAAATGTGTCCACAAAGTGGCCAAAATTGTATTTATTTATTTTTGCGCCTCGTCCCCAAAGGTCATTTCTATTTAAAATCAGTACTCTTTTAGCTATTTAAAAACTAGAATCAAAACAAGAACATTTTTAAAGAATAGAACATATCAGGTTTCACTGCTTTCTTTATCCCAAATTCATATTACCCATGAGAACTTGGGTTTACAACTGAAATGTGCCCATGTGCTGCATATAGGCAGCCAGAATCCCTAATGTGCTTCCCCAGTGCCCCCTTCCCAAACCAAACGTTTTTATTTTATTTTAAAACACTATTTCTTTTGCACACCCTCAAGCTCCTGGGAGGGTGCAATTGACCACTTAGAAGTCTACTTCACTCGCCCTGGTTTTTTAACAACTTTCTTTAAGAACACTTCTAGTTTTGCAAACTGGGCAGGTATGGTCTGCTGAAATCTGATGAAAGCCGCCAGGCCTTCTGAGGCTGATTCCTCCTGCTTTATAAACACTTATATATTTTTAACAGTGGGAAGAACAAGCCACACAAGCTGCAGACTGAGCTGCCAGTGAACACCTATGCCTTTAGCACCAGCGGAAGTACATCACCCTGATCTGGGGCAGCTATTCTTCTCCTTCAGGCCTTGCTATAGGGTTTTCTGTTTCTTCAGGCTTTACTATAGTGTTTTCCAGGTCTGCCGCTATGTTCTTATGTGCATCGTCCTCTTTTTTTTCTTCCACATTCTCCTCTTTTGGACCTATCTTGGCATCAGCTTCTCTTTCAATGGCTGGCTGGCTATCACAGGTCAGAGATTCCTCCTTTTCAGGTGAAGAGGTAGATTGAGGTTCAGGAGTTTTGTCCACAGTGTGGTTAATGAGTGAAAGATCAGGCTCGGCCCTTGTTTGGGAATCAGCTTGTGAGTTCTCGCCTGTGCTTTTGCTGTCGGCCAGATTGGTTGCAGGAGGAGCAGCATCTACTTTGGTTTCATCTTGGCAAACCTGATCGGTCTTCTCAATAACGGAAGTGGAGCAAATTGTTTCCTGATTCTCAGAAGGTATCAACTTGGTGTCTACTTTCTCAGACATCCCTGCAGCATCCTCTCCTGGTGCCAACTCCTCAATTTTTCGCCTTTTAACCACCGTACTGACTGTTTCAGACTCCTTTATGTTTCTACTGCTTCCATCGCCTCCTTCAGACACCAATGTGCTTGAGGTCTCTTCTGGAACTGGACAAGTGCCATCAATCACAAACTCTTTGAGATTGCAGGAGATCTTCTCAATATCAGTGGGACTGTTCAGTAACCCATTGCACTCCCCACTTAATTTGCTCATTTCCAACTTCCTCTTCTTGGATTCCTTGAGGTTTTCACTCTCTGCTCCACTCTCCTCCGCAAGATCTTTCCTTTCCAATTGGACCTGTTTATCATCTTCATCGCTGACCTTCTCCACCTTGGAGCTGACCACCAATTCCAGGGTCTTAGCCTTGAATTTCCGGAGTTTCTTGTGCGGACCCCAGCCAAACTCCCTCCTGGGTTTGTAGTGCTGCCACGCAAAATGGACCAAATCGCGCCGCTTCTGCTTGCTTCGGACCGTGAACATGAAGTAGTCTAAGGCGCTCATCAACACATTGGGGAGCTTCTGATGAACTAAGGTCTCTGTCAGGAAGAACTGCACTAGACGCACCTGATAGTGTTCATATCCCATCTCTCCCAAGCATTTCAAAATGCGAGTGATCCGTAAATTGTTGTGGCTGTACCTAACAAGAGAAGAGCGAAGGAGGGGAAAGAATGAAACAACACTTCGTTACTTTACATTTACAATACAATATCTTAAACTTGTCTGGTTGCCATCAAAGTAAGCTTCAATGTACAAGTTGTGGTCCTCTAGGTGTTTGGGACTCCAACCTCCAGAAGCCCTAGCCCAGTGGTTCTCAATCTGGGGCCCCCAGATATTTTTGTCCTTCAACTCCCAGAAATCCTAACAGCTGGTGAACTGGCAGAGATTTCTGGGAGTTGAAGGATAAAAACATCTGGGGACCTCAGGTTGAGAACCATTGCCCTAGTCAGTTTGTCCAATGGTCAAGAATTCTAGGAGCCGAAGTTCAAAATACCCGGAGGGCCACAAGTTGTGCTGGCTTGACATATAGTAAACACATGAATGAGCAAAGCCGAAGAGAACCTGTTAGTAACAGCCAATATTAATAACAGAAGGCTAGATTGAATCAACCAAAGAAGCCATGGCTGTGAGTTTGCAAAACATACTCAGGTCTGATAATCTTGAACTCAGAGCAGTGGTTTCCTTCATTGGATTGATCTGTCTGTAAAGCCACTTTCCGCAATTCCCAGCATTATTACTTTTTCCAGCGAGACATGTTTTCACTCAATATTTCCAGAGTACAATAACTAGCATCATGGGTTGCTGGTATAGACTGGAGTTTAAGCATTAAGCATTAATACATTTTTCAAGGGATAAGATATCCTCTTTCACAATTTCTAGTCGGATTGTACCCTGGGCTGTGTCACAATGTGACAAAACAGATATAAGATATATATGTGTGTATGTGTTTTATCAGAATTTCTGTATTTTATGATGTTTTTATTTTAATTTTATTTTTTGTCATTTTGTTTATTAAGTTGCAGTTAGGTGAATCCAGATGCCCAGCTAGTGGATCAACTTACCGGTTGAGGTTCTCAAACCTCTCGCACCAGTTCTCTGCTCTTCTCAGCTCTCCGGTTTCTTCATTGATCATCTCGATGCCATAAAATCCCAGCATGAGCTTGTAAGCCCGGACAAACCTCTCCATCACTTCCTTAGATTTTTTGAAGGCCTAAATGTCAGACAAACTCATACACATTAGGCACACAGAACACGGTTTTCCAAGTGTAACTCCAGCCAAGAATATTTTTATTTAGTTTTGGATGGCATAGAGAACACCCTTGTAAACGTGTTTCTTTTGTTGTCTATGCTGTGAGGTTTCCGGGCTGTATGGTCATGTTCCAGAAGCATTCTCTCCTAACATTTCGCCCACATCTTTGGCAGGCATGCTCAGAAGTTGTCGGTCTCTTGGAAACGAGGCCAGTGGGGTTTATATATGTGTGGAATGTCCAGGTTGGGAGAAAGAACTCTTGTCTGCTTGAGGCAAGTGTGAATGCTGCAACTGGCCACCTTGATTAGCATTGAGTGGCCTTGCAGCTTCAAAGCCTGGCTGCTTCCTGCCCGGGGGAATCCTTTCACTTCAAATACTTTTGAGTTGTTGTTGAAACAAGGATTGGTAATAGAGCTTCAGTGGAGACACCTTTTCCCCGGGATAACACTTTCAGGAGTGAATTTTCCTTCACAGGTGTAGACTTCTCTCATTTCCTGTTGTCTCACCCCCATTCTTAATTATGAGTCATATGTAACTTGGATGTCTGTACCTTGGGAACTGCCTATAATTGTTTTTCTTTTATTCCCCCCCCCCTTGTCCCCAGCAACTTGGCACACAAAAACAAAACAGTTGCTGTTGTAATCCAAAGCTGCTTTTTAAGCAGGTACTGAGATAAAACCTATTCATTTATGTTTTAATACTACTTTACCTAATGCGCATTTCCCAGAACAAAAGGAAAAGGACTTAGTCCTTCTGCATTCTTCCCAGTTTTGAACACTTCCCAAAAAAAAATCTACATACAAAGTGCAGATGGTATGAAAAGGTACTCAAAGAAATTGAAATCTTGGCAAACATAATGCACAAAAAGATGCTAACTGAGTGCAGGCATGGGCAAACTTTGGTTTCCAGGTGTTTTGGACTCCAACTCCCACAATTCCTAACAGCCTACCAGCTGTTAGGAATTGTGGGAGTTGGAATCCAAAACACCTGGAGAGCCAAAATTAGCCCATGCCTGATGTAGAGCATGCAGTTTTAAAAAGTTATATGGAAACGAAAATACAATTTGTTCATTAGTAGAACATGGGTCCTATGCATTCCCAGCCTCCAAGATCTTGCAGACAGAGAAGATTTTCCTTCACAGAGTAGTAGTAGTAGGGAAAGAGGGAGAATTTTACAACGAGGGGAAAGTGTGGTCCTGAAGCCAGTATTTTAAAAAGTTCTGGGAGACCCCCTACCTCAATTTCTTGGCAGGTGAGAAGCTTCGCCCGCCAGTTCATCCCCTGTTCACGCAAAGGAAACAGCCTGGAAAGAAAGAAATTATTTGCCTGTCAAGAACAATGCAAACTGAATGACCAGCAAAACTTAACATCACATTGAGTTTGATAGCAAGCATTGGACAAGGACCGACTTTACTATGCAGTTCAAAGGAGGGCAGCAGTGAAGCGGTAAAGGCCACTGTCCTCTTCTAGGCTCTGTCACTTCCAACACAATTAGAAGTGACACTATATTGGGTTGCTGTAGGTCTTCCGGACTGTCTGGCCATGTTCCAGAAGCATTCTCTCTTGACATTTCGCCCACACCTATGGCAGGTTGTGAGGTCTGTTGGAAACTAGGCAATTGGAGCTTATATATCTGTGGAAGGTGGGAGGGAGAACTCTTGTCTGTTGGAGGCAAGAATGAATGTTGCACTTAATCACCTTGATTAGCATTGAAAGGCCTTGCAATTTCAAAGCCTGGCTGTTTCCTGCCTGGGGCATCCTGTGTTGGGAGGCATTAGCTGGCCCAGATTGTTTCCTGTCTGGAATTCCCGCCTTCTGAGTGTTGTTCTTTATTTACTGTCCTGATTTTATCCTGGTAGCCAGATTTGGTTCATTTTCATGGTTTCCTCCTTTCTGTTGGAATTATCTACATGCCTGGACACAGCATATTATTTGAAAACACAGAAATGTTAGACCACTGTGACAACCACTATGTCAGGCTACAGAGAAGCCACTGAAATCCACAAGCATGTGGACAATTTCAATGAGGAAACCATTAAAATGAACAAAAACTGGCTACCAGCATTTTTAAAACTCTAAAATCATGACAGTAAATAAAGAACAACCCTCTGTAAACAGGGGACTTCCATACATGAAACCATCAGGGTCAGTTAACACCTCTCAACAATGGATTCCCCCAGGCAAGAAGCAGCCAGGCATCGAAGCTGCAAGGCTATTTAATACTAATCAAAGTGATTAATTGCAACATTCACACTTGCCTCCAAAAGACAAGAGTTCTCTCCCCCCTGCCCCCCGGATCTCTGAGGATGCCTGCCATAGATGTGGGCGAAACATCAGGAGAGAACGCTTCTGGAACATGGTCATACAGCCCAGAAGACTCTCAGCAATCCAGTGATTCCGGCCATTAAAGCCTTCGACAACACACTGACACACTATTTCTTCTTGTTCTGATGTTCAGCTTAAATAAAACCTTCTTAAGGAAGTTACAGTGGCTCCTTCTTTGCTGCCTTTTCAGTGGCTGGATAAGACCTTTCTATTCCAACAATTGAGAATTGATTGTGAACAAGAGCATGGCTTTTTATGTTGCTGTGTTATAAAGTAATGAAGTCAACCTTCCACTTTTGCAGGGCTTAAGGGCACAGGACCACTGCACTGTTAAAAACAAACAAACAAACAAACAAACAAAAAAAAAACCAGGGAGAATACCTATCAAGAAATTCCTATGTCCTACAGGGCAACTTTTGTGGATTTCATTACTTGCAAGGATGATTAATATGTTCTTTCTGAGAATCCCTATGTCCTCCAGGCAATATATGAATGGTCAATTTCTACCAAACATTGACATAGATCTGTGCTAGAAGACCTAGGAGTTCCCAGAAAGAACATATTGATCACATTTGTGAATAAGCAAATCCATAGAAGTTAAAATTGCAAATATGGAGGGCTGACTGTACTATAAAACTATGGTGCTTATTGCAGCAGCCATGAATGTAGCTGTTTTGTACAGATATAAAAGAGACAGTTAACATATAAAAATACCCAAAGACAAATAATCCAATTTTTCATTAAAGGCTTGTATTCTAAACGAAACGTATTCTATATCTTTTGAAAGATGCCTTGGCATAAGTGTGAGAGAGGACAGAGGAAAGGAAAAAGAAAAAAATGAGACCATCCAAATGTAGGAAGCAGTTCAGAGCACCTTTCCATAGGCCAATACCCTTTTAATGGGAGGCTATTTATTTACCACTGAATATAGGAATGGTTTTCTTCTAGAATTCCATAGTCATTCTGCCACTTCTCAAGGAGGTCATCAATATGGAGGCCTAGAGGGAGGGTGAGAAAATTAAATACGTAAAAAAATCACTTCCAATGATCAAGGTGCAAATACTCTGCCCTGCTCATTGCCAACAACAACACAAAATGGGTTTTGTATTATGTGAAAACAAGAAAAGTGTCCCAATTTCCTCAGGTAACATGGACTACTAAATTGGATAAAGGAAGAGGCCATTTAATCCCCCAAATCCAGCCACAGAACTTCACTACTACTAGTAATAATTATAATAATAAACAACTTTATTTTCTACCCACTCTGTCCCTGGAGGAACCAGGGTGGCTTCCAAAAAGACAAATGGCAAACATTCAACGCCATATACAAGACAGATTAAGACAATTAAACAAATTAATAAACAGTTAAAAATAGAATATTTGAACAACCTTGGCTAAAACATGTAACTAATTCAGTATGTGGTTCTCCCTGACTGCCACCTCCCTTCCTTGTGTGTGATGTCTTTATATTGTAATCCCAAGGGTGGAGAAATGCCATTCCTTTTTTTCCTTATAAAGCACAGTGCAAATACAATGACAGTGCTATATAAATGGTGATGATGATGTGCTTTCTTCCCTGACTTTCTCCATTCCTCACTCCTAATCTTGAGCTTTCTGCAGTATCAGCCTGATGCCTTTCATCTACCTTGGCAAAGCAGAAAGTGTTCCTGCTTCTATAGATTCACTGAATCTCTCTTCTTCCTGACTTGCTTATTGATGGGCTGTGGATGAAGCCAGATAGCATCAGTGGGAGACCCTCCATGATAATGAACCATGGATGTTCTCCTGAATATTGTCAGGATGGTGTGTAAATGCTGGGCTAGGTGGTTCAATCATTCCTCCGTCACCCTGACTGACTTGGTGAGTCAGCTTCTCTTCTTCTGCTCACCAGAAGGACCACCTGATGCAGCAGCAGAAGTGGCACCAACAAACAACAGCTGAGTCGTTGATTAACTGCTGGTCCCAGCAGGTCTAAATACTTTATTTACATATATATACACAGTTATTAAGAGCCATAACTCTCCGGAGACATGGCGCTTCTTCTTGGCTCGGCTTGGCTGTTATCTCTACATGCCGGCACCTCCCGCATTCCTGAGTTCATGAGACAGTTCAAAACGGAAGCCCTGACCTATTGGTTCTGTGGGCAATCAATCAAGCAGGCTTGTGCTTAACCCTTACGCTGCTAGAATGCTTTGCCAGAAAAACACACAGTTGCAAACACCCAACAGCTTAACTTGATATAACATTTCAATCTAATAACATAAACACACACTAACAAATATTAGTTAACTCAAGTCTGAGAAAGGGAAGCCAAGCCAAATATACCTGACATCTTGAACAGTCACACAACTTCTAAACAACAACCTTGAACTTGTCCTATGACAGTTGGGGTCAGGAAGAGTAGACCTTTTACTATTGGACTGTCACAATGAAAAATTATTGAAGGTGCATTTGCAGAGAGATTAGAAAAGCCACCACACTGTTCCCCTTCTGTAGGGACCTGAAGACCTGGCTGTTTAAACAAGCCTTTGAGAACGCCCAGACTTATCTCATCTATTTGACTGTTATGCAGCCTTGCACTTTATCTCATGCACTTGTCCCATGGTTACAGCTTTGCACTTATCCCACTCACTGCCCGACGGTTTACAGCTTGGCCATGCCTACAATAGCTTACCACCACCAGTTGAAGAGTGCTGTTTTAATTGAGTTTTCAAGTTGTCGTTTAACATGTCTAAATGTTTTAAAAGGTTTCCCCTGACGTTAAGTCCAGTTGTGTCCGACTCTGGGGGTTGGTACTTATCTCCATTTCTAAGTCGAAGAGCCAGTGTTGTCCGTAGACACATCCAAGGTCATGTGGCTGGCATGACTGCATGGAATGCTGTTACCTTCCCGCCGGAGCGGTACCTATTGATCTTCTCACATTTGCATGTTTTCGAACTGCTAGGTTGGCAGAAGCTGGAGCTAACAGTGGGCGCTCACTCCGCTCCCCGGGTTTGAACCTGGGACCTTTTGGTCTGCAAGTTCAGCAGCTCAGCGCTTTAACACACTGAGCCACCGGAGGCTCTAAATGTTTTATTCAACTGTATTTTTCAATTGTGTTTTATTTTATGTTGTTTTTGGCACTTGTTGTCATGTGTAAGCCACCCCGAGTCCCTTCGGGGAGATGGTGGTGGGATACAAGAATAAAGTTGTTATTATTGTTGTTGTGCAGAAGGAGTTATTTCAATAGCAGTTGCTTGCCATACAGCCAAGTAATATCTGCTGAAATCACCTTCGACATGACTATTAAAGTGGAGAGAGTGTTATGCCAAATGTACATGTGAACAGCCATAGCTGCCACTATTTCTGGCAACCATCTACAATACTGATGGGGAAAGTACAATCTATGGGTCAGATGTGGCCCCAGGACCCTGTTTTGTGACCCTCAAATCCTTTCAGGAGATCCCAAACGTTCTCGTCTTCAGGATTATACAAGTGCAATAATTACATTCTGCTTGACAAAGGGGCTGACTTGCCTAGAGATAAGCATTGATTTTGATGTTATGTATAAATGATGTGAAAGCACTGCACAGTGGGATGGGCACTGCTGGATTAAATCTCCCATGATCTCCAACCTGCTGGGAGCAAGGATCCAAAAACAGAAGTTTCCCTTCCTTACCCCAGCTGCAAAGCAAAAATGAACTGTGATATACAGCAAGGAAGGACGCATAAGTACTTTAAGAGAAAGGAAGCAGCCTTCACCCCCAGGGAAGAAGAGGCAATCATGCCCCCCCTTTAATGGCCAGAGTCAATGGCTTCCCAATGCTGTTTAATTTGGATGCCCAGGAAGAAAACAACTTTAGGAGATATATATGCTTTTAGATATTTAATGTGAGCAAGACAGACTGCCTGCTCTCTGCCTGTCTGCCTTATTTGAGAAAAGGGGGCGGAAGGAAAATTCCCTTTCAAGTAAAACACAATTCAATCCTGCCTCGAGGGGCCAGAGGGCAAAACACAACTTGACAGCCACCGCTTCCTTTTGAAAGCAAAACAATATGGAAAGTCATACCGTTAGGCATGAAACGAATCTCATTTTTGTAAAAGCTTAGATTCCACATTTCTGCCTCTTCTACATCAGTTTCTTCCAAATCCTGAAGGGAGAGAAAAGAAAGCATCACTGAGTATGTATGGTGGTGGAAGCAATGTTTTTAAATAAGCAAAAAAAAATATCCATTAACAATCAGTACAGTAAGACCTCTGTGTCTGGAGTGAAGTTACCTGACATTGTGGATACAACTGAACCCCATTATATTACCTGATTTTCAGTCCTAGAATACATAGTTACATGATTCAGATAGCACTGAGCCATGGCTGTTAAAGTAGTGTCAAACTGCACTAATTCTATAGTGTAGATGCACCCTCTGCTTTCCCAAGTATCAATGGCCGCCAGTTACCACTTGGTGAAGAGATGTAGCTCTCCAAGGTCCCTTGAGAAGCCAATCCAGCTCCTTAATCTTCCCAGTTACCCGCTCTTTATTTAAAGTCCAGACTACAACCCAAAGCAGATAAACACTTCATACACAAGACAACCACCACAGACTATTTTAAAGGCTGATGTTTACAGAACTTGAGGCTCTTCACGCTGCACTAGTACTAGCCACTGTTCGAAAAAAGACAGGGAGATTCCTTACCGGATAACGCCACCTGTACTTCTGCATATCTCTTGCTGCCATCCAGTTGCGTCTCTTTGTGTTCTAGGGTAAAGAAAGAGGTGAGAGTGAGTAGGGTGGCCACAGTGGAGACACAGTCCTCAAAAGAGCAGAATACATCCTAAAAGCACAAAATCCTTTTTGATCTTGGAAACTGAGCAGAGTCTATCCTGGTTAGTACTTCGGTGTAGACTGTCAAGGAATTCCAGATGATGTAGGCTGTAATTCAGAGGAAGAAACTAGCAAAACCATCTCTGAATATTCCTTCCTAGAAAGCATTTGCAGATTATAAACAGAAAAAGTGTACTTTGTGTTGTCGAAGGCTTGCATGGCCACATTAATGGGTTGCTGTGAGTGTTCCGGGTTGTATGTTCCAGAAGCATTCTCTCCTGACATTTTACCACATCTATGGCAGGCATCCTCAGAGGTGGTGAGGTCTGTTGGAAACTAGGCAAGTGGGATTTATATATCTGTGGGATGTCCAGGGTGGGAGAAAGGACTCTTGTCTGCTTGAGGTAGGCAGGAATCAATCAATCAATCAGGGCTAGCTAACACCTTCCAACAAAGGCCAGACCATTCAATGCTAATGAAGGTGGCCAATTGCAACATTCACACTTCCCTCAAACAGAAAAGAGTTCTTTCTCCCACCTTGGACCTTCCATAGATATATAAACCCCACTTGCCTAGTTTCCAACTGAATTCACAACCACTGAAGATGCCTACCATAGATGTGGGCAAAATGTCAGGAGAGAATGCTTCTGGAACATGGCCATACAGTCCAGAAAACTCACAGCAACCAAAGTGCACTTTGCTGAATTTTGTCATGTGATGCTCAAGCCCAACTCTGTTAACACGCCATAGTTGCCAGCCACAGACCACAGCCTGTGGTTTGCTTTTGATTCGTGAACTCTGATTTGTTTAAACCCATCATTTGCTGTGACATCTCAACCTGCAACCCATATTTGTCCTTGGCTTGACCAGAAGCTGAAATATGAATATTTTCCTGATCTCTTATGCCAAGGCATGCATTAAAGAACAAACAACAGTTAAAACAAACTAGTTTATTGTGTCATATAAATATATTTACTGTTTTAAAACCGATCTATATGCTATGCAGTTTTAAACTTCAATAGCAACCTTGTAAAATCGACTAGAATTATAATGTTATAGGTCTGCCTTGAGGCTGAGACCCTGTTTACATTGCCATATACAGTCACTCCCCAAGTTTTGAACAAGATGGGTTTGTTCTTAAGTTGAATTTGTATATGTTGGGATAGGGACATTTTTTAATATAACTCCAGCCAAAAATATTTTTTTAACTTTGGATAGCATAGGGAAGGGTTAACAGCCCTATGGTGTTTGTTTTGCTGCCTGTGCCCCTGTTCAGAAGATTTCAGCTCACTTTCTGTTCCTGTGAGAATTGGATCTTGAAAATTTTGGCTTGCTGTGGAAACAAGGATTGGAGAGAAAGCTTCAGTGGAGACACCTTTTCCCCAGAATAACTTTTTCAGGAGTCAATTTCTCTTTTTAGGGGTAGATTTATCTCACTTCCTTGTGTCACCCCTGTTCTTAACTGAGTCGTTGGCAAGTCAGATGTTTGCCTGAAACAGGATTTAATGGTCAGTGTAGACCAGTGCTTCTCAACCTTTCTAACACCACGACCCCTTAATACAGTTCTTTAAGTTGTGGTAACATTCAAACAATAAAATTATTTTTGTTGCTACTTCAAAGCTGTAATTTTGCTACTGTTATGAATTGTAATGTAATTATATCAATGTAGGATGTGTTTTCATTGTTACAAATTGAGCATAAATAAAGCAGAGCGATTAATCACAAAAACAATATGTTTGGGGGAGTATGGACAACAGATGATGGGATTTGCAGTACCTTTAACCAATTCAGCTCTGGCTTCCACAGACCTGGACCAAACTTCGCACACAGAACCCCCAGATCCAACAGAAAATACTGGAGAGGTTTGGGAGGGATTGACAGTGATTTAGGGGAGATGTAGTTCACCTACATCCAGAGAGCACTGTGAACCCAAACGATGATGGATCTAGACCAAATCTGGCACAAATAGTATACGTCCTAATTTGAATACCGGTGGAGTGGGAGGGGATTGATTTTGTCACTTGGGAGTTGTAGTTATTGGGATTTATAGTTCACCTACAATTAAAGAGCATTCTGAACTCTACCAATGATAGAATTGGGCCACACTTCCCACACAGAACTCCCACGACCAACAGAAAATACTGGAAGGGTTTGGTGGGCATTGACCTTGAGTTTTGGAGTTGTAGTTCACCTTCAACCAGAGAGCAATGTGGATTCAAACAATGATGGATCTGGACCTAACTTGGCACGAATAGTCAAGATGCCCAAATATGAACACAGCGAAGGAGGGCTTTTGGTGGGAGGATTCACGTCTGTTTCCAAAAAGGAAGATAAGGACAGGAGAGATCTTCAGCCTTTTCTGCCAAAAAGGTTCCTAAGACCACCAGAAATATGTGTTTTCTGTTGGTCTTTGGCGACCCCTCTGAAATCCCCTTGCGACCCCCGCCCCAGGGGTCCTGACCCCTAGGTTGAGAAACACTGTTGTAGACACGTATAGTGCAGCTTAACTGCATTGAGATGCATGATATGAATCTACACTGACCATATAATGCAGTTTAAAACTGCATTAAATGGCACTGTATATGGGATCTGAGAAAGGAATGACATTCTTGCTGAATTGAAAGGTTGTCGTTGTTATTAATAATTTCATTATTCATTTATATCTCACATTTAGTTCAACAATGGGGCTCAAGAATAAGAAAAATAACAAATGCATAGAAAAAATAAGCAAAAAATATTTTTAAAATTTAAAAGGAATAATAATAATAATAATAATAACAATAATAATAATAATAATAATAATAAAAACTTTATTTGTAACCCAACCTAACTCTTTGAGGGGGACTCAGGGCTGTTTCCAACAGAAAAATGGCATACATTCAATACCAAAAATGAGCAATAACCAATAAACAAGCAAACTAAAACCAATAAACCAAACAAGATAAGAACTTATAACAACAAAACAAGATATTCAAATAATTAAGTAGAATGTAATCAATCCAAATCAATCAACCATACACCCACATAATAAGGATCTACTCTAAAATGATTAATTAAGGAATGCAGCTCAACAAGCCAGGGTTGGTCAGCCTCTTTCCAGTTGAATGAAATATTCTACAGAAATAATCCAATTAAAAATGCATTAAGAGGCAGAATGCAAAACAAAAGAACATACTCAAAGTTTTAACCAGGGATTTTCTAAATCAAAGGAAAAGGATTTTTAAAAAATAGCTTGAGCTCAATAGTGTTAAGGGCTCTACTGCATCCTCATTTCATGGTGAAGCATCCCAAGCTCTTAGGCCCACCAGTTATTTTAATGAAACATTTCACAAAAATGTTATTACAGTACTCCTACCTTACATCTTCTAAAACCCACTGACAAAAGGTTTGTCTTTCGCTGCTCCTGAAGAGAGAGACACATATCAATGTAAGTCAAACTTGTAAAAATATTTAGCACTTTGAAACTGCAAATCAGAATACTGCACGTCAGATTTAATTTTCTGCATTTCTTCAGCTAGATTACAAGAGTTTCTTGAGATGTATCCCCTTTTCCCAAGAATGTAGGTAGTGCTACCTATAAAATAATGCTATTTTATAAATGTAATGTAACAATGGATAACGTTCCCCCTTTTACAATGTTCCTGCAACTGGGTTGTATGTTTTCCAGGCTGTATGGCCATGTTCAAGAAGTATTCTCTCCTGACGTTTCGTCCACATCTATGGCAAGCATCCTCAGAGGTTGTGTTCCTGCAACTGCTCTGTACAGCCTGGTATGAAAAATCTCCCACCTTTGCCCTTTTATAACAGAAGAACAGGGGAATGCATTAGTCCCCCCCGCAAAAAAAAAAGTAATTATTTTTGGTTCCCAAATGCATATTTTAAGGCTACCATGGGCCTACAGAGGCATTTTAGACAAAATAATATAGATAGATAGATAGATAGATAGATAGCAAAATTTAATTTTAACTTCAAGGACAACCAGAGCGATTTAAATGTAGTGGAAATGCAATTCATGTATCATTTCTTAGCATTTGGGCATAAAACATGCCCCTGGTGCTGAAGAGGATTAAACCGCTGAGCTGCTGAACTTGTGAGCAAAAGGTTGGCGGTTTGAATCTGGGGAAGGGGGTGAGCTCCCCGCTAGCCCCAGCTTCTGCCAACCTAGAAGTTTGAAAACATGCAAATGTGAGTAGATCAATAGGTACTGCTCTGGTGGGACGGTAGCAGCGCTTCATGCAGTCATATTGGCCATATGACCTTTGAGGTGTCTATGGACAACATCGGCTCTTCAGCTTAGAAATGGAGATAAGCACCAACTCCCAGAGTCGGACACGACTAAACTTAATGTCAGGGGAAAACCTTTTATTGATGCGATATTTGTTTTATTGTTGTTATTGTATTGTTGTGTTGGGCATGGCCCCATGTAAGCCGCTCCGAGTCCCTCCGGGGAGATGGGGCGGGGTATAAAAATAAAGTTGTTGTTGTTGTTATTATTATTATTTATTATTATTATTATTTACCTTCACTATGACCTGGGGTAGTTATATGAAGCCCATACTTGTTTATTTGTTTACTTTACATTTATCCTGATACCCATAGAAGCTTATAATAAACGTAACACAATGCAAATTAAAGAATGTAAATATAGGAAAATATAAATACAAAAATCAATTCAACCTAAACAATACTTCATCTATCCCTGCTTTACAACGATCCCTTTTGACTATTGTTGAGACTGAACTTGTCACCCAAGTGTTATTTAGCTCTTCATAAGTGAACTGGAATCCACGAAAGCTCATGCTAGAAATATTGTTTTTTCAATCAGTCCCACCATGGTGTTACAGCAAAGCATGGTTATGTCTCTGGATGCAATTGTTTGAGTTGCTTTAACCCACGGGTCCCCAAACTTTTTAAGCCGAGGGCCGGTCCACAATCCTTCAGACTGTTGAGGGGCCGAAGTATAATTTGAAAAAAGAAAAAAAAAACAAATTCTGATGCACACTGCATATGTCTTATTTGTAGTGCAAAAACAACAACAACAACAACAATGAAAGAACAATACAATATTTAAAAATAAAAACAATTTTAACCAACATACATTTATCAGGATTTCAATGGGAAGTGTGGTCCTGCTTCTGGCCAATGAGATAGTCAAGTTAATTAGGGTTGTTGTTGTTGTGTGCCTTCAAGTCATTTCAGACTTTGGGTGAGCCTAAGTCTAAAATTTATTTATTATTTATTTACTGCATTTATTTACTACATTTGTATCACACCCTTCTCACCCCAAAGGGGACTCAGTGTAGCTTACAAATTATATGTACACACAATATATTATATTATTAGCATAGCACAATATTAGCATTATATATTACTATGTTGAACTATACCACTATACTACAATATTATTAGTAATATTATATGTAATATAGAATATATAATTAATATTATTATATGGTATTATTATTAGTGTTATATTGTATTACATTATAATATTATTATCAATATTATATGTATATACAATATATTACTGTATATTAAAAACTGAGGGTGGGGGCCAGGTAAATGACCTCGGAGGGCCGCGTCCGGCCCCCGGGCCTTAGTTTGGGGACCCCTGCTTTAACCCATTACAGGACTATAACCCTCACAAAATGGTCAGAGGGAATTTTCTCGCAGATCTAGAACCATTGGAGACAAGGAGCAAAGAATGTAGTAAGGATGCATTATCATTGTTTACAATGGTAAGCAGTTGCTTTTAGGAAGGGGGATTAATCTGAGCTAAATAACACATTACTTTTAGAAAGGAGCTCTCTAAGTTTTACTCTAAAGCTCCAACACTGGGCAGATGCAACTGTGAAGTTAGCGAAATCAAGACCAAGCAATTGGCTTGCAATCGTCAAGGGTTAAAGTATATCTACTAAATGTCCAAAGTGCATGTAACCCTACCCATAGTTTCCAAGGGATTTCCTAACATGGAAATGACCTATTCAGGTTGCAACACATGACATGGTGAAATCTCTCCCTGTTTCTGCATAAGCCAGGATCAAATGTTAGTTTCGTTTCTACTGAGCTGCACAGCAAAACTAAAATTAACCAGTGGTTTCACTTTCTTTTAATTCGTGCAGGACATTTATTCCTCCCCGAGATTTCTCTTTCCTTCTAAGGTGGGAGAGTGAGAGAAGCAAGAGATGGTCTAAAATTAACAACCCAAGTATTTAAACAGCATGAAATGTTGGGGCCGGGCTGTGGCGCAGCTGTTGAGCAGCTGCCTTAAATCACTCTGACCATGAGGTCATGAGTTCGAGGCCAGCCCGTGGCGGGGTGAGCACCCGTCAATTAAAAATAAAAAATAGCCCCTGCTCGTTGCTGACCTAGCAACCCGAAAGATAGTTGCATCTATCAAGTAGGAGATAAGGTACCACTAAAGTGGGGAGGCAAGATTAACTAATTTACGACCTGGAATGAGGAAGTGCCGTCAGTGTGGATGATGAAGCAGCTGCTCCCCCCTGTGGCCAGAATCGAACATCCCCTCAGAAGAACGTTAACTTGCCTCTGTATGTGTCTCTCAGTCTCTGTTTGATGTGTTTATGGGCATTGAATGTTTTCCCTTTGTGTGTTATAATGTGATCCGCCCTGAGTCCCCTTCGGGGTGAGAAGGGCGGAATATAAATACTGTAAATAAATAAATAATAAATAATGTTATGAAATTGTCTTTTCCAGACACCTGCTGGGGATTGTTTCCAAGACTCCACTTGGATACCAAAATCTATAGATGTTCAAGTCCATATATACTGGTTGTTTTTCTTATATACAAAATCAAGGTTAACTTTTTGCATTTTGTTTTTGAGGAGGAATATTTCCAAGCCGTGGATAGTTGAATCCGTGGATGCGGAATCCATGCCTATTGAGAGTCAACTGCCCATAGACACGACAAGCTCTTTTGTATCGTAAATGTAGTAAAGACACAACGCCAGCCCAAATAAAATGGCTATGTATGTGTGATGCACTCTTGTTTTCCTTCCTATATGATCCCTGTTAGTGATGTTTTAGTAATGGCCAGGGGTCGGACTAGATGACTCTCGGAATATCTTTCAATTTTTTGAATCCTATTCTATTAAACACAACACAGCACATTGACCACCACTCCAATCACCATCTGGAACTAATATCAGTCGATGAGACAACAAAGAAAGTAGCCAGACTATACACTGATTGCATGTTGATATCACTTTAAACTTCAATGGCTCCATCTTACAGAATCCTAGAATTTGTAGTTTTGTGAGCTACTTGTGAGTGATTGATTTACAAGTAGTTATATGCTGTTTGGATGCTATAATTTCTAAGCACGGCCCACCTGCAAGAGGTAAGATATACACCAATATGCAACTTATATAGCAACATATAGTGAGATAGTGTTCTGGCTTGAGTGTTGGGAGTTCAGGGTTTGAATGCCTGCTGGGCCACGAAAACCAAGATGATGGCCATGGAAAGGCAAAGGCATATCTACACATCTACACTGTAGAACTGATGCAGTTTGAAAGCACTTTAACTGCCATAGCTCAATGATATGTAATTGTAGGACTTGTAGTTTTACAAGGTCTTTAGCCCGCTCTGCTGAAGAGTAGTGGCGCCTCTCCAAACCACAGCTCCCAAGATTAAATATCATTGAGCTATGGAAGTGGTGTCAAACTGTATTAAATCTACAATGTAGATACACCAGAATATCTCAACCTCAGAGGAAAGCAATGCAGCACCTTGAATAAATAAATTGTGCTAAGAAAACACCATTATTGGGTGGACTTATGGATGCCACAGGTTGGCAACAACATGAAGGCACATAACAACAAAAACAATTTAGAGATTCTCTGCTCCAAACTCTGAATTCCACAATTCAGCGATTTCTTCTTGGAAGGACCTTAGGAGTTTTTGAGTGCCTCGTGCAATGCCTGGATTCTGTAGAACAGAGCCAAGGCAATTAAAAAGCTATAAAAACACTACAACTTACAGTACACAGTGCAGATGAAACCTGAAAATGATACTGCCCCAAGTCAAGGCAGGGCTTCCAGTAATCCCATGGCTTTGGGACAAGACTGGCAAAAGTCCTTTTGGGACACTGGCACAGCCTCACCATTCTATTTATTGCTCCTGCCTTCATAGCACAGATTTATTTATTTTATTTGTATGCTACCTTTCTCCTAGCACATACCTACACCATAGAATTAATCCTGTTTGACACCACTTTAGCTGCCATGGCACAATGCTTTGGAATTATGGGAGCTGTGGATGGGTGGTAGAGAAGGCCAAAGCCCTTGCAGAACTACCATTCCCATGATTTTGTATGACAGGTAAGGTGGTGTCAAACTGCATGAATTCTACAATGTTCATCCACCCAAGGTTTTTTATCCTTCCCTGCAAAATGATTGCTGGGGCCTCATGAAATTACAACTCACATGATTCTATAGCACTGAGCCATGGCAGCTAAAGTGGTGTTGAACTGCAACCACTATTTCTATAGTCTACAGCAGGCATGGGCAAATTTTGGCCTTCTGGGTGTTTTGGACATCAACTTCCACAATTCCTAACAGCCTGGCTGTTAGGAATTGTGTGAGTTGGAGCCCAAAACACCTGGAGCGCTGAAGTTTGCCCATGCCTGGTGTAGATGTACCCCTAGAATTCAAAAAAGATAAATGTAAACCACTTACCATACTATTAAAAATATAATGCATTTAAAATAGACTGGAAACATGTGTAAGTTAAAAAAAAACCATGACTAGCAAAGGGAACTCATGCTTTTGCAGTTAAAAGCTTGGTTAAAAAATTACAAAAATAATTGAATAAAAAATATTTTTCTCCATCAAATATGTTTGACCTTAAGATGCCTGTGTAGCATGTGTATGTGTCTGAATGTATCTCCTCCTATGAGCCATCAAGAACCCTAAGATCATCTGGAGAGGCCCTGCTCTTGGTCCCACCTGCCCCGCAAGTGCGGATGGTGGGAACGAAGGACAGGGTCTTCTCAGTGGTGGCTCCTCGGCTGAGGAACACCCTCCCTAGCAACATTTGGCAGGCCCCGGCCCTTCTGGACTTTAAGGAAAACCTAAAGACATGGTTAAGTGTGCAAGCATTTAATGAATAATTACAATGATTCGACATGGTCTGAACCAAGGTTTACGTGCAAGGTTTCTGGACGAATGGACTCAAGTATATTTTTAAGCTTATTATTAAGTATTGTTAACTGATTAAAATGTGTCTGTTTGATTTTATTGATTTTGTTTTGGGCATTGAATTTTGCCAGTTTTGTAAGCCGCCTTGAGTCCCCTCGGGTGAGAAAGGCAGGGGATAAATGTTGTTAAAAAATGCCTATGTGTGTGTGCATATATATGCATGCATGATTACTGAACGCATACAGGATTATATACAGTAGAGTCTCACTTATCCAAGCCTCGCTTATCCAAGCTTCTGGATTATCCAAGCCATTTTTGTAGTCACTGTTTTCAATATATCATATTTTGGTGCTAAATTGTAAATACAGTAATTACGACATAATATTACTGCATACTGAACTACTTTTTCTGTTAAATTTGTTGTATAACATGATGTTTTGGTGCTTAATTTGCAAAATCATAATCTAATTTGATTTTTAATAGGTTTTTCCTTAATCCCTCCTTATTATCCAACATATTGGCTTATCCAACGTTCTGCTGGCCTGTTTAGCTTGGCTAAGTGAAACTCTACTGTGTGCATGCATGACTACTGAATGCATACAGGATTATATATATGTATCCTGAATGCATGCCTATGTATATGTATATCTATCCTGTATGTATGTATGCATCCTGCATATACTTATATTCACACATATGCCTGTGTGTATATATGTGTGTATTTATATATACAGTATATCCATGAGAGATTATTGAATACATAAAGGAGGCATACATACATACAAGACAGATCAGGCATGGGCAAACTTTGGCCCTCTAGGTGTTCTGGACTTCAATTCCCACAACCTGGGAGTTGAAGTCCAAAACACCTGGAGGCCCAAAGTTTGCCCATATGCCTGGAATAGATCTACATAGGCATGCATACAAGATTATATATTTATATGTGTGTGTATATATATGTGTGTGTATGTGTGCATATGTGTGTGCATGCATACAAGATTATATATTTGTGTGTGTGTATATATATATACGTGTGTGTGCATATGTGCGTGCATGCATACAAGATTATATATTTATGTGTGTGTATATGTGTGTGCATGCATACAAGATTATATATTTATGTGTGTGTGTATATATATATGTGTGTGTGTGCATATGTGTGTGCATGCATACAAGATTATATATTTATGTGTGTGTATATATATGTGTGTGTGTGTGTGCATATGTGTGTGCATGCATAGAAGATTATATATTTACGCGTCTGTATATATATATGTGTGCATATGTGTGTGCATGCATAGAAGATTATATATTTATGTGTGTGAATATATATATGTGTGCATTAGTGTGTGCATGCATACAAGATTATATATTTATGTGTGTGTGTATATATATGTGTGTGTGTGTGTGCATATGGGCGTGCATGCATACAGGATTATATATTTATATGTGTGTGTGTATATATATGTGTGTGTGCATATGTGTGTGCATATGTGTGTGCATGCATACAAGATTATATATTTATGTGTGTATATATATATATGTGTGTGTGTGCATATGTGTGTGCATGCATAGATTATATATTTACGCGTCTGTATATATATATGTGTGCATATGTGTGTGCATGCATAGAAGATTATATATTTATATGTGTGTATATATATATGTGTGTGTGTGTGCATGCATACAAGATTATATATTTATGTGTGTGTGTATATATATATATGTGTGTGTGTGTGCATATGTGCGTGCATGCATACAGGATTATATATTTATATGTGTGTGTGTGTATATATATGTGTGTGTGTGTGCATATATATGTGTGTGCATATGTGTGTGCATGCATACAAGATTATATATTTATGTGTGTGTGTATATGTGCCTGCAGGATTATACAGGATGATATATACCTATGAGAGTGGTCCTTAACCCTGCCAGTAGTCTCCCTTTCCCTGCCTGGCCCCCCAATGCACCCCAATAACCACCACCATCCTTTCCTCCATTCTAGCCTATGGAGGAGAGGGGAATATGTGGGGAATACAGATGAGCCAAATCCGGGGAAGAAAGAGGAGTGGGTTGTCTTTGCAGAGAGCAGAGAGAGACCCAGGTGCCCCTTCAGCCAGACAAAGGGGGGCTTTAACCCACCCACCCACAGACACACACTCACCTGTCCACCTGAGGCCCACCAGCTCTGCTTTTCGGGGGTTTTGGGTCCTGATGCCACTGGAGCCTCCTTCAGCCTTGCTTTTCTTCCTCCTCCTCCATCCTCATCCTCCTCCTCCTCCCAGGTAGAGTCGTACTCGCAGTAGCCTTCCTCCTCCTCCTCCTCTTCTTCCTCCTCCTCCTCGGAATCCTCGCTGGCCTGCCCTTCTTCCTCTCCTTCCCCTGCAGCCTTCCTCGCCGCCATGGCTGTGAACGATGACAGAGGAAGGGGAGAAAAAATAGATATGTAAAGGGAAGAAAGGAAAGCGAAAGAGGAGGGAGGAGATACAAAGGGAAAGGCACGTGGGAGGGAAGGGGGGGGGAAGAGGAGGAGGCCAGGGCGAAGCCACGCCCACCGCCCTGGCCGCGCTCCCATTGGCTGCCGCGTTCGATTCTGGAACGTTGGTGGGAATGTCATGCTGTTGGGTTGTTGTATGTCTTTCGGGCTGTGTGGCCATGTTCCAGAAGCATTCTCTCCTGACGTTTCGCCCACATCTATGGCAGGCATCCTCAGAGGTTGTGAGGTATGGAGAAAACTAAGCAAAGAGGTTAATATATATCTGTGGAAAGTCTAGGGTGAGAGAGGTCAGTGTGAATGTGTAGTTAATCACTTAAATTAGCATTGAAAAGCTTATCTGCTGTCTTCTTCCTGCCTCTGGGGCATCCTTTGTTTAGAGTCGTTAACTGCCCTTGGTTGATTCATGTCTGGAAACCCTCTGTTTTCAGAGTATTGCTTTTTATTTACTGTTCTGATTTTTGAGTTTTGTAATACTGGTAGCCAGATTTTGTTCATTTTCATGGTTTCTTCCTTTCTGTTGAAGTTGTCCACATGCTTGTGGATTTCAATGGCTTCTCTGTGTAGTCTGACATGATAGTTGTTAGAATGGTCCAGCATTTTTGTGTTCTCAAATAGTATTCTGTGTCCAGGCTGGTTCATCAAATGCTCTGCTATGGCTGATTTCTCTGGTTGAATTAGTCTGCAGTGCCTTTCATGTTCTTTGACTCTTGTTTGGGCGCTGCGTTTGGTGGTCCCTATGTAGACTTGTCATGCTGTTGTTGCCTCCAAACCTGGGCATATTGGATCCAGTGGGGCCATTTATGTGTTTATCGTGTCAGATGCTGTCATGTATTTGAAAACACAAACAAAATTAAAAAAAAAAAAAACCCACTTGGCATTATACTAAATGTCCTTTGACCAGAAACTGGCCACTTGGTGTTGCTATAAGAAGATCCTCCATTGTGCATGTGGCAGGGCTCAGGCTGCATGGTAGTGGTAATAATAATAATAATAATAATAATAATAATAATAATAATAATAATAATAATAATGGAAAGTTCCTTGACAAAATTGAAGGAAAAGCTGATAAGGAGAAGACCTGGCTCTGGCTCACGAATGGGACCCTGAAGAAGGAGACAGAAGGCCTGATCCTTGCAGCCCAGGAGCAAGACATCAGGACAAAGGCCATTCAGGCCAAGATCGAAAAATCAGCTCATGACCCAAAATGCAGACTGTGCAAGGAAACCGATGAAACCATTGGTCATATCCTCAGCTGCTGTAAGAAAATTGCACAGACAGACTACAAACAGAGGCACAACTATGTGGCCCAAATGATTCATTGGAACTTATGCCTCAAGTACCACCTGGTGGGATCACAAACCTGTAGAGGTTGTGGAAAATGAACACGCAAAGATACTGTGGGACTTCCTAATCCAGACTGACAAAGTTCTGGAACACAACACACCAGACATCACTGTTGTGGGAAAGAAAAAGGTTTGGATCATTGATGTCGCCATCCCAGGTAACAGGAAAAACTCAGCCGCTATCAGGACCTCAAGATTGAACTTCAAAGACTCTGGCAGAAACTAGTGCAGGTGGTCCCAGTGGTGATCGGCACATTGGGTGCCGTGCCAAAAGATCTCAGCCGGCATTTGGAAACAATAGACATTGACGAAATCACAATCTGCCAACAGCAAAAGGCCACCCTACTGGGATCTGCATGCATCATCTGAAAATACATCACACAGTCCTAGACACTTGGGAAGTGTTCGACTTGTGATTTTGTGACACGAAATCCAGCATATCTATCTTGTTTGCTGTGTCATACAATAAAATAATAATAATAAAATGTATATACTACTCTATCTCCCCGAAGGGAGTCAGAGTAAAACATTCAATTACCAACATAGAAGATACAACATAACCATACTAAAGACATCAACATATTACTATTAAAAACAATCAAACACGTTTAAAATTCAGTTCCAGTACTACTTCATTGGACCCCCCGGTGGCACAGTGTATTAAAGCGCTGAGCTACTGAACTTGCTGACCAAAAGGTTGCAAGTTCGAATCCTGGAAGCCGAGTGAGCACCCGCTGTTAGTTCCAGCTTCTGCCAACCTAGCAGCAAATGTGAGTAGATCAATAGGTACCGCTCCGTCCGGAAAGTAATAGCGCTCCATGCAGTCATGCTGGCCACATGACCTTGGAGGTGTCTATGAACAACTCCGACTCTTTGGCTTAGAAATGGAGATGAGCATCAACCCCCAGAGTTGAACACGACTGGACTTTACCTTTACCCACTACTCCATTGGATGAAATTCAGCTACCAATGGTGAGAATTTCAGGGTGGGCCAAGGCAACTATTTGAAGTAACATAGGACCGGTGAGTCGGTAAAGTGCAAGATGGAGTCTGGGCTACTCAATTCAAAGGCCTTTTGAGCAGTTATAGGAACTAGGGTAGTAAATGGTCTCATGGGGGGGGGGGGGGGAGTGAGTAAAGTGCAAGGCAGGGTCCCAGCTGGTGGTCAAAGCAAGGACTGAGACTAATTTTCAAAGGCCTGTTGGAACCACCATATTTTCAGGTCCCTGCAGAAAGAGGATAGTGACGGGGACTGTCTTATCTCTCTGTGGAGTGTGTTCCAAAGGCAGGGGACCACCACTGAGAAGGCCCTCTCCCTTGTCCCCACCAGTCGTGCTTGAGACGGAGGTGGAAGCAAGAGGAGGACCTCTCCGGTAGCTCTCCCAAGCTCTCCCAAGCTTTAGGTGCTCTTACTGCCTATTACAGGGAAAACCAGCTGATCACTAATCCATCTAAAATGCAGACGTGTGCTTTTCACCTTAAGAACAGACAAGCATCCCGAGCTCTGAGGATCACCTGGGAAGAACTTCCACTGGAATCCCACTGAAACGACTCCTGGTTAAGAATGGGGCTGAGACAACAGGAAGACAACAGGAATCTACCCCTCGGAAGGGAAATTCATCCCTGAAAGTTACTTACTTAGGTGATCCCTTGTTGTCCGAGCATGATGGCCTTCTAAGTGTAGTGTCTTTGCGGTGGGTACGTAGGTGACTGTGGAGCCGTATTCTTGACCCACATGTTCTTGCACAGTGAGGTCATCGGTTTCCAGATGGAAAGTGTCAGGGTTGGCTTGATGCACCTTCCTCTTGGCACATTTCTTCCTTTCACCATTCCATTTGTGCCTTTTCAAATTCCACAGCACTGCTGGTCACAACTGACCTCCAGCTGGAGTGCTCAAGGGTCAAAGCTTCCCAGTTCTTGGCGTCTATTAGGCTTGAGCGATCCATGAAAAAATTGATTCTAAACTCGTTTCAAAAGTAGGGGGCGCCAGCGTTTCGTTTCTGATGTCATTTCTGAATTTTGCCCCCCAAAAAATTCGAAATTAACGAAAATTCGTTAGTTTCAAAAGTAATTCGTTAATGGCGGACGCGCATGCGCAGTGGCCAAAAAAAAGCACGAGGGGAGATTTTACAGGACTCTCCCGCCCTCATTTTTTGAGTGATCTTCTTCAAACTTGGTACAGTGGTAGAACACATTTAACACTGATAGCTCACCAAAATTTGGAACGTTTCCCTTATCCTCTGATTTTTGGCGAATTTTCATAGCTTTTATAATAAACCATTTTTTAATAATTGCAGAAATCTGTTCCTGGTTTGAAAGTCTTATTTCCTGTTAAATTGGGTTGTCTTTACTGTGAAAGTCATTGTTCTATTTCAGAAACTTTGTTAAATTGGTGTGTGTGTGATATATACTGTGTGTGTGTGTGTGTGTGTGTGTGTGTGTGTGTGTGTATATATATATATATATATATATATATATATATATATATATAGTCCCTGCATATGTGTGTGTGTATATAGGTAAAGGTAAAGGTATCCTTTGACGTTAAGTTCAGTCATGTCTGACTCTGGGGGTTGGTGCTCATCTCCATTTCTAAGCCCAAGAGCCAGTGTTGTCCATAGACACCTCCAAGGTCATGTGGCCGGCATGACTACATGGAGTGCCATTACCTTCCCGCCAGAGCGGTACCTATTGATCTACTCACATTGGCATGTTTTCAAGCTGCTAGGTTGGCAGAAGCTGGAGCTAACAGCGGGCACTCACTCTGCTCCCGGGATTTGAACTTGGGACCTTTCGGTCTGCAAGTTCAGCAGCTCAGTGCTTTAACACACTTCGCCATCGGGGCTCATGTATATATAATATACATACACATACACACAATGTGGAGAATATGTGGAAAGGTAGATAGATAAGTTGGGAGCCACAGCGAAGGCACCTTCCTGGGAGCAAGGTCTAATAATAATAATAATAATAATAATAATAATAATAATAATAATAATAATAATAAATCCCTTACAATATCCAAGATGGCTCACTGCTACAGAATCTTGGGAGGTTTAGTTCGGTATGGTACCATTATTGGCAGAGAAAGCTAAGCTGTAGGAGTTGAAATCCAATCATTTATCCTCCCTATAGAATCAATTTTATATGCATTTTTAGCTACAGAAAAGCTAAAATCAGGACAGTAAAAGAACAACACCCAGAAAATGGGAATTCCAGACAGGAAACAATCAGGGCCAGCTAATACCTCCCAACAAAGGATTCCCCCAGGTAGGAAGCAGCCAGGCTTTGAAGCTGCAAGGCTATTCAATGCTAATCAAGGTGACCAATTGCAACATTCACACTTGCCTCCCACAGACAAGAGTTCTTTCTCCCACCCTGGACCTTCCACAGATATAAACCCCACTTGCCTAGCTTCGCACAGACGTCTGTGGCCTAGCTGCCACAGATGTGGGTGAAACGTCAGGAGAGAATGCTTCTGGCACATGGCCATAGAGCCCGGAAAACTCATAGCAACCCAGCCAGTAGGCTGTTGCTGAACAACCTATGAACTTTTAGCATTAAAGGATAAAATGCCCAAGATTTTATCACTTAATACTGTTGGCATGTCTGGAGAAGAATAGAATGCTTCTATACCAGGCAAGGGCAAACTTTGCCCATGTCTGGAGTTAGGAATTGTAGGAGTTGAAATCCAAAACAATTTGACAGAAAACTGGGAGTTGTAGTTTGGCATGGTACTGGCTCTCTTCTGCAGGGAAGGCTAGGGACTTTGTAAAACTACAGCTCACATGACATGGCACTGAATCTGTTGCAATTGAGCTGGTGCCAGAATCCTTTCCGGGAGATCTCCTCAGTGGAGATATCTCTTAAAGGGATATCCTCTGGCTCTAAGGATTCCGTTTAGGAAGGCAAGCCTTGTTTTGGTATTCCCCTTTAAGCCTGGCTGAAGAAGCAAAACCAAACGGCGGCTCCAGGGCGAGGCAGGGCGAGGAGAAGGCCAAGCGCAGGCAGGCATGGCTCTTCTCTCTTCTCTTCGCTCCCTCCCTGCTTCGCGGAAGGCTTCTACTGAGCCGGTGTGGTCCCCGGGGGGGGGGGGGGGGGGAGGGCGATCCGAAGACATCAGAAACAAACGAAAATAGGTACTTTTATTATTCAAATTCGTAATATTTGTAAGGCAGTGAGCAGATGTTTCAATATCAATTCAAAAGTAATTACGAAACGAATTTTAAACGAATTTAACGAACTAACGAAAAATTTGCTCCAGCCTAGCGTCTATGCCACCGTTTTTAAGGTTAGCTTTAAACCCATCTTTTAATCTGTTTTCCTGTCCACCAACATTTCATTTTCCATTCTTGAGTTGGGAGTATAGTAACTGCTTTGGGAGATGGTGATCGGGCATTTGGACAACGTGGTCAGTCCGGCGTAGATGGCATAGGAGCATCGCTTCAATGCTGGTGGTCTTTGCTTCTTCCAGCATGGTGACATTTGTCCACCTGTCTTCCCAAGTAATTTGCAGGATCATGAGGAAAAGGTGTCTCCACTGGAGCTTTATCACTAATTCTTGTTTCCACAACAAGCCAAATGGTTCAAAATCCAATTGGAATTTGGCTAAAAATGAGGTGAAATCTTCTGAATGGGGATACAAACAGCAAAACAAACCCCAGATGTGTTAACCCTTCCCTATGTGATCCAAAGCCCGTGTGTGTGTGTGTGTGTGTGTGTGAACCCCAACCACTTAAAATGTGCCTATTCTGGCTTACATACAAACTCAACTTAAGAACAAACCTACAGAACCTATCTTGTTCATACCTTGGGGACCGCCTGTATGCCAATTCATGTAAAGCTTTATTTCCTTGGTTTTCCCCCTTTCAAAATTAACCACTACTTCCTCACACTCTTCTAACATTTGCAGTCAATATTTTTCTACACTGAGAATTCATGGCTCCTCCTTTTTAAATCTACCAAGTTGACACTGTTGTTTTTCAATGTATCTTTTTTTTGGGGGGGGGATATAAAATTTTATTGTGTTATATAAAAGAAAAATAAAATAGGAGACAGACTTTCGGTCTTAAAATAAGCTCCAGCATCTGCTTCATTACAAAAAAAAAAAAATCACTATTCTGGACATAGCAAGGATTCATCAAGGATTTTTAAATGCTTCGGTTCTACCCTAGAACTGCATCAGCAAGCACTTCTCACGATCAGCTCCTAGGCTTAATTCACATTCATGGATTTTCTTACAGAATAGATGAAACAGATCAACACAGAGGCATGGTGACAATTTAAAAAATCTTGCAGTAAGCCACCTGAGTGTGTAATGCATACTCCTAGGAAAATGTATGTCGTACAACTATATTCTTGTATAGAATGACAGCCACAGATAGTTTGGTGAAGCTGCTATTCTAATTCATTTCTAAATGCAGCTTAGTACAACGTGAAACAATCTGCTGTAAAGATGAAAGTGTAAAAAGACTTTACAAATTGTATAATACCTATGAAGCAGTGTCACAGCGGGTTAAACCACTGCTGAACTTGCTGACTGAAAGGTTGGTGGTTTGAATCCAGGGAGAGGGGTGAGCTCCTGCTGTTAGCCTCAGCTTCTGCCAACCTAGCAGTTTGGAAACACGCAAATGATTGCTTCTGCAAATGTGAGATCAATAGGGTACCGCTCTGGCAGGAAGGCAATGGTGCTTCATGAAGTCATGCCGACCACATGACCTTGAAGGTGTCTATGGATAACGCCAGCTCTTCGACTTTGAAATGGAGATGAGCACCAAACCCCAGTCGGACACGACTAGACTCAATGTCAGGGGGAAACCTTTACAAACCTTATAATAAGCTATATTGTTGAAAAAAATAAATCAATATATGCATATACCAAAAGAGGACACAGTTGTTTTTTTTCCTTTTTAAATGGTCATGCCTTTAATTTGATTTTAAATTCTATCCATAGTCTACTTACTTTAAAACGTTTGTAAAATGTCAATTTTCATATGCATTTTTTGTAACTTTTGTGAGTCCCCTTTGAATCCTAGGGCTGAGGAAAAGACAAGATATAACATCATAATCGTTCATCATGGGGCCTGCTGGGTGTAATCTTGCAGCTCCTATCACAATCATTGGCAGTATATAGCTATGCACACTTAACTGGGAATAGAAATCCAGAACAGAGATCTGTATCAGCAAAACAAAATTGTTTTTACGTTTTATTATAAATATGTTTAAATTGTTTTGGAAGCTTATTTGGGTCCCACTCTTGGAGAAAGACAGCATAGAAATGGAATAATAAATACAAATCGCTCTCTAGAACAATGTCTCTAACTATCTGATACAATAACTGTGCCATATTATTATCATATCTGCTTTCTTTCCTGGAAACCGATTGTATACTAGCAATTGATGACTCACAGGCTGGCACTGATCCGTGCAATATCTGTTATGATTGAGCCTCATGGCTCTGTTACTGACAGACGTGGGCGTAAGACTCCTCGAGAGTCAGATACTCTCGAGGAGCGAGAGAGAAAAAGACTGCGAGACATATTTGCAGCACCATCTGACGAGGAGTCTTTCGAAGGGTTTACGGAGAGAATGGAGGAGGGGCTGGTTAGCTCAGAGGAGGATGAGATGGATTGGACTCGGGTAAGGGAGGAAGTGGGTGCCACTGGCCATGATGGGACAGAAGATGAATGGGGACCTTCAGGATTAGACCCATGGTTTAGCTGGAGGGATGGGACGGGATCCACAGCTGGAGATGCTGTTGGGCGTAGTCAGAGGTGTTCCAGCTCTGACGAGGAAAGTGATGAGGAAACGCCCGGGTTAAGGAGGACAGCTGACAGTGATGAAGATTTGTAACTGGCATAAAATGGGGCTTGGGAGCGATTGCAAATTGCGTTGGGCAAGGTAATCTGGGCAAACGCTTGGGATCCGTGTGTGTGTGGGACGCTTCCCTGAAGACTTGTGTGCTTTCCTGTGCTGTGACGTAAGTTGATTGGAATCCAGGGTCAGACGGCGGGAGGGATTGTGTGGGCATTTGTTTGTGCAAACCTGTGCTTACTCTTATTAGCTTGACCCTCCGTCGTCTTCTTGACGGACGCCATCTCCTGCTTTGAGAACTCGGACTGAACTGACCACGGCTTGTCTTCCCCCCTTCTTGGACTTGGAAAAACTACAAACGTCTGCTTCTGGCTTTGATCTACGGAACGGAACTGGTCTACTCAACTGCTACAATCCTTGGCTGATTTACTCGTGTTGGAGATCCTGTCTGCTGTGTGTGTGGGGGAGCGACGCAAGTTACTCTAAGCACAGTGTTGGCAGCAGAGAGGAATCTGCTGCCAATTAGTTGCATTCTTTGTATCTTTTGTTCCTTGGCTTTCGTTTCGTTTATACCCAGGCTGAAGCAAGCAGTTTGTTTTTACCCGGATTAAACTCCGGTTTAATCCGGTTTATCTTTTGAACATTTACTTTTGCCCCTTTTTGCTCCTAAAGGCAAAAACTGCCTGGCCCTTGTGTTTTACGGGCATTTTTGAGTTCTGTAATCTAATAAACTCTGTTACTTTGAATCTTGTGGCGTTCTGTCCTTGACAGATTGCCCAACGCCCATAAAAAGTTTATTGCAGCAATAAACCCGTCAGGAAGACGATGGATGAGTTAAGGGCCAAAGTAGACCAATTGCAAACGGCTTTTACCGTTATCCAAACAGCTCAGGCTGTGAAAGGACATGTTTTGACTCCTGAACGCTTTGACGGAACCAGGTGCAAGTTGCCAACCTTTTTGGCACAAGTGGAGCTTTATTTTTCTCAGCTCAGTGCTCATGCTTTTCCTACAGACACTAGCAAGGTGGCCTTTATTTTGAGTTTGTTGACCGGTCCCGCAGGACAATGGGCCACTAATTTAATTTTGGGAAATGACCCAGTCAAGGACAATTTGAATAATTTCAAAAAGTTGTTAACTGATACTTTTGGGGATCCTCTCCGCACGGAGAACGCTGGGTGGGCTCTGTATCGGTTGAAACAGGGAAAGGGGACTGTTTTGGATTACTTAAATAAGTTTAACCTGTATCGCCACCAGCTGGATTGGGGGGAAAATGCATTCATGCTTTTATTTACTGCCGGGTTAAGTGATATGCTCCAGGATGAATTAGCACGCTTGGAGCCGGCTGAAAGCTGGGACGCCTTAGTAGCTAAGGTGCTGCGTTTAGACGCAAGGTTCGAGGCTCGTAAACACTCAAAAGCAATGTGTGCGCCACCCATGCATGTAACCAGGGCACCTGTGGTGATGGGGGAAGAGCCCATGGAGCTTGGGGTCTTTAAAAAGCTGTCTACAGAGGAAAAGGGCCGTAGGAGGCAGCTGGGCTTGTGTTTGTACTGTGGGAATGCTGGGCATTTTGCCAAAAATTGTAATGTGAAACCTTCCCAGCTTTCGGGAAAAGGCCAGCCCTAGTGCGACGTGAGTCCAACGCACTAGGGCTCCTCAAGCAGTCAACTGAGGGGAGGAAGCATGTTTTCGTACCCATTACATTATCTGTTGGGGGAAGGGAACTTGTTTCTACTTTGGCACTGCTGGACTCAGGGGCTACGGTCTCCTATGTAGATATTGAGTTTGCTAAGAAGCATGGCATTCCTAGAGTGCGCAAGGCATGCGACGTGTGGGTGGAAGGAGCAGATGGGAGACTGCTGGAGACTGGGGTGGTTAACCATGAAACCTCAGCAGTAACGTGGGAGGTGCAGGGAGTAACGGGAACGTTTGTGTGGGATATTACGAGCTTGCCTAGATATGATGTGATCCTGGGGATGGATTGGCTAGCTGTAGTAAACCCACAAGTAGATTGGGCAACACGTAAAGTGATCTTAAAGAGGCAGGATTGTTGCACTCTAAATGTTACTCATTCTGATATGGAGGGAGTGCCTGCTGAGTATGGGGAGTTCTCTGATGTATTTTGTAAAAGAGAAGCGGACAAATTACCACCGCACAGGCCATATGATTGCGCCATCAAGTTGGCAGAAGGTGCGAAACTGCCAGCAGGGAGGCTGTATGCCTTGACTGTACCGGAAAGGCAAGCTTTGCGGGAGTTTCTAGATGAAAATTTAGCCAAGGGGTTTATTCGCCCATCTAGTTCTCCAACTGCGGCACCGGTATTCTTTGTAGCCAAAAAGACTGGGGAACTTAGGTTGGTCTGCGATTATCGGATCCTAAACAAATACACCATTCGGGATAGGTACCCGCTGCCTTTAATCTCGGAACTGTTATCAAGGGTGCAAGGGGCTAAGGTCTTTACCAAGCTTGACCTGCGGGGGGCCTATAACTTAATCCGTATACGGGAAGGGGATGAATGGAAGACGGCATTTAACACGTGTTTCGGATGCCACGAGTTCCGAGTCATGCCTTTTGGGCTTTGTAATGCTCCTGCGGTATTCCAGAGGTTCATGAACGATGTGTTCAGGGACCTAATTGACCAATTTTTAGTGATTTATTTGGATGATATCTTGATTTTTTCTAAGGACGAGAAAGAGCATCGTCAACATGTCAAGCAGGTTCTGCACCGACTGCGGGCTAATGGGCTTTTCGCCAAGGCTTCCAAGTGCGTCTTTCATGTGCCTGAAGTGGAGTTCCTAGGTCATGTAGTGTCAGGTAGGGAACTTAAAATGGACCCACATAAGGTTGACGCCGTCAACTCATGGCAGGAGCTGAAGACTAAGAAGGATGTACAAAGGTTCTTGGGTTTCGCTAATTACTACCGGGAGTTTATTCCGAATTTTGCAAAGCTCACGGTACCTTTGACGCAGCTTCTGCGCAAGAAACAGCCATTTGTGTGGGGGCGGGAAGCTCACGAGGCGTTTCTACAACTAAAGTCTAGTTTTCAATCGGACAACATACTAACCCATCCTGATGTTGACAGACCGTTCGTGGTAGAAGCGGACGCTTCTAGCTACGCGTTGGGGGCTGTATTGTCTCAGAAGGATTCCTCAGGGACCTTGCGTCCCTGTGGATTTTACTCGCGGCAACTAACACCCTTCGAGCAGAACTATACCATATGGGAGAAGGAGTTGTTGGCGATTAAGGTGGCGTTTGAGGTGTGGCGGCACTGGCTTGAAGGGGCACGGCACCAGATCGTGGTCAGATCTGATCACAAGAACTTAGAGCACTTGCAAACAGCAAAGAAGTTAAACCAGCGTCAAATCCGCTGGGCTTTGTTTTTCTCCAGGTTTAACTTCAAGGTGCAGTTCGTGGAGGGGAAGGCAAACTTGCGGGCCGATGCTTTATCCCGCAAGCCGGAATTTAAGACCAATGAGCAGGTAGTATGTCAGACCATCTTGCCTACTGCCTCTCTGTGTGTTGTAGATAATGAGCTTGGGTTACATGACCAGATCCTTGAGGCTCAGAAGGATGATGTGTGGACTCAGGAGCAACTGATGCTGCTCTCTGCAGGTAACCGTACCATACTGCCGCATCTCCAGGATCAAGACGGGGTATTGGTGCGTAGGGGGCAGGTTTACGTACCAGTAGGGACCCTCAGGTTGGAGGTGATTAGAGCCCACCATGACGAACCCATGGCTGGGCACTTTGGCAGGTTCAAGACCGTACAGCTTATCACCAGGAGCTACTGGTGGCCAAAGATGCGGCAAGACATTCTGCGCTTTTGTGACAGCTGCGCCGTTTGTCAGCAGAGTAAGACGCCTGTTGGGCGCCCTAGAGGGTTGTTATCGTCTTTACCTGTTCCGGAGAGGCCATGGCAAATCATTTCCATGGATTTTATTTCAGATTTGCCTAAGTCTGGGGGTTATACTTGTATTTGGGTGGTGGTGGATTTATTTAGTAAACTGGCTCATTTTATTCCTTGTTCAACCATTCCGGCGGCCCCTACGTTGGCCTTACTATTTACAAAGCACATCTATCGTTTGCACGGAGCACCCGAGGTGATTATTTCAGATAGGGCTCCGCAATTTGTGTCACGCTTTTGGAAACACTTCCATGAGTGTTTGGGGACTAAGTTAAACGTGTCTTCAGCTTTCCATCCGCAAACGGATGGACAGTCGGAACGGGTTAATGGGCTCTTAGAGCAGTATCTGCGTTGTTTTTGTTTAGATCAACCCACGGCTTGGGTAAAGTGGTTACCGGTGGCGGAATTTGCTTACAACAATGCGGTGCACACGTCTAGTCAGCATACGCCATTTGAGCTAACTTATGGTTTTCACCCACGGGGAGGTGTGGCGCCGTCGACCAATGTGGTCTCTTCGGACCCTGTGTACCGCTCTTCGGAAATGGCTGCATTGCATGATGTTGCCCGTCGCTTACTGTTGGAAGCTAAGGCAACGCAGAAGACTCAGGCTGACCGCCACAGGCAGGCAGGGGAGGAGTTGGAAGAAGGGGATTTGGTGTGGTTATCTTCCAAACATATTAAACAGGCTGGGGGAAAGTTTGCGCCTCGGTATTTGGGTCCCTTTCCTATCGTTAAAAAGATTTCTTCTGTTGCGTTTCGTTTGCGTTTACCGTCTAGTTTAAAGGTCCATCCAGTCTTTCATCGTTCGCTGTTGAAACTTGATACCTCTAGTCGTCGTGGTGCTATAGCGGAGGGTATCACTGCCACTTCTCCGCCATCGGGGGAGGAGGCCTTTGTGAGAGGGGATAGTGTTATGATTGAGCCTCATGGCTCTGTTACTGACAGACGTGGGCGTAAGACTCCTCGAGAGTCAGATACTCTCGAGGAGCGAGAGAGAAAAAGACTGCGAGACATATTTGCAGCACCATCTGACGAGGAGTCTTTCGAAGGGTTTACGGAGAGAATGGAGGAGGGGCTGGTTAGCTCAGAGGAGGATGAGATGGATTGGACTCGGGTAAGGGAGGAAGTGGGTGCCACTGGCCATGATGGGACAGAAGATGAATGGGGACCTTCAGGATTAGACCCATGGTTTAGCTGGAGGGATGGGACGGGATCCACAGCTGGAGATGCTGTTGGGCGTAGTCAGAGGTGTTCCAGCTCTGACGAGGAAAGTGATGAGGAAACGCCCGGGTTAAGGAGGACAGCTGACAGTGATGAAGATTTGTAACTGGCATAAAATGGGGCTTGGGAGCGATTGCAAATTGCGTTGGGCAAGGTAATCTGGGCAAACGCTTGGGATCCGTGTGTGTGTGGGACGCTTCCCTGAAGACTTGTGTGCTTTCCTGTGCTGTGACGTAAGTTGATTGGAATCCAGGGTCAGACGGCGGGAGGGATTGTGTGGGCATTTGTTTGTGCAAACCTGTGCTTACTCTTATTAGCTTGACCCTCCGTCGTCTTCTTGACGGACGCCATCTCCTGCTTTGAGAACTCGGACTGAACTGACCACGGCTTGTCTTCCCCCCTTCTTGGACTTGGAAAAACTACAAACGTCTGCTTCTGGCTTTGATCTACGGAACGGAACTGGTCTACTCAACTGCTACAATCCTTGGCTGATTTACTCGTATTGGAGATCCTGTCTGCTGTGTGTGTGGGGGAGCGACGCAAGTTACTCTAAGCACAGTGTTGGCAGCAGAGAGGAATCTGCTGCCAATTAGTTGCATTCTTTGTATCTTTTGTTCCTTGGCTTTCGTTTCGTTTATACCCAGGCTGAAGCAAGCAGTTTGTTTTTACCCGGATTAAACTCCGGTTTAATCCGGTTTATCTTTTGAACATTTACTTTTGCCCCTTTTTGCTCCTAAAGGCAAAAACTGCCTGGCCCTTGTGTTTTACGGGCATTTTTGAGTTCTGTAATCTAATAAACTCTGTTACTTTGAATCTTGTGGCGTTCTGTCCTTGACAATATCAGTTTGAGTAACGTTCCCTACAGCAACATAAAATATTCTTAAGAACCCCTATTTTAGATACAAGTAGTCCAATCCCCCAATTCCCTGGTGCTACAATATCTATGGGATCTATGACGCTGAAACTGCAGTAAGATTAGTTTAATGAAGCAGATGCCAACACTGATTGCTGCCATGGCATCCAAAAAACAATGTTTTCTTCCATCATTTAAGAAACAAGGCAACATTCCTAAAACTCACAGGGAAAATGGCTGTTTAGGATCTTTGTTTCTCAGAGAAATGTATATTGTAGCCACAATGGAGAAGAAAAACATTAAGCCTATAAAACTGCCTCGACAACTTGCAATATTTGGGGAAGCTGTTAAAATAAATTCATAGCAATCGCATGGGACCACTTTCGGTGGCCGAATCCTTAAATTGTTGCGCCTCGCGCTGCCTATTAAAAGAACTTAGTCAATTTCAGTGTTGTCTACCAATGTATAAATCTTCCTTTCCCATTACTTGCAACATGTTGCTGTCACTTGAGATAGCTGGAGTGGGTTTCATTTAATAATTCAAATCGTTTTTTTTCTCTCCCAGCACATCCTTGCTGAATTTGCGGGTTCCTCCAGGAATTGTATCAAGTGCTTGCAAAATTTTAAGATTGCTGCTGTTATCATTCCTATTATTATTTTGCGAGAAAGGGTATGAATAATGGAAAATGAGGCCACCAAGCCTGGAACTGTTAGGACGCTTAAATTGTATACTTGGGAATAGCCATACAAGACTTGATTGCAATTCCTCTTCTGTTGTGCTGTGCAAACTGAGCTCCTTTTGCAACTGGAATTTTCAACTTATTTTAGAGCCATCTACACATATTACATTGCCTTGATGCCAAGTCAACGGGGAATTCTATGTATCGATGCTTTTGTAATGACAAGGAATGCTGGATTAACCCATTTGCCTACCTCAGAGCAGGGGAAAAATTCTAAATTATCTATGAGAGATGGGAAATACGGTGGTTCACATTTTGGACTACAGCTCCATCATCTTCAGCATTGGCGATGCTGGTTATAATAAATTTAAGGAAGCAGCTCTGAGTTTGCAAAACCTGAGTAGGGATTTTCAAAAAATCACACTAAATCCAAGCTGACCCGACAGCAATCTGGAATAACATTCCCAAAGGTGAATGAGAAAAGTTAGCACCCATTTGCCTGCGTCTAAGAAGGCTATCAAACTGAAAAATATAAAAGGGTAACTGGGATCCTGTGTCCTCAAACATACCTATGATGACATAGAGCCATCACTGTAGCTACTAGGGATATGCAAAATTATTCTTACTATTCGTATTTCGTATCAAATTTGTGTATACAAATCAATATTAGAAAAATGCAGGAAAGGTGGGGGGATCTAAGAACTGAAAAACTCATCAATAATATTAAGATTCTGTAAGATTTTGATGCCTCCCAAGGTTAGTTTAATTTTCATTGTAAGAATTAAGCAACTTTGGTAAAGCCAAGAGAACATAAAGTGTTTTAAAAACCAATCCTGTTTTTCTTTGGCTCAATCGCCGTAACAACAACAACTACTGCTACTACTACTACTTTATATCCCACCTCTATCTCCCCGGAGAGACTCAGGGCAGCTTACATGGGAAACACGCCCAATCCAACGACAAATTAAAACCAACCATAGATCAAAACATAACTGAATAAAATCAATAACATTCCAAAAACAATAACATAACATGAAACAGCACCATCAACCAACAATCCTTCCCTTAATGAGCACTGAAATACAGTTAGGGGAGAAGGGATTAGAGCATAAAAAAGGGCACTGGGGGTGGGATAAGCAAACTTGGGTAGGAGACTGAAAACAGCATTCTGAGAAATGTAGTTTGGGAAGGTGAGGTCCCGTGGCAGGGAATGCAAAAGGCCCTGCCCTAAACTAGATTTCCTAGAGTACAGTGCTCAGCATCAGAAAGCCCCAATGGCACCAGCCGTTTAGAGTAATTCTAATAATAATAAATAACATTATTAAATCTGCAAAGAGGACTAAAGTAAGTAATAGTATAAATCTGTGCTAAGTTGAAGTTATGTGGTTGTGTGTCATAAAGACAGACAGGCATACAAAGAAATTGCTATTGTCACTTTTTTGGGGGATAAATGGATTTTGTCTAAACTTTTTAAAATCCCCAAAACTCTGTAAATGTGTGAATCTTTCTTAAACTTCTTGGGAATTGATGCCCTGGTCATCTTGTGCATTGTATATAAAATTCAAGTAGATAGCTCTCGCAGTTTTTTAAATGTTTATATAAACTTTGAAAATTCCCCAAAAATCTGAATAAGTGAAATGTTCTGAAATTTGGTGGGCTAACAGTGGTAAATGTGTTCTACCTTTGTAGCAAGTTTCACTCCAATAGGGTGAAAGGAGTCCCAGAAGTTTCCCCAATTATAGTACAGTAGATTCTCACTTATCCAACCTAAACGGGCCGGCAGAACGTTGGATAAGTTAATATGTTGGATAATAATGAGAGATTAAGGAAAAGCCTATTAAACATCAAATTAGGTTATGATTTTACAAATTAAGCACCAAAACATCATGTTATACAACAAATTTGACAGAAAAAGTAGTTCATTACACAGTAATGCTATGTAGTAATTACTGTATTTACAAATTTAGCACCAAAATATCACAATGCATTGAAAACATTGACTACAAAAATGCGTTGGATAAGCGAATGCTGGATAAGTGAGACTCTACTGTAATTATGTCCAAGTACTACAATGAAATAGTAACAAAATCTTGTTACTCTCGTTATAGTTACAATTATTTTCAAACTATACTTTAGAAACACTTTAGAAACAAAATGCCAGTGCCCTTCAGTTTTGTAATAATTTCTGAACAATTTTTTTAAATGGATCGCACATCCCTAGTAGCTACTTTTGCTGATTCCATCCTTGAAAGACTTGCCTCTGAGGGCAGCTAGTGCTTCAATTGAAGAATTTGTGAGGTGTTGAAGGCAGGTAGCTTGAGGCATACCTTGCAGTTCTGCCGCAGCATATTGTTCCAATTGGTGTATCTCCACTATAGAATTAATGCAGTTTGATACCACTTTAACTGCCATGGTTCAATGCTGTGGAATCATGGGACTGGTAGTTTTACAAGGTTATTAGCCTCTAAACGGCAGATTACAGGATTCCACAGCATGGCCAATTAAAGCATTACTATAACATAATAAACATAGTCTAGAGCTCTTTTCACAAGTAATAAAGGTTAACACAAAGGCAAAATTAGGCAACTTTCGGCCACTTTCGTTCCTCTTCTTTTATTCTTTTTCTTACAAAAATATGCTTTCTAGGTCCACCAAAATAAAGTTACATTTCAAGGAACAAGTGAGCATTTTAAAGACAATAACAAGGACATTTCCCTATCAGATCATCCAGAAACAATATATGAAATTAGATTTTAACATTGCTTGCATTAAAGTTCAAACTTCTTTTGGAAGGAAAGTAATAAGAAAGCTACAATTTTTAAAATTAACTCCATTTAGGAACTCCTCACAAAAATAATGCTTCTCTAGTGAATTAAATAAAAAATATAAAATACATATTTACATTATTGTCCCAGTCTGACAAAAGCTTCCCACTCAAGTGACTTAAATGGAATTATTCACACTGGGATTTATACAATACAGATATTTGAAGCAAAGGCTCCTGTTTCCTCCACTCTTGAAACAAGAATGAATTCCAGCCACATTTCAAGAAATGTGGTATACTATTATATATAGAAACACTGCCGTCTTTGTTTTGCTTCTACAACCTGATAAAATTATATACGTCTCCAGTTTCTGAAAGGCAAAACTGGTCACAAAGAAGCAAAATGCAGTTAATATGCATTATGTGCAGTTCACAAGAAGGCTCGTTCATATTTGGTACAGAAAATTGGTTTATGGGTAGGCAAAAGCAGGAACTACTTTTGCCTACTCATACAACTAGCAGACAGACACTGCTGGCTATAACCAAACGGCAGTCATCAAAATTAGCATCTCCACTTCATGACACAAAAAACCCCCCAAAGCTAAAATCAGCCATTTTAGATCCATGGCTCCCTTTCCCCCCAAAAATGCTCATTCTAGGAATCGAGCTGAATAAAGTGTGCAGTGGTGAGTTACCGCAATCTGCTGCCACCAGATCTGCTCAGTCAACATAATTTTTGTAAAGCAGACAGCTTTCCCCTTATTCCAAAATGTTCACTTTTTTCTGCTGATCAGGAAGCTATCTGATTTGAAGGGAGAAAACCAAGCTCATATTTGCCAATAAGACCTGTCCCCTTACTAGTCATTTTCCCCTTTGCACTAGTGAACTCAAGGTCCCAAAACCTTTTGCCTTCTGGGCGCTGCAGTTCAAATGCAAGTTGGTCTTCTTCTATTTGCTGCTTTTATGTCCGGCGCCGCTTTGCAGCACTTGGGCTGGAAGGATTGCTGTTTGCATTTAAGACCTTTTCGGTGGCTCTGTTCCGCTTCCTTTTATCCCCTCCTTCTTTGGATCCCGATTCGGAGGAGCTCCTCTCCTTCTCCTTGCTGCTTGGCTTTTCGGCTGGTTTTGCTAGGTTTCCCAGGGATGCATAGACTGGAATAAAAATCACATGAAAGAATATGCTTTGAGGATCATCTATTTCATTGTGGCTGCTAATTAAGTGAATGCAAGCCCTTTATGGTGGTGAGTCTGTATGCATCTAATTCCATGTTGGGCTATTTTCAGCTTCAAACAAAACTGTTACTACAGATGATTGTTATGATGGTGTGACACCGTTGGCTGAGGCCCCCTCTACAATGTCATATGAAATCCATATTATCTGATTTTAATTTGATTATATGGCAGTGTAGACTTAGGTGATCCAGTTCAAAGCATATAATATGGATTATCTGATTTGATAATTTGGATTATATGGCAGTATAGTAAGGACCTTAGTGTTATGCTCAGTCTTTCACAGGTCAGTTTGTTCCATTCCTCACAGATAACACCAAAAATGCACAAAAAATACAGATAATTTTAAGAGATGGAATTCACTACTTTGAAGACTCTGATCCTGGCCAACTAAATGGCAGGTTTGCCCCTCAGACACAATAACTATGCTATTAAGAAGCACCACTGATATTATAAATTGTGTTGTGTGTGTAGATGAAGGAGCCAGGAAGGAGAAATCTTAAAATGGGTTACTTGATACTGCCATTAAATTAAATATTTCCATAGTTTAAATATCACATTTTCAATGTAAAGCAGCAACAAGGGGCAGTGACTTTTCAAATGGTGTACTACAGCTCCTACTATCCCTGGCTGCCCACCATACTGTTTAGGTTTATTTTTATTTATTTATTTACAGCATTTATATTCCGCCCTTCTCACCCCGAAGGGGACTCAGGGCGGATCACATTACACATATAGGCAAACATTCAATGCCTTTTAACATAGAACAAAGACAAGACAAACATAGGCTCCGAGTGGGGCTCGAACTCATGACCTCCTGGTCAGAGTGATTCATTACAGCTGGTTGCAGCTGGCTTGCTCTCCAGCCTGCGCCACAGCCCGGGCTAGGTTGAGTTATGCATACTAATAGACTACTGTCATTAAAACACAGCGGGGAATGAAGCTTTCGTTCAATAGTACAGTTGAACAGGTTTAAAAGCAATGGAGGATAAATCCCTCTCTTTAGAACCATGCAGTGTAAACTTTAATAGAAAACACATTTAATGTAATCTGAACTACCATCAAAGCACAAATGCTTTTTTCAAGCATGTACATAATGTAGCTCAACGGCGGCAATGACAAATCTGATCTGATCTCACACTCCTAACATGACAGAGAAAATAAATGAATAGCACAGCTGGGTAATGCAAATACTGCAAAAAGAACAAAGCAAAATGAAATAAAAATAAAAAGAGAAAAAGTTCACTGGAGGATTTTAGTCTTTCTCTATGTCAGAAATAAAGTAATTCTAAAACTAAACTCAATTTTTATCTTTATTGCAGTTTGGAGAGACAGAAGGTATAGTTCACTTACAGAGGAAAGATGGTGACATGACACTTCCAGATCTTTTCTTAACCAGGATTGTAGAAAGGAGGACCGAAGCTTATTTGTTTTAAAACAATCTTAAATGTCTTTTCCTAAGGCTGGATCGACACTGCCCTCTACCCCAGGATCTGATTCTAGATTATCTGCTTTGAACTGGATTATATGAATCTACACTGCCAGATAATCTGGGCTAAGATAAGATCCTGGGATATAGGGCAGTGTAGATCCAGCCTAAGACTGCAGAAAGAAATGCCACAAATTGTTGATCTTGTAATCTCTCATGCATCCAATTTATTTCTCAAACACCTGAAGTGTACTCTCAGAGGCCCCATGGTCACCTCAAGGAATTAAGCAGAAAAAAGGAGGGGCAAAACTCTAGAAGGGTCCCAGAGTCTGGAAATGATTGCTATAAATTATATAGTTTTCCAGTGCTAAAATTACCTTCTTCAGGACCTGTATGTGATTCCATCTCTTCTTTTACTTCTTCTTTGATCTCATCTTCAGTCATGACTTTTCCTATGGGAAATAATAAGGAACAAATTGATGGCGTTGGTACAAATTCAGTTTTTCTCTTCATTTCTGTTAGCTGATGTGTGCCCCCAGGTCAGTAATCTATTTTGGATAAAAGGGGAATTCATTCTTTGCTGTCCTGAATAACTTTCTTTCATGCAATTTCAAACTTCTTGATACTTGAACGTTGTGGCTCACATGAGCCACTGCAGAATAAATGTGAAAATAATCAAAACATTTTAACCATTCAAGGTTGGTCCAAGAGATCTTGTTGCCTTACCACATCTTGCCTTTGCAAATTCTTTAAAATTATTTCTACCAATGGAGACTCCAAGGCCAATAGCTTAATAAATGACTATAGATCAGAATTGTTTGGTCGACTGTTTGCTTTAATGACAGTCTGAATTCTTTCCTCACCAGTTTTTTTTATGTTACTTTTTATAAGACTAAGAATGGTCAGAGTTAAAAAGAAAAAGAAAAATTGCCTTTAAAAAAGTACAAAAACCGAAATACATTGGAAAGAAGGGTTTTATTCCCTATTACAACTTCATCCTCATCACCTCTTTTAGTTAGGCCATATCTCCCGTGAATCTGGTTTACAATTCTTCCTTCAGCATTCTCAAACGTAATGTTTTCTGTCTATGGGTTACTGAAACCCCTTACAGATAATTACAACAGATAGTTGGATAGACAACTACAGCTGTAAGGCGACATGGGAGTAAGTCCGTAAGATTTACTATGGTGTAGTAAAATATTTCTAGTCTCCACTTCAGGGTATACCCAATATTCAGTATTCAATTGCAAATGATATTCATAATTAATATTTTCATATATTATTGCCTCTGCTCCTGCAGCCAAGGAAGAAGGAATGCTGCTCCTGTCCCCTCTGCCCCCTCTTCCGAGTCCTCCACAGGAGTTTCCCAGCGTGGCCCGGCTGGAGCGGTGGGAGAAGCCGGACTTGGCTGCCTCTTCCAGGCTCTTGCTGCTGCCATTGGCTTTCACGCTCTCACCCACCCTCCCTCACTCACTCATCCGGCAGGAGCAGCATTCCTACTTCCCTGGCTGCAGGAGCAGAGGCAGCCAGGGCAACATGGCGGGCCCAGAGCAAGGGCCCAGCTGGCGTTGGTAGGGAAGGGTTCACTAGCTTCCCGGAGCTTGCAAGGAGGAGAAAGGCTACATAACAATTAAAATAATGTATAAATATTACAATTCAAATAGTGTCCCTACTTTGCAGATTTCCACTTATCGCAGGAGGTCCTGGAACGGAATCCCCGCGATAAGTGAGGGAACACTGTATACATTTCCAAGATTTTTGTTATAGTCTCCTTCTGTTCACATAACACACCTACACACTGCAGCTGACACAGAATTTGAAAAACTACTTTAAATCATATATGTTATTTTCTAAGTATTTCCTAAGAAGTTCCAAATATATTTATCTGAAGAAAGGCCTACCAAGCACACAAGGACATATCTGTAGCCATGGAAATCTATGAGATCTCTCTATGAAACCTATAGAAATCTATCCCTGGGCAAGTCACACTCAGCCTCAGAGGAAGATAATGGCAAATTTCCTTTGAACAAAACTTGCCAAATAAACTCCATGATTGTTTAATCTCAGGGCCACTGTAAATTGGAAATCATTTGAATGCACACAACAGAAATAGTTGAACTGTACTATAAGGCTTCAACCTCATGCATACATACATGGAAGTGAAATAAATTAGCTTTAAAACTACTAAGATCTGAGTAGACATATGCATAAGTGCAGTTAAAAAGAACAAACACAGAAGAGGTTCAAAACTGTGGTATATAAATAACACATGGTGCTGATATAAAAGCCTTTAATGGGTCTCACCTTCTTTTACCTCTTGAATAATTTCTTCAGGGAGAATAAAGTTTTTTTCCGAGTTGGGAAAGGGAAGAATCTCAGATTCATGCTTGGAAAGAACAGAAATACTAATGTGGTTGAAATAGTTATAACAACAATTGAATATTTCTAAAACAAATGCAAAGGCGATATATTCACAAATAAAATTTTACTAAACAAATGCAAAATATTTACAGATACAGTAGAGTCTCACTTATCCAACACTCACTTATCCAACGTTCTGGATTATCCAACGCATTTTTGTAGTCAATGTTTGCAATATATCATGATATTTTGGTGCTAAATTCGTAAATACAGTAATTACTACATAGCATTAATGTGTAATGAACTACTTTTTCTGTCAAATTTGTTGTATAACATGATGTTTTGGTGCTTAATTTGTAAAATCATAACCTATTTTGATGTTTAATAGGCTTTTTCTTAATCTCTCCTTATTATCCAACATATTCGCTTATCCAACATCCTGCCGGCCCGTTTATGTTGGATAAGTGAGACTCTACTGTATTTCAAACCAAGGGTAACTGACACTCAACGAATGCGAAATATTCCTTAAATATAAGAGCTTTTAAAAAAAAAAAGAATGAAGTATTTTAACTGTTTTAAGTGATTTTAACCAATGTATAATTGTGTTTTAATACTTACATGCTGGGAGATTTTAAATTGTATTTTTTCAATTGTTTTGAGTTGCTTTGCATCTCAATCCCAGAGATAAAAGCAGAATATAAATAATAACAACAACACAGGAATGGCCCCAGCTTCTTGTGGGGAAACACTCACCAGCGCTTGCATGTCATACATGGTACTCAAGTGGTCCCAAATGACTTTGGAAGAAATTTGCCTCCCAATATTTTGACTGAACTTATCTCGGATACAGATCATGTGAAAATGGCGATTCACACCTAACAGGTAAAGAAGGACAAAGAAAGCCAACTGTAGCTAAAGTTCATTTTACCATCATATAGGAGGCAATGCAAATATCTAATTGAATAAATAAAACACGTCTGATTATGAGTAATGATACCGAGGTTTTGTAAGTGAGCTTTTTATAACATGTCATAGAATAAGAGTTGGAAAAGACCCCGAAGGCTATCCAGTCCAACCTCATTGTGCCAGGCAGATATATACAATCAAAGCCCTCCTGACAGATAGCCATCCAGACTCTGCTTAAAAAGCTCCACAGAAGGAAGCTCCATTGGCAGTATATTCCACTGCCAAAGGGCTCTTACCACCAGGAAGTTCTTCTTAATGTTTAGCTGAGCTCTTTCTTCTTGCAGCTTGAATCCATTGCTCTATACCAGGCATGGGCAAACTCCGGCCCTCTAGGTGTTTTGGACTTCAACTCCTACAATTCCTAACAGCTTAGGAATTGTGGGAATTGAAGTCCTGGTCTATGTCCTAGTCACCCACATCTGAGGCAGCAGCCAAGCTTTGAAGCTGCAAGGCTATTCAATGCTAATCAAGGTGATCCACTGCAATATTCACACGTGTCTCAAACAGATAAGTGTTATTTCACAGATCTATAAATCCCACCTGCCTAGTTTCCAACAGTCCTCACAACATCTGCCTGCCATAGATGTGGGCGAAACGTCAGGAGAGAATGCTTATGGTACATGGTCATACAGCCCGAAAACCTGACAGCAACCCTGCTCTCATTCATTCAGCCTGGCCTTCCAGGGGCTTGGGACTTCAACTCCCAGAATGCCTGTTCATTGGCCAAAGCGGCAGAGGATTCTGGGAGTTGAAGTCCGAATAGAAAGTAGCAAACCTGGAGGACTGGAGTCACACACGGAGTTCCCACCCTCTCCCCAGCCGATCCCGCCTCCTTCTCCTCGGGCAGCGTGGCTACTCGAGCCCGAGGCTTCATCTGCGGCCTGGTCTTTACTCTCTCTGTCTCTCACCGACAGGCTTGTGGCCCAGCATGGCGTGGAAAAGGCACACCTCCACCTCAGGGCTCCAGACCACGGGCGGCGCGGGGAGAGGCGGCAGAGGCGGGGGAAGAGCCGTCGCCATGGAGGAGGACGCGGAAGAGGCGGCGGTGGTCGTCAAGGTGGTGGTCGAGGCCGCGGCTTCCTCCTCCGTCGCAGGCCCCACGGCGGGGCAAGGCGGCTTCCCCTCCGCCGCAGCCCCGGCCGAGCTCTCGGCTTCGCCCATGGCCTGCTCTGCCAACGCAGGCCGGGGATGCGCGCTCGCTTCTAGGCCGCAGAGCAGCGCCCTTAGGGAACAGCGCCTCCTAGGGGCCGAATCGCGCACTGCACTGCAGAATCAACGCAGCATCCCAATATAGAATCATATAATCACAGAGTTGGAAGAGACCACATGGGCCATCTAGTCCAACCCCCTGCTATGCAGAAAAAGCAAAATCAAAGTATCACTGACAGATGGCCATCCAGCCTCGGTTTACTTTAAAAGTTTCCAAGGAAGGAGTTTCTACTACACTCCAAGGCAGAGAGTTCCACTGCTGAACAGCTCTTACAGTCAGGAAGTTCTTCCTAATGTTCCTTTCCTGTCATTTGAACCCATTGCTCCGAGTCCTAGTCGACAGGGCATCATGAAACAAGCCTGCATATTTTCGAACTGCTAGTTTGGCAGAAGCTAACAGTTGGAGCTCACCCAACTCCCCGGATTCGAACCGCCAGTCTTTCGGTCAGCAAGTTTAGCAGCTCAGGCATTTAACCCACAGCACCATGCAATGCACGGGCAAATTGTTGGGTGAGTGGGCTTTGTAACAAAAGACCCTCCCCATAAGCATAGAGCAGAATATCTCATTAGCAGCAGCTAATTTTATCTAAAGTGATAAAAAGAACAAAAAAACACAGACTAATGTTATCTCTTCCTTAGGAGGCTTTTCTTTGTAGAAATATGTTTGCACTATTTACAAAAACAAGGTTTCCATAACACAAATGAAGTTCGTTGTACTTCCTTCTTTACTTCCACACTGGGCTTCTTTCACATGCAGATAAAAAGCTTCTAACTTCGAATTGGCCTCTAATCATAAATTGTGTTGATATATTGTTGACATACAACTCTGGACACCAAGGTTTCAGTTCTTACTCTGTCGTGAAATCCATTGGGTGACCTTGGGCAAGTCATACTCTCTCAGCCTCAGAGGCAGGCAATGGCAAACTTCTGAACAAACCTTGCCAAGAATGCTCTGTGAGGAATGAAACTTATGGTTGCCATAGGTCAGAAATGACTTGAAGTTACACAACAACAACGATCAGATCTATTAGCTGGGATCTATTAAAAGTGTGATTTAAATGCATTGAAGGTTAGGAACAGTCCCAGAAGCAATGATCACAGTTTACAAAGCAGGGTGTTTCAAATGATTGTTATTACAATGAGTATTTTGAAGTTCTGTGTAAACATGTTATATTGCTTTTTTGATTTTGTGTTGTACTGTACATGATTATTTATTGTATTGTTGTAATTGTATTATGATATGTTGTTTTTATATTTTGCTATATTGTATTGTCCTGGGCATGGCCCCATGTAAGCTGCCCCGAGTCCCCATTGGGGAGATGGTGGCGGGGTATAAATAAAGTTTTATTATTATTATAATTATTATTATTATTATTATTATTATTATTATTAAACATATCTTCTTTTGAGTTTTTCAGAATATGGTAGCCAGATTTTCAGTGAACACAAACTCTTGTAACAAGTGCTCACAATAAAAGTGAAATATGTAGCTATAAACCACGCACGATAAATTTGTTAACAGAGTTAGACACGAACTAAGCTGTAGTTTGGAGCTTCGAACTAGAAGGGCTTCTAGACACACTCCCAATTAAAACTTTACATAATTGTTAGAATGAGACACCTGTTTTGATGATTCAGTCAAGTCTTGTTAGAAATTGGAATATCTTAGGGTCAGATTAAGACATGCCAAATAAAGTCTGTTGCTTCTTTTTACAAGGTTTACACAGAAATAAAGTCCTTTGTTGCTTGCTTCTACGAAGATGAGGCAAAGTCTGTATTGCTTGTTAGATCAGGCTACCGTGGTTTGTTATTAAATTGAAATTTTAATCCGCCAGCTGACATTAAGCAGCACAAATCACTCTGGTATCATAGAAACACTTTGAGGTGGTATTCAACAACACCAGCAAAAATTCCAAATGATGAAGTTTCTCATCCTTCACAAATGACCTTTTTAAGGAACCAAAGAGGGAAAGAAAGTTGTTGACACATTCAGACACCCAGCTGCGATGAAGAGTGCTGGCACTGCCTACCTTGCAGTTTCCCTATAATGATGACAGGCTCTTTTAAACACTTAAAGCAAGTTAATGGGTTCACGAGTAAGTTCAGCTAAACATCACCAGTGGAAGAACCGCAGAGCATTAAACTTAGGACCTCGCTGAACAAAGCTCTAAAAATGGATTCTGGTGTTGCAAATCTATCTTGCTTTGAACTGGAAAACACCAGGATAATAATTGATGTTATTGCACCAATCTATTTAGTGCAAGTACTTGAAGAAATGTTTGGAGTCTTCTTTTACAGATACAGTAGAGTCTCACTTATCCAACACTCACTTATCCAACATTCTGTATTATCCAACGCATTTTTGTAGTCAATGTTTACAATACATCATGATATTTTGGTGCTAAATTCGTAAATACAGTAATTACTACATAGCATTACTGCGTATTGAACTACTTTTTCTGTCAAGTTTGTTGTATAACATGATGTTTTGGTGCTTAATTTGTAAAATCATAACCTAATTTGGTGTTTAATGGACTTTTCCTTAATCCCTCCTTATTATCCAACATATTCACTTATCCAACATTCTGCCGGCCCGTTTATGTTGGATAAGTGAGACTCTACTGTAAATACATACAAGAGGAAGACGGAGAACAGCAACAACAATACTTACCACAGTTGTTGGGACTTTTTTCTTCCCAATCTTTCTTTTCGTCCTTCTTTTAAATGAATTTTTCTGGCAGAATACCACAACTCTGATACTTCAACATCTTGCTACACTGGGTTTTTCACAATGACAATATTTTACCAGTTCTAAGATGTCATCCATTATAAGATGCACACTAATTTTTGGACTAACAACAGGGACATATATATATATATACACACACACACATACACAGTAAAGTCTCATTTATCCAACACTCACTTATCCAATGTTCTGGATTATCCAACACATTTTTGTAGTCAATGTTTTCAATACATCATGATATTTTGATGATAAATTTGTAAATACAGTAATTACTACATAGCATTACTGCGTACTGAACTACTTTTTCTGTCAAATTTGTTGTATAACATGATGTTTTGGTGCTTAATTTGTAAAATCATAACCTAATTTGATGTTTAATTGGCTTTTCCTTAATCCCTCCTTATTATCCAACATATTCGCTTATCCAACGTTCTGCCGGCCCGTTTATGTTGGATACGTGTGTGTGTGTGTGTGTGTGTGTGTGTGTGTGTGTGTGTATTTCTCAACCTGTGGGTCCCCAGATGTTTTGGCCCACAACTCCCAGAAATGCCAGCCAGTTTACCAGTTGTTAGGAGTTCTGGGAGTTGAAGGCCAAAATATTTGGGGATCCACAGGTTGAGAACCACTGATATACACAAGAGCACCTGCGATTAAGACGCATCCCATTTATAGAGGAAATGCACCTGAGAATTTAACAAATACAGTAGTCACTTCTGCCTTTTCAAAGTTCACAAGCGTTGTCCCTACAAACACTTAATAAAATTAGCATGCATTTTGCTATTCCCAGTCTTTTATCATTTTGTGTATTTTGAAAGGGGAAGATGTATTTTTGATTGGCAAACTAAGCCCAGAGTACCACGGTTGCACGAGGTGGATGTTTTGCAAGACAGACTTGCAATCAGAATTGAAATGATGAACAATAACAAGCCTTTTGTAATTACTAGCCCATTCCAGATCTGTGTATTCTGCATGTGGGAATTACACTTTTGATTGGAAAAGCTTGCCTAGACCGAAAAGAACATATATGTGCTACATCTTTTGCAAAAAGGATTAGTAAATGGCTGAAACTTTTGCAAAAAGGACAAAAGAACTTGAAAACAGTAAGGAAACCCTTAGTAAATATGGAAAACCTGTGGAACTGCACAGTTCCTCCTCCTCCTCCTCCTCCTCCTCATCATCATCATCTTTATTTATACCCTGCCTTTCTCCCCATGGCAACAAAGTGGCTAACAATCCCACACTAGTCAAGTTTTAAAAGTGCAATACAAAAGTTTAAAAACAATTAAATACAGTCGAGTCTCGCTTATCCAACCTTCTGTATTATCCAACACAGTTTGCCTTTTAGTAGTTAATGTTTTTGTAGCCAATGTTTTCAATACATTGGTATGTTTCGGTGCTAAATTCGTAAATGCAGTAATTCATACATAACGTTACCTCGTATTAAACTGCTTTTTCTGTCGATTTGTTGTAAATCATGATGTTTTGGTGCTTAATTTGTAAAATCATAATGTAATTTGATGTTTAATAGACTTTTCCTTAATCCCTCCTTATTATCCAACATTTTTGCTTATCCAACATTCTGCTGGCCCATTTATGTTGGATAAGTGAGACTCTACTGTAGTAACAGTGTGGTTACTACTAAATGATCAGTGTAAATGAGGCCCTAAACGAACATCAACTTGAGGTGGGTAGCATGATGTTGTGTGATAGCAAGTGTTTCCATTCATTGTTAGGGAGCCGGAAACATAAACTGCAAGCCTAGTGTGATAATTAACCTAAATGTGCTCTTTGGCTGTAAATCTACAATGCCTCCTAATTATGGCTGAGAACACAAAATGGAAGGGATGTACTTTCAAGCCTTTGTGCTTTTTGCAAAAGCCCCAGCTGTTTGCAAGTCCTTTTTGGAAATGATCCGGTACAACTTGCAGGGCTTCCAACATATGAGAGAACTTATACATTGGAAGCCCTATAATTGTAATGTAATATTATATGCAATGCAAATTCTTATTATTCGGATTTCTATCTTCACCACTCCCAATGATATAGTCTGATTTTATGCAGATATTTTGTACCTATCCTAAGTGATTCTACCTTTTATTCAACATTTATATCCATATTTATCTCCCATCTTCCCCACCATTATATTCTAATTCTTTCTCTGGAGTGCTTTTAAATTACTGCAAAATGATTACAGCCTAACAAATAGGAATCAATCTACTTTTATGATATTAAAATGCAAACTGACTTCATGTACAAGCTGCAAAAGGAATACGCAAATCTCACAACAAATATATAAATACCATTCAATAAATTACTCAACAGAATTTCTCAGTTTTCAAAATGGTAAGGCCTGTTCTTATTTGATAAAACAAAAATAGATGTAAATAAAACAGCTCAATATGTAAAACAATAATCAGTAGTTGAATTATTTCAGACTGCAAATTGTTGAACAAATGGAAGTAAAACAAAACAATGGATGAAATCATGAGACTCCAAAACCACATTTTAACTTTACAAACGTTGTTACACAGTCCTGTTTTACCCTCGACTTATCCATGAAACTGACTAATATTCAAATATATAGTAACTAGGCAAAATATCAGATATCCATGACTCAATCTCATGTTAGTTTTAGCAAATACCAATGGGGATGAGGATGCATATGAGTGGGAAGAATTCATTACCTCTCTGGAATGTATTTATAAAAACTATTATTTGAATGATTGCTTATATAGATAATACAAAAGGCATTAATTAAAAAAATACTCAGCTGCAGATATAATGTTGCAAGTGAACACAAAATTAAAAGAGCATCCTCCAGGGAGGGGGGAGAATATTGCAGTTTACCTTATAGAGCAAGACATATTTTGGTAACCATGGTTTGCATGTAATGATGCAGAACCATGGAATCTAAGGCTGAATTTACTCTGCCATATAATACAGTAACTGCATCAAACTGCAATCTATGGGTCTTCTCTGACCATACAATTCACTTCCAAACTGCATTATATAACATTATTGATCTAGTTTTAGATTCTCTTCATGAGCAAACCATGATATGGGGTTCATGCACCACCGAACTATAAATGTCAAGAGTCAGACGCCAATTAGCGAACAAAAATAGAGTTTATTCAGCAGATAAGCCAAAAAGTAATGTTAACACAGAAAAAACCTTGAAACACTTCACTATCAGTGCTTCAAGAGCAGTTCAAACAAAAATATAATTCAGCAACACAAGCAGGTAAAAACAAAGCTAAACAAACTTAGTGCAAACTGCACTTTCTGAGTCCAAGCCCTGCCAGCCGGCTCTGTAGTTTTCAAAGGAACAGTTCCCAAAAGAAAACACCAAATTGGTCAGGAAACAAACAAACAAACTAAGAATGCAGTAGACTGCTTCCACAATGTGGATAAAGCCGAAGGCTCCAAAAGGATGGTGAAAAGACGTCGTCCGGGATTCCAAGGTCAGGTCAGGAGATAACAGCGGTGTCCAAAGAGCAAGCCAGGAGTCAAAAGCCGATAGTAGTCATCAATCACAGGGCGAAGGCAGTAGCAAGGTCAAATTCCGATCCAAGGTCTGAAGAGGGTGCAGTCATCCAAAACAGGTCCACGATAAGACACAGCGAGAGCCAAGCTAGGTGATAACAGCAGATTCAAATCATAGTCCAAGTCCAGTCTTCATGGAAACACAGAGATCCCAATGGCGCCTCAGCAACACCTTGCCACACGCAAAGTGCAGTGGCCAAACATTCCCATTTTATTCCCCTTCCTCCTGGGTGACCAAACACTCACACCCAAACACCAGGTGTCCCAAATCTACTCAGAGTCGGAGCTCCACACAGCTAGAGCTCGTGGATCTGGAGTACCTAGCAATTCGTCGGAGTCCCAATCATCCTGCCCACACTTAGCCCCATGAACACTTAAAGAACCATCCTCCCTTCTCCAAGCATCCCAATTGGGATCAGCTCCTGCAGAAACCCCAGGTTCAGAAGTATCCATAGACCCCAAATCCCCAGACATCTCCGGTGGCTGTGCCCATTCAGTGCCCGCTTCCCCAGCCACCACCTGTTCCTCAGCATCCATCTCCCCATCTGAATCTTCCTCAGAAGATCCCCCATATAGCTCTCTAAGTCGCTTCCTGCGCAACTCCTCCAGTGAACCCTCATCACGAGGGTTTTTTCTCCCTCTTCGAATTCCATCCCCATCAACCATAATCCCCGAAGGCGCAGTCACAACAATAAATCCCAGGATTCCATGGCAGTTAAAGTGGTGTCGAATTACATTGACTCCACAATGCAGATGCACCCTTCATCAGGGACATATAGTGATCTTTTATTTATTTATTTACAACATTTTTAACTGCCTTTCTCACCCGAGGGAACTCAAGGTGGCTTACAATAATTGGCAAAATTCAATGCCCAAAAGCAAAAACAATAAAATCATACAACACAGTTACATCAATTAAATACCTAGTAAAAACATTATACAAAGCTTAAAAACATATAAAACATATAAATACTTAAGTCCTTTCATCTAGATACCTTGTACATAAGCTAATATGTATATGGGTTAGTTCTCTTTAAATTGTCTGTACATTTAATGGGTGGAGCCTCCGGTGGCGCAGTGTGTTAAAGTGCTGAGCTGCTGAACTTGCAGACTGAAAGGTCCCAGGTTCAAACCCGGGAGTGGAGTGAGTGCCTGCTGTTAGCTCCAGCTTCTGCCAACCTAGCAGTTCGAAAACATGCAAAATGTGAGTAGATCAATAGGTACCGCTCCAGCGGGAAGGTAACGGCGTTCCATGCAGTCATGCTGGCCACATGACCTTGGAGGTGTCTACGGACAATGTCGGCTCTTCGGCTTAGAAATGGAGATGAGCACCAACCCCCAGAATCGGACACGACTGGACTTAATGTCAGGGGAAACCTTTACCTTTACCTTACATTTAATGGGGACAGTCATAGAATTATATTTCTATGACTAAACGTTAACCATACAGAAGCTTAAAGGGAACTAACCCTTGCTGAGAGTGAATTGAAAAGGATGCTCCCATCGATTTGTAGGGAGGATCTGTACACAAGAAAAGAGTATCACACAGAAAGAACCTGATTTCAAAGAGTTTTCTTTGCTTTGGCCTATACACAGTTCACAGACATCAGAACATGGATGCAAATCAGGCTAAAACCTTTGTGATAATGAGCTTCTTCTATGAATGCTTGGAATTGAAAGGTAATACATGATTAGAGATCATGCCTTTCTGGAAGCAATGTCCCTTGGGTGGTTACCGTCAAAATTCTGTGAGATATGGTTGTGCCATGGATGAATGAGACGTTCCTTTTAATTATATAGGAAACTCATGCTAGTGTAACAGTTTTGTCCAAAACCCAGACCCCAAAAGGTCAGAGCCCTGGAAACGGGGCTTAGATGGATGATGTCCTAATAATAGATTGGAATGGTGATAATCAGCCAACAGCTGATCACCCAGGGGCATAATAAATTCCACCCAAAGTGATCCAAAAGCCCACCACTGCAGCCCCACTGTTATTTGTTTAATCAAGGGGACTAGGAAACCTGATCACCCAAGGGCCATTCCACCCTGTTAGCAATCACTGTCACCATTGTCCCCAACCAACACCCACTTCCTCACCTGGATATCTTCTACCAGTGGAAAGCAAGGCAATGAATTCAAGTTTTCTCCAATGCAGCTTTATTAAAGTTCCCATCATACACAATCTGCCAATCACAGCTAACAGACATGACAAAAATGAATGTACATCAAACCAATGAGACAACGGATCACAATTTGCACCGATCAGAACAATGTCTATTATTTTGAATCTCTATAAAATATTCATGCCTGTAAACGGAAGGCATGCCAGACCTAGGACTCTCTATTTGATTAATGAAGCAATAAAGGTGACCTCTGATTCTGCTCTCATCTCTATATGTCTTGATTGGGAACCTGTGGAGTTGGTACACTGGGAACGAACCCCGGGATTCCACATAACATTGCCTTGCTCCCAAGACAGATCTATAATAATGATGTGAATGAGCTGAGGCCTTCTCCGGATTATTAAACTACAACTCCCAATTCTCCTCATCATTAGCTATACAGGTTGAGTATCGCTTATCCAAAATGCTCAGAACCAGAAACGTTTGGGTCCCCCCCCCCCCAGATTTTGCATTTATGTACATGAGGTATCTTGGAGATGAGATCCAAGTCTAAACACGAAATTCATTTATGTTTCATATAACATTAAAAGATAAAAAGGGACAAATGCTATGTGATAGTCACACCAAAATGGGGCTGCAGCAGGTTTGCTGGGTATATCTGGTCATCCTTGCGGCCAGTCCGGATTATTTCTGCTCCATGACAATGGGTTTGGGATGTAGACATATCCTTAAATATCTTAAACTAACTTTTCACATTGTTTTCAGTTAGCTCCAAATGCAACAAATGTCTCCAACCTATTATAACTTAATGTTCCGAAAACTATTCTTATGTAGGTTGATGGACTGTAAAAGAAGCATTGTAAATGGTGAGAATAACTGAATAGCTTTGAGTAAATTCTAGCAAGAAGATAAAACTACCACATAATCTTTCTAAAAATTAAACAAACAAAAAAAAATCAAAAGACCCATTATGGAATAAAACATATGATACATGAATGGATTCTTCCACCATAGAAAGTTTTTCAAAGTTTTCTAGAAGTTGGTAAGGTTTTTTAAAAAGAAAGAAATCCAGTAGATGTCCTAATGTGTCAACTTACTTATCATAGAACAAACTGTGTCAGTCTACATAGCAATTTCTATGTCACCAATTTGCTAAGCTTAGCTAAAAAAATGAAAAAGAAACTCCTCACACAAATTAAAAACTGGAAGATTTACAGCATTATTTTTTAGAAGACAGAAACCGGAGTCTCTGATTGTCTTTTCAAATGTGCATTTGATTGTAGGTGGGTATGTTTTTGTCTGGCTTCTTTCATTAAAGTTCTCTCATGTTTTAGTTCAGACTTCAAAGATGTATTTCAAAGTACAGTAGAGTCTCACTTATCCAACATAAACGGGCCGGCAGAACATTGTATAAGCGAAAATGTTGGATAATAAGGAGGGATTAAGGGAAAGCCTATTAAACATCAAATTATGTTATGATTTTGAAAATTAAGCATCAAAATATCACGTTTTATAAGTCTGCCACTTGTTTGGGAGTGTGGCTGCACTTGTGTTGTTCTTGGTTGTTGGCCCACTGCATGTTGCTGTGAGAAACAGCTGTGGATCCGGGTGGGAGGCAGACTACACTGAATAATACAGAACATTGGATAAGCTTTTTTGTATTAGATAGCGTCTTTATCATGTTCTTCTTTTCTATTTTTTTTATTACACAATCTATATTTTGAAATGTAAAACTTAATAAAAAATATTTTTTAAAAAATTGGCCTAAAACACCAGAAGAGATTGCCACCCACTGGTATGTAATCCACTGGTACTACTGACTGAAGTTCAACTATATTCGAAGGGTCACGTTTTGCCACTGACATATTAGTATTAGGCTTGCCAGATCTCTGGATCTTGCCCTAATTTATCAGTTTTTGTGGTTCTTCTTCCATAGGAGACAAAGCTGCAAGTTCTCAAGTTTTGGTGGACTCAGCTCCAGCCAGGAGGAAAGATTTGGGTGCAAATCTCCAGCTCAGTCAATAGAGTAGTAACGTGATACACTTTGTGAGGGTTCATTGGTTTGCTGCAGTTAATTACAAATAGTTTCCAAAGTGATATTACTTTGTTATATGTTACTGTCATTCTGGACATATTGCATGGAGCTGCTATTTAGTCAAAGGTGGAATTAGGCTTGAGGAGTGCAGTATTAAATAATAATTGGTATGAGCCTATTAAGAAATGATCCAGGCCAATCCATTTGTGTAATTGAAATCCTTTCTCATTTTCTAATTCTTACTGGATGTAATTTGAAAATCAGACTCTGTTTTGACACATCTTAATGTATTCAGAAATCTTCTGGCAGCTTAGCACATCTGTGTTCCAAACTTAGCAGGACTGAGCTAAATGACATGAAAATTTAGTGATTCTAATTGCCCCAGGCTCCAATTTACCTAAGATGCATGGTGAATAGTTACGGATATATACTTACTTAGGCGATCCCTCGTCGTTCGAGGACGATGGTCTTCCAACCTTGGTATCTTGGGCGTGTGTTCTTAGGTGACTGAAGAGACCGATTCTTGACCCGCATATTCTCCCGCAGTGAGGACATCGGTTTCCAGGTGGAAGGCGGTCCCGGTCGGGGTTAGCTTGACGCTCCTTCCTCTTGGCACGTTTCTCCCTTAAGCCCTCCGTTCGTGCCTCTTCAAACTCCGCAGCACTGCTGGTCACAGCTGACCTCCAATTAGAGCGCTCAAGGGCCAGGGCTTCCCAGTTCTCAGTGTCTATGCCACAGTTTTTAAGGTTGGCTTTGAGCCCATCTTTAAATCTCTTTTCCTGCCCTCCAACATTCCGTTTCCCATTCTTGAGTTCAGAGTAGAGGAGCTGCTTTGGGAGACGGTGATCGGGCATTCGGACAACGTGGCCAGTCCAACGGAGTTGATGGCGTAAGAGCATCGCTTCAATGCTGGTGGTCTTTGCTTCCTCAAGCACGCTGACATTTGTCCGCCTGTCTTCCCAAGAGATTTGCAGGATTTTCCTGAGACAACGCTGATGGAAACGCTCCAGGAGTTTGGTGTGACGTCTGTACACAGTCCACGTTTCGCAGGCATAGAGCAGGGTTGGGAGGACAATGGCTTTATAAACAAGCACCTTGGTCTCTCTACGGATGTCCCGGTCATCAAACACTCTCTGCTTCATACGGAAAAATGCTGCACTCGCAGAGCTCAGGCGGTGTTGTATTTCAGTGTCGATGTTGACTTTTGTGGAGAGGTGGCTACCAAGGTAGCGGAAATGGTCAACATTTTCTAATGTTGCACCGTTAAGCTGTATTCCTGGCTTTGCAGAGGGATTAGCTGGTGCCTGTTGGAAGAGCACTTTGGTTTTCTCGATGTTCAGTGAGAGGCCGAGCTTCTCGTATGCTTCTGCGAAGGTGTTTAGAGTGGCTTGTAGGTCTTCTTCTGAACGCGCACAGACTACGTTGTCATCAGCATATTGGAGTTCTATAACAGATGTTGTGGTGACCTTGGTTTTGGCTCTCAGTCTGCTGAGGTTAAATAGCTTGCCATCTGTCCGATAGATGATTTCCACTCCGGTGGGAAGCTTCCCATCAACAAGGTGAAGTATCATAGCGATGAAGATGGAAAATAAGGTGGGGGCAATAACACATCCCTGCTTGACACCTGATTCAACCTTAAATGGGTCACTTTGGGAGCCGTTGCTGTCCAAGACTGTTGCCATCATGTCATCATGGAGGAGCCGCAGGATGTTCACAAATTTGTCAGGGCACCCGATTTTTTGGAGGATGGTCCAGAGAGCGCTGCGATTCACTGTGTCGAATGCCTTTGCAAGGTCAATGAATGCCATGTACAGAGGTTGGTTTTGTTCCCTGCATTTTTCTTGGAGCTGTCGAGCAGTGAAGATCATGTCCACTGTTCCTCTGGAGGGGCGGAAGCCATTCTGGGATTCTGGGAGGGTGTCTTCTGAGACAGGGAGAAGGCGGTTTGCAAGGATTCTTGCGAGGATTTTCCCGGCGGAGGTTAGAAGGGAGATACCACGATAGTTCCCGCAGTCTGTTCTGTCCCCTTTCTTGAAAAGGGTGATGATGGTGGCATCCTTGAAGTCTGCTGGGATTTTCTCGGTCATCCACACCTTTTCAATGAGCTGGTGGAGTTGTTGCATCAGCTCAGGTCCACCCTCTTTGAAGATTTCAGCGGGAATCCCATCAGGTCCGCTAGCTTTGTTGTTTTTTTGTTGGCTGATGGCATTGCTGACTTCTTCCAAACTAGGCAGTGCTGCAAGCTCATCCCTGGTTTGTTGTTGCGGGATTTGTGAGAGGGTCTCTTCGGCCACATTGGAGCTGCGATTCAGCAGGTTCTGGTAGTGCTCTTTCCAACGTAGTGCAATTGATGTTTTGTCCTTCAGAATTTTGGTTCCATCTGATGAGCGTAGGGGCTGTATGCCATGGTTTCTTGGTCCATAAATGATCTTTGTGGCTTTGAAAAATCCCTGAGCGTCATGGGTATCTGCAAGGTGTTGGATTTCTTCAGCCTTCTTTGTCCACCAGATGTTCTTGAGTTCTCTGGTCCTTCTTTGGACCTCAGCTTTTGCACTGGCATAGATCTTTTTCTTGGCAGCACAGTTGGTGTCTCTCTGCCATGTTTGGAAGGCTTTCCTTTTGTTATCAATCAGCTGTTGGATCTCTTTGTCGTTATCATCAAACCAGTCTTGATGTTTCTTAGTTAGGTATCCAATGCTTTCTTCGCAGGCTGTGATGATGGAGGTCTTCAGTTTGTTCCAATGTTCCTCAACATTTTCGGGGTGTTCTGTGGGTAGATGATCTTTGAGTGTTGTTTGGAGAAGGGCTCGTTTGGAGGGCTCCTGAAGGGCTTGGGTGTTCATTTTTCGCCTTGTTTTTCTTCCTTGGAGTCTGCGTTTGGGGACGATCTTGATAGCCATCGTGGATCGGATTAGCCTGTGGTCTGTCCAGCAGTCATCAGTACCTGTCATGGCTCTTGTGAGAAGCACATCGCGGCGGTCTCTGGCACGTGTGATAACATAGTCCAGGAGGTGCCAATGCTTTGACCGAGGGTGCTTCCATGATGTCTTGAGCTTGTTTTTCTGGCGGAAGAGCGTGTTGGTGATGACAAGGTTGTGCTCTCCGCATTTGGTGAGAAGCAAGATGCCATTCGAGTTGCTGTTTCCGACCCCGTCTTTTCCTATGATCCCTGGCCACAGGTCAGAGTCCCTTCCGACTCTTGCGTTAAAGTCCCCCAGGAGGATGATTTTGTCCTCCTTAGGTATCTCCGATAGGATGGTATCCAGCTGACAGTAAAATTTTTCCTTGATGTCTTCGTCAGCATCTAGAGTTGGTGCATAGGCGCATATGATGGTTGCCTGTTGGTTTTTGGCAAGGTTAATTCGGAGGGTTGAAAGTCGTTCGTTGATGCCAGTGGGTGCTTCAGTCAGGTGCTTCACCAGGTCGTTTCTGATAGCAAAGCCAACTCCGTGTATTCTTCTTCGCTCTTCTTCAGGTAGTCCCTTCCAGAAGAAGGTGTAGCCTCCCTTTTCTTCCTTCAGCTGCCCCTCTCCTGCTCTCCGGGTCTCCTGAAGGGCTGCTATGTCGATCTTGAAGCGTCCCAGCTCTCTTGCAATGAGAGCAGTCCTGCGTTCGGGGCGCTCGCTGTCAGTGTTATCTAACAATGTCCGTACGTTCCATGTTCCAAAGTTCATTTTTCTTTTTTGGCCGCAGAGTGGTGACCCCTCTGGACGCGGCAGTCCAGTCAGGGTAGGAGAGGCAGACTATGTTTAGGGCACCTTTTCTAGCCCCTTCCCCGTGTGGGGTGAGCAGAGCGGATCCTAAAAAGGGCTGCTCAGTCATGGATACAGCTGCCGGACTACTCAACTGCCTCGGTCCTTGAGGTAGAACGACTGAGTCCATATCCACCGCCCATGTGCCAGTCTGTGACTAGGGGCTTCCAGATTTCACAGTCCTGCCCCCGTCGCCACTCGCTGATCTATACTGCCCTCATTAGACACTTGAGAGGTAAACCTATCAGTCAGGATTCGTACAATGCCCCACTCTGAAGATTTTAATAAGGCCAGGCTGTGTGATAAAAGCACCTTCTAATTGTGTTATTAACAGTATACATAATGATGCTCATCAAAATATATGACGGAGACAGACAGGTTCATTGCAAAGTTTCAGCTTGTGTTTTTTTAAATTTCAGTTATGTGAACTGACTTATATTGAGAGAGTTAGGGTTCATCTATGCTGGGTAAGTTAGCCTACTGTAAATTTGTAAATTGAAGTATCCCCCAACATTGCCTAAAGTTGGGCAAAGCCAAAAAACTCAAGATACTCATTGGAAGTTACTGTACAACTTAAGTTCAGACTATCTCTCCATATGAGTTTGTCTCAGTTTTATGGTCTTGTGGAAAAGGCTTTCTCTCTTCCCGCTACCTTCTTAGGTTCATCTGATGAGGACACAAAGGAGAACCTTCTCAGTTACTGTTCCTAGTCTGTGGAACTCCTTTCCAAGGGAGGCTCCTTCCCTGCTCTCTGTATGCTGGTAGGCAAATATGCATTTTAAAACAAACTTTCAGCATTTACTGGTTGAAATAGGAAGATGTGCTATGTGTAACTGCTTTATGTGCAGTTGTGTTGCACCTCTAGGCTGCGTAGGCATCTAAAAACCACAGTGGAGGCCCAGAATATAAGCAAGTAAGCTGTTTATTGAAGATGATATGCAAGAAATAGCAAATCAAAGTTCAAAGTCAATAAATGGGTTTGAATGCACAAGAACAAAGTACTTAAAGATCTTGAAGCAAGAGTCTATTAAAGTCACTCAAAGAACATAGTCCAAACTAGATATCAAAGTAAGTCCCAAGGAAGGTATCATGAATAGTCCGAACAAGATTTTAAGGATTAATCCAAGGCATGAGTCATGTTGTAAACACAGGAAGCAAAACTGGAATACAGGAACAAAACCCCAAGTTTAGTCCAAGTTGTAGAGTCAATGCTTGTGAAGGCGCGAGTGGCACCATCTATATGTCGAACTTTAAGTTGCAAGATTTAAATTGTATCATGCCTGATTTTGCCTTTACCCTGTAAATGTAGTTGGATTAATTGGTTATTTATAGCTGTCAATCAATGTTGTTTGCACCAGTTATATTGCTTCCTCAGCTCAATTGTTTGGCTCCACCTCTTCCTGGAGTAGGACAGTGTTTCCTTTTTTCGTTCCACCATCAAGCTTTCTACCAGATGGACATGAGAGAGAGACTTGGCTCTAAAAGCCCTTGATTAAGTTACCTCTCAGCACCAATTCTGTGCTTCTTACCCTTGAGACTTATGCTTCATGTTCAGGGCCAACCCGGACAACGTTAGGAGTCTCAAGCGCCTTCAAATCAGTTCTTTGGCACCAGAGGAAGACTGTGTCTTCAAACATAGGCCATTTGGACTGAGGCTGAGGATTACTCCAGCATTCACAGCCATTGAGAAAGAGGGACCTGGAAAAGCTTCTCAGCTACAAAGCTCCTTGGACTTAAAACAACCAAAGACTGTAATGTATATTTTCCTTTACCCCTTTGAGACTCCAGCTTATTGCCTTAAAGGGATAACCTTTTGTGAACAATAAAACCAGTTTTGAGTTATTTACAGTGTTTTGGTACTTGGGAGTTCCAGTTTCCCTAAAGGAGGGCAAGAAGCAATCCCCTGGGGAAAGATGTCACGTCTATGCCTCTTTCTCTAAGAGTTATAGCCCCAGGTGCGATGGCACAATGCTGGAACACAAAGTACAGGTCTTGGATGGAACACTATTTTTTTGCCTAAAAGGAATATCCTATATTGTTGGTTCATCCTAATGCATCCTAATGCATACTATTCTATTTTTAAAGAGAACCTTTATTCTCTCCTGATGTTATTCATCCTGATGTTGCTGTATCTGAACCTCCTTCATTACCAATTTTTCAAATGTCTATTTATTTGAAGCATTTTTCTTTCCCCTCATCTTATTAGATAAATGCGTGTTTTCTTGATAGTCTTCTTCTCACTTCTTCATTACTATTGCCCCTGGTACTCATTTTTCTCCATGTTATTAATTTGTTTTGTTCTCTTGGCTCATTTCTTTCTGAGTTTAAGCATGCACTTAAAGCTCTAAAGACTTCATCCATCTTCTCTTTCCAATTATTGCCCTGTTGCACTCTTGCTTTTTCCTTCAGAAGTTTCGGAACATGCTGTTTATTGCTTTGCCTTGACTTTCTTTCTTGTATTTCTGCAATGAATCTTTCACTCCCATTGCAGTCTTTTGACAGATTTTACAAAGACCACAGATTATCTTCTGGTCAAGTCAAAATGGCTATATTCAGTCCTTATTCTTCTTGAGCTCTCTGCAACTTTCAACACAGTTGACTGTACTTGTCTTCTGGATTTGTTTTGTGACCTAAGGTTTGTTGATTCAGTTCTCAGCTAGTTCACATCTTATCTCTCAGCCCAGTTCTCTGCCATTTCATCTTCACATGCCATCTTTGGGCAATCTTATTTGTTCTTATTGATGCCAGAATTTGGAGTTTTCCTAAGCCCCGAGGGATGCCTGGGGAGCTAGCTAGCATGGATAACGAATCAGGAATCGAAGATTCCACCAGAATGAATGCCAACGGCAGAGGCTTTATTGAATTTGTGCAAAAGGAACACTTGTACAGCATGGGTGCTCAAAGAGCACAAGTCGAAAAGTACATTTACAAGCACACATCTTTATACACAAAAATTCCCACTCACTGACATTGCCTCGTTTTGAAATTTTCCTCCCTCTTCCCTGATTGGCCAGTTGATGGAACCGGCTGATGTTTGATTGGCTGGGAGGTGGGTCCAAGCTGGCAGGCTTCACCCTGATTGGCAGAGGTGCCAATGATGTAGCCTGGGATCTCCTCCCAGCTGGGCAGGGAAGCCCGGAAGCCTCCAATCAGCCGGTGGAGGCGGTCTGAGGGAGGGAGCCCCGGGGACATGCCAACCCCTGGGCGTGTAGTTCAGGAATGCAATGAACAAAGAAAAATTCCAAAGCTGATCGGACAAGATTATGCAAATGTGTGGCCCTGCTAGATGACACAATGGGGGTTGTTGTCCCAGATGGGTTTCCAAGCCCAGAGACAAAGCGAGAGTCCGGAGATGTAGATTTGAAGATGGGATTGCAATCACAGTTTTGGTCTGGATCTTTGTCCCATGACTGTCCAAGAAGATATCTCAAGGCCATGAATGAATGGCCTTATATTGAGATTTGTAACGGTCCTTTGTCTAGGGATTATGACCCATATCTGGTTGGCATCTGAGGTGTGGATGTGGTGTCTGGAGGATTGCTCAAGGGGAGAAGTTACTGGAGTTCATAGTTTTGAGTTCATGAACATTTGTCTTTTAAAAATAGAATTTAATAATAAAATAATAATGAAAGAAATGAAAATAATAAAAATAGAAGAGAAACAGTTTTTGGGTAACGTATAGTAAAGAAGGGGGAGAGGGATGGGGAGAAGGGAGGAAAAGTGGGGTCCTTGCCAAGGCTGAGCAGCAGCTGAGGAGGTCATTTGTAGTATTTTATTATATTTTTGGCTCATTCAATTATGTGTACATTCGCAGAAGGAAAAAAATAAGAAAGAGAGAAGTGAAGGGAGATACACAGTACTTAGGGAAGGAATGGGGGAGATACAAAGTGGCTGGGGCCGGGAAATTGAGGTGCTTTGGCTACTGTGTGGCCACTGGCTGGTGTCCTGGTGAAAAGGGAGAAGATAACCTATTGGCAAATCTCCACAGCTGCAGAGGGCCATGTTTTGGGTGCGTGGGGGTCTTGACGGGTGAGTTGCTCTGGTCTTGAGGATCTTGAGTGACCATGGAGGATGGAGGCCGTTACCATTTCATTATGGCCTCCGTCCTTAGGAGAACTACAGATATGTGTATTTTTTATTAGGAGAGGGGGGTCGACTCTGGGGTCCTTGATAACATTACGATATTCAATGCCATCTTTACACTGATAATAGTTGTGCACCTTACACTTATGGTGATCCTAAAGTGAACCTATCACAAGGTGTACTTGGCTGTATTTCTCTGCTCCAGAACTTTTTTCTGACATTGCACATTGCATTATAGTTTGTCTTTCAGCTATCTCTTCATTCTTGGCAAAAGCTTGATATGGCAAAGATAGAACTCCCCCCCCCCCCCAAAAAAAAAGACCCCTTCCTTGTGGCCTAACATTTCCATGACTCTTGATAACGTTCCTATTTATGCTTTGAAAAATGCATGCATTTTGATTTATTTTTGACTCTTCTTTATCTTTTGTTCCTCATGTTAAGATTCTAGTTGAGATTTTCTTTGTCTAGTTATTTTCTATTCTTTTCTTTCTGCTTCTTCTGCAAAGACTTGGTTCATGTCTTGGTCATTTTCCATCTTGATGATTATTATAATTATCTTTTGGCTGATCTTCCATCAACTCAACCCTAGTTTCTGTTTAATATTCTGCCGCTAAGATTATCCTTTTTGACACTGTTGATTTTTCTCCTATCAGCTTTCCTCGCTTTCTATCTTTCAAAACCATACACAGAAATTGGAAATACAATGGCATGGATACTGCTGACCTTGGTGTCAATGGCATGGATACTGCTGACCTATTGATATATTTTCCCCATATTTTAGCCATTTTATTTTAACTTATAACTTTTGATGTAACTTATATTGACCAACTAATCAATACATCTTCTCATTCTAAATACAACACTGTAATGTGGCCCTCCAGATGTTTTTGGTTTTCAGCCTCATCCAAAATAGCCAATGATGTGGAGTACTAGGAGCTGCAGTTCAACAATTGGAGGGCCACACAACTCTAACAACTTGAGTATACTAACTAGTAGGAAGAAGCAACCCAGTGCAGAAAGGGGGATATGGAGTAATGTTTGTAGTGGGATGCTGAAAATATTTACTCAACAGGTGGTTTTTCTACTCTAAAGTATTATTCATATCATTTCACACATACAGCCAGAATGGTTCAGATGTGTGTGTTTCCCCCCCAAAACCTGCCAGGGTCATATTAAATAATCTCCTTACCTGATGAAGTCAAACATATCTGTTCTATATTTAAAGATTTACTGGTAGTCCTCTCTTTGAAGAGATATAAGATTTGTGTTTCTGTAATTTCTCGTGGGACATAAAAATTACTTTAATAGCTACCCTTCATAAGGGACTCTATTAGCATTTATCTCCTGATCTCCCACAATCATCTCAGAATATTCCCCGTTTGCAGGTTCCTGTGATTAAAGTGGAGTCATTCAAAGCAATACTATTCTAATCATTTTCATTAGTGGACAGCTTGTTCCTTGCCATCTTTACCTCCAAATCAAAATGCATAAAGCTACAGCTCTCTGTGGATGATTGGATTCACTGATTGTAATATGCTAAACTCCCCGTAGAGTTGGACTGTTTCTTCCTTCTACCTTTCCTTTTCCTCTAAAAATGTCTTAGCAGTTCAATATGGTGCAGTCCAAATATTCCAGTACGGAAAAGTGAAATTGAAGACTTGAGATGTATTGATTTTAATGACCTTGTTTCCCCTTTAGTACTGGTAATTCCTCCTGTGTTAATCTTGCAACCCTGACCTCATTGCTGATTGCATTGCTATCTAGCTTCTTACAATGAGTAATTTAGAGCTCTGGAACTATGTTCAATAAATTGTTTCTTTTGAAGACATTAGTTGTATTAGTTGTTTAAATTCTTCCCATTATCTGATGAAAATGCAAAATATCAGCGAATGTAATGTATATTATGGTTAGTTAGGGTACTGGCTGTGACTGTCCCATAAATTGAAGAAGGTCCCATGAATAGGGAGCTAAGTCTGGATGTTGACCCAAGAACCTGAAAGATCCTCCCTGCATCAATGACAAATGACCATGCAATATTATAAAAGTCTTGTCTAAGTCTGAAGCAGGAGCAGTAAACTCATGACTCTACAGCTAAGTTAAACTATAGAAGTCAGCAAAAACCATAGTGAGCAATATTGGGAGTCCAAGTCCAACAACTTCCAAAGTGTCACCACCAAACTTAATTCCAATTATTCTCACTCATTCTTGGCGAATTACCCCCTCTCAGCCTTTCAAAATCCCATGATAGCTTTGCCTGAGGGTCACCATAAATCAAAAATGACTTAAAGCAAGCTACACAACAATGTTGATAGCCTGCCTTCCCTGGCATTTGCTGCCATTATTTATATGACTAGCACAGAGATACCTAAGGGTATCCACACAGCCATTTAACCCAGAATGTCAAGGCAGATAATCCACAATATCTGCTTTGAACTGGGTTGTCTGAGTCCACACTGCCATATAACCCAGTTCAAAGCAGAGGATATGGGATTTTATATAGCTGTGTGGAAAGGGCCTAAGACACAGTTGCTCCAGTAGCTTCAGTCTTGTCCTGTTTCCTCAAAACTACAGTTTGGAGATCTTACAAATGCTCACTTTATAATGCACTGATGCAATGCTTTGAACTTTTCCCTTTTCTTTTCTGATTGTTATTGCCTCCTGCTGTTATGGAAAGAAGACAATTAAAATCAGCAACTTCAAGCATCACCCACCGAAGTGCTATTGTCTGAAGGAGCCATTGTTCTTCCTCTTTCCTTTCTTCTCCTTGCTTCAACCTGGAATCAAGAATTTGAAATTTGTGTGCTCTTTGAAATATGCATTAGCCTCTTCCACATTTCAAAGAATGTTCTCAATGTAATCCTTACACAGTGACCCAGCAGATGACTGCCATTTTTGAAAGAAAATAGATAAATCAGATTTTCATCTCATCTTGAATGTCTATTCAAAGAATAAAGTCTATAGATCTGTTTATCATTTCCTATCTTATTCTCCATCTATTTGTTCAACATAATAAGGGTGACTGGCTTGAAAATGATTAATTTACCAAAACATTAAATAAGCAGTTAGTCTATACTTATACCCTCACGATAAACAATGTGTGGCCCTCCAGATTTTGCTAGATTTCAGCTCCCATGCTGGTTGTTTGGTTTAATATAAAAACTTGTGAGTTTGTACCTTGGGGGATTAAATTTCCCAGATTTCTTTCACCTGGCATGGCTACTGAATAGACTATGGGCTCCCCCCCCCCTTTGCTTCTATGCTTTGGTTTTAGCTTTGCCCAACATGTGAATGAAGTCTTCAAGAATATATCTGAAATGGAATTTGGCTGCTAGGCATAAAAAGGTCTTTCCCCCTTTTTATATAAAGCAGAGGTGACAATCCTTTGACTCTCCAGATGTGACTGGTTTACACTTCCCAACTTTTTCTAATGTCACCTATTTTGAGTTGGGATATTGTGATTTGCAATCTTCCAACAACCTCTAGAGTGCTGACCTAATTGGAGGTCAGCTGTGACCAACAGTGCTGCAGAATTCAGAGAGGCAAGAATGGAGGGCTTAAGAGAGAAATGTGCCAGGAGGAAGGCGCATCAAGCCAACCCTGACTGAGACCTCCTTCCGTCTGGAAACTGATGTCTTCATTGCGGAAGAACATGCGGATGAAGAATAGGTCTCCATGGCCACCTCCACATCCACCTCCAAAACACTACACTTGGAGGACCATCATCCTCGAGCTACGAGGGATTGCCTAAGGAAGGAAGGAAGGAAGGAAGGAAGGAAGGAAGGAAGGAAGGAAGGAAGGAAGGAAGGAAGGAAGGAAGGAAGGTGTGGTCTGACCAAGGCAGAATAGAGGGGTAGCCTGACTTTCCTGGATCTAGACATTATACTCCTGTTTATGCAGGCCAAAATCCCATTGGCTTTTTAAGCTGCTGCATGACATTGTCGGGTCATGTTTAATTTGTTATCCACGAGGACTCCAAGATCTTTTTCACATATACTGCTGTCAAGCCAAGCATCCCCCAGTCTGAGTATTTGTGTTTGTTTTTTTCTGCCTGAGTGGAATATCTTGCATTTGTCCCTGTTGAACTTCATTTTGTTAGTTTCGGCCCATCTCTCTAGTCTGTTAAGATCGTTTTGAATTCTGCTCCTGTCTTCTGGAGTATTGGCTATTCCTTCCAATTTGATGTTGCCCGCAAACTTGTAGAAGACTTGATGTCTTCCACAAAGTTAAAGATTAATGACTTCATCTACGTCATTAATAAAGATATTGAACAGAACTGGGCGCAGGATGGAACCCTGTTTATGGCACTCCACTCATCACTTCTTTCCAGGAAAGGGATAGATTTTTTTCTCAGAACCTTTCAGCCTTCCTTTTCTCTCCCAATCACATCTGCTCCATTTTTCCTTACCTCATTTGATCATTTCTTCATCACATTCATTGACATAATGGTTTTTCACAGACGAAAATCAGAATGTATAAACCCGAGCCACATCTATCCAAAAATCAGATATCAAGAGGGAAAAGTTATTAAGAAAGAAGAACATATAAAACTACAATTTTTAGCAGAGAATTGAAAAAGCATGGGGTCTGAAGAGACCCCAAGGGCCATCCAGTCCAACGGCATTCTGCTATGCAGGAAAACACAATCAAACTGCTCCCAAAAGGTGGACATCCAGCCTCTTTTAAAACCCTCCAGGGAAGATCTGCGAATTGCAGATCTAGTTTCTGCGGATTTGGAGAGAACATTGTACTAGGATATTGTTCTTGAAGCTGTTGTTTATACATGAGAAAAGGTAAGTTGCACATAACAATCTCTGAGAAAGTGCAACTCCTTAACACAGCACATATCCTGTCAGCAATTAAAATTGGTTATCTGACACTGGGTAAATCTATGCTAGAGCTCATGCAAGTCCTCAGTTATTAGGACTCTGGCAAATCAAATGCAGGCTTGCCACTAAAATTGACACTGTTCTGGCATGTAGTTGGTTTTCTAATATACCACTAGGATTTTAATTTATTTCTGCTCAGCTACCTTTGGAAATGCAAGAAAGCTAGGTCTGACATCTTTGGCAAGTTTGACATTAAATAAATGCATAATGCAGATGTGCGTGTGCATGTGTGTATAATGCGAAAATTATTCCCACCGGATTTCTCTTTTGCTTTTTTGGAAATGTCGCTCCAGTTGAAATTAATAATGACTTACGGCTGCACAGCAGAAATCTGTTACTAATAGAACGATAAATATTTACAGCTTGAAAGATTTAGAGTTATGAATGGCTTCATCTAGGCTTTCTTTTTCTCTCTCTCTGCATGGTCTATTGGCTTAACTGATATCTCTTTTTATTGTAGTACAAAATGGAATAACCCCTGTGTGGTTTAAAGCATGAAAAAATATTTTCACTGCGAGTAAATGTGGAAAATAACTGTAATTGGCTATTAACAAAGAAGTATAATGAAAAATTGCTACATTCTCTAAGGAAATCATACATCTCCCTTCGCCAGATTAGCTCTTTTTAAAGTACTTATTAAGTCTCTGTACAGAGAGGAAAGCAGGCTACTACTACTACTATTTCCTTAAGGATTAGATTATAACAAGAATACAAAAACATGACTATAACAAGAACAACTTGTACTGAGTAAAACAAACAAGGGGAAAAACTCCCCAGGATTGAAGAATACATTGGACTATACCTTTGGGTCTCTCTACAATTGGATTATTTGTTCTTTCCACCAAAGTTGCCAGCACCACAAAAGGCAATGGAAACCATTAGCAAGTTTCTGTGGTCCAGAAGATTTCTGGATCATACTCTTTTACCTTAACATTCTGGAAAGTGCAAATCCTCCAACTGTTTTAATTTGGAGGACAGCTCTCAGTGTATCCTCTGTTTCCATAAAATACAGCCATGGCAGTTAAAGTGGCATTGTAGTGATATACCTGTGCCCTCCACTTTTGTGGATTTAACTGTTGCAGATTAGATTATTTTTGGGTTTAATTAAATATGTTCTGTCTAGGAATCTCTAAGTCCCCTATAGATTCACACTAGAAGATCTAGAGATCCCTAGAGAGAGCATCTATCCAAGCATTTGTCCTCCAGCATGGCTAACATCTGGCAGACGTTCACCAGAGTTGAACAGGAGTACCAAGACTTTCCTAGAAATGTGTTCTCTCAGATTCTTTTTAAAGAAATGTGTTTAGAAAGGCCTCTTTTCCAACTTCCCTAACCCTTACAAAAGTACAATTCAGTGCAACTCTGTAGCAGCCCTTCACTTTGGAGCATTATGGGCAGTTAGATGGGCTCTGATTTGAACTGGTCCATTGTCCACATGGCCACATGCAGTTGTCATCCTTTCCCTGTGCAGTGCAGTGAAAAGTAGGTGAATCAGGGCCATGTCATGTCTGTCATCATGGCAGCCAGTTCAGAGTCTGGCACTTTTGCTGACTTCAGCACAATCTCCACTCCTTTTCCTTGGTTGTGCAGGTTTTTTTGGTGTTGTCAGCAAAGGTGTCCAGCAGCAATCAGGAGCTCTCTGGAACAAAGTGCCAGCTGCTGAGGTGACAAGGATAATAGTCAAGGATAATAGTCAAGTTAAGGATGACCGTCCAAAGGTGCCAAACCAGTTTTGGCCTGAACTCTTCTCCCAGTGCTATTTTAGGTTTGCTTAATCAGGGTTGGTTCAAAAAAGCAATGCTCCTGACTGCACTGTGATTATGGTGTATGTGTATAGTCACCTTAAGCTTTTCAGTTCAGTTCAGTTCAGTTCATAATGAGGTATACACTCCAGCTGTCCCAGTTTACAAGGACAGTCCTGATTAATCCTCGTCCCACTTTTTCCAGCTGCTTTTAAAATGACCTAGTTTCTATCTCCTCCCACTTTCCCCCTTTGTAGTCACTTACTACAATTACTACAGAGTTCAAAAAGAGTTTGCACTCAACTCAGCAGGGAAAAGAGGAGGATTTTCCTCTGCTTCTCTGAAGATTTAGGCAAAGGCAAGCTGCTGCAAGTCTCCTAACTTGTGAGTTCTTCCTTTTGACATCTTGACCACACTCTGATGTTGCTGGGCCATACGCATCCCTTTGTTATTATCTATGGAATATTGAATGGTAAGTACAATAGAGTCTCACTTATGCAACACTAGCTGTGCCCGACCACGCGTTGCTGTGGCTGATGGGAATCATTTGTTGACCAGGTGGAATAGCAGTGAATAGCCTTGCAGCCTTAAAGTCTGGGTGTTTTCTGCTTACGTGAATCCTTGTTTGGTGAGCTAGAATACAATGGAATAGTTTTGCTGGTTGGAAGGCTGGGTAGTTGTGTTGTAGGGAAATGGTTTTTTAGCCAATTTGAATTGCACTGAATAGCCTCGCTGTTTGAAAGACTGACTGCTTTCTACATAGGGGCACCCTTTCTTGGGTAGGTTGAATGAGACGGAGTAGCCTCATGGCTTGAAACCCTGAGGGTGTACTATCAAGGGGAAATCTTGCTTGGTTAGGTTGAACAGCAGTGAATAGCCTTGCTGTTTGCAAGCCTGGTTGCTTCCTGCCTGGGGGAATCCTTTGTTGGGAGGTGTTAGCTGGCCCTGGTTGTTTCCTGTCTGGTATTCCTATTTTCAGAGTGTTGTTATTTATTTAATGTCCTGATTTTAGAGATTATATTGTTTTGTATTATTACACCACAGTAATTTTAGTTATTATATTTGTTGCCTGAGAGTACAGGCAGGGGGGCTCCTCTTTCCAATCCCTGGAAGAGAGACAGAGGCCCAGGCAGCTGAGGCTGGGAAGGTAGGGCCCTCCTCTGAAGAGGGGAAAAGGGGAGGGACGGGGGTGCAAGGAGGCAAGGCCCTGCTCCTGGGTGGCCCTGCCTAGGCCTTCATGGCCTTCGGCCGCCATTTGACTCTCCAGGCCCGGCCCATGTGCGAGGGCTGGGCCCTCGCCGGCTGTTTAGGGTCTGCAGGACACGGCGGGGGGAGGGGGCTCTTTCCGGCCTTGCTGCCACCCCTGTCTCCGCCTCTGCAGGCCTCCATTTCAAACAAAACAAACAAACAAACAAACAAAAACAAAAACATTGCGGCCTCGCGGCCTCCCTCCTTGGGGCCACGGCACTTCCCGGCCTTGAGGCCACCCCTTCAGGCCTCTATCTCAAAGAAAATAAATAGTTAAAACAAAATAAACCTTGCGGCCTCCTTGCAACCTGGCGGGAGGTGGAGGTGGGTCTTCGGGCAGGGCCGGCTGGAGAAAATTGAAAATATAAAGCGGGTGGGGAAAATTGCGCCCCCCCCGCCGGCGCCGTGGGAGGCGTGGCCATGTGCCGTGGGAGGCACATGGCCACGCCTCCCACGGTGCCGGCGGGCCCTGCCTCCCGCTCTCTGGCCTCACGTGGCCTCCATGTTGGGCCGGCCTTGTCTTCGGGGGGGGGGGGGGAAGCTTCAGGCATCGCCTCTCTCGTGGCCGGGATCACCCTGAGGCCTGGTTTGGGGGGGGGGCAGTGGGCCCGCCTTTTTTGGAATGCCCCCCCCCCCGCCTTCGGCTCTGCAGGCCTCAACATCCAAAGCCCGAGAGCTCTAGTTCTGTAGAATTGGGAAATGAAGTATTAAGTTTTAACTTCATCAACAAATTACACATCTTAGGATTTTGTAAAGTGAAAATTAAAGTGCTTTAATTCTGTAGTTGTGAGGGGTACATCCAAGAACAAATTATGAAAATCTTTTCATAATCTCAGTTTCATTTCTCTGAATCAAACTTAGTATCTTGGAATGGGGAACTTGTCACATGGCTAAATGATTCAGTTATAGAAAACTGCAAAAGACTAGGGAACATCCTTTCCCTTTAGAAAATTGCTTTAATTTGATACTTGAAACATTACTGTCTATTCACTGAAACCCGCTAAGCTCCCAGTCATTAAAAAGCAACCAGCAGGACCAATCCAAGCAACCAGGAATTGCCACAGCGAAGGTGAACCTCCTGTCCTCTTCTCTTTGAAAGAGAATGGCTTTAAAAATGTTTGAAATATATTAATTGAACCAGTTACTCTCAGGATAATGTCAGTTGCTATTGCATAATGCACCATTGGCTGGGTTTTTCTTTGGCGCCTTTAATGCCTTGAGTTTTGCATAATGTGCACATCAGGTCACTACACCATAGAACTGATGTGAGAAAATTGTTCTCTCTCTCAAGTCAATTGCATGGTGAGAAATTCACAGGTGAGTAGAGTTATAAAGAAACTTTTAAAGATGATATTCACAAGAATGTTCAGGATAAAACTGAAGTAAGTAATGGATCACTCTACCATCGCCTCCAACATTTCACTGGGATACATATGACCAAGCAAACACATAAAGTTCTTAATAAGGAAGAGCACACAAGCTAGGAATGCCTGTAGCAGGTTGCTTTTCTCTGAGCCAGCTGAGAAAATGCAGGTTCTGCTAGGTCAAATATGCTGCACACCTTTGCACTTTGATTTCAGTTTGCAGAGATGCACACTTATCCTCCTCCATGGGTGAGACCACGCTGAGACCTGAGATCATCTGAATCCACTTGGACTTATTCTTCTCCAGGTAGCTGATGTTGGTTAGACCTAAGTCTACTGGTCCTATATGAGTGTGGTAGCTCAAATGGAAGGACAGGTCTTTTTGCTGTGCAACACTCAGCGCTAAACAAACCTCTGTGTAGTTCTTGGTTGTAACTCCTTGGTAGATGATGGAGATGATGGAGCCAATATGGTATAATTTGGACAAGAACTCCCCACCACAGACATTCTGCTTATGATTCCATCAGGGAAAATCAAGACAGTTAAAGTGAAATCAAATTGTTATGAGTGTGCAGTGTGGATTCTGATACCAAGGACTTTACAGCTGTGTTAGCTTAGGTAATGGATATTTAACATATTGAGCACCTTTGATATAGCAGAATATAGCAGATATGAGTTCAGAAGCATAATTGCACCAGTTTATCAATCTACGGTCCCGCGAACAGGCTTTCTCATAACCATGCCTTCCTGCACAGCTGTGGTTCATACTGAAGTGGAAGGGAGCATTCACACTACAGTAGTTAGTGGAAATGTAATGAGATGGGATAGGGAGCTATTAATGGGATTTACCCATCAATAGCTAGGGATGGAGAACCAATAGAAGGATGCACACTGCATTGCGTTATAGGAATTTTCAACAAAGCTAATAGTCCAGTTCCAATGCTAGTTTGCCTGCCTCATGTGATAAACTAGAAAGAAGGTGTTATGTCTTCGAAATAATGAGAAAGAATACACTTAAAAAAGACCTCAAAACCCCCCAGGAACTTCCACTGCACAACATGGAGTAAAACTAGTTAATCTGGTTTTATCCCATGATTGGAGAAGTTGAGGAATGCTCTGGAATGTTAGTGTGGATGGTTGGACCAGCTCTAATCTGAACTGGTCAGATTTAGTGGCTCATGTAGATGAGCCCCCCTAGTCCTAATCCAACACTCAAACCTCTATATCTGTCTAGCTGTTTTGCACCCACTAGAAAACAAGCAGTTCTATTTTTTAAATTCTTGGTGGAGACATTGATGGCACACTGTATGTCACAATGACAACAGAGAATAGGGCAAAATATATTAAGTGCTGTTCTACCAAGCTTTCTTAGCAGTTCACAGTGAGACATTTGAGGCAAGTTACTGGAAAAAACCCTGGTTTCATGACATGTAAAATTGTGCCGCCTCCAGCTGTTTAATACAGAAGTTAATTTGCATTCATAGTTTCCAATACAAGCAGTTTGCTGTCATATCTAACCATAACTGGGCAGTCCTTCTGTTGTTAAGTTCCCTGTTGCATTACTCTTTCTTTTTTCAGTGAGATGTTTTGAACTTGGATTTATTGATGGTCATAAGTTCAAAACTGAGCTGTTTCCCCTACTCTTGAGAGACAGCTTAGTCATCCCCAGAACAGCAGCAGCTTCAACCTTCCCAAATTCATCAGCCTTTTGCTTCTGAATAGTATTTCCCATATTGACTATATAAATAATCATTTCAGCTCAATTTTAAAGTAATTCTATTCTGGAGACCCCTGGTGTGTATGTGTGGCCTGCCTGAAAACCCCATGCTGCCAGCTGTCAAAACAGCAGATGTTATAGAGGCGAGGAGGTTCCTTGGAAACTGTCTTTTCTCATGAGACTTCTGCAAGTATCCCTCTGTCATAGTTTTCACCCCATTGGGATAGAATCATAGAATCATAGAATAGTAGAGTTGGAAGAGACCTCATGGGCCATCCAGTCCAACCCCCTGCCAAGAAGCAGGAAATCGCATTCAAAGCACCCCCGACAGATGGCCATCCAGCCTCTGCTTAAAAGCCTCCAAAGAAGGAGCCTCCATCATAGTCCGGAGCAGAGAGTTCCACTGTCGAACAGCTCTCACAGTGAGGAAGTTCTTCCTGATGTTCAGGTGGAATCTCCTTTCCTGTAGTTTGAAGCCGTTGTTCCGCGTCCTAGTCTGCAGGGCAGCAGAAAACAAGCTTGCTCCCTCCTCCCTATGACTTCCCCTCACATATTTGTACATGGCCCTCATCATGTCTCTTCTCAGCCTTCTCTTCTGCAGGCTAAACATGCCTCTTTAAGCCGCTCCTCATAGGGTTTGTTCTCCAGACCCTTGATCATTTTAGTCACCCTCCTCTGGATTCTTTCCAGCTTGTCAACATCTCCCTTCAACTGTGGTGCCCAGAATTGGACACAGTATTCCAGGTGTGGACTGACCAAGGCAGAATAGAGGGGTAGGATGACTTCCGTGGATCTAGATACTATACCTCTATTGATGCAGGCCAGAATCCCGTTGGCTTTTTTAGCAGCCGCATCACATTGTTGGCTCATGTTTAACTTGTTGTCCACGAGGACTCCCAGATCTTTTTCACACGTACTGCTGTCGAGCCAGGCATCGTCCCCCATTCTGTATCTTTGATTTCCATTTTTTCTGCCGAAGTGAAGTATCTTGCATTTGTCCCTGTTGAACTTCATTTTGTTAGTTTCGGCCCATCTCGCTAACCTGTTAAGATCGTTTTGGATTCTGCTCCTGTCTTCTGGAGTGTTGGCTATCCCTCCCAGTTTGGTGTCGTCTGTAAACTTGATGATTGTGCCTTCTAACCCTTCGTCTAAGTCATTAATAAAGATGTTGAACAGAACCGTGCCCTGTGGCACTCCACTCGTGACTTCTTTCCAAGATGAAGATGACGCATTGGTGAGCACCCTTTGGGTTCGTTCGCTTAGCCAATTACAGATCCACCTAACCGTAGTTTTGTCTAGCCCACATTTTACTAGTTTGTTTGCCAGAAGGTCGTGGGGGACTTTGTCAAAGGCCTTACTGAAATCCAGGTACGCTACATCCACGGCATTCCCTGTATCGACCCAACTCATAACTCTGTCAAAAAAAGAGATCAGATTATTCTGGCATGACTTGTTTTTGGTAAATCCATGTTGACTGCATTTGTTTCTAAATGTTCACAGACCACTTCCTTAATGATCTTTTCCAGAATCTTGCCTGGTGTCGACGTGAGGCTGACCGGACTGTAATTGTTTGGGTCATTCTTTTTTCCCTTCTTGAAGATGGGGACCACATTCGCCCTCCTCCAATCTTCTGGGACTTCTCCCGTTCTCCAAGAGCTCTCGAAGATAATTGCCAGTGGTTCTGACATAACCTCAGCTAGTTCCTTCAATACTATTGGATGTTTCTGATCTGGCCCTGGGGACTTGAATTCGTTTAGAGAGGCCAGGTGTTCCTGGACAACTTGCTTCCCTGTTTGGGGTTGGATTTCCCCTAATCCTTCGAACAGAGTAATGGGTGTTTATTTGAGTCTGGGCAGTGGTGTATTACCATATTTAACACCACAATGTTTATAACACCCCCGGAACAAAATTATTTTCAATAACCGTCTTGACATGAATAATAACCTAGTGGTCCTGCTGCATCCACAAGGGTTCTGTTCTGACCATCACAGATATGTAAAAATGTGAATGATCATGGCCCATATGATTAAATAGCAGTGACATGAAGTACAGCAGTGGTTCTCAACCTGGGGCCTCCAGATGTTTTTGGCCTTCAACTCCCAGAAATCCTAACAGCTGGTAAACTGGCTGGGATTTCTGGGAGTGGTAAGCCAAAAACATCTGGGGACTCCAGGTTGAGAACCACTGAAATACAGGCTGCAGCATATTCATGTTGCAGTCATTTACAGTCATCCCTCTGCATTTGCAATTTTGACTTTTGCGGATTTGATTATTCACAGATTTGATTAAAATGTTCTCTCTAGGAATTTCTACGTTCTCCAGTGTGACTCTACAATCAACTTTTCCCAGTCCTGTTGGAAGACCTAGCGATTTCTAGAGAAAACACCCATTGAGGAATCTCTAAGTGCTCCAATGTGAGTTTTATTTGCAGTTTCCCCCTTTCATGGCAGTCCTGTGCCCCTAGCCCCAGCTAATGTGGAACAGTGAGTATAAATAGTTTTTATTTTAGTATGAACTAGGCTTGTGCAAGCTGGGAAAACTGCAATCTGTTTCGGTGTGCCAGATTTTGGTGGAGTCCTGATCAGTTTTGGGGAACTTCTCGAAAAGAAAAGCTGTTTCTACTCTAGAGGAGACAGGCACTATAGGCGCACGCCACTCTCTCTCTGCAGCACACAGCTTTCCATTATTTTAAGGAGGCTTCCCCACTTCCCAGAGAAGGAAGAGTGATGACCTGGAGCTATCCAATCCTGGGCTTCCTTTAAAAAGCTCTATTTTCTCTTGATTTGCAGGTGGTGCCTTTTCTCATCTCACCTTCAATTTCCTTTCTGTTTAGATTTAATACTGTTTAGCTTACTAGTAGTTAAAGCTGTCCCTACTTTAGAGGACATAGGCACTATAGGCGCACACCACTTTCTCTCTGCAGCACGCAGCTTTCCATTATTTTAAGGAGACTTCTCCACTTCCTAGGGAAGGAAAAGTGATGGCTTCCTTTAAAAAGCCCTCTCTTTTTTCTTGATTTGCAGGTGGTGCCTTTTTTCCCCTCAAACTTTTCCTTCTAGCGGCTGCCTCCCTCCTGGACTCCCCTTGTAACCGAATGCACCCAGTTTTTGACAACCACTGTTCTGTTGTTGCCAAAACAAACAAACAAACAAACAAACAAAAAACATGAAGACTGAGCTCTTGCTGTTACGGCCATCTGAACAAAGCAAACAAGCCAGATCAGCCGAAGGGAACCGTCCAATCTGAATCCGTGCACAAGGCTAGTATGAACTTTTGCAACTGAAGAAGTGGGTTGAAATTCACAAGCGTTGGTGCTGAAATATAAACCAATTAGTCTTCAAGAGGCAACCTGATTCCTTTATTCCCCCCTGCAACAGGCTGGGAGGTCTACTTCTATGAGGATGAACACTTTTCATTTTCAAAAGAAAGCTGCATCAACAGCTGACCTCCTTCCTTCTTTGTTGCTTTACTGAAGGAAATTCAAAGGGAAAGGAGGGAGGAGAGGAGAGGAGAGGAGATAGGCAAAATGTCTCTTGTCCAGCTCATGTTCCACAGAGCCATTTCCTTCACCCAGGCAATAAAGGCCAGGCTACCTCTATGCAGATACCCCCACTGATTGACTTTGCAAACTTCATGGCTATTCAAATGCTAATTCAAGCTTGCTAATTGCAACATTCACATTTGCTTTAAATAGACAAGAGTTCTTTCTCTCACCCTGGACATTCCACACACCACTTGCCTTACTGCCAACAGAACCTTTGGAGATGCCAGCCACAGAAGCAGGTGAAACGTCAGGAGAGAATGCTGCTGGAACATGGCCATATAACCCGAAAAACTCATAGCAACCCAGTCAAACAATACCTGGAGGACCACCAGCATAGATCATTTGTTCTCCTGTCTTTGCTTTCCTCACAATAGCCTTATGGGATAGAAACAGTTGAGAAAAAATGGCTGCTCATCCAGTGAGTTTCATGTTTCAGTCGAGACAAGGACATGGATTTCCCAAGTTCCAGCCCTACTGTTATATCGCACTAGCTCTTCCAGTGAGATTTGTGGGGCGATTTGAGCAAAGAGGAAATTTAAACCACTTTGTGGGGAATTTGGGAGAACTATGTTCTGCTCCTGACTGGAAAAGTCTATTTCATCATTAACACTCCTATTATAAAGCTATCAGTTCCTTTCAATATCTTCTTGTCTTTGGCTTCTCTTTCCAATCCTCTAAATTGTCAAGAATAATTCTGCTTTGCTCGAAGGCAGCTTTCCCCTTCATTTTGTATATTGTGCCATGTGCTGAGCTGCTATTTTAAATTGAAGTCTCTATCCCATGGTCTGATTTCCCTTCTTCAGTTATTTCGAGGCGTTCCTTTTAATTAGTCCTGTCATCTGCGCAGGGAAGGAAACTTCCTTGCACTTTACACTCAGCATTCAGTTGCCATGCCAATACAGTGAGATGGTTCTCACCCTAAAAGCTGTTATTTTCCACTTCCCCTGGCTCCAGGCCAGAGCCCTATAGAATGCAAATTCTTCATTTGGCTTCACTACTGCCTTTTATGCAGGATCATTGGCCCCATGAACTTCCGTATGAAGTAATCTGGAAAAAAACATACCCTATCAGAATTTCTTATGGCTGATCTTTACTTATTTAGGTGATCCCTCATTATCGGAGGATGATGGTCCTCCAAGTGTAGTGTCTTGACAGCGGATACGTAGGTGACTGTAGAGCCCTATTCTTCACCCGCATGTTCTTCTGCAGGAGCCCGGTGGCAAAGTGTGTTAAAGCACTGAGCTGCTGAACTTGCAGACCGAAAGGTCCCAGGTTCAAATCCCGGGAGTGGTGTGAGTGCCCGCTGTTGCTCCAGCTTCTGCCAACCTAGTAGTTCGAAAACATGCCAATGTGAGTAGATCAATAGGTACCACTCTGGCGGGAAGGTAATGGCGCTCCATGCAGTCATGCCAGCCACATGACCTTGGAGGTGTCTACGGACAACGCCGGCTCTTCGGCTTAGAAATGGAGATGAGCACCAACCCCCAGACTCAGACATGACTGGACTTAAAGTCAGGGGAAACATTTACCTATGTTCTTCTGCAGTGAGGGCATCGGATTCCAGATGGAAGGTGGTCCCAGTCAGGGTTGGCTTGATGCGCCTTCCTCTTGTACTGTTTCTCCCTTTCGCTCTCCATTCATGCTGGCTTCCCAGTTCTTGTCTATGCCACAGTTTTTAAGGTTAGCGTTAAGCCCATCTTTAAATCTCTTTCCCTGTCCACCAACATTACATTTCCCGTTCTTGAGTTGGGAGTAGAGTAACTGCTTTGTCCTTCGCCTATGTCTGATCTACATTGTAGAATTAATGCACTTTGATGTCACTTTTGACTATCGTGGTTTAATGCTATAGAATCTTAGGAGTTATAGTTTTACAAGGTCTTTAGCTTCCTCTGGCAAAGACTGCTGGTCCCTCACCAAACTATACTTCCATGAGAATGATTTCCCTGCAGTTCATATCAGCAGCTTTGAGTCAGTCTGGCTAGGATAGGGTCATAATTCAAAGAAGCAACAAGTAATTTTAGCCATTTTTTCCTCTCTATTGCAAGGAAATTTTCAAAAACTACATTTTCCGGAGACTATTACCAGTTTAGAACTTTGAGTTGCTGTGAGTTTTCAGGGCTGTCTGTGTCAGCGGGGATGATGGGTAGCGGGGATGATGAGTGAGATCCAAAAAATTCACCATCCCGGTTCACCTCCTTCTCTCCAGACTGTTTTCCCGTGTGAAAAACAGCACTGGATAAACTCACTCCAGCAGACGAAGTCCAACTGTTGATTAAACTTTATTTACATGATCTATATACAAATAGAGTCAATTCAGTCCTTTCCTCCATGAGTGCTTGCCGAAAGCACCCATGCACACACACAGCACATTGCTCATCGCTGTTCTCTGTTCTACACAGGAAAACTAACTCCCCTGCATTCCACAGGAACCAAGATAGTAAGTCCCGGTCAAAACACACTTGACCCCATTGGTCCTGTGATACATCAATCATAGCAGACTCTCATTAACTCCATAATTGCTGAATCCAGATTGATTTTAACATTTCACAATACACAATACCCTGACAGTCTGGCCATGCTCCAGAAGCATTTTCTCCTGATGTTTTGTTTTGCCCACATCTATGGCAGGCATCCTCAGAGATTTTGAGGTCTGTTGGAAACTATGCAAGTGTGGTTTATATATCAGTTCAATGCTTAGGGTGGGAGAAAAAACTCTTGTATGCTTGAGGCAAGTGTGAATGTTGCAATTAGCCACCTTGATTGGCATTGAATGGCCTTTCAGCTTCAAAGCCTGGCTGCTTCCTGCCTGGAGAAATCCTTAGCTGGGAGGTGTTAGCTGGCCCTGATTGTTTCATGCCTGGAATTCCTCTGTTGTTCTTTATTTACTGTCCTGGTTTTGATTAATTCAACCAGAGAGGTCAGCCATAGCAGAGCACTTGATGAACCAACCCGGACACAGCATATTATTGGAGAACACAGAAATGCTGGACCACTCCAACAACAACTACAGTAGAGTCTCACTTATCCAACACTCACTTATCCAACGTTCTGGATTATCCAACGCATTTTTGTAGTCAATGTTTTCAAAATATCGTGATATTTTGGTGCTAAACTCATAAATACAGTAATTACTACATAGCATTACTGCGTATTGAACTACTTTTTCTGCCAAATTTGTTGTCTAACATGATGTTTTGGTGCTTCATTTGTAAAATCATAACCTAATTTGATGTTTAATAGGCTTTTCCTTAATGCCTCCTTATTATCCAACATATTCGCTTATCCAACATTCTACTGGCCCGTTTATGTTGGATAAGTGAGACTCTACTGTATGTCAAACTACACAGAGAAGCCATTGAAATCCACAAGCATGTGGATAATTTCAACAGAAAGGAGGAAACCATGAAAATGAACAAAATCTGGCTACCAGCATTAAAAAAAACTCTAAAATTAGGACATTACATAAAGAACAACTCACAGTAAATAAACGCACAGCAACTCAATTCATTTTCAACCTACGTGTCTCATTCAGCTGTGAAAATATCAACTGCTAAATAATGGATTCCCTATAAACTTATTTGTTTACATCCATTTTTCTACCTGTCTGAAATTTGGCTGGGTCAATCCCCTCTTTTGGGTTCATCACATCAAAATCTGAGGCAAGTGTGATTTTTTAAAAAAAAATCCCTATAGCTCTTTTGATTTCCAACATAACACAGCGTGAAAGAACTGGAGATTTCGATTTTCAAATCCTCTTTGGGTTTGATGTCCATACTGAATTGGTCCCAGTTAAATCAGCCTTCAGACTAGATGCGCACAGACTCATTTTCATGTCAGCTTCTGAGAAAGGCTTGCAATATCTCTGGGAGACAGATGTGGCCATAAAAATTTCAGCAGTAATGATCTTTTTGCTTTTCGCTGAGCAATGTAAGAGGTAACAACAGGTGTCCTTGTGGTGGAAAGAATGATGTATTTCCATTGCCCAATTTTATAGAAATTACTGGAGTGCATTCCCAGCCAACTTTTCAGTCCTCAAGGCCAACTTGAAGAATGGGATGTCATACAGACATCATGAGGCTGGGATTCAAGCAAAAAAAGAGTGAGGTGGATAATGAAAAGTACTCATTGCCAGTATTTGCACCTGAGCCCATACGTTTCCATCCCTTCAGGCATCTGGTCCCCATTCTGGATTTGATTTTCTGAAACATTCACTTAGAAAGCATTGACTAGCTATACATATTTTTCTCCTCAACTATCTATAGTGGCCCCTAGGACCAGGCGGATGGGATTTAGCATCCCTGTCAGCATCCTTGGCTTTGAATATGAGGGAAAGCTTTTAGGGAGTTGTTGTTTGGTGAGGCTCCAGCACTCTTTGGCAGAGAAGTGTAAAAGCCTTGTAAAATTACAATCCCCTCAGTTCCATATCACTGAGCCATAGTAATTAGAGTGATGTGAAATTGCATTAGTTCCACAGTGTAGATGCACCCCAAGTGTGAGATACTTTTGAACTTTAAACTCAGTTTGCATCAACGGATGTGTAGCTTTCCCTTTCCTGAAACCAGCTTGCTGTAGGATCATAAATGGGTCTATTTGAAGCTGCATACTACAAGTGCTGAACCTGACTCAGAACGTAGAAGAAGACAGCAAATTACAGGAGCTACCTTCATAGACATGTCAGCAGCTTATGATACTGCAAATCATTGCCTCCTCCTGAGAAAAATGTATAATATTACAAAGGATTACCACCTCACCTGCTTCATAGAAAATCTGCTACAAAACAGGAGCTTTTTTGTTGATTTCCAGGGTCAAAGAAGCAGATAATAATAATAATAATAATAACAATAATAATAACAACAACTTTATTTGTATCCCGCCACCATCTCCCCCGGAGGGGACTCGGGGCGGCTCACAGAAATATCAAATACAAAACAATAACAATATACAATACATCAATAAACAATAACATGCGCCAATTGTAATATTTGCAAATTAACAAAAAAGAATAAAAACACTTATTAAAAACATAGAATTTAAAACCACTGAGATTGTAATAGTAGATTAGCAAAGTGCACATCATAGGTTGTAAACTCAAAACATAAAGTGCTACAGATTCGTTTGATGACAAAAACAGAAGAATGGCCTGCCTCAGGGGAGTGTGCTTGCTCCATCAATGTTTAACATTTACACAAATGATCAGCCACTGCCAGAAGGGACAGAGAGTTTAATCTATGCTAACAATTGTGCCATCACCACTCAAGCAGGGAGCTTTGAAATGGTTGAACAGAAGCGCTCCGAAGCTTTAGGTGCTCTTACTGCCTATTACAGAGAAAACCAGCTGATTCCTAATCCATCTAAAACACAGACGTGTTTTTCATCTTAAGAACAAACAAGTATTTTGAGCTCTGAGGATTACCTGGGAAGGAATCCCACTGGAGCATTGCAGCACACTAAAACACCTGGGAGTCACTCTGGACTGTGCTCTGATTTATAAGAAGCACTGCTTGAATATCAAGCAAAATGTGGGTGCTAGGAATAATATCATACGAAAGCTGACTGGCACAACCTGGAGATCACAACCAGACACAGTGAAGACATCTGCCCTTGCACTTTGCTACTGTGCTGCTGAGTATGCATGCCCAGTTTGGAATACATGTACCATGTTAAAATAGTAGATGTGGCTGTTAATGAGACATGCTGCATTATCACAGGATGTCTGTGCCCAACACTGCTGCAGAAATTATACTGTTTAGCCAGTATTGCATCACCTGATATCCGCCGGGAAGTAGTAGCCAGCAATGAAAGGACCAAGGCAGTGACATCTCCAGTCCATCATCTGTTTGTATATCAGCCAGCATGCCAATGACTTAAATCAAGAAACAGCTTCTTAAGATCTACAGAGATACTCGCAGGAACACCTCAACAAGTCAGAGTCCAAAATGGTGGGTAAAAACCCGGAACCTCAATCAGTGGCTGATACCGGATGAGAGATTCTCTCCTGAGCACACAAAAGACTGGACACCTTGGAAGGCACTGAACAGACTGCTCTGGTACCAAGAATCTTAAGAAATGGGGTTATAAAGTGAAGGCCACAACATGCAGGTATGGAGAAGAACAAACCACAGACCACTTATTAGTCTGGACCCTGCCATATGCACAATGGAGGACCTTCTTACAGTGACACCAGAGGCACTTGAATTGGCCAGCTTCTCGTCAAAGTTTTTAACTTTGTGGTTTTTTATACATTATAATTGTATTCTCAATTTGCTTCTGACATGATAAATAAATAAGCCATTGATGTAAGCTGAGGACAAAGGGGAAAAGTGGAAGGGAGAAACAGCTGATAAACTGGGACAACAGAGGATCAAGCAAGACCGTCCCTGCTAAATTGGGACAGTTGGAACTTATAAGATAGGGATTGCAATCCAGATTAAAGAAATAAACCTAACTTCTCCAGTCGCTATGCATTTGCAGAAGACACTATGAGGCAGGGGCCCTCAAACGTTAAGCAGTGGGCTGGTTCAGGGTCCCTTGGACTGTTGGAGGACCAGACTATAGTTTGAAAAAAAAGATGAAATTATTTATTTTATTTTATTTATTTACAGTATTTATATTCCATCCTTCTCACCCCGAAGGGGACTCAGGGCGGATCACATTGTACACATATAAGGCAAACATTCAATGCCATATAACATAGAACAGAGACAGAGACAGACGCAGAGGCACTTTAAACCTTCTACCGTACAGCTTCCAGCTTCCTGAGAGTATGCTTGATTCCAGCCACAGGGGGAGCAGCTGCTTCATCATCCACTGTGACGGCAACTTCCTCATTCCAACGGCGGCTGGATGATTTTTATAGTGTCGTAAATTAACCTCCCCACATATAAATGGTACCTAAATTTCCTACTTGATAGATGCAACTATCTTTCAGGTTGCTTAGGTCAGCAACGAGCAGGGGCTATATTTTTATTTTTAATTGTCAGAGTGATTTATTGCAGCTGGCTGCTAACCAGCCTGCGCCACAGCCCGAATTTTCTGCAAACTGCATATATCTTATTTGTAGTGCAAAACTCCCCACAAAAGAACAATATAATATTTAAAATGAAGAACAATTGTAACCAATATAAACTTGCCAGTATTTTAATAAGACATGTGGGTCTGCTTTTGGCTGAAGAGATAGTCAAGTGAATTAGGATTGTTGTTGTGTGCATTCAAGTCGTTTCAGATTTAGGGCAACAGTCTAAAGTTTAGGATAGGGCTGGGTAACTGGCTTTGGAGGACCCACAGGCTTTATTTTGGTGACCCCTGCTCTGAGGAGACTGCTTGTTTCAGAAGAAACATCACCCCGGACTTCCACCCCATGGATCTTCTCTCATCTCTACTGGATTCAGCAGAAAGCCACTATTCTTCCCAGGGCTGGTGTCTCCAGAGCTGCCCTGCAGGGACACAATCCACACTTCTTGACTGAGAGTGAGGTGGCAGTTTTTCCACCAAAACAATTGGTGTGATAAACCCCTTTCAGGGCGAATATCAACATCTTTTCCTCTCTTTGCAAGTCCAGCTTCATTGGGTTGCCAATCCAAAAGAGAAAAGATGCAATGAAAGCTAAGGAGTGATAATAGTATTAAGAATGAGAACAACCCCTCCATTTTGTTGTGTGCCTTCAAGTAGTTTGCTAGTTTCTGACTTAGTGTCACTGAGGTGAACATTTCATGGGATTTTCTTAGCAAGATTTGTTCAAAGGAGGTCTGCCTTTGCCTTCCGTTGAGGCTGAGAGAGCGTGACTTGGCCTGGGCCACTCAGGCTGGGTTTACACTACCATATAATCCAGTTCAAAGCAGATAATCTGGATTTTGTATAGCAGGGTAGATCCAGCCTCAGTGCTTTTCATTGCTGAATGGAGATTTGAATCCTGTTCTCCAATCTGATGCTAAAACCAGAACACCATGCTGGCTAACAAAAGTAGGATCAAAGCTGAATATTAAACCAAAAATAATCAGCAGAGATGGTTTTTCACAGCTTTAAAGTATATAAAAAAGTTGAACTGCATTATATGGGTCTACACTGCAATATTTGGTTGTGTAGATCCACCCAAAGTCCACAGAAACTGGATTTCTCAATTTCTCTTACAGTCGTTTTTCTTACAATACACTGTCTTTGTTTGATGTCATTTCGCATAGAAATGTACACATCCCCTCTCAAATTGAAGGTAATTCAATGAACTGACATAAATAGAAGTATTGGAGTTTGTACTCCTATGTTGATAAGTAAGACTGGACTGTTAAACCTTTTAAAAGGCATTAAACAATTATGGTTTTTTCCACAAATGTTTTAATGTCTGCTGCGGTCGGAAGTCTAAGATCAGACCATTTTCATTAGAGATTATCCTGGGGAATAAGCCTATTGGACACATTGGTATTTATTTCTGAAAGGACATTTAGTCTTGCAGTATTAAACTTCCTTAAAAATATAATAACAGCTATTCTGTACATAATTTGTACCTGCTAAACTGACCTTTTCAAAAAAAAAATTCTTGCCGTGTGTGTTCAGCTTTACAAAGAGCAACTATAATGGCTCTTTGGCGTGATTAATGCGACCAACTTTATTTTATAATGTTTTCATGCAGTTAGGTACGTCTTAATTTGAAAAGTCATTTGAGAATGACGTCCTTTGTCCCTTTGTCCTCCTGATGGTGTGAGGCCTTTCTACTAAAATGCTAAAAGGCACAATAATTATCTTCCCCCTTCTTCCAGGTTCACCTGAACAACCCACTTCTCTGTTGTGTTTTCATCTCCTCACTGTTTTAAGAGCCCATCCACATTGTGGAATTAATGCAGTTTGACAGCACTTTAACTGCTATGGCTCAGTGCTATGGAATCATGGGTGTTGTAATTTTGTGAATAATCCTGAACCTTTGGAAGAGAGGACTAAAGACATTGTAAAACTGCAACTCTCAGGTTTTCATAGTATTGAGCCATGGCTGTTAAAGTGCTGTCAAATGGCATTAATTCTGCAGTGTAGATGCACTCATAGTCTTCTGATTTCTTGACTACAGTCTCAATTTTAATTAATGACCAAGATACAGAAAATCTTTGACTGTGTTAATGGCTTCATTGTTTACTTTAATTTTGTGCAAAGCTCTTTTCAGTGACAGGAACATTTGTACCTGCAACCATTCTCATGTCATCTCAAAAAAGTTTGGAGCACCCTGACTTAATTTATGACACACAAAAGAAACCCTCTTATGGAAAGCAAGAGCCAGAAAAAAAATTAGGACGCTTAAAAATTACATGAAGTTTTCTTCAAATGTGTGTGTGCAGGCTCCAAATAGGAAAGGAATACGTGCACAATGAATATCACCTGCTTATATTTCAGAAAAAGAGAACATGGCACCATAACACTGTCTGAAGAGCATTTTGGTGTGAAAGGTTTCATTGTGTATTTGTTAAAGGGGAACATTTGTTTTGCAGCTGCAAAGAACATCATCATCTGATGGAGAAAAAGACTTTATTTATTGGTAAGTGCTAATGGAACCTTAGTACGTATCTACAGCTTCCTCTTTCAAAATCAGTGGCAAAACACACATTGCTCCTAGGCAATGTTATTTGGGAGGTATGATGTATCTGTATGGGATTCTGAGTTGTTTTCACTCAGTGCTTAAAAAGACATGTCACTATCCTACATTGGTTGGTTATAATAATAATAATAATAAAACTTTATTTATACCCCGCCACCATCTCCCCAATGGGGACTCGGGGCGGCTTACATGGGGCCATGCCCAGACACCATACAATATAACAAAATAAAACAGCAAATCATAACACAATATAACAGTGCAAAATCATCATATATATTACAACACAAGTCAGAGAGAACAATGAAAACCAGGGTTATAATGAACACCTCCTGGCCGGATCCTCCAGCTCACTCAAAAGATAGGCGCCTGATGGGGCATAGAATCATAGAGTAATAGAGTTGGAAGAGACCATGTGGGCCATCTAGTCCAACCCCCTGCCATGCAGGAAAAGCACAACCAAAGCGTCCTCTGTTTTAAAGCTTCATAGGAAGAAGCTTCCACAAGACTCCAAGGCACAGGGTTGCACTGTTGAACAGCTCTTTCAATCAGGAAGTTCTTCCTAATGTTCAGATGGAATCTCATTTCCTGGAATTTGAACCCATTGCTCCAAATCCTAGTTTTCAGGGCAGCAGAAAGCCTGCTCCCTCTTCCTTATGATATCATTTCACATATTTATATATGGCTATCATGTCTCTTCTTAACCTTCTCTTCTGCAGGCTAAACATATCCAGCTCTTTAAGATGCTCCTCAGAAGGATTCATGGCCTCCAGACCTTTGATCATTTTAGTTGCCTTCCTCTGGACACCTTCCAGCTTGGCAATATCTCTTTTGACCTGTGGTGCCCAGAATTGGACACAATATTCCATGTGAGATCTCACCAAAACAGAATGACTTCCCTCAATCTAGATCAGTGGTTCTCAATCTGTGGGTCTCCATCTGTGGCCTACAACTCCTAGAAATCCCAGCCAGTTTAGCAACTGTTAGGATTTCTGGGAGTTGAAGGCCAAAACATCTGGGGACCCAAAGGTTGAGAACCACTGATCTAGACACTATATTCCTTTTGATGCAGCCCAAAATCCCATTAGCTTTTTTAGCTGCTGCATCACACTGTTGACTCATGTTCAACGAAGACTCCAAGATCTTTTTCACATGAGCTAGGCCATCACCCATTCTGTATCTTTGCATTTCATTCATTGTCCAAGCACTATCAACATGTTGGAAGGCCCCACTGACCAGAGGCAACTCCATGGCTGAGCCTTAATGACAATGTAACTTCTGGTGATCATATGGCCAAAAGTGATGCTCCAACAAGGCTCTCCTGGGGAACTATTTCTGGCAGGTAAAACAGATGGACAAGGCACTGGTGCTAATGTGCTAGCATCCCAGCCAGACATGGAGACTGCAAAACAGCTCTGGGATGCTTCCATACAAGTATGTGTGGACTCCCCATGGTGTATCCAGGGCAGCTACAAAGCAGACCACTGCAGATTATTTCATCTGATTTAAATGTAACCTGAGTTCAAAACATGAAAGCAGTTTTCGCTAATTACTTCAGGGGAGGGAGAGGGAAAAGAGAGGAGGGCAGATTCATGACTGCCCCAGTAAACAGAGGTAAAAATAAACTGCCTAATCTGCCATTTATTTTTCAGCAATAACTTTTGCCAAGTTAACTGCACTTGACATGGAACGGTCACAAGCGTGCCAATTTTCAGTTGTGAAATATTGACTGGCATGCCATTTTAATAGTTTTCTCCTTTAGCATTTTTTTTTAAATAAAATGTTCACTCTCTTGGGTGTTTGTTTTTAGAGTGAAAAAAGGAACAAAATGTAATCAATGAAATAAATAAAAAAAGCCTGTGAAGTGGTTGAGAGAGACGAGTTTAGGCTGGATGCCAAGTTTTCTTCATTGATCTGTTCACTGAGAACAGGATGTTTTCTGTGGACATGGCTTGTAAAGACAGCAGGAAGTTCCCTGCCAGTTTGGCTGAACAGGAGACATCTGAAGGCAGTCAGTGCAGTCTTCTCTCACAGGAAATTTCAGATCTAGCTGCCTTGGCAGGTCTGGCTGAAGCTTTGAGTCAGCTATATGCAATGCAAGAAGATCTGGTTCTGTCAATGTTAAAAATATTGAAAGGAATCTGGCCATAAATCTCTGATTTGAAGAACAATAGATTCTTGTATTCAGAGAAAAAGAAAGTTATAGTTCCTGCCATTGGAGAAAGTGACCAAAATGGTCAAAGGTCTGGAAGTCAAGTCCTATAAGGAATATATGGTTAACATGGAGAAGAGAAAGTTTAAAGATTTGAAGCTGTGTCATATTGAGAAAGGACCAAGCTTGTTTTCTGCTGTTCCATAAATTAGAACATGCAGCAGTAGAGTCATAGAATCATAGAGTTGAAAGAGACCTCGTGGGCCATCCAGTCCCACCCCCTGCCAAGAAGCAAGAAAATCACATTCAAAGCATCCCTGACAGATGGACATCCAGCTTTGGCTTAAAAGCCTCCAAAGAAGGAGCCTCCACCACACTCCGGGGCAGAGTTCCACTGCTGAACAGCTCTCACAGTTAGGAAGTTCTTCCTGATGTTCAGGTGGAATCTCCTTTCCTGTAGTTTGAAGCCGTTGTTCCACGTCCTAGTCTCCAGGGCAGTAGAAAACAAGCTTGCTCCCTCCTCCCTGTGACTTCCCCTCACATATTTATATATGGCTATCATGTCTCCCCTCTTCTCTTCTCTTCTGCAGGCTAAACATGCCCAGCTCTTTAAGCCACTCCTCATAGGGCTTGTTTTCCAGACCCTTGATCATTTTAGTCAGCCTCCTCTGAACACATTCCAGCTTGTCAACCTCTCCTTTCAATTGCGGTGCCCAGAATTGGACACAGTTTGATTCCAGGTGTGGTTGGACCAAGGCAGAATCAAGGGGTAGCATAACTTCCCAGGATCTAGACACTATGCTCCTATTTATGCAGGCCAAAATCCCATTGGCTTTTTTTGCCACTGCATCACATTCTGGCTCATGTTTATCTTGTTGTCTACTAGTACTCCAAGACCTTTTTCACACGTACTGCTGTCGAGCCAGGCATCCCCCATTCTGTCTCTTTGCATTTCATTTTTTTTGTCTTAGTGGAATATCTTGCATTTGTCCCTGTTGAAGTTCATTTTGTTAGTTTTGGCCCATCTCTCTAATCTGTTAAGATCGTTTTGGATTCAGGATGGTGTTTTGGATTCTGCTCATGCTTCTAGAGTATTAGCTATCCCTCCCAATTGGTGTCATCTGCAAACTTGATGATCATGCCTTCTAGCCCTTCATCTAAGTCATTAATAAAGATGTTGAACAGAACCGGGCCCAGGACGGAACCCTGCTTATAGCACTCCACTCGTCACTTCTTTCCAGGATGAAGAAGACGCATTGGGGAGAATCACCCTTTGGGTTTGTTCACTTAGCCACTTACAGATCCACCTAACTGTAGTCAAATTCCAAGAAAAGAAATTCCACCTAAAAGTCTGGAAGAGCTTCCAATATTTTCCAAATATTTCAAAAAAAGGTTTTGGCTGCAAACTTGGGAATAGTCAAAATAAAAAGAACTGGAAGCTCTTGATGCTGCTAGAGACTTTTTTCTCTTTTGGATCATTTCTTTGTTGGGTTCAGAACTGCTCTAGACGAGGGCCTTGAAGTAAGTATGACTTCCTTAGTAGGGATGTTAGAGTCAAAAAGAAATATAATAATTTCCCTCTTGGCTCTATTATGTTTTTTATTTTAAACAAACACATACTGCCTACGAAACCTTTGCTCATAGCAGCCCATTATCCTATGATGCATGTATGCTAAATAGAACTAGCAAGATAATGCTATCCCCTCTTTTGCGGTAATCTAATTCAAAGTGATGGAACAGGCTCCATCACATGAACTGATATTTCAGGTTGGGCTACATGAATCTTCATTTAAAGGGGGGAAAATGAGAGGCCTATACAAATCAACTCTGTCTTTATGGGTCACATTGGGTTAGAAATAAAATAGGGAAAACAGTTCTATACTCTTACGTACACACACAGCGGTAAATGCCTGAGGGAACAATGGAAATATAGCTCAATAGTGTGGCACATGATATAGCATCTTCAGTTAAAAGGGTCAGCCACTACATAATGGATAATGTCTTGATCTGGAACTCTGGGGAACTTTCACATTGAACAGTTATAGTACTGTGTTTCCTTTTTAACTGTCATGGCCACATACTGCAAAATCCTGGGATTTGCGATTTGGTGAGGCACCAGAGCTCTCTGGCTCTGAATTCTAAATCCCAGGATTCCACATGAAACATGGCAGTTAATACAAAACATAGTGCTACGAGGGTTGAATGAAAAGTAATGCCTCCACTTTCGCTACTTGGGTTTGCATGGGAATATTTTAATAAATCAAATGCAGAAATAATCCTTAGAATGTGCTCTTTAACCACCACTATTCACTTTTCCACATAATCACCAGACAATTGGATACGTTTCTGCCAACATTGAACAAGTTTTCTGAAGCCTTCACGGAAGAAGTCGACACTGTTTCCGCAACCAGTGTCTCACAGTACCCATCGTGCACAGATCTTCCGATAGCCAAGCAAAGCAATAATGCGACCCACACGTTCTTGTGAAATGATGATTATGCTTGAAATTTCTCTCTGAGTGATACGACGATCATCCTGAATCAATCTGTCAACCTTTTCTTGTGAAACTCAGTGGTTGCTGTTACAGAACGTCCAACTCTTTGTTTGTCACGCAAGTCAGATGTTCCCACCTCAACATCTTTAAACTTACTCACCCATTGACACACAGTACTCACATCAACACAATCACCATAAACAGCTTGCATTCTCTGATGAATCTCCTTTGGGGTAACACCTTCTGCTGTCAAGAATTTAGTAACTGCACATTGCTTAAGTCGCATTGACCGACCGTCTGCGCAGGGTGCCATACTTCACACTTTAACAACACAACCGTTCAATGCTAAGGCTTCCCGCCAAATGGAACTGTAGAGGAGAGTCTACTGAACAAGCAGTACCTGCCACATACCAGTACTACCATCTGTTGAGGACTTACGAAGTTGGAGGCATTACTTTTCATTTAACCCTTGTATAATTGTGTTGTCTAAAATGGCTCTTGGAGAGATCACTGCGTAAAGACCTCCCCAGAAGGCACTTACAAAGCCAAGGGACAGTGGAGGACAGCAGAGGAAATCATAGGGAAGTGGCACACTGTGTTTCCTACCCATTGGGATTCATCAGGGTTGTCAGGAGTAATGGTATACCTTCCCATGATGTTTCCCCACTATCCCGTTTCCTTGTTGCCTCCTCTGGCTTTGTTGTATGAGGAGTTGACTCCACTGGGCTCTGTTTTTCTGCACTGCTGCCAAGGTGCCAGCACTGAGTTCTGCTGGAAGTCTTTATTTATTTATTTATTTATTTATTTATTATTATTTATACCCCGTCCTTCTCACCCGAGGGGACTCAGGGCGGCTTACAAGTGGCAGTTGATGCCGTTACACCGTTATACAATGAACTAAAATGTTAAAACAGTTAAAAGCTCTCTCTGTATTCAGTGGCACTTTCACTATATTATTACTAACTAAAAAGAAATATTTTTCATTACTAAGGCTGTACAGTACATAATTTGTGGATACTTAACACATGCGCATTTAGAAGGTCCATGTATAAGGAGAAACTGCATTGTAGGAGGAGCTCCAAACATTCATACTGGATTACAAAAGCAACAACTTGAATAACGTAGAATGAACTATTTAAATTTTTCCCGAAAAAGTAAATTGTGAAAAACTTTATCATCAGAAGCAAATGATGGTAATTACCCGAGATGAAGTTGACAATTCCTGCAATTGCTCACTGCCACTTCCGTGCAAAGATGTTGTAACCCTGCATCATATGATGGGCTCCAGAGGACTCCATGCTGGCAGCGCAAAGAAGCAAGAAGAAGACGCTTCTCGGCCTCAATGTGATGAGGTCCTCAATTTGTAGTAGTTAGTAGTTAGTACACACAAGATAAAATTTTCTGGTGTCTTACACATGTCTAAGTCAACTTAAAGGGTATTTGGATGCTCACCCAGCTTGGTTCAACATGCATGTTTAATTCAATTCACATCAAGGTCATGGATGCAGAATTTCACATACAATATGTTTGGACATGTGGATGTCCATTTGATTGTACAGTCTGATGCAGATTTGGCTTGCATCGGTCTGAATACACAAACTTGGTACATGAGGAGGAGCCTCTCCATATACGCACCTTACTTTGTTGGAGGAATTCCTCCTCCATGTTCCAATAGTGAGATCAATACACTGTATTACGACATGGGAGCAGGCCTTTTCAGGTATGGCACCTCAGCCATGGAATGTTTCCCCAATTGGTGCCAACATTCATGTCGTTTAGATATCGTGTCAAGATAATTTATGAAAACTTTTGGGCCCCACTAATTCATCCCAAAACAAATGGCATATTATTTTGAAAATGTAAAATATATTTCTCTCTTATTATTTAATACAGGAATCCCCACCTTGTCCGATGGATAAGGGCCTAGAATCGTGTCGGAAAATGAAATTGGTAGAAAGTGGAACCTAAGTTTTTTTAGCTTGTGAGTTCAAGACTAAACACTAGCAGGTGGTAAGTTATAGATAGATAGATGATAGCGATAGATAGATAGATAGACAGACAGATAGAGATAGGAAGAAAGAAAAAATTCAGTCCACCAAAGAAGCAGCAGCAGTGGTCAGAAGAACAGAATAGTGGTTGAAATTTTGGAACTTGGCTGTATTTATATCTGTTGAAATAAATGAAAGTCAAAAAATGAATTATTGACACCTGTATGGAGTTACCTGGGAGCCTCCGGTGGCGCAGTGTGTTAAAGCGCTGAGCTGCTGCACTTGCAGACTGAAAGGTCCCAGGTTCAAATCCAGGGAGCGGAGTGAGCGTCCGCTGTTAGCTCCAGCTTCTGCCAGCCTAGCAGTTCGAAAACATGCAAATGTGAGTAGATCAATAGGTACCGCTCAGGCAGGAAGGTAATGGTGTTCCATGCAGTCATGCCGGCCACATGACCTTGGAGGTGTCTACGGATAACGCTGGCTCTTCGGCTTAGAAATGGAGATGAGCACCAACCCCCAGAGTCGGACACGACTGGACTTAACGTCAGGGGAAACCTTTACCTTTTTATGGGGATACCTGTATGATTTAAGCCCATTCAATTAGTTTACATTGTGAAACTTGTTTAAACAATATTTGTAAGTTGTCCTGAAGTATTTGATATAGGAAAAGGTATATATTTTTTCATAGTAATAAATCAGCACAAGAATTGCATGGCACCATTAATGTGTAATTCCTGATGCAAGACCTAATTTATGCATCTTCCATGTGTGAGCTCGGCCAGTGGTTGATAAAGATGTCCTTTTTGGTTCCTTGCGAAAGAGGGCACAGTTCATGCAGAAGAGGAAGGTAAAAGCAGGCTTAGGAGAATTCATGTAAGAATGTTTGGCATTTATGCTAGCAGAGTCAGTAATTCATAAACAAGAGAAAATATTCTCAGTTTTTTTAGCAAGGTGACACAGAAAAAGGACACATTTATTGTAGTGCAGAATTGCTAAACTTGGTTACAGAAGATACTAAAAATGGCTTTCCTGAGTTAGAATTTGCTCAGATGGTAGGGAGGGAAACTGTAAGTGATTATGTCAGAGAAAGGAAGGAGGAAACAAACCCCTAGTGTAGCAATTTACACATAGATCTAGCACAGAGAAAGAAAACTGAGCTATCAAGCTGCATGTAATATTTGAGTTCACGTTAACATGTTTTCAGAGTGAAAGTGAGGGCCGCAGAGAACCAATCTGCCCATAATGAGTTCTTGAAAACAGCCTCCTCTCCAGATGCAAATCTAATAGGAAGCCCAACTATGCCCAACATTTCTCTTTGCTGAGAAATGGGTTTGTCTCCTTCATCTGCTGAAAGAAGCAACAGAAGTTGGGCTGCACTCCTATCAGCTGAGAAAGGAATCTGTCTCCTCTCTTGGCAAAGAGAAATGACCAAAGCTGAGCTGAGTTTCTGTCCACCAAGAAAGGAGATGGACTCCTTTCTCTGAAGATGTAACTCCTCTAGGCTGCGTGAGCACTGGAAACCAACACGGAGGCCAATAAACAATCTAATATCTTTATTAATGCGATAAAAGAATAAAACAAAAGTATGCAGAGTATATAGTCAAGCAATTGTCCTTATAGGAAAGATCAAAAATAGTCCAAATAAATGAAGTTATATGTCCAGTATTAGAGTCCAAAGTCTACAATCCAATAACCTAAACTCACTCAAACTCTTTGGAAGTTTGAGTGGGGAAAGAGCAAGGATTCACCAGGAGATTCTTGAAGTTAAATCCAGACAAGGATTCGAGGCTAGGCAAGGTGGATCTGAAACGCAGTCCAAACTTGAACAGGAGTGAAAACGCAACTCCCGGTGTACTCGTGAGTAAGCGCACCGAAAGGCCGCTTAAGAGCTCAGGAACAAGAGACGATGTTCTTCTTGGATTAGTCACGTTGACACTGCGATAGGGAGAGCTCAGTGCAGAACTTTTATGGAAGTTCAAGAGTTCCCCCCAACAGGTGTTTAACTCCCCTATTGTTCCCAGAGAAAGTAGCTGTGTCAACATGCCTGCCTCACCGATGCTTCCCAAGGGAAACAGGTTAATTAAAATCCTCTCTCTCATCTCGCACTTCGTCTCAAAGACTCCTTATGGGAGCAATGTGTTTTGAGAAAAGACTTCCTATCAAACACAACACTTTCCGGGGAACCAGGCTCTGTTTCAAGGGCATCCGTACTTTGCTTTGGCACCAAAATGTCAACAGGGAACATCTGGAATGGAACAGAATCTTGCTGAGATGGGAAAAAACCCATATCCTCTTCAGTTTGATCTATGATGGCCACGGGGTCATGGAGCAAGGGTCCCTGAGACATCACAGAAGAGATCAATACAACAGGACACCAGTTGCTTCTCTTTGCCAAAGAAGGAAACACACCCGTTTCTCTGAGGAGAGGAACACCTCTGGACTTCTATTACTTCTCTCTGCAAATAGAGATGTATGTTTCCATACCACTGTGCTTCTTGTATTTGACACCTAGTTCAAAGCCTTGAAATAATGTACAACATTATGTTGGGTTGGGGAGAAAGAGCTATTTAATCCTCCAAATTACCCAGCATTGGTTCAATGTACAGTTGACCACATAACAGATAAAAAGTAGTGCAGGAGGCCTGCTTGAGCCAGATGGCTGAGAGAAAACATCTGTTTGCTTGTTCAGAGTATATGATGGAGATATCTCTTTCACCTCCCACGTCATATGATGAATCTCCTCCATCATAAGTCCCCTACAAATGACCTGATAGTGAGTTCAGTTTATGGGCAAGAAGTTTGTCCCAGAAGGACATGTGTATCTGCTGTGTTGGCTGTTTCTTTTTCAGGAGATGTTCTGGTTGCAGGGGACAGAGAAGGTTAGGGAAAGAGAAATGTCTGTTCTTTATTTGCTTGCATTAATTGAGGCTAGCATATAATATGTTTCAGATTGATAATTTTATTATTTACTTATTTATTAAAGTACTTATATCCCGCCCTTCTCACCCACAGGGGACTCAGGGCGGCTTACAATAAAACACATTTATAAAAATAATATAAACAATTCAATCAATTAAAATTAAATACATAGAACATTCATACAAATATGCATATAAATATACAATTGGCGCATTTCGAGTCTGAAAACAGAGTCTGTCATTGAGTTCTAAGGGTGGTAATAATTGATGCTGCTATTGATCGAAAGCCTGGTCCCACAATTTATTTATTTATTTACAGTATTTATATTCCGCCCTTCTCACCCCGAAGGGGACTCAGGGCGGCTCACAATGTACACATACAAGGCAAACATTCAATGCCATATAACATAGAACAGAGACAGACGCAGAGGTAATTTAAACCTTCTCCAGCTTCCAGCTTCCAGCTTCCTGAGGGTATGCTTGATTCCGGCCACAGGGGGAGCAGTTGCTTCATCATCCACTGCGACGGCAACTTCCTCATTCCAACGGCGGCTGGGTGATTTTTATGGTGTCATAAATTAGCCTCCCCACATATAATTGGTACCTACATTTCCTACTTGATAGATGCAACTATCTTTTGGGTTGCTTAGGTCAACAACGAGCAGGGGCTATATTTTATTTTTAATTGTTGGGTGCTCAACCCGACATGGGTTGGCCTCGAACTCATGACCTCTTGGTTAGAGTGATTTATTGCAGCTGACTGCTAACCAGCCTGCGCCACAACCAGGTCTTAACTTTTCTGCGGAAAGATAGAAGGGAGGGAGCTTGCCTGATATCATTTGGGAGGGCGTTCCTTAGGCGGAGAGCCACTACTGAAAAGGCCCTGTCTCTCGTCCCCGCCAGCCACACCTGTGAGGCTGGTTGGACTGCCAGCAGGGCCTCACCTGAAGATCTTAAATTTCGAGGTGGGTCATAGCAGGAGACACATTCTGACAAGTAAGCTGGGCTGGAACCATTTAGAGCTTTATACGCTAACGCCAGCAGCTTGAATTGTGCTCAGTAGCTAATCGGCAGCCAGTGGAGCTGTCGTAACAGAGGAGTAGTACGCTCCCTGTATGCTGCTTCGGTTATCAACCTGGCTGCCTCCCGTTGGACTAGTTGAAGCTTCCGAACAGTCTTCAAAGGCAGCCCCACATAGAGCACGTTGCAGTAGTCTAATCAGGATGTAACAAGAGCATGGACCACCGTGGCCAAGTCCGGCTTCTACCATTTTCTACCATAACTGAAGCTAAAATGTCTGTCTGTATGTGCTCTGATGTTATAAACCCGATGCAGAACTTCCCAGATTTCTCATTATTATAGCTATTTGTTGTCACCATTTATAGTTATTTGTTGTCAGCTTTGACTTATGCAATCCTTTGAAGTAGAGGTCCTTAAGAGAGCCATCAATTGCCCTGCTCAGATCTTGTAAACTCAGCACCGTAATTCACTTTTATAGTTTTTGTGCCTTCACAGTGTGTAGGAGTAGATACTGCTACATTTTTAAAAATAGGTAAAAAAAAAAACCAGGATGACAGAAAATAAGCACTACCACTGACAAATTGAATAGTTCGAAGAGATTATTCTGATGCAGGACCTCAGGTAAAGATGCAGACCTAAATTATTATTTTGTCCCATTGAATCCATGGGATCTGCTGATGCATTTACTCACCATTCAGCAACTGATTCAGTGCATCTGTTCCATTTGGGACTGATGAATAGGATTTGGGACAGGGACAACTGACACACATAGAGGAACCATCATGAAGGTAATTTAGTGTTTGGTGAAGAATTGGATTCAATATAGTAGATAATAGGAGTATGGGATGCCTACTGGTTTCAATAGGGATACTAACACACTCCCTTAAATCCTGCATATTGGGTGCACTTGGATATAATTTCTTTCTCCCTTTCCTTCTGCTGACTGCTATCCAGATTAAAAGTTGAACCAATGTTTTAACCCTTCACATTGATGCACTGCTTCTTCTAGTTGCTTCAGTAAAGCAACATGATTGGCAGTGTTTTTGTCTTTCAGTGAGAAGTTAATGTTTCCTAGTCCTTCGGGGCTGGCTTAATGCATCCAGTTCATATTGAAGTCAGTAAAGTGGATGACAGAGAGCCTTAGGGTTCCAGTTATCTAGCTGTGAGTGTCACTGGAAATTGGCACAAGGCAGGAACAGAAAATGACATGCTCTGATAGATGATGAGAATTTTAAAGGGCACTGTTTTCTTCCTATCACAATCTGGCCATTTGGGACCAGCCTGTATCTTGCTAATTGGATCTGAGTACCTCTGCCATCAAAAGCAGCATTCACTATGATTTGTTCTGTTATTTGCCATGAAATCAACTTTGGCTCAATGGTGTCACAATGAATGAGAAACCTCCAAGAGCCCCTGGCATCGACCGACCTGCTCAGGTCTTGCAAACTCAGGGGTGTCATTTCCTTGATTGAGCCTATCTATCTGTAATTTGGGCAAACAAATGAAACTTTAATACATCCATGACTGAAGTACTCCTGTTCATTCAAAAGTCAGATGTGTGTTTTGGGGACTGTCTTAGGACATCATCCCACACAATAAGTAAATTGTTGAGAATTGTTATTTTTCACTTAAGTTTTGCAACGCCCCATTTGGAAATTAAACAAATGATTTTCCTACCCACACCACATGTTTTTCTTTTGTTCAGCTTTCTTTTTAAATTATCCTTTCACTTCCCATCACATGGGAGACATTCTCCTCCCACTGTCTCCTCCCCCATTTATTTTATTTTACTTGAAGAAGTCCTTTGTACTTTTTTTTACGTGAGATCATTAAATGGGATTTCTTCTATTCTATATTATTCTACAATTTATAACTACAGATACCTCTCAATTCAAAATTTAACTCTTTTTAATTTACATGGTTAAAAAAAAGATATAAATTACTATTCCTTCCTCCTTGGTTCTAAAGATTATAGAAGAAGAAAGGATTCTATATTGCCGTCATCGTTATCTTTACAAGCAGACAATGGGAAATTCTCATCACATGTTAAATTTCATGCTTTTACATGTCCCTACATGGGAAATTTTTTAAAAAGAAGATTGCCAAGTTGACTTAGGAAGCATAGGGGAAAAAAACACTTTAGAAATGGTGAAATACTTGGGACCCATGGTATAAGCTTGTGTCATGCAATGGGCTCCATTGGTAGCTATTTCTTAAATAGAACAGTAGATGGGAAGCAACACTCTGAGGGCAGAGGAGCCCCAAGGATGGCTAATGACTCTGAACAAAGGATGCCCCGCAGGCAAGAGACAAACCTTTCCAATGCTAATTTGAGTGATTAACTGCAACATTAACGCTGGCTTCCAATTGACAAAGGACTCTTGTCACACCCTGGACTCTCCACAGATATATATTTACCTTCCTTGCCTAGTTTATCCATGCCTCACAACCTCTGAGGATGCCTGCCATAGATGTGGGCGAAATGTCAGGAGAGAATACTTCTGGAACATGGCCATACAGCCCGAAAGACATACAAAAACCCTGTGATCCCGGCCACGAAAGCCTTCGACAACACATATTTTTAAAATGTGTACAAACACTGATTTTATTGTGTGTGATGAAGCCCTTAAATAGGGTTACACTCGTCCTAAAAATGGAAGTTTGTCATTTGGTGTAATCCTAGGTACAGTTCTAAGCCTTAAGACCTAGGTTTCAGTAGTGATCAACTGTGCATTTGCACAGTTAAAGCTAGTGTGCAAACTATGCCCATCCCTGGTACATGCTGTGATTGCATCCTGTTATCGTAATGTGTTCTACTTAGGGTTGAGATCCCAAATTTCATTTGGTCCAAAGAGCTGCAGCAGGTTGCTAACTAGGACTGGTTATAAGGGGCACACATGTTGCAACAGCTCCAATGGCTGCTGGTCCATTTCTGGGCAAAATTCGAAGTGCTGACTTGACTCGAGCCCTACATGGCTTGGGTCAAGTTATATAGAGGACTGGCTCTCACCTTATGAGCCTGTTAGAGCTCTAAGAATGTCTGGGAGGGCCCTTCCTTTGATCCCTCCACCGTCTCCAGCTCATCTAGTGGAGAAGATCTCAATGGCTTCTCCCAGACCCATTCCCTCGAGAGTCCAGGATGGCCCCATCTCTGGTCTCCTTCTATCAGCAAGCCAAAACATTTTTATGCTGTTAGGCTTTTACAAACTGACTGAAGTTGAGTTTTCAATACTCTGAGGTGCTCTTTTCAAGGTTTGCATATAATCTTTTAGTCAATTTTAATATTTGGAATGTTATAAATGTGTGCAATTGCTTTATTGCAGCAGGCTGGTGAGCAGCCTGCTGCAATAAATCACTCTGACCATGAGGTCATGAGTTCGAGACCAGCCCTTGGCGGGGTGAGCACCCATCAATTAAAAAATTAAAAATAGCCCCTGCTCGTTGCTGACCTAGCAACCTGAAAGATAGTTGCATCTATCAAGTAGGAAATAAGGTACCACTTATAAAGTGAGGAGGCAAATTTAACTAGTTTATGATGTTGGAATGAGGAAGTGCTGTCACAGTGGATGATGAAGCAGCTGCTCCCCCCTGTGGCCAAAATCGAACATTCCCTCAGGAGAAGGTTAAATTGCCTCTGCATCTGTCTCTGTTTCGGTTCTATGTGTATATAGGCATTGAATGTTTGCCTTATATGTATATAATGTGATCCACCCTGAGTCCCCTTCGGGGTCAGAAGGGCGGAATATAAATACTGTAAATAAATAAATAATAAATTATATTTATATATTTATAAATGTTTTGTATAGTTTTTATTTCTATTGTTTAAAATATGTTTTCTACCTTGAGCCCCTTTATTGGGAGAAGGTGAAATATAAATGAACCATCATCGTCATCAAGGGCTTTGCTATAATCTATAAAACGCAGGATGATTTTCTTCTGAACTTCTTCAGTGGGTTACATTATCTAGTGTACATTTGCAATATGATCCCTAATGCCTCTTCTTTTCCTAAATCCAAGTTGGGATATTTGGCATTTCTTGCTCTATATATGGTAAAAAGTCTTTCTTGTAAAATTTTGAACATCACTATATGATCCCAGTCTATATAGCCAAAACTGTACAATTTAACAGAGCATTGAGAACTCTAAGGGATTACAGAAGCACAGCAAAATATTTGGAAGGAGAAAGAGATCCTAAAGAAATCAGCCCCAAACAAGACCAACAGGAACTGAACAAATTCAGTGGCAACAAAGTACAAGTAAGTTGAAAGAAACTGAGTGGTGGTGGTAGAAAAGAAATAAATCTTTGAGTGCTTAGAAATATCACTTCACACACCATTATAAGGACTGTACACTTCAGAAACGAAATGACTGAACATGTTGCCACATAACTTACTGAAATTAATTTCTTAAACTACAATCAGTTTTGATACAGCATTTGACAAAGCCAGTCAGGATTCCTAACCATAATCACTCCACTACAATTTGCTGTAGGAAAAAGAAATGAATTTTGAAGTGTGCAAACCCTCAGAGATAACAGCAGCAAAAGAAAAAAAAAGAGTTTCATCTGAATGAAGTCTGGGAATGAAGGAATGATAAAAGACAAGCAGGGTGTGTAATCGAATCAAACAGAGATGAAATGTGCCTTCATCTTCAGTGAAAGAAAAGCAAAAGTTTTAATTCTTTTCATATATGGAAGTCTTGCCTCTGCTTTTACAACTTTCTACCAGTTGTCACATGAGAGCCGACAGCATCTGCTCATCAAGGAAGAAAGTAAACGTGTTACATATGCAAACAGAGACTATCATTCTGCATGGAACTTGAGATTTCTGAGTTTCAACCTCTGCTATGTTTATTTTTTAATAATAAATAATAAAACTTTATTTGTATCCTGTCCCATCTCCCCTCTGAGGACTTGGGACGACTTACAATAAAAATGGCAAAAAATGATGCCAAAAGTACATAATAAATAAACCAAATAATCACTATAACACAGGTAAACAAGGTAAACAACAGCACATAAATAAAACACAATGAAATAAGCATTTCGTACAAATGTTAAAAGCTGAGTCAATAAATTAAACACATAAATCATCAAGAATGCCATCACATTTTCTTTGGATGGAGTGTATGGAATATCTCTATCTTTTTCTCTTATCATCTCATATCTATTGCACAAGAAATTTATCTGGCATTGGCTAGATTAATGATAGTTTTGCTTATGATTGGAAGTAGACTAATACTACATACAAAACCTATGGAGAGGAGGCATGGGAGAGTGGTTTGAATGCTGGGCTCTGGTTCTGGAGACTAGGATTTGAATCCCTACTCAACCGTGGCAATCACAGACCTCTAAAAAGTCTTGCCAGGAAAAACCTGTCTAGGTTTGTCTTAGCATAACCGTAAGTCGGAAACTATTTGAAGAAATGTAACGATAACTCTTAACATCATTTTACAACATATTGCATGCAAAAGCAAGTTGTTGAAAAGAGGCAGTTTGCTGACTGGACTTGAACTTGCACAAAAATGTCAATTGAAAAATAAATATCAAATTTAGTCAAATAGATTCATAAATGGCCTTTTTGAAGGGAAAAATAATACAGTTAATGAAATAATTTGTACCCAAAGTGGTTGAGAGAAGGAGGTCAGAACTTTTCTGTTTGGATCTCATTGGACCCAAATCCAGTGTTCCGTCTCCCAGGAGTTTGACTTGCATTGTCTCATAGTTGTAGGAAATAGCACCCTTTTTGCGTTTCTTTCAGGGTTGCTACAGACTCAGCAACACCCTGATAGTTCACTATCAACAGAGGTTTGTAGCCAGCCTGCAAAGCCTTTGCTGTTGCCGGCTTGCAAAAGTATCTTTTTGATCTTGAGGGCCGCCCCTTTTTCCTGCGGATAAAATCTCCATTTTGAAAAGCCTTTTTTTTGCCTTCTATAAAATAGAGAAAGGATCTCAGATGTGCTTGTGTGGTCAAGCCAGGCCAGCTCAGACAAGCCATCGTAAGTACTAACCTCTTGCCTTTCAAACTAGTTCTGAGTTTAGCTAGGGAAAGATCTACTCTTTCTAAAATAGCAACTCAGCACTAGGGCAGAGAATATCCCAGGATTTCTCTGCCATTGGAAGAAGCTCTAACTACTTCGTCTCCAAGCTAGTTTTGAGTTTAGACAAGGAAAGACCTGCTCTTTCTGATATAGCAACTCAGGGTTAGGGTAAAGAGCATCCAGGATCTATCCACCTTTGGAAGAAGTTAACCCGGCAGCCAAAGGGAAAGGTAAAAAGGAAACATCTGCATGATTTTATAAGTTGACTGTTTGTATTTGTAACCTCAACAAATTATGCGAAGACTGTCAAGAACTTTGAGAAAATAAAAATCTTGTTTGATGTTCAATTTGGAGTGGCCTTAGTTGCTGGGACTCCTGAGCTTCAAGGTAAAGCCACCGCAGTCCACCCAGCAAAGAAAGGAGCACATCTTAATTTCAACCAAAGGGTGCCTGGGTGTGATGGCACATCCAGTTTGGTAGCTATGATTCAGCATGTGGCTCTGTATAGCAAAACAGGCAGGCAAGTATACACATTAAATTACATATAGGATTGACTCTGAATAGTTTTGCATGTATACTTCCTAATATATATTACACCACTTCATATCAGTCACATCCCACCTAAAATCAACCTTTCTTTACAAGATTGTTTTCATAACCTTAGTCCCCATCCTCAAATAAGCTTAAGTACTTGTTGCCACATTTGCTCACATTCGTCAATTTATAGCATGAAGCGAGTAAAGTTGAAGTGCAGCACAATAATCGTGCCTCCGTTGGCAGCTTACCGCATGGCATCCTTGCCCTTCAGTTGTCTTCTGGGAGATGGTTTCAAAAGTGATTCTATTTACTAATTGGACAAAAATTAACATTCTCCTTCTTGCTTATGTTATGCTATGATATATTGTGTGAAAATTGAATTGGACTTTTACTCTGATTTGGGTGGTCAGAGGGGCGGCAACCTGGCAGGCATTGTTTTGGGTGAAGAGATGCATGGTAGTGGGACTTATCTCTGAAGGCTAGCTCTGTCCTCTGAAGCTCAGGAGAAGCTCTGACAGCTGTGGTTATGGACAAATATTAGACCTAGGTAGTGCTACATGCCCTAGACATCCATCTCTCCTCAGATTAAAGTTTGGGGGAAAACACTGCTACAATAATATAGCAAATAGGCATGGGCAAACTTTGCCTCTCCAGGTGTTTTGGACATCAAATCCAAAACGCCTGGAGGGAGGGACAAAGTTTGCCCATGCCTGTTATAATGCCATGCTATGTTATATATTTTCCCTCTATCTCTGCATGTTTCAAACAATGAATAGGGGCAGGGGTAGCAATAGAGAGGCAACCCCAAATGCTGCATAATATGGTTTTAGTGCACATAGATGTTGCAGTCCTACCATGCTTCTGAAGGTGTGGTAGGAAAGAAAGCAATCCCGCTTGCATCTCACTTGCATCCCGCAAGCAACCCCGCTTGCATATTGTCTTCATTGTTATTCAGTCCTTTTCTAAATCCTGCCTTCTCCCTTTCTTTTCTCTCTGTTGACTCTTTCTTTCCGATTGTAAGCTCAATAGGAACAAGGGCATTTGTCTTGTTACTTACCAGATACACAGAAGGGGTTGAAATAGCACATGAATATAAAAACAAAGCCACACTTTGATTAATTTCCTTTCTCAGGAGGATCTTTTGCTTAATAATGGTCTCAACTTTTCAATTCCATGCCATTCCAATAATTTCGAATCTCCCTGCTTGCCAGCTGCAATAGTTTCAGTGAGTCATTTCTTTGTAAACTCCTTATGCAGTTTTTCATAATGTTGTCATTCCCTACGGACACCAAGTTTGGTTTCCCGGCTGTTTAACGTTTTAGAGTTAAATTAATAAAATGACCCTTCAAGTCCACTTTTTCAGCTTCCCATATGTGCTTCCAAAATGAATCACACAGTTGTCTTTCTGCTATAACACTTCTGTTTAATCAAGGGATGGAGCGGGATGCAGTGGATTGCATAAATAAGAGAGTTAGCTCCCCACAGAATGAATTCCATTTCTGAGCAAGTTCAAAGTGTTCACATTAACTACCCAAGATTTATTTCCTAATTTATTTTCAGCATCTTTTTCAGAATCCCAAATCAGTTCACAATAAAATCAGTGTATCAGAGTTTATGAATGTATGATAAAAAAACTAAATAATAAAACCAGTAAAATCCCACTTTCTCCACTTGTCCTGGTAAGGGACAGTCCCAGTCAATATTCTGGTGTTCCACTTTCTTAGGTGCTTTTAAAATGTCCCAGTTTCTCCCTTTGTTCTTCTTTACTCCTTCATCCTTGGCTTAATTCAATCGCAGCAAACATATTTCAAAATGCAAAAGTAATTTTCACTCAGTTAACACAGCAGATGCGGGAGGAAAAACAATGTGTGATGGGATCTGAGAAATTCTTACAATGGGATGTAGCCGCCCTGAGTCCTCCTTTGGTGGTGAGAAGGGCGAGATAAAAATGTTGTAATAACAACACATATATGATGTCCCCCCCCCCTCCCATGGGATGAGGTCCCTACTTAGCTTTTATAACATTCTTGAATTACTCAGGGGCTTCCTGTCCACGACAGTTGCCCATTCTTGATGACAGTTTTTAATTTATGTAAAGGTTTTCCCCTGACATTAAGTCTAGTTGTGTCTGACTCTGGAGGTTGGTGCTCATCTCCATTTCTAAGCTGAAGAGCCGGTGTTGTCCATAGACACCTCCTAGGTTATGCGACCAGCATGGCTCCTTGGAGAGCAGTTACCTTCTCACCGGAGTGGTACCTATTGATCTACTCACATTTGCATGTTTTTGAACTGCTAGGTTGGCAGAAGCTGGGGCTAACAGCGAGAGCTCACCTCGCTCCCTGGATTTGAACTGCTGATCTTTCGGACAGCAAGTTCAGCAGCTCAGCGGTTTAACCCACTGCATTACCAGGCACAACAGTTTTTAATTGATATTATACAAATTAAGAAATTAAGCAGTACAAGTCAAGGTGATGTTGTGTCAAAGGAAAGCAAGTGAGGTCATAGCATTATCTAAGCCCAATGCTGTTTCGTGCCAACCAACCTGAAGTCTATACATTTTGCAGACCACTTTGTGCATTGATAATAAAAGGACAATGAACAGCCCGTTCTATAGATGCATGGCATAACATATGTTTGCCCTATTTCTCAAGACACAGAACCGAGATAGCTATGTAAGCGTGTAATTAAGCAGATGGGGAGAAAGAGAGCAAATTATTAGGAGGTCATGATTAAGAGGTCCTTGTCAGCCATTATACGCAATGCAATTAGCCTGGCTGGCTGTCAGCTGTACGTGAAATGGGATGAAATTAAAATTAATGGATCCAAAGGTGCAGACACTGGCAGATTAAACAGCACGACCTTCCAGGATTCCTTTAGCACAAATGGACAGGGGATGGATAAATGGTGGGCTGCCTGAATATAACAGACATTGGGAAAGCTATCATATTAGACTTGTGTGGCTCAAAGTCATTTCTGATTTGTCGCGACCCTAAAGTGACCTTATCAATAGGGATTTCTTGGCAAAATTTATGACACCATGCTATGCTGCTCAAAGAAGAAAAGGGACAAATGTTCATGAAGCCATGTATTCTGAACTGGCCTCTGGCTCATCAAATGTCACTGCTAAAGATGCTGCATAAAATATAAGAAAATCAATGTCTGTTTGCTATAGATCAGGCATGGGCAAACTTGGGTCCTCCAGGTGTTTTGGACTTCAACTCCCACCATTCCTAACAGCCTCAGGCCCTTTCCTTTCCCCCCTCAGCTGTTAGGAATGGTGGGAGTTGAAGTCCAAAACACTTGGAGGACCCAAGTTTGCCCATGCCTGATCTATACATGTTTATTCAATCTCCATTCCTCTGATTTTCCTTTAATCTTGATAAAACATACACTGGCAAAGAATATTTATATCAGCATCCTCTGACAGAAGGCGTGGAGGAGGGTGTGATATATTATTTCCCAGTTTTCACTTTCTTGGCATCTGTTTTCTGTCTTAAGGAGCCAGTTGGTCCCGATGCTTTACATAGACATTGTCAGAACAAGATGTCTTCCTCCTCAAATCCATGGTAAAGACTAAGGAAAATTACCACATTTCCCAGATATCACAGCCAACACAAATAATGGATATATTGGGAATTGTAGTTGTATTGAGAGCTGTAGTTGAATTGGATTGTGTATTCCTACATGACAGAATGAGGTTGTAGTGGATGGTACCGTGGTCTCTTCTAACTCTATTTTTCTATTCATTATATTTTAAATGTGTTGAAATCAGGGCATTTCATATAATTTTGGACCCCCGCTGGCACAGCGGGTTAAACTGAGCTTCTGAACTTGGAGCCTCTGGTGGCCAAGGGGATAAAAGCCTCGTGACTTGAAGGTTGGGTTGCTGACCTGAAAGCTGCCAGGTTCGAATCCCACCCGGGGAGAGTGCGGATGAGCTCCCTCTATCAGCTCCAGCTCCAGCTCCATGCGGAGACATGAGAGAAGCCTCCCACAAGGATGGTAAAACATCAAAAACATCCGGGCGTCCCCTGGGCAACATCCTTGCAGACGGCCAATTCTCTCACTCCAGAAGCAACTCCAGTTGCTCCTGACACGTAAAAAACAAAAACAAAAAACTTGCTGACTGAAAGGTTGGTCGTTCGAATCTGGGGAGTGGGGTGAGGTACCACTATTAGCCCCAGCTTCTGCCAACCTAGCAGTTCGAAAGCATGCAAATGTGAGTAGATCAATAGGTACTACTCCAGCAGGAAGATAACAGCGCTCCATGCAGTCATGCCACTACATGACTTTGGAAGTCATGTGCCTGGCATGAATTCAAAGTAGGCTCACCAATGTGTCTTCTTCATCCTGGAAAGAAGTGACGAGTGGAGTGCCATAAGCAGGGTTCTGTCCTGGGCCCGGTTCTGTTCAACATTTTTATTAATGACTTAGATGAAGGGTTAGAAGGCATGATCATGAAGTTTGCAGACAACATCAAATTCTAAGGGATAGCGAATACTCTAGAAGACAGGAGCAGAATTCAAAACAATCTTAACAGATTAGAGAAATGGGCCGAAACTAACAAAATGAAGTTCAACAGGGACAAATGCAAGATACTCCACTTTGGCAGAAAAAATGAAATGCAAAGAGGGACGCCTGGCTAGACAGCAGTACGTGTGAAAAAGATCTTGGAGTCCTTGTGGACAAGAAGTTAAACATTAGCCAACAATGTCATGCGGCGGCTAAAAAGGCCATTAGGATTTTGGCCTGCATAAATATTGTCTAGATCCAGGGAAGTCATGCTCCCCCTCTATTCTGCCTTGGTCAGACTACACCTGGAATACTGTGTCCAATTCTGGGCACCACAATTGAAGGGAGATGTTGACAAGCTGGAATGTGTCCAGAGGAATGTGACTAAAATGATCAAGGGTCTGGAAAGCAAGCCCTATGAGGAGTGGCTTAAAGAGTTGGGCATGTTTAGCTTGCAGAAGAAAAGATAAGAGGGGAGACATGATAGCCATGTATAAATATGTGAGGGGAAGTCATACAGAGGAAAGACCAAGCTTGTTTTCTGCTGCCCTGCAGACTCGGATGCATAACAATGGCTTCAAACTACAGGAAAGGAGATTCCATCTGAACATTAGGAAGAACTTTCTCACTGTGAGAGCCGCTCGGCAGTAGAACTCTCTGTCTTGGAGTGTGGTGGAGGCTCCTTCTTTGGAGGCTTTTAAACAGAGGCTGGATGGCCATCTGTCAGGAGTGCTTTGAATGCGATTTTCCTGCTTCTTGGCCGGGGGTTAGACTGGATGGCCCAGGAGGTCTCTTCCAACTCTAGGATTCTATGAGGTGTCCACGGACAACGCCAGCTCTTTGGCTTAGAAATGGAGATGAGCACCACCTCCCATAGTCGGCCACGACTAGACTTAATGTTAAGGGGAAACATTTATCTTTACCTTTACATATAATTTTATTTAGTCTTTTAAAAAATCTTTTGTAAAATAAAATTTTAATTTAACTCCTTTAATGTTTAGATGAAAAACCAGAGCGAATGCACAACAATCTTCCGGCGTTTGGGAATCATGCCCAGGCACTCAATATGATACCAGTGTTCTCTTTTCCTCTTCCTTTCTCTGATACCCATACTTTTCTTTTTAGACCAAGTGATCAACCATAACTGGGATCAAGCCCTTTGCAGTGTTGTACTAATGAAAACATTATGTATGGAGACATGCTCAGAAAATAAAGAGAGAGCAGCTTCAGCTGAGAAATGGAAAGTGGGGTTAAATAACAAAGTCCTGCTGCAGTTCAAAAGACATAATCTCATGCATCGCTTTCATCAGGGAGCCTGTGCCTCTTGAAAAATTGCCCAAATTAGCGAGAGACAGAACGTATCAGCCTCGTTTGGTGCCACAGAAGTGGAGGACTGACAATGTTCTTAATGTTCAGAGGTCGGCGCTGTCAAACCCAATAAGCCGTTCACAACGCACAGTACGTCCCAGCCTTCTGCAAATAAGTAATGAACTATCACCTGAGCCCATAATTGCTTTGAAGGAGCAAAAGAGCCAAAGGATGTATATTCATTCCTTCAGCATTTGTTCGTTTTATTTGGTAACCTTTTTGTGCACATAAAAAGGTTTGGGTCCATCGGTCATGGCAAGGTTTATAGCTATTGGCTCATGTGAAGGCAGCTGGCTGAGTTGGTTGGAGGAATTAATGGGATGGCATGAGTATCAAGGATATTGTTAGATTTGAGGAATGAAATAAATGCACAATACATTTATAGGTAGAGCCATTCAAATATTCAGCAGACTTTTATTTCATTTGTGAACATCCAATGCCACTCCCTCTTGTGCTGGCTCATAAAGCCAAAACTTCCGAAACATCTCCCATTGGAACGATCTTAGAATTGTTCACCAGTTACTAACTCCCTGTTGCAGCTGCATCAATACATCTACCAGGCATAGATAAACCTTTCTCAGCTAATGAGAAATTTCTCCAGCAGCTCCCCTAAATGCAAGCAAATGCAAGCATGGTTAAAGCATAACAACACCCATCATCCAGTACACATATACATTAATACAAGCAAGTGACGAAGAATTAAGATGACAGAACTCAAGCATGGCAGGACTCATGCTCCTGACCGGAGAGGCCATTATGCGTGCACATTTATCCACCAGAATTTACCACAAAACCATTGCTCAGCCCTAGTAGTTATGAAGACCTCAATATATTAAAAAGCCTCTAATTTCTACATTTTGTGCACAAATGGGGAAAAACCACCTGTCTTAAGGAGCATCCATATGCTTTTCTGTAACTGTCTGATCGTCAACCCCCTTGGAACATTATTATTTGCACATACAAATAATAGTCCTCAAGAAATAGTCCATGGTTGTGGAGTTAAAAGCTTAAATGGACACAGAGCAATTCTGGAAAATATGAAGTACCAGTACAAAAGTAGCAATCTCTATAAATGTTTTCATCTATCACATCCTTGTTATTTGTCTCTAGTCCATGCCTCTGAGTCTGTGAGCATAAAAAGAAGGCTATGGGTGCATCTACAGCGTAGTATTAACACAGTTTGACACCACTTCAACTGCTATGGCTCGAGACTATGAAACCCTGGGATTTGTAGTTTTACAAGGTCTTTGTTCTTTTCTGCCAAAGATTGATGGAGCTTCCACCAAATGACAGGTCTCATTTTAAAAATTGTGTCAGAAGTGACTTGAGAACATACTGCAAGTCACTTCTGGTGTGAGAGAATTGGCCGTCTACAGAGACGTTGCCCAGGGGACATCCAGATGTGATAGCTGGGAGGCTTCTCTCATGTCCCCGCAAGCTAGAGCTGACAGATGGGAGCTCACCCCATCTCGTGGATTTGAACCAGCAACCTTCAGGTCAGCTACCCAAACTTCAGGTCAGCAGTTCATCCGGCACAAAGGTTTAACCCATTGTACCACCGTGGCTCCATATGACAGGTCCCATGATTCCATAGCATTGAGCCATGGCAGTTAAAGTGGTGTTAAACTCTACTACAGTGTAGATGATGCACTTTAAGATAGAAATAAAAGTGTTGTCTAAATTTCAACTCAGGGTTCCTCTAGACTGGAAATTTAATCCCAAATGGTCCATCACTGTTGCTTCTGCCTCCCCTTTCACTGATTCCCTGTCCAAGTAGCCCTCCTCCTCTGTTCTCCACCCACAAAAGATGTCCATTGACATTACATTTCTTTTTAAACACTGAAAAGCAGGGCTAGGAAAATAAGGTTGATAATTTCAACTCCAATAAGCCATTCATAACGTACAATATGAGCCAGCTGTCTGCAAATGAAAACTGGGTTATCACCTTAGCCCATAATTGCTTTGCAGGAGCAAACGGACCAAAGGAAGCATAGTCATTTCTTTAGTGTGGATAAATACCATGTTCACTATTATTACCTAGTTCCAGTTATGACACATTGCTTTGAACTTCTCAACTTATTTTGTTTGGTATCTGCTCCAAGGGAAGAAAGAGGCCCTTTCTGCCAGGATCAGCACATGAATGAATAATGTTTTTGTTTGATTTGGGGTGGGTGGGTGGACCAGGAGAGGTTTTGTTAAGTATTCTGATGTAAAATACTGGCCATAATCTTGATGAATGGTATCTCTATGAGTATGTCTACACTATGTGGGCCTTATCTATACTTGGAATCGCATTCCTCCTAAGACTCACTCTGAATGGAAGGCTGGGTGCCCTCATGATGTCCAATTACTTCTGGTGAGTATTACAGCTTTGGTTTTAAACCAAAGCTGTATCCAGTATCCACTATCCAACCTTTGGTCCTCCAGGTGTTTTGGACTTCAGCTCCCAGAAGCTCTAGCCAGCTTATCCAATGATCAGGAATCCTGGGAAATGAAGTCCAGAATACCTAGAGGATCAAAGGCTGAACATCACTGCTTTAAACCAACATTACCATTCTTTGGGCAACGTCAGGGGATGCTAGAAACTCCAGAATATCCCACAGCTTGGGGGCAATCTGGGCAGGATCAGGTCTTCTTCGTCTTGATTCTCTGTCCAGACTGGACACTGGGGCCATGATACTTTCCTTGATCTCCTCAATGCAGGAAAGGGGAGGGATCATGCCCATGTTGCTGCTACTCCTAGTTGGCCATGGACCTACTGGCCATTGCAGGCACCTCTGCCATGACCATATTTACACTGGGCTAAACTGCCAGGTGTAGATATGCCTGCTGTTATGCTAGTTTGATACCATTTTAATTGTCTCATCTTTACCAAAATTCTGTTGGAAGCAGCCATGGCAACTAAACTAGTGCCAAACTGCTTGATACACTCCATGCTATCATCTTTACAGGAACAGACTCCTTAGCATATTTCAACAAAAACGTCAACAATTCTTGTTGCACCTTAAGGATGGACATGTTTATTTATATTTAGCATAAACCTTCAGAGACAAGAATCTACTTCATTGGATTCATGAAGTTCTGCCAGAAGGATTAGTCCTTCTCTGCTTAGTCACTTTGACTTTTTCCAGCAGAAGAAAAAGTGAGACAGAAACGTCTAACATAAATAAACACAGACCCCAACATTCACTTTTTACAAAGTGGTTCAGAGGGAGTCTTGAATAAGGTTCTGAGCAGTTCCAGCAGACTCAAGAATTTCAACGATAAATATGTATGGATCAAGCTAATTTTTAACTGTCTTTAAAAAAGATTTTAAAAGATAGTTTGTTCTGAAGTGAGGCATGCAGAGAGAAAGACAACGCGTGGAAATGGTTAGGAAAGCATCTATGTTTGAGTTCAAAGGAGTAGATTTGTGTGCAGTCAATATATATCAAAAAAGAAGAAGAATGCAATGATGGTTAGTTTATAATCAACAACCTCAGAACAAATCAGTTTGGACTGAGGAGAAATCATGCTATTTCTGCACATTGAGAATTAAATATTATTTGCCAGGCAGTTGCTAGAAAAGATGACAATTTGGGAAGTAAAATGGGTGAAAATAATAGAGAATGTGAAAGACAGCTGCAGAAAATGCACAGATTTTGTTAAGGTGAGCTGAAGTAATGATATTGTCCCAAGCTGTTTTACTCAAGAAACATTAAAAATGCCCTGAACCAAGAGTTTCCTTGAAAGCAGATTGTAATTATATTTAATGTGCAGCTGTTCTCGTTTTCATTCGGAAAATGCAATGAGCAAATGCATTTTAAAAAAAATAAAACGAACAAGACTTTAGAGCAGGAGAATAATGCATTATTGTGTAGTCCTCGGGGTACTTTGGACTTCAATTATCATAATTCCTGACTATTGGACAAGTTGGATGAGGCTTCAGGATGACGCTAAAGTCCAAAACATCTGGAATACCCGTTTGGGAATTACTGCAAGAAGGAATTAAAGAAGAGGAGGGGAAGGTGATAGGCATAACAAAAACTTGAGCTATGTCCCCATATGTTTGCCATCGCTTTGTTACTAAATATTTTATGACATTCCTCCGGCCACTAGGTCTGTAGTTTTTGTGAGATCTATCTTTTCAGGATACTCCTGGGGGCGGGGGTTAATATGGAAAATCTGTGTGCAAATTTCTATGTTGCTATAATTTCAAGGGATTACAATAATAGAATCATAGCATTGGAAGAGAAGCCAAGGACCATCCAGGCCAACTTCATTCCATCATGTGAAAATGCACAAAGTACTCCTGACAAATGGCCAGCCTGCCTCTGTTTAAAAGACTCCACTGTCCTCTTAATGGATTGGTTGCTGCAAGTTGTAAAGGCTTTCCAATGTGGCCTATAGATTTATTTCATTCGTTTCCTCCTTTGCCCCCAGGGCTCACCTTCTGCTCTGGATCTATCTTCTGGCAAGAAGCATGTAGACCACTGGTTCCCAACCTTTGGGCCTCCAGGTGTTTTGGACTTCGGCTCCCACAGTTCCTAACCGATGGTAAGCTGGCTGGGATTTCTAGGAGTCAAAAGCCTGGAGGCCCAAATGTTGGAAACCACTGATACAGACCAAGTGCCTTATCCTATCTCCCTAAGTAAGAAAGAAGATAAAGCATAATCATCTCATTTCACTTTGACATGGGAAAAGCTTTTTCAGCTATGATCTTTCTTTGTGGTTAGTACTTAAAACAACATAGAATAATGGGTTGCACCAACACAGTTGGACGAATGCAGTTGGGCACCACTTTAACGGCCATGGCTCAATGCTATGGAATCCTGAAAACTGTAGTTTCACAAGGTCTTTCACCTCCTCAGCCAAAGAATGCTGGTGTGTCACCAAACGATAAAACTCAGGATCCCATATCAATGAACCGGGGCATTTAAAATGGTGTCAAACCACATTAACCCACACCAGTGGTTCTCAACCTGTGGGTCCCCAACTGTTTTGGTTTACAACTCACATAAATCTCAGCCAGTTTACTAGCTGTTAGTATTTCTGGGAGTTGAAGAGCAAAACATCTGGGGACCCACAGGTTGAGAACTACTGGTCTACACTGTAGTTGTACCCTAAGTTGCAGGTTTTGACCCTGAACTGGCAACTCTATACTTTTTCTGTGGTTACAACGAAACCTGGTTGAGATGGAAACATAAAAAGGAAAGAGAAGAATAAACATTGTGAGATGCACATTAATGTATTCTGAGAAGTGTTGCATTATTAGGCATGCACACGTCTGTTCTGATAAAGAATGAAATTCTTTGTGAGCCATTCTCAAGTGTTCCTCATTTTTATGTGACAAGTTTTATTGCAATAGGTATCAGCACCACTCATGAAGCCTGGGAAAACCTTTGAATAATGAAGAGATTTTCAGCAGAGATAGAACAGCTCCTGTTTGAATATTAAATCCTTTGTAGCTTCAGAAAATAGGTGCCTTTCATGTCTTGCATGATTTGTATTTTGATGCTGGAGTGTAGGAAAGGAAGACCAGCAGATACTGGTTTGAAGATTCTATTTAGTGAACTTTAAGGGGAATGGAGGAGAAAAAGAAGATGCAGATTGAGTTTACCTTATCTGGAAATTTGATTTCCGAAATCCTGCAAAATCCAAAATTGTCCACATGGGAGGCTGAGATACTGAACACACTTGCTTGGGCTTGAATCCTGTTTCATCTGTTTCATTTGTGGTCTTGTACCATTTCGTCCATTCGGATTGCATGGAACGGTACAAGCCTATGGGAACAAATGAAACAGTGATACAAATGGGAGAGGGGAACAGTAGCTATTTCCCTCTACTGATTTTAGTTGCTTGGCTGTAGGCCCTGGCTCGCAGGGCTTTCAGCCAAGCACCAGGTGGTCGATGCTCATAGGCCCTGGGCCTAGGGTATTGAGCGCTCAATGTCTCATAGGCCCAGCTCGCAGGGCCTACAGTTGAGCGCTGAACGCTCGATTGTAGGCCCTGCAAACCAGGCCTATGAGCTGTTGAGCGCTCGATGGCTCGTAGGCCCTGGCTTGCTGGGCCCACCATTGAGCACTCGACCGTAGGCCCAGCAGTCAGGGCCTATGAGCATTAAGCACTTGATTGCAGACCATGGTTGCCAGGCCTACTGTTCTGTGCTCAACGGTAGGCCCTGTGAGCCGGGTCTATGAGCCATTGAGCGCTCAATGGCTTGTAGGCTCGGCTCGCAGGGCCTGGCACTTTTGTGCTCAAGGCCTGGAAAAAAAATTTTTTTTGGACCTTGGACAGAAAAGCCCATTCATATAGGCGGCCGTTTCTATCTGTGGATGGAAACAGAAATGGGGCCATACAAATGGAGCAAACAGAAACGGTAAGTAATTTTAAACAAATGCACAACCCTAATCGACACAACCTTTGTTTTATTAACACAGTTAATAAAAATTTGTATAAAATTACCATCAGGCTATGTGTATAGTCTTTATGAAACATAAATGAATTTTGTGTGTAGACTTAGGGTTCCAAGATAGCTCATAATGCATGCATATGCATATATAGAAGCATAGGTAAATTTCTTGTTTAGATCTAAGTCTCATCTCCAAGATATTTCATTATGTTTATGCCTGTATTCCAAAATCCAAAGCACTTTGGGGTTTATTATTTATTACATCACTTCTACCCCGCCTTTCTCACCCATCAGGTGTTTAATGAGCTCCAAAGTCCCCAGGTTTCCATAGGATGTTCCTATGGCAGTTAAAGTGGAATCATTGTGCTTTAACAGGGCAGTGTCATAATGCTTAGTCCATTATAACAATATTGAGCTACAAGGACCCGAGGCCTGATTTAATTGAAGACATATTTCTACATTCTTAGGGTGCATTTACACTGTAGAATTAATGCAGTTTGACACTAGATTAACTGACATAGCTCAAACCTATGAAATTCTGGCAGTTGCAGTTTTATACAAGGTCTTTAGCCATCTCTGCTAAAGGGTGCCTCACCAAAGAACAACTCCTATGATTCCTGAGCATTGAGCTGTGGCAGTTAAAATGATGTCCAACTATATTAATTATTTAGTGTAGATGTATCCTTAGATGAGTCCTAAAAACAATGAACCAGATATGATGGATGAGCTTTCTACCTCTCTCTTGTAGTAATTTGGACAATAAAACAAAGTTAGTGTCCCACAGTCCATCAAACCTAGGACTGGATTGTTCACTTCCTCCAGGCTTCGGCTCGGAAATGTAATTTATTCTCCCAATCTCCTGAATGCCTCCAGCGTCAAAGATTGGCGAAAGACTTACTAATATAATAGGAACATTTTTTCTTTTGTTTCTTTTCACCCTTTTAGAGACATAAGGTGAATTGGTGTGTGTGTAGGTGGAGATGTTTCCAAGATCTGGGAATTGTAATAAAAGTAAGTTACTTTCCCAAGTGCTGACTTGAATTTACATTTACACCCGACCACACTCTTCCCTATAGATTTGTCTGAATATACAAAAACATAGCTGAAGTTGAGTCTGCCTCTCATGATGCCAGTTTGGGGATTGTGAAAATTTGAAATCTTTGGGAAAATTATTATTTTCTCATGCAAAAAGAAATGATAGTCCTGCCATTCTTCTCTAAGGATCTAGAGTGTTCTATTGGTATGAACAGTGGATTATGACTGCAGAGATGAGGGTTTAAATCCCCACATGGTCATAAAACCCACTGGGCAACCTTGGGCAAGTCACACTCTCTCAGCCTCAAAGGAAGGCACTGACAAACCTCTTCTGAACAAATAATTATTTTAAAAAGCCTGTGATAAGCTTGCTTTGGAGGCACTGTACGTCAGAAACAACTTGAAGGCATACAAAAACTAACCAACCGTACAAGGTTGACAGCACTTACAACTAGAGATGTGCAAAACGGCTGAAATGTGATTAGTAATACATTTTGAAGATTTATACTGCCCCTGCTTTGATTAATAAAGATTCAGAGTGGTCCCGTACCGATTCGTAATCCAAATCTCTGAAGCTTTGTAATTGCGTCATTGAAATGTGTTCCATTAGCAACAATGGGGAAAATTGCAAGACTCATTTCTCCATCATTTTTATGACTATCAAGATATATATATATATCTTTTTAAAATACCTAAAATACCTAAAAAAATCAGTGGATGACTGAAATGTTCTGAAACTTGTCAGGCTTAAAGTCATAAATGTTACCTCCAAGTGTGTTGAGTTTTATCTTGATAGCCATAAAAATGATGAAGAAGTGAGTCTTGCAATATATATATCTGCAAGAGGTATCCACTCAAATTGTGACACAGTTATTCCATAGGGGAAGATACCAACAAAATTCCAGAGAATATGAGCCATTCTAGATCAGACCAAAGACCTGTCCATTTGTACCGTGGCCAGTTGGTTGTCAATTGCCAAGTGGACAAAGAACAGAACTGTAATAATAACATACTTTATAATATACTTTATTTATATTCCTCTGTGTCTCCCTGAGGGGGGGGGCAGGACGGATTACAGAACACATATCTGGCAAGCATTCAATTAATGCCATTATACAGTTAACAGTTATTTTTGTTGAATGCAGAAGAGTCGCTAATTGTGTGGTACCATCATGCATGTGTGTATTATGCATGGGTGCATATTGTTCACAGCTGTGACATTTTAGCTGGTTTATATGTTATAGTTCAGATTGTATTTTAATATGTTGCTCCTCCCCACCTCAATCCATGGGGTGAGGCAGGTAGCAGGCAAGAAATGATGATGATGATGATGATGATGATATTAATACATTGGGAATATTTGTACAACGATGCATGTTCACATTCTGCATGGTTGCACATTGCATATGGCTTAATACCAATATCTGTATGCATACTGCATGGTTTTGCATTGTACCTTGGTCTGTGTGATGTCACTATTCAGTAATGAGGAAGCATCACACAACTGCCTACAGCTCTCCCCTATTTCCTTGATGTATCCCAGCCCACATTTTTGATATATTTTAATGACCTTGGAACAGAATGGTGAGCTGAGATACATATTCTGTCCCAATTTACTCCTGAACGAATAGATCCATTTGTAGGTCAAAAAGACATGGTGCGAACAGATGGGGAAAAATAGCTTTCTTGTGAAGAAGACCTCCGTAACATTTAAACAGTGTGAAGTTCTCCTCCTGCCCTCTTGACAAAGCCGTGTCTTTGCCTGTGATCTTTCCTTACACATGGGGAAATGTTTACCACGGCCAAGAGCATTGCTCGAGCAAGATGTTAAGAGCTGCTGCATGTTTTGCCAAGGTTGTTTATGCCAAGCACACAATTGACAAGTGGTTTCCAAAATGGCCGTAATAGATACATGTAAAGTGCCTTTCTCTGTTGGAGCTCACCCACGGCCAAAGCAGTCAGTCCGAGGTGGAATATGTACAGCTGAATGTTGCAGGGAATCATTCTGGAAAGAGAAGAAAGGCTGATTGACACATGACACCAGATGCGACATGGAGGAATCTGGCAGGAGATGGCTTTCAGGAGAGTAGATCCATCAAAGGCTTGCCACCAGGGATATGAAAATTGGGCAGTTTTTATTTTGTTGCATTTATTAGAACTCAACCAACATTCTTGTCCCACTCAAATTTCATACCAGGCTGCAATACTGTTTTTTTTCCTCCATTCATTTGTTACATTTTATTTATTTATTTATATTTATTTGCAGTATTTATATTCCGCCCTTCTCACCCCGAAGGGGACTCAGGGCGGATAACATTATATACACACAGGGCAAACATTCAATGCCCATAGACATAGAACCGAGACAGAGACAGACAGACGCAGAGGCAATTTAACCTTCTCCTGATGTCAGGACCCAGGCTGCAGAGCACCAATAACCATGCGCAGAGACCAGAATCTATCTAATATCTTTATTAAAGGAATATATATAGTCAATAAAAACAAGTGAAGAATATAGTTCAGAAGTAGACCTTTCAGGAAAGGTCAAATATAGTCCAGGAAATCAATGTCCAATATGAGATATTAGAGTCCAAAGTTATAATCCAATAACCGAAACACACACTTGCCGAGCAAGTGTGGGGAAATGACAGGGTCCTTTAGTCCAATGGAGCTTGACAACAAGGCTGGAAAACAAACTAGAATCTTGGCAAACAAGACTTGATACGAGGCAACAAGAAGCAAAAAGCAAGAACAAGGTCCGTGGCGAGGTCCGGGGAACAAGACAGGCTTGGAACTAGAACAAGGTCCGTGGCAAGGTCCTGGAAACAAGGAACTGGAGTAGCGTAGTCCACACACGATCTCACTCCTGAAGCTGACGAATTGACTCCGCAAGGATCTCCTTGTGGGTAAACACCTATATAGGATCTTGTTTTCCCGCTGTCACAACCCAGGCTACAGAGCACCAATAACCATACGCAGAGGCCAAATTCTATCTAATATCTTTATTAAGGAAATATATAAAGTTAATAAAAGCAAATGTAAAAGTTAGTCCAGAAGCAGACCTTTCAGGAAAGGTCAAAATTAGTCCAAAGAAACAATGTCCAATATGAAATATTAAGGTCCAAAGTTGTAATCCAATAACCGAAACACTCACTTTGCCAGGCAAAGTGAGGGGAGATGACAAGGTCCTTTAGTCCATGAACTTGAGCAAGGCTAGGAAATAACTTGATACTTGAAACAAGGCTTGAATCGTGGAACAAGGTAACGAGGAACAAGAACAAGGTCCGTGGAATAACTTGGTAAAATCCGTGAAACAAGGCAAGGTTTAGTCCTGGGAAACAAGGCAAGGTCCGTAGGTAAACAAAGGCTGGGAAACAGGAGCGAAGGCTGGAAACAAGGACAAGGCTTGAGCAGGAACGAGGCTTGAAGCGGAGCGCGCTGTTCAGACACAACTCGCTCCGGAGGCTGACGAATTGACTCCGCAAAGTTACTCCGCGGGTAAAACACCTATATAGAGTCTAACTTTCCCGCCGAGAGCAGTTCTCTGGGAACCAGAAACGAAAGCTAATCTCTGAGACCAGATGTTTGACTCCTTAAAGATTCTCATGGAAAGCAGGCTTAATTGGCTAAATTCTTAGCAATTATTCTAGCACTCCTGCGCGAGGCCGCTTCCAAACCTCTCTGTTGTTTACAAAACTCATGGCGAGAAAACACAGGAGATGTAGCCTCAGTGTTTGTTTGACATACTTCTGGAACATAACCCTCTTGCAGGTGCAAGGTTCCCAGATCTGGCTGGGAAGAATCTGTCTGGGAAGAATCCAGTTCTGACTGGGAAGGTAAAAAACCCAAGTTTTCTTCTTCATCAGGCATCACAATGTCATGAGCAGGACTACAAGGCCCATGGGTCATCACACTATCCCCCTCCTCAAGCCCCCTCCCAAACTGGGACTCTCTCCCCGAGGCGCGAGGTCGTGGCTTGGCGGGATAGGTCTGATGAAAGCGACGGGTTAGATCAGGAGCATGGACTGTGGAGGCGTCTTCCCAAGAGCGTTCCTCAGGGCCAAAACCCACCCAGTCAATGAGATATTGCAGGCGGCGGCGGTGAAAGCGAGAATCCAAAATGTCCTGAACCTCGAACTCGTCCTCCCCATCCACCAAAATAGGGACGGGGGCTGGCCGGTCTACATCTGGCCGCACACCATCCGCCGGAAGGAGCAGGGAGCGGTGAAACACTGGGTGAATGCGCATTGAACGCGGAAGTTGGAGTTTGAAAGTCACGGGGTTTAATTGCGCCACCACTGGATAGGGACCAATGAAACGGGCATCTAACTTCCGGCAAGGGCGATGGGAGGGCAAAAAGCGAGTGGACAGAAAAACCCGATCTCCTACCTTGATTTCGGGGCCCGGCTGGCGATGTTTGTCCGCGTGACGTTTATAGTCCTCCTTGGCTTGTTCCAGTTGCTGGAGCAAAAGTTGTTGCACCGCTGTGAGTTCCTGCAGCCAATCTTCTGCTGCGGGAACTTCTGAAGTTTCAATGACAGGGGGAAAGAAACGTGGATGGAAGCCGTAGTTTGCAAAGAACGGCGTTTCTTTTGTAGAAGCCTGGACTCCATTGTTGTAGGCAAACTCCGACAGTGGTAACAGAGAAGCCCAATTGTCCTGTTGGTAGTTTACATAACAGCGAAGGTACTGTTCCAAAGTGGCATTGGTGCGCTCCGTTTGCCCATCCGTTTGGGGATGATGAGCTGAAGATAAACGAGAGTCTATGCCCAATAGTTTTTGTAGTGCCTTCCAGAAACGAGAGGTGAATTGGGATCCACGGTCTGTGACCAAACTCTTGGGCAATCCATGTAGTCTGAAAACATGTTGGAGGAATAAATCTGCAGTCTCTTGGGCCGTGGGAAGGCCTTCACAGGGAATGAAATGGGCTAACTTGGTGAAAAGGTCCACCACCACTAGGATCGTGGTGAATCCACAGGAAGGTGGTAAGTCAGTGATAAAATCCGCAGAAATTATTTCCCATGGGCGAGATGGGGTAGGAAGGGTGTGTAGAAGCCCTGAGGGCTTCTCCCTTCTTATCTTGGAGCGCTGGCATACTGGGCAGGTGTTGACATATTTTTCCACATCTTTGCGGATCTTGGGCCACCAGAAATCTCTTAGGATCAAATGCATGGTTTTAAATAGTCCGAAATGCCCTGCTGGTTTGCAGTCATGACACAGACGAAGTGCTTTTTCCCTGCCCGGTCCGGGTGGGATATAAACATGATTTCTATAGCAAAGCAGTCCATCTTTAAGCGAAAAGGGAAAAAGCAGACCTTGACGAAGTTGGTCCTGCGCCCAGGCATCTGCTTGCTGACTAGCCCTGATTTCTTGAGCACAGATGGGTCCTGGAGTAGAGGGAGTTGAATCAATGGGAGTGGATTTAGTGTTCCCCACTGTGAGCGTGGCAAAGTTCTCGGGTTGTAGTAGTTGGGATTCAAAGGTCTCCCTGCGTCCTGCAGCGTATTCCGGTTTACGTGACAGGGCGTCTGCTTGCTTGGTTTGGGCTGGGGTCACATAATGAATCTGGAAGTTGAAACGTTCAAAGAATAAAGCCCAACGTTGCTGCCTCTGATTTAGCTTGCGGGCAGTTCTTAGATGTTCTAGATTCCGATGATCAGTGTGGACTTCAATGGGAAATTTGGCCCCTTCTAGCCAATGTCTCCAAGTTTCAAAAGCTGCCTTTATGGCTAATAGTTCTTTTTCCCAAATGGTATAGTTCCTCTCTGGTGCGGTTAGTTGACGAGAATAATAGGCACAAGGATGAAGGTGATCTCCCACCGGTTGTAGGAGCACAGCCCCAATTGCCACATCAGAGGCGTCCGCTTGCACCACAAAAAGGGTTTCAGGATCTGGATGCTGAAGGATTGGCTGGGATGTGAATAATTTCTTTAGTTGCTGGAACCCTTTCTCTGCTTGATCAGTCCAGCGGAAGGGCTGTTTCCCACGGATGCAGCTGGTGATTGGGTCAGACCAGCGGGCAAAATCTGGAATGAACTTGCGGTAATAGTTCGCGAACCCCAAGAATCGCTGCACCTCTTTCTTGTTGGTTGGCGCCCGCCATTCCAATACTGCTGAAACTTTTGCCGGGTCCATGGAGAGCCCTAGAGGCGAGATGCGGTACCCCAGGAAATCTACCTCTTGTAGATCAAAAGCGCATTTTTCCAGCTTGGCATAAAGTCCATGATCCCGCAATCGTTGTAACACCATTTTAACGTGGTTCTCATGTTCTGATTGTGATCTAGAAAACACCAAAAAATCGTCCAGGTAGATGATCAAGAACCGATCTAGATAGTCCTGAAAAATGTCATTGACAAAATGCTGGAACGTTGCGGGAGCTCCGCATAAACCATAATTCATAACTCGGGACTCGAATAATCCGAATTTAGTCTGGAAGGCGGTCTTCCACTCGTCCCCTTCTCTGATGCGAACTAGATTATAAGCCCCCCGTAGGTCCAGCTTGGTGTAGACCTTGGCTCCTCGAAGTCGGTCTAGTAGATCCGAGATTAAGGGCAGGGGATAGCTGTTCCGCTTAGTGATATTGTTCAATGCTCTGTAGTCCACCACCAAGCGTAATTCCCCTGACTTCTTCTTCACAAACATCACTGGGGAGGCGGCTGGGGATTGAGAGGGTCTGATGAATCCCTTGCGAAGGTTTGTCTCTATGAATTCCCTGAGAGCTTCTTGCTCTGGTTCAGTCAGGGAGTAGAGATGCCCTCGCGGGATCGGGGCCCCCTCCACCAAGTCAATGGCACAGTCATAAGGTCTATGTGGGGGTAATTTCTCGGCTTCTTTTTCATTGAATACATCCCAATACTCGGAGTACTTCTTTGGCAAGGTGATAATGGGCTCGGTGTCTGTGGCATGGCAGACCTTGGCTACGAGGCAATGGTTTTGGCAGTACTTTGAAGCAAACTGCAGTTCTCTGTTGGACCAGGAGATGCTTGGGTCGTGAAGTGTCAGCCATGGAATCCCCAAAATCACAGGGAAATGGGGAACCTCAGTAACAAAGAAGGAAATCTCTTCCATATGTTCCCTTATCCACATCCTGGTGGGTTCCGACCACTGGCTTACGGGGCCCGTCTTGAGAGGGCGGCCATCGATGGCTTGCACCACCCGGGCATTCTTGAAGTCATGATATTGTAATCCCAGAGAGTCGGCATACTCTCTATCAATGAAATTGTTGGTAGCTCCTGAGTCTATCATGGCGTGGATCATGACGGGTCCCTTTTTTGCTGACCATAAGGTGACCACTAGAAGGAACAGGACCCCGGTTGGCGGCTCTTGAATGGGTTTCTTGACCGGGTTGGCGAGCCTCTCTACGCCCGGTCGTTGGCTTCCCCCGCCGGCTGTGTGCCAGCCGCCTCAGACGCCTTCGTCTCCGTGGAGGACGCCGCCGCAAGACGGGCGGCGGGCTTCCCTTTGGCTGGGCACTCTCTGGCGAAGTGGCCCCCATTCCCGCAATACCAACAGAGATTTAGGCGTTGGCGGCGGGCCTTCTCGGTGGCATCTAATCTGGGACGCACATTGCCCAACTGCATCGGCACCTCCTCGCTCCCTCTGGGGTATGGGGATGGTGGTGGGGGTCTCCACACTGGACGCGGCTGAACGCTGGCGGGAGCGGGGGGTTTTGCCCCAGCTCTACCGCTCTGGCCTCGTACCCACTGTTTCCTGTTGGCAATCATGACTTCAGCCCGTAAACATTGATCGATGAGTGTTTCAAGCGTTTGGGGAGGATCCACCTTGGAGATTTCCTCCAGCATTTCAATGTTGAGACCCTCCCGAAATTGTCCTCTGAGGGCAACATCGTTCCAGCCGGTGTTGTGGGCCAGCACTCGGAACTCGGCTATGTACTGAGACATGGGTCTGTCTCCTTGGAAGAGGCGGCGGAGTTTGTGCCCGGCTGCCTCCAAATTGTCCTCGATTCCCCAGGTCGCCTTAAGGTGGTCCAAGAAATGTTGCGCTGACCTTAGATGTGGGGAGGCTTGGTCGAACAGAGCCGTCGCCCAGTTAGCCGCTGGCCCGTCTAGGAGACTGTAAACCCACGCCACCTTGATGTCTTCTTGGGGAAACTCGGCAGCACGGGCCTCTAGATAAGCTTGGCATTGGCGACGGAAAACATGAACCTTAGAAGCTTCTCCAGTAAACTTGGTTGGCAACGCCATGGCCGGAAGACGGATTCCGCGTTCCTTCAAACCCTTTATTTCCCCATCCTGTGCATTGAGCTTATCACGGATTCGGTCCACCTCATCCTTGTCGATGGTGTAGGTAAGCGGCTGCCCACCCGGCACGGTTCCGGTAGACATTCTGGCCTTGGTTAATTGGTGCTTATGGGTGGCGGAGTCAAACTGTCACGACCCAGGCTACAGAGCACCAATAACCATACGCAGAGGCCAAATTCTATCTAATATCTTTATTAAGGAAATATATAAAGTTAATAAAAGCAAATGTAAAAGTTAGTCCAGAAGCAGACCTTTCAGGAAAGGTCAAAATTAGTCCAAAGAAACAATGTCCAATATGAAATATTAAGGTCCAAAGTTGTAATCCAATAACCGAAACACTCACTTTGCCAGGCAAAGTGAGGGGAGATGACAAGGTCCTTTAGTCCATGAACTTGAGCAAGGCTAGGAAATAACTTGATACTTGAAACAAGGCTTGAATCGTGGAACAAGGTAACGAGGAACAAGAACAAGGTCCGTGGAATAACTTGGTAAAATCCGTGAAACAAGGCAAGGTTTAGTCCTGGGAAACAAGGCAAGGTCCGTAGGTAAACAAAGGCTGGGAAACAGGAGCGAAGGCTGGAAACAAGGACAAGGCTTGAGCAGGAACGAGGCTTGAAGCGGAGCGCGCTGTTCAGACACAACTCGCTCCGGAGGCTGACGAATTGACTCCGCAAAGTTACTCCGCGGGTAAAACACCTATATAGAGTCTAACTTTCCCGCCGAGAGCAGTTCTCTGGGAACCAGAAACGAAAGCTAATCTCTGAGACCAGATGTTTGACTCCTTAAAGATTCTCATGGAAAGCAGGCTTAATTGGCTAAATTCTTAGCAATTATTCTAGCACTCCTGCGCGAGGCCGCTTCCAAACCTCTCTGTTGTTTACAAAACTCATGGCGAGAAAACACAGGAGATGTAGCCTCAGTGTTTGTTTGACATACTTCTGGAACATAACCCTCTTGCAGGTGCAAGGTTCCCAGATCTGGCTGGGAAGAATCTGTCTGGGAAGAATCCAGTTCTGACTGGGAAGGTAAAAAACCCAAGTTTTCTTCTTCATCAGGCATCACAATGTCATGAGCAGGACTACAAGGCCCATGGGTCATCACACCCGCCAAGGAACACTTTCCCTGGGGAACAAGAAGTGAAACCCAGACTGTGTCCAGATGCATGACTCCTTAAGATTTCCCAAGGGAAACAGGCTTAATCAGCTAATTGTCTGGCAGCGATTCTGGCGCTTCGGCGCTTCGCCTCCCTAGCGCCTCTATCTCTATTATAATTATCCTTACGAGAGAACGGGGGAGAATTCTGCCCAAGGCTTGTTTGGCTGACTTCTTGAGGGCAAACATCCTGCAGGTGCAGGGGCTCCAATTCTGGCTGAATCGGTGGGAAACCCAAGTTCTCCTCTTCGTCTGCCACAATAGTACTAGGAACGGGACTACATGGCCCATGAGACATCACACTATCCCCCTCCTCAAGGCCCCTCTCCAAAATGGGCCCCCTTCCCGAGGTGCGGGGCCGCGGCTTGGCAGGGTAGGCCTGATGGAAGCGGCGGACTAAGTCGGGGGCATGGACTGTGGAAGCGTCTTCCCAAGAGCGTTCTTCGGGGCCAAAACCCACCCAGTCAATGAGATACTGAAGGTGGCGGCGGTGGAAGCGAGAATCCAAAATGTCCTGAACCTCGAATTCTTCCTCCCCGTCCACCAAAACAGGGGTGGGGGCCGGGCGGTCTGTATCAGGGCGTACACCATCCGCCGGAAGGAGCAGGGAGCGATGAAACACTGGATGAATGCGCATAGAGCGCGGAAGTTGGAGTTTGAAAGTCACGGGGTTAAGTTGCGCCACCACTGGATAGGGACCAATGAAACGGGCATCTAGCTTCCGGCAGGGACGGTGGGAGGGCAAAAAGCTAGTGGACAGCAGAACCCGATCTCCTACCTTGATTTGGGGGCCCGGCTGGCGATGACTGTCAGCGCGGCGTTTATAGTCCTCCTTGGCTTGGTCCAGTTGCTGGAGCAATAGTTGTTGCACCGCTGTGAGTTCTTGCAGCCAGTCCTCCGCTGCGGGGACTTCTGAGGTTTCAATGACAGAAGGAAAGAAACGTGGATGGAATCCGTAGTTTGCAAAGAACGGGGTTTCCTTGGTTGAAGCCTGGACACTAGGCTTGATCGATCCATGAAAAATTTGATTCTAAACTCGTTTCAAAACTAGAGGGGGCAGTTTTTCGTTTTTGTTGCTAATAACGAATTTGGCCCCCAAAATTTTTCGAAATTAATGAAAATTCGTTATTTTCTAAATTAATTCGTTAATGGCGGACGCGCATGCGCGGTGGCCCAAAAACAGCCCGAAGGGGGGGGACTTAGGGGGCTCTCCCGCCCTCATTTTTTGAGTGATCTTCTTCAAACTTGGTACAGTGGTAGAACACATTTAACACTGATAGCTCACCAAAATGTGGAACGTTTCCCTTATCCTCTGATTTTTGGCAAATTTTCATAGCTTTTATAATAAACCATTTTTTAATAATTGCAGAAATCTGTTCCTGGTTTGAAAGTCTTATTTCCTGTTAAATTGGGTTGTCTTTACTGTGTCTTTACTGTGAAAGTCATTGTTCTACTTCAGAAACTTTGTTTTTGTGGCTGAAACTTTGTTAAATTGGTGTGTGTGTGATATATATTGTGTGTATATATAGTCCCTGCTTGTGTGTGTGTGTGTGTGTGTGTGTGTGTGTGTGTGTGTGTGTGTAGGTAAAGGTAAAGGTATCCCTTGACGTTAAGTTCAGTCATGTCTGACTCTGGGGGTTGGTGCTCATCTCCATTTCTAAGCCCAAGAGCCAGTGTTGTCCATAGACACCTCCAAGGTCATGTGGCCGGCATGACTACATGGAGTGCCATTACCTTCCCAGAAACACCCAGAAAATGGGAATTCCAGACAGGAAACAATCAGGGCCAGCTAATACCTCCCAACAAAGGATTCCCCCAGGTAGGAAGCAGCCAGGCTTTGAAGCTGCAAGGCTATTCAATGCTAATCAAGGTGACCAATTGCAACATTCACACTTGCCTCCCACAGACAAGAGTTCTTTCTCCCACCCTGGACCTTCCACAGATATATAAACCCCACTTGCCTAGCTTCGCACAGACGTCAAAACCTCTATGTCTGCCACAGATGTGGGTGAAACGTCAGGAGAGAATGCTTCTGGCACATGGCCATAGAGCCCGGAATACATACCACAACAGTGTGATCCCGGCCATGAAAGCTTTCGACAACACAACCACAGTATCCATTCAAGTTCATGTAGCGTGGTATGGACTGGAGACCTGTATTGGGGGGAGGGAGGGTGCGAATCTGGGCCCCTGGGAGCAGCCGAGGACGGGCCTGGCCCACACCCCCTCGCATCCCGGGCCTCTTCCTCCTCACCGCCGGTCTCTCCAGGCCTGAGCTGAGGCGAGGCGGCGGCGGCGGCCATTTCCCCCCTCCGTCTTCCTCCTCCTCCTCGGCCTCCTTCCCCCTCGCCCCCTCCCATTGGCTGAGCCTCCCATTGGCTGAGGGGCAAAAGGAAAGGAGTTTGGGTGATTTGCAAAAGCTTTTTTTCTTAACGAAAAAAACGAAGAAATAAGAAAAAACGGCCTCTCGCGATTCGAAACCGCGATATCCAGACGTGTGGACAACCAAGGTTCTATATTGCTTCAAAACAAACGAAAATAACGAATTAATAACGGGTAACGGGAAAATCGAATTATTTGAGCAAGCCTACTGGACACCGTTGTTGTAGGCAAACTCTGACAGAGGTAATAGGGATGCCCAATTGTCCTGTTGATAGTTTACATAACAGCGAAGGTATTGTTCCAAAGTGGCATTGGTGCGCTCCGTTTGCCCATCTGTTTGGGGATGGTAAGCTGAAGATAAACGAGAGTTTATGCCCAGTAGTTGTTGCAGTGCCTTCCAGAATCGAGAGGTGAATTGAGATCCACGGTCAGTGACCAAACTCTTGGGCAATCCATGTAGCCGGAAAATATGTTGAAGGAATAAATCTGGAATGAAGGAATGAAATGGGCCAATTTGGTGAAAAGGTCCACCACCACTAGGATCGTGGTATATCCAAGGGAGGGTAGTAGGTCGGTGATAAAATCCGCAGAAATTATCTCCCATGGACGAGATGGAGTAGGAAGGGGATGCAGTAGCCCTGAGGGCCCATGAGACATCACACCTGAGGGGATGTTTGATTCTGGCCACAGGGGGAGCAGCTGCTTCATAATCCACTCTGACGGCACTTCCTCATTCCAGCGTTGTAAATTAGTTACATTTGCCTCCCCACTTTTTATAAGTGGTACCTTATCTCCTACTTGATAGATGCAACTATCTTTCGGGTTGCTAGGTCAGCAACAAGCAGGGGCTATTTTTTATTTTTAATTGACAGGTGCTCACCCCGCCACAGGCTGGTCTCAAACTCATGACCTCCAGAGTGATTTATTGCTGCAGGCTGCTTTACCAGCCTGCGCCACAGCCCATTTCCCCTTATATACATCTTTCTTTACACAGTTGTCTTACTACACACATGCATTTTATTGAGTGCTTTTGGCAATGTTGTTTATGCCAAGCACACAATTGACAACTGACCAAATCATGGGTAGGCAAGAGTGGCTCATAGGTCATCTGTAGTTGCCGAGGCCACGTTTTGTGGCCACAAGTCCCTTACTGTGAGCTCTAAAATCTTCAGGAGATGCTCTTTTCTCTCTCCAACCACCTTCCCTCTCTCTTTAACCATCTTCTCTGACAGTAATTAAATACTTTCCATCAGGCTTTTTAGAACTGGCAGTGATGAGTTTTTAATGGTGTATTGTACTGTTTGCTCTTCTATCTAGTTTTTACTGTTTATTATGTTACATAGTTTTAAAGTTAATTTTAATGGTTTTAATTTTATACATTTTATCATTGTTTTTAAGAAATGTTTATTACTTTTCACTAATGTTTTTGTATATTTTTAAAATATGTACTATTTTTAACAGAGAGCCAGCATGGCATAATGATTTGAACATTGGACGATGACTTTGAAGATTAACCTGCTTGGCCATAAAACATACTGGGTGACCTTGGGCATGTTACACTCTTTAAGGGTACATCTACATGGTAGAATGAATTCAGTTTGATCCAACTTTAACTGCCATGGCTCAATGCTGCTGCCTCACCAAACTACAGTTCCCAGGATTGTATAGCAATGAGATGTAGCAGTTAACATGATATCAAAATGCATCCATTCTACAGTGTGGACAAATTCTCATTCTCAGAGGAAGGCAATGGCAGAGCTCTTCTGAACAAATCTTGCCTTAGAGTTGCAACAGGGTTGAAACAACTTGAAGGAACACACCAAGAACAACAGTTGTAAACACTATTGTTAAAGTGCTATCAATTACAGTTAACAATGAGTTAGTTGAAATCAATACTTGGTATTTAGACAAGGCACAAACTTGTCAATAGTAGTTACTTTCTAAGGGCCCTTCCACACAGCCGTATAACACAGAATATTAAGGCAGATAATTCACAGTGTCTGATCTGAACTGGGTTATCTGAGTCCGCACTGCCATACAATCCTGTTGAATGTGGATTTTATACAGCTGTGTGGAAAGGGCCTAACTCAACCCTGCATGTTGGCTACTATTGCTGTTTTGGAACCCTGGCAACAGTAACCACAGAACTTTATCTTCTTTTTGTGATTTACTGTTTTTTGCCATTTCATAAAACAAACAACTAAGAACAATAATATACATCAGAAAACATAACCCCATAAACTCAAGGAATGAGCAGAAACAAACTAAGAAGAAAAAACTAACCAACAATAACCACAACACAGTATTTCACAGACATAATAAAACTATATTCTATATCAATAAAGAAAAGAATTCAGAATCAAGAATCATTACCATCCATACTATATGGTACAGATAACAGACTGCAATGTTTACATGTAATGTATATATCAATGCACACATACACACATATGCATGGATACATACATGCATTTATATAATAAAAGATGAGATGCATTTTTTTTTCTAGTGGCACCCTGATACAGCACACAAGTTTGGGCTCATGATTCTGGCAAGCACACAGAGAACATTTGGCTTAATTGAATTTAATTCTGTGCTGCGCATCCCTCCGGGAGATTTGCTCACTTACCATGCTTTGTTTTCTGTTTTGCAGACTGGCTGAGGCGTGCATTAGGAATCATATCTCCGATATATATCCTGCTGAGTGATGGTCTTTCTGTCCGGAAGCCTCTTTGTAAACATGTTGCAATGCCTGATTTGCAATTCAAGCATTGAGTGAAAACCTATAAAGACGAATGAGATGGATGAGTTATGGACCTATCTTTTACAAGACATCCTTTGCTCCAACAATACATCTCACAATAAGATGCAAATTGTGAGGAACAGTTGTTACAAGCTGAAAGTGAGCAGCAAAAGCTCTGAAACTGCTCTGGGGTTAGCCCACACTAAGGCCCCTTCTACACTGCTATATAAAACCCCACATTAGCTGCTTTGAACTGGATTATATGGCAGTGTAGACTCATATAATCCAGTTCCAAGTAGATAATGTGTATTATTTGCATTGATAATCTGAAATATATGGCAGTATAGAAGGGGCCTAAATCAACAGTCTGTTCTGAGGATAGGATCCAGCACCTTGGATAGCTCATTTGAAATTCAGTCAAAAATCAAGAGCCTTATTAGTGTCCTACTTACATTAGAGCAACCAGATGCAATGGGGAAAATAGAATTCTAGAGTTGGAAGAGACTCCAAAGGTCATCCAGTCCAATTCTCTTTTACCATGCTACACAAGCACTCATAAGCCATCCAGCCTCTGTTTAAAAACTTCCAGAAGGAGATTCCACCAGGCAACATATTCCAATGTTAAACAGCTCAAAATTTCAAAATATTTAAATGGAGTCTCTTTTGAATCAATTACAGTTTGAATCCATTGCTCCATGCCTCAAATATTTATTTATTTCAAATATTTAAACTTAGCTATCATGTCCCTTCTTAATTTTTTTCTTTTCCAGACTAAATATGCCCACCTCTCTAAGCTTCTGCTCACAATGCTTGGATTACAGAATTTTTTGTCATTTTGGTAGCCCTTCTCTGGACACATTCCAGCTTGTCTACATCCTTCTTGAGTTGTGGTGCCCAGAACTGGACACGGTATTGTAGGTGAGGCCTGAAATGCTGGAATTGCTTGGGAAATGTGTTTCTTTGTACTATAACACTCAGAAATCCCCAGCCAGCATGATCAGGGGCCCATACTTATTTTTTCCATGCTCTAGTCCTTCATGCTAGTTAGCCAAATGACTCTTTGGTTTCTGTCTGCTAAAAGGTAAGAGTTTCTTATCATGCCGCAGAGAGTTAAATGGTATAATTTGCTGCCACAAGATGTAGTCATGCTTGCCAGCATGGGATGCTTTAGAAGGGAATTAAACGACTCCACAAGGGGTTTGGGCTTCCTGAGATTAGGAATAATTTCCAAAGCATTGAGTCCTTTTAGCGCAGGATGGAAGCTGGCTCTGTTGAGAGGCAGACTTTACTGTTAAGAGTTTGGCAGAGAAATTAGCTGAATCTCAGCACCTCCCACTGAGACTAACCTTAGAAGAACGCAAGGTGAGCAGGCAGCATTAGAGTTATACACATGTTGAGCAAGAATGTAAGAGCCAGACATATGACCAACCAATTTCCTATGGGAAGTCTCTCAACAGGGAAGGTCCTTTGAGATATTTGAGAGTGGGAAGGAGGGAGGGAATAAATGGACTAGGTGATGATCCCCTTTTCTTCTCCCTGGTTGTGTGGGCACATTTATTGATATCAGCAAAGGTGACTGGTGATGAAGCAGCTCCCTGGTGCTTCATGGTCATCTGTCACGGTGATGGTAGAGTTTATGAGTCTGATCCAATACCTTTTCCTTGTGCCACTGAATACAGTGAAAAAGACATGGTGACACTAGTCTGTGTAGACAGTAAACTGATTAAAATCAGAGCAGGTCTAGCTGTCCACATTCACCCCAAAGTGCAGGGATGTTTTCCTAAAACTCTAAACCATTCTCTGACTTCTTTTAATATGAAATTAAACTCTGCATTATGGACCAGAAGTCTCTGTATGTCATTTGGACCTCCTAGAATATCTTCTGGCCCGATGCAAGGTTTTTGGCTAATGTAGACAAGCCCTGTGATTTTATAATTCTGTATTTATATTCCACCTTTCTTCCACAGAACTAGAGCAATACATGGAAGATTCCCCTGGGAAGTCTTCCTTCTAAATATGCCCCAGACTCAAATGTGCTCATTTTCAGCAAGATTGCTAAATCCCATAACTTCATGTTTGCACCTTGAGGCCTGATCTCTTTTATATTATCCAAAGGATTTATGGCATCAAAACATAATTTTGCACAAATTAATAATTTATCAGATGTTAAAAGTCTGTATGAGATCCCTGCAATTTGCTTGTTGAAACCAAGGTGCATGATCAATTGGGAAATTGATGCAAACACTCCAGGATCATCAATGGCTGGTGGGAGCCCAGCTTGCTGGTGCATCCAGCTAACTTCATATATTGTGAAACTGTCAAGACTAAGATGTTTTCAATCTCAGTCCCTTTGCCTTTCCTCAAGGCTGCAACTGTTCATCATCCATTCCAGCTCAATTTCCTTGCAATAGAGTGAATGAAGGGTCAAGCAATGCATGAAGAATTCCTGCTTCTGAAACTACAGTCTCCTTTGAGTCTGAAGAAAAAGGAAGAGGAGGGGTGGGAGATCATATTTTCTAATCAGAATATTAAATTAAATTCCAGTTTGCCACTTATTGGCAATCTGGTTGTCTGCCCTTTTATATATCTCCAGGGATTTTCTAAAAAGTAGTAACATAAAAACCCTTCAGGAAACCGCAGAAACAAATGACACTTCCAGAAAATCCATAATTAGGGCTTTCCCTATTATATATTTAACCAGTTGCTAGGATACAAATAATAGAAACAAATCAAAAACAGTAAGATTAATAAAAGCCCACCTGCAGTCAGATTCTGAAGTTAAACATGATGTGGTCTAAGGTATTCAGCTTTGTCAAACACTTATATACATACATACATACTGTATATCTTTATGTTTCATATACACATTATACACATAGCCTAAGGTATTTTTATACAACATGTTTCATAATTTTGTGTATGAAACAAAGTCTGTGTATTGAATCATCAGAAAGCAAACATGTCTCAGCCACCCATTTGAACAATTTTGGATGCTGGAGTACTCTTGATTTCAGAATTATGGATAAGAAATGCTCAATTTATCAACCTAGGCAGGAAAAATGAAATACTTTAAAACAGTACAAGTGAATATACTAAATGGGCAAGAGGAGGAAGAACGGAAATCAACTATGTGTATGTATATATATATATTCTTCATTGTGGCTCATCACAAGGGGTTAGTGGTTTCTAAAAGGGGGTCAGTGCCCACCCTCAGTTTTTTTTGGGCAGTTTTGTGTTTTCTTCCAACATTGCACATTCGAAAAATCAATGAACCGATGCCTAAATATGCACCCAAAGCAACCAGTTCCTGGACACATCTCTGACCGGGTGCTAAATATAGTAAACACAAACACATATACACACACATACATACGTGCCTCCCTGCCTGCATATTGTGTGTGTATGTGTGAACATGCAAAATATTACTTTTAGACCTACTACCACCTCCTATTGATGCATAGATTATGAAAAGGATCACCATAGGTCAGAAACAACTTGAAGGCACATAACAACAAGAGCTGTCTGGTGCTTGTAACCCAAACACTGAGGAATAATGAAAATTGTAACTTTTATCTGAAGCAGCCCTTTTCTACATTTTGTTCAGAGCCAAAAATATGTAATTAAATATAGGCTTGATCATCACATATTGGACACACTCCAATTTCCCTTGAATTTTCCTTTCAAAATAACCACAGAACTATATTTTTTCTTATGATCAGATGAGCTGCCAGCCTAGACAAGTAAAAACGGAAATCAATTTCATGTTATTTTTGTGATGGGAAAGGAAAATAGAAAGTTGTCCTCAGTGCTGTCCGCTTTTTTAAAAAATGTCTTATTATGAGTTTCTTTTGATCTGTCCTGAATAGTTAATACTGAATATAGCTCTAATTGGAAAAGCAGGAAAAATGGATTCACTTAATAAATCTTTTCGTTCTGGAATCCAGTATTGTTGAGAAAAAAATCCTGTGGCTCCATATCATAGATTAGCTGGAAATATTTTTCCCCTTTCTTTTTCTTAGCAGCTGTAAATCTTTAACTGAGATTTGGAAAGTTAATTTGCTGCAGCAATGAAAGCTTCAAGAGAGCAAATGGTTTATCTTTATTCAAGCAGGATATATGATCAGATGAGCTGCCTATATATATACTCTCAGAAATCAAATCATTTGGGTTTATTGGCTTAAACATCAAGTGTTTAAGGCTGAGGTTAAAAAAAGACTTTGGCAAGATCTAGACATTATCTTCTGCATGTGGCAGAGCTGCGATGCACCTGAAACAGATGTTATTTATGAACACTGAGAAAACTCTTTGTAGGTATTCACTGTGAAACTGTGATAAAGGTTCTTCCCCTCTATCATTACCCCCTACATTTCCAGACTTTTGCCAGGTAAATACAGTTGGCAGGTATCCATTCTCGTAAGGGATGTTATTCTTTGAGGACTGAAAAACCTTTCTGCTTATTTCAATCCTGCCAACTGAATGCAAAGAGCAAAAGTTATTTGCACTCAATTAACTCAGCAGGGAAGAGAGGAAAAGGCTAAGTAAGAGTCTTGACTCCCAGTAGGCTCAGGCAAAAGCACATTGCTATATAATACTATGTAACAAAATTAGAAAAATGTTCTGTTCCTGGTTTGAAAGTGTTATTTCCTGTTTAATTGTGTGGTACTTAAGTTGAAAGTAGTCATACTTCAGAAACATTGTTTTTGTAGCTTCTATAATATATGTTGAGTTGGATGAGACTCTATGAGATATTCATTGAAAAACTGTAGCAAGATGTGTGCAGGAAGTCTGACAAAAACAACATTTTTGCTGTTTAATAAGCATTTTCCATGTTTTTATGATAGAACCAATTAGGAAATAACATTTATAACCCAGAAACAAAAATCATGTCACATAGTGTAATCTCTCTTATCTTGCCTGCAATTCCTCATTAATAACATTTGCCTTCTGGACCATAATCTGATGTTGCTTGGCTATAGTAAGGTAAAGGTTTCCCCTGATGTTAAGTCCAGTCATGTCTGACTCTGGGGCTTGGTGCTCATCTCCCTTTCTAAGCTGAATTGCCGGCGTTGTCCGTAGACACCTCCAAGGTCATGTGGCCGGCATGACTGCATGGAAGGCCGTTACCTTCCCGTCGGAGCAGTACCTATTGATCTACTCACATTTGCATGTTTTTGAACTGCTAGGTTGGCAGAAGCTGGAGCAACAGCGGGTGCTCACTCCGCTCCCGGTATTTGATCCTGGGACCTTTCGGTCTGCAAGTTCAACAGCTCAGTGCTTTAACACACTTCGCCACCGGGGTTCCTGCATCCATATTTTAATGTGTTGGAAGGTATGGGACCAAAACCTGGGATCTAGAGAAGTCTTTTTGTGATGTCAGTGGAGGATGGCCCTTGTGATGTTACAAAAATGCTGTTACTAGAGGCAGCTCCAGTGATGCCATATTAAACATGGCAGATTAAGCATCAACCACAGCTGCACAGACTACGCCATTCAAATAAAACCAACACGTTCACCTAATGAGGAAAATAGTGATACACGTATTTATCAAGTTAGTGCTATTGCCCTGAGAGTCCTTTCCATCACTGTGAAGAATGAAGGAAAGGGCCCTATTTGTGAATAAATCATAATTTTACAAAACCCATGTGCTTGTGTGTGGCATCACCAGTGCCATGGACCACTGAGCAATTCCTCCAGTTGCACTACATTGTATTTGTGTGTGTGTGTGTGTGTGTGTGTGTCAGGAGTGACTTGAGAAACTGCAAGTCACTTCTGGTGTGAGATAATTGGCCGGATGTTGCCCAGGAGATGCCCGGATGTTTGATGTTTTTACCATCCTGTGGAAGGCTTCTCTCATGTTCCCACATGGGGAGCTGGAGCTGACAGAGGGGAGCTCACCCCACTCTCCCCAGATTCAGAGTGCCAACCTGTCAGTCAACAGTCCTGCTGGCATAAGGATTTAACCCATTGTGCTATCGGGGGCTTCTGTACTACTTGATGATCTAACTTTAAGTACAACTGAATGGATTTGAACCTGTCTCGCAATGGGGAATCTGTGTTGCATAGGATTCACAATTGTGGGACCAGCTGACCACCCTTAGAGTTTCTCGGTGGATGTTTGTCCCTGAAAATGCTGAGCCAAGAGGGTGGAGGCATCTGGGATAGAGTTGGTTTATTCAGACTTTCCATGCACTCAATCAGTGTTGTGGGGAGAAAGGGGACCCAGGCAATGTTTCTGAAGATGGATGGATGAAGATGACAGCCTCGTCCTGGATCTTTAGAAGATCTCTGTGAGGTTTCAGGGAATGCCTGCTTCTTTTTGTGTCTGTCTAGTTATAGAAACACAGTCAGACACTGCCTGGACATCCCATAAATGATAACTGAGGAAAAACAAAGCCAGTTCAGAGGGAAAGTGCTCTGAACTTCTCAGATTATCCAGTGCCCAAACTGTGGTTTTTCATGGTTTTGAAATCTTTCAGAGAAAGATGTAACTGAAACCAAAGCAAGAAAGAAACACAACAAAAAGAACAACCCAAAGGCTCTTTTATCTGAAGATCAATGAATGACAAAATAGTACCATACAGTACAAAAGCTAGTATCATGAAAAGATCCAATATATAGCAGTGTGGTTACAGTTTAAAGAGCATTTTGAATTGTGGAAAGGGGAGGTCCCTTCCCTAATTCACTTTTGACACACAATCTGTTAACATGTAGATTGGAGCAGTATTAATATGTACTCTAATTTTTTAAGCTATTGACATTTTAAAAAATAGCAGCAAAAGAAATTACAGTAGAGTCTCACTTATCCAACATGAACGGGTCAGCAGAATGTTGGATAAGCGAATATGTTGGATAATAAGGAGACATTAAGGAAAAGCCTATTAAACATCAAATTAGGTTATGATTTTACAAATTAAACATCAAAACATCATGTTATACAACAAATTTGACAGAAAAAGTAGTTCAATATGCAGTAATGCTATGTAGTAATTACTGTATTTATGAATGTAGCACCAAAATATCATGATATATTGAAAACATTGACTACAAAAAATGCGTTGGATAATCCAGAACATTGGATAAGTGAGACTCTACTGTACATATTTTTTCCATTAAATTGTGCACTTTTGTTATGGTGCCACATCGATGGCATTCACAGAGCTGATACATTGAACAGATAAATGAACTTGCATGAAGATGCTGTAACAAACACTGTTTCCACACTTGCGATTTAACTTAGAATTACAATTCTTTCTCACTTTTTACAAGGAATCCAGATGATACTAAATAAAAATTTGCTGCAGTCTGACGTGTTCTGTGTTCTTCTCCCATTTTTGTTCAAATATGATGGAGAGCTCTTTTTAAAAGAACTAAACTGAACTGTAAATTATTCCATGTCAACTGACAAGGTACTGCTGAGATTCATCAGGGCAACTGCGCCTTTAATTAGAAGCTTTAACCTTCTGGCTTCCACCACTTCTATTGATTCCTTTTCAGTGTAGTATCAGTGTTGGAATGGAGATTTCACCTGAAAAACTCTTTTCCACCCCTAACAAAACAATAGGGGGAAATATCCAAACTTGACCCAAGTAATTTTTGAAACCACAACACACCATTTCTGGTCATAGTTGGAGTAGCATTATTGTGTGTTGAGGAGGGACTGGCAGAGCTGAAATTGGTTAATTGAATTTCACTATGTGTTGTCAAAGGCTTTCATGGCTGGAATCACTGGATTGCTGTGAGTTTTCCAGTATGAAAAAACCCCTAAAATCAGGACAGTAAATAAAGAACAACACTTAGAAGACAGAAGAATTCCAGACAAGAAACAATCAGGGCCAGCTAACACCTCCCAACAAAGGAGGCCCCCAGGTAGGAAGCAGCCAGGCTTTAAACTGCAAGGCTATTTAATGCTAATCAAGCTGGCCAATTGCAACCTTCACACTTTCCTCAGACAGACAAGAGTTCTTTCTTCCACCCTGGACATCATTTCACAGATATGTAAACTGCACTAGCCTAGTTTCTAACAGACCTCACAACCTCCGAGGATGCCAGCCATAGATGTGGGTGAAATGTCAGGAGAGAATGCTTCTGGAACATGGCCATACATCCCGGAAAACTCACAGCAACCCAGAACTTCCCTATGTCTATATATTTGATTTATGGGAACAGAAACTAAGACTTCCCAAGGGGCAATTAATAGGTCAGTAATTTCGCTACTGTACTCAACAGGAAACAAACAAGAGGGGAGAAGTTGCTAAGAGGAAATTACTAAATAACATGGCATTGATTTTTCTGAGTGTAGTTTGAGATTTGCCATGTTGGTAGTAATGGTCGGGTAACAAAATGCAATCTGGGACTAATTTTAAAACTTCGCTTCTGGCTAATTATGAACAAACATACGTCAACAATTATAAAGAGTCCTAGTACAGAAGTACCCAAAAATATAAGCCTTCATTCTTTGCAATTGAATGAGGGTTTATTGTGCTGTAACTCCAAAACCTGCAAAAAACAAAGGGTCAAGCATGTAGTATAAGCAATGATGCTATTCCATGTCTGGTGGTTTCTGTACCAGGAGAATCTGCTTTGGAGTTAGTCTGAACTTCAAAAGCTATATCAAAATGCTGATTCCTTTCCTTCATAAGAAGATCACTTCTTTATAGACAGACACCCAGAGTGAATTTACCATCCCACTGAGATGAATGCCACTACTTGTCATTGAAGGACATCCCTACAGTGTGTAGAAAAACAGTTGCAGTCCCACACCCATCTGAAATGAATAAGTGGGCATGATTTCAAGAGACATGAAATCTGCTTTTTCTTAATAATACAGCCCTAAAGGTCTTATTAAGAACGTGTCAAATCCTTCATTCTAGAAATTCATAGCCTGCTTGTGTCCTTTCCCTCTTCAAAAATACTTTCATTTGTTAAATTATCTAATTGTTTTAATTGCTTATGTTTTATCTTCTTGTATTGTATATTGGCATTGAGTTTTGCCAGACTGTGAGCCGTCCTGAGTCCTTTTGGGTGAGAAGGACGGAATAGAAATGATGGAAATAAATAAATAAATAAATAAATAAATCTCTATGGGATTCTTGGATTTCTTTTTATGGGACCTCATGGTACTCATTTTACTGTTAAGAAGAATCACTAAAAGGCCTAGGAGTCAAAGCAGTATAGTGGTTTGAGCATTGACTACAGCTCTGGAGACCAGGGTTTGAATCCTCCTTCCATCGTGGAAGTTTACATTACTTCACTTCATGCAGATACATGAAACTGCAGAGAAGCAAGCATTATTGAAATGAGGAGCATATACAGTAGAGTCTCACTTATCCAACGTTCTGGATTATCCAACGCATTTTTGTAGTCAATGTTTTCAATACATCGTGATATTTTGGTGCTAAATTCGTAAATACAGTAATTACTACATAGCATTACTGTGTATTGAACTACTTTTTCTATCAAATTTGTTGTATAACATAATGTTTTGGTGCTTAATTTGTAAAATCATAACCTAATTTGATGTTTAATAGGCTTTTCCTTAATCTCTCCTTATTATCCAACATATTCGCTTATCCAACATTCTGCCGGCCCATTTACGTTGGATAAGCGAGACTCTACTGTAGCTCAAAAATACAATTGAGCTATGTTGCAGGAGCTAGAAAATGCCTAGTGATGGCACACATTGCTAAATGGGGATAAAGGAAATCACATATACCAGTCCTGCAGATACAAGGGTTATACTGTATGCAAATTTTGATTCATGCACAAAATTATTTAAAATATTGTGCACACAATTGTCTAGATGAATAAGGTGTGTATGAATGTGATGACCCATGGGCCTTGTAGTCCTGCTCATGACATTGTGATGCCTGATGAAGAAGAAAACTTGGGTTTTTTACCTTCCCAGTCAGAACTGGATTCTTCCCAGACAGATTCTTCCCAGCCAGATCTGGGAACCTTGCACCTGCAAGAGGGTTATGTTCCAGAAGTATGTCAAACAAACACTGAGGCTACATCTCCTGTGTTTTCTCGCCATGAGTTTTGTAAACAACAGAGAGGTTTGGAAGCGGCCTCGCGCAGGAGTGCTAGAATAATTGCTAAGAATTTAGCCAATTAAGCCTGCTTTCCATGAGAATCTTTAAGGAGTCAAACATCTGGTCTCAGAGATTAGCTTTCGTTTCTGGTTCCCAGAGAACTGCTCTCGGCGGGAAAGTTAGACTCTATATAGGTGTTTTACCCGCGGAGTAACTTTGCGGAGTCAATTCGTCAGCCTCCGGAGCGAGTTGTGTCTGGACAGCGCGCTCCGATCCAAGCCTCGATCCTGTTCAAGCCTTGTTCTTGTTTTCAAGCCTTCGCTCCTGTTTCCCAGCCTTGTTTACCTACGGACCTTGCCTCGCCTTTCAGGACTAAACCTTGCCTTGTTTCACGGATTTTACCAAGTAATTCCACGGATCTTGTTCTTGTTCCTTGTTACCTTGTGCCACGATTCAAGCCTTGTTTTCAAGCATCAAGTTAATTCCTAGCCTTGCTCAAGTTCATGGACTAAAGGACCTTGTCATCTCCCCTCACTTTGCCTGGCAAAGTGAGTGTTTCGGTTATTGGATTACAACTTTGGACCTTAATATTTCATATTGGACATTGTTTCTTTGGACTAATTTTGACCTTTCCTGAAAGGTCTGCTTCTGGACTAACTTTTACATTTGCTTTTATTAACTTTATATATTTCCTTAATAAAGATATTAGTTAGAATCTGGCCTCTGCGTATGGTTATTGGTGCTCCGTAGCCTGAGTCGTGACAATGAAGTGTAAATTAGTTTTGAGTATAGATTTACAACCTCATCAGACAGCCGCCAAGGTCGCTCCGCTTGTCCCATGACCCGCATTGCCTGACTCCAGCTGAGGATGGTCAGATGAGGGGAAGCATGAGCATGCATGGTATACGTGGCTTCACCCATGCTTTGCAATGGCAACACAGAAGCCCTCCTGTGTTGCCCTGCTGGTGTCATGTGCCGGCCGTGCCTTCCTTCACTCATGGAGGTGGTATGGAGTCATTTGATGGGAACCAGCCAGCTCGGTGGGTGACCAAGGCTAAATGGTGCATGATGCCACATTTAGCCCCATTTGACAAGGTGGTTAAATCCCATCTCCAAGATATTTAATTGTGTAAGTATATGCTAATACAGGTATGCCAAAAAAACAGAACACAAAACAAAACAAAACCAAACCAACACCTTAAAATCCCAAACACTTCTGGTCCTAAGCATTTTGGATAAGGGATACCCATTCTACAAATACTGTATGCATGAAACTAATTTCCAAACCCAGCTGTGCTTTATGCTCTGAAACTAAATTGGTCATAAAAAGAGCATTCCCAATGGCTACTTCAATGCCTTGGAACAGCAGAGATCTCACTGAATCTATACTAAATTATCTCTTGGAGGCAGTAAGAATACACATTATAAGCAACTCAAAGCAGCTACTGAAAATAACATCTCCATGTAGATTCTCATCTTACTGTGTAACATTACTGTGAGCCGGGCTGTGGCTCAGGCTGTTGAGCAACCAGCTGCAACAAATCACTCTGACCAAGAGGTCATGAGTTCGAGGCCAGCTCGGAGCCCCATGTTTGTCTTGTCTTTGTTCTATGTTAAGGCATTGAATGTTTGCCTTATATGTGTAATGTGATCCGCCCTGAGTCCCCTTCAGGGTGAGAAGGGCGGAATATAAATACTGTAAATAAATAAATAAATAAATAAATAAAATGGGCAGAGTCCCTTTGCTGGTTTTGTGTATATGTGAGGTCTTCTATAGAAGTGGCTGAAGCCTTTTTATCAAATGCATAACCAGTGCATTCAGTTGATGGTTGTGGAAGCAGAGTTCTGCATGCAGTGTTATTGCCCATGCAGTGCTATTTCTTAGGCAGCTGAACCATGTGTTTTGAGCATGGATGCACACGGCATTAGGTTGTGCACCTGGTATCTTGGTTCAGTTGTTCTGTGTTGCCATTAAATGCATTGGTTGCATATTGTAGTTAATGTTTAGCTCCGCTGCGTAACTCTGTTGTAAGATTTTGGCCTTTGTGTTTCGAGGGCATTGCAATGTGTGTCAGCCAATGCTATGATCAAATGTGGGCTCAGGTTTTCTTCAGTGTGTAGCAAGGGAAAAACTGAGGAGGAAGAGTCTTAGATTTTCTTAACAATTAATGAATTTGCTAGAAAGTAGTTGAAAACCACATTTCTTTGACAATCTTTATTGAACTTTTGAACACAGTCACCACCATGAAAATTCTGCTGTTGGAGAGAAGGTAAAATGATGGTGTTGCGCCCTTCAAATCATAATTGTTCCTGTCAATTGAAATTTTCTTTTAGTTCCCATATTTCTATCATTTTAGTAACGTATCTTCAGGCATCCAAAGAAAAGAAGGCAAATTTACTAAGGAAACGAGAACACAGCAAATATAAGAGTTTTATTTCTGAGCCATTTTCTATTACTCACTCATTGCATAGCTAAAAATTTAGGCTGAAGGAAAATTTAATGGGAGCGTAATTCAGATTCTGGGGAAAATGTCTTCATTTGCCCCTCCCTTAACCAAATCTCTATTTTTGCCTTTCCTTTTCTTTCCTCTTTCCCTCTGAATTCTTATAAAATCCCAACTGAGGCAAAAATCAGACTAATAAAGAGGTAGACTACCAAGTGATAGAGCATAGTGTTGCGTGCTCTATGCCAGTTTGCCACCTTAATAAATAAAGTCCTTAATACTGTCTTCTCTGGGTTTCTGTGAGTCTTTCAGGCTGTATGGCCATGTTCCAGAAGCTGTCTCTCCTGACGTTTCACTCACATCTGTGGCAGGCATCCTTAGAGGTGATTTCGACCATGAAAGCCTTCGACAATATTCTGTCTTATCTGATTGGCGATGGATTTCTGGAGTTTCTTCCAAAAAGTCTTTCCTATTCAGTGAAAAACAGGTATTTTGCTTCCTTTACCATTTTTGGTGTACCAAATAGATTTTTTTGATGCTGATCACATAAATCACTTCGAAATTGTTACACCATGAAAGGTTTTTTGAAATGGATAGTTTTGTTTTACAATTATTGCGAAATTATGACACATTTTCTTTCTTGATAGTAATTTTCATGATTTTTTGATTGTTCATATCTTTGACAGCCATAACCAACATTATGTAACATGTAACAGAGTCTCAGTCTGTTAAAGTACTACAGAAATACATTTCTGATTTTGTAGAAACTTGCTTGGACACTAGAGGATGAGGAAGCAGGTGATGATGGCGATCAGATGGAAGCTGATGCTGATCCTGACTTTTTGCTATCAACATCCAGTGATCTTCATTTAATATCTCAGACAGAACTGAACGATCTGGTCAGAGATTTGGGTTCATAAAAGAGTCAGGCAGAGCTGATTAGATCAAGACTGCTAGGATGGAATCTTTTGCCATCCGGTCCAAAAATTTCAAAATTTTCCCACTGGGATGAAAATTTGTCAAAAATATTTTAGCCAAGCTGACAGTCTGACCTTTTGCTGTGACATCAGTGGATTGTTTTGTGCTTTCAGATGTAACCATGAACCAACAGGATGGTGTTTATTAACTAATCAATAACAGAATCAAAGAGCTGGAAGAAACCACGTGGGCCATCTAGCCAACCCCCTGCTATGCAGGAAAAGGACAATCAAAGCACTCCTGACAGATTCTTAAGTGTAAAGGCTGTTTTCCTGCACAACAGCAATATCTACCTTTCTGTACCTGTCAGACATGCTGTTCATATGAAAGAATCACATGAGAACATGCTACTTCTGCTGAACCACTTCCAATACTCAAAGCACAACTGGAATTTGTGTGGTGATCTTAAGGTAGTTGCAATTCTACTGGGTCTGCAGCTTGGTTACACAAAGTATTGCTGTTTCTTTTGCAAGTGGGATAGTCGAGCAAGAAATCTGCATTATATCCGAAAAGACTGGCCTTCCCACAATAAACTGGTTCCAGGGTGGAAGAATGTCACACATGAGCCACTGGTTGATCCAAAGAAAAGATTTCTTACACCTTTATGCATCAAACTCAGCTAATGAAAATTTTTGTTAAGGCAATGAACAAGCATCGCGAACCCCTTATTTATCCATGGCAGATGTTTCCCCACATAAGTGATGCAAAGATAAAAGGAGGAGTTTTCACTGACCCATAAATCTGAAATGTGATGAAGGTCAGCCACTCTGATGGTCTTCTACAGGGTGCAGAATATGTTGGGTGGACAGCCTTCAAGAATGTTGTTTGTAGCTGTTTCTAGGCAGCTATAAAACACTAGATTATGTCCAACAGATTGGAAGTCTGCTTCAGGGATACAAATCAATGAAGTGCAACATATAACTGAAGATATGTTTTCTTTATTCCCACTTGGACTTCTTTCCCGGCAACCTGGGTGCTGTGAGTGACAGACATGGTGAAAGGTTTCATCAGGACATTGCTAAGATGGAGAAACGGTATCAAGGCAAGTGGAATCCATCTATATTGGGTGAGTATTGTTGGACTATCATCCACAAAGCATCAGACAATGATTACAAATGAAAAATTGTGCAAAATAGTTTTAGTTTTGTTTCCTGATGACACAGTTAATGTCATAGTGTATGTTGTTATAGACATAAAACAATGCTTAGGCTTTGGTTTTTAATTTCGAATATGTTTCAATGGAATTTCACTGTGAATTTTTAATACTGTTTATATTTAATTCTGTTGTAATGTTTTCATATTTGCATATTTCAAATTGTATGCTAATGTTTTATGTTAAGGGGTACAATTATTATTATTACACAGCAAACAAGATAGATATGCTGGATTTCATATCACAAAATCACAAGTCGAACACTTCCCAAGTGTCTAGGACTGTGTGATGTATTTTCGGATGATGCGCGCAGATCCCAGCAGGGTGGCCTTTTGCAGCTGGCAGATCGTAATTTTGTCAATGTCTGTTGTTTCCAAATGCCGGCTGAGATCTTTTGGCACGGCACCCAGTGTGCCCATCACCACTGGGACCACCTGCACTGGTTTCTGCCAGAGTCTTTGAAGTTCAATCTTGAGGTCCTGATAGCGGCTGAGTTTTTCCTGTTGTTTTTCGTCAATGCGAATTATTATTATTATTATTATTATTATTATTATTATTATTATTATTATTATTATTGCCTGGGAAACTGTATGTGATACATACATAGCAAATACATAGTTTTGCTGAGCATATTAAAATTTACTTGGTTCACTCAAAATTGTGGAGGTAACAAAACATTCCCAAAAAAAATGTTGATCAGAGTTACCCATTCGGTCCTGTTACCTGATCCTTATAACAAAAGATGCAAGAAGATGGATCACAGACCTTAAAGGTATAGCCTAAATCCTATTGATTACTAACAACATAAGTAATCAAATGAATTACTGAACATTCAAGGAATACAATAGGTTCACTCCAATTGCGAGGCAACCAAAGAATTTCATTGTTAGTTCCATGTTTCTCTAACTCTGGTTTAAGGACATTTCATTGGGTGAATAAAAGGTTTTAGGACTGACTCATTTTAAGCAGACAAATTATTTTTGCTAGGATTCTACCAGAATACAACACTTATGCAATTTGGGGGTTCACTAACCTCTGTAGTTCTTCCACTTTTGCAGAAATGTGTGCATCTCCTTATGTGAAGGGGTTGTTCTTTTTACCTGTCATTGTAGTGGCTTGTCTTACTTGCCTTGCCAGCCTGGCACCTGGGTCCATCTCCACCACCATGACCATAACTGAATGGTAAACAGAGTTCTGGAGAACTTTCTGATGAAGATAGGGACAGCCACTGTCATGCTGGGCACTCTTGTCTTCATTTTCTAATGGTCTGCAGTCCAATGTAAATATATTGATTGAACTTGCTGCTCCACTAGGTTTACATACATAGACACTAGGTTTACCTAGACAGAAGGAAAAGTATAGGCTATGTAGCCAAGGTCATATGTGGCCCTGAGGTCCCATTATTTGTCATTTATTTATCTGCTAGACCAGTGGCTCTCAACCTGGGGTCCCCAGATATTTTTGGCCTTCAACTCCAAGAAATCCTAACAGCTGGTAAAAACATCTGGGGACCACAGGTTGAGAACCACTGCGCTAGACCAAAAATATGACACTATTTGGCCTTGGGGCATCCCAAGCCATTGGGGAGCCAACAGAAGCAGATTTTTTTCCAGAGGAATTTGGCTTTCTAAGAGGACCCAAGGGGCCAATGTGGACCTCTAATTCCCAAACTTTGCCTGTCTGTGGCATAAGATCTTGACCTCTGGTTGCTTAATGTTCTTTGTTATCCAGAGTAGCAACATGGACAAAAAACCCCACAGTTCAGGCAAAATAAAAATATAGAACTGAAAAGGTGTCTTTTGTGTTTTGTATTCTGGCCCAAGAAAATTGGAACATTGGGTTGCATCTTGCGGAATGCATCATTGGGGAATTTTTCATGTGGTGGTTCAAAAAATAGAAGAAGAAGCACACAAAAAGAGAGTTCCAAGCTCTGAAGAGAACCCAAAAGTAGTCTGTTAGAAAATGTTTGATTGCAAAAGGGCAGCATGTGAAACATCTTTTAGCAAACTTACCCTCCTCCTCCACTTTACAGCAATGGAACAAACTCAAGAAAATATTGGAATGTGGCTCAAAATCATTGCGCATGAAAGCATTTGCTGTCTCAGGAAGTTTGCACGAAGGGCTGCTTAAGAAAAATCTGCTACCCTATATAAAGAGAGATTTAGATACAAGCCGGTAAGGGCATTTAGGGCACTATAGTAATGCATTTGCTGAATCTTCTGGAGAGTGAAAAAAACCCTATAATTTGACATACCCAAGGAAAGCATCTGTTTACGATCCTGTTTACACCGTGTGTCCCCATTAGGCCTCCCAGCTGTCCTTCTGTTGTATTTGCTTCTTGAAGATCGGAGTCACTCAACCGAAATTTTGCTCCTTCCACAAAAGACAAGATTAGTGGAGCATTACATGCACGGATGCTTGCTGGACTTTGGGAGAGAAAACCCAATCTGGAGGAAATTTAGCAGAAGCACGATGCACTTTTGAGCCTGATTTTTTATGCTGCTGGATGACAAGAGTTTCTGGGAACATAGGAAGCTTTAAAATGTATTTTCTAGAAGTCCTATGGTGGATATTTTTGATAGATACAATCCATCTTCTCTTTTATCTGAACTGTAAATTCTCATTGGGTGATCTTGAGCAAGTCCCAAAAAACCCCCAAAAGGTTCACTAAATGCTGGAAATGCTCTGAATGTTCACAACAACAACAACAATTATCTCAGTGAGAAGCATATGATAATTAAGAGAAACTCCAGGATGATCTGGAGAACACAATTTGAATGGGTCTAAACAAATGTTTCTCACCTGTTATCAGATAATTGGTTTGTATTCATTCAATAAATCTGGCCGATGATAAACATACCAGTGCCAAATACACTATGGCTGCAACCCTACAATCAGTTGCATGGAAGGAAGCCTCACTCTAATTTATGGGATTTGTTTCTTTGTTAGACACAGATGGGATTGCCCTCTATATTGCATTCCTTCTTGCTTGTGTAAAGATAATTGCTTACAATGAATGCTTTCTGAACTGCAATGCTCTTTGTTCACCTTACAATCTTCTAAAACAGCATGCAGCTCATGAAGTGTATGTGACCCACAAAAAACTGTGTTGATTTAATCTGACAGCAAATCACACCACTGATTTTCAGCAGCAATTTACTAAATGCCAATAAAAGAAGGAGCAAAGGCTTACTTTGGAAGGGGTTTTTGGACTGCCATATGTATGGTAGGTGATAAGGGGAAAACTCCACTGAAAGAAACATTTTTGGCTTGGTTTAATTAATCTGTATGTATTGTTTGCATCCAAAATTCAGTGAAATGATGGCAGACATTGGGAGGGAAGTAGTTCCTGGGACAGAATCAGACTTCAGAAGTACTAGAGACACTCTGTTGCAAAACTGTCACACACAGAAAATTGTATCGCTCTTTGCTTTTGAACACAAGGAATTTTTTCAGCATTAGAAAAAGAAACTGCATAATTTGAAATACACTGCTGAACTGGCATGCACTCAGATTCTGGATCACACTGTGTCCAATATATTTTCTGGTCAGCACATGGAAATCTTCTCCCAATGCATTCTTAATGACAGAAAACTGAATATTGATTTATTTATAAATGTAAATGCTGCTTCTTGGCCCTAAAAAGGTCATGAAAGCCATTTCCTGCTTTGGTGTCTCCCTCTCTGAGTGAATCACTCTTCCCCACCACATTGTTCATTAGTGGGGTTGCCAGGGCTCTTGCTGGTCCTGAATAGATAATGAAGCAGTACTGTAAAAACTCCCAGTCTCTCAGTCTTAACTTCCAAACTCCAACTTCCAGTTGTAGACATTTCCTCCCAATACGGCTATTGAAATGAGAAAGGGGATCTAGAGGAGTACCCAGCTCCATGTTTGTGGCTGATACTTTACCCTTCCCTGATCCATACCAGTAACAGAGTTGAACATTTAATGAATCCTGCACAATCTAAGGCAGCTGTAGGAGGACTGGCTGGAAAAAGCAACACACAGCATTAGGTGCCCTTATGCTGTCGAAGACTTGAATCTTATCATAGAAGAAATCAGTGGCCAAGAATATTGTAGTTAGTAAAGACTGGGCAGAATAAGGAAGCCTTGTGTTCAGGGTTTTGCTAAGCCACGGAACTGACTGGGAAACTTTAGGGTGATCCATGTCTCATCTTGGGAGCCCCTGGATAAACCAGATAAACCGCTGAGCTGCTGAACTTGCTGACCGAAAGGTCGGCCTTTCAAATCCAGGTAGCAAAACCTTTACCTTTACTATGACTAATCTTAACTTGGATAAGCTGGATAAAATGGGGAATGGGCAGGGCCACATTTAGATGTGCAGAGACCTTAAAACATATTAAGTTGAAGAAGCATTACTAACAATTGTGTCTTATTCTAACATAGCATACCCTTCAGATTAAGAATGGGACACATGTAGTCAAGCAACCTCAAAATATGGTCATGATTTTTTTTCATGTCAGGAGCGACTTGCTTTTGGTGTGAGGGAATTGGCTGTCTGCAAGGATATTGCCCTGGGGACACCCGGATGTTTGATGTTTTATCATCCTGTGGGAGGCTTCTCTCATGTCTCCGCATGGGGAGCTGGAGCTGACAGAGGGAGCTCTCCCTCTCTCCCTGTTGGTTAGCAGTCCAGCCAACACAAGGGTTTAACCCACTGTGCCTTTGGGGGTTGAGTGGAGACTGTACACTGAGCAAGGGGATGATGGTCCATGAGCCCCCTTCTAACTATGATTCTAGGAATAGACACAGCTAGCTGCAGGTTGCTTTTGCCTCAGTCTGGGAAGGGAAGGAAAGAGGTTTACACCCTGCATTTATTTTTCCTCACTGAATTAAGAGTTTGCAGCACATTAAAAGTAGGAAGAGTAGAGAGAAACTGGGATATTTTGAATGCATTTGGAAAATTAGGATGGTAGAATTAACTAGGGCTAACCCTGCCAAATTAGGACAATTCGGGAGTATGACATGGTGCTTTTCAATCTTTCAACTAGTATGCCAGTAAAAAAGGATTCTGGCAACTGAAGTCTAATGTGTAATTCACCATATGTGTGTTTGTGTGTGTGTATGTATATGTATACATGTATATGTATGTATACACATACATATATACATGCTAAAAATAATTTCAGCATGTGGGAACTGTCTTGGCAATTGTCCAAGATGACATGTTTTGATGGTTCAAGATACACGTTTTCACTGAGAATAAGAAAATTATTGTCTGTTCTGTACAAAGATGCTTATACATTTCAACTCTGACTGGAGACTTTCTTCAAGGAATGTAGTCTTTCCTTAGGAAGCATATACATAACCAAGCCAAAAGAAAGGACAGTTTTCTGGACCAGGATGCCTAAAATATCATTCTCCCAAGGCTAAATGGAAGGTGGCACCAGTAACTTACCAAAGCAATAAATTGGAGACAAAATATCTCTTCTTAAACATGGAGTACAGATCCTGAATCAGACTTAATTCCAAAAACACAACAATAACCTCATTCCCTGAGTATTGCATGCCCTTCTTTATTGAACAGTTTACATTCCTCTTTCTTTAAAATCTTAATGAATAACTTCCCCTTCCCCCCTAAAAAACAACACCCAATTTCACGAAAAGAAAAGACCCCTCCCCACCACAATACCTACCCAGCCTCCATACTATTTTGTCTCTTCAAGACCACCAGAATCAATGGTCTTAGTCCTTATTTTTCAGTGTTTCCATGGCACTTCTAAAGTGAGAAATGGATGGACCGCAGCACAAGAAGCGCTCAAGCTTGGCCAACATTGACAGCTTTCTGGATGACACCACAGGCGACGTCTATGCTGGATCAAAATTACAAATATTGAGACATTACGCACAATAGGCAGAAGCCAATGCGACAACATAACCCCATGGTTAACCTTGTAGAGCAGACACCTACTCGTCCCAATGTATGACAACCAGCTAAACACATTCATGCTATGGTGAATTTGGAGGCCATGTTTTAAAGCAGGACAGCCCTCTTCCCAAGTTCCAACTTCTGTCATGAATTGAGACACTTATTGTTTCCTTCCTGGGTTGCGCCCAGGTCTCAATATGTGGTTTCTCTGGTGACTTGGCTAGAAAAGGTATGGTTGCTGGAGATACTGTTGGACTTCCGGTTGAACTTGGTTCGCTTCTTCTTCTTTCTCCATGGCAGGCACATGAACAAGAGCGTCGAGAGGAAGGTTTGGCGGAAGTTGGCAGACACCAAGTTGTATAGGACTGGGTTGATGGCTGAACTCACATAGAAGAGGATGTTTGTCAGCATGTAGAAGTAGTGATAGAAGTCATAAAGGAAGCTGATGGAAAAGAAGAAGGAGAAATTATGAAGTGAACAAGGAAAGATGGGAAGGAGAGAATAACAGGCAAGAACAGCCTCATCTATTCTTCCTCCTTTGTGGATGAAAGGAAAAGGAAAAGGCTTTGATCTATAGCCTAGATTAGGAGTCCCCAAACTTTAGAAGCAGAGGGCCGGTCCACAATCCTTCAGACTGTTGAGGGGCCGAATTATCATTTGAAAAAAAAAAACAAAAACGAACAAATTCCTATGCACACTGCACATGTCTTATTTGTAGTGCAAAACAGCAACAACAACAATGAAATAACAATACAATATTTTAAAATGAAAACAATTTTAACCAACATAAACTTATCAGGATTTCAATGGAAAGCGTGGGCCTGCTTCTGGCCAATGAGATAGTCAAGTTAATTAGGATTGTTGTTGTATGCCTCAAGTCATTTCAGACTTTGCCCGAGCCTAAGTCTAAAATTAATTATTTATTTACTGCATTTATTTCCTACAGTTATATCCCGCCCTTCTCACCCCGAAGGGGACTCAGAGCAGCTATATGTACATACAATATATTATATTATTAGCATAGCACAATATTAGCATTATATATTACTATATTGAACTATACCACTATACTGTAATATTATATGTAATAGATAACATATAATTAATATTATTATATGGTATTATTATTAGTATTATATTTATATACAATATATTAGGGGCCCCTGGTGGCACAGTGTGTTAAAGTGCTGAGCAGCTGAACTTGCGGACCGAAAGGTCTCAGGTTCAAATCCCAGGAGCAGAATGTTAGCCCCAGCGCCTGCCAATCTAGCAGTTCGAAAACATGCAAATGTGAGTAGATCGATAGGTACTGCTCTGGTGGGATCACGGTGCTCCATGCAGTCATGCTGGCCACATGACCTTGGAGGTGTCTATGGACAACGCCGGCTCTTCGGCTTAGAAATGGAGATGAGCACCAACCCCCAGAGTCGGTCACAATAGGACTTAATGTCAGGGGAAACCTTTACTTTTACTATACAATATATTATATTATTAAAACTGATATAAAAATATTATATTATAAAACTGAGGGCGGGGGCCAGGTAAATGATCTTGGAGGGCCACATCTGGCCCCCGGGCCTTAGTTTGGGGACCCCTGGCCTAGATAGTAAACTCTGTAAATGGGGACTTTTCACCATCCATTTATTGTGTCCTTCCCCCAACCCCTCCAATCTCTGGCAATGATGGGGAGAAGACTGGATTCTTGCTGGCATTCACTCAAAACTTCCTGGACTTAATGTTCAGAAAGATGCTACTCACTCTGTCCACTGATCTTCTGGCACATAGCAGTACATGAGTCTCCGTACATGATAGGGAAGCCAGCAGACCACAAAGGCAATCACGACGGCTCCTGTAAAGAACAAGAATGGAGGTTAGGCTTTGTTGTAAATACTCTTTTTGTATTGCAAGGTAAGGTGATCGTTTGCATCCTGTGCCAGGTTAATCATCAGCATCCTACAACATATGGCTGACTTCATCAAATACGTAAAGGTAAAGGATTTCCTCTGACATTAAGTCTAATCATGTCCAACTCTGGGGGTTGGTGCTCATCTTCATTTATAAGCCGCAGAGCCAGCATTGTCCGTATTCACCTCCAAGATCATGTGGCCGCCATGACTGCTTGGAACACCGTTATCTTCCCGCTTGAGCGGTACCTATTGATCTACTCACATTGGCATGTTTTCAAACTTCTAGGTTGGCAGAAGCTGGAGCTGACAACGAGAGCTCACTATGCTCCCTGGATTTGAACCACCAACCTTTTGATCAGCAAATTCAGCAGCTCAGCAGTTTAATCCACTGCTCCATTGGGAGCTCCATTTCATCAGATACAGTCATTGATATTGCACAACTCCTGGCAAAAGCTGGTAGTAGAAGAACTGGTCTGATTTCAGCTTTTTACATCAATGACAAGTGTCAGCCTGGTCTAGTGGTTACAGTCTTGAGTGTGGGAGCAGGAAGTTTGGGGTTCCAGTCCTTAAAGAGCCACAGCATTCTCTTTCACACAGCCTGAACTACTTCATCAGTTTGTGTTGAAAGTAAAGCAGGGGGAGAAAAACAATGTATATTTCATATGAACTCATTGGAGAAGGTAGGGCTTCCAATAGTGCATCTACACTGTAAAATTAATGCAGTTTGATACTAGTTTAACTGCCACAGCTCAATGCAATGAAATCCTTGGATTTACAGTTTGGTGAGGCAGTTTGGTGGATTTTATTCTTGATTCAAGCAAACACCTTGAATAGATAGGTAGGTAGACAGATAGATAGAACAAATATCTGGAGAACTGAAGAGAGTTGGGAAAGAAGGAAAAGAAGAAGACATTTTGCCAGGAGCAAGTGAGGAGGATAATGGAGAAGAGTGGAGAGAGAGAAATAGGGATTGGCTACAAGGAAGGAAAGTGTAAGCAGGTATTGCTGGGAAGAAAAAGAAAGAAGGTGCAAAGAAGGGAAAGGGAAGATGTTTAACCAAGATTTTATCATGGGAGAAAGGGAAAGAAAGAGCTAGAGCAGTGGTTCTCAACCTGTGGATCCCCAGATGTTTTGGCCTTCAACTCCCAGAAATCTTAACAGCTGGTAAACTGGCTGAGATTTCTGGGAGTTGTAGGCCAAAACATATGGGAACCCACAGGTTGAGAACCACTGAGATAGAGGAACAGAGAAAGAAAATTGAAATAAGGATGAAACCAGAAATGAATAATTTGTCTAAAAAAAAGCTGAGGAAGAAACAAATATGCATTGGGTTTTTTTTGGTAAAAATGTATACTTCCCACCAAGGAAAGAGCTACAGTAAGATGCCTGTATCTGTGGAGGATATGTTCCTGGCTGGACTGTGCTTATGTGGAGCCGTGGATATGGCTGAACATATTCTATCATTTCTTGGAATTTATTAGGTCTGCCAATGCAATTCTATAGTAACATAAAGTGGAAATAATCATCTGGAGGACCTAATCTCTAGAGTGACAATTTTTCTTCTGGATATGGATAAGTGTAGATGGGTTCCACATTATGATGGTCTAACTATTTGCTGGAGCTTCAGTCATTTCGGGAAGGGTGAAGATGAGAAGAGTGAGAAAACCCACAAAACATCAATCCTGGGTCTTCATGGCTTTATCTACACTGTTATATAATGCTTTATATGATCAGCATAGACTCACATAATGCAGTTCAATGAGGTTAAACTGCATTATATGGGTCTACACTGATTACATAATGCAGTTTCAAATGCCATCGCATGGCAGTATAGATGGAGCCTGAGGCAAATTGTCATATCTTCCACACAGGCCCTATATCCCAGGATCCGATCCCAGGTTTTCTGTTTATCCCAGATTATCTGGCAGTGCAGACTCATATAATCCAGTTTAAAGCAGAAAACCTGGGATCACATCCTGGGATATAGGGACTGTCAGGAAGGGCCCCAAGTTGGCTTTTCCAACCCCCTCATCCATGGTGATGGCCATGCATCTGAAAAATATTGAGAGTGTAATAATATATTGCTTTAAAGCAGTTTGCTCTTTACTTGAGATTTCTAACTGGAAGAAAGAGAGCCAGATCCAGAGATATGGGATACTGTATCTAATGATTGTCCATTACATTGTCTCCTGCCAGGAAGGTGATTCATTAGAAAGCAGAACACACTTTGCGATGGCTGCTATAATTTTAAGATCAGGAGTCATAAATGTAATATATCACCTAATGCAAATCTTCCCGGTGTAGATGACACCTTTTGATGTCCATGTGTTGTCATTGGAAGTAAGGGGTGAATTGGAAGAGTTTTCTGTGCTTATTTGCAGTCCCTGGTATATCTAATGGACTTCTTTGCCATCAGAAAGGTTCCACGTATATTTCCATGCATCAGAGTAGTTGTCGTGCCTTGGCAGATGAATCACCAATTAGTAAGCATAGATATGGTAATTTTGTAATATTCCATGCAACCCCCCTGCTGTTAGAGTTTTTATAAATGGTGGGAGACATATCATTAATTAGATCTGAGATAGATTAGCAAACACAGAGAGGTAGAGCGAGAGATATTTGGTCTACTGAGATGCAGTACTCAGAATGGCTCCATACAAGACACACCAGAAGCGTTCTTACATTGCTTCCATTATAAATGTCAGTGAATATTGGTAGTTTAGCATTTTAAATGATAAACCTTTTGCCTCTGTGGACTAGATTAGTAATGTCTAATCTCATTAGCTGTTAATTCCATTTCCCCACATTAGAAATTCACAAACAAAGATACTGCACTCACTTGCAAAGGAAATAAAACACCAGGTAAACAAAACTGAACAACTCACAGATAACCTGTCCAACGAAACCTCAAATTCTGGAATAGGTGATTTAGTAAAAAGAAAAAACATAGCACAAAAAAACATTTTTTATAATATTACGGTTAAAGTCCTGTTGGCCTTTTGTGTGTGCAAGTTTCCTTATGGGAGTGGTTGGATATGTTTGTCCAATGGAGAATGTCTTTGTTTAGTTCATCTACATGATGCATGTGAAGATTTACATGTACAATCAATTGCACATTGAATTAAACATTTTAGTGTAGATTCAGTTGTGCAACATTGCCATTCAATGGAAGGGTTACATAGTGTGATCAGCATGTCACTTTACAGGGGCCGGGCTGTGGCGCAGGCTGGTGAGCAGCCTGCTGCAATAAATCACTCTGACCATGAGGTCATGAGTTTGAGGCCAGCCCGTGGCGGGGTGAGCACCCATCAATTAAAAATAAATAAAAAAATAGCCCCTGCTCGTTGCTGACCTAGCAACCCGAAAGATAGTTGCATCTATCAAGTAGGAAATAAGGTACCACTTATAAAAAAGTGGGGAGGCAAGTTTAACTAATTTATGACATTGGAATGAGGAAGTGCCGTCAGAGTGGATGATGAAGCAGCTGCTCCCCCCTGTGGTCAGAATTGAACATCCCCTCAGGAGAAGGTTAAATTGCCTCTGCGTCTGTCTGTCTCTGTCTCGGTTCGATGTGTTCATGGGCACTGAATGTTTGCCCTATATGTATATAATGTGATCCGCCCTGAGTCCCCTTTGGGGTGAGAAGGGTGGAATATAAATACTATAAATAAATAAATAAATAAATAAATAAATAAATAAATAAATAAATAAATAAATGTAGACATTTATGAACAAATCTGATCTCAGCCTAGGCATGAATATTGCAGCCAAACACAATATTAATATATGCCTTCAAAATTGTATTTCTCACACTCTTATCATTCAAATAATTGTTGGGGCTGTTGAATTAAATAAAGTGTAAAATTGTCCTATACCCTACTTTCCACAGACCAGGCACCCATTGCAAATCCTGTCGTAGATTTGAAAAGCTGTTTGTAACAGGCTTGGCAATAAAGATAAATAAAGCAATAAATTAAGAAGGTAGAAAAAAGAAGGCTGGACTTACATCCTTCCAGCCACACATCAAATTCAATCAACTTTTCGTTGTTCAAAGTTGTATCTCCACCCAGTCTAATTGACATACAATCAAAGCCATCCAGATTGAAGAATTTAAAAGATAGTAAGGTATAAACAAGGAATAGTATTCACAAGCAGAAGGTGAGAAACAAACCAGTCCAACACCACCACACTCCCACTTACAGGGTCTAGCAGAGAAAAAACTATATTATAATCTTTGTAAAACTATATTATTTAAGTTTACTTGCACATACTAAAAGTAATAGCAATACAAATACTAAATCCAAATACAGTACAACAACTCAAGGTTGGAGACTCTGTAGCATATGGTCTTTAAAAATGATGAGAGAGAAAATATCAATATATGGTAAACACATTGAGACCGATTGCGGACTAACAAAGATACCAAAACAGAAAGAAGTTTTGCTAATAGTAACAAACAAGAAATTATGTAAATCCAGGAAATTATGTAAACAAACAGAGAGACGATGACTATAGGCCTGCTTAATTTCCTACTTCTGATATACCATTCCATGTTTTCTTACTTATTAAGAATCTGGTCTAAGGCCAGATCACAGATTTCTATATAATTGCTGATCATTTTGCTATTGCATTTTAATCTTTGTTTTGAACAATAATTTCAAATGTATGCAACGTATTAATATATTGCTCTCTCTACCTTCTGGCTGCAAATTATATTTGAAAACCTGCTGCTATAGAAAAGTTGTCCAAATGTGTGAATATGCAGTTTGCGATCCCAGGAGTAACTATAATGGAAGTTTCTCACATTCCTGGATTTTCTTTCTATTTTCTGAATAACGACCCCAGGGCTGAACAGTTATATAAAAGCATGTGGCTACCTGGTAGATAAATTCTCCTCTCTTTTGCCAGCAGGGTTGGGACAATAAAATTATTTAGAATATATTGCTCTCCCAATAGGTTCTATATAGCATTATGTGTGCACATTGATTTTTAGAGAGAAGGAAAGCTGTAATTTGCTCCTATAATAGCCTGCTGTACATAACAGGGTTTAGATTGATTAAGTCTCATTTCTGTGTAATGGTGGAAAAGAGAATTGTGTAACCCTCGGGAGATATTGGTGTTCTCTTAAGGCTTCCAAATGTGTCATTGTTTGAAATCATACGGAGAGTTATGGCAAAAGGAATGGGATGAGGGAGTAACTCCACAATCCAGTATGTCTATAGGAATAAAGAAATGAAAGTTTAAGTTGTTTTTATTTCAGATGTGCAAGCTAGTTTTAGGATGTTAGCTCAACTAAAGTTAAACATGATCTCCAGGTGGAAAGTGGTGGCCTGATTGGGCGTTTCATCACCCATGAGACCCACATATGATAGATATCTATGATGGCAATTACTTCAATTATCCTTTTTGAATTTCCTTGGTCAGCTAAAGCCCCATCTACACTGCTATATAATCCAGTTTCCAAATCATTATTATCTGATTTGAACTAGATAGCATGGCAGTGTAGATTCAGAAACTGGATAATATGGAAGTGTGGGTCCAGCTTAAGATGCTGTCATTTCTTAGTACTTAGAAAACCATAGTTGACTGCTCTGGGTGCTTGAATTGTCCCTCAGGTTCTTAAACTCTCTTTAAAGAAGAGTCTATTTTTAAATGTTGACTATCAAGCAAAAAGTGGGTGCTAGAAATAATATCATACAAAAGCTGACTGGCACAACCTGGGGATCACAACCAGATACAGTGAAGACATCTGCTCTTGCAGATTTGTTCTGAAAAAGAACAAATCAAGAAATGCATGATCAATTAGGCAAAGGATGTAGGCCATAATTTAAATTTGGACCATTGGGAAGAGATCTGGAAAAAAAAATACACAGTGGCAACAGATATAAGAGAAAATTGGTATAAGATGCAGTTCCGTTGGTATTATACCCTGGACAGATTAGCAAAAGTCAACGAAAAGAACTCTAAATTATGCTGGAAATGTGGAAAAAATAGGAACCTTCTTTTACCAATAGTAGACATATAGGAAAATCGAAGAGTTTTGGAAGACAATTCACCAAATGACACAAAAGATGATAGGAACCAAATTCAAATTAAAACCAGAAATGTACCTACTAGGATTCTCAAACTCAATATTAAAGAAAAATGATGATAGAATACTATTTTACATTAGCACTGTGGATAGACTAACCTTAGCAAGAGTTTGGAAAAGAAAAGAACCTCTGAATTCGAAAGATTGGTTAACCAAAATATTGGACATTATACAAATGGACATTTTGACACAAAAAATAAGAGAAGGGAAAAATAAGACTGATTGGACAAATGGTATAAAATTCCTGAGAAAAAGAAAAATGGATCTTACAATAGATCTGTCTTGTATATAGAAGTGAGCTAATGGAAAGGAGGCTAGAGAAAATGACAAAAGTTAAAGGAAAACGAAAAAAGAGTCTCCGAAGCACAGATGGCAAGTCAAACAGCACTTTGTTTTTTTAAATTTTTTGTTATTTTTATTTTTTTTCTTCTCCTCCTCTTTGTTTTACTCCCTGTCTCTCTTCTCACCATTCTTTACTACCAATTTCTCCCAATTTCGCTGTATCTACTTAGAAGCAATAAATTAAAATTATTATGCCAAAAAAAACTGCTCTTGCACTTTGCTACTCTGCTGCTGAGTAAACATGCTCAGTATGGAATATATCTCACCACATTAAAACACTGGATGTGGCTCTTAATGAGATATGCTGCATTATCACAGAATGTCTACGCCCAATACCACTGGAGAAATGATACTGTTTACCTGGTATTGCACCTCCTGATATCCACTGCGAAGTAGCAACCAGCAATGAAAGGACCAAGGCATTGACATCTCTGGCCCATCCTCTATTCGGACATCAGCCAGTATGCCAACAACTTAAATTAAGAAACAGCTTCCTAAGATCTACAGAGGTACTTGCAGGAACACCTCAGCAAGAGAGAGTCCAAAACTGGCAGGTAAAACCCAGAATCTCAATCAGTGGCTGAGACCAGATGAGAGACTCCCTCCTGGGCACACAGAAGACTGAGCGACTTGGAAGGCACTGAACAGACTCTGCTCTGGCACCACTAAATGCAGAGCCAGTCTTAAGAAATGAGGCTAAAAAATGGAGTCCACAACATGCGAGTGCGGAGAAGAGCAAACCACAGACCACTTACTGCAATGCATCCTGAGTCCTGCCACATGGACAATGGAGGACCTTCTTCCAGCAACACTAGAGGCACTTAATGTTGCCAGCTTTGGGTCAAAGGAAATTTAGCATAATGCCAAGTTTTTAACTTTGTGAGTTTTTATATATTATAACCATATACTCACATGACATGTATATATATATATATATATATACACACACACACACACACACACATTCAATGTTTCAAATGTTTTAACCAGTCTGTGTAGATATGGCCATAGATTTATTTATTTATTTATTTACAGTATTTATATTCCCCCCTTCTCACCCCAAAGGGGACTCAGAGCAGATTACAATGAACACATATATGGCAAGCATTCAATGCCAACAGACAAACAACATACATTAGACAAACTCAGAGGCATTTTAAACATTTTTCCAGCTTCACGATTCCAGCCACAGGGGGAGCTGTTGCTTCACTGTCCAGTAGTGGCTGTACTTCCTCATTCCTTTCCTCGTGTTTTGCTGTGTCACGACCCAGGCTACAGAGCACCAATAACCATACGCAGAGGCCAGATTCTATCTAATATCTTTATTAAGGAAATATATAAAGTTAGTAAAAGCAAATGTAAAAGTTAGTCCAGAAGCAGACCTTTCAGGAAAGGTCAAAATTAGACCAAAGAAACAATGTCCAATATGAAATATTAAGGTCCAAAGTTGTAATCCAATAACCGAAACACTCACTTTGCCAGGCAAAGTGAGGGGAGATGACAAGGTCCTTTAGTCCATGAACTTGAGCAAGGCTAGGAAATAACTTGATACTTGAAACAAGGCTTGAAACGTGGAACAAGGTAACGAGGAACAAGAACAAGGTCCGTGGAATAACTTGGTAAAATCCGTGAAACAAGGCAAGGGTTAGTCCTGGGAAACAAGGCAAGATCCGTAGGTAAACAAAGGCTGGAATTCAGGAGCGAAGGCTGGAAGCAAGGCAAGGCTTGAGCAGGAACGAGGCTTGAATCGGAGCGCGCTGTCCAGACACAACTCGCTCCGGAGGCTGACGAATTGACTCCGCGAAGTTACTACGCGGGTAAAACACCTATATAGAGTCTAACTTTCCCGCCGGAGCAGTTCTCTGGGAACCAGAAACGAAAGCTAAACTCTGAGACCAGATGTCTGACTCCTTAAAGATTCTCACGAAAAGCAGACTTAATTGGGTACATTCTTAGCTGCTATCCTCGCACTCCTGCGCGAAGCTGCTTCCAAACCCCTCTGTTGTTTACAAAACTCATGGCGAGAGAACACGGGAGATGTAGGCTCAGGGTTTGTTTGACATACTTCTGGGACACAACTTTCTTGCAGGTGCAAGGTTCCCAGATCTGCCTGGGAAAGATCTGGCTGAGAAGATTCCAGTTCTGACTGGGAAGGTAAAAAACCCAAGTTTTCTTCTTCATCAGGCATTACAATGTCATGAGCAGGACTACAAGGCCCATGAGTCATCACATGCTGGCAGTTTTATGGTGTTGTAAATTAGCCTCCCGCATAAAGCGTCCCTAAATTTCCCTAATTGACAGATGCAACTGTCTTTTGGGGCTGCATAGGTCAACAGTAAGCCGGGGCTATTAATGGTCGGAGGCTTAACCAGTAGTGATTTATAGCAGCTGGTTACTAGCCAGCTGCGCCACAGCCCGGCCCTGTGAGATTACAAATTCTTATGATAAACCACTATGTTTGTCAAGAAACTTGGAAAGATGACATCATCAGTAGCCTAACTCAATGAAATTCTAACACAAGTACACACGTGTACAAATTGGGACTGGAGCAAAATATTGCATTGTCTGTATCTTAATATGGTGGGTAGAATCCTGTTAGTTTCGATATAGCAGGGAAATGGATTGGATACTTTTCTATTAAATTGCTGTGTTACTCTGATATATGATTTAGAGGGCTTCTGCACTGTAGAATTAATGTAGTTCGACATCATTTTAACTGCCATGGAATCACAGGAGTTATAATTTTACTAGGTCATTATCCTTCTTGGCCAAAGAGTGCTGGTGCCTCCCCTAACTACAGCTCCCATGACCGTATAGCCTTGACCCATGACAGTTAAAATGGTGTCAAACTGCATTCATTCTAAAGTGCAGATTCACCCTTAGACAGGATGAAGCAAATTGATTTTGAGAAAGATCAAAATGAATGGTGCTTTAAACCATAGCAATACTTACGTAAGACTCGAACGCCGTGCTTCAGGGCTTGTACGCGCCCTGGTTCCATAGACATGCTGAGCATGGTTTGTTGCCCTCCAATAGTGCACACCTGGTTTTCTTGTGCGGCTTGCTTGAACATGATGATAAGTTGGTTGGCGATAATGGTGTTCAACACGGAGATGATAATCATCGGGAACACAAAGGAGATGAAAGCATTGACCTGGATGAAGAAGAAACAAAGGGGATGAAGGTACCTTTCAAACACTTAAATAGAAGGGAAAGAACACAAGAACTTAAAGAGAGCCATGTTAGATGAGATCAAAAGCTCGAATGCTTCAGTTTTATGTTGCACTATGGTCTACCAGTTGCCTATAAGAAGTCCATCACCAGGACGTGGAATGCAATGGCACTCTTAACTTACATTCCCTAGCAGAAAATATACAAATTTCTTAACCATGGAGTTGATGTATAATCTAGTGCAGTGGTTCCCAGACTTTTTTTGACCAGGAGCCACTTGACCAGGGATCACTTTGACCAGGGACAACTCTCCAACATTAGTACCAAAAGGGTTATTAATCAGTTTTTGGTCAACTTTAGATTCGGTTTGGTTATTTGGGGTGCTGATTCAGAAAATTGCATTGGATAGACCACATCAGTTCTAGTTTCTGATACAGAACATATGCCATCCAGTAGTCGCCACCTGCAGAAAATAATATTTAATAATCTGGAGCTAATGTGGTCTATCCAATGCAATTTTCTGAATCAGCACCGCAAACAACCCCATGAACAGGCCTAAAAACACCAAAGCGCCCCCGCTTCCAGGCACCATATGGAATGGCTCTGCTCAGGGGAATGGAGGAAGAGGAGAAGCAGCAGTCAGGAGGCTTGTTGTTGCACCTTTCATGGGTAGTCAGCCTCTCCCCTCCTGACATCCCAGTTGCCCAGTTGCCTCAAGAGGTCTTTGAGAGACCAGTCGCTCTCATTGTAATGGTGTAGTAACAATGAGGCTGTGGACCATATTTTAGTTCTTGGGAACCATTGGTGGTCCATGGACCACAGGTTGGATGGTACCACTGCTCTAGTGTCATCATCAGCCCTTCTCAGAGGAATTGTAGTTTAGGGGAAAACACAAGCGCTATCTAACAGAATATTCTAAGTACAGATTGAATATCCTTTATCTGAAATGGTTGGGATCAGAAGTGTTTTGGATTCCACCCCTCCCTCTGATTTTGGAATACTTGTAGATGTGTGTAGATAATGCTGTATCTTCAAGATGAGTCCGAACTCTCAAATAACATTCATTTATGTTTTATATACACTGTATATACAATAGCCTGAAGGTAATTTTATGCATAATATTTTTTATAATTTTGTGCATGAAGCAAAGTTTGCGTACACTGAACTAGTAGAAAGCAAATCACCAATTCAAGCACTCATGTGGACAATTTTAAATGCTGTAGTATTCCAGATTTCATTAATTCTAGATAAGGGATACTCAACCTGTATAATTCTACTTTTTGTCCTTATTTTGTGAGGTAATTTTATAAAGAATATTTTTCATAATTTTGTGCATGAAGCAAAGTTTGTGTACATTATCCACAGGACCAGTATCTCTGATTTCATTTAGCCAGTCTGGCAGAATATGTCTTCTCAAAGCATTTTCTAGATTCATCCATCAGAAAGCAAACCTCAGGCACCTGTGTCTACAACTCTAAATTTTGGCATATTTTGAATAATTTTGGATTATGGATGCTCAACTTGTACTTAGGCATTCACTTAGTATCTCAGATGAGTACTTTTAAATCCCAGGATGGAGACTTGACAGATAAATGAAATCGAACAGATATACCATCTGTACAGTAAACAAAAGCTTTTGTCATAGGCCCAATCAACACTTTCATATAATCTAGTTTCTGAATCTAGATTATTTGATTTGAATTGGATTATATGCCAGTGTAGACTCAGAATCTGGATTATATGGCAATATAAATCCAGCTATAGACAAGGTTATCTAGCAGAGATGCACTTTTTATGTATGCCACATTGTTTCTATAGACACATATATAAAACACATGGTTTCTCAAAACTAAAGATGTGAAGGCTCAGGATTTTTTAAAAAAAAAATCAGAAAAATACCATTTCCACCTATTTTTTTTTCTGAAGCTTTTTTCCCTTGGGGGAAAAACTTTGATTAATTATTATTTTTTAGAATGACAAATAAAACATTGAAGATAAAGTGTTCACATATTTACTGCCTTAAATTTCAAAAATTATGCAAGTAGAAGGCATTCACATTAAACTATGTACAATATTACATTATTAAAATTCCTCTTCAGTTTTGTTTTCTTACTACTTTTTATGCAAATAAGTCCACTGCAACTGCTTGACATTAGAACTAATGGAGATTTCCCATCCCTGTTCAAATAATGTTGATGCTTTTATCTTCTTTTATTGAAGAGTCTTTGCCTGTTCCTCAAATTAGCAAAAGCAAAAAAGTTCAAATATCATTTATGGTTCAGGATCTTTTGTTCAGTTCATAATAAAAATGTATTTCTTTGAAAAAAGGAAGTTCATTTTAATGTGATATTATGCATAAACTGTAATTTTAATATATCAAATATGCTAATTTTATGCCAAAACAAGTGATATATTATTCATTTTGTGTACCTAAAGTAACACAGGGATTTTCAATCTGTGAAAGATGCTAATGCAATAGGTTCTTGGTATCCACTGGGTTTTAGTTCCAGAACTTACTGAGGATATTAAAATCGTGGATGTTCAAGTCCCATTACATACAATAGGGTAGTAAAATGACACCCATTATGTAAAGTGGCAAAATAAAGATTTGTTTTGTGCATTTAAAAAACATTTTCAATTTAGCTCCATGTATGCAGAATCCGTGGAAACAAAGAACTAACTTGACTGCATTTTTTGTTTTTGTTTTTTTTCTGGAAAAAATTCTTTAAAAATGGGAAAAAAATTCTCCCCACACCTTCCAAGAAAATTTTAATCTCTACTTAATAATAATACTTTATTTATAACCTGCCCTATCTGCCTGGGGGACTCCAGCAAAACTAACAAAGTGGCAAACATTCAATGCTGAAAACAACAAAATAACAATCAGTGCATAAAAAAATCTCAGTATAAAATTATAAAAACTAACTGAAAAAATAACCAAAAATGAAACTTAAATAAACATAACATAACACATCACAAACATTTACAACATGATAAACTCTTAAAAATTAGACTAAAAAGGCATTAAATGCTGAGATGGTGTATAACATCCAACAGACGGATGGTAGGTGTCCAATATCTAGGCGAGAATATATATAAAGATGTACTTGTCTTGTTTCTTGTATAATTCCAAACAACCAAATTCCATGCAAAAATTTACTTCATACTGCACAATTAGAGCACTTAACTGCCACAGTGGTATCCAATAGAATCCTGGGATGTAAAGATGCACTATAGCTGTCAACATGCCATAATATTGAACCATAGATGTTAGATTGAAGTGTTATAACTGTGCTGTATGAAGGAGACCAAAGCCAACAGTAGTAAAGGCACATTGGAGACAGCATGTGAAAGGTGGGGTCTGCCCATGAAGTTCTACCTTGCTTCAGTTGAAGGAAACATATATAAGGACCTCACATGGAGGTCCAAAAGCCTAGAGATAGTGGGGGAAACTGTGGAGCAGCATCCTGTCCTCTTACCATGGTTGGTCATGGGCTGGCATCCTACAATGTTTCCCGGCAGCCCTCAACTTCCTTCCGTGCTGTCCCCGGCTTCTTCAATTACGAGATGGGTAATCACCCAATTCCTCAGGGCTGCCTCTCAACACGCTGCTGGCATGCTGCCAACACGGAGCCCAAAAGAGCTCCACTGGAATTAACTCTGTGCCATTTGATGGGCTCTGGCAGACTCTGTTCTGTGCTGGCAGCATGCAGAGATGGGGAAAACCACCAATTTGATGAGGTAGTGTAGGACATCCTCAGTGAGTAAAAAAACTCAATGTCTTCCATATAGCTTGTTGTTATATTGTGCCTTCGCATTATTACTGACACGGGGATGCTAATTATGGGGGATTTTGGGGACTGTCTGACTCACTGATGGTCACCCAGTGGGTTTTCATGACTGAATGGAGAATCAAACCCTGGTTTCCAGAGCTATAGTCCAATGATCTTCAAACCGTTACAATAATATTTAAAATGACAGTTTTGAAATAATGGATGGCTTTGGACATATCCCCATCATTATCCTCACCCTAATATAAAAGTGGGGGTCCCTGGTGGCACAGCTGCTGAAGTTGTGGACTAAAAGGTCCCAGGTTCAAATCCCGGGAACAGAATGAGCGCCCGCTGTTAGCCCCAGCTCCTGCCAACCTAGCAGTTCGAAAACATGCAAATGTGAGTAGATCAATAGGTACCGCTCTGGCAGGAAGGTAATGGCGCTCAATGCAGTCATGCTGGCCAAATGACCTGGAGATGTCTATGGACAACGCCGGCTCTTCGGCTTAGAAATGGAGATGAGTACCAACCCCCAGAGTCGGTCATGACTGGACTTAATGTCAGGGGAAACCTTTACCTTTTTAAATATAAAAGTGGTGGTACCGCTTCTGAGAATCTGACAATTTTCTAGATGCTGCTTCTGACCATGCAAAATACCTGTATTGGCACCACAAAGATTTCTTGTGCCAAAACAGCCGTCTCCAACTTTGGGCTTGCCAGATGTCTTAGACTACAACTTCCATAGTTTCGCCTGGCAAAGGATGAAGTTGTTGGCTGATATATCTAGAGAGGGTTACTGGTATTATTATTTTTTCGGAGGAAGGTAGAGCTTTGCCAAAGCGTATACAAGCCTGGACGTTTTCCTGCAATCAGACAGACCTAATATGCTTTTTGCCAATAAGACACATCAGAAGTTATTTTCAGGAATTTAATGACAGTAGCAAGAAGGTTTCCTTTAGAAAAGAACAGTGTGATCTGCTCTCTCCTTCTGTAAAGGAGCGGTTGATCAAAGGGTAGAAATTGGCAGAAATGCCAAAGCTCACAGTATTTATTCATCTGTAAGGTAACAGAGTACTTTTAGACTTTTTAGATTAATGACTTCTCTTTTATGGACATCACGAAGGGAAGATATCATCTGAGGCTAAGTTTAAATAAAAGCTTTTCTGTATTATAAATATTATAAATATGTTTCGGCACTTCTGATTTATAAATTTGAAAAAAATAGGAAAAAGATGAAAAAGTCACCTATAACGAAGTCAATTCTTGCACACAGAAGTTCTCAAGCTCACAGACATTGATTAGTTTTAGAACCAGACTAGGCTGTTTTTTGCTGCCAAAGGTTAAGAGGGTAATCCTAGCTCAGCAAGCTGGCCGAGGGTCAGACAAGTTGGCTCTCGTCTGGCTGAAAAGCTGTGTTAAATTCAAACCTGACCTGTGTAGGAATTTTGAAAAATTACTTAGAACTGGTTTAGTTCCAGGATTTTCTGTGGATGTTGAAATCCAAGAATGCTCATGTTCTATTATATACAATGATATGATAAAATTATGTTCTCTATATAAAGTATCAAAATCAAGGTTTGCAGTTTGGAATTAAAAAAAAATATTTTCAAGCTGAGGATGGTTGAATTTGTGGATGCAGAATTTGTGGCTATGGAGGGCAAACTGAACAAGTGTCCTTGAACTGGGGCAGGTTTGGATCTGCAAAAATCTGGAAAATCACAGCTCCCCTGTCACTCCTCCATGCCACTGCCCCCGTTTTGGGCTCTTTTGCTGGCTGGTCTCAGCCAGAGGAGCAATTTCTTTGGAGATTCCTCTGCCCATTGTTTATGATATCAGCTGGCAGAGAGCGCTTATGCACTCATTAGATGCAAACTAACCTAGGAATATGATTGTTTGCATTATTCATGTAGGAAAGAATGTGTCATTTAGATACATTTCTTCTTATCATAGGGACATCTGAGAAAACTCTGCAGTTACCAAAATGAGAAAGCCTTCTCCTACTGCTGCAACTCAGCCTTTTTCTTCCCCTACTCCATGATGATATCCTATTCTCCAATTCTCCTGATTGACAGGGTCGGTCCCAATCTATTCTCTGCCAGCCCACTTTTCTAGCTTCTTTTGAAATGTTCTAGTTTCTCTCTCTCACGTCCCTCTTTTATTTTCAGTTTACTTCCATTACAGCCAACTAAGTTCAAAGTGCAAAAGTATTTTTATTCAAGGAAATAGAGAAGTGGGGGCACAATCCCCCCAGTAGGCTCTAAAAAAGGCAAATTTGTGTAACTTTTGTAGCTTCCTCACTCATAACTTTGGTCATCTTGGCCACATTACTGGCCAAATATATGTGAATTCTGGAGGGTATGTGTTGGGAATCTATTGAGCGGTTAGACTAAAAAATAACTCTCTCTTGGGGTGATTCCTCAAAAATACAGCTGAGTGGCAGAACCACGTTTCATAAGCAGCAGAAACTTACGTGTGGTGAGCCAAGAGAAGCCTTTGTTCCTCAGGATGGCAAAGAATTGCAGAATCTCAATAAAGGTTCAAAATAATTTATTGAGGTAAAAAGAAATCTATTGTAGGTTCTTGAAGCTAACTAGCTCACTAGACTAGCTTCTAAGGAAGGTAAGAAGATAAAAATAACAAAATATCTAAATAGCTACATTTTGCCAGGAGAGAGGGCAAAATGTGGCTTCTCAGGGTGAAGATAAAGCAGAAAGAGAGACAAAATGGGGCTGGCCAAATGGTCAAAGCTTTGGGGCAATTAACATTCCAAAAGATAGAGGAAGTTGCCTCATCCCTAAAGGGTCACATTACTACAACAACAAGGTGAGGAAGTGAGTGTAAACAGGAAAGCAAGAGATGGAAAACAGCAAAGGCCTATCTAGGCATGCATGGGAATATAGAGAGAGTTCTCTCAGTCTAATCATATCCTCTACCTAACTACTTAATACTTGTGCAATCCAGGAAGCCAACCAATAGTATGTGATATAGGGTCTGGTAGGAGACAACAGAAGGAGGGGAACCAAGCATGGAAGACCACTTGTCAATGGTTTCCAACTTTCCATGACTGCTGATGGCAAGCCTTAATTGGCGATCCTCTTTCCTCGGCCTCAGCCTTATTGTGACAAAAAGCAAGGAGAATCATTTGTTGATGGCTATCATTGCAAATGCTAGAGAAGCCTTGATCAGATATGCTACTCTTCCTGCTACCGTGTTTCCCCGAAAATAGGACAGTGTCTTATATTAATTTTTGCTCCCAAAGATGCACTAGGTCTTATTTTCAGGGGATGTCTTATTTTTCCATGAAGAAAAATTCACATTTATTGTTGAACAAAAAAATGAACATTTATTATATACTGTGCAGTAGTTGTCATCACAAACCAGCATAACCAGACAAACTCTGAATCCTATCAAGTATTTCTTATTACTACCAATATTTCCATTTACAACACTCTATGGTATGTACATTTACCGATCTGCTCTGGTGTTCTGTTCTTTGGGCATGCTTCCAAACAAAAACTTTGCTAGGTCTTACTTTTGGGGGAGGCCTTATATTTAGCAATTCAGCAAAACCTCTACTAGGTCTTATTTTCTGGGGATGTCTTATTTTAGGGGAAACAGGGTAGCAAGGCAGAAAGGGGGCAAGCAAATGTGAGAAACATCACCCATCAATACCTGTCATTGTTCATGTACAACGATCCATAAATCCTCTTGGAACTCGCAGGGATCCTTTGGACAGTCTGGAGGATGCCATTTCAATTTTGAGGCAGTTATCTCCCCCACTTATCTGTCCTTGCCCTCCTGCCAACCACAACACAGAAATGTTGGAAGGGAAGAGAAAATAATTGAGTCTGGCTGGGATGGCAGAGAAAACATTAAAATGGGCTTCAGCAGGATTCTGCTTGTTCTCCTGTGCTGATGGGCAGCAAGTGTCCAAGGACACAGATTATCATAAAACAAACAGCTACAAGGGAAGCCAATCCAGTCCAGATCAAACACAGGTAGTCCAAAAAGACGAAGGGGGAAGAGGGTAAAGGTCTAACATGGTTCAGAAATCATAATACAATATCCCAGATAACCAAAGTCAAAACAAAAATGATGAGAAGAGGAGTAATTCAACATGGCTAATCTACAGGTCAGGAATTCCACGATGCCTGTAAACACTGTTGGTCCAGGAGACAGAATAGTTGCCAATAACAAGGATTCATAGCACAAATCAGGAGATTTGCAGATGGCTGGTTTCTACTGAAGGCAGGTGCTTGGTGAATCAACATTTCTTATTTAACAGATGTTGGCTCTTATGAAGCAGCTCCTCTCTCTTTCAAGACAATAGTATATCTTCAGCATCTACCAAGCCTTTCTAAACAGAGAGCTCTCTTCCTGCTTCATCAACTATTTGTTCAGATTTAGGGAGGAGGCTGTCATCTAGAGCCAGAAATTCCTCTCAATTCAACTCCCTGAGGGTGCATCTATTCTACTAATTCAGTTTACTACTTTAACTGCCATGGCTCCCTATATGCAATCAAGGGGTTGCACTTTTACAAGGTCTTTAACCTTTTCTGTCAAAGAATGCTGTTTTTTCACTATAAATTCCATTGCATTGAATTATTGCAGTTACAGTGGTGGCAAGCTGCATTGATTCTAGATATTCCATGAAATTCATCTGATTTCAGAAAATGAGTTATGACTCATTTCTTTTGAATTCTCTGTTATAGAGCTCCAGCACCACAGTTCAGGAATGTGGACTAGAACTCTCTGGCAGAGAGGTCTAAATGAATCACAGAACTACAAATCCCAGACTGAGACATGACACACTGAAGTGGGTTTAAACAGTTATAACTGCATTGCATAGATATAAAGTATGAATTCGTTTTTCATTGCCTCAATGGCATGTCCACCAAAATGGGAAGAGTACACAGAACTCCATGGGGCTTGCTTTATGCTCAGACTTAGCCATGTCTAACTTTAAGTGGATTCGAGGTTCAACTGGATTTTGGGGTAGTTAATTTTAGCTGACTTGGAGGCCCCTGGTGGCACAGTGTGTTAAAGCGCTGAGCTGCTGAACTTGCGGACCAAAAGGTCCCAGGTTCAAATCCCAGGAGCGGAATGAGCCCCAGCTCCTGCCAACCTAGCAGTTCGAAAACATGCAAATGTGAGTAGATCAATAGGTACCGCTCTGGCAGGAAGGTAACGGCGCTCCATGCAGTCATGCCAGCCACATGACCTTGGAGGTGTCTACGGACAACGCTGGCTCTTCAGCTTAGAAATGGAGATGAGCACCAACCCCCAGAGTCAGACATGACTGGACTTAATGTCAGGGGAAAACCTTTACCTTTTACCTAATTTTAGCTGAATTTAAGCTGCCACTTGTGATGGAGCCCTCATCTGGGTTGTCTTCCTGCAGCCCAACCCTTGGACTCCTATCAATTATCTTGTTCTTTTACTTTAAGGTCCCTTAAACTCTGGGGACTCTTTTTTTTTAAAACAACCCTATCTTTCCTACATGGGCCAATCTAACCCTTTCACATACAAACTTATATTTTTTCTATTTACTTTCCCCATGGCAAATCATGAGCTGTCATTGACTGCCTCGCCTCTACCTAGGCTTACTCAGCTTCTTGCTTCATACCTATAAAATGAGGCAGATTAGTTATTTTGCTTTCAGAGTAATTTCAGAGCCCAACATATTTTGCTGTGTGATGTAGAATAGGAAAGTGTCCCACATAGCCACAGGTCAAATATCTTAAGCCAGGCAAGCTATTTGGACCTGGTAAAAGGTAAAGGTTTCCCCCTCACATTAAGTCCAGTCATGTCTGACTCTGAGAGTTGGTGCTCATCTCCATTTCTAAGCCAAAGAGTTGGCATTGTCCACAGACACCACCAAGGTCATGTGGCCGGTATGACTGCATGGAGCGCCATTCCCCTCCCACCATAGTACTTATTCATCTACTCACATTTCCATGTTTTCTAACATATTACTAATCTTTGGACCTGTTCCTCAAGCAATATTGCTGTCACCAGTATATTATTTTTCTCTGATTTTTATCATGTCAGAAGTGACTTGAGAACATATTGCAAGTCGCTTCTGGTGTGAGAGAATTGACCATCTATAGAGATATTGCCCAGTGGACGTTCAGATGTGTTACTATCCTGCTGGGGGGCTTCTCTCATTTCCCCGCAAGCTAGAGCTGACAGATTGGAGCTCACCCCATCTTACAGAATGGAACCGGCTACCTTCAGGTCAGCAACCCAACCTTTAGATCAGCAATCCAGTCAGCAGATGGCTGATGAGAGGTAAACATAAGGTACAAATTGTGCAGAAATAATCTATCAAGGGCATGGAATTGTTAGTGGCAAAACATTGGATAAAGGGTAGAGGGAATATATTAATCTTATGACACCCATTCCATTTTATTACACTGACATTTATGCCTCCCATGTTAACTGAAGTAAGCCTTTGATTTTGTTCTTTAAACGATCAACACAATGTTTTGGGCATTTCTCTGGAGCTAGGTAGCATTTTATATATAAATGGTTTCTGATTTAGAGTTGTTGATTTGCTTCTTTCATCTATCATCGTAATCATCGGGGTTGCCTGTGCTCTCCTTTATTTCAGGTTTATCCCATCTTCTTGGCAAAGCTGGCTCTTTTGTGCTGATTTTAATGACAGGTCTCTGTAGCTCATTATCCAATTAGCTGGTAACCTCTGCTCCAGAGGATTAGAATTGATTGGCCCAACAGATCCAAGTTACAGCATTTGTAAAATCCAATGAATGTATATTTGTTATAAAAAAATAAAGCAAAAGGGGATGAAATTAACTTGTTCTCGAATCTAATAGAAGGCAATATGAGCATCAAATGAAAGTCAAGATCTATTGCCTTTTGATGGATGTTCATCCATATCTGTCTTATTAGTGCTTTAAACAGTTTAGAAGTCAGTTTAAATATCATTACATTAATGTTAAAATCAAATCCTTCTGGAAATTGTAGTACGGATGAATTAATGGCCCTTGCAGAAATTCTTGCTGTCTATGAGTAGCTTCCTGAGAATTATAGCTCCAATTTTTTCCTAGAATGGATTCTGTTGCATGTAAACATGCTCTGAAAATGGTTTAGATCTTTAAGGTGGGTATGTACAGTCTTACCAACAAACAATTGACTAAAATCAACCAAATAGATTTCATATACAAGTTCATGCTGATCATTTCTGTAGATTTCTTCCTCTAATTTTTGTTCTCCTTCAGTTCTCTTTTTGTAAGCCAGGTGAGACCTTTCTACTTTTCTAAATACTTCAATTTATTTATTTATTTATTTATTTATTACAATATTTATATCCCGCCCTTCTCACCCAACAGGGGACTCAGGGCGGCTTACAATAAAACAGACATATAAAAACAGTACAATACACTATAAATCAGTTAAAAAATTAACTTACATATAACATTCATAAAATGCATTTATAAAATATAGGTAGGCGTGTACAAGTTTAAAAGACTGGGTCTGTCAATTGAGTTCCAGTATACATAATAGTAATTAATGCTGCTGATTCTTATTCGAAAGCCTGGCCCCACAACCAAGTTTTTACCTTCCTACGGAAGGATAAAATAAATAAAATAAATAAAATAAATAAATAAATAAAACAATTTATTGTTTTTCCCCACCATTAGCAAGTAAAAATACACAGGGTTGGTACAGAAATGGACAACTTAACAGATCAAGGAGCTGGAGTAGCTCCCCTATGAATAAGGAGTGGGAATTTTTTTACTTGTTTGAGAAAGGAAGGAGAGACATGCTATCTTTCCAACTCAGGGTGACTCTAAGGCAAACCTACCGTGTTTCCCTGAAAATAAGACAGTGTCTTATATTAATTTTTGCTCCCAAAGATGCACTAGGTCTTATTTTCAGGGGATGTCTTATTTTTCCATGAAGAAGAATTCACATTTATTGTTGAACAAAAAAATGAACTTTTATTATATACTGTACAGTAGTTGTCATCATAAACCAGCATAACCAGACAAATTGTGAGTCCTATCAAGAATTCCTTGTTACTACCATTATTTCCATGTACAACAATCTATGGTACGTACATTTACCAATCCAGCATGCTCTGTTTGGTGGGCATGCGTCCAAACAAAAACTTCACTAGGTCTTACTTTCAGGGGAGGCCTTATATTTAGCAATTCAGCAAAATCATTACTGGGTATTATTTTCAGGGGCTGTCTTATTTTTGAGGAAACAGGGTATCACAGGGTTGTCTTGGCAAGATTTTTCAAAGTGGGTTTGTCTTTGCTCTCCTCTGAGGCTGAATCTTGCCCAAAGTCACCCAGTGGGTTTCCAAGGCTGAGTACATATTAACCCAGAGTCATAGTCCAGGACTAAAACAACTACACAATGCTGTCTTTCATGAGACAATGCTGTCTTTCATGTAAAGCATATAAAACAAGGTGGTGAGAAGTTGTCCTTCCCACTCTTTCACACCAATACAATTTAGGGTTCTCCACTAAAGTTGAGTGGCAACAGCAGATTCCAGGCCGATGAAAGGAAGCACATCTTGATACAATGTGTTGTTGTTAACCAATGCTGTTCACAGCTACATGGCAGTGGCTGGATTTACACTGCCAAATAATGCAGTTTGAATGTCATTATATGGTCAGTGCAGTTCAATGCAGTTCAAACTGCTTTATATGGGTCTACACTGGCTATATGATGCAGTTCAAGCTGCATTATTTGGCATTGTAGATCCAGCCAGAGTTATGGTTACCAAGTTGGATGGCTGGTAACCATAACTCTGGCTGGATCTACACACTGCCAAATGGTTGGATAAATCCATGGAGGTGGAGACCATCTATGGGTACTATTCAGGGTGGCTAGCTATGTATCAAAGTAATATTGTGAAAATATTGTGACATGAAAAGGTGATAATGTTGGGGAAAGAGGAAAAAAGTAGGATAAGAAGAAGTCCACATTTCAAATTATTTAAGTCAATGGTTCTCAGCCTGTGGGTCCCCAGGTGTTTTGACCTACAACTCCCAGAAATCCCAGCCTGTTTGCCAGTTGTTAGGATTTCTAGGAGTTGACAGCCAAAACATCTGGGGACCCAGAGGTTGATAACCACTGATTTAAGTGGATAATTGAAGCCATGAACCTAAGTTTGTAGGTTCTGTGCAGGGCTATTAACGACAGAATCTCTTGCAGGTCTCTCATTCATAGGGTGTCCAACCATGTTAAAATAACAACAACAAATCTGAGACAATTATGTCTCTACTAACTGCTGGGAGATGTAAGATGGCAAATGCAGTAGCAACTGTGGGTCAAAGTTCTATCTCAGTGCTGCAAGGGCATTAATCTTGATCAGTGCATTTATGTTGCAGACTGAAAGGGCAAGAACAACTTTTCTTTCCTGGGTGTGCAATGGCAACTGGATAGCTTGACCCACAGCTACTGATTAGCCATGGAGCGATCCCTGGGCACTGTCCAGTTACCCAAGAAAGAAAGTGAAATTAAATTATCACTTTCCAGAGTAAGGCTTCTCCAATCCTCTTAGAGAGAATACATACATGAGACATAGCCAGAATCTTCCAACTATTATGGCCAACAGCAGCTTTAAGATGCAGTTTGGATTGATGGTTTTAAAACGAACCTTTCCCAAGTGCTGGTTATCAATAGGCTGTCACAGTGAGCATGGAGAAAAAGCAAGCTTAATCCTATAGGTTTTGCTGAGACCAATTTTCAACTAACCCTTCTTATTCTTATTCTAGAACTGTACCTATTCATAGCCATTTGGAGGTCAGAGAGGCAGTGGATAGATAAAGTAAATAAGGAATTAATAAAGAAACACACCACACAACTCAGATTTAGACCAATTTGTGATTTCCATTTATCTCATCTTATGAACAAGTTTTCCATTCCTTCAGTTTAAATGCTTTCTAGCTTTGAAATCTTCTCTCTGCCACTGTTATTGAATTCTACTTCTGGAACTTGACGGTAGATGAATTGTGTTCTCTCTCCATGGAAATCATTTAATTTGAAAATGCCATAAACAGCCAGAGTGGCTCTGAAAATTGTTTATGGTCACTACCGAGCCATGAAGGAGGAACTGGAGATTTGTGGAGAGATGTCTCCAAAGATTAATAGTCTTACAACTGTTTAAATGTCTCTGAAACATTTATTGTATTGGGGCCATTTACTGCACAGCTCTCAAATTACTAAACCGGACTTGTTAACAGCAAAACTTTTAGAGGTTTTCTTTTGTTTCTCTGGACTGAGTCAGAAAGGACAGGCTGATACTGTAGCCCAAAATGGCTTGCTATGTACCTCATCCATCCAAGGATAATCAGATGCAACTTTTTATGTGCAAGGATTCCTGCAGTCGACACAGTGCACTATACCTGAGAGTAGATTTACATACTGCAAACATCATGTCAGATCTCTACCAGAGTGATGAGGATGACAATGACAATGATGAGATTAGCAATTGACAGAATTCTGCATCATGGTCCTCAATCAAATGTACAAACATCTAAGTAATATCAAGCAAATGTGGATGGTTATTGACCAGTAGTGTATCTACAAATTTCAGGGTAGGGGAATCTGTAGCTGGAATGTCTAATGGTCCCAGATCTAAGCATGGACTTCATCTATGTTTCATACACAGTGTATACACAGAAGTAATTTTAGAAACAGTATTTTTAATGATTCCGTGCACAAAACAAATATTGTGTGCACTGAATCATAAAAAAATAGTGTTCATATTTCAAAAAAATTTCAGGTTTTTTTTTGGAATAAGAGCCTGTAAATACATATTTGGAAATGTATTTACACGCATTGGCTGAGACCCTGAATCAAAGGGATATGGTGCATAACCTTGCAATTGTGATGATTACTATTTGTATCCCATCCTTATCCCCAAAATTGGAACCCAAGATGGCTCACAGTTTTAAAAAACTCAACACAGCTAAAACCATGCAAAAATTAACAGTGAATAAAAGACAATTCTGCAAGGCTAGAAAGGAAAATAACTGATTTTAGATAACTGATTTTAGTGTTTATGTACATTTATGGTTTATTTTATGTTCCGGCATTGAATGTTTGCCGTATATATGTTGTGCTCCACCCTGAGTCCCCTTCGGGGTGAGAAGGGCGGAATATAAATGTTTTAAATAATAATAATAATAATAATAATAATAATAATAATAATAATAATAATCCTTCTCACAAAGGTTTGAAATGGGTTAATTAGGATAAAATTTGTAATAGTTTCCCATCACTTAAGAAAACCTCATCCTGGTCATTACAATTATAACTTTAAAAGTTGCAGCGATAATGCAAAAGGATCGAATATATCCCTTATTGAGGACCTCATCACATGAAGTTACCTAACGTGGGTGACAGTAGGAGGCTTCACCAGGCAGTGTGGTGAATCCAGCGAGTAAGGGGAATCCATCACCCCATGCCCCACATCGTCTGCAGTGATGCCTTTCCCATCACACGGGAAAAAGCATTACTTCCTGGCTTCCCCCAGTGCTTGCCTCTGATGTTCTCCTTGCCTCTTCTTAGGACACATCCAGCATAGTTTGGGGATGGAGCCCTGATGGCAGTAGCTCTACATCGTTTGATGGGAACTCTCAGGCTCCATCCCTGAATTCTGCTGGATGTGTCCTATGACGGGCTCAAACTTCAATGAGGTCCTAAGTCATGATTGAGAGCCAGCATGGTTTGAGTGCTGGACTCTGGAGACTAGGGTTCAAATCCCCTCTTGGCCAAAACTAGGTGACCCTGAGAAAGTCACACTTTCTCAGCCTCAGAGGAAGACGGTGGCAAGCCTCTTCTGAACATGTATTGCCTACAATTGGGTTGCCTACAATCACAAATCTCATTATGGGCCTCATAACAAAGTTGAGACAAAGCATCCCCATTTCGCCTGGCATATGGGAGAAAAGAGATGTTCAGGGGGCAAATCTGTTGCCCCACATGCAGTTCCATCTCGGCGATGCAGATCGCCCTCTCAGCAAGGCCCCATACTTTCATTCCGATTGGGGCAGGGCCTCTGCCAGAAGTCACACGATGCCATGTGATGCCATGGGCCGGGCTGTGGCACAGGCTGGTTAGCAGCCAGCTGCAACAAATCACTCTGACCAAGAGGTCATGAGTTCGAGGCCAGCCTGTGCCTGCGTCTGTCTCAGTCTCTGTCCTATGTTATGGCATTGAATGTTTGCCTTATATGTGTGCAATGTGATCCGCCCAGAGTCCCCTTCGGGGTGAGAAAGGCAGAATATAAATAAATACTGTAAATAAATAATAAATAAATAAATGTGATGTCCAGAGTGGGGCTTCGCCGATTAGATGGGGTTAAAGCATCCTAGGATGCTGAGGTTGAAAGGCACACAGCAACTAATTGTGATGTAATTCAGACACACCTTCATTACTGGAACAAGGGTTACTAGTAAGTAGTGACTTTTGAATTCTGCTAAGAAAGTCTATTGTGAAAGCGATCAACACTGAATTGTATATCAACCCTAAATTCACAGAGATGGAGGCTGTCATTCCAGCACTGTTAGACTGCCGTGAATTCCAGATGCGTTTGTGTCACAGAAAGATATCTTTCCCCGTGAAAGCTGGAGCTGAAACATTTAGTGGAATTGCTCAGCCACGGATGGGTCTAATCCCAGCTTGGCGACCCACTGATGTCAGAAGCCTGAGTGCTAAATTCTCCACTGGAGAGGAGCCAAGACTGCTGTCGGCAAGACCATACGAAGCACTAACCCATTTCTATCTTGCTAACATGCTGGTGAGCATCGGAGCTCAAAAGCAACATACTTGCCTCGTTGCTCTGATTCGCAAGATGTAATTATTTCCCCAGGAGTGCTAAAGTAATTTCTAGTCCTTATGGAAGAACTTAACAGCAAAGGCTTGTTCTGCTCCCAGTTCGAACTGAACTAGGATGCAATGCCAGTACAGAGTAATGAGCCTGCATTTAACTTTGTGGATGGGAAAATGGCTGCTACTTTTCTTTCCAATTGAAGAAATGGAGAAAATCTACTTCCTCTCCAACAGAATGGGAATGAACCTGCATGCAATTTCCACGTTTGTTTTTTTTATTTTATTCTTTCCTTTTTCTTTTTATTAAAACTTTGTTTCAAGTGTTTCACTCTGTGCTTGGGAAATTATTTGTTAAGGCTACAACTCCAAAAATCTAGAAAAAGATATAAAAAGAAAGATTAAGATCTTGGAAGAAGTAAAATTTGAACTACTCTGAGAATCTCTGTCTCTGAGAGTTGAATTAGAGTGCCAATAATTGTTGCAAGAACTTTGGGAACTGTAGCACAGAAATAACTTTCCAGGATCTTAGGACACATCTATGCTGTAGAAATAGTTTAACACCATTTTAACTGTTATGGTTCAATGCTGTGGAATCATGGAAGTTGTAGTTTTCCAAGGCTCTTAGCCTTCTCTGCCAAATAGTGCTAATGCCTCACCAAACCATAAAATCCAGGATTCCATCACATTGAGCCATGGCAGTTAAAGTAGTGTTGAATTGAATTTATTATACAGTATAGGTGCACCTTCCATTGATCTAGCAATCTATTTTCCTTCCATTGATAATAATAATACACTATTTATATTCCACCACCGTCTCCCTGAAGGGACCCGGGGTGGCTTACAAAGGCACTCCAAGATGCCCATATAAGATACAGCAAGTAAAAAACAGTACAAGTAACATAAAATTATAAAAACAACCCCTGTAACACATATAACATAAAATTAAAAAGAATACAAATTAAAAAACCATCAGTAAATAAAAAAACTAGCAATCATCGATTCAGAAAGTGTCAAGTGTCCTTCTTTCCTTCCTTCCACCCCAATTCTGTTTGACTGATTTTTAAACAAGTGTATTATTTATTATTTAAGGAAATGAGCCACTGTATCTCTTTGATTCTGGCTAATTAAAAAATAAATAAATATAGAATTTAGAAAAAAATCCCTAATTGTGAAGAATTCAGATGGAATATGGGTGAAAGGTTGGCATGATTAAATTCCTGTGAGTTAAACACACAGCTGAGCACTTTAGACACCATGATGTAAGTTAGAGATGGGTGGATCAGTCTGCCCTGAAAATAATCCAGAAAAAAAACTGGATTAATTTCCTGGACATCTGCTGGACACCCAAAAAGTTAATCTGGATTTCGGATTAGGTGTGGATTTGGCATCACGTCCTGGTCATAGCAGAGCATGATGTCATGGCCACGTACAAGGGCTGGAGGCTGAAATTCCATAGCTGTCATCTTCAGAGAATTGTAATGGCCAATTTATTCTCTGAACAGAATCTTTCTTTCTTCCAAGGAAGCCTGTGTAGGCTCACTGCTTTCAAACAAGCATGTCACTGGGTATACATATGGAAAATAATAGTTGACCTCCCACCTACCTAAAGTAACTAAATGGAATATATAGCTGGATTAAGGCATTTGGATCAGTTCCAAAACAGTGTTGGTTTTTTTCATATGTTATGATTTTGGAGAGTCAGCTTTGTACTGTGGCGGAATGGTTATGAGAAATGCTACCGTTGATGCTTCATGCATCATACTTCATGACCTCACTAAGGCTCATCCTTGTCATATCAACTTTGTAACATCACCACCACCTGAAGATATCACAAGTCCTTAAGTCTTAGGTTTCAGCTCTGAAATCCCAGAGTTTGGGATAGACCTGACCCAATAATCCAGGTCATGAGGCTTGACACTAGTTAACTCCAGTTAGTCCAAAGTAAAATACACTCATTGAAACAAATCTACATTTTGAATCTCTATTTTGCAATATTTTTAATGGGCTGAGTCTAGCTGGGAATAGATTCAAGTTTACATATGTCATCCCTCCAGATTTTTGACTTTTGTGGATTTTATTATTCACGGATTTGATTACGAATGTTCTCTCTAGGTCCTCCAATGTACTCTACAGTCAACATCCAGCAGAAGTTGACCATATAATTGTGATGGAAAACCTAGAAATTATTAAAGAGTTGTTTTATCTCATTCCCTCCCTGCCACCGCCCACAACTTCTGTATCAATGGTTTTTCACTTGTGTGGGGGTCCTTTACCCCTAATCCCAGTGAATGTGAAGGTCTATCTGTAGTAGATTTCTGGACTCAGAAAGATAACAAGAGTAAAATGGTCAATGCTAGTGTAGAGTAAGAGAAGTTTATATGTAATCTGATGTGACTGCAAAGCACAACAGAAATATTTGCTGGAGATCGTGAGTGAGCAGAGGAAGCATGATCTCAGGCAGAGGTAAACATGAGAACTATGATTCAGAGGGAAGCAGTTGAATTTGTAAGTATGGATTATTTTATATGAGTAGAAGATAAATGGCAGAATGTTCAAGGAAAGAAGTCCACCATGGCCAGATACGGCATTCAAAAAGCATACAAGGTCAAGGTGGTAGCAAACTATGAAGGCACTCTGAACTGAATGCAGTATTTCAAAAGAGGGCTGATGAGTTCATACAAAGATATGCACATGCATAAATGAGCTAGTCTGAAAGATGTTTCTAGTCCAGTTCCCTATTCAATTGCGTTTTATTACAAGTAACCAATTCCTGATGAGAAAGTCACTCTTGACATTTCCAGGACTCATGTGGTCTAGCAACACAGAGACCTTTCCTTGAAAAGAAGAAACTATACATCAGTGCAATAAATGAAGCACCAGCATTTGCTTTGCTTCTAAATTATGAAAAGCTGGTCTGAGAATTGAGCTTTTCCATGAAGGAAAGACATGGATGGATGAGTTTTTTTTTCTAGTCCCTGTCACTTGCATGTATTCAATTGAACCACTATTTGGGCCAAGTTTTGTATGACTCTGAATTATTTTTTTAAGGCTTAAAAGTGCACTTTTAGCTTTAGATGCAGCACCTCCTATTGTGCACATTTTTGTACACTAGTTTCCTTAATACATGTATTTTTTGATGGCCATTTCTGAGATGAAAACTTCATTGCAAAATGTAGAGAAATGTATTACCCAGAGGACTGCTGTGCTCCACTCTATTACTTTTCTGGAGGAAATGTCAGAAAAGTGAACTGAAGGCTAAATAAGGTAGAATTATGTTGAAAGGAAAAGTCTGTTTAGCTAGAGAAAGTGTGAGTTCTTAGGGATTTCAAATGAAGTTGTCCAGGGCATTCTGACTGGTATATCAAATATCTTGATGTTTACTGCTCAGCCTGCTACTTCGAACACCAATGTGTGTTGCAAAGAATAAGTGTGATCTGCATAGTTTGGAAACTTTGCTTGTTGGTTGTTGGCCAATTTTTATTACTGTCATATCCTTTTTTTATCGGTTGGTTCAGGGATGGGCAAAGTGTGGTACATGGGCCGCATACGGCCTTAAGGGACCACCTAATGAGCAAGAGATTTTTGTCCCCAAATGCATCCTCACTATGTTTTGACCCCCTTGGCCCAATGTGGAAGCATTCTTGCTGTTTTGACCTCCTTGGCTCAGTTTACATACCTGCCAGTTTGCAGGAATAAGTCCAGTGAATCCTCCGTTGTTTCACTTTTCAGCTGCTTCTAATGTGCTAGTTTCTCTCTCCTCTCCCCACTTTCCCCTTTTGTTTTCAGCTTACTTCATTTGCTGCAAACATTAGTTTAATTTCCAAGTACTCTGTGAACTCAATAGGAAAAAGAGAGGAAAGGATGGACTCCTGTCCATCCCTGTAGGCTCAGGCAAAGGCAAACCAAGGCAGCCTTTCCTAGCAGATCTGTTCTTCCCCATTAATACATTTTGCCATCTTGACAAAAATCTGAGGCTGTCTGGCCACCCTTGTCCCAGTTTTTGTCCATGAAGTGTTGCAAGACACAAATTTAGATATAGGAGAAGACTTTTTGAAACAGAACATGCTTTAAAAATGGCTTCTGGCTCCCTGCCTCCCCCTGTAAAAGACATCTGCTGGATTTAGAATGGTCCAAGGTTAAAGAAGGCTAAAAACATGACCACATACATTTGGAGGCATTTCTGGCGAGGTATGTGCATGGTGGGCACACTCCTCCTTGGTCTCCTTGTTGGATATCCTTCTACAGTTGATTATCCATGGGTTAGTTGTTTTTGTTGTTGCTGCTGCATAGTTCATAAAAATTCTATATAAAGCTGTTTAACTTTCTGTTTGAAAGAGACATTGGACTTGTGCTGCCTCATTAAATAAAGTGCTGTGTTCAATCTTCTGTATATGACATTCTCTAATCCCAAAGGGGTTTTTTTCCTCAACAAGTCCAGGAAGCGTAAACTAAGCCAGTTTACTTTAAAATGGGACTCTGAATGGTTTCTAGCCTTTTGTGAGCAGGGTACTAAGAGAGTCTTCTTTTTTCTCATTGGAGCCCTGACTAAGCTGCTGACTAAACAGGTGTCAACATGCCTAGAGTATGCAAATGGAGAACAAATATACATTTGGAAAAGTGAAATATTATAGCATTTTTGGCGGTGGGGAGGAGCATGATTTGTAGCCAAACTATGGGCAAATATACACAGGATAAGTTAGCCTGGTCTAAATCTGTCCTTAATGCAGTGCCATATTCACACATGTGTTGAATCTGGGGACATTGTTCTACATCTTCCCACTGGGCTATCATTTCATTAATGTCACTGTTGCTCTTAGTTTGACACAGGGATCTCTACTGATGTCAGAACAGGGCATCTGTGCCACCAGCAAAAAGGAGAAGCTCAGGTTTCTCTCTTTTGTGCTAGTTCTGCAGTTCAGAAGAGGCACCTGCAATGGTCATGAACTTGGATGGAGCCCGATAGCTAGCTAGGAGTGGCAAAGATGGTATATGGGCATGACCCATCTCCTTTCCCTGCACTGATCAGTTGCCACTTACACTGATGCAGTCGCAAGTCCATTTATTTATTTACATCATTTGTATACTGCCTTCCTCCCCTAGGGAACCCTAAAGACCATGAGGGAGGACACAGATCTGATGTCACTGGGGAGGGGGTTCCACAGCCTGGGGGTCACCACTGAGAAGGCCCTGTCTCTCATCCTCACCAATCGCATCTGTGAAAAAGGCAGGATTGAGAGCAGGGCCCCTCCAGATGATCTTAGATTCCAGGTGGGCTCATAGGGGAATATATGTGGATGGTCTACAGACGTCACACTCAACTCCTAGAGTGTTTCCATCAGCATTGCCTCAGAAAAACCCTGCAAATCTCTTGGGAAGACAGGCAGACAAATGTCAGCGTGCTGGAAGAAGCAAAGACCACCAGCATTGAAGCGATGCTCCTACCCCATCAGCTCCGCTGGACTGGCCACATTGTCCGAATGCTCGATCACCGTCTCCCAAAGCAGTTACTCTACTCAGAACTCAAGAATGGGAAACGGAATGTTGGTGGGCAGGAAAAGTGATTTAAAGATGGGCTTAAAGCCAACCTTAAAAACTGTGGCATAGACACTGAGAACTGGGAAGCCCTGGCCCTTGAGCGCTCTAATTGGAGGTCAGTTGTGACCAGCAGTGCTGCGGAGTTCGAAGAGGCACGAATGGAGGGCTTAAGGGAGAAACGTGCCAAGAGGAAGGCAATACAGTACACACACACACACATACAGAGTGAGATATCTTGGATATGAGACCCAAATCTAAACATGAAATTTATGAGTTTTATATATATCTTATATCCTGAAGGTAGTTTTATACAGGATATTTCAAATACTTTTTGTGCATCAAAGAAAGATTGTGTACACTGAACTATTGGAAAGCAAAGGTGTCACTGTCTCAGCCACCCATGTGGATACTTTTAGATTTTGAAATATTTCAGAATTCTGAATAAGGAATGCACAACCTGTTTCAGGAAAGGGATCAAATACTTTGGTCTTTCACTCATGTATTTTCAAGGTTCCTTTTTGCCAATAACACTGGAGCTTTATTACTCACATTTGGAGATAAAGTGTAATTTCTTCTTAGTTTGATATGAATTTTCTGTACTGTATGTAACATCCAATTTGACCCACAGAACTCTTCTACCATCTGAATGTTGGTTTTTTTTTTTAACCATTAACAAAATCTTCCAGCACTTCACAAGTTTGTTAAATTGTTACACTTCTTCATAACAGTAAGTTGTCTGGAAGAGAAAGATTAATATTTGACTTTGCCTAAGGTCATTCTGAGTTAAACCAGTGCAATTTAATATACCTTTCACCCATATTCCTTGTTTTTACATTTTCCTGGCCTCAATATTTGGTTCCCACCTATAAGACAGAAGACGCTGTTGACCTTGTAAACAATGCATAAACCTACTCTTAAGTCATTTTATTTATTGTTTTAATTTAAAATTGCTGTCAGATGAAAGGTCAGCTGGAAAAGCTCTCAAACTGGCTACCGAGCTGAAATATGCACACTAACCAGAAAAACAAATACTGGTAAACAATTAAAATCATAGAGTAAAAGCAGAAAAGCCAGCAGTATTGAAGGGGTAGATAGCTCTACCTGTCATGCTTTCTAGAATGGACACACTTTGTTTGGTTCCACTTAATTCATCTTGTATGCATTTTTGTATGTATGTGTGTGTGTGTGTGTGTATGTTTGTGTGTTTATATATATATATGTATATACATATATCCCTTCTTGCATTCCTTAATCTGTTAACGGAACCATATTTTTTCAATCAATTTCCCCTATTTTATACTTTGGGGAGAATAAGCTTTCCTTAATGTACATGTTTTTGTACGTTTTGCACACATTGTTTTGAACAGAGAGCTGTAATGGAACAAAGAAGTGAAAAATTAGAGCCCGTTCACACGAAAGTATAATTACACTTTACCCATTATGGATGCCTCCCATGGAATGCTGGGATTTATAGTTTGGGGAGACATTATTCCTTATAATATTTCCAAGATGAGAATCTGGATACATGCCCTTAAACAACATTTTCATGTGGTCGAACTGGCCAAAGCTATTAGTGAGAAAGAACACACACACTACTTTTGTCTTTCCCTGAAGGTATAGGAAAGGAAGGATTCCACTTCTTCAGTCCTTTACATCTGGCTGATTTTTTTTTTCCGTGTCAGGAGTGACTTGAAAAATTGCAAGTAGCTTCTGGTGTGTGAGAGAATTGGCTGTCTGCAAGGACGTTGCCCAGGGGACTCCCAGATGTTTTACTATCCTGTGGGAGGCTTCTCTCATGTCCCCGCATGGGAAGCTGGAGCTGACAGATGAAAGCTCACCCCGCTCCCCAGATTTGAACTGTCGATCTTTCGGTCAGCAGTCCTGCCGGTACAAGAATTTAACCCATTGAGCCACTGGGGGCTCCTCTATCTAGCTGAGTAAACTGAGTGCAAACAACTTTTGGAGTTTGCAGCAACTGATATAAGCTGAAAACAAATGTGGAGGTAGAGAGAAGACATGGAACGTTTCAAAGGCAGTTGAAAAGTGGTAAAAGGAGATAAATTGGGACTGTCCCCACCAAATCAGAAAAGTATCAGCATGCTATGTTAAACATCAACTATATTTGTTCAGAATCTGTCCTTCAAATAGAAAAAAAGGTCTTACAAATGAGAGTGTGTGCACATCCACGAACCTACTTTTGAGGCACTGCTCTCACCCTGAACATTAAACATTTAGAAAACACTAAATAATCCACAAGAGGCAGCATAGTATAGTGACTTTGAGTGTTGCACTACGACTGTGGAGACCAGGGTTCGAATCCTCATTTGGTCTTGACCCTGGGCAAGTCACATGCTCTCAGCTCCAGAAAACCCTGTGATACATTTGTGTTGATGTGCTATAAGTTGAAACGGAGTTCAAAGCACACAACAAGAAAAAAGTAAGCCATACTTTTGGATGTGAAGATGCTCTAGAACAGGGCTTTTTTGTGGCTGAGGCTCCCACTTCCACAAAACACTGCGATCCTCACGAATGACAGACCTGGACGAAACTTGGCACACACATCTCCCGTGACTCACTTTGCATCCTGGTGAGGTTTGGGGAAAGATGGATTGGCAGTAACTTCATCTGCTTTCACAGACCACTGCGACCCCCACCAATGAGGGACCTAGACCACACTTGGGAAACAGAACCCCTCCCATGATCCACTTTACATCCTTGAGAGGTTTGGAGGATGATGGACCACAGACTATGGGATTTGCAGTACTTTAATAATAATAATAATAATAATAATAATAATTTTATTCTTGTATCCCGCCCCGTCTCCCCGTAGGGACTCGGGGTGGCTCACATGGGGCCTTGCCCAACATCACAATATAAAAACAAATCAAAACACATAAATTTACAACAATAAATCAACAATATCAGTAAAATCATCATAAAAACAATATTACAGGAAAAAAGCGTTAAAAACAGATATAAAACACAAGTCTAGGCCAAAGGGCGAATGTGTCAAATCGGGGGGAGGTAGTTACGTAATTGACATAGTCATTAAAGTACTAGAAATGACAATAATGACAATAAGAAGGCGAATCAGTGGGTCTATTATTATGTAGGCAGACAACTTGAACCAACAGGATTCACTCATCAAAGGCTTTCCGGAAAAGCCAGGTTTTCAGGTTCTTCCTTTCACCCACTTCCAGAGACCACTGTGAGTTCCAGTTGGACACAGACCATCCCCCCCCCCCATGACTGACTTAACATAAGGAAGGAGTTTGGGGGGAACTGATCTTGCATTTTGGGAGTTGTAGTTCACCTGCATCCAGAGAGTACTAAACCCATATGATGACAGATCTGGACCAAATGTGGCACACAGATACAATATGGACAACTTTGAATACTGATGGGGGTTGGGTGTGATTGACCTTGCATTCTGGGAGTTGTAGTTCACTTGCATCCAGAGAGTACTGAACCTAGACAATGACGGATCTGGACCATACATGGCACACAGACCAACATGGCCAATTTTGAATACAGACGAGGTTTGGGGGTGGTTGACTTTGGAATCTGGGAGTTGTGGTTCACCCACATCCTTATGCATTTTCTAATAGGAGCATTCATAAAAAACACAATAGCAAAGATGGACTCTTTCTAATAAAGTGTTACAAATTGCCTAACTATTAGGTAAAAACAAAAAAAAAATCTAAAAACAAACAATGCCTTTTTCAAATAACCCAGGCACTGCCGAGTACCCAGGCTAGTAGGAGTATAACATCGGTATAAATATCAAACATTTACTGATAATGAATCAGCATTTGCAAGGCTTGCTAAACATGCTGATTTTCTTTTTTTGTGGAGTACAGCTGAAGCATTTTCTGCAGAATCTACTGTAAACAATGCATGTTGTTGCCAACAGATTTGTGAAAGCAGATGGGATACAGAAACCGTTTACTATTGCCAAATGTTTCATCACCCCACTTTTGAGCTAAGGGGACCCCACAGTTCAAAAAGCAATACTTTAGAATGGAGTATGTGGTCTAAAAATAAAAGTGGCTGCTGCTGGTTTTGCTCTGCCTGTAGATTGACCACAGCTGTGGTGAGCTGCTTTAATTGCTCAGCCAGGCATCCTGGTTCCAAAGCACTAGATGACTTTGAAGGTCAGTCAACATTTGAAACATTGGACATTGTTAATTAGCAGTTCAAAGCCATATGGACAGACTGAATGTCCTGGCCCAAACCAAGTCCCATTTATGAACTGGCTGCTACATCCTGGACCACATGTGCTGAATGGGTTGGTTACAGTTGAATCCAGGCTGGGCAGCACCAGTACATAGCATTTGGAAAAAGTTAAGTTCCTTGTAAGACTCAGGCCTAGTGATGCTTGGCTTGGGGCATGAGCCATTATTTGCACTCAGTTGTATAGTTAGCCCTCCACATCCATTATAGTTAGGGGCAATTTTGTGAAGTTTGTCCAGTCTATTTTATTTTGACCCTCTCTTATTTTTTGTGTTAGCTTATCCATTTGTATCATGTCCAAGATTCTGATTAACCATTCCTCGGAATTCGGAAATTTTTCCTACTGCAAATAAATAAGTTGCTCCTTTTTTAAACCGAGAGGTCTTCCAGGACAATTCTATGTTCAACTTAAGCTGTACGCTGACCATAGAATCACACTGGAGAGCAGAGAAACTCAGAGAGTTTCAGGACTCAAAAAGATCTTGTCGTGGGTGTCTACTACAGACCTCCGAGTCAGGATGAAGGACTTGATGAAGCCTTCTGTCAACAGCTGACCAAACAGGCACAAAGAAGAGATATAGTAGTCATGGGCGATTTCAATTATCCCGATATCTGCTGGAAAACAAACTCAGCCAAGAGTACAAAGTCCAACAAATTCCTCACTTGCCTTGCAGATAATTTTATGGTCCAGAAGGTAGAAGAGGCAACAAGGGGATCAGCAACTCTTGATCTAATCTTAACAAATGTGGAAGACCTGATCAATACAGTTGAAGTGGTTGGATCCTTAGGGGCAAGTGACCATGTGCTCCTGCAGTTTGCAATACAAAGGAATGCTGAAACTAAGACAAGTCAAACACGCATTCTGGACTTTAAGAGAGCTGACTTCCAAATAATGAAGGAATTACTGAGCGGCATTCCATGGACGCCGATATTAAAAAACAAGGGAGTTAAGGATGGATGGGAGTTTTTCAAAAGTGAAATACTCAAGGCGCAAATGCAAACAGTGCCAACAAAGAAGAAAAATAAGACAAGTGCAAAGAAGCCAGAATGGATGTCCAAAGAACTTCTAACTGAGCTAAAGCTCAAAAGTGACATGCACAAGAAGTGGAAAAGGGGAGAAATCACCAAAGAAGAATTCAAACGTATAGCCAACTCCTGTAGGGAAAAGGTTCGCAAGGCTAAAGCGCAAAATGAGCTCAGGCTTGCCAGGGACATAAAAAACAACAAAAAAGGTTTTTTTGCTTATGTTGGTAGAAAAAGGAAGAAAAAGGAGGCGATAGGGCCACTGCAAGGAGTAGATGGGGTGATGGCGACAGGGGATAGGGAAAAGGCAGAACTGCTTAATGCCTTCTTTGCCTCGGTCTTCTCACAAAAAGAAAGCCATCTTCAACCTCAGCAACATGGAATGGACGAAGGATTGGGGGAAATCCAACCCCAAATAGGGAAACAAGTTGTCCAGGAACACCTGGCCACTCTAAACGAATTCAAGTCCCCAGGGCCAGATCAGCTACATCCAAGAGTATTGAAGGAACTAGCGGAAGTTATTTCAGAACCACTGGCAATCATCTTCGAGAGTTCTTGGAGAACAGGAGAAGTCCCAGCAGATTGGAGGAGGGCGAATGTGGTCCCTATCTTCAAGAAGGGAAAAAAGAACGACCCAAACAATTACCGTCCGGTCAGCCTCACATCAATACCAGGCAAGATTCTGGAAAAGATCATTAAGGAAGTGGTCTGCAAACACTTAGAAACAAATGCGGTCATTGCTAATAGTCAACACGGATTTACCAAAAACAAGTCATGCCAGACTAATCTGATCTCTTTTTTCGATAGAGTTACGAGTTGGGTCGATACAGGGAATGCCGTGGATGTAGCATATCTAGATTTCAGTAAGGCCTTCGACAAAGTCCCCCACGACCTTCTGGCAAACAAACTAGTAAAATGTGGGCTAGACAAAACTACGGTTAGGTGGATCTGTAATTGGCTAAGCGAACGAACCCAAAGGGTGCTCACCAATGCGTCGTCTTCATCATGGAAAGAAGTGACAAGTGGAGTGCCGCAGGGCTCCGTCCTGGGCCCGGTTCTGTTCAACATCTTTATTAACGACTTAGACGAAGGGTTAGAAGGCACGATCATCAAGTTTGCAGATGACACCAAACTCGGAGGGATAGCTAACACTCCAGAAGACAGGAGCAGAATTCAAAACGATCTTGACAGACTAGAGAGATGGGCCGAAACTAACAAAATGAAGTTCAACAGGGACAAATGCAAGATACTTCACTTCGGCAGAAAAAATGGAAATCAAAGATACAGAATGGGGGACGCCTGGCTTGACAGCAGTGTGTGCGAAAAAGATCTTGGAGTCCTCGTGGACAACAAGTTAAACATGAGCCTACAATGTGATGCGGCAGCTAAAAAAGCCAATGGGATTTTGGCCTGCATCAATAGGGGAATAACGTCTAGATCCAGGGAAGTCATGCTCCCCCTCTATTCTGCCTTGGTCAGACCACACCTGGAATACTGTGTCCAGTTTTGGGCACCGCAGATGAAGGGAGATGCTGACAAGCTGGAAAGCGTCCAGAGGAGGGCAACTAAAATGATTAAGGGTCTGGAGAACAAGCCCTATGAGGAGAGGCTTAAAGAGCTGGGCATGTTTAGCCTGCAGAAGAGAAGGCTGAGAGGAGACATGATAGCCATGTACAAATATGTGAGGGGAAGTCATAGGGAGGAGGGAGCAAGCTTATTTTCTGCTGCCCTGCAGACTAGGACACGGAACAATGGCTTCAAACTACAGGAAAGGAGATTCCACCTGAACATCAGGAAGAACTTCCTCACTGTGAGGGCTGTTCGGCAGTGGAACTCTCTCCCCCGGGCCGTGGTGGAGGCTCCTTCTTTGGAGGCTTTTAAGCAGAGGCTGGATGGCCATCTGTCGGGGGTGCTTTGAATGCGATTTCCTGCTTCTTAGCGGGGGGTTGGACTAGATGGCCCTTGAGGTCTCTTCCAACTCTACTATTCTATGATTCTATGATTCTATGATTCTATGATTCTATGAGTTGTTCTCGCTTAAAAATCTCTAGGTCTTCCAGCATGACTGGAGGAAGAGAACACTTGTGAACAGATCTGTGAATAATCAAATCCACAAAAGTCAAAACCATGAAACTCGTACCCAAAGGGGTGGTTTAAGGGTTCAACCCCCCCCCCCCAATTTTTCAGGTTTTTAAAAAAAATCCTGGTTTACTCATGAATTTTAACTAGTTAACCAAATCCCCATGCCAAGTCTATGAGAAGCAAAAATTAGAGGCCATCCAGAACTGCAAGCACAATCTCAATAAAATTTGGATTATTCACTTGATAATTGCCTACGTGACATTGATCATTCCCAACAATAAAAATAATGAAATAAATATTTTGGTCTCTGGATATTTCCATTCTTTTCAATGTTACCTCCTATGAATATAATGCCAATTGCCATTGATAACCTATTCTATTTTATGTGTGCTTTCTCAATATATTTTGCCACAATCCAAAAAATATTGTACTTGGATTGGAGATTGCTAATGAATACCAGGTGCTATAGGCTGTATTTCAGAGGAAAAAACTGTCAAAACCATTAAGTATTCCTTGTTTAAGAAAATCCTTTGAAATTGAGAGGGTTGCCATATGATGACAAGTGACTGGGAAGCATTCTTTCTCAACCTCTCTCTCTCTCTCTCTCTCTCTCTCTCTCTCTCTCTCTCTCTCTCTCTCTCTCTCTCTCTCTCACACACACACACACACACACACACACACACACACATGAATAAGTAGCAGGCACAAAGTTCTCAAGGTCATTGTCTGCATTTGTACTCAAATTTGAGCAATTATCTCCAAATCTACATCAGTGCATATCAATTAACATCTGGAACATGAATGCAAATCCATATGCCATTTTGACATACAATTGTAGAATCATAGAGTTAAAGAGACCATAAGGACCATCCAGTCCAACCCCCTTCCATGCATGAACTGAGATTCAAAGCACTCCCCACAGATGGCCACCCAGCCTCTGTTTAAAAGCCTCCAGAGAAAGAGACTCCACTAGACTGAGGCAACATATTTGCCTGCTGAACAGCTCTTACCATCAGGAAGTTCTTCCCAATGTTTAGGTGGAATCTTTTTTTCCCTGCAAATTGAATCAATTGCTCCATGTCCTAGTCCCCTCTTGTCCTCTGCACACTGCACATACCTTACTCATAGTGCAACCCCCCCAACAAAAACATGAAAGAAAAATACAGTATTTAAAATGAAGACCAATTTTAATCAACATAAACTTACCAGTATTTAATGGGAAGTGTGAGCCTGCTTTTGGCTGATGACATAGTCAATCATGGTAATTAGGATAGTTGTTATTGTGTGCCTTCAAGTCATTTCAGACTTAGGGCAACTCTAGGTCTAAAGTTTAGGGAAGAGATTGGGTAAATAACTTTGGCAGGCTGCATTTGGCCCCTGGGTCTTAGTTTAGGGACTCCTGGTCTAGCAGGTTCCACATTTGTATGACCAAGAAATGTTACAATATGAATATACAAGGAGTTTTAAGTGGATTATCTGCTCAGCATCACCTTTGCACCTGGCTCTTTATCCACATCAGAAGAACATGTGCTTTACTCCGGGGCTTCTTGGGAGTTCTGGAATGATCCCAAATTTTCACAGGTGTGGACAGCTGGATCAGGATTGATCTGGCCCACCAACGGGTTCACCTCTGCATTGCCACCAGCAAACTCTTCCAGAGGCTCACTGTCAACATCACATTTTGGGTGATTTCATTTCTGGTGCAGATTCATATACCCAGAAATGTGATGTTGCAAACAAGCCTCTGGAAGAAAGTGGTTTGTTGGCAATGATGTGACAGTGGTGGTGACCCTGATGCACACTCCCACTGCTCACCTGTGTGGATAGCCAAAGGCCTCTAGGATCTCGCCTAGGCTGCATTGGGGCAACTCTGGAGCCTTTAAACTGTAATTATCTGGTAAGTGTAGATATGTAGAAGTTCTAAGAAACAAGACAAAAAAAACCCCATGAACCAACATTTCTTATTCCTAGCCTTTCAAATGTGTTGAAGAACAGCTCCCAGATAATCCATGACCAATGGATTCCATTTGGGTCTCCTGGGCATTGATGCTCCAAAACAGCTGTAGAGTGCCTTTGAGATTATTAACCTTACAACATTATAACAGTTTGATACCACTTTAACAGTCAGGGTTCCATCCTTATCATGTGGAGTTTTGTTAGATACTTAGAATTCTGTAGTGGGTCTCAAATGAGCAGACCAGAACAATCCAGCAAAAAACTGCACGTACTAGTATTTTGTAGGTTAGTGCCTTGGCTGCTAGAATGTCAGAGTCCTGCAACAGTGTGCTGTAAAGTCAGTATAAACTAAATGTGACCTTTTCTGCAGCTACCACACAAAGAACTAGAATATTACTATATTTCCTCAGTATAGCAAAACACTTTCATTCACACAAATAATTTCAAACCAGGTGAGATCATTGCCATTTTGTAAAGGTCATTGCAATTCAATTCAAGCAACAGCCCTGTAGAAAATGTGGTCATGGCTCATGAAGTGCATAATATACACAACAGCTTTCATTTTGGTATATCAGCATTCAAAGGAATAATAGTGCAGTTGGAAAGAATTGGAAAGAAACACAAGGGCCATCGAATGTAACCCCTTGCCATGCAGGAATATACAACGAAAACACACCTGAAAGATGCCTATCCAAACTGTGCTCAAAGAGCTCTGAAGAAGAAGAATCCATGACTCCTGAAGCAGTCTGTTCCATTGCTGAAGAGCGCTTACAGTAACCATGTTCTTTTTTATCATTTGAATACATGAGTTTATATTCTAGTTAGTCTCTGGTGCAGGAGAATGAAGTTCACTCCTTTTTCTACGATCATGGTATCGCTTCATTTATTTAAAGATAGTTCTGATGCCACTTTTCAGTTCTCCAAGCTAAACATGCCTTAACTCACTAAGTTGGTATTAACAGGCTGGGTGACTTCTGATCATTTGGATCATCCTTTTCTGGACTTATTCCAGGATGCCAAAGTTAGTGGTCAAAACTGGACACAGTCGAAACTTCAATTTCTCTTAATCTGGATTCTATATTCCTCTTAACGGAGCCTAGAATTGTATAAACTTTTCTGGCTGTTATAGTTCATGCTGTTGACTCATGTTTAGCTTGTGGTCTACTAAGATTGCTAGACCCTTCTCATGGGTACTCCTTTCAAGCTACGCGTCATCCATCCTATGCCTGTGCATTTCATTTTTTCCTACCTAGATAGATATTTATCCTATTGAAATTCTTCAATAGTTTTGGCTCAGCACTCCAATCTGTCAAAGTAATTTTGAAATCTGTTCCTGTTCTCTGGGTATTTAGCTACCCACTCTCTCTTTGGTGTCATCTGAAAATTCAATAACCATGTGCTCTATTCCATCATCTGAGATTTGTAAATATATTAAACACAGGTTAAGGGTAGATACCTCAGGCATCTCACTAATCATGTCTCTCCAGGATGAAAGAAACAATTGTTGAATACTTTCTGGGTCTGGTCGTTTAAATCAAATATGGATCCACCTAACTATATTACTGTACTGCCCACAGTTAACCAGCTTGCATGCAAGAATTTTGTAGGGATCTTGCCAAAAGCCTTGCTGACAAAAGGAGATACCATGTGACATAGTGCTTTGCATATTTGAAACATCAGACTGTGGCCAAAGTGGCAAAACCCATGGAGAAAGGACATATAAGCTTAGAGAGACTGCAGCAGTTTGCATTTGCCTGAACCCACTGGGAAGAACAAATTTCAGCCCCATGTACAAATCTCTTATTTACTCTGGACTCACTTTGCAGCAACTGATATAAACTGAGGACAAAGAGATAACATAGTTGGAGGAGAGAGAACCTGGGATATTTTGAAAACAGATAAAAATTGGGACAACAGGGGATTAGTTGCCATTGTTCCTGGCAAATTTGGAGAGTCACTATCCCCTTCTTTGAACATATGTACTACTTCAGAGTTTACTGTGGATATCTCAGTAATTTACTTCTAGATTACCTAAAATACCATACTTTGTAGTGATATAACCAGTCCATGAAACAAACCATTTTGTTCAACAGCCAGAGTTTCTTCCACCTTGTAGACACAAGAAAAACATCTCTGTCTCATTTCACAGCTCAGAATAGCATCAGCACTTCAAAGCATGTGCAATCTGCTTAGACAGCTCCTACGCTTCAGTCTCCTTTTACCTTTTACTGTTCTCTCTCTTCTGTGGGTGGGTCTTTTACTTTGCCCTGCAGCCTTCTGTCGGCTTCTGGACCATCTGTGTGACCATCTGGCCATTGGTCGTTGGAAGGGTTCCCGTATCTCCAGGTCTGTACCCTCTTCTCCAGTCATCAAGGCAAAGGGGAGGAATCTCATAGTGAGAGTACTGCCTTGAAAAATGTCTCTGTGTGTGTATATATATATATATATATATATATATATATACTCCTTCATTTGGTATACTTGGTTTTGTGATTGATGTTTAAGGTATTTTGCTTAATGGCATCTCCAAGAGCTGTCATTTTTAGTTTCACCAGGGTCTGCCTAGGGTGACAACACAAGTGACCACCCGCAGGTCTCAAGTTCTGGCCCTGAAATTTCAAGGTCTAGCATAGTCAAGATCTGGTAAGCCTAGAGGGTATTATCCCTTGGCTTGTAGCTCCATTTGGGAGCCCTCCCTTTCTCACGGAATTATAGAATCATAGGGGTCTTATGAGCCATCAGATCCAACCCCTTGCTCAATGCTGGATTTCCAGCTAGAACAGTGCTTCTCAACCTGTGGGTTCCCAGATGTTTTGGTCATCAACTCTCAGAAATCCTAACAGCTGGTAAATTGTCTGGGATTTCTGTGAGTTGTAGGCCAAAACACCTGGGGACTCATGGGTTGAGAACCACTGAGCTAGAACATTCCCAATAGGTAGGTGCCCAGCCTCTTTTTGAAGACATCCAGAGAAGGAGACTTCATCATATCTCTACACAGTTGTTTGCATTGCCAAACTGCTCTTGCTGTCAGGAAATTCATTCTAATGTTCAGTTGTCCTGCAACTTCAAGCCAGTTCTAGGGCAGCATGGATTAAGGCGGCACCCTATTCATTGTGGCAGCCCTTGAGCCATTTAAAGGACTTAATCCTGCCATCTTTCCGTCTGCTCTTCACCAAGCTGAACAGGACCCACTCCTTCAACCTTCATAAAAATAATTTATATGTATGGCTACAGATACACAGGTACATGGATCTATATGTATAAAGGGTTTGCAAAGACCTGCAAACGTATGAGGGCAAATTCATATATAAAATTAATGTATATAGATATATGAACATATAAAGGTACATAGAGATGGCAAAAGTTTGCAAGGGGTTAATGCCTATATATCTGTAAGAGAGTTTAACAAGTATTTCAGGAGAAAATGCTTTCATAAGATTAACGAATATATATTTTTCTTCTTCCTGACTTGCAAAGATGTCTTTCTCTTTTCAAAACATTCCCTTGATTAAGAGCGAGGAAGGCTTTGCAAGAGTACACACTGATAAGGGAGAAGAGAGAAATAGATCACATATTGCAAGTAATAGCCTTCAGGCTCTGTTGCTGGCCTTGACCTTGACCAGATTATAAGCCGGCGGAGGCTTTTTCAGCTCATAAATAAGGGCTGAAAAACTCGGCTTATCTTCGAGTATATATGGTATTTCTCTTGACTTAGAAACTATGCTTCACGTGCCTTCTTTACTATAGCATCACGTTCCTTCCTCTGTCATTCACATGGCCTTTTTCTTAATTTCTGCTCCTAGCGTTACTGTGCATATTTTATAGACACCCATCCCTTATCTGTCCTTTCAGCTCCGCTTGCTGGCACTATGCCGAACAAGACATTGTTTTTATTCCTTCTGGATAGTTCTCTTGACCTAAAACCCATTGAATTAATAGAACTTATATAAGTATTGATTTACCAAGTTTCCTCTGCTACAATAAATCTAATCTAGTTTGTACTAACAATTAGGTTCGGGCTCTTGTTTGGCCTGTGAGGGTCTGCTTAATGATGGAGGAGCTGCAATAAGCTCTAGGAATGGAGCGAATGTTTCTGCTTGAAGCCCAGCAGGTTGACACAGACACACACAACTTTCATCTATACATCACTGCACTCAGAGAAAATATTACATTTTGGTTTACACCTTTCCTACCTTTCTCAGGCAGGTATAGATTTTTCAAATCTTGAAATGTCAAACTGATCCCTGGATATGTATACCACCTTGGATTCTAACTCCTGAACCTGTAATGGAAATATTACAGCATAAGGAAATAGATGCTGTTATGAAAAAAATTCCAGATGACTGACACAAATCAAAGGTCTCATTTGGTCACCAATGGACAGAAGTGACCTTTGAAATGGGTACTTTAAAGAGTAGAAAGTAGAAACAGATTTAAGGAAGCATTAAACCAGAAGCAGAAAGGCGTGAAGGGGAAAAAGGCAGGCACTACTCCAGGTAGGGCTTGCAGTGCATATCCAGAGAAAAGAGAGGGTTTTTAAAAGGAAACCCAGGGTAGGATAGCTCCAGGTCATCGCTCTTCCTTCTCTGGGAAGTGGAAAGCCTCCTTAAAATGCCTTGGAAAGCTGCATGCAGGGAGGGAGAGTGCACAACTGCAGCGCCTGTGGTGCCTGTCTCCTTTAGAGGAGAAACAGCTTTAACAATGCATTAAACCCAGTTTTCCTCTATAGACCAAAGGGAAAGGATCACAGAAAGAGTGGTATCTTAAGCCCTTTCTTTAAACCTATGTGTCCTCTACAGCCTAAAGGGGAAAGGATTGCAGAAAGAGTGGTATCTTAACACTGATGCTTTTTAATCCAGGTCTTAATAAAGAATATAAGGACAAACAGTGCAATTGCCTAAAATGATGGAAAGGGGAGCTCAGGGAGCCCCTCATTGCTGCCAATGGGCCAGATCTGGCTGCATTTTCTGGCTGTGGTACAAAAATGGCTATGCGGCTACCCGCCCGTTTTCGGGAGGCATGCAAAAACGGATACGGGGGGTCTACTGGTATCCAGCCAGCAGAAACAGATCAAGGTTCAGCTGAAATGCACAAGGCTTGCACAAAACATGGAGGCCGTTCCCTTGAAGCACTAAAGCCTTGTTCTCTAGCCCTAGTGCTCCCTTTGTCTGGTGCTAGCGCTCTCTCTGGAGCTTGTTCTTAACTCAAAATACTGCTCTTATGTCAAAGCAAAACCCTAGGCTGAGCTCTTAACTCTAAATGCTCTTAAGTTGGGATGCTCTTAAGTTGAGGTTTCACTGTATATGTGTGTGTGATACACAGATACAAAAGTATAGTCAGTTCTTTGCATTCACTGGGGTTAAGTGTGTAGGATCCCCATGAAAGTGGAAAACCTTGAATTAAACAATGCTATATTTTATCAGAGAATTCTGTTCTAGAAATCTCTAGGGCCCTTTCCACACAGCTGAATAAAACCCCACATTATCTGCTTTGAACTGGAATATATGGCTGTGTAGGCTCAGATAACCCAGTTTAAAGCAGATATTGTGGGATTTTCTGCCTTGAAATTCTGGGTTGCATGTTAGGGCCCTTGGTCTTCCAGTGTCAACTTCTGCCAGTGGCTGAACACAAATCATACTGGAGGTCTAAGAAATATCTACATAAGTCTTTTCTTTAGGAATCTCTATGTCTTCCGGCACAATTCTATGCTCTTATATTCTGAAGTGTTGGTCGTCAAATCATGCTGGAGAACCTAGAGATTCCTAGACAGAATACATTACTCAAATCTGCAAAGAATGAGATCTGCAAAAATCAAACTCACAAATGTCAGGGGCCGATATCTTTTCACTCAGTGCATTCTCAAAATGTGCACATGTTGTGTCTTTGTGCAGGATTGCGTAGAAAGACTGAAACCTACTTTCTTTTTTCTTCCTGTAGTGCAATGTAGGAAATCAATCAAGAGATTCATTTTACAGTAAGTTTCTTCCCTTGTTTTCTTAGTATCATCAGCATGACAAATCATTAACGAAACCGATTTTGCAATTATGCAGCAAATGTCCTCTTATTAGCAGAGACTTTCTTTTGTTCGGTGAGGCTGTAATTCAGAAGCAACTAATCTGATACTGAAACCCTCTGGGCTTTGACTGAAATGTTCATTTAATTAACTCCAAGCAGTTTGATTTCTTGGAGTCATTGATTAAATTACTTTGATTCATTCGAAACCAACTGTGCCTGTCCGGAGAAAAGAACATCTCTAAAGATGCAAGGTTCTGCCCATCATATATAATATTCAACAAATGTTGCAAATTTTCCATTTCCATAGTCTGTGTCTTTCCATTGTGAAACTCATAAATTCAATGGATTTGGAGAATGGTGTGGTCACAAAGGGTGAGAATGAGATTGCCTTCCAGATATGTTGGACAGGAAATCCCAATATTATCAGCCAGGAAACCCAAATGGGAAGAATTCTGGGAGTTGCAGTCTAACAACTTCATAATCTTCAACATTTCACAGATGAATAATGGGGCACATATGGCCAAGCAACATTAGCATTTGGTCAAGAGGACAGAAATTATTAGTGAGGAAGAATAGTGAAAACAGAGGCTGCAGCAGTTTGCTTTTGGCAGACCCTACAGGGAAGGTCTAGATCAGTGGTTCTCAACCTGTGGGTCACCAAGTGTTTTGGCCTACAACTCCCAGAATCTGAGCCAGTTTACCATTTGTTAGGATTTCTAGGAGTTGAAGGCAAAAAACATCTGGGGAACCACAGGTTGAGAACCACTGGTCTAGATTCACCTTCTCTTCTCTGCCCTTGATGAGTGCAAAATAGATTTCCATTTTGAACTCAATTTGCAGTCACTGAAGGAATCTGAGAATAAAGTTATAAAAAGTAGGAAGAGGAGATAAAAATGGGATATTTTTAAGGGAGGTTGAAAAAGGGGACAGCATATGGTCTCAGTCAAATCAGAAGAGTTGGAGGGTATGTAATTTTTGGAAACCTGCATGGGTCCCATCTCTCACCTGTGCTATGTTTATCAAATTTATTTCAAGAAATTATGTCAATTGTTGTATAGACTCTAATTCCAATGTCTTCTCCTTCTCCTTTAACATCCATCCAAAAGATCATGTAAACCCTTTTTTGTCACAGTACTGTGAAGCTAGTGGAAGCTGGAGGGGAAATGATATCTGTCCAGGTCCAGAGCAACATCATAACAAGATGCAGTGGCTCAATCTCTGAAGCTCACGCTGTTCAAAGTAACTTCATCTACATGGGACATGGTGACCACAGTTTATGCAATTGCCTATACAGTCTTCATTTACATGTACAGTAGAGTCTCACTTATCCAACACTTGCTTATCCAACGTTCTGGATTATCCAACGCATTTTGGTAGTCAATGTTTTCAATACATCGTGATATTTTGGTGCTAAGTTAATAAATACAATAATTACTACATAGCATTACTGCGTACTGAACTACTTTTTCTGTCAAATTTCTTGTATAACATAATGCTTTGGTGCTTAATTTGTAAAATTATAACCTAATTTGATGTTTAATAGGCTTCTCCTTAATCTCTCCTTATTATCCAACATATTTGCTTATCCAACGTTCTGCCGGCCTGTTTATGTTGGATAAGTGAGACTCTACTGTATGTACAGATTAGTGGTGGCTGGGGGCTTCCACATTAAAAGGGTAGCAAATTGATTCTGGTTTTAAATTTGAGCTTGAAAGGAGATATCCAACATGCGGACCCTAATTGGGGGATAGATTTTGGCAGCATTGATAGCTCCTTTACAGTTCAAAATTTCATCTCCTTACTGACATGGAAATGACTGATTGAGAGAAAGATGAAGATGAACCAAAGTATCAAGACCCCAAGGGATTCCTACTTTCCATTAGACATCTATGGGAACCCGTAATCCCACAGGATTTCTTGCAAAGAGCAAACTCAGCTCTCCCCTTCTTTCAGATTCATTTCCAGCACAGACCAACTGCTATCTGCACAGACTTAGTTTGCAGTTGACTGTATGTTGTGGGTGGTTTTTCTTTTTCCTCAGGACTCAAGGCACATGTTTTTAGGGAGGGAGGAAAGACCGATGAGTCATTTCTTCCCATCACTGATGTCTTCTTAGGCCATCCCAGCTCCCGTTGAAACACATTCCAGGAAAGCTGCTGGTTACTTACTGTCATATCCTTGAAGGCTGTCGTTGCTTCCAGGCATCTATGGATTACAGTTGTACTTTCTGAAACATTCAAAGCAAGAGTGGCAGAGTTTGCAGGGTTTCTGAATTTCTTTGTCTTAAAACAGTGGCATCCAATCTTTGTTCCTCCAGGTGTTTGGGACTTCAGCTCAAAAAGCCTTGACGAGCTCATCCAATGGTAAGGAATTCTGGGAACTAAAGTCCAAAGCACTTGGAGGACCAAAGGTTAGATACCACTGCTTTAAGGCTGAGAAGAAGTGGAAGAAGAGTGCCATGAACTTTAGTAGTTCAAAACAACGCAACTTGTCCAAACTCACTAGCATTATTTTAGTCATGAAGTGCACAAGTTACATGCCTCATTTCTGCTCCTCAATGCTTCCCATACTTTACAGCTGGGACTACATTTCAGTTTCATAGATACTGAATCCAAAAAGCCAGTTTTTTAGGCTTTTGTATGACAGGTGTTGAACTTTTAAGTCATTTCACATTTTAAATGAGAACAAAAGGACCTCCTGTACTTTCAGATAACCAGGCTGTCAAGGACTCTCTTGCCCTCTCCTTCTTTCTCACTGACCTTAGTCCAAAATTAGAGTCATTGTAGCTGCATTTTGCAAAAACATTGAGCGAGGAAGGATCCAATCATGGATCCCAATTGTTTCATCTACTATGGCCTTCGGACATGGCATCATTTTAAGGCAATTACCGTGTGAACCTTTTCTAACTATTCCATATACCATTAAACCAGTAAAGTTTTGTAGTGTGGATATAATACGAGACAGAGGAAAGAGAAGTTTTACATTGGCTGGAGAAGGAACTGTTACACAAAGTGAGATGAAAATGGGAAATAAACTTATGTTGTGCATAAATCACTCAGTTTAGGCATGGGGTGGGATTTATGTGGTCCACAGGCTGCACCAATCCCTACCCTTTTCTCTGGGTTTTGATGCTTCCTTCATTCTCTACCAATGCGCTGCTGAACATTAGCAAATAGCAACATGGTATCAACAAAACTCTTCTGTGTTTTAGCTTTAAAATAAGGTATGCTTTGATTGTGTATTCCTTAATGGGAGAATGGGATTGGACAGGATAGTCCTTGCCACTCCGAGTCACCTTGGGGAGAGGAGGTGGGACATAAATAAAGCATCGTCATCATCATTATTGTGGTCTCTTTCAATTCTATGTTTTTTCAAACATGTTAATTAGCTGTTAACTAAGATGGTATCCATGACTGGTTAATAACTGAGGACTGATACTATCCATGACACTTATAAGGTAATTCTTTGCATTTTTAAGATGTGTACTCATCTGGAACCTACATCCAATTAGTTTTGTGCATATTATGAAATAAATGCCATCTCACGGGCATTACCATTTCAAACTTTCATTAACATTCCTCCATTTATTTATTTATTTATTTGGCAAGGGTAGAAAATAATCAGTTGATGCTCATGTAGACATTTTTATCAACTGTCAACATATACCATAAGGATCTGTTAGTCACAATTGTGGTAAAATCCAATTAAAATAAAAACTGCGGCAACAACTATATACATGGTCTATTGACACTACAACATTTTGAAAAGTAAGAAAGAGGGCACATTTACCAGCTTACTATTTTAAATCACCAATTGCTATGGCAATTCTAATTTTAAATATCTCTATTATACAAGGTAGTTTAGTTGATTCTAGAAATATTCATAACCTTAATTGAATGTTTAAATTATAACAATTTCGCCTTTCCTTTCCCACTTCTTCCAAAGCCACCACACCTACTCCAGCAAGTCACCTTGTTCCATTATCCACATATGGCTGGAGGCTTCCTACCAAACCTGGTTTGGCTAGTTCACTCCCTCCACCTTCAGGATCTGTCTCCCTGTTCTCCTCCATTTCTGGGTTTGTTTGTTTCTCTCCCTCTCTTTCTCACCTTTGCTCGACTGGCCTCTGTGGAGCTCTCAAGGGACATGCTGGCTCTGAAAAATAGGACTTGTTTGGGAAAATAAGGATGTATAGTAAACTTTTTTGTTAAGATAATTGAATACTAATGTTAGGCTTGACCATTCCATCATGTTTCCCATTTCAACATTTGATTGAGAAAGCTGAGAGTAAAGAAAGCTGATAGGGAGACAATCAAAACTCATTTGAGATGTCATGCTAGAAAAGAGTTCTGCAGATACCATAGACTGCTATAAAGAAAACTATTATGAGCTCCAGGGCAAATTCAGCACCTTGGATAACAGGCAGTCCCCAAGTAATGAACAAGATAGGTTATGTAGGTTTGTTCTTAAGTTAAATTTGTTTGTACGCGCACAGGTTATTTTTTAAAATGTAACTCTTATCTATCTATCTATCTATCTATCTATCTATCTATCTATCTATCTATCTATATATATATATATATATAGTGTTGGTTTTGTTCTCTGTGCCCCTGTTCAGAAGATTTCACCTTATTTTTGTCCTTGGGATAATGGGATTTTGAAAAATTTGGCTTGTTGTAGAAGCAAGAATTGGTGATAAAGCTTAAGTGGAGACACCTTTTCCCCATGATAGCTCTTTCAGGAGTGGATTTCCCTTCCAAGAGGTAGATTTCTCTCACTTGCTGTTGTCTCAACCCTGCTTTTAACTATGAGTTGTTTGTAATTAGGATGTTTGTAACTCGGGGACTGCCTGTACTTCCTTTGAAATCTAGACTATAACCTGCAGAGGATCCACTTTCCCATTGACACTGTGAAACTCTAGGCTGCGTGAGCACTGGAAACCAGACACCAAAGCCAAAAACAATCTAATATCTTTATTAAAGAACTGAAGAAATGAAACAAAAATAAACAGAATATATAGTCCATCAATAGACCTTCTGGGAAAGGTCAAATATAGTCCAGTATTATAAAGTCCAATGTCCAGTATTAGAGTTTAAAGATGAAAATCCAATTAACCGAAACACACTCAAACTTCCAAGCAGTTTGAGTGGGGAATAAACCAGGTCTTTTGCAAGAGTCTCAGGAAGCTAGTCCATGGCAAAAGAGTTCAAGGCAAGGCAAGGAAACAAGGCAAGGCAAGGCTGAAGATAGTGGATCCAAACGTGGTCTAGACTTGACTAGAAGGCGAGGCGCATCGCCCGGTCTACTCGAGAGTAACGCGCCACAAGGAACTAGAAGCGAAGTTAATCCTCCAACTGACACGTTGACACCGCGCTGGCTAGCCAGCGTGCAGAACTTTTAAGGGACTTCAAATCTCCCTTCAAAACAGGTGTCCAACACTTTTCCCAAGGGAAAAACTGGCTAGAGACAACATATTCGCCAGATGCAAGCCTCCCTGGAAACTCTCAAGGGAAACGGGTTAGTCAGCAGTTTCTCTGGCTGCTAATCTCACGCTCCTCCGTAAGTTAACCTTCTCTGAGTGACTTGATTCCCAAAACACCCTCCTATCAAAGGGAGGGGAACTGCTGGGAACAGGCTCGGCCCCAAGGCCTTTTTTAATGAGCTTTGGGCTTGAACTGTCAACAGGGAGCATCTGGAAGGGAACGGACTCTTGCTGAGTCGGTCTTAAACCCCATATCCTTGTCGCTCTGGTCCGTAACGAATACAGGATCATGACCCAAGGGTCTCTGGGACATCACAGACACAGAAATTGCTAGCCACCACTGTATAAAGAGAATCATAGCTACTGTTAGATGAATTTAGTGGAAAAGTGAATGGAACAACCATCTTGTGCTGCTGTTAAAGAATCATTTTCCACTTCTCTAGCTTGTATTTGCAATACAACTGCTTTCTGGAGAGAAGCAACAGGTGAACAAGGGCATGGAGATCCAACTGATCTCCTGCTGCTGATAAGATTTACAAACCTATAAAGCTGCTGGGAAATCAGCTTGACAGAATACCAGCTGAGCTCTATAAATATGCATGGCAGCATGGATGGACCACTTAACCTCATCCCTCAGCATGAATCATAGCTTGCTACATAAACTGCTCTTTGACCATTCATAAATAATTCCACCATTAAGTATAATGACTGGGATCCTGCCTGGAATGTAGCTCTGCAGGCTCAGTTCTGAGTCCTATCAACACCAAGCCCTAGTTCCCCTGTTACTTGTGACAGTGCAGAGAGGGAAGATGGAGGTAATTCTGAAACAGCTTGTCTCAGCGCAATCACAGCAGAGAAATTAAGACACATCCTTTTTCCTTCCCTAGGGAGCCCAGAACAGCCATATACTCTTTCTCTCTTTTCCCTCCTATCTCCGCTGGTAAGATATATCAGCAGGGACCTCTACCAGGACTTTATACTTGCTTTATCTTGGCAAATCTTGCTAAGAATACAATATGATAGGATCCTAAATGCCCAAAGGCACCAGTTTCTATCTGATCATGAAAGCTAAGCAGAGCCAGCCTGGGTTAGTTCTTAGATGGGAAACTACTAGGGAATACTAGATGCTGTAGGTTATATTTGAGAGACAGGAATTGGCAAAACCACCTCTGAGCATCCCTTGCCTAAAAAAACTTTGTGAAAAACCAATAGATTTGCCATAAGTCAAGAGGTCACTTGAAGGAGCAGGCTCACGCTCTCAGATTTACTTTACGGTCTGCATAAGGTGGAACTGAGGGCATACAACAACAACAACAACAACAACAACAACAACAACAACAACAACAAGCTGCTCTTTAATCACTTAACAGGATTCAGACTCATGTTTACACTGTATTAGAAGTACATTCCCGGGGTGTTTGCTCTTTTTCTGGGAAAGGTGAAAAGGGCTTCAATTAAGACTCAGCCTCCTTTAGTAGAGTTCATAGGTTGAAAGCTCTGAATCTCTTGGATCTCTCTGAGACTAATTTTAGGAAAATAAAGCAATAAGACAGTATGGAAGTTTAATAGCTAAAACTTTATATAACTGCGGGAAGGTTGCAAGAAGAGGAGCAGCTCAGCGTAGCCTGCTGTCACTATCTTGAGAGGGGAGAAAGAAAAGGAGAAAGGGAGGGAAGTATTTTATTTGTTTGCAAATATACTTGGAAGGTTCCCTGGTGACATTGTGTAGTTGCTTAGATATATTAGGTGATTTAGCAAATGGGAAAATTTCTAGAGATGTCATGTCCAGTGCGTGCTTGCTAGCTGCTGGGGTTTGATTCCAAGATCCTGTGTGGATGGCAAAATTCACAGATGCTCAAGTCCCATTATATATAATGGTGTCCCTGATATGGCAGAATCAACATTGTTTTTTAAACGTTTGTGTGTTTGGTGGGCAGGGGCAGGAATATTTTTAAGCTGTGAACAGTTGAATCCATAAATGCAAAATCCAAGGATACAGAGAGCTACCTGTAGATAGTAGGGACGTGCAGGAAAACCACATTGCTCCAATAGCAAATGGGTAGAGGAGTTTGGGCGTTATGAGTTCAGATAGCTTAAAATGTGAAGCAGTATATGCTCAGAATATTTATTTCTTCTCTAAATTAAAAGTAAATAAAAACAGATTTGGAACTGCTCCAATAAATAAATAAAAAATGTACAAGAACTGGCAAGCATGGAAACATGGTTTGGTAGATGATATGAGAAGACTTATATGTGCACTTCACAGTTCAAGTAATACCAGGCTACAGATTGGAAAGGTTTGTTTTATTGGTCACAATCTTCTTGTAGCTGCGTGCTAGTGGAACAACTTTTTCCAGCAGTGCACAAAGATATGTCCAGTATCTCCTAATGCAACCATTTTTACCAGGCAGTTACCAAACTTAGTCCAGGCATAGCATAAATATAGAATGAGTGACTACTGGATTGTCTATAGTACATGTGAAAGGGACCTAGAAGTCTTAGTAGACCACAAGCTGAACATGAGTCAATAGTGTGATGAGGAAGCTAAAAAACCCCCAATACAATTCTAGCCTGCGTCAATAGGAGCATAGTGGTTCAGTGGTTCTCAACCTGTGGGTCCCCAGGTGTTTTGGCCTACAACTTCCAGAAATCCAAGCCAGTTTACCAGCTGTTAGGATTTCTGGGACTTGAAGGCCAAAAACATCTGGGGACTCCAAGTGGTCTAGATCAAGGGAAATAACAGTACTGCTCTACTCTGATTTGGTCAGACCTCACCTGGAATACTGTGTGTGTACTGCAGTGAACAAGAAAATTGTGAAGCTGGAACATGTCTAGAGGGGGGCAACCAAAATGGTAAAAGTACTGGAAACTTTTTTTCTTGTCAGGAGCAACCTGGGTCGCTTCTGGTGTGAGAGAATTGGCTGTCTGCAAGGACGTTGCCCAGGGGATGCCTGGATGTTTTGATGTTTTTACCATCCTTGTGGGAGGCTTCTCTCATGTCCCTGCATGGAGCTGGAGCTGATAGAGGGAGCTCATCCGCGCTCTCCCCAGGTGGGATTCGAACCTGGCAGTCTTCAGGTCAGCAACCCAACCTTCAGGTTACAAGGCTTTAACCCATTATGCCACCAGAGGCTCCTTGACTGGAAACTATGATCTATGGAGAATGCCTTAGAGAGCTATGCACTTTTAGGCTGAAGAGAAGAAAGTTAAGAAGAGATATGACAGCTATTTTAAATGTTTGAAAGATTGCCATACTCAAGATGGAACTATCTTATTTTCAGCTGCTCCAGAGACTAAGACATGGAGCAATGGATTTAAACTACAGAAAATGTGATTCTATTTAAACATTAGGAAGAACTTCCTGATGACAAGAAACAGTGTTCAACAGTACAGTTCACTGCCTTGGTATCTCTTTCTTTGGACAGTTTTGAATAGAGGCTAGATGGATTTCTGTCAGGAGTACTTTGATTGTATATTTCTCCATGACAAACAGGGGATGGACTGGTGGCCTTTGCAATCTCTTCCCACCCTATGATTTTATGATTGTGTCCTCTCCAAACTGTTGTTGAGGGGCTCTGGAGATGTGCTGAGGAAGATCTCTTGCAACAATGATTTGTGGCTGCTCACCCTCCCTCTTTGATGTTTGTGCCTCTAACCCAATATGTGGTTGGTAATTTACACTTTGGTAGATTCAGTTTTGGATGACAACCCCCAGAATCTCCAGCTAGTCCATTTCCCAAGCATTGCATGCAGCCAGCTAAGGGGACAAACATATAAGCATTTCATCCAGGGTTGTAGTGCCATTGGCTATGAGCCTCTATTTCATTTCCCACACTGAAACATGCATGGTTGTCACTCGTCTTTTGATTCTTTCACACCAGCTGTAATGGCTGAATTGGATTTTAAATTATGCATGTATCTATTAAGTTCTTGGATTGCATTCCAGCCTGAACCTGGTTTTGCCACACGGCTGTTGTCCATCATCATTAACAACTAATTTTATTCCCTAACCCAAGTGTGCTTATCTGTCTCCTCCTGGATTTTTTAAGACATGTTATTGACATGGCATTCAGTCTTTCTGACATCTGGAACATCCAGAGCCAGCTATCACAGTAGTTTCATTACACATCTTTTTTCCCCTCTCCACACCTTAACCATCTTATTGGGGCAAAGATACAGGTGGAAAACTAGAACTCAGCAGGTAGTCGTCATTCCTGCCACAAACAGATCCTGTCTGCAAAAGGTGCTCCCAAGAGACAGATGTGAATTTACTTTGCTTATTGCATTTGATTATATTCCAGTCAAAACAAAGAGGCATTTCTTCTGTTTGTTATTCTGTGAGCCATGACTGCTCTATTCAGGGCAATTGACACCTGCATCGTATTTGTTTCCAAGCAATGATGTAGTGAAAGCTTGCAATTTCTTGTTGGAGAGGGAAACTTGGACTGCCAGGCAATATATGAGAATATATATTTGCTAGAACCTATCAGTGCAGTGATCTGGGTGGCATCAGAAAGAAGTCATATCATATCATGTGTTTTGCTCACCCCAGCATCATTTCCAGTGTTCAGGCTGTTGAAGGATTATGACATCATCTGTCACTATCCTTGGACTCCTTGATTCCTGCTGAATTTACCTTTCAGTCCCTACAGTTTTTAAGGGGAACATTTTGGGAAATGTGAGAAATAGTACTGAATCTCTAAAGTAAAGTAATCAAATGGGCAAAGTAGAAGCTAAACCACAACCTGTCCAATGTAGACTTGTACACACAAGGTCTAGCTGAGAAAGGCACCCATATAAAAGTAGCTTAGCTTGTTACAATGTGTGTATAATTAAATGCATGGTCTGGTTGAGAAGAGAAAGGGGAAATGGCTGCAGGTCAAGGCAATGCAAGAAAAGAGAGGAATGGAAAAAGTCTCACAAACAAAAGTTTGCTTTTAAATGATCACCTTAATTCCTATAAAATAACATATCAACTAGGCATTTGTGCAGAGATGCTACTAATTACAACAGAAATACCTGTCTTCTCTGAGTCTAATCCATAGTTTTGTAAAATATGTTCATAATATTAATTAAATCAGTAGGATGAGGAAATGCAGCTTTATCTGACCCCCTGACAATGGGAAACCATTCTGTTTTGCCACATTGTATCTTAACAGTGGTCTCTTGTTCTAAGTATAAATCATGCATCAGTATAATCAAATATTGTGGCACATCTATTTTAGAATGATCCGAAAGTGCAAGTATGCATTGTTTAAGTATTTGAGATCCAAATACTTAAAGGAAAATCTTCTGTCAGTTTTTAAGATCTTCACTGGATGCTACATGGATCAAGAGTTCATTATGCAAGTATAAAGCCTTTACTTGGTTCCATACTCTCCCAGCATGTGCATTGCCATCTTTTCAGTACACAATAAAGGCAAATTTGAGCATGCTGTTAATTGTAAAGTTCTGTCGAAAGGTTTTAATGTTCAACTTTGGATTTCTTATTATTATACTGGACACCTACAGAAAGCAACAGTGGATTTTGTCATAAATTCAAACATAGAGCAGCCACAGCAACCCAAAATTATTGTTATTGTTATTGTGTGCCTTCAAATAATTTCTGATGTATGACCGCCCTAAGGCAAACCCTTCCATTCGGTTTTCTTGGGTTGAGAGTTTGTTACCCACCCAAGGACACCTATTACATTTCCATGGTTGTGTAAGCAATAAAATTCTGTTCTCAAGTTTAAGTCCAATGTTCAAACCACTACACCATGCTGGTATACCTGGATTTCATTGTGGAAAGAACTGATGGCTTCAAAGCCACCTATTCATAATCTAGATCAAAATAGTCTGCATTTTCCTGCTGGTTCTGGACGCTCACCCTCAACATTAAAGATGCAAAAGCAGACATTTGCATATATCACAGCATCTATATGATGAGGGGGAGGCAGCAAGTACTGTGTGTAAGTGTATTATTTATTTATTATATTTTATTTATGTAGATATGCCCCTAGGTATAGTATTTCATGATGGTCTTGCCGACTGACATTGGCTCTGGATGCTTGCTTGCGGCAGGCACTGCATTCTTAATGACAAAAGAGTAGGCTTGTTGCATGTGTTAATGGTGTATCTTTTCTGTAAATAAATCAAAACTGATGTTCCCTGGGGCCATGTAAGGCACTCTGGATTTCTTAACATCTTTGTGTTACTTCTCAGCTTCCTGCTCCCTGCTCAGTGACTTCCTTCAAGCGAAAAAGCTTATGCTTTCAGCAATGGCCAGGGATGCACATGGTTACCCTGAATCAAGGAGATTCTTTGTAACCATAGCCTACATCACATAGCATTTTGGGAAAAGAATGATAAAAGCACACTAGCAAACAACACAAAAACACAAAATACAAAGCCAGCAAATTTCATTGCTTTGCAGATTAATTGTTTGTTTGTTCTATTGTCTAGGAGTTTTGCATTTCAGCAGGTGACTTGAAGGTGCACACAATATAAAATGCTCCATGTAATAGTTTGCTTATTGACACAAGGTCCACACAACACTTTTTGTAGCCTAAGCAAATGACAACATGGAACTCCTATTGATTTCATGCACAGGTGACTGAATTGGCAGTTGAGCCTCTGACTGAACAACGGGACAAGGGTATATCTGCAAACTCTCCAAATGCCCCAATTGGCAGGGACTCAACTGATCCTCAGCTGGTGGAGAGGTAGAATTTCGCTCTTCCCTGTTGATTTAGGAAAAAGAAAAATGCTGTAGCTGATCCTGGCTTGTTATTGTGTACCTAACTTTTGTAATCTTGACCACATCCTGATGTTGTCTGCTGGTTTTCATCTGTGAAGATTTGAAAGGTATGGAGTCATTATGGAGTAGTGGTTTGAGTGATAGACTACAACTCTGGTGAGCAGAGTTCAACTACTTGCTCAACTATGGAAACTCACTGGGTCAACTTGAGAACAGGAGATCTGTATAATGAGTGAATATCCTAGGCATTGATTATATTGGTCTTCTGTAATTTGCAAACATATATCAATAAGGACAATAAGGGCCGTTTGGGTTGCCCTAATGTAGGCATTGAGAGTTAGTGTGATGTAGTGGTTTGAGTGTTGGCTTATGACTCTGGAGACCAGGATTTGAATCCCTGCTCAGTCATGGAACCCATTGAGTGACCTTGGGTAAGTCACACTCTCTCACCCTCAGAGGAGGATGGTGACAAAGCTTTTATTAACAAAGCTTGCCAAGAAAACCCTATATAGGTAGGAAATGACTTGAAGGCACACAACAATGAAGGGCCAATTTAAGGGGCGCAAGAACAAGCTGTGCACCATTTACATCTCTGCTCTTAATGAACAGGAAAAAGTTAGAAAGGGCTGTGAGGGGTTGCCACTTTCACCTCATCTGACACCTGAAATGGTTTTGTAGTCTACCTAGGACTGCCTGCAGATAACAGTACAGCCTGGCTAGAGTGCCAGGGAGTCAGTTTAGCATGCAAAAAGCCCCTTCTGTTTATGCCAATGTGGAAGCAGAACCGCCTGGGGCTTTGTTTTCTGTGCCTCTGTTCAGCCTCATTGGCACTGACACTTTAAAGAAAAGTTTGATGATTGATGCAACAGATTTGTACTCCCTTTCCCCACTGCACTACCTGTAATGGAGTCTCTCTATGTGAGCCATTGCATGCTCATGCCGGTTCCATGCTCATGCCTTCCTCAAGATAAATGCATCTGCAAATTTAGTATCTCTGGGACCAGTTCTCTCTCTGTGGCACATGCCCAATTTCTGCTTCCTCTTCTTTCAAAAGGCTGGCTTTGGTATCGAGCAATTACATCTATGTTTAGCTCCATTGATTGGGGAAGAAAATGAAAGCTGAGGCAAAGTTGTCTTATTGGAAATCAAAAATTTGAATGAAATTGACCTGTAAATCTGTACACTCGCCTTCATCTGCAGGCTATTGTGAACTGCAAAACCAAAGCCTCAGGACAGACATGGGAAAGAGATAATATTGCCTCCAAAGGAGAGAAGCAGAAAGGCTTGGCTGATGCTCTAATGTACATTTCACATCTTCTTCTTCCCCTGCCCCCATCTGTAAAGAAAAATGAGAGACAAAAGGCTTTGAAGAGCTGAGGAAAGAGAGGACGCAATTGCCTTTGACAGTGACAAGGGCTGCTTCCTCTGTCTTTGGGAGCCTTCCATACCCGTGGGGAAAGAGCACTTCCATTTTGTTATTAATAGATGATTACATATATCCCTTAACAAGTGGCCATATGCATCATTAAAGAGAAGGCAGTCACAGAGACAATTGTCTGGAGATCTCCAGCTTAGGGCCCTTTTACAATTCATCCTTTGTGCTATATCCACAGACTCAATATCCATGGTTTTACTTACCCGCATTCCAAAATATACCCCCATGGAAGTATTTTAGGTCCTCTCTAGGTTCTCCAATGTGATTTTACTGTATTTTTCAAACCCAACCATCTCATAGAATAGTACTGGAGGACAAAAATTACTTGTAGGTCTTCTTATAGGGTTTCTCTAGGATTTTTTATGTCAGTATTTGTTTGTTTATGGAGGCATTGAATGTTTGCCATTTTATGTTGGAATCCGCCCTCAGTCCCCTCGGGGAGATAGGGCAGAATACAAATAAAGTTTTTATTTATTATTATTATTATTATTATTATTATTATTATTATTATTATTATTATTATTATTTTATTATGTCACAACAAACAAGATAGATATGCTGGATTTCGTATCACAAAATCACAAGCCTCACTTGTTCAACGCTGAGCAGGAATGCTTTATATGTGTTTCACTATTCAAGATACATAACAGATACACAAACAATTTAATTTCCTTTGAGTTACAGCCCAAGGATGTTAAAGAGCTAGCTTTGAATACTGGTTTAATTGCTTGGTGGAAACAGCTGTAAGATGAGTTCTGCATATGAAAATCTGAAGCCTCTCCCCATTGCATTTTCACAAACAGCTATCCCCATTTTAAGGCTAAATAACCCACTTCCCAAATTTAAGGGTCTTGAAACCAAAGTGTCCCATTGTAAACAAACAAACAAGCAAGCAAGAAAGCAAATCATAGTGATAAGGAATAGGCTTTGTATGCAGCGCAAACCATTCCTGATATTTCTAGGTATAGTTGGGAAACACCTTTCTCTGAAATCCCAGAAGTAGGCTGCTAGTCAGACTGAACACTGTGAGACTAGATACGTACTCAGGGTGCATCTGCACTGTAGAATTAATGCAGTTTGATAATACTTTAACAGCCATAGCTCAATGCTATGCAATCATTAGAATAGTAGTATTTCAAGGTTTGGTCTTCTTTGCGAGAAAGGACTGGTGCCTCACCAAGCTACACATCCCATGATTCCATAACACTGAGCCATGGAAGTTAAAGTGGTGTCAAACTGCATTAATACTTTAGTGTAGATATGCCTTAGTATACTGCCACTTCCTATGTTGTTATGACATGCAATATTCTCAGGGTCTTTCAAAAGATCACAGGTTTTAATTTCCTCATGTCCTGACAGGTAATCCAAATTAATGTTCTCAGACATATTTTCCACTGGGAAGACTTTGCAATGAGGTTCCTATTTTAATTACCCTCAATTTGCAAATCTAATCTTGTCATAAATATTCACAGTTGAGAATCAGAGGGTAAGGTTTGCCATTGTTCTGAATTGATTTCCTCCAAGTAAAGACTGCCTTTGGGGTATGAAAATGGGGAATCCTTTTATTTATTGCCTATAGGATGCTTCTTTCAACACCCATCCAACAAATTGGGTTCTGCTTTTACTCTTCATGTAAAACCAAATCAAAATTGGTAAAGATGCCAGAGCCTGTCTGATTCTGAAAGCTAAGCAAGGCCAGCTCTAGTTAGTACTTGGATGGGAGACTGCTAATGAATATCAGGTGCCGTAAGCTATATATATCAGAAGAAGGAACTGGCAAAATCCCTTTGCCTAAGGTGAGTATTCCTTGCCTAAGAAAACCATATGCAGGTTTCATGAGTCAACAAGCGATTGGAGGTATCTACGAGGGTTGAATGAAAAGTAATGCTTCCACCTTCATTACTTCATTTTGGATGGGAATATTTTAATAAATGAAATGCAAAAATAATCCTTAGAATGTGCTCTTTAACTACCACTATTCACTTTTCCACATAATCACCAGACAATTGGATACATTTCTGCCAACGATGAACAAGTTTTCTGAAGCCGTCACGGAAGAAGTCGACACTCTGTTTCTGCAACCAGCATCTCACAGTACCCATCATGCACAGATCTTCCGATAGCCAAGCAAAGCAATAACGTGACCCACACGTTCTTGTGAAATGCTGATAATGCTTGAAATTTCTTTCTGAGTGATATGACAATTGTCCTGAATCAATCTGTCAACCTTTTGCTTGTGAAACTTGGTGATTGCTGTCACAGGATGTCCAACTCTTTGTTTGTCACGCAAGTCAAAGGTTCCCACCTCAACATCTTTAAACTTACTCGTCCAACGATGCACAGTACTCACATCAACTATAACTCCCAGAAATCCCAGCCAGTTTACCAGTTGTTAGGATTTCTGGGAGTTGAAGGCCAAAAACATCTGAGGATCCCAGGTTGAGAACCATTGATCTATGGGGATACCAAACTGCAAATGCCTAGGTTTCTTTAGTCTGACTGAGAGCCCTCTTGCTTATTGACATTGCAGAGTGCCATGCCAAAGTTTGTAATTATTCCTATGTTCATTATCTTTAGCTTCATGCAGATGAGCTTTTGCAAAAAGAAAACATTTCCAGTAATTTCTTGTAATGGTCACAGTGATACTGTGACATTAAAACACATCACTCTGTATCTCTTTTAAGTTTATCTAATGCTGAAACTCCAGGGAGAGCAGGAAAAAAAAGAAGAAAAATAACTTCAGACTGCTTAACCACAAGAAATCTGTTCAAACGTAATCAGACATACTAAATGAACCCATGGCATATATAGCATCTGTCTCAATAAAGTGTAAATTGACTCTTTGATGTGACACTCTCTACCTCATTTCCCTGACTGATTACTTTTACCGCTGATGACTTGGTGAAATTGCACATTATTGGATAATTTTCCAATGTAATTAATTTTTTCTCTTGGTATTTCATTTCTCTTTATATCAAGGCTGTTTACAAGACTCCGATGGTATGCATCCCTATTGATCTACAGTTGATCTCATTTCAGTAAAGCTGTAAAACAAATGAAACTTTGTAGACTGCCCCACTTTGTAAACTACCTCAAACCGACTAAATGGCAATTGATGAACTTAAAAGCTCCCCAGTGGCCTATCAGAAACCCAACTAGCCACAAAAGGCAGTGAATTGTTAGCCATATCATCTCCTGATGTGAATGTGATGCAGTCACTGATGTAAATGTGATACAGGACCTGGAAATGTGGAATTCAGTTTCTCTCCCTTTAGATGGAACAGTTTGGTAGGAATTCATTGTTCTATTTGCAGGTAAGGAAGGGCTATATCTGACCCGAAACCTTCAGGCTTGTGGGTGCGCTGTTTTATGAAATATGCGTGCAATACAAATACAGGCAATGTGCATTTAAACCCTCTGTTTGCAATGAACTGGAAGCTTTAGTTCATTGATAAATCATGCACAAAGGGACCCTGATGAAGAAAGAGCAATGCTATTTATGTACAAGAACCTCAGTTAAAATTCTGGATAGCTGCTACCCACCAGAGTAAATGGCGCTTTACTAAGTAGGCAATTGGTCTGAACTGAATTTGCCAAAATGGAAAAAGGTCTGAAGCCAAGCGCTATGAGTGGCTTTGGGAACTGGACATGTTTATCTTGGAGAAGAGAAGCTAAAGAGGGGACGTGATAGCCATATTTAAATATTTATGTCAAGGTGGAGCAAGCATGTTCTCTGCCATCCCAAAGACTAAAACATGGAACAACAGATTCAAATGACAAGAAAATAGATTTTACTTAAATATTAGAAAGAAATTCTGACATTGGGCTGTGGTGGAGTCTTCTTTTTGCAAGTTTTTAGATAGAAGCTGGATGGCCATCTATCAAGAATGCTAGGATTGCATGTTTCTACATGGCAGGCACTGGGCTAGATGGCCATTGTGGTCTCTTCCGGCTCTATAATTCTATGAATTTATGATGCAAGGTGACGTTATAGATTTTTTTTTTCTTATCCTAAATAATTAAATTTACCTGTGAATGAGTTGCTTCTCACTGACTCTTTTCAGACAGGAGAATAATTTTATTCTTTGGATTCATACAGCCACACACCTATACAGGAAGAAGGTAAGCAGAGCCCTGTTGAGTTATGCTATGGCATCTCTAGCTCTGACTAGTCTAGCATGCTGCATCCTTTCGGTGGGCAAACAGATCCATTGGAAAACCCACAACTTGACCACAAGGATAAAGCAACACTCATTTCCCAGTGCCGACTGGTGGCTTGCATGTCAGAAGGGTGGTAAATTCATCTTTGGTCTGAATGATACAAAATAATGACTCCAAAAGTTCAGCACCTTAGATAGCTCCTTTGAAACACAGACTAAAATTTGGAACTGGTTTGCTGCTCACTGATGAGAAAGTCACCAGGTTTTTCCTGCTGTTCTTCTCCAGAAACTGTAATTCAGGACATGCTGCCACTGAAGTAGGAATCTAGGCCAATATTCCATATCATCTACTTAACTAAGTATAAGTAAAGAATCCCCCCCCCCCCTGACATTAAGTGTAGTCGTGTCCAACTCTGAGGGTTGGTGCTCATCTCCATTTCTAAGCCGAAGAGCCGGAGTTGTCTGTAGTTCGTAGACACCTCCAAGGTTGTGTTGCCGGCATGACTGCATGGAGTGCTGTTACCTTCCCACTGGAGCGGTATCTATTGATCTACTCATATTTGCATGTTTTCAAACTGCTAGGTTGGCAGGAGCTGAGGCTGACAGTGGGAACTCATCCTGCTCCCCAGATTTGAACTTCTGACCTTCTAGTCAGCAAGTTCAGCAGCTCAGAGATTCAACCCATGGCAACCAGGGGCTCCTAAGTATAGCATAACTTAATCATGAATTTTAAATTTGCGTCTTATGTTTAATCTTTGTTCTATGAATATATATGCGATCAAATACAACTAGATATTACGGACAATATAAGAAGCAAAAAAACATGGTCAGACAAACAGAAGAAAATTAAAGAAATATGGACTCAATTTAGCAGATGGCTACAGATTGTTAAATCAGATGATGAAAGCTGGAAGAAAAAACTGGATAGAATGGAAAGATGCCTCATGTAACAAGAAAAAAGGTTTAAGTTGTCAATAGGGAAGGGGGAAGTGTGGGTGTGGGGAGGGAGAAGGGAATGTAAAAGGAAAATGTATTGTAATTATGATTATGTATATCAAATAATAATAATTAATAAAAAATTCCCTGGGGGAAATCTTTGTTCTATGCATTTTAATAAGTATTTTGTAGAAATATATTTTAATATTTCTATTTTATAGAATGTTTTAGATGATTGCACTTTTAGCAGTGTTCTAACTTGCTTCAAGCCACAGGGCTAGGTGGATAAGAAATAAAATAATAATAATAATAATAATAATTATTATTATTATTATTATTATTATTATTATTATTATTATTATTATTATTAACTAAGTATACTTAACTAAGTACTTTTGGCCCTTCACATTTGCAGGTATAATGGATGGGATTATTTATAAGTTTGATTAATATGTTTTCTCTAGGATTCTGTAGGACCTCCAGTGTATAAAATAATAAAGATTAAAAATTGCATTTTTATTAAAAAGAAATGCTGCGTTTTTATCCAAGAGAATATGGCATTTTGAATTTTAAAATAGATTGAGATTTGCAAACTAGACTATGAAAGAATCCAGGTTATTTTTAAAAAAGACTCTTGAAAAGAGAAAAAGCTGTTTATGAGATTTGATGGCCACCTCTCACAGATGGCCAAACAGTTAATTTATTTGTCATTTGTCAGAAAAGAGTTTGGGTTCAACCAGATGTACCCTGTGGTTTTTTCCAACTCTGTGATTCTACCGTTCTGTCATTTCAGGAAAAAACAGCAAAGAAAACATTGCCATATTCTCTTTAATTTCACATGAAGTAACCACTTTTTATTACCTGTATATGCTAATAACAGTAATAGTTCCAGTTCACCGAAGACAGGTTGATAATTATAGCATTTTAATTTCAACTCAAAAGCGCAAACTTTCCTGAGTACCTGTGATGAGATACAGCAATTAATTTCTAGGGAAGGGGAAAGAGGAGGGGGCACTAGAAAGTACTTCTCTGCCTTATACATTGAAAGGAAAGGTGGACATATTCAGTATAGTCGAAATGATAATCAGAAAAAACCTCCTCACTCATTTCAGTTGAAAAATTAATTGGTGTTTCAGAGTTCATCAGTCCAATCTTCTGGTAATCAACTGAAGTAGTAAATGCAAAATGCCAATAGAGTGAAGTCAGAAAAACACATCTTTTAAGTTCATGCCCTGAATCCTTTGTTCTTCTGAAGGCTGAGAGAAGACATGATGGCCATGTACAAATATTTGAGGGGAAGTCATAGGGAGGAGGGAGCAAGCTTGTGTTCTGCTGCCCTCGAGACTAGATGCGGAACAATGACTTCAAACGACAGGAAAGAAGACTCCACCTGAACATCAGGAAGAACTTCCTCACTGTGAGGGCTGTTCATCAGTGGAACTCTCTCCCCCAGACTGTGGTGGAGGCTCCTTCTTTGGAGGCTTTTAAGCAGAGGCCAGGTGGCCATCTGTCAGGGATGCTTTGAATGAGATTTTCCTGCTTCTTGACAGGGGGTTGGACTGGATGGCCCACGAAGTCTCTTCCAACTCTATTATTCTATGATTCTTCCAAGGTGAAAAATGACAGCCAATGGCTGATGGTTTCCAGGTAAGCAGGAGAATAGCTATTCCTTACATTTTAGTCTGAGCTTTAAATGAGCTATTCAAATTGCTGAGTTTATTTTGGGGATAGGATTCAGCACCTTGGATAACTCCTTTACACTATAGTCTGGAATGGATTTACTGCCTTACTGACATTTAAAGACTTTCTGTATATATATTTCAGATTTCAGTATGTCAAAATGCATACTATGATTTTACATTGGATTTGTTCTACATTAGAACAGTAAAGATAAATATCACTTAAATAAAAGTATCAAGTATACTTGTTAAAGGAGCAATCTGCACCCCAGAATAAAAATAATAAAAAACAACCTAAAGATGTCTGGGCATGCTCAGTAGCCAACCACAGAATGCCAAATGCCTTCTTGGAAACTTTCTTTATATCACTGAAAAACAGCTCCCACATGTCTAATGTCAAGAGCCCCTAATCTTTCCTGGGATTATTTCCTCTTTCATTTCTACCTATGATTTAGACTTGAATGCAGAAAATGAACTAGAAATGAAAGGGAGGGAAGGAGACAGAAAGTCTGGGTTTTTTTCTGTAGAAAAAAAAATTGACTTGAATTTGATTTTATTTCACTAGCTTTGGTCATGCATCTGGTGGTTATTTTCAACGTAACTGGTGCTTCTTTGATTAAAAATAGATTACTTTAAATAAAAGAGCATGGCTCTTAGTTTGATCTTCATGGTAACGATGGAAGCCTTTCTTTACTGTTAAATGTGAGATATGCATTGTGAATCCTTAAATACGCAAAGCATGTGGGAAATGAGTGAGAACGAACATCCAATTAAAGCGGTGATAAACGGGGTTGTCGAAAGTCTTAAAGAAAGTTATTTTGTTCTGCTCCTCACCTTTTAACGAGACAGGAATATGCTCTCACACAATTTACTTTCTGACTTCTATATGCAAATTTTCATAGGTTCATCTTGCAGATCAATTGTATTTTGCATTCTGGAATCTGTACATCACCGGGCAGTTTGAGAAGCATCCAATCAAATTAGATTAGCACCTTTGAAAAGTGAATGTTGAAAAGTAGATGTGTACATACTACATATGCACTTTTGTCAGCCATCGAACCATAGAATCAAAGAGTTGGAGGAGACCACAAGGGCTGTCAAGTCTAACCCCCTGCCATGCAGAAATATATGATCAAAGCACTCCCAACAGATGTCCATCTAGCTTCTATATAAAAATATCCACCACTCTGTGAGGCACTGTATTCCTCTGTCACATAGCTCTTACCATCAGGACATAGGCATCTGCGATCCAGAAAAAAATGGCTCTAAACTCTGTTCGAAAGTAAGGAGCGCTGGCACTTCATTTCTAAAGTCATTTCTGTATTTTGAAGGCAAAAAGTTCAAAACTTTCCAAAACTTCTGAATCTTTGCATGTACCTCGTTAATGGAGGATGTGCATGCGCATGAAGGAAAACATTACTGTCAATGGGGAAACTGGAGGGGCTTCTCGCTCCCTCATTTTTTGAGCTATCCTAATGAAACTTGCTATAGTGGTAGAACCCATTTACCACTGTTAGTTCACCAAATTTTATAACGTTTAATTTATCCTCACATTTTTGGAGAATTTTCAAGGTTTTTTTTTAATAAAAAACATTTTTAATAATAACAAAAATTGGTTCCTGGTTTGAAAGTATTATTTCCTGTTTCATTGGGTTTCTGGGGCTGAGAGTGTGTAACTTGCACAAGATTACCCAGTGGGTTTCCATGGCTGAGTGGGGAATCAAGCCACAATCATAGTCCAACTCTCAAACCCATACACTACACCAGAGGTCCCCAAACTAAGGCCCGGGGGCTGGATGTGGCCCTCCAAGGTCATTACCTGGCCCCCGCCCTCAGTTTTATAATATATTGTATATGCATATAATATTGATAATAATATTTAAATGTAATACAATATAACACTAATAATAATAATACCATACAATAGTATTAATTATATATTACTAATAATATTACTAATAATATTACAGTATAGTGGTATAGTTCAATATAGTAATATATAAAGCTAATAGTGTGCTATGCTAACAATATAACATATTGTATGTACATATAATTTGTAAGCCACTCTGAGTCCCCTTTGGGGTGAGAAGGGTGTGATACAAATGTAGTAAATAAATATAGTAAATAAATAAATAAATTTTAGACTTAGGCTTGCCCAAAGTCTGAAATAACTTGAAGGCACACAACAACAACAACAACAATCCTAATTAACTTGCCTATCTCATTGACCATAAGCAGGCCCACACTTCCCATTGAAATCCTGATAAGTGTATGTTGGTTAAATTGTTTTTATTTTTAAATATTGTATTGCTCTTTTATTGTTATTTCATTGTTCTTGTTGTTGTTGTTTTTGCACTACAAATAAGACATGTGTGGTGTACATCGGAATTTGTTTGTACTTTTTTTCAAATGATAATTTGGCCCCTCAACAGTTTGAAGGATTGTGGACTGGCCCTCTGCATAAAAAGTTTGGGGACCCCTGCACTACACCATGCTGTCTCTCTCTCTAAACTTCTCATATCCTCCAAGAATTCACAGATGAAAACCAGGACAAGCAACATCCAAGTTTGATCAAGATGGTCAATATTATTAATAAGGAAAGAGTGAGGACAAAAAGGGGTGGGGAATGAATCTCAACAGGAGAGAGGAACTGGGACATCTGGGAAATGTAGTTTTAAAGCAGGCATACGGTTCCTCCGTTATTATTGGGGAAACTTCAGGGGCTGCTATCTCGCTTATTTTTAAAGCTATTGGGGTGAAACTTGCTACAATAGTAGGACAAACTTACCACGCTTTGCCCATCAAGTTTCATAATGTTTCACTTATCCACGGAATTTTAGGGAATTATTAAAGCTTTATTAAACAACTTTTTAAAAAGATCCTCTCTGCGGGTGCTTCCCCTTCCCTCCCCTGTCAGCCTTGATTGGCTAAGAAGGTTTAACTTCCCTTGTATTGACACACAACCACATAACTTTGCACAGGTTTATATACTATTATTTCCTTAACTCCTCTTTGCAGATTTCATGATTGTATATATTATAATAATTAGACTGTCTCTCAATACCACAGATAGCTGCTCCAGCCTAATGTATTCTGGGAAATGTAGTTCAGTGCAGGCATGTGGCATCTCCTCGCTTCCCATTAAATTACTATTAATTGGGAAAATTCAGAGGCTTCTTTCTCCTTCATTTTTAAAGCTATTGGGGTGAAACTTGCTACAGTGGTAGAACATATTTATCACTCCTTGCCTATCAAGTTTCATAATGTTTCACCCATCCACTGATTTTTTGGGAATGTTCAAAGTTTTTGAAACAACATTTTTTTTAAAAAAAAGACTACAAGAACTATGCCTCCATCTCCCCCTTCCTCCTCCATCAGCCCTGATTGACTGAGAGGCCTGCCAACTTGTTTGGCTTCACCTCGCAGCGGGGCTTGGTCACAGCTATATCCGAAGACATCCGAAACTTAAAAATCAAAGGCTCCTTTTGATTCAAATTCTTAATATTGGGAAGACAGTGAGCAGGTGGGTCAGAACTGGCTTCAAAAGTGCTTTAGATCTGAATTAGATCTGAATTTAATGAACACAAGCCTATCAGGAAATTTTCCCTCATTTTCAATGGAATCTCGCTTCCTGCAGTTTGAATCTTTATTTATTTATTTATTTATTTACATCACTTTTACCCCGCCTTTCTCTCCGAGGAGACTCAAAGCGGCTTACAGTAAATAGGCAAAAATTCAATGCCTAAAAACAATGTAAAAACAACAATTCATATAAAACAATCTACAAAACAACAGTTCATATAAAACAGGTACCATTACAAAGTAAAATCACATTATATAAAATTTTAAGAATCCATAGCTCTCTGTCTTATTCTCTAGAAAACAAGCTTTCTCCTTCCTCAAAGTGACATCCTTTCAAATATTTAAACATGGCTGTCATATCTTTTCTCAACCTACTCTTCTCCAAATGAAACATAACCAGTAGGCTTGAGCGATCCATGAAAAAATTGATTCTAAACTCGTTTCAAAAGCAGGGGGCGCCAGCGTTTCGTTTCTGATGTCATTTCCGAATTTTGCCCCCCAAAAAATTCGAAATTAACGAAAATTCATTATTTTCTAAATTAATTCGTTAATGGCGGACGCGCATGCGCAATTCCCAAAAACAGCACAGAGGGAGAGGACTTTACAGGACTCTCCCACACTCATTTTTTGAGTGATCTTCTTCAAACTTGGTACAGTGGTAGAACACATTTAACACTGATAGCTCACCAAAATTTGGAACGTTTCCCTTATCCTCTGATTTTTGGCGAATTTTCATAGCTTTTATAATAAACCATTTTTTAATAATTGCAGAAATCTGTTCCTGGTTTGAAAGTCTTATTTCCTGTTAAATTGGGTTGTCTTTACTGTGAAAGTCATTGTTCTACTTCAGAAACTTTGTTTTTGTGGCTGAAACTTTGTTAAATTGGTGTGTGTGTGATATATACTGTGTATATATATATATAGTCCCTGCATGTGTGTGTGTGTGTGTGTGTGTGTGTGTGTGTGTGTGTGTGTGTGTATAGGTAAAGGTAAAGGTATCCCTTGACGTTAAGTTCAGTCATGTCTGACTCTGGGGGTTGGTGCTCATCTCCATTTCTAAGCCCAAGAGCCAGTGTTGTCCATAGACACCTCCAAGGTCATGTGGCCGGCATGACTACATGGAGTGCCATTACCTTCCCGCCAGACCTATTGATCTACTCACATTGGCATGTTTTCAAGCTGCTAGGTTGGCAGAAGCTGGAGCTAACAGCGGGCACTCACTCTGCTCCCGGGATTTGAACCTGGGACCTTTCGGTCTGCAAGTTCAGCAGCTCAGTGCTTTAACACACTTCGCCATCGGGGCTCATGTATATATAATATACATACACATACACACAATGTGGAGAATATGTGGAAAGGTAGATAGATAAGTTGGGAGCCACAGCGAAGGCACCTTCCTGGGAGCAAGGTCTAATAATAATAATAATAATAATAATAATAATAATAATAATAATAATAATAATAATAAGAAATCCCTTACAATATCCAAGATGGCTCACTGCTACAGAATCTTGGGAGGTTTAGTTTGGTATGGTACCATTATTGGCAGAGAAAGCCAAGCTGTAGGAGTTGAAATCCAATCATTTATCCTCCCTATAGAATCAATTTTATATGCATTTTTAGCTACAGAAAAGCTAAAATCAGGACAGTAAAAGAACAACACCCAGAAAATGGGAATTCCAGACAGGAAACAATCAGGGCCAGCTAATACCTCCCAACAAAGGATTCCCCCAGGTAGGAAGCAGCCAGGCTTTGAAGCTGCAAGGCTATTCAATGCTAATCAAGGTGACCAATTGCAACATTCACACTTGCCTCCCACAGACAAGAGTTCTTTCTCCCACCCTGGACCTTCCACAGATATATAAACCCCACTTGCCTAGCTTCGCACAGACGTCAAAACCTCTGAGTATGTCTGCCACAGATGTGGGTGAAACATCAGGAGAGAATGCTTCTGGCACATGGCCATAGAGCCCGGAATACATACCACAACAGTGTGATCCCGGCCATGAAAGCTTTCGACAACACAACCACAGTATCCATTCAAGTTCATGTAGCGTGGTATGGAGACCTGTATTGGGGGGAGGGAGGGTGCGAATCTGGGCCCCTGGGAGTCGTAGTCCTCCCTCCCTCCCTCCCCGGGAGCAGCCGAGGACGGGCCTGGCCCACACCCCCTCGCATCCCGGGCCTCTTCCTCCTCACCGCCGGGCCCCTCTCTGTCTCTCTCGGTCTCTCCATTCCCGGCTCCATCCGCCGCCTTCCCGCCTCACAGAGAGACACCAGGCCTGAGCTGAGGCGAGGCGGCGGCGGCCATTTCCCCCCTCCGTCTTCCTCCTCCTCCTCGGCCTCCTTCCCCCTCGCCCCCTCCCATTGGCTGAGCCCGTGACGCCCCTTTTGCTGAGGGGCAAAAGGAAAGGGCCTGAATGGTGGGAGTTTGGGTGATTTGCAAAAGCTTTTTTTTCCTAACGAAAAAAACGACGAAATAAGAAAAAACGGCCTCTCGCGATTCGAAACCGCGATATCCAGATGTGTGGACAATCAAGGCCGTATATTGCTTCAAAACTAACGAAAATAACGAATTAATAACGGGTAACGGGGAAATCGAATTATTTGAGCAAGCCTAATAACCAGCTCCCTAAGCCATTCCTCATAGGACTTGGCTTCCAGACCTTTTACCAATTTGGTCACTTTTTTTTCTGGAACCTTACATGTTGTCCATGTCTTTCCTGAATTGTGGTGATCAAAATTGCACACAGTACGGTCTGACCAAAGCAGAATAGAATGGTACTAATACTTCCCTTGAGCTAGACAAGCTTTTTAAGACACTGTTGACTCATGTTCAGCTTACAGTCTACTAAGACTCCCACATTCCTTCACACATACAGCTGTCAAATGAGGTGTTGCCAATTTTATATCTGTGTGTTTCATTTCATTTTTTTCTACCAAAGTGTAGTACTTTACATTTCTCCCCATTAAAATTCATTTTATTTTTGTCCCAGCTCTATAACCTATTAAGGTGATTTTGTGACTTTAGCATATTAGGGAAGAGAATAAGTACAACCAATGCTCATGTTTTTTTTTTAAAAAAAAAGAACAAAAAAATGTATACTTTTTGAAAATGCAGAGGAAGGTACCATAATATTATATTTCAAAAGTATGGAAACCTGCATGGACCATACCTGGGGATGAATAAGATGGGAGATCTGCTCCTGTGGATTTGATAAATGTGCATATCTGTATAACAATGTCTGAGATATCAGGAAGTATCTGTGGCTAACAATTATACCCATTTAATCCACTTTGACTATCATTATTCCACCCTGTAGAGTTCCAGGATAAGGAATTTGGAGAATTTGCCCATGACAAGGTGAATGCAGCCCACCCTGCTAATTATGGTCTGGAATCATGTCAGGTCTCTTATACCTGCCAGGTCTCTTACAGAAGTAGCTGGATATTTTATTCTGATATGGAGCAGTTGAGTTCAGTTCAAGATTGTAGACACAGCATTGCACACGCCATAGTACATGATTGCACATTCCTCATGGAGAGGCATGTACAGTTTTACATTGTCACAATTTACAAAGGAGAGAACATTGTGTGACTGTAACCTAACTCCACGAGTGGGAAGTTATGCATAATCTCTTCCACATAGGATCTCAGCTATCGTGCTGGTTCCAGAGGACCATACTAAACCAACTTCACTGTGTAAAAGACATTGAATGTTTGCCTTATTTGTGCATATACTGTAATTTGCTCTGAATTCCTCTGGGGAGATAAAACCGAATATAAATAAAGTGTATTGTTATTATAACTTAACCGATAAAGGGCTAAACAATTTGGGGGATGCCATATTGGAAAGATGGACTTCTCTTGCATAAAGCTGCCCTTAAGACTAGGCCATATTTTTAAGCCCTGCTTTTGCTCCCACCCACCTGAAGAGCTTCTGCTAGTTGAAATGCAAAAGAAGTCAGTGAAAGAACAAAGAGTAATTGATATTCTTTCAATCCTAGTTTTCTACTTGATATTGCCAAGCACAGAAACAGAGTTTCTGTGCTTGGCAGTAATAAGCAGAAAATGTTCTCTGCCCATGTTTTGAGGCATCCATTCCCTATCTTTGGCTTGATCTTGGGAAAATGGAATTATGGAAAGGCAGGCAGTCAACAGTGCTGGACGAGCCTGGAAATGACTAGGTAGAAATAATGAGTTGTTCCTAATTTCTCTCCCTTTTGAAACAACCATGGCCTCATTTTAGTTACTTTTGAGTTATGCGGATGTAAAAATTGGTTCAAAAACTGCATCTGATGAAAATTCTGTTGGATCAAGCAGGCTGCCATCTGTAAAAGTTTATGTTACATAAAATGTGTTATCCTGAAAGGTGTTACAAAGCTTTATCACTGTTTCTTAAATAAAACTAGGATGACAGTAGTTTATTTATTAGTTTTAAATCATTTTCCAAGTTTCTTGAAGAAACTTTCATAGGGTTCATCTACACTGTAGAATTAAGGGAATTTGACATCAGTTTAATTGGCACAGCTCAAAGCTATGGTCTTCACAAGGTCTTTGGCCCTCTCTGCCCAAGAGTGCTGGTGCCTCACCATGCTACAAATCCCATTCTGTAGCATTGAGCCATAGCTGTTAAAGTGGGGCCAAACTCCATTAAATGCACCCATAGAACTGTGGAAAAATACAGAGGAGTGTCTGTTGCTTATAATTCAGTGGTGGGAGTGTTTCTCAACACATCCTCTTCCAAGTACCTTTAAACTACCTTGGCCACTACAAGAGAGGTCACAAATTCCCTTCTACTTTGTTCATACAGCCAAACAGTTGCCACTTGTGATGTAAACTCTCTGCAGGGCTCCAGAAAGATTTTCCTTTTCCAGGTATTGCATTTGTGGAGGGGATTAGTCATCCTTAAGACTGGCCACTTCTGAGCTAATGGATTAAGGTACTCCTGCCGTGCACAACATGTTTGGATAATGTTGCCTAGGAAGATTGATGAAATAAGCCAGGAGTTTGCTGTGCATCTTTGTCGTTGGCTCCTCAGAGGTAGTTGAGATCATGCTTAAAAGATGTGAACTGTGAAGTGTTTCTTTCTCTGTGCCTCCTGGGATTTTACGAGCCTTACCTCCATGAGCCCGGAGTGTGCCCATTTGCATGATATTAATTCTTAGAAGAGAAAGAAAGGTCTGAGAATTAAATCATCTGTATGATGTGAAAGAGGAAATCTATGTCTGGACAACTTAGAATTTTTGGAAACTCAAATATGAAAGGGACTCCTGGGAAATAACATTCATTCCCCATCAAACTGTTTATTTAATTCAGGGGTGGGTATCTGCAGCAATGGGACAGAGTGATTTTAAGTGCCACAAATCCATGGAGGTCTGAGGCATTACTGTCAGCTGAAAACCAGCCAGAAAAGAGACTCCTGATAGATGGCCATCCAACTTCTGTTTTAAAACCTTCAGAGAAGGAGACAATACCACAGTCTGAGGTGCTATATTCTACTATGAAACAGCTTTTACCATAAGGAAGTTTTTTCTAATGTATTATTATTATTATTATTATTATTATTATTATTATTGACACAACGACGTTGTATGACACAGCAAACAAGATAGATATGCTGGATTTCGTTTCACAAAATCACAAGTCGAACACTTCCCAAGTGTCTAGGACTGTGTGATGTATTTTCGGATGATGCGTGCAGATCCCAGTAAGGTGGCCTTTTGCAGTTGGCAGATCGTAATTTTGTCAATGTCTATTGTTTCCAAATGCCGGCTGAGATCTTTTGGCACGGCACCCAGTGTGCCCATCACCACCGGGACCACCTGCACTGGTTTCTGCCAGAGTCTTTGAAGTTCAATCTTGAGGTCCTGAAAGCGGCTGAGTTTTTCCTGTTGTTTTTCTTCAATGCGACTGTCACCTGGGATGGCAACATCAATGATCCAAACCTTGTTCTTTTCCACAACTGTGATGTCTGGTGTGTTGTGTTCCAGAACTTTGTCAGTCTGGATTCGAAAGTCCCACAGTATCTTTGCGTGTTCATTTTCCACAACCTTTGCAGGTTTGTGATCCCACCAGTACTTAACTGCAGGGAGGTGATACTTGAGGCATAGGTTCCAATGAATCATTTGGGCCACATAGTTGTGCCTCTGTTTGTAGTCTGTCTGTGCAATTTTCTTACAGCAGCTGAGGATATGATCAATGGTTTCGTCGGTTTCCGTACACAGTCTGCACTTTGGGTCATCAGCTGATTTTTCGATCTTGGCCTTGATTGCATTTGTTCTGATGGCTTGCTCCTGGGCTGCAAGGATCAGGCCTTCTGTCTCCTTCTTCAGGGTCCCATTCGTGAGCCAGAGCCAGGTCTTCTCTTTATCAGCTTTTCCTTCAATTATTATTATTATTATTATTATTATTATTATTATTATTATTATTATTATTATTATTTTGTAATTTGAATCTATTGCTCAGTAACTGACTTTCTGGGGTAAAAGAAACAAAGCTGACTCCATCTTCAAACTAGAAGTCAAAATATCATGCCTTTCTGTATGAAGACCCTTCATAAAGACAGAAATCAGGTAATTTATGGATGTGAAGTTTACAAAGTTCTCAGAGGAAATGAATTTAGAATTAGATAAAGCAATCACAGAGAAATTAGGTGGTTATGGACAAAGCTAAATTAAATAAAGCTCCTGGCCCAGATGGGTTTTCAGTCAAGTATTACAAGGAATATAAAGACAAATTCACCCCAATCCTGCTATCAGTAAAGAACAAAATGCTACACAAAGGTGAGATTCCAGACTCTTGGGTGGAGGTGAATATAGTTCTCATCCCTAAAAAGGATAGAGAGATGGAACAAGTGAATAATTATAGACCAATCTCATTACTAAATTGAGGTAATTTATGGATGTAGACACCAAAGAGATACATTGTTTTCATTGTTGTATATCTTCAAGTCAGTTCCAAATTATGGCAATCCTATGGTGAACTTATCACAGGGGTGATTGGATTGGTACATTTACTCACATAAAATTGCTCACTGCCTTACCCCTAATATACCCCAATATACCCCAGATATATCCCTCTCCCAGGGTCAAAAATTTAATGCAATTCCAGTGCAAGATCACAAGTACCTTGCTCCATGAAATCCTTTAACTTGCAGAACTAGGAATTGAGCCTGGGACATTGTACATGATGGTCAGTTTTTCTGCCCTTGAGCCAAAGTCTTACCTCTGCATTATGGCCTCAGTTATTCTAGTATGCGTACTGGTTTCTATGCAGAGAACTTGCAATGGACTCTTTTACTGCCTAGCAACTTAGTTCATTCAAACTGTGATGTTCTCAGTAGCTTGGACACCCATCTATGGATTAATAGTCAATCAAAATAAGAACATGATGAAGAGTGCTGGCCTTGCTACAGCACACTGAAAGCTACTCTGCTCAAGTGCTATGTTTCCACCATGGGCAAGACTCAGGTCTTTGCAAGCAGGTTAGGAAAATGACAGCTAAATGTGATCATGTTTGTTTGTGTGTTTAATTTATTCCCCTTTTCTCCCAGCAAGGGTCTCAAAGGAGTTTTGCAAACATTTAGAACAAAGTATAGCTAAGATCTCATTCTACAAACAATTCTGCTTGAAAGCACATTATTAAAACACTTCCAAACACATTTAAACTATAATTAAGAGATTAATTAAAGCCACATTCAAAATGTATAATACTTTAATATGAGTGAAACACCAAAATTCTACTTCAATAAAAGAATGTCTTGGCTTGTAGACTATATTGGGAGAAAGGTGATATAAAAATAAAGTAAATACATAAATAAAACAAAGAGACTAGATAGAAATTTGAACTTCATGGTGAAGGACACTGCATAGCTTGAGAGCAGTAATTAAGAACACATCTATACGTACTAGGGTTGTGTAATCAATGAAAAACGTTTCAGTGCTCATTATTAAATTGGGGGAGGGCAGTGAATTGTTTCTAAAGTGATTTTTATACCTTTTTCATATACCTATACAACTGGGGGTCGCATGAAAAGTCTTCAAGCAGAAAGGGGTCTTTAGAGGATAATGCAGACAAAAAACTGATCTGAATGAGAATTCTAAATTTTCCTTCACCTGAAAGAAATGTAGATGCCAACTGAAAGAGGCCAGAGTACTGGCAAACCAAGGTTTGTCACTATTATTTCACACATCATGATATACCCCCCCCCCAAATAATATATACATACATACATACATACATACATACATACATACAAGACATGAAATGTTCCATTTAATAATAATATAATAATAATTTTATTTTTATACCCCACCCCATCTCCCCGAGGGGACTCGGGGTAGCTTACATGGGGCCAAACCCAGGCAACAAGCAATATGAAACTCAACAATAAAAACAAATCATAAACAAATAAAATCACATATACCAATAAACAATAAGCACACTTCGATAAAAACCTGGGTTGGCTCCTCAAAGGGGTAGTGGGCCAGAAAAGTGCAAATAGTATTAGAGAAGAGGCAGCTGTGAATCTTGCAATATATTACATTAGCCAAGACCAAAAGGCATTCCAATAGTAAAAATCAACAGATTTCGCTGACTGTTTTGGGCTTGTCAAAAATTAAAGCAATAACCTGTAGTAGCCAATAGGTGGAATTTGGAGTCATGGTTTTTAACTGCACAGGTAACAATGACAGATAATGTCTACATTTAAGATCCAGTTCTCTATGGATTCCACCTCAAAAGGTGAAACTGGAAGATGAAAATGTCCCATCTCAAGGCATGAGGCCTTATTGTCAATAATTACTGGTTTTGTATTGGACTTCTAAAGTGTAATCCTCATCTCTCTCTCTCTCATGCACACATTTCAACCCATTTTTGTAGTCACCAAGAAGAATGGTTAAATGCTGTTCTTCTCAGAGAAGTGTTTTGTGATGGAACAGCAAACATCGTATGAAAAGCCGGCCTTGTTCATAAATAAGTCAGTGTGTTACTCCTGCTAGACTGGCAGTGGGATGACAGCTCTTCCAGATGCTGTGGCTCTGCTTGTCTTTGACCTCAGGTAAACTTGAGCTTTCTAAAAATAAGCAATATAAAAGCACATTTGCTTCAGGGCTACAGGAACACCTGGAAGGGCAACGGGAAGATGGGAAGACCACTTAACTGCTCAGTCCTCAAGAGATTGTGTCTTGCTACCTGGTCCCGTTTGGGTTTAGCTGCAATCAAAGGGGAACCGGTCCCAGACTTGACTTCTCCGGGCTTATGCTCCTTATCCATTATCACGTCACTTCAATGTGCATAAATGGTTCAGGAATATAAAGCTACAAAATCTCAAAAGTATACTCATCTGGTTCTAGATGGTATTTTTTAGAGCTCGTAGATGTTCCAGCATGTGACAGCATAAACTACAAGATTGCCTTCTGAGATTTGGATGGTTATTTCAAAGCAGTATGTGTCTTTCTACTCCTGCAGATCTTATTGGAAAGGACAGACAGATTGGTATGGTGGTTGGAGTATTGGATTGGAACTTGGGAGATTCAGGTGCAAATTCTCACTGGTCAATGTAACTGTATTGGTGGCCTTGGACCAGACACACATTTGTTCTGTATAAGAGGGTTGTTGCAGTTAAAGGAAAGAAGAGGAGAGTCACATAGAGTGGCTTCAGTCTGCTGGAGGAAAGGTGGGATATAAATATAAATAATTGCCAGAATCCTATTTAACCTATTGTTATGTTATGTATCTTTACAAATTCTTAGCTAAATAGCAGAAATGTTAAGAAAACTAGCTACTGAGTTGTGAAGATGTGTAACAAAGGAGTGTCCTATGTGCATTTGTGGTATTATCCAGATGGATGTGTTGTGCATTGATCTGTTGTGCATCAGGCACCAATCATAATTGCCTATTCTGCGTGAGTGCATCATGCATTAAAGAGAATTGTGCAGCAATCCCATTGTGCATCAGGCACCAATATGCATTGGTTTATTGTACATTGATTCTGTTGTGCATCAGTCACCAATTCCAGGCACCCAACAGCCATTTCATAGAATCATAAAACCATAGAATAGTAGGGTTGGAAGAGACCTCATGGGCCATCCAGTCCAACCCCTGCCAAGAAGCAGGAAATCGCATTCAAAGCACCCCAGACAGATGGCCATCTAGCCTCTGTTTAAAAGCCTCCAAAGAAGGAGCCTCCACCACAGTACGGGGCAGAGAGTTCCACTGCTGAACAGTTCTCACAGTGAGGAAGTTCTTCCTAATGTTCAGGTGGAATCTCCTTTCCTGTAGTGTGAAGCCATTGTTCTGCGTCCTAGTCTCCAGGACAGCAGAAAACAAGCTTGCTCACTCCTCCCTATGTCTTCCCCTCACATATTTGTACATGGCTATCATGTCTCCTCTTAGCCTTCTCTTCTGCAGGCTAAACATACCCAGCTCTTTAAGCCGCTCCTCATAGGGCTTGTTCTCCAGACCTGGCTCTACTGTGCGGCGGCCCTCCTGAAGTAGATACGAATGCACAGTTCTAATTATCACAGTCAGATCTTCCAAATATGCAGGATTCTAGCCCAAATCCATAATAATGTAAATTGATATTTCTGTTTATGTAGCAGCCATAACTCACTGGGACAACATGCTAGACATTTCAAAATTTGATGGAGTGCTTTTGGTTATTGTCCAAATTTCTGTGCTTCACTTCAAGTTGCAATTTCAAACTAGAAGCTTGCTTGAATCAGAAAGGCAACTCTAATTCATTAGGCAGTCATGATACATATCTCAAAATCAGATGTGGCCACCATTCAAGTTTCAGGGGACTGTTTCAAGACAAAATATGAAGGCAGAGGCAAGTTAAATTTAGAAGCAAAGAAAGGGGGAAAGGGCTGGGTGTGAGAAGGCTAAGTTACCTTGTGGGAGAGCCTTAAAAAGGAAGTTGGAAAATGAGAGAGGGCTCTCTGAGGCACCTCTGATATGAAAGTTGAGGGTTTAAAGGGGGAAGAAGGGGAAATTGGAGCCCTGTAGGTTTTTTTTTTCAGCCCCTTTCAGTCCCCTCTTTTTCAGTTCTGCAGTTTCTAACATGTATATATGAAATTGACCTAAACTGAGTCAAAAACCACAACAGAAGAATCACAAATGTTACATGCACCATAATGTCATCTACATGGAGTGGTTGGTAACAGCTCTCCAAGTGTGCACAAACCATTACTGAGCTATGGCTGTTCCCACAGGTAGCTTATCTCAAGTCAAAACATGGAGTCATTGCCCTCAGATTTGTTCCCACTGATTCACAGCAGCTATCCAGGGACCAAGGCCGGGTATTTCCAGCTCATCTTGGTGATGCCTGGGATTGAAGCTTGTGCTATCAGAATTCAAAGCAAATGTTTTATCTACTGCCAATATCTTCCTGCACCTTCTCAGACTTCTTTTCTGCTGCCTCTTCATTTCTTTGGCAACCTTTCTTAAGCCTTTCTCTTTGCTCCCAATAAACTACCTCAACCAATGATAAAGTATATGCACCTTCCTCCTTCATTCTGATGGATTAGTTGGTGGATTGGTTAGTGTGCTGTTGGTCTGAATTGAAAGTTAGAAACTTCCTGGGTTTATTTTCAATAAAAGCAGAGCATGACTTTCTCAAATGGATAAAAAAGTAAAATATGCCCCTCCTCCAAGATGGTGCAAAGATATCCAAGGTTGTAGGATTCATTGCTTTAGTAGTCATTGTTATCACTGTTGTCATTACAATAGTACTTCTTCTCCTTTTAAAAAGATCCAATATTCCTGTTTTCTAAAACAAGAGGACACCCATAATCGTAGAACCTATATCCATGGTTTCACATACATGCATACGGGGGTAAATGATCTCTTTAAAAATTTGCTAGGTCCTCCAAGCAATTATATGATCTATTTCTCCTGACACAACTCTGCCTTACGCTGGGACTGAAAGTGGGGTAATTCAATGGTGTTTAGTTGTATTCATAGTTTGATGTAATTGCAGTCTAGTCAGGAATCTATCCCCGATGGATATGAAGGGTCTTCCAACAGCTGCAACATTTTATTCCCATCCTCAAGTGGATTTCTTTTTAATTTGAAGACATTTTGAAACAGTGTTTCTTTCTCTTCACCTTCTTTTGTCTGTATTTGACTTATTTTTTTATTAAGAGGTATTGTGCCATAGTGCATCAGGGAAATTGTACTTTTCTACAAGTAGACCCCCACAAAAAAGGGAACAAGTGGATGTGGAGGGGACAACAACAAGTTTGCAAACTCCGAGTTAAGCAAACTCCAAGGAGTCATACTGCAAGAACTCTAATCTTCTTTAGTACAGCCTGGAAGAGCCCCAAGTGAGAGGAAGTGTTCTATTTCTAAATACCATATTGCAGTTAGCAAACATGTAAGAAGAAAAAGTTCTTTTCCTCCCACAACAACTTCTGTTGAGAGGAACTTAAGAGATTGTGTTCTATAGTGAAATATGGACACTTTGGGAACATAAAATATAAAACCTCACTATTTTATTTGTAAGTCTTTAACAGCTTTGAGAGTGTTGGGCAAAACACCCCTCTGATGCCTCCCTTGACTACCTTCCCTGTCCTGATGCCACAATGCTGGACCTTCAGGCAAATGATCAAAACAATCATCTTCTGGAAAACCTCTTTATGTCAGCTTTCTGCACATGCTCTGAGCAGCAAGGGAAATAAGGGGTAGGAACCCATGGTAGTGTTTAAACCAGGGGTCCTCAAACTTTTTAAGCCAAGGGCCGGTCCACAATCCTTCTGACTGTTGAGGGGCCGGATGATCATTTGAAAAAAAATACAAACAAATTCCGATGCACACTGCATATGTCTTATTTGTAGTGCAAAAACAACAACAACAACAACAACAACAACAACAACAACAATGAAAGAACAATACAATATTTAAAAATAAAAACAATTTTAACCAACATACATTTATCAGGATTTCAATGGGAAGTGTGGTCCTGCTTCTGGCCAATGAGATAGTCAAGTTAATTAGGGTTGTTGTTGTTGTTGTTGTTGTTGTTGTTGTTGTTGTGTGCCTTCAAGTCATTTCAGACTTTGGGCAAGCCTAAGTCTAAAATTTATTTATTTATATATTATTTACTGCATTAATTTACTACATTTGTATCACACCCTTCTCACCCCAAAGGGGACTCAGAGTGGCTTACAAATTATATGTACATACAATATATTAAATTATTAGCATAGCACAATATTAGCATTATATATTACTATTTTGAACTATACCACTATACTGTAATATTATTAGTAATATTATATGTAATATAGAATATATAATTAATATTATTATATGGTATTATTATTAGTGTTATATTGTATTACATTATAATATTATTATCAATATTATATGTATATACAATATATTATATTATAAAACTGAGGGCGGGGGCCAGGTAAATGACCTCGGAGGGCCGCATCCGGCCCCCGGGCCTTAGTTTGGGGACCCCTGGTTTAAACCAATGATAGCTCTGATAGCACAGTACTGCAGTGTAAAAAATGGAAGATACTTTCTACAAAAAGAATTAGGATGACATGTCCAGAGTATCCCATTAAGACATTTTTATTGGCCTATTATACTAACCTCCTTAGCTTATTTTCCCTAGAAGCCTCTGCAACTTCAGTTAATGCTAAGTTTTGGTTTCCACTGGTGTTAAACTTGTATAACCTTGGCATCTATGTCAGTGGTCCCCAAATTTGAATCCTCCATGTGTTTTGGACCTCAGTTTCCAGAAGTTCTGAACATTAGTCAAACTGGTTGAGACTTCTGTGACTTGAAGTATAAAACCTGGAATCAACTATCCAAACACATGATTAACACGGACTTTAAATGTATGGAAGAACTTGTACCATCCCTACCCTACTAGACATAATTAGAGATCAGTTACAGAATAAGAGGTTTAGCATTTTAGGCATGCACACTAAACATAACTGTCATTAATCATAAGCATGTGTCCAGGAAACTATAAAAATTATTAATAGGGAAGGCAAGCATTCACGTAGTTCAAAGTGGGTTCTGTCTCAAAAAACGAATTGTTCTGAGAGAGCTGAGTGCACCAGGAAAGAACAGTAAAGTGCTGCATGTTACAAGTGTAGGGTATCTCAACTGTTATCTCTCCGGGTTTCCAACAATAGATTGGAGATATGATACAGTCATCATTCCTTCCACTTTCTGGTGAATTATTTGGCCCTATATCCTAAAAGAACAAGCCCCATTTGGCACCAGAAGGGCAAGAGATGTGAAGTTTTCCAGCCTTAGAATCATAGAGTTGGAAGAGACGAGGTCGGGAGTAACATCTTATTCTCATGCTGGAGGCAGAACCCCTCGAGGGAGCTTCTTTGTTGTTCCCTGCTCAAGAACTTTCCAACAGTTTTGAGCGTGTTTAGGCTTCTGGATTTTGGGCAATAATATTGGACATTCCCTTCAATTCTTTGGACTAATTCATACCTCTTCATAAAGGACTATTATCTGCTCAACTTTTCCTCCTAATCGTTCCTGAATTTATAATTGTTTTAATAAAGATATTATATAATTATTGGTCTCTGTCTGGTTTCCAGTGCTCACGCTGCCTTGGGGTGCAACAGATTGGCTAGATCAACTGTCAGAATTTAAGACCTTCTGGTATCTTGTTGCATGTCTTTCCAATACTATTATTATTATTATTATTATTATTGACACAATGACATAGTCTGACACAGCAAACAAGATAGATATGCTGGATTTTGTATCACAAAATCACAAGTCGAACACTTCCCAAGCGTTTAGGACTGTGTTATGTATTTTCAGATGATGCGCGCAGATCCCAGTAGGGTGGCCTTTTGCAGTTGGCAGATCTAATTTTGTCAATGTCTATTGTTTCCAAATGCCGGCTGAGATCTTTTGGCACGGCACTCAGTGTGCCGATCACCACTGGGACCACCTGTACTGGTTTCTGCCAGAGCCTTTGCAGTTCGATCTTGAGGTCCTGATAGTGGCTGAGTTTTTCCTGCTTATTATTATTATTATTATTATTATTATTATTATTATTATTACTATGACATGACAGGCTGTCTGGACCAGATTCTTAACAAAACATTCCACCAGGATATTAAGAAAAACTTCCTGGTGGTAAAAGCTGTTCAACAGTAGAATATACATCCTTGGAGTGTGGTGGAGTCCCCTTCTTTGGAGGCTTCAAATAGAGGTAGGAGGCCTTCTGTCGGGAGTGCTTTGATAGTGTGCTCCTGCATGGCAGAGAGGTTTGATTGGATCTCTTCCAACTCTATGATTCTTTGAATAATGTTTTTAAAAAGATTTTTATCAAGGTATGGAAAAAGCATAGATCAGTGTTAGTTCAAAACATATCCTCTCTTGTTCCTGTTATCATTAGTAGAGTCTTTCAAAGAGCTTGAAGGGAAAGGAACTATTTGTTTTGGTTAGAGGCCAATCTCATTACATGTAAGGATGTTATTCTTCAAGGGGAAATTGTTTGATATGCACTGTTGAACCCAGAGACTTGGTATCTTCCATTATTTCAGTACCTACTGATCAGAAATTACATTTAAGAAGCAACTAGAACAGATGTCTCCAAAGAGTATATTTGAAAAACTCTTAATTCATTGTGTATGTGTGTAGTGCTGAGTGTAAAAAAACAATCTTTACATGCCTTACAAAACTGGAAAAGAGGATTTGGGATTGAGCTGGTGCATTGGAAACTGATACACTTGATCGTGCATTAGATATCAATTCATACAATCACGTGTATAAGCCTTTTAAATACACAAAACATGGAAAATAACCAAACGATGATATAGGGAAAGTAGTTGTCTGGCGCAGTATAGAAGGCCAGATTGGAACTCCAGATTCAACCCCAGTTTCCGAGGGGTTGCTATTTGATTTCAGGAACTGTGATCAAAACAGACTTTCTGCCCTTTGTTCCAGAGAAATAAATCCAATGAAAGCGATACATGTTCCTAGGCAGGTCTATTGTGAGTGTAGCTATTTAACATCTATTCAGTACAAAGCACAGTATAGGAAGAAATGCCATTTGATTAATGCTTTCCACCTTTGGTGCCACAAATTACAAATTACCCATCTATTACCATTCCTGGCTCTCCCCGAATGAGCTCTTTTTCTCTTCTGTTTCTGCCACCTCCGATTGAAATGGATTAAATGATAACATTTTAATTAAAAGAAAATTGAAGGGGCTACCCGAGAAACAATTGTATTCCACGGCAGTCTAATTCCAATTCCCCATGTAATTACTCTCAAAGAGGAGGCAGAAAGGGAATGCACAGTTCATTTGCCAAGCTGGCAATGAGAAGGCAGCAGCAAGAACATATGGTTAAAGAGATAGTAGTTTTAAGTATTGGGTAGGTTGGGTTGGTGAAAGAGCAATGAGTAAACTCAACTTCATTGACCATGCTAGATGGAAAATTCTGAGATTTATAATACCTATAAGCAAAGGTTTCAAATACTGCAGCTGATGCTGTGATGATGATGTTGATGATATGATGATGCTGATGATAATGATGGCATCATTATCATAATTATCATCAGCATCATCATATCATCATCATCACAGCATCAATTGCGACATGCTCATTAAGACTAATTGCTTTTCCTCAAAACTGTGAGTCAAAGGCTTACAAAAATTAAAATAAATACAGATAAACGTATATAAAGACCACAGTGAAAACATATGCTGATATGGGCTGTGGTGCAGCTGGCTAGTAACCAGCTGCAATAAATCACTACTGACCGAGAGGTCATGAGTTTGAAGCTCGGGTTGGGTTAAGCCCCGACCATTAAATAGCCTGGCTTGCAGCCCGAAAGACAGTTGCATCTGTCAAGTAGGAAATTTAGGTACGCTTTATGCGGGAGGCAAATTTAACTAATTTACAACACCATAAAACTGCCAGCAACATGCTGGAAAAGGAATGAGGAAGTACTGTCACTAGTGGACGGTGAAGCAACAGCTTCCCCTGTGGCCAGAATCGTGAAGCTGGAAATATTAAATGCCTCTGTGTGTGTCTATACTGTATGTTGTTTGTCTGATGGCATTGAATGTTTGCCATATATGTTCATTGTAATCCGCCCTGAGTCCCCTTCGGGGTGAGAAGGGCGGAATATAAATACTGCAAATAAATAAATAAATAAAAATTCTTCATCAGTTTAATTATCTAGATGTAATTCAGCACTGTCACCTGGCCTGACCCCCTAACTCACCTTAAGAGTCAACAGCCAGATTATATCCTAGAGTTCCTGATTTGTAATTGTTCTATAATCTTATTGAATACTGTAAGACTACAAGAAGGAATTGTGACTTGTGATTATAACAGCCTTACTTGCTGGTGGGATTGGGGTGGAAATGTTATCCTCTTTGTACACTAATTGGAAGCTGAATTAACCTCTTCTGCCTGATCTGGTTGCTGGTGCTTAAGGCAGGCTGGAATGTATTTACAGAATCTTATAGGAAGACTACATAGTCTTATGCATACCAGGCAGTAATGGATCCATAACTCTAGAGTTGTTTTTAGCTATGGTTTGTTATAATTGTTGGAAACCACCATGCATGATGAATTGGTGAAAGGTGACTTGGGGCCCTTCCAGATAGGTCCTATATCCCAGGACCTGAATCCAGGTTTTCTGCTTTAAACTGGATTATATGAGTCTGCACTGCCAGATAATCTGGGATAAACAGAAAACATGTGATCAGATCCTTGGATATTGGGCCTGTCTGGAAGGGCCTTAACTCAGGGCCCTATACTGATATAATACGATTATACCATTTGAACTGACATGGGGTTTTTGGTTTAGTTAGTCCCAAGAACTAATTAAACTGTGGGGGTAGGAGGAGAGGTATCTGCTGTAAAATATGGGGCTGTATTGTTGCTCCAGGCACATCTTCAAGGGGGCATTTGGAGACAATTCAGATTCAGAACTCTTTTTTTAAATGTTAACTGTGTAGACCACTCCTCACTACTGACTAAGTTGGCTGGAGTTTTTGGGAGTTGAAGTCTTAGAGTGGATTTACGTTGTCAAATTAATGTAGTTTGATACCATTTTTACTGTCGTTGCTCAATGTATGGAATCCAAGCACCTGTAGTTTGGTGAGGAGCCAGCAATCTTTGGCAGAGAAGACTAGAGACCTTATACAACTACAACTTCCAGGATTTCATAGCATAGAGCTATGGCAGTTTAAATAGTGGCAAACTGGATTAATTCTACATGTAGAGGCATCCTAAAATGCCTGGAGGAAAAATATTTGGGGACCATTGGTAAAAAAAGAATGAACTGTTCAAAAAGAAATTGGGGAAAGGGCCATAGCACTTTTTCTCCAATTCCATAGCCTGCATGATGCACAAAATTCTAATGCTGGAACATAATATGGAGGAACAGGATGATTTCTAGTTGGCTAGGTTATTAGACAAGATCACCTCTTTTTCACTATATTGTTTAATTTATATGCAGAATATATAATTTGGAAAGCATAACCAGATTTAGACAAATGAGGAGTGAAAATTGGAGGAAGAAACATCAATAATTTGGGATTTGCAAGGATGCAATCTTACTAGATGTTACCAGAACCTAACAAAGTGTTGCACCCACCGATCATACAAGAGTCCAGAGTAAAGGCAAATGGTTTATTATAAAAACACACAAAAGATATATAGAAAAAATCAGGACAAGAAAATAAGGTGTAGAATCCAAAAAGTCATAGAATCATAGAATAGTAGAGTTGGAAGAGACCTCATGGGCCATCCAGTCCAACCCCCCGCCAAGAAGCAGGAAATTGCATTCAAAGTAGCCCCGACAGATGGCCATCCAGCCTCTGTTTAAAAGCCTCCAAAGAAGGAGCCTCCAGCACAGCCCAAGGGAGAGAGTTCCACTGCCGAACAGCCCTCACAGTGAGGAAGTTCTTCTTGATGTTCAGGTGGAATCTCCTTTCCTGTAGTTTGAAGCCATTGTTCCATGTCCTAGTCTGCAGGGCAGCAGAAAACAAGCTTGCTCCCTCCTCCCTATGACTTCCCGTCACATATTTGTACATGGCTATCATGTCTCCTCTCAGCCTTCTCTTCTGCAGGCTAAACATGCCCAGTTCTTTAATCCTCTCCTCATAGGGCTTGTTCTCCAGACCTTTGATCATTTTAGTCGCCCTCCTCTGGACGCTTTCCAGCTTGTCAACATCTCCCTTCAACTGTGGTGCCCAGAATTGGACACAGTATTCCAGATGTGGTCTGACCAAGGCAGAATAGAGGGGGAGCATGACTTCCCTGGATCTAGACGCTATATCCCTATTTATGCAGGCCAGAATCCCATTGGCTTTCTTAGCAGCTGCATCACATTGCTGGCTCAAAGTCAGCAATCAATTGTCTCTTGTCAATCCAAAAGCAAGGCAATTCAAGAATAATCACAAAATCCAAAAGCAGCTTAAGTCCATAAACAAAACTTGAACAAGGATATGCAACAAGAACATGGAAAAACTCCCAGAATACTTGAATTCCAAAACCAAGACACCAAGTAGAGTATGGAGGCCTAGCTGTAACTTGAAATCCACATTGCCTGAACTGAAGAGCAGAGTGCCTGTTAGCTTCTAATAAACAGATATGAAAGCATTACGTCTACCCTGGAATTTCTGCTTCCCACAAAGTCGTGTTGATCTATGTAGCTGGCTATCTGCTCAAATCTGCAGGTGAGCTTAGGTCAATGTCACCAGGTGCATTCCCATGAGAATTCCTCATCAATTTGTCTTCACTAGACTCCTTATCTGGAGAAGATGATTCCAACTCCTGTGACTGATGGAGAGGATGATTCCAACCCCTCTGAGGTTCAGAGGCAGTTACATTTACAGACCCTCCATCTATGCCTGTCTCTCTGTCTGGAACAGTTTCACTTTCTGGCTCTGCATGAGAATTAATCCCAGGACCTGTATCAGAATGAATCCCAGGAAAGCCCACAGTCCCATCGGACTCTAAGTCATCAGTGAATCCATCAGCCCCTGACTACTGTGACTGCTGCTGGGCTACAACACAAAGCTTTGAAATGACTTCTGATGAAGGTTAATGAATATAGTGCAAAAGTACGATTACTGCTAAAAATTAAGAAGACACAGATCATGACTTCAGAAGATTTGCATAACTTTAAAGTTGGTAATGAAGACATCAACATTATTAAGGAATTTTTATACCTTGGTTTAGCTCTGTACTCAAGAAGCTAGAAGAAGATTAGGATTAGAGTGAACAGCCATGAAGGAATTAAAAGAGTATCTACTATTTAGTACAACAATGTGTCTTTGGACATCAAAGTTAGGATTGTTTTATACCATAACATTTCTGATTTTTATATATGGAGGTAGAAGTTGGATACTGGATAAAGTGAACTGGAAGAAGATCCATTTATTTGGAAGGGGCTCTGGAAAAGTGCTTTATAGATTTCACAGACTATCCTTTGACAAACAAATTAATTTTAGAGCCAATTAAGATGGAATGCTCACTAGAAGCTAAATTCAGTTATCATGCTTAGGACATATCACGAGAAAATACGACAACAGTGTTGGGGGAAATTAAAAGCTCCAGGAAGAGAGCAAGAATGCATAAAATGTAAGCTTAAACCAGCATTAGCATCAATTGTTTTATTATCCTGAAAAGGTTAGTAAACAATAAGATCTTCTGGAGATCACTCATAAAAATGCCATAAATGGAAATCAACTTGATGGCACAAAACACACCACAGTAAAATAGATCACATTCTTGTTCTTGCACCAACATTAGTAGCAAGTATTGTCCAGAGTAAATGTCTAAACTTGTCTAAAGCTAATTATGGAACTTCTTACTAAAATGCCATACCTACGGCAAAGGATCCAGAAATGTTTAAATAGGGATTACATAAAATATAATATTATGATAGTGGATGCCAGTGGATAATGTGCCATGTCATAAATTATTCAGTGAGGAATGTAGCCGGCATGAATTGAAATGTTGCAGAGGTCAAAAAATCCAATAAAGGCAGTCTGAATGAAACAAAATCAGATGGAGGAATGTATAGCAGGACAGTTGAAAGAAGGCAATGTGAGAGTCCACAAGAAATAAGGGCAAGATATCCTCCACAAGTGGTATCCAATACTGCTTCCAGCAATGACCATGTGCTCTGGCCCACTGCTTCTTAAACTGTGGGTCCCGACCTCAAATGGGGTCCCCATAGCTCAGTGTTGGGCAATAATTTGGCAACTGTAAAGGTTTTCTTAACATCACATAGTGGCTGTTTGAGACATTTTCATGGATCTGTTGAGCATTGCATTCTGCAAAATATGCTTTAACTGTATTAAAAAGAAACATCCACTTGTTTAGCAAGCCTTACAAACACTGATTCATTATCAATAAATGTTAGATATCTATACCTATATACATGGTGTCACACAAACATTTCTAGGGCCAAAATGGGTTACTAGAAGAAAAATTTAAGAAGCCCTGCTCTAGCCTTCCTTTTCTCCTTAGCTCAGTGATGGAATACATACAGCGAAGGTTTTCCTGATTGTGCTTCAAGTGTTATTTCTGTGTTGGCCATTTTCCATACGCTCAAATGTGAAACAGGCTTCTGGGTCAGAATGGTGATGTCCCATCTCATAGGCATTCTGGTGCACTCACTATTTAACTGTTATTAAAACTAGCAAACCCTGCCTCTAATGCTGATGACAAGAACTTTCTTCTGACAAAGTTCCCTATGTCTTCACAGGAGTAAGCTTTTGTTCAATAAAGATTTTCCTCATAACCAGCTTCAAGTGTGAATATTGGCCTTCAGCCCAAAACAGAAAAAAAAGTCAGGATAAGATATTCCCATCATCTTTGGTAACTGACTCCTAGAGGGAATCTTTCTGAACTCAGGTAGAATGTAAAGCTACTGGTCTGAATCTTTGACTCCCTACACCTATTAAGTTATAGTTAACTGGGCCTTTATATATCCAGCATCATGCCTAGAGGAGCAAACCAAGATGATTGGAATTATCTATCACAATCTATATTACATAGCTATGTATACTTAGCTATGTAGCAGAGGATCTAAGCATTTCTGTGCTTAGATAATCTAATCTAATTCTGTGGATTGTGCATCCCTATCCAGGTACTTGGCAAGAGCACCCCTACACAGGTCTATTTACAAATACAACTTTACAAAGATCTCTTACAAAAAAACAGGAAGGGTGACACCTAGCCCACAAACAATACATGTGAAATCAAGGGATCTAAAGGTATTGGCATACCATAAATTGTATATGAGCCAACAGTATGATGCAGCAGCTTTAAAAAAAGGGCCAATATGATCCTAGGCTGAATCAATAAAAGTAAGATACCTAGATCAAGGGAAATCGCTGTATTATTTTATGCTTTAATCAGGTTTCACCTGGAATACTGAGTGCAGTTCTGGACACTACAATTCAAGAAGGATATCCACTACATGGAATGTGTCCACATGATGGTGACCACAATGGTCAACCTATGAATGTCTATGAGGGGCACCTTTGGGAGCTGAAAATGCTTAGCCAGGGGAGGAAACTGTTATAAGAAGAGATATTTTTAAACATTTGAAATTATGTCATATTGAAGGTGCAGCCAACTCCATCCAAAATCATCATTTCTGTTGAACAGAAATCTTCCCACACTAAATGTTTTACCAGGCTGGTAGGATTGTGGGTCTACCAGGAGGTCTACCGCTTAGGGTAAAATCATCATCAGAAAAGTAACTATACTCGCATCTATAAATAAAACAGTAAGGAATAGTTGCAATCAAAGGAAAGACTACCACTAATTAATGAAATCACATCACTTCCAAGGTATTGGAGATATGCACAAACAGATAATTGTTTTCACAGATATTTTGACAAATCCATATTTTAATCAGTGTTGAAGCATTTGAGAGCTCTGATTGAGTGTCCCTATTTGGGAGAGAGTTGAATTGGATGGCCCCAGAAGTCTCTTCTTTCTCTTTGATTCTATGACAAAATATTTCTTGTGTGTTGGGGCAGTTCACTGAAATCCAGTTCACAGAAAGAAAAATAATAATAAGCCACACACACTGAAGAGAAATGAACCCAAACTAAAATAATTTAGAACTGTTTCTCATTGATTCTTCCCTGTCACCAAGGTATTTTGAGTATGTCCAAACACATCCTAATAATAGGTAACTGGAGATGCAATCTCTGCTTGTTTTATCTGTGGGCTTGCAGTGTGGAACTGATAATGGGATTCCAGACAGATTTAGTTTTGTTCACCTTAATTATGTGTCAAATCCAGATGTTTTAAAAGCTGGTGAATGTTAGAGGAACAAAACAGATTTTAAAAGAGGATGAAAACCCCCGACTCTGCTCATTTGCTTGGTATTTCTTCTAGCCAGGATTAAGAAATAGATTCTGTCCCATATTAGATAAAGGAGTTATCTTTACTTCTTTTCAAAACTGGAAACCTGTTCATGGTCAATTGGATTTAAGCAATTTAGCAGGGCTAAAGAATGTATCCAATTGTCCAAATCCAATTTTAGTTTTGTGCAACTGGTGCCATTTGGAGTACAGATGCACTTCTTGGCAGAGATAGCTTTTGGCTTCAATATCAGTGGGACAATGAGGCTGCTCTGGGTTTTAACCCCTCAAAATGGTTTCAGACCTTTTGGATACTTCATTGCAGGTACCAACTGCTGCCAAAGAATTCAGCACCATGCTGACAATATCTTGCAACAGAGAACTCTTTACATTTTTTAGCTATAACAAAATGTATGGGGAGAACATATCAGGTACCTTATTTTAAAAGTAATTAACAGTTCTAGAAGCCTTTAGGAAATTGTATTCACTTATAAAGCAGAATATTCTTGTTACTGTATACTGTACCTCCAAAGTTGTTTCTAACTTACGATGAAATGAACCTATCACAGGGTTTCTTGAAGCTGAGAGTATGTGACTTGCCCATGGTTACCCAGTTGGTTTTCATGGCCAGGTGGGATTTGAATGTCCAAGATGCAAACCATTGAGCCATGGTGGCTCTAAAACAGTGGTTCCCAACCTGTGGTCCTCCACTTGTTATGGACTTCAACTCCCACTGTTCTAAAAGTACCCCACATCCTTTTACAAGTGGAGGGACCGAGGAACAAACTAGATATTTGGCAGGCTTTCACATTTTCATACCCTTTTGATCAGAATAATCCTACCTTCCTTTCCCATCCAAAATAGAAAGTAATGTGTAAAGAGTATGAAGCATTGTATAAAGAGCTCTGCTTTCACAGTGATTTTGCCTTTGTAGGTTTGTTGTTGTCAATTTACAGCACAGTTCTCTTGCCAAATATTTGGCACTGACTGGTCTAAGGAGCTAATTCCTGGAAAGTATGTTTTGAGTGAAAAGGCTTCCATGAAGCTGAACATTGAGGGAAAGTGGCAGGAAGTTATTAAAATTTTCACATTTTTGACTTGTAAATAGAAGAGTAGAAAGAACAATGGGTTTAGAATCTTTTTCAGCCCAAGACCTGTATGCAATTCAAATCCAATTAAATTCTCAGCAGCTGCATTATGGCGGTAGGTGAGGCCAAAGGCAAACAAAGGTAGGAACACAATACTAATACCTTAATGTCAGTAACTAACCCCCTGAAGAGGCATTACTACTTTTTAGAATGGGAAAAAAACTTGCATAAAATATTTTAATTAATGTTTTTCATTTGTTTTTTTATCTATTGTTTAAATGTGTTTACCTATTACATATCACTTGGGATGGGCTGAAAGACAATTGTTAAACTACAACCAATCAGTCAGTCAATCAATGTTCTTTTAACAATCACTTCAAACATAAATGTTTATAGAATCATAGAGTCGGAAGGGATTGCAAGGGACATCCAGTTCAATCCTCTGTCATGCAGGAAAACAGAATTATCAGTCATATTAATGTACCCTCCAACATTTTGCAAGTGGAAACTGTGATACATCAGGCCAAACAACATCTGGGTGGAATCAAGATGGCAAAAATGATTAATGTGGAAGCACACATGAGCAAGAAGAGACTGCAGCAGCTCGCTTTTGACTGAGTCTACAGGGAAGGGGGAAATTCTGCCCCTCTTGTCTGCCCCCTTTGCTACTTGTGTGCAAACTACCTTTTATTGCATATCTTTATTTATTATGTTATTAAAACACATAAACAAAACAAAATTATTAGCAAATAAAAATAAAAGAAAGTAACAACAAACTTCTCTCTTTTGCTTTTAATTGAACGCCAGCTGCTTTTGTACTTGGCATTGACTAAAGTAAGCCTAGGACAAAAAGGGGAATGCAGAAAGAAATGAGAGAAACTGGGATTTTTTAAAAAAAAAACAGCTGAAAAACAGAGGTGTCAGAAGATTAAACTGAGAAAATTGAAAGACAGATACTCATTATGGGAAAGCTCAATGCCACTTGATAATCTTACTCTGAAACTCTCAAAGAAGAACACTCTTCAACCAACTGGTTAGGTAAAGGTAAAGGTTTCCCCTGACGTTAAGTCCAGTCATGTCTGACTTGGGGTTGGTGCTCATCTCCATTTCTAAGCTGAAGAGCCGGCGTTGTCCGTAGACACCTCCAAGGTCATGTGGCTGGCATGACTGCATGGAATGCCGTTACCTTTCCGCCGGAGCGGTACCTATTGATCTACTCACATTGGCATGTTTTTGAACTGCTAGGTTGGCAGAAGCTAGAACTAACAGCAGGCACTCACTCCGCTCCCAGGATTTGAACCTGGGAACTTTTGGTCTGGAAGTTCAGCAGCTCAGTACTTTAACACACTTCGCCACCAGGGCTCCAACCAACTGGTTAGATAGCTAGATTTACTTTTGCTTTGACTTGTACTGAAGCTACAAAACATGATCAGCAATGCTGGGAATGTAAACAGGCTTCCTATTGTTTCTTGACCCAGCCAAACACAGGCTCAGTGTGAAGTTCCACAGGCAAAAAACAACATTTTGCAATGGATGAGGACGAAATAAAAGAAAGCCTTGAATATTGAGCTATTGACTTGGTTGACAGCAGGCTTCTATACACTCTTTTCACACTCATGTAGCTTTGTGGCCAGCATCCTTGTCCTTTTGACACTGAAGGAAACAATTGAGTAAACTATCCATGGGAAATCCTCTATTGTTTGTGAGTGACAATTAAGCTTCACCTTTCAGAACAGAATGCAAAACATATATTTCATACTCTGTTGGAAAACAAAGAAGATTTTTTACAAGCAGCTAATACACAATGGCAAAAGAAGTTGAGTCAATAAACTGAACTGAGCCCCTTCTTCTTTGGAAATATATTATTAGGTAGACAAATCCCAACATCCACAAAATAGGGATAAAACTAAAAATCAGAAAATACATCATGCAAGTTTTTGAAGTTCACCAGCTGCTTCATCAGGCAGAGATTTAAAAACCATGTAGAAGAAAAGTGATTTGGTTACTGAGTCATAGGCTTACATTTTGTCTCAGATATTATATCTATTGTCAATGAAGATGGTCAGAACAGTGTTTCTCAAACTCTTCTACAGATGTTTTGGACTTCAGTTCCCACAATTCCTAACAGCTGGTAAACTGGCTGGGATTTCTGGGCGCTGAAGTCTAAAACACCTGGAGGAGCAGAGTCTGAGAAACACTGATCTAGAGGAATATCCATGTAGGCAGTCCTTTCTTTAGAGTCTTTTTAGGGTGGCCCTGTGATCAGGGGCTCTTTCACACCACAGAATTGCAGCATCGTGATCCCACTTTAAATTCTATGACAACATTTCATAGAATCCTAGGGTTTGGTAATACTCTCTGAGTGAGAATTTTAGGTATTTCTCCCCTAACTGCAAATTCTAGGATTCTAGGTGATGTTGCCATAGCATGAAGAAAGATTTCATTTGGGGTGGGGGACAACATTTATTTGAGGGCAATGTCTCTTCACACTCCCACTTCATGATAGGTGAAATAGATCCAGTGAATCGTTCCTTTATTTATTGTATGGTTGCTTATTTTGTTTCACAGAAGAAAACTCAGGCATTTATGACCAAGCAACATGAGATCAAGATGGCACAAGCTAGAAGAAACTGCAGCAGCGGATGCTTCCCAGCATCTAGATTGGGATTAAACATAATATCCCATCTCCCAATCCAACACACTTGATCCTACACAATCCGAAAATGCTTTTGGCCTGCTTCTCAGTTGTTCAGGAGAGAAGAGGAAGGGTTTTTAATGAAGGTAGTGAAAATATTGGAAAATCAAGAAGTCTGAAAGGAGGAAAATCAATTCATTTCAAAGGCGATGCTGGAGAGGAGTTCTATGGATACCATGGATTGCAAAAATGGGCAAACTAATGGGTCCAAGAACAAATCAAGTCTGAACTCTCTCCCGAAGTGCAACGTACTGAATTCAGTCTGTCACACTTTGGACATATTATGAGATGGTGTAATTCACTGAAAAAGACAATAATGAACTTTAAAGTGAAAAACAAGAAAATAGAAAGATCCTGTTTCCTCTGGATCGTGTCCAGAGAAATGTGAACACAATGGTGAAATGTATGAAACCATGTCCTATGAAGCGTGACTGAAAGAGCTCAGTGTGTTTAGCCTGGAGAAGAGATTGTTAAACAGTGACATTAGCCATGTTTAAACATTTAAAAGGAGACCATATTGACGTGTTTTTTGCTGTGCCAGAAACTAGAACATTTATTTATTTATTTAAAGTATTTATATTCCACCCTTCTCACCCTGACAGGGACTCAGGGTGGATCACAGAACATACATATGTGGCAAATATTCAGTGCCGTTTATACACTTGTACATAGAAAGAGGTATATATGGCTTTTCTCATCTTTGGCATCTTGGAGGTCTGTGCTCGGTTTCGGTCATGGGGGGATGCCGTCACTCCATCTCCCTGCCAAAGAGCTTTTGTTCGCAAACTTCCTCCTTGGTTGAGTTGCCAGCATTTTTCTGGCATTTCCTTATGGGTGCCTTAAAATACCTCCCCGCTTTTAAGCGGTAACTATTTATCTACTCACATTTTGCTTTCAAACCGCTAGGTAGGTAGAAGCTGGGCTAAAGGGCATGAGCTAATCCTGACCTGGGCTTCAAACTATCAACCTTTTGGTTGAGAAGATTTGCTGCAGCTGGTGGTTTAGCCTGCTGTGCTAAAGTCTGGCCCATGGAGCAATGGAGCGACAGATTCAAACTACAAGAAAAGAGATATCACCAAAACATTAGGATGAAATCCCTGATGGTAAGAGGTGTTTGGCATGGAATATAGTGCCTTGGTATGTGAAGGAATCTCCATCTTTGGAGGTTTTTAAACAGAGGGTGACTGATCTATGTTAGGAGTGTTTTGATTGGGCTCGGGCTGTGGTGCAGGCTGGAGAGCAAGCCAGCTGCAACTAGCTGCAATGAATCACTCTGACCAGGAGGTCATGAGTTCGAGGCCTGCTCGGAGCCTATGTTTGTCTTGTCTTTGTTCTATGTTAAAAGGCATTGAATGTTTGCCTATATGTGTAATGTGATCCGCCCTGAGTTCCCTTCGGGGTGAGAAGGGCGGAATATAAATACAGTAAATAAATAAATAAATAAATTGTATATTCCTGAATTGCAGGCAGTTCAGGTAATTGTTTCCTTAGACTAGGTGTCCCCAAACTTTTTGAACAGGGAGCCAGTTCATGGTCCCTCAAACTGTTGGAGGGCTGGATTATAGTTTTTTTGTTTTTTTTTTAACTATCCTATGCACGCTGTAAATATCTTATTTTGAGTAAAAAAACAGAACTGGAACAAATACAGTTTTAATGTTAATCATAATAATAATCATAATAAAATAATAAAGGGGGTTGGAAGAGACCCCTTGGGCCATTTAGTCCAACCCCCTTCTGCCATTATACCATTATAAACCATATACCATTATAAACAAGCAAAGCTTTGGAAGGTGCGCACCGGGCAAGGGAAGAGGCACCTTCCTCGGTGGTGGAGGAGGGAGCCACCACTTTGGGGGCCAGATAAATGGCTTCGATGGGCCGCATGTGGCCCCCAGGCTGTAGTTTGGGGACCCCTGCCTTAGACATTATTGACTATATATTTCTGCATGGCTGGAAGTTGGACTGAATGGCCCTTGGGAACTCTTCCAACTCTATGATTCTAATGATTCTCTGATGAAAGTTGCTTGATTGCATATAACATCAACAAACTGAAGAGTATCTACAAAGAATTAAGGAAACAACTGGCTAAAATAAACTCACATTATCTTAAGCAATTTAATATTGAAATAAATAGCACATAGCCAAGCACTCAGTGCCCGAATTAACTACAGGATGCTTGGAGATCAGAGTAGAGTTCAACGCCAAGGCTGCTAATGGATTCCAATGAACAGTCCAAAAACTCGCAGTGCTTCACCTGAGTCACCTCATGCCCATAAGAAGAAACAAAAGAACACTGAATTAATTGCAGGGCACCAGAATACATTCTGTGTCACCTTGAACTTAGTGGGATTAATTTTCTTGACAGCTTGTTTAAAACACAAATGAGTGCTGTGTTTATTATTGAAAAATGAGAATGCATACATAGCTGTCTGATGTGTTTTCTTTGGAAGTAAACCAATGGCTGAGAACAAGAGGGCAAATCAATCTTTATGGTCGTGCTCACTGAAGTGGCCACCAGGTTTGCAAGAACCATGAAAAGCAGGTAGTATTAACACTGGGGCGCATGTTGCTCAAGGGTGTTAAAAATCACTGCAGAGCACATCAGTGAAGCTCAACAAAATGTGATCTATGTTGTATTGTGTTGCTTGTATGAGCTTATCTACACTCGCTGCTTATTATGGGGTTAGTCTGGAATAGAAAGGGTTTGGACTGGTCTGGAGGCATTTGAGGCTGAACACTTTGTTTCCAACAGTGGTGATGGCAACATGGAGTCTACATGGTCCAGCCTGTCTGAAACTGCTTCAGTCCAACTGGACTCTCACCTTACCACCCCTGTTGTCATTATCAGATGGCTGTCGAGCTACAGAAGAGCTCCTAGTGTGACCAGGCAAAAAAGGGGAGTGATCCTATGTTGTAGTTCAGCCTGTGATCGTTTTTGATATCAATGGGGATGCTGGGGTTTCTGGGCCTGTGTCTGATGACAATGGGATTGATGGTTTTCCTGAGAGGCCTGAGGTTTCTCTCAAACAGAGTGTGGATGCTCAAGGCCAGATTCCTGAGAGAGGCCCTCAGCAGTCTCCTCTGAGAATCAGCTTTCATGATTTGTCAGATGCAGAATTTAATGAGCTTGAAGATAGAAGACAAGACTTTTTTAAACAAAGGGAGAGTTCATAGGTCCATTGAAGGTCAGTCTGTCTTGAGTGGGGAAGGAAAATAAGTCTTTATCTGGCGGGAAATGGAATGTGTTTTTTTCATTGCATGAGACAGGAAAGGCTTTATAAGAGACAAGAGAGGGCTTTTTACCTCAGTCTTGTCAACACTGAATTTTATGACAGTCTTTCTTCCAAGTGGATTTCTAGTTTCATGGTTCCTGTTTTGCCAAGTTCCTGTACTAAGTTTCAAGATCCTAAGCTGCCTTGTTCTTGTGGATTTTGCAACCTTGTTCCTTGTGTTTTATCCTTGTACCTGGATTTTCATGGACTAATTGTTGCCTATTGAATATAATTTTTGGACTATACTGTTTGCATCATCTTTATTGCTTTGCTCACATATATTCTTCAATAAACTGCTTGGTGATTATACTCAACTGGTGTGGTGTCTAAGGTCAGAGGGGTTCCTGCTCTGGGATACAACATGCTATTCCTTCTTCCTGGTCACATGGGTGCCTCTGCTATTGCAGTGGCCAAGAGTTCTCATGGAGCTCTATAAGTGTTTAGTAGTGGCAATAGTAACACAGGCCTAATACATACTCTTGCCCCTGTGCTGATGAGTCATGTTGTCCACACTATACCCAATCTGCAGGGCTGCTCTGAAGTTTCAGCCAAAGTCCTTATTATTCCCTGGCTTATCTTAACACAGAGCTAAACTGGATCCACCCTGCTTACCACACAATATGTACCAGATCATTATGAAGACAAACAAGAGCAACCTCATAGTCACTGAAGGCCATACAGCCCATGTAGACAGGTCTCATGTTTGCTGACCCTCCAAACAAACCAAAATTTGAGTGATTTCAGCACATGGGAATACAATTGAATCATCTCATTGTTGTTTGTTCTTGGAGCCCACAGCTAAAACAGATATGATTCAAAATGCTTGGATGGTGCTGTTGTGTTGTTGAAAATCTTAGCACATTTCAGGGAATTAATATTTTAAGATTTTCTTTAGGAAGCCAATGCAAGCACACTGGTTTTCAGTCACTGCCAGTAAATTATATTAGAGATTCTTTGATCAGAGATTTCTGCAGACCCACTTCTTTTATCTCGCAAAGAAGGCCTTGAAATATTAACTGGGGAAAATGCACTGGGCTTTTTAACAATAGCAGTTGGAGATGGTGCTCTTTCATCTGTGGATTGTCGCATTTTGCATTTTCTGTTTTGTTTTGTTTTTTAAGGTTGGTTTCTTTCTTTTTGTTTGTTCTCTAATACAAGGAGAGCCACAAGCTGGTCACATCTGGTTTAGGGAGAAGGAAAAATACAGAAATGGAAAGCTAAGCTAACACCGTATTAGAACAATCCAGATATTTAGACTGAGGGAGAAATGTGAATAATATTTTGATTAGTACTGCATGTGATATTTTCAAATTATAACATCCTGAGCAGATAATGTGTCACATACTTCACTACTCAAAATGAGAATTTCTTTCATATCTCAAGTTACCTTGACCATTCCTGGGACCTGGAAATTTGGAAAGCAGATATGGTGAACAAAGGGAAACGAGGTACTTCCCATCCTAGGCAAAGCTGTGCCTAGATTAAGATGAAGAATGATCTTGGTTTGGTATCTTTACAAAGAATTTGCCAAAAAAAAATCAAAATTAAAAAGTCAGGATGAAAAGAACTTAAAGCCTAACAAAATCTGAATACAGGAGAAATTATTCTTAGCCTATGAAAAACCTATGGAATTCATGGCAATGCAGTCAGTTTTATCATATGGAAGAAAAATTTTGATAAACATAACAAAGGAAAAGATGGGCAACAACAGAATACACGAAGTCTGCAGCATGTTTTTTATTGCTTTGACTGCAACTGCTCATCAACTGCCTGCTGCTGTAGCCTAACCCTTGTTTTTACCAATTACACATTTCCAGGAGGCTGTAACCGCAGGAAAGGGAACATTTCAAGGCTTCCAGAGTACCTATCTACCCTTGAAATTACAAGGTGTAGAAGTCATGCTTTCCTTTTTCAATATTCAAAAGCAGTGAAAATGATTGTTTTACGAACCTTGTAGGAAAAAACATTGCAAATGCAACAAGTCACTAGCTTGTTGTGACATAAAACAATATACCTATTAGTGAGGCCATAGCCACTGAAATTATGAAAGTGACTGAAAGAGTTTCAGTTTTACTGTGAGATAATGATGTTCCTCATTATGTTACAGCTTTAATGTGACTTTTATATGGTTCAGTTATTGTCTTAACTTGGGGCTTGATTATTGCTTTAACCTGGACTCTATAAGCAAATCATTTCCTCTTTTCTTCCTCATGGGAATTTCTCCCTGCATGTTCCTATTGTAGTTATTGCAAAAAACAATTAATTGTAATTATTGTTACATCAAATGAGTATTTAACATGTTTATCTCCTGCTGAAATTGCACGACATGCGCGCACACACATACACAGTAGTATACTTCTCAACTGAAAAGTGAGCTCTCATCCACTATCCATTATGTCGGTGTTAAAGGAGCACTTCAAAACAGTAGTTGTACTCACCACCTCAGTGACTTTCATGACACCCCATTAAAACCAAGAGAGTAAATAACTTGAATGGATGCTTCTAATGTGCAGTAACCTTTGATCTTCACTTTCTGGTAAAATGACATAAGAGTGTAGATGTGACAGCAAGAAAACAGGGATACAAACTGGATCTGCAGGATCATGTTGCTTGTAGCTTTGAAGAGACTATTAAAGAATTTAACTATTGAACTCATCACACAGGTGAATTTGCCTGTCCAACAACACTTTAATCTCAGTTCAGGGATGGAGCCTGCCGGGTCCTATCATACAATGTGTTTGGATTTGTTTTTACTGTTGTATTTTATTACGCTGTTGGGCTTGGTCCCTTTGTAAACCACCCCGAGTCCCCTCGGGGAGATGGGGCAGGATAAGAATAAAGTATTATTATTATTATTATTATTATTATTATTATTATTATTATTATTATTATAACTTACATCTATTTCTGGTGGCGCTTTGCCCCTGAACTGAGGTAAAAGTGTTGTAAGAGGAAACAAGGGCGGCTTCCCATGTTCTCATCATGCTGGGCAGTGATGTTTTCCCCCATGGGATAGCTAAGGGGCAATGTGGAGTGTGGGGTGACGCTGCCTGCCAGATTCGCCATGATGCATGACAAATCCTCACTCTATCATGGTCCTCCAGATGTTGTTGGACTATAATTCCTACTCTCCTTCTTTATTGGCTCTTTTGAAACATGTCTGATAGGACTTATGTTCGTTTACCATTGGACACGAGAAGTCTACATATGCACCTTGGAGTTCCAAACAGCCATTAATGGTTCTTCAAAAATGCATGATACAAATGAATACCATTGTTCTAGGGTTATGAAAGATTCTCCTCTTAGATTGGGGACCAATTTAACCGATTCCATTTGGGATTTGATTTGATTCTAGCCATTCTAGCCTCAGCGTGGTTTGAAGATGAAAATCTAAAAATCAGAACCTTTGTGACTTCCTTTGGCTTGCATTGGGAAATTAAAATGGGTATAGAATTTTTGTTTATTTTTTCAAACCCATATACAGTAGAGTCTCGCTTATCCAACACTCACTTATCCAACATTCTGGATTATCCAACGCATTTTTGTAGTCAATGTTTTCAATATATCGTGATATTTTGGTGCTAAAGTCGTTAATACATTAATTGCAACATAACATTACTGCGTATTGAACTACTTTTTCTGTCAAATTTGTTGTATAACATGATGTTTTGGTGCTTAATTTGTAAAATCATAACCTAATTTGATGTTTAATAGGATTTTCCTTAATCCCTCCTTATTATCCAAGATATTCACTTATCCAACGTTCTGCTGGCCTGTTTATGTTGGATAAGTGAGACTCTACTGTATAATATTTAGAGACACCTGGGATGGTCTACCGAATCTGAGACTGTAAAACAATGTATGGTAAGTTGGGCAAGGAATATTGGACGTCCGATAAAATTTGAAAAATGGGAACAAATTTGGAATAAAAAATTAAAATGTACATATGCCTGGGACCTTAAGGAGAACTGGTTAAAGATCTTTCATAGGTGGTATATGACTCCAAAAAATTAGCATTAAAAATTACCAAAAAATTGTTAGAAATGCAAAACGCATGAAGGATCCTTTTACCACCTATGGTGGACTTGTGAAAGAGCACAAAAATTTTGGAGAATGATGCACGTAGACACACAAAAAATACTGGATAAAAACTTTTCTATGAAGCCTGAATTATATTTGTTAGGTATTTCGGACACATCACTAGAATTGAATATAAATGATGATAAACTCTTTACATATATTTCAACAGCGGCTAGAATAACTCTAGCAAAAAAATGGAAAACAGAACAGATTCCGCAGATTGATCATTGGTTGGAGAAATTAGAAGAAATAAAGAATATGGACAAACTAACTGTGTATATAAAATAAATTAGAGGACAGCCGATAAAGAAGACAAACTGGGAAAAAGTGGAGATGTATATAAACAAAAGGTGTAAATATGGAAAATGAACCAGGACATTATAAGAAATGTAAATGAAAAGTAATGTACCGAAAGGGGAAAGAATGAAAGTTTTTCGAATCACTCCCTCCCCTTTCTTTCCTTCCCTGATTTCCCTTATGTTTTTATTTCTTTATCACCCAAACCCCTTACCCTCCCTAAACCTGCCCTATGTTCCTTCACTGTTATCCCTACTTGTAAACCCTGTTTTTATAATGTTTTTGTATGTCATACACTTATCCCTCAATAAAAATTAATAAAAAAAAAATATTTAGAGACATGGTATTCTATTCAGAGTTAATCCACTTTGCTCATTAAGACAAGCTTTTTTTTCTAGCCACTATTAAAGTTGGCTTTAATATGTTTAGAGTTTGGAAATAGATTTTTTCCCAGGTTAAGTGTGTTCCTAGACCTCTAAGATACTTTGTGAGACTTCCACTCTAGTTCCTGTTCACCATTAAACCATTAAACTAGTTGCCTTCTAGTGAAGGAATATCAATTTTCCACACTTTCCACATTTTTCCTTTTCATCTTTATTCCATTTCTGGTCACCACAGTTTGGAAAGGATGGTGATCAACTAGAGAATGGTAATAATGATGAATGGGGTCTGGAAAGGTTAGATAAAGGGATGGAAAGAGAAGAAAAGGAGAAGCCTTCAAAGAAGATGATTGAAAGGATGACATGACAACTCCCGTCAAATGTTCTGAAAGCCTGCCATGCAGAAGATGGAGCAGACATGTTCTCTGTTGCTAAAGAGGAAAGAATGAAAATAGATGAGGAGAAATAGAAGGGGAACAGATTTGCATATTCAAGGAAACATCCTAGCCCTGAGAGTTGTCTGACAGTGAAACAGACTGCCTAGTGGGAGGAGGGAAGAGGGTCTTTTGGCTAACGGCATTTCATTAGAGGCAGGGTGGCCATCTGTCAGGGAAGCCATGGTTGCAGGATTCTTGTATTGAAGAAGGGGTTAGATTGGGTCAGGAGGAGGGGAAATTTCAGAATCTGGTCACAAGTGGGAAACGGAAAAGAGAAGCAAAACTGGGCTTCTGGCTGAAATGCTGGGTGTAGAGACTTCATCCAATTCTTCAAGCCTGGAGCATCATGACTCTGGCTGTTGTGATCATGGTCCATGAGGCCATCTGGACCATAGTTGACTAGTTCTGAATTCATGTATTGATTTATTTAATTTATGTCTGGATTGAAACATTTTTAAATGGAATAACCTACTATGTTAACACATAATTGCTTCAAAACAGTGAGAAATCAGTTCAAAAGATAACGATAACAAAATTCCAATATAAACCCTCCATAAAAAGATCTTTCTGACTAATCATAGAATCATAGAATCATAGAATAGTAGAGTTGGAAGAGACCACATGGGCCATCTAGTCCAACCCCCTGCTAAGAAGCAGGAAATCGCATTCAAAGCACCCCCGACAGATGGCCTCTGCTTAAAAGCCTCCAAGGAAGGAGCCTCCACCACAGCCCCGGGGAGAGAGTTCCACTGTCGAACAGCTCTCACAGTGAGGAAGTTCTTCCTGATGTTCAGGTGGAATCTCCTTTCCTGTATTTTGAAGCCATTGTTCCGTGTCCTAGTCTGCAGGGCAGCAGAAAACAAGCTTGCTCCCTCTTCCCTATGACTTCCCTTCACATATTTGTACATGGCTATCATGTCTCCTCTCAGCCTTCTCTTCTGCAGGCTAAACATGCCCAGCTCTTTAAGCCGCTCCTCATAGGGCTTGTTCTCCAGACCCTTAATCATTTTAGTCGCCCTCCTCTGGATGCTTTCCAGCTTGTCAACATCTCCCTTCAACTGTGGTGCCCAAAATTGGACACAGTATTCCAGGTGTGGTCTGACCAAGGCAGAATAGAGGGGGAGCATAACTTCCCTGGATCTAGACGCTATTCCCCTATTGATGCAGGCCAGAATCCCATTGGCTTTTTTAGCAGCTGCATCACATTGTTGGCTCATGTTTAACTTGTTGTCCACATGAGCCAACAATGTGATGCAGCTGCTAAAAAAGCCAATGGGATTCTGGCCTGCATCAATAGGGGAATAGCGTCTAGATCCAGGGAAGTTATGCTACCCCTCTATTCTGCCTTGGTCAGACCACACCTGGAATACTGTGTCCAATTTTGGGCACCACAGTTGAAGGGAGATGTTGACAAGCTGGAAAGCGTCCAGAGGGTGCATCTGTTTGGGTGCATCTGCACCGTAAAATTAATGAAGTTTGACACCATGACTAACTGCTATGGAATCATGGAAGCTATAACTTTGCAAGGTCTTTATCCTTCTCTGCCAAATTATGCTGGTGCTTCACCTAACCATAACTCCCATGATTCCATTGCATTGATTCCATAGCATTAAGCCATGGCTGTGTTAATTCTAATGGCAATATTGCATAAGTATTGTTTCTTTTATTTTATTTATTGTGTTATATTTAACATATTTTGTTTAAATGTTCCATGTATTTTTCTTTTTGATATTGTTTGTTTACTTAATTTTTTAATTGTTAATATGTTTATTATCATTTATTTTGTTTATATTGTTATGTTGTTGTAAGCCATTCCAAGTCCTCTAGGGAAAGGGGGAGGGATACAAATAATTTATTATTATTATTATTATTATTATTATTAATAATAATAATAATAATAATAAGTCAGTGGTGTAGAATAGATGCATCTCAAGGATCTTTTTAAACTACCCTTGGGGTGCATCCACACTGTAGTATTCATGCTATGGAACCTTGGGAGTTGTAGTTTAACAACGTCTTTTGCATTCTCTGCCAAAGAGTACGTGGCTTACCAAACTACAATTTGTCGCAGCTATCAAATTGAGGTCCCAAACATTCAACCCCTTCTGCGGAAGTTGCACCCTTCGTCCAAGGAGAAAACCCCAAAACAAACTGTCTTTTAGTAAAGAAAGATTTATATGAAAATATATACAAACATAACAGTCCTTGGCTTTTATCAGCAGCTTTCAACCAGCAAAACAAAATGTTATCTTCAAGCTTTCTTCAGCTCCACTCCAACAGCTTTCCAACAGCTTTCCAACAGCAACACCATCATCATTACCATCACCTTCACAATAACATTCACTAACTCAAGATTTACTCAGTCTCTGTTAATAGCACTCAGTCTTTAGCAGGTGTCTTGATTGCTGCTGGTCATACATGGATAGGACATGATTCTTACGAACACTTATCCATTTTCACATAAGAAATGACCTAAATAATATAAAACTCTGACACAATTTCCAGGATTTCATAGCATAGAATGCGATGGAGCAATGGGTTAAACCCTTGTGCCAGCTGAACTGCTGACCTGAAGGTTGGGTTGCTAACTTGAAGGTTGCTGGTTTTAATCTGCAAGACAGGGTGAGCTCCCATCTGTCAGCTCTAGCTTGGGGAAACATGAGGCATCCCCTGGGCAATGTCTCCGTAGATGGCCAATTTTCTCACACCAGAAACGACTTGCAGTATGTTCTCAAGTTGCTTCTGACACGATAAAAAATAGCATTGAACCATTCTCCTGTGGGAGATTATTCCAAATCCTGGGAGAAGCCACCGAGAAGACTCTTCTTCATGTCCTCACAAAATATAACTCAGATGTTATATCATCATGCTCCTGGATAACTTCCAGGAGGGAAACTGGTCTGCACTTAACAATTGCTCATATTCCTTAGATTAGGAGATTTCATCCACAACTGCAGATTCTGTCATGTTAACACTGTTTTGGACTGGGCTGTGTCTCTGGCCATCTACTTCATTAGCTGCTACCTGTGGGAGCTGACCTTTCGTGTGCCTTGGACTCTGTGGTATTGCTCCAGTGCAAGCTCTCATTAATGAATGTTCCTGGAATTTGATTTTTTAAAACTGACTTTTTATTAGATTTCCCACCTGTCAAACTCATATTCTGATCCTGATAGCACCTGAGGTGTTGGATGTCAGTTAGTTTTGACAGCAAGGGGAATTGGTTGAGGAGCATGGCTCAATTAAGAGGCAGATCTGAGGCAAGTTTGGAAGGTCTTGCTCTAGGTAGATATCCTCAGGGCTTTTAAGAAGCGAAAAAAATAGTTTTGCTGAATTTTGTGAAAAGGATGGGTGGCCTTTTTTGACTAGCAGCTAAAATGTAGCAGCAGCAGCAGCAGCAGCAGGAGGAAAATTAATCTCATCAGGGTTTCATATTTAAGCCCACATTCCATTAGCAGGCTGTACCAGTGTATTTATGCTGGTCATTGAGGTATAGTGGAGGTTGTGCCTTCTTCCCCACTTATGCAGTATGCAGCACCAAAAGGGTTCTAACTTCCACCCTCAGTATTAGAAACCTTTTAATTTTTTTTCCAAAAAATCTCAAGTACACTATGATTGACAATGAGGCACTTGTACTAAGCAGCTGATGTGGGGTGTCATAAAAAGAAATTAATCGTTATTTATTCAGAGTATGGAAATATCTTCATTATTATCTTAACCAGATTGTCTTAAACACTTTTTCTATAATTAATGGCATTTCAATTTAATTGTTTTAATAATTGTATAAAGTTTAATTCCATTTTAATATCTACCTTTTCAATGCTTTTAATGGTAAGGTAAAGATTTTCCCCTGACATTTAGTCTAGTTATGTCCAACTCAGGGGGTTGGTGGTTATCTCCATTTCTAAACCAAAGAGCAGGCTTTGTCCGTAGACACCTCCAAGGTCACGTGGCCAGCATGACTGCATGGAGTACTGTTACTTTCCCACTGGAGCAGTACCTATTGATCTACTCACATTTGTATGTTTTAAAACTGTTAGGTTGGCAGAAGCTGGGGCTAACAGCGGGAGCTCACTCTGCTCCCCTGATTCGAACCGCCGATCTTTTGGTCAGCAAGTTCAGCAGCTCAGCGGTTTAACCTGCTCTGTTACCAGGGGCATAGAAATAATGGTATTACTATTTAAATTGTGAACTATTTTGGGTTCCAATTCTCAAGTGTGTGTGCAATTGCATGTGTGTGTGTGATGAGGTATAAACAACAACAACAACAACAACAACAACAACAACAAAATAGTTTGTGGCTAACTAATAGGTTTTGCAAAGCAGTAATAACAAGATGCTCTCAATAAAATTCAAAAACAAAACTAAGACAAAACACATTTATCATGGCACAGGCTTTCCTGGATTGCAGAAAGCTCATGGCATGATAAATCTGTTCACTTTAAAGTGCCACATGCCTCTTTGTTGTTTGCCTGCCACAGACTAACGTGGCTGTCCCTTTGAGAACTGCATCTTGACAGGAGTGTCAAACAAGGTGATAGTACTGTCATTGAAGGTGACAAAGCTAAACTATCCAGAACTGAAAGAACGACATGAAAGGCTTCATTTATCTCAACACTCTTTTGTCTGGGAAGTGTAGGAAATGTGTTGAAGCAGCAGACTGTCCAGAGGTGCATTAAGAAAGCAGAACGAATGCAGTCCGAACACCACTTTAACTACCATGATTAACAGTTATTGAATCTCCATATTTTTATGAACATTTTTGGCTTTCAGGGTGGGAAGTCAGTTCTAATTTACTTTTCTTTGTAGATATGGTTGTGGGGTGCAAGTAGAGTCTAGTTTTCTTTGCTAGTAGTTTTGTTTTGTGTACATCTTTTTCCTTATGAAATAATAAAGATATCTAATGAACAACTGGGTTGCACTCAGTTAATCCAGCAGAAGGGAGTAGAGCTGAATCCTACCCTTACTAGACGTTCAGGGAAGAGCAAACTGCTGTGGCATCTCCTAGTTTGTTTCTTCTTCTTCAGCAACAATATTTGGCATCAGGACATATTCCAATGTTGGATCATCACCCTCTTTCTCCCCGACCCTCTCCATGCCATGCTGGCTGGTTTAGAAACAGACATAATGGGAATAGTTAGAAGTGAATTTGAGGTGAGTCCATGTTTGACCAGAATGTATTGTCAGAGCGCGTGGTTTGGATAAACACACATGCAGCTGAAGATCAACGAAGAATCACTGGCACCAATAAAGAAGCTGAAGCCTGTTTGGCTTTCTATACAAGATTTACTAACAAGACCAGGCATGAGCAAACTTCAGCCATCCAGATGTTTTGGACTTCAAACCCCAATTCCTTGTGGGAGTTAAAGTCCAAAACTCCTGGAGGGCTGAAGTTTGCTCATGCCTGGTCTAGATCTACAGTGCCAAATAATCCATATTATCAAAGAAAATAATTGAGATCATCTGCTTTGAACTATAATATATGAGTCTACACTGAGCATTCTATTCCAGTTCAAACTGCATTATATGGCAGTATAGATGGGGCCTTGGTTAGTCTCCTATACTACAAGATCCCTTTACATACAGATATTCCAGACTGCCATGACTATGAATTCTTTTTGCAAACATGTTAGATACCTCCTACACTGCCCTATAAACCAGATTATCAATGCAGATAATCTGCATTATCTGCTTGAACTGGATTATATAAATCTACACTGCCATCTAATCCAGTTCAGAGCAAATAACCTGGACTGTGTAGAAGGGGCCTTAATTTACACCACAGAGGTGGCATGGGGGCAGAATATTTGAACAGAAATTGTCACTCTAGTTATGTAACACTAATACCCTATACTCATGTATACACCTAAGAGGTTTTGGTCAAAAAATCAATCCAAAAATCTGGAGTCAATATATCCATGGATCAATGAGAATATTGTTCTTTAAGACCCTTTCTACACTGCCATATAAAATCCAGATTATCTGCCTTGAACTGAATTATATGGCAGTATAGACTCATATAATACAGTTCAAATTAGATAATCTGGATTTTCTGATTTGATAATATGGATTATATGGCACAGTAGATCCAGCCTAATTCTTATCAAAAAAGGAACCACCCCACTGTCTGGGTTGAAATAAAATGGACAAATGAGGCAGAAAGTCATTGACATGTGTTGCACTATTGTAGCTATTCTGCTTAGATGTTGTGCAATTCTGTGCAACTGGTTGAATTGCAGTCAATAAGCAAGAAAAACATATTGAAGTGACTTCAGAACCTGGTTCTAGCCAGAGAGAGGCCTAAGGTCATTTTGGTCCTTGGAAGTCCCAGTAGCATGTTCCTTTTTCAGAGGAAGTCCTCAGGCTGCCTCAGCCTCCTTTTAATGTTTTCAGTTAAGCGGAATATTGTAAATGCATCTACTTGGCTGAGGTGGGAGTGGGGAGAAGGCAAAGGAGGAGCCCCATGAAACTGTCAGGAAGACTGTTGGGAGCAAAACATGCTAAAAGCCGAAAATTGTCTTGGAGGCCTGGTGCCCTCCACCCCAAGGAAAAGCTCTTTAAACCTAGATTGCCTCTGAACTTCCACAGAAGCAAAAAGAATTTGCTCTGATCACACCTTTCAAATTGTATGTAGCATGAGGGCATTAAGAACAGCTTGGCAAACATCTCATTGTACCATTGAGTTCCAGAGCAGTAAATGTTTAAGGAAGGGGTAGGCAATTGTTCTGATCATAGTTTTCACCCTCTCATTCCCATGAAGGACCTCCCCACATCACAAATTAATCTGAAAATCAGAATTCCAGAATTGATTCCCATGAGAAAGGGGTAGAAAAGAAAAGTCCTGGGGAGCTCCAAGAATAGCAACTGGCTAATTTGTGGATGTTTCCTCCAATAATAATATAATAATAATAACTTCATTGTTGTATCTCGCCTCCATCTCCTTGAAGGGACTCGGGGCGGCTGACATGGGGCCAAGCCCAAACAATTACAATAAAATAGCATTAAATACAAACAAGGCACACAACAGCAACCAATAGAGTGCCCATACAATAACAAAGTAAAACAAAACATAGCAGCAATAACATAATAAAACAGAGTGTAAAAACAGTATAAAATTTAAAATGAAGACAAGCTGGTGTGATGTCTCATGGGCCATGTAGTCCCGTTCCTAGTACTATTGTGGCAGACGAAGAGGAAAACTTGGGTTTCCCACCGATTCAGCCAGAATCGGAGGCCCCGCACCTGCAAGATGTTTGCCCTCAAGAAGTCAGCCAAAAAAGCCTTGAGCAGAATTCTCCCCCGTTCTCTCGCAAGGATAATTATAATCGAGATAGAGGCGCTAGGGAGGCGAATCGCCGAAGCGCCAGAATCGCTGCCAGACAATTAGCTGATTAAGCCTGTTTCCCTTGGGAAATCTTAAGGAGTCATGCATCTGGACACAGTATGGGTTTCACTTCTTGTTCCCCAGGGAAAGTGTTCCTTGGCGGGAAAACAAGATCCTATATAGGTGTTTACCCGCAAGGAGATCCTTGCGGAGTCAATTCGTCAGCTTCAGGAGTGAGATCGTGTGTGGACTACGCTACTCCAGTTCCTTGTTTCCAGGACCTTGCCACGGACCTTGTTCTAGTTCCAAGCCTGCCTTGTTCCCTCGGACCTCGCTACGGACCTTGTTCTTGCTTCTTGCTTCTTGTTGCCACGTATCCAGTCTTGTTGCCAAGAATCTAGTTTGTTTCCCAGCCTTGTTGTCAAGCTCCATTGGACTAAAGGACCTTGTCTTTTCCCCACACTTTGCTTGGCAAAGTGTGTGTTTCGGTTATTGGATTATAACTTTGGACTCTAATATCTCATATTGGACATTGATTTCCTGGACTATATTTGACCTTTCCTGAAAGGTCTACTTCTGAACTTTATTCTACACTTGTTTTTATTGACTTTATATATTCCTTCAATAAAGATATTAGATAGATTCTGGTCTCTGCGCATGGTTATTGGTGCTCTGCAGCCTGGGTCCTGACAGTTGGGCCAAAGTGCAAGGCACAAAAATGGTAAAACCCATGGGTGAGGTAGACGGAAAAGGTGCTGCAAGTAGTAGGGGGTTAGGGCAAGACTTGCTGTGTAATTTCACAATATTTCTGACTTATGGTGATCTTAAAGCAACTCTATCATGGGGTTTTCTCAGCAAGATTTGGTCAGAGAGGTTTGCTCTTGCTTTCCTCTGGGGATGACTTGCCCAAGGTCACCCAATGGGTTACGTCGAAGTGGAGATTTGAACCCTGGTCTCCAGAGTCATCCTCCAAGGCTAAAATCATTACACCACAATGGCTGTCAGCAGAGCCGGCCCTAGGTATTTTTCAAGTGTAGGCGAACAGAATTTTGGCACCCCCCCTCCCCCAAACCAATCACTGAAAAATAAAAGCGTTGGATAAGCGAAAATGTTGGATAATAAGGAAAGATAAAGGAAAAGCCTATTAAACATCAAATTACATTGTGATTTTACAAATTAAGCACCAAAACATTATGTTTTACAACAAATCAATAGAAAAAGCAGTTCAATACATGGTAATGTTATGTAGGAATTACTATATTTGCGAATTTAGCACTAAACATTGAACAGGGATATAGGGCAGTGTGGACTTAGATAACCCAGATAGCCCTCAGTATTAAAAAAAACTCTAAAACCAGGACAATAAATAAAGAACAACACTCTGAAAACAGAAGAAATCCAGACATTAAACAATCAGGGACAGCTAACACCTCCCAAAAAAAGATTCTCCCAGGCAAGAAGAAGCCAGGCCTTGAAGCCACAGGGCCATTAAATGCTAATCAAGGTGATTAATTACAACATTCACACCTGCTTCAAAGAAAAGTTCTTTCTCCCACCCTGGACCTTCTACAGATATATAAACCCCACATACCTAGCTTCCAAGTTCCCACAGACCTCACAATCTCTGAAGGCCCCAAAGGTGGGCTCCCATGGTGTGAAGGTGGGTCTGCACCGGCCGGAAAGCCCAGCACGGGCACCGGGAGGCCCAGCGTGGCTGCCGGAAGGCCCAAAAGAGAAGGAGGTGGAGAGTGGTGCCCTCCTCCCAGGACAATGGCGCCCCTGGGACGATGGCGCCACAGGCAAGTGCCTAGTTCGCCTTATGGTTGGACCGCCTCTGGCTGTCAGCACTCTTCCTAGCCTTAATGAAAATATATGCCAGTTCCTTTCTCAAAGGGTGATTTGACAGCACACACTGCTTCCTATGAGAACTTTACATTAGTACCAGAATGATGGACAGATAGATGATATCTTGCATGTTTGAAGAGTTTGGAAACAAAATGTCAGGAGTGTCCTAGTCCATCTCTCAAACCATGACACCAGGTTGCTCCTTTGAGTCAAGACTAGAGGGCCACAAAGTGTCCATATGCAGGGTTGCTGTGAGATTTCCGGGCTGTATGGCCATGTTCCAGAAGAATTATCTCCTGACATTTTGCTCACATCTATGGCAGGTATCCTCAGAGGTTTTGAGGTCTGTTGGAAACTAGGCAAGGGAGGTTTATATATCTGTGGAATGTCCAGGGTGAGAGAAAGAACTCTTGTCTGTTTGGGGCAAGTGTCCATATGTACTTCATGGGCTGTACTTTCTGAATCCCTAAAATGCGGGAAGGCTTAGGTTACACAAGACATGCATTCTTGATGTCCTCCTATTTTAAGACCCCCCCACCCCAATAGTACCTCTTGCCTCCATCTATGATACCAAAATCATGATGATATCTTTTCTTCTCTTCCTTGTCCATCACTTCAGGAAGGGAAGTAGACCCTCTCCCTTGCTATCACATGAATGGCTTTGGTACAGGAAGACATTATAGCACCTGCCAATCAGACCATAAAGAACTGCCACAGTGACTGCCGTATTTCCAAAGCAACAGAAATGACAGCAATTTCAAAAGCAGAGCAGCCTCTTGAAGTGTTCCCAGAGCCCCCTTTCAAAAACTTAGAAAAGTTACTTTTGGACCACAATTCTTGTCACCTTCTAGGGTATTTTCACATTTATATTGCTTGCTTTTTTCTTATGGAAATAAAAGACATAGTCAGGGTCTGGTAATGACTGGGAATATAGCATGTAAAAAGGGGGAATTCAACTTATTTCTCCAGGGTTCAGACCTGATATCCCCCTTTGCCACCCTTCGACCTTGCTTTTAGCACCAGGAAGGAAGCTACTATTAGTGCTGAAGGGAATTTTCCTCCTGAACCTAAAAGTAGCTTTGGGGAAAAGTGTGTGATTTTGATTGGGGCTGCAGTACAGCCTTCCACATATTGCAGGGCACAATGAGGCTCTGGATAGAAAGGTAAAAGACCTTGGGACATATGTCCATTTCATCTCTCCTTCTTGATCAAGGACATTGCCCAGGAAGACAGAGAAGAATACTAGAAGTGAACAATTGACTTTGTAGATGTTGCAATTGAAAGGCAATGATCTTTTTTATGAAGGACTTCAGGGAAGAAATTACATGCCTCTGGTAGATAAAAATATAAAGATATATTTGCTAGAAATTTTGCAATCTGATCATGATGGCTTTAAACTAAGTTATGTGAGAGAGGGAGATGGCATTCTAGAGGACAAGGGGGCAATGAATACTTAGGAGACTCAGTTTTATAGAGGGGTTAGGACTATAGTATAAGAACTCATAATTGGGCAGAAAAAAGAAGATAGCTGGAGAAAATGACTCTGGCCTTTGATTTGTTTGCACAAACACAAAACCTAGGAAATAAACAAGATGAACTTGAATATTTAACACAGGAAGTTAAAACGATCAGTCAGTGAGCACTTAAAAATGACTGCTATAATTACTAAACGCCAGCACGAGTGTCTCAAAAAAAGTAATGGAAGACTAATTCTCTTTCTACCACACCCCCACCACATCCTCTCTCAATCTTTTTGTCTCATTTTGATAGAAGTATGAATCTGGTAATTCATGGGAATTATAGGTCTAATATATTTTGACTTTAATAAGATCTTTAACATGACATCCCCCCTCCCCCAATGTTTCTGCAGATAACCTGGTAGAATCTAGTCTAGACGGTGCTATTGTTAGGGAGATTTCTATCTGTTTGGCAGATCACGAAATCCAAAGAATTTTCACTCATTATTATTTTTCTTCTCGAAGAGGAGTGACTTGAAGAGAGCCAATTGACTTTACACCCAGTCTTTATAAATGATTTGGATGACCAAGATGGTAAAAGGTCAGGAATTCCTTAGAGAGCTGTATAAGTATAACTTGGAGAATATAAAACTGACAAGTGATATAATAGCCATCTTTTTATATTTGAAGGGATTTCATGTAGAAGATATTAAAGCAAAGGATGGGTGACCATTTATCTCCCCCCTCCCCCTGGTTTAGCAGTATATTTCTGCCAATTCAATTCAAGAACGGTATTGACAAGCTGGAACGTGTCCAGAAAAGGGTGATCAAAATGGTAAAAGGCCTGGAAGCCAAGCAATATGAGGCATGGCTTGGGAAGCTGGGTATGTTGAGCCTGGAAAAGAGTATATGAGAGGGGACATGATTGCCAAGTTCAAATATCTGAAAGGAGGTCATATTGAGGAGGGACACGCATGTTTTCTGCTATTCTGGAGACCAGGACATGGAGAAATGGATTCAAACTGCAGGAAAAGTGATGCCACTAGGAAGAACTTCTGATGGTAAGATCTGCTTCACGGTGCAACACTCTGTTGCCTCAGAACATGGTAGAATCTCCTTCACTGGAGGTTTTTGAATAGAGACTGGATGGCTATCTAACAGGAGTGCTTTAATTGTATATTCCTTCATGGCAGGAGATTGGACTGGATGGCCCTTGGGGTTTCTTCCAACTCTGTGATTTTATGTCAGGTTTGGAGAAGATATCCCTTACAGTCATTTCCAATTCTATGATTCCATGGAAATAAAATTCTCCCCATGCCTTATATATTCAAACCTAGCTGTGTGTCCCTCTCCAATCTTGTCACTGATATTTTCATTAAAAATAAAAAAATTAAACAAGTGTGCCAAATTCTTGCATCCATTTCAAGTTTTTAGCTCTTTCGATTGAGGGGTTATTCTTGAAAGCATGTCACTTAATATTTACTGAAATCAGCAATTTACTGAAAGCTGGAGGGATGGCTTAGGGAAACAATTCCAGTAATTGGAGTAAGGGCTTCTGTGTCCTGAAAAGCTCTGTGTGTCTCCCCACGACTAGAAAAAGCCAAATAAATTATCCAACATAGGAGAAATTATGTAGATTTAATTAATTTGCTGGACGTATATAGATCACAGGATCTAGCTTTTCTTGGCAGAGGATTGGCCAGCTGCAGATTTATTTATATCTTCTCAGCAGAAGGTTTCACATAATTTGGGGTCATTGTACAATCAGGCCATCCATGCAATCAGCCTTGCATCTTTCACACACAAATTCGAGACCCATGGAAAAGTGGCATCTAGAAACAAGGCTTGCGGAAATTTACATTTTGGACAACATTTCTCAGGATTCTCCAGCCAGAAAAGCCAACAGGTTGAGGGCTTCTGGGAGTGATAGTAACTTTTCTAAGCTTAGTAACTTGGTAACAAAAATAAGTAACTTTTCTAAGTTTTGTAACTTAGTCACAAATATAAGTAACTTTTCTAAGCTCAGGCTATGGACCCGAGGACTTGTCTGCAGGGTTCCTACCAGGAAAAAACTTTTCTGTCATATTTAAATGCCTTTTATAATTCTCATGATGAAGACAAAGTACAAAATTTGATTTTTCTCTGCAATGAAGGATGAAGGAAAGTTAACCTCTGCCCTTGTATGTTTGTACAAACCTTCATGGAAACTGGAAAGGGTAAAGAAAAGAAAAAACACTACGTGGGAAATGAAGCCCATCTGCCCACAAAACGTTTCTTTGCTCTTTTTATTCCTGGGCAGTGATGGCTGGCAAGGAAAACCCAATGCATTATATTTGATAGACACATACACAAAATATTATGTAAGAACCAGCAAAGCTTGATAAGCCAAGTGATTATATAAAGCAGTGAAAGCAAAGACTTATTTAATTTCAATCCAGCCACAAGACTAGCTTCGAAGCAATGGGGGCAGGATTACTCATCCTTGGGTAATGCTGTGCACATTTGCAGAGATAAGCTGTCCTTCTTTCGTGATGTGACATCACACAGCTTCCCCTATACTAAAAGATTTATGCCATGGAAAGGAAATATTTCAGACCCACAAGTCTGATGTCTTCTTTTCCTTTTCCTCAGTACCCCCTTTCCCCTTTGTGTTGTTTTCCAAACAGAAATGCAAAAATGACTGAAATACTAATCAGAATATGCAGAACTCTCACTGGTGCGACCACACAACACAAGCTGTGGGCTAGGGATATGCAGATAAGGCAGGAGTTATGTCAACAAGGGTTCCCTTGATTCCCAGAGGTGCCTTTCAGTTCTGCAGCTTTTAATCTGAAGTGCTTTTGTAGCATTGCGCTGCACATTTCTGCCACAAGCTTTCAACTACAGAATGCCTCAGTTGACAGAGCCGCTGCAAAGAAACTCCTTTTCATGAAGGACTTTACCACACAAATCTGCTATTTCATTGCAGTCATGCTATTATTGATAGGAGGTATATACTGAGCTGTGCACCTTTGATATCACATCTCTCTTCATTAGCGCAATTCCACTAATTTGCCAATTAATGGTCCTGTGATTGTACTTCCACACATTCAAGTAATCCTGCCTTTGCACGATATAACTGTTCCTTAATTTTTTTTATTTTGAGAGTATCAGTGCAATTCCAGCATTTTTAAAAGTATAAATAAATAAATAAATATAATATAAAAGGGAAACAGCCATCTTGGGAGTTGCAGTAGGTGGGAGAAGAGGGAAATCCCACCCACGAACAACACTTTTCTACTGGCATGCCTGCACCAAGTTAAAGTAAAGGTAAAGGTTTCCCCTGACGTTAAGTCCAATCATGTCTGACTCCGGGGGTTGGTGCTCATCTCCATTTCTAAGCCAAAGAGCCAGCATTGTCCGTAGACACCTCCAAAGTCATGTGGCCAGCATGATGGCATGGAGCGCCGTTACCTTCCCACCGGAGCAGTACCTATTGATCTACTCACATTGGCATGTTTTCGAACTGCTAGGTTGGCAGAAGCTGGAGCTAACAGCGACCGCTCACGCTGTTCCCGGGGTTTGAACCTGGGACTTTTCGGTCTGCAAGTTCAGCAGCTCAGCGCTTTAACACACTTCGCCATCGGGGCTCCTAGCACCAAGTTAGGCAATGGAAATATTGTAGGATTGGGAGCTATCCCTCCTAATTTGGTGTCATCTGAAAACTTGATCAGCACACCCTCTAAACCTTCATCCAAGTCATTCATAAGGATTCTGAACAGAACTGGGGTGGCCAATTACATGGAATTTTGATATCACAGCCTCTTCCTGGAGCTATTCATCGGTTTTAGGGACAGGAGAATCACAGAAAGGAGCAAGACCAGCAACAGTGTGGACACAGTATCATACTGTCCAACTTCAATGCCAGCCTGCCTGTCTTGAACTATAAAGTCCAAAGTCTTTTTACACCTCTTTTTAAATCCTTATCCTCTTTCAAGCTAGCTGTATCCACACGGCAGAATTATAGCAGTTTGATGTGACACATTAACCAGTACTATGGAAATCTTGGATTTGTAGTTTTGTGAGCTTTTTATCTTTCTCTGTTAGAGCATTTTGGCACCACAACAGCCTACAAAACCCCAGAATTCCAAAAGATGGAGCTCTGGCAGTTAAATTGGAATCAAATGTGTCCAGAGGAGGGTGACTCAAATGGCCAAGGGTCTGGAGAACAAGCCCTGTGAGGAGCAGCTTAAAGAGCTGGGCATATTTAGCCTGCAGAAGAGAAGGCTGAGACGAGTCATGATGGCCATTATAAATATGTGAAGGGAAGTCATAGGGAGAGGGGAGCTGGCTTGTTTTCTGCTGCCCTGGAGACTAGGATGTGGAACAATGGTTTCAAAGTACAGGAAAGGAGATTCTATCTGAACATTAGGAAGAACTTCCTCACTGTGTGAGGGAGCTGTTCAGTTATGGAACTCTCTGCCCTGGAGTGTGGTGGAGGCTTTTAAGCAGAGGCTGGATGGCCATCTGTCGGGGGTACTTTGAATGAGATTTTCCTGCTTCTTGGCAGGGATTTTTCCCCAGGCAGCTTTCAAGATAAGGCTAAACACATGAAATACAATAAAATAAGCTGTCATGTTAAAACACTATTAGTATTACTATTATTACTATCAGTAATAGCAATAGTACTGGTAGTAATAGTATTATTTATTTATATGGTGCTTTTTTCTCCATTAACAGAGATTCAAATACTAAGGGATGTAAAAATCACTTAAAAACCTAATGATTAGACTAGAAAAACCAGCACAAACAGAACACTCTGCTTTAGTCTGATGGAAAATGAACTTATTTTGAGAAACAAAAACAAAGGCAAATGTGTAAAGGAAATCTTGATATGCAGAAATATGGGGGCTCATGGTGATGATGTGGCTGAAAAGTGTGTGTTATTGCTTTGTGCTGCATGATCATTTGTTCTGTGGCGTCAGAGGCTTCGAGCAAAGCCCATGAGAAGATGCCATGTGGCAAGTACTCCCATGGGGAATCTCCTGGTCAGGATGCATGGGCAGCTGGGGAGGCTGCAAGGCAAGAAATGTGCCATAGAAAAGGCAAGGGAACACAGAATATGCATGGCTATCTTTTGTCAGTAAGGAAACTCTCCAAAAGTGTCTTCTGAAATGCTCTGATAATGAGGCAGAAGAACAAATTTCTCTTCAATAGAGGATGAAACCTATAAGGAAACTGCAACTAGAGCACAGGTCCCAAGTCACTAACAAGATAGATTCTGTAGGTTTGTTCATAAGTTGAATTTGTGTATAAGTCAGAACAGATACATTTTAAAGTGTAACTCTAGCCAAATCTGTCTATCTATCTATCTATCATCATCATCATCATCATCATCATCATCATCATCATCATCATCTTTTTAGCTTTGGATAGCAAAGGGAAGGGTTGCTACTCCTGTGGTGTTTGTTTTGCTGTCTGTGCCTCTGTCCAGAAGATTTCACCTCACTTTCTGCCTTTGTGAAAATTGGATTTTGGAAAATGTGGGAACAAGGATTGGTGATAAAGCTTCAGTGGAGACACCTTTTCTCCATGATAACAGTTTCAGGACTAAATTTCCCTTCCGAGGGGTAGATTTCTCTCACTTCATTTTGTCTGACCCCCTGTCTTAACTATGAGTTGTTTGTAAGTCTGATGTTTGTAACTCAGGGATTATATGTATTTGGAAAGCTTCTTCTCCTCTTAGGTCATAACAGATATTAGCTAGAGTGTACACTTTTTCAGGTAACAGTAAAGGTAAAGGACTGATATTAAATCTAGTTGTGTCTGAATCTGGGGGTTGGTGTTCATCTCCATTTCTAAGCCAAAGAGCTGGTATTGTCCGTAGACACCTCCAAGATCATGTGGCCGGCATGACTGCATGGAGTGCCATTACCTTCCCGCCGAAGCGGTACCTATTGATTTACTCACATTTGCATGTTTTCAAACTGCTAGGTTGGCAGAAGCTGGGGCTAACAGCGGGAGCTCATTCCACTCGCCGGATTCAAACAGCCGACCTTTTGGTCAACAAGTTCTGTAGCTCAGCAGTTTAATCCACTGTGCCACTGGGGGCTCCACATGTCTTTCAACTGAATGATTTTTCCTCTCATGAGGAGGTTTCCTCACAGATAAAAAGATGTGCAAGTAAAACCCTTGTTTACATTCCAGTAGCCAATTGCAAAAAAATGTATAGACCACCCTCCACATTTTCTGGGTTTAGGGGCACAGGATATCCACAAAAGTGGCAAAATGAGAATAAAAATGATTTTAAAACTTGTGAAACATTCCCCTAGGAATTTCAATGTCCACCAGTACAACTCTCAGGTCAACTTCTGGTAGAAGCTGACCACAGAATCATACTGGAGGACTTAGAAATTCCTAGATACCATTTTTAATCAAATTTATGAATAATCAAATTCTCAAAAAGCCACAAATATGAAGGGGTGACTGTATGTTAAATGCAAGACAGGTAGTTGAAAATAATTTACTATGAACAGCAGTCCTTTCATGACTGGAAGGAACTCTTGTCTAAAAATCCTCTGTGGGTTTGATGCTTAGAGATGGGAGCCTTAGCAGACCTATTGTACCTCTCTCATCAAAGCTGTTCCAGATCATACTCACGTCTCACACAATCAGATGTTGCTATTTGCTCATATGTGTATGTGGGGGCAGTGGCACAGGAAATTGATAAGAAACTGGCTGTAATATTTGGCTCAAAATCAGAGTCCTACATCTTATGTTGAAATAGGATGTTCCCAGTCTGTAGTTCAAATACTGAAAAGAATAAGCATTGATTCCAAAATCCAAACATGATTTATTCATAAGAAGATTATGCAACCTTAGTTGAAAGGAAGTGGAAAGGACATCTACTCCATTGTCCTGCCACTTTGTAATATACAGTTTGCCCTCCATATCCTTGGATTCCATAACTATGGATTCAACCATCCATGGTTTGAAAATATTTTTTAAAAATCTAAAAAGCAAATCTTGATTTTGCCACTTTATATAAGGGACACCATTTCATAATGTAACTTGAGCATCCATGGATTTTGGTGCTTGTAGGAACCAAACCACAGTTTGGTTGTCTGGCATGGAATCCTGAAGGGAAGGCTTTCCAACCTCTATTTTAAAATCTCCAAAGAAAGAGATACCTTCCAAGACAATACATCCCACTGCAGAACAGTTATTGTAGTCAAAAGGCTCTCCATAGTATTTACCATGGTGAAACCATTTATCTTGTAATTTGAATCTGTTTGTGCTGTAGTTCCTGCAGCAGGAGAAAACAAGCTAACTCCATCCTCATACCTCTGAGTATTTAAATATGGCTACCATATCACCTCTCAATTTTCTCCAAGTTTAAATATACCCAGCTCCCCAAGCCATTCCTTGTGGGGTTTGGATTGCAGACCATCTTGGATGTCCTCCTTCGAACACCTTTCAGCTTGTACAGATCCTCCTTGAACTGTGTTACTCGGAATTAAACACAACAATCTGGGTGAAGTGTGACCAAAGCAGTATAAAGGTGGACTACTGCTAGGATCTGGGTGCGATACTATATTGCTGGCTGGCTGTTTTGGCTATTGCATGAAGACCACCAACCATTCAAAGACAAAAAGGTGACAGAACAAAGGAATGGAACCATGTTGTACAGAACACATGACCAAGGCACATCATAAGACATACTTTGATGGGAGCTATTGATTTAAACATTTCTAAAATCTTAAAAGGGGCCCCTGGTGGCACAGTGTGTTAAAGTGCTGAGCTGCTGAACTTGCAGACCAAAAGGTCCCAGGTTCAAATCCTGGGAGCGGAATGAGCGCCCGCTGTTAGCCCCAGCTCCTGCCAACCCAGCAGTTCGAAAACATGCAAATGTGAGTAGATCAATAGGTACCGCTCTGGCGGGAAGGTAACGGCGCTTCATGCAGTCATGCCGGCCACATGACCTTGGAGGTGTCTACGGACAATGCCGGGTCTTCGGCTTAGAAATGGAGATGAGCACCAACCCCCAGAGTCGGTCACGACTGGACTTAACGTCAAGGGAAACCTTAAAATCTTAAAACTGAGCAAACTGCAGTGTTCTGGATTCATGCAATGAGGACTAAAGCAAGGAAAGGCTTTTAAGAATCATGAAGGAAAGTCAATTTCTATCAGATGAGCATGAAATTAGACCACTAGGAACAGATTCAATTATTCTCTCAGAAATGAATGTCATTGCACTTCATTAGTTCACATCTTAACATAGTGAAAGCTCAACATCCATTGGTTCTTTCATGACCGTTATTGGTGAGTTTTGTTCAGAGAAGATAAAGGTAAAGGTTTCCCCTGACATTAAGTCTAGCCGTGTCCGACTCTGGGGGATGGTGCTCATCTCCATTTCTAAGCCGAAAAGCCGGCATTGTCCATAGACACCTCCAAGGTCATGTGGCCGGCATGACTGCATGGGAGGCTGTTACAACACTGCTAGAAAGACCATCACACCCCCAAAAACCTTTATTTTGTTTCAATATCTGATTAATGTGAAATGTTATTTTTATGTTTCAATCTTATATTTATTTACAGTGTATATTCCTTTATTCAGGAGCTCCTGGTGGCTCAGTGGGTAAACTGCTGAGCTGCTGAACTTGTTGACCAAAAAGTCTGCTGTTTGAATCCGGGGAGTGGGGTGAGCTCCCACTGTTAACCCCAGCTTCTGCCAACCTAGCAGTTTGAAAACATTCAAATGTGAGTAGATCAATAGGTACCACTTCAGTGCTCCATGCAGTCATGCTGGCCACATGACCTTAGAGGTGTCTACGGACAATGCCGGCTCTTCGGCTTAGAAATGGAGATAAGCACCGACCCCCAGAGTTGGCCACAACTAGACTTAATGTCAGGGGAAAACCTTTACCTTATTCATTTATTATTTATTATTTATTTACAGCATTTATATTCCGCCCTTCTCACCCCGAAGGGGACTCAGGGCGGATCACATTACACATATAGGCAAACATTCAATGCCTTTTAACATAGAACAAAGACAAACAAACATGGGCTCCGAGCGGCCTCGAACTCATGACCTCCTGGTCAGAGTGATTCATTGCAGTGATTAATTGCAGCTGCTCTCCAGCCTGCGCCACAGCCCGAGCCCATTCATTCATGTTTATCAGTAGTGGGCAAAGAATGGCTCTAGGGATCCATTTGGTTTCCAAGGCTGTTTTTGTAATCCTTATTTTTCCTCCAGATTTATGATTGTTTGTTTTCATGGTATTTCTGACTTATAGTGACCCAACAGTGAAACTACTATGTTTTTTTCTTGACAAAATTTCTGCTGAGAGGGTTTGACTATTTGATTCATTTACTTAGGTAGGTGAGCATAACCCAGCATACAGGTTGGAAACTGCTGACATGCAGAATTTATAAATGTGACCTGTTTTGTTCCCGTACCTTTCTCACTTTTCCACCTCTCTGTGGTTTGAGAAAAGTTTTTTTTTAATGTAGTAATGCTTCCATGATCCCGAATCTTTAAAATGACACAGATGTGATTTGAGGTCAATAACATTTTATGCGTTTTGATGAATTATTAGCTTTCCAATACTCGAACACATTTTAAAGAGATCTTTGGGAGGAGGGTTGCACTGTTTTTTTATCCCAGAATGTTAGAATGATGGTCTGTTGCCATAGAGAGGAAATCTGGGAATGTAAACTGAGAAATGCAATTTAGAGCGGGGAAGGAAAGAAGTAGGATGTGTGTTTAAGCTGACATTTCTTGATATTTTCCAAACAAGGGAAAGTAGAACTCAAAGAAATGCCCAAGAATTGAGGTGGAGGAAGCAGGTAGTATTTTTTCATTATAATATTATGCCAGATGCAGGAGGCTAGAGTAGCATCAGAGCTGTTGACTGCTCCTCTTTGGACAAATTCTTAATCATGTTCCCTTAAAGAAAGTAGGGTAATTGATGCATTGGGACAGAGTTGGGATTGAGGGCCTATCCTCCCTCCACTTGTCTCTACAGGTCAGTCTGGTTCTCCTAAAGCAAGAAGTAACTTGTACAAACCAAGGTATATTATAGGCCCTGAACTCACAATCTGCAGTTCTGCCATCTCTTCAGAGAACCTCCCTCATATCTCTCCAACTGTTCCTTTTCGCAGGGACACTCCCAGTTAATAATTTGCTGTACGACTTTCTCAGCTACTTCTATTTCAGTTACTACAAACCGAGTTCAAAGTGAAGAAGTACTATTGTATCCACTCAGTTTATTTAGTCAGAGAGAGAGGAGCAGATAGTCTTGGTTTTTTCCAGTGGGTTCATTTGGGCCCCCTGCCTAATTTCCCCAGAATCAATACATAAATCTCAAGGTTTCTCTGTTCACTGTTCTGTTCTAGTTACCTGGCTATATCCTTTTGACCATGCTCTGTCATTGGAAGGTATTGTCCTCGTATGCTGCGTTACAGATGTACTTTGGAGTGGACAGTCTTCTGTTTAGACAGCATTCTGTTTAAATCACATAAAAGTGCCAGCTCTAGTTATTTTTGTTAGAGATAGAAATAAAATAAAGCTTCTTAGAAAAATGAACCTGCATTCCTTGATACAAAATCAAATTCTACACTTCATTTAGACCCACCTCTGTCAAGCTGAGCTTTTCTTTTAGTGCCCTTTTCTTTGGATTTCACAATGCCACTGTCAAATTTGCTATTGATCCAATATCGATTTCAGGCTGCTAGTTGAGGTGTTCCTGACAAGAGTTGCTTTCTCTTAAGTAGAATCTGCCATGGGATGCATAATAACAGTAGGCAGGACGAGCATTAAAGGTAGGCATGGCCAACATATCTCTCTCTCTCTTTCTCTCACCTAGAATCATAGAATCATAGAATAGTAGAGTTGGAAGAGACCTCATGGGCCATCCAATCCAACCCCCTGCTAAGAAGCAGGAAATCGCATTCAAAGCACCCCCGACAGATGGCCATCCAGCCTCTGCTTAAAAGCCTCCAAAGAAGGAGCCTCCACCACGGCCCCGGGGAGAGAGTTCCACTGTCGAACAGCTCGCACAGTGAGGAAGTTCCTCCTGATGTTCAAGTGGAATCTCCTTTCCTGTAGTTTGAAGCCATTGTTCCGTGTCCTAGTCTGCAGGGCAGCAGAAAACAAGCTTGCTCCCTCCTCCCTATGACTTCCCCTCACATATTTATACATAGCTATCATGTCTCCTCTCAGCCTTCTCTTCTGCAGGCTAAACATGCCCAGCTCTTTAAGCCGCTCCTCATAGGGCTTGTTCTCCAGACCCTTAATCATTTTAGTCGCCCTCCTTTGGACGCTTTCCAGCTTGTCAACATCTCCCTTCAACTGTGGTGCCCAAAATTGGACACAGTATTCCAGGTGTGGTCTGACCAAGGCAGAATAGAGGGGGAGCATAACTTCCCTGGATCTAGACGCTATTCCCCTATTGATGCAGGCCAGAATCCCATTGGCTTTTTTAGCAGCCGCAGCACATTGTTGGCTCATGTTTAACTTGTTGTCCACAAGGACTCCAAGGTCTTTTTCGCACGCACTGCTGTCAAGCCAGGCGTCCCCCATTCTGTATCTTTGATTTCCATTTTTTCTGCCGAAGTGAAGTATCTTGCATTTGTCCCTGTTGAACTTCATTTTGTTAGTTTTGGCCCATCTCTCTAGTCTGTCAAGATCGTTTTGAATTCTGCTCCTGTCTTCTGGAGTGTTAGCTATCCCTCCCAGTTTTGTGTCGTCTGCAAACTTGATGATCGTGCCTTCTAACCCTTCGTCTAAGTCGTTAATAAAGATGTTGAACAGAACCGGGCCCAGGACGGAGCCCTGCGGCACTCCACTTGTCACTTCTTTCCATGATGAAGACGACGCATTGGTGAGCACCCTTTGGGTTCGTTCGCTTAGCCAATTACAGATCCACCTAACCGTAGTTTTGTCTAGCCCACATTTTACTAGTTTGTTTGCCAGAAGGTCGTGGGGGACTTTGTCGAAGGCCTTACTGAAATCCAGGTACGCTACATCCACCTTTTCTCTACTTTCCCTTTCTGCAATTATCTTTTCAATTTCTCAGTCTCTTTCAATTGCTTTCCACATTTCCCTTTCCTTTTCCTCGTCATCCCGGTCTTCTTTTATGAGATGTCTGAACTGATCACTACAGGAGGACTTTTTAAATTAGATGAAGATGGTATGAAATTAGTGAGTAGGATGGCTAGATCTCAACGACTGGGACTGATTCTCACTTTTCATAGCAAAACATCAGTGTGCAAATTCTCCAATTTTGGTAGGGTCAGCCCTGGACCTCTGTGCAAATTTCCAGCACAGCTATTACAGTAGCTTGCTACAATCTCTAAGGCTTAATTGATTTGTTAATGCAACTTTTAAAGACACTCCAGAGGAACTGTGTATTTATTTATTGAGTTAGCTTACTCCTTCTGTTTCAGTCCTTGTTGTGTCTGACATCACTTTACTGCCTGTATGCTGCCACAGAAGTGGAAAGAACCCTTTACACAAAGGTTTTATCTGCCAATAACTTGGGACGGGAGAATCATGAGGAGGAGGAAGACTGGCAGTGGGCTGCACATGGCATTATCTGATAGGAACTGTCATCAAATGCTGGTTTTTCTGCTTCCTGCATTGAAGTTCCCATGTCTCCTTGCTTAATGGTATGTTTAGCCTGCAGAAGAGAAGGTTGAGAAGAGGCATGATAGCTACATATAGGTATGTGAAAAGATGTCATAAGGAAGAGGGAGGAGGCTTGTTTTCTGCTATCCTAGAAAATAGGACTTGGAAGAATGGGTTCAAATTATAGTCAAGGAATTCCACCTGAACATTAGGAAGAACTTCCTGACTGTATGAGCTGTTCAGCAGTGGAACTCTCTGCCTCAGAGTGTGGTGGAGGCTCCTTCCTTGGAGGCTTTTAAACAGAGGCTGGATGGCCATCTGTTGTGGGGAGGGGGGGGGCTTTGAATGAAAATTTCCTGCTCCTTGGCAGGAGGTTGGACTAGATGGCCCATGTGGTCTCTTCCAACTCTATCATTCTATGACTATTAAACCAGACCTAGATCCACTTTTGCTTACTTTAGCTGCAAAGTAGAGATGCAAAAATCCCAGATATATTTCTTTTTTGGCTAGCAAAGTGTGTGTGTTTATCTTGGCACCCCTATCCCTAGGTACCATGGAATAAGCAAAACCATAAACCTGCCTGAGGATGGGAAACAAAGTAATTAAAAAGAAAACCAAGCAAGAGCCCGACAGGTGTTTACGGGAGAAATCAAACATAGGCACTCCATATTTATTCGTAAACAGCATAGGAGGAAATGATCTTGCCGCGCAATGTGTAGGCACTAGATATACTTTCACTTGTTTCGAAGCCTAGGACAGGCAGTGGCTTAGATCCCCTAGTACTTGCTAATCTTGCAGTCAATAAACAAGGAGGACTATCTTGTGCTTCAGGAGGACTATCTTGTGCTAGCATGACTATCTAGTGCTAGCAGCTCAGGTGTAAATACCCACTGATCCATAAAAAGACACATACAGTAACTCTAAGCTCTACTAAGGTGTTTGTTTATTCACATCTAAATGGAATCTGCAAGTGTATGCAAATGCATGTCTATCTTTCCAGAACATCACATGTTGAGCCTATGTCTCTGATAATATTTAGCTGAATGCAGTTCCAAAACTCCCATGTCTGGGAATCCCAGATCTTGCATTTCTTTATTTCAGGAGCTCTGTAACTATATTCAGTGGAACATGATTTCAGAACTCAACATGCAAATGTCTGAGAAGATGCCACACACGCAAAGACCTGCAGGGATGGGCTTTAGCTATGCACCCATAACCATTTAGTACCTAATGCATATTTATGACTATTTCCAGTTATCTCTCAGGCCCTATCTACATTGCCATATAATCCAGTTTCTGAATCCAGATTATCTGCTTTAAACTGGATTATATGGCAGTGTAGACTCCTAGAATCCAGTTCAAAGCAGATAATCTGGATTCAGAAACTGACTTATATGGCAGTGTAGATCCAGTCTAACCCGCTTCACAGAGTTGTAAGATAAAAATGTAAAGGAGTATCACACATGTTGTCTTGAGCTCTTTGGAAGAAAGACAGATTATAAATATATTTCCTGGAAGCAACAATCAGCTCTGAAGATCAATAGCTTAGATTAGTGTGTGTGTGTGTGTGTGTGTGTGTGTGTGTGTGTGCGTTTAAAAGTATTTTTTTCTTTTCTTCTCGCATCTCTGTCTACCCTTACAGTGAAAATGTCAACCTGCCTTGTGTGATCTCAAGCAATTTAGTTCCTTCTTTTCAAAACATTTTTCACCTGACCTACATTTTGGTGGAAATATTGTTTGACTGGTGTCTTTTGAATCCTCCACCCTGCTTGACACCATGGACCTGAGTATATAGGAAGAAGAAGAAAAAAAAACCTTCCCGCTCTCACAAAACTCTTGATATTTTATTAAACTGGTTTGAGTCCTATGTGTTACTTTCAACTCAAGTTAGAGTTCCAGTATCTCAAGAGCTGGACCTTCTTCTCCAGTCCTTGGGGTGATTCCTTAGTATTAAGCCATGGCAGTTAAAATAGTATCAAAGTACAAATAATTTTACAGTGTAGAAGTACCTAGAGTCATGGAGTTGAAGGTATTATAGGGGCCATTTAGTCCAACCTTCTGCTACTGTCTCTGAATAACATAGTATCTCTTGGCCACTATCTCTGAGAGCTGGGCATTCAATTTCTGTTTTAAATTTTCCAGTAAAAGAGAACACAGTTAAGCAGAGGTTGGATGCCCATCTCTCAGGAATACACCTGTAGATCATTTGTTGATATCTTACAACATGAAGCAGTCCTAACCTGTTAGGTCTAACTCAAGTAGACTCAACTGTTGATTGTTGAATTAATAGGTAGGTAAATCCTGTTGATTCATTAGGTCAACTTTAGTGTGAACTTCACAACAGAATTCAAATCACTATGCTATGATAAATTGTTACTTTTGGAGAGAAATGACTATTTTCACTTCAGTTGTTTAAAAAACAGTGTTCCTTGTCTTGACACTGATATTGATTTGTGTGATATTGATTTGTGCCTTAAAGTCACCTGTTAACTTATGGCAATCTTGTGAATTTCATAGGGTTTTCTTAGGCAAGGAAGTTTGGCTAGTTCCTTTCTACAATCCACACAGCCTGATATTCAGTGGCAATCTCTCATCCAAATACTATCCAGGACTGATGCTGCTTAACTTCCAAGATTAGCCTTGTACTTCAATTAATGTGTCAGTAAACCTTAATAATACAAACTAACTTCCTCTAAATTATTTGCTTCGCTTCAGTCTATCCAAATATTTCTCTCTGCTTATAAAGTCCCACTGAAACCAATTCAATCACAGAATCTGAACAGAACAAAACCGTCTTAGATGCAAGAACTCGTGCTCAATTGCTTTCTGAATAATGCTCCATGTTTCCTCTTCTATAGTAGTTCATCTCCTCAACATTGCTGAGATGATTACAGATCCACAAATGTATTTGCTTTGAAAACCAGATGTGTTTCAGAAATATATACTCTACATCTTGAGAAGCCTCGGATGCAAAACTGGAGTCACACATCAATAGCGAGGAAGTGTTGGGGGTCTATCTAAGGCAAATTCAGATCTAGGTAGGGATAACCAATGTTAGTGAGCCCACTCCAGGCTTAGGGTGGCTTAAAAAGAGCTTTTCAAAGTGCTGAATTTGAGGATAGCATTCAGCACTTTGAATACTTGCATAATTTGAAATGAGCACAATGTGAATTTACTTCCAAATACACTTTGGGTATTTGGGTGCCCTGAGGTTTAAACTCAAGTAAGTGGATATCATTCTTTCTACACATGCCTTTACCTGACTTTTTTTTTTTTAGTGTCAGGAGCAACCGGGGTTGCTACTGGAGTGAGAGAATTGGCCGTCTGCAAGGACGTTGCCCAGGGGACGCCCGAATGTTTTGATGTTTTACCATCCTTGTGGGAGGCTTCTCTCATGTCCCCGCATGGAGCTGGAGCTGATAGAGGGAGCTCATCCGCGCTCTCACCGGGTGGGATTTGAACCTGGCAGCCTTCAGGTCAGCAACCCAACCTTCAAGTCACAAGGCTTTTATCCCCTTGGCCACCGGAGGCTCCTCTTTACCTGACTAAAGGGCACTCACACTTAGACTGAATATATATATATATATATATATATATATATATATATCACCAAGTTTTTTCCAGTCTTTACCTGACTAAAGGACACTCACACGTAGACTGAAAAAACTTGGTGGTTTATATGTGTATGACACCCCTAAGAACATGCACAAAAATACCACTGCTATCTATCTATCTATCTATCTATCTATCTATCTATCTATCTATCTATCTATCTATCTATGAGATGTTGTTGGTATTTTTCAGAGAGGTGATGCATCTATTTGCCCTACCAAACCTGAGTACTTTGGATGGGCACTGGTTTGTATTACTATTAGGGATGGCTGTAAGAGACAGAAATAATAGGAAAGTTGCTCCATTCACATTATGCAAAGGAACTAAGCATGTCTTGCAAAAACATAAATATGCTGAAAGGTGTCTCATGATGGTTCGTTTTTGTTCTGGTGTAAGGTACTGAACGCATTCTCCATGCATCCATTTTCATTGTTGTCCCCCAATTCAGTACCCCAAATTCAACAGGCTGAACCAAGGAGAAGAAGTTCATGAAAGTATTTCTCAGTAAATTACTGAATCAGTTTATTTAATTCCTCGTTTAATCACTGTTTCTTCCCAACTCCAATTGCCAAGAGATAATATGCCAAGAAAAAACATCACAAGCAGCTTGAATTTTATGTATCACAAGTAAGTGTAGCCCCCCTTCATTTCTTCCTTACTCAAAGAAACATTAGTTAGGAATTCATATTCAAAAATATAACCACAAATATTTGGGCTTCTTTTACACCTGTGAGCACAACATGAGTCTTAGAAGCAGCAAAAGTATGGACATGACCATTCTGTACCTGCTCAGAAAAACTGTGAAATGTGAGACCAAGTGCAATTCCAGGATGTGTGTGTATGTGTCAGTTTCAGCATTCATTTTTGTTTCAACACACACTTCTAGCTCCTGTGATGGGGAAGAAACACTTGCAATGCTTACTGTCAAACTGAAGTATGCAGCTGAATTTCTGCAAAGATTTCCAGTTCCGTTTTCTAATTGGAGGTCTTTGTAGGAATTCATCTGGGTTCTTGAGCATTTATGAAAGCACTGAAAGAAGATCTTTCCAGTCTATAATTCCCTGCTTATTCAGGAATGGGAGTTGAATACATTGTACAACAAAGTAAAAATTGCAGAATCAATTATGTAAAGTAAAGGAAATCATGCAAATTGGTGTGCTCTGAGTAATCCATACCATTCCCCTGATTCAGATTTGTGTAGTCCAGAACTTTTATTTTGCTAGAGCTGGTAAGCAGGTTCTGTCCAGTTTGTGATCTGATGCTTATAATCATCTCCTACATTATTCAAAGCTACAAACCTAGGATTTGAACTGAGAGCATGCTGCATATAAACCCGAAAGCCAAATTGAGTGCTCTCACCATCGTAGGTCTGTGATCCATGTGCTTCCAAGCATGTTCATCACCGTACACACACATCTCCCATTTCTTTTTAGTAGACACTTAAAGAAAAACTCTAGACAGTCTGCTCACAAGCCTGCCTGAAAGAATATATATATAAATGCAAACAATTCTTTTATAAAGTTCATTGAGCTTGCATGGGTCTTTTGGGAGTAGCAGCATGCAATGACTTCGAATAGTAGAGCAACACGAGGAAATGAGCGTGCTCTAGAGAGTATCTGTCATCTGCTGTGACAGGGGAAAGCTTATGGCTTTATAGGAAAATGAGCGTCTGCTTGCAATGTTTTCTTTCTATCCTTTTTTTTAGCCACTAACTAATCTCTGATCTCTAGGTATTAAACGTAGCTAGAGCTGGGTGCAGTTTTGTAAATCTGCCAGCCGCAGCAACAACACAAAACGAAACAGGCACAGAGAGACTGACCTGGATGACAACTTTCAGAGTGGAAGCTTCCACTATCTGGGTGCAGATGAATGAGTCTGGATCTTGGGGTACCTTGTACACCTGTCCCATGGTCACAATCATCGGAATAGCCAGCAGAAACGAAGCCACCCAAATGCAGCTGATGAATTTTTTGGTCCTGCTTCGGGACATGATGCTCTTGGCTTTGAAAGGGTGGCAAATGGCCATGTACCTTTCGACGCTGAGGCTGGCAATGTTGAGAGCTGTGGCATAGGTGCAGGCATCCCTCAGGAAGTAGTAGCCCTTGCAGATGTCGTTGCCAAAAGCCCAAGGGTGATGTACCCAGATGAAGTTGTACAGTTCGATGGGCATGCAGAGGAGGAAGATGAGCAGGTCGGAGAATGCCAGGCTGGCCAGGTGATAATGCACAGTGCTTTGAAGGTTCTGCAAGGACTTCTTCCGCACCAAGGTGTAGGCAGTGATGGAGTTGCCGATGGTCCCCACCAAGAAGAGCACCAAGTAGATGATGGTGACCATGACTTTGGAGTAGATGTCTGTGTTCACGTCCAGATCCTCCTCGTTGGGCATCCGGGACCCAGACTCTGAACTGTTGGAGACATTCCCGGAGGTAGGCAGAGCTGAGCCGGTAGGCTGCAAGTGAAACTGACCCATAAGGTATCCCAGCTGGTACAGGGACGAAGTTGTGTTAAGGTGCATGTCGTTCTTGCTGGAGAGAAGGCTGATCCCAAGGCTGCTGAAGGTGCTCACTTAAGGATGCTTGAGCCCCAGCTGGTACCCAGCATCAAGGAAGGCTTGTCTAGAAAGGGCTGCCTCCGTGCCGAGGGTGTGACTGGCACGTTGCAGCTGGGCAGCGCGAGCACAAAGCTGCTACTAAAAACACAAAGTGGAAACTTGCCTCATGTTGATGCGAGAGAGAGGAGGAGCCTGATTGATGTATATAAGAGAAGGGGGAGAGGGAGAGAGAGGCAGAAGAGAGCAATTTTAAACAGCCCTGGCACCGAGACAGTGCCAGGAATAGTGTGCAGCCGTGTTTTCAGTGGTGAGCACAGCTCAAGGCAGCAAGCCGCTCCTGTGTCTTTCCCGTGACTCTCCTCTCCCCATCCCTTGCTCTTTGTGCGTGCCTCATTCTTTAGACTCCTGCGCTCTCCAGATGTGAATAGCGCTAATGTGGTTTAGCAGGACAATAATCTCTCCCTCTCTCTCCCTGTTGTTCCCCAGGGATGAGTGGGGGTAAGCAGACCAGAATCAACCATTCCCCCATCCTATATACATTATGCATCGCTCTTATAAAGAAGGTCAATATTTTCTGTGCCTCCTCAACCCTCCTCAAGTGTTCCCAATTTGAATTTTTGTCTAAGAAAATGCTCTAATGATTTCCTTCTTATATTCCAATGCTTGCAATATTTGGAGAATTAGATACCACAAAGAGTGGGATGAATTTAGATTGGCTCCTTCCTTATTTTGGCTTCAAATGTGCAGCAAAGAGCAGCTTCTGTTCTGCCCAAGATTTAATATTGTTTAAAGTCCTGTCACCCTTTACTTTTAATTTTACTGCCATTCTTAGGTTTTACTGCACGCTTCTGTTTCATTTTGTTTTGTTTCCACTCTCTGTTTTATGTGACGGTTTTAATGATTTTATTGTATGTTGTCTTCAATGCCTGCCGGGAAGAGGGTGCAATTTATACATTTCGTAGCTGCAAAAATGTTTATGTATGAGATCTTGACATCCGTCTATGACTGGGGCTAGAACTTCCATATTTTTCCCACAAGGAATCAAGAATGGAAATAGAATAATGTAGTAATGGATGCCAATAAACATTCTCTTTGAAAATACAGTGGATGATGGTTTTTGTCATCACTTTCACACTACAACACTAGAGCACTATGATTCTAGTATGCTCTAGTATGTCTTATGGAATTTTGGGATTTGCATCTTATGGAGAAATATTTAGAATTTTCTGGGAGAATCTAGTGATTAATCTAACTAAATACCCCAGGATTCCATAGAATGTGGGAATAGCAGGATGCTACAGTTGCAAAATGCTATAATGGTACACTGTGATAGGTCACTTCATTGGGGGCAAAAAGAAATACCTGCAGGGAACTGTAGCAATGTATTCACTAAGAGATTGAAATGAGAATCAATAAATCTTCAGATTAAATCATGCACCTGCCATGAGCTCACCAGGAATACTCAGTAAAGCCACTATAATCTCCTCGCCACCACGCAGACTCTCTTCCTCTCTCTCTGTCATGCACACACCATTTACACACACACTAGATACACACAGCCTGCATCCTACTCCATGTAGACAGAGCATAGCACTCCATCCACTCAGTTCCATGCCTCTTGATCTTCTAATCAGCTCCCAAGCTCCTAGAGTATCTTGCCATGGCCATTTACTTGCCCAAAGCAGGTTCCAAGGTGACCAGGCACTACAAGGCAGAGGTTCTGCAGCTAAGGCTATTGCAACACATGGCAGTGTCTTACAGGAGATCTTCTAGGAAAGTGATACCATATCTCTTTCTCCACCTGTAGCTCTGTCATCTGGGTACCTCCCAGTACACTGAAGCTTGAAAGCTTCTCTCTCTATATATAGAGGTACAGTATACACGAAGGAAGATAGACACTTCTGAACTGTGGTGTTGGAAGAAAATTCTGAGAATGCCTTGGACTGCAAGAAGATACAACCAGTCCATACTCCAGGAAAGAAAGCCCGACTGGAGGGAAAAGTATTAGAGGCAAAGATGAAGTACTTTGGCCACATAATGAGAAGACAGAAAAGCTTGGAGAAGAGAATTATGCTAGGGAAAATGGAAGGAAAAAGGAAGAAGGGTCACTCAGGGGCAAGATGGATGGATGTATCCTTGAAATGACTGGCTTGACCTTGAGGGAGCTGGGGGTGGCAACAGCTGATAGGAAGCTCTGGCGTGGACGAAGAGTCGGAAGGGGCTGAACAAATAACAACAACACAGAATACACCATTGCACAATATTCAATCAAGGATATAGATCTGTGTCATCCAGGTTTAAGAGAGGCCCATGTAATTGGCCAGATTTCATATGCATACTTGCAAGAGGTCCTATGATAATGTACTATACAGGGGACATGTCCAAGTGCCATAAAAGCAAGATCATTGCTATTCTTGTGTTTATTTTCTATTGGTTGACCAGCTGAACCCAAAAGGTATTTACTTACCAATGACTCCTATTCATCCTGGAGAGAAGTGACCAGTGGGGTGTCACAGGGTTCTATCGTAGGGCCAGCGCTATTCAGTGCTATATCTTTACCAGTTATTTGAACAATAGAATAGAAATCATGCTTATCCAGTTTGCAAATAATACCAGATTGGGAGCAGTAGCTAATACTCTAGGGTCAAAATCCAATGGGGACTTAATAGATTGGTGATTGGGGCTAAACCTAACAAAATAAAATTCAACAGGGAGAAGTGTATGGTATTACATTTAAGCAGATAAAATATAATGCACAAATATAGGATGGGTGACATCTGACTTATGACTTCATCACATGTGTCTTTGCAAGCATCAAAGGATACTTGCAGCAGAGTTGATATATGAAGCTCCATGCTGCCAATCACACAATGCACACTCACTTCCAGCAGGGCTCCATCAATCAACCGTGGTGCAAGCATCCTATGACACTTCGTCCAGAACATGGGAGGCTTCTCATGTTTCATAGGAAACAGTAGGGTCAGCGCAAGGAGAAGCCGTGTGGTGATGCTTCCCTATGTGTGAGTGGGAATCATCTTTGTGAGTGAGGCAGAGTGTTAGGATTGCCCCGCTACCCTGTGGATTTGCCATGGAAGCTGACAAATTGCCCCATTGCCCCTCATCAATGTGATGAAGTCATTGATAACAGTAATTAAAGGGAATCTAGGAGTATTAGCAGACCACAAGCAGAGCATGAAGCAACACTTTGATGAGCCAGCTCAAACAACCAATTTGATTGTAGGTTGCATCAACAGGACTATAGTGTCTGGGCTTAAGGAAGTAATGCTACCACTCTGTTCTGCTTTCTTCAGACATAACCTAGAACATTGTGTCCAGTTCAGAGCACAAAAAATGAAAAATTGGAATGTATCGAGAGGAGGGCAACCAAAATGGTAAAGGATCTAGAAACGATGTCCTATGAAGAGAGACTTAAGGAGCTGGGTACATTTAGTATTTAAAAGAGAAGATTAAGAGGTTAAATTATAGCCATGTTTAAATATTTGAAAGGACATAATATGGAAGATGGAGTAAACTTGTTTCCTGCTGCTCTGGAGAATAGGAAAGAGGGGACCATTGATTCAAATTTGAGGAAATGAGCTTTCACCTAAAATTAAGAAGAATCACCTTATGATAAGAACCGTTTGAAATGGAATTCACTGCCTCAAAATGAGGTGGGATCTTAGAATCATAGAATCATAGAGTTGGAAGAGACCTCATGGGCCATCCAGTCCAACCTCCTGCTGAGACGCAGGAAATCACATTCAAACACCCCCGACAAATGGCCATCCAGCCTCTGCTTAAAAGCCTCCAAAGAAGGAGCCTCCACCACAGTCCAGGGGATTGGGTTCCACTGCCAAACAGCCCTCACTGTGAGGAAGTTCTTCCTGATGTTCAGCTGGAATCTCCTTTCCTGAAGTTTGAAGCCATTGTTCCGCGTCCTAGTCTCCAGGACAGCAGAAAACAAACTTGCTCCCACCTCCCTATGACTTCCCCTCACATATTTATACATGGCCAGCATGTCTCCTCTCAGCCTTCTCTTCTGCAGGCTAAACATCCCCAGCTCTTTAATCCGTGCCTCATAGGGCTTGTTCTCCATACCCTTAATAATTTTAGTTGTCCTCCTCTGGACACATTCCAGCTTGTCAACATCTCCCTTAAATTGTTGTGCCCAGAATTGGACACAGTATTCCAAGTGTGGTCTGACCAAGGCAGAATAGAGAGGTAGCATGACTTCCCTGGATCTAGATGCTATACCCCTATTGATGCAACACTCCCATCCTTGCTCAGCAAAAGAAGAGAAGGAATGGATATATGTGCTCACTAGGCATGTGCAAAAAAATAGGAAGAGTCAGAAATCATAAGAAAATCGGAAGATTTGTAAGTTGTAAGCCATATGCAAAGCATTTCCGTGGCCCACACCAAATATTTTAGAATCGAAACTTTAAGCTATACTTTTTCATTTTAGTTTCGTAAATCTTGGAAGGCTCCCAAAGTCAGTTTTATATTCAGGGCAAGAAAGTAAAGCAAAGCCAAAAAGGCTGCCTGCCTGTCTTGCTATTCCTCTCCCTGGAATTAATAGCATCTTGGCATTAGGAGCGGTGAAAAGAGGAAGAAGTGCATTTTGGGAACAGCACAGAACTCTGAGAAATGTAGTTTAAGAAGGGGAGGGGCCCTATGCCAAAGAATTCACAGGGCTCTGCCCTAAACTATATTTCCCAGTATGCCTTAGAATCAGAAAGCACCAATCAGGGGAGGATATACATTTGTTAATATTCTACACTATGATTTCTATTCCTGGATTATAAATGGCAGTTCCTAATAGGGTCTGTCATAAAAATCATGGTGAAAGTTTATTTCCCTGCAAAAACTTTGACTTTGCGCAAGGGACATTGTCCTATAGCACATTTTGCTTTCCCACCAATTTAGCAAAATTTCTGTCACAAAAGTAATGTTTCTGGAGTAGAAAAGACATTCCCCATATCTTACAATCAGCTCTCCATATCCACAGATTCTGCATCCACATATTCAACCATCAATGACTAGAAAATATCACCACCACCCAAATTCCAAAAAGCATACCTTGCTTTTGGCTTTTTATCTATCAAATACCATTTTACAATACCATTGTATATAATAGAACTTGAGCATCCATTGATTTTGGTACTCATTGATGTGTGTGTGTGTGTGTGTGGGGGGGGGGGTCCTGGAATCAATCTGTAGTGAATATCAAGGGCCCACTTTACACTTACTAGATAGATAGCTTCTTGTGTCATACGTCATTGCACCTTTTCTTGGTATTTAGGCTGTGTTTTACAAACTGTCCTAAAGTAGTTACTGTTATTCACCTACAAAACGTTTAGATTGTGCTAGGTCTACCACTGCACACGAATTAAATAGAAAAGAATTCATCTTTGCAGTTTTTACCATCTATTAGAAGTTGTTTGGAATAAATGGAGAGTGTGGCAGGAAAGGCAGAACAGACTAAATTGCCATTGATGAAGTTGAGAAAACCACAGCAGGGATCCTCCTTCTATGTCTCATGGAAGTTTTAGAATCAAGAAGAGAGGTTTGAAACCTTCAGCTGTGCCTTGCTTGGCACAAATAAGTCCAGCGTAGCATCTGTTTAAGCTGTATGAGTTCAATGACTTTGGCAGAAAAGAGGGTAAATAGTCAACATGGCTGACCTGGTTCATTGTGACGCATTTGGCAGAAGACCCTCTGAGATAAGATGAAGTCAAAAGATGAAAGCGCATCTGGTCTCGCTCTCTGCTGCTTTGAAAAGATGCCTCTGGTTTGCGCTGCCATTTGGTGTTTGTCTGGGTGTCTCAGCATTGCTGGCAAAGAGGTATTGCCAACTGATAGAGTTTATTTGTCACACTTGGCTTCTTCGCTGCCCCGACTTCTGCAAGGGGCATTGATTTTCTCCCGAAGCCATGCCCAATGCCCTGGCTTCTGCTCCAGGGGTGCTTCAAAGGAAGGAGGTTTCGGAAGTAGCTGAGGGTCTTTTTGCCATTTAATTTCATGCAGGAGACGTGGCTGTAGGGAGTATGGTGCCGGTCTTGCTTTGTGCGGCTATTGCCAGCGACAGCAGAGAATGCCTGTTGGAATAGCTGAGTCACAGATAATATTTTTTACCAACTGAGACAAAAAAAACTTCTCAGCTTACTCTGAGGATATGATGCATTTATGCAATCCTGTATGTATGTTTGTGTTAGATAAGCAATGCATGATGCAAACTTGGAATAAGGGAATAACTCCCTGGTATAATTGAAGCAAGGCCCTTGATTCAACTCTAGGTAGGTAAGTAAGCAAAATGGAACGGAAATCCAGAATCTGTAAAGCTGGATGGGATTCTTAATTGACTGCAAGCACAATCAATCTTGAAAGCAATTGAACGAGTGCACAACATGACAGAGAATATAAGATGCTATAATTTGAAAAATTCAGTTCCTCTCATTTTAACTATCAGGAGTGTTTTGATTGTGAGTTCTTGCATAGCAGAGTAATTTATTTATTTACTTATTTACAGTATTTATATTCTGCCCTTCTCACCCCGAAGGGGACTCAGGGTGGATAACAATGAACACATATCTGGCAAACATTCAATGCCAACAGACAAACAACATACAGTATAGACAGACACAGAGGCATTTAACATTTTTCCAGCTTCACGATTCCGGCCACAGAGGGAGCTGTTGCTTCACCGTCCACTAGTGGCTGTACTTCCTCATTCCTTTCCTCGTTTTTTGCTGGCAGTTTTATGGTGTTGTAAATTAGTTAAATTAGCCTCCCCGCATAAAGCGTACCTAAATTTCCCTACTTGACAGATGCAACTGTCTTTCGGGGCTGCATAGGTCAACAGCAAGCCGGGCTATTAATGGTTGGGGGCTTAACCCGACCCGGGCTTTGAACTCATGACCTCTTGATCAGTAGTGATTTATTGCAGCTGGTTACTAGCCAGCTGCGTCACAGCCCGGCCCATGTGTAAGGCGAGTAAGGTGGGACAGAAATGGCCCATGTGGTCTTTTCCAACTCTGTGAGTTTATGTTTCTATGAATCACATAGAAACATATTTTGGGGGCCAAAATATGGATTTTGACATGACCTGTGGACAGGTGGAGTGTCATTTCATGGGGAAGAGAAAGTACTAATACCATCCCTGGACACACTGCTGCCATTTCTGCACCAGGCATTAAAAAAGGCCAGATGTGGTGCCATGGCTGAGAGAACAGAAGAGGTCAGAGCCTTCTTTAAGTTTTCCTTGGATGGAATAAGCTCTTGCCTTTCATCATTCTACTCAGAGAAAGGGATAATTACTTTATTTTGATAAGAGTTAAGGTACAGTACTCATGTTAACCTATGGAAAAGTCTAACATTTCATGACATATACATGAGTATATAAGGTAATTATCCCACAACTGCCCTTCAAAATCTAAGCAATGGTTTAGACTCTTTATTTCAGTTAATATACAATAAATGGCTCTATATGCCTCTCTTTGTGTAAAGTAAGCATAAGGTAGGAGTGTGGGGATGGGTGAGGGTCATGTCAGGACTGCATGGGGAGAGGAAGGCTTAATCACTCTTTTTCTCCAGTTGTATCCCTTCCCCCTATTTTACCCTTATGAATGGCAGTTATTGAGATTAAAAACAAAACCAGCCTCCCATTGGTAGCAGTAGGATTTCTTTTTTTATTTAATCTTTCTCTAATTGTACCATGCAGGGGGATGTGGGGAGCAATGCATTAAGCAGGGAAGCATTAAACCTCCCCTTTCCCTATGGAACTGGATCACATCAGCTTCCCTGCTACTTATTTTAAATAAAAAGAGTGAAAACTCCTAAAGAGTTAAATATTAAATATGGAATAAGATATGTAGTTTAAGCTTGGGTGACTGGCACACAAAGTAAATGGGCTGAAACTAGTGGAGTCACCCTGGAATTTATGATAAATTTATTGATAAATTTACTTTTTTGGACTAAAACATCATATTCCCTAATGGTTTAGAGATGAAAACTGGGGCATTTAGTTAATATAATTAAACATGTTCATGAAGAAAAACACACAAACTAGGAGGGGCTGGGACAGTTTGCTTTTGCTTGAGTCAATTGGGAAGAGCAAGGTCCTCTTGTCTACCTCAGCCATCAAAGTAGAAATTATTTTTTCCCATTTGCACTCAGTTTGTTGCAATTGAAGTAGGCTGAGGACAAAGAGACAAAGTGGGACAAGAAGAAACTGGTATGAAAAAATTAGATGACACAGGATTAATCAGGGTTGTCTGATCCAAATCGGGACATTTGGGGGGGGTGGTGGTGGTGGTGGTGGTGGTGGTGGTGGTATGAAATTCCTATAATTCTACATTTAGCAGCACGGTCAGAGCTTGAGGACCCTGGGGTCTGTATTTCCCAAAATCAACATTACCAACCCCAGGTTTGTGAACTTGATCAAGCAAAGCAAAGTCCTTATCTGGATACAGAGGCAACCCCAAATCCACTATCTGGTAAGTCAGTTTTATTTTCTCATGGTGATACATTTGCCAGCAATAACTCATCTGAGTTCATTGGATCTGGTTTCAAGTACAATCTGTCCCATGTTAGCCTTGTGGCACCTTGGAGACTTTATTTGGCCTACACTTTCATAGATTACAGATTCAAGTGAGCATGCCTCAGTCTTCAAAAAGTTAGATCACATAAAACTTGCTGGATGTTAAGGCTTTTTGTTATATTTTCCTACTTATGTCAAATCACATTTTATTGATTAGCCCATTGACCGTATCAAAACATTTAACACATAGACATATATACAACATACAACCTGCGGTACAAAAGAAGTTAAAATAAACAAGCTGTTAACAAATCCCATTCAGGACAAATATCTGCATCACCTCCATAGTTTACCCCAATTGAGTCCAAATATGCAATTCTCAGTTGTGTTGCTTTGAATAGGAAAACGGCTGTTTTGTGTGTTATTTTAGGATTCTGGCCAGCCAACAAAAATGAAGTTTTAATATGTGGGTCCCAGTGTGTTTTGTCTTTCAACCAAGGACACTTTCCCCAATGTCCAGCTGTCTAATTTAGATGGTAGATAAATCCAAAGGAGAGTCTCTTGATGATAAGTGATCTTGGTAACTGAGCATGTTAAGGGAGGAGAAGGTGATTTGGGTCTCATACTGTGAAGGATTTCACAGAATAAATCCAGTACTTTGATTTCTACCTAAGACATTCAGAAATGGCTCAGGAACTTTTGAAGATTCATTTTCAAGGCTGGCAAGAAGATAAGCCCCATAATCTTTTTTGCAAAAATTCCAAGCTTCTGAATATTTTTCAGAGGCAGCTCTCCAAACAGTGCCTTGTATTAGTCTAATCAGGATTTAATTAAAGTGTGGCTCAGCAATATCTGCCCAGAAGATACTCTTAAAGAACATCTTCCATAAAAGCAAACACAAACACTGAAATCCATCCCACTTTTGTTCAAGCCCTATACTTGAATACATTCATGTCATTATGCCTCATGTAAATAGGTTTTGTGTGTCGAAATGACTGGCAGTTTTTTCTCAAGGCAGAAAAAAATGGTAATAGGAAAAGTGAAATCTTTGAATCAGAAATATCAAAGGTCTTTCCTCTGAATGACACAATAGCATTTTCCATTCAGACTGAAAAAGCAAAATCAGAAATTCTTACATTACTAACCTCCTTAATCCATGAGATTTATTTCAAACCCTTGTGGCCTTTATGTTCAGTTTGACTTTTTAGGAGTGTGCCTATCTGGAGCTTCTTCCCCCCCAAAAAATAATATTTGAGGTGAAAGGAAATCTGATGATAAATGTTAGAGTGACTTAAAATCTTTTAGGAAAATGTCACCAGGAAGACCTTACCTATTATCACTTCCAGGGTTTTAAATGAAGATTCACTTGAATCCTAAGGGGAAGGCTTACCAAATGTCAGTAAAACATATTTTGTGATGCCCTAATGCACAGCAAGGGGGAACATTTTATTCCACTTAATGCAACTGTACTTTAATTTCCCTTGGCAATGGAACTTCAAGCTATTTGGAAACCTTCAGAAGTAATGTAACTGAAGAGAGACTTCTTTTTCCATGGAAGCAACTGCTTGTAAGCTAGAAACATACTCTTAACACAGTTACATGAACACAATGCCCTCGACTGATTTACTGTGATTCAAACAACTTGTCAGAAGACTCCATATTATTTCTTTAAAAAGTATCTCTCCAAATTGCTGAGCATATCTACACGCTTGAGTTTTAAATTGCCTTTCTTTGCTGAGTGTTCCAAGGAGCCAGTACAAATGGGTGAAGCAGTAATGACATTCTTGGCTGGGCTCTCCTTTTCCTCTATTTACAAATCGTCCCTGTGTTAACAGAGAGGGGTGGAAAATTAAAGGAAGGTTTTCAGTGTGTGCCCCTTTGTTATTTACTGTTTTGATTCAGGAGAAATATTTAAAGAGTGCAGTTATGCACTCTCTCACACACAGATATACACAGAGGATGAAGTTGAGGAGTGAAAAGAATTATTGCTAAAGAAACATTGCACAGGATTTGCACATCTGTAAAACTGAAGGGGTGCTTTCGGAGGAATAAGGTTTGCGTGTATGTACATGTCTTCACATTGCCTGCCAACTTATGGCAACTCATGAATTTCATAGGGTCTTCTTATGCAAATAATCCAGGTTGGAGTCTTCACAAATTTGTCCAATTCATCTTCTTGTTGTCAAGAAAACAGACCTTCCAACAATATGAATTTTATAACATATATTAATTGTAAGATGTGGCTCCACTAGAAAATTTAGCCAGCCATGTGGTCATTTTTAATTATCCTTATGAAATTCCTTGGACATTCCAGAATGTGGACTCACTTCACCATTGCTTCACTCACACCCAGAGAAAATAATCATAATCCAATTTCCTGACTATTCTGCCTTGATCAGACCACACCTGGAATACTGTGCCCAGTTTTGGGCACCACAATTGAAGGGAGATGTTGACAAGCTGGAAAGTGTCCAGAGGAGGGCAACTAAAAGGATCAAAGGTCTGGAGAACAAGCCCTATGAGGAGCGGCTTAAAGATCTGGGCATGTTTAGCCTGGAGAAGAGAAGGCTGAGAGGAGACATGATAGCCATGTACAAATATGTGAGGGGAAGTCACAGGGAGGAAGGAGCAAGCTTGCTTTCTGCTGCCCTGGAAAGTAGAATACGGAACAATGGCTTCAAAGTACAGGAAAGGAGATTCCACCTGAACATTAGGAAGAAATTCCTCACTGTGAGAGCTGTTCAGCAGTGGAACTCTCTGGCCCAGAGTGTGGTGGAGGCTTTTAAGCAGAGGCTGGATGGCCATTTGTCGGGGGTACTTTGAATGTCATCTTCCTGCTTCTTGGCAGGGGGTTGGACTGGATGGCCCATGAGGTCCTCTATCTATCTGGTATGATATGATCTCAGCTACCTCTGGGAGCATTGCTTTAGCTATATCGCCTATCTGGACTCCCTCTGGCAATTCTCCATTGTATATAACTATGACTTCAACACTTTTTGTCCATTGGCCGGAAGCTCCTTTGTCTAACTGACATTGGACCATTAGAACCCATTAACCAGCCATCAAATTGCACCAGATGCACCCAGTTTCAGGGAAAGATTCACAACTTCGAATCCACAAATGACAGTTTATTAAACTTCTCGTCTCATCTCTGATTGGCTTAGAGACAAAAGCAGAACCTCCTCCAATGAGACTGCAGATCCTGCACTCTCCAGGACCAATGGGAAACCAGTGTGGCATTTTTTTGTAAAATGTACTCATGTGTTCATAGTCAGGGTATGTCAGTACTTTGGAGTACTTTTTTCCACTGATATTCTTTCTGGCAATGAAGCATAAAAACCTCCACTTTAGGCTTTGAACCTCTCTGTGTCCTCATTTGGCCTTCTGGATTAGCTAAACTCTCCAGGATTTCCAAACCAGCAAATTTAGCAGAGGAGAAATCATGTAACAATCTACTAGACCACTGATGGTATTGTGCAAATGATTTTTGATTTTTTTTTTTTTTTGCTCTCCTGCAATTGGGAGAAAACAAGCAACACTGGACTTTTTTCTTTTCAGGTTTTATGACAGCAAAGACACATGGCACAAAGAAAGCATAAAATGCCTATAAATATGCATAGTCAATGTGGAGTGTTTATTATTTATGTATGTATTATATATGCATTTATTTATTCATAAGATTTCGGTATTGCCTCCCAGCCTAGAAGAGTTCCTGGTGAGATGAACAAATAAAAAACAATTAAAACAATGCAAAGATAATTAAACAAATATTACAATACTCTTTAAAACCTCCTAAAAGCCATCTAAAAGAGCCCTATAATCCATTTTTAAACAGTTAAAAAACAATTGCAAGCACTGAATGCCATGTGGATCAGCAGTGTTTTGCTATCTGCTGGAAGTTTAAAAGAGACGTGGCCAGCTTTGATTGTGCTTTCCTGCATGGCAGGGGGTTGGACTAGATGGCCCATGTGGTCTCCTCCATCTCTATTATTCTATGATTCTGTGATCCTTGTGAAGGGAGTTCTACAGTCAAGGCTACACAGCAAGCCCTGTTGTGCATATGCATCAGTCTAATTGCCCACAGTGTTGTAAAAATACAAGCTTGGAGGAAAAGTGGTGTGCCAATATCCACATGCATTTTTAAGTAGCAGGGGGATACCACATTTCATACAAGGCAGAACTCCTGTGTCTTTAATGATTAAAAGATTCTGGAGCAGGAAGATGTGTTTTAAAGATGTAGGAAGAAATACATGCTGTCTCATCCCTAACCTCCCAATGCACATTTTAACTGCTCCATCCTCCCCACAAACATTTATTGCAAATCACTGTCAGTGTCGAGCTATAAGAGCACAACTGGACATGCCTCTGTTATCTACCAACTAATACATGGCTGTGTTGAGAAGGGATGCACAGTTAAAGGTGGGTTCAGGGAGGGTGGAGATGTAGATGTTATATAGTTTTGACCAGCAGAGCTTTGCACTCTGTCTTCCTTCTCAGGAAGCTGTTCACTATTAAAGATAACAGGAGCACTGTCTCTTATTCAGTCTGGCGAGAAAGGTGTCTCACCAGTTGATACAAAGCTGGGATGAGATAAGGATGCTGGTGGGATTTTGAGCCATACATACAATCAAAACAAAACCGACAGATTGTCATGTCCTTACCAGAAACACACTTTCCTCATGCAAATTCATGTATACATAGGAGCTACATTTTTTTTCCTGTCAAATTAGCTGAATCCTTTTTTTTCTTTATTACTAGCTTGGGTACCTGGCGAAGGGCCTTGTTTGCTTTTGGATGTTAGGTCATATCAGTGTGATCATATGTTATGGTCAACCACTTGCAAAGCCGGCCAGTGTTCACAGTTGGCCATGTTGGGTCTGTGTGCCAAGTTTGGTCTAGATACATCACTTTCTGGGTTCAGTGTTCTCTGAATACGGGTGAACTACAACTCTCTGATGCCAAGGTTAATCACCTCAAGTTGGCAGCGTTGGGTCTGTGTGGCAAATTTGGTGCAAATCCATCATTGGTGGGGTTCAGAGGGCTCACAAAATACAGGTGAACTATAACAGAGTGAAAGATCAATCACCCCCAAACCACATCAGTATGCAAAGTTGACTTTTGGGTCTGTGTGCCAAGTTAGTTCTAGATCCATCATTGATGGGATTCAGAGTGCTCTTAGATCGTAGGTTAACTATACATCCCAGTCCCTACAACTCCTATAAATCATGGTGAATTCTCCCCAAACCTCTCTCTCTCTAGTATGTTTAGTTGCTGATTAATTCCTCTGTTTGCTGTATGCCATAGGAAAGGGTAAGGAAGAGTTAAGAGAGAGGTAGTGGGCAGGGTCATGCAAATGGAGAAAGAAAGGTACACTGGGATGTGCTCACTGTAACCTGCAATTTATTTATTATTTATTACAATATTTATATCCCACCCTTATCACCCAACAGGGGACTCAATGTCCTGGGAGGGGGTGACTTGGTGGCTCCTCAGCACTGGGAACTATAGCCTGTTTGTGGAAACCGGAGGCTATCTATGTGAAAGTATACCTGTGCCACATACACACATACAGATTTTCACTTTTATCATGTGTATAGAAGATGTCCAAGTATCACATCTGTTAAGTAAAATCTACACTTGGAGCAGATCAGGCTATCCAATATTCTGTTTCCTGACAAAAGGTGATGAGCAGGCTGTCCATATAGTGGTGATGATAAGCTAATGGGACTGGAATAGACAAAGGAATCCAGAAGCACACCAGTTGTCCAGGCTGTGCCAATAAGATATGACATTTAGCATTTGGCAATCTATTTCATATCATGTTATTTTGCTTTCCCTTCTTGGAACATCATGTTTCATTTGTCTTTGATTGCACTTGCAAGATCACATAGTTGGCTGAAGATTGGCAATAGCACCACTTAGTGGTTTGCAATATGGAAAACATTTCATGTTTCTGCTGTGGCTTGCTTTCATATCTCATTGGGAAGAATCCTGAAAAAGTTACCAACAACAAATGATGCATCTACATTGCAGAATTACTGCAGTTTTACATCACTTTAACTGCCCTAGCTCAGTGCCTAGGATTAGCAGTTTGCCAGAGAAGGCCAAAAACCTTGTAAAGGTACAATTCCCATGACTCCATACCATTGAGTCAGGAAAGTTAAAGCAGTGTCAAACTGCATTAATTTTACACATCTTAAGTCCTAAGAGAGAGGACTTCTCTCTTCCTATCTTACCATTTTTCAGATCATGTAATTGTTCTTCTCCAGAACTTCTGTATTTCTGGTACATATAAATGTGTAAGACAACTCCCCTTGTCCACATATTCAATATCCACAGTTTCACTTACCTGTGCTGCAAAATCCCCCAGCAGGTGTTTGTGGGTCTCTCTAGGCCCCACAATGCTATTCGATTATACTTCCAGTCCAGATACAGTCAAAGAGAAAGTGTTTGCATAAAAAGAGAGCCAGCAGCCCAAAATTAACCTTAACATAGGAGTTAATTTCAGGGTCTTGGGTCCCTCAAAGCCTATGGAGCTGCCCAGCACTCTTCACCAATAGCAATGCTGGTTAGAACAGCTGTGAATTGGAGTACAGCAACATCTAGAAGTTTGCTCATCCCTGGTTTAGATGAATAAAAATATCAGTTTTGGGTCCTCCCACGCGAACTATAAAAAATTCAAAATCTGAAGTTCTTTCAGCTCTAAATATTTGAGCAATGGTACATTTGAGTAAATTCTTATCAAAATGAGCCGGATTGAAATTCTTTTTTAAAACCCTGGTTTTCGGAGTTCTGAGTTGATTGTGATTCTTTCTGTGCAACCTGTAGATAAGCCTGTCCGGTCCATACTTAAATTCCTCTCAAAAGCTGCTAAAGCTTTCCAATCAAAAGGCAACATAAATACAAAATGTTATTATTCTTTGAACTGCTGAGCTTTATGTTGCATAGCATTTCATACAAACTTTAAGTAGAAGTTCTTTATTTGCATGTCAATGACAAGCAATGTTAAGGTGACTGCACCCTCTTTTTTCTTGACCAAGTAGAATTTAAGAAGATTTCTTTTGGCTATTCAGCATTCAAATGCATACACTTCCATTTTCTCAGCTCAGCTTCTGGATTGAATACAACGGATTTTATAGGAATCTGTGCAAAGAAAAGGGAGTTTTAATAGACTGATGCCGCCTTCAGACTCGAATGCAACAGACAGGAGCTATTCTATTAAATGTCACAAAAAGTTTGCCCCAGACAAAACATTGCTACTTAAACATATTTTCCAGAAGAAATTAAAACAAGCTCTGGTGAAATTTGGAAACATTATCTACAGAAAATGTTAGCATTTGTACTTTCATGAAGGTTTCTTTTTCATATTTTCTACTCTAAAAAGTGGGCTCGCGGTGGTGCAGCAGATTAAATTGCTAAGCTGCAGAACTTGCTGACCAGAAGGTCAGTGGTTCAGATCCGTAGGACAGGATGAGCTCCTGTTGTTAGCCCAGCTACTGCCAACCTAGCAGTTCAAAAACTTGCAAATGTGAGTAGATCAATAGGTACTGCTTCAGCGGGAAGATAACAGCACTCCATGCACTCATGCCGGCCGCATGACCTAGGAGGCATCTACAGACAATGCCAGCTCTTCAGCTTAGAAGATGAGCACCACCACCCACAGTTGGATTCAACTAGACTTAATTTCAAGGGGAAACCTTTGCCCTTTTACTCTAAGAAATGTTCACGGGTAGGATGTTTACCAATTACAGTCAACAGTCTGTGTACAAATGTTTTCAGATTTTGCTACAATATTCAAATGGATACTTTGTATTAGCAACTTTTCAAATTCCCCAGTCACTTGCCTCTAACCAACTTTCAATTTTCCTTCAAAATTAATAGAGTAAGAGTCCCCTTTTGGCTTCAGACAATCCTACAGAGAGTGTTACTTTACCTGGTTTCCTAAAATGAATATACATCCATACACACACTGACATACACCACAGGTGATTTCCTTGTGAGGCAGGCAGTAAATCCACACAAGGGTTTATTTTTACCTTTAAGGCAATTCCACCTAAACATTAGGAAGAACTTTCTGATGGTAAGAGCTGCCAGACAGTGGTATATGTTGCCTTGTGGTGTGGTGGAGTTTCCTTCTCTGGAGGTGTTTAAGTAGAGACTAGATGGCCATCTGTCAGGAGTGCTTTGATTGTGTGTTCCTGCGTGGCAGGTGATCGAACAAGGTGGCCATTGTGGTCTCTTCCAACTCTAGGATTCTTTAATTCACTTCCAAACAGCATTATAGTATCAGTGCAGAAGCATCCCTAGGCAAGAAATACCCAGAGGTGTCCTTGTCAGTTCTTTCCTCTCAAATATTGCTTACGGCACCTGGAATTTATCATCATTCTTCCATCTGACCCAGCTCAGCTTCCAAAAGAAGAAGGGATCTGGTGCCTTTTTAAATATTTAGTTAGAGTCCTCATAAGATGGATATGAGTTGAAGACCCACAAAAACAACAATAATTGAAAAAAGAAGTGGGGGAGTATTACTTATGTGTCTGGATAATATATGTACAGATATTGGGAGTGTAATAAAAAAAACTTCACAACATTTCCTGTTACATATTTGGTAATAAATAAATCAAGTACCGATGAGAAGATATCACAGAGTTTATTTTTAAAAGCTACAATATGCCCCATTTGGTCATTTCTGTAAAAATTGCAAAAGAAAAATAGGGACTCTATGTGGACAAATACAACTTTTGTAAGGAATCACCTAGAAATGACTACCCAGCTTAACAGTAGCGATAACATTAAATTGAGCTTCAATAAAGATTATATGGTATTTGGGGCTAGTCAAGATTTTCATCATAGTTGGCACTCCTATTAGTATTAAGTAAAAGAACAAGATAAATTGGGGATCAGGGTACTACAAGCAACAGATAAAGAGTATGAGTATCAATATCTTTAGTCTGACTAGCAAGAATAAACTTTTCCTTAGAGATTAAGCTATCAGAAAGACTTATTCTGTCATTTATTTCTGATAACCATAAACCACTGGCTTAGATAATTATCTTCCTAAGGGAGATTCACATACTTTGGTTTCTCTTCAACTTGTACTAATCCTTTGCTTGTGTGCTTTCAGGTTGTCTGTCAACTTATAAAAAACCCCTTGCTTTTCATTGGGTTTTCTTATATAAAGAATATTTGGTTTGGCAAATGTATTCCTCTGAAATGTTGCCTGCACCAGAGCTGACCGTACTTAGCTTCCAAGATCAGATGGGATCTGGTGCCTTTAGGATATTTAGACCCCCTGTCTGATATTTATACTCTGGATTGACTCAGATTTTAATACCTGGATACAAATTAGATATCAACTGAAGGCGTTCTTGGGTATTATAAAATTAAACATAATGATTCCTTAAAGAGCAAGAATTTCACCTTGCAGGATTTCCTTCATATCCTCTCCACTAACTGATATAACAGATATTCTAAACTGGTATAGAGATATCGTCTAGTTCCTCAGGGAGCACTGAAAGGACCAGTATATACTGTATATGTGTGTGTGCATGTGCGTGTATGTGTATATGTATATGTACACACACACATATTTGGGGGTGGTGGTGAATGTCAACACAAAGGAGCCCCCAGTGGCACAGCATGTTACAGTGCTGAGCTGCTGACCTTGCATACTGAAAGGTCGCAGGTTCGAATCCGGGGAGCGAAGTGAGTGCTCGCTGTTAGCCCCAGCATCTGCCAACCTAGCATTTCAAAAAACATGCAAATGTGAGTAGATCAATAGGTACCACTCTGTTGGGAAGGTAACAGTGTTCCATGCAGTCATGCCGGCCACATGACCTAGAAAGTGTCTACGGATAATGCCAGCTCTTCGGCTTAGAAATGAAGATGAGCACCAACCCGCAGATTCGGACACGACTGGACTTAATGTCAGAGGAAAACCTTTACCTTTAACCTATGTCAACACAATTCCTGACAATGGTGACCAATGGCTCCCATGTGCATAGGGCTGTGATTCCATTCTGGGTTTTAAAGGTGACACTGCTCCTATTTTAGGGATAGTGCTGTACTGAAGAACCTCTAATGGGGTAGTGTTTAGCACCTTGGAGAACTCCTTTAAGGTTCAGGTTAAAACCAAGAACAGATTCATCTGAGCCACAATCACTTGTGACTAAAGATAGGAGGGAAAGAATTAAAATGATGTATTATCTCCCAAGAGAGACCAGGTTGGCCCCATCCTTGCTTACCTTCTGCAAGCAGGGAAAGACCTTTCTCTGCCAGCCAGCAGGCATTTAGGGAAGAATAAGGAGCACGCTTCTGGAGAGGTTGTGAGTAAGATTCTTGTGGAGTGAGATTGTGGTTTTAAGTGTATTTATTATATTTTAACTGTATTTTAACCTAAATCCATACAGTGCTATTTTTAAAATTGTGGTGTTCACTTTGTTTTAAATGGTCACCAAAGTGTGTGATGGTTAGCCACCTTGAGTGCCCTTGGGGAGAAAGGCAGGGCATAAATAAAGTAAATAAGAATAACCATGGCACAGCTGGTTAGTAGCCAGCTGCAATAAATCAGTACTGACCGAGAGCTCTGAGTTCGAAGCCAGCACGCATCGGATTGAGCCCCCGGCCATTAAAATAGCTCAGTTCATTGTTGACCTAAGCAATCCGAAAGATAGTTGTATCTATTAAGTAGGAAATATAGGTACCGCTTATGTGGGGAGGCTAATTTCACTAATTTACAAAACTATAAAAATCCTCCAGCAGCGTGCAGAAAGGAATGAGGAAGTAATCCATCAAGGACTCAGTGTCACAGTGGATGATGAAGCAACAGCTGCCCCTGTGGCCAGAATTGAGCATACCCTCATGAAGCAGGAAGCTGGAAAATGTTAAATTGCCTCTGTGTCTCTGTCTGTATGTAGTATGGTATTGAATGTTTGCCATGTATATGTACATTGTCATCTGCCCTGAGTCCCCTTCAGGATAAGAAGGGTGAAATATAAATACTGTAAATAAATAAATAATCAATAACAATAATAATGATTGTCAACAAGAGATGAAGAAAGATATGCAACAGATGGCAGAAACAATTTTGAAGCAGAAGGAATAGCAAAAACAGAAAATAAAGATAATTGAAGAGGCACAAAAGAAGGTGAAAATGGATTTCCAAAGTGATTCAACCCAGCCCCAAGGATTAGAATATTTACAAAGAGAATACTCACTGAGGTTGAGAGGAATACTGGAATCTTTACAAGAACTTGATATGGCTGGAATCCTTGGTCTGATGAGAGCAAGTGGTCAAGACTCAAATCAACAAGACCTTTAGGATCCAATCCCAACATTCAGTAAGGAATAAACTTCCAAGAGATGTGATTTTGTTGTTTACAAGAAAAAAAGAACGAGTCCAAGTATTGCAAGCACATATCAAAGACCTTTCTGAAGTATTGTAGGGGAAATTGTCTCTCTCATTCTCTCTGGGTAGAGATGAGGTGGCAAATCGAAGGGTACAATTTTAATATCAAGCAGGCATGTTGCATGGGATGACCCTCTCTGCATCTTTGCAAATGAGCCAGCTTGTTCACATGTTCCACAAAATGGAGAACGATCTGTAGAGGGCTGAATGAGCAAATCAGTAAGAAAATAAAGCATGTTCAGGGAGAGAACTCATTATTTTCAGCAGCCGATGAACATGTACTAATGGGACAGATGGAATTATTTGTCCTTCAGATTCCCAGCAGTAGCTTGTTTGTGCTGAAGGGGAAACAGGAGAAGATAACCCCATTGTCTTGAATAAACCAATTAAACATCTGTCTTATGGCTTAAACAGAAACAATCGTGGTAGCTTTGGGATTAATCATCATTTGGTATCTAAAAATGTGGTGACAGCTAAAGGAGAGATGTGGGATATGATTAGGACTATGATGCTTGATCTGAAATATGTGGAGGAGGAGGGCTAAGTCCATTCCCTGCCCAATATCATTTTTCCAGTTAACACTCTGAAATGATAGATGCACCACCAGTAAAGCCTCCTAATGGTGCCATGGATAGCTATTTTAAAGTTAAAACTAAAACCCATGGCCTGTGTTGTAACCTTTCTTCTCTTGAACAGAGCATAATATATTCTGTTAAACTTTTCCTGGAAACACCATGTTGCTGATTTTATTCAAAAGGCCAGCTGACTTGGCTTCAGGAGGAAGGAGATGTCTGAGAGGGCAGGACAGTAGAGACGCAAAGCAGAGAGTGGGATAAATTACGAATCAGAAAAACAGTGGAAGGGTATTAGAGTCAGAAACCTTTGCATACCTATACCCATTAATTGCTAGTTTGCAAGTTGCTTTGTGGGAATTTAATTATTGTTCCTAAACAGCATATATTAATTCCTCCTAAGGTTTATTGTTGTTAGGCTTTTTCCTCTTCACCTCCACTTTCTTCCTGAATCACTTTAATTTGCAATTATTTTCTTTTCCTTCTCTTTCTGACTCATCTAATTGAACATGGTTTTGACTATGGACAAATAAATAAAGTCGCTTTTATTTATTTTACAAAGAAGGCCAAGCTATTTCTTTTCTCTCATATACCTGATGATTGGGTATTGCTGTGAGATTGAATGTTGTTCAGCTTCTGCCTGGCCAGGTAGTTACTCTGCTTGAGAGAGCCACTACATTAGTGTGTATGTACTCGTGTATTAATGTGTAAGTCAGGAGCAGGTTTGGGAACCCAAATTATGGAATTTGCTTTTACTCATGGCTAAGTCCAAAATGTAAGAGCATTTTAAAAACACACCCACATATCTTTTCCCCTTCTTTTAAAAATATATAAGAGAGAACATACTGAGAAAGAGTTAAAGAGAAGCACAGGATTCGTTTATCTGAGGGGTTACCACGTGGGATGTAAATTGCACGTAAAATGTCTATACCTATACAAGTACATAAGGAGCTCCTTGTGGCGCAGTGGGTTAAACCACTGAGCTGCTGAATTTGCTGACCAAAAGATCAGCAGTTCAAATCCAGGGAGCAGGATGAGCTCCCGCTGTTAGCCCCAGCTTCTGCCAATCTAGCAGGTCAAAAACATGCAAATGTGAATAGATCCATATATGGATCTACTCACCTTTCCACTCCAGTGTAAAGGTAACGGTGCTCCATGAAGTCATGTCGGCCACATGACCTTGGAGGTGTCTACGGACAATACCAGCTCTTCAGCTTAGAAATGGAGATGAGCACCAACCCCTAGAGTTGAACTCAACTAGACTTAATGTCAGGGGAAAACCTTTACCTTTACCTATACAAGTACATGGAAAGGAAGATAAACTAGGATAGCAAATGAGAATGCAGTCTGAAAAAGGGTGAGAGGAGAAGAGCAAGGAAAGCAATAGGCCTCTATTAGGAACTTGGTCAAACCCACCCCATGCCTTACTTTAGAGAATAATCAGGAGAGGGGAAAACCCTTTTCTGTAATTTTTCAGAAGGACCTGGGATCCATAAAACCAGTTCGGGATTCTGCATCTGGCCAATGGGCTGCATCTGGGCCACCTCTGCATTATTCACAATTTCTTCATCTTAAAGATAAGAAGAACTCAACTTAAAATTAATGTTGGAGAATGAAAAACTGGCATTTTCCCCATCTTTATTCAACTGTGAGGCTGAAGAGAGCTTCTAATTTGACAGTAGAGACTCAGTGACATATATTTGTGATTTGTTGGTTTAGAAAAGCCAACAACTAGCATTTCTCCAATGGCTCTCCTATCCCTTCAGCGACATTATGGTGCATTAGTTCATTGCTGAGCCAACTTCAAAGCACCTAGGAAGACATGAGGAATCACGAAATTGGAAATGAAAGGAAAATAATGCCTGACTCTCCACCGAGGCTAAAGAAAAATGATGACAGTGTTCCATGATAGAAAAGTAAGCTTTCTTTGAAGTACTGCTGCTGTGAATCGCCACCAGCTCCTCTAAATGGGGAATCTGCTATGCTTTCTCAACACATCTTCAAAGGTGCTCCAATAGTATGTGTGGATTGTATTAAAAGAATACTAGAGGTCTTCTCTTTGGCTGGAAATGTGTACTAAACTGCTTTCTTCAAATGGTCTTATAACCTGGAATCAACCTGGAATCAAATTATATCAAATTATGACAGTCTTATAAGCCTTATGTCAAACAATGATTAAACTGGCATTGTTGTGTTTGGATGGGCCTAGACATTTGCCCCAAAGTCCAAGCTGCCACAAAAGCACTGCATTTCAAGAATGTCATAATCATCTTGGTAAATCAGACTTAGATCCAATAGTCCACGTTTCTAAGTGTAGCCAAGCATAAATATACCCAGTTATTCACAGCAGAGTTACAGCACTTCTGCACAATTTGGAAAAATTCATTTTAGGACTTCTTGCATTCCTTTGTCAGTAGTTCTCAACCTGGAATCCCGAGATGTTTTTGGTCTTTAATACCCAGAAATCCTAACAGCTGGTAAACTGGCTGGGATTTCTTGGAGTTGTAGGCCAAAACATTCTGGAGATCCCAGGTTTAGAACCACTGCTTTATGTTGCATCCAATATATGATGCTGCTGTCACTTTCTTGGGAGCATTTATTCAGAAAAGGTCAGACATTACCTTCCTCTTAAGACTGAGAGGATGGGACATGCCAAAAGTCACTCAGAAGGTTTCCATGGCCGAGCAGGGATTTGAAGCCTGGTCTCCCAGAGCCATAGCCCAACATGTTAATTCCTATATTACAATGGCATCTCACATGTGTCATGTGCAGGCAAACTTCAGGTTAGGAAACAAAGCTCTCAAAGCATAGAAAATTCATTTAAGATAACAGATCTGCTGACCATACAATGAACATTGTTAGATATGAGGAATGAATGACTTCACAATAACATTTATTGGTAAAGCAATTTGAATATTCCATGGGCTTTCATCCCATTTGTCAATATACAAAAGTGACAGCACTTTTGCATGGTTTTTCCCAATGGAATCATAAAACCAATGCAATACAAACATCCCTTTAGCCCTCTTATGAGAATGGTTTTGGAATTCACCAGTCCCTGTTGCAACCGCAGCCACAAATCTACCATGAACAGATAACACTTTTTAGCTAAGGAGAGAGTCTCCAGCAGCCCCATGAATGCAAGCAAATACCAGCATGATCTATATACAGGCAGTCCCTGTGTTATAAACATCTGACTGACATAGTTACAAACAGGTGAGATAACAGGAAGTGAGAGAAATCTACCCCTTGGAAGTGATATTCACTCCTGAGTTATTACAGGGCAAAGGTGTCTCCATTGAAGCTTTATCACTAATTCTTGTTTCCACAACAAGCCAATTTTTTCAAAATCCAATAATCATAGGGAGAGAAAATGAGGTGAAATCTTCTGAATAGGGACACAGAATGCAAAACAAACACCACAGGAGTGTTAATGCTTCAAATTCCGGGAGCGGAATGAGCACTTGCTGTTAGCCCCAGCTCCTGCCAACCTAGAAGTTTGAAAACATGCAAATGTGAATAGATCAATAGGTACCGCTCTAGCAGGAAGATAACAGCGCTCCATGCAGTCATGCCGGCCACATGACCTTGGAGATGTCTATGGACAACGCCGGCTCTTCGGCTTAGAAATGGAGATGAGCACCAACCCCCAGAGTCGGTCACGACTGGACTTAACATCAGGGGAAACCTTTACCTTTACTACACTTAAAAAACATAACTGTTCCAACTTACAAACAAATTCAACTTAGGAACCTAGCTTGTTCATAAGTTGGGGATTGCTTGTATACAAAAGGCAAACTATGTACGCTTGTCTGGCTGTTTGTACTACAAAGGCTGTTGCTAGGTGTAGTGGCCCTTTCTGATGTCACCTGGAAATAAAGGTGACACATGTAAGAGAGGAAGGAAGGAAAGATCCAGAAAGAAAACCTGCCCATCATTGCCAGAGTGTTGACATGGAGACATTGTGAGGTCGGCTTTCTCAGAGCTGGAGAAAGGAGAAAGTAGGTGGGCAGCAGTTCCAACGGCACCCTGGCAACACCAGTTATATATACTAGTACAATCATAAACTCATTATCCATTTCACATATGCATAGTTAATACAAGCAAGTACATATAACAAATGATTAACAGAGTAGGAGTCAAATAAACATGGCAGGATTCATGTTCCTAACACATGACTAAATAATCATCTTAATATACATGGAATGGAAAGGATCAGAACATTGGAAAGTTCTCTTAAGCATGTGTGCCAGAATCCTACATTCCAGGAGTTGATGTCCCAAGAACTAGTTTTTTCAGTGCTGGCCCTTTTCAGTTCACATACACAGATGGGTTTCCTTTAAGATTTCACAATCTCTTCTCAGAAGGATGTAAATGTGCCTCTTGCTGTCAACCTTCTCCAGCACCTTTGAAAGCACCTGCCTTTGGTTTTCATAAGCCCATTTAGTGACATTAAGAGCTATCCCCATGGCAACCACCACTGATTTCAGAGAGCCTTACAACATCCCTGCCTCATTGGGATGCAGAGGATTAAAATGGCTGAAGTAATGAGGTGCCGACCAAGATTCGCTATCTGAGAGCTGACTCATGTTTTAAGTCAAATAAAGCTACTTTATTGAAATGCACCCTATTGAGGCATCTTTTCGGCTGGCCGTTTATCAGAGCTGCGTTCTGCAGTACCACAATGCCACACGTCCATCCAAACAAAGGTGACACTATCTGATAAACAGCTGTGGAAACATTAATAAAACTTCATATAAACACCATTGTGTTCATACTGGGAGAAAACAAGTGAGAAAATTTTGCTAGTAGACCGACTGTAACTTTCTTTTTTAGATAAAGAAGAAATAGTGAATATTTAATAGGGATGCTTGAGACAGTCATTCAAGTCCACATTTCAATAGCAGGCAATCTGGCCCTAAACCAATTTATACTAGACCTTCACATTGTTCACTTCTGGGAACAGCAAGCTCAAAAAAAATGTTTACAAAACCCATATTTCAAGGTGAGTTGCATATAAATATATTTTGTTAAAAGCATGGACTGCAATATGTGTGAAGTATACAAAATGTTGCCTCTTCTTAGATGGAGTTCCAATAGTAAAACTTCTTGGTTTTGCTTCTCCTAAACAGGTCCTTTACCACTAAAGCAGACCTTGCATACAGATTCTGTACTCACTCCTTCACAATTTGGGGCACAGCTTGGAAAAGGTACTTCTGTAACCTTTGGTTCTTACAACGCGTAAACAGTTGTAAGTTCATTTCCTTTTTAGAAATTCCTTTTAAAATTTCTATAGTCTATAACGCCTTTATTCCTTTTTTTGATTTCAAATCCTACAGATTACAAGTCAGATAATTCTCTTTTCATATTACAGTGCTTGAATTTTTCTGGAATTTCTATAGTGCCTCAGCTAGTTGCTGGCCTGGCTTAGTGCAGAATTCTGAGCATCATAGTCTAAAAATAATGTTTTTCAAACTCTGATTCTATGTATTAATACATTTTGGTAGATTGCATTTAAGAAACTATGAAATAATTTAATGAGTTTACTAGGGCATATACCAGGGAGCCCCTGATGGCGTAGTGGGTTAAACCGCTGAGTTGCTGAACTTGCTGACTGAAAGGTCGGTGGTTAGAATCCGTGGAGCGGGATGAGCTCCTGCTGTTAACCCGAGCTTCTGCCAATGTAGCAGTTCGAAAACATGCAAATGTGAGTAGATCAATAGGTACCACTCCGGCGGGAAGGTAACAGCGCTCCATGCAGTCATGCCATCTAAATGACCTTGGAGGTGTCTATGGACAATGCCAACTCTTCGGCTTAGAAATGGAGATGAGCACCAACCCCCAGAATCAGACATGACTAGACTTAATGTTAGGGGAAAACCTTTACCTTTACCTTAGGGCATATACAAAAAGCAGGGATAGTGGAATATGGAGTCAGTTGAAGCTATGATCTAACTAAGATTTCATCTCTTCCTTGGGCTCACTTGCCTAGTAAACTAACAGTATTACCAACAGTTCAAGTGGACTGTGTAAAAATGGATATGATTGCACTGTTAAGCTGCCATAAGATAAACGGTTATCCAGGATTTAGCCACAAGTCAGTGGCATTTGCATGTTTGTAAGCAAGTCCAGGATTGCACTGCAATTGATTAAGAGGATTATATTGAAAATGCACTTTAAAGTGAGGAAAACTCCACTTTTCTCTACCAAGCATATCATCCAAAACAATCCCCATGATTCATTGACTTTGTCTGTGTACAGAGCTCATTCTTTATTGCTTGAATGCCTTTGCAAGTTGAGAACAACCAGCAGCAGCAAAGTAAATCAAAAAGTCACCAATAAACAAATCAGCACAGGGACATCCATATATATGCATTTTTTTAAAAGTAAAGGACTTCTCGCATCCCTCCTGCAACTCTTTATAGTTTACAGTCCTTCTTTTTAAATAGAATATTTGATTATGAGCCAGGACTCCTATAAAAGTGCCAGGCTAATAATTTAAATGAGGGATTGAGCATACTTGCCTTTAAAAGGGTAGCCAGGCAGGGACAAAAGTCCTTGATTTTAAGAATGTGTGGGTTGGTGCTGGGCTGTGAACTCATGTAAAAATGTCTTCAGGATGAAATTAAACCTCTCATTGGAAACAGAACTGCCACACTCACAGATCATAAGGTTGAATGATGCACCAAAGATTATCTACTTCAACTCCCTGCCAAACAGGAACATACAGTTCAACTGTTTGATTGATTGATTGATTTAATTTCTCTCTTTCTTCACAGATGAGATTCAAAGAGGCTGTCCATTTCAATGTTGAACAGTTCTTACTGTCATCATGTTCTCTTTAATGTTTGGGTGGAATATTTTTTCTAACAATTTGCTTCCATTGATTTAAGTATGAAAATTTAACTTGCTCCATCTTCAGCTATTTAAAGATGATTGTCCATTTTTTAAAAGCTTTCTGAGATGTTGCTCATCAGACCTGATTTTCAGACCTTTTGTCATCTTGGTTGAGCTTCTCTGGAAAATGCTGCCTCTCATTCTTCTTTTCTCCAAGCTAAACAAAATGAAGTCTCCAAGGTATGCCTCATAAGGCTTGGTTTCTGGACCTTTGATCATCTTGGTCATCTCCTCTGGACATTCCATCTTGTCAATTACTCTCTTGCTGAGGTGTGCATAACTGGATGTGGTATTCAGGTAAGGGATGACCAAAGCAGAATAGAATGGTACTATGACTTTCCTTGATCTGGATACTGCAATCCTGTTAGTACTACCTAGAACAGTGGTTCTCAACCTGTGAGTCCCCAGGTGTTTTGGCCTACAACTCCAAGAAATCCCAGCCAGTTTACCAGGTGTTAGGATTTCTGGAAGTTGAAGGCCAAAACAGCTGGGGAACCACAGGTTGAGAAGCACTGATCTAAAACTTTTTTTTGCTGCTTCATCACACTGATTTCTCATGCTTACCACCTTATCACACTGAGATAAGTGTCACCTGTACAGGACACTTCAAGGAGCCTCTGGTGACTCAGTGTGTTAAAGTCCTGAGCTGCTGAACTTGCAGACCGAAAGGTCCCAGGTTCAAACCCGGGGAGCAGAGTGAGCGCCCGCTGTTAGCTCCAGCTTCTGCCAACCTAGCAGTTTGAAAACATACAAATGTGAGTAGATCAATAGGTACCGCTCCGGCGGGAAGGTAACGGTGTTCCATGCAGTCATACCGGCCACATGACCTTGGAGGTGTCTACGGACAACGCCAGCTCCCAGAGTCGGACACGACTGGACTTAACGTCAGGGGAAACCTTTACCTTTATCTTTTTTAGGACACTTCAGCCTCTTTTCTATCATGGAGAGGCACGGAGCTCATCACATGTTCCAGGGTTGAAAAGAGGCTGAAATGTCCTGAAAGGAGGGAACTCTGAACACAGGCCAGTGATTGTGTTCAGAGCTCCTAGCTCTTATTGCACTTTACTCACATATTTACAACAGAAAAACTGGTGGGATGAGAACTATCAAAGTTTTCTGTCCTGTTTCATTGCCCAACCATCAGCAGCCTCTTGTATCTTCTGGGATTTGGTGCAGATCAATAAGATCCCATGGAAAGCAATAGTTTTAACCTGAATCACTGCATCTTGTATCCTCTGAGGTTTGGGGCAGAACAATTTTTCCCGTGGGAAGATGAGGTTTTAAACTGATGTGAGTCTCCGTTAATGTAAGGGGCTTTGGGCAGGGCAAGGGATCTCTTGGTTTTTGGATATTGTTGTTTCTCGTGATAAAAAAACAGAAAAGTAATACTGACCTTGTGATGAATGTAAGATGAATGTATTGCCAGGGGAGGCAGAACTCATAACGGAACTGCTGATTATGTAAGAGGGGGAAATCTCTAATCTTAAAGGGATGGTACTTTAGTTTATGGTTTAGTGAGACCCTTGGAATGGGGTCTTAACTGGATTACAGATGAGGATAAATTTCACCAGTATCTCATGCATAGTGATCACGAAACAGGGTGTTTATTGACATAGTGCTATAGTGGGCCAAGGCTTCTCAGGCCTCCTCAGACTGAAAGCAATTTCACATCCCATTGCACAAAATGTCTCTATGGTCTTTTCATCTACAGGCATGCACAATGAGGATAAAAGGACAGGCTTATGGATTATAAAAACACAAACAGCCCATATTCCTGGCATTCATTATGTAAAGAAAAGAGTAGTCAGGTGCACATACTAGCATTTAAATAAGCCAATTTTAATATGGTTAAGAAAATACTGGGTGATGTACCACGGTGAGAAATACTAAAAAAGAAGGGAGTTCATGATAACAAAGCTCCTTAAAAGTGAAGTGTTGAAAGCAACATCATGAACAATTCCATGATGAACAAAGCTTCTTAAATGTGAAGTGTTGAAAGCAAAATCACAAATAATTCCAAAGAGGGGAACTTCTGTGGAAACTAAATCAGTTGCATAAAGACCTTTTGGATGACATCAAATGTAAAGAAAAAGAAATAGCAGAAGGACAAACAGCAGGGAGGAGTGCAGATGAATAGTCAATATTGTCATGGAAAAATCCAGGAGGGCTACAGCTTAGAAGGAGATTAGCTTTACAATGAGGAGATAAAAATATAATAAAAACTATTTATTTATCTATGCCCAGAGCAAGGTGATGTAACATGGAGATAGTAGGCAGGCTGTGTGAAGAAATATTATTTAAAAATATATTCAAGTCTTCAGGTCCAGATATTGCATCCAAGGTAATACTATCTTCTTAAAAGAACATCCTCTTGCAGATGTAATTTCAGATCTTATATAATTTCTAAGTGGGTTTGGAAAACAGGGCAGGTTCCTGTGACAAGGACACCCCCCCCCCCCCCCACACACACACACTAGCTTCAGTTAATGCTTACATGTGACATCACTACAGGGAGATAGTTAATAGTCCAGAAGACATAATAATAATTCAAAGTGATCGGGGTACGCTACAGAAATGGGAAGCATCCAAGCACAATCATTTAAAAAACCCTCAAAGGGTGATAATTGCCTTGAAAATAGTAGGAGGGAAAATAATCTAGGATCTCAGTAGAAGCTAGCCATGAGTCAACATTGTGGTGCAATGGCCAAACAACAACACTCAATACAATTTTAGGTGGCATCAACCAAATTCAGACTAATTTCTAAGGAGCTCCCAGTGGCACAATGGGTTGAACTCTTGTGCTGGCAAGACAGCTGACCAAAAGGTTGGTGATTCGAATTCAGGGTGTGGGGTGAGCTCCCATCTGTCAGCTCCAGCTTCCATGCGGGGACATGAGAGAAGCCTCCCACAGGATGGCAAAACATCCAGGTGTTTTTCTCACACCAGACGTGACTTGCAGTTTCTAACGTCACTCCTGACACACAAAACGGTAATTATTATAGTTCCATTATTCTGCTCTCATCAAACTCTAGCTGCATCCATTTCTGGCCACCACACTTTAAGAATGGCAAACATTTTGTAACTGCGGCTGGATCTACACTGCTATATAATTTAGTCTGGAACTGCATTATATGGTCAGTGAAGACCCATATAATTCGGTTAAACCGCATTTTATGGGTATACACTGACCAGGTAATGCAGTTCCACACTAAATTATATGGCAGTTTAGATCCAACTTATGGTAGGTATCACCATGGAGAAGTTTGATATTCCTAGCAAAAGCTACAGCTGGCATACAAACCACAAGTGTACAAACCACAAGTGTACAATTCCTTTCTTCACCACCAGCAAAACCTTGGGATGTAGTCTAAGTATAGGAAAAATCAAGTTTCAAAGGGAAGAAAAATGGTGTTCAATGTAAACAAAACATCAATGCATTGACCTGTGTTTTGACTGATTAAGAACAGTTTCTTTTGGTGTCACTAACAGCAGATAATTTGCAAAACAAATGTCATCACCTTACAGTAGGCACTAACTATCAAAAGCCATTTATCAAAGCTGTTCAGCAGTGGAACTCTCTGCCTTGGAGTGTGGTGGAAGCTCCTTTCTTGGAGGCTTTTAAACAGAGGCTGGATGGCCATCTGTCAGGGGTACTTTGTGCTTTACCTACACGGCAGGAGGTTGGATAGCATAGTCCATGTGGTCTCTTCCAACTTTATTATTCTATGATTCTATGATGCTATCAGATGCTTCTACTGTCAATCCACACACAAGCCTTGAGAGAAGATTAGTTTTTGTATCAACAAAAGGCATGAATACGTGAGGTTTGTATATATTTAAGTATGTGCTCACGGAGCATTTCATATTAAGATATGAAAAGGCGTTTTATTTAGTCTACAAATATTTGCTTTTCAAGATTAGCTAGCACCACTACATTCTCAGAGGTTGGACAGGTCCTTTTTAAATATACAACAGCTCCACAATACCTTTGTGTTCCCCAGAGCTGCTGAAATTAACATCCATAAAATTGTTCTGTAAGGGTTAACTTAGATTTTTACAAACAAATGATAAACTTAGATATTTCTGAAATAATGGGATCTTTTTACTGTGATATAGACATGCATGAGCAGAAAAGGAAATAATATGTTGTAGAAGGACAAATGGTATAACAGTTTCTTCCTCCCCTTCCACTGTAATTTCCCTCCTGAAAAGATAATGAGAGCTGAAAAGAACTGTTTTACACAGATGATAATCTTGTTCCTTGTGGGAGAGTTTCTGGCAAGTGTTTATTCTCTCTTTAAATAGAATAGTCATGATGATACAGGAGACAGAAGAAAAGAGAACATAGAATAACAACAAGAAATTGAATGCAGTGCACAAACTATCTTTCACCTTTGCCCTGACCAGGTGTGTTTTTTAAATTTTTTACTGACACATCAATTCAATTAACAAACTTTTGCCATACAGATCTTATCTCAATATACATTGTTCCAAAGGTCACTTTGCCTTAATTGACACTTTATATATTCTTTGTATGCATATCACCCATTTCCCATGCCCTCCCCACATTTCCCCCCTCCCTCCTGGAACAGTGATTCTGAATGATATCATTGCATAGATTTAACCATGTGAAAAGGCTGGCTCAAAATCCTATATCTATCATCTTCTGTTTTGTCAGTTAGAATAGACCATTTTCTATACCAGTCTTGTTTTGTATAACTATTTATATTCTTGTTTTTCCTTTGATTAATAAAATCATTGATTATGTATTCCGAGAGATAAGACCACCAAGTTTCCAAATCCCATCTTGAATTGTTTCTCTATCCTCGAGCTATCATAGCTTGTATAGCAGCTATCATCTAGTTTAGGATTTCTGTCCATTTATTGTTGTCTTCCTTTGCCTCTATAGTGAGAAACATCTAGCTTTATCCCATTTTAATTTTTGGCCTATTATTCCCTCCATTGCATTTCTGATTTTACTTTAATAGTTCTGAATTTTTCTGCAATTCCTCCAGATATGAGAGAATGAACCTATCCCCCCAGAATTATGCTAACATTTGTTGGAAATATTTCGCATAATGTGTGCTAATTGAAGAGGGGTTCTATACCATTTAGAGATTATTTTCCATTGGGTTTCTTTGATCCTAATTTGTTTAATTTTCTGAATGTTGTCGATCCGAGACCTGATTAATTTTTTGCTAAGGTTTTTTCTTGTTTCCAACTCTCTATAAGGACGGTTTTTGTGTTGTTACATAAAGTGATTAATTCCTTTCTCTTTTTTAACTTTCCTTTTAATTATTCTGCCTAGTGGGGCTTCTGCTACCTCTCTTCTTTTCATGGCCTGAGCTCTACTGGATAGGCCTAATAACACAATCCAGTTCCCTTGTCCACCTTTGTATTTTAGATTGTATCCTAGATTATTTCTCCATTGGGTTCCACAAGATCTTTTACCTTTTTAATACCACTTCTTTCAGGGCCTGTACTAGGTTCCTGAATGTCTTGTTCTTATTTCCCAAAGTTTCTAATGGGAAAGGGTCAATTTTATTTTAATTTTCTTTTGCCTTTTTTCCAAATTGGCAACATTGATAAGCAGGGGCCAACCTTTACGTTCTTTAAGTCTTTTTGCCTATTCTCGCTCCCATACATGCCCCCCTTTTCCAACTATTTGCTTCCTTTCCTATTTGCACCCATCTTTTTGACCCTTCCCGAAATTTCTTTCCCCATGTGTTAATTTGATTGCTTATATTTTTCCATAGATGGTTAAAGTTCGTTGGTATTATGTTACTGAGATTTTTGAGATACCCACCTCCAGGTATTTTATCTTCTTTCCTCCCACTACCATAATAGCTTGAACCTTCTTGAGTTCTTCCCATGCTAGATTCTTATATATTAACTCTGATTTTCTGCAATTAATTGCGAGGCTCGAAGTGTTTCCAAAGTCCTTACTTATTTTAATTGATGATTTTAATAACTCCTTCACCTCCCCTAAGATTATCATAGCATCATCTACATAAAGATTTATCTTAATTTCTTCCATGCCCATTTTGTAGCCTTTAATAATGGGGTTGTTCTTTATTAAATTTGCTAATGGCTCAATGGCCAGTGGAAATAGGGGTGGGGAGAGGGGGCATCCCTGTTTGGTTCCACTTGGAATGTGTTGGATTACAAATCCCATCACCTTCAACCACTGTGCTGAGGACTAGAGGGATGCAGCCTGAATTATGCAAACCAGCCTTCCCCAACCTAGTGACCATTCACATTACAGAACTGTACTAAAATGATTTCACTTTCATTGTCATGTTTTTGTTCTATGAAATACTGGAATTTGCAATTTAGCAAGGGGCATTCAAACTTCTCAACCAAAGTATCTCAGTGCCTGATGAAACTATAAATCCAAGGATTCCATAGAGAACAATGGAATAATTTTAAATTAGGATAACAAGCAATAATTCTGAAATATATGTGGGTTCTGGGTTTTCTTCAGATGTGTTGAACTATGTATAATTCCAATTGATTTCAAACAGCATTGATACTAGATGGTCTGATTGGGAATGATGGGAACTATAGTCCAGCACATCTAGGAAGTACTAGGTTGTAGACAATACATACAAAAGACTATTCAAAACAAAAAAGGAGAATGTCAGTCATGGTTTACTTTTTCCATCTATAGGATAATGTTGATGCTACGGGGTAGTCTAATTAGATATGCAATTGGATATGAAAAGTAAGATTATTTTTCCTGCCCAGCAGAAGTGGGGACTTTCCTGTGCTTCTTTTGATGCATGTAAGAATGCATTGAATGACAAGAAAGATATAACTAGTCTCTCTGCTTTTATTATGATCCATGTAAATAGATCTTCATTTGGAAAAGGAATACCATTTCCAAGCTTCTGACACCCACAGTTGACTGTTCCACTGCATGGACAGTAATCCTGTCTTCCTTAATTGAGAGAAATAGTGTTTGTCGTGTTTCCTCCCTTTTTTGACATCTCTATCCTCTGTGTATGCTTGGGGAAAATGTGTTGGAGAAAGATAAGCAACCCTTATGTATCCACTGGGGAGGGGGGGAAACAGTGGTAATGTCATGAAAAAGACAGTAAGGTATTGTAGCACTTGGCCTGCTATTGAAGATGTTCATCGTGACCCACTTCTGGAGAATTTCCTGGTAAAGTAAAGTTGGTGATGATGATACAAATCTGGAACAATTTTCACAGAATGGCTTTTCATTCTTCTCTTTCTCCCTCAACTTGTTCTTCTATCGAAGATATGCATCAGACAGCAGCTGGAAGAACAAAAGCTTTTGTGAACTAGTTTCTTACACAAAAACAGATTAATTGCCTTTTTAATTCACACATATACTGTATTACTGCTAATCTGCATGTGTAGTATTTGTTTTCAATGTTGTAAATTACCTTGAATCTCACTATTGGGGGGGGAAATGGGATATAAATGAAGTAAAAAGGAAAATAAGAGGAAGGAGAAAAGGAGAAAAGGAGAAGGAGAAACAGTAACGTTTTTCTCTGCAAGGTCGAATTTGAGCACAACATTCCAGCTTAAAGTAACATCATTCTTTTTCAAACAGTATTATTTACCATTTCCCCATCCCTGTCGGATTTTAGTACCAGATGCTTTTCTTGCCTTTCATCTCTTTTGATTATGAGGGTAGTAATTAACAAAATGAGAGGAAAGAGCAAAAGATGTGACAGCTCATAACTTACGATAAATCTATCGATGGATGACAAGAATAGGGTTGTTGTATGTCTTTCGGGCTGTGTGGCCATGTTCCAGAAGTATACTCTCTTGACGTTTCGCCCACATCTATGGCAGGCATCCTCAGAGGTTGTGAGGTATTGATAAACAGTTCATCCATACCTCACAACCTCTGAGGATGCCTGCCATAGATGTGGGCGAAACGTCAGGAGAGAATACTTCTGGAACATGGCCACACAGCCCGAAAGACATACAACAACCCTGTGATCCCGGCCATGAAAGCCTTCGACAACACGATGACAAGAATGCCAGATCCAGATCTCAATCACTAATAATAGTAGGTGGTACTCCAGCCACCATGTTCCTTTAGTGTCTTTAAGAATCTTTTAGCTGCTCTAGATCTTTTCTAGAATTTTAATGTGTACCTCAGCTCTACATTCCTTAGAGATATTGATGTGTAAACAACTTAAATTTAGGAGCCTACCCGCTATCCCACTTTGGAGAATATGCATATTCTCTCTACAATTTGCAATTCTTCCAGTATCCTCAATGGAGAACAGGTTTCCCATCAGTTTTCATTTATACGCTCGTTACATGTGCAGTTTTCATATTACTGTTTACAATTATGAATTGGCTGGAGAAGACAACTCATTTTTTTTGTTTTATACATTCTCGTTGGAATTTTTGTCCTGTCCTCTAAAATGTTAACACGGTTTCCCAGAGTTGTCTCTCCTGAGAGCCAAATGGCAATTAAAGTTAGATGTTCACTACACATATTGTAACAGTAATCAACATCCCAATCTCACAAGGGCCCTCTTGGCTAGTTCATCACATCTTCTTTCTGGTTCTCAGACAGCCTCATACTACATTTCCATAACTCCCTCAACCATTGATATGGTCATCTACTCATCTTGACTTTAGGCAATCTCTTCTTCCTTTGTCCTCCACTTTCGTTAAAAACTGAGCTTGTCACCTCTTTACCATACCCACATGTTCTGCATTTCTGTAGATATTCATACACACGGTGTGCTTATAAATGTCTGTTCCTATGCATTTCACTCTGCTTCTGAGGAAGTAGACCTAGAATTTGTCTATGCTGGCCCTATACCCCAGTTTTGACCAGAGGTTAAGCCTGGATATCCAGATTAACTCCAGGAATTTACAGTCCATAACATGAGGTAAAACCTGTTAACCAGTTTTATGCTAAATTAAGAAACATTGGGAGCCCCCGGTGGAGTATTGGGTTAAAGCCTTGTGACTTGAAGGTTGGGATGCTGACCTGAAGGCTGCCAGGTTTGAATCCCATCCGGGGAGAGCATGGATGAGCTCCCTTTATCAGCTCCAGCTCCATGTGGGGACATGAGAGAAGCCTCCCACAAGGATGGTTAAAAACATCAAAAACATCCTGGGCAATGTCATTGCAGACAGCCAATTCTCTCATACCAGAAGCGACTCAGGTTGCTCCTGACACGAAAAAAAAAGGAAACATTGAATATGTTTCTCCAGAGCAGACTGCACTTTGAGGTTAGTGTGGACAGTTAGATTGGCTCTTATCTGAACCGTTCAATTGTCCAATCAGCCTAGTGCTGCCATCCCCCCCTTTTTTTGCACTCCATGGTGCAGGGAAAAGAGGAAGGATTGAGATGTTGTTTCTGTCATAGAGTTTTGTAGATTGTCCCCCTCCTTATTGTTGGTCCTTTGGAAACTTCTGCTAATGTCAGGAAAGCAATTGTAGTGGCCAGGAGTAGTCTGGAGCTCCCTGGCTGGCTGGCTGCTGCAACAACACAAAAGATAAGCCAGATAAGGGCAACCACTCAGAAGGACTAAACTGGGTTCAGCCTTATGGGACACTTCTGGATTCCACTTCTGCCATGGCCCCAGGGCACAACATCTGAACCTCTCTGTGGAATCTGGGGTCTTGGATCTCAGTAAAGGAGTCCCTAGGTTATGAAAGTTTATGCTACTAACTCTTTCCATTCACTTAGTATCCAGGAGATAGCTATGTTAGACTGTTTTTAGCATAAAGAGAATGCAGTGGTATGTTTGATACTAAATGGAAATGAGTACTTTCTAAGATAAGCCTCCATGGCCGCAGTTCATTTTATCAGATGCAACCAGAGAGGTAGTTCTTCACTTTCTTCTTGAGGGAAGGAAGTCATTTTAAAACATTTTTCTAACTAAGATAGTCTTACAAAATCATAGTTTTCAAATCCTATTTGTAATGTGGTTGATACTCTGCACATATTTTATAGGTACTGTACTTGTTTAAATATAGAAAATGTACAGAAAACCATATTTATATATAAAATGTTATTTCATGTACAGAAAAAGTTTTTTTCTGCAAAAAATAAATATTAATTTTGTGCTGGATAAGTCCTGAACCAAAAACATCTCCTGCCCCCATGTTTTTATTTTCTTCCACAATTGTCATGTAGGCATTATATGTTTTGTTTGCTTAAAATACAGTTGTACAATTGCCCTTCCCCACAGACCATTCTTCTCTGTTTGTTTTCCATTTTCTGGGTAGGAGACATGACTACCTTAAAAATCTATAACAGATATCTTCCAAGATAACAATGCTGAGTTGAACCCTCAGGCTAAATGTTGTTTGTAGATATATGTCTAATAGAGAATTATTCCTGCTTCAAAATTACTTGAAGCACTTGGGCCAAAGTTGTATACTTTTCTCTTTCTTAATAAAGTTCAAAATGGTTCCCAGTCACTTTGACTTTTTCCCCCTGACCATCATTGCCAATCTACCCATTTCAGCCATTTTAAAAGTTTAAAAGATTTTATAATCCACTCTTCAACTGTTGGTGTTTCAGTCTTTTTCCAGTGTTGTGCTCCACTTAAAATGTATTGTAATGTTTTGGTATAAATTAATTTCACTTGTTTATTTTGTATTCCTAATAAGAATAGTTCAAGGTCTAATTGGATTGCAGTTTTGAAAGAAATGCAGTTGCTTTTGCTTATCAGGGTTTATCTATACTTACACCTATATGGTGTGTGTGTGTATGTAGGTAAAGTAAAGGTTTTACCCCTGACATTAGTTGTGTTCAACTCTGGGGGGTGGTGCTCATCTCCATTCTAAGCTGAAGAGCCAGCATTGTCTGTAGATACCTCCAAGTCATATGGCTGGCATGACTGCATGGAGCGCCGTTACCCTCCCACCAGAGCAGTACCTATTGATCTACTCACATTTGCATGTTTTCAAACTGCTAGGTTGGCAGAAGCTGGGACTAAGAGCGGGACCTCACCCTGCTCCCTAGATTTGAACAGCCGACGTTTTGGTCAGCAAGTGCAGCAGCTCAACAGTTTTACTCGCTGCACTACACACATACACACACCATTTTGCAAATATTTTCAAATACTCTTTCCCTCCCTTGCTGCAACACTTCACATCTAATGGAGTCCACAAAAGCTTATACAGTAGAGTCTCACTTATCCAAGCCTCGCTTATCCAAGCCTCTGGATTATCCAAGCCATTTTTTTAGTCAATATTTTCAATATATTGTGATATTTTGGTGCTAAATTCATAAATACAGTAATTACAACATAACATTACTGCGTACTGAACTATTTTTTCTGTCCAATTTGTTGTATAACATGATGTTTTGGTGCTTAATTTGTAAAATCATAACCTAATTTGATGTTTAATAGGCTTTTCCTTAATCCCTCCTTATTATCCAAGATATTTACTTATCCAAGCTTCTGCCGGCCCATTTAGCTTGGATAAGTGAGACTCTACTGTACTTGAAACTACCTCTTCCCAGGTAGTCTCAAAGCTACAAATGAATTCCTTTGTATCTTCTTGTGCAGTATTTTCTTACTTATATGTTACACAATGCAGCTGCTTAATTCTTCTTTCTGTGCAATTGTTGAAGCTACAGAGATCTTGCTTTCCTTTGCACCTATTTTCCTAGAAAGCAAAGTGTTGGTGGTAGAAAAAACATACCTGGGACACACATTGGTGGTTCAGGAAACCTGTCGTGATGTGAATGTTGTTGTTCCAGGAAGGAGATGCTTAATTGAGTGATATGTCTCCAGTGTTTTGCTAAATGCCTTGTTTATGCATTAAGATGGAATGTGCTGCAAACACAAATGATGGATTCATTTCCCTTCTTTCCAAACAGCTGTTTTAACTTTAATTATGTGTAGTGTCAAATCAAATGCTTTTCTTTGGGGAAGAGGGAAGGGGAGAATTAGTCCCTCTCTAAAGCTCCAATTTGTGCCAAATTTATCTCTATAAACAAGATATGAGTGCCTCAAACTTAATCCATTTTAGTCTTGGGATGTTCTCTGCTGCCTTCTGTATAATTACATTTCTGTTATCTTTGGTTCACAATACATCTCTTCATGCTAAGCAATCTCATAAAGAAGACTTCCCTCACTTTTGATGCGAGTTTGAATATGTATCCAACAAAGAAATCAGGAGATATGTGAAGAAAGACATAACGTTCTAAAAACAAGGTTGTTGGAAACCATTTCTCTGGCTTTCATCTGAATGTACATTTCTAAGACTTAGCTCTTTAGCTAAGCTCCTCTAGAAATCTGCAGCACGAGGTTGTTATAGATAATGATGATTTGTTAACATACATGCTCTCACCAATACCCATCAGTCAGCTTCAGTTTTGGATTTTAAAACATGTATATTTCCACTTTGAAGAAATTAGGGAATAAACATAGCTATCTATGTGATGACTATGTGTTTTTCTCTTATGCAAAATAAGGAATGAACATGCTGGTCACAATCAAAACAACTTGGTGAATATTCCAATAGGACCAAAACGAAGGCTACAGTAATGTTCTGGAGCCACTCTGTCAACTACTTTAATTGCCTCCCAAACATTTTGGATTCTAAAATGACTTAAAGACTTTTTGGTGCAAAGGCACATTAACAGAAGGCTACTTGTATTCACTGCATATGTGAAGATGAGCTTGGCCCCTCCTCTCTTTTATTTCTGTCATCATCATTATCATTAAAAATGCAACCTTTTTCTAGATACATAATGTTAATGTGTGTATAAATTTGATGACTGGGAAAGGACAGGTTCCTTCCTATCCAGCCATAGATTCTCTTGTGACAAGGCACTCTGACTTTGTGAAGATGATGCCCTTTGAGACAGGGAGAAGTTGTTTTTGGATGACAAGTCTGAGAATCCCTCAGGCAGTATAAAGGATTCTGGGAGTTGCAATACAAAAAGTTAACTTTTCTAACTTTCCAAACTATTCTAGGAATATATATATATATATACACACACACACACACACACACACATACACACATACATACACACACACACACATACACACACACATACACACACACACATACACAGCCTTTGTTACTGTAAGCATTATGTTCAATTACTGGAATCTCCTAGATCATTCTTTGAAATAGTGTTGTCGACCGCGTTTTAGGGGATCGGGCCATTAAGGAGAGACCCAACCCGGTCCTGAGAGAACGGACCTTGGCGGAGCCAATAGGAAAATATGAGCCGCAATACAACCTGAAGCCGAAATGAAGAAGGTCCGCCAAAGTTGAAGGAAAATTCCGCCAAGGAGTCTTTATTGAGCGATTCAGCTGAAAAGGACTCTAGTAGTGATCATTCAGTCTACTAGGGTACCATATAATCAAAATAAAGCCATATTTATACAAAATTTCAGTCTGACAGCCCTTTGAAATTCCCGCCCCGCTCCCCCGCCCATCTGATCGCTGATAGGCTAGAGGGTTGAACGAGGCGGGCTTTCGTTTCCCGCCTTGCTCTGTTGGCCCAATAGGGAGCTGCTTTTTGTCCCCACTCGAGCCAATCAGGAAGGAGAAGGCGGGAGTTATTGAAACAATGAAGTGACTGAGCAGGAAAGATCGGATTAATTCCTGCCAGGCCGATTTCTAAAGGGATTAATGACAGCAATCAAGGATGTCCGAGTTTCTGTCACGTATACAGATTTTAGATATGCCTTGGGGTGTCAGGGGTGGAAGTAGAGATGGGTGGTGATGGGCCATAATTGACAGGCTCTGCAGGGCGCCTTCCTGAGGTGTCCTGGATTTTCCTTTGGATGAGATATGACAATGTTTGCCTTGGGGGCGAATCACCTTTAGGTCAATACTCCGAATTGGGCGACTCAAGCCCTATATTGTCCATGCAATCTGAATTTTATTGGGTTAAGCGGTGGCAGATTATCCTTTTGTTTTTGGGAAGGGAAGCCTGGGTCATAGGATCTGGGGTTCAGGTTGAGTTCAAAATATTTCCTATTTGATTTCATGATTTGACAATTATATGAAATAAAATGAAAAATAAAATAAAGTTGGAATATAAACCCTGCTGGGAAAAATACATATTTTCCGGGGATCCCAAAGAGTACAAATACATATAGGCAGATAGATAGATTTCAAGGAAATAAGGGAGAATCCATAAAGGTGGGTTACATTGCATAAAGGGGAATCATGAATGATATAAACAATTGAAAACATTTGATAAGAACGAAGTTCACAACATCTGTGGAACCCAATATGGAAATTCATAAAAGTGGAGTTTTAGCAGCATGATTTTACAATTCATGAATATCTCTTGCCTCAGAGTGCAGGGATAATCCACAGTAAACTCCAGTAAAAAGTCTCAATCACCTTCTACTATAAATATATGGAATATAGAACATAAAGTCTTGATTTTTGAACTATCTTTTACAAAGTCCTGGGGGGGGGTCACCTCGATCACAATAGGAAGGAAAATGTGGGTATTTTTCAGAAAAAAACCTTTGAGAACATATCCTTAAAAGTCTTGTTAAATGTTTTCTTACATTAATCTCTCATCTTTGTGTTCAAGTATCCTTCATTCTCTGCTGAAGAACACAAATATGCTCAAGGGTCTTTCTAACAGCTTCCTAGAGGGAGAAGAGATCTAATTCATCCTTTAATGTAAGTGTTAATGGAACTGCATCATTTCAAACAGTTCCTGGAACACAAGAATACCTAAACTAGCTAAAAGTAAGCGTCAAGTTTTGCTTTTGAAATCATTTCATCTCATGTAGACTTACTATTATGATTTAGTCCAGGAATAGTAACCTTAATTAAGCTCTGTTTTATTCACTCAAAGGAAGAATAAATATCACTGCTATTGTTGAGAATTTGTTTTAGTTTTTCTTGCAACGGGAGAATGGGACCTCATTTCCTTCCCCAAATCTGATCCACGAAGATCTCCTGATCTGGTCCACAAAGTTTGGGGAAATCGCCGTTGTGTGCCTTCAAGTAATTTCCAACTTTTGTTGTCATTAAGATGAACCTATAATGGAGTTTTCTTAGCTAGATTTGTTCAGAGGGAGGTTTGCCTTCCTTTGAGGCAGAGATGGTGTGACTTGCCAGTGGGCCTCTATGACCAAGCTGGGATTTGATCTCCAAAGTCCTAGTCCATCACTCAGACCACTACACTACACTGACTCTCATATGTCTGGGAAATATCTTTTCCCAAAATCATCCTTGAATGTATGCCTGCCATATGGGATTGAAGTTAGAGTCAATTCAGCATGAGTTTCTGAAATGTCTTCTCCATGTTGGTAGGAAATGTTATATCACATTTGGAAAATAGGCCTGATGTTTCAGTGTCAGTCAGACTCTCTCTCAACCCCTTCTACTCTCTCTGTGTCCAATATTGTTCTTGATGGTCGTCACCTTAACAATCTTGAAAGCAAGCAGAAAACCCTTTTTGTTTTGTTTCCTGCATCTTTTCCCAGATTTGGGTTGGGAGTACAAACTGACCCCTGCCATTCTTTTAATCAACTGGAAAGATTCCTATCAATTTGATTGGATCCAGATTGCAGTCTCAAGTCTGAAAATGACTGACCTTAGGAAGAGGAGAAGAAAACCCTTCTCCACATTGATGGCATCATGATGAGGTGAATTGGAACCTCTCCTACAGCCACAGAATAAACTCTCCCAATAGCACCATGCAATTATTTCCTTTGGAAACAGGGCTACACATGGCATACACCAGATAAATTTGCAATTTTCTGAGAAACATTCAACCTACAATCCTAAAACTGCACAGAACATTTTTTGCCCATTAAGATCCTTTGTGGTTATGAGCAAAAACAGGCACAATGCTGTTCAGTGACTGTGCACAATTATATTTTACAAGATCGAAACTCCTACCATATTACGCTGAATGAGCAGCATTCTTTTAAGTCAGCCATATTGGACTCTGCTGCAGCAGTCTTCAGCTACTATAATATATATTTTGAAGCAAGTAATGAGGAGGGCAATAGCACAAGAACTCAGTCATAATGAGATCAGTGCCATTAAATCTTCATCCATAACATTATGGCAAATCTATTGATACCCAGTTTATCTTTGTGTGAACCGTTTGAGTTTTTTCATTGGAGACCCTGACAGGATGAAAGAAGATGCTGAATTCTTCTTCTGTAAATTGCTTATCTCTCTCCCAGTGGACTAGCTCTCCATGGCATAAGAATGTATATTTCTTTCCCAGACCTGAGAATGAAACATTTCAGATTATCCACAGTATGGAAGGGGAGCTCTCAGCTTCTTGACTTCAGGAGAGAATAAGCACTAGCTATTTACTTTAGTTAAAAAACTGTAGCCAGAAGAAGCTCAATAAATGCCAGAAGGAGGTCAATAAAGGACTAGTCCAGGGAGACAGAAGTGAAACAGATTGGTTCTTTGGACTTGAGGTGGATGAGGGCTGTTATCCAGGCTGTTAGTAACGGCATTTCCATCTTGTAGATTTCGAAAGAGCCTTTGCTGAGAGATACTTAGTGGGAGCGCGGCAATGAGCTAGGCATGTTGGCACAGTAAAATGAAGCCTATCAGTGGATGTTAAATACCTTTGGGTTGTTGTACATTTTCCAGACTGTATGGCCATGTTCCAGAAACATTCTCTCCTGATGTTTCACCCACAACTATGGCAGGCATCCTCAGAGATTGTGAGGTATACCTCACAACATGCCTGCCATAGATATAGGCGAAACGTCAGGAGAGAATATTCATGTGCTCCAGGAACATGGCCATACAGTCCGGAAAATGCACAACAACCCAGTGATTCTGGCCATGAAAGCCTTTGTAAACACATTAAGTACCTCTCCTCATCTTCTGCATCCCTTTCCTTCTATTGGCTTATTTGTGTCTTTTGCTTCCTCTCTGGGAGTTGAAGTCCTTTCCTTCCTCAGCATCATAATGTTCCATAACTGATAACCTCTCTGTATCCTATCAAGCTGCTTATTCCAACAGCACACATCTGAATACCACAGAGGTTCATCCTGAAGCTGCTGTCATTGGTTCCTCCTTGAAATATCTGTCTGAGGATTCTTGGGTTTGTGGTGCAGACATTCAAACTGAGAGGTTTGTCCCTTCGCATGGAAACTATGACTTCTGCAACAGTATTTGTTGTTGAGTAAATTCAAGTCATTTCCTACTTACTGCAACTATATTATATGGCTTTCTGGGCAACTTTGTTCGGGGGGGGGGGGTCTACCTTTCTCTGAGGCTGAGAGAATCTGACTTGCCCAGGGTGACCTAGTGTGAAGCCATGGCTGAGCGGGGATTCGAACTCTAGTCTCCAGAGTCTTTGCTCTCACTCCGCACCAATGAGGTTAGGAGAGTTTTGTGCATTTCAAATGGAATTTTCACATTTTGGGATTTCTTATTAAAATTGTGTGTGTGTGTGTGTGTGTGTTTGTGCAGAACACCTAGGGAAAAGAGCATCCTTTTTACAAATATACTTTTATATGCTGCTAAAGGATTTATGCTAGTCTTTTTGCTCCTGTGCAGAGCAAATGCAAAACATAAATCTTGCAATAGGATGTTCCGTAAGGTAGGGTTTCTCACCGAGAATGAGGAAAATTGCAAACATTCATTATATACCTAACATATCTGAGTTTACTGTGCATTTTAGAAGGCAATACATGATTTTTTAAAAATACTAAAAAAAAGGCTATACTAATCAAAGACTACCTTGTAGAAAAAAAAGAAAGGGAGAATTTATAGTGGAACTTGAAGCCAGAAGATGGCAGGCATTGTCAGTTCTGGTATTGACAGAAAACTGTGCATCTGGCAAGATAGTTTGGCAAGAAATATTGGGATTTCTATCTTGGCTGTTCAGCTTAACTGAATAGCTGTTCAATGTGTTCCCAAATATTTTGTGAGTCAGTCTGGATGATATCTGGACAATGGCTCTCTGCTAAATTCATGGTGAACAATAAGAGCATATCTTTTTGTCCTATTCATGCAAGATGGCTGCTCTGTATGCAAACTTGATATCTTGACAGCTGCCTTTGGTGGTAAACTTAGGTTTGCCTTTTGGTGACCATAAGTCAGAAATAACTTGAAGGCACACAACAACAACAACAACAACAACAACAACAACAACAGCGACAACAACATGCCTTAGTGTACAAAACTCATTGTATATAAACACATATAGTGATCATTTCTGGTAGCTGCTGACCATAATAGTATTTTGTAGTTGAAATGTTCAGCCAATTGCACACATTCCAGAGAGCCATTGCTGTGCTCCTCCTGACTCTTTGATTTTTCTCACTTCCTCTGCAGGGAATAGTTTGAAACAGGCAACGGAGCTTTCTTCCAGTTCTGAACCTAACCTGACCTGCAGAACAAAAGAAGGACTTGGCACGTTGTCAGGAATTTTCTGTGACTCCTTCATCAGCAAATTTGGTTCTTCACCTGAATCAGAATTCTCAAGGGAAAACATGATGCCCACAGTCATGGACTTTATGTGACCTGAAGGTTGCATGAGGCCCCCAGACATCCCTTTTCTGTCCCTAAAGCTCCTCACTGTCTCCTCTATTTATTTAAATTAGGTGTAATTTTCAGACAATTTTTACCCAGAAAGTGAAGACTTCCTATATAGACTTCCATATAACAACAATTACAGTTACACACTAAAGTGTTCATTCATGCCCTAGCTCCCAACCCCACAACTGCTCCCAGTTAGTAAAAATTGTTAGTTGCATTGGAATTGCAACTATTTAATTCTCAATCAAATCCAGACAGGATTAACAATTTTATTAAACATCCTTAATGTAATAGCTGGCTTTAGAGACCCACTTTTCTTTAGAAGCAAGAGAAATAAAAAAAGCAGATAGAAAAAAGTTTTCAGAAAAGTTTAATGGTGTGTATGGTAAACATTGAAGGGTGCACTTGTACAAAATGAGTTATTCCTATAAAGTAAAGGCAACAGAGAGATAACCAAGAGCACATAGTGATGTTCTGGTTTACGGCTTCCAAAGCTTTGTTTTGTCTTTATTTGCATGCCTTCCCAGCAGAGAGATAATCAAGAGCATATAGTGACTTTCTGGTTTACCGCTTCCAAAGCTTTGTTTTGTCTTTATTTGCATGCCTTCCCACCATTAACTTGTGAATAGTTCTTCTATAAGAAATAACATTATTTGGAATTGCCATGTCTGGATTATCATGATTGTAGGTAGGCCATTGAGTTTCCTCCCCTCAGGTTCCTGTAGATGCACATATGCAATTTTAATTTTGTTTTGTTTGCCTTGCTGCTCTGGCCGGTCGGATCTTGTAAAGAGGCAGCACAGCCAGCTGTCATTTTTGCTGAAGCATTAATCAGTGGAAAGAATAGAGGGGATAGACATTGGATTCAGGTGAATCCTGAACCAAAATAATTCAAAGAGGTTCAGAAGTTATTAGGAGAAAAATTGGTATCCCCGAAGTGGTCTGACTTTGAAATTATCTGGCATTTTATTAGCACTTCAGATGCAGAAAGACACAGAAAGCCAGACAGTGGGTTTCTCAAATCCAGAGTGGATTGACTATCCCACTGACATTAGAGCCACCAGAATTGTGCGGCACAGAAACCCTTTTACCTATCCCCATCTTGATATCTAAGGAGCAAGTGCACTTCAAAATTTTATCTAATTCCATAATCCTTCATTTCTATAGTAAGTAAGTAACTTTATTTTTCTATCTCCCGGCAGGGACTCGTGTTGGGCCCTTATAGAAGAGCAGATTAGGAAATGGAAAGTCCTGACTCTACATAGGTAAGTCCAGTTCTACCTAATGGCTGAACTCTAACATTATGATTCACAGTCACAAATGAGTATCTGAGGCCATTTGTCAAATCAGCAGAGGCAGTCTTCAGCAGAGCTTGCCTCTTCAACAGATCATGCTCCATCTGGGCTAATAAGCAAACAAAAGCTGCTCTTGTATTTGGAGGAAAACACTTAAGGAAGACCCTGCTGATAATTTCACTGTGCCTTACATGCACCAGATGTAAACATGGAACTCAAAACTAACTGCAAAGGCTCTTGGATACTCTTCTCTGATCAATCAAACGATACCAGGAGGGCATTTCATTTTTGCATGGTGTTCACAATGCAAAGCAAACAGCATGAATTAATTATATATACCTTTTTAAGGTTTTATAATGTGTTTTAAAAATGTTATTAATGGATCTGTATGTATTGTTTTGTTTTTATGATTGCATTTTTGGGCATTAAATTTTGCCAATTTTTGTAAGCCGCCCTGAGTCCTCTCAGGTGAGAAGGGAGGGGTATAAATGTTGTAAATAAATAAATTAAATTAATATTTCTGCAGCCATGAAAGTCTGATGGGCAACATGAATGAATGAATGAATGAATGAATGAAACTTTATTTATACCCCTTCCCCTCTCCCCAAAAAGACTAGAGGTGGCTTACAACAATCCATAGATATAGAACATAATATAAGCAATAAACAAAAATAACAATAAACAAATATTATTATATAGAATTAAAATTTCATAGTCATAAAAATATTAATAAATCACAATTTAAAAATTATTTTCTCTTTAAAACAATATAACTGTAAACATAGTTTCAATCAGTCCATGCCTTTTGTCAAAGTGTCCAGCATTATATTATAATAGTTGTTCAAATCCTGTCTGATATTAGAATACTCTAACTGTTATCAAAGGCTTGTTGAAATAGCCAGGTTTTTAACTCCTTTCTTAAGGTTAAAAGAGTAGGTCCTTGTCTTATTTCCTTGAGAAGAGCATTCCAGAGTAGAAGGGCCACAACCAAGAAGACCCTCTCCCTCGTTCCCACCAACCTCACTTGTGAAGAGGATGGGATCGAGAGGAGGGCCTCCCCAGTTGATCTTAAGGTCTGTGCAGGTTCATAAGGAGAGATGCGGTCACGTAAATAGGCAGGACCTGAGCTGTATAGGGCTTTGTAGGTAATAACCTGCACTTTGAATTGGACCCAGAAGCAAATTGGCAGCCAATTGAGCTGCTTTAAGAGGGGGTCGTATGCTCCCTACAACCCGCTCCAGCCAGCAGCCTGGCTGCAGTTCTTGGCACTAATTGAAGCTTCTGGAACATCTTCAAACGTAGAGTACGTTGCAATAATCCATACAAGAGCATAACATTCATTCTAATATTTCCATTCTTTCCTTTCATCCTTTTTTTTTAATTGCTATCTTGATTTCAATGTCAGCCTCCATCAAGCATGGCTGAAGATGTTTGTATTCTGTGTTAAAAATCCGAGGTTTGCTCATTTTTATTGGAATGAAGTTTCTGTGTTTCCTGTAGAGACAAAACAGGAGAGACTAGAGCAGTCATTCCTGATCTAAGATGTTGTTGGATGACATCTTCTATTATCCTCAGACAGCATGGCATACTCCAGCAATTTAGGGCCTGACATTCAAAAATATTGGTCTAGATTGGGAGTGCATACCTGGCAGGGGAAAGGAGGCTGCATGGAGACTTCAGAACATTTACCTGCAGTTCCTTCTTCTTAAATGTAGCTTCTCGCACATGCCTTATTGCAAGTAACATGCTTCCACATATTATGGTATTGAGAACCACGTAGGTTATGTGCAAAAAAGGGAACATCACTCCGAAAACACTTGCAAACAAATCTTGTCAATTCCTGAGAAATGCCTTGAAGGCATACAACAATAACAACAGCAACAACCAGGGCTCATATTTCTGCCTCTACATCACCAACTCTGGTCACTTCACTCTGCCTAGTAGTTGAGCTAATTTTGCTAATGAGCATCAGTCTGGGAGAAATATATTTGGTGTCTTATTTCTTTGTCCCTAAAGAACATGGGACACAGCCATCAAGATGGACCGTATTTTGGGATCACTGCTAGAACCACGTCCTCCTCAAGAAATGCCCTGCTGGGAACACACCACCAAGGGGAGCACCATTAAGAGTTCCCACCAGACTCACAAGCATCCTTTTGGTGTATAGGGACAAAAGCTGTCTCAGGGAAATAGTCAACAACCATATGGGTTGAAAACATGGAGGAAAGGAGAGGTGCTGCATATTTGTTTAGTTGATCTAATGAGACAAATGACTGTAGCTGGCATTCTGCATATCTTTTCATTTTCATCACCATTCAACAGAAGACTGTGGATTACAAAGAAGCCATTTCCATATGGCACATAGAGAGAGTATGCTGAGTTTATTCATTGTAAAGTAAATATGTAAAGACCAGCTAAGAGTTTCGCTTTACAGTGGGCTGGGAATACCTGACAACTGAAGTTTACTATTTAAAATCATTAGCATTAGAATTGTCTTCATAATGTTCACAACCATATGTGTGTGTATGTACTTTCAAGTCACCTGTTGACTTATAGCAACCTCGTGAGGAATGCTCAGATGTGGTTTTCCCAGTTTCTTCCTCTGAAATATTGCCTATAGTTCCTTGTATTCAGTTGTGGTCTTTCACCTTGTTTATCTTCCAAGATCAGAGAGGGCCTGGTGCCTTAAGGATACTTAGACCACAGCAACCATAGCCTTCAAAGTTTCCAGAGCAGTGTTTTTCAAACTGTGCTCCTCCAGGTGTTTTGGACTTCAGCTCCCAAAGGTCCCGGCCAGCTTATCAGCTGTTAGGACTTGTGGGAGCTGAAGTCCAAAAAATCTTGGAGGAGCACAGTTTGGGAAACTCTGTTCTAGAGAGCTGATTTGACATTGACTTGTTCAGCATAAAATCTTAAGAGGTTCGGGGGTCACCTAGGGAGGTGAATGCTTCCAAAAAGGAATTGTAGCAGATGAGGTAATGAATCCCTTTATTAGCCATAACCAAAAAATTTAAATGCTTGGTTATAGGAGGCTGCCCATTGTGACGTATCCAAGTGGGTTTCCATGACTGAGTAGGGATTTGAACCCTGGTCCCCAGAGTCCATCTCCAATACCCAAACCACTAGACCACACTTGCTCTGTAAAATAAGTATATTCAAATCACTGTGGAGTGATCCCATCATGGGACTACTTTTGTTGGTGGGATTGTGTGTTCCTAAGGCTATGCTGTTGGTACAGGTCTACCACATCAGACAATCTGATGGAGACAGGGAGTATCCATGGGAAAAAAGATGGAATAAAAGTTTTTTTAAAATTGAATAACTTCAATTATCTAAATTGTTTTCCCTGCTTCCCATCCAGACTCAAAACCCAAGTGTGTTGTTTTGGAAGAGGTGTGAGCAGAATAATAGGACTGTGATTCTACATCATGCTGGTAGAACAGACGTCTCTGTGAAGGTAACTACAGAAGCACCCAGCAGCCTCCCAGCTCCTTCTTGGTGCACCCTGGGATGTGGTCTTGCAGAAGGGTGCATTAGATATCACCTTCTCCAAAAGTGAAAAAAATACATAAAAAGAATTAGCAGACAAAAACCCTAATTATACTTTTGTATGCCAGCTACAAGATGTCAGCCTATGAGTCCTGTGGACTGGCATAGGAGTCATAGACCCTGTCAAGGTTCTTTCACTAACATTATGAAATGGAAATGATTTTTTTTTCTCTGTCAGTTTTCCAAGAAGATAATTCAACAACACTGAGCTGATTCTGAGTTACTCTGAAGGTAAATTGGCCACACTAATTTGGAGAGGAAAAGTGCTGAAAGTCAACTGCTGGTGTTGAATAATAGCAAATTATCACAGCTGGGGAACATTCTAAGAATATTTGCCAACTGGATAGAGTAAGACTTAGAAGAGTTAGTGTTGGGAAAACTCAAAATGAAAACTTCTTCAAAAGTCATGATGCTCGATGTGTGTTCTAGCAGATGCTATTGGAGTTCAACTCCTATGCTCTTTTAACACTGTCTCTGCTTGCAAGAATAGATAGGAAATGCAGCCCAAAAACATCTGGAGAGCTATAGGTTACCTACTCCAGTTTTCAAGGAGTTGTAAGTGTGCACCTGTGCGACTGTGATTAGAAACAGTGAACAACAGACAGTAAAAGTGGTGAGGAACATTGGGGATTTGCAGGGCTGGGGCAAGCTCCATAGCATTGGAACTCTCCTTCTGAGGGAGGATGCTTTTTTTAATACCAACAAATCCTATGGAACAATTTTCTTAGGATGAAATACGAACTGTTATTGTTTTTGCGTGCCTTTGCTAACTTACTGTGATCCTAAAATTACAGGATTTTCTTGCCAAGATGGTTCAAAGGATGTTAGCAGTAGAGCAAAATCCACTCTGCACATCTATACTCAGCCTTTGTATCTTCTCCCAGCCTCAAACTACAAAGTGAATTAAAAAAAATCAAAGGCATTAATTCAACATCTTCACATCAGTGAACAGCTGTTGACATTTGGCCATGATTGTAACAAGGACGGTGTCTACATGTACCAAATATTCTGGGGTAAACTTCTCTAGCTGTGATGATGGAAGAACCTTGGTAGCAATTAAATTCACTCACAAGGGAATTGTGAGAAACTGCAAGTCGCTTCTGGTGTGAGAAAATTGGCTATCTGCAAGGATGTTGACCAGGGGATGTGTGGATGTTTGATGTTTTACCATCCTGTGGGAGGCTTCTTTCATGTCCCTACATGGGAAGCTGGAGCTGGCAGATGGGAGCTCACCCTGCTCCCTGGATTCAAACTGCCAACCTTTCGGTTATCAGTCCTTACAGTACAAGAGTAGCAAGCTTTTAATGAATGAGAACATGGACTTACATGACCTGTACGAAGACTTGAGGATTCTGGATGAATGGATTTTAATCTTGGACATTCTTAAAATTTTATATAATGTGACTTTATTTTGTAATGGTATCTGTTTTATATGAACTGTTGTTTTGTAGATTGTTTTATATGAATTGTTGTTTTTACATTGTTTTTAGGCAATGAATTTTTATCTATTTACTGTAAACCGCTTTGAGTCTCCTCGGAGAGAAAGGCGGGGTAAAAGTGATGTAAATAAATAAATAAATAAGGGTTTAACCAGGGTTTAACCAGGGTGACAGAGGCCAAATTCACTATTGCACTTCATATTAACTGTGCTACATCTATTGCCCTTCCAATACTTTGCAGCCAAGTTTATAAATGTGTTATCGAAAGATTATGAATGCTTAGCATATTTCTTTTTCCACTACCCTCCTCCTGTGAGTTTAATTGGTGACAGCTTTGGCTGTTAGATCAGTTGCTTAATTGCAGATAAAAACACTGAAGTGGAGATTTCTCAGATTACTCACATTATTGTAAGTCATTATAAGTGACTCTTGCAGTTTATAGTAGCATTGAACTCCACTCCATCTGCATCTCCTCAAGCCTCTGTTGTCCTGGTGGAATAGAAGTCACATGACCACTGTTATTTTTTATATTCACAAAAGTCACATCATAGATTATTTCAAATATCTATCTGATGTTCCAGAAGGAGCCTTTGGACAATGGGCAATTATTTTTCACCAACAGTGCAGGAAGGTAGCATACAATTGACTTGCTGATTGGTTGTATTAAGAATGGTAAAAGCTCTCTTTAGGCCTTTGTGCCAGCCTGGTACTGTAATGCAGTTGGGAATTAGAATAATTTATTTTCATTTTTGGATATGAATTTGCCCTGATTCAGAATAGATCATCATTGTGGAGAGATGCAGAGCTAATCTTAAGAAATTGATCTACTCTCACGACATGCGAGTGTGGAGAAGAGCAAACCACAGACCACCTATTACAATGCAATCTGAGCCCTGCCACATGCACAATGAAGGACCTTCTTGTAGCAACACCAAAGGCACTCCAAGTAGCCAGCTACTGGTGAAAGGAAATCTAGTATAATGTCAGATTTTTGTTTTAAAAAAAAGCATTACAACTGTACTCTCAATTTGCTTCTGACACAATAAATAAAAGCATTGTGAATTTTTCTATTCTGAAGTGGACAATCACTTCTCAAGGTTGTCTCCAAAATGTAAATTATTATCACATCTTTTGACAGTAGGTGCCTTCCCAAACTCACTTTGGGAACAGGTTGGAATCCATGCATTCTAGCCAGATTAAGACCACATTGGACAGTCATCTTCAATGTCACGTTGTTGCTCCCAGTTGGCTGGAGAATCCTCTTCTGACATCGACTGAAGTAAGGCGCCGCAGTGACACAATGGGGTAAACCCTTGTGAACTGCTGATCTGAAGGTTGAGTTGCTGACCTGAACGCTGCTGGTTTGAATCTGTGAGACGGGGTGAGCTTCCGTCTGTCAGCTCTAACTTACAGGGACATGGGAGAAGCCTCCCAGTAACACATCTGGGCATCCCCTGGGCAACGTCTCTGTAGACGGCCAATTCTCCCACACCATGACATGATGAAAAAAAATCATCTGAAGTATCTACATGACCAGGAAGGAGGAGGGAGCTGATCACAGGCCCGGGCTGTGGCGCAGGCTGGTGAGCAGTCAGCCAGCTGCAACAAATTACTCTGACCAAGAGGTCATGAGTTCGAGGTCAGCTCGGAGCCTATGTTTGTCCTTGTCTTTGTTCTATGTTAAAGGCATTGAATGTTTGCCTTATATGTGTAATGTGATCCGCCCTGAGTCCCCTTCGGGGTGAGAAGGACAGAATATAAATACTGTAAATAAATAAATAAATAACACCACCTTCTTCCTGACTGTGCTCTGTTAATGTCAGAATAGGATGCTTGTGGTAACCAGAAGCTCATATAGAGTTCTGTGGCTGGTCAGGAGTGGCAATGGCAGCGAGACAGACAGTCTCTCTTTTTCATGTGCTGAAGCGCACAGGGAAAGGATGATGGTGGTGGTGTCTGTGGACAGTGGTCAGAATTGGAGCCAGTCCAGCTGTTGACACTGTCCTGAAGCCATGGGATACTCCAGAGTTTCAAGCAAACTCCAAAGCAAAGCCAGATTAATCTGCAATACTCACTGGAACTGAAGGAATGCTGTGAAGACAGCCAGGACCCAAGTCAGGATTAGTCCAGGTTTTCATTCCCATGTTGTGAACTCCTCAATCCCAATCTTACAAGGAACCTAACATCAAGGGAAGGAAGGGAGAAGTGGAGTGGGAAGATAACTGGAGAATTCTGGGAGTTGTAATCTCAAAAAGTAACTTTCCAAGTCTTGGGCTACTGACATAATTCTCCCTCCATCTGCATGTGGAAGAACAAGGCAGGAGAGGCAATCGAAGCACTGACACGACACTGCCTTGATAACACAAACAAGGCACCACACTCCTGATAGAGAAATACTTTGGAGCAAGCAACAACATAACAAAGTCATCCTTTGGAGGACTGTGGTTTCAGCAAAGCACATGTCAAGCAGTCCACATTTTAAACAGTTGGCAGTATGCATCAAATTTGAGACCACTGAGATGACAAAAGGGCATACATAAGAGCAATATGCTTGCCTTTGACCTCGTTATTCAAGACAATTTTCCAGGATGTTAATGCTCTTAATGCTTGCCCCCCCCTTTCAACCCATCCCCTTATCCCCCCACACAATGTGCCATAATTAAATGGTCTGTCAAATGTTCACTGCTCACATTGGATACTGCAGTAATCCGTGCTTTCCACCCCAGTTTCAGCCAAATCTCCTCCATTATGTCAATGAGTTGGTAATGCTGTTTCCACCCTGCAAGTGATTTCCCCTCATCTTCTCCAGAATATCCCCAATAGCTACAAAGGTAGGTTGCAAACCTGCACATGTGGCATTGCACTGAAATGAAATATTAGCCTTTTGCAGTCTGCCTATTGTTTCAATCCATTATCTGAAAAATCAATTAATTTTAATAATCTATTGGATTTTGGGTTGCTGTGAGTTTTTCAGGCTGTATGGCTATGTTCCAGAAGCATTCTCTCAGATGTTTTACTTACATCTATGGCAGCCATCCTCCAAGGTTGTGGGTGAAACATTAGTGCCTATATAGCCTGGAAAACTCACAGCAACCCAGTGATTCAAGCAGGAAAGCCTTCGACAACATTATTGGATTTTTTCTTCATGGGTAAAAAAAGAAAAAAAATATCCTTAAATAGGTCAGTGTTAAACCTTATACAGTAGAGTCTCACTTATCCAACATAAATGGGCCGGCAGAATGTTGGATAAGTGAATATGTTGGATAATAAGGAGGGATTAAGGAAAAGCCTATTAAACATCAAATTAAGTTATGATTTTACAAATTAAGCACCAAAACATCATGTTATACAACAAATTTGACAGAATAAGTAGTTCAATACGCAGTAATGCTATGTAGTAATTACTGTATTTACGAATTTAGCACCAAACTATCACAATGTATTGAAAACATTGACTGCAAAAATGCGTTGGATAATCCAGAACGTTGGATAAGCGAGTGTTGGATAAGTGAAACTCTACTGTATTGTGGTGACCCTTTGATGACATCTTTAATGTCATTAGAGGTGTCCAAACTTTTTAAGCTGAGGGCCAGTTCATGGCCTCTCAGCCTGTTGGGGGCAGACTATAGTTTGAAAAAAAAAACATGAATGCATTCCCTAAGCACACTGCATATATCGTATTTGGAGTGCAAAAAAACCATGAAATAGCAATACAATATATAAAATGAAAAACACTTTGAACCAGCATAACTGTAGCAATCTTTCAATGGGAAGTGTGGGCCTGCTTTTGGCTGATGAGAGAGTCAGGTTAATTAGGGTTGTTGTTGTTGTTGTTGTTGTTGTTGGCCTTCAAGTCATTTCAGACAGTGGCATATGCTGCCCCAGAGTCTGGTGGGGTCTCCTTCTCTGGTGATTTTTCCGCATGGCTATTTATAGAGAGGGCTTTGAATGTGGAAGGGGGGACTTATAGTTGCCACCTTTGTCTCCCCTTTTCTTCCCAAAGTAGGAACCACAGCGAAGGGCAGCCTTTTTGCAAAATGCGGGACGAAGGTGGATCAGAGAAGAAAGGGAGGGAGGGAAGCCAGGGCAATTGGGCAATCAGGGCAATTGGGGATCCTTCCTTTGCAAAGAAATAAAGAGAAAGTTGCAGCAAAGAGACAGACAAGGGGCCACTGGGATGGGATGCCTGAGGCCAGAATCACCTGAGAAGAAGGCGATGCTTAATTGGGGTGAAGGGACACAAGAGACCACCATCTCTCTCTCTCCTCACAAGGAGCCCACCTTTTCTGGGTCCCTGGTCCCCAAGAAGAAATGAACAAACAAACAAATGAAGAGAGGAAGGAAGTCAAAGGAGGGAGGGAGGGAGGAAGTCAGGGGAGAAAAAGAAAGGGCCAGTGGAAATTTGAACAGGGGCCACAAATGGGCCCTGGGCCAAACTTTGGACATGCCTGGCCTAAATGAATGGGAAAAAATACTGCTCACTACCAAAAAAGCACATAATCATCATTCACTTTCAGAATTCAGTCACTGATGCACATTTTTTTGGGACTGGAGATTCTGCCATCCCATGCATGTTAAAAGAATACTTACTGGTATTCTGTTAGAAGCTATCAAGTATTCATGTTTGCAGTGTTGGCACCATTGTGAAAACTCAATACATTTGCCTGAATTTAAAGTGGTTTTCAGGAACCATAACAAAAGATGAGGTAAATCATATTGTAGCTATGTGTCCAGTCCAGGATCTTGGTCATTATCTCTAACTTAGCTTTAGGAATCAGACATACATGCAACATTAGTGAGAATTGAACAAACTGAAGCAACAACTGTCTTAGAAAGGATATTTTCTTCTTATCATTGATGATAATATTAGCTTACTTTCTTGCCTATCTGTCTATATAGTTTTTTAATTGTGTTGGAAGCAACTTGAGAACATAATGCAATTCTCTCTGGTGTGAGAGAATTGGCCATCTACAGAGACATTGTCCAGGGGACACCCGGAGAGGCTTAGCTGGGAGGCTTCTCTCATGTCCCCGCAAGCTAGAGCTGACAGCCGGTAGCTCACCCTGTCTTGCAGATTTGAACCGGCAACCTTCAGGTCAGCAACCCAACCTTCAAGTCAGCAGTTCAACCAGCACAAGAGTTTAACTCATTGTGCCACCGTGGCATATATATTATCTATAGATATTTGATAATCCATCAGACATCATTACATTCTCCCATAATGGGACTCTTCCATGATAGGTTAAAACGAAATGGCTAAATGATATGAGGTACAAAAACTTTTAAAGTATTATATAATCCAGTCCATTAAAACTTTACTGTAAAATATTAATTTAAAATAATAACAAACTTCTCCTCTCTCTTTCGCACACAAACAGGTTGAGCATCCCTTACCTGGAATTCTGAAATCCAAAATACTTCAAAATTCAAAATTGTTCAAATGGTTAACTGAGACAGAAACACCTATGTTTTCTGATGGATCAGTGTATGCAAACTTTGTTTCAACCACAACGTTATTTTTAATAATATGGTGTAAAAATTCCCTTTAGGCTATGTATATAAGGGGTACATGAAACATAAATGAAACTGTGTTTAGACTTGGACCCCATCTCCAAGAAACCTCATTATGTACCTATATGAAAATACAGATATTCTGAACAAAACAAAATAATCTCAAATCCAATTCTGGCATTTCAGATAAGGAATACTCAACCTGTATTATACAGCTGTGCGCTGGAGTGAAATAATTTAAGAAAACATTGTCTTGGCAGCCATCTAGTGGCATTGTGGTAGCAGTGGAGAAGGGTTACTCATTCCAAAGCCTTGACAGAAGCTAACCTATAAGAGAAGCAAATACTTGACAATTTCATCTTTACAACTGAGTACACATAGTATTCTCTTCACTGCAAAACACGTAAAGTTCTACATAGTTGTCACAAGATAGATTTCTAAGTCCAGTGAGAGGCAAATGACCATTCTTTGACTTTGGTCATAATTTGGAAAATGTAAAAGCTGAAACTGAGAACTTTCCCTGCTCAAAACTTTCTGAGGCAGCATATTCCACTCTTGAGCAACTCTGACAATCAGGGTGTTCTTCCTAATTTTTAGATCGAATCCCTTTTCCTGTTTTGAATCTAGTCCCATTTTGGGCAAAAGGTGGGATCGAAATCAATCAATCAGTGAGTTGTCGAAGGCTTTCATGGCTGTGATCACAGGGTTGTTGTATGTTTTCCAGGCTGTATGGCCATGTTCCAGAAATATTCTCTCCTGATGTTTCACCCAATCAATCAGTGAACAAGCATACAAACAATTTTTACTATCAGTCCCTAAAGTCCACACCAGTCCTTTGAAACTCCACATTTTTGTAAGAAGTGGATAGTTTTGGACTGATATTCACTCCCTCATTCTCAACACATTATCAGCGTCTCACTTAGAACCCACCTCCCTTTGCTCCAAAACCCGTTTGGTGTGAGGCTTGTGAAATGGTAAGTTGTAAAAAGTTAAAATTGTGACCAGAAGTGATGTCATGTCACTTTTGGTGACTGTTTTGCACACACTCTGGCAGATACAGTTGCTGGAGGTGGAGAATTGGTCCCTGCCCTTGTATAGTTGCCCACACCTGCTTTAGGTAGATCACAGAGACAATGGGGGTAATAAAGACAACTTAAGAGGACATATGAGGATTCTTCAAAAATTTTCTGCACTTTTATATTTTCATTGGAAAATGATGAGAGTGGGAAGAGTCATGCCTGAAATTGTGATGTGGCTAGTCTGTCTAGCAAGCCAGCTGACCATGCAGCTTAGCATAAGGGTTGCCACACTGTGCTGACGATGAAACTTATAAATTGTACTGAAGAGGAATCGGTGTTCTGTCATAATATTTTTTGTGGGTAGAAGTTGTGTAGGAAACACAAAGTCATCTATGCATTGCACTCAGTATGGGGATAAACTTCTGTCTTGTAGAGTCAGCTGTGAGTGAATTAAAATACAGTATTCGGAAATTGCTAAATTAGTGTGACAGATGCAGAGTGCTCCGGGCATCCAGCTACAGTAGGCATGGGCAAACTTTGGCCCTCCAGGTGTTTTGGATTTCAACTCCCACAATTCTTAAGAGCCAGTAAGCTGGCTGGGATTTCTGGGAGTTGAAATTCAAAACATCGGGAACGTCGAAGTTTATTCATGCCTGAGCTACAGCCATGACTATGAGGAATGAAGAGAGAACCCTGGAACTGATTTGCAAAAACAGAATAACAGTCGAAGAGGTGTTTATATGTAAGACACTTGTTTGACCTACAATGTGCTTACCTGTCATTTAGAACACCAGTCTCTCGTCACATTTCATTTCCGGTGATGCAGATACTTTGGCTGTAACCATCATCAATCCAGCACAGTATACGTATCCACATGAAAATATATGCTATGCCAGAACTATGCAACTCCCCACACAGAACATCCACATTGCATCGTAACAATTGGGTGCTGTTGTACGGTATACAAGGAGCAAGGCACTCACAATGAGCAATTGCAATGCACAATATGCAACCATAGTGCATGATGTACAGCCGCAATGCTCACTGGATGTGGTCTCCATTCCTGCCCCTGTCAGCAGATACTGCCTGTTTCTGGATTGTGGATAATTTGTGGGTAGTGTGATGTACATATATATCACTAATAGGATGTCAGCCAGAATGAGTTGGATTTTTTGAGATTTGGTTCCCTTCCTCCCAGAGTAACGGAATCAAATTGAATCAAACATTACAATCTTTCTGGTTTTTGCATATATCTAAAAACAGTTTCTTTACAAGGAGAGCAAGCAAAACATTGCATAGATCCAGATTCTTTTACATGTTTCCCATATCAAAAAATTAGCATAGATGACAGCATGACATTTCACAATCAAAAAGTCCATTTTTACAGTACATCAGAGGGGGGAAAACAGGACAAATGCACACCGTAGCTGCAGGTTTGGTTTGGTTTACATTCTGGGAAAGGGAACTGGAAACCTGAAACGGCAAACTAAAAATAGTTTGGTGGCAAATGTGGCCAAGGGGAAGACGTTCAAGCTTCACATTGTGTTGGAGTCTCCCACGAACGTGACACTTTTTCTCACATTTCTTCCACTGCAGAGTAATATGAACCTATCCCAGTTTTGTGTTGCATAAACAAAACACCTAACCCAAATAGAGGAAAGACAAAGATTGTTGTATGTGCCCAACAATGGAAAGAAAACTTAGGAGGTGCTTTCCTGTATCACTTTTGCATATTGTATGATGGAAACACTGGGTATCTATCTGCTTTGCCATTCAGATTGTTAACCTGACTAGAGGAGGCTGATTATGCTTCAAATTATCTGGAGAAAACTCTCTATATTTAAAGAACAGAAGATTAATAGGTCATTGGGACTTCTACACCACTGGGATTTTCTTTTGAGAACCCACAGACACATAAATCATGGGATGCAGCTCTTCAGTCTGTTCTGTTTTGCAGCAGGTTTTTAGGAGACCAGGCAAAGTTTATCTCATGTCCTGCTATCTAGATTTTCTAACTGGGGACCATTTGCATGCAAAACACATCCCCTACCACAGTTCCCTTCCCATATTCCAGCAAAAATCTTATTTTCACCATCTCCAAAAACCCATCAAATAGCATTTTAAGGGAACAGCCTGATCTACCCATTGTTGTGCCATCCGGGTTTTCAGTGAGAAGCAGGAATATTCAATTATAGCTATAACCATTGCAAACTGAAGAAATATAATCCAATAAAAAAATCCCTACCTGATTCTGCTGATTGGGTCAATTTAGTCAGAGCAAGCAAACAATCCCATTTAAAGTATAAGGAGGGGGGGGGGGGTTACGAAAGAAAACCCTTTCCACACATGTATTCACATACAGTGTTATCTTTTTGGCAATTTTGTGGTATAGGTGTTGGATGAAGTCAGAATCTCTGGTTTCCTCTCCAGCTATTGAGTATATCTTGAATTTGGTTTGTTCTATTTTCAATATTATTATTATTATTTTTTTAAAAGTCATTGTGGTTGTGGTCTTATAATAAACAGTTCCCATCATGTTCCTCTTTAAAGCTTTTCCCACACAGGGCAAGCCATTTTTGTGAGGTTGTGTCTTTTCTCAGGCTTCCTTTGAAAGGTATTACACAAGTATACTTGCATTTCTGTTCTGCTTTTTCACCTGAAATTCCATAGCTGGCTTTTGCTACTGATAATTTGGTGTTATGAACATAGCTACATCCAGGGCTTGTCGTCGTCCCTCCCAAATAAATTGATTATCCTTGTGGAATTACATGATGACAACAGCAATGCTCTCCCATCTACACTGGGCACTAGAGTCTTGGAACTGGACATTTAATTTTTTTCCATGCCTCACACCAATATTAGCTTAGTGCTTTTTCAGAAAATTAAAAGGACAGCTCCCAGACCAGCTGCCTCATCCCAGGGACTTAATTTATTTTTGTAAAAAAAAATTCATAAATAAAGCAGAAGTGAACTTTGTGCACTTCTTGTTTTTAAAATAAGGTCCGCCCTGGGCCTAAAAACATATCATAAATGCCCATAAAGGTCCCTAGAGCAGTGGTGTCCAATTTGGATATTCCAAGTGTTTGGGACACTAACTCCCATAAGCCCTAGCCAGCTTGTCCAATGTTCAGGAATTCTGGGAGCTGAAGTCAAGAACACCTGCAGGACCAAAGGTTGGACCTAACTGCCCTTGAGTGTCTGGAAGTGGGAGGATTTGAAGGAAAAAAATATATAGGGTATTTTGAGGTCTATTGAGTAGTGCAATCTTCAAAAGGTCTTCTGGGGGTAATGCACCCTTCTCCCCTGCTTGTAGCCTAAAAGTATACAAAGATATACCAATACAATGGAAGACATTTTCCAGGAAGCGATGTCTTCTTCTTGCCCCAACAACAGCCATACAATCTGAACCTGGAAAAAGTTCAGATTCTGAAGTCCACTACACACATACTATGGCACCAGCTTTTATCACTTATAACAAAAGGTACAATTTTAACTCATGTATAAGTTTAAAAAATTAGTCAAAATTTGACCCCAAAAACATGGATCAATCTATCCACAGGCCAATATATATATTAAAAAACCCTTCTCTGAGTAGAGTGCCAAAAGGCATTTTTCAATGTATGGGTGCGAAAATGGTAGCTGGTCCCCTAAGACAGCATTGGTGCTTTTTCCTCTGTGTGGAATGACCCTCAATTTATCAACAGGTCACATCAAAATCCACACTGTTGGCCCTAAACTTGCCCTTGACTTATACATTGACTTATATATGGGTATATATGCACCACAGTAAAATGATTCCCATTGAAATAGGATACCATATCTAATTACCCAAGCAGTCGCCAAAAGAGCCTATCAGCATTAGGCAACCATTAGAAGACCAGGAGATGTTCAGAAGAATTTGATTTTCATGGAATGCTTTTTTCTTCTTCTAAGTAAGTGTTATAGTGTGTGGGAAGCTGCTGTCTGAATGAACACTAAGGGAAGAAAACTCAATACAGGAGACAAAAAAGATGAGAATTGTGCTATCAAGAGGCCTGCTGCAGGTCAAAAGTAGTTGATTCACACATGCACGGTCATCACTTTAGTTATAGTTCAGTGAGTTGTAGCTGAATTATGAATGGCTTCCTTTGGAAATTATGGTGCTTGAAGTGCTGTAGAAAACTGATTTGTGGTACTTTACCTGTAATGACTGGTTAACATATGTGAGTCCATCAAGAACCTTACAGCCAAGGAAAGATGAACAGGAAGGGAAAGAAGCAAGACCCGAGAAAGGCCTTGGAAATTTCTGGCTAGGAACAGCAATGGGCCAGACAAATCTCACATACATTATAAGAAGTTGGCATCAGCTTGAATACATGGCCCACAACAGGTGTTTTCATCTTAAGTGCTTTGTACAGGAATGGTCTGAAGCTATGTTTAGCCCTTCTTTAAATAAATTAACACTGTGATGCTACAAACTTTTGTGATATTCTGCGGTCACACAGAAACGCAGTGTCTAAAATATATCCCTCATTGGGCCAAGCAGGAGCAACACAGTCCCCTGCCCTATAGACACCACTGTTTTGGTGGTAGTTCATTCTAAAAAGCCATCAAGATGGTGGCAAAAGTCTTTCTCTGAGATCCTCCCAAGCCCATGTCTCTCCATGGGGAAAGGCCTCAGAGCTCTTGGCAACAACTACATTTCAAGGTGGAAAGGCCAGTGCACTTGTTTTGTGGTGTGCTTTTTCTCCACAGAAAAATACTAAATTATACCAGAACTGCATTGAATTGTTCACCCTGAAAAGTCTATGTGTATGAACAAAAAATAAAATAATATCAATCATTAACAGGAAAAGACTAATACATATTCTTTTGACATAGTATCTTGATTGAAAGTCACTTGTCATATCCAAAGTGCTATACATTGTCTTGAGATTGATGAGGACATTTGTTCTTCTGGAGGTCACAGTTGCCGTTTTCAGATGTGTTGGAACTGCCTGGGATGGATTCCGGTGGAGGAGGTTTGTAGAGCAGGCAGGCGAGCAGAAAGAACAACGATCCCATCACCTGTAATCATAGGAGTTATGACTATAGCAACCACTTTCTGACTGAATTTTGCCAGCACCCTCTCCATCCCATTTTCTTTGTGTGCTGGACTGTAAGCCTTAGGCTAAGGTTTGCCGTGCTGCCTATCTTTGCAATCCTCCCTGGAAGTCCATTTTGGTGAATGGATTAATAGATCAAAACTGAGAGGGACACGTAATCACAGGACTCCCTGCCCCACAAAATACATTGACCCGATATCCTCCACCACTGTTTTCTCTTGGGTACCTGTCCTGTTTTGTCTTACAAGAACAGACTTAAAACACTGTGGTAAGTAAATGAAACTGCTGTACTTCAGCAAAATGTAAAGTACAATACACTCAGTGGAATAATGCAAGAGGTAGCAAGGAAGACTTAGGACAAACCCAGTTCTTAGCCTCTGATAAACTCCCAAATCAAATAGCAGTCTTATCTCAGACAAAGAAACAGCAATAAATCCAGATGCAGACTCGGAGCAGGCACACAGGGAGTGAAGGCATTAGAGTCAGTTTGTTACCAGCAAGAGCTGGCTGCACCTGCTTCTGCTTTATAGCTCTGAGTCCCCTCACAGCTGCTACAGCATTTCTGGCAGCTATTACTCAGCTGTATTTCTGGCAGCTATTCTAGCTGAGCAACATCTCTGCTCTGTTTCATTTTGCCTCTCCTGAAAAGTGGGTACTTGCAAAGTCTCCTCCTCAGATTCCAACTTGCCCTCAGATTCATGAACACTTTCCTGCTCCCCTTCCTCTTCTGAAGAAAAGGAATCCCTAACAGAACCAAATGTTTCCTTGTGTGTGTGTGTGTGTGGGGGGAGGCTTTCAAGTTTCCTGTGAATATATGGTGATTTCTTGAATTTCATAGGGGTATTCTTAAGCAAGATATATTCAGAGGTGGTTTTACCAGTTCCTTTTTTAAAAATGTAGCCTTTAACACCTGATGATCATTGACAGTTCTATCCAAGTACTAACCTTGACCCTGCTTAGTTTTCAAGATCAGCTGGGAATTGTACCTTTGGGCAAAGGAAAAATCAAGGGATGTGTGTGCTGCTTGGTTAGTTTTAACCTCTTCTTTATTCATTTTTTAAAAAATTCTGATATTATTGTGTGTAATCTGGAGGAGCATTTAGTCATGTAAGTCCCAAATACATTCTGATTAATACCCATGCACAGGTTTACCACTTTCGTGAGAAAAAAAATGTTTTGACATCTAAGCACTATTGAGCTTTCCAAGTGACTATCTCTTGAGGCCTTGATCTCTATGGAATAGGACAGAAAAGAACCAGAAAAGCCCTTTATACTAAATAAGATAGAGCAGAAAGATAATTCTGGATTACCTTGTATATAAGGCCAGCAGTAAGGGTGTATCGACTCATGGCAAAATTCTGGTACACAAAGCAAGACCCTTGTTCACCGCATTGGTTCTGCCAGAGAAGACATGATTTGTCAATCATTGACCCAAAGGCAATTGGTCCTGGAATGCCACCTAGACAGAGACAGTAATGAGAATGATTTGCTGACAAATATATAATTACATAATTTTGTTCAACAGTTGCACGGTGCTTAGAAATTCCTACTTTGTAGAACTCAGTAAGATGTTTCCCACTGTAATCATTGGCCTTAGATTTGTTCTGAAAGTTTCCATCACTCGCAGTTAAAGCAGGTTCAGTGATTCAATAGAAATAATGACTTGGGAAGTCTTAGATCAAATTTGCCAGGATCATTTTTTTGATATTTTTCAAAGCACAAGTCCCAGTATCAATGTTTTATATGCAAACACGTAACTCCCTTGAATAACAGAATAATTTATATTCTTTGGGTGAATGCAAGTCTCCAGTCTGTTCATCAACACAGTCATCTCTGTACAGTATTTTAAGATAGCTAGGTCTTCAGATTGCAAAGATGTTGAGTAAAAATACAATTAATGTTTTGTCCTGATCTCTAAGTTCAACCATTTACAGTTATCTCTAAAGTTCAAACTTTTCTGAATGACTGAAGGTACATAGCTCTGACAATCAAACCATTCCAACCTCTGCCTAAAAAGCTCCAGAGAAGCAGCATATTCCACTGCTGAACAGCTCTTTCCCTTAGGAAGTTCTTCCTAATATTTAGGTGCCATTTCTTTCCCTTCAATTTGAATCTATTGTTCCATGTCTTAGTCTCTAAAGCAGAACAAAACAAGCTTCTTCCCTTCTCAGTATGACATCCTTACAAATATTTGAACATGGCTATCATGTCCTCTCTCAGCCTTTTTTTCTCCAGGCTAAACATACCCAGCTGGCTATGCCGTTTCCCATAGGGCTGGTTTCTAAACCTTTTATCATTTTGTTCATCTTCCCTGGATACATTCTAGCATTTCAATATCCTCCTTGAATTGTGGCACCCAGAACTGGATACAGTATTTCATGTGAGGTCTGGTCGAAGAAGTGAGCCATGGCAATTCAAGGGGTGTCAAGTTGTATTAAATCCACAGTGTAGATGCACCCCAACTATCTGATGAACCCTGATGATCCATATGAAAGCCTCTAATGCCATAAGAGCCTCTGGTCTTTGTGCATATTCACAAACCACACACACTTATGCTGAGGAATAACTATGACAGAAACTCTTTTGATTAAACAGTAGATAACCCAATTTTGACTGTTTACTTTACCTAGAGTCCTCACTACAATCCATTGGATTCCCAGAGCAAACGACCGCTGCCTGTCAGGAACACACCTAGGATAAATAAAATAAACATTTAGAAATCACGACTAGCAGGAACCACTTGTGAGAATATCATAATGCAATGATCCTCTATCCTAGGTAAAGGTAAAGGTTTTCCCCTGACGTTAAGTCCAGTCGTGACCGATTTTGGGGATTGGTGCTCATCTCCATTTCTAAGCCGAAGAGCCAGCATTGTCCGTAGACACCTCCAAGGTCATATGGCTGGCATGACTGCATGGAGTGCCGTTACCTCCCTGCTGGAGCGGTACCTATTGATCTACTCACATTTGCATGTTTTCGAACTGCTAGGTTGGCAGGAACCTAGCAGTTCCCTATCCTATAATAGTCTTAAACTGCAGATATCTGATTGGTCGGCTTCCAGGCCATTGAGGTAGTTTTACATGGATTTAAATAAGCTATCTAAAAGGATGCAACACTTGGTATAGGTCCTTTAAGGTTTAAATTAAACTCAGGGTGGTGGCTTTTTTTGATTGAATTTATCCATTTGTAATGCAGCCTTCCTCTTTTTGTACTGTCTTCTATCTTACTGAGCATTATTGGATTTTCCAGTGAAGTATATTATCTTCTCATGATATAGCCAAACTATAATGATCTCAGTTTAGTCATTGTGCCTTTTAAGGAGAGTTCACCCTTTATTTGCACAAGGATCCACTTATTTGTCTTTTTTGGCAGTATTTGTGGTGCCAGAATATTGCAAATGAGTTGATTCTTTTCTTGTCAAATTTCCACATTGTCCAAATTTCAAAATCATACATAGAAATCAGACATTGTAATGAATCTGACTTTGGTACTCAATAATGTGGACTTACAGCCAAAGGTAAATTGGTATGATAAGTGCAGAGTTTTTTTCATGTCAGGACTGACTTGAGAAACTGTAAGTTGCTTCTGGTGTGAGATAATTGGCTGTTTGCAAGGACGTTGCCCAGGGGACGCTCGGATGTTTGATGTTTTACTATTCTGTGGGAGGCTTTTCTCATGTCCCCGCATGGGGAGCTGGAGCTGACAGAGGGAGTTCATCTGCACTCTCCCCAGATTCACATTGGCAACTTTCAGGTCAGCAACCCAACCTTCATGTCAGCAGTCCTGCCGGCACAAGGGTTTAACCCATTGCACCATTGGGGGCTCCAGTGCAGAGTAATATGCTGTAAGCAACAGTGAATATAGTGGTTTGGGAAACAAGCAAAATTGTCTTCTCTGAAATGTTTTGAAGAATGAGTTTGATTCCTCTGACCTACCTTAGTGTAGCTGTAAGAGCAGGAATACTGCTTAGGAATGTGAAGAGAATGACAACAAAGATGAAAATGAGAAGAATGGTCCTCTTTTCACATGAAGATGAACACTTTCCTGCTGTAGCCAAGCCAGGTGAAAGGGGAGCAGGACCCGGAATGCAGCTGCACTCATGGTAAACCTTGGTAAGAATAAAGCCAACAGAACCAGATTAAAAGAAGCATGAATCTAAATAACAATGCGCATCAGAAAAGGTGTCTAGCAAAGACTTCACTTATGGAAGGAAATAATAACTAACACTGTTCCTAAGGAAGTCAAAAATCAGGTTTACACATCCAGCAAAGCAAAATGAAACAAAAGACTGAGATATCAGCCTTTCGCTTAGTATTTTTTCTGACTGTAAGTGAGACACACCATTGCTCTTACAGCTGATAGGCAATTGTTTGGATAAGCTCAGATAACAAATTTAGGAATTGAAAGAATAGTCTTTATTATTCATTTCCCAGTCAAGGTATATATAAAAAAGAATAGAACAATGAGACTTTTGTGCCATTTTCTTTGACTATTTGAAGGTCTCAAAATATTGCAGAGGGCATTTTTATTTGCTGGAAACTCTTTGATTTTTTTCTGTGTAGAAAATGTTTCTTGTGCATAGAAACATATTTGGGGGGTTTTTTTGCACAGAAAATATGCATTTTTGTGCAATAGATACGTTCTTGTGAAGAAAACCTACATGTTTTGCAACATAGAAAAATCTTCTGTAACATTTCAATGTGCAGAAAATGCTGAGCAAAAGCATTATTTTTCTCCCTCAGCAGAAAAGGTCAGTAGTGTTTTGTTCTTACATATGATGAAAAACTCAAGAATTCACATCATAACCTATTTACTCCTTCTTTTCCCCTTGGTTGGAGATTCTCCTTTGTTTGGAAATTTTGATAACCACTGTCCATTTGATGGAAATGACCCCACTCCCCCTAGAACAGGGGTGTCAAATTCATTCTCATCAAAGCCACATCAGTCTTATCAAAGAGCCATTGAATCTATGGACAAGCAATCCATGGATACAGAAGGTCAACTAGACTTTTTATACATAGTGGACAGTGTTCTTTAGCTTTTACCCATTTTGGGTCCCCAGATGTTACTGAATGACACTCCCATCACTTTTGATGATCCACCATGAGGACTGGGGATAATGGGAGTTGCAACCCAACAGAGTTTGGGGAAAGGTTAAAGAGCATTTTAAATTCAGACATTATAATGACAAGCCTTGTATCTAAATTCAAAGCCCACTATCCTGACTAAACAAAACAAACTGCAGCTTCCAGATGTCGCTGTATCACAAATCCCATTGGCCCAAGTCATGATGTCTAATGATGAGGGATACAGGACTTGTAGTCCAGGATTCATAGGATCACAAAATGACATGGCAAGCCAGATTTGGATCACAGGCCTTGCATTTGACACATGTGTCCTAAAATATGTTTTGGGGCAGAAAATGATTTTTGGAGGGTGTAAAGGATAAGGGAGATGGAAACTCTCATCAGAACACACCTTTTTCCCATTCTCATGACTGGTTGAGACTTGCTTGCAGCCAGCATGGCAGGGTGAGTAGTACATAATGTCGTCATTACCACATACAGGGCTGTACATCTCTCGAAGGCAGTCACACTCCGCATTGCAAGGGGAAGACAGGTTGAGGTGCCCCTGTAGTAAGTCACTGAATAAAACACAGAGATGGCAAACAAACATTGGTTGGAATGCAGCAAAGGTATCACCTCCCCATAACTCCACATTACTGCAGCTTCAGAAAAGACAGATGATGCCTACCTTCCGTCATACATTTGGGTTACTCCAGCCATGGGCATGTTAGGACAATCAATAAAAAAGATGAAAATTGCCAGCAGACTTGACAGGGTGCAAAATAAACAAAACTTGATGATTCCTGAACAACGCAGCTTGAATTTGTTCACAATGAACCCTCCAAGGAAGGTGCCTCCTCCTCCTGCTGGAACCACAAGGTAGCCTTCCAAAGAAGAAGAAACAGGAAAGTTCACTTCAGAGGATGGATTCAAGTTCTTTCCATGCCATATACAGAGAATGTGTACATATTAATATTTTTAATGTTTTCTTTAAAAAATGAACTGAAACAAACATCTAATCAACCATTGCAATGATTCCCTCCCACTTCCAGATGTCACAAATATATCAACTTCCCATTTAGAGTCTAGCTCCATATGAAACTTTCATACTCATCTAGTGGTTTTCAGTTCCTCAGTCAAAATACAGACCTAGGTAGGTATGGTAAGGCATGACTAATATTTTAGCAGCTCAAATTCAGACACCGTAGAGATTTCCATCAGTGGGGGCATCTACACTGTACAAATAATACAGTTTAACATCACTTCAACTGTCATGTCTCAATATTATGGAATCATGGGATCCATAGCTTTGAGAGACACCAGCGTTGGCTAAAGATCTTTTAAACCTACAACTCTCAGCATTCCACAGCATTGAGTCAATGAAGTTAAAGTGATGTCAAACTGTTATTTTTACAGATGGTGATTGCATCAATGCTGTTGCTTTGAAAGTCTGGAAACATGCCTTCTTTTTCATTACAACCCCCGGAATCCCTCAGCCATGCTTATGGATAGATTAAGGGAGTTGTCATCTCAAAAGGTAATGCTTCCATATTCTGGAAGTGACGAATGAAGCAACTTAAGACTTGAGTTGGTACTCTACTTTGAAGATCTAAAGTCCCACTGATTGGACTTCCATCTGAGATATTAGTTGGCCTAATATCTTTAGCCCACCACACTGCAAAGATTTCATCTTATGGGATGTTTTCACTTAGACATTTGATAGATCAGGCTTTTTGAATATATGTCTCACTATAAAACACTGAGAATGAATACCACAAGGAAGAACTGATACATTATTTCCCCAGTATTTTCCTTTGAAGAGCTAATGTGGTGTGGTGGTCTGAGCATTGGACTATAATTTTGTAGACCAAAGTTTGAATCCCTGCTCAGCCATGGAAACTCCCTGGGTGACCATGGGGAAGTCACTAAGCATGATAGCATGGTCATAACTAGGAAATTACTTGAAGGTACACAAGAAGAAAAACATTTTTAATGGTGGTATACTTAACCCAGAAGAATAATTTAGGCAACTTTGGGAGTAAATATCTTGTAGGTGGAAAAAAAAATACTGATAAAGAATTGCAGTAATAACCACATCCAACAAATTAAGAACCACAAGCATCACCTCTTACCAAACAAAGTTGCTGCTTCTGAGGCACTTAAACTAAACTGGGATTCAAGAAATTTGGGACCAAAGGTTGACATGCCAGCAATAAGTGTTGCTTCCGTGGCTCCAGCTAAGCAGAGGAAGATGAAGGTTGGATTCTTTAGTAGCAGCAATACTGACCTGTAAAATGTGAAGTGAGAGGAGAAGGAAAAGAAAGAAACAAGTTGAAACAATGCTAATATCCAAAAATGGCTTTGATGACCAAAATTCTCACAGCAGTCTTGCAAATTTAGGCTAAAAGAGAGTAGCTGATCCAAGATCATTCAATGAGGTTCCTATGGATGAGCAAGGATTTGAACTTTGGCACCCCAAACGGTGGTTGTTATAATTCGGACATATCATGAGACAACATAACTCACTGGAAAAAGTGCTCAGTAAAGTGGAAGGCAGTAAGATTAGAGAAAGACCGCATTTCAAATGAATTGATTTGATTTTTCAAAGCCACAGTTCCCGAGGAAGACCTATTGCATCTGTGAACCCATCGGTACATCACAGTGCACTAAACAAGTTTTGCTTGGTATAGGGTTGTAATAAAGGTTTTACTGTGACATTAAGTCTAGTCATATCCAATTTTGGGGGTTGGTGCTCATCTCCATTTCTAAACACCCCCAAGGTCATGTGGCCGACATGACTGCATGGAGCACCGTTACCTTCCCACCAGAGCGGTACCTATTGATCTACTCACATTTGCATGTTTTCAAACTGCTGGGTTGACAGAAGCTGGGGCTAACAGCAGGAGCTCACCCCACTCCCCAGATTAGAACCACAGACCTTTTTGTCAGCAAGTTCAGCAGCTCAGTGGTTTAATCCACTGTGCCATTGGGGGCTCTGGGGGTTGTACTAATTTAAAGCCCAAAACATGTTGGGGTCAATGAGAGTTGCAGCGTAAAATTCAGAGTGCATCTCCAATACCACTCCATGTCTAAATATTTCACATAATTTATGTCATGCACACCTGCTTTTTACTGGTGCTGCATAAGAAGAGTGAACCATGATTAATATAATTCCTGTTTTTTAAGACGGCATCACAGACTGTTAGACCAGTTGGCTTGCCATTAATACCAAGGGAAATATTGGCACAAGATATTAAACAACAGCATCCAGACGACATAAGGCATGAATAAGACCTCAGCAGGATAGGTGCCAACAGATATTTCAGCATTTCTGACATGTGGCAATTGTTTGTATATTTCTATCTAGAAAATGGTTCCAGATGTAACCTTTTCTCCTGGGCACAAACAAGGCCCCTCGGGAGCCAAGATGGTTCTAGTTATCTGTCCCTTTATCGGATATTAAAGCCCATTCAGTTGATAAAGATCCAAGAGGATTTTTCCAGGGATGAATACTTGAATCTCACAAATATATCAGATTCTGAATGTTTTTGCCTCCATCCTTTCTGCAAGGAAGTCACCAACACTGCTCCTGAGGAAGACTTATTGCATCTGTGAACCCATCTGTACATCACAGTGCACTGGACAAGATTTGCTTAGTTGCCAGCTATTGAAATAGGCCCAGGATCACCTCTTATCAGGGTTGCAGGTCCCAAACACTCCTACTAGGTTCAAAGACTAATTTGTGAGCTAGTGTGATAATTGGTCATTGATAATGATGATGCATCTACACCCTAGAATTGATACAGCTTGACACCACTTTATCTGCCATAGTTCAATGCTATGGAAACTTGAGATCTGTAGTTTGGTAAACATCAAACTCTTTGGCAGATAAGGCAAAAGATCTTGGAATCCAAAGCATTGAGTCATGGCAGTTACTATGGCGTTGAACTACATTAATCCCACATGTAGATGTACCCCAAGACAAGGCACTAGATGTTCCTGGATTCCACCTTCCCAGAAACCATTAGGAAATGAAAATGCTTCTGGCAAACAGCTTCAGGTATATTTCCAAACACAAATATCTAGTATTTTATGTCCCTCATGCTCTCTGCTCTGAAAGACCATAAACCTTCAGCATCTCATTGGATCCATTTGAAAGGCCCCTGTCTTTTTGCTCTTGCTTACTGTGGAACCAGCTGGGAATAAGCCATAACTGAGCAGTCACAAAACATATGTTCTGCAAGCAGAAAGACCCAGGTTCTATTTCTGACATTTCTAATTAGACTTCAGCAAATCTTTTTATCTTGTGAGACTTTTTCTGTGCCTGAAACTCTATGATGCCAAAACCAGAGTGGATGCTACTGGGACAAATTTGTTTAAACTGGTAAAAGGCAGCTTTCTGTTTCTGGTCACCTAAGTGGTTTGATAACCAATCACTCCCTTACCAAACACTGTGGCTAGATGTCTTTCTGAGTCAGTCCCTAAGATGCCTCTACCTGGCCCTTGATATTATTCTTGCCTCATCTTTGTTCAAACAATCTTTGGCTAAAACAAACAAACAAACAAAATGCTATCAGAATCTCAATAGTCACTCTCCTCCTGAAAACTTTGAAATGAAGTGTTCTACTAATAATTAGCCCAACTGTCTCCATTTTCAAAAGAAGAAAAAAAGGTAAAACAAGACATTATACAGCTATTTAGTTGTTCTTTATTGCTGTTAATTGTCATCAGGTCAGTTTTAACTTATGGTGACCCTATGAATGAGGCTCCACAACATATTGTCATCACCCGCCTCAATCAGGTCCTATAGATTTGTTACTGTGACTTCCTTGATTGCTTTATATCGTCAGTGAGATTCATATAATGAAGTTAAGTTGCATTAAACTTCATTATACGAGTCTACACTGACCACATAAATCAGTTCCAAAGCACATTTTATAGCAGCATAAATAGGCCCTGAGGCCCCTTTTACACTACCGTATAATCCAGATTATCACATCAGATAATCCACAACTGCTTTGAACTGTATTATATGAATCTACGCTATCATATAATTTATTTCAAAGCAGATAATTTGGATTATATGGCAGTGAATAAGGGGTCTGATTCTATTCCCCTTCAACTGAATCTTCTTCTTTTCCCACTGCCAAACTGAGTTTATCACCTTTTTCGATGAGTTCATTTCCAAAGCACAATGACTTCAGTTCTGTCATCTTGGCTTCTAAGGATATTTCAGGCTTGATTTGTTGTAGAGCCCATTAATTTGTATTTTTTGGCATTCCATGGTATTGATACAACTCTTCTCCAGCACCATATTTCAAATAAATTGATTCATTTCCTATTAGCTTTTTAACTGTCCAGGTTTCATAACTATGCATAGGGCTTAGAAATATTACAGCAGCATATAGTTTTATCTGCTATTTATCAGAATCTCATAGAACATTTATTAAAACACATCTGGTTCGAAAGGAATAGCATAACTAACTGACCAAGCCAAATAGACCCAGGAATCAAATGCTCCTACTAGGTTCTGGCTCAAGACTGAAAGGGTTGCCTGCTAGCACTAAGGTCTTCTGATAAAGAGGCAGTTCACTAAACCTCTTATATAACCTTTTGTCCTCAAGCAACCTGCAGTTCTAGTCTTGGACTTTTTGGCACTAAAAGCTAAAAGTCAAAGTGATGTCCTTTTGTTACGGACTGGAGATAATCACTTTAAAATAAAGAACACACAAAGGCTGGAGACAGGAAATGGATTCCTGGAAAACCTTCATTGCGTCGCTGCCCAGCAGGGCTAACTCTTTCTCCACAAAGTATTCAGGTTGCAAAGAATATTCACAGTGGTCCTGTTCTTAAGGAGAATGACTGTCTTGATCCCCAGAAATACCCCATCAGAATTTGTCAAGTGCCATGGGATAAACTATTCTTCTGTGAGTGTGGAAAAGACCAGCACCTTTTTCCATGGCTATGCTTAATTATGTGTATGGTGGCAGAAAATGTTTGGAATTCAGGAATTATAATGATGCAGCCCTGACTTACAATACTGTAATTATTTCAATTTATTTTATGTCTGTTGCACAATTCACCAAAAGTGGCTCCAAAATCTCACTCCCTCCAACAGAGCCATTTCTGATTCACTGGAAGGCAGGACAATGGGTAATGTTGACATGTACAGCCCTCTCCTGGTTATGGGGCCTGTTGGGACATTCAGGACCATAACAGAGATTTGCAGCTGCCTCTCAACATGTTCCATAACCAAGAAAGAATTGGACACATCATTAACCATTGCCCTGCTTTCTGGTGCTACAGACATGACTCAGTTGGAGCAAGAGAGGGATAACTATGTGGCTTCAAATATAGGATTTTGGAGGCTAGTGTTGGGAAATGTCATAGCTTCTTCTCCATACATTTCCTGATGTAAGATCTTAGTCATTATATTTTATGGAAAAAACAATGCTTTCTGCAAAAAGGTTTTTAAGAGCATTATTTTCAAATTTTGGGCAGCACAATTCAAGCCAGGAGAAAGGAAGATTGAGAGGGGACATGATAGCCTAGCCATGTTTAAGTATTTGAAAAGATGTCCCATTGGACCTTTTCTTTGTCCCTGACTTCTTTCCACCTCAATTTCTGGAATGGTTCTTGTGGATCAGGTAAGCAGCAGAGTGGAAGAGGATCAAGGATGTAATTCTTCACTAACTGTATTCTTGCAGGAAACAGTGCACTTTTAAAGGTCATTTTGAAAACAGGGCCCTTTTTGGAAGACTGGTCACACTTTAGGGCCTATTGAATCCAACATTTGGAAAATAATTTGTGCAGAAAACAAATTCAGCCAATTGATTCAGTGGCTCTGCTGTCCCATGGGACACTAACTTAGCTGCTTTGAAGCCCATATTGGGATAAAAGATGCTTACCATACTTTAAAAATTAGATAACCAATAAATAAATAAATAAATGCATTTAGTTTGCTAAGTTTTAGTACTCAAATTTCTTCAAATTATAATTGGGTTATTCTTGGTCATACCCTCATGGGCACAAATACACTGCATTTGCATGCTATTTCCTTATCAGAAGAAAGTGGCTTATAGTCAAAAGCAAGGTTGAAATGCCTTCAAAATATTACTCCACATAAACCATGTTACCTGGCAACCAATACATGCAGGTAACAATTCAGAATGAGGCTTGAGAACTTTCAGAGTAGTCATGCAAAGGAATAATTTTTCCAAGCTTTGTTTTAGGTTCTTATCAACTTTGGTACCACTTAGCCTCTAACAATCAAATTGGATAAATGGACAACCGTGGCCAATACAGGAATGTGGCAATCTCTGGATCTCAAAATTGTTGATTTTTTGTATTTTCTTTCAAATTGCAACATTTTCTGTTTTTTCTCATACTGATTTTCATAAATTTTCTAGGAATTTTGTACATGTATTTGTGCAATTAAAAAATAAAATTGGCCATATTGGTTTAAAATCAACAAGTGGGCTATATATGAATTCTGACAAACTTAAATTTCCCAGAGAGTGCAAATTTCCAAATTCTTGATCAGGTTGTGTGGCACAGAAGAGGAAAGAAACAGGGAAGATGTGATGGCCATGAACTCTCCAGTTTAGCTCAGCTCCAAGATGGTGAGTTGATAATGCATTCATTTTTGATAGATGGAACAAGGATGTTTCTGAGTTAGAGATGAACATATCAAAAAAACTCTGAGGTCTTTCCAGGTAAAATACTCAAAGAGAAAGATGGGGTGGGGGATACAACATAGATTGCTCTATGTTGAGAAGAAGAGGTTCTCACCTTGGAAGGTCTTTAACTGTCTTTCCAAAATCAGGATCTGAAGCTGTTTTTTGACTGTCCTCTTTCAGCTGATGGGCTTCTGAAACTCTCATGACAATGTAGCGTTGGGATCCTGAAATCACATAGTTTGAAATGAAAGTGAGTTTCATGCCTTGCAACTAAAAGATTTAATTAAAAAATTGATGGTCATATGGAAAGGCAACCAGAAATGTCCTTCACCCATTCATTGATATTGTGTATGTGTGGCAAGGGGAAGGCATAGGTAGCAGTGTCACAACCATATATTCACTCCAAACATCCATGCACCTGACACTTTCAACCTGTGGCATTTCTACTTTCAGCATCAGCTGTGCTTGGGAAGCTTGCAGGACTAAGGACTTCCATGGCTCCCTGTTGATGGGGAAAGGTCAGGAGGCAGGGGGCAAAAGTCACATCTCAAATCACAACCCATTCCTTCTCCATGTGTTACGTTTCATAGAATCATAGAATCATAGAATAATAGAGTTGGAAGAGACCTCATGGGCCATCCAGTCCAACCCCTGCCAAGAAGCAGGAAATTGCATTCAAAGCAGTATTCCAGCAGTAGGGGGAGGACAAAGGCAAAAGACTATGATGAAAACTAGGAATATATTGTAACTTAAAGCTCCTATTGTTAGCAACTTAGTTTTCACTTCCACTGCCCAATCATAGTATTCTGTTTCTATTTTAACTGTCTTGACTCCATCCTATGCGTTATGTTATTGAGATTTCTCAGCCATAGTGATCAAATGCCTTAGTAAACGAAAAGGTATAAGATTCCAGAAGATGATGCCATGGCAAATAAATAATAAATAAAATGCCTATAATTATGTAATGTAGAAAACACATTAGGAAAAGTTAGGAGGGCATTTCAACCATTTTCAGTTCTGAAACCGAACATTCAAGTTTATTTACAGTAGTTATTCATGGTATACTTGGGTTAGAATAAGCAGATGCTCTTCTTCATTTCATCATCATTTGTTCTGTGTGTTGATCCACTAGGTGTCTTGTCACTTTCATCTCCCCTCTCTTACTTATCAGCACATATTAACATCACACAAATAGAAATCTTAATGTCATAAAGCAATCAAATGCAAGAATGGAAGAAGTCTGATGGAAGTCCACAAATGAAACAGAAGGATAGTGCTTCGCTAAGATATCAGTGACTATTCACAAACAGTGGCAGAACATCTGGAAGCCCAGTTTCCAGGCAGGAAGAATTTAATAATAATAATAGTAATAATACAATAGACATTGACAGGGCCGTAGCCAGAACAAAAATTCGGGAGGGGTTTTGAAAATTTTGACCCACACCCCCCCCAGGTTCAGACCTGTCAATATCTGCTTGAGATAGCGCCTGGAGGGACTCTTAATGTTTTACGTCTCATAGACTTAGCATGGGGATTTGGTTAACCAGTTAAAATTCATGAGTAAAACCAGGGTTTTTTTTTAACCTGAAAAATTTGGGGGGGGGGGGGGTTGAACCCCCAATCCCCCCCCCCTTGCTACAGGCCTGGACATTGACAAAATTATGATCTGCCAACTGCAAAAGGCCACCCTGCTGGGATCTGCGCACATCATCCGAAAGTACATCACACAGTCGTAGACACTTGGGAAGTGTTCAACTTGTGATTTTGTGAAACGAAATCCAGCTTATCTATCTTGTTTGCTGTGTCATAATAAAATAATAATAATAATAATAATAATAATAATAATAATAATAATAATAATAATTATTATTATTATTTTATTTATACCCCACCTCTATCTCCCCCAAAGGGGACTCGGGGCAGCTTACAAATAATACCAGATAAAAACAATAACAATATACAATATACAATACATCAATAAACAAAAACATACACAAATTATAAAATTTTGAACATTAACCTATAGAAACAAAAAAACACACTTAATAAAACATGGAATTAAAAACAGCGAGGTTACGATAATAGACTAAGTAAAGTGCACATTATAAAAGTAGTAAATTCAAGATAACAGAATAAAGTGATGCAAATTTGTTGGAGATCAATTTGGGATGGGAGAGGCCCTGAGTTCATATCAAATTAGCCAGGAAAAGTGCAACCAATGCAGAAATGGTCAAGGAACATAATTGTTATGGGGATGGGCAGTCTTTAACCAAGGGCCTGTGTGAAGATAATAACCATTTCTCTAATTTATCATTTGACTGGAAAATTTTGTGATTATTCTTATGCTATATTTATTATTTTCAATCTATTCAGATACCATGTTTGATCCAAAACAGATTTCCTTCATCTTCTGCTTGCTCCCTCTTATATGCGTTATGAGGCTACCTCCCTTTATTTCTGTGTTAGCACCTTCTCCTTCAGAAAAGCTGGGGAGGGAAGAATGCTTGCATGAGTTGGCACCTTCTATTCTTAAATTAATCCCAGTTCTTTATTAAGCATTAAGATGATCTTGTTTTGTGGCTCTTGGCCAGCTCAATAACATTTCTAAGACTTAAAAGAGCATGAAAATTGGCTTGGATTAAACTAGCATGAAGATTTTTTTAAATCACGGGACATAAAAAGAAAACTGATTAATACACACATAAAAATGGGAGGTGTCCAAATGTAATGATTGGGCCAGTGAGTAAATGCAAAAGAGTAGAACAGAATGGCTGTCAAAAAGGCTGATTTCAAATACTCCAACCATTTCAGGTTGGAAAGCACCGCCCAATTAATCCTCCATTATCCCATTTTCAGCTACTTTTTAAAAGTCCAATTTTTTTCTCCTCCTCCCACTTTGATTTCAGCTTATTTCAGTTGCTGAAAATAGAATTTATAATACAGAAGTTGTTTGCTCTTAATTAACAGAAGGAGGTGGAAAGCCTCCCTTCCCAGTAGACTTAGCCAAAAGCAGATTGCTGCAGCCCTTCTCTTAGTTTGCACATTCTTCCTTATTAATAACATTTGCCACTGATATTGCTTGACAACACATATCCTTCTATTTATCTATGAAACTCAATCTCCACTTATTAAGTTATCCTCAGGCAGAAGATAGTTCTCCCCTCTAATGTATTATCTTTTATCTCTGTCATTTTCTTTAGGTAAATCAAAGGAAAAGCCAACCAAAAAAGCCCTTTAAAATGAGACTGATCCATAAATTTAGGGGTAATTGCTTCACCTTTGTGTTGACACCATTTCTGGGTGATCAACAGTTCTGCAAATGGACCAATTACTCTTCTGAATGGGTCTCATTTTTCATTTGCAGTCTGTGCTTCAGTCACTTACTCAAGTTAAAATAGGTCACTGAGGAACCTCTGTTGGCCACAGCACCACTTTCGGCTCCTTGAAATGCCTGATCAAAAAAAGCAGTGGATCTGTGGTGACTTCCATTAGGAAGAATTTCTTCATAGTAAGAATTGTTTGAGAGAGGAATGGAATGACTTGGACTGACTGACTCTCCTGCTTTTGAGTCTTTAGAATAATTGGATAAGCATGTTTCAGGAGTGCTTTAGATGTGTGTTTCCTTGATGGAGTCTTTCCATTTGGAATGTGGCTTTTTCCTACTGACTTCTATCTTAACAAGCATTGTTGTCCTTTCTAGTGAGTTATGTCTTCATAGTTTAGCCATCTTGAGAGTTCCGACTTGATTTATTCTAGGACCCATTTATTTGTCTTTTTAGCCATTCATGGTAACCACAGAACTCTTCTCCACCACCCACCACATCTAAAACAATTATCTTCCTATCAGCTTTCTTCATTGCACAGCTTTCAGAACCATCACAGAAACTGGAAATATGCTGGCACAGATAATCCTATCTAATTATATATCTTTACACTTCAGGATCTTGTCTAGCTCCTTCATAGCCGCTTTTGCAAATCCTAGTCTTTTTTTTATTTCTTGAATGCAATCACCAGTTTGATTCGAGACCCCGGTGGCACATGGGTTAAACTCTTTTGCCAGCAGGACTGCTGACCAAAAGGTCTGTAGGTCAAATCCGGGGAGTGGGGTGAGCTCCCATCTGTCAGCTCCAGCTTCCCATGTGGGGACATGATAGAAGCCTTTCAAAGGATGGTAAGGTATCCCCTGGGCAACCTAGGCCAATTCTCTCACACCAGAAGCAACTTGCAGTTTCTTAGTCGCTTCTGACACATGCACACACACAAAAATCAGTTTGATAATTGACAGAGTAAAGGTATGGAAAGTTTATTTCAATGTCTTCATCACTACCTGAGATCTTCTAAATTAAACATTCTAGAGATTTAAATGGGGTACTTTCAATATACAAAGCATATGCTCTACCACTGAGTAATCTGCCTTTCTGGACATAACCAGAATGAGGTGAAGGAGATGCTTCCCACTTAGCCTCTGTCTAATATCTCAGGGAAGACATGGCTTGCTTTGTAAATCACTTTGGTTGGAACATTTTTAACGTACCTGGCAAGCGGTGTGGATAGCCCAAGATGGGTATTGCAATCAAAAGGGAACCAGCCCCAGCACCCAAGAATCCGATCCACCAAGCTCCAACCCATAGGGTATTGTCTGGGGTCAGATCAATTCTGCAAATAAAACACAGGGAAAGAGTTATTTATGGGTGAAAATCACTTCACAACGAGCCTCTCTTGATCTTGTCACATTTGTATCATTCAAATGCAAAATACACACAACCTGTATCCTATTAGTGAGTATGGTGTTTTGCAGAAATCAAAATCATCCAACCCATGCTGTCTGTCCAGGGAAGTGTGTCAGCCTTGTTTCCCTGAATGGGCATTTCCATGTTGCTGGAAAATGGGGAGAGGAGCAAAAATACAAAATCACTCTGGAGGACCTAGAGATGTCAGGTGTTCTCTCGGGTAAAAAAACCTGGCAAGTTTATTGAAATCCAGAGCAGATGAACCATTACAGTGGTATGGAATCCACCAGATCATGACTTTGGTTAATGTCATCTTGGCCCCTTCTACACTGCCATATAATTCAGATTATCAAATCAGATATTCCACATTATCTGCTTTGAACTGGATATATCAGTCTACACTGCATATAATCCTGTTCAAAGCAAATAATCTTGATTTTATATAGCAGTGTAGAAGTAGCCCTTAGCTTGAGTAGAAAGAAGGGTATCATTTGTTAGTTCCCATAAAGGGAACAAAATGGTATGGAGTAACCCTTGATGCTGTCACATCTTTCATAAATACCATTTTACCCTAGGAGCTTGGCATGAACAGAATTTCTGTTAGAATTGTGCAGCAACTTATGGTAGGGTTAATATTTCACATTTCAGATGGGGAGGGGGGTGAGGTTATGGAGAATCTGAGCGGCTCACCTCAAAGCTCACAAACCCATTCTGGGATTAAAAATTAAATCATGAGCTTAGTTCTTTAAATTAATTTAAGATTAATGCTTTTGTTCAAATTGAAAGTACCAAAACGTTTGAACAAATTTGTTATACGAAAGAATGCTTCCTGAAAACTTATGCAAAGATGTCAACACTGACTGAACCTTTGCCTCTGTGTATATGCTTTCATTTTGCCTGGTGACATATAGTGACTCCATGAATTTCATAGGGTTTTCTTAGGCAAGGAATCCCCAGTGGTGTTTTTGCCAGTTCCTTCCCCTGGAATATACCTACAGCATCTGATATTTGTTGGCAGCTTTTCATCCAAGTAGTAAGCATGGCTGACTCTGATTAATTGGGTTTAGCCTTATTTGTGAGTAAAGTTTGATACAAAAAGTGAACTTGCCTAGATAAATGATGGGCTGCTTGTGGTTCCCTAAAATTAACTCCAGTGGTCTCTGGCAATTGGTTGTGCTGGCTGGGACCAATGTAATTATAACTGTTTGGTATCCAGAATGCTGTGATTCCATTGTCAATATTTGTGTATCCACAATAGCACTGGCTTTATAGCAGTTGGCTCTGTGTACTACTTTGGAGAAGACACTTCTCTGCTGGAAGAGCTTTGAGAGACCTACTTACAAGTGTCTTATCTCCAAGTGCTTGTCTCATCAACTCCAGTTTAAAGCTGAAAAAGGATGAGCAGTGCCCTTGAGTTTGTCCATGTGATAGAGCTGAAGGCATTAATTGTGGTTAGTGATGTCCTTATCAGAAGGCAGAAAATCTTATTGGAGTTTTAATCAAGATTTCAAAAAACATCCCAAATCCAGAATCCTGTGTCTCCAGTAGGTTCAGTACAATGGGCAACTCCTCTTTAAGGTTTAGACTAAAACAGAAAGCAGATGCATTGCCCCACTAGCACATAAATGACTGCCCACTACTAGCAAATACAAGGAGGTTCTGATCACAGACTTCACCACCATGACAAAGGTGTTAAACTGTTTTTTTAAAAAAATTTGGGGACAGAGAGGTGATGATTTGGGAACTATCTCAGAAGCTAGATTCCAGATGTGAGCAAGGGCAAATGCAAAGTAGGCATGGCTGAATTTGAAAAAGTACTGTAAAAAAGTAAAAAATATATCTTGATGACCTTTTCTAGACATTCATGAACAATAACAGATGACTGTAGCAGAATGTAGTTACATTGCTGTTAAAGAGAAATAAAGATTTAAACAAATTTGCTATGATGAGAAAAAAAATAGTAGGTGTTTCACTTACTGTCTCCCAATTTCAGTGTAAATATTTAGAAAGACTCCTCCAACCAGATAACCAGCTGCAGGACCCAATATGGCAGCAGTGTAGAAAATGGCTGAAAATGAAAAGCATCAAAATTGATATTTGGAAAAATGCAAAGTGCAAAAATGCAAAGTTTGTATTCTAAAGTTTTGCTGAATTTGAGAAATCTGCAGAGTACATAAATAAATAATTGCTGTTATGCTCTCAGTTCTTCCATGGTCTCATTAATCTTTTGCACTCCTTCAACAACAGATCTTTATACACCTGCATTTGGAATGCTAAGGCAATGCTATTTTTATTTGATTCTGCAGGGCAAGAGACTCCTTGGTGGCTTTGTAGCAGAGAGAGGCAATTGCTTCAACCTGATGACCTACATTGTCTCTGAGCAACCGACCAATTCAAGTAATTATATTATGTTGCCATGCATTGTAGCTAGGCTAAAACAAAAGATGGTGCTTAATTATGAGGAAAGCAACACCATTCCACCACCACTACCATCATCACCATCATCTTGTGATAGCTGAAGTAGTAGTAGTAGTAATTTCAGCTTGACTCAGAGCAAGCCAAGACAAAGAGAGTGAATATCTGCATCCAGTTTAGCCAGAATCCTTCATAGTCCAATATAAAAATATACTAGTGGGCATCAGAGCCAGCATGGTGTAGTGGTTTGAATATTGGACTATGATTCTCAAAACTAGGGTTCCAATCCTTTCTTGGCCATGAAACTCACTTGACTTGGGCTAACTCACATTCTTTCAGAGGACAAGAAAGTCAAACCCCCTCTGAATAAATCCTGGCAAAAGAAGGCTGCAATAAGTTAGCCTTAGGGTCACCACAAGTTGGAAATTACTTGAAGGAATACAACAACTCAATTATCTTGTGGAACTTTAGGCTGCAAAGGAGAGATGGGATGCAGTTGGGAAGTGGAATCTTTATTTCAACTGTTGATATCCAATTGACCATTTTAAGCTTACAAGGCTCTCATTTGTGGTCAGAGAAGGTTTCCAAACCTTGAATTTCAAGAGATTTAGCCTGCAATGGTCCTTTGATTGACTGATGATTTTATAGAACCATGGATCTCAAGATTTGGTTCTCTAGATGTTTGGAGAATTTATATCCATTCATTGTGCTCACTGAGATTTCTGAGAGTTGAAGTCCAAAGCCTCTTTTAGAGCAAAAACTAGAAGAACTGGCATAGACTATATAGTCCTATTTAGCATCTTCCTTATTTAAAGTGTGAGGCAAATAAGTGTGAGTTCCTGTGATAAACTTTGTAATGTAAGTCCCACTTGGATAGTACCTTACTACAGCTAAGCTGAAGTCAAAGAAGAAAGATTCCAGAAGCAACGGTAACATTTCCTTCCTCTTAATCACATTTCCATTGCTGTTGTTCTCTTGTTTACTGCTTGTTCTACATAAGGAAACCAGTTGTGCCTATGGGCACTTCCATGACAAAATTAGTGATATGACTTTTTATTGTTTTAATATTTTCAAGAGTAATGCTTTATGGAATAACATGTCTTCATTGTTTTTCAGCGCTTAAATTAAGTTAACATACAATGGCTGGACTCCTGTTAATTAGTTCCAAGGTGATTAGAGACATGGAATCAATTGTTGAATGGTGAGTCAACACATAAATAAACTGAACTGATTTATTCTTCTAATCTAGTTGGGAGTCCGCTCAATCTCCGAAAAAGATTTGGTGACCATATTAACAATACCATTATCATGGCAAGAACTGAAGATGTGAAATAGGTTTAAGCCAAGATAAGCTGTTTTGGTTGTTTGCGTTGTACCAATGTGTGGATTTTCCCTTGCATTTTGTAAGTGTTAAGCAATGATATATCTTAAGCATTGCTATACCATGCAATACTTGCAAACTTACCATTGAGTCATCGAGCTTGCATTATCCATTCTGGAACTCTGTAGTAAGGTACTATCCAAGTGGAGCTTAAATTACAAAGTTTATAAATCAACCTCATTTATAAGCATAGGGCAAGTTTTGGGGCAAATATTATAGATTTTGCTTTAACCCGTGGCTAAATCAAGGGTAAAATGTACGGGTATGAAACAAACAACCCCTTTCCTTTCTTTTAACAAATGAATATGTAAATTGAAAATAAAAACATATAAACAAAAAATAATAGACGTGTGTATGTTTTTCATGTGGTCTGTTGACTTATGGCTTCTAGCAACCCCATGAATTTCATAGGGGTAGCCATAAAGGTTTCTTAAAGGTTTGCGTTCTCAGACGTTGTTTTGATGGTTCCCTCTGCATCAGTGGCCATTTTTAATAGGGGCTAAGTGTTATCTCCAGTCAAGCCTCATAAGGCTTGCAGAGAGGCTGTTAAACCTCACAAGGCTTATACAGTAAGCCCCTATTTAAAATGGCTGCTGCCTCACTGTTTCACTTCAAGTGCCAAAAGTGACAAGAACCACACAACATTTCCAGCATTGAATTTCAAGTTATTAATTTTATGGTTTAAACATCTAAAATAAGCTTTGGGTTTTCATATTCCAGTTGGTTCTAATAAAGCAGGCCTGGGGAAAGTGCTGCTCTCCAGATGGTAGATTGCAAGTCCACCATAGTAAGAAATGCTGAAAGTTCCAGTCCAACAAAATTTTGAAGGACCACACAATTCCCATCCCTATAGTGAAAAGATTTGCTATTTGTGGATTACAGATTTTGTTTTATTTCTTAGAGTGTTTCTCTTCTCTCCAGAGAACAAGGAGTCTTTGTTGTATTTTTCACCTTGGCTTTTTAATTCAGATTCCATATAGCTATTAGCATGGTCTTTCACATTTCAACATACAAATGGATGGAAAAGGCCACTGATTTGTTTGAGATGAAATGCAATATAAGTGGATAGGTAAAGGAAAATTTTTCCCCTGACGTTAAGTCCAGTCATGTCTGACTCTGGGGGTTGGTGCTCATCTCCATTTCTAAGCCGAAGAGCCGGTGCATGGAACGCCGTTACCTTCCTACCGGAGCGGTACCTATTGATCTACTCACATTGGCTTGTTTTCAAACTGCTAGGTTGGCAGAAGCTGGAGCTAACAGCGGCCGCTCATGCCACTCACAGGGTTTGAACTTGGGATCTTTCGGTCTGCAAGTTCAACAGCTCAGTGCTTTAACACACTTCGCCACCGGGGCTCCTCCTTTTACTTAATTGCCAATATAAGTGGATAGATGTAAAATATCAAAACAGTTGCTAGAATTTAAACAGAAAAACCAATGCACCTCACAATAAGAACCAAAGATTGGATCAGACATGTTTGCTATATAAATGTGGATTTTTGATGGCAACCACAATGGTTTCTTTGCGTTCTCTTAACTGGAGCCCTTTCAAAGAAAGGGCATCATCAAAGGGAGACCTCTCCACTGCAAAGTAGGATATGCAGCCACTCCCAGAAATGTTTGTTGTGACACTGATTGCTTCACAAGTTTACAGACTGTACTTTTCAGGGTTTACCATGGAGCCTCCGGTGGCCTAGGGGATAAAAGCCTTGTGACTTGAAGGTTGGGTTGCTAACCTGAAAGCTGCCAGGTTCAAATCCCACCCGGGGAGAGCGTGGATGAGCTCCCTCTATCAGCTCCAGCTCCATGTGGGGACATGAGAGAAGCCTCCCACAAGGATGGTAAAACATCAAAACATCCGGGTGTCCCCTGGGCAACGTCCTTGCAGACGGCCAATTCTCTCACTCCAGAAGCAACTCCGGTTGCTCCTGGCATGAAAAAAAAAAAGGGGGGGGGGTTACCATAAAGGCCTGTAGCAGGGCTTCATCTAATCCAGTGTTTCTCAAACCCTGCTCCTCCAGATGTTTTGAACTTCAGCTCCCACAATTCCTAACAGCCGGGTGGGATTTTTAGGAGCTGAAGTCCAAAATACCTGGAGGAGCAGTGTTTGAGAAACACTGATCTAATCCAAGGGAGTGGGTAGAGGTCAAGGCTAGGTTGTTCCTAAACAGACGTGGAACACTGTTCCTAAATACAACACAGGGCTCCTTCTATACAAAGTAAATGGAGGAGAAGTCCTTTGTGCTGGCTGAATGAGGCAGATGTCAGCATTAGAGAGGGAAATCATTAACAACCTTCTGTGATGTACCTAATAGCTACATCTGTGACTAATGCTCCCTTTTGTGTGAAATATAATTAATAGAACAAATAAGAGCAGTGTGTGGCAAGACTGAAAGGTGTGCATTTCCCAGTAGAGGGAGGGAGCACAATTGTTTTACATCTCCCATCGACAGGCAGAGTAGGATTTGTTTGGCATAGAAAACTCCCCTTCAGTAAATCTCCCCCTCTTCCATGGAGCTTTAAATCTCTGCAAGAATGTCACAGCCAGTTTAGAGCACTGCAGGGAGCTCCATACAGTTTGTGTGGGATCACTTCCTGCAGGTAAATCTTGCTGGTAGAGATACTTTCAGACTTCCCGCTGTTTCAAATCCTAACTGCAAGGCAGTTGCAAAGATGGTAATTCTAACACTGTGATCACACTGATGGATTTTAGGCTGCTTTTAAATCAGCAGCTCTTGCAAACCTTGCAAAGATCTGGGCCTAGAAAAAGGTATTGTTTTTAATACCACAACCCACCAGACAACATGATCATTGGCCATAATGCCCAGGGTGTTCTTTAAGCTGTGATTCAAAACGCAGTTGATGCTAATGCATTGAATCCATTGGGTTTTAATCTTCAAGTCATTTTTGACATAAGGCGACCATAAGCAAAATTACCATAGGGTTTCTTCAGTTTGGATAACTTACCAATATATACAGGGGAATAGTTGGACTTGACATTTTCATCCAAATAGGTCACTCCCAGGGTATAAAGCGGTGTTGCTCCGATTCCATGAAGGAACTGTCCAAGCATAAAGACAAAGCGGTAATTTGAGAGGCTGGAGACGCTCTCTGAGCACCCCACGCTCTGATTGGAGGAGCACATGCCCAGGTCCTCTGAGAAGTGTACTTCATATTGGCTGGTGGTGAACTGGGGCAGTGCAAAGACAATGGACCCAATCCCCATGATCAAGACGCCCCACCCAAGCCACCGCGGTTTATGCCCATTGCCTCCAAAGTAACTGACAAACGTCAAGCACACACAGGCAGCAATGTCATAGGAGCTGGCGATCAGCCCGCTTTCGTAGCTCTGCAGGTCAAATCGCCTTTCTATCGAAGTGATGACAGTATTGATGAAACCGTTCACTGTCATTCCTTGGAGGAACGAAGCTACACAAAGGAAGAACAAAACTCCTTTGGGTTTATTGAAGAACTGTAAACAATTTGGAGTGAAGCCACCCCACCCACACACAAGAGCCTCTCCTTCTGAGGAGACATATTTAATGCCTGCATTGAAGTGGTTGTCATTTTCTGATATCACATCACAGAGGGGTTTAACACAAGAATCCGAAGGGCTGTTTGCATTGGAGTAGAAAGTGCCATTGCTCAGAGGGGTGTTGCAAGAGTCCTTGGGGCTGGAAGTATCAAAAGAAGGGTTGTTCTCCATTGGGTTGGATACGTTAGAGAAAATAAGCTTCTGGGTGCAGGTGAAGCCATTTTCTCCCGTCAACTTGTGAGGCATTTCCACCAAAGAGGAGCCAATGAATGTGTGATGCTCTCTCTCTCCTTCTCCACACAAAGGCTGGTTTTTGATTCTTTCAATTGTGGATTGACTTGATCTTCAAGAAGAAAGAATTTGTTGTAAATGCATGGTTAAGTAGGTGGGCAAAGATAAGACCCTGAGCCACTTCATTCTGTAAAGAAAATGACATCAAGTTAGTAGAGCATAGTTTGGCCAAGATCCTACAGTGGGATTCTATACTGTCATTACAGTAGAGTCTCACTTATCCAAGCTAAATGGGCCAGCAGAAGCTTGGATAAGCGAATATCTTGGATAATAAGGAAGGATTAAGGAAAAGCCTATTAAACATCAAATTAGGTTATGATTTTACAAATTAAGCACCAAAACATCATGTTATACAACACATTTGGCAGAAAAAGTAGTTCAATACGCAGTAATGTTATGTTGTAACTACTGTATTTACGAATTTAGCACCAAAATATCACGATCTATTGAAAACATTGACTACAAAAATGGCTTGGATAATCCAGAAGCTTGGACAAGCAAGGCTTGGATAAGTGAGACTCTACTGTATCTGCCTATGGATTTATCCATTGTGCTATGCAATGATGGGTAGCAATGCTGTGAAGCTAATCCAAACATAAACATGCAATAAAATACTCAACAAAACAAACAGGTGATATGTAATAAACAACAAACATATGCACTCTAGGAGTTGTAGTCTTTGGCCTTCTCTGCCAGAGAGTGCTGATATCTCATAAAACTAAAACTTCCAGGATTCCACAGCATTGAGCCATGACATTTAAATTCATGACTAATTGCACCATTTTTAAAAGTCTCACTTATTCTATAGACAAAATAGAGCAAACAGAGTGAGAGTGATACAGGGGAAATGCTAGACTTTTGCTCATAGAGTACAAAATGGCATAAGGCAACAAACAACTCATCTAGTGCTATCACTTAGACTAATTAATGCAAGATGACTACTGTTATTGCTGATTCCAGTACTACCAAAAAAAAATCACACGAATCACTCACAAAAATGCAAACACTGTCTCTGAGACCTGAAGGAGAACATTTGGGAACATTTCCCACTTACCACATGAAATGAGACAATTGCGTCTTTGCATCCCTAAGCACCCCATGATACAACATTTTGTTGCAGCCCCCACTTTGCTGAATTTCTGTCCTTCTTCTTTCTTCTCTAAACACCCTAATTCTATACAGGGATGGGCACGTGCTATTCTTCCCCCTCCCCCCTCTTTCAATCACATAAAAACTGCTTGTAAGTTGTGACTAGGCGTTCCCAATGTCAAAATAATTTTATTCCAGGCCTTCACATCTGTTTATCACTACATAGCACAAACGTCTGGGTAGATAATTAAACTGTGTGCACTCTATAAGAAAAAAAAATGCTTGGAGACAAATACAGATGTATGGTGTTTTTTTAAGTAGCAGATTTTTGACTTTTTGGGCTCATCTCTCTACATTCCTGGATCCAAATCACAACCAAGCCACAATTTTTGATTGATTTCATGTTGGTTTAATACCAACGGTGCATAAAAAATCCAGATCAATTTGCAAAGTTCAGATTTTTACTGATCACACTACATTTTGTTACTTGGCGTAAGACAGATATTAAACAAGGTGTGCCAAGTCATTTTGGGAGCTGATGAGGCAGAAAATTCTCCATTAACCTCACTCCAACAAGAAAATATAAATGTTAAATCCAGGGTAGGTCTCACATAAAAATAAAGGAAAGAAACCTCTGCTTCACAAGCATACATTTGACCACAGAAAATCCCCCCTGCAGATGCCCATTCTCATCCTGAAACCTTCTCCCTTTCTCAAATACCTTGATATCTAATAAATTGCTTTTAATATGCTTCTGGCCTTCAGAGTTTTTGTCCACAATTTAACATTTTCTGTGCAGAGATGCCATTTCCTATGTAGATAAACACATTATCTGTGCAGAAAATCATGTTTTGGTAAAAAAAAACAACCAAAAAAACACCCTCATTTATATGCAGAATAAGTCCCTACTTTTGAAGATTTTTGTCCATCTAGGATTTTTCTCCTCAGGGTTTGCTAATGCTCAGGAAACAGCTTCATAATCTGTGATTCAATATTTATAAATCTTTCTATCCCTAGCAGCTATATGGAAAATATCCTTTACAAATGATCCACTCATTCACTGTATCCTACACTTATGCTTGTAATGTTCAAGGATGAGACACTAAGAAGGTACAAACATCCACAAAATATACTATATGCCTACAACAGAACATATACCTCTTGAATTTACTGTTTTAATATGGAGTGGGCAACTACTTGGGATTTGATAAAATAAATGACAGCTGTTGCAGGGCCATATACCTGATAATAATAATAATAATCATAATAATAACAACTTTATTTTTATACCCCGCCTCTATCTCCCCAAAGGGGACTCAGGGCGGCTTACATGGGGCCAAGCCCAAATAAAAACAATAGCAATATAAAACACAACAATAGACAAAAAACATGCACAATTATAAAAATTTAAAAATTAGCCAATAAAAACAAATGACAAGAACTAATAAAAACATGGATTAAAATGGAGAGGTTGTAAAAGTAGACTGGGTAAGGTGCACCATATAAATATTGTAAATACGAGGTGCCTGATAAAGTGCAGCAAATTCTTGGAAGTACAAATTGGGATGGGAATAGACCCTGGTACCCACATCTTTTTAAAAAAAATAGATTTTTTTTACTCAGAGTGCCCCCCTCATGTGCTCTAGGAAGATGGGGACCAATTTTGTCACATCTCCACCACTGGACTGTTGTACCCAGGATGGGTAACAGAAAGAAGCTGGGTGTTACATCCAATTGGAAGAAACAAACTGGTTATAATATCCCAAAGAGAAAGACCAAGGTGAAAAACTTTAAGTAATTAAAAAAATTAGGGTTCCTTTGAGGCAAAGAAACAATGAATTATACTTTACAACTGTTCTCGTTTGGCAGGGATAGTCCCAACCAATAGTCACCCCACTTTTTCTGCTGCTTTAAAAACGTCCCAATTTCTTTCCCTTCCTTCACTGTTCTCCCTTTGACTTTACTTCATTTGGTGCATACTGGGTTAAATTGATGAAAAATTCTTTGCTCTCAATAAATTCATTGGAGATGGAAAACAGGAGGAATCTTGCCTTTCCCAGTATTCTCAGGCAAAAGCAAACTTCTTAAGTCTCTTCTAGCTTCTTCATTAATAACTGCCATCTTGATATTGCTTGGCCACATGCATCCCAGTTTCCAACTCTGAAGTGTTGAGAGGCATGAAGCTTGCAAGCTGTCCCTCCCCTTCTTTGACACTAGTGGTACTTAGATAAAAGGTAGGTTTTCCCCTGATGTTAAGTCCAGTTGTGACCGACTCTGGGGGTTGGTGCTCATCTCCATTTCTAAGCCGAAGAGCCAGCCTTGTCCGTAGACACCTCTAAGGTCATGTGGCCGGCATGACTGCATGGAGCGCCATTACCTTCCCGCCGGAGCGGTACCTATTGATCTACTCACATTTGCATGTTTTCAAACTGCTAGGTTGGCAGGACCTGGGGCTAACAGTGGGCACTCATTTTGCTCCTGGGATTTGAACCTGGGACCTTTCTGTCTGCAAGTTCAGCAGCTCAGCGCTTTAACACACTGCGCCTTAAAAGCTTCTGCTTCATATTTGTGAGGATGTTTATATTACCCCGGAGCCCCCAGTAGTGCAGCAGATTAAACCACTGGGCTGCTGAACTTGCTGACCAAAAAGTCGGCAGTTCGAATCCTGGGAGGAGGGTGAGTTCCTGCTGTTAGCCCCTGTTTCTGCCAATGTCGTAGTTTGAAAATATGCAAATGTGACTAGATCAATAGGTACTGCTCAGGTGGGAAGGTAATGGCGCTCCATGTTGTCATGCCAGCCATATGACCTTGGAGGTGTCTACGGACAATGCTGGCTCTTTGGATTAGAAATGGAGATGAGCACCAACCCCCAGAGTCGGACATGACTAGACTTAATGTCAGGGGGAAAACCTTTACCTTTACCTTATATTATCTACTGTGATAATAACTCAACTTTCATTTCATTCTGACTCCAACCCCTCAATGTGTACACTGCACATTTATGCCTGAGCTTGAATATTATACTCCAAACCTCTGAGGAAAAAGACTGCAATCTAGAAAAGTGCCTGCTAAAATAAATTTACCGATCTTAAAGGTGGCACTGGCCTCTTTCCTATTAGAATGAAAAGTAAGGCTGTTATTACAAGCTGATTCTCATTTAAGAATCATTTTGTTGAGGAGATCTCTATGTTTCTCCTTTGAAACACTTCAAGCTAATCCCACAGGGAAGGTTCTAAGACAAGGACACTGTCAGTAGAAGTATATTTTTCCCACAAAAGGAGAAGGATGAAACAAAAGTGAAAAGAAAGGAAACAATGTTCAGAAAATGTGCCTTTACGGAATGAATGCATATTGTTTGGAAGAAAAGGCTAGCTCATATCATATGCACAGAACAACAAGCTCTATAATAGTAGCAATTTTCTTTTTTTAAATAGCATATATGCTGCACATTGGAAAGATCATCCCCTTCCTTCATCCCTCTTTGTCACAATTTTCATGAAAAACCATTCTTATTGGGGTGAGAATTGTTTAGTGGCAATGTATAATTTTTTCAATTGTTCTTTTATTGCTCATTTCGCTGTTTAATTTACTGACACATTTCAAGAGATTTGTCACCAAATGTTCTCTTAAAACACAATTCAAAGCAAACATGAAGGCTCTTTCTCAGTTATCTCAAAATAACTTTGAAGGATGTTTAGAGGAGTAATGAAATTTCTCACAGGGGTTTCATTTCTTGCTGTTAACCACCACCAAATTGACTTTGACTTATGATATTCCTATGCAAGAGAGACCTCCAAGTTGCCCCATCCTCAAAAGTCCTCTCAGATTTTTGCAGATTCAAGGATGTGGCTTCTTTCATTGAATCTATCTATCTGCACTGTGGTCTTACATTAGTCTTATTATCTCCTGTCTTACAATGTGTTATTGCCTTTTTATGAGCCAGGTCTTTCCATGGTATGCCCAACATATAACAGCCTCATCTTGGCTTCTAAAAAGAGAGTTCAAGCTTGATTTGCTCTAAGGCTTATTTATTTGGCTTTTTAGCCATCCATATTATCCACAGAATTTTTATCCAGCACTACATTTGGAATGAGTTGATTTTCTTCCTTTCTTCACTGTCCATATTTCACAATCATACACAGGAGTTTTCACTGGGGTTTCAATTATCAGAAGGAAGGGAATCCCAGCTTGAACCTGCTCCTATACCTTTAGCAACTACTTGATCTCAAGAAATTTCCCCGCAGCATGAAACATCACTGAAAACAGTATTATCTAACTGTACCGCTAATTTTTTTTTGACAATACAACAACTCGTGGGCATTAGTGGGATCTCCAAGATAATGGGAATACCAAGTCAGCAGGATTCTGTTTTGAGAAATCAAAGATTTATGATGTTACAGAGGGAGAACATAAGGGCATCTCTTTGTGAAATCAAAGAGATGGGGAGGCATTGGGAGCAAAGCCAGAACTCCCACTAGGGGTACATCTACACTGCAGAATGAATGCAGTTTGATATCACTTTAACTGCCATGGCTACATTATATGGAATCCTGGGATTTGCACTTTGGTGAGCAGGGAAGGCTCAAAACTACAGCTCCCATGATTCCATAGCATTGGCCCATGGCTCTTAAAGTGGTGTCCAATTGCATTCATTCTGCAGTGTAGATGTAAATCCAGTCAGTTTAGGGGTGTAGCTATAGGTAGAGTAGGGGGAAAATGAGGGCTTTGCCCCCAAATAAAAATTATGCCTGCCAATGAAATTTTCTTCCAGTCTCCAAATTACTAGCATTGCAGAGTGGGATACTGGAAATTGCTCACATCTAGACCTTTTCGGCAGGCGGTGCTCATATTCCCTTGGAGACTTTGCTTGCCTTGCCTCAATTTGTTTGGATGACTAAACTGCATCTCTAAAATTTCAAGGGGGAGGGAGGAAGCAGAGTTTTTATTTGGTAGGGCAGTGTTCTCATTTTGTGTCTCCCTTAGAGCTACACCTCTGGGTCAGCTGATTGTGGAAACAGGAATGAGGGCAGTCAAATGGGTCTCAAAGTAGGACAATCAAAAGGTCCCAGAATGACGGCAACCCACAGCCAGTTTTTTTAAAAAGACCTCAAAGTATTTTTAGCAGATGAGTAAGCAATAAAATGCGGCCAGCAGTTGAAGCAGTTGTTAACCTTCCAGGTAGGGCTTGCCTTTCATATAGCCTTGCCTGCAACATACATAGCACACCAGGGGGTTTCCAGCTACAATTGCTGAGATGATTTAGGAATAGTTTTCTTATGTCCTAAGCTGTTGTCCTTAAGTTTTGCATACTAACAAGTCCGCATGAGTTGTGACACCAGTACCCAGCTCCTTATCCCTCTACAAATCTAGATATCCCTATATGAACTTGCCATGCTTTGAGATGTCCAAGGCAGGATTTCCCCAGCCCCACCAATGGAACAAGTATTTTCATGCCAATCTATGAGAGGGCCTTCTCAGTGGCCGCTTCTAAAACTCCCTCTTCAAGAGGCTAGGCTATCTTTCCCTCTGATTTCTATTTGTTTTTCAACCACATAATCATAGAGTTGTACGAGACCACAAGGGGCATCCAGTCCAACCACTGACTTGAAGCAATGCAGAATCAAAGCACCCCTGACAGATGTCCATCCAGGGTCTGTTCAAAAACTTCCAGAGAACAAAACTCCACCATACTCAGTGGCAGCATATTCCACTGTTAAACAACTCTTACCTTCAGGAAGTTCTTCCTAATGTTTAGGTGGAATCTCTTTTCCTGCAATTTGAATCAATTGCTCTATGTCCCAGTCTCTTATTTAATAATAATAATAATAATAACTTTATTTTTATACCCCGCCTCTATCTCCCCAAAGGGGACTCAGGGCGGCTTACATGGGGCCAAGCCCGAATAAAAACAATAGCAATATAAAACACAACAATAGACAAAAAACATGCACAATTATAAAAATTTAAACATTAGCCAATAAAAACAAATGACAAGAACTAATAAAAACATGGATTAAAACGGAGAGGTTGTAAAAGTAGACTGGGTAAGGTGCACCATATAAATATTGTAAACACGAGGTGACTGATAAAGTGCTGCAAATTCTTGGAAGTGCAAATTGGGATGGGAATAGACTCTGTGTCTTATTTATTTAGATAAGTTTATGGACATTAACTAGTTGCTTGAAAAAGGTATTTTAAGAGGAAATATTGGCTGTAATTTTAGCCTTACTGTTATGTTCCAAATGTTTTTCAATTATTTTGAATTATTGCTATTTTAATAGGGTAGTTATTTGACTTTTTAAAACTATTATTATTATTGGTATCAGGTTGTTTTTTTAAAAGTCTTTGTCAGTGTTAAGGGAATGTAATGGTTGTTTATCTTAATACCTTGCTAATATTCATAAACGGAAGTTGAACCAGTCACACCACACCACTGATATAGGTTCTAATACTGACATATAGTGGACCCTTGGTATCCACTGGGGTTTGGTTCCGGGATACACCATGGATACCAAAATCTGTAGATTTTCAAGTCACATTATATACAATGGCATAGTAAAATGGTGTTCCTTATCTAACAAGGAAAAATTAAACTTTTCTTTTTGGATTTTGTTTGAATATTTTCAATCTGTGGATAGTTGAATCCATGGATACAGAATTTGTGGGAGACTGTCACTCAAAGTCTTTTACAAAATCTTCTTTGTAAAAATATATACAGTAGGTTGGCTTATAAACAGTAGTGGTTTCACAACATATCATGGTAAGAGGCTCTGTGACATGCATTCTTCAAATACAGAAGAGAGAAAATGGCAGATCAAAAAATTGAATATGAACACACTGAGATTAACTGCACATTAATTGATGTAGAGAGAGGAAGAGAGAGGATGTGGCTAAGACCAACGAAGAGGAAATAACAAGAACACATGCTATGCCTAGATAGACATGCAAACAAGAAATGAGTGAGGATGAGGAGACTAAGGTTTCTAGCTCTAAAAATACACGGCTTTGGTTCTCACTTTGGTTTCTCTTTGGAGAAAGCCAAGTTATAACTTAAATAAATATCATGTATACTCATATGTATGTCTAGAATTTTTAGTCAGAAAATTGACTCCAAAAAACTGTGTCGCCTTATCCACAGATCAATGAAAGTACCATACCTTATACTCAGAATAGATAGCTAGATGATAGATAGATAGATAGATAGATAGACAGACAGAGGCTTCCTTTCTCTATTTACATGGAGCCATTCCCTTCTCTGAGTAAATAGCAAAAGCAAAAGCCCATTCTCTCCTGGGAGAATCTAAAGGAAAGACTCCTTTTACTCTCTTCACCACAATGCTGCTTCTGATCTTTTTGAATGCCATGGGTTATATCAAAATCCATAATTTTGACCCCCAAAACTGTCCCTGATTTATGCATGAGGTTGACTCACACACAAGTATATATGGTATATAAATAAATGGCATAAGGAAGCCATCTGCCTTCATTCACGCTCTCCCCCGAATTCCACATCCCATTCCCCTCCCCTGACATCGGAGAAGCACAGCACACAATAATAACACCTTCATGTTGAGCCAATGGTCCCTGGCATTAGCAAAGAAAGCCAACTTACATGCAAAATCCAGTATAACTTTGAGGTTTGCCTCCTCACTTGTAGCCCCATGGAAGTAAAACAATTTTCATAGACTAATTGCACTCTGAGACACGGTAAACTCAAATAAGACACTTCTTGGACTATCAGCTGCAAAACAGCAGAAAAAAATACATGGTGGCAGAAATAGATAAAACACTGAAAAAACAATAAGTAGTTTTCAGAGAGCTTGTTCCACATCCCACGAAACTACAAAAAGCAGGAAAGCCACCAAAGGCTTGGCCTCTCATTTGATGGTGGGATCTGTCAAAGTTCGGGGCATCAAAAGTAATGGTTGAAGAAACAATATGCCACAGCCTTTCATCAAATTATCATTTTAATCAGCATAACAAATCACAGGGCCAATTAAGAGCGCTGGGTGGAAACTTAGCTACAATGACTGGGCAAGATGAATGTTATGACTTAGCTGCCAAATGGCATGTAAAATAATCCTATTTCTCAAGGCAGAGCTCAGTGGGAGGTAATCTTCTCCTTCACTCTCACTGGCTTTGTGGGCCTTCAGTAAGGAATTACTATAGCAAATGAGATTCCCTTTTATCTTGTGCTTTTTCATAACCAGAAGCAGCTTAGACCACACAAAGTGAAATTAGCTACTTTTATAATGCTGCATAATATATGGAGAGGTATGAAAAGAAATGGAAATATAACCACATGTGAAAAGATCACAGGCTCTCAATGCAGACCATATATTTTACCCTTTGGTTGCCAAAGAACCATGGGACTGTTGAGGGTGCTATTACCTGAGAACTATCATAGGATCTTTTGGAAAGTGATGATCTGTTTTGGGTTTCAATCTTCACTTTAATGAAGTTATCCAAGAAGCAGAATCTATTTTGAAGATGGGGTCCAATGGATTATACGGCAGTGCAGATCCATCTTGGGAAGATCATGTCACGTTTCATGCATTCTTCAATTTTGCCTGTTGCAATTGGTCTAAGTTGAATCCCCAGTTTTCTGATGGGGATTGTTTGTGGTGAGCTTTGGACTATGACTCTGGAGACCAGGGTTTAATTCCTACTAAGCCATGCAGTATATTGGACAGCTTTTTGTCTTGTTTGTAAAAGTGCATGAGACACAGAATCATCAGAAAGCAAAAGTATCACTCTTAGCCACTCATGTGAACAATTTTGAATTTTGGAGTAATTCAGATTTTGGAATTCCAGCCTTACAAAGAGCCTCAAAGTACTAATTTGCTTGTATTTTAATGATTATTTTGTTGGTATTATTACTCATATTGGGTTTTACTTATAGATCCTACAGTTGTTGTAATCTCTCCCCCCTTGTTTCCCTTATATAACTTCATTTTGGCCTCATGATTTCACCATTTAATGCAGCACTCCTTTCAGCTCTGACTGTTTCTCGAACCAACAGAGGTTTCTTTTAGCCACTTTATGACTTAGTTCATGGCTTATAATTGGATAAGGATGATTCTCTCCTGTTCGTTTCAGAGCTAATTAATAAGACTTCCTTAAAAACTATTTTCTGCACATATCTTTGGAAAGCAATGTTCCCCAGGTCAGCCTGAACACAGGCTACGTATGTGCAGTCTGATCTCGAAAAGAACACCTTGGGGAAATGGTGCTCTGTTTGTAATGCATCTATGAGCATTAATTATGAGCTGCACAAATCTGTTAAAATCCTATTGTAAACTTTGATGAAATATGTGCTTCCTACTGCTGTTAGTGGAGGGAGGGAGAGAGATATCTGTATCTTCTATTCCTAACATCTAAGCACTTGGTATCTGTTCTTCCTTTGAAGAGTTGATGGATTTGACATGCATGGAAACTCACGTATAGCCACCCAACAGCTACCTTTGTTTCCAGGTTTCATGATAGAGTCTGGAGCAGATGAGATTTGCAGCCTTATTTATTCATTTATTATCCTTTCAGCCAAAAGAATTCTTAGAGCAGCTTACAAATTGTTGTTTTGACAGTTCTCTGCCCTTGGGCATACAATCTAAAAAGACACAAAACACAAGATAAAGAGCATGGCAGCAAGGGGAGGGAATTGAATTTGGACTGCTCTTCTCTTCCTTAGCTGGCACCAATGTTTGGGAAGCCTCTCTCCTATGAACAAGGAATGGGCTCAAGTTCTCACCAGCATCAAAATGATTAGCAGTTTTTGGTGCTAGGTGTCAATTCTCGCATCCCCAGAGTGGTGGTCATTTTTCCAGATTTTAGTCTGAACTCTGAAGGAGCGTTTCAGGTACAGAGTTTATTTTGAAAGCAGAGTGCTTGTCTACATAAATTAAAAATGTGGGATTATTATTATTATTATTATTATTATTATTATTAGGATTATTTATACCCTGTGTTTTCTCTCCACAAGAAGACTCAAAGTGGTTTACATTAATAGCATTTCAGTACAATAGAAAATTATAAATATATAAACATTAAAATAAAATTAAATATTATGGGTATTCAAAAATTCAGTTAAAATCAATCCATACATATTCAAACTAAAAGTCACAGCAACCTTTGACTTAATCTTAAAAATATCTCCTTTAAACCTGCCTGAATAAAATGTTTTAGCCTGTCATCACAGTGAGGGAACCATTCCGGCTTCCCTGGGACCAAGAGAAGGGCCTCTCCTGAAGATCTCAGTATCTGAGCAGGCTTATACAAGGAGATGCAGTCAGCCAAACAGCCTGGATCTGAACCATCTAGGGCTTTAAGTTTCCAGGCACAGAAACAGACTGGCAGCCAGTGAAGCTGCTGCAGGAAGAGGTTGCTCACTCCCTGCAGCCAGTCCCAGTTATCGATCTGGTTGCAGCTGTTTGGACCAGCTGAAGTTTCCAAGCACTCTTCAGAGGCAGCCCCATTCTGCATTACAGACAGAATGTAACTAAGGCATGTACCACAGTGGCCAAATCTGGCTTCTCAAAAAATGGGCATACTTGGCACACAAGTTTTAATTGTGCAAAGGCCCTCCTGGCCACCACAGATGCCTGGACCTCCAGGTTCAGTGCTGAGTCCAGGAGGACCCTCAAACTGCAGACATGTGTGCTCAGGGAGAGTGTGACCCCATCCAGCACAAGCTGGATCCCTATTCCCTGATTTGCCTTCTGACTGACCTGGAGCACCTCTGTCTTGTCTGGATTGAGTTTCAATTTTTCCCCTTATCCAGTCCATTTCTGATTACAGGAACTAGCTTAGGGTCAGGACAGTTTCCTTGGCTTTAGGTGGAAAGTAGTAGTAGAGCTGGGTGTTACCTGCATACAAGTGGCACCATACTCCAAAACTCTGGATGACTTCTCTCTGAAGTTTCATGTATATGTTGAACAGCATGGGGGACAAAACAGAACCTCAGGAACCCACAGGAAAAGGGCCAGGGGTTTGAACAGGTCACAGAGAAAACTCCTGCACCACCTTCTGGGTACAATCCTCCAGGAAGGAATAGAACCACTGTAAAACAGTGCCTCCCAGTCCCATCTCAGCTTGATGACCCAGAAGGATACCATGATCAATGGTATCAAAAGTCATAGAGAGAACCAAGAGAACCAACAGGAACACACTCCCCAGCAAAATGACCAAAGCTATCTCTGTTCCATAGCCAGGCCTGAAACCAGATTGAAATCAATCTAGAAAATCCATTTCATCCTGAAATCCCTTTAGTTGGGAGGTCATCACATGCTACAAAACCTTGCTCAAAAGGGGGAGAAGTGGCTTAACTCAGATCCAACACTGGCTGTTCACATGACACATGGAAACTCATGATAAGTATCTCAGATTTACTGCCGTTAACCTGACTCTTCACAGTGGAAGTAAGTTTAAACAGTCGCATTGACAAAAAACAACAGGAAAAACTCAACCGCTATCAGGACCTCAAGATTGAACTTCAAAGACTCTGGCAGAAACCAGTACAGGTGGTCCCGGTGGTGATGGGTACACTGGATGCCATGCCAAAAGATCTCAGCCGGCATTTGGAAACAATAGACATTGACAAAATTACAATCTGCCAACTGCAAAAGGCCACCCTACAGGGATCTGCGCGCATTATCCAAAAATACATCACACAGTCCTAGACACTTGGGACGTGTTCCGACTTGTGATTTTGTGATACGAAATCCAGCATATCTATCTTGTTTGCTGTGTCATAATAAAATAAAATAATAATAATAATACCAACAACAACAACAACAATCAGCCCAGGGGAAAGAGACTGCTCATCCTCGTGTCACCCCTGTTTCTACCTGCTGATCACAGATCTTCCTTTGAGTGTTTGGCCAGTGAGGTCATGTCTTTTGTCAGATTGACCAATTTATGTGAGCAGTAAGAAGAAGGGTGTTAATCTACACCTCCCCCCCCTGAATTGTGCAGTCCCCTATTCTGACATATAGTGACAGGTGATGTGATAGGTGATGGCACAGGATGTGACAGGTGATGGCAAAGCATGCACAGGAGCTCTGTGGCCAGTGGGGAGAAGTGGTGGAGACATGGGGACAAGGTGATAGGTTAGATTAGGGAGGGGTTGGACTATCTGGACACGCTGTGGATTCAGCAGGCACATTCTGGATGCAGGGCAGCTCTTGGAACCAAATACTCCAGAATAACCTGTCCTGTGTACAAATGAACAGAATTTTGTATCTAGAATAGTTCCTCTAAAGCAATGGTTCTCAACCTGGGGTCCCCAGATGTTTTTGGCCTTCAACTCACAGAAATCCTAACAGTTGGTAAACTGGCTGGGACTTCTGGGAGTTGTGGGCCAAAAACATCTGGAACCACTGCTTTACAGTCTACAGTTCTCACGGACAGGGAAGCCACCAGTTGTGACTGACACTCTTAATTGTTTTAGGAGTTATACAGGGATTGTAAGAGCCAGCATGGGGTAGTGGCTTGGAATTAGATCACGACACAAATCCCCATTTAGCCACAGAAACTCCCTTGATGACCTTAGGAGAAGACAAAGGAAAACCTCTCAATGAACAAATATTACCAAGATAATTCCATAATAAAATTGCAATGAATCAGAAACTACTGGAAGGCATACCACAGCTGTGGATTCTATTTTCTTCTAAAGTAAGTAAATCAACGGAGCAAACAACATGCACAAGTTTCTAACTGCAAAGCCTATGTGTCAACAATCAGAACAAAAAGATCCCCTATTCTGATCCCAGCAGTCTCTCATCCTTGATGAAAGGGAAATTTTCACTCCACTCCACCTGCTCAATTTGCATTAGTAACATATACTGGATGTGTTTATGGCCCATGAGGATTATCTATATTATTTCCGTCACAGATGATAAACTCCACATGGAAGGATGTAATCCCATCTTTCATTTATAAAGTGGGAGTTGGGGAGAGAGAAAGACAGAAAGCAAGCAAGCTTCCCAGGAATGTCACAAATTGACAGAAAAATTGAGTAACTGGAATGTTTCTATTCAGATCTCCAGTAGAAAGGAAGAGTCAATTAAAATAACAAAAGCATCTGTTCTGTTCACAGTTTCCATGAGGGATCCTGGACCTGTTTTGAAGGGGTGGACTACAGGCTCATCATTGGCAACTGAGCTATTATTAATTTCCCCTATTTGCAGGAACTTATAAAGGAAGTGCAAATTATTTTCCTATCCATCATTTTAAAATCCACAAATGGGAAGACTCTTAGACGCACAATATATACATAGAACTACCCTCCATGTCTTCAGTGTAGTTTACTCCCAAATAAAGGGACATAAGGTAGATTGTAGGGACCCTTTATTATTCCTACATGGACTCAACAGCAATTGCTGTCTAATATTGTGTAGTAAAAAAAAAAAATCATAAGAGTTAGCAGAGTCCATAAGGGCCATCCATTCTGCCATGCAAGAATATGCAATCAGAGCACTTCTGACAAATGGCCATCCAGCCTCATTTAAAAACATCCAGAGAAGGAGATTCCACTGCGAGATACATGGGTACAAGGTTAGAATCTAGAATCTATATTGTTTCTGTGAAAACAGGTTTCTCTCTCTCTCTTTCTTGCTTCCTTTCTCCTTTTGTTCCCAATACTGCATCTTAGGAGGCAATGCTGAGCATGCTATTTTGGGATATACTTTGGAAGAGAAAAACTCGAGAGAATTTACAGTCTTCTCTCACTGCATTTACGACTGTGATTTGATCTGACTGCTTCATTAGAAACCATGAATTGCTAGGTGGGTGGGTGGGCAGCCTAATGCACTTTTATTGGAAATATGTAGAATGTGTTAGCAATTTTGGCAAGAGATGCTAATGAGAGAAAATAATAAGGCATAAGGATTTGTGTATGTGTGTGGACTTTTTAAATATTAACTTTGGACTTCTTTGGCAAACAGATTTGTTAATTGTTATTACCAGTTCCTCATATACCCATGTTCCAAAGAAATGGGTGGTTGGCCATTCACTAAAATATTTGTTTGTATGTTTAAATTAGGATTGGACAACTGCAGAAGAGGAGAGGGGCTGAATTAGTGCCCCAGGAGGCTTTGAAGGGCCACATCTCCCCACTGCAGCCACTACAGGAAAAAGGTTGTCTCCTATTGCCTTCTAGGTGATCTGGGGTGGTTTTACTTTTGGGCCTTCCTGGACCATTTGAGACCAAAGAAAAGCCTTTTAAAACAAGATGTGAGCAGAAGTGCCAAGGAGCCCAACACTTATGCAACATGGAAATGTCTATCCAGAGCTAGTGGAGAGGAGTAGGAGATTTTTGAATATGGTAGAAGCTCCCTTCACATCCCTAGAGAGCATTTGGTAAGAAAACAATTTTTTCAAAAAAACATTTTGAATGCTGGAGGGACCGTAGGGAGCACAAAATGGCCTTGGGAGCCACCTGCAGCCCATGAGTCACATCTTGCCTACACCTGATTTAAACAGTTTTCCATTCTGTTTTGCATCTACTAGGGAAACAGACAGGAGCACCATGCAGTTAGATAAATTAACTAGCAGTTAATTGCTTGGCTGATTACATTTTTCATGTGTCTGTATATTTAGAAAATATTCCCTTTTACGCCCTTCCCTGTCTATCTGACAGCTTAATTGCTTTCACAGGAAAATTCACATTGGACTTTGAAACTGGATTTCTCTGTATAGTCAGGCAGTTATTGTGGTGGCAGCAGTCCTCCAGGTAACCTAGTCTAAACCATAGTAAAGGTTTCCCCTGACATTAAGTCCAGTGGTGTCCGACTCTGGAGGTTGGTGCTCATCTCCATTTCTAAGTCAAAGAGCCAGTGTTGTCTGTAGACACCTCCAAGGTCATGTGGCCAGCATGACTGCATGGAGCGCAGTTACCTTCCCGCTGGAGCGGTACCTATTGATCTACTCACATTTGCATGTTTTCAAACTGCTAGGTTGCCAGAAGCTGGAGCTAACAGCGGACACTCACTCCGCTCCCCTGATTCGAACCTGCGACCATCGGTCTTCAAGTTCAGCAGCTCAGCGCTTTAACACACTGTGCCACCGGGGGCACACATACATTGTTTGAAAAGCCAATCTTAGCAACTTTGTATCTTGTATCATATTCTATACATTTCAGAAAAATGTTGCCTTATTGCATTAAAACAATTGCATTTGTGTTCTTTTGACCTACAAGCCTGTTCTTTCCAGTTGGTTGATCATTTCTTATTAATCAGACAAAATAGGCTCAGATCCTACATCCAAGAGATAGACTGTAATTTTATACTCATGCAGTTATATGGGATTTGTGAAAGATTTCCTTGTAGTAAATAATAATATTGCACAACTACATGTACAACCAAATGTGCATAGAGGCATTGCTGCTTCTTGAAAGCTTGGTTGCCCAACTTTTGCCCAACTTTGGCTGGTGTGCTAACTGCACCCTGTCTTGAGGAAGGCAGATCTGGCTACAGTGGTTTATGCCTTATTTATTTCCCAATTAGATTATGGTAATGTGCTCTGTGAAGCATCTGTTGAAAAGTGTTTGGAAGCTGCAGCTAGTAAAAATGAAGCAAACTGACTGATGGCAGATGTACATTTTAGAGTCTATATAATACCAGTCTTGCAAGAGCTACACACGATCTTCCTATTTCTTCTGATGTTGCTCTACAATGTCCAAAAAAGATTTAGGGCCAGGATATCTGAAAGAACACCTCCTCCCATATCAACTTATCAACTGACACCTCATGACATTAGGGTGGTGATTATATAACAAGCCTTTATGAGCTGAAAAGCAATAAGGAAATGCTATAAATAAAGAAAATAAACAACACATGTGTGTAGCATATATATACACACATACTGTACACACACACACACACACACACATACATATATACTCTTCATAATGCATCCATGCACAATGGCACTACATGTAGAGCTCTGATTCCATAATCTTACAAACCATTCTGCAGCAAACATCAGAATCCAATCATTTCCATAGGAAACTTATATATGTGTTAGACACAAAGAAAATTTCAGACAGCATCAATAGAAATACTGGCCATAGGTATCAAAATGTGAAATCTGCATTAGATAAAACCACATATGTCAATGATATATATGTTTTGCTCTTAATGTCAATAAGTATCATTTAACATTTATTTCCTACCTGTTTATGCCAGAGATAAGAGTAATAAAAGTGCACTCCAGAGCAATATCTCAGCTACAGGTTGCAAAGCATTTTGAACATTCTCAAGATGAGTGGAGGCTGGTTATCCAAGTTGTTATTAATGCCATTTGTTTTCAAAGTCATTGTCTTGATTTGGCATTAGAATGTAACTACAGAGCTTAAATACTCTTAAATTAATGACACTTTGGATGTTATTTAATGATGTTTTATTTGGGAAGTGCGGAAGTCAATATCACTTAACTGGGGTGATTTCAACTATCCTATTAATAATCCTCTGTCTCTGAGACAAATCTGGCCCTCAAAATGAAACAACCACGATAATACATTTATCTCTAAAGCTCCCTGGTGAGCTCACAGAAAAAAAAACCTTTGTATTTATGTGATGCATAAAGGGTAAATATGAGTTTTAAAAGGTGTGTTGCTTTTCATTATGAGGGTCTGACAGTCAGATATCCAGGCCTGAGTGATGCTCAGTCTGTTACAATGCACAAATCCCCATTTTATGGATTCTATAGTTTATGGTTTATTGAATTCCAAAGGATTGTGGCCAAGCATTACTATGTTACTCTTACTGCATCATGTAAGTGTAGACAAGCTTTTGAGGAAAGGCCTACATGATGGCCATTCTCTTTCTTTAAAAAAAATACAGTGAACCCTCTACATTCACTGGGGTTGGATTCACAGGAACCTGTGAAAGTGGAGAAAACAAATAAAGCCTGAAAGAACACATCTCTAGCAATCTCTAGATCAGGCATGGGCAAACTTCGGCTCTCCAGGTGTTTTGGACTTCAACTCCCATAATTCCTAACAGCCGATAGGCTGTTAGGAATTGTGGGAGTTGAAGTCCAAAACACCTGGAGGGCCAAAGTTTGCCCATACCTACTATAGATCCTCCTGCACCTGAGATTGACTACAGAACCTCACTGGAGGACATACAAGTACCTAATTAATTGTTCTCTAGTGGAAGTGAACCATGGAGTTGTATTGGAGAACCTCACAATTCTGAGAAATAACATATTAATCAAAACTGCAAATAATCAAATCTTAAATCCAGTTTGCTAAAAAACAAAAACAAAAAAACCCCCCAAAACCCCAATCATAACTATGGTTTGAAGCTGACTTTTCTTAGAAAACAAGAATTGAAATGAACCAGGTTCAGATGTCACAATTGACTGTGGGTATGAACTTTCTCAGTTATGTTCAAACACTGTTAGCTGTACACTGTGCCCTTAAGCCTACACACTAGGCTTGGTGAATAAATAGCCCTACACATGCTGTTGGACTGTAATTCCCATCAGCCCTAGACAGCACAGCTAATGGTTATAGGAGTTGAGGGCCATCAACATCTGGAAGGCCAAATATTCCTCATCCCATTAAAAGGAACTGTTAGGTGGGTATTCATTCTATACAGGAAATTGCATAGAATCTTTTGAAATATACTTATTTAGTTACCAAGAACATATACTAACACTTAGAAAAAGTGGTGCAAATGTGGAAGATGTTTCCTCTTGGGGGGACTAGTACACCATAAGAACAAAAAAAAAAAAAGAAATTCACATTCTGTAGGAATAGCCTGGAAACATCTTACAACTATAATAAAGCAAAGCAGCATACAATGCAGGTCTAACCACTCAAATAAAAAGACTGAAACAGCAGCTCAAAGGCTGAACCCAACTATTCCTAAAAGTATAAAAAAGTCATATCTATAATTACTGTCACCAACCTTAATGATTTTTAAAAGTGTACTGGGCAAGCACAGAGTCAAATGACACTCTAGTCATTCTTTTTAGTTTGTTTCCAGTTCATGATCGATAGATTTACTTTGTCATTCTGTAATGGGAACAGCTTCACAATCCATTTCTGGCTGCACTCCATGAGAGAGAAGCAACAGAGTCGAAGTGAAATTTTGTGCCTACATCTGCCAGTGCAAAAATTGGTTCTGCCTTTAAAGAGGCAGCTTCTTTACGAGTCTGATGTTGCCGTCTATAAAGGCTGAAGAAAATCAAGGGTTGCCAACTTTGTTAGTATGTTTTGAGAAAGGTTTTTGGACATTTAAAAATATGGATAAATGAGAGGTATTGTTTGAATTATTCCTTTTGGCTCTCCCCCCAGGACAAAGCAAATTATATGGTAATATTCATGTAAATAAAGTATCAGCATTTGAGAAAACATTTGCACATTTTCCAACCATTATCAATGGGTCCTTGACCAGTGTCCTTTTGTTGACTTGCACTGGTAGAACAATCTATTTTGCTGGCACAAAGCCCTTTTTTGAATAGTGTGTAGTGTGAACTATCCCTTAACATTGTCACAATGCCCATGCAAACTTTCCTTCTACTACTGTGTTAACAACTCCATCCCTGTTTTCTCCAACGTCAGTGTAGTTATGACCACATACCTTCCAACATTTCACAAATGAAAACAGGAAGGTATTCGGCCAAGCAATATCAAGATCATGATCAAGAAGACAAAAGCGATAAATAAGGAAGAATACACAAGCGAGGAGAGGTTGCTGCAGGTTGCTTTTGCAAGAGCCTACTCGGAAGAGCAAGGTTCTACCTTTTCCTCCCTGCTGAGGACAAGCTACTTTTGGACATTGAAAATATTTACAAAGAGGTTGAGGATAAAGGAAGAGAAGTGGGAGAAAAAGAGACAAACGGTGGCATTTTAACAGCATCTGAAAAAGTGGAAATCCAGGATATAAATCAGGATCATCCTTGACAAATTTGGTCAGTTGACTAACGCCTGTTTAAATGCCAGTGTTTTTAATGGAAGATGTAGTAAAAATCCTAAACTATGGACTAAAACCTAATGTTAGACTCAGCTAGAATAGAAGTAGTTATATCAGTGGGAAGTACTGAAATTGGAAAGGCTAATTTTAGTTGGGACTAAGAGGACTCGACCTATCTTCTTAGTTAGTAGATGTAGGGGATGATGCAAAACTTACGGCTAAAAAAAGCTCATTCTTAATTCAAATCTGGAGACAAAAAGGCTTGTCTGAGTCATGAAATGAGGTGACTTCCTAACAAGAATTTCTAGACATAACCTTTTTTATAACGACCCCACTAGGGTTTTTTTTTTTAACATTAGCAGTCCAAAAACTGAACTTTTCCAAGTTTTGATCTTAACTGGTGAGATGCCATCATGAAATCATCAAGTGTTTCATCTCAGTGGATGGTTCCATGATAGAAAGTAGCAGCAACAACAATGTATTTCCTAAAGCTATTTTCCAGTACACATTGCAGAGGGATGTTCAAATAGATTGTGCTACTGTTGCAAGGACTCTGACATGGTTTGTTCTTCTTGTTGTAATAAAGAGTCCAGAATTAATGCATTGTTACATATTTACAGCATTTAAAATGTTGCCCAGTCTGCTGATACATATGATTTCAATGGGACAAAAGTTTAAATGATAGCAGCTACAATTCTGAAAATCTGTTTCACACCAATTTCCATGAAAACTTGTTCAAAAAAGCTTTTTTTAAAAAGCAAAAGTTATATCAAGGAGTCTTAAATTTGCATAATTTTGTTTTGGCTGGGGAGAATGTCACTCTAAGATGAAATATTGGTAGAGAGAATACAGGAGAGGCAGATTTAAGCAGCTATATTGCTTCATTTAAACTGGAAAGTTTTCAATGAAGGATTTTTTAAACATGCAAGTGTGTCAAGCTTAATACTTTCTTTTCTGTGTCTTTTTGTATCTTGGAAAAGATTTGACCTGAAACCTGAGTGAGTCAATTTATCTAGTGACAGAGGACAGGAAAGGGCTCTGCTTTAACCACAATGTCTAGCATTCAAATAACATCGAAAATTGCTACTAGCTGCAAAGGAAAGAGGCTTCCCACAAAAGCAGAAACACATTATCTAGGTGCTGCTCACTGCAAGGCTGCTAGAAGGTTTGGGCCATACATTATGATCAATGAAGTTGATAGCAAAAAGTGTTATGAACTATCTCAAACTCCACAAAGTTAATAAACAAACCAGGACAGGCCACAACTTGCTAAGTGTCTTAGGCAATATTGAGAATCCAGATACTAAGAAGCCCTGGATAACAGAGTCAGCCCTCCACATTTGCTGGGGTTAGGGACACAGGACCTCCACAAAAGTGAAAACATGCAAATAAAACAAAATAATTGCTTTTTAAAAATATGATTAGGCTTCTCTCTAGGAAGCTCTAGGTTCTTTAGCATGACTCTGCTGGAGGATGGAGCAATGAGTCCACATTATTTTGGCCATGTAAGTACATTATAAGGGCTGGAATTATTTATTATTTATTTACCCCATTTGTACCCCATCCCAGAGGGGACTCAAGGTGGCTTACAGATACACAAGGCAGCTTACAGATACACAGGAATTGGGAACAGTGGTTCTCAAATTCTGATTCTCCAAGTGTTGGGAACTTCAACTCACATAAATCCTGACAACTTATCATACTGGCTAGGACCTTTGGGAGTTAAAATCCCAAACATCTAGACCAGGAGTCTCCAAACTAAGGCCAACTGACCAGATGTAGCCCTTCGTCATTTACCCAGCCCCCCCCCCAAAAAAAAAAAACTTTAGACTGAGGGTCGCCCTAAGTCTGAAACAACTTGAAGGCACACAATAACAAAAATCCTAAATAACTTGACTATCTCATCAGCCAAAAGCAGGCCCACGCTTCACACTGAAGTATGGGTAAATTTATTTTGGTTAAAATTGTTCTTCATTTTAAATATTGTATTGTTCTGTCATTATTATTTTTTGCGCCACAGATATGTGCAGTGTACATAGGAATTCATTATTATTTTTTCAAACTATTCCTCCCCCCCCCCCAAGAAAAACAATATAAGGGACCATGAACCCACCCTCTGATTAAAAGGTTTGAGGATCCCTGGTCTAGACAATGAGAGTTTGAGAAACTTTTCCATGCTCTTGAAAGAAGGGGAAATACCAAAGGCAAAAGACAGCCCCAGGGCCTATCAGCATGATTTTTCCCAGGATATCTTTCTGAAACAAAGTGGAATTGATTGGGCCACTAATTTTTTTCCCAGTACTATTGAGAAGGTGGGAAAAGAACCCATACTGCTGCCTTGCCAAATGGAAGAAGCATTTCCCCTTAAGATAAAGGGTAAAAAGGAAAGATCATGTTGCCATTGTCAGGCACAAACATCTGTTGGCATACCAAAGTAGCTCATTTTCCAGCAGGATAGAAATGGTCATTTACCAATTGGGATTTATATTCCTGAGAAACCCCAGCATTTCATGGCAGCTGTCACAAAGGATAGATTTCCTTGGAAATTGCAAATCCTTCAAAAGGAAATCCCGAGCCATTAAACTAAAGCACATTTTGCCATTTGAATCAAAGGATTCCATTGCTTGCTTTTAATGAGAGCTGCTCTCAGCCTTCCCTGGCTGTGTTCACTGGCTGCCCCAAACAGCATATAATCACAGCACAGATAGAGAATTCATCTACACTGTAGAATTAATGAGGTTTGAAAACACTTGAACTGCCATGGCTCAATGCCATGGAATTATGGGAGCTGTAGTTTTACAAGGTTATTAGTCTTTTTAAATAGCGTTGATGTATCACCAAACTACAACTCACCTGGTTCCATAGCATTAAGCCATAGCAGGTTAAATGGTGTCAAACTGCACAGTGTAGATGCACCCTGAGTTGGTCTGGTGATGCAGATTTGTTAAGAAAAGAAGTCCTATTAGTTGCTGAGAGTTTTTGGTTGCCACCTTAAAGACTGACTAGGAAACTCAGTTTCTAATAAGGGGTAGATTCAGAATAGTTGTTCTAAAACTCTGGTTACCCAGATGTTGGTGACTTAATCTCCCATAAATTCTGAGTGGTAACTAGATTGGCTGAACCTTCTGGGAGTTGAAGTTCCGAATATGGGGAAGAAGACAGATTGTCCTCTGAGCAAGCAGGGACAATTATTGAAAATTGTCTCCTCAAGACATACCTCCACTCCATATCCCATGCCATTCTGGAGAGAGACCTCATTCTTACATAGGTAAAGGTAAAGGTTTTCCCCTGACATTAAGTCTAGTCATGTCCAACTCTGGGGGTTGGTGCTCATCTCCATTTCTAAGCCGAAGAGCTGGTGTTGTCCGTATACACCTCCAAGGTCATGTGGCCAGCATGACTGCATGGAGCACTATTACCTTCCTGCTGGAGCAGTACCTGTTAATCTATTCACATTTGCATGTTTTCGAACTGCTAGGTTGACAGAAACTGGGGCTAACAGCAGCAGCTCAGCCTGCTCCCTGGGTTTGAACCACTGACCTTTCAGTCAGCAAGTTCAGCAGCTGAGCGGCTTAACCCACTGCACCACTGGAAGCTCTTGCATATTCATATTAATATCAATATCATCATCCTCATTCTCATCCACCTATTATCCCACTTGGGACTCAAAACAGTTCACAATTCAAAAGAATGCAATTAAAAACATACAAAAATTGCACATCGGAAATCTTTAAAACAATGCAGTTAAAACAATACAGTGCATACCAGTCCATTATTTCAAAACTTTCCAATGGAAGGCCAATCCGGAGGAGGCTCTTCTGGCCTCCCTGGAAGGGGTTGCAGGGCCCAGGGACAGCCACCATGAAGGCCCTCTCTCCTATCCAAATTTATTGAATACATAGACAGATAGATAGATTGATCGACTGGTAAAATATATACTGTCTAAGTCAGATGACTCAGCCTTGTCTGGAGTACAAAAGTATTGTGGAAAGATGGTAAACTAGGGGATAAGGCATAGTAGAAAGGTATATGTTTTCAAGTTAGACTTTTTGCTTCATCAGATGCAGATGTTACTTCCTGCCTGATTTCCTGAAGGGGAAACAATGTATGACAAACTCTGTTCCACTCTGCTTAATCTTTTGAACTGGGTCTCGCCACTCTGTCTATTACACAGATCGCTGTCAATTTTGCAGGAAACCTCTTTACCATTGGACTAAAGTGAGCAGCCAAACCTGGACAGAGCTGGATGGAAGGTAGAGCCAGAAGTAGCCAGTTCCTGAAACTTCAAAAAAAAAATCTTGTTCCAGAATGACAGGAAGATTCATCCTTTGAATCCAAAATAACTTCCAACAATGGAGAAAGGAGGGGGGTGCCGATAGAAGGTTGAGTTACTAAAGTAACCGAGTCTGCCTAAATTCCCAAATTAGCATGGGTTTTAAGAGATAAGCCAACTGAAGATTTTCTGGAAACCATTTAAGAAGTTTCTGAGCAATTTAAAAAATCTAACAATGTCATCATGTTTGGTTATGGTTATTAGCAGTAGAGTTATTTAGTAGGGTCTGTAGAATAATATACTTTTTTTGTTTTATTTTTCCTCATTACTATTATTATGGGAAGGGCCAGATTCCCTATTTTGTTTTAGTTAGTGTTTGATGTTTTAATTTTAGTAATATGTCCTTTTTCTCTTTTTAAACTTTTCTGCTTTTTTTGGATGTCTCTTAGTTAAATTTTGAATTAGACTGTTTGTAACAAAATTTGAAATATTTTCTGTTCCTGGTTTAAATAAGAATAAGTCTTATTCTTATTTAATTGCATGGTCCTTACTTTGAAAATAGTTGTTCTACTCCAGAAACTTTGTTTTTGTGGCTGCCACAAACTATGTTGAATTGGTTGAAACTCGATGAGATATTCATTGAAAAACTATAGCAACATGTGCTGCAAAATGGGCCGCAAAAACAAAAGTTTTTGCAGTTTAATAAACCTTTTCCATGTTTCTATGATAGAACCAACTAAGAAATGACTTTTATAACCCAGGAACAAGAATAGTGTTACATAGTGGAATACATGCATGAGTTAAGAATATGATAGAACAAAATAGAATATCTATCTAATCTATATATCTAGAAAGAAAGGCATTAGGTTCATGTAGATCCAATGACAAATGGCAAGACTCATTGTGGTGGATTGGTGAATCCAACTGGAATTTGTGTCTAAACTTTGAAGGACTTGTCCAAGGTGCTGAATTTATTTGAGGCCTGGGATTCATCATCAGCAATCAACATCTATAGCAGATTCACAACTACCACATGACAGGGATCTCTACTTCATGTGGCTCCCACAGCAGTGACTTGCACAGCGATTTCCAACACCTTCTAAGATCGAAATTGTCTGTTGATTATACCATGAACTGATGTTTATGAATTCAAAATCATAATCAGTTGAACTAGATAATCCTTGGAATCCACCTCTACTTAAAATTCCATGAAAATCATGCTTTCTTTCCCTATGTAGCAAAATGGAATATGAAGTTCGTTATGATCTTATCAATAAATTGTCAGGTCTTTTTTTGTGGGGGAGTAGATGATTACAACAATGTAATGTCTTCTCGTCTGGCTGAATTCTGAATGAACATGTTGTCCTTTTGCCTTGGGCTTCTCAGGTTTGTGCAAATTTCATTCATTTACTTATAAAATCACTTTTATACTGCTTTTCATCCCTAGCATTGGTCAGCATAATGGCTTCTATAAGTGGGCGAGGGAAAGGAGATAACCGGAACACCATCAAAGGACAAAGATGAAAAGTAAAGTCTTTGATCAAGAAAGAGCAGAATTAAAGCCTCATGTTAGCCATACTGAAGTGAAGGCACCTTGAAATTGGATTATTTGAATATTAGAGCTTTAGATATATCTGAAAATCAACCTAGTTCTCACCACTAGGTGAAAAACAGTGATAAAGCCCTTTCTTGATATTTTCACAATAGATTATTGTTTTCTATTTAACTAAAATAAAAATGAATGGAAACTTCCAGGCTGGTGCAAGTTCCCTTCTGTGGCAGAGGTTCTCATATTTTCTACCCTCCAGTACTTCATAGATGAAAACCAAGACATTTGTGGTATATTCAGTATGTTTTTCTTTTTGCATAGCGATGAGTGATTGTGCCGTCCGCCAGACAATAAAAAAAAAACTATAAAGCTGAAACGTGCCATCCTTTATCCGGGCGAACTGCAAATCCCTATAAGCTGTCCTAAAATATTGAACGACTGAGTCTGGAGAACTTCAAAAAAGGATGTTTATTCATACAAGGTTGTAAACCTGGCACAGATCTTAAAGTTGCAGAAAATGAAACAAATTTCCATAGGTTTTAGTTGCAGAATTATCCCTGGTTCCAGAAGGCAAAGGTGATCATAAAACCACTATACCCTAATCACGCTGTCTATATTAGAAGGAGAAACTCTTTCCTTCCCTATCTTTACAGCAAAGATTAGTTCTAGAAGCGATGGAATAACCCTGCTCCTCTAACTAGAATTCCTATTCCAGATCAGTATAATTCAATACTTATCTAATTTGGATAGGCTTAGATTGGCCTGGTTTTGAGGATGATTTGTCCCAGTTAGCCTTGCACAGCTCCAGCACGTTGGAAGACTATAGCCAGAATGAAACTCTAAAATGGAGACTAGACCCTGGTAAAAAGGGCGGTCCTAAGATGTTGTACTCTTTGACCAATCATTGCAAAGAAAACTGCAGCCAGCTCTTGCAGACTTCAAGCCACCTTTCCTGGGCTTTTGCAAAGGAGGGAAAACAAACAAACGACCAATAAGTAAGGCAAACCATCGTCCTGGGGGACGGAATACTCCCCGCTTAAATTCCCAGGATGTGGGAATTTACCACTCAAAAACATACAAACACCTTTGCACATATGACAATACAAACACTAGAACTTTAAACATCTCCAATAAGCAACACGAGGTCACTAATTGGTCTGTCCAAAATGGACACTTTGTCTCTGTTGCAAGTCTTTAATTGAACTTTCCTGACCTTACCATCCGGGCAAGGAAAGGTCTTTAATACAATGCCCATGGGCCATGCATGGCGGGGCAAGCCTTTGTCCTTTAACAACACAACGTTGTTAACCTCAATGTTGTCCTGTGGGCTTTGCCAGATTCTTCTAGCTTGAAGCTGGCTTAAGTACTCAGCTTTCCACCTTTTCCAAAAGTGGTTGGCCAAGGACTGCACCTGTTTCCACAGGGCACGGTGAGTTCCGTCCGGAACTGGCAACATGATGTCCTTCCATCCTGGCACCTTTTGTGTCAAAATAAGTGCAGGAGTCAGTGGTTGTAAGTTCTCAGGGTCACTGGTAAGGGGAACCAGCGGCCGGTTGTTGATAATTGCGGTAACTTCCGCCATAAGTGTCACCAAAACATCATGCGTCAATGACCTATGACTCAAAAGCATGGCATTAAGGATTTTGCGACTAATACCAATCATCCTCTCCCAAACACCACCCATGTGGGAGGCGTGAGGAACATTGAAAGTCCACATAATTTGTTCAGTATTCGTAAAGTTCTGAACCTTTGGGTCTCTCCCAAACCTAGACACACAATTGAGTTCTTTGGTCGCACCTACAAAATTGGTGCCACAGTCCGACCGAATTGACTTAATTGGCCCTCTGAGGGCTATGAACCTTTTTAATGCGTTTAAAAATGATGAAGTGTCCATCCCTTCTATGACTTCTATATGGACAGCTCGTATTACTAAACAAGTAAACAAAACTGCCCACCTCTTGTTATTTACAACACCACCCCTGGTTTTCCTAGTGACAACCTCCCAAGGACCAAACACATCGATTCCCACATGGGAAAAGGGTGGGTCTGTCAAAGTCCTATCCTGAGGTAGTTCTGCCATCAACTGACTTTGACAGTTTCGCCTAAGGCGCCTGCATTTAACACATTTGAAAATACAACTGTTGACCAACCTTTTGGCATTAACTACCCACAGACCTTCATTTCTAAGGGCTGCCTCAGTTAGAGTTCTACCCTGATGATGGATCCTTTCATGGTGATGCCGAACGAGCAGCAATGCAGTGTGACTATTAGGGGGTATGATGATGGGGTTTTTTATGCATGCCTTGAGTTTAGCTTTGGCTAACCTTCCTCCAACTCTCAAAATACCCTCCTTGTCTAGAAATGGGTTTAACTCATTTAGAAGACTTTGATTAGGGATGTTGAGCCCTTGCTCTAGCCTAGCTATTTCCTGCTTGAAAGCAGATCTCTGTACTGACTTGAATATGACGCTCTTAGCCTTTATCATATCCTGGACCTGTAAAGGCTCACTATCTTTGCAAGCTAAACGATGTATAAGCCTAGCAACTGCTCTAAGAAGACTGTGCCACTCCGAAAAACATTCAAAACGGTGTGGTTCCAGGCAAGATCTTTGGCCCATCTTGATTTCTGTGGTCATCTTGCAAACTTTCACCTCTGGAACGGACTCGGGCAATTCTGTATTATCGGTGGGAGAAAAGGCTGATGGAAAATTGACTTCGGTCAAGCATCTGGGGCCTGTCAGCCAACTTGAACTTAACACTCGTTGAGTTGAAGCTCCTCTGGAAGCGATGTCAGCTGGGTTGTTGCTGGTGGCGACGTGGTGCCACTGGCTAGGCGTAGAACTGGATAGAATGTTGTTGATTCTATTAGCCACATACACCTTGAATCTTTTGGTTGTGTTGTTGATGTAACCAAGCACAACTGTACTGTCCGTGTGGAAATGGACATCTTGAAACAAGTCTCCTATCTCTTGCTGGATGATGCGCCAGAGCTGGACAGCAAGAACTGCTGCACACAATTCCAGCCGGGGTATTGAAGTTCCCATAGGAGCTATTTTAGCCTTTGCCATGATGAATCCTGCGTGACAAAAATCTCTGTCCTTTTGTCGCATGTATGCCACAGCTGCTATAGCTCGCTCAGATGCGTCACAGAAGATGTGAAGTTCTGTGGTGGGTTCTATCATTACCTTACAGGGCGCAAATTGTCTGGGAACTGCGATGGTTTCCAGGCCTTCAGCTTGGGCAGTCCAGTTTGACCAAGCCGCTTTCACCGATGGGGTCAGCTCTTGATCCCATCCTATCTTCTTCAGTGACCAGAGTCTTTTTTCTGTCACATGCCTGTTGTTTGGCAAAGTGGGTTTTTCTGCTTTAAAAGGCAGAGGGGCTATCCAATTTACCTCTGGACTCCGGGAAACTTGAGAGTTCATGATCTCTAAAAACCTCTGTTCATCTTTGGAAAGCGCTGTAGTTTCATCCCTTTCGGAGACTTCAAAGATGGAAGAATACTCTGGTGTTATCCCCTGACAATAGACCGAGATATGACTCAAACAGCTATGCATTAGTGTGGGGCGACTGCCTTGAAGCACGTGCGCTTGACGAGTGCCCACCGACGATGGAGGGTGCATCCTATTTATGCACACTGGGCCTGTAACTGTCCAGCCTAGTGGTAGCAGCTGAGCAATGGGCGCCCCTGGAGGTCCCTTAACTTGGTCGTTCACATAGAACAAGTTCGGACAGTCCGCACCAAGCAGAAGGGCAATGTCCACATCTGGACGGAAAGCAGGTAAGGCGTTCTTCAGCTTTCGCAAGTGAGGATGGGCTTCCACGACTTCTCTGGTGACAATCTGCCTTTTGTTCCGGGGAATAGAGGAACACTCAATGAGGTCTGGTAACTCGAACAGTCTCTTCTGGTCACAAGAGGAGACAACAAAGCCGGATGCTATGCGACCCTGCAACTTCTTCTTCCCTACACAGGTGGACATGGTGTAGTCGACCGTCTGGGTTTTTATGTCAAACAGTTGGAAAAACTCTGGAGTCGCCAGGGAGGCGTCGCTTTGTGAATCCAAAGCCACGTAAAGTCTCTTTTTAAGCCAAGGTCTTCTGGCTGGATATACATCTGCTAGGCAGATGGGATGGCAGACTCTGAACTGGTGCACGTCAGAGCATAGTTCAGTACAGGCGACCGATGGAGCATCCTCCTGCATCCGTGACGCGGTCTGCATGTTGGTGGCTTCAGTAGATGACCCTTCTTTGGAAGACGTGTCCCCTTTGGCGCGGGAGACAGCGTCAGAGTTGTGCATCGCGGTGCAATGCTTAAGGCTGTTACACCTTGCGCATTTGACGTCCTCTTTGCAGTTGGATGCAAAGTGAGGAGTTGCTCCACAGCACCTAAAACATATGCCCAGCTTCTGTACAATCTGTTGTCTTTCTTTATAAGGCTTCTTGCCAAATTCCCGGCAGTTGGCCAAACTGTGAGGCTTTTGGTGAATGGGGCAGAGCACCTCCTTCACCTCTGACTTGGATTCGTTGGCCCTGTGCTGAGTTTCAACAGCCTTAACACTAACCGGTCTTTTGGCCTCTCTGGATGGTTTTTTCTCCACTTTAGGTGCCTTCTCTGGCTGGGTCCCTTGGTATAAGGTGGGGAGGCCCGTCTGCGGATCATTCCTTTCTCTGGCCGCCCTGGTGATGAACTGGACCAAATGAGAAAATGGAGGGTATGCCTGGGAGTGGGCCTCCTTGTAGTTGAAGACCTCCTGTCCCCAGCGTTCTTGCAAAGTGAAGGGCAGCTTGGTCAAGATCTGCCTCTGGGACAGGTGCTGATCGAGGCACTTCAAACCGGGCAGTTCTGGATTCTCCTTGGCCGACTCTAATTCCGTAAGGAGATCGCTGAGGTCCCACAAGAGTTTGAAGTCTTTGAGTTTCAAAGCTGGGAACCTTTGGAGCTTGTCCATAAGAGATGCTTCAATCTCTGTGCTGGCCCCATACCTCTGCTGCAACCTGGCCCAGGCCTTTTCCAGGGCTTTGTCGGGATCGGCTACGTGGGCTGCGTAGATCTTCTTAACTTGTGAGGATGAGGCTGGGCCCAACCATGCAGCCAGAAGAGTCAGTTCTTCCTCAGGCAATAACTTTAAGTCTCTGATTGCTCTCTGGAAGGTGGCCTTCCAGAGAAGAAATTCCTCAGGCTTGTCCGAAAACTTTTCGACACCCTTGTCCTTAAGATCTCTTCTGGGGCTTCTGATGATGGAGACAAGCTGGGACTCTGGCGTCGAAGGGAACAATTGAGGAGTTTGCTGTTGTGGAGTGGACTCCCACCGTGCACCTTGCGTCAACCTTTGGCCTCTTGGAGGGATGACATCGACCACTGACGAATCGGTGGCTCCCTGTGCAGCTGTCTGTAAGGGCCAACTAGCACTTGGCCTTGAGGCCCTGATTGACTGACCTAGGGATTTAGCAGGAGGCACAGGTAGCTCGGGCAAGGGTGAGCTCCCCGCTATGACGCTCTGCTCTGCAGGAAACTCAAAAGTGACTTTGGGGCCCTGCTCTGGGTAAGGAGAGAAGTCTTCCTGTTCCTCATCCGAAAACTGGCTGTTTAAGCTATTAAGATGCACAAGCACCTTGGAAGAAGGGTCCTGCTTCGGCAACTGACTTACATTTTCTTCTGTGAGTGGCTCAATTAGGGCCTTGGCCAAAGTCTCAGCCCTTACCTTTTTGGCAGTAGCATCCATCCTTATTCTAAGCATTTCTATTTCACCTTGCCTTTGGGCCTGTTCCATTTGCATTTCGCTTTGTCTACGGGCCTGTTCTATTTGCATTTCGCTTTGTCTACGGGCCTGTTCTATTTGCATTTCGCTTTGTCTACGGGCCTGTTCTATTTGCAGTCGTTGCTCTTCTTCTTTAAAGGGAAGGGTGAGATCAGCTGCCTTAGCATCAGCCTCCGCCCCCGCTACCTTGCTCTTTAGCTCTAGACGTGCAGCCTCCTTAATGTGCAAGGCAGCTAGGGAAGAGATGGCACTCCCAGCAGCAGAAGACTTGCTAGAGAGGCTATGTTTAGATGATGCACACTCCCTTAGCTTAGATACCTGGCTAGAGCGGTTGGACTTAAGACTAAGTGCCACAGCAGGTGATTTTAAAAGATTGGTCTCATGGCTGCATAAGGAAGACTGATTTCCTTTTGGCTCAGACCTTAGATTAACAGATGGAGAACTAAATTCCAAGGCATCTAGAATTGCCCTCACCTTATTTTCTTTCTCATTAGTGTCAGCTAAGATACTCACTATTTCTAACTCTGAATCCTTGGCGTTAATGCGCTCGAGGACCTGGACTATCTTAGACACCAAACCCCTCCAAATACCGAAGGTCTCTTCAAGGTCTGTCTGTAATATGGATGGCACCCTTGTGATACCCAAGCTCTCAATTCTGTCCATTAATGTTACAATTCGCTCCCATGCCGAACCTAACCTCACATGGAGGAGCTCCTTTTCATCTATTAGATGGGCTAGCATCTTGGCTGAAGGGTGCTTTATCCTTTGGGGCCTTTCATTCCTACTTTCAGCCTCAGAAGGAGGTATACCATCTGCATCATCTTGAAATTGCATAGACATTATGTATTCTTAATAGCAAGTAAATTTACAACAAAGGCAAATGCAATATACCTGCAAGTAAATTTACAATAAAAGCAAATTCAATATATAATACAATTCACAGCACTTAACCATAGCAATATATATCACTAAGTAACTATACTTTACAAAGATTGTGACCTTTGGCGCCAAACTTTGGTAGGCAAGCTGCAAAATGCCAACTGACAGCAACTTGCCACTTGATACCTCCCTTGCCCGAGTGACGTAAACTGCCAAAATGGCGACTTCGCCAAATTTTCAAGCACCTTGTGCTCCGCGGCTCGAGGCCTGCCGCCGAAGGAGCACCGAGGCTGGCTTTGGAAAGGAGGAGAGAAGAGACGCCTCCTCCCCGCTGTGAAGGGAGGTCACCACCGCAGGACGATGAGACAGGTCACCACCGCAGGTCAATGAGGCAGGTCACCACCGCAGGATGATGAGACAGGTCACCGCCGCAGGTCAATGAGGCAGGTCACCACCGCAGGATGATGAGGCAGGTCACCACCGCCGGACCATGAGGCAGGTCACCACCGCCGGGCGACTGTCCCGGCCGAGATCCTAGCCACTGTGAAGACTCAGCCAGAACTTTCTTTTGGAGTTGCCAGGCTTATCTGGGTCCCGGCCTGGTGCTTCTGGACTCACCACCTCTGTGTGAGCCCAAAGACTGCTGCTGGAGCTCCGCGGCTCGAGGCCTGCCGCCGAAGGAGCTCGGGGTAGATTGCTGGGTTTTGCACAGCCGTGCAATTGCAGAAACAGCCGCAGCTGAAGAGCAGGATACTGCAGAGGCTGAAGGAATGGCAGCAAGCTTCACTGCAACAGACCAACAAAATCAAAGTCTCTATGGCCGTGCAGGCTAGCTCAAGCGGAAAACCGCTGATCGTCCTCAAAACTGTGCCGTCCGCCAGACAATAAAAAAAAAACTATAAAGCTGAAACGTGCCGTCCTTTATCCGGGCGAACTGCAAATCCCTATAAGCTGTCCTAAAATATTGAACGACTGAGTCTGGAGAACTTCAAAAAAGGATGTTTATTCATACAAGGTTGTAAACCTGGCACAGATCTTAAAGTTGCAGAAAATGAAACAAATTTCCATAGGTTTTAGTTGCAGAATTATCCCTGGTTCCAGAAGGCAAAGGTGATCATAAAACCACTATACCCTAATCACGCTGTCTATATTAGAAGGAGAAACTCTTTCCTTCCCTATCTTTACAGCAAAGATTAGTTCTAGAAGCGATGGAATAACCCTGCTCCTCTAACTAGAATTCCTATTCCAGATCAGTATAATTCAATACTTATCTAATTTGGATAGGCTTAGATTGGCCTGGTTTTGAGGATGATTTGTCCCAGTTAGCCTTGCACAGCTCCAGCACGTTGGAAGACTATAGCCAGAATGAAACTCTAAAATGGAGACTAGACCCTGGTAAAAAGGGCGGTCCTAAGATGTTGTACTCTTTGACCAATCATTGCAAAGAAAACTGCAGCCAGCTCTTGCAGACTTCAAGCCACCTTTCCTGGGCTTTTGCAAAGGAGGGAAAACAAACAAACGACCAATAAGTAAGGCAAACCATCGTCCTGGGGGACGGAACAGTGATCATATGCAAAGAAGAGGAGGGTGTCTTTACGTTAAACTTTTTGTATCAGGGTGAATTTTAGGTGATGCACCTTTTCCGTCTTTCATGGCAAGCTGCACATGGCAAAAAACCCTCATTTGCATGATCACATCTCACCAGTATCCTATTTAGTGTACTGCATTTAGACTCAGTAAATTAATAGTGTACTCTCCTCATATGTAATGAATCACCTTTCCTTGCTTAGATTAGAAGAAATTCCACCGCAGGCCCTTTAGCATCCCAGAAAGGATAAAACAGAAATAAATGAGCAAAGCCTAATGAATAAAGCAGTAAAGGTATCAACACCACCTGCCACAGAGTGTTGAAAATTCAAAAGAAACAGATGCCACAGAATTGGGCAGAATGAATCATCTAGAATTTTTCCTAAAGCAAATTCTAAATTCACTTTGAGAATTCATGGGCAGTTGAAACACAAAAGAGAATTTGGGAGAAAAGCCAAATGGATGTCCATAAGGTTAGTACAGGTTGGGTATCCTATCTCTTAATCTGAAGTATTTTAGATTTTATATTTTTTTATATTTTGAATATTTGTTATTTACATATATAAACATGATCATGAGGTATCTTGCTTATAGAACCCATGTTTGAATGCAATATTCATTTATGTTCCATATGAACCTTGTACACATAGCCTGAAGGAAATTCTATGCCATATTTTAATACTTTGGGGCATCAACTGAAGTACGCTGAACCATCAGAAAGTAAATATCCCACTTTTTTAGCTCATTTGAATGGATTTTGCAAGATTTTGGATTACAGCATTTTGGATACAGGATGTACAATGTTTCTTGGAATCCACACAGAAGACTTAATGTGGCATCACACCATTTTTCAATACTATGGTTCTATGCTATGGAATCATAGGAGTTATAGTTTTACAAGTGTGTAGTCCCCGGTGGTGCAATGGATTAAACCCTTTTGCCAGCAGCACTGCTGACTGACAGGTCGGTGGTTTGAATTCAGAGAGACTGAGTGAGCTCCCTCTGTCAGCTCCAGCTCCCCATGTGGGGACATGAGAGAGGCCTCTCACAGGATGGTAAAAACATCAAACATCCAGGCGTCCTTGCAGATGGCCAATTCTCTCACACCAGAAGCAACTTGCAGTTTCTCAAGTCACTTCTGACATGAAAAAAAGTTTTACAAGGTCTTTAGCCTTCTTTAGCCAAATAGTGCTGGTGCTTTATCAAACTACAACTTGTGTGATAGTTCAGGAAAATTGTGTGGGAACAAATGTTCATGGGGAAGCTTTGTGCATTTCTGCTTACTTCCATTCAGACTCTACAAGATGAAACAGAAGAGAATTATATGATATTTCACTATTTAAAATGTTTGGATTAGATAAACACAACTCCCAGTGACATTTCAGTTAAGGTCAAGCAGATGACAGATGCTCGCTATCGGCTTCCATTGAACATGGCCAGATCATGAGACTGGATGAAAATAGATAGCGATTTCTCCAGAGCCATAGGCATATTTCCATTGGTCATTTGCTTCTACGGCGCTTGAAAAAAATTAATGATTCCTACTCTTAATCAATTGCATGAGTCATTACGCTTACGATATAGGAGGAATCTGCGCAAAGAAGACACATTACCAGTGTTTGGGAGTAAAGGGCTTGATGGACTTTTGTAAATAAAGAGATGGCAAAAGTATGAAGGATGCATGAGGTTGTATTATCGCAATTATTTCTGCCATAACTATTGTTTATGAATTAACTTAGGATGCTTTACATTGTAGAATTAATGCAGTTTGAAACTACTTTATCTTGTATGAATCAATGCTATGGAATCTACCAGATGTCATTAGTTCAACAGGATTGGTTTTTACTCAAGGTTTTGCATATCCACACAAAGTCCTCAAATGTGTTCCTCATGGATATGGAGGTCTTATTCTGTAAAAGAGTCAAGATATGAGGAACATTTGGCTCTTCCATGATCTGTTACCATGGCCTGTGCTAATTGGGGCTGATGGGAATTGAAATCCAAAATAGTTGGAATTTCAAATAGCTCCCCTTCCTGAAATAAACAAATACATGTGCTTATCTATGTATTCCTATTGTTTCATCCAAGTGCTTTTATCACTAAGGACTACGGAGTCCGTGAATAGTATTTCTCATTATAAAGTGTGGTTTTTTTTATGTTTATCTGTGTTTAAGCTATGCAAACAGTTGCATCCATCAGCCTTTTGCCCTTTTGCGTTGCAAGCCCACTCATTACATCTCTGGTTGCCTCACACATTATTATCTGGACTTGCCAGCATCACTTCTGAATTACTCAGTTTTCTCATACCAATAAACTTTCAGTGTGAATGGGACTTCTCCATGAGTCATAATGAGTTCCTCTCCACTGACAATGGGTGATGACAGTTCAAAATACCTGTGAAGTGCAGGAAAAAGTATGACTACATAAAGGGACTGTTTGACTAACCTTATAAGAGGTTTTCTGTTGAATCTTGGGTCAGGAAAACCCAGCCTTGTGGGGAAATTAGTGGATAGATAACCCAATTGAGGTAGTCATGTTTAGGAGGATAGTTCTCTTAAAAGTACTGGAGTGACGTGAGTCCTTTCCAGATCTCACCCTGTCAAGCTTAGATCTAATAAAACATCTTTGCATTTTAACTTTTTGTGACCAGGTTTCTAGAGATATATCACTGAATACAAAAATCAGGCCTCTCCATGCCATCCTATTCCCTATTTCTATGTATAACTGTAAACACTGTAAAGAAAGCAGATAGAAAGAAAATGATTCATTTGAAATATGCTGCAGAAGAGTTGCATGGATACTGTGGATTGCTTAAAAAACAAATAAATGGTTTATGGAGCAAATCAATCTTTGAACCCAGCTTAAATGACAAAATGAACAAACAAATGGAGGTTGTCATATTTGGACATATCATGAGGTCGCACAATAAAAGACAATACTGATTAGTCAGGTAGAAGGAAGATGTGAACATGATGTGTGAGTGTGGGACCAGGGATGCAACTATTCTGTAGAGCTGAATTAATACAGATTGACACCACTTTAACGGCTTGTTCCAATGCTATGAAATCTTCAGAAGTTCTAGTTTGGTGTGGCACCTGCACCCTTTGGCAGAGTTGACTAAAGAGCCTGTAAAACTACAGCTCCCATGATTCCATAGCATCGAGCCATAACTGTCAATGTTGTGTCAAACAGCAATGATTCTACAGTCTATATGCACCCTAGGATTCTGGGGACCAAAGTTCAAACTCCCACTCAGCCCTATAGGTGACACTGTCTCAGCTTCAGAGAAAGGCAAGGGAAAAACTCTTCTGATGTTGCCAAGAAAACAATAGGCTCATCATAGGTTGGAAATGACTTGAAGGCACAAAACAACAACAACAACAACAACAACAACAACAAGGTATAAGGTAGGAAATGAGGAAGACTGCATAGACTCCATCAAGAAAGACATGGCCCTGAGTTTGCAAGACTTAAGCAGTTCTGTTGACAACAGAGTAAAGAGGTCTTGGAAGTCTCTCATTCAAAGTAGGTTTGATGGCAATTTACAACAAACAACAACACAGCAGAAGTGGCATTTATGACTGAACTGTATAGTAATGGAAACTCAACAACTTGAGTGAGTTGGCAATTAATAATCACAACAAGAAGTGAGAATTCCAGCTGGTCATGCAACCAAATAACTGCCAACACCTGCTGAAGTCCCCCCCCCCCCCCAACAAGCATTAAATAAATTACACACATGCATACATGTCCTGCTTTTCTGTATGGGCGATGCCTTCATTTTCCACTCTGGCAATCTGAAAATAGTTTGTATTTTAAATTGATGACATTTTTCTTGTGAGAAGTGACTTGAGAACATACTGCAAGTCACTTCTGGTGTGAGAGAATTGTCCATCTACAGGAGGGGTTCTCAATCTGTGGGCCCCCAGGTATTTTGGCCTACAACTCCCAGAAATCCTAGCCAGTTTACCAGCTGTAAGGATTTTTGGGAGTTGAAGGCCAAAACATCTGGGAATCCACAGGTTGAGAACCACTGGTCTACAGAGACATTGCCCAAGGGATGCTCAGATGTGTTACTATCCTGCTGGGAGGCTTTTCTCATGTCCCTACAAGCTAGAACTGACATACAGGAGCTCAGCCCCTTTTGTGGAATCGAACTACCAAGCTTCAGGTAACCCACCCAACCTACAAGTCAGCAGTTCAGCCGGCACAAGGGTTAACCCATTGTGCCACTGTGGCTCCTATAATCCTACGATGATAACTGATGAGGATAATGTTTTTAGCTTATGGTGTTTTCGTCTTTCTTTAAGATACTTCCGATGCCAAAAGAGGGCAAAGCAGCCTACAAGGCAGATAATACTGAAAACAGCAGCCCCTCTGAAACCATTTTGAGGAAAGCAATGCCAACTGCAATGAATTGGCAGGATCTCCCCTAGCACTGCCTGCCTTTTTGAGTGTGTGCAAAAGAGCCTTGCTTTTCAATGTGCCTGCATTTTTGACTGTGGGAAGAGGCTGGATGGCCATCTGTTGGGGGTGCTTTGAAAGTGATTTTCCTGCTTCTTGGCAGCGGGTTGGACTGGATGGCCCGTGAGGTCTCTTCCAACTCTATGATTCTATGATTTTATGACACATGACTCAGTATTGCCTTACATTTTGGAAAGGTGACGAAGCTTTTTTCCATGTGGTGCCTTAAGCATGTGAAGAGGCAATCTGGCGCAATGTAACCTGCACCACTGAGCATAGTCAGAGTGTCACTCACTCACTCAATAATGCTCCCTTTTTTGAGCATGTGGAGAATGGGACACACCTAGTATTGCCTTGACTGTTTCACAAGGGGACAGTGCCTCTGGATATTGCTTTGAGTAAGAGAACATCTTACCCACTTGGCATTTCTGAATATAGCAAGAGTGGGTCTCACGCTGCACTGAGCATGTGAAGAGTGTGCCAGTTTCGAATTCTGTTGTATGTTCTGGACTTGACTCAGGCCCCATCTAGGCTGCCGTATAATGCAGCCTGACATTGCACTATATTCAGGCATGGGCAAACTTGGGCCCTCCAGATGTTTTGGACTTCACCTCCCACAATTACTACCAGCTGTTAGGAATTGTGGGAGTTGAAGTCCAAAACACCTGGAGGGCCAAAGTTTGCCAGTGACTCCAACTATATGGTTAGTGTAACTGAAGTTTAATGCAGGACTGTTAGCACTCAAGAAAAAAGACAAAGGACCTTCCCACTCTGCCATTTAATGTGGTTTGAAACTTATATATGAGTCTACACTGGGGATATAATGCATTATACGGCAGTGTAGATGGGACCTTAGTCTACAGCTGGGCTGTAGCGCAGGCTGGTTAGTTCGAGGCCATCCCATGTCGGAGTGAGCACCTGACGATTAAAATAAAAAATAGCCCTGCTCATTGTTGACCTAAGCAACCTGAAAGATAGTTGCATCTATCAAGTAGGAAATTTAGGTACCACTATGTGGGGAGGCCAATTTAACTAATTTAAAAAAGGTAAAGGTTTCCCCTGACGTAAAGTCCAGTCGTGACCAGCTCTGGAGGTTGGTGCTCATCTCCATTTCTAAGCCGAAGAGCCGGCATTGTCCATAGACATCTCCAGATCATGTGGCTGGCATAACTGCATGGAGCGCTGTTACCTTCCCGCTGGAGCGGTACCTATTGATCTACTCAGATTTGCATGTTTTCAAACTACTAGGTTGGCAGGAGCTGGGGCTAACAGCGGGCGCTCATTCTGCTCCTGGGATTTGAACCTGGGACCTTTACGACACCATTAAATCGTCCAGCAGGATTTGGAATGAGGAAGTCGGCATCACAGTGGATGATGAAGCAGCTGCTTCCCCTGTGGCCGGAATCGAGCATCCCTTCAGGAAGCTGGAGAAGGTTAAATTGCCTCTGTGTCTTTCTCTGTTTCTATGTTCATTGAATGTTTGCCTTGTATGTGTACATTGTGATCCGCCCTGAGTCCCCTTCGGGGTGAGAAGGGCGGAATATAAATACTGTAAATAAATAAAATAAATAATACAGTACACTGAACATGTAATGCAGTTTCATGGCGCCATGAGGGGAGGAAAAGAGGCGTTTCCCGACAAATGCAGTCAAGCCTGCAGGTGGGTGACCGCAAATAACCCCGGGCGGCTGGAGGAAGGAGGAGAAAGAAGACAGCCGCCGCCTCCCCTCGCAGTTGAATTGGGCCATTCCAAGCCACGCCCCCGCCCTCATAATGGCGCACCTGCTCTCTCAAGCTCCCAGGAGGCACCAAAGACAAAATAAAGGGGGGTGCGTGAGGCGCGCCTACTGTACAGTGCAAGAAAAGCGCTGTCAGTGAATTGGGATCCTCCCAGCAGCCTGGCAGCAAAACAAGCGGGCATCCCCCGTTTCCCTTCGGAGGCTCGCTTCCACCTTCCTGCTCCCGGGGGAGAGCTGCTGCTTCATCTATTTTTGAAGCGGGGGGAAAAAGAAGGCTTTCAAGGTGCGCGCCTATTATTTTTTCATGCCTTCCCTCTTTAATGGAGAGAGCCTCCTTTCTTTCGTAAGAGCACTGCTCGGAAATTCAATCAAGAGGGGACTGGAATCCCCTTGGTGTCTGTCTTTTATTTATTTTTTTACCTATAGCTTTTCCTCCCCTCTCCTTTTTCAAATAGCGTTTGCTTTTTATAGAAGTTCTAGACAAAGATAAGATAGCAATAAATGAATACACTCAATAATCCCTGCTGGAGGGCATCCTTTTGAGCCCATCCTTGGCAAATCCCAGGCCAATTGGACAAGGAAAGAAAGAAAGAAGGAAGGAGAAAGACAGACAGATGTAATTTCCATATTTGAGAAGACATGATTTCTTTGAGGGGCAGATAAGGAAACAGACAGGAAGGAACTAAGGTGGTTGGTAGGTAGGTAGGTAGGTAAAGGTAAAGGTTTCCCCTGACGTTAAGTCCAGTCATGTCTGACTCTGGGGGTTGGTGCTCATCTCCATTTCTAAGCCGAAGAGCCGGCGTTGTCCGTAGACACCTCCAAGGTCATGTGGCCGGCATGACTGCATGGAGCACCGTTACATTCCCACTGGAGCGGTACCTATTGATCTACTCACATTGGCATATTTTCGAACTGCTAGATTGGCAGAAGCTGGAGCTAACGGCGGGTGCTCATTCCACTTGAACCTGGGAGCTTTCGGTCTGCAAGTTCAGCAGCTCAGTGCTTTAACACACTTGGCCACTGGGGCTCTCACCGGTAGGGTAGGAAGGGTCTTAATTATTACTGACTTCTATGGCACAGTGGGTTAAACCACTGAGCTGCTGAACATGCTGACCGAAAGGTTGGCAGTTCGATTCCAGGGAGCAGAGTAAGCTCCCGCTGTCAGCTCCAGCTTGTGCCAACCTAGCAGTTCAAATACATGAAAATGTGAGTAGATCAATAGGTACAACTGTGGCAGGAAGTGCTTCATGTAGTCATGCCGGCCACGTGATCTTGGAGGTGTCTATGGACAACGCTGGCTTTTCGGCTTATATAATGGAGATGAGCACCAACCCCCAGAGTTGGACAAGACTAGGCTTCATGTCAGGAGCAATGAACCTTTTACTTCTATTTGTTTATCTCTTGATTCTAATAATGTATTTTACTAGTCTCATTTGATGCACATTTCTTTTCTCCTTACTTCCTTCCTCTCTTTTTGCCCTCCAAAACAATAATGTATTTTGAAATATGGAAGACTACCTCTTGGACAGAAACCAAATACTATCACCCTTCACAAAAATAAGAAAGAATGTGTTGTTCACCATTTGGAGCCATGGAGGAGAACTAAATAATGTCCTGGACCTCAGCAGTATCTACCCAAACATCCAAGTCACCGTGGAAAAAGAAAATACAATTTCTAGATATTCTAGTCATCTGCAAAGCCAATCAACAATTGGGCCACACAGTTTACAGAAAATCTACACACAGTGATAAATATCTACTCCATCACCCAAGTCAAAAAAGAAGCACAATCAAAGCCCTGGCAAACCGGGCAAAAAGAATCTGTGGACGTTACCTCCTCCAAGGTGAACTGAACCACCTAAACTGGGCTCTACAGACATCAGAAGAACTGCAAGGCCAAGAACAAGCCATGAGAAAAAAGACAAAGATCCACTCAGAGGAAAAGTGTTCTTACCATACATCAAGGGAACTACTGATCGCAGAGGGAAGCTGATAAAGAAACACAGCCTACAAACTATCTACAGACACACTAAAAAAAATCCAGCAACAAATGTTATGTTCAGCAAAGGACAAGAGGGATCCTGTCACCTGTGCAGGAGTCTACCGTATACCATGCAGCTGTCGACAAGACTACATAGGGACCACCAAACGCAGCATTGCCCAGACACGAATCAAAGAAAATGAAAGGCTCTGCAGACTAACTTAGCCAGAGAAGTCAGCCATAGCACACCACTGGATTAACCAACCTGGACACAAAATATTATTTGAGAACACAGAAATGCTGGACCACTCTCACAACCACCATGTCAGACTACACAGAGAAGCCATTGAAATCCACAAGCATGTGGACAATTTCAACAGAAAGGAGGAAACCATGAAAGTGAACAAAATCTGGCTAGCAGCATTTTTAAAAAACTCTAAAATCTGGACAGTAAATAAAGAACAACACTCTGAAAACAGGAAAAATTCCAGACAGGAAACAATCAGGGCCAGCTAACACTCCCAACAAACAATTCCCCCAGGCAGGAAGCAGCCAGGCCTTGAAACTGCAAGGTTTTTCAATGCTGATCAAAGTGATCAAACCTCTGAGGATGCCTGCCATAGATGTGGGTGAAACATCAGGAGAGAATGCTTCTGGAACATGTCCTCACTCAATATTGTTCCCTTTTTTGAGAATGTGGAAGGTGCACATCACCTGTCATTTCCTGTATTGTTTCACAAGGGAAGAGTGAATCTTAATATTATTTTCAGTTTTGAGCAGATGACGAGAGCACCAGGGTGCTTCTCTGTACTGAGAATGTGAAAAGTGCACCTCAGTATTGTCTACATATTTGAGCATGTGAAGTGCGCATTTTGCTCATTCTTGGCAGCATTTCTTAGTTCGACTGCACCTCGCTCAGCAATGCTTGCCATATTTTTAGCAGTGTATGGACCTTAAGTAAATTCTTCCTCGGAATCATAGAATTGTAGAGTTGCCAGAGACCACAAGAATCATCTATTCCAACCTCCTGCCATGCAGGAAAACACAATCAAAACACTTACAACAGATGGCCATCTACTGCTGGACAGCTCTTACTGTCACTCACCATTGCTCACATCTTTGAACATATGAAGAGTGCACCCCTTCAGCATGGCCATTTTTGAGCATAAGTGCATTTCACTCAGCTTTGCTTCCATTTTTGAGCATGTGGAAATGTCAGGAGTACATGGTATGAACACACAAGCTTCTCTTCAATGTTGTCTTTTCAAGAATGCAGTTACAAGCTGAACGTCATTTATCCAGAATCCCCAAATACTCTAAACCTTAAAATTGTCCACATGGATAGCTGCAATAGTGAGACATTGGCTTTTGGATAGTTCAATATACACAACTTTATCTCATGCACAAAAATATTAAAAAATATTGTACACAAAAGTACTTCCAGGCTCCGTGGATGAGGTACATATGAAACAGAAATGAATGTCATGCTTAGACGTCTCCAAGATAGCTCATCATGTATGCATATACAAATACAAGTAATCTAAAATCTGCAAAAATCTGAAATCCAAAACACTTTTGGATCGCAAATACTCTGGATAAGGGAGACTCACTGTGTGCCACCGTCCAGGTAAAACTACGCTAGAGAAGGTTCAAAGAAAGCCCAGTCATATTTTTCAATCCCAGAGGAAGATGTGAAAGAAAGTTCACCATTTTCCCCGAAGTGTGCATGTGTGTGTGTGTGGTGTGTGTGTGTGTGGTGTGTGTGTGTGTGTGTGTGTGTGTGTGTGTGTGTGGTGATTTTTGGGGTGCATCTACACTGTAGAATGAATGCAGTTTTTTCACCATTTTATCTGTCATGGCTCAATGCTATGGAAGTTGTTGTTTCAGAAGGTCTTTTGCTGGTGCCTCACCAAACTACAGCTCCTAGTGCTCCATACCATTGAGCCATGGCAGTTAAAGTGCTGCCAAATTGCAATTATTTCTACATTGTATAATTCTAAGGGAGTAAATTCTTCCATAGAATCAAAGAGTCAGCAGAACCCACAAGGACCATCTAGTCCAACCTTCTGCCATCCAGGAAAACACAATCAAAGCACTCCCAACAGATGGCCATTCACTACCTAACAGCTTTGACTGTCAGGGAGTTCTTCCTAATATACCTCACAACTTTTGGGAATGCCTGCCATAAATGTGGGCAAAACATCAGGAGAGAATACTTTTGGAACATGGCCATACAGCCTGGAAAACACACAATAACCCTGTGGTTCCAGCCATGAAAGCCTTCGACAACACAGTTCTTCCTAATGTTTAGACGAAGTCTTTTTTCCTGCACTTTGATTCCATTGCTCCATTGTGTTCTTTCTCCTGAGCAGCAGAAAACAAGCTTGCCTCTCCTCAATGTGACATCCTTTCAGATACTTAAACATGACTATTGTGTCCCCTCTCGGCCTTCTTTTCTCCAAGCTAAGCCTACCTTGGATATGATGACTTCTGAAGTCTTTCTGTGGGGTTGAATTTAAATGTGAGAAGATAGGGAGACTCCATACTGCCGGGAACGGGGGTCTCAAAGGTGTGGGTAACTGTGTGGAGACCAGAGACCAATTTCCCATGTTGGCACCCTCTGAAGACTGACCCACCCGCATGTCCCCTCCCAACCTTCTCTCCTCCTAGTTAAACATACCCAACTCCCCAAGCCCTTCCTCATGGGGCATGGTTTCCATAGGTAAAGGTAAAGATTTCCCCTGACGTTAAATCCAGTCGTATCCGACTTTGGGGGTTGGTGCTCATCTCCATTTCTAAGCTGAAGAGCCGGCGTTGTCCGTAGACACCTCCAGGTCATGTGGCCGGCATGACTGCATCGAACACCGTTACCTTCCCGCCGGAGCGGTACCTATTGATCTACTCACATTGGCATGTTTTTGAACTGCTAAGTTGGCAGAAGCTGGAGCTAACAGCCGGCGTTCACGCCGCTCCCCGGGTTTGAACCTGGGACCTTTCGGTCTGCAAGTTCAGCAGCTCAGCGCTTTAACACTCTGAGCCACCGGAGGCTCCATGGTTTCCATACCTTTGATCATTTTGATTGCGCTTCCATGGACACCTTCTCCTTCCTAAGTTGTGTTGCCCAGAAGTGGGCAGGGTTATTCCAGGTGAGGTGTGACCCAGGCAGAAGGAAGTGGGCACTATGACTTCCCGTGATCTGGACACTACACTCCTTCTGATGCAGCCTAGAATCGCCTTGGCTTTTTTAGCTGCCTCATCACACTGCTGTCTTCCTCCCCCTCCTCCTCCTCCTCCCCGCATGGCTCCTTGCTGAGTGCTGAATCATCTGCGGCTTCCTTCGCCCAGATGTGCGCGGCTCCTCCGCCAGCTCCACCCCGATGGAGACCCTGCCGCGGTCGCGCGTGGGCCCTGGAGAGAGAGAGCCGAGCCTGGCTTCCCGCCGCGCCTTTTCCTCGCATGACAAAGGGAAAGGTCACCGGGGGCTCCCCACCCACCCTGCTCTTCTCTGCTCCCAGCTTGAGAGGCCTGGCGTGGCGACCCTCCGTGGTCATTCCTCTCGTGTCCATTTCCTCCTGATCCTTCCAATGGATCCAGATATCTATCTCGCCTCCTTCCTGAGCTGCTTGCTTGCCAGTGGGCAACCCCACGCAACGTTTCCCTTAGAAGCAATGCACTTTGACACTACTTGAACTGTCACGACTCCGCGCTATAGAATGAGGGGCGTTGCAGTTTGACACGGTCCTGAGTGTCAAGTGCACAGCCTTACCAAAGGATCCCATAGCATTGAGCCAGGGGTCAAACCGCATTGGTTTGTCAGTGTAGATAGACGCCAAGCTGTGGGTGTTAGCACCATGCCTTTCAAATCCACCCAGATCTTACCGGAAAGGCAGGTCGATTGGTTCACACGCGCGTACAAACACGCATCGCCCATAAATGCCGATAATAATAATAATTAGTCATCTGGAGCATCCTATTGGCAATATCAGCAATTTATCCGTAAATATCATCCCTCCCCATAATATTCCAAAGGTACCTGTCTGTGAAGCCTCGGGAAATCCTCGTCCGCTCCTTGCACCCGTTTTTTCGCCTCTCCAGCTGCTTTCTCCCCTCCCTTCCATTCAATCCCTCGGTGGTCCCGCCCCCCTCCTTGAGCGATGGCTGAGCGAGCGAATCCGTGCGCCCCTGAGTACCAGTGGCCTTATCTCGTCTGGGCCAATGGGAGGCAAGGCTCGCTCCCGCACACCTTGGAGCATCACAAGCCCCGCGGGGGGTGAGGAGAAGGAGAACGTGAGAAAGGCTGCTGGAGGGAAAGGCAGGCGGCCAAGAAGGAGGGGAAGGGGTTAAAAGAAGGAGATGTCATGGCAGGAGGAAGAACCGTTTGGATAGGTCGGTGCATCTGCACTGTAGAATGGATGCAGTTTGGCACTACTTTCATTGGCATGGCTCAGTGCCAGTGGAATGATGGGAGCTGTAGTTTTACAAGGTCTTTATCCTTCTCTGCCAAAGGGTGCTGGTGCCTCAACAAACTAATCAATCCCAGGGTTCTAATTCCCAATTAGTTTATTTAATGGGATTTCCCAAATTTCTTTTTTTTAAAAAAAGTCAAATTGTCCATATCTTTGATCTCCATCTCATTATTTCTCCACTAGCTGTGCTCGGCCACGCATTGCTGTGACGAACTGTGGTGGTATGGGAAAGCAAGTAGAGTTGGTTCTCACTTATCCAACATAAACAGGCCGGCAGAATGTTGGATAAGCGAATATGTTGGATAATGAGAGATTAAGAAAAAGCTTGTTAAACATCAAAATAGGTTATGATTTTACAAATTAAGCACCAAAACATCATGTTATACAACAAATTTGACAGAAAAAGTAGTTCATTACACATGAATGCTATGTAGTAATTACTGTATTTACGAATTTAGCACCAAAATATCACGATATATTTAAAACATTGACTACAAAAATGCGTTGGATAATCCAGAACGTTGGAAAGTGAGTGTTGGATAAGTGAGACTCTACTGTATTGAGGAATTGGTGATACAGTAGAGTCTCACTTATCCAACGTTCTGGATTATCCAACGCATTTTTGTCAATGTTTTCAATGCATTGTGATATTTTGGTGCTAAATTCGTAAATACAGTAATTACTACATAACATTAATGTGTAATGAACCACGTTTTCTGTCAACAGGGAGCACCTCTCAGCAGTATATCCATATCTAGGGCCTTCAGTGGTTACTGGTCAGGATGCCAATATATCATCCCAATGTCAGAGACATACTGTATAGCAGATCAGCAAATCATCAATTACACCCGATTTAACCTACACTTTAAAGTTGCTATCCAGAGTGCTGGAGAAAAGGTTCAGCATCTTTTAAAGTTCTGACTAAAACCCAAAGCAGATTAACTGCTTAATTACACTGATGCCACCAGCTGCCACAGAATAGGTAATCACTAGGCCATTCTGGGAACAGAACATTAGTCTAGTATGTACACACCTCTGTCCTGACCCTGTAAGATACTCTTCTTAATGTTTTTCCTCAGGCAGTTTTTAAAATGTGGCCAGATACATTTACAAGGGTCCAATGACTTTTAGGCACATGATTAACTATATGAAATCTCCACATTCAGAGGTAGCATGCAACTGAAGTGTACTTGCTGGGAAGCAACAAGGAGGGAAGGCGGTGGCCTTTTTATTTTGCTTGGGTTTTCCCAGTACTTATTTGGCTAGCCACAACTAAGAACAAAATATTGGGTGATACATACATTTGGTGTTGATTCAGCCAGGCTTTTCTTATGCTCTATGAATACTTAGCATATGGAATCCACAACCACATTTTGGAGACTTAGAAATCAGAAGACAACTAAAACTTGTAGAGATAGTTATAAAGGAACTAAGCAAGTTTCTCAAGTACAAAGATATATTATTGAACACTGAAGTTAGGGTTATCCAGACTAGAGTATTTCCTATTTCTAGGTATGGATGCAAACATTGGATCATTTTTGAAAAGGCATGACTTTTTAGAGATCAGAACCTTTTGGAAAACCAGAATCTCCATAACCTTTTGGAGAAAAATGGAATTCACAACCATTTGAAACTCATAGCCTTTTGTAAAAGTATGATCTTCCAGAGAAGAGCCAAAAACTCGTTTAAGATCTTCTCTTCAGTGGTATATTAACCACATGTACTTATGCAAGGTAATCTGGCTTTTCACTTGTTTCACTAGGTTGTCTCTGATCTGTTAGGAACAGAGATTATGCCAATGCACAAAATATAGCAGCTCTTCAGAAGTGTTTCTTTCAGTGCCCAAAAACATATACCTGCCCATAAAATATCTTGTTTCTATATCATGCTCTCAGGAGACAAAAATAAAGTAGACTTCATTAAAAGTAACATATCTGGTTTACTCACAACCTTCATGTATTCAGCATACAGGTACATAACTTGTCAATCCAGTTACAGATAGGTTTGAAGTTGTTTCTCTGTGTAGATAACACAGAGCATCTTATAATCTTAAGAGTCCATAGTCTACATGGCATCTCATCGAGTCTGTGCTCTAATGAAATCTAAGCTCTAAAGCATCTCATGGCTAAGGAATTTCTTTGTTCGAAAATGGCATCTCAGCTCAGAGCAGTCCCAGATCTGATCATGTGGTCTGCAGCCCCTCCCACAACCTCAAGAAACTAGAGTAAAGGGAAAGCTGCATACCAAAACATACATATACAATACAGTAAACTAACAGAATCATATATGAACAAATTACTAATGGAGACTTGAAGAAGGCTGATATTTTCAACAACCATGGAGATCATTGATAAGTAGATAAGTAGATGATCAATTAATCTGAAATGTGCTGGAGGGAAGTTCTATGAAAATCACTGCCAAAAAGACAAATCAAGAGCAAATTAAGCCTGAACTCTCACTAGAGGCCAAAATGACTAAACTGTGGCTACTGTATTTGGGCACATCATGAAAAGAAATAACTCATTAGAAAAGATGTTAAAGCTGATGGCAGTAGAAAAAGAGGACCACATTAGACATGGATTGTTTCAGTCAAACAAGTCATTGATTTGTTCAGTTTGTATGGCCAGAGATTTGGAGGTCTGTCACTCATTTGTTATTGGTTATTGCACATTACTAATTCTCTTTGCTTTTTAAAGCATTTTAAGCTCTCTGGATTCTGTAGGTTGGAGACATAACACTTCAAGTGGTATAGCTATGCCTATAGATGCACTCATACCCTGATTGAACTAAGTTTATATAAACTAAAAATAGGCTTTTATATCAAAGTTTTCAATGTTCAATCACTCTTTGAAATAGTCCTGTAAAGTAGGTCAGATAATAGGACAATCCATGTACTGCAGATTGGGGAACAAGACGCTGGGAGAATAATAGCTTTATATCCATGAAAGGGAAAGTTGGGAGACATTTAAATCCCCGATTAATAGAACATCGTTTTGCTGGTCGCCAACACTGCCTCTGTGCAACTGCTAATTAGTAAAACATAAACCAAATAACCGGAGATCTTAATCACCAATCTCCTGCTTAATATCTTATTTGGCCCTGAGAGACTCTGCTGCAGTATCTGTGTGCAGTTCAGATAAAGGAAGTATCTGGGAAGCGAAAAAAGATACAAGAGTCAAGAAAGGATTTAGCTCCAGCGTGCGTGAGTCTTTTCACCCCTGAATGTGTCTTCATTAAACAGTTGTGATTAACATTAATAGTTCTGTGGTTCAGGGATTCTGGGAGATATAGGCTGTATCTACACTGCCATATAATGCAGTTTGGAATTGCATTGTATGGCCAGTGTGGTCCCATATAATGCAGTTTAACTGCATTGAACTGCATTATATGGGTCTACACTGACTACATAGTTCAACCCACCACACCTGAATGATCAAAGTTTGAGAGCTACTGCACTGGAGAATTCAAGCCTCCCTCCCTAAACTACAAATCCCAGGACTCCAGAGACAGGAGCCATGACTGATAACATGGTATCAAACTGCTTTAACTGTGCAGTGTGGATCCCACAGAATCATAGATTTATATAGTTGGAAGAGGACTCATGGACCATCTAGTCCAACTTGTTGCTCAGTGTAGGTTCCCCAGCAGGTAGTTGTCTGGCCTTGATTTTGAAGGTATGTCCAGAGAAGGAAATTTCACCATTTCTAAAAGGTTGGTTCAATTGCTGAACTCCTTTTACTATCTAATTGTCCCTTCTCTCTGTGATAGCCATTGATGTACTATTTAAAGAATGCAGTCATGTCACCTCTCAGTCTTCTCTTCACCAAGCCAAACATTCCCAGCAATGTTCAACCTTTCTTTGGATGTTTGGTCTCCATGCCTTTTAGCATACTTGTGGCCATTTCCTGAACCTGCTCCAACTTAATGTGAGGTGCCCAGAATGAAATGAAGTATTTCAGAGAAGGACTGACCACCAGTGCAGAATATTGCTGGACTTATATTTCCTTCTGCTTACAAACTATTTTTCTAATGCAGATTAAATAGCAGCTTTGTTGCTGCAGCAATATACTTCTGGCTCATGTTCAATTTATTGATGAAGAAATTTTTGCATTGAGTTCCTATGAGGAAAGAAGGGGAACACACTGAGACAATAATAGCAGATGTATGCGTGTAGTGGGAAACTAGTGTTGTGTAGTGATTTGAGTGTGTGCATGTGTGCCTGCAAGTCACTTGTTGACTCATGATGACTTCATGAATTTTATAGGGCTTTCTCGAACTCAGAGGTGGTTTTATAAATTCCTTCCCCTCAAATAAAACCTATAGCACTTGGTATCTCTTAATGGTCTCCCTTCTAAGTTCTAACTAGCTTAGCTTCCAAGAGCAGGTGAGATCTGATATCTTTAAGGTAGTGTGACCAGGGCCATACTACCCTGAACACACCTTATTTCGTCTGATCTTTGAAGCTAAGTAGTGTCAGGTCTGGATAGTACTTGGATGGGAGACTGCCTGGGAATACCAGGTACTGTAGGCTAACAGATAATAATCACCATTACCTTGATGACATTTTTGGTGTAGATGTCAGCTGATATAATGTGATCCTTTATGCACCCAGGTTTACAAGCTGCACTTTTCCATTTTTCAAACTTCGCTAGTGTGGTAATTGTGACATCTTGAATGACAAGCACGTAGTCCCCCTCCTCCCAACTATCTGTTGTAGAACTATAGTGTGAAAAATATGCTTGTTTTCATGTCTGTTTCTGTATCTCTCTTCTTCAAAGCATTTGTGTGCTTATGTGTTTGGAAGTTTCAGTTTGTATTTGTGTACAGGCGTACATCTGCTGGTGTATCTGTTGCATATGGCAATGAAGAGAAAGGCAAAATAGATAATTTCCTGTCATCTCTGGGAACTAAACTGAGCTCTGCCCAAGGGCATCGGCAAAGGGTAACTGCAACTGCTTTAATCTATCCCAGGCTGATGGGGAAAGGAGGAAGAAAACAAAGGCATTATCATGCCAAGGCTGAGAAAAGGACACACTGCAATTGGTGGCCTTGAAGCCTTCATTCTTTGTTTATCAGGAGCAGCAAGTCCCCATTAACACACACATATGTGCACGCTCTCTCTCTCTCTCTCTCTCTCTCTCTCTCTCTCTCTCTCTCTCTCTCTCTCTCTCTCTCTCTCTCTCTCTCTCTCTGGATGGCCATCTGCTCTCCTGCACCCTTATTTCGCTCCTTAGTGATTCCTGCTGATAATGAAAGGGGATGTGCACAAGACTATGTTGGGTAGATTAGCTGCTCTGAATTTTGCATTACTCATGGACATATTAGCAACCATTTAATGATTGGTACGTGCTGGACTCCAGACAAGGCAAGAGCAGGAACCAAGCATCCTTGTATAGAGACAATGCTTATTACAAAAGTCTAGGTTTCCCAGGTCAGGATCATTCCAGTCTGGAGATCTGTGTATCATCCCTGATGATGTCTTGAGATAAAGCCTGGTGATGCAAGCATGACATCACCAGAGGTGTAACCAGCTTCCTAGGTAACCACTACCAAGGGTATTATCTATAAAGGACCTTATTTTGGACTTTATCCTGACTTTGTTTGATGTGCTTTATTCTGCTTAACCTGTGCTGCAATGTTCTTTGGTAACATGTGTAATAATAATAATAATAATAATAATAATAATAATAATAATAATAGCAACATTAATAATAAAAACTTTAATTCTTACTCTCCTCTCCTTGTGGCTCGAGGTGGGTTAAAGCATATTTAAAACATTGTGAAGATTCTATAAATACACATATTAAAATGTATTTCTATAGAATATACATATTAAAACATACTTCTATAAAATATATTATATATATATATATATATACACAGAACAAAGACTAAACACAGGGCATGAGTTTAAAATTCATAATTAAAGCTGCCTAGGTAGGCCTGCCGGAAGAGATAGGTCTTTAAATTGCTTTTAAATTCTGACATCTTATTTAGTTGTCAGAGCTCTTCTGGCAGGTCATTCCACAGTTTTGGGGCAGGCAATGAAAAGGTCCTTTGAGTGACAGTCGCCAGTTGGGTTCTGCCTGTCTGGAGTAGCTGCCCCCAAGAGGACCTCAGTGTGTGGGGCAGATTGTACAGGAGAAAGTGATCCTGTTGGTAGCCAAACCATGTAGCGCTTTAATGGTCAAAACCTTGCTCAGAAACTAATTGGCAGACAGGGAAGTGATTTTAGTACAGCTGTAATATGTTCATTCCTGAATGTTCCTGTAACCAATCTGGCTGCTGTATTTTGAACCAGCTGGAGTTTCTGAACTTGGTACAAAGGTAGACCTATGTAAAGCACATTGCAGAAGTCCAACCTTGAGGTTACCAATGCATGCACTACCATTTTCAGGGCCCCCAAATCTAGGAAGAGGTGAAACTGGTGGATCAGCCATAACTGATAGTAAGCACTCCTGACTGTTGCATCTACCTGGGCTGACATTTGGAGAGACGTACTCACAAGCTGTGAACTCCCAAGCTGTGTAACCCCATCCAGGACTGGTCGACACACCTCCATCCCCAGATTAGAACCCCTACTGGCAAGCACCTATGTTTTGTCTGGATTCAGTGTCAATTTGTTTTTCCTCAGCCAGCCCATTACCTCCTCCAGGCATTTGTTCATAGGCGGCATGCTATCCTTACTTGAGACTGTTTTTGAAGGCATGGAGAAAAATATTTGGGTGTCATCAGCATAATAATAATAATAATAATAATAATAATAATAATAATAATAATAATAAAACTTTATTTATACCCCGCCACCATCTCCCCAACGGGGACTCGGGGCGGCTTACATGGGGCCTTGCCCAGGACAATACAATGTAAACAGCATATAGAAGAACAGCACAACACAATACAATAAGCAATACAGTAAATAATATCCATTACAAAAGAAAACAAGGAGACAATGAAAACAAGGGCAGACCACATGAACATTAAGTTAAAACTCGGGGTGAGAAAGACATAAAAATAAAAACCAAAGCATACTGATAACACCCCACCCATGCCTTCTGATTATCTCTCCCAGAAGTTTCATGTAAATATTAAAAGCACTGGGGATAGAATAGCACCATAGCAGTCTCAGCTCTGTATCCTGCTCTGAAGCTGATTTGAATGGGTCAAGGAAGTGTGTTTCATCCAAGACTACCCTATCTAGCCATTGCAGTTTGAAGGTAGTTTCAAACTACATTATATGGTCAGTGTAGATGTATTTATTTTCTTTATTTTCCAGTATTTTCTGTTATAAGAATTGGCGAGATCAAGGTAATGTCTTTGGTTGGCCACCCTATTCCACCACTGATCTCCTTAGGGTTGCCAAATCTCAGGATCCCTAAGTTCCCAGTTTTCATGTGTTATCCAGTGGTAGGCATTGGCAAGGATTCAAATTCTCCAGTTTTGATTAAGCAGCAATCATATTTGCTCCCAGCTTATGCTTCATGCACACACACAATTGTTCTGGTTCATATATTTTCAAATTGAAACACTTGATTAAAATCTGTTATAGTCATTTAAAAGTCTCTGCCTGACCAGAGATTTTCATTCATGCAGTTTGGTCTCTTATCTGTAACTGACCCAATGAAAAGTGGAGGATTTGAACTTTCTCTGAAGGGCCTCCTTTGAAAATCTCAAAGCAGAGAAAAATCCAGCTGAGAGAATATAGTTCTTTAGACACCCCACATGCAAGTGATATTTCAGTCTGATTCTTACTTAGCCAAAGCAGCCTCAACTAGACATGAGAGGAGAATATCAATAGGCTCCTGTAAAAACCAAATTTGATATAAAAACACCACAAAATGGTGAAGTAATTTGAGTGTTGTTCTATGATTAGGTTGGAATTTCTGCCTTGTCAAGGCAATTCATTAGGTGACAGTGGTTGCATCACATGCTCTCAGCCGCAGAAAACCCTCGTCATAGGCTTGGAAATGACTTAAAGGAAAACAACAACAAACAACAAAAGTTAGAAAAACCATCATGGTTATGGTGGTGGTAGTGGACAAGGAAAAGTATCAATTGATTGAAATTCATTGAAATTTGAGCTTACTCAAGAGTAATACACTGTGTAATGATGAGCAAGAGGATCTTCTCTACTCTGGTACATTTCAATTTGTTTTAATTGTGTAATGTTTGATAGGTTTTCAGACGGTGCATTTATACCACATGTGTCAAACTCAAGGCCCACAGTCCGAATCCAGCCCACCATGTCATTTTATGTAGCCCTCCAGATTCAGGACTACAACTCCTGTATTTCTCATCCCTAGACATTATGACTAGACCTGATGGGAGTTGTGATACAATCACATCTGGAAGGCTGCAGTTTGTCTTGTTTAGTTAGGATGATGGGACTGAATTTAGATACAAGGTTTGTAGATGTGATATCTGACTTTAAAATGTCATTTAACCTTTCCTCAACCTCAGAGTGATAAGTGCTGTTGGGATGCAATTCCCATTATCCACAGTATGCATGGCAGATAATCAAAAGTGATGGGAGTTGGCATTCAATAGCATCTAGGGACTCAAACTGTGGAAAAACTAAAGAGCACCAACTACCATGTAAAAAAATATAGTTTGTCCTCTGTATCCATGGATTCTCCGTTCATAGATTCAACTTCTCTTTGAAGACAGCCATAAGGCTGATGTGGTCCTCGATAAAAATGAGTTTGACACTCCGATCTATACAGTAGAAATAATGCAATTGAGGTGACATAGAAGTCTGTTGTTGTTGTTGTTGTTGTTGTTGTTGTTGTGTGCCTTCATGTTGTATCTGACTTATGGTAATCCTAAATTGAATCTATCATGAGACTTTCTTGGTAGGATTTGTTCAGAAGGAGCTTGCCTTTGCCTTTCTCTGAGGTTAATCAACGTGGATTTCATGGCTGAGAAGGGATTTAAACTAATGTAGCCCAATGCTTAAACTACTACACCATGTTGTCTATTAAATTACTGTTTTATGTTATTAAATTTTTAAAACGGATTTTTCTGTATGCAATCTTGAGATTTTGTGACACCGGGCATACCATAAATATTTTAATGAATTAATAAGTAGTTAATTAACTCTGCTAATCAGCCAGTTAAATTACTAGCACACATGTGGAGTCTAAATTCTGTAGTCAACAAAAACTGCTTTAGAATCTTGCTTATTTAATCCCATGGAGTATAGAGGTGGGAGTGATAGGCAGACCGTTAAAGTATTCTATATATGTTCTGTGGAACTCCACTACATATTGCCTGGATTCAGTCATGGCATTGATAAGCCATGTTAAATCAGTCCAAAAGCCTGCCTACTTCAACATTTTGTTTAGACCAGGTAGGCTGTTAGGAATTGTGAGAGTTGAAGTCCAAAACACCTGGAGGGTCGAAGTTTGCCCTTGCCTGGTTTAGACAACAGCCAATTGGCACCCTATGCAAAGCCCAGCTCTGCCCTAGAATCATAGAATCATAGAATAGTAGAGTTGGAAGAGACCTCATGGGCCATCCAGTCCAACCCCCTGCCAAGAAGCAGGAAGTCGCATTCAAAGCACCCCCGACAGATGGCCATCCAGCCTCTGCTTAAAAGCCTCCAAAGAAGGAGCCTCCACCACAGCCCGGGGGAGAGACTTCCAGTGTCGAACAGCCTTCACAGTGTGGAAGTTCTTCCTGATGTTCCGGTGGAATCTCCTTTCCTGTAGTTTGAAGCCATTGTTCCGTGTCCTAGTCTCCAGGGCAGCAGAAAACAAGCTTGCTCCCTCCTCCCTATGACTTCCCTTCACGTATTTGTACATGGCTATCATGTCTCCTCTCAGCCTTCTCTTCTGCAGGCTAAACATGCCAAGCTCTTTAAGCTGCTCCTCATAGGGTTTGTTCTCCAGACCCTTAATCATTTTAGTCGCCCTCCTCTGGATTCTTTCCAGCTTGTCAACATCTCCCATCAACTGCGGTGCCCAGAATTGGACACAGTATTCCAGGTGTGGTCTGACCAAGGCAGAATAGAGGGGGAGCATGACTTCCCTGGATCTAGACGCTATTCCCCTATTGATGCAGGCCAGAATCCCGTTGGCTTTTTTAGCTGCTGCATCACATTGTTTGCTCATGTTTAACTTGTTGTCCACAAGGACTCCAAGGTCTTTTTCGCACACACTGCTGTCAAGCCAGGCGTCCCCCATTCTGCATCTTTGATTTCCATTTTTTCTGCCGAAGTGAAGTATCTTGCATTTGTCCCTGTTGAACTTCATTTTGTTAGTTTCGGCCCATCTCTCTAGTCTGTCAAGATCGTTTTGAATTCTGCTCCTGTCTTCTGGAGTGTTAGCTATCCCTCCCAAGTTTGTCATCTGCAAACTTGATGAACCTGAGATCCCAAAGTCAACTTTTTGGTATCAGAGCAAGTAAATGTTCAAAGCTTATCCTCTGAGGATTTTAACACCATTTCTGGTGGTGGCTGCTACTGCATCCTGTGGCAATGATGAATTACATGGTTTAAGTAGGCAGTATATTTTTTAAAAAAGCTCTTTCTTGTTGTTGTTTACCTTTATTTCTACTTTATGGCAACCCTAAAATGAACCTATATTGGGTTTTGCTGAGGAAATGTGTTCAAAAGAAGACAAGATTTACTTTCTTCTGAGGTCAAGAGAGAGTATGTGTTGCTCAAGGTCACTCAGTGGGTTTCCATGGCTGAGCACAGATTCAAATTGCGGCCTCCCAGACTCCTAGTCCAATATATACCATATTGGCTCTTAGGGGTCCACCACACCTGCTATAAAATCACTGTCATATTGACAGTTTTATATCACAACCACAGTGCACTATGTCAATATCATTTCCATGGTCATCACAACCCCTTGATTCATTTCTTGATTCATCACCTGAATCTCAGGATCCATATGTGCAACTCTGGGATTTATTGCTGCAATGTGCAAAGGGTATTGAAGCAGGAACAGAAATTAAGCTGATTATATAAACTTGCTTCTTTTTTTTGAGCACAAGTCGGGGTGTGCTGAAGTCAGCATTTTCCTTCTTCATAATGCTTGTGTGTTCTGCTTTATGCATTCCATTTCCTGTGTAACGTTTTCCTAGCTTAACCAAATGCCTGCATAAGCTGCCCAAGGGGCATGAAAAGGCTGGTGCTCATTCTTAACACCTGTTGCAAGTCTGTGCCAGTTTTGGGGGTTGCATGACAACTTCTGAGCACAACAGAATGAAAAAAACTTATATGTTGTTTTTTTCTTATGAAAACCAAGGATCTATAGGGAAGATGAGGGATTTGTTGTTTATTTGTTCAGTTGCTTCCGACTTTTTGTGACCTCATGGACCAGCCCACACCAGAGCTCCCTGTCAGCCGTCACTGCCCCCAGCTCCTTCAAGGTGAAGCCAGTCACTTCAAGGATAGCATCCATCCATCTTGCCCTTGATTGGTCTCTCTTACTTTTTCCTTCCATTTTCCCCAGCATCATTATCTTCTCCAAGCTTTCCTGACTTCTCATTATGTGGCCAAAGTACTTCATTGTTGCCTCTAATATCCTTCCCTACAGTAAACAGTCAGGAATTATTTCCTGGAGTATGGACTGGTTTGATCTTCTTGTGGTCCAAGGCACTCTCAGAATTTTCCTCCAACACCACAACTCAAAAGCATCTATCTTCCTTTGCTCAGCCTTCCTTATGGTCCAGCTCTCACATACAAAGGTAATTACAGAGAAAACCATTGCTTTAACTATGCGGACCTTCGTTGCCAGTTTGATGTCTCTACACCAGTGGTTCCCAAACTTATTTGGCCTACCGCCCCCTTTCCAGAAAAAATATTACTCAGCACCCCCTGGAAATATTTTAAATTTTTTTAATAGCAATTAAACAGAAAGATATATGTATTAATGTTTCTATCTTTTTCATAAAATATAGTAAAGAAAGGTGTAAATTAGAAACATTGAAGTTTGTAATTATAAAACTATTTTTTTGAACTCAGAATAGAAAGGTAATCCAAAAAAAGTTAAAACATTCAAAATCTAACCTGTGGCCATCACCGCCCCCTGGATCACTGCAGCGTCCACCAGGGGGCAGTAGCGCCCACATTGGGAATCACTGCTCTACACTATTTTATTGAGATCGGTCATTGCTCTCATCCCAAGAAGTAAATGTCTTCTGAGTTCATGGCTGCAGTCTGTGTCTGCAGTAATCTTGCGCTTAGAAATACAAAATCTGTCACTGCCTCCAGATTTTTCCCTCTAATTGCCAGTTATCAATCAGTCTGGTTGCCATAATCTTGATGTTTAACTGCAACCCGGCTTTTGCACTTTCTTCTTTCACCTTGGTGAGAAGGCTCCTCAACTCCTCCTCACTTTCAGCCATCAGAGTGGTATCATCTGCATATCTAAGGTTGTTACTGTTTCTTCCAGCAATTTTAACTCCAGCCTTGGATTCATCAATACCTGCACTTTGCATCATGTGTTCTGCGTACAAGTTGAATAGGTAGGGTGAGAGTAGCCATGCCATATTCCTTTCCCAATCTTGAACCAGATCAGGGTATTGCCCTACAAATAAGAATTCTTCCTCCCAAGGGAATTTCCCTTCAACCCTCCAATTCTGAGCATTACAAAGAGTTAGGCAATTAAATTAATTCACACTTAGAACTCTTGTGTCTGCATTCACTTGGTCTCATTGCCTGGCATCTTTTTGGTTGTCAAAATTCTTAATACTCAACTGAATTTTTACATTACTCCAATGTGAGATATTTGGAGATTAAAAGAAATTTTATTGGGTAAAATATTTGTTATTGGGCAAAGTATACATCCTTCACATATCCTGGGAATGCTTTAAGATGCAGTTCAGCAGATAAAACTGAAATCAAAGAATGGAGGTCTCACTGCTCCATCAAGTGGAGAAATGGAGGAAAAATGGAAGGAAAATACATTACATTGAGATCACTTAGGGACACCTTTAAACTGACCAAAATATTACAGATTTTGTTCCTGTTCTTTTTCCTGTTTTTATTCAAGTTGATCATTTCTTTTTCTTTTGTAGTTTCTTTTTTTTTTTACTAGAAAAGTGAGGGGTAGGGGGGAAAGGGAGGAATAAAGAAATTGTTTGGAGATTTTTATTTATTTATCTGTCAGAAGTGAATTGAGAATACATTTATAATGTATAGAAAAACCACAAACATAGTTAAAAACTTGGCATTATGCTAAATTTTCTTTGACAAGAAGCTGGCCACTTGGAGTGCCTCTGGTGTTGCTGTAAGAAGGTCCTCCATAGTGCATGTGGCAGGGCTCAGACTGCATTGTAATAGGTTTGCTCTTCTCCACACTCGCATGTCATGGACTCCACTTTGTGTCCCCATTTCTTCAGGTTGACTCTGCATTTCATGGTACCAGAGCACAATCTACTCAGCGCCTTCCAAGTTGCCCAGTCTTCTGTGTGCCAAGGAGGGAGTTTCTCATCCGGTCTTAACCACAGATTGAAGTTCTGGGTTTTTACCTGCCACTTTTGAACTCTTGCTTGCTGAGGCATTCTTGCGAGTATCTCTGTAGATCTCAAGAAGCTATTTCTTGATTTAAGGCGTTGGCTTAAGTTTGGGGATAATACATTTGTTATTGGTTAATTGCATCTTTACAAATGTCTAATATGGTGCAAGGAGAAAACAAAGAGGATGGGGGTTGCTAGGGTATGGGGAGTTCTTTTTTCAAAGTTATCATTATTACAACTAAATCTTCATCTGGCTCTTTAACACGCATTTAGTAAAATAGTGAAAATTTCAACAATTTTCATTTTAAGTAATTTGATTATATTTTTTTTCATCTTTTCCTATTGTCATTCATTATCTGAAAAACTGAAATACTCCAAATTGACTATTCAGGTGGCAGACATAGTAACACCTTCACTTTCAGATGTTTCCATGCACAGAAACTTTGTTTTGTGTACAAAATTATTTAAAATATGGTATAAAATTACATTCAGGTTATGCACAGAGGGTATATATGAAACATAAATGAATTTTGTGTTTAGGACGAGGTTCCATCTCCAGGATATATCATCATGTACATGAAATGTGGAGTCCCCAGATGCGCAGCGGGTTAAACAACTGAGCTGCTGAACTTGCTGAAGGTTGGCGATTAGATTACGGGGAGCAGGATGAGCTCCCACTGTTAGCCCCAGCTTCTGCCAATCTAGCAGTTTGAAAACATGCAAATGTGAGTAGATCAATAGGTACCACTCCGGTGGGAAGGTAACAGCGCTCCATGCAGTCATGCCAGCCACATGACCTTGGAGCTGTCTATGGACAATGCCCGCTCTTCATCTTAGAAATGAAGATGAGCACCAACCCCCAGAGTCAGACTTGACTAGAATAAATGTCAGAGGAAAACCTTTACGTTTACCTTACATGAAATGCAGGTATTCCAAAATGTGATTTTCCCCCCCTAAAATCCCAAACACTTTTAACCTCAATCATTTCAGATAAAAGGGATACTCAGTCCTGGGATACTGCTGTAAAAAGTCCTTGATTCTATAACAAGCTAGAAAATATTCTAGGATAAACAAAACAGGTCTGGATATCCAAAACAAAATCAGAAAGAACAGGAACAAATTCTGGGACTTTCTGGTCTTTTCAAAACGGTCTGGATGCACCTTTAATTAAATTAGATGTAAGGGGTTCTTCAGCAGAACTGAAGTTCAATAGCTTCCCTGGGTAGAGACTGTTTCTAAGCAAACCTCACCCAGCTTTTTCCCCTATTTTCATTTTCATCCTTAGTAAATCTCTTTTTGAGCATGAGTTGCTGCTGCTGGATGCTTTTACCACAACCTATTATCATAGGGCATTTGTCACTGCTTTCCACAAAGGGGAGAAAAACTTGACCAACACTTGGAACAAATCTTTTGCAGATTACACATCTCATAATCTCCCAGTTGGCCATGGAGAATTCTAGGCATTGCAAAAGATTAGCTAGAACTGCCCATTTGAGATAATCTCAAACTCTGAGATTTCCGAGGCCCCTTCTACACTGCCTTATCTCCCAGGTTCTGATCTCAGATAATCTGTTTTAGACTTCATTATATGAGTCCCCACTGCCAGATAATCTGGGATCAGATCCTGGGATATAGGGGCAGTTTAGAAGGGGCCTGAGTCAAAAGGGTGACTTTTGGTGATGTCATTGAGCAATGTGCTATTTTTTGTGCTGACAATTTGTCATTCAAACACAGACACACACACACACACATACACACACACACACACACACACATCTTATTATCAGTGCTAGCTGCTTCAAAGGCTCAAAGGCTGCAGAGACTTCTACTTCTGCTGCTGCTGTTGTTAGAGACCTTCCCCCCTGGAGGCATTCTTGTTATTGCAGCTGCTATTCACCACCCACTGCAGTCACTGCTTATTCTCACTGCCCAGTGCTTCCCGGACTGCTCAGCTGTCTGCATCTCGGCATTGCTGCTGCCCCGACTGCCCTGGTACCCTCCAGCATTTCCACCTTGCTGCTGTGGGGAGTAATGTGACTACTGGAGCATTGCTATTGTCCACCATTGCAAGAATTTTGTTGTGGCCTTTAAGAACTACAGCTTACCATTGCTGTTAGCAGCACTGGGGTTTTCTACATTGCCTATCCTCCTAAAGGACACAGGAAGCAGCACTGTGGAGTGTACCATCTTGCTCCTTGGGACTTGCCTGGGCTTGGCCGACCTCTCCATCTGCCCCTGCCCTGTTGGAATCAACAGCTAGGGCCAGTGCCGCGTGACGAAGGGTTTTCCTGTACCGAACTCCAGCTATATTAAGGCCGCCTAGCTGGATTGGGGGGCAGCCTGTATTGAGCTGCATCCAATCTGCCATCTGTTTTTTGACACCATCAAGCCTTTTTTTTCTTTTTTTTTTTAATTCTTTTTTTTAATTAGAGAGTTTAATTTTACTGGTTGAGACTGAATCAATGAGGAAGTTCTAGATAGGAATAGCTTGGATCATTTCTTCAGTGCTGCAGCCTGCCATCTATTTTATTTTATTTCTTTTTATTTTATTATTATTATTATTATTATTATTATTATTATTATTATTATTATTAATTTTTTTTCCTCTTTTCCTTTTGAGTGTGTATATGTGTGTGTGTGTGTATTATAGATAGGAGTGAGAAAGTTTTTATCTAATTTCAGGGAGACTCTGATAGGAAGCAGGTTTGAGAACCTGGTACTTAGGTCATAGGAAGTGATCACATAGGATTCGAGAGTTCTTGAGTTTTATTGATTGGTAAATTGATGGTCCCAGAATGTGAATGAAGGTATGTGTATGTTGGAAGAGATACTGTTGAGCTGAAAGAGATAGTAGAAACGAGGGGTAATTTTGAAAGATTAGAGAGGTATATTATAGGAAGGTTTTTGAAAGGTAATAGGAATGAGTTGGCAGGAAACATCGAGGGAAAACGAACTCTTTTACTTATGTGATCTACTGGGAAAATCGTTCAGTACTGTTTTACAACAGTTGGAGACACTGAACAAGAAAATTGACCATCTTTTCAAAGGAATTTCCCTAATGGTGAAGAATCCTTCTCCTATAGACATTATACAAACTGTACCAACCAGCTTTATTAATATTAATGAGGAATTAAATGCTCTGGAAAGCCAGGGAAGAAAAAAGCTAGAGGAGCAGAAGGAAGGCAATAGGTCAGGCTTGGAAGGGGCCAGGGATGGGGTGGAGTCTTTATCTGGGGAAGAGAGTCAGAGTCAGGGGAGGGACGGCGGAAGGAAACTAATAGAGTCTCTCAGAGGACAAACAACACGCTGTCCCCAGAACTGTTTGGACACTCCCTGGACACTTACTGCAATTCCCAACATCTGTTGCGAACTAATAAGGTGGCAGTGGAAGTGCAAGACTCACTATTGAACAGAGGAAGATGGACATCTAAGCGAGCGGTCCGGACATCTCTCTCACAAATTCTATCTTTAAGCTGGTCGAAAGTGAAGATCAAGACTATCGACTGGCTTCGTAGAGACTATCAGTCCTGGAACCGCTCCATTTGTCTTCTCATTGGATTGGAAGACAGAACGCTGATGGAGGAATTGTTTTTGTATAGGCCCAAACTACAACAGTGGGGCATTACTCTCAGGAGGGTACTAGTAGACCCATTGATTCGCCCCCTGGACATCAGGCGGAATCTTGGTAGACAAGATCCCCCAGTTTTAGGCCATGTCTATGTTACTGTGATGACCCATGGGCCTTGTAGTCCTGCTCAGGACATTGTAATTCCTGATGAAGATGAAAACTTGGGTTTTTTACCTTCCCAGTCTGAACTGGATTCCTCTCAGCCAGATCTTTCCCAGGCAGATCTGGGAACCTTGCACCTGCAAGAAAGTTGTCTCCCAGAAGTATGTCAAACAAGCCCAGAGCCTACTTCTCCCGTGTTCTTGCGCCGGGAGTTTTGTAAACAACAGAGAAGTTTGGAATCAGCTTCGCGCAGGAGTGCGAGGATTGCAGCTAAGAATGTGGCCAATTAAGACTGCTTCTCGTGAGAATGTTTGGGGAGTCTCACATCTGGTCTCAGAGTTTAGCTTTCGGTTCTGATTCCCAGAGAACTGCTTCGGCGGGAAAGTTAGACTCTATTTAGGTGTTTTACCCGCGTAGTAACTTCGCGGAGTCAATTCGTCAGCCGACGGAGCGAGTTGTGTCTGGACAGCGCGCTCCGATTCAAGCCTCGCTCCTGCTCAAGCCTTGTCTTGCTATCCAGCCTTCGCCTTGCTTCCCAGCCTATGTTTATCTACGGACTTTGCCTTGTTTCCCAGGATCAATCCTTGCCTTGTTCCACGGATTTTATCAAGTTATTCCACGGACCTTGTTCTTGTTCTTAGTTACCTTGTTCCACGTTCAAGCCTTGTTTCAAGTATCAAGTTATTTCCTAGCCTCGCTCAAGTTTCATGGACTAAAGGACCTTTGTCATCTCCCCTCACTTTGCTTGGCAAAGTGAGTGTTTCGGTTATTGGATTACAACTTTGGACCTTAATATTTCTTATTGGACATTGCTTTTTTGGACTAATTCTGACCTTTCCTGAAAGGTCTAATTCTGGACTATTTCCTACACTTGTTTTTATTTACTTTATATATTCCTACAATAAAGATATTAGATAGATTCTGGCCTCTGTGTATGGTTATTGGTGCCCTGCAGCCTGGGTCGTGACAGTTTGACTCCGCGCCCCTAAGCACCAATTAACCTCGGCCAGAATGTCTACCGGAGTCGTACCTGGGCCGAGCGGCCAGCCGATTACCTACACCATCGACAAGGAAGAGGTGGACCGAATCCGTGATAAGCTCAATGCACAGGATGGAGAAATAAGGGGTTTGAAGGAACGCGGAGTTCGTCTTCCGGCCATGGCGTTGCCAACCAAGTTTACTGGAGAAGCTTCTAAGGTTCATGTCTTCCGTCGCCAATGTCAAGCCTATCTAGAGGCCCGTGCTGCCGAGTTTCCCCAAGAAGACATCAAAGTGGCATGGGTTTACAGTCTTCTAGACGGGCCAGCGGCCAGCTGGGCGACGGCACTGTTCGACCAAGCCTCTCCACACCTAAGATCAGCGCAACACTTCTTGGACCACCTCAAGGAGACTTGGGGAATCGAGGACAATTTGGAGGCAGCCGGTCACAAACTCCGTCGCCTTTTCCAAGGAGACAGACCTATGTCTCAGTATATAGCCGAGTTCCGAGTGCTGGCCCACAACACCGGCTGGAACGATGTAGCCCTCAGGGGACAATTCCGGGAGGGTCTCAACATTGAAATGCTGGAAGAAATCTCCAAGGTGGATCCTCCCCAGACCCTCGAGGCACTCATTGATCAATGTTTACGGGCTGAAGTCATGATTGCCAACAGGAAACAGTGGGTTCGAGGCCAGGGCAGTAGAGCCGGGGCAAAACCCCCCGCTCCCGCCAGCGTTCAGCCACGTCCGGTGTGGAGACCCCCACCGCCAACCCCATACCCCAGAGGAGGCGAGGAGGTGCCGATGCAGTTGGGCAATGTGCGTCCCAGACTAGATGCCGCCGAGAAGGCCCGTCGTCAACGCTTAAACCTCTGCTGGTACTGCGGGAACGGGGGCCACTTCGCCAGAGAGTGCCCAGCCAAAGGGAAGCCTGCCGCCCGTCTTGCGGCGGCGTCCTCCACGGAGACGAAGGCGTCTGAGCCGACTGGCACACAGCCGGCGGGGGAAGCCAACGACCGGGTGTAGAGAGGCTCGCCAACCCGGTCAAAAAATCCATCCAAGAGCCGCCAACCGGGGTCCTGTTCCTTCTCGTGGTCACATTATGGTCAGCAAAAAGGGGACCCGTCATGATCCACGCCATGATAGACTCTGGAGCTACCAACAATTTCATCGATAGAGAGTATGCCGACTCTCTGGGATTACAATATCATGATTTCAAGAATGCCCGTGTGGTGCAAGCCATAGACGGCCGTCCCCTCAAGACGGGCCCCGTAAGTCAGTGGTCGGAACCCACCAGGATGTGGATAAGGGAACATATGGAAGAGATTTCCTTCTTTGTTACCGAGGTCCCCCATTTCCCTGTGATTTTGGGAATTCCATGGCTGACTCTCCACGACCCTAACATCTCCTGGTCCAACAGAGAACTGCAGTTTGCTTCACCGTACTGCCAAAACCATTGCCTCGTAGCCAAGGTATGCCATGCCACAGACACTGAGCCCATCATCACCTTGCCAAAGAAGTACTCCGAGTATTGGGATGTATTCAATGAGAAAGAAGCCGAAAAATTACCCCCACATAGACCTTATGACTGTGCCATTGACTTGGTGGAGGGGGCCCCGATCCCGCGAGGGCATCTCTACTCCCTGACTGAACCAGAGCAAGAAGCTCTCAGGGAATTCCTAGAGACAAACCTTCGCAAGGGATTCATCAGACCCTCTCAATCCCCAGCCGCCTCCCCAGTGATGTTTGTGAAGAAGAAGTCAGGGGAACTATGCTTGGTGGTGGACTACAGAGCATTGAACAATATCACCAAGCGGAACAGCTATCCCCTGCCCTTAATCTCGGATCTACTGGATCGGCTTCGAGGAGCCAAGGTTTACACCAAGCTGGATCTTCGGGGGGCTTACAACTTAGTTCGCATCAGGGAAGGGGACGAGTGGAAGACCGCCTTCCAGACCAAATTCGGATTATTTGAGTCCCGAGTTATGAATTTCGGTTTATGCGGAGCCCCCGCAACGTTCCAGCATTTTGTCAATGACATTTTTCAGGACTATCTAGACAGGTTCTTGATAATCTACCTGGACGATTTTTTGGTGTTTTCCAGATCACAATCAGAACATGAGAACCACGTCAAAATGGTGTTACAACGATTGCGGGATCATGGACTTTATGCCAAGCTGGAAAAATGCGCCTTTGATCTACAAGAGGTAGATTTCCTTGGTTACCGCATCTCGCCTCTAGGGCTTTCCATGGATCCAGCCAAAGTTTCAGCAGTATTGGAATGGCGGGCGCCAACTAACAAGAAAGAGGTGCAGCGTTTCTTGGGGTTCGCGAACTATTACCGCAAGTTCATTCCAGATTTTGCCCGCTGGTCCGACCCCATCACTAGCTGCATCCGTGGAAAGCAGCCTTTCCGCTGGACTGATCAAGCAGAGAAAGGGTTCCAGCAACTAAAGAAACTATTCACCTCCCAGCCAATTCTACAGCACCCAAATCCTGGAACCCCTTTTGTGGTGCAAGCGGACGCCTCTGATGTGGCAATTGGGGCTGTACTCTTACAACCGGTGGGAGATCACCTCCACCCCTGTGCCTTTTATTCTCGTCAACTAACCACACCAGAGAGGAATTACACCATTTGGGAAAAAGAACTACTGGCCATAAAGGCAGCCTTTGAAACTTGGAGACATTGGCTAGAAGGGGCCAAATTTCCCATTGAAGTCCACACTGATCATCGTAATCTAGAACATCTAAGAACTGCCCGCAAACTAAATCAGAGGCAGCAACGTTGGGCTTTATTCTTTGAACGTTTCAACTTCCAGATCCATTATGTGACCCCAGCCCAAACCAAGCAAGCAGACGCCCTGTCACGTAAACCGGAATACGCTGCAGGACGCAAGGAGACCTTTGAATCCCAACTGCTACAACCTGAGAACTTTGCCACGCTCACGGTGGGGAACACCAAATCCATTCCCATTGGTTCAACTTCCCCTACTCCAGGACCCATCTGTGCTCAAGAAATCAGGGCTAGTCAGCAAGCAGATGCCTGGGCGCAGGACCAACTTCGCCAAGGTCTGCATTTTCCCTTTTCGCTTAAAGATGGGCTGCTCTGCTATAGAAATCATGTTTATATCCCACCCGGACCGGGCAGGGAAAAAGCGCTTCGTCTGTGTCATGACTGCAAACCAGCAGGACACTTCGGACTATTTAAAACTATGCATTTGATCCTAAGGGATTTTTGGTGGCCCAAGATCCGCAAGGATGTGGAAAAATATGTCAACACCTGCCCAGTATGCCAGCGCTCCAAGATACGAAGGGAGAAGCCCTCAGGGCTTTTACACCCCCTTCCTACCCCATCTCGCCCATGGGAAATAATTTCCGCGGATTTCATCACTGACCTACCACCTTCCTGTGGATACACCACGATCTTAGTGGTGGTGGACCTTTTCACCAAGTTAGCCCATTTCATTCCCTGCGAAGGCCTCCCCACGGCCAAGGAAACTGCGGATCTATTTCTTCAACATGTTTTCAGACTACATGGATTGCCCAAGAGTTTAGTCACAGACCGTGGATCTCAATTCACCTCTCGTTTTTGGAAGGCACTACAAAAACTATTGGGCATAGACTCTCGCTTATCTTCAGCTCATCATCCCCAAACAGATGGGCAAACGGAGCGCACCAATGCCACTTTGGAGCAGTATCTTCGCTGTTATGTAAACTATCAACAGGACAATTGGGCTTCTCTGTTACCACTGTCTGAGTTTGCCTACAACAATGGAGTTCAAGCTTCTACAAAAGAAACGCCGTTCTTTGCAAACTACGGCTTCCATCCACGTTTCTTCCCCCCTGTCATTGAAACTTCAGAAGTTCCCGCAGCAGAGGATTGGCTGCAGGAACTCACAGCGGTGCAACAACTTTTGCTCCAGCAACTGGACCAAGCCAAGGAGGACTATAAACGCCACGCTGACAAACATCGCCAGTCGGGCCCCGAAATCAAGGTAGGAGATCGGGTTTTCCTGTCCACTCGCTTTCTGCCCTCCCACCGCCCTTGCCGGAAGTTAGATGCCCGTTTCATTGGTCCCTATCCAGTGGTGGCGCAATTAAACCCCGTGACTTTCAAACTCCAACTTCCGCGTTCAATGCGCATTCACCCAGTGTTTCACCGTTCCCTGCTCCTTCCGGCGGATGGTGTGCGACCTGATACAGACCAACCGGCCCCCCCTCCTGTTTTGATGAATGGGGAGGAGGAGTTCGAGGTTGAGGACATTTTGGATTCTCGCTTTCACCGCCGCCGCCTACAATATCTCATTGACTGGGTGGGTTTTGGCCCTGAGGAACGCTCTTGGGAAGACGCCTCCACAGTCCATGCTCCTGATCTAACCCGTCGCTTTCATCAGACCTATCCCACCAAACCACGACCTCGCGCCTCGGTGAGAGGGCCCCAGTTTGGGAGGGGCCTTGAGGAGGGGGATAGTGTGATGACCCATGGGCCTTGTAGTCCTGCTCAGGACATTGTAATTCCTGATGAAGATGAAAACTTGGGTTTTTTACCTTCCCAGTCTGAACTGGATTCCTCTCAGCCAGATCTTTCCCAGGCAGATCTGGGAACCTTGCACCTGCAAGAAAGTTGTCTCCCAGAAGTATGTCAAACAAGCCCAGAGCCTACTTCTCCCGTGTTCTTGCGCCGGGAGTTTTGTAAACAACAGAGAAGTTTGGAATCAGCTTCGCGCAGGAGTGCGAGGATTGCAGCTAAGAATGTGGCCAATTAAGACTGCTTCTCGTGAGAATGTTTGGGGAGTCTCACATCTGGTCTCAGAGTTTAGCTTTCGGTTCTGATTTCCAGAGAACTGCTTCGGCGGCAAAGTTAGACTCTATTTAGGTGTTTTACCCGCGTAGTAACTTCGCGGAGTCAATTCGTCAGCCGACGGAGCGAGTTGTGTCTGGACAGCGCGCTCCGATTCAAGCCTCGCTCCTGCTCAAGCCTTGTCTTGCTATCCAGCCTTCGCCTTGCTTCCCAGCCTATGTTTATCTACGGACTTTGCCTTGTTTCCCAGGATCAATCCTTGCCTTGTTCCACGGATTTTATCAAGTTATTCCACGGACCTTGTTCTTGTTCTTAGTTACCTTGTTCCACGTTCAAGCCTTGTTTCAAGTATCAAGTTATTTCCTAGCCTCGCTCAAGTTTCATGGACTAAAGGACCTTTGTCATCTCCCCTCACTTTGCTTGGCAAAGTGAGTGTTTCGGTTATTGGATTACAACTTTGGACCTTAATATTTCTTATTGGACATTGCTTTTTTGGACTAATTCTGACCTTTCCTGAAAGGTCTAATTCTGGACTATTTCCTACACTTGTTTTTATTTACTTTATATATTCCTACAATAAAGATATTAGATAGATTCTGGCCTCTGTGTATGGTTATTGGTGCCCTGCAGCCTGGGTCGTGACAGTTACCTCTCAGTCCCGTTCTCAGACATCATTAGTGCCTAGCCCCCTTCCCACGCTAGATGATGATCTGTTAGATGACTCCTTTCCTCCTACACCAGCGGAGATAGGCCCCTCCTTTAAACAACCAAGTATTGCTGGTGATCTTCTATCTCAGGACAGCTGACTATCCCCTTCAATGGGCAACCTCAATCAGTCATCTCTCCAGGGGGAAGAGGGTTTCCACGGGCAGGGTCTCATTGAGGTGGTTTGGGGGAGAAGGAAGAACGGTCACTTTCGACCCAGGGAGAAGCGCAACAGAGTTTTTGCGACCCTGGAGAGGAATAGGTGTGGTAGTCTTCAGGACAGACCTCCCAGCCTTAAGGTCCTGCTTTTGAACGCCAGATCCGTCAACGGTAAAACAGCTGTTATCCAGGATTTGATCCTGGATGAGGGGGCGGATCTGGCATGCATCACCGAGACGTGGTTGGACGAGCAGGGTGGTGTGAATCTCACTCAGCTGTGCCCACCAGGTTTCGGGGTGCATCAGCAGGCCAGGGCTGGGGGGCGGGGAGGAGGAGTCACGGTGATTGCTCGGCAGTCCATCGCCCTGATCATATGCGCCGTTCCGCAGTCTCCGAGGTTTGAGTGTGTCTTCCTGAGGGTGGGAGCCCGAGACAGCTTGGGGATTCTGCTGGTGTACTGTCCACCCCGCGACCCAGCAGTCTCTCTGTCCGAGCTAGCAGAAGTGGTCTCCAATTCGGCCCTGGTCTCCCAACAACTCATAGTTTTGGGGGACTTTAATATTCATGCCGAGACCACTTTGACAGGTGCAGCTCAGGATTTCATGGTTGCCATGACGACCATGGGGCTGACTCAAGTTATATCTGGGCCCACACATCAGGCGGGACACACGCTGGACCTCGTCTTCATTGTGGACGGTGGGACAGTCAGAGTGGAAGAGCAAAATATTCTTCCATTGTCATGGTCAGACCATCATCTGATCTGTTTGAGTTTCGCCGTGTCTTCTAACCTCCGCAGGGGTGGTGGACCCATTAAGATGGTCCGCCCCAGGAGGCTGATGGATCCAGATGGACTCCTGAGGTCTCTTGGGGATCTTCCTGTTCTGGAGACTGGCGATCCTGTTGATGTCCTGGCTGATCGTTATAACAGCCAGTTGGCAAGGGCACTTGACACGATTGCTCCCGAACGTCCCCTTTCGCTGCGTAGAGTCATGTCGACTCCTTGGTTCACTGAGGAGCTGGCCGTGATGAAGCGTGCGAGGAGGGGACTAGAGTGCATCTGGAGGAAATCTCAGGATGTGTCTGACCAAGCACGGGCTAAAGCCGCTATTAAGGCTTACTCCGTGGCTCTGCAAGCAGCCAGGAAAGCTTTCACGACTGCCCGCATAGCGTCTGCGGCCAACAGGCCATCGGAGTTGTTCCGAGTTGTTGGGGAGCTCCTGCGGCCTCCTGAGACCCAGGGGCTTCCTGATGACTTGGCAACTCGGTGCAGCGATTTTGCGCACCACTTTGCAGGCAAAGTTGCTCAGATACGCCATGAGTTGGACTCCAGCTGAATTGTAGTTCCAGCGGAGGTAACCGAGGCACCTGTCTGTCCGATTTTGTGGGATTCTTTCCGGCTTGTTCTTCCGGATAACGTGGAGGGGATTCTTGGGTCTGTGAGGGCGACCACTTGTGCTCTGGATCCTTGTCCCTCTTGGCTGGTTAAGCAGGCCAAAGAGGGGTTGTTGGATTGGTTTGTGGCTATAATAAATGCCTCCCTGGATCAGGGGTCATTTCCATCTTGTTTTAAGCAAGCGGTGGTAAAACCGTTACTAAAAAAGACCTCGCTAGACCCATCTGTATGTAACAACTACAGACCAATTTCCAACCTCCCGTTTTTGGGCAAGGTTCTGGAGCGGGTGGTGGCCACGCAGCTCCAGGAGTTCCTCGATGACACTGATTTTCTGGACCGCTCGCAGTCTGGCTTCAGGCCTGGGCACAGCACTGAGATGGCTTTGGTCGCCTTGGTGGATGACCTCCGCAGGGAACTGGACAGGGGGAGTGTGACCCTGCTGGTTCTCCTGGACATCTCTGCGGCTTTCGATACCATCGACCATGGTATCCTTCTGGGGAGGCTCTCCGGGATGGGACTCGGTGGCACTGTTTTGCAGTGGCTCCAGTCCTTCCTGGAGGGCCGTTCCCAGATGGTGAAGCTGGGGGACACCTGCTCGGACCCCTGGCCTTTGACCTGTGGGGTCCCGCAAGGGTCTATTTTATCCCCCATGCTTTTTAACATCTACATGAAACCGCTGGGAGAGGTCATCCGGAGTTTTGGAGGGTGTTGCCATCTCTACGCAGATGACACACAAATCCACTACTCGTTCCCACCTGACTCCAAGGAAGCCCCTCGGGTGCTGAACCAGTGCCTGGCCGCTGTGGCGGACTGGATGAGGAGAAACAAGCTGAGGATCAATCCTGACAAGACAGAGGCCCTCCTGGTCAGTCGCTCGTCGGATCGGGGTATTGGGTGGCAACCTGTGCTGGACGGGGTTGCACTCCCCCTGAAATCACAGGTCCGCAGTTTGGGGGTCCTCCTGGATTCAGCGCTGACGCTTGAAGCGCAGGTGTCGGCGGTGGCCGGGAGGGCTTTTGCACAACTCAAACTTGTGCGCCAACTGCGACCATACCTCGTGAAGTCTGACTTGACCACGGTGGTGCATGCCTTAGTTACCTCTAGACTGGACTACTGTAATGCGCTCTACGTGGGGCTTCCCTTGAAGACGGCCCGGAAGTTACAGCTGGTCCAACGTTCGGCCGCCAGACTAATAACGGGGGCGAGTTACAGGGAGAGATCTACTCCCCTGTTTAAGGAGCTCCACTGGCTGCCGTTCATCTTCCGGTCCCAATTCAAGGTGCAGACCATCATTTATAAAGCCCTAAACGGTTTGGGACCCGCCTACCTTCGTGACCGTATCTCCTACCATAAACCTGCCCGACCTCTCCGATCATCAGGGGAGGCCCTCCTGTCGCCACTACCTATATCTCAGGCTCGCCTTGTAGGAACAAGGGAGAGGGCCTTTTCTGCGGTGGCCCCTCGCTTGTGGAACTCATTGCCCATTGAAATCAGGCAAGCCCCCACCCTTTTAGCCTTCAGGAAAGATTTAAAAACATGGCTCTTCCGGTGTGCTTTCGGAGAGTAAATGTTCTATGCTACTCCCCCCCGATATTTATCCTCTGGACTGGGACATCCTCTGATGTCCCGTCCCTCGAGGTTTTATTCTGATCCCTTTCTCACCCAGAGTTTTAATTTTTAATCTAGTTTTTAAATGTAGTATTCATGCGGCCCGCTCGTGTTATATTGCTGTTTTGATCTTATGTTGTACTGTTTATTTTATGTAATGTATTATTTAATTGTATTATGTTATGGTTTATTGTATTGTCTTGGGCATGGCCCCATGTAAGCCGCCCCGAGTCCCCATTGGGGAGATGGTGGCGGGGTATAAATAAAGTTTTATTATTATTATTATTATCTTTTTGTGTTTGAAAATTAAGAGAGAAATCCTAGCTAAAGGGCCTTTCTTACATCAAGATGAAATGAAGGATAGGGTTATCCCTTTTCACTCAATTAGGGAGACAAGAAACATTTAATCTAGATCTCTTGCTTCTAGCCAGAAGGTGAATACTGAGTATAGTGGATGATGAGTCCTGGTGCCATAATGCCTATGAGTTGACAAATTGCAGTGACAGATCAATTAAGACTGACACACATTGTTTTGAATGTGCATTAGGCACCAGAGTGCATCATGGTAATGGAAGTTACACAGCTATGCAGTTCTAATTCCTACACATGTAATCTTACCTACAAAGATGTAAGTCTCAACCTTATAAGCCCTGCTTTATACTGTCTTACAGAAGTTAAAAAGAAACAACAGTAGTAATATCATTAAAAAAATAGCTACAACTCATACAAAATGTACTTACTGATAACGAGAAAGAATACATCTCCTTTGTGGAGTAAAATTTTAAGAATTCTTCAGAAAAATAAATGTTGAGAAGTCCCTGACCTTTTAACTTGCATACTGATTCAGTCTATTGTCCAGATGCTGCCTTGTAAAAGATACTGGATGAAAGCAGAGGACTGTTCTTCAGGGAGGTCACCTGGCCATCCTAGGCTGGATCTACACTGCCCTATATTCCAGGTTCTGATCTCAGATTATCTGATTTGAACGGATTATATAAGTCTGCACTGCCAGATCACCTGAAATAAGCAAATAAACTGTGATCAGATCATGGGATAAAGGGCAGTGTAGATCCAGCCCTAGTCATTGCCTTTTAAAGAATCCTTTTTAGTCAATCCTACCTCAGCCTTTTCTGCTGTTTGACAGCAAAGCTCTCCAATGCTTCCACCTACTGGACAAAAAGCTAAGTACAGATGTAGGATTGATGTATTTCAGATAATAAACTAATCTAATTGTAGACCTATTTCAGCTTGAAAACTTAAACCAAAGGATAGGCCAGGTAGAGCATCCCCTGAAGGGCAGCTTTCTAAGCTGTCCTGTCTAGCTGTCTAATTGCCCACCAATCATATATAAACTGGTGCTAGGAGAATGTTATGTTCCTATTTGGAAATTAAGACAGACATTTTAAGGTGAAATGAGCAGATTAATCTTTATTACCTACTCAGGGAGATGGTATAAGAAACCTTTAATCTAGTGTACAGTGGACTTGTAGTATTTGCAGGAGGGTGCTTTCAGGCTCCTGCCATGGATACCAAAAACTATGGATGTTCATGCCCCATAAGACTTTTGGCTCTCAGCGTTTGCAGGAGACAGGGATATAAGAACTCTATGACAGTGGAAAAACCATGGGGCAGGGCAATCACCTCCCAAAATACTCAGAATGCTTTGCAAAGAAGGCAGTGGATGCTCTGCCTCAGCCCCACACTGCTCTATCTTACTCTAAGACTTTAGAGTCTGCTATGATCTTTCTGGCAAATTGCCTCCTGAACACAGAAAAGTGAAGTTTGAAATGTAGTTTGCAAGGGGAGATCATGGCTGTTTCACCTCTCCCAAGAGTCACGGGGTGAAACAGAGGAGCTGCATTCTCCCTAGCAAACCACCTCCTGAATTCAGAGTAGCAATGTTTGAGAAGCAGTTTGCAGGGAAGACCATGACTGCTCTGTCTTTCCCCATGACTTTGGCGGGTGTGTGTGTGTGTGTAGTAAAACTACAAATTCTGTAGAAAATTGCTTCCCAGACTCGGAGCAATGAGGTTCTGGAAGGGTTTTCCAAGACAATTGCTGCTGTTTTGCCTCCCCAGAAGATCCATGAAGAGCAGAAGAGTAGGGATGGCCTGACTTCTATTTACCAGAGTCTATGCACAGTGGCCATTTTCCAGAGGTGGTTGTCGATAGATAACATGAGGATAAACACCATGAGGTGGCCCTCATGGTGGCAAAGTTTCTTACAGTGGCAGCAAGGCTGAGAAAGAGCGTAATCTCCAATCAGGGTATTACCTGACATTGTGTAGTTTGTGTTTGTTTAGCAGTTTCCCCTGTTTGACTGTTCTGTAAACTCTTGTATGTTATTCACTTAACAGCTGTGGGTCCATGGACCGTAATAAAGAAACTCAGTTCAACTCAGATTGTGCACTCAGTGGCCTCAGACTTCAGGAAGGAGTGCAGGAAATCTGTGAATAATCAAATCAATGAATGCTGAATCTGTGAATGTGGAGGACCAAGTGTAGTAAAATGGCCCTTACTGCAATAGTGTAGTAAAATGGCCCTTATATAAAATGGTGAACAACTCAACTAGTGCTGGAAAGAGTCTAAGGATGTGTGAAACGGCATCAGCCTATAGTAGAGTATGCCTACATATCAGAATATTTTATTTCCAATATTTATATCCCGCCCTTCTCACCCGAAGGGATTCAGGGCAGCTTACAACATTGGCACAATTAGATGTCTATACAAAATCAATCAACAATACATAAAATCAGTTAAAAACTATTAAATACAGTATAAAATTACAGTATATAAATTTTAAAAATATGTATGCTCAGATCCGTTCGTCCGGTAACCTTGTGCTTATCCATGAGTCAGTCCGTATCATCTTTACCTTTTATTCGTTGAAAGCCTGGGCACATAGCCATGTTTTTAGAGCTCTTCTAAAACCCAAAAGAGTTGGAGCTTGTCTAATATCTCTGGGGAGGGTGTTCCACAACCGGGGAGCCACCACCGAGAAGGTCCTGTCCCTCGTTCCCACCAGCCGTGCTTGCGAGGCAGGCGGGACCGAGAGCAGGGCCTCTCCAGATGATCTTAAGGATCTTGCTGGCTCATAGGAAGAGATACGTTTGGACAAGTAGATTGGGCCAGAACCGTTTAGGGCTTTATAGGTCAAAATCAGCACTTTGAATTGGGCTTGGTAGCATATCGGCAGCCAATGGAGCTGGCTTAGTTGTCAGTGCATGTATTTTTGAGTCATGGTTGGTTGCATCCATAGATGCAGACTTTGTGGATATGGTGGGTGAACTGTACTTGTTTCTAGCCACAAAGTGATGCAGAGCAAGGTGGAAAGTGAGTTCTGGTTCTATAGTTACTGGGGGAGAAGGAAGAACCAGGCTAAATCTAATTGCTAATCCCAGTAAGAGCAGATTTATAGAATCCACAGAATTTAGAGATGTATTGATTTATTACGTTCTCACTGGTTCAGTGAGAGAACTCTAGTTGGAAGTAGCGCCTAGGTTTAAGCCTGTGGATTTACAGCCTTTCCCCATACAACTCCCTAGATTGTCCACAGTGTATCCCCTTCCAATCTCTGAAAGGAGGAGAACTAGCTATGGAGTTTACACAGAAGTCGGGTATCTCAAAATCTCTAAACTTTTAAAGACATTCATTCCTTCACATAATTTATCTGTAGGCATATTCTTCCCCCAAATGCATGTTGTTACTTTTTATTTCAATTGACTATATTGCAAAATTCTGAAAAATATGAGATTTGATGGAGAGCTGTGTTCATGACTCAATAAATTCACAAATATTTAATTTTCAGAGTATCTCTAGGGTCACTTACATTAACTAACCTATGCACAGGATGATACCCTAGATGTTCCTTTAATAGTGATTTGGTTAGCAGCAATTTCAAGTGTCCAGCAAAGCTTAATGCTGTTTTTGTATATGCCAAACTGCTTGTAACCCTCAACCCAGAAAGAGTAAGTAAGTAAGTAAAACTTAATTTCTATCCCACGCTATCTCCCCATGGGGACTCAGGGCGGTTCACAGCATAAAAGGCAAACATTCAATGCCATAAAATACAACAATAGACTAAAGAATTCCAAATAAATAAAGCAGAACATTCAGTCATAGAGAAATCACATGAAGACAATGATAACAGATTAAAGGTAAAGGTTTCCCCTTGACATTAAGTCTAGTCATGTCCAACTATGGGGGGGGGGGGGTGCTCATCTCAATTTCTAAGCCAAAGAGCAGGCATTATCCAGAGACGCCTCCTAGGTCATGTGGCCAGTATGACTGCATGTAGGGTTGTTACTTTCACGCTGGAACAGTACCTATTGATCTACTCACATTGGCATGTTTCCAAACTGCATCACGGCGGCCCCTGATAACAGATTAATGTAATAATGTAATCAGGAATTGTCTGGACTTCCATATGAACTGTCCCAGCATTAATCTGCCCATTCTGAGAATTACAGTTCAAAAACATACAGATCCCCAATAGTTCCCACTCCTAACTTAGATACTAAATCAGATAGACTTATTGATCTGTTTCTATATTCTGATATTTAGGGTTGGTCTCGCTATTTTTTTTTCAGGGATGCTGTCAAACGCAGTCAGCCCTTCAGATTTTGTGGATTTGATTTGTGTACTTAATTCAAATGTCCTCTCTAGAAATCTCTAGGTCCTCTGGTATGTCTGTATTGTCAACTTCCACTAAGTGTTGATTTAGCAATTCATAGAGAGAACACCTTTCTGGGAATCTTTAGGTCTTCCAGTACAGTTCTATACTCAGAAATTCACCATAGGGTCATGTTGAAGAACCTAGAGGTTGCTAGTGATGTGTTCCCTCAGGTAAAGAAATAATAATTGTTTATGTTTTTATGTGTTTCCCCCCACTTTTGTGGGGTTTTGTGTCCCCAGAAAATGCAGAGCAGTGACTATACACAGTTATAGTCTCGTGATTCCACTTTAAGTACTAGAGCTCTCTCTTGTGGAATCCTGGGATTTACAGTTTGACTGGGATAATAGAGTTCTGTGGCTTGTAGTCCTCAATAATAGCTCTTCCTAACTGCAAATCCCAGGGTCCCATAGGATGTTGCGATGGTAGTTAAAATGGAAGTGTAGCCCCATGATTGTGTAGTGTAAAAGTGACACATAGATTATGGAAGTATTGGATGCATTCCATCTTCAATCTGATGACCAGATATGAATCCTCAAATTGTGGGTCAAAGACTAGTAAGAACTTTGGATGATGCATGATTCTTGTGTTGAAATGGTTCTTGGGAGATCCAAGTGCTATTTTCCCTAGATCTGAAACTTATTGGGTGACCAAGGACTAGTCACACTCCAGACTTGACATTCTCTTATGGATTATTCTATTAGTTGGGAGAGAGTTTAGGATATCTTGGCCCAAAAAGTGTCTTTCAAGGCGCGGCTGACAGCAGAGGTGGAATTGTATATGTCTTGAAGACAATTTTCACACCAAAGTCACATTCCAGCCATCGTTGCCTTATCTCTCATGTGTCTGATCCTAATGGCATCTAGGCCATCAGGGACATGTGAGAATATATTTGGAGGGCCTATGACAATACCTTGTAACCCTTTTAGAACAAACTCTGGATATCATAACCAGAGCCAGCAGACATGATGAGCTGTCTCCTGTTTCAGGCTGTATATGGTAGAATAACAGTGTTGTGATCCAATTTCCCCTTACATCGTTAACATAGAACAAAATATAGAACATCTGTTGCAATTTCATATAAACTATCTTCATGGAACAATGTATGATTTGGGCCACCTGAGGTCAGCTTAGGTCCACTCAGACTTGTTTGAAAGGTATTTTCAGTATCCAAAAGCTTGTGTCTATAAAAATACAGAAACTTAAAGAAAGCAAGGGTCAAAACCAAAGTATCACTATAAATAAACAAAGGATATGACAGTTCACATATATGGTGAGCAGGTGACAATGTTAGCTAATGCCCAGAAAACGCAATGCCACCCCTTGCCTGTAGTGGCTTTCCAATTTATACAATTTTACAGAGCATGCGCAGAAGCTAACTGACAATGGAATTTGCTGACTATTACAATCCTTTTGGACATGCGTAGTTGCCTTGTAACTTATATAACTCATTACTCATCACATCAGGTGAAGTGTCCATAGTTTGCTCCACGTATGCACTATCCTCAGGTGACATGTTCATAGTTCATTCCACGTAACTCATCCGGGCAGCCAAATCATGACTGCAGTTTGCATGACCTTATATTGTGAGCAAAGAGCAAATGTCAGGCAGGACATGTCCTGTCAACACTTTCATGGAAAAACAAGATTTTTGAGTAAGGGTCATCTAGGTAAGGGATTATTAGGGTCTTTAAATAAAATATTCAAGAGCTGCTACAAGAGAAGGCCATTAGGAGAAGGCCAGGTTGAATATGGCACTGAGCACCTGTTGCTTTGCTATTTAACTGGTCCTTGATCAGGAAAGATTACCTGAAAAGTTTGTCCAGAACTATAGCATCTATCCTTTCTCACACACACAACCCAACCTTAATGCTCTCTCTTCTCCTCTTCCAACATGGTTATTTACTGGCTGGTGTAAAGTAAAGGAAGGCTACTTAAAAGTGTTCCATAGCTGGATGCACTGCAACAACAGTATCCCACACAAAGGATATTTACTGCTGGGTGCCCAGTTACAGGAATGGGCAGAATACTTATTTATATATTTATTTATTTACAGTATTTATATTCCACCCTTCTCACCCCGAAGGGGACTCAGGGCGGATCACATTATAACACACATAGGGCAAACATTCAATGCCCATAAACACATCAAACAGAGACTGAGAGACACACGCAGAGGCAAGTTAACCTTCTTCTGAGGGGATGTTCGATTCTGGCCACAGGGGGGAGCAGCTGCTTCATCATCCACACTGACGGCACTTCCTCATTCCAGGTCGTAAATTAGTTAATCTTGCCTCCCCACTTATAAGTGGTACCTTATCTCCTACTTGATAGATGCAACTATCTTTCGGGTTGCTAGGTCAGCAACGAGCAGGGGCTATTTTTTATTTTTAATTGACGGGTGCTCACCCCGCCACGGGCTGGCCTCGAACTCATGACCTCATGGTCTGTGATGACTCATGGGCCTTGTAGTCCTGCTCAGGACATTGTAATTCCTGATGAAGATGAAAACTTGGGTTTTTTACCTTCCCAGTCTGAACTGGATTCCTCTCAGCCAGATCTTTCCCAGGCAGATCTGGGAACCTTGCACCTGCAAGAAAGTTGTCTCCCAGAAGTATGTCAAACAAGCCCAGAGCCTACTTCTCCCGTATTCTTGCGCCGGGAGTTTTGTAAACAACAGAGAAGTTTAGATTCAGCTTCGCGCAGGAGTGCGAGGATTGCAGCTAAGAATGTGGCCAATTAAGACTGCTTCTCGTGAGAATCTTTGGGGAGTCTCACATCTGGTCTCAGAGTTAGCTTTCGGTTCTGATTCCCAGAGAACTGCTTCGGCGGGAAGCTAGACTCTATTTAGGTGTTTTACCCGCGTAGTAACTTCGCGGAGTCAATTCGTCAGCCTACGGAGCGAGTTGTGTCTGGACAGCGCGCTCCGGTTCAAGCCTCGCTCCTGCTCAAGCCTTGCCTTGCTATCCAGCCTTCGCCTCGCTTCCCAGCCTTTGTTTATCTACGGACTTTGCCTTGTTTCCCAGGATCAATCCTTGCCTTGTTCCACGGATTTATCAAGTTATTCCACGGACCTTGTTCTTGTTCTTAGTTACCTTGTTCCACGTTCAAGCCTTGTTTCAAGTATCAAGTTATTTCCTAGCCTCGCTCAAGTTTCATGGACTAAAGGACCTTGTCATCTCCCCTCACTTTGCTTGGCAAAGTGAGTGTTTCGGTTATTGGATTACAACTTTGGACCTTAATATTTCTTATTGGACATTGCTTTTTTGGACTAATTCTGACCTTTCCTGAAAGGTCTAATTCTGGACTATTTTCTACACTTGTTTTTATTAACTTTATATATTCCTACAATAAAGATATTAGATAGATTCTGGCCTCTGTGTATGGTTATTGGTGCTCTGCAGCCTGGGTCGTGACAGTTTGACTCCGCCACCCTAAGCACCAATTAACCTCGGCCAGAATGTCTACCGGAACCGTACCTGGGCCGAGCGGCCAGCCGATTACCTACACCATCGACAAGGAAGAGGTGGACCGAATCCGTGATAAGCTCAATGCACAGGATGGAGAAATAAGGGGTTTGAAGGAACGCGGAGTTCGTCTTCCGGCCATGGCGTTGCCAACCAAGTTTACTGGAGAAGCTTCTAAGGTTCATGTCTTCCGTCGCCAATGTCAAGCTTATCTGGAGGCCCGTGCTGCCGAGTTTCCCCAAGAAGACATCAAAGTGGCATGGGTTTACAGTCTTCTAGACGGGCCAGCGGCCAGCTGGGCGACGGCACTGTTCGACCAAGCCTCTCCACACCTAAGATCAGCGCAACACTTCTTGGACCACCTCAAGGAGACTTGGGGAATCGAGGACAATTTGGAGGCAGCCGGTCACAAACTCCGTCGCCTTTTCCAAGGAGACAGACCTATGTCTCAGTATATAGCCGAGTTCCGAGTGCTGGCCCACAACACCGGCTGGAACGATGTAGCCCTCAGGGGACAATTCCGGGAGGGTCTCAACATTGAAATGCTGGAAGAAATCTCCAAGGTGGATCCTCCCCAGACCCTCGAGGCACTCATTGATCAATGTTTACGGGCTGAAGTCATGATTGCCAACAGGAAACAGTGGGTTCGAGGCCAGGGCAGTAGAGCCGGGGCAAAACCCCCCGCTCCCGCCAGCGTTCAGCCACGTCCGGTGTGGAGACCCCCACCGCCAACCCCATACCCCAGAGGAGGCGAGGAGGTGCCGATGCAGTTGGGCAATGTGCGTCCCAGACTAGATGCCGCCGAGAAGGCCCGTCGTCAACGCTTAAACCTCTGCTGGTACTGCGGGAACGGGGGCCACTTCGCCAGAGAGTGCCCAGCCAAAGGGAAGCCTGCCGCCCGTCTTGCGGCGGCGTCCTCCACGGAGACGAAGGCGTCTGAGCCGACTGGCACACAGCCGGCGGGGGAAGCCAACGACCGGGTGTAGAGGGGCTCGCCAACCCGGTCAAAAAATCCATCCAAGAGCCGCCAACCGGGGTCCTGTTCCTTCTCGTGGTCACATTATGGTCAGCAAAAAGGGGACCCGTCATGATCCACGCCATGATAGACTCTGGAGCTACCAACAATTTCATCGATAGAGAGTATGCCGACTCTCTGGGATTACAATATCATGATTTCAAGAATGCCCGTGTGGTGCAAGCCATAGACGGCCGTCCCCTCAAGACGGGCCCCGTAAGTCAGTGGTCGGAACCCACCAGGATGTGGATAAGGGAACATATGGAAGAGATTTCCTTCTTTGTTACCGAGGTTCCCCATTTCCCTGTGATTTTGGGAATTCCATGGCTGACTCTCCACGACCCTAACATCTCCTGGTCCAACAGAGAACTGCAGTTTGCTTCACCGTACTGCCAAAACCATTGCCTCGTAGCCAAGGTATGCCATGCCACAGACACCGAGCCCATCATCACCTTGCCAAAGAAGTACTCCGAGTATTGGGATGTATTCAATGAGAAAGAAGCCGAAAAATTACCCCCACATAGACCTTATGACTGTGCCATTGACTTGGTGGAGGGGGCCCCGATCCCGCGAGGGCATCTCTACTCCCTGACTGAACCAGAGCAAGAAGCTCTCAGGGAATTCCTAGAGACAAACCTTCGCAAGGGATTCATCAGACCCTCTCAATCCCCAGCCGCCTCCCCAGTGATGTTTGTGAAGAAGAAGTCAGGGGAACTACGCCTGGTGGTGGACTACAGAGCATTGAACAATATCACCAAGCGGAACAGCTATCCCCTGCCTTTAATCTCGGATCTACTGGATCGGCTTCGAGGAGCCAAGGTTTACACCAAGCTGGATCTTCGGGGGGCTTACAACTTAGTTCGCATCAGGGAAGGGGACGAGTGGAAGACCGCCTTCCAGACCAAATTCGGATTATTTGAGTCCCGAGTTATGAATTTCGGTTTATGCGGAGCCCCCGCAACGTTCCAGCATTTTGTCAATGACATTTTTCAGGACTATCTAGACAGGTTCTTGATAATCTACCTGGACGATTTTTTGGTGTTTTCCAGATCACAATCAGAACATGAGAACCACGTCAAAATGGTGTTACAACGATTGCGGGATCACGGACTTTATGCCAAGCTGGAAAAATGCGCTTTTGATCTACAAGAGGTAGATTTCCTTGGTTACCGCATCTCGCCTCTAGGGCTTTCCATGGATCCAGCCAAAGTTTCAGCAGTATTGGAATGGCGGGCGCCAACTAACAAGAAAGAGGTGCAGCGTTTCTTGGGGTTCGCGAACTACTACCGCAAGTTCATTCCAGATTTTGCCCGCTGGTCCGACCCCATCACTAGCTGCATCCGTGGAAAGCAGCCTTTCCGCTGGACTGATCAAGCAGAGAAAGGGTTCCAGCAACTAAAGAAACTATTCACCTCCCAGCCAATTCTACAGCACCCAAATCCTGGAACCCCTTTTGTGGTGCAAGCGGACGCCTCTGATGTGGCAATTGGGGCTGTACTCTTACAACCGGTGGGAGATCACCTCCACCCCTGTGCCTTTTATTCTCGTCAACTAACCACACCAGAGAGGAATTACACCATTTGGGAAAAAGAACTACTGGCCATAAAGGCAGCCTTTGAAACTTGGAGACATTGGCTAGAAGGGGCCAAATTTCCCATTGAAGTCCACACTGATCATCGTAATCTAGAACATCTAAGAACTGCCCGCAAACTAAATCAGAGGCAGCAACGTTGGGCTTTATTCTTTGAACGTTTCAACTTCCAGATCCATTATGTGACCCCAGCCCAAACCAAGCAAGCAGACGCCCTGTCACGTAAACCGGAATACGCTGCAGGACGCAAGGAGACCTTTGAATCCCAACTGCTACAACCTGAGAACTTTGCCACGCTCACGGTGGGGAACACCAAATCCATTCCCATTGGTTCAACTTCCCCTACTCCAGGACCCATCTGTGCTCAAGAAATCAGGGCTAGTCAGCAAGCAGATGCCTGGGCGCAGGACCAACTTCGCCAAGGTCTGCATTTTCCCTTTTCACTTAAGGATGGGCTGCTCTGCTATAGAAATCATGTCTATATCCCACCCGGACCGGGCAGGGAAAAGGCGCTTCGTCTGTGTCATGACTGCAAACCAGCAGGACACTTCGGACTATTTAAAACTATGCATTTGATCCTAAGGGATTTTTGGTGGCCCAAGATCCGCAAGGATGTGGAAAAATATGTCAACACCTGCCCAGTATGCCAGCGCTCCAAGATACGAAGGGAGAAGCCCTCAGGGCTTTTACACCCCCTTCCTACCCCATCTCGCCCATGGGAAATAATTTCCGCGGATTTCATCACTGACCTACCACCTTCCTGTGGGTTCACCACGATCTTAGTGGTGGTGGACCTATTCACCAAGTTAGCCCATTTCATTCCCTGCGAAGGCCTCCCCACGGCCAAGGAAACTGCGGATTTATTTCTTCAACATGTCTTCAGACTACATGGATTGCCCAAGAGTTTAGTCACAGACCGTGGATCTCAATTCACCTCTCGTTTTTGGAAGGCACTACAAAAACTATTGGGCATAGACTCTCGCTTATCTTCAGCTCATCATCCCCAAACAGATGGGCAAACGGAGCGCACCAATGCCACTTTGGAGCAGTATCTTCGCTGTTATGTAAACTATCAACAGGACAATTGGGCTTCTCTGTTACCACTGTCTGAGTTTGCCTACAACAATGGAGTTCAAGCTTCTACAAAAGAAACGCCGTTCTTTGCAAACTACGGCTTCCATCCACGTTTCTTTCCCCCTGTCATTGAAACTTCAGAGGTTCCCGCAGCAGAGGATTGGCTGCAGGAACTCACAGCGGTGCAACAACTTTTGCTCCAGCAACTGGACCAAGCCAAGGAGGACTATAAACGCCACGCTGACAAACATCGCCAGCCGGGCCCCGAAATCAAGGTAGGAGATCGGGTTTTCCTGTCCACTCGCTTTCTGCCCTCCCACCGCCCTTGCCGGAAGTTAGATGCCCGTTTCATTGGCCCCTATCCAGTGGTGGCGCAATTAAACCCCGTGACTTTCAAACTCCAACTTCCGCGTTCAATGCGCATTCATCCAGTGTTTCACCGTTCCCTGCTCCTTCCGGCGGATGGTGTGCGTCCTGATACAGACCAACCGGCCCCCCCTCCTGTTTTGATGAATGGGGAGGAGGAGTTCGAGGTTGAGGACATTTTGGATTCTCGCTTTCACCGCCGCCGCCTACAATATCTCATTGACTGGGTGGGTTTTGGCCCTGAGGAACGCTCTTGGGAAGACGCCTCCACAGTCCATGCTCCTGATCTAACCCGTCGCTTTCATCAGACCTATCCCGCCAAGCCGCGACCTCGCGCCTCGGGGAGAGGGCCCCAGTTTGGGAGGGGCCTTGAGGAGGGGGATAGTGTGATGACTCATGGGCCTTGTAGTCCTGCTCAGGACATTGTAATTCCTGATGAAGATGAAAACTTGGGTTTTTTACCTTCCCAGTCTGAACTGGATTCCTCTCAGCCAGATCTTTCCCAGGCAGATCTGGGAACCTTGCACCTGCAAGAAAGTTGTCTCCCAGAAGTATGTCAAACAAGCCCAGAGCCTACTTCTCCCGTATTCTTGCGCCGGGAGTTTTGTAAACAACAGAGAAGTTTAGATTCAGCTTCGCGCAGGAGTGCGAGGATTGCAGCTAAGAATGTGGCCAATTAAGACTGCTTCTCGTGAGAATCTTTGGGGAGTCTCACATCTGGTCTCAGAGTTAGCTTTCGGTTCTGATTCCCAGAGAACTGCTTCGGCGGGAAGCTAGACTCTATTTAGGTGTTTTACCCGCGTAGTAACTTCGCGGAGTCAATTCGTCAGCCTACGGAGCGAGTTGTGTCTGGACAGCGCGCTCCGGTTCAAGCCTCGCTCCTGCTCAAGCCTTGCCTTGCTATCCAGCCTTCGCCTCGCTTCCCAGCCTTTGTTTATCTACGGACTTTGCCTTGTTTCCCAGGATCAATCCTTGCCTTGTTCCACGGATTTATCAAGTTATTCCACGGACCTTGTTCTTGTTCTTAGTTACCTTGTTCCACGTTCAAGCCTTGTTTCAAGTATCAAGTTATTTCCTAGCCTCGCTCAAGTTTCATGGACTAAAGGACCTTGTCATCTCCCCTCACTTTGCTTGGCAAAGTGAGTGTTTCGGTTATTGGATTACAACTTTGGACCTTAATATTTCTTATTGGACATTGCTTTTTTGGACTAATTCTGACCTTTCCTGAAAGGTCTAATTCTGGACTATTTTCTACACTTGTTTTTATTAACTTTATATATTCCTACAATAAAGATATTAGATAGATTCTGGCCTCTGTGTATGGTTATTGGTGCTCTGCAGCCTGGGTCGTGACATGGTCAGAGTGATTTAAGGCAGCTGCTCAACAGCTGCGCCACAGCCCGGCCCCATTGATGCTGCCTTTCCAGCTTTGTACCCACACTGCATTCCCAAATAAAATACTCTAGCAGATCCTAATGCTTTTAACATGTAAACTCACTCACTCACTCCATTAACTTAAGTGAGATTGATCCCATGCCAAAAGATAAATATTTGCAAGAGCATCTCATTAGCCGCTAGATTCTGAAAGGTCTTTTCCTTCTAATCGGTAGCTATGTAAATTTTCATATTTGCAAAGCTGCAGCTGTGCTATATAAAAGAAGACCTGGGATATCTCATTTGAGCAGAAGAGGGCAGCCTTAACCATTGCCAAACCATGCTGCAGCCAGAAAGAGGATGTACCTCAAGGGCATGCCGAGGACGGATGCTGCTATGACAAACTACAGACCCTGGGTCGCAGTAGGTGTGACTGTGTCAGGACTGCCTAATTCAGATACAAAGAAACAGAGGGAGGGGAATGCCATTCTGAAAAGCAACAAGAATGCCTGATGGAGGAGGAGAAAGCCCTCTTCTCCCATCCCAATTGTAATTTCTCCATTGTTACTATTTCTAGGCTCCTTCTTCCAAGCTAGGACTAAGAGAAGTGGTGCTGGCTGAGGAAAAGGTGTCTCTGGGGAAGTAGGTCATAAGCTGCAGAGCAAGGATTGAACTACACGTACTCCCTTGCAACCTTTACTATTAAAACCTGTTCCTTTAAATTCCCTATTTCTTTGTGACAAATGGGAGTTGCTGCTGTTTAATTTGGGTGCAATTGTTGTCTTGTTGGTTTAGAAGTTATGGTCAACTGCACTGGAAACGTTGAACTGAAGAGTCAGACTGAAAAGCCATCCACGCTCACCCGACTACATGAGAAGAGGGACAAATTGTGAAATCTACCAGCTGAACTCATTGTTGCATTCATTCCTTGAAGTCTTCCTTATGGTTCTCCTATCAAAGGATCCTGTGTCAACAGACAATTGTACATGAGAAAAATGCTTACTAACAGTGGCTATGGAGGAGAATTTGGGATGGGGACAATATAAGAACAATAATGAGTTATCATGAGTTTTGACAACCCATCCATTATTTTGAACACAGCTTAGAAATATACTTTTTTGTGGATCTGAAGACAATCCAAGGTACTGCTGATGACATTCAAAACTATAAACAGATTGGAACTGTTAGTGGAAAAACATTTCACAGCTGGGATTTTTAACTGGACACAGTTAGGCCTCAACAGGGAGCTTTGCAGCCACAGTGGAGAAGATCTTCTCCTGTGCCTCCACACAACATATTGCTCCCATTGATAGGATACAGACGAGGGAGACATCAATACTTGGACAAGTATAATCAGGAATTCCTTCAAGTATCAACTCTCCCTTGCCACTGAACCTTCTGAATGTCAGCAACAGCCACATGCATTCAAATTCAAGTATATAGGCAGCCAGTGCAATTCCTTTGCAAATGGTATTATGGTTCTTATAAAGTATTCTAGTATTGGGAGCTGATACTAAGAAAATGGCAGGTCAAATCACATCTGAGAATTCCTTGGAATCATAGAGTTACAGAGTTGGAAGAGACCCCAATGACCATCCAGTTTAACCTCCTGTCATGTGGGAATAAACAATAAAAAGTAGTCTTGACACATGGCACCCAGTCTCTGTTTAAAAACAGAAGGAGATTCTACCATATTTCCTCAATCTTCAATATATTCCTTTCAAATATTGAAACATGACAATCATATCCTAACCTTCTTTTTTCCAAGTTAAACATACCCAGCTCCTTAAATTGCTCCTCATAGAGCTTGGCTTCCAAATCTTTCACTACAGTAGAGTCTCACTTATCCAACATAAACGGGCCAGCAGAACGTTGGATAAGCAAATATGTTGGATAATGAGGAGGGATTAAGGAAAAGCCTATTAAACATCAAATTAGGTTATGATTTTACAAATTAAGCACCAAAACATCATGTTTAACAACAAATTTGACAGAAAAAGTAGTTCAATACACAGTAATGCTATGTAGTAATTACTGTATTTATGAATTTAGTACCAAAACATAACAATGTATTGAAAACATTGACTACAAAAGCATTGACTACTAAAAGGTAGGCTGCATTGGATAATCCAGAATGTTGGATAAGCGAATGTTGTATAAGTGAGACTACTGTATTTAAGTCACCCTTGCCTAAGCAAACCCTATGAAATTCATAGGGGCACTATAAGTCAATTGATCACTTGAAGGCACATAGCAGTACTCCTACTATTAATATTTGCAAGTAGTAACTTAAAAAATTTGTGTTGTAGTTGTTCTTCAAGGAATGCTCTTTGGTGCTAAGTTAATGTAAAAAAAAAAATAAGCCACAATCCTTCAAAGGTTTCTTCTTCTTGACACAATCATCAAAAGAACAGCAAGTCATAGTGTGGCTAGCTGGCTCCAAATGTTGTAAAAGTTATTTGATATTTATGCTGTCAGAGTGCAGTAGGCTAGTGATGTGAGTTTATGGCTATCAAATGGGTGTTATAATGTAAAAAGGAAAAACTTAGTTTTAATGCTTACACAGCTATAAAGCCTTTAATGCAATTCAAATACAAGCTGGGAGTATGAAAGGAAAAACAATGACTGACCATGTTCCAATCAGGAATTTTGTAACAGCACAAGTCTTTTACTCTTTTCTCTCTCGTCTCATTCACCTTCAAAACTCATAATGCAAACCCCACCAGGCCAGCTCCACCATTATGCAGAATAAAGTAAGCACCTCAGGTAGCAAATTGGGGAATGTCATGAAAGGACAGCAATTTTTTTGCTTGCTGTTTAATTTCTTGGTTTTGTATTTTGACTGGCAGGGAATGAGAAAAAGATGCTTGTGGGATTTTCTACCAGATGTGCCAAAATAACTTGGCTGGCTTCATGTTTTCTATATCTTCACTTGGGTATGTTCTGAGGAGATGAGCTGTTTTGATTCTGGCAAAAAAAAATTGCCAGGATGCTATGATTAGGTCTGGCTCCATCATTTCCTCTTCTCACCATCAAAAGAAGAAGTATCACTGCTCGTGAAGAACTTGCAATAAAATACCAATGAGAAGGGTGGAAATTATTAACAAGGCCCATTTAGCATTGAGATAGATTTAGGATAACAGAGCACATGAACAGGCTAGTCAAAATTCTGATGAACCAGAAGAACTAGAGCAATCACCTATCCCATATAACCCCACTTTACAAATCACAAATGATAGCTTTAATTCATCCAATGGCAGTAGGTAGCTCTCATGTCATTGGGTACTGCCTCCACTTTATGTTTTAGTTTAGACTTCAAAGATGTCATTCAAATGGTTGAGTCCTCTCTCTCCAAGGCGGTTCAGCACCTTGGGTTACTCCTGTAAATTTCAGACTAAAACCCAGAGTGTGTTTACTGCCCAACTTACCCATTAGAAGGTAACTACCATTTAATACATTCCAGTTCAATTCAATAGCTAAGAATCTGAGGCCAAAGTGCAAAAATTTAATGGGAGTGAGGGAAGACATATGTATTTGTTGCCCATTCCAAATGGGAAACTGCCACTGATGCACTTTATAGCTCACAATGCAGGATGGTTTCAACCAGCCTTGTTAGGGTGGGTCACTGCTAATGACTTAGGATAAAATCCAGCCAAAGTCTTGTCTTTCTCTTCTTCATTAATAAGAAATGAATATGAAAATTCATTCCAGGAAGATTTCACTCGTGCACACAGTCCTATGGTTTATTTAGAACTCACTGCAAAGACATAAATGTTTGAGCTGTTAACATATTGTTCATAATCCTTCCCAGGAGAACATGGTGCTCTAGATCTTATGATAAGTCATTTAGGTTTATTTATTAGAAGAGGTTTGTTGGTATTAGGCTAGCAGTTACAAGCTGTAAAGCTGCTTGCTAAAAGCAGAGGTTCTTGGGGAATACCTTCCCTTAAAATTAAATTACTGCCAAACTGCATGTTACAGCACGGGCTCAAGAATGTAAGGAGACTCTTCCTGGGTTAGAACAAAAGTCTGTCTAATCCAGCATCATGTTCCTCATAGTAGCCAAAGAAACCCAGAACCAGGGCAATATTGCAACAGTGCCCTCCAATGCCTTGTGATTCTATCAGTGGAGTGATGATTGCGTCTGGCATTTAATGGAGCTGCCCAGGGTGCTGACACTAGTGTGAGGCTAGGGTTTCGAACTTTGGACAGCTCCTTTGAAGTCCAGATTACAATAATCACTGGACTGACATGAAATACACTAGCTGTTGCCAGCAACAAACTTAATTATGTGGTGAAATGATTAATTATGGCATTCTGAGCATAACATTATTTTTGTCAAGTCAGCTTTGACTTATGGTAATTTTGTAAATTAGAGACCTCTATGAGCTTCAATCATCAACAGCCCAGCTCACGTCTATTGAACTCAGGGCAATGGTTTGCTTGATTGAATTAATCCATCTGTAATGGAGTCTTCCTCTTTTTCCATTGCCTTCTATTTTACTGAACATTACCCATTCACCCCAGTGAGTTATGTCATCTCACAGTGTTTCCAAAGTGCAATAACCTCTGTTTATTCATGTTGGATCTGATGCATACTACCTATTATGTCACTAAAAGGCAGTATGCAATGAAAGTATATGGAACAAAGCATGCTGAAACTGTGCAGTTTTACTTTGAAAAATCCACATGGAGATAAACACAAGTTTGCTCTTCAGAATTGTAATGTATGCCTAATACTCCTTCTCTTTCCTACTTGTGTTTCAGCTGTCATTTTTTTTTCTCCTGTTGCATTTCTCCTTAAGTGATCATGGTCAATCAAGAATCAGACACTCATTGCAATAGTATCAGAACATGATCATTCTATATTGCATGGTGAAAGTTTCAAAAGACACTGGCTGAGGAAATACAGGAGATGCCTGGGTGGTAGTATCAGGTGGCACTTTTGCAGCTAGAAAAAGACAGCGGATCTTGTGCTCTGAGTTCTTTACACAAAATGCACACAAATTTCTATGCAGGGATGGGAAGCAAAGTTCATAACTTAATGTGAATGAATCAGGAGTAGACAATTGCCAGAGAGAGAAAATGTTCAAGTATTGTGAGCTGTACCATCATCCTACCAGCAAATTATAAATGGTGCAATGTGATTTGGCTGAGTTTGGTGATTTTGGAAGTGGAGGGAAGCAACAAAGTGCTGTATTTTCTAGTAGTTAAAATATGGAAACATTTTTGGATTTTAATGGGGGAGCTGCAAAAATGGCACTGTGGGCCACATATCACCCATAAACTGCATTTTCTCCATCACTTGACTCAAAATAAAAAGGGGATCCAGAAAATGCCATATAACTGAAGCTGAGTTTCTCCCCACATCCCCCCTTTCCCCCACTTTGTAGTTCATGTGCCATTTCCTCCCACCCCAGTGCACCAGTCACTGTTAGAAACACACCATTTCTCTTTGTTAACATCAGCCGTCTGGGAGTTCTGAACCTAGTATTTCATTGTTAATTCAAGAAGCAACCACTCAAAGTGTTAGAAGTTGGAAAACAAACATTCTGTGGGCTTTGATGATAGGCTTAAAGACATTGGCTATGTGACAAAAATAATCTATTCAACAACAAGGTAAAAAGAGGATCACATTCCAGGAGGATGCAAGTGTCTGCCTGACAGCTCCCACTGAAAGGCTCTGTAATTGTTCAGCTGCCTCCGCAAGGTATCAATTGAAAACCCATATCATTGCATGGGTAATACTTAAGCTGTTTCACTTACCAAAATTGTTCACCATCCCTGGAATCCCAGTTTTAAGAGCCACCTAGGAGCAGGTTCAAATCCCGGGAGCGAAGTGAGCATCCGCTGGTAGCTCCAGCTCCTGCCAACCTAGCAGTTCGAAAACATGCCAATGTGAGTAGATCAATAGGTACTGCTCCGGCGGGAAGGTAACGGTGCTCCATGCAGTCATGCCGGCCACATGACCTTGGAGGTGTCTACGGACAATGCCGGCTCTTTGGCTTAGAAATGGAAATGAGCACCAACCCCCAGAGTTGGACATGACTGGACTTAACGTCAGGGGAAACCTTTACCTTTACCTAGGAGCTTATCATCCACCTTTGTTATACCACACTTGCACTGTGTTAGTCCCCTTTTTGCCAGCCACTTATTGTATGAATATTGTGAATTTCCCATTGCTGTACCATAGTTTGATCCTTTGCAAATTCACTCTTCTTCCTACTGAAATAATCTGTTAATGACCCTCTAACTTGCTATGGATGAGTTAACTACATTAGGTGTGAATGTCTCCTTCTTAGTGGGAGCACAGTAGGTGTGCTATATGTGTAGTGTAATTTCTCCTCTCTTGGAGATTCCTTGGAGATCTCTAGCAGGTAAAGTGCTTCCAGTGGCTGGGATGAGGAGACACCAGAATTCCCAAGATAACAGCTATATGTTTATTCTTTGATATGTGCCATGTGTTTCCTTAACATTATTTTAATTATTGTTAAGAAGTGGGAGAATAGTGAAATAGAAATATGATCCTATAAAAGATTAATGTTCAGACAAACCACAGAGGTCAGGGAAAGTTTAAAGAGTAAGTGTAGTGTAGCAGATGCTTCTGCTGTTGTTCAGTTGGTCTGGAAGAATCTCAACGAACGCAGAGGACACTCCTTTTCTTGAGTATGGAAAAAAGGGCAGTAAAATGTAAACTCTATTAGCAGCAGCAAAGTTATCCCTCTTGGGATTCAGGATGTCTCTGCCTTTTGTGAAGTTACAGGGCCCTTTCTTAGGTAGAGAACAATGAATTTCTCAAGGAGTCTTGGTACTGCTATATCTGGAAAAATCTGTTAGGTGCAGTGTAGGTCAAACACAGCCAATTATAGTCTCAAAGAAAAACATTGACCTGTGCTGGAGGTAGTAATCTCACAGAGTTAAGTCCCACTCCTCAACTCCCCGTTGTTTAGAAATCCCCTGATGAAGACAATGGAGCTTTGAGGGTTTGCATAAAGTGTTGTGTATTTTTGTTAGCCAATAAAGTTATCACTCTTTTGTGGATTTTATTGCACTTTTCCTGTCTCTGTAGCTATGTCTCCCCATTCAACCCCATGAAACCTGTTAAGGAGTGCATTCCTCAGCATAAGAAGAACATACTACTATATATGCATGTATTTGACTAAGTTTCCGTGGGATCACTACTTGTGTATGTGTGTGTTAAAGGAAAAACATCTAGTCAATTACAACTCATAGTTGAGTAATTGGAGCAATCAAGGATAACAAGCTTGAACTACTCCCTGAATGGGGTATAACTTGGGGGAATGTTTGTAATTTTTTGGGGGGACTTAGTGAATCACTTGCTTCAGAACTTGCTGAGAGCCTACTATGATGAAATCTCCAAAGAAGATGCATGAGTTTAATGCAAAGAACTTTATGTGAGTTTTGTTGCTTCAAAAAGACTGAGTTATTTTGAAGCTGGAGGTTTTATGTTTTTTGACTCTGCTACTTAAGAGTAAATTTTGATTTCCCCCCCCATTTTCATGGCTTGTTTCTTTTGCTCATTGTGGATGCACAAAAGGGCTAGATAGGTCTGGACAGGACTGCACACAGTTTGTTTTTCACACACCCGTAACAGAACATTCTGTGTTTCCAAAAACCAGGGGATGTTGGGTGTTGCAGATGCCTGTCGCAATGCATCCAACTCCAGGAAAAGAGCCAGAACCCCCCCCCCCCCCCGCCCCTTTCATTCCTCCACTCTCCAGCAACATAGAAGAGACTTCCAAATTCTGTGATTTGTAATATTACCATCATAATTCATAAACAGCATGCCAGCCTTTTACACATCTTTAAGAAAATAGGCACTTCTGAGAACAACATTTCCCCCAGTCCTTTTTAGGGACAAGTGGAAGTATTTCTTGGGGACGGGGAGAGCAGTATTGTGAGCACAGGGGGTTATTTTGGCTGACTCCAGAACCAATCTAAATCTAGCCAAGGGATGGCTCTTCTTTCACCAGTTCAAAGATCACTCAATTAGCTTTGTGGCTCAGTGGGGATTTGAATGCAGCTATTGTGAGCCTGAAACACTGGTCCCAGCCTTCTTAAAAGTTAACGCTTCATGCTAGAACAAATTAATTGGTGCAATTGACCAATGAAAGCCTTCATCACCTACAAAACCTCATCTCTTGCCAAGTGGCTCTACTACTATTGCAGATATCCATTACTATGCTCAGTTACAAAGGCTTCATTACTATTCTGAGACAGGCTTTCAATGAGCTTGACTCCTTTCAAGCTTCCTGCAGATTAGCTGAAGAATTCACATGGACTCAGGCCCTTTTGTAAAATCCCAAAGATCAGTGATGATTTAAGATACCGTGAAAACATTGAAAAAGTGCCCTTCTAGGCAACAGCAGGACTTGTAGTCATGAAGAGCAAGGAGACATAGAACCAGAAGAATCTTCCCCTAACTTTGGGTGCATCTATAATGTAGAATTAACGCAGTTTGGCACCTCTTTAACTGCCATGACTAAATGATATGGACTCCCAGGATTTGTAGTTTGGTGAAGTACCAGCACCTCTTTGGCAGAGAAAGCTAAACATCATGTAATAATAAGATCATAGATAAATTCCCAGAAATTATTTCAAACCATTTAATTTTACATGCATGTCTCCCTGAGATTCCATAATTTCGGATGGGACACGGGGAGAAAAGGCCTAAAGTCAGATCCCATCTGATCTTAGAAGCTAATCAAGGTCAGGTCTGTGTTGTAGGCTTTCATGGCTGGAATCATTGGGTTGCTGTGGGCTTTCTGAGCTGTATGGACATGTTCTGGAAGCATTATCTCCTGATGTTTCACCCACATCTATTGTCAGGCATCCTCAGAGGTTGTGAAGTATATTGGAAACTAGGCAAGGAAGATTTCTATATCTGTGGAAGGTCCAGGATGGGAGAAAGAACTCTTGTATGCTGGAGGCAAGTTTGAATGTTGCAATTAATCACTTTGATCAGCATTGAAAAGCCTTGCAGCTTCAAGACCTGGCTGCTTCCTGCCTGGGGAATCCTTTGTTGGGAGCTGTTCGCTGGCCCTGATTGTTTCCTGTCTGGAATTCTCCTGTTTTCAGAGTGTTGTTCTTTATTTACTGTCCTGATTATAGAATTTTTTAAACCACTACTAGCCAGATTTTGTTCATTTTCATGGTTTCCTCCTTTCAGTTCAAATTGTCCACATGCTTGTGGATTTCAAGGGCTTCTCTTTGAAGTCTGACATGGTGGTTGTGAGAGTGGTCCAGCATTTCTGTGATCTCAAATAATGTGCTGTGTCCAGGTTGTTTCATCAAGTGCTCTGCTATGGCTGACTTCTCTGGCTGAGTTATTCTGCAGTGCCTTTCATGTTCCTTGATTCGCATTTGGCCATCGCTGTGTTTGGTGGTCCCTAAGCAGACTTGTGCACAGCTATATGGCATACAGTAGACTCCTGCAGAGGTGAGAGGATCCCTCTTGGATTGGATTTTCTTGGTGGGTCTGTAGATAGTTTGTAGGTTGTATTTCCTCATCAGCTTCTCTATGCGATCAGTGGTTCCCTTGATGTATGGCAAGAACACTTTTCCTCTGGCTGGATCTTTGTCTTTACTCTCATGGCTTGTTCTTGGCTTTGCAGCTCTTCTGATGTCTGTGGTGGAGTATCCAGAGGTCAGTTCTGTTTAAGACTTGAATGGGAGACTGCCAATGAGTACTAAGTGCTATAGGCTACATTTCAGCTGAAGGGAATAGCAAGATGACAGGCAACTGGAAGCTAAAAATGTTTTTATTAAGTTTCAGCAAAAAATAGATCATTAAAAAGAACAAAGCAAAAGGGCATACTTAAACCAAACAACCATAACACAATCCATTTCAATAATAAAAATGGAGACATTACTTCAGTGACCTGTCTGTACCTCCTTTCCTTTGAGGAAGAGGTTTTTCTTTAATCTTCTTGTGTAACATTTGGTGAAAAGGGAACTTAAATAGCTCCTGCTATTAGCCCCAGCTTCTGACAACCTAGCAGTTCGAAAACATGCAAATGTGAGTAGATCAATAGGTACTGCGCTCCATGCAGTCATACTAGCCACATGACCCTGGAGGTGTCTACAGACAATGCCGGCTCTTTGGCTTAGAAATGGAGATGAGCACCATCCCCAGAGTCGGACATGACTGGACTTCATGTCAGGGGAAAACCTTTACCTTTACCTTTTACAGAGATGGACTGTGAATTCTCCTTGGGTTTGGAGCTTCAGCCAATTTTCAGTCCTTTAAAAATTCCCCACTGGGAAGTTTTACAAGTTCCCAAAGTTTGTTTCTGAGTTTAGCTTAGGAGAACATCCTTGCCCTCCCTCGAATGCATCTGCTTAATTCCTGCAGACACTAATTGTGATGAAAAAGCATCTTGGAGCTAGCTTCTCCATTTCTATTTGCTGCTCATTTATTCCCATCCTTCCTGGTAAACTAGGCACTGGCAGTTTAATCATTTTTCCTCTCGCCAATTTTACGTCACTTAGGACAAACATTATTACGCTCCACCTCTCTTTTATGTATTTCTAATCATTTTCCACCCCTCTGATTGCACCAATTAGGGAACAGGGCTCTTGATGGCTCTACAGTAGTAGCCGGGGATTCTCATTCATCACGGCATTTGCTTTGCCTAGTTAGAGCTTCCAATTTCTTTTGCATTATGATTTGAAATAATTCAATACAAAAGTAATCTGAAGTGGGCAAGAATCAATAAGGATAGACATTGTATTAGTCAGCAGGGCAGCTGAGCGGCTCTCAAATCTACTTCAGAAGTGGCTGGCTGTATAAAGAGAAGCCGCTGTTAATTTAACGCTTGTAATAAGGGCAATCCTGATGACTCCAGCTAAGGGACAACGTGAAGTTGCTTCCAAGAAGATGCTGGAGTATGCTATGCGGGTCTTGATCCATAGAATCATAGAGAGGACCATCCTGTTCAACCCCATTCTGCTATGCAGAAATGCACAATCAAAGCACTCCCAACAGATGGCCATCCAGCCTCTGTTTAAAAACCTCCAAAGAAGGAGATTCCATTACATTAAAGGCAGCAGTGTATTCCTTGTTGAGCATCTCTTATCATCAGAATGTTCTTCCTAATGTTAAAATGGAATATCTTTTTCCTGTAGTTTGACTCCATTGCTCTATGTCGGTCTCTGGAGCTGCAGAAAACATTTTTGCCCCCTCAGTATCATAATGCAAAAGCTCTAACTAGGCAAAACTATCAAGTTCCTTCTTAACTTTCTCTTCTTTATGCTAAACACTAGGCTTGCTCAAATAATTCGTTTTCCCCGTTAACCGTTATTAATTCGTTATTTTCGTTTGTTTTGAAGCAATTTTGAAGCATTGGTTGTCCACACGTCTGGATATCGCGGTTTCGAATCACGAGAGGCCGTTTTTCGTTATGTCGTCGTTTTTTTCGTTAGGAAAAAAAAGCTTTTGCAAATCACCCAAACTCCCACCATTCAGGCCCTTTCCTTTTGCCCCTCAGCAAAAGGGGCGTCACGGGCTCAGCCAATGGGAGGGGGCGAGGGGGAAGGAGACCGAGGAGGAGGAGGAAGACGGAGGGGGGAAATGGCCGCCGCCGCCGCCGCCTCGCCTCAGCTCAGGCCTGGTGTCTCTCTGTGAGGCGGGAAGGCGGCGGATGGAGCCGGGAATGGAGAGACCGAGAGAGACAGAGAGGGGCCCGGCGGTGAGGTTTTGACGTCTGTGCGAAGCTAGGCAAGTGGGGTTTATATATCTGTGGAAGGTCCAGGGTGGGAGAAAGAACTCTTGTCTGTGGGAGGCAAGTGTGAATGTAGCAATTGGTCACCTTGATTAGCATTGAATAGCCTTGCAGCTTCAAAGCCTGGCTGCTTCCTACCTGGGGGAATCCTTTGTTGGGAGGTATTAGCTGGCCCTGATTGTTTCCTGTCTGGAATTCCCATTTTCTGGGTGTTGTTCTTTTACTGTCCTGATTTTAGCTTTTCTGTAGCTAAAAATGCATATAAAATTGATTCTATAGGGAGGATAAATGATTGGATTTCAACTCCTACAGCTTAGCTTTCTCTGCCAATAATGGTACCATATCAAACTAAACCTCCCAAGATTCTGTAGCAGTGAGCCATCTTGGATATTGTAAGGGATTTTATTATTATTATTATTATTATTATTATTATTATTATTATTATTAGACCTTGCTCCCAGGAAGGTGCCTTCGCTGTGGCTCCCAACTTATCTATCTACCTTTCCACATATTCTCCACATTGTGTGTATGTGTATGTATATTATATATACATGAGCCCCGATGGCGAAGTGTGTTAAAGCACTGAGCTGCTGAAGTTGCAGACCGAAAGGTCCCAGGTTCAAATCCCGGGAGCAGAGTGAGTGCCCGCTGTTAGCTCCAGCTTCTGCCAACCTAGCAGCTTGAAAACATGCCAATGTGAGAAGATCAATAGGTACCACTCTGGCGGGAAGGTAATGGCACTCCATGTAGTCATGCCGGCCACATGACCTTGGAGGTGTCTATGGACAACACTGGCTCTTGGGCTTAGAAATGGAGATGAGCACCAACCCCCAGAGTCAGACATGACTGAACTTAACGTCAAGGGATACCTTTACCTTTACCTATACACACACACACACACACACACACACACACATTATGCAGGGACTATATATATATTATATATACACAGTATATATCACACACACACCAATTTAACAAAGTTTCAGCCACAAAAACAAAGTTTCTGAAGTAGAACAATGACTTTCACAGTAAAGACAACCCAATTTAACAGGAAATAAGACTTTCAAACCAGGAACAGATTTCTGCAATTATTAAAAAATGGTTTATTATAAAAGCTATGAAAATTCGCCAAAAATCAGAGGATAAGGGAAACGTTCCAAATTTTGGTGAGCTATCAGTGTTAAATGTGTTCTACCACTGTACCAAGTTGGAAGAAGATCACTCAAAAAATGAGGGTGGGAGAGTCTTGTAAAGTCCTCTCCCTCTGTGCTGTTTTTGGGAATTGCGCATGCGCGTCCGCCATTAACGAATTAATTTAGAAAATAACGAATTTTCGTTAATTTCGAATTTTTTGGGGGGCCAAATTCGGAAATACCATCAGAAACGAAAAGCTGCCCCCCTCTAGTTTTGAAACGAGTTTAGAATCAAATTTTTCGTGGATCGATCAAGCCTACTAAACACACCTTGTTCCCTAAGCCATTCCCCATTTGACATTGTTTCCACTCCAGATCTTTTACCATTTATTATACCTTGGTGGCACAGTGGGTAAACACTGAGCTGCTGAATCTGGGGAGTTCGAATCCAGGGAGTAAGGCGAGCTCACGCTGTTAGCCTCAGCTTCTGCCACCCTAGCAGTTTGAAAACATTCAAATGTGAGTTGATCAATAGTTACCACTCCAGTGGGAAGGTAAAGCGCTCCATGCAGTCATGCCGGCCTCATTACCTGTCAGGACCCAGGCTGCAGAGCACCAATAACCAAACACAGAGGCCAGAATCTATCTAATATCTTTATTGTAGAAATATATAAAGTTAATAAAAGCAAGTGTAGAAAATAGTCCAGAAGTAGACCTTTCAGGAAAGGTCAAAATTAGTCCAAAGAAACAATGTCCAATATGAAATATTAAGGTCCAAAGTTGTAATCCAGTAACCGAAACACTCACTTTGCCAAGCAAAGTGAGGGGAGATGACAAGGTCCTTTAGTCCATGAAACTTAAGCAAGGCTAGGAAGCAGAACTTGATTCTTGGAACACTAGGCTTATTTCAAGGCAACAAGAAACGAGGAGCAAGAACAGGATCCGTGGTAAATTCGTGGCGAGGTCCGGGAAGCAAGGCAAGGTCCGTGGAGCAAGACAAGGTCCTGGGAAGCAAGGCGAGGCTGGAAACGGGAACAAAGGGCTTGGACGCGGGAGTAGCGTAGTCCACACACAACCTACTCCCGAAGCTGACGAATTGACTCCGCAAGATTCCTACGTGGGCAAAACACCTAAATAGGGTCTCGTTTCCCCGCCAAAGAACAATTCTCTGGGGAACCAGAACCGAAAGCCATTCTCTGTGTCCAGATGCATGACTCCCTAAAGTTTCCCATGGGAAGCAGGCTTAATCATCTGAATGCCTGGCAGCAATCCTAGCGCTCCTGCGAGAAGCCTCCTGAGCGCCTTTCTGTTGTTTATAATAATCGCGGCGAGAAAATGGGGGAGATTTCGGCTCAAGGCTTGTTTGGCAGACTTCTGGAAGGCAAGTCTCCTGCAGGTGCAAGGGCTCCAATTCTGGCTGGAAAAGCTCCAATTCTGGCTGAAACGGTGGGAAACCGAAGTTTTCCTCTTCATCTGTCACAACCGTGTTAGGAACGGGACTACATGGCCCATGAGTCATCACATTACCTTGGAGGTGTCTACGGACAATGCTGGCTCTTTGGTTTAGAAATGGAGATGAGCACCAACCCCTCAGAGTCGGATACGACTAGACTTAATGTCAGGAGAAAATCTTTATCTTTACTATATTGTAAAAGGCATTATCAATTTGTTCATAGTTAATAATAGTAATAAAATAATGACATTTCTATATGTAGAGATACATATATACTGCATCAGTTAGTAGGCTTGTGCATTTCAGTGAATCACTATTTTCTGATTGCTAGATTCTGGAAGTCCCCCCATATCCATTTTCCAGTGCCTTCTGAAAACAGGTGCCCTGCCAAATGGGCATTTTTATTCCAAATCTGAAAAAACAAACAAAAACAAAACGGTTCTTTTTCGCCCATTGGCAGCAATTGAGAACTTACAAGGCCCCCCTGTCCTCTGGGTTTCTTTCCTTTCCTTCCTTCAAGGAAGCCTGGGTTTCAGCAACAGGGTTAAGAAATCACCCTATCCAGACCATTATGGGGGGAGAGGGACTTTCCATAGTTTCCCCTTCCATATCCTTCATTGAGACGTGAATTTTAAAAAGCATCAATGTTACCACTCTCTGGATTCTTTCCCTTTGGTTTGTAGAGGGGGAGATGTATTTAATGCTTCTTAAAGCTGTTCTGCTCTAGAGGAGAGGCAAGCCTTTCTCCCAGGGCCAGTTCCAGCAGCATGCCAACTTAGGTATTTTAAGGAGGCCCAGAGAAGGAAGAGTGATGACCTGGAGCTCCAAGCCATCCTCCCTGGACTACCTTAAAAATCCCCTCTCTCTTGCCTGGAAGGTTGCAATCTCTTTTCTGCTTGTGGTTTTGCTTCCTTAAATGTCACGACCCAGGCTGCAGAGCACCAATAACCATACACAGAGGCCAGAATCTATCTAATATCTTTATTGAAGGAATATAAAAAGTTAATAAAAACAAGTGTAGAAAATAGTCCAGAATTAGACCTTTCAGGAAAGGTCAGAATTAGTCCAAAAAAGTAATGTCCAATAAGAAATATTAAGGTCCAAAGTTGTAATCCAATAACCGAAACACTCACTTTGCCAAGCAAAGTGAGGGGAGATGACAAGGTCCTTTAGTCCATGAAACTTGAGCGAGGCTAGGAAATAACTTGATACTTGAAACAAGGCTTGAACGTGGAACAAGGTAACTAAGAACAAGAACAAGGTCCGTGGAATAACTTGATAAAATCCGTGGAACAAGGCAAGGATTGATCCTGGGAAACAAGGCAAAGTCCGTAGATAAACAAAGGCTGGGAAGCAAGGCGAAGGCTGGATAGCAAGGCAAGGCTTGAGCAGGAGCGAGGCTTGAATCGGAGCGCGCTGTCCGGACACAACTCGCTCCGTAGGCTGACGAATTGACTCCGCGAAGTTACTACGCGGGTAAAACACCTAAATAGAGTCTAGCTTTCCCGCCGAAGCAGTTCTCTGGGAATCAGAACCGAAAGCTAACTCTGAGGCCAGATGTGAGACTCCCCAAAGATTCTCACGAGAAGCAGTCTTAATTGGCCACATTCTTAGCTGCAATCCTCGCACTCCTGCGCGAAGCTGATTCCAAACTTCTCTGTTGTTTACAAAACTCCCGGCGCAAGAACACGGGAGAAGTAGGCTCTGGGCTTGTTTGACATACTTCTGGGAGACAACTTTCTTGCAGGTGCAAGGTTCCCAGATCTGCCTGGGAAAGATCTGGCTGAGAGGAATCCAGTTCAGACTGGGAAGGTAAAAAACCCAAGTTTTCATCTTCATCAGGAATTACAATGTCCTGAGCAGGACTACAAGGCCCATGGGTCATCACACTATCCCCCTCCTCAAGGCCCCTCCCAAACTGGGGCCCTCTCCCCGAGGCGCGAGGTCGCGGTTTGGTGGGATAGGTCTGATGAAAGCGACGGGTTAGATCAGGAGCATGGACTGTGGAGGCGTCTTCCCAAGAGCGTTCCTCAGGGCCAAAACCCACCCAGTCAATGAGATATTGTAGGCGGCGGCGGTGAAAGCGAGAATCCAAAATGTCCTCAACCTCGAACTCCTCCTCCCCATTCATCAAAACAGGAGGGGGGGCCGGTTGGTCTGTATCAGGTCGCACACCATCCGCCGGAAGGAGCAGGGAACGGTGAAACACTGGGTGAATGCGCATTGAACGCGGAAGTTGGAGTTTGAAAGTCACGGGGTTTAATTGCGCCACCACTGGATAGGGGCCAATGAAGCGGGCATCTAGCTTCCGGCAAGGGCGGTGGGAGGGCAGAAAGCGAGTGGACAGGAAAACCCGATCTCCTACCTTGATTTCGAGGCCCGGCTGGCGATGTTTGTCAGCGTGGCGTTTATAGTCCTCCTTGGCTTGGTCCAGTTGCTGGAGCAAAAGTTGTTGCACCGCTGTGAGTTCCTGCAGCCAATCCTCTGCGGCGGGAACTTCTGAAGTTTCAATGACAGGGGGGAAGAAACGTGGATGGAAGCCGTAGTTTGCAAAGAACGGCGTTTCTTTTGTAGAAGCTTGAACTCCATTGTTGTAGGCAAACTCAGACAGTGGTAACAGAGAAGCCCAATTGTCCTGTTGGTAGTTTACATAACAGCGAAGATACTGCTCCAAAGTGGCATTGGTGCGCTCCGTTTGCCCATCTGTTTGGGGATGATGAGCTGAAGATAAGCGAGAGTCTATGCCCAATAGTTTTTGTAGTGCCTTCCAAAAACGAGAGGTGAATTGAGATCCACGGTCTGTGACTAAACTCTTGGGCAATCCATGTAGTCTGAAAACATGTTGAAGAAATAGATCCGCAGTTTCTTTGGCCGTGGGGAGGCCTTCGCAGGGAATGAAATGGGCTAACTTGGTGAAAAGGTCCACCACCACTAAGATCGTGGTGAATCCACAGGAAGGTGGTAGGTCAGTGATGAAATCCGCGGAAATTATTTCCCATGGGCGAGATGGGTTAGGAAGGGGGTGTAAAAGCCCTGAGGGCTTCTCCCTTCGTATCTTGGAGCGCTGGCATACTGGGCAGGTGTTGACATATTTTTCCACATCCTTGCGGATCTTGGGCCACCAAAAATCCCTTAGGATCAAATGCATAGTTTTAAATAGTCCGAAGTGTCCTGCTGGTTTGCAGTCATGACACAGACGAAGCGCTTTTTCCCTGCCCGGTCCGGGTGGGATATAAACATGATTTCTATAGCAGAGCAGCCCATCTTTAAGCGAAAAGGGAAAATGCAGACCTTGGCGAAGTTGGTCCTGCGCCCAGGCGTCTGCTTGCTGACTAGCCCTGATTTCTTGAGCACAGATGGGTCCTGGAGTAGGGGAAGTTGAACCAATGGGAATGGATTTGGTGTTCCCCACCGTGAGCGTGGCAAAGTTCTCGGGTTGTAGCAGTTGGGATTCAAAGGTCTCCTTGCGTCCTGCAGCGTATTCCGGTTTACGTGACAGGGCGTCTGCTTGCTTGGTTTGGGCTGGGGTCACATAATGAATCTGGAAGTTAAAACGTTCAAAGAACAAAGCCCAATGTTGCTGCCTCTGATTTAGTTTGCGGGCAGTTCTTAGATGTTCTAGATTACGATGATCAGTGTGGACTTCAATGGGAAATTTGGCCCCTTCTAGCCAATGTCTCCAAGTTTCAAAGGCTGCCTTTATGGCCAGTAGTTCTTTTTCCCAAATGGTGTAATTCCTCTCTGGTGTGGTTAGTTGACGAGAATAAAAGGCACAGGGATGGAGGTGATCTCCCACCGGTTGTAAGAGTACAGCCCCAATTGCCACATCAGAGGCGTCCGCTTGCACCACAAAAGGGGTTCCAGGATTTGGGTGCTGTAGAATTGGCTGGGAGGTGAATAGTTTCTTTAGTTGCTGGAACCCTTTCTCTGCTTGATCAGTCCAGCGGAAAGGCTGCTTTCCACGGATGCAGCTAGTGATGGGGTCGGACCAGCGGGCAAAATCTGGAATGAACTTGCGGTAATAGTTCGCGAACCCCAAGAAACGCTGCACCTCTTTCTTGTTAGTTGGCGCCCGCCATTCCAATACTGCTGTAACCTTGGCTGGATCCATGGAAAGCCCTAGAGGCGAGATGCGGTAACCAAGGAAATCTACCTCTTGTAGATCAAAGGCGCATTTTTCCAGCTTGGCATAAAGTCCATGATCCCGCAATCGTTGTAACACCATTTTGACGTGGTTCTCATGTTCTGATTGTGATCTAGAAAACACCAAAAAATCGTCCAGGTAGATTATCAAGAACCTGTCTAGATAGTCCTGAAAAATGTCATTGACAAAATGCTGGAACGTTGCGGGGGCTCCGCATAAACCGAAATTCATAACTCGGGACTCAAATAATCCGAATTTGGTCTGGAAGGCGGTCTTCCACTCGTCCCCTTCCCTGATGCGAACTAAGTTGTAAGCCCCCCGAAGATCCAGCTTGGTGTAAACCTTGGCTCCTCGAAGCCGATCCAGTAGATCCGAGATTAAGGGCAGGGGATAGCTGTTCCGCTTGGTGATATTGTTCAATGCTCTGTAGTCCACCACCAAGCGTAGTTCCCCTGACTTCTTCTTCACAAACATCACTGGGGAGGCGGCTGGGGATTGAGAGGGTCTGATGAATCCCTTGCGAAGGTTTGTCTCTAGGAATTCCCTGAGAGCTTCTTGCTCTGGTTCAGTCAGGGAGTAGAGATGCCCTCGCGGGATCGGGGCCCCCTCCACCAAGTCAATGGCACAGTCATAAGGTCTATGTGGGGGTAATTTTTCGGCTTCTTTCTCATTGAATACATCCCAATACTCGGAGTACTTCTTTGGCAAGGTGATGATGGGCTCGGTGTCTGTGGCATGGCATACCTTGGCTACGAGGCAATGGTTTTGGCAGTACGGTGAAGCAAACTGCAGTTCTCTGTTGGACCAGGAGATGTTAGGGTCGTGGAGAGTCAGCCATGGAATTCCCAAAATCACAGGGAAATGGGGAACCTCGGTAACAAAGAAAGAAATCTCTTCCATATGTTCCCTTATCCACATCCTGGTGGGTTCCGACCACTGACTTACGGGGCCCGTCTTGAGGGGGCGGCCGTCTATGGCTTGCACCACACGGGCATTCTTGAAATCATGATATTGTAATCCCAGAGAGTCGGCATACTCTCTATCGATGAAATTGTTGGTAGCTCCAGAGTCTATCATGGCGTGGATCATGACGGGTCCCCTTTTTGCTGACCATAATGTGACCACGAGAAGGAACAGGACCCCGGTTGGCGGCTCTTGGATGGATTTTTTGACCGGGTTGGCGAGCCTCTCTACACCCGGTCGTTGGCTTCCCCCGCCGGCTGTGTGCCAGTCGGCTCAGACGCCTTCGTCTCCGTGGAGGACGCCGCCGCAAGACGGGCGGCAGGCTTCCCTTTGGCTGGACACTCTCTGGCGAAGTGGCCCCCGTTCCCGCAGTACCAGCAGAGGTTTAAGCGTTGACGACGGGCCTTCTCGGCGGCATCTAGTCTGGGACGCACATTGCCCAACTGCATCGGCACCTCCTCGCCTCCTCTGGGGTATGGGGTTGGCGGTGGGGGTCTCCACACCGGACGTGGCTGAACGCTGGCGGGAGCGGGGGGTTTTGCCCCGGCTCGACTGCCCTGGCCTCGAACCCACTGTTTCCTGTTGGCAATCATGACTTCAGCCCGTAAACATTGATCAATGAGTGCCTCGAGGGTCTGGGGAGGATCCACCTTGGAGATTTCTTCCAGCATTTCAATGTTGAGACCCTCCCGGAATTGTCCCCTGAGGGCTACATCGTTCCAGCCGGTGTTGTGGGCCAGTACTCGGAACTCGGCTATATACTGAGACATAGGTCTGTCTCCTTGGAAAAGGCGACGGAGTTTGTGACCGGCTGCCTCCAAATTGTCCTCGATTCCCCAAGTCTCCTTGAGGTGGTCCAAGAAGTGTTGCGCTGATCTTAGGTGTGGAGAGGCTTGGTCGTACAGTGCCGTCGCCCAGCTGGCCGCTGGCCCGTCTAGAAGACTGTAAACCCATGCCACTTTGATGTCTTCTTGGGGAAACTCGGCAGCACGGGCCTCTAGATAAGCTTGACATTGGCGACGGAAGACATGAACCTTAGAAGCTTCTCCAGTAAACTTGGTTGGCAACGCCATGGCCGGAAGACGAATTCCGCGTTCCTTCAAACCCCTTATTTCTCCATCCTGTGCATTGAGCTTATCACGGATTCGGTCCACCTCATCCTTGTCGATGGTGTAGGTAATCGGCTGGCCGCTCGGCCCAGGTACGACTCCGGTAGACATTCTGGCCGAGGTTAATTGGTGCTTAGGGTGGCGGAGTCAAACTGTCACGACCCAGGCTGCAGAGCACCAATAACCATACACAGAGGCCAGAATCTATCTAATATCTTTATTGAAGGAATATATAAAGTTAATAAAAACAAGTGTAGAAAATAGTCCAGAATTAGACCTTTCAGGAAAGGTCAGAATTAGTCCAAAAAAGTAATGTCCAATAAGAAATATTAAGGTCCAAAGTTGTAATCCAATAACCGAAACACTCACTTTGCCAAGCAAAGTGAGGGGAGATGACAAGGTCCTTTAGTCCATGAAACTTGAGCGAGGCTAGGAAATAACTTGATACTTGAAACAAGGCTTGAACGTGGAACAAGGTAACTAAGAACAAGAACAAGGTCCGTGGAATAACTTGATAAAATCCGTGGAACAAGGCAAGGATTGATCCTGGGAAACAAGGCAAAGTCCGTAGATAAACAAAGGCTGGGAAGCAAGGCGAAGGCTGGATAGCAAGGCAAGGCTTGAGCAGGAGCGAGGCTTGAATCGGAGCGCGCTGTCCGGACACAACTCGCTCCGTAGGCTGACGAATTGACTCCGCGAAGTTACTACGCGGGTAAAACACCTAAATAGAGTCTAGCTTTCCCGCCGAAGCAGTTCTCTGGGAATCAGAACCGAAAGCTAACTCTGAGGCCAGATGTGAGACTCCCCAAAGATTCTCACGAGAAGCAGTCTTAATTGGCCACATTCTTAGCTGCAATCCTCGCACTCCTGCGCGAAGCTGATTCCAAACTTCTCTGTTGTTTACAAAACTCCCGGCGCAAGAACACGGGAGAAGTAGGCTCTGGGCTTGTTTGACATACTTCTGGGAGACAACTTTCTTGCAGGTGCAAGGTTCCCAGATCTGCCTGGGAAAGATCTGGCTGAGAGGAATCCAGTTCAGACTGGGAAGGTAAAAAACCCAAGTTTTCATCTTCATCAGGAATTACAATGTCCTGAGCAGGACTACAAGGCCCATGGGTCATCACATTAAAGCTGTTTCTACTTTCTACTCTAGAAGAGTGGTAGCCTTCTCTTTTTGTTTGCTGGGCATGTTTAGCCTGCAGAAGAGAAGGCTGAGAGGAGACATGATAGCCATGTACAAATATGTGAGGGGAAGTCATAGGGAGGAGGGAGGGAGCTTGTTTTCTGCTGCCCTGCAGACTAGGACGCGGGACAATGGCTTCAAACTACAGGAAAGGAGATTCCACCTGAACATCAGGAAGAACTTCCTCACTGTGAGGGCTGTTCGACAGTGGAACTCTCTCCCCCGGGCTGTGGTGAAGGCTCCTTCTTTGGAAGCTTTTAAACAGAGGCTGGATGGCCATCTGTCGGGGGTGCTTTGAATGCGATTTTCTGCTTCTTGGCAGGGGGTTGGACTGGGTGGCCCATGAGGTCTCTTCCAACTCTACTATTCTATGATTCTATGATTCTATTATTACTATTAGCCCTAAACGGTTCTGGCCCAATCTACTTGTCCGAACGTATCTCCTCCTATGAGCCAGCAAGATCCCTGAGATCATCTGGAGAGGCCCTGCTCTCGGTCCCACCTGCCTTGGAGGCGCGGCTGGTGGGAACGAGGGACAGGGCCTTCTCGGTGGTGGCTCCCCGGCTGTGGAACTCCCTCCCAAGAGACATGCGTCAAATTCCAACCCTGTTGGGCTTTAGAAAAGCCCTAAAAACATGGCTGTGTGCCCAGACTTTTAATCAATAAATGGTGAAAATGACACGGACTGAACTATAGGCAAAGCATGAGGAAGAATGGATCTGATTTTATGTTTGAAATGTATATTTTTAATTCATAATGTATTTTAATAGTTTTAACTGTTTTATGTGCTGTTTTATATTGGTTTGTATGGGCATCTAATTGTTGCCACTGTTGTAAGCCACCTTGAGTCCCTTTGGGTGAGAAGGGCGGGATATAAATGTGAGAAATAAATAAATAAATAAATAAATAATGACAAATAATCATTATCTTTTAGAAGTGTTTTCTGAAGGAGAGAAAGGGAAGGAAATAAAGAAGCTAAAAGCGTGAAAGCCCCAAAATGTGCACACCCCACTCACCACCCCTCAGATCCCCAACTCCAAGTTAGTCCCGCTAAATAAAAAGAATAAGGAAAATAAATGAAAATCAAAAATATTCAACTGTGATGCCAAATAGGGGAGGAGGAGTCAAGATTGGCTCCTGCTTGCTTTAGTTGTGGGTGGGTTTTCGTACCAGGAGGGCCTTTATCGTTAAGAGCTCCTGGAAGTACTGAAGGTACAGAAGAAAACAGAATCTATGCACAATTCTATTAATTAGTACTAGACTTCCCTTTAGTCTTAAGTGCCAAATTAACAGCCCTGGATTTGGGTTCCCTATACCTAGGGTTGAATGTGTGGCGGTCACCATTAGTTGCTCCAAAATGCTGTGGGTTCCTTTTGGTTGTTAAGAGTATCTCACTGCTTCATGTGGGAGCTTGATCACACTTATTGATTTGCAATTACATTACAGTTTCTTATTTTACTACCCTCCCAGCTTTATTCTACGGTTTTATCATTTCATTGGCTCATTGCTCTTTAATTTTGTTTTACTTCCCCTGTTTTACATCATTTTCTTCGCTAGCTTGGCTTTTGGAAAAAAGAACAACCACACTCTCCATGCCAAAAATAAGTTCAAATTAAAAAATAAAAGTCCCCTAGCAATATGAAATACAACTTTGATTGTTGAGAACTACTTGAAAAATAATGTATTTCCTCTCTCTTTTAAATTTTATTATTTATTCCACCTTTCTCTCAAAATAGAATCTAGGGTGGGATTGTGAAAGAACAATCCAGTTTTTAAAACAATATTTTAAAAGAATGATTCATTTTTAAAATAAGACTACTCAATGCTAATCAAACTGGCTAATGGCAACATTCACACTTGCTTCAAACAGACAAGAGTTCTTTCTCCCATCCTGGATACCCCACTTGTCTAATTTCCAACAGACCTCTTAACAAACCTCTGAAGATGCCAGCCACAGAAACAGGCAAAACGTCAGGAGAGAATGCTATTGGAACATGGCCAGAGAGCCCAAAAAACTCATGGCAACCCAGTGATTCCAGCCATGAAAGCCTTCGACAACACATTTTAAAAACAATTTTCAATACAAAAGTTAAAACACAAACTAAAATTTTATTTTATTAAAGAATACTATATTTTTCTTTGTTCCTGTTGAGATCCATAGACTCCAAAATTGAATGGCTGAGAACTGGAACACATATGGCCAAGTGACACAATAGAATCATAGAATCATAGAGTTGGAAGAGACCTCATGGTCCATCCAGTCCAACTCCCTGCCTAGAAGTAGAAAAATCGCATTCAAAGCACCCTCGACAGATGGCCATCTAGCCTCTGATTAAAAGCCTCCAAAGAAGGAGCCTCCACCACACTCCGGGGCAGTGAGGAAGTTCAGGTGAAATCTCCTTTCCTGACATTTGAAGCCATTGTTCTGTGTCCTAGTCTCCAGGTCAGATGAAAACAAATATGCTCCTTCTTCTCTATGACCCCTCACATTTATACAGTGGCACCAGCATGTGTTTAAAATGACAAAAGCTATGTTAGGAAGAACTCATAAGACAGCAGAGATTGGGAACTTTACTTTTGCCTGAGCCTTCTCAGAAGGGCAAGATTTCATTCCTTCCTTTCCCCCTTGAGTGCAAACTACTTTGGCACTTGGACCTCACTTTGTATCATTTTAAGGAAACTGAGGACAAAGCAGGTAAGTAGGAGAAAAAGAGGAACTGGGATGTTTTAAAAGCAGCTGAAAAATCAGACCACAAAGGATGAATTGGTGTAGTCACCATCAAATCAGGACTGTTGGAAAGTACAGGTTGAGTATTTGTTAGCCAAAGTGCTTGGTACCAGAGGTATTTTGGATCTTTTTAAATTTTAAATTGCGTATATGTATATAGGAGCCCCCAGTGGAGAAGTGGGTTAAACCGTTGAGTTGCTGAACTTGCTGACTGAAAAGTCGGTGGTTCAAATCCGGGGTATGGGGTGAACTCCTGCTGTTAGCTCCAGCTTCTGCCAACCTAGCAGTTCGAAAACATGCAAATGTAAGTAGATAAATAGGTACCGCTCCAGCGGGAAGGTAACAGCGCTCCATGTAGTTATGGAAGCCACATGACCTTGGAGGTGTCTATGGACAATGCTGGCTCTTTGGTTTAGAATTGGAGATGAACACCAACCTCCAGATTAGGGCATGACTAGACTTAATGTCAGGGGAAAACCTTTACCTTTACTACATGTATATAATAATGACATCTTGGAGATGGGACCTAAATCCAAACATGAAGGTTATGTACAATGAACCAGAAGAAAGCAAAGGTGTCACTATCCCAGCCTCCCATCTGTTGAATTCAGTCCTCAGTATTTGAAACATTGACAAAGGGAATGTGACTTTTGCATACATTGATGTATCAGTAAGTATATATGTCACTATCTGTCACCTATGTGGACCATTTGGAGTACTTTGGATTTCAGAATTCCAGGAAAAGGCATGCTTAACCTGCATATAGATCCCCCAGTGATCATGAAGAAGTCCATTGGAGCACACACGATATTGGGATCATAATGCCCTTTATGCCCATTTACACACAGTGAGCTTGCTTTAGGAGGGATGCCTCAGTGCTCCGAAACTGCCTCCTTCATAGAAGGTTACCTGCTGTTGTTCTATCGGCCCGGAAACTATTTGACTCCAGATGCTCGTCCGCAGCCCGAGACACCAGGCAGCCTGGTCCCACAGCTGCCTGGAGGCAAGGCTGAGCAGCATCTCACGTGCTGTTTGTTTAATAGGCCGCAATGATGCTAAACAGAGTAAGATTACTTTCCAGCAAAAATGCTGACATGCAGGACTGATCAGGGTGGGCTGCGAGGGGGAGATAGAAGGGGAGCGAGTCTCCAGCCTACCAATCTATAATATTGCTTGTGGTCCAGAGCTTAATCAATTTCCAAGCCTTAGAACTTAAATAGTCTTGATTTATGTATAAGATCCCACTGTTCTTTTCCCCATCCCTTTGCTTCTACTTCCTTCCTGTCGACTTGACAGTGCTGGCTGTTATTATTATCCAGCAGTGTGAATGTTTGGGACAGCCTCCTTGCTTTCACCCAGAAAAGGGGATAAAATGAATTATTGCTTCTTTATATGAAAAATAATTAAAATCAGATTTGTTTTTATTTCAATGAGATTTTCTTAATGGATATAAAATGGTTTTTTTCTAAATGATAAATAAATCATAAATAAAATATCAACAGCCTTTTGAACCCTTGCTTAAACGTGCATTTATTATATCAAAGACATGCCAGTAAAATCTATATCACAGGGCTTCTCTATACTGACCCCAAACCCTGCATTGGACCAGAAGTCACTCCTGGATGTGTAAAAGTCACACCCACAGACTTCTGGTCCATAATGCAGTGTAAACTGGATTTACTCCACATTATTCAAAGTTAGGGAAATGGTCTGGAGTTTCAACAAAACCCCAAAGGAGCTTTTCACTTTGGGTTCTAATCCTAACTGGTCCACTGTTCATACAATCCAGTGGTTCAAAAGCCTTTTCCTTGCACTCAGTGGCACAGAAACAAGGGGATGATAGAGCATGTTACATGGACTGTCTGCAGACATCACACTCAACTCTTGGAACAATTTCATCAGTGTTGCCTCCGAAAAATCCTGCAAATCTCTTGGGAAGACGGGCAGACAGATGTCAGCATGCTGGAAGAAGCAAAGACCACTAGCATTGAAGCGATGCTCCTACGCCATCAACTCCGCTGGACTGGCCATGTTGTCCGAATGCCTGATCACCATCTTCCAAAGCAATTACAGTAGAGTCTCACTTATCCAAGCTAATCGGGCCAGCAGAAGCTTGGATAAGCAAATATCTTGGATAATAAGGAGGGGTTAAGGAAAAGCCTATTAAACATCAAATTAGGTTATGATTTTATAAATTAAGCACCAGAACATCATGTTATACAACAAATTTGACAGAAAAAATAGTTCAATACGTAGTCATGTTATGTTGTAATTACTATATTTACAAATTTAGCACCAAAATATCAGAATATATTGAAAACATTGACTACAAAAATGACTTGGATAATCCAGAGGCTTAGATAAGCAAGGCTTGGATAAATGAGACTCTACTGTACGATACTCCCAACTCAAGAACAGAAAACGGAGTGTTGGTGGTCAGGAAAAAAGATTCAAAGATGGGCTTAAAGCTAACCTTAAAAACTGTGGCATAGACATCGAGAACTGTGAAGTCCTGGCCCTTGAGTGCTCTAGCTGGAAGTCAGCTGTGACCAGTAGTGCTGTGGAATTTGAAGAGGTATGAATGGAGGGTGAAAGGGAGAAACATGCCAAGAGAAAGGCATGTCAAGCCAGCCCTGGTTGGCTCCACAGTCACCTACGTATCCACTACCAAGACATTACAGATGGAAGATAATCATCCTCCAATAATGAGGGATTGCCTAAGTAAGTAAGAGCACATGACACACTCATATTACTGTGGCATGTGGCCACAGAGCATTGGAAAACCTCTGACTGTCACCGGGCACCTTTGTTGATACTAGCAAAGGTGTCCGAATAATCAAAGAGTAGGAGGGGTAATTGCAAAAGTGCCTAGCAATGACCAAAAACTCTCAGGGAGCCCCATGGTTGTCCAGCAGCATCAAAGGGGAAAATCAAGGTATGATAACCTGTTTTGGCCCCTCTGGATGGTCTGGACTCCACCCTGGTGTTGCTTCAAAATGGGGACAAACAGTGTAGCTAGTACCCCAGGGCTGGGCTGGAGTATTGCTGTTCCAGACTGGTCTCTGATTTAGTGACATGTAGATCTGCCCAATATCTTACAACAATTAATTAATGACTCTGCTTCTCACACACAAACTGTTCCACTGCATGACCTTGGGCAAGTCACACTCAGCCTCAGAGGATGGCAAAGACAAACTCCCTTTGAACAAACCTTGACAAGAAAACTCTGTGATAGATTTGCTTTATGTTTTGCATAAGCTGCAAATGACTTGAGGTCACATAACAACATGTGCAGCCAAAAATATGTGTCTTTCACATCTCAGATTTGGTACTTGAATATTTTCTTCCTTTCTTACTCCATGGTTTTTTAAAGCTTGAGGGAACTAACCAGACGATAGGAATTCTCCATTTTCTTTTCTATTTGAACCATTTTGGCAGAATTGTCTTCATGGACATGTATTATTGTGTTTAAAACTATTGTGTTAAAACTTCAGACAAAGTGAACATCAGAGAATACATATTGCAACAAACTCTAAGGAAGAGCATGTAGCTTCTCAAACTAAAAATAACCCCATGTATATTTCTTCCCCAAAGAGAAGGCCATTGTCCTAAATGGTGAGTAGCTACATTCAATGGGTTTTGGAATCAGACTCATTTTCATCAGCCTCATAATTGCCTCATAATTGCCTTCAAAGGGCTGCCAAATCTGTGGACAGATAATCTGTGGATATAGAAGGTCAGCTCCAATTTATTTACACAACGATCCATGTTCTTTAGTTTTACCTAGCCTAGATCTAATCTGCCCTATATCCCAGAATTTGATCCGAGATTATCAGCTTTGAACTACATTATATGAGACTACACTGCCGGATAATATGGGATAAGTAGATAATCTGGGATCAGATCCTGGGATATAAACAAGTGTAGAAGGGGTCCCAGTCTGAGTTCCCAGATGTTTTTTGTTGTTTATTTGTTCAGTCACTTCTGACTCTTTGTGACCTCATGGACCAGTCCACGCCATAGCTCGCTGTTGGCCATCACCACCCCCAGCTCCTTCAAGGTCAAGCTAGTTACTTCAAGGATACTATCCATCCATTTTGCCCTTGGTCAGCCCCACTTCCTTTATCTTCTCCAAGCTTTCCTGACTTCTCATGATGTGGCCAAAGTACTTCACCTTTGCCTCTAATAATCTTCCCTCCAGTGAGCAGTCAGGCATTATTTCCTGGAGGATGGACTGGTTGGATCTTCTTGCGGTCCAAGGCACTCCCAGACGTTATTGAATGACAATTCCCATCACTTTTGATTATCCATTATCTGGATTGGGGATAATGGGAATTGCAACTCAACAGCACTTGTGGCTCTGAAGTTGGGGAAAGGTTAAAGGACATTTAACAGTCAGATATTATACCCACAAGCCTTGTATCTAAATTGAAATGTCACTATCCTGACTAAACAGAACAAACTGCAGCGTTCCAGATGTTGCTGTATCACAACTCCCATTAGCTCTAGTCATGATGTCTATTGGTGAGAAATATAAGAGTTGAAGTCCAACATCTGGAGGGCCACATAAAATGATATGGCAGGTCAGATTTGGTTCCCACATAATCATAGTCCTGCTGTGCACAAACTAAATTTTTATTTACAGATGTGCTGATGTTGAGTGTCATAAAATTATCTGCCACTACATTTGGAGAAGGGGTCCATGGTTTTCACCTGACTGACAAAAGGATCCATGGAACAAAAAAGGTTATAAACGTTTGGTCTAGAGCATGGTAACAATATATTCAGTAGCTCAGCATGCAGAGAAAGATCAAGAGTTTTTTTTACCTTTGGGCCAAGACTACCTCTTTCATACTCTATTTCTTTACACAACATGGGAAGCTTAAGAAGGATAAGCCTTTGGCTAGAAGCCTAGCAGTGTTTCAAGTCTCCAGAGGCTCCTGCCAAGAATGTCACTGGGGCTGGCATGCAGAGCCTAGGTGTTGAGGAGCTCTTGGGGAAAAAAGTATTGACCCAGCATTGGAGCTGGTTCAGGTGCTGTCAACACTGGCCTGGGCTCATAGTCTTGGGTATGGAGTTCTCAGGCTCAGGGGTTTTATATTCTCAATTGTCCCACAAATCTGCTGCCCACTTTGAGTTTTAATCATAAAGAAAAATGACATATAAATGATAACAACAACAATAACAATGCTATTAGACTCTGGGGATCATGACATTTAGGCTTACTACCTCCTGCCAAGGATACCAGCCATTATTGCTATGCCACACTCTCAGATGCCACATTGCCTGGTTCACTTTCTATCCTGCAAGAGCTCACTATTGTGTGTGTGGTGGAATCTTGCTCTGGAGGCTTATACACATAGGCTTGATGCCCATCAGTCGGGAGTGCTTTGATTTTGTGTTTGGGCTGGAATGGATGGCCCTCGTAGGCTCTTTGTTTTGTGATTCTTTGATTCTATACTGACCTAAACATGAGAATTAAGCTAGGATTTTGGGATACAAATTATGTAGATAGAGCTGTATTGCAAAGTGGCTCATGGGCTTACGCCCTCTAGCTAGCCTTCCAGTATCTGAGCTGGATCTTTAAGCAACCATGTTGATCAGGGATTGCTCTCAGGAGCTTTGGTGTTTTATTATTATTATTATTATTATTATTATTATTATTATTATTATTATTATTATTAGTGACATTTATATCCTGCCCTTCTCACCCCGAAGGGGACTCAGGGCGGTTTACAAGTTATATATACATACAATATATTATATTATATGACTATATTGCAATATTATTAGTAATATTGTATGTAATATAAATATACAATTATAATAGTGAATTATAATTATTACATTGTATTACATCATAATATTATTATTAATATTACATGTATATACAATATATTACAATATTAGTATAGTATAATATTATTATATATTATTATATCATTCAATTGATACAGGAGACACATACACACACACACACATATATGGTGACAATTTCCTCCTAGATTTCATGTGTTTCCTCCACCACAGACATCCCAGTGTTTCTGACTCTCTCCATCAGTATGGAATTTTCTCACTGCCTCTCCCTTAACCCTTTCCTATTATTTTCTATAACACACAGCAGAGGAATTGATCAACAACTGAACATAATAGAGAGAGGTTTGGGGAGAATTCACCATGGTTTATCCAAGGGGAGGCTGGGGACTCAAGTCAGGAGTGACCAACTGCTTTGGCTGTTTCCCCAAATTTGTTTAACCACCACCAAGAAACATTTACATTGGTAACAATTAATAAAGCTGCCCTTAGTTCCCACCCTGGACCTTCCACAGATATATTGCTTAGTTTTCCAATATACCTCACAACCTCCGAGGATGCCTGCCATAGAAGTGGGTGAAACATCCGGAAAGAATGCTTCTAGAACATGGCCATACAGCCTGGAAAATGCACAACAACCCTGCACTTAGTTCTTTCCACTTCTGTTGCCTGGCCTCTTTATTCTTCTGGTTAGTCAGCAGATGATGCAGATATGGCTCTGTTGCATAATGCTCACAAAATGGCCAAGGAAGCTGTTGTTCATCGGAAGATGACCTTCTCTGCATGTTGGACAGTCCAGGTTGAATCTATGATATATTGTAGTATAAGATTTTAGATGCCAATCTTGCATAAGAGCTTGAAAGACTGAAATATCCACAGCTAGCTGGTCCTGATGGATAAACACCAGCAGCATCCACTAGGCATGGCCGAGCATTCTGCATCTTTTCTGTGAAAAGAGATAAATCTATGCTTCAAGTCTCAGCTTCAGGTGCCCATCCCATCAAGCCTCAGATTGCTGGGGAATATAAGAACAACACAAATGTGGGAAGGGAAAGAAAGAAAAAGTGGGGGAAGCACACATAAAAAAATCACCAGCAACTGTCAGGCTGCTTGATAATATGGTGCTTCAAATCTCTATGCGGCAAGCAACCAGTAAAGGGGAAAATATTTTTCTTTGCAAGAAGACATTGAATATGACCATTTTTAATGTTTTCCTTTTGTCAGTGGGTTGTATGTTTTGCAAAAATAAAAAGGCACTGCGTGAGAACAGAGAGGTTTAGCTCTCTGTGACTGAATGGTGTTTGGATATTGTGTAGCATTGCATAATATCACAAAGCAAATATCATAGTATGCCCAAGATGTGATTGAATTGCACTTTACATATCCCCTCTGTGTATGGCACTGGATTTTATAATTCAAAGCTTACAAGCAGGCTGTTCCGAAAAGGCGGTGCAGATTCTTCAAATGGAAGAGAAAGAATGACAGTTTAGAGCTTACAAACCTATGCTTCTTTAATAGTAAAATGGAAAAGAATATTCCATTCAAGTTAACAGTTCCATTCCCTCCCATCCGTTAATTTTCTGAGGTTCCATAATCTGTGTGCCCTAAGAAAAGAAACTTTTTACTGTAACTACTGCTGAGACATTTTATATATTAGTGCAGCATTGCTTCAGAATTCAGTTGTTTAATGTCTCATGCAAACCTGAGCCAATTTCTCCTGGGGCAATGTATTGCAAAAGCTCTCACAAGCTGTGAAAGCTGTCTTCTCTTCCAAATATTCTTTTGAAAGTATTGGGGGCATTTGTGCAGCAGACAAGGCTCAAAATATTCAGAGTCAGCACAGAAAACATTGCCCTCCCTCTGAACTGGCTTCATTATCATCTTATTAAGAGAAAATCTGATTGGCTGTATGACAACATTGTGCTAATCTGATATCATGCTGGGTCCCCTGATGCTGTTGTGTTAACATAAATGGCACTGATGACACTGAGAGTTGGACAGCAAGGTGCACTTACAACAATGAAAGAGGTGAGTAAAAAGAAGTCCAGTAGCCCCCTCACACATACAGTAGCTTACTTTAAGTGTTTATCTTTGAAATTCGAGTAGAGACTTGATCTCATGGAGGAGAGACACAGCACCAAAAAGATGGGAGCATGACTTTCATGAAGCCATTTCAGACCCGTGGTTGTACAGTACTACTTTCTTAGTGAATTACAATGTGGCACATTTAAATGTGCAACCAAATGTGCATGAGCAATGGGCAAGTGCATCCATATCCAATGACACCACATGTCTAAGTCCACTTCCACAACTTTAAACTGTTCTGCATCAGACAAATGTGTCCACACACTCCTGTAAGGAATTTGCAAATGGGTAAGTTTCTGACGGCATTCCATCTTGTGTCTCTGTTGTCCTGGAGCTGAAGGTAAGCAATCAGATAAGTAGAATCCTTCCAGAACAATACTGAGTGAAGACAGAAATCTATCTAGTGTCCACCATAAGATGCAAAACTTGAAAGCCCAGAATAGAAAACATGCTGAGGTCAGTTTAAGCTGCTTGATGTCCTGTTCACTTTGCTTCATTGATCTGAGGAGGGGGCATGGAGCAGTGGTAAAGTGCATGCTCTGCATGCATAAGAATCCAAATGCCTTGCCTGGCATCTTCAGTTAATAGGTCTTGTGAGATGCTCTGACAGTATCAGCCAACAAAAGTGGACAGGACTGATTAGAATGGGAGCGGGCAGAGTACAGCATGTGGGCTGTATGTCGTACCTGAGCCCTGATTTTGTGACTCCCGATAGCAGTTCCAGTGCGCAAAGGTCCACAATCCCCATGGCTTGACTTTAGGGAATTTTTATCCCCCAACCATGCAGAAACCCTTTTCAAAAAACCAAATTCCACTCCCACAAGCACTCTAGGAGAGTGGTCTGATTCAGTGTGAGTTGGTTTCATATGTTAAATCAGGGGCAATGGAGAGCATTTACCTGCAGGCCTTTGCCAGATATCTGTGGACCTGAAAAAAAAGAACACCTTTTATCCCCAGTCCTTCATAATTTCCATTTGTTTCCTCCTGGAAACTGTATTTTTCTCTTTCTCATCTACAAGATGGTGATATGTTTTATGCTATGCTCAGGAGGGTTTTTGCATGCATGGGAATATTTGGAGGCAAACTGCCCAGAATATATAGCTAAACAATGAAAGCTGCTTGCTTGTTGCACTGATTTCTAAAACATAGAAATGCTGAATGTATTGTTTGTATCTTTTTGATCAATCAGCCCATCCATTGGTGCTAGCTGTTTGCGAGTGCGTGCTTTGCTTTACAAAGAGAAATGACACTGGATTTGAAATGAGACATTTTTCACAAATTGAGGAACTTTTTACCAAAAATGACCACCTGGATCTAGTTCAAGATTGCAGAAATGGAAGCCCCTTGTGGATCCAGATGTGTCTGGACATGGACATCCAATTTGTCTTCAGCTGTGCAATTTTGTCATTTAAAACCAAGCAATGGACAAATTTATTTATAGAGATATATGCTACACAATTCAGTTGTAGGAACTGAGTTGCAATCTCATTCCCATAATGTCGGTGAGAAATCTTGCAGGGCTTCCTGATCTTTTGGCAGCTTGTCACATCAAGAATGATGAATTCAGTCAACCTTTGTCCTATACCCATGGAGATGATAGAAGACCACTTTCCACACATTTAATGGTTACTAGTTGAGAATGCTTCACCCCTTTGTCTTCCTCCATGGATGAAGAGTGGAGTAGAAGAGCAAACTTAATTGATCTCAGCCAGGAATGTGTGCTCCTTCATGGCAGGAGATTGGACTGGATGGCCCTTGTGGTCTCTTCCAACTCCATTATTCTATGATTCTAGGGCATATCAGAACTTCTGGTCCCTCTGCCCAAAGATGTAATACTTGGTTGATGGTCAAAAAGCTGGATAAAAAAGGTTTATTAGGCTGGAAACCAATTGTCTTCAGGAATATGGCCAATAGTATTGGATGACTTAAATATTCTGGGCACCATAGTACAGTCCAATCCTGTCACCCTTCCACATTTGTGGTTTTGACTTTTGTGGATTTAATTATCCATGGATTTGATTTTAAATATTCTCTCTAGCATTATTCCAAGTCATGCTGGAAACCAGTCTAGGAATCTCTAGTCAACTAATACAATTCTATGGTCAGTTTCCAGTGGAAGTTAACCATAAAATCATGCTGGAAAACCCATGTTCAACATCAAATATTCTGAAATAGTTTTCCATCCTTGCTAAAAAGACAAAATTGCACTGTGTCAGCCAGTATAATGTTTGAGCTTTTTCCTGTTGCACTAAGCACCAAATATAGGGTGTCATGTTCGGAGTCTCACTCCCCATATTATTTTCATGAAACAGCCTGCTTTCCAATCTATGCCCATAAAGGTTTTTCTTCAGCAACCTGCTATATTCCCTGCATCCCCCTCCCTCTCCAGTTTTCTCTTTCATAACGTACACCCAAGAAAACTCAGTTTGTCAGAAACTAAATCGTTTCTTTGGGTAAGATTAAAATGTAAATGGTTATACTCTACTTTTCAAACGGATGTTTTATGCTTCACTTTGGATGGTAGGAGGAAATAGAATTTTTATAACCCCATGAAATGGCTGCCACACACAAGCTCTGGCAAGTTGCTAAAAAGCCTTGATAGATAAATTCTGTGTCATTGAGGGCTGCAAAGCAAGGATGCTCCTCTTTTACAGGGATATCTTGAATTGCAAAGACGTTTCACGCAGAAAGGGGACTTCTGAATTGCCCAAGTGCCAGCCCGCTCCCAGCTCTCAGAAGTGGAGAAAACAGTCTACACAAACTCTCTTTCAGCAGAACTGGAAATAATCACTATGAAATGGTGTTCTTGCTGCATTCATTGATTAATAAAAACATACCACTTGACATTAATTTTCAGTGTTTCGTTTGAGCATCAAGTGGAGCTGTGCAATGAAACTTTCAAAGGGCTAAGAGAAACATGACAGTAATTTCAGCCTAATACAGGGCAATCTTTTAAGAAAAAAATCATGGGAAAGATGCAGCGAACTAGAAAAAAACATCCCTCTGGTCAGAATCCTGTTAATGTGTCACAACTGCCTGAGTTCCACTAGAAATGAACACAAGGAAGCTCTGCTTTCCATTCAAGATTATGGAAGCAGAGATGCATAAATGGCTCCAATGCACAGGGAAATGTGTGCCTGGACTGTGTTACAATTAAGTACACATTCACTGTGCAGAAGAGTTGCACAACACAAGCAATGTGTAACTAACTAGGCATGAAAAGATAAAGGGCAAATCTACACTGGCTAGTAAATCCAGGGCTAGTTTAAAGCAGAGAGAAACAAATGCACCTTGCTGAACCTGCTGTTGCAGATTGGTATCCACATAGTCAATCTAGGCTGAGATTGCATCAGCTCCACTGAACTATCACCTCACTTGCCATGTTGCCATCAATACTCTCATCCAGATGCAGAATTCTTTGCAAGCTCCTGGCCTCCCCTCACTCCCCAGTCTGATTTCAGTAGAGGCTGGTCTCCTCACCTTCTTCTTGGTCCCACAGATATCTCTGTTGATATCAAAATGAGACACCTGTGATGGCTAGGAGCTTGCAGGGAGCTCTGCAACAACGTGGGCAAAACCCACTCCCGTTTTCCTATGGTGATGAGAGTAGTATACCATGTAGACAGCAGGCTGGAGCAAATCAGATTCCATACGACTGTCCACATTTCCCTGAAGCTTCCAAGTTTCAAGCAAACCCCAAAGCATCCCCTGACTGCCTGAAGTGGGGCAAAGCCTGGCTAAACAAGTGGAATTCATGGTATTCATTGGAAGTAGAAATTGGCATGAAGATAGCCAAGATCCAATTCAGGGTGAGTCCAGGTTTTCATCTCATATAGATGCTCCTTTATACTGTACAATTGCATGATAAGATGGCAGGATAATTGAACCAGATGTCCCTTGTGGTATCTTTAAATTCTTGGTAACACAGTGCTAGAATTGGATGACAAGCTAAGAAATCTGGTACCTGTACATGTGTATATCTTCCTTCATTTTTAAGGTAAACTATGCTACACTTTGGCCAGTTACATCTATGTCCAACATCTAATAATAACTAAAATGTGCAAATAGGTTGCTATAGATCTAATATCACAGATGACTTCTGGGATGCTGTGCAGTGGTTCTCAACTTGTGGGCCCCCAGATGTTTTGGCTTTCAACTTCCAGAAATACTAACAGTTGGTAAACTGGCTGGGATTTCTGGGAGTTGTAGGCCAAAACACCTGGGGAACCCAAATTGGGAACCACTGATGTAGTTGCCACCATGCTTACATCAAGGCTTGCTGTTTTCCTTCTTGTTGTTTGCCATAAAGTCAACCTTGTTTTATAGTGGCCATATCAATGAAATATCTTTAAGATTTTTGCTCAGGTCTTGTAAGCTTAGTTGAATCATTCCACCTGTAATGTAATCTTCTTTTCACACAGCCTTCTACTTTTCCTGGCAATACCATCTTTTTCAATAAAGCAAATAATCTTACATTATGTTCAAAGCAGGCCAGTCTTGGTTTAGTCATTTTCAACCCTAGTGAGAATTCAGGTTGGATTTGCTCTAAGACCCATTTGTTTCTTTTTTTTTAACAATCCATGGTATTCATAAAACTCTTCTCTCCTGCCATATTTCAAACAAGTTACTTCTTCACAAAGGTCAGTTATGGAGTTCACTGCCATAGGTTCTAGTTCAGGCCACCAATGCATATGACTTTTAAAAAAGTTTAGTTAGATTCATGGGCACTAAAGGTACCTTCCAGGCTGGGACAAGGTCGTTCTTAATACTGGTTACTGGAGAATAATACTGGGAGAGAGATATTGATCCTATATCTTTAATGAGGACCTCCAAATGGCATAAAGAAACAACTCCTGCCAGAACACTGAAAGTTTCCAGGAAAGAAATTGTAACCATAGGGCACAAAACTGGTACAGGTCCCTGGCATGTTGGTGGTGGTGATGAATGCCAGTAACCCAAGTTATGGCTTGCAGATCGCTGCCATTGTTTACATTTTGCCTCTGGAGCTCACTATCTTCTTATATACAATTCTTGCCTCTTGTCTCCTTTCCTCCGCAATGCTTCCCTCATTCTGATCCGGTATATTAGACCCCAGACAATGAATGACTTGGTGGTATAAGCTATTAACTCACCAATATGATAAAATATAAATGAGTATCCTGCTGAAATTTGTAACCCAATTGCTTGAAAGTTTCCTACCTCTGCAAAAGAGGCTCCAGCTTTCTGCACTGTCATCAAGATATTCAAAAAAATTCTTTCTCTCTTTCTTTTGTTGGTGCTTTTTTTTTTTTTTTTTTAGCTTACCTCATTTGTTAGAAAGCAGCTAGAGTGTTGTCTGTTTCTTTTGGTAATACATCTCTCTCAGTCCTTCTGCAACATCCCTGCCAGCTTGAATTTTCTGATGTGAGGAGATAACTTCTGATGTGTTTCTGTGGGCTTTAAATTTTGTGTTAGAAGCCAGGAAACTGCCAGGAACAAGTGTCCAAAAGGTATGGGTCACTGTGTGGGGACCAGGAGCCAATTTTTCACACAGGCACTCTCTCGGGCGTCACTCATCCTCACACAGAAAGCCCAAATAACTCTTTTCTTCTACAGCACTTTACACAATGGCAACAGGAAGCAATGCTATTTCACTTCTTGTCACCATTTTGAGAGGGACTGCAAAAGAAAGCAGAGTATTTTGAGAGTATTACAGGTAAGGCATATATGTATTTACTCAAGTTTAATGCACCATTGAATCTAAGGTGCACTTCAATTTTCAAAACCCTGAAACCAAAATAAGTATTTGCTGCTGAATGTAATGCACAGTAACAAAATGTGTGCTCTTTTTAATTTTGGTTAAAAAGTTGTGCATTGTAGTTGCTGCTTGCTTATCATTCCTTCTTTAAAAACAAAAGTGTTAGAGCACCAAAGAATCCAGCAATGGAAGATAAACCTTGGGGTGCATCTCTGCTATAAAATGAATCCACTTTAACTGCCTTTGTTCAATGCTTTGAAGTTATGGGGGTTGTAGTTTGACAAGATCTTAAGCCTTCTCTGCCAAAGAATGCAGATGCCTCCCAGAATCACAAAACACTGAGCCATGGCCATTAAAATGATGTTGCTCAGATAGGAGCTCCAGGTGCTCCTGAAGCAGCTTCCCTTTTGGTTTGGGTTCAGCACTAAGATTACTATATAACTCAGATCTAATGCACACCCTAATTTTGGTGATGTCATTTAGCCAAAAAGATGAGTATTAGACTTGAGTAAATATGGTACTTGTGTATAAGTCTAGAAAATTTAGTTTTAAAAAATGATCCAAAATTGAGTTGATCCACCCTCAGGTTAACGTAAGTACTGTGCCTTAACTCTTATCAAAAAGAAAGGGCTCTCTTCTCTGAGTAGAGTGGCAGAAGTGAGTGTTAACTCAATCCCAGCAGGACCTTAAAAAGCCTCAGCCACCTCTACTCTTTCCCCCACAGTGCCATCTCTGTGGGGAATGCCTGAATGGGGAATTTGGAGACAAAATATGGCTAGTTTTTTCAGGTGGCACTGGTGATTTTCCCTCTCCACTGAATGACTCTCAAATTATCTATGGGTAATATCAAAATCTATAGTTTGAGCTCCAAAACCTGTCCTTGATTTATACATGAGTCAAGTTATACGTGTGTGTATGTGGTAATTCTGGGGTTCTTGGGGTGCTGGGTGAGAGTGTTTGAGGTGTTTGCACATATTTGGGAAGTTTTGTGCAAGATTAGAGGTGCAAAATTGCCTGAAAAGTGTGCAGATTTTTTTAAAATGAAGGGTTGGTGAGCAATGGGACTTAAAAAGGGGGTCCAGGAGTCACATATGATCCATGGGTTTCACTCTTCCCACTTCTAGTGTGTAGCTAAAATAGCTATTCCACCTCTCAGGGGGAAAAAAAAATACTTGAATACAAGAATCTGTAACCAATTCATCCAAAAATATGTCACCCCAATTTTCTTTCTTTCTTTTTTTTAAAGAAAAAAACATACAGTTTTAAAATATGGAATAAAGATTTCTCATAACACTAAGCATGTCATAGTTTTTTTTTTAGCGTAATACTAGACATGCTAAAGAGTGCTATGGATCTCTAGAAATACTTCTGAACATATTTTTAATATGTGCATGAAATACTGAGATCATCATGGAGCTGGTTGCTTCTTCAGTTGAGCATAGCTTAAAGCTAGAACTGCTTGAGCTTGCGATATTAGGCAGTCATCCATCCAATCAACTAATATTTTCTGGTTGCCATGTCAGGTATCTTCACACTTTTCCAATTTTGCTCATAATTAATTTTATGGCATAGTGAGTACCCTGACTATGTTGTACGGCTTGCAGCCAATTAATTGGGAATGATCTGCACATTAGTAATAATTAGTAGAAATTACAAGGTGAACCATCTCAACAGAACATCAGGCTAATAAGTCTCTGATGGGCAATTTCCACTCTGGTGGAAACTGATTTTGTTTTGTTTATCGTGAGTTACTTCTTTATTTCCACTTTCTGTTATTTAGTGCTGGGGAAAGAGAAAGAACTGCGGTGATTATTTTTAACCACTTTTATGATACTTAGATAAATCCTTATGTTGAATTTACAGAAAAGATGCCTTAGGAAGACTGCTATGCTGTAATAAATGCAAGGTAATCCCCTCTAAACTTTGGATGAAGGACAATTTTGCATTAGTTTGAGTTTAACTTAAAAATTTATTTCAAAATCATTTTTCTGTCAAAATGTCAAAATTCACAATGTCAACCAATATGGGATGGCAAGAACTTGAGATTTGTTCCCTAGATAAAAGTCAAATGGGTGAGGAAGTGTTGTCAAATGTCAACCAAGCATTTAATGGGTCCTCGGTGTCCTCTAGAATTTGGTTCCAAGACCTCCTGTGGATATCAAATTTGTGAATGCCCCAATCCCATTATAAATGCTGGCATAGAAAAATGACATCCCTTTTGGATCCCCCATAAATGTTTTCAAGCTGTGGTTGATTCAACACATGGATGCAGAATCCATGGATAAGGAGAGCCAACTACAATTGGTATCAAAGAGACTTTTAATGGTAGGATTAGGTAACTATGGAAGGTCAGAGGACCATATTGAGGGTCACATTCATCGACTATATTGACTTCTACAAAAATGCCTCTGAACACTCTCTAGGGTATATGGGGCAGTATTCTTACCATGTTTTGAGGCATTCCTCTCCATTTTTTAACAAGAAATAAGCAGAAGTTTCCTATTTACTTCTATCAAAAGTCAACATTGTGGGTCTCCAGGTGTCTTGGCCTACATCTCCCAGAAATCCCAGCCAGTTTACCAGCTGTTAGGATTTCTGGGAGTTGAAGGCCAAAATATCTGGAGACCCACAGGTTGAGAACCACTGGCATAGATTAACCCACCTTCTCATCAAAAAGCATTTTGAACTTCGTTTGTATTCTTTAACCTGGGGGGGGGGGGGGAGCTAGAGGTCAAAAATGTATCCCATGGGGTCCCACAACCCACATTTTCTCACCCATTTTGATGGAATGTTTGTGCTGGGGTTTTTTTTTTAATTTCAGTGTGCTTTAATATTTCACACCTTTCAAAACATAGCTGCAATTTAATATGATAACTAGCTTAAATGTCTTTTGACTTTTTTATAATCAGGTTTTAAGCTTTATCTTGTTTTAGCCTTTTTAATTAAGCCTCCTTGGATCACAAGCCAGGAAAAAAGGAAGGATATAAATAAAATGCATACCTACCTCAGGGAGGAATAAAGACCCCTGAGCTTTCGAAATTTAAATGCCAGAGAATGTGGAAACAGGCCATTTCCCTCATCCCTATATGATTTCCATTGATAGCGTTTAGTGTTTTCTAGGGACATAAAGGAGACCCTATGAATATACAACCACACCCACATGCAGCATGTCTCAGTTTGTTTGATTTTAGTAGTTAGGTATGGTTGGATCAGGTGAAACTTAGACAAGAGTTCAACCAAGAATAGTAGACATCTTTAGAAAGGATTGGAAAGGATCCATCCAGAAACCCTTGTTTGTTGCTCCCAGTTAGAGCTGCCAGTGCTAGATTGAGGGGATAGATCAGAAGTGGTCAAACTGGAGCCATTTTGAGATGGGTTGCAGACTCAAATGGAGGTGTTTTGGTTTGCTGTGGGGATGTGACCAATGGGAATCCTGGTGAGGGGAAAGTAACTAACCCCTGGCTCTGATAGAATACCCCATTTACTAGCATACTGGGCAAGACAATCTGACTCAGTATAAAGCACTTCCCTGTGTTCCCATGAAAGAAAATTACGCAAAGGTTACAAAACGGGGTAAGTAACACATTTGATAATAACTTGCCAACGAAAACAAAACTCAGATGGGTGGATCTAGGATAGTGCTTTATTGGACCCAGTCCCAGCTTTGAGGTCACTGACTGGGACACATTAAAGCCTTCTGACAATCCTCAGCATCTTTAAATAGACTGCCTCTATCCAGCTCGTGAGTGTAGCTGGACTTGTCTTGTTTTGCAGCCACTGGCTTTTTCTCCTTCATCATCATCCTGTGATATATTCTTCCCTTAATGGCGCAGTGCTCATAAACCGCCTTGGCCCCATTCTCCGAGCAACGTTTTCGCCAGGATTGCAAATTGCATATTGCCTTTTGCATTAAAACCAAATGAGTTCATCACCGTTTTTAAATAAGAGTGTCATTTGTAAATGCTTTATTCATAATTAATGGAATTATTACTGGATGCCACCACATTTTTCATCTGTATCCGATCAGAGAGGTAGTAAAATGCATTAGTCGAAAGTTTTACCAACTCACGCTAGGACAGCTTGACTGCAAAATGCATTATGCAATGTTCTGACATTGATCCTATTCTTAGAACAACGCACATGCAAGGATGTAAAGTTATCATTCTGGCAACGGAGGTGATAATTGGTGCCAAAGGTACTAACAGTGGGGTTATGCCAAAAGTGTAGACATCAGCATTTTGAAAAAATAATATTGGGTCTTCTTGAATCATTAAAGGTAAGGTTGCAGCTCCATTCCCCATTCTCATTGTCTCTAGATCTGAATCCTGGATCTACAAGATGTTACATAGGAGTGAATCCATGATGAATGGCTGCATCCACAGGATAAGTTGGGACTTGGACATTTTCAACTTTTTTATTACCAGACGTAGCAAGATTTTTACACACTGAATTCAATGCCAAGCTGTGATAGGATGGCAATTTGAGAGGGCTGGAGTACTGGTTGCTCTGTACAAGACTCCAGGTACAGATATGGTTCACTAGAAAGATCTTTGTGAGAATATATTTCTGCACTAGGTGACTTTTTCTTTTGAATCCTATTGGTCATTCCACCTAAAGTAGATTCATTGACTTTCCTGCTAAGTCTTTGGTTCTCAACCTGGAGTCCCCAGATGTTTTTGGCCTTCAACTACCAGAAATCCTAACAGCTGGTAAACTGGCTGGGATGTCTGGGAGTTGTAGGCCAAAAACATCAGGGGATCCCAGGTTGCGAACCACTGTGCTAAGTGATGTGTCAATGCATATGTAAATCCCATTGATATAATGGGTCTACTTTAGATAGGACAACAATGATATTTGGTCCATTGTCTAGATTGACTACAGCCTCCTAACACAAGGAATTCTTGGTCTGACCCCACATGTCTTTGAGGGAGTTGGTTTACTTCATACAATCTTTATGTTTTATGCCAAACCAAAACTAGATTTCAGGCTAGACCTGGAGGGTGGATTCTCCGATGCAGTAATCCATGGATTTAGACACAGTTTGACAAATCTCGTTGTTTGTTGCCTGAATCTGTTACCATTTCAGCCAGAGCTGAAACTGCTTAGTTTCCAAGATGAGGCAGAATATAGACACACATTAATTAATGAGCAATTGACTATATATAACTAGTGCTGGCATATACACATAGGTCATTGTGTCTTCCTCATGCCTAAAATATTTGCATGATTGGTCTCACCTAATTAGATCTCATAGAACGAACAAGATGGGATCATCTTGGGCTGGGCTGTAGCACAGCTGGTAATTCACCAGCAGCAATAAATTAGGGTTGTTATGTGTTTTCCAGGCTGTATGGCCATGTTCCAAAAGTATTCTCTCCTGACGTTTCGCCCACATCTATGGCAGGCATCCTCAGAGGTTGTGAGATACCTCACAACCTCTGAGGATGCCTACCATAGATGTGGGTGAAACATCATGAGGGAATACTTCTAGAACATGGCCATACAGCCCGGAAAACAAACAACAACCCTGTGATTCCAGCCATGAAAGCCTTCAACAACACAGCAATAAGATCTACCAACCGAAAGGTGGTCAACTCAAAGCCCGGTTGGTGTGAGCACCCGAAAGTCAAGCCCAGCTCACTGTTTATCTAAACAGTTCGAAAACAGCTTAGAAAATGTAAGTAGAGAAATTAGGTACTGCAAATTGTGGGGGAGGTATTTTATGACACCATAAAAACAAGACCAGAAATGTGGTGATCAAGAGGAAGTTGGAAGGAGGAAGTCCTGATGGCTCTTCCTCATAGAGAATGGAGCAACAATACTCCCTGTGAATGAATCTGAGCACAACCTCAAATTCCAAGGCACCAAAAAACTGCACTTCAAGACTACATACCTCCTTTTGTCTGTCTTGTTCTGTTCTGTTCTGTCCTGTCTCCAAATGCCATTGAATGTTTCCCATCTATGTGTACCGTGATCCGCCCCGAGTCCCCTTGGGGAGATAGGGTGGAATATAAATGAAGTGTCGTAGTCGTCGTCGTTGTCGTCGTCATCATCATCATATGCCATAGACTTTGGTTACATAATGAAGGTGAGTTTTTTTCTTTTCTTTTTGGCAAGAACTGATGAAAAGATATAAAAGAAATGTTTTTGCTCATTTTCAATAGTTTAGCTCCCTCATTATAACTTGTTGCAACTGAGAGCACCATCTATGAAGAGGTTGGCTTTTCTGATAAAATACACTTCTTCCTCCCAGGCTGGAGAATAATGTGACCCTTGTGAACCATCTGTCTTTGATCAGGCATTGTGATTTTTGTGATTCCATGAAAAAAACATCAGTGCTATATATCATGAATTGTGAGATATAGAAACCCCATTAGGCTATTGCTTTGCCATTACAGCTCTTTTCTCCTCCCGGTCAGGTTTGTGTGTCCTTTCCTCCCCCCTCCATTCTGGCCTTAACATGGGAGAGCAGTTGTTTCGGAAACTCTCAGGTCCTAGCCGCATGGCTCCTGCTGCCTTCTCTCCCTTTACAAATGGAAAAATGGAGAAAGAAGCAGGGAGATGCTGATTGATGTCGGTACAGTGGCTTATATATTATTATGAGAACACTGACAAGTTGTTTGACTGGGGGAACATGAATTAGTCAGATTTGTCATCCTCACTATGGACTGTGACAAGAAACCAATGCACTGAAGTGGCCTCCATGAGGAAATGCCTTAAACGCAGAAATTGCCTTCATACATTTTATTGGCAGGCTGCTGCGGTCATTGGCTTCTCCCTTCTCCCTCCCCCCTCCCAACTCCATGGCTCTTATCCTCACAAAAGGAAAATATTCTCATCCTGCTATAATTATTTGCCAGAATTAGGGGTTGATTCATGGACCACCTAGACTAGTAGAGTCATAGACTTTAAGGGAGGATTCTAGTGCAGCCATCGAGTATAGGTTTTATTTTTGAAAGGGGCCAAATTCAGTTCCTTCCATCATCTCTGGATGCATAGTTTGTAAAGACCTGGGTGGAAACCCAATATTATAGTTGCATAAAGTAAATCTACATTGTGTAGTTACATTTTTTTTCATGTCAGGAGCAACCGGAGTTGTTTCTGGAGTGAGAGAATTGGCTGTCTGCAAGGACGTTGCCCAGGGGATGCCCAGATGTTTTGATGTTTTACCATCCTTGTGGGAGGCTTCTCTCATGTCCCCGCATGGAGCTGGAGCTGATAGAGGGAGCTCATCCGCGCTCTCTCCGGGTGGGATTCGAATCTGGCAGCCTTCAGGTCAGCAACCCAACCTTCAAGTCACAAGCCTTTAATCCCCTAGGCCACCGGAGGCTCCGTGTAGTTACATAATAGTTGCACTATGTCACTCCCCTTCTGAATGCTAACTTTGCTACTGGTTTTGTATCTATTTATCATCCAGTTGAAGGATGTGTAATGTAGTGGTATGGATGTTGGACTAGAACTCTGAAGGACCAGGATTTCAATCCCTGCTAGCCATGGAAACCACTAGGTGACAAATCATGCATGTTCATCCTTGGGCAAGTCATGCACTTTCATCCTACAAGGAAGGCAATGACAACTTCCTTTGAACAACTCTTGGTAAGGGTGCCTTGTCCACATCCTGAGCCTGTTTATGTATTATTTAAGTTTATTTTCCTTCTATTATTTGTTTGTATTTTTCCTTGAAACTCAAATAAGTGTTAATTAAAACAAAAGAAAAAAGAAAAGTAAGAGGAGACATAATAAAGGTTTTAAAAGATCCTGGAATGTTACTTAAACTCAAGGGAGTGGCTCTGACAAAAATCTGCACAACAGGTGGCTGGAGGGCTGCAAGATGAAATGGCTAGCCTCCTCCCACAACTAACCCATAGCTCCTTTGTATTCTGTTGAATTACATGAATGTCATCTCAGCTTATGTTAAGAACTAGCAACTGACTTGGGCAAAACGATCTTGACAGACTAGAGAGATGGGCCGAAACTAACAAAATGAAGTTCAACAGGGACAAATGCAAGATACTTCACTTCGGCAGAAAAAATGGAAATCAAAGATACAGAATGGGGGATGCCTGGCTTGACAGCAGTGTGTGCGAAAAAGACCTTGGAGTCCTCGTGGACAACAAGTTAAACATGAGCCAACAATGTGATGCGGCTGCTAAAAAAGCCAATGGGATTCTGGCCTGCATCAATAGGGGAATAGCGTCTAGATCCAGGGAAGTTATGCTCCCCCTCTATTCTGCCTTGGTCAGACCACACCTGGAATACTGTGTCCAATTTTGGGCACCACAGTTGAAGGGAAATGTTGACAAGCTGGAAAGCGTCCAGAGGAGGGCGACTAAAATGATTAAGGGTCTGGAGAACAAGCCCTATGAGGAGCGGCTTAAAGAGCTGGGCATGTTTAGCCTGCAAAAGAGAAGGCTGAGAGGAGACATGATAGCCATGTACAAATACATGAGGGGAAGTCATAGGGAGGAGGGAGCAAGCTTGTTTTCTGCTGCCCTGCAGGCTAGGACACGGAACAATGGCTTCAAACTACAGGAAAGGAGATTCCACCTGAACATCAGGAAGAACTTTCTCACAGTGAGGGCTGTTCGGCAGTGGAACTCTCTCCCCCGGAGTGTGGTGGAGGCTCCTTCTTTGGAAGCTTTTAAGCAGAGGCTGGATGGCCATCTGTCGGGGGTGCTTTGAATGCGATTTCCTGCTTCTTGGCAGGGGGTTGGACTAGATGGCCCATGAGGTCTCTTCCAACTCTACTATTCTATGATTCTATGATTCTATGATTCCACTTCTGAATGGGGCATACAGAGAAAGTTTTACTGTATGTGGCCCTGAGATCCTTGGATAGGGGGCACATGTGGACTGGGCATTCTGTGCTGTGGTCCATATACACAAAGTTTGATTGGCACAAATTTCCCTCCTCTCTGCCCCCACTTAATGAGTGTTTTCAGAAGACCAGAGTCAACCCAACAAAACCAAGGAACTAGCCAACTTCTTAGAAAGGCTGGCTCCTTTCCTTCCACCCCAGAGGTAAATGGTCGGGTCATGTTGCAACAAATGCACTCAAATACCTTGAGCCCTAGGGGAAAATAAAATAGAAATCCAAATAAAAGAAAATAAAAATGATGTTTCACCATCTCCACTGAGACCAAGAGCTGGGCTGCTGTAAAGTGGTTTGCCTTTAGACCTGCTGCCAAAACTCATTAGACTGACATTTTGGAGATAAACTGCAAAAGTGCCCTACATTATTGAAGAGTGCCCAAGTTTCCTCTTCACCTCTTTGGAATCGACATCAGATAAGAGCAGCCAGAATCACAGACGAAGTGGAGACATGAAGTGCTCCAGAGGCTCACGTTCAAAGGACAGTAGTGCCGGAGTCCAAAAAACCTCAAAAGTGTTGCCTCAGCAGAGCGATGGAGAACTTGTTTCTTTTGACTGCAGATTCCAGGAATTCCCTCAGTCAACAAGGCCATTGCCTATGCTAGCCAGGGAACTGCAACTACTGTAATAATCAAAACCAGGTTCTCCAAAATGTAAGCTAACTCTTGCCTTTCAAGTCAGAAATAATTTTTGACTAGGTTGCTAGAAATAATAACTGCAGTTTTGCCCAGCCATTATACTTGGCATGTCAACAGGGACAAAAACAATTATACTCACCTCTTACTGGCGCTGTCCCGACACACAATATTTATGATACTTTGGACCCCAGCTGTCTCTTTGACTCACAATAAAAAGAATTACCTTTGAGCCCACATTCTGAACAAAGATCCAAATGAGTTCCCCTACATACAGCAAGGGACTAGTGGATCTATTTAAGCCAAACCCAGCATATTTTGTATGCTATTAATGGTGCCTTCAATGCAAATGCTATACAGTTCTAGAAAATATAATAATAATAAGGAGGTTTTTTAATAATAATGACTTTATTCTTGTATCTCATCTCCATCTCCACAAAGGGACTCGGGTCGTCTTACACAGGGACTAGCCCAAAAACAACAACATCGCATTACATACAACAGTAATTAAAACAGTAATTTAAAACAATATAACAAAGGTATAAACAACATAACATAACAGTTATCATATATACTCGAGTATAAGCCGACCCGAATATAAACCGAGGCATCTAATTTTACCACAAAAAAAACTGGGAAAACATTGACTCCAGTATAAGCCGAGGGTGGTAAATTTCAGAAATAAAAATAGATACCAATAAAATTACATTAATTGAGGCATCAGTGGGTTAAATGTTTTTGAATATTTATATAAAGCTCAAATTTAAGATAAGACTGTCCAACTCTGATCAAATCATTATTCTCATCTTCTTCAATGTAAATGTGCTTATGTATCCTTTTAATAATAGAGTAAAATAATAAATGTAATAATAATAATAATTTTATTTATTTATTTATTTTTCAAACTTATATGCCGCCACTCCCCTAGGGCTCGGGGCAGCTTACAAGAACCGGCTAAAATCAACAATTTAAAAACATCTTAAAAACATCTTTAAAACATCTTTAAAACATCTTTAAAAAAACATCTTAAAAACATCCTAAAAGCACCTTTTAAAACATCAATAACAGAACTCAAACGCCTGCCGAAACAGGTGAAATAAGATCAGAGTGAAATAATAAATTTATTAATAATAAAAATAAAAATAGAGTAAAATAAATGTAATAGTAGCAACAATAATAGAGAAAAATAATAAATGTAATAATGCCAATAATAATAGAGAAAAATAATAAATGTAATAATACCAATAATAATAGAGAAAAATAATAAATGTACCATATATTCTCGAGTATAAACTGACCCAAATATAAGCCAACCAGGACCCTCACCCAAGTATAAGCCAAGGGGGGCTTTTTCAGTCTTAAAAAAAGGGCTGAAAAACTAGGCTTATACTTGAGTATATACAGTACTTTAAAAGCCTGAGCATCGATTGCTACATACAGCAGAGGGTGACTAGTGCAAGAACTCTGAAAGATCCATAGGTAAATCAGGGCAAATAGGGAAAGAACAAGGGAACCGTTCCATTGAAGTGCTAAAACATATGGAGTGAGGAACAGGGATAAAGTGCCATACATATTTGTAAACAGATTGCATGTCTGATGGGCTTATTCACTCAAATGTGCACCGGAACATCCACGTTTTCAATTCCTGGCGGAAGATGGGCAATGAAGGAGCCAACCTAATCTCCCTGTGGAGAAAGTTCCAGAACTAGGAGGGCACCACCGAGAAGGCCCTCTCCCTTGTCCCCACCAGCCATGCTTGGGACAGAAGTGAGAGCGAGAGAAGGGCCTCCCCAAAAGATCTTAGGGCCTGTGCAGGTTTGTAGGAAAGGAAGCAATCGCAGAGATAGGCAGATACAAGCCTGAAGTAAATTCCATCAAGCCAAGATCAACATCAGTTTTCATCTTAAGAATCTCTTAAGATTTAAGTTTTCAGGACATTTTAGAAGCATATATGTTGAGTTTGATAATCATTATATATTTATTAGATAGTTCAAATAGCTTATATAGTTGCATATTTCTTCTGGAAGTTCATCATATCACATACATTGCTTCTAGAGACATTCTATAGTTTAGGCCAGTGTGGTCCAACCTTTAGTTACCTGAGGGCCAATCAAACTTTAGTATAGGAATGTGAGGGCCAGAGACATGGCAGTTTCTTAAAAACTTAAAGCAATAAGAAGGGTAAACATTTATTCCAAATGTTAAATTACAATATTTTTCAGTAAGAAGGGCAAGGGCCAACAAAAATTAATTGGTGGGCCACATGTAGCCCACAGGCCGCAGGTTGGGCCACACTGGTCTAGGCAATTGTTTCTCATGCTTGGTTATAGATATTTGTAGTACATTTCAGGAGCCCACGGTGGTGGAGCGGGTTAAACCACTGAGCTGCTGAACTTGCTGACTGAAAGGTCGACGGTTTGAATCCAGGGAGCAGGATGAGCTCTTGCTGTTAGCCCCAGCTTCTGCCAACCTTGCAGTTTGAAAACATACAAATGTGAGTAGATCAATAGGTAGCACTCCGGTGGGAAGGTAATGACGCTCCATGCAATCATGCCAGTCACATGACCTTGGAGGTGTCTATGGACAATGCCGGCTCTTCAGCTTAGAAATGTAGATGAGCACCAACCCCCAGAGTTAGACACGACTACACTTAATGTCAGGGGAAATCTCTTACCTTTACTAGTACATTTCAATGGTAAAGAACATACATTTGCACACAATTTGTAGTACCTGAGAAGCACATCTCATATATATACTGGTAGATTTTATAGAGACATTTGCAGTTGAGTAGTCCTTATCTGAAATGTTTGAGACTAAAAGTGTTTTTGATTTCTCATTTTTTGTTTTAAATACTGTTATTTGCATATACATATATGTTGAGATCTTAAAGATGGGACTGAAGTCTAAACACAAAATTTAATCACATTTCATATGTATCATATACATATAGCCTGAAGGTAATTTTATACACATTTTAATATAGTTTTGTGCTTAACGTGAAATTTACATATATTCATAATCTCAGCCACCCATATTTACAATTTCAGATTCTGGAATTTTTTAAATTTTGAAATTCCAAATGCGGATTGCTCTATTTATACAGCATTTCAGCATTTCCAATACATTAGAAGTCTTCCTCATAGCTATAGGATCTATCTGTTATGCCAGCATGATAATAATGGTAAACAAAGTCTTCTCACCCATTTCTGGATACAGCACACAACGCGGAGGACAGCTTCTTGCCTTCAGTCAGATGTGTGGCCGTGAACTGCTGCTGTCTACTGTTTTTACATTTGTTTTTCTGATCCTCAGCCAATAAGAGTGTGAGTTCAATGCTTCATACCATTTGAATTTGAGAAAATCAGAATGTAAACCCAGTCTCCCTTTCTTGGGTTTCCAGCAATCCCTGCAGGGCAGTTCCTGGTTCTTATTCTGCCCATCTCTACAAAGTTTTGCAGGATGATAGTGTATTTTTCCAAAAAGAATAGGTAAGTCATAGCTGCATGTAATTTAGTTTGCTCTAAACCCAGAAATGCCAAGCCTGTTCCTTTAACATAATCTTTTTCCTGCCTGATACACAGACATTTAGCCTTTTAACCCTTGATTTTTAACCACTACAGTGTAAAAAATGTCAAATGAAAGAGCTTGGCCATTACCATCTGATACTCAGGAGCATAAGAGATGTAAATTTGATGGATTCTATGTTAGGATGGGGAAAGAAACTGTTTCAGCTTTTAGTTAGAACCTTAAAAGAAGGTATGGAGAAATAACCCAGTCTGCAAAATGGGGTTCAGGACCTTAAATAGCTCTTTTCATGTCTGTACTAAAATCTGGAACAGATTCACTGCCTCACAACTTTGAAGCCACAAATTACAAGCAATATGTTGTTGATTGTAATGAGTTATTTGGTAGTGACAAAAGCAACAAAATGCACGTGAACAGCTGTGGGGGATTTGGAATGAGCAATGTTTCCTAGTTACTTCTCAAGTTATTTTAGAAAGGTTTTTTAAAGAGGTGAAATCTATCCGATCACATGCCATCCTCTCTCTGTTTGTTTATCTGTTTCTCTAAGCATTTACACTGCCAGTCTTTAGGCAAAAGGCTCTTGACGGCTGCTTACAAATAGTTAAATTCACAGTCCCTGCCTTCAGGCTTGCAATCTAAATAAGACATGACACACAAGGGAAAAGGGATGGGGAGGGAAGAGGGGAAAAGGATTAAGTTCAGCAGCAGCTAAGTCCCAGCAGGATGGAAATGTGCCTGGCTGGTCTTCTTTTCCTTCTCATTAATCTTATGGCTTTTTTTTAAAGTAGCTAAAAAGTAACAAGAAACACTATATGTAAGGAGTCAGTGTGGTGTAGTGGTTAAAGTGCTGGACCAGGGCTCCATGAGTCCAGGGTTCAAATCCACTCTGTGTCATGGAAAGTCAAGTCATGGAAATCCACTCTGTCAAGTCAACTTTCTGAGTCTCAGAGGAATTTCTTTTGAAGAAGAAATATTGGGACTGGCCTAAATAATTTGCACATGTGAATAGTATTTGTGGATCTCTAGTAGTGTCCTGATCTGAGGATTGGACTCAGACTTTAGGAGACCCAGATTTTGAAGCTCTACTCAGTCATGGAAATCCACATGGTGACCTTAAGCATGTTATGCTCTCTCAGCCTTAGACGGAGGCAGTGACATCCTTCTTTGAATAATTTTTGCTATAAAAACCCTAGGAGATGATCATTGTAAGCTGATGTCTACTGAAAGGCACATTAAAACCACAAGTGTTTTTTTTTTTTTGGTATGTACCTTCAAGTCACTTTTCAACTTATGGTGACCTCATGGATTTCATAGGGTTTTCTTAGCTACAGAATATTCAGAGGTGGCTTTTTCAGTGCCTTCCTCTAAAATATAACCTACAGCAACTGGCATTCATAGTTCAGCATTCAGACTAGTATACCTCCAGATCTCAGACATTCCAGTGCAATTGAAAAATTTTGAAATCTGCTTTATAATATTCTAGAGTATTTTATTTATCTTATAGAATCACAGGGTGGTAAAACACCACAAGGGCCATGCAGTCCAAGTCCCTACTATGCAGAACACACAATTGATTTGAATGCTTATTTATGTTTTATTGATTGCTTATAATGTTTCTTATTTGTCCCTTTGATGTTGTTGACTTTGTATTGTATTTTAACATGTTGGAAGCCACTTTGTGTCCCTTTGTGGGAGAAAAGCAGCATATAAATTAAGATGATTTATTATTATCATCATCATCATCTTCATCATCATCATCCAAGCACTCTCAACAGATGGTCATCCAGCTTCTATTTGAAAACCTTCAGAGAAGGAGAGTCCATCACATTCCCAGGCATCGTATTACACAGTTGGACAGGTCTTATCATCATGAAGTGTTTCCTAATGTTTAAGTGTAATTTATTTTTCTAGAATGTGCATCCTTTACCCTAGTCTTTGAAGCAGCAGAAAACTAACTGCTTCCTTCTTAAAGATGACATCCTTCCATATATTTAAACATAACTGGCTACCATGGCCCCTTTTAACCCTTTCTTTTCCAAACTAAACACATCCAGCTGCCTAAGCCACTCCTCAGACAGATTCATGGTTTCCAGACCTTTTACCATTTTATTGCCCTCGTCTGGACAGGTTCCAGCTTGTTTATATCCTTCTTGAATCTTTCTGCCAGTAAGGTCAAAAGTACGTACCTGAGTCTCAGCTCCACTGTAACCTCACAACAACTCTGTGAAGTAGATCAGACAGAGAACAAATGAATGCCCAAAAACATTCATCCAGGACTAGAACCTGGACCTCCCAATTCACCACTTCAGCCATTATATAGTTCTTTATTATACTTCAATGGACTTCCATGGATTTACACTCTCTTCTTGGAAGATGATCAAAATGTTCCAAGAAATAATCTTTAAATGTTTAAATGGAAACTATAATCTCTTACAATCCAAAAAACGAACATTAGACACAATAAATTCATACATTTTTATTGTCAGCTCATAATTTCAACTCATCAGAGGTTAATTTTTCAATATTTTGAGGAACAGAACTTGCATAATAAAGGAATTATGTTTCTCAGGACAGACACATATTTAAAACAGTCCAGAAATAAATACGCTTATTGAATAAAAGCACAGCTAAGTATAGTATACATAATGAGATATTTTGGAGAGGGTCCCAAAATCTACACATAAAATTCATTTATGTTTCATAGACATAGTCTGAATGTATTTTTATACACAATAGTTTTCATAATTTTGTGCAAGAAACAAAGTTTCTGTACATTGAACAATCAGAACGCAAATATGTCACTATCCCAGCCATCCATGTGTACAAGTAGTGGTCATTTTGGATTAGTTTGAATTTTGAAATTCTAAATAAGGGATACTCAACTTATATCAAATTTTATGTTCAGCTGCACACCTCATCTGTTTTGCACATTTTTATCAACTTACTAAAAATGCAACAGAGATCTGCTTGGTTCTCCATCACATCAGTGGAGCCTTCATCCCATTGAATAAACAAACTCTGAAATGCCTATATAATATTATTTTTTATTTTGCTTAGTACCAATCTTCCATTGGCGTCCTGGATTAACTTCTCCTTGGTTGTTCCATGGAAGCCCAGCTAATATGATCTTTTCATCTTGAGGAACTTCAATAATGTATAACTGGCCTTCCATATGCTGATATCCATGAACAAACTACATCTTTTTCTGGATTGCAGTCCATGACAGAAAAGGGAACAGTAACTCTTTCATTCACTATGACTCTTACCCACTTTATCAGATTTTTGGTCCATGTTGCCCAATATTATCAACTCTGAAGTTTTAAGCAAGATTCTTTTCTAGCGCTAGCAATTTCTGGTGTCTTCCAGCCAACCGCTACCAAAGTTGACTCAGATTAGAAAGAGAATGGCTAGGGTGACAGTTACATATGAGACAAAAATAGATTGCTCCAAAGTATTGTCTTAGGAGAAGAGATATGACTGAGAATGATTCTACACTTCTTACAACACTGGTACCTGTGGCTTCATCTTCCCACATCTGAAAAACAATGTCCTCTCTAAGAAATTTCTAGGTCTTCCAGGCAATTCTATGGTATGTTTCTGCTGAAAGTTACTGAACATATCCCTCACAGATATAGCTTTGTTCTGTACATTTACTGGGGCTGAGATTCATGTAGTTGACTTGATATTGTTGGATAGCAACCTGCAATAGCCCTAACCATTCAGACAATTGTAAGAAATGCTGGTAGCTAGCTACAGTCTAACAATATCTGGAGGGCTGCACGATCCACCCTTGATATTAGAGTTGTGCAAGCGGGGTAACCCACGAGTACAAAACACCTGGGCAGGCATGAAATTTGCCCATGCCTGGTGTAGAGTATTCAGGTCAGGGTCTATTTTTGAATGTACTCAAGTTTGTAAATGTCATAATATTGCAATGTGAAGAAATGAAAGTTGGGGGAAAACTGAATGTCGGCGAATCACAGAACTGTAAGAAACCACAATGGCCATCCAGTCCAACTCTGCACCATACACAATCAAAGCACTTCGAACAGATTGTTCTCCAGCCTTGTTCAAAAATGTCCAGAGGAGGAAACTCTACTACTCTTCAGGGCAGCATATTCCACTGTCAAACAGCTCTTACCATCAGGAAGTTCTTGCTAATGTTTAGGTGGAATCTCTGCTTCTATTTGAATCTTTTGCTCTGTTTCCTAGTCTCTAGAGCAACAGAAAACAAGCTTGCTTCCTCTTCAATATGACATCCTTTCAAATATTTAGACATCACTATCATGCCTTCTCTTAACCTTGTCTTCTCCAAGCTGAACATACTTAGCTCCCTAAGCTGTGTCTCATAGGGAATAGCTTATTATAATAATGATGGCCTACCTTTCAGGGTTGTTGTAAGTTTTATCAGCTTGGAAATTGGTGGCTAAGATAATTATAAATAAATGGGAGAACTGGGAAGGCAAAGGTGAGTGCCACAAAGGGAAGAACATTTTGGCGTGCTCTGTTTCAGCAGCTTAGGACTAAGTTGTCTCTAGTGAAGGGTAAATGTTCCCATTAAAATAGAAAATTGGTGGGGAGTTCAGAGTTTGAAGCAACAGTTCACTGCAACCTCTTTTTCCAATGGCTCCCTCGAGATTGGGCAGCAGGCAGCCTTGCAGTTAACAGAAATAAGAAGATGGTTTTGTGACTTCTCTAGAGGATGCCAAGATCAGTGGCCTATGAATCACCTCTTAAGTACCAAAGGGAGGGAGCAAACAAGGAACGGAAAAGAGGAGGAGGTGGTGGTGGGGGCTCTTTGGAAGACAGCATGTCCTTTTTTTTTTTTTTTTTAAAAAACAAGACAATGTTTTCCATTTTTTTCAGCTGATGTTACACTTTCTGAGATTTGATATACAGCACTGCATCAGTCCAAACATTACATCATGTTGACTAAAATGCATGCACATTTACCCTTGGGTGTAGGCAGATGTTTCACAGAGAGAGATGGCTGAGTATAAATCTATGCAGGCCCCTGGTCCTTATGCATTGGTGGAGAAGAAGTAACATAATGGAGCTCCTGCCTGGAATTCAAGAACCACAGCAGAGGATCTATTGTATATCCCACCTCCCCAAAAGGCTTCTTATAAATATCTGATGAATCAAATCCTCAAAACATGAACTCACAAATATGGAGGGCCAATGGTAAGGCCTGGCTTGGCTCTGAGCCACCGGTGTTAATCATATGTAGCATTTATGGGGCCCACTTCAAATATTCTAAGTTCTCCATGTTGCCGAATGGCTTTGTGGTCCAATCTCACAGTGGGCAACAGAAAATTGAACTGTGACTTTAGTGAGGCTTGAATCAGGTATTTATAGGTCCACAGCTCTCACATTTAAGCACTACATATGTAAACCATTTGGTCTCATTCCATGACACCTTGAGGCTCATGTAGAGACCTGACTGAAGTAGATATACCTACTGGCAAGAGTAGCCAGGAGAGGTAATATTTTGGACTACATCACCCAGAATCCTCAAGATAGCATGGTCACCAGCTGTGCTGGTGACACTGGAAAGTATTGTCAAAAAAAGAGTAATGTTTCTATATTCTGGGAGTAAGAAAATAATAATGTCCAGGTGAGAGCATGGCCCATTCACAATACACAGACACAGCAATATATTCCACTTTAACTGTCATGGTAACATTCTATGAAATGTGTTGTTGAAGGCTTTCATGGCCGGAATCACTGGGGTGTTGTGCATTTTCCACCGTATGGCCATGTTCCGGAAGCATTCTCTCCTGATGTTTTGCCCACATCTTTGGCAGGCATCCTCAGAGGTTCTGAGGATGCCTGCCATAGATGTGGGTGAAATGTCAGGAGATAATGCTTTTGGAACATGTCCATACAACCCAGAAAATGCACAACAACCCATTCTATGAAATCATGACGTTTGTAGTTTGGTGACACAATAGAGCTGTCTGGTTGAGAATTCTATATACTATATCTTTCATATCCAAATGTCTTATTCAGAAGAACTTCCTGAAGTTTGTAGTTTGACAATGGCATACACTGCCTCAGAGTGCAATGAAATTTCCTTCTTTGGAAGTCTTTAAGCAGAAGCTGGATGGCCATCTGTCAGGAGTGCTTGTACTGTACTGCATATTCTTGTATGGCAGGGGTTGCACTGGATAACTCTTGGGGGTCTCTTTCAACTCTATGATTCTATTACTGACTAAACATTCTTCAGCACAGGAACAAGGCAACCTCCTCCCCTTTAATTCTTTCTTGATATGAAGAGCTGAAGTGAAAAGCAGATTTCTGTTTGCGTGGAGTCTTGAGGTCATCTCATAACTTTTAAGACAGCAGCTCATTATTAGTCTCAGCCTTGAGGTATTTTGTGCAAAGTTTGTTCACAGTTTGGGCAAACTGCAGAAATACATTGCTATTTTCTCTCCTGCCACCCCCCCCCAAACTGTAATCTCTAGAGAGAGCTGGTTTAGGTTTTTAGTGGCAATTTTGACCTGTTGAGAAAGGCAGGATTATACAAATCTTGGAAGCACTGGGATTCTTTCTTACCTCCAATACCTGATTTGTTGCATACACCTCTAATGTGCTTCCACACTTGAGGTCCAATGAATACCCTTACCAGGTGTTCTGCTTTTTCTTCTTCATCATCTGCCTTTGAGATATGAACAGCAGGAAGAGGAATAACTACACATTCTCTGTGAACCTGGCTGGGATATAAGGAGGTGCTGAAAGGAATGAAGGGAAGAGGAAGTGTAAGTTGTTTTTAGCAGTGACCTCTCCCACAAGCCACTTCATTAGCCTTGGCATTAACCATGGCTGACCCCATTTCACTGTTATATCATCCTAACTCTTTATTTTCTTCATAAAACTCAGCTGGATCGATAGCCTTTGCCTCTGAGCACTCAGTGATGGCTGTGTTTCTTGCCACAGCTGTAATGTTAAAAAAGTGTGGAAGAAGCAGATTCAGAAGTTTCCTACACACTCATACACAGAAAAAGGAGATGGTGTTCAGCTGCATTAATTCCATAGTGCAGATGTCCCTAAAGTCCATGAAAGTTCAAGTTTCAACTCATTTCTCTCAGTTAGCTCAAAGATGCTACAAAATCACTTTGCCTGCAAATATTTCAGACTAACACAGCTTTGTTTTTCTGGCCTTTTTACAATAGACATATTCAGTTCAGGATTGTGTAAGTGGAGTTGCACAAATGTATCGAACTGAAATGAAGCTAAATCTTATTATTTGTCATGAGTTGAGGAAAGCCAACTAAATTGCTTGGATTTCTCTGTGTTGACTGAATTTTCAACAGTTGATTCTATGATTCAACCAATGGATAGGATTCTAGCCAAGCAGTTTCACATTCTCAGTTCATGTTTCATTCATGCCTTCATTTCACTGCTCAATTCACTCAGATTGCACAAAGACACAGGTATGCATTCTCCATTGCAGTGGTTCTCAACCTGTGGCTCCCCAGGTGTTTTGGCCTACAACTCCCAGAAATCCTAGCCAGTTAGCCAGCTGTTAGGATTTCTGGAAGTTGAAGGCCAAAACATCTGGGGACCCACAAGTAGAGAACCACTGCTCTATTGCATAAGTGAACAGTAACTAGACACATTGACACATACAGAATTGATTGAATAATATCAGCAGAAGGGTGGTATAGTACAATAATCCTGTGAGTGTAGGTATATATTGCAAGATGTTGGATCTCAGCCCTGGGAGGAAGGCATTGGGCAAAGGTTGAGGAGCACTGCCCCACATTCCACTTCAGTGTCTGTCAACCTTTTGGAAATTATATGTGATCACCTAAACTTTCTGGTTGGACCATGTTAGAGGTCATCTTTCAGGACTTGGAGACAATGTTCTACAACTGCTTCCCTAGCTTAAGTTTCTCTCTGTTGTTACAAATTAGGGAAAATGTCTTGATCCTACCTGAATTTCTTTGATCCAGAATTTCTCAAATCCAGCTTGGAATCACCCTGAAAGCATTGTTTGAGACTTCTGCTATTATCGCCATGAGTGGAAGAAGGAAGCAGCCACAGTTTTGCACAGATGAAAGATGGACCCACATCCAACAGATGAAAGATGGACCCACATCCTATTCTCTGCCAAATGTAGCAGATCTCAAGTGACTTATTTCAGAGCAGTCAACTGGGCTGTTCTGACATAAGTGGTCTCGACATTGCATCCAAAGTCTTATACATCAATTTGTTGCATTTTCAAAGGCTTATGGACAGACAGCTTGCTGGGAAAGATAAACGGATGCCTTTCAAAAAGTATCTCTTCAGGTAGAATGAATGAGATGCAAACCTAGAGATAAAGGCCCTAGAGTCAGCCGTGTTCAACTCAGTTGAATTTACTTTTAAATACACATAGGATCAGACTGTAAAAGCACTGTATTATCAGCAGAGGTTTCAAGTTTGGAATAGATGATTTAATAGTTATGAATCTGCTTCTTCAAACCACTACTCATCTTTAATCAACCAATGAATGGTGGGTGCAGAGGATGCAGAAGCTAAACAGTGAATCCAAAGTGGGGATTGAAAGAAGAGACATAGTTGTGCCTGTGGAATATTTATGCTATTCTCTACATGGAATGATTTTCATTCCCCAGATTTGGGCACATATCCAAGATATCCCATAATCTGGAAAAAAAAATCCAAAATACTTCTGGTCCCAAGATTTAGAATAAGAGATGCTCAACTGATACTACTGGTACTAATAATCACAGTATTATTAATTTAAAATAAATATAGGCTGGGATTCACTATCATCATGAATTACATAACCTAGAGTTGAATATCTGCAACTGATTTGTATTCACAGTTGTGTGGCTATTGCTGCCAACATGCAAGTCCCCCAAGTCCTGGTTTAATGGTCAGCAGCTGCTGTGAGCATCTGAGACCTACTTTCATATCAGTCAGGGCACATTTCCATTCCCTCTTGACAGCAATTTCTGGTGTGAGCAGGAATTGTGGCAGTGATCCTACTTCTGAGGCATTGACCAGGAGATGCCACTTTGTAACTATACTAAAGTATACCCCCAATTCATCATTTATCTATTGCACAGACATGTCATGAAGTAGCTGGGAGAAGGTGGGAGGAATAAAAGAAACATTTGGCTCCCTCCCCATACCAGGATGAGAAATGATTACATAGTCAGCTGAGATATACATATATTTAACTCTGTCTATGTCCTCACTGCAGAATTCTAGCAGTTTGACAATATATCTCAGTGCTATGAAATGTTGGGATTTGTAGTTTAATAATTAGTGTAATAATTAACTTTCTCTGTCAAAATGTTCCAGTACTTCAACAAACAACAAATCCCAGGATAGAGTCCTGGCAGCTAAAGTAGTATCAAACTACTATGATTTTACAGTGTGGGTTGTTTCTAACTAACTCATCTAGGATCTTGGACATCATTTCCATCAAAAAACCACTAGTAATAATGTTCTAGGGCTGTAAAAATGGAGAGGATTGCTTTTAGTCTACAGACCATCTGTTCCCACCCTGGTGTAAATAATTGCAACTTTATGCTTGAGACAGTTACTACTGTATAAGACATAAAATGGCTTGGTTAGAGATAGCTTTGCTTCCCATGGCCAGCCATATGTCCTGACATACATATGTTACATTTCCTCTTCTGTTCCCTCCAATTATTTTTAAATATATATATATTTACTGCAGGCAAACCTGGCAGGAGTGTGCACAACACCAGTGGTGATCCTACTTTCAAATCTCCTCAAATCCCCCTAAAGGGAAATAACAGCCTGTTTCCCTCTTTAACCTGCATTTTACCTTTTCTATGCTATGATATAAATAGCTGATCTTTATATGGAAGGGAACATAGAAGGGAGGCATTTCTGAACCAATGTTACAGTGGTAGTAGTAAAAATAGTTTTAATGGCAAGAACAATAAAAATAGTACAGCTAATCATAGTAGTGTTAGTACCACTACTAGCAATAACAATAGTATTTTATGGATACTCGCCTTTTATGGGTAAAATTATCATATTCACCTTGCACTGGATGAAACAAGAGCTGAAATAACATCTGTGAACATGGCCAAAAGAACATTTGTAAGATCTATTATGGACTAGATACATAGAATTTTAGAGCTGGGAGATACTAAAAGGGCTATCTAATCCAATCCCTTACCATACACAAGAATACAGACAGTCCTCAAGTTATGAGCAAAATAGGTTCTGTTGGTTTGTTTTTATGTTGAATTTGTATGTAAAGCAGAACAGGCAAGCTTTGGATGGCATAGGGAAGGGTTAACACCCCTTTGGTGTTGGTTTTGCTGCCTGTGCCCTTGTTTGGAAGATTTCACCTCACTTTCTGTCCCTGTGAAAATTGGATTTTGAAAAAATGGCTTGTTGAGGAAACAAGGATTGGTAATAAAAGTTTCAGTGGAGAAGCCTTTTCCCCATGAGGACTCTTTCAGGCGTGAATTTCCCTTCCGAGAGGTAGCATTCTCTCACTTCTTGTCTCACTCCCTTTCTTAACTATGAGTGGTTTGTAAGTCAGATGTTTATAATTTAGGACTGCCTGTGCACAACTGCAACACTCCTGAAAGAAGCCCACAAAGCTGGCTCAGATTCATTCTCTTTCATTCACTGCTCCATTATCTTGCTGTTGTCCCCCTGAACATTTGTAGACTCCTCTTTTCCTCATTCTTTTAAAATCTCAATTAAAAGCTGTCTTGTTTTTAAAGCTTTTTGGAATTTTAGTTGAATATTGTTTTATGATATTGTATATTTTGATTATGTGTATTTGCCACTTTGCCTCATATTACATTGTATTTTTGCATTTTACGTGAACAATTCATTTTACAATTATGTTGTACATTTTTATTATTTCTTCTCTCTCTCTCTCTCTTTCTCTCTCTCTCTCTCTCTCTCCACATATATTTTAGATTATACACCATCGGCAGGACTCACTTTTTATTGTTTTACTTGTAAAATGTCATGTGCATTGATGGTGCTATATAAATTGTCATCATCAACAACAACAGATGGAGAATCCACTACTCTCCAAGGCAATCTATTCCACAGTCATAGGTCCGGCTGAAATAGAAGGAAACAAAAATGAAAACAGAAAAATCCCATTTGGTGTGTGTGTGTGGGGGGGGGGGGGGTGAGAAGGGGAAATGAAAGAATAGGCAGAATGGGAAATGGAGTGGCTAGAGTTCCAGGCATGTACAGAAATGGAAGATTGAAAGAGAAATGCAATGACACCAAATTCCCTTATCTGGAATTCCCTTATCTGGAGATGTTGACAAGCTGGGATGTGTCCAGAGGAAAGGCAACTAAAATAATCAAGGGTCTGGAGAACAAGCCCTATGAGGAGTGGTTGAAAGAGCTGGGCATGTTTAGCCTGCAGAAGAGAAGGCTGAGAGGAGACATGATAGCCATCTATAAATATGTGAGATGAAGTCATAGGGAGGAGGGAGCAAGTTTGTTTTCTGCTGCCCTGCAGACTAGGACGCAGAACAATGGCTTCCAACTACAGGAAAGGAGATTCCACCTGAACATCAGGAAGAACTTCCTCACTGTGAGGGCTGTTCGGCAGTGGAACTCTCTCCCCCGGACTGTGGTGGAGGCTCCTTCTTTGGAGCCCTTTATGCAGAGGCTGGATGGCCATCTGTCGGGGGTGCTTTGAATGTGATTTCCTGCTTCTTGGCAGGGGGTTGGACTGGATGGCCCATAAGGTCTCTTCCAACTCTATTATTCTATGATTCTATGAATTCCAAAATCTGAAACACTCCAAAATAGTCTGCATGAGTGGCTGAGATAGTGCCACTCTCTTGCTTTCAGTGTACATAAACTTTGCTGTTACTTTTGTAACATTGTGAGCTGCCCCGAGTCCCCACGGGGAGATGGTGACGGGGTATAAATAAAGTTTTTTTATTATTATTATTTGTTCGATGCACAAAGCTATTAAAATATCACATACAATTATCTTCAGGCCATGTGCATAAAAGTGTATATTAAACCTAAATTATTTTATGTCCCATTACCAACATATCCACAGTGGTGCAGTGGGTTAAATTGCTGAGCTGCTGAACTTGCTGACCAAATGGTCAGCAGTTAGAATCTGGGGAGTGGGCCGAGCTCCTGCTGATAGCCACAGCTTCTGCCAGCCTAGCAATTTGAAAATGTGCAAATGTGAGTAGATCAATAGGTACTGCTTTGGCAAGAAGGTAACAGCACTCCATGCAGTCATGCTGGCCACATGACCTTGGAGGTGTCTGCAGACCATGCAGGCTCTTCAGCTTAGAAATGGAGATGAGCACCTCCCCCCAGAGTCGGACACGACTGGACTTAATGTCAGGGGGAACCTTTATACCAACATATTTTATTGTGTACATATATGAAAATAGAAAGTTTTGAATATTTTAATGGGGTTTTTAACACTCAGATAAAGTATATTCAACCTGTAATAAACAGATTAGGGTAAACCAATATGCCACAAAACTCAGTGCAAGCTTTCTAGAACTTGTCCTTGACTAGTCTTTGAAGAAAACAGATGTGGTTCAGAAGGAGAAAAAGAGAAAAAGGCAGAGCCATGATATTTTGGCCCCACAAGTCTTCATTGAATCCAATGATCAAGTATGGGAGGTGTACAGAAAAGTCTAACTCGCTTAGTAAAAGCAACACATTATATTCCCTATCCAAGGTCCTGAAACAGCAACATTTGAAGGACTGCTTTCATACTCTGGCATTTAAATATTAGTGTTCCCAAATAAGATCTTTTCAGCAAGATATCTTGAAGAATTTTCTAATCCAGGAGCAAACAATCACCTCAAGGTGATGTATGCTTTGTGATTCTAAACAAAATAAGTTTGAAAAGGCTGTCCTTGGTTTCTCAAACTGCTGCTAGTCCTACATATTAGATCAGGCTTCTTGGACAAAAGCAAAGAAAGACATAGAAATAAAGTCCTTATTTGAATTAATTATAAACACCTTTGTTCCAAGCAAGTCCTGGATTTACTACATGGAAGGTTTCCCTCTCCTCATTTTCACCATTAGCTTGTCATAATATTAACCACTGCTTTTGTCTCGTGGTCCAGTGTGAGTTTTCCTTTCATTGTACATTGCTTATAATGGAAACTATAAAGGTTTATTAACAAAGTCTGGTCCACTTTGGTAACAATCAATACTGTGTCCTTCTTTCATTTTCAAGTGGAACCAGGAAACAGAAATCCCTTCTTTGTACATTCATACAATATTTGTGCATTGTACATTTGTGTACAGCGATACCCTTTTCCTCCTCCTCCTTCCTCTTCCTCACCCCTTCCTCCTCTTCTTTATTGCCAACAACAAACAGAAGTCCAAATAATCTGATATACCTGATACAGATCTGGTTGATGCCAGGTAAATTAACATTTATTTATTATGCTTCTTTATTTAAAAGCCATGCTACTGCAGTGATTTTACCATTGATACTATTGATTAGTCCCAGTTGGAGCCAAACCCATTGAATCAACAGTTGACAAATGAGTCCACAAACAGATGCATCCCACTGATTCAATTGATGCAGTTTAGAAAGAATTTTCTTTTTTTCAAAAATCATTTACATTCAAAAGGGTCCTCAGTTACCTACAATATTGTTCTAGCATAACCAAAGCAGGGATATAAAAAAGCAAAGGAGGGGAAAAGGTTTCAGATTAATAAATATTAAAATCCATTACCTGTGGATCTTAATATCTGTTATACAGGGGAATATGTCCAGGCCTTAAAGAACCCATCTACTCTAAGAGTATCCTATAAATGTGATATAAAAAGCTCTATATTTCTCCTTTGGGCATGGGAAGATGGGTATGATTGTTTTGCATCATTCTGCTATAGCAGTGTTGATTTCCTTTTGGAAGTATTTCAGCCTTCCAACTTGGTATTATAGCCATATTGACTTGAAATCCTGGTTCTCCATGAACTTAAAGGGGCCGTGGTGGTGCAGTGGATCAAACCCTTGTGCTAGCTGAACTGCTGACTTGAAGGTTGGGTGGCTGACCTGAAAGTTGCCAGTTTGAATCTGTGAGATGGGTTGAGCTCCTGTCTGTCAGCTCTAGCTTGCGGAGACATAGAATCATAGAATCATAGAATAGTAGAGTTGGAAGAGACCACATGGGCCATCCAGTCCAACCCCCTGCTAAGAAGCAGGAAATCGCATTCAAAGCACCCCCGACAGATGGCCATCCAGCCTCTGCTTAAAAGCCTCCAAAGAAGGAGCCTCCACCACAGCCCCGGGGAGAGAGTTCCACTGTCGAACAGCCTTCACAGTGAGGAAGTTCTTCCTGATGTTCAGGTGGAATCTCCTTTCCTGTAGTTTGAAGCCATTGTTCCGTGTCCTAGTCTGCAGGGCAGCAGAAAACAAGCTTGCTCCCTCCTCCCTATGACTTCCCTTCACGTATTTGTACATGGCTATCATGTCTCCTCTCAGCCTTCTCTTCTGCAGGCTAAACATGCCCAGCTCTTTAAGCCGCTCCTCATAGGGCTTGTTCTCCAGACCCTTAATCATTTTAGTCGCCCTCCTCTGGACGTTTTCCAGCTTGTCAACATCTCCCTTCAACTGTGGTGCCCAAAATTGGACACAGTATTCCAGGTGTGGTCTGACCAAGGCAGAATAGAGGGGTACCATGAGAGAAGCCTCCCAGCTAACACATCTGGGTGTCCCCTGGGCAACGTCTCTGTGGATAGCCAATTCTCTCACACCAGAAGTGACTTGCAGTATGTTCTCAAGTCACTTCTGACACCATAAAAAAATAAACCTAAACACTGTCCAGTTTTGAGGCCAAGATCTCATCCTGCTTTAACTTTTCTAACTTTCCTTTTTCTATATTATCCTCTTCCTTTTTATTGTTATGCATGTTTCTATAGCCCACAGTTGGTTGAATTCATTTCTACTCTGGGTTATTTTTGCAGTAATTTCTCTGTTCTGTCTATCCTGCTCTTTTTCTATATCAATTTGTTTTTTTTAATAAACTGTGTTAAATGCACACATATACACTCACACCCAAAGCAGCTGGAATCTCTGTTGGTGTCTAATACATGCATGAATTCACCTATGAAACTTTGTCTATTATAAATGTATGCATTAAGCAAATTATGGAAGCAGAGTTGTGCATTCAGTCCAGTCTGCATGGGAGCACCTTACATATGGAAGTAAAATGCATGTAGATGTGTATTGCATGTTATGTTTTTCACTGCATGCACATTTGGTTATGCATATGCTTTGTCTTGGTTCACTTGCCAATGCTGTCATTCAACATCAGGATTTTGTAACATCATTAATGACACATTAATGTCATTGTGGGCATTTACATTTTACAACCATGACCCAGGATCTTGGCCATAGCATACTTAAATGCATATTGTGAAAATATTTTAATATCTATTTAAGTGCACATTTGAGCTTTAAAATTCTTATTTGAATGTGTATTTTTTTCTAAAATAAAATCCGATGGATAATTAAATTCTGGCCTGCATATTTGTCAAAATGATGTGGATCCCAGCATTTCAAAGAACTATCCACTGAGTTGGAATTCCTGGTGTGTTCTCACTTCATTCCTGAAGCATTGCTAATGAAATCATTTCAAAGTTAGAGGTTGGGGTAGAGTAGAAAATTCAAATTATTTTATATAGCATCCCTTTTGAAGTCACACTTCTTGTAAAATATTTCCTTTTTCATGCCAGAGAATACCTGCATGGGCCAGTAATAACGTAACTAACAAAGAATCTGGTGATACCCTTAAACACTAACCCATTTATTGTGCCATAGATTTCTGTGCATTACAGTCCATGCTTGCATCCAACAGGCAGCCACCTGCCCATGAAAGTTTATGGCACAATAAATTTGTGAGAATTTAAGGTGCCATGAGAGTCTGTTGTATCTTCCTCTTAATATTTTTATGGGGGATTTCTTCCTTGCACTGATGCAGGTGCATCTCCCATTCCCTTGAAGCATTACACTGTGTATTTCATTATTTGAAGAATCCAAAACACTTTTCAGGGAGGCTTACACTAGTGATTTTTCCTTTCCCAGTTTGGTCTGAATCATAGTACAGCAGGCTGCAGAAATGAGAGCAGGAAGAGTGGAAGTGGCTACATTTTTTTGAAGAGATGGGCATCCGATCACCAGGCTCATGCTTCTGCAAATCTGTTGTGATTTTATATGGGAGACAAGTTGCAGCAAAGACCTGGAATATATAGATGCAATTTGCCTTGACTCTTGACAGACTACTGAAAAATATTTCATTCTCGCAAAAATTGTCATATGAATATTGGTACCCTTGTTTTACATGAAACAATGTAGTATAGCTCCTTATCAAGTGATAGTCAGAATGTGACATAAGCAGGCTGCTTGTGAATTCTGTCTACACAATCTAATGCAAGCTGTCTAAAGTTATATAGGATATATAATGGGGAAAGTGAGGATCAATATTCTTGTTCTGATTACTCAGTCATGCTTACATTGCATTCTTTGGTTGGAATTCAGTTTACAATCACAACTAAACCCATGGAACCAATTAAATTATGAACATACACTTATTTATACTGTATAGCTTCAATGAGTGTACTTTAGCTCAACAAAACGATAGGAATAGCCCCTGGCTGAAATTTTGCTCTTTGCTAGCATAAGGCCTCAATTCTGGTTTCTGTTAAAGTTTTTTTGGGGGTGGTGCTGAGCTATAGTGGAACTGCTTGCCTAATAGATAGTGGGTTCCACCTAATGCAAGCACCCACAGATTCTAACCTGTGCTATAGTACAGCTTTTAGAGTAATACTGGTACAAGTTCCCAATAAAATTTCAAAAGAAGCAAAAACTGGGGAGCACCCAATAAAGTCTGAAGAAAAAACAGGAGACACATTTCAAAGTGCTTAACAGATGAATTATTTATAAAATCGTTCATTTATTTTCAGCCTGTATGTGCTCTCAAAAGCCTTCTTCAAGAGTTACAGTCCATAAGCATAAAGGTATTTAAGACCAAGCACCATTTTGCAATAAAGTAGGCTAATCCCAAATCACTACAACAAGCTATAAAGTTAGTTGGATGCATACTCCCTCTTTTTTGTGTGTGGATGCAGTAAAAAAAAAAAACCATAAGTACAGGACAGTACCCACAATTTCACTTACCTATATCAGAAAAAATATGTTCTAGATCCTCCAAAACAATTATATGGTATGCTTCTGCCAGAAGTCATTCATTTCAATAGGATTGATGGTTATCTGCAATTTCATGTTTCCACTGTAAGTCCAGGATCATATTCCCTACAGTACTTTATTGTTGCATTATAAAGCACTCTCATGCATGTGTGAGGGAAGATTAAGTTCTGAAACATTTGCTGGACTTCAGAGAAAGAAAGTATTAAAAGTGGGGACTTCCCCTAACAAATTGGCTTCACAATTTTTTTCTAGGCAACCATGAGTTATATTGCATATTTCCCAAATGAGATAAGTAGTTATGGCAGACATACCATATTTACTGAAGTCTAATGCACCATCAAATCTAATGCACACCTCAATTTTCAAAACCTTGAAACCCAAAAAAGTATTTACCATATCATGTGACTCCAATGTGCATCCTAATTTTGGGAAGGCAATTTAGTTAAAAAAAAGCATTAGCATTGAGTAAATATGTTATTTCCCAATCTTAAACTATAAAAAATTCTTCAATGAGATAAAAATTATGTTTTAAGAATTATTCTAGAATTAGAATTTTAAATTAAGGGTGATAGTAAAGTCCAAATTTTAGCCAGCACCATAGATAATTCAGTAACTAATGCTGAAAAATATGTCAATACCTTCTGTGATACAGAGGAACTATGTTAGGTTGGAATCTCACATTTGGTTCCAGTCTGGATACTGTTCTTCTGTCCCATTTGTTGGTCATGTTGGATGAAGGGAGAAAAACAAAGAAACACAACATGAGAAACAATATACATGTGAATCCTACCCCAAGGATCTTCAGAGCCACAAGGGAGTGAGGGGATAAACTGCCACTCCATTGGTGGAAGCCCTGGAAAATTCAGAACATTGTGACAACTGCAGTAGTATATTTTGCAGATGCAAGGGATGGAAGTGATGCTTGGTGGCTTCCACATTGGTGGAGTGATGAATCCATGTGGAATGTGATCTACACTATAAAGGCCGTGGTTCTGAAACCCATTACCAAACTAGGTTCAGTACCTTGGATAGCTCCTCCAATACAGAATATATTTGCTGCCAGTGGTGAGAGTATGAAAAAGAGATAACACAGGCTGTTGCTATATGGCAGGAAGGAACTAGATGCTTATTAGCCTCTCCACTTGTGAAGCCAAAGTAAAGAAATTCCAGAAGGAGCAAGGAGAGAATTATGACAGAGTCTGACTTTAAGCCTCCCAGGATACCAACAAAACAGTTTTCTTCCATACGATCTCATTCACTCCCTGACCTCTTCCTGATAAGTTTTTCTTTACATCCTCATATTAACCAACGTCTGTTTATCTGAAATATGGAAAGGGCCATTCTTTATGCGTACTTCTAGCTTGAGGAGGTTTTTATTTCAGAAGTTCCCCATGTCCACACCACAATTCCTTGCTTTGTAATGCCTGGCTAAGACTTTATTCTTATTTTTGCAGGTCTGTATTGTGGCCAGTGCCTCACACTGCATTCATCTGCTACACTTATCTTCGTGTTATTGTCCTAGGAGCTGGAAATGTCAGTGGGGTGGTGAATCCACTCCAGATTTTAGTCTTAACTCTAAAGCTGCTACACATGGCAGTGAACTGTATTTTCTAAACAGGATTAGGCCTAAAATTCAGAATAAAGCAGTCTGACTCCTTTTACTTACATGGAAGCTACTACTTACAGTTTTGTTTTGATTGGACTGATAATGTGTAGGATCTGTTCAATTTTTTTTTTTTTAATTTAAACTGTTAGTCACTCCTGGACATTGCAGAAGTAATACAAAGGCAGACTGTCTTTACAGTCAATGAATCAGTCACTCATTCAGTCAACTTTAAAGGTAAAGGTTTTCCCCTGACGTTAAGTCCAGTCATGTCTGACTCTGGGGGTTGGTACTCATCTCCATTTCTAAGCCGAAGAGCCAACATTGTCCGTAGACACCTCCAAGGTCATGTGGCCGGCATGATTGCATGGAGTGCCGTTACCTTCCCGCCGGAGCGGTACCTATTGATCTACTCACATTGGCATGTTTTCGAACTGCTAGGTTGGCAGAAGCTGTGGCGAACAGCGGCTGCTCACGCCACTCCTGGGGTTTGAACCTGGGACCTTTCAGTCTCCAGCTCAGTGCTTTAACGCACTTCGCCACCGGGGCTCCTTTATACCAAACTAAATCAACTTTATACCAAATTAAATCAACAGCCTATCTAGTAGTAGTATCCAAAGTGACCGGTAGAGGCTCTCAAAACTCCCATCACAATGACAATTCTCAGGATGTCTACCTAGGATCCTTCCTATTTGAAGTACTGAATCTTCATGTTGACACTTTCAGCCAATGAAGGATGTGCTGAGCCACTAAGCGTGGCCCTCCCTTTGCCCTATTTTAAGGACTCCTGCACCATCTATTCTAAAGTGGCTGAGAAAGTCCCCTCCCCTCCCCATTCCCTTTGTTGTGATGCTACATCACAGTGTCATTCAAGGCAGAATATGCCTCAAGGGCAGCCTGAGGCTATTGATGACCAGCAAAGGAGTGGACAGACATGGCCTTTGTAAGGACTCAAGGAGCTATTCCTCCTGAGATCTCTCACAAAGGAAGCGCAGCAAGCAAAAGAGAGTGTGGAGAAATCCCATGGAGGCCTTATTGGTATGAATGGGAGGTTGTACCAAAGTAATTACATCTTGTTTATAAATTTTCTTCCACTTTGATCAAAATTAGGGCCAGCTTTACAAGTTATCAACCTTTTCAGGCATTGATTTTTAGAAAGAGAAATGCCTTACCTGTGGCACAGCACAGTCTGTGATGCTCATTAAATAACACATACAGACTTGGAGACAGGTGGAGATTCTTTGTTTGTGAACTGGGTTGCTCTCCTGTGATGGCCTTCAGGCTACTGTTGATCTGTAAGACATTGGCATGGCCTGAACTATACTCACCATAAGGCCGTGGCTTAACTTTTATTTCTGGTTCTAACAGTTCAGTGTGCCCGTTCCACGATCTTTAAGATTGGCTCATGTCTCGACCATGAATGTAATATTGTGAGGAAACAGAAGCAAAGTTATTTGCAAGTTTAAAAAAATCCATACAGTGCAGGTGAAAAGACATAGAAAATGTCACAGCCTCGGAAGCAGGTTTGCCGACTCAGGGAGGAAATGTAGTTTTTAATTGATTGAATGTATGTTTTATATAGGTTTGAATAAGCTGTGACCTTTAATTCAATCCAGCTAACACATTTTGCAGCTTTGTTTCCTGATTATAGTTGCAACAATCTTCAGGTGGCATCTTGTTAGTAATGGGTGAGTTGTGCTATGCATGGATGTAAATTATTCATTGTATCACAATTGTCATATTCTTCTGATAATGAATCATAGAATTACAGAAACATATAGTTGGAACAGACAACAAGGGCCATCCAGCCCAACCCCCTGTCATGCAAGAAAACACAATCAAACCACTTCCAACAGATAGACATCAAGCCACTGTTTAAAAACTTCCTGAGAAGGAGACTCCACCACACTCCCAGGCAGCATATTCCATTGTCAAACAGCTTTTACTGTCAGGACGTTCGTCCTAATGTTTAGGTGACATCTCTCTTCCTGCAATATGTGGTTATGGAGGAAGTTGTGCATCCAGCAATTTTGTGCAATGCAGTTTTACACTGTCCATGTCGATTGCAGTTCTATACTGCATGTTGTGCAACAGTATCCCATCACTGACTTGTGTTGAGCAATGTTGCTATTCTGCGTGGGGGTTGGGTAATGTTGGCAGAGTGTATCCCCACATGCGGATATTATTTACACTGTGCTGAGGGTATGTTAGATTAAAGCTTTTGTCTGGAACACTGACAGAGAAATAAAGGATTTTTTGTCTTTTAATGTTTTATAACAAATTGCTCCGCATGTAGGTCTGGCTAGAGATAGAAGTGCTCCTGGGATGTATTCACCTGTGGTTTGAAACAGAGGAGGAGGTAGAAATCATGGATTTTTGGAAATTGCTTAGATTTATGGTATTGTTTGAGTCTGTTTCATTTTGGGTCATCTCCAGCAGTGGAAAGGCAGCGTAATAAGTGTTCCAAATAAGTTTTTTTAAAAGAAAACTAATGTCTGAAATCCTCCTTGGTTACATATATCTGCATAACTCAGGGTCACATAAGTTTATGTTTTAGTTAGGATGGTAAATGAATGTCTATGCCCTAATCCCTTATGTACTGTCTGAAACCTCAACCCAACAATTGCCAAGACCTGTGAGACCCTGGCATGGTCCTTTAATAGATTTTTTTTGTGTGTCAGGAGCAACCGGAGTTGCTTCTGGAGTGAGAGAATTGGCCGTCTGCAAGGATGTTGCCCAGGGGATGCCCGGATGTTTTGATGTTTTACCATCCTTGTGGGAAGCTTCTCTCATGTCCCCGCATGGAGCTGGAGCTGATAGAGGGAGCTCATCCACGCTCTTCCCGGGTGGGATTCGAACCTGGCAGCCTTCAGGTCAGCAACCCAACCTTCAAGTCACGGGGCTTTTATCCCCTAGGCCACCAGAGGCTCCTTTAATAGCTAGAGGAGATGGTAAAGGTGGGAAGGGTGGCTCATCCCAAAGGAAAAAAAATGAGGTTGTTCTCCAGTACTCAAAATCAATTACCTACTAAAATTGAAGTCATAGAATCATAGGATCTTAGAGATGGAAGAGACTACAAGGGCCACCCAGTCCAATCCTTTGCTATGCAGGAACACACAATCAAAGCATCCCAGACAGATGGCCATCCAGACTCAACCACCTACCAAAGCAGCGCATTCCACTGTTGAACAGGTTTTATCATCAGGAGATTCTTAATGCTTAGCTGGAATTTCTTTTCCTGCAGTTTAAATTGGTTGCTCCATGTCCTGACCTCTGGAACAGCAGAAAACAAACTTGATCAGTCTTCAGTATGGCATCCTTTCAAATACTTAAACATGGCTATCATGGCCCCTCTTAACCTTCTGTTCTCCATGCTAAACATATCCAACTCCCTAAGCTGCTGCTCATAAGGCATGGTTTCCAGACCTTTGACCATTTTCATCACCCTCCTTTGGACACGTTCCAGCTTACCAATATCCTTTTTGAATTTTGATGCACAGAACTAGACAGAGTATTGCAGGTGAGGTCTGACCAAAGCAGAATAGAATGATACTTTTACTTTCCTCCTTCTAAACACTTCACTCCTGCGGCCTAGAATCACATTGGCATGTTTAGCTGCTGTATCACATTGTTGATTTATGTTCAATCTCTGGCCTCTTCTATACTGCCATATAAAATCCATATTATATGCTTTGAACTGGATTATATAGCAGTGTAAACTCAGATCACTCAGTTCAAAGTAGATAGTATAAATTATCTTCTTTGATAATCTGGATTATATGGCAGTGTAGAAGGGGCCTCCTAGATCTTTTTTGCATGAACACACAGTTTCTTTTCTTTGCTATCTGATGCTATCAATATTCAGATGGAAAAGAATTATCTCGGTTGACATGCTGCTTGTGAAATACACTTTGCCTTGTTTTTACATGGTTTTACTGTTTTACATGATTTTACTGTATGTATGGGTAAGGGTGTACGTTTTGTATGTTTTACATGTTTTGATATGGTCAAAACTGACTAATCAATAAACAGTTGTTGTTGTTGTCTCTTCTCCATGCACATTGTGAAATACACATTTTCTACCTAGATATGACCTATTTATTTATTTATTTATTTACAGCATTTATATTCCGCCCTTCTCACCCCGAAGGGGACTCAGATTACACATATAGGCAAACATTCAATGCCTTTTAACATAGAACAAAGACAAACAAACATAGGCTCCGAGCGGGGCTCAAACTCATGACCTCCTGGTCAGAGTGATTCATTGCAGTTAATTGCACTGGCTTGCTCTCCCATCTGCGCCACAGCCCGGGCCCAACACGGTTGCTCCTGGGAATCAGAAGGGCATCTAACAACACTGGATGTATTGTTAATTCTTTTGTTTGGCTGGACAGATTGCTTGGAAATGGGCCACTGCATGTACTGGCTTCAGAGCCAGGGCTTTGCAAGTGAAGTTGTGCTGAGTAATCTTCAGTGGGGACTCAGGATGGAAAAATTACTTCCAGGAAAAATAATCCCCGGCCAATGCAGGCAACAGCCAGGGTAGCTATAGGTCTCTGGGAGATGTCATCTATGGGTGTAAAAAAGTTTTTATCTGAAAGTTTTTCAGTCTAAAACTGCCACCACTTCAGGCAGTAGCCACATCTGGCAGGGTTCTTGCTTTAAATCAGTGGGAGCAAGAAGTCTGGGCAATGTCCTCTCAGCCCCCTGCAATTTGTGTGCATAAGAATGGAAGGCATAGAGGGACATTGTCATCCTTACATTGCCTTTCACAATTCCAGAAATTGCAGGGAGTCAAGAGGCAGTGACTGGTGCTGCTGTGTTCTTTTTGTCCCCTTACATTGTATTGCATGGTTGTTTAATGACTAGGAAAGAAGTCCTATGGGGCTGAACTGCTGAGGGACGGCAAAGGGGAGGCATGGAGCAATTGCAGTTTATGCCTGTCATGTAGAATCCTGGCCAAAAATAACACCATGTTGTTGTTGTTTATTGGTTCAGTCGCTTCCGACTCTTTGTGACCTCATGGACTGTCTGCTGTTGCCATCTCCAGCTCCTTCAAGGTCAAGCCAATCACTTCCAGGATAACATCCATCCATCTTGCCCTTGGTCAGCCCCTCATTCCTTTTCCTTCCATTTCCCCCAGAATCATTGCCTTCTCCAAGCTTTCCTGTCTTCTCATTATGTGGCCAAAGTACTTCATCTTTGCCTCTAATATCCTTCTCTCCAGTGAGCAGCCGGGAATTATTTCCTGGACTATGGACTGGTTTGATCTTCTTACGGTCTAAGGCACTCTCAGCATTTTCCTTCAACACCACAGTTCAAAAGTGTCTCTCTTCCTTCGCTCAGCCTTCCTTATGGTGCAGCTCTCACATCCATAGGTTACTACGGGAAATGCCATTGCTTTAACCATGCAGACTTTCGTTGCCAGTGTGATGTCGCTACTCTTCACAGTTTTATCAAGGTTATCATGCTAACACCATGAGCCGACTGGAAATTAATATGACTTCTCAAAATACAAGTGGACAAATAGACAAACAGTTCTGCAAATGAAATTCCTGTTTCAAGACATTAAAATGTTTTGGGCCATTTGCAGTAGTTAGAATCATAAAATTGGGAGAGACCGGTTCAACCTCCTGCCATGCAGAAATGCACAATCAAAGCACTCCCAACAGATGACCAGCCAGCCTCAGTTTAAAAGGTTTTGATAGCTCAAAGTGTCAACATTTCAATGAAGAAGGATGAAGATATGAATTAACATGAATATGGAACAAAAATAGAAAGTCTCCAGTAAGCGGTCCATAAGGCCACCCTTAAGCCTGAGGACTCCTTTAGCAGGCATCAGAGTTTTATTTATATCCACTTTGAATAAGTGCAGCTGAGATGTAAGATCGACAGATTTAACGACAGCAAGCTGGCATTCGCCCAAATCTGCAAATAGAGCCACTAAAACTCTTTGCAGCCATAAAATTTGTTTAATGCAAGAAATCATAACCTCAGTCTTCCCACCTCCTCCCCCTCCTCCGTACACACTGCCGCTTCTTTCTAGCCTGGCATTTTTCTAATTAGCAGGAGGAGAAATCTCCATTTCATCCCTCTAGAGCAGCCAATGTTTTATGGATCGTTTGATGAAAAATGGACGCAAAGATTTAATTTAATTCTTTCTTTCTTTTAAGTGAAGTTTTAAAAGCTGAAACTTCAGGGGACATTCATTCACATATAGAGCACTTGTATATTCCTGTCCCTCATCCAGGTATTCCTCATGGCCTATATCCACTGATATCACTGTGTTTATCACAAGGCTCATAGAAATAGTGGCTGCTCAGTGGTTGACTTGGCACACATCATGTATACAGTGCACTTTTTATCATGCAAGCCATTGTGCCAAACAGTTGCACAAGTGGTTTTGCAAGAAATCTTGCGAAGAGTCAACAGGTTCGTGACTGTTTTGCTAGCCCTCTATGCAATGGGACCATGACAGCAGAAATTCTATAAAGCTTCTAGAGCACTGTCGGATGGAGACACTTCCAAACAACATTGTTCTCTAAATTACATAGCTAATCCTTACTTGTACATCCTCAAGTCATTTCTGATGATGGAGACTCCCTCGTGGGGTTTTATGCAGTTAAGGTTATAGGACCTGCCCAAGATCACTCAGGGACCTTCCAGACTGGCCCTATATCCCAGGATCCGATCCCAGGTTTTCAGCTTTAAACTGGATTATATGAGTGTGTACAGAAACAGAAAACCTGGGATCAGATCCCGGAATATAAGTCCTGTCTGGAAGGGCCCTCAGTAAGTTTTCATGGCTGAGCCAGGGATTCAAACTCTGCTCTCCAGATTTGAAGTCAGGTGCTCAAAACACTGCACAGTACCATGCTGGCTTTCAATTACAAGTGACCTATTGAAGGAATTAATTTTATGTAGATGTTGATTTTTTTCTGTTGTGCTTATATGCCATGAAGTCAGCTTCATTTTAGGCATCCATATGTGACCCTGCCACTAACATCCCTGGTGTGATGTCTCATGGGCCATGTAGTCCCGTTCCTAGTGCTGTTGTGAATGATGAAGAGGAAAACTTGGGTTTTCCACCATTTCAGCCAGAAAAGGAACTATCCCAGCCAGAAATTGAGCCTTTGCACCTGCAGGAGGCTTGTCTTCCAGAAATCTGCCAAACAAGCCCTGAGTCGAGTTCTCCCCCTTTTTCGCGCCGTAATTATTATCTCCAGCAAAAAGGAGTGCAACAAGCTAATCGCAGGAGTTTGAGAATTGCAGCAAAGCATTCAGATGATTAAGCCTGCTGCCATGAGAAATTTTAGGGAGTCATACATCTGGACACAGAGATTGACTTTCGTTTCTGATTCCCCAGAGAAGTGTTCTCTGGTGGGAAAACGAGGCCTATTTAGGTTCCTTGCTCCCGAAGGAATCTTGCGGAGTCAATTCGTCAGCTACCGGAGCAGCGTGTGTGGACAGCTACTCCTGCTTTCAAGCCTTTGTTCCTGTTCCAAGCCTTCGTTCTCAGCCTTGTTTTCTCCCCGGATCTTGCCTTGTTTTCCGGACCTCGCCAAGTAATTACCACGGATCTTGTTCTTGCTCCTCGTTTCCTTGTTGCCTTGAATCAAGCTTTGTGTGCCAAGAATCAAGTTATTTCCTAGCCTTGCTCAAGTTCATGGACTAAAGGACCTTGTCATCTCCCCTCACTTGCTTGGCAAGTGAGTGTTTCGGTTATTGGATTACAACTTTGGACCTTAATATTTCATATTGGACATTGCTTTTTTGGACTAATTTTGACCTTTCCTGAAAGGTCTACTTCTGGACTATTTCCTATACTTGTTTTTATTAACTTTATATATTTCCTTAATAAAGATATTAGATAGATTCTGGCCTCTGTGTATGGTTATTGGTGCTCTGCAGCCTGGGTCGTGACACCTGGTTAGGTCTTGCAAATCAGCTTAGATGTGGTTTCCAATGTATTCCTTCTTTTCCTACACCTTTCAGATTTTCCAACATTATCATCTTTTCCCAACCTCAGACACATGGCTATGTATAAGATTAATAGGATTCCAAGTGATAATAGAATAGTTGGTGAAATCAAGGGAAACAATTACCATATATACTCGAGTATAAGCCGACCCGAATATAAGCTGAGGCACCTAATTTTACCACAAAAAACTGGGAAAACATTGGCTCCAGTATAAGCCGAGGGTGGCAAATTTCAGAAATAAAAATAGATACCAATAAAATTACATTAATTTAGGCATCAGTAGGTTAAATGTTTTTGAATATTTACATAAAGCTCAAATATAAGATAAGATTGTCCAACTCTGATTAAATCATTATTCTCATCTTCATCAATGTAAATGTGCTTATGTAGCCTTTTAATAATAATAGAGTAAAATAATACATGTAATAATAATAATAATAATAATAATAATAATAATAATAATAAATACAGGAAAATAATACATGTAATAATAAATAGAGTAAAATAATAAATGCATTAATTATAATTAAAATAAATGTAAAAGTAACAACAATAATAGAGTAAATTAATAAATGTAATAATAACAATAGAGTAAAACAATAAATGTAACAATACCAATAATAATAGAGAAAAATACTAAATATACCATATATACTTGAGTATCAGCCGACCTGAATATAAGCCCACCAGGACCCTCACCCGAGTATAAGCCAAGGAGGGGTTTTTTCAGTCCTAAAAAGGGGCTGAAAAACTAGGCTTATACTCGAGTATATACAGTACATGCTTGATCATACAATAGTATTCCTGTACCTTCATATTACGTAAGGATAAGTCAAGGGTGAGAGTTCATAGGTGAGAATGGGGAGGTGGCAGGACTGGGGAAAAATACTTGTATTTTGACTGTGGGATATCAAGATTGTATGCTTCTATATGTGTGTGTGTGTGTGTATTCCACAATATCATCATCATCATCATCATCATCATCATCATCATCATCATCATCATCATATTTTCCAAGGAGCCATGTCATTTCTTGATCTGTCCAATTATGTCAGCCTCATTTGAGTCATTTTGGCTTCTAGTTCCGGCTGACATTTATTTGACAGTCTATGGTAGACTTCTTCTGAAGCACCACATCAGCGAAACTGAACTAATTAATAAAACAAGTTAATAATTTTCTTTCAGTCCAGTTTGCTGCCCCATATCAGAGTTGCTGCCCCATGTCATAAATGGAAGAAAATGGCTTTAAAGTGCCAAATACAATGATTAAACGTTCCTCGCCTCAAAACTGTGAATAGGGGCAGATACATTATTTTCTGCTCTACTATTTATTTGTCTTTTTATTAACTTATTCTAATATATTTATTTTAAATATAGGCAGAGAGAGGGAGGGGGAAGACAGAGAGAGAGAAGCAGGCCAGATAGGTTTTTCCACCTTGGTGTCTTAGAATCCACTCTCTCAGATTAACCTGGAACATAGATATCGATAGCTATAAATACAGATCTACACTGTAGAATCAATGCAGTTTGAGCACTTTAACTGCCATGGTTCAATGCTGGGATTTGTAGTTTTACCTGCTCTGTGAAAGAGTGATGGTGCCCCACCAACCCACAACTCCTACAATTTCATAGCATTGACCCAAGGCAGTTTAAGTTGTAACATTAATTCTACAGCATAGATACACTCTTAGAAAGACTTACACTTAGAATGAAATTGATCCGAACCCTTTCCTGAATACCAGAAATGAGTGGAGTTTGCAGACCTTATTTCCTATGTGGTTATGCCACCATTTCTTCTTCAGCAGTGTCATCAGAGCCAGCAAAGGATGATTTGGTTACTCGCTATCATTAAACAATTGGGAGTAAGAAATCTTTTTGCAATCGACAGCAAACCACCCAGAATTCTCCCAGGAGGTCCTGATCTACCTTTTGCCCAGCCCTACTTTCAAGAAACATCCTAGATCCAAAAGAGATGGAGGAGGGAATCACGACACTCTTAACTGTCAGCCTCACTGATTAAAATTGGCTTTAGCTGATTAATTTGCTGATTAAACCGATTAAAACTCCCAACCCTACTTAATGCTGAACACTAGATATAAGAGCCCCGCTGAAAGAAGAATTAAATTCACAGCGTCTCATCAAGCAGTAGCAGAAGAGTAACAGGAGTATGCAAAAGGAGCGGGGGGAAGAAAACATAACTGGATTATGATAAGCAGAAGAAAAACGCTGACTGTGATTTTTCTCACTCTCTTTTTATTCTTTTAACTCCTAGGTTTATTCCCCCATCCTTTGAACTCTTTTCCCCAAAGAGGCATGAAAAATTGAGAAGTGTGGGGAAAACACAGAATCTCCTCTTGCAACTCAGGTGAAAAATACATATGTAGTCTTTTATTTACTGAAGCCAGAAATAACTGTAATGAGACGAGGGAGTCCTGACTTGTTCCATTGCTTTATTCTGCAAAATAGTCAGGAAGGCATAGAGGAATTGTTTAACCCTTCGCAATCACCTTTCAGTGGCTCCGGTCTCATTGAGGTGGGGAATCTGCTCTGGGCATTAGCTTGAGTTTGAAAGTAGCTATGCAAACTCTATTATAGATGCAGTACTTTGGACAGAGCCTTGAAAGTTTGTTTGTTTGTTATATGTATTTATATACTACTTTTTATCTTAAAGGAGACTCAAATTGAAAAGTTGAATCGCTCATATAACATCTATGTGTGTAGGCAATGGAACCCAATGTTGGAGAGAGAGAGGCCATGGCATCATGGATAGGCCCTTGGAAGTTCAGGCTAAAACCTTGAATGAATTTGTGTTGTCGAAGGCTTTCATGGCCGGGATCACAGGGTTGTTGTATGTTTTCCAGGCTGTATGGTCATGTTCTAGAAGTATTCTCTCCTGATGTTTCACCCACATCTATGGCAGGCATCCTCAGAGGTTGTGAGGTATGGAAAAACTAAGTAAGGAAGGTTGATATATATCTGTGGAAAGTCCAGGGTGAGAGAAGAACTCTTTGGAGTTCAGTGTGAATTCTGTAGTTAATCACCTCAAATAGCATTGAATAGCTTCTTCTCCTGGCTTCCTGCCTGGGGGCATCCTTTGTTCAGAGTCATTAGTTGCTCTTGGTTCCCATGTCTGGAACTCCTCTGTTTTCAGAGTGTTGCTTCTTATTTACTGTTCTGATTTTTGAGTTTTGGCTACCAGTATTAAAAAAAGGCTTTAGAGAGTCGGCAGCCATCTTCTTTCCTGGCTGTTTCCAGTCAGCATTCTCTTTTACTCTCTAAGTGAAAAGCCTGCTCAAACCGGCTCCCTCAGCAGTATGGCAGGAAAAGTAGCCAATCATATTGCTAGCTCTTCACAGGCTCAGCCAATCAGCTGCTGACATGTACTTTTTCAGTTAACCCATTACATCATGGTGTCTTTTACAAACCCCAACAATTTCTGTTTCAGAACTGAAATGTGTGGAGGACCGGATCACTGCTGGCATTGTAGCAAAATTCAACAATTAGCCAATAGGAAAGAGTATATATTGTTTTTCACTGGGCAGTATTCTATCTTGGGCCATTCAGGAAAAGAATATTAGACAGTCATTTCTAACTGATTGGTGGTGGGCAGATCCTGGATCCAAACCTCAGCAGATACCAAGGAAAAACTGTAGTTTTGTCTGTGGAGCTTTACAGACATTTATTCCCTTACTGGGCAATCACTAGTTCATGTGGAAAAGAGGCACCTTGTTCGCAGCTGAGGCACATGGATGTAAATTTCACACTTTGTCAGCCCGAGGGTTCCCAGAAGGCTTCTTTGAATTGCTGGTATGGGAGAAAGGAAGGAGGGAGGGAGGTAGAAAGGAGAAAACTGACATTGCAAGAGTTTTGCTGGTGTCACTCTGGGAACAAGTCTGGGAGTTTTCTCTCTGTCTCTAAATTCTGCACAGAATTTACTGTCAACAGCTGAATGAAGCCCATTGGGATATTCTGACATGATCCTGACACGCAAAGAAAGTTGAGGTCAAGTGCAAAAGGATTGTCGAGAAAAGTTAGTACTATGTCAACATAACAAATGGGCATTGATGCACATTAGGACTGCTTGCAGTGAACACCAATGGGCATCATATCTAACGCACAACAGCTGCATCAGCTAGCCACAATGTTTTGCTAGTATGCTGAGATACATTCTCACAATTCACTAGGATGGTTCTTTAGTGCTTCTGAGTATGAAGAAAATTATGCAATGTAGACAATGATATAGAATCATGGCCCCTGTAACTATAACTAAAGATATATTTATACTGTAAAATCAATGAAATTAGATACCACTTTAATTGCCATGTCTCAATATTATGAAATTCTTGGATATTTTGAACGTGATGACTAAAGACCTTGTAAAACTACAGCTCCCGTTATTGTATAGCATTGAGCTATTTAAGTAAAAGTGGTGTTAAACTGCATTAATTCTACAGTGCTGATGAAAGCTAAATGCATTGAGGCGTGGCAGTTAATATGGTGTTAAACTGCATTCATTCTTAAGTATTAATGAAACCTAAATCTCTTATTGGTAATCTTAATGGAACTATTTAGTTAGATCTGTAATGGCAAAATATTTTTTTAATTGTTTTTTGTGCATTAGCAGCTCTCAGTCATTGATATGTTGCATGATGCTGCTGCTGTTGTTCATGGTGCATAACGCTTGTGCATCAGATTTCTAAATGCAGGTGTTTATGCTATTCTGACATCATGCTGGGTGACGGGCCACAACTGCATTCAGTTCAAAAGCGAAATTCTATTTCTCATGCAGTTGCGCACTATTGGATGCTGTGTATTCAGCGTACCATTAGATAAATGACAAATAGGATGGGTGAATCCTCACTTGAAGAAAGTACTTGTGAAAGGGATCTAGGTGTCTTAGCAGACTACAATATGAACATGAGTCAACAATGCAATACAGCAGCTTAAAAAGCCAATGCAATTCTAGCCTGCATCAATAGGAGTATAGTGTCCAGATTGAGGGAAGTAATGGTGCCCTTCAATTCTGCTTCGGTCAAACCTCACCTGGAATAATGTGTCCAGTTATGTGTGTCACAATTTAAGAAGGATATTGACAAGATGGAACATGTCTAGAGAAGGGCAATCCAAATTATCAAAGACATATGAGGAACAGCTTAGGGAGCTGGGTATGTCTAGCTTGGAGAAAAGAAGGCTGAGAGGGGACATGATTGCTATGTTTAAATATTTGAAAAGATGTCACATTGAAGAGAAAGCAGGCTTGTTTTCTTTTTCTCTGAAGACTAGGATATGGAGCAATGGGTTCAAATTTCAGGAAAAAATATTTCACATACATATTAGGAAGAACTTCCTGATGGTAAGAGCAGAAAATGCTGCCTTGAAGCATGGCAGAGTATACTTCTCTGGAGGTTTTTAAGCGGAGGCTCGATGGATTCTGTTGGGGGTGCTTTGATAGTGTTTCCTGCAAGGCAGGGGTTGGGCCATATGGCCATTTGGTTCCTTTCAACTCTATGATAATATGATTTTAGATTTGCTGGGATTGTGGAATCAGCAAGCACATTCATAGTAGATACACAGTTCATTCAATAATATTGGTATTCAGCACAAGAGTGGCATGACACACCCACCTCTTAACTGTATGAGTGTAGATTTAATTCTAAATAACCACAATGTAGGAATTCAGCATTTGCATTTTCTTCTCCCACTGAAACATTTTGTACCCATTCTTTCTAATTTTATTTTTGATGTGTACTTTACCTAATGTACACAATATTGACAGAAGCTCGTCTTCCACTATTTCCCATAAATCACACATATTTTCTCCATTTGCATTCTACAATCTGTGCATTATTTGGTGCACAGGTTTGTTTTCTGGGAATGCCATGTAAACTTCACAGATATACAATATGCAAGGAAGAAAGTGCTACTTTCATTGAATCTGTCAATTGTAATGACATTTCTTTCCATCCCTGGCAGGGGGCTGGAGGAATTGACACCATTCTAAATCTCATCTTCAGATTCTATTTGAGGTTTTCTCCTTCCCCAAAACAAGCTAGAAAACACATCCAATCTTGTCCTTTCTATTATTTTTTTTCTATTATTTTATCAATGTTCTGCATCACAACTAATGCATCAGCTTGTTGTACAAAGTGTCCCAGAATATCTTTCAAATATCACTTGAACTAGAACTTATGCTTGATAGTTTACAAAACCAGCTCAATGTGCCAAAGATAACTGGGATGTGACAGAAGTGAGTGCTCCGTGAATTAAATGGTCTATGCTGGAACTGTGAGTTTTTCATGGCTCTTTTGGCTCCTTTGGCTTAACAATCTTTGTTATGTTGGTTTTGTTTGCTAAAACAATCTAAAGAACATTCTTTCTCACTTGTACATTACAGTAAAATAATGTCTCAAAATATTACTAAAGCTGATTAAAGACATGTAAACCAGATTTTATGCACTATGGAGAAGAGGCTTTATGCACATTTTTGGTGAAAAAAAAAGTTATGATTGCATTTCCCCATAAATACAACAGTCTTTTTATATGCAAAATCCTGTATGAAATTTCAGGAAAAATTCAAGTGCATACAGAAATAAATACATACATTGGTAATGGTGAAAATAATCCTTTCTGTTTTGTCTTCCTTAAAGAAAACATAGTATATCTGTTCTTGGAGGGAAAACTTCATTGGATATTAAAGTTCTCTATAATTGTAAGACTGTGGCAAATGCCTGTTCTTGAATGTAGTACCTGTGTGCCTGCTATATTATCAAGAGATGGGAGGTTATTCCCTCCAGCAATTTCCATCTTGTATTAACATTAATTTCCTTCCATTCTCCATTCTATTATTGTACAATGAGACTTCATTTGCAGTTGTTTGTTAACTCAAGTTGACTTCAATTTATGGCATTTCTATAACTCAACCTGTTATCAATAGATTCAGGTTTTTCAAACTAAGGGCTACAGTATCCTTGATTGAGTCTATACAACTACAATGCAATCTTCACCTTTTCCTACTGCAGGCTACCTTGCCAAATACCACAGATGCATCTACATTGTGGAATTAATGCAGTTTGGCACCACTTTGACTGTCATGACACAATGTGATGGAATCCTGGAAGTTGTACTTTAGTGAGACACTAGCACTATTTGGCAGTGAAGGCTGAAGAGCATGTAAAATCACAGCACCCATGATTTTATAGCATGAAGCCATGCCAGTTAAAGTAGTACCGAATTGCATTAAGTCTATAGTGTATACACACTCCCTGTTCTTTCTTGTGAATCATATCCTCTGCAAACTAGAGTCAAAATTCAATTTAAAGTGCCAGCAAAACTAGACTTGCTGAGTTAATTGACAAATGCTAAATCAGAATGTACGTAAACCCCACTGATTCAATGGGTCTAGCCACTGGATTTAGTCTTAGGTGAACATGGAATTTCAGGCTGTGTTCAAGATAAATAATATTTTCTTGAGCTTTGGGAAAGGACTAGTAGCAGCATATTTTTAAATAAATTGGTATCCATTGGTGTCCATTCTTGTTTTCAAAAGTCTCATAAGTAGAAGTGTCTTCATTGCATACAATTTTGACAGATTTTGTTGCAACTGGTGTTGTTGTTGGGTTTAAAAAAAAAAAAAAAAGAGTGGAGGAAGACAATGCAGCACATATACATTTTCACATATCAGTAATCTAGCAATACTTATTATTCTACTCATAACCAGAAAATAACAGAATTTAAATGAAGGGAAATCCCAAGAATTCTCATAAAAGCTTAGAAAAATGATTAAAAGGTACAATTTTTCTGGGATTACAACACTCATACATGTCTGGCCACTTTTTTTTTTTTAGTTTGCAGTAATGCAGCAATCATTGCAGTAGGGATGAGAAGCATGTGGTTTACCGATTGAATTGTGTGTGTCCATTTGTCTCCTTTGAGTATTCAAAAGCCAGAAGTAGGTATATGTTTGGACACACAACTTTTAAAATGCTTTGAATGTTAAATTTAAAAAAGTTGACCATGATAAGTTGGGGCATTTTACAGGCAACCTTCCATTCACAAATACATATTAACCAATTGAGAATGATTTGCTCAACCTTTTCCAATGAGCCCAGAGGAAAAGAATGACTCCAAACAAAATGTAGATGAGAAAAGGAGTGGGAAAGAGAACATAAATGACAGCTATTTCCCAAGAAGGATAGCTGTTTGGAGAAATGTCAGATGTGACAGAAAGAATTATGGTTCCACATGTAAGGTTGGGATGAGTTGACCTTTCTCCAGCCAGCATTTGTCTATCCCCTGCTTTCCATTTTCCTGCCCTACAGTCTTTGAATTCTCTATTTTCAGAGGCCAAAGACTCTCCTGTGTCGGAAACAATGCTTCTCTATTGATGTTGCCCAGTACTTAATTCAGAGCACAACTTGGATCTGCAGCTCTGATAGTCTTCTGTTGGCCAATTGACTGGGGGATTCTGGGCATCACAGTCATGGAAAAGAGAGGTGAAACTTTACCAAGCTATGAGTTTGAGACAAAATGATGCAGAGGCTTCCTGGGAATATCAAACCCTGATGGGTCATCCCTTGATCATTTGAGAAATATTCTCCAAAGCTACGCAGTTAGTTTTTTATTGGTTTTCTTACATTTTGTTATATTCTATATTAAGCCCTGGCTCCTGCTGTTGTCTCCTGAGAAGGATCCAAGGGTACATCTATGCTGTAGAATTAAGAATTAAGACACTGCACAGTCTTTAGCCTCCTCTGTCAAAGAGCGCTCGTGCCAGAACAAACTACAGCTCCCAGGATTGTATAGCAGTGAGCCATGACAGTTTAAGTGATGTCAAATTGCATTAGCTCTACAGTGTAGATGCAACCTGTGTGTTGCAGACTGTAGACATGGGTTTCATGAAACAGGAAGCAGAAATAGTACAATTAGTACAGTAGTTTTGTCCTCAAGTCTCTGAATTCCACTGACCAGGGCTATGTTGCTTGAGGAATATGGGGAATTGTAGCCCAAACAATTTCCCCTACCCAGTTCCTTTGATCCAAATTTTTCCTTTATCATCAGTAGCCAATAGGACAAGCTCACCCTTCCTACAAGCAAGCAGTAAGGGTAGTTAAAAGACTTAAGGATGAAAAAGTAAAAGCTAATGTGAGAGGCTACCTGATTCCCATGATTAATTATTTGGTGCAATGAAAAGAAATGCTTAGTCTCCTGTTCTGAGACCGAGATTGTCCATCCTGCGTTCATACTAAAACAGTTTTTTCATCTTATTAAAACTTAGAAAAAGCAGGAAAGTGTGGAAAAACTCACCTTGTTTTTGTGCAAAGAAACATCAATTTTGAAGCAGAAACCAGTGTACAAAAAGAAAATGTGCAAGTATATCTATAGCTGAGTGGGGTACAATATGCCCTTCTGAAATAGCTCATCCCTGAAATAAGAGAAAGAGGGTGAGGGTATTTGTAGGAGCAAGGGCTGAAAGGCTAAATCGCCAGGGATTTTTCCTTGTCTTGTATATTAACCCAATACTACAATTAAGAATATCAGGGGTATAAAAGCTTACCTTTCATTCAAAGATAGAGTCTTACAGATCCTAAGTATTCATTTCTGATCCTGGTTTCAAAGAGGTTGTTGGCATTTAATTCTGTGATCCTGTTTGATGCAGGAGTCTGATGCTGGATCTACACTGCTATATCAAATTCAGATTATCTGCTTTGAATTGAATTATTTGGCAGTGTAGGCTCATATAATTCAGTTCAAAGCAGATGATGTGGATTATCTGCTTTATCTGGATTATACGGCAGTGTAGTTCCAGCTTGAATCTTATTGCTTGTCCCAACTAGAGTAGGCCCATTGACTTCTGTTGATCCATCATTCATCAGTTGATTCAATAGGTCTACTGTTGCTGGAACCAGGGGCGGTTCAACCATTAGGCGAGCTAGGCAGTTGCCTGAGGCGCCATCCTCTGGGGGGCGCCGTTGAGGCAACTCCACCCAGGTGTGGCCTCCGCCCAGGCGTGGCCTCCGCCCAGGCGTGGCCTCCGCCCAGGCGTGGCCTGTTCTGGCCTTTGCCCTTGAGGCCAGGTCTCTGGGCTGCCTGGCCATGTTCCAGAAGCATTCTCTCCTGACGTTTCACCCACATCTATGGCAGGCATCTTCAGAGGTTCTGAGGTCTGTTGGAAGCTAGGTAAGTGGGGTTTATATATATGTGGAAAGTCCAGGGTGGGAGAAAGAGCTCTTGTCTGTTGTTGCAATTGGCCAGCTTGATTATCATTAAATGGGCTTGCAGATTCAAAGCCTGGCTGCTTCCTCCCTGGGGGCATCCTTGGTTGGGAGGTGTTAGCTGGTCCTGATTGTTTCTTGTCTGGATTTCCCTTGTTTTCAGAGTGTTGTTCTTTATTTAGGCTTTTCCTTAATCCCTCCTTATTATCCATCATTTTCACTTATCCAACTCTTTTATTTTTCAGTGATTGGTTTTTTTTTTGGGGGGGGGGCATGCCAAAATTCTGTTTGCCTACACTTGAAAATTACCTTGGGCCAGCCCTGGCTGGAACTAACCACCTGGGGTTATGTCATCGACCCTTTTTGGGGCTAAACTTGGTAAAACTTGATCAAATTCCTCACTCTATTCTGAAAATCAGTTTTAGCGCTCAATTTCTGAGTCATTTTATAATTTTCATACCCTAAATTGGACAAATCCCCCCTCTAACAATTCCCTCCAATCTCCTGCTGCCAACAAATATTTGAAAACATTATAGTTAGTTATCACAGACCATTCACAATCTGAGCCTTGTTTTGAGCAGAATTTACATGTAGATATTTTTTACAGAAAACACTTTACGTGAATTTTTCATGTATAAACAGTAAAAAAAAAATTGGCAATGAAAATTCTCCCATGCCCAAAACAACTATGTGCATGTGAATTTTGTGCACAATAATTCTTCAACTTATTTGTCTCCCCCTGTATGTTTCTTAAAATATATTTTGTCTGATGAAGATGACAGTGGAGATTCATACGTATTCTGTGCATTTTTAGTTTGGACACTAAAGTTATTGGTGTTTGGGGATTTTGAATCTTCTTAGTCCAGGATTCCATTCATTTTGACATAAGAAAAGCATTTTAAAAATAATTTTGAATACTTTCAAATTCTAGATATACTTGTGCAGAAGGCACCTTTATGTGTAGGTTGATGGCAGGATTTGATGGATTTTGATATGATCATGGATATGTCAAATGGCATTCTAAGGAGAGGAGAAGGCAATAATGGCGACTCAGTGGGCCATCTGCGTTCGGCCACCACTGCTGTCCTTTTCCCATCCAAACACTGAAAAAGGTCATAACTTGTAACACTGTGGAGACAGTAGAAATGCTTCATTTAGGTTCTCCTGGAATGGACTTAGCTCCCATTTTTCACCTCTCTACTCAGAAAGGGGTGTGATTCCTTTTTTTTTAATAAGAGTTAAAGTATAGGGCTTACACTGATATAAGTCGACCTACCTTTTGGGGTTGGTGTTATACATAGTATGCTTTCCAGACTTACCCCCAGCATTAAAATAGCTAAAAGGCAGCCAAAATGGCAACCAGAAGTGATGTGGCTTCTGCTGCAACAGTCTGACTTGCAAAGGGGGGAGAACTGCAGAGGTGACTTGTAGTCCAGTAGTACACCCAAGTTGCCCAACTCTGCAGCAGTACAAAAAAGGTGACTTGTTCCGAGCTTTGATTCAGTTCCTTCCTGTCCTTTTTTTAATTTCAATTTTGACCAAAATTCCAGAGCACAGCTCATCTGACTGAAGGCATTGTGCCAGATTTAGAAGAGTGGTGCAGTGGGATGCTCAAGTAGCTCGTTGGAGGATTGGTAAAAGACCAAGACTAAAAGAGAGAGAGAGAGAGAGAGAGAGAGAGAGAAACCCAGAGAAACCTGGCTGAGTTGAAAACCCATTAGTCAGATTGCACCTGATGTTCTTAAGTGCTATTCCCCTCACACTTCAGCAGACATAACAATGTGTTCTGAGCACACTGGCCAAGTTTGCATTGCCACGAGCGAAAAACTGGATCAGTCCCTGAAAATGTAGCTTTTCTGATTCATCGGACTTGCTGCACTTCTATCGTCAGCCCAAACCTTTAGAAGTCTCTGCTGAAAGAAGCATTATCCGAGAGGCGATTTCATAGTGTCCTCCAAAGGAAAAAGAAATCCATTTGAAAAACAAAACCCAAACAAACAAACCATCTCGGGGTCAGAGAAGATTTATCCCAGCCAAGAGTTTAATCCAAAAGCTCTGACATGAATACCCAGCAGATGCATGATGTAGAAATGGCAGGCAGGCTTCCTGATGGCAGAACCTTCACATTGTACCTGGACAGAATTCTAAATAGTTTAGCTGGATGTTGAGGAAATGGGTTGCATAATGCACAATGGAGTATATGAAGAGATATGAGCTCTGGTTGAAAGGCATAGCTACCAGGGAGACAAGACTCCAGGGCAGAAGGGAGAATGTTCAAGTGGTGAGGTATGGGAGGTCTGGTTTTTGTTTTTGTTTTTTTAAAAAAATCTATTTGCAACTTTCCTGCAATGGAAGCAAGTAACTTTAATGTCAGTGGGGAACTAATTCAACTCCAAGTATTAGGATGGCTCCTTTAAAGTTCTGACTAAAACCTGAAGTGGATTTGCAACTCCATTGGCATGGAAACCACAAGATTCCCATGCAGCAACGGCATAAAAACCCTTACATGTTTTTACTCATGTACAGTAAATTGTCCTCTTTTACAGGGTTTAAGAGTGCAGCACACCTTTCAATAAAAGACATGGATGCTATTTTTTTTTAACCTGTGAGGATGCCTCTTTTGGAATATATATGTCCTCAATAGTGATTCTGTGATCGGTTTCCACTGAACATTGACCACAAACTCATGCGGGTGGAGAGGAGTATTCTCTCTAACGATATGTAAGACCTCCAGTATAACTCTATGGTCAACTTCTGGGTTTTATTTTGGGGGGAGGGGGGTTCAGAAAAAGGAATCTCAGGGTGTGGAATACTCATTCAAAAATGACCAATAAGCTTACCCAGGAAGGTTCTACAAGATCATTTAACCCAGATGTGGGTTAAACTGAGCTGGTTTGTTGAGAGCGCCTATGCAGGCACCACTGGAACTGGTTGGAAGCTGGGATGGTGGCCACAGAAATCTGTTAAATTCAGATCAATCTGAACCCTTAATGGGCAGCAGCATGCCAATCGTTTACAGGCTGCAGCATGTCCAATGAGAATCTAGCTTTGTTTCTGAGTTTTTAAAACACATTGGCTCCTGATGAGTGCTCTGCATTTCTCTGTCTTCAATCCTACTCTGCATGAGATATGTAGTGATCAGCTTCAGTCATTTTTATGGCTTATCCCAGAATTTCTAGCGCTGTTTCTGGCTGGGTGCATAGTTTCTGGGTGGGGCATACGTTTTGCGGACACTCCACTCTCAAGATGGCTTGAAATTGTATTGTAATGCCTATATATTACTATGCTCAGAAGAGAGGAAGCTACAGGTTGAGCAGAAATCTGAAATTCAGATACTCCAAAATCCAAAATTCTCCACATGGCCAGGTAGCTCTGTTTTGATCGGTTATTTGAACACAAACTTTATTTCATGCACAAAATTATTTTTAAAAATTGTATAACATTATCTCCAGGTTATGTTTATTAAGTGTACATGAAACATAAATGCATTTCATGTTTAGACTTGGATCCAACCTCCAAGACATCTTATTGCATTGTGTATGTATATGCAAATACAGGTATTCCAAAATACAAAACACTTTTGTTCCCCAAATATTTTGGATAAAGCACAATCAAACCTGTATTTATTCTTGCAAGTGAGAAGAAAAAAAAACAAGCCTAATATTCCTAGAACATATATGTACATGAAATTAGAGTAAAATGTTTGTGTAGCAGGGCTTTCACTGTGGTGGTCCCCAACTATAACTCCTTATCTTAAAAGTTAAGCTGACTTCATGTATTATAAGTTTTTGGTAGACAGCCAAAACAGTATTACTCCATTTGGCCTTCAATGATTGAAACTGTTCTATTTTAACTTTTCTATAATTGTGGGCTGGCAAGCGATAAATACTGATAGCTTAAGTAAATAAATAGGTGTGCAGCTATTATTGCATGCCGATCTTGTTATTCACCTTTCATGAGCATATTAGCCCCTTCCATCAGAGGGAAGTGTCATATTTTGCTAAGTAGATGGTTTATTTCAAGTAAACTCTGCATTGCTATGTATTGACCTTTAAGGTTTTTAATTTAGATTTGCTGTCCTCACCTGGCATTTGTTATTAAACCCCTTGAAGATCAAGCAAAGGTCACTGCCACCCCCATCACATGTATTTTTAAACCATCTTGGATAGTGCTGAATCAAACTTATGGTTTTGTTGTCCAATTTTTTTTCCTTTCCAAAAAAGAAAGAAGCATTATCATATTCCGAGGCTGTACTGAGCAGCTGACAATAAATCCAAGGGAAGTAGGTCCCGAATTTTTAAAGAGGTTTCCCTCCGGGAATGTCAATTACTTTTCTCTCCCAACACCGCAGCCATTGTCTCCCCCATGAAATTCAGCTGCTGTTTGAAAAATGCAACGGCTTTGATATCATCGTTCATTTCGTGCTCAGAGCTTGGTGAGGTGGGGAGACTTTTTTGCAAATTACTTTTAAACACAAGTCCTGGATCCTCAGTTGCCGTAAGCTTGCACAATTCCAACAGCTTAGTGGTGTTTTTTTAAAACATAAATTGGGGACAATGAGGTCAATTCATCATCAACATCATCATCATTAAATAGGATGTGTCTATTTGCTTGAAGAATGTGAGTTTATAGCTAACTGGGCTTAGGAGCCTAGGTTTGGATCCCGCATTCGCTACAGTGAACTCAAGGAAGTATACGAGGTTTTCCTGCTCTATGCTCTATTTTTTATATAAGAAAACCCTAAGATGTAAGTCAGACAGAGAGTTCATCTACAATGTCAGATTAATGCAGTTTTACACTACTTTAACTGCTGAGTAATTGAATCAGATCCACATTCCAATTACTTCGTCCTCTGGTGCTTTCACCACACCTTAAGTGATCAGTGTGGATATGCCCATGGAAAATTGGGATTTGCAATTTGGTAAGGCATTAGCACTCTTTAGAAAAGAAAGATAAAGACCTATTAAAACAGCAAATACCAGAATTCATAGCATTGAGCCATGGTTCTCGCAGAAGCAGAGGCAGCAGGAGGACATTTTTGCTCCCTGGCTTCAGGTAGGATTTGGCTAAGATTTGGCTAAGATTTTAAAGGCACCTTTACTAACTATCCTTTGCAGTACATACAGGAAACAAAGCAACATAAACAAATACACAAAGAGGTGGTTTGTTGCAGTTTGCACATAAAGTGCGTGCATATTACTTAACTGTACAAAGATCCCACTTGGCCACCACGCTCACCAAGAGATGCAACAAAAGCAAAACATTCCCATCACATGCACCAGCTGTGGCATGTTCCGCTTTTTCACACAAAAACTAGACAACTACATCTGCTCCAAATGCAAACAGATGACTCTGATGGAGCAGAGGATCCAACAGCTCGAGCACCGTATTAAGACCCTTAAGGACATTCAGGCACTCGAGCTCTTCTTGGACACTGCACAACACGCTGCTGTAGATCAGCAGCCTGCATCACACCAACACCACCAAGACCATGATCAGGAACCTTATGGGGAGATCAACTCAAAGGTAGACAACCCTCAGGCTTGGAAGGAGGTCACCCATAGAAGGAGACGCAGGACCAGGCAGCCTCCGCAGAACTCCTCTGCTCAGCTGCATTTACACAACAGATTTGAAATTCTTACATCATTAACATACAATCAGGAAACACATCTTGTGGAGGACCACAGTTTCTTAGATACTACTCAGTGGACCACCCTGGATCAATGCGCAGGGGATAGCCCTGACGGGGACAGTGCATCACCACAGTCACACTTATGTAATCATGCAAATGCTCCATCCCCAATCATAGACCAGGAGCAACAGGAACATCCTTGGGAGAGTAATGGGCTCTTGGATGTATCTCAATGGATTGTCATTGATGAATGCACTGGGGATGTTGAGGAGGAGGACAACACTTTACACCTCCATGATTCACTTCAACAGGAACACTCTTCAGGGGACATACACACTGTCTTGCACAAAAGGGACCCTGTCAATCCTCAAAGGAAACAGGTCTTGGTAGTAGGTGACTCCCTCCTTAGAGGAACGGAAGCCATCATTTCCAGACCGGATGGGATGGCTCGAGAAACATGCTGCCTCCCGGGGGCAAAAATACACCATATCACTCAGAGGCTCAGCAGGCTCCTAAAGCCCCATCACCCTCCCCACCTTATGTTGATACATGTAGGTACCAATGACACCGCTAGGCATACTTTTCAAAAGATCACAAATGATTTTCGAGCTCTGGGAACAAAGCTAAAACTGTATAATGTACATGTGATCTTTTCATCCCTCCTCCCTGTTGTAGGACACGGCTCTACAAGGGCCGGAAAAATAGTACAGGTCAATAACTGGCTCAGAAAATGGTGTCAAGAGGAGCATTTTGGCTTCCTTGACCATGGTCTACTCTTCCAAGAGGATGGACTACTGGCAAGCGATGGGGTGCATCTCACACAAGTAGGAAAACATCTTTTTGCACACAGACTCACAAACCTCATCAGGCGCACTTTAAACTAGATCCACTGGGGGAGGGGAACAACAGCCTGGCGAACAATATATTACCCACGACCACAGGGAACCGCCGAAAGGCTAAACGGAGGGCTGCACAAACACAGCAAGGACCAAGTACAGAGAGCACAATAATCCCAAATAAACAGTTCGAGAGGAGGTCACAGGGGCTTACATGTCTTTACACTAATGCTCAGAGCATGGGAAATAAGCAAGACGAACTCCAACTCCTAGCACAGCACCACACATACGATGTCATAGGCATCACTGAAACCTGGTGGGATGACTCCCATCACTGGAATTTAACCATTGAGGGCTATAACCTCTTTCACAGAAATAGAACAAAGGGGAGAGGAGGGGGAGTAGCTTTATATGTCAAAAACAGTTACGTTGCAGAAGAAATGCAAGACTGTAATCCGGGAAACCAGCTTGAAAGCATCTGGATAAGAATCAAGGGAACCGGGACTCAAAAAGATCTTGTCGTGGGTGTCTACTACAGACCTCCGAGTCAGGATGAAGGACTTGATGAAGCCTTCTGTCAACAGCTGACCAAACAGGCACAAAGAAGAGATATAGTAGTCATGGGCGATTTCAATTATCCCGATATCTGCTGGAAAACAAACTCAGCCAAGAGTACAAAGGCCAACAAATTCCTCACTTGCCTTGCAGATAATTTTATGGTCCAGAAGGTAGAAGAGGCAACAAGGGGATCAGCAACTCTTGATCTAATCTTAACAAATGTGGAAGACCTGATCAATACAGTTGAAGTGGTTGGATCCTTAGGGGCAAGTGACCATGTGCTCCTGCAGTTTGCAATACAAAGGAATGCTGAAACTAAGACAAGTCAAACATGCTTTCTGGACTTTAAGAGAGCTGACTTCCAAAAAATGAAGGAATTACTGAGCGGCATTCCATGGACGCCGATATTAAAAAACAAGGGAGTTAAGGATGGATGGGAGTTTTTCAAAAGTGAAATACTCACGGCGCAAATGCAAGCAGTGCCAACAAAGAAGAAAAATAAGACAAGTGCAAAGAAGCCAGAATGGATGTCCAAAGAACTTCTAACTGAGCTAAAGCTCAAAAGTGACATGCACAAGAAGTGGAAAAGGGGAGAAATCACCAAAGAAGAATTCAAACGTATAGCCAACACCTGTAGGGAAAAGGTTCGCAAGGCTAAAGCGCAAAATGAGCTCAGGCTTGCCAGGGACATAAAAAACAACAAAAAAGGCTTTTTTGCTTACGTTGGTAGAAAAAGGAAGAAAAAGGAGGCGATAGGGCCATTGCAAGGAGAAGATGGGGTGATGGCGACAGGGGACAGGGAAAAGGCAGAACTGCTCAATACCTTCTTTGCCTCGGTCTTCTCAGAAAAAGAAAGCCATCTTCAACCTCAGCAACACGGAATGGACGAAGGATTGGGGGAAATCCAACCCCAAATAGGGAGACACGTTGTCCAGGAACACCTGGCCTCTCTAAACGAATTCAAGTCGCCAGGGCCAGATCAGCTACACCCAAGAGTACTGAAGGAACTAGCGGAAGTTATTTCAGAACCACTGGCAATTATCTTCGAGAGTTCTTGGAGAACGGGAGAAGTCCCAGCAGATTGGAGGAGGGCGAATGTGGTCCCTATCTTCAAGAAGGGAAAAAAGAACGACCCAAACAATTACCGTCCGGTCAGCCTCACATCAATACCAGGCAAAATTCTGGAAAAGATCATTAAGGAAGTGGTCTGCGAACACTTAGAAACAAATGCGGTCATTGCTAATAGTCAACACGGATTTACCAAAAACAAGTCATGCCAGACTAATCTGATCTCTTTTTTCGATAGAGTTACGAGTTGGGTCGATACAGGGAATGCTGTGGATGTAGCGTACCTGGATTTCAGTAAGGCCTTCGACAAAGTCCCCCACGACCTTCTGGCAAACAAACTAGTAAAATGTGGGCTAGACAAAACTACGGTTAGGTGGATCTGTAATTGGCTAAGCGAACGAACCCAAAGGGTGCTCACCAATGCGTCGTCTTCATCATGGAAAGAAGTGACAAGTGGAGTGCCGCAGGGCTCCGTCCTGGGCCCGGTTCTGTTCAACATCTTTATTAACGACTTAGACGAAGGGTTAGAAGGCACGATCATCAAGTTTGCAGACGACACAAAACTGGGAGGGATAGCTAACACTCCAGAAGACAGGAGCAGAATTCAAAACGATCTTGACAGACTAGAGAGATGGGCCAAAACTAACAAAATGAAGTTCAACAGGGACAAATGCAAGATACTTCACTTCGGCAGAAAAAATGGAAATCAAAGATACAGAATGGGGGACGCCTGGCTTGACAGCAGTGTGTGCGAAAAAGACCTTGGAGTCCTCGTGGACAACAAGTTAAACATGAGCCAACAATGTGACGCGGCTGCTAAAAAAGCCAATGGGATTCTGGCCTGCATCAATAGGGGAATAGCGTCTAGATCCAGGGAAGTTATGCTCCCCCTCTATTCTGCCTTGGTCAGACCACACCTGGAATACTGTGTCCAATTTTGGGCACCACAGTTGAAGGGAGATGTTGACAAACTGGAAAGCGTCCAGAGGAGGGCGACTAAAATGATTAAGGGTCTGGAGAACAAGCCCTATGAGGAGCGGCTTAAAGAGCTGGGCATGTTTAGCCTGCAGAAGAGAAGGCTGAAAGGAGACATGATAGCCATGTACAAATACGTGAAGGGAAGTCATAGGGAGGAGGGAGCAAGCTTGTTTTCTGCTGCCCTGCAGACTAGGACACGGAACAATGGCTTCAAACTACAGGAAAGGAGATTCCACTTGAACATCAGGAAGAACTTCCTCACTGTGAGAGCTGTTCGACAGTGGAACTCTCTCCCCGGGGCCGTGGTGGAGGCTCCTTCCTTGGAGGCTTTTAAGCAGAGGCTGGATGGCCATCTGTCAGGGGTGCTTTGAATGCGATTTCCTGCTTCTTAGCAGGGGGTTGGACTAGATGGCCCATGTGGTCTCTTCCAACTCTACTATTCTATGATTCTATGATTCTATGGCAGTTAAAGTGGAATGAAACTGCATAAATTCTACAGTGTAGATGCACCCAAAGAGACAGAGAGGAGAACTCAAAATCACTTGGGATGTGTTCATACTGCCCAGTTATAGATATTTGATAACACTTTAACTGTCATAGTTTCATCTTATAACAGAAAGCAGATGGGCATCTTTCAGTTGTGCTGTAATTGTGTTTCTGCATGGAAGGAGGCCAGACAAGATGGCCCTTGTGATCCCTTCTAAGTATAAGATTTTATGGAATCCTGAGATTACTATTTTGGTGAGAGATTTCTTGCTTGGTGTATTTTATATCTTGCCTTTCTTCCACTATAGGACGCAATGATATTTATGATGTAAATTAAAGCAAACTAGTTAAAAACAATACTGAGTAGAACAGTGTGGGGATCATTACACAATCAATCCTATTAAAACAGTAACACAAATAAAAACATATCCAAGACATAGTGAAAGTATTTTCTACTTAAGTTGGTGAATTGACCCTCCTTTCTCTTTGAAAGTTATCTGGAATAGAATTCTAAGTGTCCTGTAAATCTACAAATCCCAGGTTTCTATAGAGCAGAGCTTATGGTAAAATGGCATGGAAGTACTATATATATGCAGCATAAATACACCACTGATGACTTTCATTAATTGGTAGGGACTAGTGCAAGCAAAAAAACTGAAAATTCACAGGTGTTATCTAGTTCCCATCCTAACATGGGCAGTGTCAATGTAGTATGCTAGTAAATATGTTGCACCAAAGCTAGAAAATTCAAATTCTCCTTTAATTGTGAAAATTCCTTGGGTCTGTATCTCTGTTTCTGTCTGATCTGCCTCAAAAGGGTGCTGGGGGAAGTAAAAAAGGAGGCAAAACTATCTAGGCTGCCCTGAGTAACTTGGGAGAAAGACTAGGATCAAAATGTAATCAATCAACAAATGTCAAATAACGGTTGCCACCACACAGCAGAGGTCAGATTCATTCAGACATTAGCTCCTCCATTTCAGATATTAGACTGACTGCTGGTGCAAAAGCTTTGAACTTGAAGGTTAAATTTAGAAAGCTGATCCAAAATATTTGCAACTGTGTCTGGAGAAGCGATGCTGCAACCTAAAACCACAGAGACAGGTTAGGGATTTGGGGGATCAATGTTGCTTTCCACTGTAGCGTGAGAAAAGCTGACACAGTGGGGAATTTGTTTAAATGTGAATCAGGTTGAAAACCTCGCTTGGATGGTTGTGGGACCTGCCCAAGGATATTCAAGATGCCAATATTTGGATTCTACCATCAGCACAAACGGCACCTCATGCCCGTGATGTATGGCCGACAGAAATGCACTTCAGTGTACATGCATCAAATCTGTAACTCTGAGTAAATAGAGCTGTCTAAAGCACATTACAATCACTCTCTTATGTATAGTTTAATGTAACAGAGCTGTCTTAATTTCTCTAAATTGTCGTGACAATCAGGGTGCTTGCAGGGATATTGCTAATCATTTTCCCCCGCTGTTGATCAACAATGAAAAGCTTTAATTACCTGCTCAGAACCAGCGCCGTGTTGATGGATGGACCATAGATGGGTATATTTAAGAATGCACAAGCAATCTATCTATTTGTATTCACATTGGTTCAATGGCATGGCTGAGAATGAGATTGGAGTCCGACTAGATGCCTTTGGAGTGACAGTTCGGTGAAAAACAATCCAAGTTGCAAATCTGAATCAGGAAATTGAATGGGCTCATGAAGCCCACGAAAATGAAAATTGCAGAGAGAACTCTTCTCTTTCAGCAATATAACTGAAAAGTTTTAAAATAAGGAAACGATAAATAAAGGTTTCACAATTTCTAGGCCATCCTTTTTGTAAAGGATCAAAAACTGATGCTGTTTTCTGTCATAGAATTCTAGAGCTGGAAGAGGTGCAAAGGCCATGTGATCTCTGCCATACACAAATGCACAACTACAGTACTCCTGGTGGTGGCGCAGTGTGTTAAAGCGCTGAACTGCTGAACTTGCAGACCGAAAGGTCCCAGGTTCAAATCCCGGGAGCAGAATGAGCACCCACTGTTAGCCCCAGCTCCTGCCAACCTAGCAGTTTGAAAACATGCAAATGTGAGTAGATCAATAGGTACCGCTCCGGCGGGAAGGTAACGGCGCTCCATGCAGTCATGCCGGCCACATGACCTTGGAGGTGTCTATGGACAACGCTGGCTCTTCGGTTTAGAACCAACCCCCAGAGTCGGTCACGGCTGGACTTAACGTCAGGGGAAAACCTTTACAGCACTCCTAAATTTTCCTGCATGGCAGGGGGTTGGACTGGATGGCCCATATGGTCTCTTCTGATTCTATGAAACAGGCCCATCTAATATTTCTTTTAAAAATGAAGGAGAGTCCATCATCTTCTGCGGCAGTTTATTCCACTGTTGAATAGTTCTCAGAGAAAAGTCTTCCTAATGTTTAGGTGGAATTTATTTTCTTGTAATTTGAATCAACTGCTTCATGTTCTAGTCTCTGAAGCGGCAGAAAACAAGCATGCCCAATCTTCTACATGATATGTCTTAAAATATTTAAAGATAGTTCTTATGTCATCTTCCATTGCTCTCCAAGCTATACATAAGCAGCTTTCTAACTCATTCCTCAAAAGGTTTGGTTTCCATATCTTTGATCATCTTGAATGCCCTCCTCTGGATATGTTCCAGGTTATCATTATGCTTCTTGAACTGTGTTGTCCACAAGTGGACACAGGGTTCCAGGTGAGGTTTGTCCAATGCAGAATTGAGTGCTATCATGGGTCTGAACAATAGGACTGTGCAAAAAAGTTGTTTGTGCCTCATATGTCATATTATTTCGTAAGATTTGTACATACAAGGCAATATTAAGAAATGTGAGGGATGCCCAGGCAAAAAACTTAAGAATCAAAACACTCACCTATGACTTTTTGTTACAGTTCAGTAAACCTAATAAGTCTTGCAAACTCTGTATCATTTTCAGCACAAGCAGTAAACAGTACTAGTGGTGTGAAGCCAAAGAGGCCATTCCTACTGAAATTAAGATTGCCTGTTGCCATTGGGAGGGCAAGCAATCTGGGAGAGAGACTGAGAATTCTGGGAAATGTAGTTTTGGAAGGCGAAGACCATTGTGGCAGAGAATTCAAAAGGCCCTGCCCTAAACTATATTCCCCAAAATTCTGCTCACATCGGAAAGCCCCAATGAGGTAGGGAAGAGCTATTGTCTGTCCATTGCAACAGCCAGAGTTCCAATAGATTATTGAATCTGCAAAGAAAATAGATAGTAAATCTGCACTGGACTGGGAGGAAAATTTCTAAATAGAAGTTCTATGATGTTTTGTGTGTCATATGACATTCAAGGGCATAGCTGTCATGACTTTTTTAAAAAAGGGTTTTGTCAAAATTTTAAAAATTCCCCAAAAATCTGTAAATCTTTCTGAAACTTGGAGAGAATGATGCCCTGATTATCTTGTGTCACTGTAGACAAAATCAAGTAGATAACTATTGTAGCATTTTTTTAAAATGATGTGTGTAAAAAAATTAAAAATTTCTCAAAAACCAGTGGATCAGTGGATGAATCTTGGGGGAGAGGGAACAGTGGTACACATGTTCTATAATTGTAGCAAGTATCATGCTGATAGTCTAACAATGAGGGAGAAAGGAGCCCTTAAATGCCCCCATTAGCCCAATTACTTAACAAAAAAGTAACAAAAATGTTATATCATTATAGTTATGATACAGACCCCTTACGATATTTTAGAAACACTAGAAATGATTAGTTGCCCCCCTAATTTAGTAATGAGTATTGATTTTTTTCATTGATCGCACAAGCCTAGTAGAAAATATTTGCACTTGAATATGCCACTAACAAAATGTTAGCCAGTGACTGTTGCATACACATTCAAAGAAAGGAAGGAAGGAAGTCTATCTATCTTTCAAGATGAGATTGAATGGTACTGAGTCATCACATATCAGCTTTTGCTCATGGCTATTGTATTTTCCAAGGAAGCAAAAACCAGGGAGCACCCAATCAAATTCACGGAAGAAACCAGATACATTCCTCAAAGTGCTCAATTGATGGATGCTTTATTGGTAAAAACCCCAACACATTTCGGTCTGCATATCCTCTCAAGGCATTTTTCAGGAGATATATAAAATCATAAAAAGAGACAACACATAAATACATACATGCATAACAAAATAATGCACAATACTACATTGTATGAAGTCATGATTGCATTTCTCTACTGCCTATGGCCTGTACACTCTTATTTGAAATTTAATTTTAGAAATTGGTGGAGCTGGAACTTTCCCACTCTGTACTGGAAAAAAAGAAACAAATATCCTCCAAATGTCCCAATTTGGCATGGACAGCCCTAAGTAATTGTCTTCCATCCCACTTTTTCAGCTGCTTTAAAATATCTTAGTTTTTCTCTCAATTTACTTAACTCCTTTGTCCGCACCTTAATCCAGATGCTGCAAGCAGTTCAAAGTGCCAAACTGGCTTGCATTGAAAACCGGAGGTGATACAATCTTATTCTTCCCTGTAAGTTCAGGCAAAACCAAACTTCTGCATTCTCTTTTACTTTATGTGATTGTATCTATTAATTACATTTATCATCTTGACCAGATGTCCTCAAACTTTTTAAGCTGTGGGCTGGTTCACGGTCCCTCAGACTGCTGCAGGGGCCGGACTGTAGTTTGAAAAAAATGAACAAATTCCTATGTACACTGCACATATCTTATTTGAAGTGAAAAAAGACATGAAAGAATAATATAATATTTAAAATGAAGAACAATTTTAACCAACATAAACTTACCTGTAGTTCAAAGAGAAGTGAGGGCTTGCATTGGCTGATGCGATAATCAAGTTAATTAGGATTGTTGTTGTCGTGTTTCTTCAAATTGTTTCAGACTCAGGATGACCCTAAGTCTCAGGTTTAGGGCAGGGACCGGGTAAGTGAGGGTCACATCTGGCCCACAGGCCTTCATTTGGGGAGCCCTGATCTTGACCATAATGTGGTTTTGTTTGGCCACAATTTTCATCTAAAATGTTGCAAGATAGGAAAACATGTGAATGAAGACTGGGATTTTTGTGTATGTCAGCAAGTGGTAAGGAGGAAAAGAACAGTTGGATATGGTAATATTTAAAGTGATCAGTGTAAAGGGCCACTGGAAACTCAAAGGGAATCTACAAGAATGGGAGGAGGTGAAGATCTTCTTTTAGAACAAAAAATACTTTAATTTTTGAATACACCCTGCTTCTTAGATAGGGTCACCCAGTGGGTTTCCTTAGTCAAGTGGGGATTCAAACCCTGGGATGCCTGAGACTTTATACCACAACACCATGCTGCTTCTTTTCAGAAAAAAAACATACATAATATTTACAAATCTAGAGAACATCCAGTAAGCATTCACAATCCAATTTGTAGAAAATAACAGGTAAAACAATGTTGTTGTTGTAGCTGGTTGCAGCCATGAGGTATATGAACTTATGAGCTTTGAACACTCATAGAATCAGAGAATAGTAGAGTTGGAAGAGACCTCATGGGCCATCCAGTCCAATCCCCTGCCAAGAAGCAGGACAATTTCAATTGAAATCTACCAGTGTGAATCTTATATAATTTTATGTAGAGGTTTGTAAATCCTAACAAAAATAAGAGAGTTGTTTTAGTAGCAACTGCATATACTCATGCAAAATTTAGTCAAAACTTTAGTCAAAAAGTCATACCAAAAAATCTGGGTCATCTTATCCATGGTTCAGTGTGAGAAGTGTACCTTAACTCTAATCAAAAAAGGAATCATCCCTTTCACTGAGTTAGAGTAGCAAAAGGTGAGACCCTAGTTCATTTTGGGAGACCCTAAAAAGAGCAAGTGCACACACCCTGTTCTCTATGCTGAAGTACTGCTTCTGGTATTTTTGAATAGATCAAAAAATGGCAATGGTGGCAGCCAGGGGCTGGTGGCTCACTGGGGTTTCTGGTGCTTCCCCTTCTCTGTGAAATGACCCCTGGCCTATGGATCAAATAAAAAATCATACTTTTAGCCTTAAAACCTGCCCTTGACTTATACACGAAGTTGACTAATATATTACTACCATATTTACTCGAATCTAATGTTCACCTTTTCTGGCTAAATGACCTTGCCAAAATTAGGGTGCACATTAGATTTGTGTCATACAGTAATCTTAGTGCTGAGCCAAAGCAAAAATGGGAGGTTGCTTCAGGAAGTGCACCTGGAGCTCCTCTTTGAGGGACATCATCTCTAATTAATTGGTCAAGGCTCAATGCTATGCATTTCTGGGATTTGTAGTTCAATGAGGCACCAGCATTCCTTGGCAGCAAAGGCTCAAACTACACACCCCAGAATTCCATAGCATTAAACCAAGGAAACCAAAGTGAATTCATTCTATAGCATAGATGCACCCCGAGGTTTTGTTTTGCATTACTGGAAGCTTAGGTGTAGTAACACAATTGTTCATAATGAAGGAATTCTTAGCAGGCAGCAAAAGTAATACGCACCTTTTTTGGCCAAATTACAAAGAGCATATTTTTGCCACTGTGCATTACATTTGGTAGCAAATACTCTTTTTGGTTTCAAGGTTTTGAAAATTGAGGTGTACATTAGATTCAATGGTGCATTAGACTAAATATGGGTATATATGGCACAGGGATCCTCAAACCTTTAAAGCAGAGGGCCGGTCCACAGTCCTTCAGCATGTTGGGGGCTGGAGTTTGAAAAAAATACGAACAAATTCCTATGCACACTGCACATGTCTTATTTGTAGTGCAAAAAACATAAAACAATAAAAGAACAATACAATATTTAAAAATAAGATGAATTTTAACCAACATAAACCTACCAGGATTTCAATGGGAAGTGTAGGTCTGCTTGTGGCCAATGAGATAGTCAAGTTAATTAGGATTGTTGTTGTTGTTGTGTGCCTTCAAGTCATTTCAGATTTAGGTTAAGCCAAAGTCTAAAGCTGAGGGCAGGGGCCAGATAAATGACCTTGGAGGCCTTCGTTTGAGCATCCCTGATATGTCACATCCCATTTCAGACTGCAGTGCTACTGCACTTACTTCCACAAGTTTTGAAAAATAACCATCCAGGAGTACCTGGATTGTGGGAGAGCTTCCATGGTAAAATGAAGGAAGAGGAGGCAGGCCTCCCAACAGAATTCCTCCTGTCTGAAAGACAATGATTTGCAAAACGATCCTGTGATCTCTAATGGCAGTTTCTGCAGTGGTTTTATTCACTCGCTCAATGCAAAGCATAATCATTGCCGGAAACATCTGCAGAAGCGTGCGCATAATGGAGAGGCATCAAATCAATGAGTCAAAACATTAGAAAATAACAGCCAGCTGAACAAAGCATCCCAAAATTGTATCGTCTATCACCTAATACTAGATTTCCAACCTCCTTATTGAAATAATATATCTACTGGCGGCTTCTCACACATTACTTCCCCTTGTTTGCATTCTCAGAGTGTGCGGAAGGGTGGTGGGAACCTGGATTTCCTTGCCAAATTAAGTGCATGAGGCGAATGCTGCTCTAGTGTTCACCCTTTGTAGAAATGGCATGGATTAAAGCAGGTGTGTAGCTACAGAGAGGGCAAAATGAAGGCATTGCCCCACAAATTAGGAATTTTGTTCCTCCATGGAAATTTCCCTCAGTTCCCAAATTTCTAGCATTTGAAGGCAGGAGGAAAATTTCATGGGGGTCAGAATTATTATTTGGGGATGGATCAATGCTTTAGGTTTTCCCACTCAAAGCTACAACTCTGGGGTGTGGTGGGTCATAAACCTATGTCAATGGGACAGAGAAATCAATGTTCGACCTTTTTCTGAATTTTAAAGGATCTATCCAATGTTATCCAAAGGGTTAAGCATTTTGGAGAGCACCTTGAAAGTTCAGACAAAAATCAAGAGCACTTAATTGTCTTTTTGCTGGTAAACCCTCCCAGTTACTACTTCTAAGAAATAAAGAGAAAGCAAGATTAAACAAATCAGTTAAAACAAAATATCCCAATATAAAAACCCAATTAACATCAAATAAAACAATTTTAAAATATTTGGCAGCTCCCAGATCAGAAGGGGGATAATCCATTCTCTGAGTTTTAGCTCCTTTAAAGTTCAGACTAAAATCATAATGGAGAAATTTCTGGTGATAAGACCTTTTTGATAGTGAAATGCTCTGCCTTGGAGTGTGGTGGAGTCTTTTTCTCTGGAGATTTTTAAACATAGGCAGGAAAACCATCTGTCGGGAGTGCTTTGATTGTATATTCTCATTAAGACAGAATGGGATTGGATTGGATTGGATGGCACTTGTGGTCTATTCAAGTTCTATGATTCTATAAGATTCACCATGCTACTCACTTGGAAGCCACCTGCTGGACATGATGGTCATGACAGGGCCTTCTCAGTGGTGGCCCCTAGGCTATGGAACTCCCTCCCCAGCGAAATGAGTAATGGAACAGCCTTGGATTTGACTCTGGATGATGTGATTTTAATAACTGTTATAATATTGCAGTTGTTTTTGTTTTGTTTTTTGCTTAAATGTGTATGTTATTTTTACTGTATGCATGTATATGTATGGCACCCCCGCCCAATCCATGGATTTGATAGCCATAATTTCACTTAGTCATGCTCCAAAATATATTCACCTCCCTAGAAGTGTTTGTAACACTCTCTAGGTCTTCCAGTGTGATTCTATACTATGCTTCCGACCAAGCACAATAGACTAGCACTGAAGAATTTAGAGACACCTACAGTTTTTGTGGACTTCTCTAAGTCCTCTAATGCTATTCTGTGGTATGCTCTCAGGCCAGTCAAAATATGGTGTTTGCTATCATTTATTTATTTATTTATTTGCAGCATTTCTACCCCACCTTTCTCACCTGAGGAGACTCAAGGCGGCTTACAAAATCTGGCAAAATTCAATGCCAATAACAAAATAAAATAAAATAAAACATAACACATTTAAAACAGTTAAGCTGTTATATCCCAGCCACAGGCTGGCCATGGTCACGTTCAAGATGATGACACTGAAGGGGATTTTGGTTTCCAAGATGAAACAGAAGAGGATTCTGGTTTGGGGATTTTGCAGCACTCTGAGCCTTCTGTTAAAGACATGCAGTTTCACTTTCAGCAGGATGACCTGTTGGCTCCAGAAGAGTCAGATACCGGTCAAGCTGACATTCTTCCTTTGGGAGTTTTTGAGGAGGATTCGGCAGCTATGAGAAATAATGAGGAGGTAACTGGAGAACTAACAAATAATGACGGAGCCGGGGCAACTGAAGACCAGGTGCGAGATAACAGTGACCCTGAGCTGTCCAGGGAAGACCGTTTGTCTTGGCGGGGCTCGGAGCTTCGCAGAAGCGCTCGCTTGGCGCGCAAAAGTCAACTGTCAAAAGATTCAAGCTGTGGCAAAAGGAACGCCTTCCTGGGATGCTTTTAAAAAGCAGTTTCTTTGGACCATATCTTTGTCAGAGCAATTTCATCACTTCACTCTTGTGCTGTGCTTTCTGAGGACTACTCTTTGCCCTGGGACTTCCTGCATTCTTGGACCCTGTTTCTTGCCTTTGGAACCTGTACTATAGATCCTGTGGACTAAGACTTTGTGCTCTGAACTTCATGTTTTTGGATTCTATGGATTTAAGATCTTATGTTTTGGATCTCTTGGACTAACTCCCTGCCTCATGGATTATTGCTATTATTTTGCCTTTGAATCATTGGACCTTGCCTCTTGAACTATTGGACTCTTATGCTTTATTGACTTCTTGCTACCTTTGGACATTCCCTTTATATTTGGACTTATCATTGATTGCTTGCTTCATCTATATTGCTTTGCTTTAATAAAGACTTTAAAAGACTATTGTGTGTTGACTGGGTATCTTAGCAAGGTGAATTTAGTCTGAGGTGCGACATAAGCGTTACTTAATAAAAACAGTATACAAGCTTAAAACATAAATACTTAAATCCATTCATCCAGTAACTTTCGCATAACCTTAATTCGGGCTGTGTTGAGTCATAGAGCTTATTCATTAAATGCTTGTACACACAACCATGTTTTTAAGTTCTTCCTGAAGCCCAAAAGAGACAGGGCCTGCCAAATATTGCTAGGGAGGGCATTTTACAGACGAGGAGCCACCACTGAGAAGGCCCTGTCCCTCGTTCCCACCAGCCGTGCTTGCGAGGCAGGTGGGACCAAGAGCAGGGCCTCCCCAGACGATCTTAAAGTTCTTGATGGCTCATAGGAAGAGATACATTCGGACAGATAAGTTGGACCAGAACAGTTTCAAGTATCCATGTGGGTCTTGGAATGCATTCCCAATGGATACTAGTGTTGTATGGAAAACAGGTTCCACAAAGTTCAAGCAATATTGTGCAAAATGGCCAAGCATTACTGGAATTTCCCATCTAATGAGAAGAACCCCACATCGTGGATATGTAGAGAGACTCAGTCTGAGGGGCCATTCTTCTACTCTCATCTGTGCCTCCTTCAGATCAGGTGCCAAAGTCAGATCAGGCATGTGATACAGACTAGAGACAAATGCAGGGTTAAATGGGGGGAAAGGTTGCTTTTCCAGCCTTCTGTTGGCCCCTGCTTCTTTTGAGAGATCTCTGAGAGTGGGCTCTCAAAATTTCTGGGTGACCATGTCCCCATAATTGACACCTCCCCACCTGGGATCCGTATTCTTTCCTTCTTTCCTTGCTCTGCACCATTGGGAAAAAACATTGTGTACTAGGTGTTTTCTGAAAATAGAAAAGGTGTCAAGAGGATTTATATTTTTCTAGAAAGCACTACTTCCATGCAGGTGGCAAGTTATACATTTTCCCCTCTGAGAAAAGCATGACACCTGCATTTTTCTAGCAGTTCACATTCCGGCTGAACTATTGGGTGAGACTTTTTGGAAGCTAAAATCTGATGCTAGTTTTTTTTAAAGGCATATGAAGCTGTCTTTCCCCTTATTTCCAATAGCTCATCTTCATTTTTACATGCCATTTTGATATTGATTTGATATTTTTATATACCATAAGGGGCACTTTGCAACCAAAGCCTGAATTAGCAGATGAAGTATGCTTTATTAGCGGCTATCTGATGGAAAATCATGTCAGGTTTCCATTTAAAAGATGGATCGCCTTGATTCGACTTACTGGCTCAATTTCGGCATGATTAAATATTGCCGGCATGAGGCCAGTCCTCAAGAGTCCAGACTTAAAGCTTAGCTACAGAAAATCTGCTGCAGAAGCCACAGAACAGATGGGGTCAACTGCCTGGGCTTTCCATTCAGTGTGCCTTCCTTGGCAAACCCCAGTTGGCTTATCTCCTATAGATAGGGTGGTCTTTAGTTTAATCATGTTTCAAGTCTGTTTGAATCAGAGGCAAAATGTATTCTGTGATTTCCCACTTCGAGTGAATATGAAACATATAGAATACATGAGATTTTAAAGGATCCTCTCCAGTCCCTGACCCCTTCATTTATTTATTTAATTTCTGTCCTGCTTTTCTCTGTACAAAAAATCCAATCTGGCTTTCCAAGAATTAATTATTTTTATATATATATATATGATAGTTTTGTTTTTGTTTGTGTTTTTTTAAAATCATACCAAAAGAAATCTGGCTCATAGTAAATGTCCCACAGATCTCCTTGTTAAAAGTAGTGAGATTTTTATGTTATTTTTTCCTGTGCTTGAGAAACTGCAAGTCACTTCTGGAGTGAGAGAATTGGCCATCTGCAAGGATGTTGCCCAGGGAAAGCCCAGATGTTTCAGTGTTTTTACCATCCTTGTGGGAGACTTCTCTCATGTTCCCACATGGAGCTGGAGCTGATAGAGGGAGCTCATCCACACTCTCCCCGTGTTGGATTCAAACTGGCAACCTTCAGGTCAGCAACCCAACCTTCAAGTCAGCAGTCCTACCGGCACAAGGGTTTAACCCACTGTGCCACTGGGGGCTCCTAGTAGTGAGGTACAGCAAGCATATTTTCAAAAAGTAAGTGTAGGTGGTATAGTGTTTTTTGGATTCTTATACAGTTCAGGTTTGCAAGCAACTTTAAATTTGAAAAGCCAATATTGTAGAGGTACACTCTGTAGCTCTGAAAGATCAAATGAAGAGGGTTTGTGCATAAGTTCCTCTGAAAATTCATTACCCATTACCAACCTGGTATAGTGGAAGAAAATGTAGAAGTGCACATTGCTGTCTCTATTAAATCTGCAGTCTGGAACAGTTTGATTGTAATGTCCTGCTATTTGAGAACAACTTGAACCCAATGGAGGCAAATGAAACGAATCTACAACCAAAGGTATGGTTTCACTTCCTTGACAATGGTACTGTATTTCCAAAACTGAACATCCAGAAACCCCAAACTTGAGATACTCCACAATTGTCTGTATCAGGCATGGGCAAACATCGGCCCTCCAGATGTTTTGGACTTCAACTCTCACAATTCCTGGCCTCAGGCCCCTTCCTTTCTCTCCTCAACCACTTAAGTAAAGTGGCATGCTTGTTTTTAAGACATTGTGGTTGTTTTGATGTCTAGTGTGCTGATACCTCTGCCTGAGACCTTGAGTGTGCTTGAGGAGGATGGAACTTAGACCATATGCTTGAGGGACGGAGCTTCAGCTAGGTTACCTGATCTTTCTGGGAGTGGAGTCAGTAGTAGAGGGGTATCAGTAAACAATAGTGTAAACAACACTTAATTCTAAGAAGCATAGAGAAGGTGATAAGTGTAGGAAGAGGGACCAGAGTTCTATAAAACTTCCACAATTCCTAACAGCCAGTAAGCTGACTGGGATTTCTGGAAATTGAAGCCCAAACAGCTGGAGGGCCAAAGTTTGCCCATGCCTGGTCTAGATCAAAGTAAGTCATGGTGCCTCTCTAGTCTGCTTTGGTTAGACCTCCCCTGGAATACTGTGTCTAGTTCTGGGTATCACAATTCAAAAGATATATTGACAAGCCGGAAGGTGTCCAGAGTAGGGCAACTAAAATCATCAAGGTTCTGGAGACTATGCTTTGTGTGGAGTGGTTTAAAGAATTGGGTATGTTTAGCCGGGAGAAGAGAAGGTTGAGATGAGACATGATAGTCATATATAAATATCTGAAAGAAGAAGAGGAGAAGGCCTGCTTTCTGCTGCCCTGGAGGCTAGGACTTGGAGCAATTGGTTCAAATTACAGGAAAGGAGATTCCACCCGAACATTATGAAGAACTTCCTGACTGTAGGAGCTGTTCAATAGTGGAACTCACTGCCTCAGAGTGTGATATAAGCTTCTCCTTTGGAGGCTTTTAAACTGAGGTTGGATGGCCACCTGTCAGGCGTACTTTGTGCTTTTCCTGCATGGCAGGGGGTTGGACTAGATGGCCCATGCAGGACCATAGCCAGAAAAAAAATTCGGCCCGGGGGGGGGGGGGGGGAGGTTGAAACATTTTTTAAGCAAATCGTGAAGAGTAGTTGCATAATGCAAAATAATTTAGAAATCGGGTTCCATTGATAAACTTCAGTGGACATTCAAAATAGATAAACTTCAGTAGACACTCATGGGGATTTGGTTAATCAGTTAAAATTCATGAGGTTTTTTTTTTTTTTTTTTTTTTAAAAGAGAACTAAAAAGATGACATGTTTTCCTCTGTGATTCTCCTCTTCCATTCTACATTTATTACTTATACTACTAGGACAAATTGTAGACATATGTGTGTGGCTACCATGCTTTATTATGCCCTCCAAAATAAATCCTTGCGCCAACCAGGAGCTCTCCATGTATAGATGGTGATGGATGTATAGAAAGAAGAGATAAGGCACAGATATTGGCCATCATCAAAGCAACCAAGAAAGTCGAATCAGTTATGCCCTTTCAGTTTATTTGTATATGGTGAAGCTATCTCCTTTATAAATACACTTGAAATTAAACATTTTTTTAAAAAAATGCCAGTCCCATCTCAAAGGCTTCCTCAAATCAGTTCAGGTCTTCAACATTGTTCTTAGTGTCTCTGGAGCACTTTTTGGTCACTCCCATGTAACTGCACAATGTTTTATGACAAGATGTCAACTGTGCACATTTAATGGGATATTTGGCAAGGTGACTCCTGAAAGTTGGCTGCCTTCTGCAACAGAACCGCATGGCAGTCAATAAGAAAGTTTCAGCCATACTTATTAGCAATTGGGTCTCATGCAGGCTGAACAATCATTGGTGCCATTGGGTGTTTTGCCAACATCCGTTTTGCTATATTTAGCCAAGCAAAATTGTCATATGGGTTAAAAGAAGCTTTGCTTGCCTGTGATGTCTGGGTATTAAAAATCCTATTAGTATCAGGATACCATCCAGCCACTGTTTAAAAACCTCCAGAGAACAAGACATCAGTACTGAGTACACTCCAAGGCAGCATATTCCACTGTCTCTTACCTCCAGAAAGTTTTTCCTTACGTTTAGGTGGAATTGTTTTTCCTATAGTTTGAATCCATCGTCCCATTACTTAAGAGTCTGGAACAGGAGAAAACAAGCTTGGTCTTTCTTCAATATGACTATATGACTAATTGACTATCATTCCCACTCTTAGCATTTTCTTCTCCAAGCTAAAGAAAGCCAGCTCTCTAAACCACTCCTCATAAGGCTTGGCTTTATGTCTATTGAGAGTCAAAGTAGATTAAGGCTGGATATACACAAGTCCAGTTTCAGAATGTAGATTAACTGCCTTGAGCTGGATTATATGGTGGTATATACTCATATAATCCAGTTTAATGCAATTCATCTGCATTCTGAAGCTGGATTATATGGCAGTGTAGCTCCATCCTTACTTTGATGGAATAAGTAGAATATAGCAAAGCAGTGTAGTGCAAGATCGGCAGCCCTGATATGACAGCAACTTCAACCATTCTTTTTCTTTTATAGGAAACATCCTGTTCTGTTCCGCCTTTTAAATTCAAAATGGCTATATACCACTAAAATGTACAATATGTTTGCTTGGTGGCCTAGTTTGTAAGTGAAAGTATATGCTGGTAGCTATTTTTTTTTTTTAAAAAAAAGATATTTGGTGTTTTATCGTCTTAAACTGCAGTAACAGACTTTATAAACATATGGTGGCTGTTTTCACAAATGACACTTAAATCAGTTCTTGCACTACCTATTTTGGTAATGTAGAATATTACAAAATACAAAATTGGAACAGTAGCTTTTTTGGATTATAACTTCCAGATTCCCCCAGGCGATATGAGAATTGTAGTCCAAGAAAGAAACCTTTCAGGTTCTGGTCTACACATTAGAACGTAGATTTCAAGTTATTTGTCTTTTCCTTTCCATCCTACATAGCATTCATAAGTGAATCACAGAAGGCAACATAACTTAAGCTGACGAATCCTCAAGGTAACACACGGGGCTGACTTTGCATCTCCACATTTCTAACTTGCTATCTGTCATGAAGATTTACTCCCTGGACTGACTCCTATCCTCTAGCTACCAATGGCACTGATTATCTCAACTGGTGGATTATGGAAGCTGTAGTACAAACAATGACATTTATTTATTTATTTATTTATTTATTTATTTATTTATTTATTTATTTATTTACAGTATTGATATTCCACCCTTCTCATCCCGAAGGGGACTCAGGGCAGATCACAATACATGGCAAACATTCAATGCCATATGAACATAGAGACAGAGACAGAGACACAGAGGCAATTTAACATTTTCCAGCTTCCAGCTAGAAAGCTGCCTTACAATATGTGTCTATCCAGATCAGCACAATCTCAGCTCATAATGGTTCTCTAACTGAGTTCTTCTGTATCATCTATTAGAAAAACTTTAAGGCTCGAGAGTCAAAGTTTGGAGCTGGGATCTTTTGTATGCCAGCCATGTGTGTGCCCTTCAATTACACTACATTTCTGAAATAAGCATAAAAAGTATGAGTGGTGCATGCATGTTCCCTAATAAATCCCACCCGTGGGAGAAAAGCGGGATAGAAATGAAGAAATTATTATTATTATTTTATTATGACACAGCAAACAAGATAGATATGCTGGATTTCGTATCACAAAATCACAAGTCAAACACTTCCCAAGTGTCTAGGACTGTGTGATGTATTTTCGGATAATGTGCGCAGATCCCAGCAGGGTGGCCTTTTGCAGTTGGCAGATCATAATTTTGTCAGTGTCTATTGTTTCCAAATGCCGGCTGAGATCTTTTGGCACGGCACCCAGTGTATTATTATTATTATTATTATTATTATTATTATTATTATTATTATTATTATTATTATTATTCCAACTCCACAAAACTACAGAACTTGTATTGAACACCCCATGTGGTTATCTTGTGTTAGCTAAGGATGATGGGGCTTGCAGTAAGGAATCTGTAGGCCGACAGGATGCACACTCTTGCTCTCAAAGGAGTGCACCTAAATTCACATGCGTCCATTCATCCGTGCTCTGCTGGAGGAAGGGCCCTTTTCACATGAAGCTTGAAACAGTTCTCAGAAAGATTGCTATTTACCATATCCTTGAAATCCTGTGAAAAATTACATCTACCAGGAAGGGGTAATGATTCTTATCACATGACAAGCCATTCCCAAGATCATTTGCAATGCAAAAACAACAGTGGGTGATGACGTGATGTGCTTGAAGGCAAGAGACCACCATCACTGAGCAGAAACTCAGCAAGGATGAGGAACTTGTCAATGTCTCATCTGTATCATTTTTGGATTTTTTACAACCAATATTCTATACTTTTTAATTTTTGTGTTACCTGTTTTGGCTTTAAAAAACCAGCCTCTCAAAATATTATGTGCACATGTATTGAATTTCCTTTCCATACGCACTGATCAATAGTGTGCATGTGCATATTTAAATGTAAATATTTTGCTCAAATGCAACCTTAAAGGCATTTTAGGATAGGTTTTGGAGTCCAGAATTGTGTTACTACTTTTGTAGACATGGGAAATCTGGTGGAAAACTAAGTTCTGATCTTATCATTTTTCTCCGACATGTGGATTGAATCATTTAATTTAGAAATCTGCAAAAACTGAATTTCTCAAGTTACTCTATGGGGAAAGGATCCAGCAGTCCTACCAGCAAGGTGGCAGTAAACAATAGTATTCCTCAATGAGTTCAGTAGAACCTGTTCTCACCTAACATGCAATGGAAAACCGCAGTTGAAAAGACTGAAACCATGAAATGAAATCCATGAAATGCACATCAAAGCCTATCCCTGCATGACATACTGTTGTCCAGTCAGTAGCTGCATCCTTACATTGTGCTAATGAAGGCTTTGGAAAGTAGTCAGGATAGCAGGGGAAATTTGGGGAAATGTAGCCTAAAACATAAATTTTCTAGGTCCTTTCCATTCTCAAAGCAGTGAATGAGTAAGATTTAAGAAGGGGGTTTTTTTCCGCTGCTGCTGCTGCTGCTGCAGGAAAGTCTTCAAAAATTGAGCAGTTTGTGGAGAATGTTCACATTTTAAGATTTACTTGCACAAAAAGTACATGGTATTTTGGCACATAAAACTACACTTTCTGGACAGAAATATAATTTTCTGTATATAAAATGGTGTTTCCTATAAAAACAAGGTTTTTTGACACAAAAATACCATGTGGGAATTTTGTGCAGTGTAAGTCTCAAAATGTGAAAGATTCTCATCAGATTGGTGGTGCATCTACACTGTAGGATTGATGCAGCTTGGCTCAATGTTATGGAATTCTGGGGTTTGTAGTTTTGTGGGGCACCAGCACACTTTGGCAGAGAAGGTTAAATACTTTGCAAAACTACAACTGCCAGGATTCCACAGCATTGAGCCATGGCAGTAAAGTGATATCAAACTGCATTAATTCTACAGCACCCAAAATTCTCCTAATTGGAGGTTTCTTGACACTTATGAAATAAAGTTTTCAATCATTTTTCAAATATTTTTTAGATATTATTTCCATCTCTATTGCTGTCTCACATTTTCCTCCACCAGTCAAGATATGAATATATCGACAGTATGACTCAATGGGGTTGGATTGGATGGCCCTTGTGGTCTCTTTGAAACAGAGATCTTTGGGAATGGTCTTCATAAGGATGTCATTGAGTCACAAAGTGGCTGCTCCAAGGCTTTGGAACACCCTTCCTAAAGGGACTAGATGGCCCATCCTTCCTGCTCTTCCATTGCAGGCAAAGGCTTTCTTAATCCAGGCTTAACTGGATGCAATATTGTTTTATTAGCATTGCTTCCCTTTTTTAATTCATGTTTTAAATTGTTTGTACTTTAGTGTTATTGACAGTTTAATTACACTTTAATGATAATCTTTGGTATGCTTTTATCTTTATTGTATTTGTTCTAAGTCTCATTGAGTCTCCTTCTGGGAAGAAAAGTGGACTATAAATGAAGAAAATCTATGTATAGATGAATAAATCAGTTTTATTTTATTTGATATTATTTTGCCTCTCATTGTTCCATCCATTCTAGGAATTACATATGTTTCCCGCTTCTTTCAGGAGCATTCAGAGGTCATGAGCATGTACACCCTGATGTAAAATGAGACACTCACTTCAGATGGCAGATGCTAGGAGGTGGGCATGAAAGTGTCTGAAGAGACAGCTGTGTGTTTCAGGACTACCTCTCCACCTCTAAACCTTTTGTACAGCGGGATGACATTTGCCTCATGATCAGTTTTTAAGAAAGACTGAGTTGCCAGTCTATATCCAAAGAAGAGGAGGAAGGCATAAGGTTATTTGCCTCAGAGAGAAACCAGGGCCAAAACACAGATTTTCCCAACATGGTGTTTGCATACATCTTGATTCCTCTTTCTAGTTGTGGATTTCCAGTATCTAAGAACTAGACTGTAAAAGCCTTCTGAAAGATTGGATCTCCATCTCTAAAAGTGTTCTCTTAGAAGGGCAATGACATTTTTAAAATGCAGTGGCAGGGATGGGAAGCTGTGGTCTCTTGTGCCATTTGTGAGCCCCTTGGGGCAACCTAGAGTTTGGAAACAATTTAGTTTTTAAATAAGTTTATTTGCTTCCCAAATGATCTCTAATAACATATTGCTTGTCCTCCCTGCTATTTTAGATCCAGGAGAGGCCTTCTTTGAAGACGTGACGTGACCTAGGCATCCCTTCTTGTTTTAAAAAGGTTACTCCTGGACCTAAAACTGTCCAGGTACTGTAAAATATGGTGACACCTCTCCCTCCTTCCAAAGTCACAGGTGATAAAATGTTTTTGAATAACATTTGTTTGGAAGATGCAATGAGGTAGTGTGGCCCTTCAAAGTCTTCTGGGTAGATGATGTGAGTCCCACCCAAACTCTGTTGGTTGTCCAACATTTTCTACAGAGTGATCTTCAATGGACTATAGAAGCATGTCCTTTCATTTTCTGAGGTATATCAGTTGTAGATTCCAGAGCTTGGAAACATTGATTTTTTGGTACTGCAAACAGGACTTCTTCAGCTGGTCAAGGGATTTTGGAATTTGTAGTTCAAACACTAATGTGTACAATCTTAGATTGTCTTACTTCCTTACATAACCTCTCTTATAAACTGTTATCAGACACACACACAAGTTTAGTCAATCAAGAACAAAGTTTAGTGAAACCTAGCATGGAAGGGGGAGAAATAAATGTGAGGATAAATCTAGACTAAAGAACTGAACAATGCACAAAAATTAGGAAACTTCTGCTGTAAATCATCCTTCTACAAGTAGGCTAAGTACGTAACCTCGCCCATTCCAGAGTTCATTGCATATGATCCATAACAAATAACCACATGCCATAAAGCATTTGGTTAGCACAGAGTCCATTTTCTGCCTCCCGAAGTAAATTACAGACTTACAAAACACCAGTGTCGCCCGTGGAAAAATGCAAATTGCCCTAGCCTTGTGGCAAGATTTACAGCCTTGCTCTAAGTGGGATATTTATTATTTAGCCTATGAGAGCCCATGAAAGGTACCTGCAAAACCCAGCGGTCCAGAGGCACAAGAGGGATATTCAGTAGATGGCTGGGAATGCGAAAAGCCAAACGCTGGGGGGAAAAATCACTCATTCGATCAACTCTATCATCACATTTGGTGATGAATGCTCCCAAAGGAGACACAAGTCAGCTGGAAAGATGAACATTATGTTTATTGTTGTGCGTGTGTGTTTTAAACAGAGGACAACCTACAGGAACCAAATGTAGAGGACATGCTAGTAGTTATATAAAATGGTGCATCTGCAGTGTGTACGTACCTTACAGTAAATACTTATGCACCTTATGTATGGCTTGTCAGGTTATGTATATTTCATGCCCCGTTAAAAAACATCTCTGACCAGAGACTCAAGATCCGCATTGTCAGCAGAAACCCTCCTTTGCCCCCATGCATCACAATGCGCCTGGCTCTGCGATCAAGCGCCTAGCCGAGATGGTGCTCACATCATATAATTTTTAATGTCTTTAACCATCTTTAGCTTTGTATGCTGATAGCTCCTTCAGGCGATATGTGTCAATGGCAGCTGTGAGCAAAGAGAGGGGAAACTTCTGTTCAAGCAGTTGCCAGTGCTTCACGGGGGAAGCTGTTTTCTGATGCTGGGAGGCACATCCCTGCCGAATATCACATATGGTCCTGCTCCATTGTTCCTACTCCCAACTTTTCTTAAATGGATTTATAGGATGAAAAAAAAGGGGAGAGCTGTTTTTTAAGAAAAGCAAAGTAAAGCAAAACTAGACAAAAATTACTGCCATCTCCAGCAATGATTATGCAGAATTAGGCAGATGGCATAAAAGCTAAATATGTGACACTAGAGATGTTTAGAGAGAGAACAGAGTCTAGTAGTTTGGACACTGGGCTATGATTTTGGGAGACCAGGGATAACATCCTGCTTGGAAACTCACGGGGTGACCTTGAACAAATCATATGCAGGTGTAGAGAAAGGCAATGACAAGTCCCTATGGAAAAAATTTTGCTGAGAAAACCCTATGAAAGGGTCATCTTAGGGTCATTGTAAGCCAAAAAGAACTCGAAGGCACACAATATTAACAACAGCAACAAATATGTGTTTATTGAGATCAGTTTTTACAAAAGTCTATAACATGTTCTCTGTTCTTTCCCACTGCTCCTCTCCACCTAGATAACTATGTCATGTTGGATATATTTCTAAATTCCCCTCCTAGATCCATTTGTTTGTTTTATTTTTTAAGCAGTGGTGTGGAAGTTTCAGCTCATGAACCCTGAACCTCAGTTTCATAATAATGCAATGGCTTCATTTTCAGATTTTCCTGCTAGATCCATTTAAAACTTTTTATTCTGTCTTATGTATCTATGTATAGTTTTGCTTGAATTCATTTTTGATTTTATACTGCTTGTTATTTTATTGTTTTGTTTTATATTTTAACTTGTCTACACTTTGTCTTTTCTGGGCTTAGCCCCATGTTAGCCACCCCGAGGAGATGGTGGCGGGATACAAAAATAAAGTATTATTATTATTATTATTATTATTATTATTATTATTATTATTATTATTATTTATATACTGGGTAATGTAAGTTCTTTAAAGCAGTGGTGTAGAAGGTTCAGCTCATGAACCATGAACCCCAGTTTTGCAGCAAAGCCGTGGCCAAATTTTCAGGTTTTCCACCTAAATGCATTATATATTTCATATTGTACAGTGTGGAATATTTAGCCTATGAACTCTGAACCCCAGTTTGACAATCCTAAAACCAGTCCCCTCCCCAGCCCCCAATATAAAAAGTATGGTTTGTTGGCATTTTTATGGCAGTTGCTTGTATTTAAACACAGGGAATTTCATTTTCTCATGCGTGCAGTTGGGCTTAGTCAGTGTTTTTATTTCCCATAGTTTCCTCAAAGGCTGCAACATTGGGAATTTTAAATAGCAACTACAGACTACATTTTGTTTTTCCCATTGCTCATGGAGGACACAACATTGGGAGATTTCAATGGTGGATATTCCCATGCTGACTAGGATGTAGCATCAGGGTGGAGAAGAGGGTACTATCCTCCAGTATTTCCTGCAGATGAATTTCCCTTCAATCCTGAATTTTCTAGCATTTCAAAGAGAGACACTGAAAATAATTCACACCAAAAACTCTGTATTTCTAAATACTCAACTGCAGTACTAAATTTTTGTGGACAGAAATTTGGGATGGCAGAATTGTTATAGCTACTCCTGAAGATGCTGGCCAGGTAAGCCTATCACAGCCTACTGATGGAAAAGATACCTACCTGCTGGACATTGCCTATAGATTCCTGTGTCTCAAAGTAGATCCTGTCTCATTTCTTGCACTGTTTTAATGAACAGGCTAGGAATGGAGTGAATACAGTGGGCCCATAATATCTTACTTCTTATATAAGAGTTAAGATAAAATAAGTATATTGATCTGTGGGTGTGTCATCTAAGGTTTTTTGGAATAATTTTTAGACTTATACATGCACATGTACAGCATGTATTTAAAATGGAAATTAAAATATCTAGAATAAGGGGGAAAATTGATGGCAATAGAAATCAGAACTAGGAAGTCATCCATTGCAAGTACTTTACTGCAATCTATATATATAAAAGGGTAATGGAATCACGGCGCCGGACAAAACAACTAAACCAAATGCCCCACAACCTCGAAAATTGACAGCACAACCTCTCATCCATGCCTCTACGTTCATACAACAAAAAGAAAAGAAAAATAAAGTCCTACCCACAGCAACGCGTGGCCGGGCACAGCTAGTACTATATATACAGTACTTTACTCTGTGTGTGTGTGTGTGTGTGTGTGTGTATACACATACACACACAGGTTACTAGGGGACACCATTCGAGTCACAAGGTAGCATTTCTTTCCCACTATGCATGTATAAACCATTAGTTCTCACTTTAGGGCAGGGAGAAGTATCATCCAGGCTTATCTTATCCTGAGGAGGCACAAAGTTTTCCCCAGCTATCTTTTACTTAAAAGCAAAAGTGCCACTCAGGGCATCAAAGGATACTATGTACTGCCGGGCACAATGGCAAACTAGAGAGGTATGAAGTTGCAACCTAATGATGCAGATAATAGTACACAACAACCCATGCTGCTCTGCGTGGCACTGGATCCTACTAAAAGATACAGATGGGGAAGAAAACCTTGGACAACTTTGTGTTAAAGTAAGTGCTGCCAACATTCATCCTCTCCATGAATGAGCTAAAGGACATTGTTGCAATGAGCAACGCAATCTTTCCTGAACCCCAGAATGGCAACATAAACACAGTGTTCCAAAGGTCAGGCAATGAGCCAAAGAAGCAGTTGACTTTCTAAAAGTTACATTTCAACCCCCAGAAGAAATGAAATACAGTCGGCCTTCTATATCCATGGATTCTGCATCTGTGGATTCAACTATTCAATGTGCCTTGAAAATATTGATTTTTAAAAGAATCTGAAAAGCAAACCTTGATTTTGCCACTTTACTACACTATTGGGCTTGGGCTGTGGTGCAGGCTGGAGAGCAGCTGCAATGAATCACTGCAATGAATCACTCTGACCAGGAGGTCATGAGTTTGAGGCCCGCTCAGAGCCTATGTTTGTTTGTCTTTGTTCTATGTTAAAAGGCATTGAATGTTTGCCTATATGTGTAATGTGATCCACCCTGAGTCCCCTTCGGGGTGAGAAGGGCGGAATATAAATGCTGTAAATAAATAAATAAATAAATAAATAAGTAAATAAATATTGCATATAATGGGACCTGAGCATCCATGGATGTCAGTGACCAAATCCCAAAGAAATAACACTTTCCTTCATGCATTGATTCCATTATCTGTCAATCATCTATCTTTTTGTCTCTCTCTCTCTCTCTCTCAATCTCTCTATTCATCCTTATATCTGACACAGTAGAAAACCCTGGGTAGCAGATCACATAGGCATGTGATCTCTTCATTATTTCAACCTTGTCCACAGGGACAAATAATTTATGTAGTTTTCTCCCAGATCTAAGAAAAAAACATTTATTATTTATTTGGGCATCCTGAAGTGGTGTTCAAAATATAGATTGGGCAGTATTATCTCTCCTCCCTCCCCCGAATCCTAATAGAGACATCATTAACCCATGTGCCAATTGCCAGCAGAAGATACTTCTCCCCATGCAGCCAATGCCCAGTGAAGCAGTTTGTATTGGTGATGGTGGAGTTGTGATCATATTGCGATTATGGATAAGCAATAATAATAAATATGGAACAGTTAGGGATGCATAAATCTAGACTAATTATTCTATATTCACATTTGCTACTTGCCATTCTATTGACACGGCTGTCCCTTCCTCCCACGCTACTTTATTCTCAGCTGCCTGTGGAGCTGGAGGTCCATTCTGTCAACAATAGAAGCTCAGGTGAATGACATTTCAGTTATTTTGGTGCATCAGGCCAGGAGAGATTACTTAGTATACTCATAAATGTAGCTGATATAGAATACTGACCACAATCTTTTCACAAAAATACTCCATAGTAAATGTGGTTTTTGTGCAAAAAACAAAACAACCCTGTGTTTCCCTACACTACAAAGTCCTCCAGAACATTCTGGGGTATTCAAATACTCAGAGAAAGCTTTGTTTTCTATTATTCTTTCCAGTGAGGCTTCCTAACTTTCTAGAAACTCATTCTTTGACAAGGAAATAAATAATAGAGCGTATTCTTTCCATACATAGATCCACAGTCCTGATGCTGTGTTGGAGACAGAATTGAATGCACAGCCGGGTTCAAATTGCTGTTTTGCAGAAAGTTGCTTAACCAGCCATCAGTTTCAGCCAACCTACTTATAGTATTGGGAATATAATGTAGGGGTGCCGAAATTGAATGTTGTTGGTATGGGATGTGCAGTTTCGAGAGGCTTGAGTATCTCATCAGACTACAAATCTCATTATTCCATAGGACACAGCCATAATAGCAGCTAAAGTGGAATCAAAGTGCTATGATAGCAGTCTGAAGGGGTCCCAGTTCTCTGTATTTCAAATCCTGATTCAGAAGAGAGAAAGTGCATCATGAGAACATCAGGAAACTCTATTGGAATATAACATTCTTCTGTGGTGGCCAACCAAATGCATTCAAGTGGAGCACGTTTTCAAAAAAAGACCTCAAGAGCACCTCTCAATAATTGGTAATGAGAAGCAAACTCCTTCATATATTGGAACTAGTGTCCTGTTGACAGCTTTATTTTCTATATCTTGCCAAAACTACAGAATGACATGGTATTTGTGATTTAATTTATTCACATCCAACAAAATATGTCCTCTATAGGCATTTTCTTTCATTATAGGATTTCTTATTTTTGCATATTTCCATAAAGTCTAGGAATGTAGCCCCTGCATATTTGGGGGGTCGTACTGCATTTATGTTGGTGGCCATAATGTTGATGGCATTTATGTTGATGGCCAGCACATAATGAATCCAACAGTTTCATTATGTGCTGTGGGAAGAAATCTTTTCTTGCAGGAAAAGTAGGATAGTAGGAAAATGATCTTCTTGTGTCAAGGATGGAGCTTGATTTGATCACTGAACTATCTTGAAATGTCAGGAGAGAATACTTCTGGAACATGGCCACACAGCCCGAAAGACATACAACAACCACTATCTTGATTGTTTCAAACAAATATGCATCAATCCATTTCCTATTGTTCCTCTCAAGGCTACCTCCATCCCAGGCATAGTACTCATTCAAAATAATCTGTGACAGGACTTATGCCAGGCAGATTACTCTGGTGTAAACCTGGCCTGCAGCAGTCCCAGATAATACATGTGCATACTGAATCTGACTAGCTGGACCACATCAGTCCTTGTCCTTCATGTTGCTGCCATCACTCCATGTACCTGGCCTTCACCTATCACATCTTCTGGTGTCAGAATGATTAGTCTCCACACCTTCTTGCTGGTCATGAAAGCACCCCCTTTTCAACATTAATAGACATCATAGCTAATGTTTCCAACAAACTTCACAGTATTCCCCAACTTTGCATGAAGTGGAACAGTTAAAGGAAACAGAGGCTGGATGGCTGCCAGGAGTGCCTTCATTGTGTATCCCTGCATGGGGTTGGACTGAATGGCACTTGCAGTCTCTCCCAACCCATGATTCTATGGATTAATAAACACACACCCCAGACCCAGGATATTCACCAGAAGTTGTTGTGCATGTGAAGACTGCAATTGGTGTAGTCAAGCTGAGTCAGAGATTTTATGGCCAGTGCAGACAAGCCCTGAGTTCAGTAAGTGTGAGCGAGCTAAACGTCTCTGATTTTATTTTCTTTACTGGAGATCCTAGCCTCTCATGGTTTGCGGAGGGAGCTGCAGGTGTATAGCATGTGCTAAAAATTAGGACAGTTTCTTAGTGGCTAAATATAGCCTTTGACTGCTCCAATTTAGGGACCCACGTCGATGCCGCACATCTGCATCTTATAGTAATATGCATAATTTATTTATTTATTTGTGCTGTCTCTAAGCTTGGTTAGGTGATTTTGATTGAGTATGTAGGGGAGGCTTATCCCCAGATAAAAACGCAAAGCTGGGAAAGGTGGTGAATCCTTGATCCCTCCCACAGTGACTGGAACAGAGCAAAATCTTTATGAGACCTATAGATTCAAAATGTCTTGCAGCAGGAGTTTGCATTATCTGTGCTGTCGGGATGCAGCACAACATTGCATTTTTTGGAAGCCTGGCTGTCAATGTGCACTATAATGCTTAAATATGACTTGCTTCCATTAGGTTCTAAATGTCCATGCATCCATTCCACATTCATGCTAAAGATGCACAACATGGTTTCTCGCCTTATTTGGATTTCTACGTTTTTACGGCATCTTTGTGATGATCAGCTAATCATGATGCAAGCTGGCACCAGCATAGGCAGTGGTTTACCATCTGCTCTGCCCCTTCCCATCTCCTCTACCCCACTGGACTTGAAGCTTTTCTGCTGCTCTGGAGACTAGGACACAGAACAATGGATTCGAATTACAGGAAAAAAAGATTCCACATAAACATTAAGAAGGACTTCCTGATGTCCGACAGCTGTCCAACAGAGGAATATGCTGCCTCGAGTGTGGTGGTGTCTCCTTTTCTGGGGGGTTTTCAGCAGAGGTTGGATGGACATCTGTTGGGAGTGCATTGAATGTGTATTCCTTCATGGCAGAGAGGTGGACTGGATGGCCTTTGTGGTCTCTTCCAACTCTATGATTCTATGATTCTGTAAGCACTGAACTCTCCCCCTCCCCATCCCTGCATATACCTCATTCCTTGTGGATATAATATCTTAAATTAAAACTAAGCATTAGACAGGAATTCCTGATCATAAGATTTGTTCAACAATGGGCTATACTGTTTCAGAGTGTGGAGGTTTTTAAACAGATTTTGGATCTATTGTGTTCTGTTGGGAATTTATTGAGAGTGCTTTGACTGTATCTTTCTGCATGGCAAAAAGGGGGTTGGACTGGATGGCCCTTCTGGTCTCTTCCAACATTATGTTTCTAAATTGAGATTGCAGGTTTGAGGTTGTGATTAAATAGATACACCAGTAAATACTTCTTATACTGTGAAGGGCTGCGGTGATGCAATGGGGTAAACCCTTGTGCTGCTGAATGTCTGACTTGAAGGTTGGTTGAACTGCCGACCGGAAGATGGGCAGTTTGAATCCGCAAAATGGAGTGAGTAGATAAATGTGAGCAGATAAATAGGTACCGCTTTGGCAGGAAAAGGCAAGAGGCACTCCAAGCAATCTTTCCGGCCACACGATCAGGAAGTGACAACACAACCTCCTTGGCTTGAAACTAGAGGAAAGCACCTTCCCAGAAGCCAGAAATTAGCATTGCTTTCAGAAGCTGAAAATTAAAGAAGCTTTACCTTTGCTTGTTTTTGTGTCTCATTGTATCTCTGATTGTAAAGACACTGAATGTTTGCCTATGTACGTAAATGCTGTAATCCACTCTGAGTTCCCTAGGGGAGAAGGGCGGAATATAAATAAAGTGTATTATCTTACTCCTATATGTCAATTACTGCAGCGGCCTTAGAAAGTATATGGAAAGTGTCTTTCTGCTTGTCTCTTGGTCAACTTTGGTTGATCTTGTGCTTTTATTTTTTATTTTTTACTCTTGATTGGAGGAGATGAGCACACAATGGTAGTCCTGGAACAGAAAGTTCTGAATACAAATACTGAATGAACTTGTTCAACTCAAAATCCATTATCAACTTACCTTACAAGATAGCTAACAAAACCATCAGTCTCCATATCACCTTGAGCTCTTTGGAAGAACACCAGGATACTTAGTTTAACTGGGACTGCAATTCACTATGTATTTGTGTTGCTTCGAATAATTGATCATTTAAGTGTCTTGGGCTGCATCTACCAAAATAATCTGGAGTATTGTGCTCTGGAGATGCTCTGGATACATCAGGATCCCTTTTTGTGTCCAAATGACTAAGTGCATTGGGGCTGCCATCATTGTTGTTTTGCTGGCCAAAAGCAGATCTCTGGCAGAGCCTTGTTGATAACATAATTACTGATGAAATCACAACAGGTCACCAGGCGATGTGATCAGAGGAAGCAAGGTCGCCTTCAAGGCTCTGCCAGGAAGCTGCTTTTAATCAGCAACACAGCAGTGGATCGTTTTCTGTGTGGACACTGAATTGGACTAGATCCAGCTGTCACATCTTAAAAATACTGGGCTGATCTGGAACTTCATAGAACTGTGGTTCCCTTGGGCCAGATCATCATCTGGAAGCACTGTTTCTGCTGCAAAGCCACCTGTACATCATGTGAACTTCTCGCAGCAATTGCAAAGTGAATCTGTTTTATTTGGGCAGTGTATACAAGGCCTTGAATGACATGTAGGCTAAGTACAATGCACATTACTATTGGACAAAGCTTTCATTGGGAGGTCAAGGACTTAAAGCAAAATGTAGAACATCAGACGCTCTCTTCTATACTCCACTTCTTTACTCCTTCCCAGTTGGGCTCTTACTCTTGTACAAGTGTATTTCACTTTTCTGTTATTGTTGATCCAAAGTACGTACAGGAACCTGAATCCTATTGGCTAATCCCAACTGGGGTAGATCCATTTAATCCATTGTTGAATCATGAACCAGTAAATAGATAAATGTCTATGATTCAATGAGTCTAGTTGAGACTAATCAATAGATTAGTTTATTTTGTGAGCTTCTTGAACTATTTATGTTAATATCCTGACAGCAAGAGCTTTTTAACCATGGAATACACTGCCTCAGTTGCCTTCTCTGGATGACCATCTGCCAAAAGTGCTTTGATTGTGTATGTACATGGTAGAACGGAGTTAGATTGGATGACCCTTGTGGTTTCTTTTAACTCTACAATTCTAGGTTTCTATTTTCTACACATGGCAATCAGCCTCCAACTTAAATCTTCTTAGAAACGTTTGGAGTGTCAAGAGATAGACATAAAACTGGACTGTTTTTACAACTAGTCTAGCACAGTTCTAGCAATGAGTTCAGTTTCCTATTGTCTTTGTGACAAAAAGGGACCCATATTTCAGCTAGCTCTTCCTACATAAAACTGAGAGGGTTTATCCTGCAGACACACCCTTGTCTGATCCAAATCATAGCCCTCAGTCGAGTTATCAATGGTGAAAAGAGACATATAAGCTAGGATATGCACATGACCCCCGATGGCCTGTTATTATACCAACAGCATTTGTAGCTTGTGATAGTTGTATAGATTTACAATAAAGTTCAGAAAAGATGACGTTCAGTTTACTTTCCCCAAATCATTACAACATGAGAAAGTGAGTGATTTTCTTTAAGCCATTAACATAACATCAATGCTTATTACAGCCAAACAGAGCTTTACACATTATGTCATGTCCTTATGAGCCTCGGGTCCATTTGAAGAACAGAGATTGAAGAAAAGGGAGAGACTTGTTTTGGGAGAAATTTTTCTTTCAGAAGAGCAGCTGATGCTCATTGCCAGTGAAATGTCCCAGTAACTGTATAAGCTATGGATTATAACTAGACTATTTATCTGGATGTATGTATTTTTCCAAGTAATTAAATCATAGATGAATGTAAGAGGGTTTGTCATTGTCAGAATCCAGATCTGTCTAGTCCAGTGCTGTTATGTCCAAGAGACACCATCCAGGTTCTTGTAGAAAATCATTAGTCAGCTTCTCCCTTATTGTCTGTCAGTGTCCACAACATCTAGGACTACAACTGAACATCTAAATACTATGACACATCATAGTCATTTTTGACTTGATATGATTCTTTTTTTTAAAACCACCTAATAGGCCAGAGGTGGAAATGTATCATCACTGTATAGTTGTGCAGAAATGTACTTCTCCTCCAAAACCTGCTGAACATGAACTTAATTTGTTCTTGCATTGTGTAGGTGTGGAGAAATGCTCCCTTTATCCACACATTATTTTTATTAACATATTTCTATCATCAGTAGTTTTTCTTCTGTTCCTAAACCAAAACCTCCTAAAGCAAATAGCTTTTCATTTTAGGGAAGATATTCTACTGGTTAGCTTTTTGTGTGCTGCTTTTAAAATATGTGCTAATTTGTCATATCATACACTTTATAGAAAGACTTTACAATACATGTTTCATTTTCAAGTCACTTTCCCAACCATTTCTAACACTGAGGTTACACACAGCACTTAATTCACCTGTTGTTGTTTTTTTTAGTTCTCCACCTTTATCTCAAAATCTCTTTCCTTGTCAGACTACATTAACATCTAAGTGAAATTAGGATTTTGGGGTTGTCTCATTTTGGGCTGCATTATACTTGCAATAAATCACTTGTTTGTTCACCCACCAAACATCATACTAAACTGATGAAGCAAAAGGCTGAACTGTTGCTTTTTATTTTTAAAAAATCAGGATATAGAAAAAGAGCATTGCATTAAAATTCTTTATTAATCACTGCAATAGACAAAAACAACCAAGCACATAGCTCTTTGAAGAGAAAGCTTTAGCAAACACGTATGGAAACTTGCAAGCTTCTGTGGTTAAAATATACAGTTCTAAATTACCTCTTGGATCAATAACAGTAGGAAGATGGAGATTATCAATCTCTGAGTGGCCTCAGTTACACGGAATTGACTGGCAACCACATAATGACTTTGGGCCCAGCCCACCAGTTTAGAGCCAAGGTGATAGATCTGCAGGTGCCACTCATCATAATTTCCTTATCGACAACATCCAAGGGGCCATTTGTCTTCCGGTTGTCTCGGTCCATTTGGAGCACTTTATCCTTCAGAGCCGCCACCGGGAGTGTGATCAATGCACAGCTACAGCTGGTTGAAGGGGACCAAATCCATTGAACAGTTGATTTGGTTCCATTTTACCAGCTTTAGCAAAGCATTCTGGGCCTCGTCACAGTTCGCAGAAAAGCAGAAAGGCAGTGGGGTGGGGAACCAAAATCCCATAAGCCGACGTTGCACCAGATCTGGCAGCTTTGTCCTCTAGCAACCAAGGTTCTACTTTCAGCTGTTATGCCAACCCAATGTCAGAGACTAAAATAAATGAGGCAGACCAGTTTAAAAGAAATAACATATGGATGAAAATGGGAGGACTGGTGAAACACAGTACTCCTTGCTTGGTGGTTGAGAGTTAGCCCCTCCCAAGAAAAACGTCTAGGAAAGAGAAGGTGTGATTACCATGACCCATAGATATGGATGCTTTGTTCCTCTTAGCGATGAAATCTTTGTTATCCCATCTGGAGCGAAATGTTTAGTGAACAGCAGCAGTTTTTAGTCACTAGTCAGCTGTGATAATATGTGTCTTTCTACCAGGAAAATAAAAGTAACCATATGTTGAGAAGAATTGCAGCAATTTCAGCCCAAAACACAGAATGGGCCACTTAAATGTAATTGCGGTCACCTTTGGATTGCTATGATTGTAAATGATTCCAGTTTTATTCTAGGTATCCAAAATGCAGACTCTTTACCTTGCATCTGATGCTGTTACATGGGCCTTATAGTAACAGCCAACTTTCTTTAATTGGCTTCTCACAGGCTAAACACTGTGGCACGAAGTACTTTACTGGTAAACCACCTGCATTAAAAGGCCTGCAATGCCAACTGATGCACAAATGCATAGATATGATTCAACAGTGCATCAGATCAGCCAGGTGAATAGCTTCCATATAAGAGAATAAAAGCTGGGTTTCTATGATGAGTTTGACCTGTCCTGAAAGCAAGGATACTGTATCTTCATTATAGGTTAAGGTTTGGATGGGGGAATCCAAAGCTGGGCTTCCCCAAATCTGTGATGGAACAGTGATAATATGGCAGATTTGATCCAGAAGATCTGGATTTAAATCCTTGGCCATTTGCTACTTCTCACTTCTGCCTATTTCAATGGCTTGTTGCAACAATTTAAATGTTATCCTGAGTCCTCTGAAAGAACAAAACATTGTGTGCATTTGTGTTGTCGAAGGCTTTCATGGCCAGAATCACAGGGTTGTTGTATGTCTTTCGGGCTGTGTGGCCATGTTCCAGAAGCATTCTCTCCTGACAACCTCTGAGGATGCCTGCCATAGATGTGGGCGAAACGTCAGGAGAGAATGCTTCTGGAACATGGCCACACAGCCCGAAAGACATACAACAACATTGTGTGCATTTGTTAGAGAAAGGCAGGCACAAAGGGAGGCTGGGAGGAAGAGCATTGCTTTACTTAATGTTGCAGCTGCAGAGGGATGAAGGAGTTTGCATGTGAACTTGCTAAAATCAGTAGAACGACATTGGTTCAGATCCTACTGTTTCTTACTTAACTGCGATACAAATCAGACTGTCGAGTCTTTAATAGTTTCACACCATCGTTTCCATTCAATCATTTTGACAGCTGGTGGTTTGTCTTTGCCACACCTAAGAAACAAAGGGAAGATAACAGAAATTGGGGGGGGGGGGAGAAAGAAAGGGAGGGGATGGACCAAGGGACGAAGAAAGGAAAGGAAAGGAAAGGAAAGGAAAGGAAAGGAAAGGAAAGAAAGAAAGAAAGAAAGAAAGAAAGAAAGAAAGAAAGAAAGAAAGAAAGAAAGGAAGGAAAGAAAGAAAGAAAGAAAAGGAAGAAAAAAGGAAGAAAGGAAGAAAGGAAGAAAGGAAGAAAGGAAGAAAGGAAGAAAGAAAGAAAGAAAGAAAGAAAGAAAGAAACTCACTGCATTCTGATACAAGTCTCCTGCTTTCTCAATGCAAGGAAGGAGGAAAACCAGGACGTGATTAATTGCAAATAAAAAGTTTAAAAGGAAGATGCACAAGCTGTCCTAAGCATAATACGATACACGGCACACTGCTGAACTCAGGTTGCCAAAAGTGCAGGCATGGCAGTTTTTTATCCTGCTACCTGGGGAAGAGTTCTCTCTCAGGGCTCTGCTGAGTTAAACCCCATTACTGGAAATAAATGGTTCCATCGTCTCTCTTGTGCCTCCTCCCACACATCCTGGCAGGGGGGGAAAGTCAGTATCTCATCATTTCTGCCATGATGTTCAATTAAAACCAGACTTATTTTATCCAGAACTGTCAACAATGTCTCGTAAAACTATTGCAGCGCAATTCTTAAAAGCTCCAAATAAGGCAAGGCGGTGGCAGCTGAAGACTGTATCACCGGAGAGATAGCAGAAGAAATCATGTGAACTGTCACGTTGGACAAGATTCAGTGTATTCTCTCATCTAACCTTTAGCCCCAAGGTGACTGTCCTGCGCCTAAATTATCTCAGATATTCAAGGTTGCCCTGTACTTCATCCCAGAACGCCTGTCTAGTAGCAAACCCTTCCTCAAAATTCCCCATTTTTTTGTGATGTCTAACTATTCCACGACTACAATGACACCTATAGAGATATAAATAAAATGGCTTAGAATTCTTTGTGGAAGAGCTTATACCAATCTCTAGTGGTGACAGCAAATGAAGAACAACTAAAGCATGAGAGCAAGAGGGTTGGTGTATTTTTGCTTCCTTGTGTGGGAATGTCTCAAGGAAACAAGAGAGCCTCAGATCTTGTGGATCTAACACTTTTTCTCAATCCAATCACAATTCATTCTCCGATGTATCCCTTCATCTAGCCACACCATTACTGTTGGAGCACTAAATGTGCTTTCTGAAGTCATAACACTGAAGTTCCCAAGAGGTATATCTTTTCCTTCAGTCAAAAAAGAAACAAGAGATTCACTGTATGTCCTCTGGGAATCAGGATGGATGAACATTTATTGTTTGTTTGTTTGTAAAAAAAAAAAAAAGAACGGTCTATAATGGGCTAATTTATTTATATAAACAACAGAATAAAGTTGAAATTACTGTGTATATACGTGTGTGTGTGTGTGTAGGCAATCACTGGATCACCAATCCAGGGAGATTTAGCTCTTAAAGTTCAGCTTTCTATCCTTGCATATTCAGCTACAGGGGCCCTCTGTATCCACTGGGGTTTCAAAACGTTTGATAGATACTAAAGTTCATGGATGCTCAAGTCCTGTTATAAATTGATGTCCCTTATAAAAAAATGGCAAAATCAAGTTTTGCATTTAGGATATTTTTTAAAATATTTCAAGTTATGGATAGTTGAATCCATCAATATGGAGAGTCTACTATATATTTGTAATGTTAACTAGAGTTGCCAGAGTTATTATTATGTTTAGTTATGAGAAATAGTTTGTATTAATTATTTGTATTTAATTTATTATGTATTTGTATTTTATTGTGTATTTGTGTGGCATCAAATGGCTGCCATCTATGTTGTAAGCTGCCCCAAAGTGCCTGAGGGAAGATAGAATGGGATATAAATAAAGTTGACTTGATTTGACCTTTTTTCAGTCAGAGTTTTCTCTTCTTTAACCAAAATTTGTTCTGATGTGCACATTTGGTATGGTGAGCACCACACAGATGGATGGCATTTTATTTTATTTTTAGAAATTCCAAAATTTCTGCATAAAAACTATGGAAAACACTTTTTAAAAATGTAGGAAAAAGCAAAAGTGACAGAATAATCTTTCCTTATCAATGATGCATGTCATTATTCCATAGTCCCTGGGATGGTAAATTAAACAAGATCACATTTCCACCTAAATTTCAAGTGCAGTCTAACTTGGTCTGAACTTAGCTCAATGCCATTTATCCACATTTACTGCTGTTATCTTTATCCCTTATCTCTCTTATCCCCCTTATTTTGTCCCCACCAAAAATGAATTGGGGTACGATTTACACTCTTGGTTTGGTGAAAGCACCACTCAGATGGATTGCATTCTACACAAAAATAGTGTAGTAGTTGTAGTAATAATGACAAAGATAATAATACTGTGCAGTCATCATCATTAAGTCTCTTAATAATCATTTGAGTCTCCTAGGAGAGAAAGGCGGGGTAAAAGTAATGTAAATAAATAAATAAATTAACACATGGTATTTTGGTTCTCTTACAAGGGAAATGGGAAAGAAGAGGAGATAATAGCTCTGAAAGAATATATCTTCCATTAATTGAATTAAATTACTTCTAGATCCTGTTTTGAGAGAAAGTCAAGGAATGAAATAAAGACCTAGCTAGTGAAGATCTGAAATGAATACATCTCTTCTTTGAAGAACCAGATGATGATTTAAATAATCACATTTTATCATGTAAGTGGAGTTGTAATTCAAAGCACGCAACCTGAATCATAACACCATACTGAAGATGTTTTTTTATCTCCTGAGAAGTTGAGATGACCTCTATGGAAGTGTCTTGCACCTCTGAGAATATCTGGGTGCCTTCAATATCTCACTAATGTTCCCAGACAGCCTTTTGCCATTGAGTGCCTTCTAGGGTGGCCATCTCTTATCCTTTCTCCAGCATTGGCTTGGGGATGGTGGGCTTTGTAGTATGCCTTATTTGAAGGTCACCAGACTGGTGAGAAGAATTCTAAGGACTTTATTTGGGGACAGGACCTGCCATATTTGTAGTATGCCATATTTGAAAGGCACCAGATTGGTAAAAAGTATTCCAAGAACTTAATTTGGGGGCAGCAGTTGGAGAAAGATCACGATAACACAAGAATAATACAGCATAGACAAAATACAGCAGTTCTGATAACCAATGTGTTAACAACCAACCCACCTCTCTGAGTATAAGGGATGGTTGTTTGGAGAAGAACCCATGTAATGTATTAGAAATCAATGTGGGAAAGCATGTGTATATATTTTGTAACATTTGTTTAGCTCTCTGCAATGAGTTATGGTTGGAGGTTTCCTCTTGGAAAAGCAGTTTTTCCTTGCTGTTTGCCATTAATCAAAAATAATAATGTGTTTTCCACCAGAAAGACCTCAGTGGCAAAGCTGCAAATAGCCGCTGAAGGATTTTGAGTTTGTTACAAAGGGCTTCAAGGCTGTCAATCTTTTTTTTCCTGCAAACTAGGCACTTATATGGGGGAATGTTCTCCAGAGCCAACCATTTCCTTGCTAGACAACTCTCAAGAGATTTTTAATAAACAAACAAACTGAAATAAAAACACCAAATAGAACAACAAGTTCAAATAGAGATGTTAGAAAAAAATATTCAGGCATTTAGCGTTTGCATTTTAATGAGAATTTACTTAATTGGGACTTTTCAGACTGAAATGTGGTTACCATTCAGTATGTGTCCTTTTTAAAGTTAGGCAATGCAATAGCAATGCTTATAAAATGCATGCATTAGGGAAATACCCACACAAGTATGTACTTCAATAAAAATAACAGTATAAATATGAATTATACTGGGAAAACAGCATGTTATGCAGACATATATTAAACATTGCAGACAACGTGTGTGTAGAGATACTTATATAAATGTATATGCATTTTCATGCAGTCTTTTTAAAAAAAATGATATCAAAGGGTGACAAAATGTACTTAAAATAGGGAAAAATTACAAACTGATAGGAGCTGAAATCAACAGACTTACATGCCCTTAACTTTAAAAGAGCTATGGACACAAAAATCTCCCTCAATAATTTTTGATTAAATTGACCCTCTTAGTAACAAATAAATAAGGATGATCTCAAGACACCCCTCCAAAGATGCTGTGGGCTATGCTTTACCATGTTTCTAGTGATGACTTTTCCAGGATTCTAGGTGACAATTGCTTGCAAACCTTGGTGAGAAGGTATTATTTGAGATCCATTGCAGAAATGGCTTCGGGTCTCTACAAATGTTGATGCCTCAAACTTGCTCACATAGGAAGAAAGGCTACCACAACAAGAATCAGAATGTGCAGATTAAAGATTTAATTTGCTTGTTTCTTTCTTATGTAAGAAAAGTTCTACTTCTGTCTTGAAAACTATACTGAGAGAAAGGTAGTGATAAATTTAATATGGACCCAAATGAAAAACTGTGATATCTCTTAAAGATACAATGCGCATAGAAGGTCATTTGGTGACTTTGTAAAGACCAAAAAAAAAAACCTCCAGAAAATTAGCCAATGTTGACTCTGGAAATAAACTTAAACTCTTCAAGAAACAGAAGAGATGACTCCATAACCTTCTCAGGCCATCTCATTCATCTCCTAAAGTTTAGGATAGATTCTAGAGAGAATTACACAAGATGCATGTGAAAAGGTAATGAGCAGGAGTACAAAATAATTTGCTCTGGTTCTCCCATGTGAATAAATGCTTTCTGTGGCCCTCTAGAGTCTTATTTTGGGCTCCTATGGCCCAATGGTTCTATAGATTTATTTTTTTTTTAATTTTTGTTGACTTGTGCCTAGCCAAGGATACATTTACACAGTAGAATTAATGCAGTTTGACACCACTTTAACTGGCATGACTCTATGCAATGAAATCATGGGACTTGAAGCTTTACCAACTTTAGCCTTCTCTGCCAAACAGTGCTCGTGCTTCACCAAACTGCTGCTCCCAGGATTCCATAGCATTGAGCCATGTGAGTTAAAGTGATGTCAAACTGCACTAATTTAATAGTGTAGATGCACCTGCTTTTATGTTGGTGTGAAGATTCCAAACAGCTTTTCTTCTAGAATCTCCAACAGTTACCATTCAGCCTTTCCAGGAAATCTTGCACAATTCTATACCAGCAACAGTCAGGGATATATATATATATATATATATATATATATATGAAAAAAAATCACCGTAACTACTTCATATCTTTGCAAGGCCCGATAACAGCGACGTACATTTTGACTCAGGATGAGAAACTTGGTTAAATCTGAGGCTCACATTGGAAATCTATAAAGAGCTTGATGGCTGGCCCTGATTTGCACATTGTGGCTGTATGCAGTCAGCATAATTTGCACACTGTTTTCACAAACACAGCGCATGCCAGGCTACTGTTAGTGGGCCTATTCTGCTTATTCTACAAAATTCTGCACTTGCCACTCTCAAAATGCAAAAAAACGCTACCGGCTAATGCAGTTACCCTTCTGGAACCCTTTATTATTCTGCTGATGGTGAAAGTGTGTGTTTATTGGAATAGAGAGACAAAAGCCGAACATCCTTCGGTATGGAGGCTGCTTGTTTTTGTAATGAATATGGTACATTCATTATAGGGTAATGTGGCAAAATTGTCCTCCTATCCCATCCCAAAAGTATTTACTGATATGCCTTGGACTGGGATAATGAAAGTATAATGATAGGTCTTTATAACACATTTGAATTTTGTCTTGGCTCCATTACATTATAGATTTCACCTTTTAGCACTCAGCACCGTGGATCTTTCCCATTGCAAAGCCTTTGTATTTGGCTTGACTTCTATTTTGCTATTTTAATAAGCATATGCTATTCTCTTTAGGAGTAAGAACAATTGCTGCATATAAGACATAGTATACACTACTGGTTGGCCAGAGAAATGCAATAAAACCGGCTGCACCATATTGTAAAAAAGTGTTAACGAGACGCAGACTAATTTTGCTGCCCAAGTTAGAATAGCAAATACCTAGAAAATTAAAAGGCTTAGAACACCAAAACTAGCATCTCTATTTTGTTTCCAGATATAAAAATCTCTGAGCCTCTAGCAGTAAAGATAAAATAATAAGAAATGAGAGAATGAACAATTTGCTGCTCTTTCAAGGTATCTAAAATCTGCAACCTCATTCTGACTAATGGTAGGATTGGACCTAAAAAGCACAGATTTTATACAAATTTGTCTGGAACTTAACCCTCTACCATCCCTCTTTTTCAGCTACATTTGAAGTGTCCCATTTTTTTCTCTCTCCATTCCACTTTTCACCTATATTGGAAAGAAAAGTGGAATAAACATAGAGTAAACAAAAGTAAATAAACCCCACAATGAGAATTTGGCATGCAGGTTTAACCAGGCACATAGAGAGGTTTTTCCCCATGCTAGTTCATGCACCACTATAAACCAGTTCTTCCCCAATTAATTCATTTTTGAACAGTCAAGCACATCATCAGAGCTCACAATAGAGAAAAGTTAGCTAGTTCTTTTCTATGTGATCCAAAATCCCTCCTTGTTCCACACAATCAAGGTATGTTTAGCAAGGGTGCATTCTTTTGCAACTTTCATTAATGTTCTTAATTAGCATGGGATACTTTCCAAGCCTTCAGCCATATCATCTCATTACTTACAATGAACCTGTAGGTCAGCAATAGGGCCAGTGAAAGAAGAGAGCTCAGTGATAGAGCACCTACTCTGAATGCAGAAAGTCCCAGGTTCAGTTCCTGGAAGGTTGCTTCCATTCTGTGTCAATACTGAACTAGAGGGATCAATGGTCTGACTCAGTATAAAAAATGTGCCTCCAAATAGGGCTGGGAAAAACTCCAGCCTGAATCCCTGGAGAGTTGCTGCCATTCATAGTAAATAACCCTGAACAAGATGGCCTAATGATTTGGCTGCATAAGGAAACCCCCTGGTTTCTCATGACTTCAGGTAGTGCAATGCCCTTGCAAAGTCATTGCAGAACTAGATTAGATAAATGAATATAAAGAAATGCAACCCAGTAAGAGCCAACAAGGAAAGGTTGATAGTGCACTGTCCATCTGGACAGCAGATCCGTCTGAAATGGAACTAATCCATCTGTCCAGATTGATACAAAGCTCCAGAATACTCCAGAGTATCCCTCAACTTTATCTAAAGTTGCACAACTTCTTTTTTTGTGCCTTCACATCATTTGTACCCTAAGGTGGACCTTGGCAGAAATTGTTGAGAGAGAGGAGTTGATTTTGCCTTCCTCTGAGGCTGAGAAAGTGTGACTTATTCAATGTCACCCCAGGCCCCTTCCACACAGCTGAATAAAACTCCACACTATCTGATTTGAACTGGAATATATGGCAGTGAGGACTAAGATAACCCAGTTCAAAGCAGATATTGTGGGTTTTTCTGCCTTGATATTCTGGGTTATATGGCTGTGTGGAAAGGCCCCCAGTGAGTTTCCATGGCCAAGTAGTAACTCAAACTCTAATTTCCCAGCATTCAAACCACTTCACCATATTACTCTATGCTTCTGGGGGAAAAATACACAAGGTGAATCTATAAATATTTAGTTAATGTTGCTGCAGTGGCATCCATGCTATCAGTATTGTGATAAGATCATTTCCCTTTCACATTCACAGTAGAATACTACTGCAGGATCTTCTTGTGCTTTTTGTCTTTTTTTTTTTCTTTTTTTTTTTGGTCTTCAAACCAAAGAATCGCACATTGTCATCGCAAATCCCGACATGTCAATATCGCTAATAAAGCGGCAGATTCCCAGCATGCAATAGAATTAAAGCACATTGAACCACCAATTGGAAGTCTTTCTCTCAGAATAAAAGAAAAAGAACCTTCATACCTTACTTGGAAATGGGGGCTTTCTTTTTAGAAGAGTGCAAACTTTTTTTTTGGGGGGGGGGGGGTTGAAACTTCTGACTTTTAAGTTACCATCAGCTCAAACTCATCGAAACAGATCTGACATTCTTCATCTAGATAAAAAAATCATTTTAGGAGGGTAAGCCCATTAGCAGTTTATCATTAGGGAAATGCAATCAAAACAACAATGCTAAATATTGATTTCTCTACAGCTTTATCTTAATGAAGTACACGTTCCTTTAGTAATTTGCTTTTAGAAGTTTCCTCTAAGTTAATGTAGTGTCTGATGTTGCTAAATCTGGAGGGCTGTTGCCACAGATGAAACGCTCTTTGATAACCTAGCCAATCTCTTATCTCTCAGTGTCCAAAGTGGCAATTTGCAAAGAGAACTCTATATGCCATGTAGATTATTCAAACAGATTGGAATGGCAATGTTGTTTTTTAAAGTCTGCATAGCACGCTGCTAAAAAATAAATAAACGCAAAGGTAGGCAACTTCAGCAGGCATGACAATAATTTTCACTCTTATGCCTCCAATGCAGGCAGCAAGAGAGTCATTTGGACCTAAAACCAACCAAAAACTACAAGCTAGGATTGAGTCAAAGTCACTTTCAATTTGAATGTCTGAGCATTTTCAATTGAGGCATTTTTGATTAAATGCAAATTTGCAAGGTCGACTTTTCTTTTATTTTCAGTACGGCTTGGAAGTCCACAAAAAGGAGCGAGTGACAGTTACTAGCAAGACAAAGCTTTGAGAAAAAGACTACATTGTGGAGTGCTAAACACATCTTCCATTGGAAAGATAACATGCAACCGTCTGCAACAAGTTTGGAAATATTCAGAGAATGTGTGCAATGGTGTACTCAGCAAATGAAAGACTGACATTCTCTCCAGATTAGACAATGGCTAATGGCATTGCTGCACTGGAACATCTCCTTAGGCCAGTGGTTCCCAACCTTTGGGCTTCCAGGTGTTTTGGACTTCAGCTCCCACACTTCCTAACAGCTGGCATTATGGCTGGGATTTCTGGGAGTTGAAGTCAAAAACACCTGGAGGTTCAAAGTCTGGGAACCACTGCCTTAGGCGAACTATTCTATGTAGGAGGAATATTGAACTAGATTAAGCAGAGCTAAAGGTAGAGAGTCAGCATGATTTTTTGGGCTTAACCATTAGAATATGACTTTGTAAACCACAATGTGGCCATCCATCCAATCCACTGGTCACCATAGGTCAGATACTCTCAGACCCCCAAAAAACAAATAGTTACTTATTCTTAGGGTTTCCAGAAGCATGACATGAGTTATGCAACAACAAAGTTAAAGGTAGAGAGCCAATACGGTATAGAAAGCTAATATGGTTTAATGGTTTGTATGCTGGACTAGGACTTTGGAAGATTTTTAGATCCCCACAAAGCCATGGAAAATCACACTCTCTCAGCCTAAGAGGGAGGCAATAGCACACCTTTTTGAATATTTTCTCCCAAGAAAGCCATAGAATAGGAAGGAAGAGCTGAATGGAAAGGAACAGAAGAAAAAAAAACATAAAGGTAGCATGGAAATTATTGCTTTAGCTAATGAGATCACAATGTGTTTTTGATTTAAAAAATAGTATCTAAAACTGCAATGTCATGAAATTATGTGTTCATTAAAATATGAATAGACAGGCATCTTATTATAGTCATTGTGGGAGGATAGCTAACCTTTAGGCATGGTGAAGAAGTTAAAACTGAATATTCAGAACAACAAGAAGTTTCTGTTCTACATACAGTAGAGTCTCACTTATCCAAGCTAAACGGGCCGGCAGAAGCTTGGATAAGCGAATAACTTGGATAATAAGGAGGGATTAAGGAAAAGCCTATTAAACATCAAATTAGGTTATGATTTTACAAATTAAGCACCAAAACATCCTGTTATACAACAAATTGGACAGAAAAGGTAGTTCAATATGCAGTAATGTTATGATGTAATTACTGTATTTACGAATTTAGCACCAAAATATCATGATATATTGAAAACATTGACTACAAAAATAGCTTGGATTATCCAGAGGCTTGGATAAGCGAGGCTTGGATTAGTGAGACTCTACTGTAATTTGGATTGTGAAAGCATGGTCCTCACTGCTGAATAAACTTGCCCACTTATAAGAACACAACTCTTTTAGAGTAAACACATTTTCAAAAAGGCTCACTTTAGATGGTTTCTTGTGGGCTTGGTTTTTTAAAGCTTTCCTTCAGTGAAAAAGGCAGTTTAGTGCACTTGCCCCCTCTTTGAAGTTTCTGCTTCATGGCCCACATGGGACTCTGGATTAGGGTGAATGGCTGTACAACTGGCAATTTGAAAACACTACAGCTTGCAAGGAGAGGAATATGTCACAAACAGAACTTGAATGGAGAAAATGATTGTTTGCTCCTGAATATTTTTTAAAAGATCAGTAAAATACTTCAGATTTGCAAACAGCATATTTCTTAACTTGTCACAACATTCACAGTTTTGTGTGTACGTTTTTTTAAACGAAATTCTCGAACAGGTTTACTAGCATAATTTGTCAAATCCAACTGGGACTTCTCAGCATGATGGAGAGCTATTTTTCAAAAGACACAGAGCAAACCAATGTGATCCGAAAGACTCTGGGAACCTGCATAATTAGATAATGCTTAACATGTGTGCCTTCAATGGGCTATCATTTACTTGATGGGATCCATCGGCTCTCAGGCATTTCCATTACGAAGCCAAGTAGCAAGCATTCTGAGCAAATACATCTTATGCTGGAACTTTATCTACATCAACATTTGCTCCAATTATAACTAATTGGACACATATTGCATTTTCATAGCATCTAATTTTCTATTGATTTTAACGGGACTGCTCACATTTGGTTGAATAGAGTGGTATCTGTTATCAGATGCTGTTTAAAAACGCTGAGTACACTCCCCTGGATGGGATTAGGCAGTCAGCAGATGTTTCAAGCCCATTTAATTGTTTGCTTTATCAAATGCCCAAACAGTTGTAGCCGCTAACAGCTTCTTCGGCTTCAAGAGTACCTTGGACCCTTTCACATTACACATTTGTTTTGTTTGTTTATTCAATTTATATCTCACCTTTCTTTTACCAAGGGACCGCGGATGGCTCGGAAAATCAAAATAGCATTTTAGTGAAAGCTATACTCATATATATATATCACAATTCAATCTCAATATAGTCAGCCCTCTATATCCAAGGATTATGCATCCACGAATGCAATTCTCCCTGAATTGCGAATATATATATATATATATATATATATATATATATATCCGAAACCTAAACACTTGTTTTGCCATTTTACATAAGTACGCAGTTTTACTTACTATTTTATATAATTGTACTTGAGCCTCCACAGATATCAGTATCCACAGGGGGTTCTGGAGCCAAACCCCAGCAGATATCAAAGGTCCGGTGTACTAATTAAAATGCACAGTTAAAAACAGTTTTGAAATGCAATTAAAACATAATTAAAAGCACACAAAATAAAAACAGAAGCAGAGTTCTCTGAACACTACTTTGCTCTTCCTTTAAAAAAAAAATCTAAATAGCCCTTCCTACGGTGCAAATCCAAAATTCAATAGGATAGGACTATGGCACTTAAAGTGGAGTCATGGTGCTGTATCTTTGTAGAGTGAAAAGCTCCTAAGTTTCTGAGCAAGAAAGGGAATAAATGAACAAATTAAAGCAAAAATAATGACTACATTTGCATATTATTTGGAATGCACCCTTGAATGTCTATTTATTTATATTTATATGGATGTTTTAGTGGTTATTTATTTTAACTGTAATAGTTTTTATATATTATGTTTTATACTGGTTTGTTCAGTGTCTAATGATGCTAATTGTAAGGCCGCCCGGAGTCCCCCCTCAGGGGTGAGAAGGGCAGGATAGAAATGCTTGTAATAAATAATAATAAATAATAATATATTATTGACTTGTCTTTCACCTGTGATGGTGGAGTTGTGGTGGTGCAGTGGGTTAAACCCTTGTTCCAGCTGAACTGCTGGCCTGAAGGTTGGGTTGCTGACCTGAAGGTTTCTGGTTTGAATCTGCGAGATGGGGAGAGCTCCCATTTGTCAGCTCCAGCTTGCAGGGACGTGAGAGTAGGCTCCCAGCAGGATGGCAATACATCCTGTTGTCCCTTGGGCAACGTCTCTGTAGACAGCCAATTCTCTCACACCAGAAGTGACTTGTAGTATGTTCTCAAGTTGCTTCTGACATGATAAAAAAAGCCTGTGATGTTTCAAAACTTGCCACAGAGAGGAGGGAACGGGCTTGTTCACTGCTGTCTCAGATAGTGGGCCAGGTCTAATGCTTTCAAATCCATTTGATTTTGATTGAACATTAAGAGGAATTTTCCCCAGATTGTTAACCGGGTTAGGAGAGTACATAGTTTTCAAAAGAATATATCACAACAGGAAATAAATTGCTAGTGAAATCAAGTACTTCTTGATTTCACTAACAAAAAGATAGGGTCCATCTACACTGTTGAGTTAATGTAGTTTGACACCACTTTAACTGTCATGGCCTAATGCTAAGGAAATGTGAAGGTTGTAATTTGGTGAGGCACCAACACTCTTTACAGAAGGCTAAAGAACTTGTAGAACTACAACTCCCATGATTCCAGAGCACTGTGCCATGACAAAGTGGTGTCAAACTGCATTAATTCTTCAGTGTAGATGCATCTTCTACATTGTGAGGCCCCTCCCAAGCCTATGACTTGCACATCAGTATTTTGTCCCAACACTTCTTGTGAAATCAAAAGCGGTAAATCCCTCCTTTTTTGCCTCTTTTGCTCTCCATCATAGTAGATGGAGGGCACTAGAGAAATTCTAATTACGACAAGTTAACCCTGAACAGCCACCCCATTAATTCATCTGTGTCTCATCCAGATCTAGAGGTTCATTTCAGAAGCTCTCCTTTTCATAGTGCAATGATTATTAATTGTTTCTGGAGCCCTCTTTTTTGAGTGTAGAGTGCTTTACAGCAATTATCTGCAGTTTTTAAATGTAAATGACTTCCTGCTGATTATATCGGAATGACTTTAAGAAGCCGTGATTTGCCACCTGATGAATTTTTAATCCCATCTTTTAGTTAATTATTAAAATTAATAACAAAATATCTTGGCCCATGAAAAAAAAAGGCTCGCACTTAACCATGCTAACAGTCAGATCCTAAGATATTGCTGTGCTAGGAAATGGGTTCTTAGCATGATGCATAATACTGATGGGGTTAGCAGTGATCGTGTAATAAAACCATTATACAATGTTGTGTGTTAGCTGTGTAAAAGACTGCAGAGACAAACTTGACAACTCTCCAAAATTTTACAGATGAAAAACTCAGAAAAAGGCAGTCAAGATGATAAAAAAAATTAACAGTGAGGAAGATGAGACAATTCAGGAAAAACTGTAGTGGTTTGCTTTTGCCCAAATCTACTGGGGAGAGCAATATTTTACCTCTTCCTCTCCTCTCTACTGACTTAGTTAAAGGTAAAGGTTTTCCTCTAACATTAAGTCTAGTTGTGTCCAACTCTGGGTGTTGGTGTTCATCTCCATTTCTTTTTTAAGTGATTTTTATTAAAGAAAATGTTATTTACATAGGATAAAAGGAAAAGGTGTATTGGGATTGGGTAGTATATAGGGGAAAATTTACAGTATTTATTTATTTACAGTATTTATATTCCGCCCTTCTCACCCCAAAGGGGACTCAGGGCGGATCACATTAAACATATAAGGCAAACATTCAATGCCTTAACATAGAACAAAGACAGAGACAAACGCAGGGCTCCGAGCTGGCCTCGAACTCATGACCTCTTGGTCAGAGTGATTTGTTGCAGCTGGCTGCAGCTGGTTGCTCAACAGCCTGCGCCACAGCCCGGGGAAAAGGGTGGGAAGGGAAGGGAGGTGTGGTAGGGATATGGATAGGGGTGGAAAGGGTGTCCATCTCAATTTCTAAGCCGAAGAGCCAGCGTTGTCCGAAAATGCCTCCAAGGTCATGCGGCTGCATGACTGCATGGAGCACCATTACCTTCCCGCTAAAGCAGTACATATTGATCTCACATTTGCATATTTTTGAACTGCTAGATTGACAGAAACTGGAGCCAACAGTGGGAGCTCACCCCACTTCCCAAATTCAGACTACTGATCTTTCCATCAGCAAGTTAGGCAGCTCAGAGGTTTAACCTGCTGAGCCACCGGGGGAGCCACTGACTTAGCTCTAAGCTAATTACAATACTTTTGCACTATGAATTCAGTTTTTGTAGCAGTTAAAGTAAGCTGAGAAGAGAGGAAGAAAGTGGGAGGAAGACTGAAAAATAGTCATTTCAGAAGCATCACAAAAAGTGGGATGACAAAGAATTAATCCCTACCCAATGTGAACAAATCAAGGATATGTGATAAGATTGTTGAGTCAAGGTGGGTTTCAACATTTTCCTGTTATCAAACTTGTGATGGGCTGCTGGGTATAAGATTTTCTGCAAGCCTCTTTGCTGAAAATGATCAAGATCTCGCATCAAAGTTTTAGCTGATAGAAATGTTTCAGGAGCATAAATCTTGATCAGCATCACAACATGTCCAATGCTCATCCCTTTCAATGGCCAGGGGTAACAGATGTTAGGAATTGTGGGAGTTGAAGTCCAAAACACCTGGAGGACTGAAGTTTGCCCATGCCTGACCTAGACACACTATTGAGTGGTCAATTGCTGTGAGATTATTTTTTCCTCTACATTTTGGATTTTTACTGCAAAATTTTAAAAAATGCACATTTAACATTAGGTAAAAGATAAAGGTTTCCCCTGACGTTAAGTCCAGTCGTGATCGACTCTGGGGGTTGGTGCTCATCTCCATTTCTAAGCCGAAGAGCTGGCGTTGTCCATAGACACCTCCAAGCTCATGTGGCTGGCATGACTGCATGGAGTGCCGTTACCTTCCCACCGGAGCGGTACCTATTGGTCTACTCACATTGGCATGTTTTTGTACTGCTAGGTTGGCAGGAACTGGGGCTAACAGCGGGCGCTCATTCCACTCCCGGGATTTGAACCTGGGACCTTTTGGTCCACAAGTTCAGCAGCTCAGTGCTTTAACACACTGTGCCACCAGGGGCCCCTACATTTAACATTATGTGTACTGAAAACCCAACATTTCCACTCAAAAAGTAGAGTATTTTGGCAGACTAGGGTCAGGAGGAATGGCACAGCTTTCGAATTATAACCTTAATAGAATTTTCCTTCAGTTCCCAATTTTCTAGCATTGCACATACATTTGCAATTCTAGCATTGGATTAAGCAAACAATCCAATGAAAACATTAATTTAAAATATTTTTAAAATTAAAAACATTGTAAAAAAAGAAAGGACACACCTTTTATTAAAAAAATATTTTACAACTTTAAAAAAGATTTTCCTGTTCTGATTCCACATTGGTTTGTGAGACTTTTGCAGGGACTGAAATTTGTACATTTTTTCCTGTGCATTTCCCCAAATTTACACATTTTCCCCAAACTCTTTGATATTTTTAAAATAAAACTATTCCTTGACATTAACTAAAACCCAAATAAACAATGTTTTTTATGAGCCTGGTTTACACCACTATACTGATATATCTGTAATGCTACAACTCTATCTGGATTTCCTTTTGGAGCCTTTTAATGTGCATGCGCTCCAATCAGAACTGCCATTATGACCCAGTTACAAGGCTACTTTGAATCACATCGTTTTGTCTGCATGTGCTACAAGTATGCACTGTTGTTTTCGTTGTTGTTTTTTTAACTCACTAATTTTGGTGATACCAAGCCTAGTGATACCAGTAACTGTCCCTGTTAAACGAATTGAAGTAGCCACCTCAGATACCAGATAATAAGGAGCATTCATCAATAAAGCCCTATGAAATTCATGGAATCACTTGAAATTGACAGGTAATTTGACGGCATATACATATACAAACTGCATAGGATGGAAAACAATTGATCAAAGGTCAAGGAGACTTTTAACATTGTCCCACCTTACCTTTTATTAACTGTATGAGGGAAGATTTTGCCTTATATCAAGAAATGTTAATGTTTTTTTCATGTAGACAAATGAGGGGAAAATGGCCCTTACAAAGAAGAATAAATGAGTGGGAAGAAGGTCTGTAAACTTTCCTTGATCTGCTGATCTTGTTCTGCAAATGCCCACTTATTCCTAGCTTTTTGCCCCACTCTGAAACTATGTCTACACAAAGAGCAGAAATAGCCATGCTGGCCGCAAAGTCCATGTCAATCTGCTATCTTTATAAGAACAACCAAATGGATACCAAAGTGCATGGAAGCTTTCCAGCAACCTTATTAGATCTGCTGGAATCGCTATACATCGTGGTGAATCTGCTGGTGCCTGTCAGGGTGTGTGGTGAACCCTTTGCATTGCCTGGCTTACTTATAGTTGTAGCATTATAGCACCGGCTGCCCGGCTTTTCCCCATTGATTCAATACAAGATGGGAAGCTTTCTGTGTTGCTCCCGTGATGGCATGACGAGTTTGTGTATACTTTTACAATGAAGTTCTGCCAAAAGTAGCGCTGTGTTATGGGATGGGAGCCAGTGGGCTCCATTGCAAAAGTATAGAAGAATGGGTTCGTGTCACTAAAAAGTGCCCCGTCTGATGAGATTGATGATCTCTTCATCCATAGACATCCTGCCCCTCCATTTCTCCTTCCCAAATCATCTTGCTGAACTGTGTACTGCCTTTACAAACACAGAGATTGACACAGAAAATTGCAAGATAATATGCATTTGTAACAACAAGGATTGTTTCCTTGACTCCAGTCCTTTAAACTGACAATTTTTCAACTACCAGGAACTGAACCTAGAATGTAGTACACCTAAAATCCATAGGTTTAGGACCCTTTTAGAGAAGAAAGGTGCTCACACTAGGGATTCCTCTTTGCATGCAAATCAAAGTGCAAATGGGTATAATTTCATTTCATTTCAGTTTGGACTCCCTGAATACATCACACATCGTTAAAGATTTTCCCTGAGCAATGCTCATTAATTTCACTGGGGATTCTCCACAAATAGAACCTGCTGCACTGTTTTACCTCTATATCAACCCAGAAAGCCCATGCAAATCAAAGGGGAGCTTTGCTTTTAACTTCATTATTATATGTTTTGCTTAAGGACAAATGTCTGGAAGAGAGAGAGAGAGAATTCAGAGTTGATTTTTTCATGCTGACTCAGCCGAGCTCCACAACGAGAAGAGCTCAGACTCATCCCATAACTTCTGAATCTGTTCAAAAGGCATATTATTCTTCAACGCTGATAAAACTTTAATACCAAGATGCTCAGCTTTTTAATAAACGTGTCAACAAAAGAGCAAAGCAAATTGATGGGGGCCTTCCCAAGGAATAAATTCCCTTTCAAACAGTCCCAAGAAATGCAGTGCATGGAGCAGAGAGCAGCGTGGCTTATGATTCTGCTGGTCTTTGCAAAAGAAAAAGCAAAAAAGAAGCGCTGTGTGCCTTCAAGCCATTTCCAACTTATGGCAACCCTAGAGTGAATCTATCATTGGGTTTTCTTGGCAAGAATTCTTCAGAAGGGGTTTTGCCTTTACTTTCTTCTGAAGATGGGAATTTGCGTGACTGGGTAAAGAATAGAGCTCTAATTTCCAATCTTCAAATTACTGCATCACTTTAAAAAGGGGGAAAGGGGCGACTAATTTCTGCTCTAATACCCTGGATACAATGTCCACCTCCCTTTAAAATACAAATATTTCAGTTTGCAACTTCACTGGGAATATCAGAACCCTAGGAAAGAGCAGACCCATCTGAACTGCTTTGTTATTGGGTGCTTTCAAGTCATTTCTAACTTATGGCAATCTGAGGGGGAAACTACACTCACACAATCTAGGGTATCTGCTCCAGAGATGTCCCTGTCCTGATGCAGCCCAAGATTGTTTTTGGAACCTTTGTGTGCCCAGACAGTTGTCTGTTTTGAGGGCACATTGGGGCTGCCACCATTGCATCACTGACCACAAGCAGCTCCCTGGCAAAGACTTGCTGTCTGACTTCACCAGAAAGTCTCTGCCAGCGAGCTGCTTGAGGCCAGCAATACGACAGGGGGTCCATTGGACATATGGACAGTAGACTGGACCAGGGCCAGACCAATCCAGCAGTCCACAGCTTTAAATCTCTGAACCAAATCCCATTTCCTCTTGAACCAAATCAATGGCTGAATGTAGTTCTGCTGCAAATCCAACCATGCATCATGGAGCAGCTGAGAGGTGAGAACACACTACTTGACCCGTGTAGATACAGCCAAGGATAGAATGCCTTGTTAAGATTAGTTCAGAGGTTTGTTTTGCCTTGCTCCAATGTTTAGTAAATATGACTTACCCAACGTCACATAGTGGGTTTTCATTGTTGAATAGGGAATTGAACCCTGGTCTGCTAGAGCCGTAGTGCAAAACGTAAGCCATTACATCATGCTGGCTCTCTCTTGAAATGCTAGTTCTCATTAAATAGACATGTGGAATTCTATCCTTGCCTGAATAGCCACCCACACAATTTTGTTAATGTTTAGTAGACAACCTAAATACAAAGCGGGACATCTCATGATGGAATTGCTTCCATCAGTGGAATCATAAAGGGAACAATGTCTTCTCCCAACTGCAGCCAACTCCACTTAAACAAGAGCAACAAAAACTAGTTTGGAGGTCTGGGAACCCATCCAGAGTCGGTTTTCATGCAGTGCAGAGAGCTGCAGGGAGCAGGAGGAGAGGGGAGAAAGTTACATTGTGCTTGGGCTGCAGCACCAGTGCCATGCTGGATTTTAGCTACTGTCAGCAAGGGCTGTTGTAAAATACACATTCCATTTTCAATGTGACCAGAGGAGGGCAACTAAAGTGGTCAAAGGTTGGGTAGCCAAGCCCTATGAGAAGCAGCTTAGGGAGCTGGGTATGTTTAGTTCGGAGAAGGGAAATTTAAGGGGGAAACTATTGCCATGTTTAAATTTTTGGAAGCATGTCATTTTGAGAAGAGTGCAAACTTGTTTTCTGCTGCTCCAGAGACTAGGACATGGAACAATAGACGCAAATTCCAGAAAGCGAGATTCCATCTAAATACTATATGAGAAGAATATTCTCATATTAAAAAGAATATTCTCATATTAAATACTATATGAGAAGAATATTCTCATATATTGGAACACTGCCTCAGAAGGTAGCAAAGTCACTCACACTTGCAGCCATCAGCACACATTGACTGTTGTATTTCACACTGCAATATTTTGCTAGTGGTTCTATTTGCCCTTTTCTACCTACAGTATTTCCATCTTCCCATTTCTTCCTTCTGATGTATTCTGAGGTCCCATCTACACTGTGATAGAATGTTGTTTGAAACTACATTGAACAGCATTCGATGAATCTCCACCAATCATTTAATGCAGTTCTGAAGTGCATTACATGGCAGTGTAGATGGGGTCTAGGATTTCCATGAGCCACTCAACTCTCTCTACAGCCTGGCTTGGACACCATTGCTTATAGATGAGTTTCTGCCTATTATGTGCAGAGCAGCTCTGTGTAAGAGAAAGAGAGCCACTTCTTTCACCCTACAGCACAGCATATGCATTTTTGTTCCCTGCAGAGCTGAGAGGGAATGTAACCTATAAATCTCCAAGCTGGCAAATGTTTGCTCACTTGACAAGAGAATTCCCTTCTCCAAATGCTTCAGCACAAGTTAGCCAATCATGCAAGACACACCCAAAGACTGCTGGCATCTCCGCTTCTCTCAACGGAGCTCAAAATATTATTCAAATGTGAGCAGCTGATGCTGAACAGCTGAAACTAAGGCTGTGTTATCCAGATTCAAAGTAGGATGGACATGCCATACACATCAAAGTGTGACAGTCTCTTAAATATTTAAAACTCAGGCATCAACTGGAAATTTTGAAATTGTCAAGCTTTGGGGTATCATAAGAGCGAAGTGTGATTTAAAGTAAGCATTATATTATTTCGTAACTTTATCATTTTGTGCGGGAAGGATCACCTTTTATTGGTTTCCCTCTTTAATCAGAACACAGGAGCCCATCTTGAAACAGCTCAGAACATTAGCTTTTGCAATTTAGTATTATTAACACTGACAGTCAGGAATTCTTCCAAGCCCTACCTGACAATATCAGGGATAGAGCCAATGACATTCTATGATTAACATGGTTGTAGATTTCATACACTCCAGCATTTCACAGATGAAAACCAGAACATGTGTGGACAACAACATCAAGTGTTGTCAAAATAGCAAAAATTATGACTGAGGAAAGAACACACAGGTTAGGAGAAGCTGCAGCAGGTTGCTTTTTCCAGAGTCTTCAGGGAAATGTCCCCAATGGCACAGTGGATTAAACTGCTGAACTTGCTGACTGAAAGATGGGTGGTTCAAATCCAGGGAGCGGGGTGAGCTCCTGCTGTTAGCTCCAGCTTCTGCCAACCTAGCAGTTCGAAAACATGCAAATGTGAGTAGATCAATAGGTACTGCTTCAGCATGAGGGTAACAGTGCTCCATGCAGTGATTCCGGCCACATGACCTTGGAGGTGTCTACGGACAACCCCGGCTCTTTGGCTTAGAAATGGAGATGAGCCCCAAGCCACAGAGTCGGACACGGCTAGACTTAGTATCAGGGGAAACCTTTACTATTACCTTACATGAAAATGCAAGATTCCACCCTTTCATCTCCTCTCTTCCTTTGGCTGAGTCAATAGAGTGCTGTTGCAGTTTGAATTCAGTTTGTAGGAACTGAAATAAGTTCATGATGAAAGCAGGGAAAGTGGGAGAAGAAAAGAAAACTGGGACATACAAAAAAAATGGGGCAGAAGGTTAATCGAGACCATCTCATCCAAATTGGGAAAATGAAAAGGTATGGATTAGGTACAACTCTCCATGACAACTCCTGTTTTTATTTTATTCTGCCAGTTCTATTTTTTTACATATAGGAAAGGAAACAGACTCAAGTCTCAGCAGAGTCTGGAAACAACTAACTCAAAACTGATTTATCACCCATAATTCATTTTTTCCCCTCACAATGAATTTAAAATTAAGCACTTAATGATTAAATGCCAACTGCATTATTTTTGGGTTGCAACTGATGTTCCTCGCTCCTCTAATTTGTTAATGGTCATTTCAGTAATTTAAATTATTGTTTAATATGATGGATTAAGTACTATGTTTCAAACAGGGTTTTCCGAAACATATCCATATCAATGAATTCACCTTATTTGTTATCCCTTGTTCTTAACCACTTCCCATCAAGATTATCCAGAGACTAAAATATTCAGCATAACTAAGTATTTGCTCAGGTAATATTTCCCACCGATGATGTTGTATTACGTGTAGTCCAAAAAAACCTGTAAAATATCCCACATTCTTGAGGTCGTGTTGGGGATGTGTTTTTCGATGTTTTTAAACAATATGCACAAGTATAACTTATGCTAAAATTGACTAGTGAGACTTTCAAAATCAATTTGTGATTAGAAATGAGCTGAAAGGGAGGGCAAAAGTATTATTACCTACTGCAGGCACAATGGAAATAAGAACACAAATGAGAGTGCAAAATGACTGAGATTTAATGTATTTTGACTTCCTGTACCTAAAAGGTAAGTGTGGCATGGGAAGATAGGGAACAGCAGCAATTTCTCCCTATATATGGGGATGTATTTCTCCATCATACATCATCACACACACATCATGCCAATTGGTTGCGATTGCAGATGGTAAAACATCAAAACATCTGGGCAACATCCTTGCAGATGGCCAATTCTCTCACACCAGAAGCGACTTGCAGTTTCTCAAATCACTCCTGACACAAAAAAGCCTTCTCTGCCAAAGATGCTGGTTCTTCACAAAAAAGCCTTCTCCGCCAAAGATGCTTCACAAAATTACAAATCCCATGGTTCCATAGCATCAAGCCATCACATTTTACATGGGTGTTAAATTACATTAATTCTGCAGTGTAGAGCCAACCTAGCATATTTGGTTTAGCAACGGCTCTACAAATAATCTGCCAGATGATTTGGAGATGCCACATAATTGATCTGGGTGGAATCTACATTCAGAGCATATGTTTTCCCCCAGAAATCTTGATTTCAGCAAAGGAGATGCTTTTCCAGCAATCAGAAAATTTGCGAAGCTTATTGGAGGCAGAACTAACACCAAGACAACCAGTTTGATGTGGAAAATTAACATGAGCATCTCACATATTGTGAAGTCAAGACTATCGGTCTTTTCACCTGAATGTGATAGGTGGAACTAGTCTTGGAAATGCAATCATGTCATTACATATCATGCATCGATGCCTGAAAAAAAGCTTCAAGGGTGAATTTAAGGAAGCTAGGGTGAGTCACCATTTATACATAAATTTGCAACATTACAAAATCAGTCAGGTCGAGAGGAAAAGTCCATTCTGTCAATCAGCCATGTGCCTCACCGTGGGATTAAGCTCTTTAAATGAAACCTCTTTTTATCAGCTTCACAAAGAACCCGAATCCTACAATCATACTGACACACGCACAAAAGCCTGCTTAAAATGTGCAGATCTCCCTCTTGACCGAGAAATGCTCTAACTAACTTTGCTCAAATTATGTTTTCAATGACTGCAAAATTTCTCAAGTGCATTTCGCTTCTTCAAGCACATTCATGAGTGAAAATTTTCTTCAGTTGAAACTGGATTACAATTCTCACCCAAACAACTTGTCCAATTACAGACAGTATTTCTTTCTTTCTCAGCCATTGACTGATACTAAACACTCATGATGATGAGAGTCAGGGGAAGATATACACCATTTGACAAATCAAGCAAAGTTTGACTTTTTGAAAGTGCCCGAGGGGTTCTGTAGAACCTCTCAGAAAAACAAGTTGTTGGGATTATAACAATGTGTTAAGATTTCCTCAGATGATACAATCGAGTGGAATCTCTGGGTTCAGAGAATTTATTTATTTGTGAGAGCCCCCTAGCATAGTGGTTTACGTGTTGAACTGGGATCCCAGGACACCAGGGTTGGAATCCCTGCTCAGACATGAAACCGTGCTGGATAAGATTGAGAAAGGCACACACTCTCTGCCTAAGAGAAAGGTGATAGAAAACCTCCTTTGAATAAATCTTCTCCAGAAAACCCAAGGATGGGGTCGTTGGAAGTCTGAACGCTAAAGCACAATAAACAAAATAAGCATTATACACCCACATTTCTACCAGTGCGGCTTGCAAATTAAAATTTGGATAAAATGTTCAAGTAGTACATAGTGGACATCCAGGGCTTTTTGTTTCCCAAGGTAGCAAATATAAATCCCTCTCATCCCATGAGAGAAAATATAAAAGACATTCTAAGACATTGCAATGGTCTTCCAATAGCTAATGTTTGAGGTAAACATCTTCTCCCTCCCTAATCATAAGTCTAGAAAGAACACAGGAGGGAATTTAAGAATAAATACCCTAAAGATTGAAATCCTATCTGATTTTGGGAGAGAACAGGGTCAACCTTGATCAGTGCTTGGATGGGAGACTGCTGACAAATGCTGCGGGCTGTAGACTATATTTCAGAGAAAGCACCTGGTAAACCCACTGAGTATTCCTTGTCTTAAAAACCACTGTGGAATTGATGTGGTCACCATTAAATCTACAGGCACATACAAATACCTTTCCCCCCACAGTGACCAGCCAAATGGTACTAAAAGGGGTTGTTGTAGGTTTTCATGTTCCAGAAGCATTCTCTCCTGATGTTCCACCCACATCTGTGGCAGGCATCCTCAGAGGTTGTGAGGTATATTGGAAAAACTAAGCAAGGAAGGTTTATATATCTGTAGAAGGTCCAGGGTGGGAGAAAGGGCTCTTGTCTGTTGGAGGCCAGTGTGAATATTGAAATTAATCACCTTGATTACCATTAATGGCCTTGCCAGCTACTTTGGGTTTCTAAAAAGCCCCAAAGCAAACATGGTTGCAACAGTGCTTCCTCATTTATTTATTTTTTTCGTGTCAGGAGCAACCGGAGTTGCTTCTGGAGAGAATTGGCTGTCTGCAAGGACGTTGCCCAGGGGACGCCCAGATGTTTTGATGTTTTACCATCCTTTTGGGAGGCTTCTCTCATGTCCCCACATGGAGCTGGAGCTGATAGAGGGAGCTCATCCACGCTCTCCCCGGGTGGGATTCGAACCTGGCAGCTTTTAGGTCAGCAACCCAACCTTCAAGTCACGAGGCTTTTATCCCCTAGGCCACCGGAGGCTCCTATAGCGCTTCCTCATTACCCCCTAGTACTTGGGATTCAGTGGCATATAACCACAAAAGCCTTCCCATTTCCCTTAAAAATTCTGCAATAATTGTAATTACATATACACTGAATATAGCTCTATATAACATAAGATAGGACAAGGATGTACACAATTTAATGAGTGCTGCCTCTTCCCTCTCTCCACCCGCCATTTTCCCCACCTCGCTTTCGGTGCCTTGCTCTTTCGAAAGAGCATGCCTCTCACTTTTAGCTCCAACTGAAGAAGTTAAAAAAAGAATGGTGGGTCATCCTGCGGCTCCAGAGGAGAACGTGTGACTTTCACAATCAGGCTCTGGTGTCCTGTCCTTTTGGAAGCGAACTTTATTCTCGGTTGCTATTAGCTCACTGGATTCCTCAGTCCGCAAAATGCCTCCCTGGATGTGCCTATGTAAGGCCTTTGCAGGAGTGGCTACCATCCCCACAGCTGTTTGGTCACCGATCACATTGCACTTCGACAACGCTTGGTTATCAAGAGGCCGCTTCGCTCGTCCTGATTGCCCAGATGCCTCGCGAGTCCAGTTTCACCAGAAGGGCAGCTGAGAATGAGGACTATTTATATCAGCTGTTCCCCAGTCCCCTCTGGAATCATTGGAGGGTCTCTCGGGGCTTTTTTAGATAGGGAGAAGCACTCTGCCAGATACTGGCCATATCTGGGCATAAGAGAGCCTCTCGCAAACCCAGCGGAGAGGTTTTTTTAATTTATTTTCAACAACTTCCTGTCATTTGGTTGCCTTGTACATCAACTACAGTAGAGTCTCACTTATCCAACATAAAAGGGCCGGCAGAATGTTGGATAAGCGAATATGTTGGATAATAAGGAGAGATTAAGGAGAAGCCTATTGAACATCAAATTAGGTTATGATTTTACAAATTAAGCACCAAAACATCATGTTATACAACAAATTTGACAGAAAAAGTAGTTCAATACGCAGTAATACTATGTAGTAATTACTGTATTTACGAATTTAGCACCAAAATATCATGATGTATTGAAAACATTGACTACAAAAATGCGTTGGATAATCCAGAACGTTGGATAAGTGAGACTCTACTGTATATAGAAATTAAGAGAGAGATGTATAAAAATATATGCAATTCCACTTTTCTGTTCTGCTATTAAGAACACTTTCACCCCTAAAAGAGGAGGAGGAGGAAAAAGGTGCAAACAAAGAAAAAGAAAAATCCACCTTTCCTGCCACTTGTTTTAAAATGAATAATAATAATAATAATAATAATAATAATAATAATAATAATAATAATAAAAAAATTTATTTATACCCCGCCACCATCTCCCCAACGGGGACTCGGGGCGGCTTACATGGGGCCATGAATGCTTCTCTTCATCTATTTAAATAAACTCTATTAAAACTAATGGTTTGTCCTATTTAAAGAATACTCCTGGGCAGTTGGATTCTGATTTGACAGAAGAAAGGTTTGAGTGCAGTACTGTGTATGTTGTGTGTATTTTAATATGTATTGACAACCTTCCTGAAAATGTTAAATAAATACACAAATGTTGCCTGTGAATCTCCCTCCACACAAATCAGGATGAAATTGGCTGGCGTGTATTAGCTTACGATATCTTCATTCGCACCAACTCAACTTTTGTAGATGTAAATGATGATACTGAACTCTGAAAGCGAGGATTTGGGTAAAGAGAGCTTGCCATAATATGTGAAAACCTTTCAGCTGAAAGGAAGATCTAAGGCTCGATAAAAATAAGATATGGATTTAAATGCATCTCTGTCCGGAACATCCAATCCGGCTGCATGCTGTAAACTGCGAGATCCTGCATTATACCATTAGCCTGGCTTTCAGAATGACATGGGATGAAAAATAGGCCCATTGTATTGTGAACAAGCGGGAAAAAAGAGATTTTGTACATGTGGTCACACTGCATCCTGCTGACCAACGTAACTAACAAAGGAGTTAATTCTTCATGCACTGATAATTCACCTGCCTTGCAAAAGTTTACCACTACCTTTTGGATTCCCTTCCTTCATCACGAAAAGTGATGGTGTTTGTATGTAGAAACATAAAAACATGCTTACTCATAGGACAACCCATATCACTGCCATTTTTTTTTCAACTCAGAAAAAGGAGGAAGAATGCAGAATTCTGTTGAGTCAGAATTAAATAATTTGAATATGGTGACAATCTTTCAAACTGAGTCAGATCTCCACCTGACATTGCTTCAATTTTGTAAAAACTCATTCACAGCTTAAAATTAATACGCGGGAGAAGATTCAGTATATCTATTTTTCAAACCTTGCTTTCATTTTTATCTCCCTCGTAAGTGTCCCAAACATGGAATGTTACTTTTCAAAAGGTTGAAAGTAACAGGGAAGGATTCAAATATTCTTAACAACAGAGAATTAAAAATGAAATGTACGATGGCTCAAATGATCATATTGCATATCACATCACCTGTTCATTTACACCTTGCGATTATAAATTTTTACTCATTTACACAATTTGGGATTGGAAACAAATATAAATTTGCTGGGTTCATGTTTCTGTTGGTGAAATACCCATTCCCAATCTCCTGCAATTGGTAATGTAAGAGAGTTTGTGACCCATCTTGCTGCAAGAATGTCTACATATACAAACCTTGAAATGTCTAAGAAGACATGTTTAAAAGGTGGCTATTTGGAGGAAAATGTAGGGGACAAGCACAAATTTCCATTCCAAAAGAATGAAAATTCTTGCAAACTGGTAGAGGATAAAGGACTGAAAGAGATGGTTGGTGGAATTCTGAGACATGCAAGGAGGCTGAGAGATTTCTCACCTCTCCAGTTACACGCATTCATAGAATTTGCTCATCAACACATCCTGTAACATGTGTCACTGTCCATATGTTGTTTTATAGATCTGGCCCAGGTTTAGGCCAGTCATGTACATGCGGGTTTATAGTGAGATAAGGAGAGATTAAATGTTCTGAACATTTAAGCATGTTACCTCAATGCATTTTATTAGAACTGAATCTCACATGTGGCCACAAGTCATTCAGAGCTGTGCTGCGCTTGTGATTCGATGGACCAAATCTCTGCACATTTTGCTGGAACTGGCAGCTCTGTGTTCCCAGTTTAATAACATAGAACCATCACAATGGAAAGCTGGAGCCTTGACATTACCTGCCAACAATAAACTTAGTAACAGACACAATATTTAATCTCCAGTAAGGAGAGATTCTCTGTTTAAAGTATGCTAATTATTCTGAGTTTGCAATGATATGTATAAATTAGCATATGCAAATTTTGTATATATTATTTATGTATTTTTTCTTGGTCTGGCAATATATGTGTACCCAACTGGCCATGGTAAAAGGTAAATTACTCTTGTAAATGATTCTGGAACACAGAGGTGTATCAAACAAGGACATTGCACCAGTGAAAATTACTCTAAGTACTCATGTATAAGCTTAGAAATTTTAGTCAAAAATCAACCTAAAAAAACATGAGTTTTTTTGAGGTAATGTGAATATTGTACCTTAATTCTTATCAAAAAACAAACTAGATCCACTTTGAGTAAAGTGGCAAAGTGGGCCCCAAAACCTGCCCACAACTTATACATTAAGTCAATCTGTACATGAGTTATGTACAGTAGTTCCACTTGGGGTATCTAGTTTTTTCAAACACCTACCACATCTGCTATAAACTTGGATGCTGTTCCAAGAGAATAATGACTATGGCACACCAGACAATTGAAAATGAAGTATTTTTCCCCTTGGATCAAGTTGGATCAAGACCACTATGAGATACAACTCAGAAGTCCAATTGCTATTTTCAATAAAAGGAGAGCTGCTGATCCAATCAGATTAGTAAAAGTGTTTTCTTACCATTCTACTCTAGTTTTGTCTAGATAAATTAAAATTTATCTAGATAGCAACAATTTTGTTTTGACCATTCTCTCTATTCTTCATTTTTAATTCCGTCTCCTTTAATCTTGGGATAAGCACAATAATTTTAAAGCTGCTTAAAAACATAAAATAATAAGACCCTAAAAATTTTCCCCTCTCTCTCACACAGACACACATACACATTTCAATTATCAATTATCATTTCGTTTTAAAAATAGGCATCTACAACAACATGATGTCCATTCACATCATATAATTATTGCATTATTCAGCTTTAACTGCCATTGTTCCGTCATATGAAATTGTGGGGTTTGTAGTTTTGTGAGCCATTAGGCCACTCTAGTTGAAAATCCATAAGCCCCTTGCCTACACTCCAACTCTCTGGATACCATAGGATGTTTTTAAAGTGGAATCTAGCATTATAGTTGTGTAGTGTGAATGGGCTCTTGGTCGCACAGGCATCACTTTATCAGATTACCCAGTTGAGATTTCACACCTGCGCCCATTTTTAAAACTTTATTTCTATTTTGAAATACACACCCTGTCTTTCTCTTAAACAAGTCCGAGATGGCTAACAAAAATAGTGGAAGAATTAAAATTATGCCATAAATGAACAACTTAATAGTAAAAACAATAGAATAGCAGCAAGACACAATAGTGAAAGCTGCTTACACTCTTTTAGGTAACTCCTGGAAGATGAAGATAGATGGCTCAGAGGCAGGAGCATATGTTTGGCAGTTGGTATATAACATGCCTCCCTTGGTCAGATACAATATCTAGTATCTCCAGCAACAGATGACATTAAAGAGAACTTGAAGAACCCTTTCGTGCTTCAAGGAAGAACATAGAGGAGGCTAAATTGTGAATGTTAGACTAGGTTTTGGGAGACCAGAATTTTAATTCTGGCCCCTCAGCTAAAAAAAAAAAAAAAACCATTGGGTAATCTTGGACAAGACGCAACCTCTCAGCCTTAGAAGACGCTGGTAAACCGCCTCTGGATGAATCTTGCCAAAAAAAAAACCCACCTAGGAATATTACTGCATGCAAGCTGCTATCCCGCAGCATTCCTGAGATGCAGAATAATGGCTAATTTCCATCATGATGATGGTGCAGTGGGTTAAACCCTTGTACCAGCTGGACTGCTGACCTGAAGGTTCACTTGCTGACCTGAAGGTTGCCAGTTTGAATCCACGAGATGGAGTGAGCTCTCGTCTGTCAGCGCTAGCTTGCGGGGACATGAGAGAAGCCTCACATCAGGATGGTAACACATCCGGGCATCCCCTGGGCAACGTCTCTAGACAGCCAATTCTCTCACACCAGAAGTGACTTGCAGTATTGTCTCAAGTGGTTTCTGACATGATAAAAAATAATAATGATGGGCGACATTGTATAGCATTGCATGATCATAATGCTTTCATAGTGTGAAGCTGTACTTCCAGGTGGATGGCATAACTCTCCCTTTGCTTGTTTTTGTCTTTCTCCTTTTTCTGTTAAGAGAGGGGAGAGAAGCAGATGCCCCTACAAATAGTACTATGGTTCTGGACGACCAAAACCATAGATGCTTTTGATGGGCTTTGCCTGTCAATAGTCCCAGGCAGCTTCATCACAGGGAAGAGATATACAAGCAATAGGTATTTCACAATATCGTCCAATAGTAATATTGCCTGCTACTGTGCCTGTTTGCTATCTCCATGTAATAAAGTCCTAGGATAGGCTGAAATTGACTTGAAGGCACACAACAACAAAGGCAACTTCCAACATCCTCCTCTATTCTCAAATTCTTTAGCAGTAAAGCCATTGACTTTGGTGCTGCAGTGTTGCACAAATTGCTTGCAACCACTGAGAACACATAGGCATTCGATAAATAATGCATTTTCCTGTCAACATGGCAGGTGTAGTTCTCTTTTGCTCATGCCTCATTCTGTATAAACTATTTAGGGGAAAGTATGCATTTTTTTTGTTTTCCGTTTGCAGTTGCTGATGTTGATGGTGGTAATGCAGAATGTAGTGGTGACATTATGACAATACTTTTTTTTAAAATAGATGTTCAAATGAGAAAAGGAAAGACTAGAGGTGCAGCTCCCAATTTTGATCAGTAAACATGCATAGATAGTAAATTTTCATTTAGATCACAAGAATCTATAGATCAGGATAGAAAATATTATGGAATATGGCCCTGCAGCCCGGAAAACCAACAGCAACCCAAAAGATATTATGCAGGAGTCAACTGAAATATTTTCATATTTGCAATTCCTTTCTAATAGGAAAGAATTAATTGACATAGGGAGGAAAAAATATGGAAGGAAAACATAAAATAGGAAAAAAAGAGGAAAAGAAATAAATGTTTCCTATTGAGAGCAAAATAAAAGTTAAAATGCAATCAATGCAGAAGGAAACAGGAGGACAGGTGGAGAATGGAAATGGCCAACTTTTCTGATAGACAAAAAAGTATGTAGATAATTTGCTAAAGTGGTTAAACCTTTGAAACAAAACCAAAATAATTATTATAAAATATGTTAGTAAGTTTAAATTAAAAGGTCTTTTAATATTTTAAAACATGACCTTGTTTTTGGCTTTATCTTCTCAAATTACACTGTCTACCCATCCCTGTTGCCACTTTTTTGGGTTCCATTATTTTCATCTATTTATTTAGCATCACATATTTTCCTCCAAGATTGGGGAGAAAAGCATCTAACATCACATTAAAAGCTAACCGCATATACAATTATAAACGAAATCAAAACAGTATTGAAAACACTCCAAAAGGCCACCAAACAATAAAATATCTATTTTTATTCTGTTCATTTTTAATGCTTCTCTAAATAAAAATGCCTTTGCTTTCCCTCCCAAAATAGAATAACTATATGATAGATCTACTTTAATATGTTTGCCAAACTGAAAAATAATGGTTGCAAAGAGTGTTAGAACCTGGTACACTGTATTCATTTTAAGCAGAATTAAGAAAGAAATAGGTAATTTTTGTTCAGTTTAACTGGTCTTACTACCACCTCGCCCCTGGCTTTCCACCAAGATATGATACAATCCAACTTTATTTAATAAAAGTCAAAATTTCACATCCAGAAATAATAACATGTGTCATATTTAAAAAAGAAAAACTTTTTAAAGAAAAATTGGTTTCTGGTGTTTGGATTTCTCATTATATTTATCTCATCAGCTAAAATATAGGTATAGATATAGATATATATTCGGCTTTCTCCTGATATAGAGAAGATTGAAATTAGCTAACCCAGGCATGGGCAAACTTGGTTCCTCCAGGTGTTTTGGACTTCAACTCCCACAATTCCTAACAGCCTACCGGCTGTTAGGAATTGTGGGAGTTGAAGTCCAAAACACCTGGAGGAACCAAGTTTGCCCATGCCTGATCTAACATGTATAGGTAAAGGTAAAGGTTTTCCCCTGACGTTAGGTCCAGTTGTGACCAACTCTGGGGGTTGGTGCTCATCTCCATTTCTAAGCCAAAGAGGTGGCATTGTCCATAGACACCTCCAAGGTCATGTGGCCAGCATGACTGCATGGAGCGCCATTACCTTCCTGCCGGAATTGTGCCTATTTATCTACTCACATTTGCATGTTTTCGAACTGCTAGGTTGGCAGGAGCTAACCTGTATACAGCCTTACCAAGTGGTTCTACATCCATTCTGAAAAACCAGAAGGAATGGTTTTCATTACATTCTGAATGCTAAAAAACAAATGGAATCATGTGGACTTCTGCTGCAATGTCCTAAGTTGAGTAGCTTGAGGATAATGTTCAGAACATTAGGGATGAAACATTGAGAAGATATTCAGGGTTGGCTGTGTTTGAAGAAGAAGATAGTTAGCAAGTGGCCACATTGCCTTTTTGCAACATCACCATGAGATACAATTCTGTTCTCTAATGCCAAACTCAGTCAATCAAAAGTTTTATTGTACAAGCCCAAGGCCATGACAAAGAGGCACAAGATGCACAGAACAGTACCCTCAGAGCCAAGCGGTTACCCTTCTCCTTGATGCTAAGAATGAGTTGGCTCAAAAATGGGTAAACTTGGCAAAAAGTGGCGAACCAGCCAAGGCGCTGCAGGTGGGCGGGTGCGGGCCTTCTCTCCTTCGGGGCCAAGCTTCCCCGGACATGAGGGAAGCCCTTCCCAGCTAAGTTGGACTCCAAAGCAAGGGCAGATGCTGCAGTGCAGTGCTGTTGAGCAATTCTGCAATCAAACGTGCACACTCTCCCAAACCTGAGTCAGCACAATCGCTCCTTCCTTTCCCTTTGGATTGGTTGATCTAAGTCACATACTTCCGATTTGTGCCAAAGTGACAGCAATTAGTGCAACCTCCCCATCACCCCAACACACACCTCCTTCCTAAAGAAAATATAATTATCATTTCCCTTTGAAATAGACATCCAATCCCCCAGCCCCAAAGCCCTACTATTCGAAGCTTCTTTCATTTTTAATTTAAGTCTCTCTCCTTCTCTCTCTCTCTTGGAGTATCTACGGTGTGTTCAATGCAAGAGAGATTCGCTATGAGTGACGTATGCTGCAGCAGCTAAAATATTTGTCCTGCAGGTCAATCTAATCATGCTTAATAGCAGTTTATCCCTCCATGCAACATTTTTCACATGGGGTCGACAGTTTTAAGTAGAGCTGCTGATGCATTTCCTTTCTTATTCAGTTTTTTAAAAAAAGCTAAGCAAAAGAACCACAAAAGCGTGGCCAGCGCATGCATGTAGCTCTTTGCTCAATAAAATGCTTTATTGCGCTTGATGAATGAACTATTAAATTTCAATTGTAAACATCATATTCTTCTTTATTTTTAATCATTATTTATTTAGTAATGGAGTGTAAGAGTGTATTTATCGGGCTTCCTGATAGTCAGGGGTTAAAAAGAAATAAATGTTAACCGGCACATTGCGTGTCATCAATTTAAGCAAAAAAAAAAATGCTTGAAAAGTTTCACAGAAAAACCTCCCTGTCACTTTCCTCCCCATGTCCATCCTGTTTGTACCATGTGGAATATTCAGAGTATTTTCAGAGACTTCTTTTTTTTTTCATTTACATGTAAAATATTTATCATGTGTTTTGGCCTGTGTGTCTATGGCCGAATTTTGCAAAGCATAGAGAATAGGAAAATGTAACTAATTTGGTTCACTGGATTTACAGCTTTTACAATCCTCAAAGCTACTGTTTCCACAACAGGCTCTTAAAACAAATCCTCGCTTAGCTGTTTGGATGACAGCTCCTGGATTTCTCCACTTGTTCTGAAGGAATGACTTTGCCTCGCCTGGATGGACAACGGCAGAAACCAACTTCAGCCACAAACACGATAGGGTTTTTTAAATAAATAAATAAATAAAATAAAATAAAAGTTGGTTCCTATTTCCCTTTATTTTATAGTAGCTTTTCTCCTAATTATTTTAGTGAGTCAGGACTAGAGAGATCTGTTCATTATAGACAAAGTTTTTTGGGAATGAGGCACTAACACATCCCATGACAAAAAGAGATGGTTCTTACTAGGACAAGGCAAGTAATAAAAAGGTCAGTGAGAAAATTTTAATATGTTTCGTGTATTTGTTTCAAATTTAGTATGCATTTTCAATTACATTTTGCAGCCCCACCTATCATAGTCCTCCACCACCCCAAACCTAGAAGACCCCTTAGTCCTGTTTCCACTTTGCCATATCTCTTCTCTTTCAGTTAAAATATCATAAACCCACCCCACCCTTAAATTAATGCTGCTCAAATATTTACATAAAATGTAAATCTGTATGTTGTAGTTACTTCCTAATGTAATTTCCTTTGATTAATGCAAATGGGAGGGAGAGAAAATGAAAATCAATCAAAATGGCATTGAAGATGCATTTCACTCATGCAAATCACTGCAGGAAACTACCCATCCCAAATAAATAAATAAATTCATAAATAAATAAATAAACAAATAAAAAATAGCTGAAAATGTCAGGGAAATATGCGCTAAAAAGAGAATGTGGACATCAGTTAGAGCACGACGAGGGTCCTGGGAATATAAAGTCATATCCTAGAATAAATATGTACGCATGGTGGACATCTTATTTTAGCATTTGATAGTGTTAAAATTCTCTATACTATGGTACATCAAAGCTCTATGGCTTCCTTTCTTTTCAAACATTTTGTTCTTAGAATATTTGCAACACCAGACAGTCCAAATAAATAAGTAAATAAATAAAGTGAACTGCAGCTAAGAGAGATTAATCTTCATTTATACCCAAGACAGTGATGCTATTTGTCCCTCTTTTGAATTTAGTGTGCCCACACAAATGCCACCGATTTATAGCCGAGCCAAAGCTACAAACTGAAGCCTGGTCTGCCAAGGCTAATTCCAAAACACTCATGGTTTAATTTTAAACACCACATCATCCTGTAAAATCTTACTGCTAAACAGGGACTTGGTGTCTTTTATCACCCTGAAATAGTTTGCCAGACTCTGAGATCTACTCTACAGTGTTTTCTCGCAAAACAACTCTGCATGAATTTTTCGCAGAAGAAGTCCAGAATGACAAAAAAAGCTTTCAAAACTGTGTAGTTTTTGAAAACTTTTTTAAAACAGGAAGGAAATTGTTTAAATTGCTCAATGCTTTCTTCAAGGAGAAAATTAGGAAAGAATTACATTCCTGGCTACAAGTCAACCAGTATATTGCAATGACTGAGAAACTGATGCACAAATCAGAAATCCATATTTGAAATTAAGCAAACTACTCATTCTAAGATGGATTTTTCCCATCCTAAAATATGGCGATTGTCATATCAATAACCTCTATAGACCTGATGCTAAAAGAATAGTGGTATGTCTTCATGTTGGCTGTCGACTTATGGCAACTTTGTGAATTTCACACAGTTTTCTTAGACAAGGGATACTCAGAGGGACTTTGTCAATTTCTTCTTCTGAAATATAACCCAGACCACCTGGTTTTCAGTACTAACCAAAACCCACTTTGCTTAGCTTCCAAGATCAGGCAGGATCTGGTATTTTATGTCAGCTTCCATAAGAACGATCCCAACAAACTTCACATAAAGTGCTTGCCACACCCCGAACACCAGTAAAAATGGCTTCATTTGTACTAAGTATGCTGCTTAGTTGCTAGGAGGTCACCAAAATTAACTATGTTTCCATAAAAATATTTCCAGTAAAATAGGTACAATTCAGAGAAAATGAAGACTGTTCACTGGGTCTCTAAAGTATGTTTAACTTATGGGGGCAATGGTCTGATATTTTCTAATCTGACTGCTTTACCTTCTTAAAAAGAAGTGTGCACACTTTATGATCCACCAAGCTGGATGTGGCCCATTAACCATATATTGATCCCTCCCAAGAATCCCATAAAACTCCTATTTACACCATCTCCCAAAACATAGCTTCACATTAACAGCCACCGCTAGGCCACAGATCAGGGCAAGAATGGCTACTTATGGTTTCCCCCCTCCAAAAAATAACAGCAAAAATAAAATATGAAAGGGATTTGAATAAAATGTACATCTACTAATTGATGTGGCTAATAATATTTTGAAATATTATTTAAACGGATACACAATGCCACGCTAGTGTGACCATCAGGTAAGAATAGTGCTTGCTCATTCCATTTGCCAGGTGTAGTTCCTGATGGTGAACTTCTCTATGGATATTTAAAGAAAACTTGGTTAAAGTGGAATATTAAATAAATAAATAAATAAATAAATAAAAGCATTTCCATTAAGAGTCATTTTTAGATAGAATTTTGTTCTCTTAATTGTATTCCAAACAGACTTCTATAAAGAAGGGTTGTAAAACCTGTATGTATGTATGTATGTATGTAAGAATGAAGAATCTTAGATTTTTTTTCTTTTCCAGTGTAGAAAGTTTAGAAGCTTTTGCACATTTATTTCAAAATGATTCCCCCCCCCCTCACTTCAGGATTTTTGAAAAATGTCATTTATGTACAATTTTTCTGCATGTGTATAAAAAGTGTGTTTAGCATAAAAGCACTGTTTTCTGCAAGTGAAATCTGCAAAATGACATTCTTTTGCAAAAAAAAAATCCCCTAATACAATGAAATAAAATTGAATCCTATGGGAGCTGACTAGTTTTAATTTCAGTGTAACAGGGCACCCTTTCTTGTTAAACAAATGTGTGAGCATTCTTTATTCGCCTCCCATGATAAAATAAGGGAAAGGATCATCTTAGATTGTCCACATTCTGCTTAAAACTGGGGTCCATTTTGGCCTACCATCTGGAGTCGGGGATGGGAATTTCTTGTACAGGTTGAGCATCTCTTATCCAGAATTCCAAAATCCAAAATACTCCAAAATCCAAAATTTATTAACAAGGATGGCTAAGATAGTGACACCTTTGTTTCTTGCTGGTTCCATGTGCACAACCTTTATTGCATATACAACATTATTATATATATTTTTTTCATGTCAGGAGCGACTTGAGAAACTGAAAGTTGCTTCTGGTGTGAGAGAATTGGCTGTCTGCAAGGAAGTTGCCCAGGTGACACCAGGTTGTTTTTATGTTTTTACCATCCTTGTGGGAGGCTTCTCTCATGTTCCAGCATGGAACTGGAGCTGACAGAAGGAGCTCATCGGCACTCTCCCCTGGTTGGATTCAAACCTGCAACCTTCAGGTCAGCAACACAACCTTCAAGACATCAGTCCTGCTGGCACAAGGGTTTAACCTCCTGCGGCACTAGGGGCTCCATTATAATAATATAGTATATAAAATCACCTTCAGGCTATGTATAAGGTGCATAGGTAAAGGTAAAGGTTTTCCCCTGATGTTAAGTCCAGTCATGTCTGACTCTGGGGGTTGGTGCTCATCTCCATTTCTAAGCCGAAGAGCCAGCATTGTCCATAGACACCTCCAAGGTCATGTGGCCGGCATGACTGCATGGAGCACCGTGCATATGACACATAAATGTATTTAGTGTTTAAACTTGGGCCCCATCTCCAAGATATTGTATAAAGTACAAATGTACAAATACGGGTATTCCAGTTTTTTTTAAATCCAAAATATTTCTAGTCCCAAGCATTTTGGATAAGAGTTACTCAACTTGCATTATGAAATAAGTGGTCCTAGAATTAAGTGCTAAGGGTTTGTACCCCTAAACCATCTGAATGAATGCTAATGTCCCCCCACATGCAAGATGAAAGCTTTTTGGTCACCTTCAACATCCTGAAGCTGCTAGAAAAACGATGAGTGAAAATTGTGAGTCAGCTCTCCTGTTTCTGTCCCCACCCCTTCTCCAGAAACAGCTTCCACTGTCAGTCTAATATTTCAGAGTGGTCACCTGTTATTCAAGCCAAAGGTCAATGTCTTCCCATTCCTGCTCCCACCTGTTGGAGGCTGGCACGAGTGAGATTATCTCCGAAAGATCAAAGGTCGCACAATGCCACTACCAGCAAGTTCAGATGCCAACAGGGTCAGTGCCCTGTTGTATATTAATATTAAATGTATATTAATATTTTTCCTTAACATTTACAATATTTCCTTATTTGACTCTGGTCACTTCCTTATCCAAATCACTGCATTAAACACCATCATTTTATCATCCAAATCACTGCATTGAATGACAATCGACTGTCCAAGTTAAAATACTGATGGGCTTTTTCTGCAGTCATTTTAACCATGTGGGTTTTGAAAAGAAAAGATGTCCCTGATGTTTCTTGAACACACTATGATACAAAAACCTCCCCAATGTGTTTTGGAGGGGATGTATAGCATTTTCACAAACACACCTTGCACTCTTTATAACAGAGATTTTCCTTTCTGCTTAAATCCCCCTCCACCTTGCATGTAAAAAAAGGACTAGCCTGAGCTGATCCAGATAAGGTTATGGGGAAAGAATTAGAGGGTGCCCTTCAAAATCCTGCTATTTCTCTGAGAGCAGCCCCACACCACACACCAAGCTAAGGTTTCCAAAGAGAGCATCTGCCGGCTGCTTGATCAGCAACTCAGCAATGGGGGATCAAGACATCAAGACTCTCATGGCTTGTCAGATAGGCGGCCATGTGGTGTGCAGTGTCTTGGCAAACTCAGAATAACTTGACGTCAGACCTGCAAGCGTTCCATTTGGGAACACACAGTATGGTGTCTCTGACGAGAGAAGGTAAGGAAGAGTTAATGTCTCACAGCAAGGCAAGGGTAAATAACTCTGTCACTTGACTTAATTCAAAAATGGTATTTTCAAAAGGATTTCAGCTGGTTTTTTTTTTTTTGGTTTTTTTTAGGAATTCGGCAATTTGTCTGTCTGCAGCTCTTTGGAGGATGAAGGCATTAATAGACAAGAACCCTATGCTTTTTCACGGGCCAACTTAACAAGCATTCCTCCCCACTGAAGTCTGAGATTATCTCTTTCTCAAAATATATTTATAGCAGTGGTCCCCAAGATAAGTATGCCTGCAAATGTCTTCCAATCCCTAGCCATGTTCCACTTTTGATATGGACAGAACAGGTTGAAAAGCCCATCCTGAAAAATGCATGTATGCTCACGCCTTTCTAAAAAGTGCACCTGAAGCCTAAATGATCTCAGACTTCTAGCTGGAAGAAATCACTTTCTCATTCCACAGCACCTGACACTTTAAAGTCTTTGGGTTTTGATCTTAATTTTATTTTCTGTCCTGCCTTTTAAGCATCACTTGTTAACACAGTAAAAGATCAAGAAGAGGAAGTTTTAAGACTCAGATTAGTTCTAATAAGCCAGGCGCATTTAGTTACAACCTTTCCGATTCTCGTTAGGCACATACTCATATATACACACACATGGGTACTTTTTTCCTTCCTGCTGGCTCTATCTCTAGAATTTCAGGATTATGCAATCTGCTATAAAGACACCTTTTTCTCATTTTAATGGGAAAGGAGGCAGTGAGGCCCTTTCTTTTGGCAGAAAGACAGAGAGGAAGAAAAAACAAAAGAAAGAAGGAAGGAAGGAAGGAAGGAAGGAAGGAAGGAAGGAAGGAAGGAAGGAAGGAAGGAAGGAAGGGGAACCATGGAAGTGGACAGTGAGATTTTCTCTGCCATTGCCTTTCAAAGCCCATACCGCAGTCAGCATATTGAATATTTAATGTCCTGATGAGCGTTTCCACCTGCTGACACAGGCAAAGTGACAGAACAATACACGCACTGGAACACGATCATCAATTGACTCCCCAGTCAGTCTGCCATGTCAAGCATTAAATAGTAAAAAAAGAAAGGAGGAGGGGGAAGAAGAAGACGAAGAAGCGAACCTTCCTCTGAACCTTTCATCTTTTATTTTCTTCCACCCTGCATCCTCCATTAGCACCAGCGTGAAGGTCCATACCTGAAATACATACTTCTTTACATTCCATAGTTTGCCAGGTTCATATGGGCATATAAAGAAGTATGTCACTCAAGCAGGTAAGTTTCAGGATGAGCACCTAAGTGGCTCCCCAAAGGTGGCCCCAAGGCCGAGCATCCAAAAGCCCAAAGGGATTCCATTTGTGGGAGGAAAAAAAGGTAGGTTTTTCTCTCCATCACCCATTCAAACTTCTACCCCAATCCTGCTGCCAGGTTGCCACTCCAAAAGCTGATCCAAATCCCAACAGACAAGACATAACACACCCACTTTGCCTTTGACTAATTCTTCACCATCCATCCAGCCATAAATCTGTGCAAGGAGTTATCTCATTCCTTTTGAAAGAACAGAAGGAGACACAGGGGAAAGGAAGCAAATTTAGCAATCATTGAAATAAGATATTTTCATACAAATAAAATAGTGTTGTTGAGTTTTTTAAAAGGTAAAACACAGTTCTTCCAGTTAATCTAAAAACAAGCATAAATTGGAGAATCCACATGTATTCCAAGGAGGTTTCATTTCAAAATAACAGACTTCTTACAGAATTTGAAACTTTCAGCTGTGATAAAGAGGACCAGAGTGAAAAGGCTTTCATTTCTTCTCATCCACTCTTCAAACACTCTCACATATACATTCAACATCTATAAAATACAGACAATGCTAGTGTCTTTCTTTTTCTCTCGCACACATATATTGCCTTGTTTTAAAACAAACATTCTCCACACCCACAGACCAAAGCAAGTGTCCACTTTATAAACTTAACAAATCAATGCATTGTATTTGCTTGCTGTTAAAAAGAGCCACCAGAGGGAAATATATATGCAAACACACACACACACACACAGACTCACAAATGTAAGAAAAAAGAGTGAGTTTCTTCCTTACCTCAAGTGTCCACTGTCACAGTTTTCTCCCCCTTTTTGTAGGTCATGATAGATGGGGTGCAGCCTGGAGGATGGAAACCCCCCAAAGAAAAAGGCTTGGTTTTCTCTTTGACCTCTCTCTGGGTCTCTTTTGCCAGGAACAGGAGAACAAGAGGAGACAGTGGGGAGCAATGGGATTTTCTAAAATATCTTCTGCTTGGAGTATGCTGGAGATGTAGGTGAGGACAGACCAGATCAGACGGAGTGGGAGCAGCTCAAGGGGGGCAGGTGGATGATGCTGCAAGTAGGCCAGAGTAGAAAGTCACGGGAGTTACTCCTCGGTGTGCGTGTGAGTGTCCATGTGCATGAAACCTTGCGTCTCCCTTGCATTTGCATCAGGCTGCATCTCTCCTCTCTTTTCCCCCTCTTCTCACTGGTTACCTCACAGCCTCTCTGAGCTTTAAAGCTCCCCTAACAATGAGGTCCGAGTAGCATCGCTGAGAATGATGAGTGCACTGAATAGGAGACTATTATGAGCAGGATTTAGACATGGAGCAAACCAGGAGGTCACACTGAGTGCATAATGCTCGTTCAGCATTGCTGTAATGGAGCACTCACCTGCTCCATCTGACGGCTACCTCCTCTCTCTCTCTCTCTCTCTCTCTCTCTCTCCTCTCCTCTCCTCTCCTCACTCCTTCCTTCCCTCCCTGCCACTGGACTGAGCCATGCAGATCAATACCAATTTACAGGCAAATGCAGAACGGCTGCCTTAATGTTAATGAATTTTACCATTTCTCACAGTCTTCTAATGAACCCTTTAAAGAGGGTTTAAGTAAACTTAGCAAGTGGCAAACTAAGCACTTTGGAATACTTAATTGTATTGATGGGTCCGGCAACCCCACCCTCCCCACTAGGCATTTGAACATACAACGGCAAAGGCAACCTGGACCCCTACCGCAAATTCAAAGCGTTACTATAAAGCTAATTGATCGTTAGGATTACTATTCTTCTGATTCGTTATTTCCAAAGCAGGCCTACTATCCCACTCATCCAGAAGGCAACTGGGTTATCTGCTCAGATAGACTGCATTGATTGATTAAATATCTTTTTTTCAAAGCAATAATAATAATAACAACAACAATAATAATATCACAATTTGAAAAACCTCTCAATTGTTCTAGCACTCCCCTATTAATATATAGGCAAATTTCCAAAGGATAGCCCCATTGCAGGGAATTGGTCTCAGTGGAGATTGCTGAAGCAAATTCCCCCCTCTGAATGCATCAAAGCAGCAGAATTAAGTTCAGCGAGACTGAGCCAAGGTACAAAATCGGCACGCATACATACACACACACTTAGATGGGATAGCAGTGTCCTTGCTTAGAAATCATTATCAAATACCTTTTAAAAGCATGGATCTGATCGAGACACAGGCTTTTAACTTGTTTCTTCTTGTTCCAATGCAGTGGGGTGGGGGGGGAGTCATTTTAAACAGCTACAAGTGGATGAAGGTTATCCACTTTATCTATTTACCCCTCATTTTAAATTATTGTGAAGAGCCCTCAATTGGCACCAGTTCTCTCCCTATATGCCTTTTTATCCCCTTGAATCCTTGAAGCGCTCCTTCCACAAATGAAACAGCTGCTAATTGGGAACTCGATTCAGCAAAGCGGAAGAGGCAAACCCCATAAATACAAAAAGGTTAAGCGACAAAATTGTCTCCATTTAAAGCAGCACAAAAAAGTCACCTCAAAGTTTTCAAGTCTGGCTAGAAATTAATACAGGAGCCAGCCGTTACTCTCCTGATGGAGAGAGGTGTGTGGGAAAAGACAGGTAAGTAATTTGTGTCACATTTGCTCCCAGCACTGGGTTTACAGCAGCCCAAAGTGCTCCTCTTCCACCTCCCCTCCTCCTCTTCCTCTTCCTCCTCCTCTTCTTTTTTCTTTTTTTCTTTTAGCACAGCGGAATTATATAGCTCAGCTGCTGCTTTTACATTTAGTCAGGGTTATTTATCATTTTCACACCCTCAAGGATAACAGAGGGCAACTCAAGTTCCTCATCTTCAGCTGGAGTAGTCGGTTCATTCATAGTGGGAAAATCCTGCATGATAAAAAGGTGAACAAGGGCAAAATGCTGAGGAAGGGAGACTCCCCCCCCCCCTCTCTCTCTTTCCCTATGTCTTTTTCAAATAATAATCCTCCTATAAGGAGGCACAATGAAAATTCAAGGAGGAAATTGAAGTAAGGAAGAGAGTTGGCTCCTTGTGGGTGTGGTGACACAAAGGCACTACGAACCCACTTTAATGTACAAAGCTTTTTTTTCTCAACTCTGTCCCCTAAGTGTCAATCTCAAATATTTGCAAAATGACCATCTATGTCAAAAGAGGCACAAGACAGAAGGGCCATGGGAAGACGACATGCACAAGAAAGTGAGGAGTGGGAAAGTTAAAGGGAGCGGGGAGGCTGACTGTTCCTGCCCACCCCAAATAGATATCTGTCTATTCCTTACTGAATTGACTCCATGTCTCGGTGTCATCAATGATATTCTGAGCAAGAGGCATGATAAAACCAGTTCTGGAGAAAAGCAGCAATTACCATGATAGCTTTTTTTCTGACGACACAATTGCACGTTATTGCTGAGTGTTAGGAATTCATTCTTCCCTATGCACACATACACAGTACACTAGAGAGATGGAAAAGAAGCCTCAAGTGGTCAAGCCTGAAATCCTTAATGCACTAACTCTGGAGCAGCCCCAGGAGGGGACCTAGGTCTACTCCACACACTACATGACTCAGAAACCACAGCCATAACATATGGAATAAGTACACAAGAGACACATGTGTTAGTGAGCATTGCTGGGATACAGGCACATGAATGTACAAATATTCACATTGACTCAGGATAGTGATCCTCCATTTACCTACAGTCAAGATGCTTTTCAGTACCTATAGTATACAAATATGCATACATTGCCGGTATCAAATCCACAGTGCATTCTTGGATATTGCATGACTTTATGACTGAGCAGCCATCACAATCTTATACTTCAATTATAATCTTCAAGACCAAGAGAAAGCAAAACTACATACAAGATGTTCTTAAGTCTAACTTGCCTTTCTTTTCCTCCAGCCACCCCCAACCCCCTTTCTTTGGCTTCTCCAGTGTGCCTATCTGGTTACGGATGCTTCACCCTCACCTCCAACCTCCCATTTTGATTACCCATAAATCATGCACAGGTAATTAATGCTCACAAGCCCTGGCATTTCGATGGTTAATCACCGCAGCGCTGAGATCATGACAAGTTAGGCTAAGTTTAACCACCTTGTGTGCCTGTGAGTGTGGCTGTGTCGCTGTGTGCCAGTGCCCCTTTCCCCTTTTGGTATCGCTACAGCTTGCAGCCACTAGTTATTAATATCAAAAAATATTCCCCCTCCCCGCCACAGCTGTCATTAGCCGGCTCATATCTGAATGAGGCATTTAAAAGGTTGGTTTAACCTTGCAATACGGCTGCATGTCAAAGTTCTAGCGTTTCAGTTCAGATTATTCTAGTCCACTGCTTGCTCTGCAGTTTTGTGCGTGTGGATGTGTGTCTGTGTGTGTGTGTTTTAAATGCGGAGTGTGTGCTACAGCAATAGAATAACAACAACAAGAGGAAAAAAGGGGAGGAAGAGAAAAGGGGGAAGAATCCCAACATTGCCCTAACACTAACCCATCCCACCCCCACCTCTATGAAAGCATGCTGCTGCCCTTCTGCTGGATGCAGAAGCATGCATTTTAAGTGAGCACACAGAGAGAGACAAGTTGGATGCATGCACAGAAGGGGGAAAAAAGAGTTCTGCAGCAGGTCTTTTTTTAAAACAAAGCTAAGCTGGTGCAATTCAGAGGGTGTTATGGAAAAGGGGGTAGGAAAATAGTTAAAGGGAGATAAGAGAGAGAGGTGAAACAGAAAAAAAGGAAAAGAAGACATACCAGTTAGAAGATTTTTTTTTCCTGTTGCAGCAGTGGAAGTCACCAGAGCAGTAGCTGAAAGCTGAATCAGCTTTCGAGAGTTAGGGATGCATAGAGGAGGGTCATGGAATCACAAGGTAATAATGCGTTGCATGCAGCAGCCGTCAGCCTTTTCCTTAAAGCTAATCTCTAATGCAGGAGGGGAGAGAGAGAGAGAGAAAGAGAGAGAAAGAGAGAGAGAGAGAGAGAGAGAGAGAGAGAGAAAGGAGCAGGCCCAGTAATGGCATTAGACCTCACTTGGAGAATGAGAGCGAGAGAGAGAGAGAATATTCAGACAACCCCACCCCCAGTTATCTTCCACCCTCCATACATACACACACGTACACACACGCAACTCCCTTCCACACATCCTGCACCTCATCTCCCCTATAGGCACCACTACATCTCTATTCTTCCTGCAGCATCTCCAGCTAAGGTACAGAGGGAGGGGAAGGCATGCACGCTTACAGCTGAGAGGGCGAGAGAGAGAAAAGGAAAGAAGGAAGCCAAGCAAAGAAGAAAAGAAAAAGAAGCCAAAGTAATCTTCCTTGCACAGGCTGATGCTGCTCACACCCTCAACTAGAAAGCCAATGGGGTTGGGTTAGGTAGGTACCCACCGCCTCTCTTTCTCTCACTCTCTCCAAAAAGTCTCTTCTGTCACCTCACTGCCTTTATTTTACTCACCCAACCCCTATCACCCTCCTCCCCACTCCAGAGAAAGGTCAGCCAGAGGTAGAGGTCAGGATGGAATGGAAGAAAGAAAGAAGGTTGGGAGAAAATAAGGTGGGGGTGAAATCTAGGGGGTTTGGGGGGAAGGTCAGCGGGATCCGCACAGAGTCTGGAGGTGCAGGGCAAAGCGGCTGGTCAGGAACCGAATCCACCTTTCCCGTGCTTATATACCCAGCTAAGCATCTGAAACACGCACCCAAGGCAAGTGGCCTCTTCTCCTGCCATTCCCTCCCTGACCATATTTAGTCAACCAGGGCAAAAAATAGCCCGTCAGCTGGAGCTGGCCGAACAGCAGGGACTATTTGGAGTTCAATCTCTTCTCTCAGCCCACTGACTACTAGCCCTGCAAGGGTCCTGACTCTGCCTTTTTTTTATACCTCCCTCTCCCCTCATGCACACACACACACACACACACACACACACTCACACCCTCGGCCTGCTCCACCGGGCTATTTTTAGCAAGGCCAAATAAAGAGGAGTCTCAGTTACCACACAAAGGGCCACCCCATGGCTTTGCCAGGCCCGGCTATGTATGGTCAGCTCCGTTGTTCAGAGACAGACATGAACAAGAGGTAGGCCCACTTCGGAGGGATTTGTCACCAGCCTTTCTCTGGATTGCTTTTTCATCCTTTTGGATGACCGGATGTAATAGAAGGCAGGGCTCTCCTGTCTGCTTTCACTTGGTTCTGCTGGAGAATTTGGACATGCGCAGCTTTCCTCAACACTGACAAGTCGGACTGGAGGGTTGTTTTTTTTTTTTGCCATGCAGCGATCAAAAGACTAAAGGCCCCCTGCTCTTCTGTTATATCCAGTCACCTTATCCCATCCCTACTTCTTCTGGGTTTCATTTCTCTCTCCTGACTCCTCCCTGAATGAAAGCTGATCCAGAAAATTGTTTCATCCACTATGAACAAAACTATAGCTGGAGTATTATGGGGGGAATAAAGGTTTGCAGGTTGGGCATCCCTGATCCAAAATTACAAAGTACTCTAAAAACGGTGATTATCGACATAGGAAACAGATAGTGTCAACTTTGCTTTTGGCTTGTGGTTCAAATATATATAAACCTTCCCTGGTGGCACAGTGTGTTAAAGCGCTGAGCTGCTGAACTTGCGGACTGAAAGGTTCCAGGTTCAAATCCTGGGAGTGGAATGAGCACCCGCTATTAGGCCCAGCTCCTGCCAACCTAGCAGTTCGAAAACATGCAAATGTGAGTAGATCAATAGGTACCGCTCCGGCGGGAAGGTAATGGCATTCCATGCAGTCATGCCGGCCACATGACCTTGGAGTGTCTACGGACAACGCCGGCTCTTTGGCTTAGAAATGGAGATGAGCACCAACTCCCAGAGTCGGTCACGACTGCACTTAACGTCAGGGGAAAACCTTTACCTTTTACTTTTTTCATGTACAAAATTATTAAAACGTTGGCTAAAAGTACCTTCAGGCTATGTGTATAAGACTTTTATGAAACATAATGAATTTCACATTTAGGCTTGGATCTCATCTCTAAGGTGTATGTATTTATACATATTTCCAAAATCTGGAGGGAACGGGACTAAAATACTTCTGGTCCAAACATTTTGGATAATGGATACCCCATCTGCTTTGCATTTTTTTTACTGTTCAAAATGTCTGAAGTTCATTGAGCCTTAATAGCCTACAAGTTAACAGACCTGGAACAGAGCAAGGGATTTCTCTTCAAGTATACTTTCTAATTTTATATGAGAATCCATGTGGGGTAGCAGTTGGAATGTCAGACTAGGACAAAGGAGAACTGAGTTCGAATATCTACCCAGCTTTGAAGAATGCTGGGTAAATTATGATCAAGTATTGCTTCTCATATTAGTTTATCTTGTAGGGCTCTTGCGAGACTAAAATGGGAAGAGATCCATATATGCTACTTTCAGTTCATCTGAAGAAAAGTGTAATAACTTTAAAAAATTCTCAAGGGATATTTGAAGTGATGCAGTGCGTAAAAGTTGCAGACGGCTTGTTTTCTGCTGCTCATTTAACTAGAATGAGAACCAATGAATTCAAAGTTGCAGGAAAGGAAATTCTACCTATACATTGGGAAGACCTTATTTATTGTAAGTGCTATTAAACAATGAACTAGACTTCAAGTCACCTGTTGATTTATAGTGGCCCTACTGATTTTATAGGGATGTCAAGGAAAGGGATATTAGGAGCTGACTTTGCCCATTCCTTCAGACTTATAGCCTACCACACTTGAGATTTCTTATTGGTCTCCCATTCAAGTAATAATCAGAGCTAGCCTGCTTAGCTTCCGAGATCAGACAGCATCTGGTGATTTTAGACAGCTTAACTGGAGCCTCCAGTAGCGCAGCATGTAAAAGCGTTGAGCTGCTGTACTTGCAGACTGAAAGGTCACAGGTTTGAATCTGAGGGGTGGAGTTAGTACCCACTGTTAGCCCCAGCTTCTGGCAACCTAGCAGTTCAAATGCAATGCAAATGTGAGTAGATCAATAGGTACCACTCCAGTGGGAAGGTAATGGCGCTCCATGCAGTCATGCTGGCCACATGACCTTGGAGGTGTCTACAGATAACGCCAGCTCTTTGGCTTAGAAATGGAGATGAGCACCAACCCCCAGAGTCAGACATGACTGGACCTAATGTCAGGGGAAAACCTTTACCTTTACCTAACAATGATACATTAAAACAACTGGCAAAAATGTTGGGTGCAAAATATATATAGAGATATTTTACTTATTGCGCTTTAGAGTTGACTCTGACTTCTAGCGATCCTGTCCTAGGTTGTTTTTTTAAAAAAGATTTATCCAAAGGAGATTTACCATTTCCCTCTTCTAAGGCTAAGAATGTGGCCAAGAAAGGATTTATACCCAAAACTCTGAAAGACCAAGGTTTTGAGTAACCTTAGAAGACAAGCACAAACCACCCTGAAATAAATCTTAAACCAAATTCCCAATAATAATGTGGCTATACATTGGAGTCAATGTGACAACACATAACAACAATAACAACAACAAATTAGTTATGATGTCTGTATGAGACTTGCTGCCCGAGGGAAGTGGTAAGAATGAAAGTGCAATTGGACTATTATCCTCTTTATCCCTTTCCTAAAGTTATCATTATGACTTCTCCAAAGTTATGACAGGTATACGAACAGGATACATTGATCTTTGGTTTGATCCAGAATGACTCTGCTTTTGTTCTTTGTTGTTGTTGTTGTTGTTGTTGTTGTTGTTGTTGTTGTTGTTGTTGTTTCTGCAATCCAAAAGCAAAACTTCTTCAGGGTTTTCTGAGACTTTAGGTGTATATATACTGTTGAAATACTGCAGTTTGACACCACTTTAGCTGCCATGGCTCAGTTCTATGGAATAATGGGAGCTGTGGTTTGGTGAGGAACTAGCACTCTTTGGCAGAGGATCTCAGTAGGTGGTGCTTAGGGACTTCTGTTTGACTCCTTGACGACTGGCCTGAGGGGTTTCCACAGGGTTCCCTTTTGTCCCCATGCTGTTTAACATATACATCAAACTACTGGGAGAGGTCATCTGTAGCTTTGGAGTGTGTTGCTGTCTATATGCAGATGACACCCAACTCTATCATTCCTTTCCACCTACTTCCAAAGAAATTGTTCCTGCGCTCAACTGGTGCCTGACAACTATAATGGACTGGATGAGCACAAACAAATTGAAGCTTAACCCAGACAAGACAGAGGTGCTTCTAATAAGTCATAAGACAGATCTGGGAATAGGAAGATAGCCTGTGTTAGATGTGGACACACTCCCCCTGAAAACACAGACTCGAATTTTGGGGTACTCCTGGATTCGTGTCTGAACCTTGAGGCCCAGGTATCAGTAGTGACCAGGAGTACATTTGCACAGTTAAAGCTAGTGCGCCAACTGTGCCCATTCCTGGAGAAGTCGGATCTGGCCACAGTGGTACATGCCTTGGTTACATCCTGGTTGGACTACTGTAATACACTCTACATGGGGTTGCCTTTGAAAAGTTCAGAAGCTTCAGTTAATCCAAAGGGCAGCAGCCAGACTGCTATCTGGGGCTGGCTACAGGGATCGTACAACTCTCCTGTTGCAACAGCTCCACTGGCTGCCAGCGTGTTTCCAAGCACAATTCAAAATGCTGGTTTTGACCTACAAAGCCCTACACGGCTCCAGTTCAGGTTATTTGAAGAATCATATCTCTTTCTATGAACCTGGTAGACATCTACAATCTACTGGGAAGGGCCTTTGTTTGGAGGTGTTAGCTATCCATAATTGTTTCATGTCTGAAATTTCTCTGTGTTTCGTGTGTTGTTCTTTATTTATTGTTCTGATTTTAGAGTTTTTTTAATACTGATAGCCAGATTTTGTTCGTTTTCATGGTTTCCTCCTTTCTGTTGAAATTGTCCACATCCGTGTGGATGTTAATGGCTTCTCTGTATAGTCAGACATGATAGTTGTTGGAGTGGTCAAGCATTTCTGTGTTCTCAAATAATAGGCTGTGTCCAGGTTGGTTCATCAAGTGCTCTGCTATGGCTGATTTCTCTGGATGAAGTAGTCTGCAATGCCTTTCATGTTCTTTGATTTGTGTTTGGGCAATGCTGCATTTGGTGGTTTCTATGTAGACTTGTCTTGAAAACAGAGATATTACAGACATGAAACAATTAGGGATTGTTTCCTTTGAAACAACAAAGGGTTCTCCCAGACAGGAAGAAGCCAGGTCTTGAGGCCACAGGGCCATCAAATGCTAATCAAGGTGATTAATTACAACATCCACACCTTCCTCCAACAGACAAGAGTTCTTTCTCCCACCATGGAGTTTACACAGATATATAAACCTCCCTTGCCTAGTTTCCAACATACCTCATAACCTCTGAGGATGCCTGCCACAGATGTGGGAGTAACGTCAGGAGAGAAAGCTTCTGAAACATGGTCATACAGCCCAAAAGACTCACAGCAACCCAGTGATTTCAGCCATGAAAGCCTTTGACAATACAAAGATGATGATGATGATGATGATGATGATGATGATGATGATGATGATGTAAAACAGTGGTTACTTTGGTGCTTTGGGAGCTGCAACTGGAAGGGTGGGTAGAGTTTCAGCGGGAGTAAATTCAAAGAGGAACTTCTCCAAGCTCTGGTTTTCATCTTTAGCATCCAGAATCCCAAATGTCAGACATGCTAGATGTGACTTCTGGGAATCAAAATCCAACAAATCTGGAAAGTCAAAGGTTGTTTCCTAGTACTAAATCAAGTGGGCCTGAAAATAATGGACTGCAAGTCCCAGCATTCTTCACCTTTCCATTATATTTAGGGCTTCTGAGAGATCATAGAATCATAGAATCATAGAATAGTAGAGTTGGAAGAGACCTCAAGGGCCATCTAGTCCAACCCCCCGCTAAGAAGCAGGAAATCGCATTCAAAGCACCCCCGACAGATGGCCATCCAGCCTCTGCTTAAAAGCCTCCAAAGAAGGAGCCTCCACCACGGCCCGGGGGAGAGAGTTCCACTGCCGAACAGCCCTCACAGTGAGGAAGTTCTTCCTGATGTTCAGGTGGAATCTCCTTTCCTGTAGTTTGAAGCCATTGTTCCGTGTCCTAGTCTGCAGGGCAGCAGAAAATAAGCTTGCTCCCTCCTCCCTATGACTTCCCCTCACATATTTGTACATGGCTATCATGTCTCCTCTCAGCCTTCTCTTCTGCAGGCTAAACATGCCCAGCTCTTTAAGCCTCTCCTCATAGGGCTTGTTCTCCAGACCCTTAATCATTTTAGTTGCCCTCCTCTGGACGCTTTCCAGCTTGTCAGCATCTCCCTTCATCTGCGGTGCCCAAAACTGGACACAGTATTCCAGGTGTGGTCTGACCAAGGCAGAATAGAGGGGGAGCATGACTTCCCTGGATCTAGACGTTATTCCCCTATTGATGCAGGCCAAAATCCCATTGGCTTTTTTAGCTGCCGCATCACATTGTAGGCTCATGTTTAACTTGTTGTCCACGAGGACTCCAAGATCTTTTTCGCACACACTGCTGTCAAGCCAGGCGTCCCCCATTCTGTATCTTTGATTTCCATTTTTTCTGCCGAAGTGAAGTATCTTGCATTTGTCCCTGTTGAACTTCATTTTGTTAGTTTCGGCCCATCTCTCTAGTCTGTCAAGATCGTTTTGAATTCTGCTCCTGTCTTCTGGAGTGTTAGCTGGAGTGTTAGATGCAGTTCAATAACACCTTAAGGGCCACATGGTCTCCATCTCTGGTCTCAATACACTTTAGTTAATGGAATAATCAACAACACAATCTATTTACTTCCATGGAATTCAATATTTATAGTCAATTTCATAATATTAGAGTAAATATATCAATTAAATTTAATGTCAAGTACATTTAAGCTTCATTTCCATATAAATATAGATGTAATAATAAAAATGACTGTAAGAATTCTACTTGTTATCAATGAGAGTTAATTTTAATATACATATATAGAGCCCTATTGTTAAATTAAGAGGTTTATTGGAATTCATTAAACCTAATATACTATTAAATAATACGTATTTTAATAATACTTATTTTTTCATTAAATTATTAAATTATTTAATGAAATAACAATGTTAATGAAGTGCAACAACATTGCCATCATGCTCATCATCCTAATCATTATTATTTCTGCTTCACCTTTTCCTCAGTATTGGGACTCAAGCTGGTTTACAGAATATTTAAAGCAAAACAGGTTAAAAATATATAAAAACATCAGCATATATGTATCTAAATTATTGTTGAAAAGCAATTAAAATAATCTATTGACTTAAAACCATTTGCAAGTTCAATAGCAGGCTGAAGCCCCATCTATACCACCACATAATGCAGGTGAGCTGCACTATATGAGTCTACAATTCTGCTGACCCCTGACCATTTCTATTAGAATAAAGGTCTGGATGTGGTTATCTTTCTCATAAAGGTGGAAGGAAATGTTTAAATATATTCAAAAAATGGACCAGAAAAGTGTTTCTCATTTATCAGAAAACCCAAAGGAAGAGAATCCCAAACTGATGAGACTCTTGGTGTTGAGAAAGTATCCTACACAAAATTTGCAATTTTTGTACAGAAAAAAGTATATTCGTGGAGACAGCATTTTCTGCACTGAACATTATCTTCTACATAGAAAGAAACTGTTTCCTCCAGAGAAAATGCATACATACACACTGAATAAGTCCTGAAATGCAGAAAACATATTTTGGATAGTTATGCAGCAAAATGAAAGAAAATATAAAATTCATCAAATGCTCTCCTGAGATATGTATAAATTTTGAAAAAAAATATGCAGGAAGAAAATTTCCAAATGCCTTGCTTTCTCCAGGCACAAAATTAGTGAAGAAATACATTCCTACACTTGAAACATCCTGTGGACATTCGAATCAGGTAGATTAGCGATTTGATGCTGAATCCATGCAAGGCTTATAGAATCTCTTCCGATCCTTGAAGATATTTTTATCAATTATTTAGATGATGGGATGAGGGGACTCCTGATCAGATTTGTAAATGATACAAAACTGGGAGGAGGAGTTATCATATTGGAAGATATGGACAGAATTCAAAAGGGCTTTGATAAACTAGGTTGAATTTTAAAAATGAAATGCAAAATTCAACATTTTGCTCACAAAAATGAAATGCACAGGTATAGGATGGGGGAACCTTGGCTACTCTGTATTACTTGTGTAAAGGACCTTGGGATTAGCAGGAGAAGCCAGTAGTATGATTCTGCAACAAAGAAGATAAATGCTGTCTTAACCTGCATTAACAGAAGCATAGTTTCAGAGTTTATATTATTTTATTTATTTATTTTCTCCAGATCTCATCTTTTTCTCTGTGGGGACTCAAGGTGGCTAACAACTTTAAGGGCATAACAGCCTCATTATATTTTGTGCTGGTCCAATCTGACCTGGAACTACTATGTTCAGTTGTGGGAAGGCACCTCATTTTAAAGATACTGTATAGACAAGCTTGAGAAAACAATGAGAAAGATAAGCCGTATGGAGAACAAACCAAATGAGGACAGGTTGAAGGAGCCGGGCATCTTCAGTTTGGTTTCCTTTTAAACCAGTGGTTTCTAACCTTTGGGCCTCCAGGTGTTTTGGACTCTCAAGATCCCAGCCAGCTTACTAGCTGTTAGACACTGTAGGAGCTGAAGTCCAAAACACCCGGAGGCCCAAAGGTTGGGAACCACTGTTTGAAACACACTAAAGCAGCTAGTTTTAACCCACCATAATTATGACTCCCGTTTCATTCTTCTTCTCAAGGATGTAGGTACAGGAAGGAGAGTCAAATGAGGAATTCTTTAAAAAAATTTTTTTTTGTTATCTTTCCTTATTAAAATTTCCTTTCGTTCCCACCATTCTAGCCTTGCAGTAACTTTAAGCTTCATTTGAATGTTTGGAAAGAAAAGAGGGAAGAAAGTGTCCAAAGAAAAAGAGGGAAGGCAAAGTTCCAAAGGCAATATGAAGAAGGCAAATAGAGGAGTCCTAGGTGGAAATAATTTTTAGTGTTGCACTTTCTTCAGTGTTAGAAGGATGGGCACTCCAAGAAAACATCATATTGGGGGCAGAATTTTTATACTGAGGAGCATTGCTCCCTTACAATAGGAATATTCCTGCTTCTTTTCCCCATCATTTTTCCCTTCATCTCTGGTTACTCCCCTCAAGCCCATGGCACCTTCACCATTTTCCCATTGCCTTTATTTCCCCGGCCTTTCTTCTGTCCCTCATTTGACCATGACCTAGCATCCCTTTCCTTGCAACCTGCTTTCTCAAGAGCTCCTTTCCTAAGCCTCCTGGTTTGCCTAATAAATCTCCTGCTTGCTTTCTGGGCATATTAGGTTTCTATTCAATGATGTGTTTAATGATGTGTTTAAATCCCACTCCTAATGTCACTCTTGTAGGGTAAGTAGTTTCCTGACAACTGCATAGCTAACCTCAGATTATGTTGCACTTCGCTGATGGCTAGGTAACCTTTTGAATAAGCATCATGTCCCATTGCTCTCCCTTGCCGAAAAAAAGCTTCAGATCTGTAACCAATGCAAATAAGATAGAGGCCAGTGACTGAGGATTGGTCTATTTGCTGCTAATGTGTCATGATGTTTTCACACTAAGTTGAATATCTTCACACTCGGATTTTGCACACTCGGGTAGCATTGCTAGTTCCAGGAAAGGGAAAGGCACTCATTTTAACCAAGCTTTAGTACGAATTTATCCAGTTCATGGTTAACAATATAATATATTGATAATAATATTATAATTATAATGTAATACAATATTATACTAATAATACAATATAATAATATTAATTATATATTATATATTAAATGTAATATTACTAATAATATTACCATATAATGATATAGTACAATATAGTAATTTAATGCTTATATTGTGCTATGCTAATAATATATTGTATGTACATTTGATTTCTAAGCTGCTCTGAGTCCCCTTCGGGGTGAGAAGAGTGGGATATAAATGTAGTAAATAAATAAATAACAGGTCTGTAAAGTTAAGAGCAACCTGAATCTTTCAGTGTCCCATGATAAAGTGTAATATTTCTGTGTGTGTTTGGTTGAACGCATGCAAAAAATACATAAATGTGAAAAAAATGTCCATAACCATGCTTTTATCAGTATCAAAAATATATATGTATTGAGCAAAATGCACTAAAAATGGAAGTGAATTCAGAAAGTATATACAAAATATGCAAAGGTTTTTGTGTAAAAAAAACCCCCAGGAATTCTAATGTCCCAGCAAAAAACAAGAGTAGACCAAGGACACTGGTGAAATTTTGAGTTGTGGAAACTGGCTGGGATTTTTTCATTGCAAAAGGGACTTTTGGGGAACTTTTCTTGAGGAAAGAAACCAAAGATTCCCTAAATGGAACCTTTAATCTCCTTCTTCTTCTGCTCTCCATTTTCCAGTGAGTACCTTCTGCTTTTGCTAGCAAAGCACTTCTTGCGGAGAAGGCAAGCAGACAGATTCAATTGCTTATACTCACAGAAATGTAGAACATTATTATAGTAGATAATGAGAGATGTATTACGCCTCCCGTGATAAAGCAATTCCTTCCTGCCTCAAAATTATTGAGCTAGGTAGGATTCCTTGCGAGGCAACCGAGGGAACATGGAGAGACGCATAGTTCCACGCCTGCCCCAATTACATATTCAGAAATACTTGGAGCAGATCTCCTCTTCATCAAACTGCAAACAGACTTCAAGCTTCCCTGGTTTTAAGAGTGCTTTGGACAGTTTTATTTGTTTATTATATCATTTAATACATAATATTTATTGTGTTTACAATGTCATTTAATGCACAGCATTTCCAGTCCCAACAGATTGCCCTGAGAAGCAATAGAAAATGTAAAAGAATAGAAAATAATAAAATGCAGTCGGCCCTCCATATTTGAGGGTTTCACTTTGTGGATCTGATTATTCACATATTTGGTTAATATGTTATCTCTAGGAATATTTAGGCCATCCGTTGTAATTATGTGGTCAACTTCCGCTATAGAGTTTGACTGGAAGACCCAGAGATTTGTGGACAGAACACTCTTCTAGGCATTTGTAGGTCTACCAGTCTGATCCTATGGGTATCTTTCCACAATCATTGACCACAGAATTGTGTTTAACACACACACACTTTGCTTCCATCACATAGCTCTCTTCTTAGATGCAGTATAGGAAGTTTTTTTTCCCTCTCTTTTGATTTTTATCCAAAACCTCCTGCAGAAACTACCACAGTCTTAGAGGAGCTGTTGCTGGTATTGCATATCAGTGGAGAAGGGATAGGTGGAGACCTTCAAACAATGAAGATATGGCTGGTCTGGTCTCCAAGGGGAAGAAAAAGAATAAGAACATGCTCTTATTTCTTCTTCCTCTCAAACATAGACCAGCTGTTTCTACACCATCTGAGCTGCCTCTCTACCCCTCACTCTCAACCCAGTAAGCAAGACTGCCACAGCATCCTTTGCTCGGGTAGCAGGGAAGACATGGAGCTGGATGGCTAGAAGGTTATTCTGTGCCTCCTCAGTATAGAACCTCCATCATTCAATTCCTACTTGATGCAAAAAATCAAGAATTAATGCATTCTGACTGCCCAGCTTCTGCCTGAAAATCCCCTGTGTGAGAGATCCTGCTGGAGAAGAATGTGATAACATTTTCTGCAGAAGAATCAAGAAGCCTCCTGAGAACAGTAATAATAGAGTTGGATAATTAGAATGACCAAAGGGTCTTCCTTTTCCTGCTTATCTTTTCTGTGATATGAATCCTTAGGTAGAACTAAGGATCAATGGGAACATCGTATCTAGATCAAGGCTAGTAATAGTACCACTCTATTCCTTTTTGGTCCAACCTCACCTGGAATACTGGAATTCTGAGCACCACAATTTAAGAAGGATGTTGACAAGATGGAGCATGCCCAGAGGAGGGCAATTCAAATGATCAGAGGTCTCGAAACTAAAGCCTATTAGGAACCGCTTTGGGAGCTGGATATTTTTAGCCTGGAGAAGAAAAGGTGAAGAAGTGCCATGATAACTATGACAAAATAATATGAAAGGATATCATATTGAAGATGGAGCAAGCTTTATTTATTTATTTTTTTATTTATTTTTTATTTATTTATTTATTTACAGCATTTATATTCCGCCCTTCTCACCCTGAAGGGGACTCAGGGCGGATCACATTACACATATAGGCAAACATTCAATGCCTTTTAACATAGAACAAAGACAAACAAACATAGGCTCCGAGCGGGCCTCGAACTCATGACCTCCTGGTCAGAGTGATTCATTGCAGTGATTCATTGCAGCTGCTCTCCAGCCTGCGCCACAGCCCGAGCTGTTTCAGAGACTAGGACACAAAGCTGTTTCAGAGACTAGGACACAAAGCAATGCATTCAAACTACAGGAAAATATTCCACCTAACCATTAGGAAGAATATCTGTCTGCAAGTATGATAGAGTCTCCATCTTTGGAGATTTTTAAATAAAGGCTAGATGGTTATCTGTCAAGAGTGCTTTGATTCTTGCATGGAAAGGAGTTGGAATGGATGGCCTTTGTGGTTTCTTCCAGCTCTAGGATTAAACTTCATTTCTTTTCCTCTTTTCTAGCACGTCTCAAGAAAACAAGCAGTTTGTGCCATAAGTGAGTTTTGTGCCATAAGTGAGTTTTCTATCTTTAGATGGGTTTCCTTTGAAGTGTAATTACTTGACTTCTCCTAAGCTGGTGCTCTTTGCTCCTTAATTGAGATCTCAAATATAGATCCCTGCACTCGCTTGGATAGGCTGTGGGCTCAGCACACTTTTATCACCCATCTGTCACTCTGTTAGATCCCGCCTCCAACTTTCAGTAGAAGATGACTGACTCAGGCTGTTGCAATTTGGATATATCATGAGATGATGCCACTCACCAGGGCCGGCCCCACTAATGAGGCACCTGACGCCGCCGCCTCGGGCGCAGGCCCGGGGGGGGCGCCGTCAGGCTGGGCGGGAGGCGGGGCACCGCCCTGACGGTGCCCCGCCTCCCGCCCAGTGCGCCCTGGCCCGTCTGGCCTGCTAGAAAAGGCCAGACGGGCGAGCGGGAGTAGCGTGGGAGGCGAGGCCAGCTCTGACGCCGCTCCCCCCCGCCCAGCGTGCCTTGGCCCTGCCTCCCACGCAGCGTGGGAGGCGGGGCCAAGGCACGCTGGGCGGGGGGGGGGAGCGGCGTCAGAGCTGGCCCCGCCTCCCACGCTACCCCCGCTCGCCCTTCTGGCCTTTTGTAGCAGGCCAGACTCAGCGGAGGTTTCTCCAGGCCGCGATTGCGGCCTGGAGGAACCTCCGCTGAAGTCTGGCCTGTTACAAAAGGCCAGACGGGCGAGCGGGGGTAGCGTGGGAGGCGGGGCCAACTCTGGCCCCGCCCCCCCCGCCCAGCGTGCCCTGGCCCCGCCTCCCACGCAGCGTGGGAGGCGGGGCCAGGGCACGGGGGTGGGGCCAACTCTGGCCCCGCCCCCTCACTATTCGCCCTGGCCCCGCCTCCCACGCAGCGTGGGAGGCGGGGCCAGGGCACGCTGGGCGGGGCCAGGGCGCCGGTGGCGGGGGCGCTTTTCAGCACCCCCGCTTTACATCAAAAAATATCTCCGGCCGGCCCTGCCACTCACTGAAAAGATAACACTCAATGAAGTGGAAGGCATTAGGAAAGGAGGAAGGCTACCATCAAACAAGGAAGTTGTGGCTCTATTGTAGGTTCAAACCTGACTTCCTCTAAACTCATTCACTTTTCTTTTTGGCAGTTTGCCGTCAATAAAACACTTCTCTGGAGGAAATTATTATAATAATCCAGGTCAAGATCCCTTATCTGGGATTCCTGAATCCCAAATACTCACAAACTACCCATTATTCTATAACTTGTTTCAAGAATATCATGGGAGACCATGTCAAAGGTCTTATTGAAATTAATATTTGCTATATTCATTTGCATCACCTTCATCTACCAGACTTGTAACTCATGTTTCAACAGGAAACATTTTAATTTTTCAAAAGGTAGAAGGCAGTAGGAAAAGGAGGAAGACCATATTTTAAGGAAACCACAGTCCTGAATCTGGAAGACCTGAGAGGACTGTTGATCGTAGAATGACTTGGAAGTCTTCATTCATAGGATAAACATATGTGAAAGACAACCTGAATGCAGTTACCAACAGTAACAGCAAACACAAGATAAGGACCATGTTTTGGGCTGACAAGCACTTTCCTACTCAATTGCACATTCGTTATCCTTGCATGGATCTCCTATGCATAAAACAGTGTGCAGGGATTTGTCTACTTCTTAAAGGCAATACAGAGTTGACAAGCCAAAATAATAACAGCTCCTCTGGAAGATTTAAGAGTACATTAAACAAATATAGTGCTGGATATTTATAGACTTTTAAGAACCACTGATGAATACAGAGGCATTTATAGCCTTCCAAGTTGTTAGACTTCTAGAATGTAAATATTCCAAATAGTAATGAGGGGGCATAGGGAATTTGTCAGGTCTTCCACTCAAGCTAGAGAACATGAGTACACTTGGTTTCTTCATTTTTGAGTTTCCTGATCCATCTTATTCAGATGAAGAGCTTGAGAAATAATATGTTGAGATGAAAGTCAGTAGGTGTCACCACCTTGGAAGGGGTGGGGGAGGGGTGGATGAAATTTTCTTTCAGTCCCAAAATTTCTAGCATTGGAGAAAGTGAGATATCAGAAATAATTCAAACATGGAGCTTTTATATTTGCCATATTTGTATTTCCTTGTTCATTTTGCTTGTCCCTTTTCTTTGGATGTCTTAACTGCACTTCTGGATGCTGAATCAAAGTTTTAAATTATTGCAATGCTAGAATTTGGGCAACTGAAAGAAAATTTTATGGAGCCAGCATTCTTCTTGAGGGAGAAGCAATGCCCTTATTTTGCTACCTCCTTATCTATACCCCTGGTCAGTAGATAAAAGAAAAGATGTCACCTCACTTAGTCATTTGTATGAACCGTGTCCAGTCAACATGCTCAGAGCGATTGTCTCATCCTCACCCATCCAGATGGCGTAGTGGACTAAGTGACTTGAAGGTTGGGTTGCTGACCTGAAAGCTGCCAGGTTCGAATACCACCTGGGGAGAGTGTGGATGAGCTCCCTCTATCAGCTCCAGCTCCATGCGGGGACATGAGAGAAGCCTCCCACAAGGATGGTAAAAACATCAAAACATCCGGGCGTCCCCTGGGTAACGTCCTTGCAGACGGCCAATTCTCTCACTCCAGAAGCAACTCCAGTTGCTCCTGACATGAAAAAAAAAAAAAAACACCCACAGTCTCAGGCTCTTCTGCAGCTTCTTTGTTAATCTCATCTGGAAAATAATAAGAAAGGACCACTAGTGCAGTGCAGCCAAGGCTTTCAGGAATTATCTGGAATTATAACCATCATGGAGTCTTTTTATATTTCTTGGATGTTGCTGCAATCCTCATAGTAACTGGAGGGGAAATAGATTTCATACCAATGAAGAGTTGTTATTATCTATTACTATTGTGACTCAAAGTATTTTTGATGTGGCTTAGTTTTATGTGGGCAAGTAAGACCCATTAGCTTTTGTGAGATACTGTTAGAAATAGGAGCTGGGAGCCTGTAGCTCCACTGCAATGCAACAGAAACCTGAAGGACAAGCCCTGTGTGCACACATACCATGATCCCATGTCATACAAATAGACTAGACTAGAACTCGGGTTTTTTTTACATATGTGAGAAGATTCCTCTCCAGAAGTGTTTGATGTGGAACCCATATTCAGCTTCAAGGTTGTTAGCAATGGAGGCCTTTGTGAAATACCCACTGATGCACAATTGTTAAAATGGTCTCTTATGCCTTGCAGAGTATTTCAGGGTAGCTAGGATCAAAGCAGACAGATTAATAGCCAGGTTGGTATAGTAATTTGAACACTGGATGTTAACTCTGAAAACCAGGGTTTGGTTCATCACTTGGCCATAGAAACCTACTGGATGCCCTTGGGTGAGTTTCATTCTCTCAGTCCCAGAAAAGCCCATGAAAGGTTTGCCTTATGCTCGCTCACCATAAGTCTGAAATGACTTGAATGAACATAACAGGGACCACAAATGTTTGGTTTTTTTTTTTTGTATGCTTGTTTATTTTGGCAGGAGGTGCAGTGGGCAATGTGGGCAGTAATTCCTTAAGTGGGGGGGGGGGGGAGGGGGCTAATGCAACCCCCATTAACATCCCAGATCTGCTTTGATATGGTTTTACAGCTTATCTGTATTTTATCTCAATGTTTGTTCCCCAGAGACCACCAAAATGCATCCATCCTCACAATCAAAAAGATGTAGTTCTGTCCATTCTTTTCTTTTTTTTGCAGGGAGAGGGCAGGATATTATCAGGTTTTCTGTGCAACTATAACAAAATCTGGAAACTTTCTTTTAAAACTAAGGAAGCTTTCAAAAATAATGCTCATTAATTCTATCTTAGGGTCAAGAAAGTCACACTTATTAAGCTATATTTGTTCAGCTATGTTCATACAAGGATCTTGAATGCTGGGCAGGGTCTGCCCTGGTTGGTACTGAATCCCAGGTGCTGCGTGCTCTATTTTGGAGGAAGGAACTACTCAAACTATCTCTTAGTATTCCTTGCCTGAGAAAATACTATGAAATGTATGGGGTCACCAGAAATCAACAGACAGTCTGAAATCACATGCATTTATATCCACATAGTCACACAATCCTGTGATTGTACAAAGAACAGGAACAGAGATAGATCAATGCTGCTCCCTCCTTCCACCCAAGCAGCAAATGTGCAAACCGTTTAGTTGCTTTACAACTGATAGCTAAAACTGTGAATGTGTTGCATTTTCAGATAATGGCAATGTGAAACTACTATCTGTTCCATTGCTTGATGTTTCACACATTAGGATATGTGAAGAATTCACTGAGATTTTTAAAATGGGATTTGTCCAATCCAAAGCTCTCAGCGCTGAACATAAACATCAATGAAATTTGCAGTATGACAGCTGTACTTGTGATGTTTTCCACACAAGGCCAGAAAGAATTTAAATCTCCCCACTATCTCAATGAAAGGAGCACTTTTCACACCTCATAGAGACCTGCTATGAGAAAATGTGTGAGCAATGGCAGAGGTCAGTGGCTGTTTCTGGGAAAGGCAATGCACACAAAAAACATGGTCTCTATTTTAAAAATATGCATGGTAAAAAAAAAGAATTTGGGGTAACTTGTGCAAATTAGGAAAAACTAATATAAACTGCCCATATTTCATTAAGGGGAGAGAGCAACCTCTCATGAGCTGAGACAAAGCAGAGTCAGGAAGAAAATAATGGTGGAATTCAAAGAAAATCAGCCAAACCAAGACTGAGAGACTTTCACATCCCTTGTTCCACAGAACAACAAATGCAGTCAGCAGCATGCATATATCTGCTAGAATAATAAAATCATAGAGTTGGAAGAGCTATCCAGTCCAACTCTATACCATGTAGGAAGATACAATCAAAGCACTCCGGACAGATGGCCATTCAGTCTTTGTTTAAAAATCTCCAGATATTCAACCACACTTTGAGGCAGCAGAATATTTCATGGTTTAACAGCTCTTGCCATCAAGAAGCTTTTCCTAATTTTTAGCTGGATTCTTTTTTCCAGTCCTTTGAATTGGTTGCTCTGTGTCTCAGTCTTGAGAGCAGAAGAACACATAAGACATACTTTCAAATATTTAAATTTAGTTATCAGGTCTCCTCTTAACCTTTTCTTCTTCAGGCTAAACATACCCAGCTTCCTAAGCTGCTCCTCATACAGCTTGGCTTTAGAACTTTGCTCATTTTGATTGCCTTCTTGTGGACACATTCCTCCTTGTCAATATATTTCCAAAATTGTGTTGCCCAGAAGTGGACACAGCATTCCATGTGAGGTCTGACCAAAGCAGAATAGAGTGGTACTAATATTACCTCCCTCTATTTTCCTACTGAAGCAATCTAGAATCACATTGGCATTTTTAGCTACCAACAGAAAGTATGGATTCATGTTGAGCTGGTGGTCTACTAAGACTACCACTGCCATGAGTCTATAGCACTGAGCCATAGCACTTAAAACGGTGTCAAACTGGATGAATTCTCCAATGGAGATGCACTGGAACTGTTCATGATTCAATAGGTAAAGGTAAAGGTTTTCCCCTGACATTAAGTCCAGTCGTGACCGATTCTGGGGGTTGGTGCTCATCTCCATTTCTAAGCCAAAGAGCTGGCATTGTCCATAGACACCTCCAAGGTCATGTGGCCAGCATGACTGCATGGAGCGCCGTTACCTTCCCGCTGGAGCAGTATCTATTGATCTACTCACATTTGCATGTTTTCGAACTGCTAGGTTGGCCATAGCACTTACAATGGTGTCAAACTGGATGAATTCTCCACTGGAGATGCACTGGAACTGTTCATGATTCAATAGTGGAGTATATTTTTACATGATGGTTCCAGGACCAGTCTCCAACTTGTCCAGGATCAGGTTGCAGGTGATGGCAAAGACTTCCCTTTCCTGAAGGCCCTGCCAAAGCAGATAATACTGTGTTATACAAAATGACAGAGTGATCATGTGTAAACCTAGGTTCCAGCAACTGCTTCAGTAGTCGTGACATGGATGACATGCATGTGTGAGCTCAACTTATTCCTGGAACTTCACAGTGTTAGGTTGTCTAGAAAAAATCGTATTTTGGGCCACAACTCTTTCCCCTGCCAGGAGGATTATGGAATTTGTTGTCCGAAAATTAACCTTTCCAAAGGTTGGACCTTAGGACCACGGCCAAACAGCAATGCTAAGCTTCATCTCCATATACCTATATCAGCAGTGTCCCATCAAAACCATCCCTAAGCCAATGACACACTAAACCATTCAAATATACTGCCAATGTTGAACTTTAAACGTATTACAAGCAGGATTTAAAGCAGGGGAAATGAAGAGGTCTTTAATCATGTCAATGTTACTTGAACAGCACACGGCTTTATCTCCCTTTTATTTGTTTTCACTGTATTCATAGGAGAGTAGTATCATAGTACTAAGCATATTTACCACTTATCACTTTCAAGGAGCTGTACAAACAGTAGTCCATCTTTGCCATGTCTGGGTGCTGGATATGACATTGCATATGATTGGCTTCTCTCTGCAGGGCAGGAAACCAGCTGGAAGGCCAGAGATACAAGGCACAGATGAGCAGCAAAGCCAGGGATCAGAACTGAAATTAGAACAGCTCTTGATTCATGGATTACCTGGTGATGAAAAGAGTAACAAGACATGGCAGAGGTGGTGTGTTCCTGGTACTCCTTGCCACTCAGACAACATTTCTTGGAAATGCAGATTTTAATGATAGAATGAAGACTTTAGCCTAACCATCCTTCCATATATTTCAATGCTTTTGAGAGCATATTTTTATCATTTTTAATTATTTGCAACAATAGAGAGTGTAAGAAGTGAAGGAAGACTAGTAGGCACTCCACTCCTATGATGGTTAAGGTGAAGTTACCCCACAAAAATGTGAAAATTATGAATGTTTTTTTTTAAAAACTGCTTTTGTTCACTAGGAATCTTTAGGTCCATTCCAGGTTCTGTTTTGCTGTTAGCCATTGTGGAATCCAAGGTGAACTCTGGTTTAGCCAACCCTTTTCTGGAGCAGAATCAACCACATTTAGCCAATCTCTAATTTGCTAACTTCATTAAATTTCCAGAAATGGGGAAAGATTTCAGAAGATTCATCTGATTCTTTGCATAAGCCCATTTACACAGAGCTTTGGGAGGTAGAAACAGAACATCAGTGATCTTATGAACTCCGTTGTACAGGCAGACACAGATTTTCTGATATTACACTGACCTCCAGCTTGTTTCTGTCAGCCCACAGGAGAAAGGAATCAAACCAGGTTTCAGTGACAACTGTCTCCATTGCCAACTTTGCTGTAACAAAACAGAGGTATCTTTTTTAACAGAGAGTTTCCCAAATTGTTCTCAGATATGAGGGAAAAATCTAAACGGATCTTTCCCATTTGCAGATTGTATATCAGTCTCCAATCCCAACTTGGGAGACAGGAATAAAAATACCCATGTTAATAATGTCCCAACACAGTTGATAACTGAGCAACTTACTTCCTTTTTTCCTATCTTCCTTTATTTCTGTATTGTCCATCATAACAAGAAATCCCATGGTGGTGCACTACGATCCTAGTACAGTTTTTACAGCATGGGGGCAGCTCAGGGACATTTCCCAATTTGCCTCATTAGGTGAGCTGATGAAGGTTAAGGTAAAGGTTTTTCCCTGACATTAAGTCCAGTCGTGACCGACTCTGGGGGTTGGTGCTCATCTCCATTTCTAGGCCGAAGAGCTGGCGTTGTCCATAGACATCTCCAAGGTCATGTGGCCGGCATGACTGCGTGGAGCACCATTACCTTCTTGCTGGAGCGGTACCTATTGATCTACTCACATTTGCATGTTTTCGAACTGCTAGGTTGGCAGGAGCTGGGGCTAACAGCGGGCAGTCATTCCGCTCCCGGGATTTGAACCTGGGACCTTTTGGTCCACAAGTTCAGCAGCTCAGCGCTTTAACACACTGTGCCACCAGGGGCCCCTAACGAGCTGATGAAGGTTTGTGCAAATGTTCAATATTTTTGGCAATTTCATATTTTGCAAAAATTTCACCACTTTTAAAAAATATTTTAAGCAACTGCATTTTGCCCAAGAATTATGGCAAACTAATGCCCTGAAACACATTTATTTTATTTATTTATTTACAACATTTCTACCCCGTCCTTCTCACCTGAGGGGACTCAGGGCGGCTTACAACAACTGGCAAAATTCAATGCCAAACAGATCAATAAAAACAGCAACATATTTAAAACCATTAACAATAATGCATAAAATACATTAGTCAAGCTTAAAACACATAGTTACTTAATACCATTCTTCCAAGTAACCATTACACATAAACATAAGTTCAGACCATGTCAATACAGTACTTATTCATTAAATGCTTGCGCACAAGAAGAGTGAGGGAGGTGGAGGAAAGGGAGATGTCAATGGTCGCAGTCTGGATTCCTGGCTGTCATATTGTTGGTGAGATATGCATGAATTGTGTGGTGATTTCTTTGTCGTACGTCAAACAAATTATTCTGCTGCCACATAGCAGAATTAGAATTGTGTGTGATCTTGCACACTGTGGTTAATTGTGTATTTCACATTGCCAATGTGTATTGTGTATTTCTCATTGCATATTGTCCATCATGCATTATACAATGGCACACAATCACTGATGTGCTGTGAAATGTTGTCCTTCTGCATAAGGGTTGGGTAATACTTGTACGACATGCATCTACATGCAGATATTTACATTAAATTGCTTGGACAATAGATTTCAGCCATGGTTACAAAAAAACTTGGGTATTACAAAAATACAGAAAGTCACTATAATATCTGTTGTTAAAATTTGGGAACAGGATGGGGAAGGGTCTAGCATTTTTCCCTGGACCCAGTGCCAAATCTCCGCAGCCCTGCTTGGGAGCACTTCTAGATCCATCTCTGTCATTGGAAAGTCAAGGAGCCTCTGTGCCTTAGGCCAACTGAAGTCAGTCTGCTGGACATGAATTTTCCTGGACAAGGATAGCCTGACCACTGTAGTTCATGCTTGGTAACTTTCTAATTATATTACTGCAATGCACTCTATGTGTGATTATATTTGCAGATGACTTAGAAGCTACAGCTAAATGCTACATGCAAAAGCTTTGTTTCTGTTCAGAATACCTCAAAGGAGCAATATGACAGCAGAGTGGGTTTCTTCCTATGAGGCTTAGCCCGCTTCTCTCCTGGATAGCAACAGGTTTAAGAGCCCCATAGAAACCAACCAGGAAGGTATGTGGTCATGGTGGAGAGACGGGCACATTAGGACTCGGAGGAGATTGCCAGCTCTGGAGGGTGACTGGGTAGAGCAGCAGCTCCCTACCCCCGGGGATTGAGGCGGGGGGGGGGGGGGTAGCAAAACCGGGAGGTCAACCGAAGGTCCAAAAGGTTTTCATCCTCAAGAGGAGAGCCTGAAAGGATCCAGTATTGACCTCAAGGTACTGCAGGTCGCTCCAGTAGCACGCAGGCAATCGGCCTGCAAATCTCTGACTGCACTCATTTTAAACTTAAAGAAAGAAGAGGAGGAGAAGGAGAGAAGAAGAGACATGCAGAAATGTAAGTGTGAAAGAAATCCCCAGAACATGGAAGAAGGAGGGTTGTGGAAACCAACCAGGAAGTGAAGGGGGTTTTCTCTCCTGGATAGCCAGGAGAGAAAATGCTCCAGGCTTGATTTCTATGGACCTCTTAAACCCCAATGCTAGCTAGGAGATTGGTTGAATTAAAACACTTTCTCATATATCCGAAGGTTATCTGAAGGTATTCCAAGGCATGGGCGCCAACGCTTCGAATTGGAAGGTTAAATTCGAAGCGCCAAACCACCTCGGAACCCCATTCGGATTTATTATGATTAACGAATTTATTACAATTAACAATAATTCCGATTAAATGGCCCATGCCTACTAAATATGCACATGCATAGAGACCTGAACTGTTCTAACTTTTGCTAAAGTGTTCGATATCCTGTTGTTGTTGTTGTTGTTGTTGTTGTTGTTGTTGTTGTTGTTATAAATGCCTCTTCTTGCAACTCAAAATGGGGTACAACATTTAGATTTTTTAACTTTTGACATTGTTGACATTGATTATATAGACAAATTTAGAACTTATTTTTATAGAATTTGCCTGTGACTCCTTTATGCAATAAACATCAGGTTTTACTCAGAGAAAAGCAGAAAATATTTTTCTATACAGAAGATAACATGTAATAATAATAACAATAATACTAATGCTACTACTACTAATAATAATAATAATAATAACTTTATTATTATATTCTGCCCCATAAGTGCTGAATGGCAACAAGCTTTTAAAAATGCACACTGTTCATAGACTTTCTCACAAGAAGAAAACTGGGAAATTATGTGCTGCTCCCTTTGAGGAGAAAATGTATGAAGAATTACATCCCTACCTGTTGACCAAGAAATCCTATTTAAAACAAAAAGCTATTGAGGGACTTGGCTTAATAACAATAGAAAAGAATTAGGTCGGACAAAGAGTTTAAAGAGTCGAGACTTTCATTTGCCAGGCTCTTCCTTAAAAGATTATTACTCCCTCATAATAATAAAATAAGAAACAAAGGGCAACTCACAAATAAAAAGGGGGCTGGGGGGAGCCATTGTGTATTTCAATCCAGGTGATCTTTCCAAACCCCATTCGCCTTTTGTGTGAGGGCATTTATCTTTTCACCGATGACCTTCAACAATGAGGCAGAGCTCCCTGGCTTGGATGCTGGAGATGTCGGCTTTTGTTGGTAGGAGAACAAAAATCAAATGAGGACATAAATTACTTCAGTGAGAAAGCGAGGAAGACAATTTGAGGTGGTAGTGGGAAGAGCTGGGAGGAATACTTTTCATGGCAGAGAGTTAGAGGTAAAACATGAAGTCCAATTACAGGGCAACCTCTTCCCCCACATTTCTATCTTATTTGGAACAAAAAAGAGGACAGGAATTCACCCATGCAGTTTTGAATGTGTAGCCTAGAGTTACACATTCTTAACCAATTCATATTCATGATCCTGTGTATTCAATTTTGTTGGGATGTAGGCATGATAAAAGTCCCCTAATCCAAATTAACCAGACATCAGCCATTGCAAGCAACAAGGATCTGTTCACCTGTCCATCAAGATGCTACAGACTGGTGTTTATTCGCCCTCTGGTATTGCTTTTGACTGTTGCATTGGAGATCTCAGCTGCTCACAATTAAAAGAAGAATCCCTATGGCAATCCCTCCTCCCAAAACAAAACCCTTGCATTTTTCATGCAGAATAAGTCCTAAATGGCAAGTATTCTTGTCCAACCATAAGTCTACTTATCGGGGTTTCCAAGCACTTAGGAAAACGCTTTTCATCTGGGATTTGAATAGTTTTGAATATTCTTTCTTACTTCCATGAAAACTAAAACTTTGGGTTGGAAGAGGTTGGAACAGAAATAATTGCTTGTTGCTCCTGTTGAGTTGTTTGCTCTGGTTTCAGAAAGCTCTTTCCCTCTTAAATTCATTGGACCCTTGCAGCTTGGCTAGTTTTAAATACTTGCAGGCAGTAGGACAGCAGTTCTGGCTGTAGGGTCAGTTCACAAAATGTTGCTCCTGAGGCAAAGCACTATATGGTAACATCTATTCATGAAGACAGAAAACTAGCTTGGGGGTACAGGATCAACTGCATGGCATATCATTATCAACTTTGACCCTTCCCCCCCCCCCCCCATCTCCTGCAATTATCACCAGAGGCAATTGCTTGGCTTACCTAATAACAGGGCCAGCCCAATTTTGTGAAATTAATGCCTATGAAACATGATTTTCTTAAGTCATACAAATAGTCCATCCCAGTTTGTTTTCATTGCCTGATACATGGCTTCTTGCTTTTCTACCCTCAGCTAGATACATTCATTTTATCCAAAAGTGGCAGGGATTGAACCCAGGCATTATGTCATGCCTGGAAGAGGATTCTTTGGCTGTAGAAGGGGAACAAGAGACTTAAAAAAACAGGCCTGTGTTGGAACTGGAGGAGTCTAGCAGTCCTTCCATGGCACCAACGAAAACAGGGCCTGGTCCCTCCTAGACACCAAATGCAGATAAAATAGGGGAGGCAGAGGAATTTTACCCTCTTGAGCAATATAAATAGAACATTCTGGGAATGCAGGGTGTTGTGCCACTGAGGATAGTTGGGCCTCCATGTACTTGTTGATGCCTACTCTATAGTCTCCAATACACTCAAAACAAATTTTAGACATGGAAACAAAGGCTCATAAGGCCATGGACCATCTCCAGTGCTTGCAGAAATAGGTCATTCAACCAGAGCAGCCTTTGATGGTGCAACTGCTGCCCTGCCTTATTTCATGGGCACCCGGCATGGAAGGGAAAGGATTTCGACTTTCTCTGTCCTTGCCGACGAAGGCTTTACAGATCCTTGCATGGACCATTTTGCTGTAGCAGTTTGAAATGAGCTGTTCTCCTCCAAGTAACTCACTAATAGACATGATTAGCAATTAAGACAAAGACATTATTAGCCTTCATGTGGGACAAGAGAAAATATTCATGGCGAACCTTGTTCATGACAGCAGAGGAGAGGGGCCAAGAGGGCGAAGAAAATATCGCTGTGACAATGTCAAAGGGGTTATCGGGGGCAAAGAGATAATGATGGTGAAAGGGAGCCAACAATATCATCCATGAAAGATGCTAATGAAGAAAAGTGCAAGCCAACAATCTATTCTCTGCATAGAGCTTCCAGATGAATTTGTCATTCAATATGGGCAAGATACAGTGCTAAAGGTTTGGTAGCATGAAGTCTTTGGATACTGAAACAAACGAAACAAATCCTGACGTGGAAGGAGGACATTTTAAGAAGCTAATTTTTGAGGAGGGGGGGAAAGGACTTAATGAAACATTGTATGCCGTTCGTAGTGGCACAATCAAGTGAAGGCGAGCTATCATTTCCTTCTAATTTCACACAAAGGCTGAAATTGGCCATTGGAATCACAGCACTAAATGAACCCTTTTTCAAACTTGCCTGTGGCATAAACGTTTGAAGGACCTTTAATGCAGTCGCATGGCTGTAGGCGAAAGAAACTCATTACTGCCACGCCAGACCAGACTTCCATTTGCAAAGTCAAGGGGAACTGGCACCCAGACAGATAATGTTGCTCAAATATGTTTTGTACAGCTGGGCCACCTCGGAGTATTCATAATTTGATGGCACACCAAATCCTATATTGATCCAGCCATACTTTGAGATCATTTGCTAATGCCTTTCCTGGTTTGCCTCCTCCATCAAAGATGGGACCAAATTACTATTGGAAGATGATTTTCCAATTGTAGACACCTTGGTAATGGAATGCTCAGAGAGACAAGATTTGCAACAATATGATCTATTAGTGCCAGGTAAAATATTCTCTCAGGCATTTTCAAGAGGTCTTGTGTGTTTATTCTAACATGTTTTATTCAATTTTTATGAGCAGAGAGCCTTGCATAGTGTAAATCTACACGTGCAGAGTTATACATTGATCACATTATTATTATTATTATTATTATTATTATTATTATTATTATTATTCCACTTTTCACACAATTGAAACCCAAAGTTGCAACAATTTTAAAAGCAACACATTTAAAAACATACAAAACATAGATATTGAAATAGAATTAAAATTATTAACACAATTAACCAAAAATATAATTAAAACATTGAAAAGTTGTTTAAAATAATTAATCTAAAAGAATACATCGCTCCTGTCTATTTTTTACAAACCTGGTTTAAATGCTTATCTGCATTGCATAATAAATAAATTTAAAAAGTGATGAAATAAGGAAATCACAAACAGTTAAATAGTTTTAGACCAAAAGTGGGCAACAGCGACCGCATTGTCCATAGCTTTAAACAACTCCTCCTATGTACATGAGGCAGGACATTGTGGGCAAGCATGCATATGAAGAATTGTTTGTTCTGCTCCACAGTCACACGAGGTGGAGGGTTCCTCCAGGTAGTGCCACCTCGCCAAGTTGTCTTTTGATCTGCCCACTCCGCTTCTGAGTCTGTTCAGGGACTTCCAAGTTTCCCATTCTTGGTTTGCCCCGGGAGGAAGACCCTCATGGGGAGCCATCCAATTAGAATTGCCTGGTTTAGCTGCCCAGAGGGACACTCTTGCTGTTGCTGGAGGAACATCAAGAGAAGTGGTAGTTCTCATGAAGCCCTTCCTTGATTTGAGTCTGGTGGGAGGAGGCTGATAGTCATGCAGTGGGTGGCTTTCACAGTGTTCATCCTTATTTCTCTCACCGTTAGCAGCAACTTCCCATCGCACGTCAGGAGGGGCAATGCCAGCTAATTTGTAGAGTTTATCAACAGGTGTAGGTTTAAGGCATCCTGTGATTATTCTGCATGTTTCGTTAAGTGCTATGTCTACCTGCTTTGCATGGGCAGACTTGTGCCAGAATCCACTGACTCTATAGTTCAACAACAAATCAACCTGCAGCAAAAATTAGTTGGTCCAATAGCTCTAACCTGATCAGGATTCACAATTAGTCACAGCACCCTAAAACATAGTCAGCTGTTTCCTCTCAGGGTGCTTCCAGACAGTACCAAAACCCATGATGAAGCGAGTCCCCACTCACACACCAAAACCCTGGGCTTTCCTGAGAGGGGGGGGACTACATGCCATTCCAAGCCAAATGAGGATGGCATGAAGCCACCTTGAAGCTGCCCATTTACCCGTAAATCTTACTTTAAAAGGTCCCTGGCCTCCATAACTCTTCTCGTTGCATCTTCTGGCATCAGAAAATGATGTGCAAGGACATGGGGAGGGGAATAGGGAGGAAAATCCCTCCTTGCCTCCCCTATCTCCTTGTGTGTCATTTTCGCACACCAAGAGGATACAACATGAGGGGTTATGGTGGCCAGGGACCCTTTAAAGTAGGTTTTAGGGGTATATGAGGAGCTGGAGAGGAGGGAGTGGGTACGCTGCCACACCTTTGTGCTCCACAAGCCAAAAGGTACATGATGGAGACTTACCCCCAGGACTGTGAAAGCAGTCCTGGAAGTGAGCCCCCACAGGCCCAATACCCCACTAGACCTGGACCTTTCAAGGGTATCTAATTAATTCACAATAAACAAAGGAAACCTTGGTTTGTTCCAAATTAATTTGTTTTTACTGGATGTGTTGTTTGAACACCTCCAGGAAAAACGAAAACAGGTCTCAGTTTTTGGCCCTGTCTGGATGGGCCCACACTGACCATCCTATCTCTTTTCCAACTTTTCCCTATCAAATCCAAGCCCTCTCTGGCTCTCAGAGAGATAAACCTCTGTTTGTATTACATTGTTTTCCCCTGCAGCCCCCTTCAAAATTAAGGTGCAACTTGATCCTTTTGCATAGTGACTTTTTAAAGTTACTGCAGTGCTAGAAAATGAGGAACTGAAGAAAAATTTCATTTAGAGAAGCAGAATCCATATAGTTGGGGTGCCCCATTTCTCCCTTCCTCCTGGAAGCTATACCCCTGGGAAGATTTGTCCATTCATCTTTCATGGTGTATATAAGAGAACAATCTCTTTGCAAAATCTGGCCATTTCTCAGTGTAAACAGGGAATGGGATGTTCTTCTGAAATATTACCAAACCAGGAGAAAATAAGTAGTGTCGCATTAATTTTGCTGCTGTCTTCTGGTTAAAAAGAATAGTTTTCTTGATTTGTTTTATAACACTAGCTTTAGCATGAGACCTAGGAATGTAATTTTTCACTAAGTTTCTTTTTGAAGAAAGGAATTAGTATTTTTAGCAATTTTCTTTTCCCTGCAAGAAAGTTGTAAACTATGCAGTTTAAAAAGGTTATTCACAACTTAGGGATTTTTATGCACAAAATTCACATGAAGTTATTTTGCACAAAAAGAAATATTTCCCATGAATATTAACCACGTGTGATTTTGTGTGTGTGTGTGTGTGTGTGTGGAAAATCACTGAATCCCCAATTGCAGGGATTTCTACACAGGAAACTGCATTTTCTATGCAAGGAATAAGCTGTTTAAATTCAACATTATTTGCTGCATAGAGAATTCTGTTTTCTGGGCAAATCTGCAAATTTTGCGAAGAATGTGTCTTTAGCAGTAGAGGTTGTCATCCTTTGCATCAAGGTTTCTCTACACTTCTAAAACACATTCTATAACTATCTTTTGAATATTTTCAAATATTCTTTCTATCTCTAATGAGGCACTAGTCATTTCCTGCTCCATGAGCAATGCAAAGATTGCACTAATGATAGCGACATATACCATTTTGGTTATTTAAGGCCACAAACAAAAGATTTTGATGGAGTTCCGGGGAGAAACTGATAGTATCATATTTGTGGTCATTTGAGAGAGTTTTATTCAGTTTTCATTCAAAAACAGCAAACATGGATTCTGGGTTCATATGTGGTCCATTAGCCACAATTTCTCCAATCATGTTGTAGATAGAAAATGAGAAAGACAGAAAAAAAAAAGAGAAATAGGCAGGAAAAACAAAGTCATGGAAAGACTAAATTCAGTGACAGAGTTTCTGTTTTGCATATAGGAGGTTCCAGTTTCAGTCTCCTGCATCTCCAATTGAAGGCTCATGTAGCAAATGAATGGCAAGATCCCTGTTTGATAGTCTTGGAGACTTAACTTCCAGGCAGTATAAAAAATATTGGGCTACAAAGGCAAATTGTTTCCCTTTCTATAAAGCCATGGTGTGAAAATATGTGTGAAGTTTTGTCACCTCGGCCCACACTGGCCAGTTAATCCAGGGTAGTTCGGAGTACAAAGGTTCTAGACTTGACATATACACTATTCCCAATCCACAGTAATGACAGGACCATTAGACCATGACCTAAACATCCATGGTGCCATTGCTATTTTCAGTCAACTGCGAAGGCCCATGGGAGCTTTTGATCTTCATAGGCATCCTATATTGACATCAGCAGAGGCACCTGCATGACCACCAGACGTTGCAGAAAGTGGCTGCCAGAATCAAATGTACAGTGAGTAGAGGTTATTTCTTAAGCCTGTGTAGATGATCCCCTTGCCTCAGAAAAAGACATACAGAATTGGATAATAAAATTCAAGCTTTCGCAAACTGCAAATGGGAGAGTTATTTAAAGTAAGGGAAACATCAGTTGAAAATGACAGTGGAAAAGAAGCTTAGCACTTGGAATGTCATAGAGAAATGAAGCAATCAAAGTGATACATGATCCAAATCAAAGTGATAACATTTGACTCCAACATTTTGGTCAGGTTTATATTTGTTGCACATTCATTCTGCCTTACCTTCACAGGGTGTTGGGCAATGTGGATTTCCCCATACACCATATTATCTTTTCAAGGAAAGGACTTAGGATAGGAGTGTTAGAAAATGTTCACAGAAGCAGTGGATCTCTTAAGCAGAGAAATCAAACTCGCAAGGCACAAGCTGAACAATTAGTCCCATGCTCACCAAACACACCTTGCTTTGCACTACCTTGATGCAGTGGGTTAAACCCTTGTGAACTGCTGACCTGAAGGTTGGACTTCTGATCTGAAGGTTGCCAGTTTGAATCCACGAGACTGAGTGAGCTTCTGTCTATCAGCTCTAGCTTACAGGGACATAGAGAAGCCTCCCAATAACACATCCGGGCATCCCCTGGGCAACGTCTCTGTAGACGGCCAATTTTCTCACACTGGAAGTGACTTGCAAGTCGCTTCTGACACAATTTATACAGGCCCTGTTACATTGCATTTATAATTTAAATATTGAACGTCTAGGTCCAAAGGTAGTGCAACAACATACCCTCCATCATTTCATATATGTGAAAACTAGGATATATATGGTCAAGCAACACCAGAATTTGGTCTAGATAGCAAAACATATTAATGAGGAAGACAACAGAAGCTAGGATAGACTACAGGAGACACTTATCCGTTCCCATATACTGTCCTAGCTTATGCTTTCTTTCTCTTTAAGAACTTTTGCAACTTTGACCACAGTTTGATGCTGCATGGCCAAATGTGTGCTACCCCTATTCCATCTGTAAAATATTAGAGGCTGTGAATTTGCAACAGAAATGTGAGGCTACCCTGATGATTAGAAGGTACACACAGCAGGGGTCTACTCTTCAGATATGAAGTAGTATTTAAGATGGAGCAAGCTTACTTTCTTCTGCACCAGAAACTGGAGTCATCATAATACAAAGCTGATAAAGTAGAATTAAGTGCCTTTGGATGGAGCCTATTGCATGACATGGTTTCTCTCACACAATTACATTGCACTTTAATAGTGACTGGATCATCTCTTTTCATTGACAGGAAAAATCTATCAATTAATTCAATATTGCTGTGCTTGCATCATTGTTCCTTTGGTAATAATATCCTTCTGCTGCAATTCCAAAGTTTGTGAAGGAGAGAGATATCCCATGAAAATGCCACAAAGGCACAACTGTGTGGTTGCAGCAAAATAGAAGGGGGAAAGGGAAAATTGGGAGGAAACAAGGCTGTATGGAAGACTGATTGTGGAAATTTGCAAATCCAAAGTGCCAGCATTGCAGCAAGGTGTGAAAGTGATCCGTTCAATAATCTGCTTGATGTATGTGATTCTGATGAGACAATAAGTTGATGTCCAAGGACATAGAGCAATGGATTCAAACTACAAGAAAGATATTCCACCTAAACATTAGGAAGAATTTCCTGAGAGCAAGAATAGTTCAACAGTGGAATGTGCTGCTTTGGAATATAGTGGAGTTGTCTTCTTTGGAGGTTTTTAAGCAGAGGCTGTATGGTCATTTGTTGGGAGTGTTTTGTTTGTGCACTTATGCATTGCAAGGGGTTGGACTTGATGGCCTTGTGATATTTTCCAACACTATGATTCTATTGATCTATGGAATTTGTAGTCGAAGCTGTGCAAAGCACTTCTAACAGGGCAACCAGTCCCGGGCTATTCTGTCTAACCTGCTGAAGGTCAGCAGCCTTTGTTTTGGTTAGGAGAGTTTCAGTCCACTTAACCACCAGACTTTGTTGTTTCAGATTTATGGTGTGGCCCGCAGGGAGGGGAAAAAAGTCCTAGTTAATGAGGCTGAATCACATACAGCAGTGCAACAGTGAGCAATGAACACCTCCGCTGGAAGCCGAATCGGGAACTCGGGCAAATGTTAACATTTATACAACAAATCACCAGATGTTCAGAAGTATTCATTTTTCACTTGAAGATCCCGGTGAAAATAAATGCCATGCTGCTTATTTTCTCATTGTTTTGTATTATTTCAAGAGAACTTTTCATTTTGTGTTTCCCTTGAGAAATCGCTTGGAAGGGACCAATGTTTTTTAAAGAGCTAGTTCTCTAGGCACATCCTGAAGTTAGATTTGTTTTCCTGGTTGAGTTTCCTGATACCTTAGTTGCACACATAGCAAGCACGGAAGGATCCCTCTAGGATCATTTGCTAACAGGACTTAGGGAATTTTCTGTCACAAGATATGGGAATGACTACTGGGAATCATAACACAGAAAACGTACTTTAAGATTACAAAACCCAGAACTCACCAGCCAGTGTAGTTACTGGGATTTGTAGTCCTAAAGAAACTTTGCTTTTTAAAAAATATTTATTACAATATAAGTACAATAATCAAACAAAACAAAACAAATAAACAATGAGAAAAATAATAGTAGCTAAAAACCAGCACTCACTAAAGAAATTTTGCAAAGTTCTGTTGGAAATGTGTACATCAGTAAAGGACACTCTTTAACATTTCACAGAGACAAAGCTGGACACACATGGCCAAGACCGACTAAAGCAGCATACTTTTGTCTGAGCCTACAGGGAAGGGGATATTCTACCCACACTTTTTCTTATGCCTATGCAGCAAGTTAAAGTGCTGACCTGCTGAACTTGCAGACCAAATGATCGCAGGTTCGAATCCTGGGAGCGGAGTGAGCGCCCGTTGTTAGCCCCAGCTTCTGACAACCTAGCAGTTAAAAACATGCAAATGTGAGTATATTAATAGGTACTGTTCCGGTGGGAAGATAATGTCACTCCATGCAGTCATGCCAGCCACATGACCTTGAAGGCGTCTATGGACAACGCCGGCTCTTCGGCTTAGAAATGGAGAGAAGCACCAACCCCCAGAGTCGGACACGACTAGACTTAATGTCAGGGGAAAACCCTTATCTTTACCTATGCTGAGTTGAGTGCAAATTACATTTGCATATTGAACTCATTTTCTGGCCCTTAAAGTAATCAAAGAACAAAGATAGAAAGTGGAAGAATGCAGACACTGGAACATTGGAAGACATATGGTCTTCCTCTTTTTGCCTTCCAATCTCTATCTCTTTCCCTCATTATTTGTATGGACTAAAATACATTTCCCTTCAAGAAGCTTATTTTTGATGAACATTTGACAAAATTCTATATTCTTTTCAAACTTATTCCTCTTGTTGACTAAGTGTGTTTCTCTAAGGCAGGAGTTGGAAATTACTTGGTGGAAGGCAATTTCTGTCCCCATAGGCCACACCAGTCCTGGAAGTGTCTTAATTTCTGGTCCTCATTTTCAGTCAATTGGTGACTCATGAGGGAGGGATAGCCCCCACCTTTATGGGTAGTTTGGCACAGTTTTCAGTAGATACTGCCATTAAAATCCGCTGAATTTCTTTTAAAAATGTGATTGCAGTCTTTGGAGGACAGCTATAGAGATTCCAGGACAAGAAAAAAGGGACCCAAAAGTCAAAGGAAGCTGGCTGGATACACTTTCCCCAGACTTAATAGTTTGCACACATTTGAATGTGCACATTTTTCCATCTGCATTGTTCAAATGCCAAAGCTGCCAAATAGGCCACTGTGATACGACCTCATGGGTCACCCAATATATTTGTTACTCTTAAATGCCAGTCTGGATAACTGGGCCAAATAATACTGAGGATAAAAAAAAGGAGGAGGAGGAGGAGGAGGAGGAGGAGGAGGAGGAGGAGGAGGGTCAAAAAGGAGCAACACCCAACAATTATTTCAAATGTGTTCTGTAAATCTGTGAATTCTATAATATATTTTGATACTAAGCAAGGTAAGATAAGGTAAAGTGAGAGAGAGAGAAAAAGTTTTTTGCCCCCCAACCTGGTGCCTCCGGGTATTCTGGGTTATAATTCCCAGCATTCCAGTTCTTTGCCTGTGCTTCCTAGGACTGATGGGAAATGAAACTGTAAATTCACAAAGCATCCCATGTGAGGAAATTTAGCATATTAATTAATTTATTTAGAATATTTGTAACCCATCCGTTGACCAAATAAGAGCCCAGTGCAACTTACAAATCGGTAATTTGGCAGTTTTCTTGTATCAGGCTTATTGTCAAAATAAAACTGTTCTCTCCAAGCCAGGGCAATGAACTAGGGAAAGAAAGGCTCTTACCAGCCACTGTGAAAAAGCATGATAAAACAGTGCCTGGATGTTCCTCATACTATTAAAGACCAAAGCAATGGCTGTTGGGAATCTGGAACTGAAAGAGGGCTGATCCTACCACTATAGAGGTTGTAAGGTATCCTCAGAGGGTTACGTTTTTATCAAAGCTTTTTATAAACCCTGTTATTATTTCACAGTGCCAGCCCAAACTAAGAGTGACACCAAACCCTAATAACAAACACACCCTTAAATTAAGCTAAATACACTAAAAGGAAAAATGTTTTTACTAACCCTTCCATTCCATAAATTAATATGATCCACCTTTCAATAAATTGATTGTTCTGCAGATAATTAAGTTCTTGTTTATAAATAGTTGATTCCATGGCTTTAATGTTTAATGCACCTACACTTTTCACTGAGCACCTTGGCTCTTATTTTTTACTCTATATAGTTACAGAAAACCTCTCTGATCTGGGTTCTGCCTTATACCTGCTGATTTGGATATATTTCTTGTTGTGTGCCTTTGAGTCAACTCTGATTTACAATGAGCCTATTGTAGAGGGGATTTTTTTTTGCAAGACTTATTCAGAGGAGGTTTGCTGTCCTTGCCCTCCTCTATGGCTGAAAGTGTAGGATTTGTCCAAGGTCACCCAGTAGCTTTCCATGGTTGAGCAAACCTTTGGACCAAGGACTCCCTGAGTTCTCATCCAACACTCAAACCACTACATCTTGCTGGATTCCCTCCCCTCCGTTCCTTATGTTCTGAAGGATGTATAGTTTTAATGACCCTTTTTAAAAAATGAAACTGCATTGTCTCAATTCACTTCCTTTCCAACCAAAACTGGCATCCGTAACGTGAAGCCGCTGAAGAACAGCCAAGAGCTGATGTACAATGAATTCCATCCAAGTTATTAAAAAAACCAGAATCCTATTGCACTTTAAAGACTAATATATTTATTATGACATAAGGCTAGAATTAAGTTTGATGTAAGGCCATTGATACAATGGGAGACACCAGATTAGGTATGGAAAGAAATTTAATTGATCTTGACAGTCTTGACAAAAGTAGCATTTTAATACTTCCAAAAACTTCATATGAGAAAATGTGCATTTTGCCCTGAGCATTCACCCATTAACAAGGCTAATAGGGATGTTTTGAGAAAAAATGTGCACGACAGAAATTGTGTGCTTTAAAATTTGAATGGCTAAAAGGCACAAAACTAGGACAAAATTTGTAGAAATTAGTTTTAAATTAATCCTTTCAAACTCTGGTCCTCCATATATTTGGACTTCATCTTCCAGAGACTGTAGTTGTTATTATGATCAATGTTCAGAAATTAGGGAAACTGACGGGCAACTACAAACATCTGGGGAACTATATTTTTATATTTACTGCATAAGACCATGGAGAAAAAAAGCTGTTGATCAGGAAAATTGCTACAATGAATCTGCCTTATGCATAGAAATCAGTGTTTTCTGTACAAGAAATGGAAAATGAGGGAACAACCAGAGTAAATTCAAAGGCAGACCGGCATCAAGATAGTCCAGGCTCCAAGTACAAGGAGCAATCTAAGAGTAAGCAAAGTCTGATGCCAGTCAGGGAGTAGCCAAAGGCAATAATCCTAGGAGCTAGCTGAGGTCCAGGAAGCAACAGAGCAAAGGATATCAAATGATGCCACAGGGAGATATGGAGTAGTTTTCTACAACAGTGGAATAGCCTTGGCTGTGCTCATTTATAGCTCACTGTAAAATGAGCACAGCTAGCCAAATTCTCCCAGAATGTTCCTTTTAAAGCTAACCAGGGCTTTTCTTGCTCATTTGTAGAGGGATGAAGTGGCTCAGTATCTGGCTATATGTCTTCAGAGTGATGTGAGACAATCCAGGTTCTCCTTCCAAAAGTTCAGGAGCAGGTCTGCTAGTCTTTTCTGGTTCCAACTAGAGACTATTTTCTTGACTCTCCCCTCCCTTGTTCTCATCTCAGCAGACTTCAATGATATATCATGACTCCAATGTCATTTGACATCCTCAGCAGCCTATGGGGCTTGTCTGAAAGCCCCATAGATCTTCTCTGAAGATCTCAAAAAGGGTTCAGTTTTCATGGAATTGAGAAATCCTCAGTATGGGTGAACTTACTGTATTCTGACATTTTACATCCAATCTATCTTGTATGGGTTTTACAATTAGAATGGGACTCCCTTTGGAGAGAGAGGACAGTCTAGAAATAAATTATTATTATTATTATTATTATTATTATTATTATTATTATTATTATTATTATTATTTTATTGTATGACACAGCAAACAAGATAGACATGCTGGATTTCGTCTCACAAAATCACAAGTCGAACACTTCCCAAGTGTCTAGGACTGTGTGATGTATTTTTGGATGATATTATTATTATTATTATTATTATTATTATTATTATTATTATTATTATTTTATTCTATGACACAGCAAACAAGATAGACATGCTGAATTTCATATCACAAAATCAGAAGTCGAACACTTCCCAAGTGTCTAGGACTGTGAGATGTTTTTTTTTTTATTATTATTTTTATTATTATTATTATTATTATTATTATTATTATCATCATCATCATCATCATCATCATCATCATCATCATCCTTCACCCTGTGCCCCTTGTAGTGGATTACATTTCTATATTTTCAGCCTCAAAATTCTCCTTCAAGGTTTTGAGGTCTACTTCTGGATTTCATTTCTGTAATTTCATGCCAGTTTTCATCTAGTTTTCAGTGCTGAGACACATTCAGAAGATGTATAGGAAAAACACTGCTCTGGGGAGCATTTGGAGCATTTTTTTTCACTTTGATAAATTTTGGAAAAGTTACTTTAATGGACTACATTTCCCAGAAACTTCCATCCAGCATGGTTACTTTTTTAATTCCAAAAATAACTTTTGCCAGTTTTTCTGTCTAATGTTATCAATCAAAATTAGGGGTGTAGATGTAAGGAAAGAAAGACAACTGGGGGCCTACCAAACAAAATTTACCTCAATCCCCAAATTTCTAGCATTTTTCTAGAAAATAATCCACACCTTAAATTCTGCTGTGTTCACATTCCTTTTGTAATTTTGTCTACCGCCTTCCTTGAAGTGCCTAAACTATATTTCTGAATGTTCATCTGATGTCTTAACTTACTATAAAAGGTAAAAGGTAAAGGTTTCCCCTGATGTTAAGTCCAGTCATGTCTGACTCTGGGGGTTGGTGTTCATCTCCATTTCTAAGCTGAAGAGCTGGTGTTGTCCGTAGACTCCTCCAAGGTCATGTGGCCGGCATGACTGCATGGAGCGCCGTTACCTTCCCACCGGAGTGGTATCTATTGATCTACTCACATTGGCATGTTTTCGAAATGCTAGGTTGGCAGAAGCTGGGGCTAACAGCGGGCGCTCATTCCGCTCCCCGGATTTGAACCTGGGACCTTTCAGTCTGCAAGTTCAGCAGCTCAGTGCTTTAACACACTTCGCCACCGGGGCTCCTAACTTACTATAGTAACATAAAAATAATGGGGGGACAGAATTCTTATTCAGGGTCAATGCCTTTGTTTTGCCCTCTCTTCCTCTCCAGTAGTTACACTCTTGTTTCCCACCACAGCCATCCAACCAAATGTGCACAAGTGGGGCATGAAGTCAGTATCCTTCCTGTGGATTTTCAGAGGCATATGGCTTCTGAATTTGGAGATTCCATTGAACCAATGATAAATCCATGCTCCATGAATTTTTCTAATCCCCTCTTAAAAGCTTCTACTCCATTGGCCATGAATGTGTTTAGACTTGCAGGCTTGCATCTTTAACAGCTCTAGTATACCCCAAGGCAAAGGAAACCAATGCAAGGTCACTTTTTTTGGCTGAAAATAAGTACGTGAAATACTGGTACACAATATAACTGGCTAACATTTCTATCACAAAACAACAAAGAAACTCAGAAACATGAGTTAATCTAGGAGAGGCAAAGGAGAAACTAATAAATGGCATTTAAACATGAAATTGTAAAAGAGCTGGAGGTCATAGACAGAATTTACTTCATGGGTTATTTTGTGGTTTGTAACCATTGCAGAGATACTGGCACTTGCAATATTTGCAGAGCTTTTCTGAAGGATTTGGGGAGTTGTAATCCAAAAGGTAAATTTCCAAGTGCTGAATGTTGCCACTTGTTTTCCCATGTGATAATTATTGAAGCATAGCAATAGCCATCTGCTTGCTGTGTGTATCAGCTTTTTCCCTCTTGATCTCAATCCCTTCTAAAGTGTCTTCCTCTGAAACAGAGCCTTGGTATTTATTGATGACTTCCCATCCAAGGACTAACAATGAGTAATCCTGTTTAGCTCTCTAGATCCGACATCTAGATGGCTAGAAGCAACATGATCAGGACTGAGCCCTTTGGAGGGTCCTGGTAGACTTCACCTCTGATGCCATCATTTCACATCTGCTTATGGGAAATCACTGTGGCAATTGTGCCTACAGCCAACAAAACAAGAATGATGGCAATCCTTGCAGCACCCAAAAAAAGGATACACACATATGTAAAAGAAATGTATGGAAACACAGATCCCCAACAAGATGTTAGCCAAAAGTTACTCTTATGAATACATAAGTCACTAAGAGGATCCTGAGCAATGTCAGTCATTAAAGCTGGGTCTACATGGGCAGGTTACTCTGGTATAGTTTTGTCCCAGAGTGCTTCCTGATCCAACATGTACCTGTTGAGTCCAGGGCCAATGTCCAGATTGTCCACCCATCCCTGGACTGGCCCATCACCTTGTCCTGTGTTGCAACCACTACTCCTTGTTGACCATGGAGCACCCTGCAAAGCTGGCCATCACCTGTCATATCTGCTGATGCCAGACTGAAGGGCCCACACAATGAACAAAGAGGAGGTAGATTAATCCCCTTCTTCCTGGTTCTATGGCCACTCCATTTTGGCACCAACAGATGTGCTGGAGTGGCCAGGCACTCACAGAAATCCCCATGACCAACAAGGAGAGGTGTCAGCAACAAGGAAGAAGCCACCTCTTCCTACTGCTTAGGGAAAGAGTAATGGCACAGTGTCCATCTGGGCAGTGGATGGTGTGGAACAGACACAATTCAGTTATGGAGATAGTTGCAAAGCCCATGAATACTCCAGTTTCATGCAGCCCCTGATATACCCCTGAAACCTTTCCTAAGACAAAGCAAATTCAGGTTAAGGGCAAAAAAGAGGATATGGAAGTTTCCATGAAGAGAGTCAACAAGGGATACGAGGTGTGCTCTGTTTAGTGTAGTCAATTCATAAGGGGATATCAGTGTTGACTTCCATGAAGTTACAGTTTTGACAGAGAGCTGGAAGGCAGTTGCATTAAATTCCTGCTCCAACCTCAGAGCAGCCTTAACTTTCATAAACATTCATTTAGATTTTCTCATTTTATTCAATGACTTAATGGTGGACCAAAATTGCATGCAATTAAAATCAGTCCACTGGAAATTCCTGTCTATTGGCCTTCTTATTTATTTAATTTCTCTCCCAGACTCACTCTCTTGCTCTCCCTTGTGCTCGCTCTCCCTCTCTTGTGTACACACACACACACACACACACACACACATTCCTCCTCCCAGAAAAAGAATTAAAGTGATGGCCATGGCCTTGGTTCCTTCATTTGAACTTCAGTGCTGCAGCTGCATTTTCCTATTACCTCTGCAGCTCTGCCTTTATTGTGTTATTGAAAAAAAAAGCAATTTATGATTGCTGGTCTTCAAGCCCCTAATTATTTCTGGTGGTGGATCCTATTTATTAACTCAAGTGTTGTTTCCTAATCTCCAGGCCTCCCCTCCAAGTTCAGTGCATGTGAAAAGCTAAAACCCTTGGGGAAGAAACTTTCTAAACACCATCATGCCTTCCCCATCCCCTCTCCTTCCATTTCCCTGACAGATGCTTTAGCAACTAATATGTGATGGACTTTTCCTTTCTAAGGGTGCATCTACCCCAGGCATGAGCAAACTTCACATCTCCAGATGTTTTGGACTTCAACTCTCACAAACCTAACAGCCAGTAGACCGTTAGGAATTGTGAGAGTTGAAGTCCAAACACCTGGAGGGCTGAAGTTTACCTATCCCTGATCAACACTGTAGAATTAATGCTGACACTAAATGCCATGGCTCAATGCTACGTAATCATAAAGGTAAAGGTAAAGGTAAAGGTTTTCCCCTGACGTTAAGCCAAAGAGCTGGCATTGTCCATAGACATCTCCAGGTCATGTGGCTGGCATGACTGCATGGAGTGCCATTACCTTCCTGCTGGAGCGGTACCTATTGATCTACTCACATTTGCATGTTTACGAACTGCTAGGTTGGCAGGAGCTAGAGCTAACAGCGGCCGCTCATTCCGCTCCCGGGATTTGAACCTGGGACCTTTTGGTCCGCAAGTTCAGCAGCTCAGCGCTTTAACAAACTGTGCCACCAGGGGCACCTATGGAATCATAGGAGAGGTCATTTTACAAGGCCTTTAGGCTTCTTTGTCAAAGACTGCTCATGCCTCACCAAACTACATCTCTCAGAACTCTAAAGCATTGAGCCATGACAGTTAAAGTAGTGTCAAACTGCAGTAATTCTACAGTGTAGATGCACCTTCTGAGGCATCCTTGCATAGAATCACATACAATCATGTGCATGAGTCTCGTCTGAAAATGCAAACATACACCTTGAAGAAGAGGTTACGACAATGTTTGCTTTTGATCATGTTGATTTTAGCTGGTTGTGGCTTTCCATTTAAGTCTGGTCAAGTGGTTATCAACTTCCACATCAATGGAATGGTTAATCTGTTCCAGGTTTTGAACTTTAAAAGGCTTATCCAAGGTTCTGGACCTTGTACTGGTATGATCAGCAGGACTTTGAATGCAACATTCACTGGAAGGGATTTTCTTTTTCAACTACAACTTCCAAGACAGAACAAGTTATTTTTGCTATTGTTTTCTTACTTGGGATATTTTGCAGCTGTACTTTGATTATTTTGCTTGTTGATGCCATTTTGTTGCTCTTCTTTTAAAATATTGTTATTTTGATTACATTTTCAGATGGAATTGTTTTAATTTGTTTTTATTGTAAACTGCCTTGGGAGCTGCCTAATGAGTACAGGGGAGGAACATATAACTTTACAAAATAAAAATAAGAGAGAAAGAGTATTTTGTGGTGGGAGGGGATATCTTTAGATACTTTGCATTGATAATCATGTGTAAAGTCAAGCACAAGTTACTCATCATTTCCATGAATAGATGTAGCAGCGAGGATAAAGGTGTCAACTGAAAAAACAGGCAGAGCTCCTCTACCTTTAACAGTTGCATAGAGAATGCTATGAAATTCTGGGAAATGCAGATTGGTGAGGGACCAGCACAATTTGTCAAAGAAGCCTAAAGACCTTGTAAAACTACAACTCCCAGGATTGCATAACATAGAGTCATGGCTGTGAAAGTGGTGTGAAACTGCATTATTTCTATGGTTTAGATGCACCCAAGTCTCACCTTAGCAATATCAGTAGTTTCTTTTGCAGCATTTGTTCAAATGGCCTTCGTTTTCAGTGGATTCCACTTGCTTTCATCAGTTATCTCATGTGCTCTGGTTGTCTATGTGGAATGGTAATCTCATTTATTTCCCTCTCTGTTTCCTGATTGGATGAGATCAAACCCATCACTATTCGAGGAAGAAGGGAATAGAAACTATTGGGGAGCAATGACATGGAAGTAGCAGCGACACATCAATCTCCCTGATTCTTGAAGGAATTTCATTGGAAACTGGAGCAGAAATGGCCCTATTCACTCTTCACAATTATCGCGCCATTAATCCACTTCAGCTGCCATAGTTCCATCCAGTGGAATCCTGGAGTTTGTAGTCCAGCACGGCAATTGAGTTCTCTGGCTTGGAATTCTTAGCAAATAACCCCTTTCCAAAACTGCAAATCCCAGCATTCTGTGGGATGGAACCATGGCAGTTACAGCGGGATAGCTGGCTGCATTGTAATTATGTGACTGGGCCCTGGGTCTGCAGACACCAGATTTCAGAAGACTATAGTCTCTCATTCTCACAGAAGATTTTGAGATGATCATGGAAAGTAATCTCACTATTTTCTTTTTACTTCCTAACTAAAAATTGGCAGATTGAAAAAGTAGTGGTGGTTATTCCTATATCTTCAGTAGTTTAATGGTTCTGTAGAAGACCCAGTGTGGTGAACATTTCACTGCCACTCTGGAGACCAGAATTCATTTCTGCAGTTGGCAATGGAAACCTACTGGGTGAGTCACATATTCTCAACCCTTGAGATAGGGTTTTCTTTGGTCTCCATATGATAGAAACGACAGCAACAGCAACACCAGTGTGGCATGCTAACTGGTTGTGTGATGAACAAAACCCCTTGAAATTTCCTCTTCTATGCAACCATTAAAACTACAAGAACCAGTTTTCACTCTGGAAGTGCTCTTTGTGGTGCCATTTTCCCTCAAGAGATGGAAATTGCTTTCCAATACTGAAGGAGATTCTTTGTTAGGAGCTTTTAAAACTGAGATACACCTGTAGTTATATACTTTTTTATTGCACAACCTGGGGGGTGGGGGGGAGAGATCCAGCTGCTCAAGACATTTCTAAGATAATCAGAGACTGAGTGTATTTCCCAGTTACACCCATGCATATGCATACATATGTATATGATAGATGTATATATATTCATCTGAGCAATAATCATTTTCTGCCTGAACAGTAGACCCGGTTATCACGCCTATCGCTTATGTTTTCATTAATTAGAAGGAAGTCGAGAAGTAACGAACGACTCCCTGGATGCCAAAGTGTTCATTTTTCACTGTCAGGTTATAAGAGGCAGTGGGCACACACCATAGATCCCATCAGACGTGCGAGTACTTATTGTCAGCACAGCACTTTCTATTGTAAAAATAGAAAGTGAGGTAGCGTTTCTGGATAGAGTCGAGGCTGTCTGTGGGCTGGGTTTAATCTGACTTATTAGAACAAGAGTTTTTGGCAAGCAACACCATCTATTTGAGAGAACATTGGAGAGCACCTCTCTCCCCCCCCCACCCCATCACACTTCTTCAAATGTTAATGTGCCACTGTGTAACTGGAGAACTGACCCCTCTTAAATCTTCTAAATGGCCGTGCATTTCTCCACCAGCTATAAACTTCATATTTTGTTCATATCTGTGCCCAAGTGTTACTGGTAAAAATACTAAAACTCTTTTTTTTCAGAGTAATATATCTTTTTGGTTTACAGGAAATGCTCCAAAGGGAGGGTGAAATCCTGGTAGAAAAGTATATTTAGAGCAAAGCCAGGAACTGGAGAGATTTATCCATGGGGTACCATCTTTATCTGGGTTTCTATTTTTAGCTAACATGTTCCTTAAATAAGAAACCAGGTTTCGGGTCTCAAATTGCAACAACAAAACAATCAGCCTTTCCAATTTTTACAACAAGGCTTCAACTGATGCTCAAATCTCACTACCATAGTCCCTTCTGTGAGTTTTCTTATGACCTATGAGGCTTTCTTAGGGTCTGAGAAAGGTTCCATATATGCATCAGGGCAGGCTGGAAAGAAGAAGGTAGAAGATTGTCTTATGTTTGATGGACCATGTAGCCAAGTGACTCCTAGAGAGTTGAGCTGTTACAGGAAGCAGTGGTGATGATGATGATGGTGATAATACCTTTTCCCCAGTTTGGCTTACAACAGTTAAAACAAACATGGTTAACAGCATTTGTTGTTGTCAACTGACTTTAAGTCAACTTCGAATTATGGTGAACCTGTGAATGGAAGACCTCAGATAAAAGCCCAACAGGCCCCTCACTTTGTGAACTGTGAGGGTGATGGGACAGAGAGCAAGATCTCTCCATGAGATCACAAAACACAGTGACATTCATATGGGACAATATGGTCCTTCACATAATCTGTTCTTGAACTCTGTCAGACATTATGGCCATTGCCCTTTTAAATGCAGCAATTCTAGACATTTGTGAGACACCATTTAAATTTTCCCACATTGTCTCATATGTAGCATCAGTATATATTAAAAGGGACCCGGACATGAACAAAAGGTCCTAGCTGGACTCTTGCCAGCTGACAGAGGCTGATCAATGCTGATGCTGGGCTAAACTGTCCACTTTCATTTTGGGCAGGGCATATCAGCTTGAGTGTTTCCTTACATTAAAAACAACTACCACACAAAGCTTACTAGAAGTAGAATCTTGGCACATCAGTGGATGATCACAGCTTCTAGGATAAAGGAGAAAAACTAACCTAGCTTCCCAACATCATTCAGGCACCAATTCCATGGAAACCTTGGCATATGTAGTTTGTGGAAGGATTTCGAAATCTCCAGTGCCAGCCCCTGGAGTCCATTGCTAGACCTGTCTAATCAAGGCATTTAAGTCCTTCCCCAAATGACAAATTCTAGAATTCCATGGGATGGAGCCCTGGTTCTTTTAAATTGTGATCAACCTGCTATAATTGTGCAGTATGGATACACTCCTTAAACCTTTTTTTACAGGAAAAACAAACTAATCTCCATTATTTGGAACTGATTATTTCTAAGCCCAAGTTTCTACCTTCCAGATCAAGGAAATATAACTACAACCAGATATATGTTGCTCACCCATACATATGGCTACTGATTGTTTTTCCTTGATCCCTAATAACTCAAATGTTGACTTGTACTGGTTATGCAAATCATGCCAGTGTATAGATTATGTAAGTGTTTCCATCTCCCAAATCCCTATTTTGCCTCTGGTATTGTTCCTCCAGCCAGGATAATCAGTAGGTTTTCTCTTATTTATTTTACCTTTCTGTACATCAGTGTTTAGGAAAGCTCTCTTTTTTTATAATAGCACTCAAAACATAGCCGGTAGCTATGCTAGCTGGACTGTTATGGAGTTTGTCATCCAAGCTGTCAAAATTAAATGTTGTTTTACCGCATTTAGTGTCAATGGACTGAAACAGACCTCAATGAAATCATCTTTATTTAGAAAATCTAGTGGGATGGTTTATTTGACAATGTCTTCACTTTCATGTAAATTAATATAATGTAATTTAGTGTTTTTTAGGTGTCAAAAATTGCTAGGATGTTTTAAAAAGTGTTAAAGTTTGACTGTTCAATACCTCTGTATATATTCCATGCTATAACCAAGGATCTCTGGGTAGTGTGAAATAAAATCATTTTCATCTGTTGAGGATTTTTAGTATTATTTATATTATATATTTTTCCCAAGAATGGAACATAAAGTGGCTTACATATTAAATGGATTACAATTAAAAACATAAAAAGTTGTCTTTAGAACTGAATTGAACTAAGAAGCATATTAAAAGTCCTGTCTACACTGCCATATAACATTCAGATTATTGATATATATTCCTGCCATATAATCCAGAGCAGGGGTCCCCAAACTTTTAAAACAGGGGGCCAGTTCAGATCCTTCGGACCGTTGGAGGGCCGGACTATAGTTGGCCAACGAGCAATAATAATGAATAATAATAATAACAATAACAACAACAACAATAATAATAAAGAGGGTTGGAAAAGACCCTTTGGGCCGTTGAATCCAATCCCCATTTGCCTTTGTGCACCGAAAGCACAAGCAAAGCACCCCTGACAGATGGTCAGCCAGCCTCAATGTTAATAATAATAATAATAATAATAATAATAATAATAATAATAATAATAATAAAAGAGGGTTGGAAGACAACCCCTTGGGCCCTTTAGTCCAACCCCTTTCTGCCTTTGTGCACCAAAAGCACAAGCAAAGCATCCCTGACAGATGGCCACCCAACCTCAATGTTAATAATTAATAATAATAATAATAATAATAATAACAACAACAACAACAACAACAACAACAACAACAACAATGGTTGTAAGAGAAGAAGAGACCCCTTGGGTCATTTAGCCCAACCCCCTTCTGCCCTTGTGCCGTGGGGGCCGGATAAATGGCTTCGATGGGCCGCATCCAGCCCCCGGGCCTTAGTTTGGGGACCCCTGATCCAGAGTATCAAAGCAGCTAATCCAGATTATTTGATTTATATGGATTATATGAGTCTACACTGCCATATAATCCAGTTCAAAGCAGATAATCTGGATTTTATGTGGCAGTATAGATGGGTCTCATAAGGGAAAGGTATTCCATAACATTACCCATTTCTATGCATAGTTAGGACAGCTGGACAGTAAAGAAAGCTGAAAGGAAGAAAATAAATTCATTTGAAGAATTCTGTAGATACTGTGGACTGAGAAAATGACAAGTTAAATGGTCCTAGAGCAAATTAATTCTAATATTCTATAGAAGCAAAGATGACAAACCTGAAAGTGTCATTTATTTATTTATTTATTTGCCTTATTTCTACCCTGCCTTCCTCCATCCCGAAAAGGACTCAAGGCGGTTTACATATGGCAACCATTAGATGCCTTGAAAACATGCAAACAATGACTTAAAAACAGTTAAAATTTAAAAGTCAATACATATTAAACAATTATAGCATTTTTTTAAAAAAGTTACATTCAGTATTAGAATCACATCATCCAAAAATCATAGTCCGAGGCCATTCCATCGTCAAATTGTATGTAATTCCAGGTCTATTATTGCAGCAAAGGGGCCACCACTGAGAAGGCCCTATCCCTCATCCCCGACAGCCACGCTTGCGAGGCAGGTGGGACCGAGAGCAGGGCCACCCCTGATGATCTTAATCTTCAAGGTGGCTCATAGGGGAAGATACGTTCAGACAGGTAAACTGGGCTGGAACCATTTAAGGCTTTATAGGCCAAAGCCAGCACTTTGAATTGTGCTCAGTAGCAAACTGGCAGCCAGTGGAGCTGGCTAGCAAGGGAGTTGTTTGTTCCCTGTACACCACTCTGGTAAGCAACCTGGCTGCTGTCCATTGGACCAGCTGGAGCTTCCAAACAGTTTTCAAAGGCAACCCCATGTAGAGCACATTGCAGTAGTCTATTTGGGATGTAACCAGAGTGTGGGCCACCGTGGCCATGTCAGGCTTCCCAAGGTACAGTCCCAACAGGCGCACAAGTTTTAATTGTGCAAAAGTTTCCCTATCCACCGCCAAAACCTGGGGTTCCAGGCTCAACGATGAATCTAGGATCACTCCTAAGCTGTGAACCTGTGCCTTCAGAGGGAGTAACCCCATCCAGCACATGCTGTAACCCTATTCCCTGTTTGGCTTTATGGCTCACCAGGAGGACCTCTGTCTTCTCTGGATTCGGTTTCAATTTGTTCGTCCTCATCCAGTTCGACACAGCTGCCAAGCACCAGTTCAGGACCTGCACAGCCTCTTTAGTGACAGGTGGGAAGGAGTGACAGAGCTGGAGATCATCTGTGTACAAAAGATACCTTACTCCGAAACTCCTGATGATCTCCCCCAATGGCTTCATGTAGATGTTAAACAACATGGGGACAATACTGAGCCCTTTGGGACCCTACAAGACAATGGTTGCAGGGTCGAGCAGGTGTCCCCTAACAACACTTTCTGAGACCAACTCTCCAGGAAGGATTGGAGCCATTGTAGACCAGTGCCTCCAAGCCCCATTCCTGTGAGGTGTCTCAGAAGGGCACAGTGGTCAACCGTGTCAGAGGCCGCTGAGAGGTCCAGCAGAAACTAACAGGAACACACTCCCCCTGTCCAGTTCCCAGTGTAGATCATCCACTAAGGTGACCAAGGCTGTTTCGGTTCTATGTCCCAGCCTGAAGCCAGACTATGTCAGATATAGGAAATCAATGTCTACCAAGAAACCCTGGAGTTGTGAAGTAACCACATTACCATGACTTTGCCCAAGTAGAGATGATTGGAAACTGGCCGATAGTTGACTAATTGCGTGGGCCACTTCACGGGAAAACATGACCAACTAAAAACCCAATAATGCTTAGCAAGGTAGAAGGCAGTAGGAAAAAAAGATTTCTAGAAAGAACACCTCCTTAAGAATCTCTAGATTATTTCATGTGATTCTGCGGAAGACTCAGAAATGCTTAGAGAGCTGTTCTCTCAGGTAAAAAAAGCAATTTCTTTATACACAATTTTTCACATTCACAGGATCCTGTGCCCCTAACACCAGCAAATATGGAAGGCTGCACTAAATTCTAATAGTAGTAGTTGTAATGTAATATCTGAATTCTGTTTGGCTGGAAGGACAGGACCAACTTAGTAGATAGTGATACACAAAGGTTTTGGACTATTGTACCTAAAAATAAAGGCTTGCCTATTTTCATCACTGCATAGAAGTAAATGACCAACCCCCCCCCCCTTCAAACAAAACCCCATTCCTTTTGTTTTTGTAATGGTATATATATGTTCTCTATTATGTCTTACACTGATGCTTTTTTAAAAGGATTGTTTTTTTCCTCTGCTGCCATTTATTTCGTCGTTGCTTCTTGTTTTTCTATTTCTCTTGTGGTGGAGGGGTTGTGCCGCTGAGAGTGAGGATGGCGCGTTTGCCCTGGGCATTCTTAAATAGAGCAGTTGGATCAAATATTTATAATACCGAGAGGAAATCTCTTGTTTCGTCCTGAGAGTCATGTGGAACGGCTCTGAATTGCCTCTGTCCATCTTGCAACAGAGATGTTACGCAGCCAACGATGTATGTCCGGACTGGCTTATAAGTCTCCCGCAACCTCCCTGCCTCCCCCCTCCCTCCTGCTGCCGCCACTCTTGTCTATGAATTGAAAGATCAGGATCAAGAAAACCGTGCGCTTAGCCAAGCGTTCCTTACCAAGGGCATCTCTCTTCAAATCCTTGTCGTACACAAGCGTTTGACAGGTGCAAATCATGGACAAGAAGATATGTCATCGTGACAAAAAGTGAGGCCTTTTGCAGGCTGATCGCTTCCTTGCTTGCAACCCCCAACATAACACCTCGACAACCTCTTCCCGCAACATGTTTTTTTCCCCTAATAGAGGTTAAACTACCCGAAAGGTGAAGGCTTTTTCTGTCTGCCTTTAGACTGAACCCTAGTAAAAATGAACAGATTCCAGTCTGTTGGGAGACATCAACAACTCCATGTAGCTCCCGTTGGCTTGCAGAACGAATTAGATCTGCATTATTTTCATTTACCTGATTGGCATTTTCTTCTCATTTTATTGAAATGAATGTATTTGTGGACAGTCTGGTGTCATAGAGAACAGACCTGAATTGGCTGTGGGGTGGATGCAGAAGGAACAAGGACCATTTTGCAATGATAAATCCCATAATCAGGCAATGCATCAGTGGAGATGACTATAGATGCAGGAACTGCTTTGTACAAAATATTGTACAAAAAGGTGTATAATTTTCTTCAATCTGGTTTAAACAAAACAGAACACTGATACAAATGCAGGACACAACCCACGTCAACACAATTCATGGTGAAGACTGCTGGGAATTGCAATTCAACAGCATCTAGAGGTCCACAAGATTCCCACATTAGTTAGTTCAAAAAAAGGTACGAATATAATGTAAATAAGGGTGTTTGTTTTGTTTCGCTTTCCTAAAGTCTAGGTTCATTGTTTATTGTTTAATAAATTGGGTAGTTGTTCTTAAAGCAAAAAAAATATTGTTATGTATGAGCAAAGAGATAATGAAGGAGGGCATGTGCATATTTTCATGTTTCTTAAAGGAGAAAAAAAATATCAGCTAGGGCTGTTTTTCTTTGCTTCTCCAAACTTTTCATATCAAATTGCATTAACTAATAACAGAAAGAGTGCGAGAGAAAAACCATCTGGTTTATTGGTGAGAGTACTTTAATTCCATTAGGAGTTTAATAAATGTACTTCCCCATAGAAACATTTTGAATTGATAGTCCAGCAATGGTACTTGCAATATTAGGCTATGCAGAAGTAGCTCTCTTTTGCTTTGTTTACTTGGATTAGCTTTCACATGAAAGTCAGGGATGCCTGGAAGGACAGTTGCATTTTTAAGTGAGGAAAATGTGGCCCTGATGTTACATCCAACCATCAAAAGCTTTTTTTGTGATTCTTTACTACAAGATATCCAGGGATTTCCAATCTTTAACATCGAAAAAACTGGGTTAACCCAGTTTAGTCCCACACTTAGGAAGGTCAAGGCCTGGATTTAGACTGCCATATAATGCAGTTTGAAACCATATGATATTATCAGTGTATACTCATATAATGCACTTCAATGCAGTTAAACTGCATTATATGAGACTAAACTGACCATAAAATGCAGTTATATGGCAGTGTCAATGGGTCCCTGGAATGTTTTGGGTTTGGGGCCAAATTCCAGAACAGCCCCGTGCATTGGGCACAGTGCAAAAAGCATGACCTGGTCCAGTGCTGACCAATTCACTGTGCACATCCGCCCCTACCATCTCCTTTTCCCTGTGTTCATAAGTGCAAGGAAAAGGGGTTGGGTTGCATCTATATCACTACCACCACTGAAGATGACTGCAGACCTCCAGAAGAGCTCCTGGTCATTGCAGGCACTTCATGCTGACATCAGCACATATTCCTACATGACCAGGGAGAAGAAGGTCATCCCACCAAGTTTCATAGGTGCTTCTTCTGAAGTCAGCATAGGGTGCCTGTGATGGCTAGGAAGTCTGCCAGAGCTCTACAGACATAAGGCAACAGAAATAGCAGCAGGAAAGGTAAGATAGTCCAGCTGGCCCAAATCTTCCTACCATCACAGGTCAACTATGGAGAGTATATATACCTCCAAGGCCTCCATGTCCAACCTGTTGCATTTCTGCTCCAGACTGGTCCCAAAATAACTGGCTGGTTGTCAGCTGTAGGGTTAGGGAGGCTAGTGTGCAGCCACCAGTTGTGATTAGGGAGGTGAAGAAATAATTGTCATAAGAAAGGAAATGTTAGATCTTTGGCTCCTTTTTTTTCATGTCAGGAGCAACCGGAGTTGCTTCTGGTGTGAGAGAATTGGCTGTCTGCAAGGACGTTGCCCAGGGGACGCCCGGATGTTTTACCATCCTTGTGGGAGGCTTCTCTCATGTCCCCACATGGAGCTGGAGCTGATAGAGGGAGCTCATCCACGCTCTCCCCTGGTGGGATTCGAACCTGGCAGCTTTCAGGTCAGCAACCCAATCTTCAAGTCACAAGGCTTTTATCCCCTAGGCCACTCATCTTTGTCTCCTGAACTGATACCCAAGTATTTATTTATTTATTTATTTATTTATTTATTTGTATACTGCTCTTCTCCCCCAGGGGGACCCAGAGCGGTCTTAAGCAATGGCAGAATTAGATGTCACATGTAATACAAATGTAGTAAAACCAAACATAAAACACAATTAAGAGCTGGTATCCAAATCAAATTAAAAAATAAAAACCATGTGACCATTACAACAGGGGCAGTAGAACTGAGCCAAAGTCAGAGCCAGTCCATGTTCAATGTCATATTAATCCACAGACTCCATCAGGTCATATCAACCCATATCCTAGGATGGGCCAAAAGCCTGGCCCCACATCCAGGTCTTCAGCTGCTTCCTAAAAGACATGAGTGAGGGGTTTTCCTAATCTCCCTTGGCAAGGAGTTCCACAGCTGCGGAGCCACCACCGAAAAAGCCCTGTCTCTTGTCCCCGCCAACTGCACCTGTGACGGTGGTGGGACTGAAAGCAGGGCTTCACTCGAAGATCTTAATCTGTGGGACGGCCCATAGGGGGAGATACGTTCTGAGTGGTAAGTTGGACCAGAGCCGTTTAGGTTTTGTAGGCCAAAGCCAGCACTTTGAATTGTGCCTGGAAGCTAACAGGCAACCAGTGGAGCTGTTTCAACAGACGAGTTTATTTATTATTTGTTTATTTACAACATTTATATTCCGCCCTTCTCACCCCGAAGGGGACTCAGGACGGATCACATTACACATATAGGCAAACATTCAATGCCTTTTAACATAGAACAAAGACAGACAAACATAGGCTCCGAGCGGGCCTCGAACTCGTGACCTCCTGGTCAGAGTGATTCATTGCAGTGATACATTGCAGCTGCTCTCCAGCCTGCGCCACAGCCCGAGCCCATTGTATGCTCCCTGAATGGTGCTCCAGTTAATAACCTGGCTGCGGAAAGTTACCCCCAGGAAACTTCTTGCTACCATTTTGGGAGGGGGGATATATGACAAATTGGTCACATAGGCAGTCCTCTTTTATTTTATTTCTATATCATCCCTCCAAAAGGAAATCTTATTATTAATTACTGATGTAGGCTATTTAATTCATGGCAGTTGGGGAGGGCAGTATGATGTATATCTGCTCATGCCTAGGTCCCAATAGCTTGTTGGAGAATGTGAGAGATAATATGGTTATTCTTTATCATAGTACTCAGGTTGTTAAGGCAGAAGCTGAACACCTCTAAATCCTTTCCTGCATCTCACTAATCTTCAGGTATTTTATTTTTCTGTCTTGTCCTCCATAAAAACCATATGCCTGGATCTGTTGAAAATTTTTAACAGAATTAAAATTAAAGTTACATTAATTATTTTAATTATTTTTATTTATTAATGACTATGTTCGTTCCTTTTTCTGTTAGATCCTGTGTATATGGTTGAATGTGGATACTTGTTCAGCTTCTGCCTTGTCAATTTGATTACTGGATTACAGAGATCGAATATTAGTACTTATATTTCCAACAACAACTGCCACTGGCTAGGGTAGATGCATTAAAAAGATCAGGGCTTCTCTGTGTAACAAGTACAACTACTAAAATTACCTGTATCACACCCATTAAAGGAACAAAAACCACATCCTCTTTCTCTTTTAACCACTCTACCATTGACCATGTGTTGCTTTGGATGTCCCTTAATCGCCAAAAAAGGCAAGATACAGAAATATGCAACTGAAATGAAATGAAACAATATCTTATGTATAGAAAAAGGATAGCACCTGTCTTACTGAATTTCCCAGTGTCTATACACACCTGTGAGTGTGTGTTGTGAGAACCATCAGATTGTTTTGCTTTCCTCGGAGAATGAAAAACCGGCCTGAGAAAATAATTTAGTGTAATTGACTCCTGGTCAGTGCTAGCGGAAAAGAGAATATGGATGCAGTTCTTAGCATTGTTTATAATAGACTGTCAGAGTTCATCTGGAGGGAAGATTTATTGAGCCTAAAATTCCACTCTGAAGCAATAATCTTGGTCGCTGACCTTGGACAGGGAAGATCTCTGCCAGGGCTCTTTCATGCATTTCAGCGAGGAATAATACCCAGCCCAAAAAACAATTAACAAGTCAAAAGAGACCCCAACAATATTTTCTGAATAACCCTGCTGTGAATGAAGGAAGCTAGCAGAATGCTTGCCGATCACACTGGGGGCTGGAGCTCAGAAGAATGCCGGCTTCTGGAAGCTTCCAGCACCAACCTTATTATTCCAATTGCTCTGCTTATGATCATTCAAATGCGTTGTGCTCACAATATGTTTGACAGTTTATCCATTCAATAAAGTTTTATTAGGGAGCCAACTTTCATTCCCCCTCTTAATCCAGGACTTCAGGTGCTATAAATCAATAGATCGGAATATGAATCTGTAGAAGAAACAGAGGAACTGCGGGGGATGTCATGTTGGGGAAATTGGATAGTCTTAACTTCCAGTGAGATGGCAGGCATCTCTCAGAAGTCGGGCTGACTTACTGGTATGAGCCCTGCTGCAGAATTAATGCAGTTTGACGTCAATTCAACTGCCATGGTGCAATGCCGTGGAATCATGGGATTTGTAGTTTGGTGAGACACTAGAGTCCATAACTCTGTAGCATTGACCCATGATTAATTTGTTTGTTTATTATTTTTATTTGTACCCCACTTTTTCTCTCTATAATAGAGGCTCAAGCTGTCTTACAGTAAAGCCAATACAATACATTACAATCCAATTTTAAACCTAAAAATATACAAAAATTAAAATAGAATTAAATATTAATGGTATTAAAAATAAACAGTTAAAACCAATGGTTAAAGTGGTGAGAGGCTGCATTAATTCTACAGTGTAGATACAGCCTTAGAGATTGATTCAGGCAAATGGGTGGGTGTTAGAGTGAGAGGTGTTTTGGCCAAATTGAAATAGTTGGAGGGCATGCAACTGTGGCCCTCCAGATGTTTTTGAACTATAGCTCTCCATGGACTATGCCAGCTATAACTGGTGAAAGTTGTAGACCAAAATCATCGGTCATTTTGGAATTTACACAAACCTTACAGGGCAGCCGGTAGTAACTGGTATAAGAAAAGAAAGATATGTCTGCTTTCCAGTTGCAGGAACTCAGATGGTCCTGGGATGCTCAAAGAGCCTTCCTTTGTGGTTTACCTCTCCATCAATGGTGAACTGGAAACAACTGAATTTCAATGTGTTGTCGAAGGCTTTCATGGTTTCGGGCTGTGTGGCCATGTTCCAGAAGTATTCTCTCCTGACGTTTCGAATCCTCAGAGGTTGTGAGGTATGGATAAACTAGGAAAGGAAAAAATATATATCTGTGGAGAGTCCAGGGTGTGGCAAGAGTCCTTTGTCACTGGGAAGCCAGCATTAATGTTTCAGTTAATCACCCTAATTAGCATTGGAAAGGTTTTTGTCTCTTGCTTTGGGGAGGGGTATCCTTTGTTCAGTCAATAGCTGTCCTTGAGGCTCCTCTGCCTTCAGAGTGTTGGTTCCCATCTACTGTTTTGATTTTAGAGTTTTTTACTACTGGTAGCCAGATTTTGTTAATTCTCATGGTTGCCCCCCAAGCATGTGGACAACTTCAACAGAAAGGAGGAAACCATGAAAATGAACAAAATCTGGCTACCAGTATTAAAAAAAACTCTAAAATCAAAACAGTAGATGGGAACCAACACTCTGAAGGCAGAGGAGCCCCAAGGACGGCTATTGACTGAACAAAGGAGGCCCCCCCCCCAGGCAAGAGACAAAAACCTTTCCAATGCTAATTAGGGTGATTAACTGAAACATTAATGCTGGCTTCCCAGTGACAAAGGACTCTTGCCACACCCTGGACTCTCCACAGATATATATTTTTTCCTTTCCTAGTTTATCCATACCTCACAACCTCTGAGGATGCCTGCCATAGATGTGGGCAAAACATCAGGAGAGAATACTTCTGGAACATGGCCACACAGCCCGAAAGACATACAACAACCCAACTGAATTTCATTCACTCAGCCTGATAGTCCTTAAGCCAGGCTCTCAAAAGAAGTCCAGAAATATTGTAGGTTACATTAAGTCACATTAACAAGCTAGCTCTGTTAGGGTCCTTCCCATATATGATGGGATATGTTCCTTTAAAACACAAATTTCGGAATTCAGAACTAATCCATTCCAAAATAACCTAAAAACAACATATTTCATTAAGACCCAGAGGGAACTGGGGGCCTGGCACAGCATGTTAAAGGACAAAATCAACCCTGCTAATTAAAACATCTAAGCGCTTTTATCCTGTGAGCTTTGGTTCCACTATAGTACTTCTGATGAACACAATGAAGAGGATTCAAATATCTGAGAATACAATTTCCATTAGCTATCAAAGCTAATAGCCACTGATGGATTTAGCCTCTGGTGATGTTCTAATCCTCCTTGAAAGCCCCATAAGCCCATGGCCATCATCACATCTACCAGTGGCAAATTCCATATTGTAATAATGTATTGCATGATATCTTGTTCTCTACTCCAGTATATCTTGAGAGATCTGATATGAGGGCAATTTTTATTCCCAATGTGCCAGGGATAAGTGCCACATTTGTACCTTGTGGTTATAATTGTTTCTTTCTTCCCAGCTTGGACTGGATTTCATCTTTCAGGACTTTTGGAGCACTTCTGGGAGCTCCTAGATAATACTTCATTGCTGAGTCCGGCTTCTATGTCACTCCCCTTATATTTTACCAGCTGGCAAATTGGCATGAAGAGGAGCCGCAAAAGCCAGATTGTGGGTTTGTGGCAGGTGAGAAGGGAGACATTTTATAGTTCTGTCTATGTGGAACTTTACACAACAGTATGACTCCTGTATCCATAGGAGCGTGTTCCTAAACTTACCATGAAGAACAGGAAACTGGATAATAGTGAAACATTTTGAAATACATAATTCCACTAGGGGTTACCATAGAGTTGCCTTAGAGTACTGCTTCTTAAACTTTGGATTCTAACCCCAAATGGGAGACAAATTATGGCTGGAACATTATATGGGCCAGGCTGTGATGCAGGCTGGTTAGTAGCCAGCTGCAATAAATCACTATGACCAAGAGGTAATGTGTTTGAGGCCAGCCCATGTTGGAGTGAGCGCCCAACCATTAAAATAAAAAATAGCCCTGCTCGTTGTTGACATAAGCAACCCAAAAGATAGTTGCATCTATCAAGTAGGAGATGTATGTACCACTATGTGGGGAGGCTAATTTAATTAATTTACGACACCATAAAAATCGTCCAGCAGCGTTTGGAATGAGGAAGTCGGCATCACAGTGGTTGATGAAGCAGCTGCTCCCCCTGTGGCCATAATCAAGCATACCCTCAGGAAGCTGGAAGCTGGAAAAGCTTAAATTGCCTCTGTGTCTCTGTGTCTGCCTCTGTCTCTATGTTCATATGGCATTGAATGTTTGCCTTTTATGTGTACATTGTGATCCATCCTGAGTCCTCTTCGGGATGAGAAGGGCAGAATATAAATACTGTAAATAAAATAAATAAATAAATATGATAGAAACAACATGATGACGAGTTCTTGGCAAGAATGGTGAGTACTTGCCATTTTACCACACTTGCTAGCGAAACAGCACAGGGTGTGTGCCTGATAAGGTTGTAGGACACGTGTCAAACTCAAGGTCTGCAGCCAAATCCGGCTCACCATATCATCTCATATGGCTCTCCAGATGCCGGACTACCACTCCTGTATTCCTCATCATTAGGCATCATGACTAGAGCTGATGGGAGTTCTTATACAGTAACACCTGAAAGGTTGTAGTTTGTTCTGTTCAGTCAGGAGAGTAGATTTTAAATTTAGATATAAGGCTTGTGGGTATGATGTCTGACACTAAAATGTCCTTTAACATTTCCTCAACCTTAAAGCCACAAATACTGTTGGGTTGCAATGCCCATTATCCACTGTGCCACATGGCAGATAGTCAAAAGTGATGACAGTTGTCATTCAGTAACATCTGGGGATCCAAACTGGGTAAAAACTAAAGAGCACTGACCACCATGTTATATATATATATATATATATATATATATATATATATATATATGAGTGATGGCATCACGGCGACTCACAAAACAACAAAAGTACAGGCCGCCCAACCTCAAAATTTGACAACACAACCCATCATCCACGCCTCAAGGTTGATACAACAAAAAGAAAAGAAAAATAAAGTCCTAATTAGAGGGAGAGTAATAATTTTTTTTATCCAATTGCTGCCAGTTTAGAGGGCTAATCTCTGCCCACTTGGTTGCCTAGCAACCAAGGGACAGCCAGGGTTCAGTTAGGGGACAGGCAGATTTAGGCCTCACTTAGACTTCTTCCACAGATTATCTAATTTGCACTGGATTATATGGCAGTGTAGACTCAAGGCCCTTCAACACAGCTATATAACCCATTTATAATCTTATATTATCTGCTTTGCACTGGATTATCTTGACTCCACACTACCATATAATCCACTTCAGTGTGCATTTTATACAGCTGTGAAGAAGGAGCCTCATATAATCCAGTTCTGAGCAGATAATATAAGATTAGAAATATACAGTAGAGTCTCACTTATCCAACGTAAACAGGCCGGCAGGATAAGTGAATATGTTGGATAATAAGAAGGGATTCAGGAAAAGCCAATTAAACATCAAATTAGGTAATCGTTATACAAATTAAGCACCAAAACATCATATTATACAAGAAATTTGACAGAAAAAGTAGTTCCATGCGCAGTAATGCTATGTAGTATTTACAGTAGAGTCTCACTTATCCAACACTCGCTTATCCAACATTCTGGATTATCCAAGGCATTTTTGTAGTCAATGCTTTCAATATATCGTGATATTTTGGTGCTAAATTCATAAATACAGTAATTGCTATATAGCATTACTGTGTACTGAACTACTTTTTCTGACAAATTTGTTGTCTAACATGATGTTTTGGTGCTTAATTTGTAAAATCATAACTTAATTTGATGTTTAATAGGGTTATCCTTAATTCCTCATTATCCAACATATTCGCTTATCCAACGTTCTGCCGGCTCGTTTATGTTGGATAAGTGAGACTCTACTGTACTGTATTTACAAATTTACCACTAAAATATCACAATGAATTTAAAACACTGACTACAAAAACATTGATTATGAAAAGGCAGACTGCGTTGGATAATCCAGAACATTGTATAAGCGAAAGTTGGATAAGTGAGATTCTTCTTTAATATGAAATAATTACTGGGATAGAATAATGCAGAACAATATAATCTCTAAAACCAGGACAGTAAATAAACAGAGGAATTCCACACAGGAAACAATCACGGCCAGCTAACACCTCCCAACAAAGTATTCCCATCATCAAAGTCTGGCAAATCCTGTTTTCTCAGGGCCACAGACAGTAGAAGCACATAAAATATCGCAAACAACACCACTCTGAAAACAAGGGAATTCCAGACAGGAAACAATCAGGGCCAGCTAACACCTCCCAACAAAGTATTCCCATCATCAAAGTCTGGAAAATCCTCTGTTTTCTCAGGGCCACAGACAGTAGAAGCACATAAAATATTGCAAACAACACCACTCTGAAATCAAGGGAATTCCAGACAGGAAACAATCAGGGCCAGCTAACACCTCCCAACAAAAAAATCACTCAGGGAGGAAACAGCCAGGCTTTAAAGCTGCAAGCCCATTACATCCTAATCATTTTTTCTAATTGCAGCATTCATACATGCCTCCAACAAACAAAAAAAACCAATCAGAAATATTGTATATTCACAACCTTTAGGAAATAATATCCCCTGATGGCGCAACGTGTTAAAGCACTGAGCTGCTGAACTTCTGGACCGAAAGGCCACAGGTTTGAATTGGGGGAGCGGAGAGAGCCCCCACTGTTAGCCCCAGCTTCTGCCAACCCAGAAGTTCGAAAACATGCAAATGTGAGTGCATCAATAGGTACTGCTCCGGCGGGAAGGTAACGCCGTTCCATGCTCCTTGGAGGAATCTACGGACAACGCCGGCTTTTCGGCTTAGAAATGGAGATGAGCACCAACCTCCAGAGTAAGACACGACTGGACTTAATGTCTGGGGAAAACCTTTACCCTTGACCTTAACTACCACCAATTCCTCAATACTTTATTTCCCATACCACCATACTTCGCCACAGCAACGCGTGGCCGGGCACAGCTAGTGTGTGTGTGTGTGTGTGTGTGTGTGTGTGTATGTGTATATATATATATATATATATACACACACACACATACATACATACATACAGAGTTGGTCCTCTGTATCCAATGATTCTCCATCTATAGATTCAACAGCCCTTTGAAGGTAACCATAAGGCTGCAATGGCCATCCGTGAAAATGAGTTTGACACCCCTGCTCTGGGAATTATATCATAGAATAACTTGGGGGACCTAGAAAATTCCAAGAAAGGGCATATTTTGTCAGCTAAGTGAAACTATAGGTACTAGTCCTATGAATATGGCAGTTGTATTGTACATCTCCCACTCCAGATCATCACCTTTGACATTTGGATTAGCCAAGAAAACCCAAAGGGAGTCAAAGACTTGTTCTCTGCTATTCTCAAGAGCAGGGCCAGCGATGTGAAAATCTCTTGGTTTTGAGTTTGTTGCATTTCTTTGAATCCTGTTCATATTTTGTCACTATTTTTGCTTTAAATTTGGTTGGAAGGCTTGGGTTTTCATTTTCCCCTCGTATGAAAAATCATGCAAGGCTTGTTTTTTCAGATACATGCCAGTTTTGCTTATTTATGATTGCAGGAATGTTTCTCATGGACTAAAGCAAGTTCTAGTGCATTTTTGCAAAGAGACAAGTTTTTGGTTGTGCACATTCAGTGTGCCTATATATCAAAATAGAAAAAGAAGGAAGAAGTATCAAGAGTTTGTGGTTTTCCTCTAATGACAGGAAACTGAACGATGTGCACATATTTGTCAATAAATATCTTGCAGCTCAAAAATGGAATGTGTTCCTCAAGAAAAGTGGGGGGGGGGGGGTAAATTATTTTGCTCGACTTCTTGGCAGGACTTATGGACTAAATTTCATTACTGAAGGTAGAATTCAGTTAAAATTTAAGAGAATGTGTTGCTGCCACCAGATATCCTTTGTCACTTAGTTGTGAGTTAGAGCTGAGCAAGGATGTAGCTGCTGGGAAGACAAAATGAGTGCATTGCTGCTCCAAAGAAGAATTCTGCAACTGCTCCATAACATTTTCCTTCCATCCTCAGATTTCTAATATCACAGACATTAAGACCTTGAAATTTGTTGACAACTAATACTCTGCTTATTTTCTGTGTTCATATTCCCCTAAGATTTTGTCTGTTGTTTTTCTTTGGATGCATTTCCAAAGTAAAGATGGAAATGTATTTCATAGAATCATTGAGTCTGAAAGAGACTACAAGCACCATCCAATCCAACCCCCATCACTACTGCCATGCCTGAACTCACAAAACAAAGCACTCTGTTTTAAAAAGGAGACTTTACTATATTCCGAACAGCTATGTACCATCAGGAGGTTCTTCTGAATATCCAGGTGGAATCTATTTTCCTGCCATTTGAATCCATTGCTCTATATCATACTCTCTCACACAGCAGAAAACAAACCTGCTCCATCATCAATATGACATCCTTTCAAATATTTCAACATGGCTATCATGTCCCCTCTTAGTCTTCTGTTGTCTAAGCTAAATGTCCCCATGGTTCTAAATACTAATTCAGTTTTGAAGTTACTGCGACACTCAAAATTTGGGGACTGAAGGAAAAAATAATTGAGGGGCAGACTTCTTACTTAGGGCAACAATATCTTCATTTTCCACCCTCCTCAGCAGACTCCTGCAGTTGAGAACCATATTATGACCATGATAGGGATGCCATAGAAAGCTCCCTGGTAGATATCTCCCTCCTTTACTGGTATAATGTTATTTTGGCATTAACAGATTGTCACATTACAGTGTTATACTGGCTTAACTGATTGATCTGTCAGAAGGATCCCAGTCAGTCCTACACTGGCTTAATAGAGCATTATGTCAAGAGGGTCTTAGGAGTTTTACCCGGCTATAACTGAAAGTTACATCAAGAGGATAACAGCCAATTTTACACTGGTGTAATTGAATGCTATAGAAGAAGATCATAGCCAGTGTTATAATGGCCTGACAGAGCCTACAGTACCCCAGTATGACAAAGTATGAAGCCAAGATACTCCCAGGCCATGTCTTAGTGGCCAAAATAAAGTGGACCGCTCGGCTACTATAGAGAGTCCACACACCACATGTCTGGATGCACAACAGAACCACTGCATACAGCCATTAATTTACATCAACAGAACACAGGACTTGATTCAGAGCTTTCTGGAAGCTCCAGGGTGATCCTGCAGTTTCAGAGGATTGGATAGCTGGATATGGTTGGTTCTGGCCTAATGCACTGTCCACATTACCAATGGACCAACTGCTGCATTGCCATCAGCAAGCAGTTCCCTTCCAGAAAGTTGTTCCTGATGTCACATTTCTGGTGATGTTATTTTTAGTGCTGAATCAAAAAACCAGAAATGCAACATTGCCAGCAAGCCTCTGAGAGGATGCTGCTTCCTGGCAGCAATGCAGTGGTGGCAGCCGACCCAATGCACCCTCAAACCACTCAGATGTGTGGACAGCCAAAGGGCTCCAAAGATGTTCCCAGAATCCATCACACTGGGTGGTCTTGTTGGACTAGATGCCCCTTGTGGTATCTTCCAACCCTATGATTGTATAGATCAGCTCCACAGTTCTTCAAACTAGATAACAACAACAACAACAACAACAACAACAACAACAACAATTTATATTCCACCCTAGCTCCCCAGGGAGATTCAGTGAGTAGGCGGAGAGGCAGCGTCAAAATAAACATTCTCATATAGTATCCTGAAGATGGCCATAGTAAATTTCCATCCAACATTTCTCAGAGGCTTAGGTTAGCTTGCTAGGCCAGGCATCTAAACTGACCAACTTAGTCCTTATTACTCACCATCATAAAAACATTTCATTAATCAGAATGGAACCAGGTAACACTTTAGTATCATGGGTAGCATTCCTGGAGGAAAATACTCAAGAAATTATTCACATAATTTAAAGAAAAGAGAAACATTTTTCTAAGGCCCCAATTACCTTGCCATATAAAATTCAGATTATCTAGTTTGAACTGGATTATATCCAAGTGTAAATCCATCCTAAATTAGCCCATACAAATCTATCTATTAATGTCTTTCTATCCACAATTCCCTTCGCTTTCATTTCAATGAATTGAAACCTATAGAATTAATGCAGTTTGATACTACTTTAATTGTCATGGCTCAATGCTGTGGAATTATGAGAGTTGTAGTTTGGTGATGCACCAGCACTTTTTGGCAGAAAAGTCTAAAAACCTTGTAAATGACAGTTTCCGTTGCATTGAGCCATAGCAGTTAAAGTGGTGTCAAACTGCATTAATTCTGTGGTGTAAGTGCGTCCCTTAACTAGTTTTGTTTGCTGTGTCAGTGCCTCTATCCCCCTGAATAAAGAAAAAGGTGTTCCTTCAATTAGGGATTTAAATGTTATTTTGCAGAGCTAGCTGGTGAAAATCCTACCCCAACTTTGGGTTTGTTAATATTTTCATCAGCATGGTGTATTGGCAGCCAGAGCAATCCCTTCAAAACTGGTGTTATATAGTCTCTCGAGTTCCAGTCCACTGTACTACACCCCTGTGCTTATAATATAGTTCTCCAGCCAGACCAATCACATATCATTTGAGCACATGCTGAACTTCATGGATCGCCGCTGTCACTGTTTACAAAACTGCCCCTTACTTCACGGAGGTATGGTTTGGAACTGAACGCCCGGTGGGAAATCTTAGCAGCTCCACCAGCCAGCTCTACAGAGTAAAACGCCGCCGCCAAGGCACGTTGTGTGCAACTGAGAGCAAAAGGAAAAAAAATGTAGCCCTTTGAGACGAGGGCTTATTAATATAGAAGTCAATATTATTCGGCTTTTCCTGCCAGTGTTTGTCCCCCTTGCACAGTGTTACCGTCAGCAGGCAATCTGTTTAACCGATTTACGGGGGAGAGGCAGGAAGGAGTGTAGCTCTTACAATGACTGAAGGGCTGAGGGAAGGCTATAATAAAGCCATTCAGAAAATGACAGGTTACGGAGCTGTGTGATCTGGAAACTGATTTCTATTAAGTTGACTTATTGTCCTTTGCTGAGGGCAAGAAGGCTCTGGCGACGTCCCTCACCGGCTCTTCTCTTCACAGGGCCCAGGGAGTGCGCTCTGCCTCATGCGGCCGGCTTGCCTGAAAGAGAGGCGCTGATTCACACTCAGACCCCCCCCCCCACCTGATCCGTGTGGCTTTGAATGTTAATGCCAGTCCACCTTGATGCTCAACCAAGTGAGAGCTCTTATTGGATTTTTCCCCTCCCTCCTGCCCAGCCACACTTGGATTGCACGGTTGAATAAATCAATCATAATGAATGGTTCCTGGAGATACAAAGGAAGGGAAGAATGGCACTTTGACCCCATCTATCCACAAAAGAGTCATATATTGGCTTGAAACTGGCGTAGCTATCGTGGTTTTCCTTCCCCCCGAAGGAATCCTGGGAATGGTTGCTTGAGGAGATGCTGACCAAACACCTCCGACTGCTCTTTTGGCAGAGCTACAGTTCTCATGGTTCCCAAGAGAGTCCAAATGTTAAACACATTAATATGCCCTTGGCACAGATGGAGAAAAGGCTGCTTTGGCCTCTCCTTGGAGAAGTCACTTTCAACAACTGGTCCAATGAGACTACTTTAGTTTATTACATAGAATAATATGCACATTTATATTTATTAATATAACTAATTATATATATAAATGCGATCTGGTATTTGAGGAAGAAAAATTCTGAAACCCTCTGTGGATACCTGAAACCATAGACAAAAGTGAACTTTGTATTTTGACCATGCTTGGCAGAAAGTGTTCCAAGGAATCACACTGGAGGTCCTAGAGAAGCCTAGTTTTTTTTTGTTTTGTTTTTTTATGTCAGGAGCAACCTGAGTCGCTTCTGGTGTGAGAGAATTGGCCGTCTGCAAGGACGTTGCCCAGGGGACGCCCGGATGTTTTTGATGTTTTTACCATCCTTGTGGGAGGCTTCTCTCATGTCCCCACAAGGAGCTGGAGCTGATAGAGGGAGCTCATCTGCACTCTCCTCGGGTGGGATTCAAACCTGGCAGCCTTCAGGTCAGCAACCCCACTTTGGCAAGTAAATCTGTGAATCTATGGATATCAAAATCAAGGATAAAGGGGACGTAGCGAATTTTATCCAACTCTATATCTATCTCACTTATTCAAAAATATCCTTTTCTGGAGGTTTTTGAGAAGAGGCTATATAGCCATCTGTTGGGAGTGCTTTGATTGTATATTCTTGTATGGCAGGGGGTTGAACTAGATGGCCCTCAAGGTCTCTTCCAACTCTATGATTCTATGGAAATTCAGGGCCAGTCCTACTGGTAAGCAGAATGAAACAGCCTCTTCAAGCAGCAGGTGCTGGGGAACAACTGTGGCAGGCCATTGTTCATTACTCCTGAAATCCCACCCTCCACCAGCCATTTCCCTCTGGCCTGATTTGCACATGTTGTGCCCACTTAGCCTGCTGCCCTGCTGTATATGGGAATGGATCATTGATATCAACCAGGATTGTAGCTATGGGAAGTGGGGTGAAGGCATTACCCTTTCCAAAAAAAATTCTTACGCCATCCATGGAATATTTATTCAATGTCCAAATGTCGAGCATTGCAAAGTATGAGAGCTTTCCCATCTAAGCCTCTTAGATTTGCTGCATTCACATTCCTTTAGTAATTTTGCCTACTCTTTTTCTTTGGGCATCCAAACTCAATTTCTAAGTGCTCAGCTTAAGTTTTAAGTTACTGCAATGCTGGGAATTTAAAGAGTGAAGGAGAAAAAAGAGCTGTGTGCATATGGAAGCAAAATCTGCATGGATGTGAGATGCACTCAAGGATAGGCATGTGCATTGTGAACGGGGCTGTCAGAGCATTTGTTGGCACATTCTGTCGTACCTCTGTCCTTTCGCACAAGGGTTATATAGCACAATTAATGTGCAATGCCACATGGGAAGATTTATAGGAGATCACAAGCCGAATTTATGACCTTGAAGCTTTAGGGAGTTAGCTGTTAACAACAGGACATGACTCCCCGCCCCCTAAACCTGTCTCACAACACAGGTCGGACCCTAAACATAGGATTGCTGCAGTGCTGCAGATCAGCATACCGGCAAATTATGGTTGCTGTGTTCTCCAGGGGGGTTTCTTTGTGGGGGTTACGTTGAGTAAAACCGTTGCATAGGAACTGGGGTTTTCTTTCCATTTGCCTGTCTCAATGTGCCTCATAATTGATGAGTATTGTAATTGTCATTTTCCAGTGCCCTGCTCTGCAGTGCTTTCTATGCATTTTGGTGGAGGTGCTTAAGAGGGAAGATTGTGATGGTGGTGCTAAGCATCTACAGAGGCACCTACGATGATGGAGTACCGTCATTGTAGCTATGTGTGCTGATTCAGGACCTGGGCCATAGTTTTTCCAAGCCTAGAGGTATGCTTAGACTACTATTTAAAAAGGTTAAGGTAAAGGTTTTCCCCTGACGTTAAGTCTAGTCGTGACCGACTCTGGGGGTTGGTGCTCATCTCCATTTCTAAGCCGAAGAGCTGGCATTGTCCATAGACATCTCCAAGGTCATGTAGCTGGCATGACTGCATGGAGCACCGTTACCTTCCCGCCAGAGCGGTACCTATTGATCTACTCACATTGGCATGTTTTCAAACTGCTAGGTTGGCAGGAGCTGGAGCAACAGCGGGCGCTCACTCCGCTCCAGGATTTGAACCTGCGACCTATCGGTCTGCAAGTTCAGAAGCTCAGCGCTTTAACACACTGTGCCACCAGGGGCCCCCGACTACTATATATACTTGTGTAAAAGTTGATCTGAGGACAGATTTTTGGGCCAAAAATATGGATTTTGCTTAAATCCATAAGTAAGTCAAGGGTAAAGCTTTGAGGCATGTAACAAACAAACCTTTTCCAGTTTAGTTAATAATGCATGGAGAGAACATACTTAGCACTAAAGAGAAGAAAAGGATCTATTTATTTGAGAGGTTATTATTGTGTGTGTGTAAATTGCATTGCTGATCTTAAAATTCCTACATCTATACAAATACAGATAAGGAAAGGAATATACATGAGGGAAAAGAATGAGAATGTAGCCTGGGGGGAAAAGGAAAGGAGAAAAGCAAGGAATGCTACCTGCCTTTACTAAGGACCTAGAATGAAAGCAGTGAGAAGAAGCAAAGGTGAAAGATACTCCAACCCTATTTCTGTGTATTTCTGCATGGCAAGGGGCTAGACTAGATGGCCCTTGTAGTTTCTTCCATCGCCAAGATTGTTCAATTCCATTGTTCTATAGTTATTATGGGTGGATTCTGGGAGCCGTACCTCAAAGCAGTCATTCCTCTCCCCAACCTCAAGTCCTATCAACCAAATGAAATGATGAAAGGAAAGTTATCAGGTGAGAAAGTGCTCTGAGACAAGTTTTTCAAGCAGGTGACTGATTTTTGCTGCATAAAAGCTTCCCAAAGCCCCCGACGAAGTGTGCATACTGGAACGGATTTGAAACCATGATGATTTACATGCTTGGGGAGGCTCCAGTGCTTTGTTCAACCTGCATCAAAGCAGTAAATTAATTCTGTAAGGCCCTGTCCAAAGTTACATTGATTCTGATTTTGTTGAAAATCATCCATTAGCCAAGAATTACTACCAGTGTTAACGGAAACGCTGTAGTGTCATTAATTGGAATTAATGGATGGATAGTTTTTATAGGAGATTTGAATGAAGGCGATATTCCTTTCAAAAAGGATTTTATTAGAAATTTGCTTGCCAGCTATAAAACGGGGTGCCAGGGAAGGTTTCTCCCCGCCGATGCTTTATCCAAGGCCTGATGTGTTTTTAATTAAGGAAAAGCAAAACACTTTCAAATACTGGGGGTTTGATTTTTGTAAAACACGACTGTATAACAAATAGCTATTTATTTCTCCACATAATGGCTGTAATGAAACAGACAAAGGGATGCTGCTGGGAATAATGAGGACAATGTTGACTTCATTTGCATGAGGGCGCCTCATACTCATTTCCTACCGGTCTTTAACGAGAAAAAATTCTGGAAACGGTTATTGGGGTCAGAGTGAGGCAATGATCAGAAAACTGCACTTCAATATGGAAGCTCAATCCATTCATTGGCCACCCTGCACCTTGGCTTTCCTGCATCTCAGTTGCAAAGGAAACAAGACATAGTGAATGCTTCTGACTATCTCTAGTACAATCCAATAAGTATCTCTGCACTTCTATCCCTGTGAGGTAGGATGCACTCCAAGGCACCTTTTGGGCTGTATCCAATGATGTAATCATTATAAAATATTCCAACCCTGGACTCCTAAAGTCCTGAACCAATACTCAAATCTATGCACCACATTGGTTGTACAAAATGATTGGCATTATTATTAAGTTACATTATTTTTAATTAAGTTATCTTTACTTAAGTAATGTTCTTTGATGGTATATTTTTGCAAAGCAGGGAGTTGGACTGGATGACCCTTGTGATCTCTTCCAACTCTCAAATTTTATGATTCTATTAAGATTTGTTGCAATATTTGTAAGTAAGTAAGTAAGTAAAACTTTATTTATATACCGCCCTCTCTCCCCGAAGGGACTCAGGGTGGTTTCCAAGCATAAAAACAGCAACACACACTACATAAGCAATACAATACACACATTATTAAAACAAAATTAAAACCTATACAGTAGAGTCTCACTTATCCAACATAAGTGGGCCGGCAGAACGTTGGATAAGCGAATATGTTGGATAATAAGGAGAGATTAAGGAGAAGTCTATTAAACACCAAATTAGGTTATGATTTTACAAATTAAGCACCAAAACATCATGTTATACAACTAATTTGACAGAAAAGGTAGTTCAATATGCAGTAATGCTACATAGTAATTACTGTATTTATGAATTTAGCACCAAAATATCACGATGTATTGAAAACATTGACTACAAAAATGCGTTGGATAATCCAGAATGTTGGATAAGTGAATGCTGGATAAGTGAAACTCTACTGTACAACTCATAAAACAGAAAAAAATATAAATAACAATCACAACATTTGACTGAAAGAACAAGGATAAATAACCAGATGGGTTGCCATGGTCCTTTATTAGGGATAGGTAATCCATGTACAACATCTTTCAGGGCCAAGGATCGGTGGTATACCAGAGGAGATTATTCAAAAACCTGCCGGAACCACCAGGTTTTCAACTCCTTGCAAAAGGAGGACAGAGTAGGGGCTTGCCTAATCTCCTTAGGCAGGAGATTCCAGAGCCGGGGGGCCACTACCGAGAAGGCCCGCTCCCTCATCCCCACCAGTCGCGCTTGGGATGAAGGTGGGAGTGAGAGGAGGGCCTCCCCGGACAATCTCAGGGCCCGCACTGGTTCATAGGGGGAGATGCGATCACGGAGATAGGCAGGGCCCGAGCCATATAGGGCTTTATAGGTCAATGCCTGCACCTTGAATTGGACCCGGTAGCTTATCGGCACCCAGTGGAGCTGCTTTAATAGGGGCGTTGTATGTTCCCTATAGCCAGCTCCGGTTAGAGACCTGGCTGCCAACATTTGAACCAGCTGGAATTTCTGGACCATCTTCAAGGGCAGCCCCATGTAGAGAGCATTGCAGTAATCCAATCCAGTAACCAAGGCATGGACCACCGTGGCCAAGTCAGACTTCTCAAGGTATGGTCACAGCTGGAGCCCAAGTTTTAAATGTGCAAAGGCCACCGCCAACACCTGAGCCTCAAGCATCAGCGATGAGTCCAGAAGGACCCCCAGACTGCGGACTTGCGTTCTCAGGGGGAGTGCAACCCCGTCGAGCACAGGTTGCCACCCAACACCTCGATTGGTCCCACAACTGACCAGGAGGGCCTCTGTCTTCTCTGGATTAAGCTTCAACTTGTTAGCCCTCATCCAGTTCATCGCAGCTGCCAGGCACTGGTTTAGGGTCTGGGCAGCTTCCTTGGAGTTTGGTGGAAAAGAGTAGTAGAGCTGAGTATCATCTGCGTAGAGATGGCACCGCACTCCAAAACTGCGGATGACATCACCCAGCGGTTTCATGTAGATGTTGAAAAGCATGGGGGATAGAATGGAACCTTGTGGGACCCCACAGGTCAAAGGCCAGGGGTCTGAGCAGGTATCCCCCAGCTTCACCAACTCACTGCGATCCCTCAGGAAGGAGTGGAGCCACAGCAAAGCAATGCCTCCAAGACCCATTCCTGAGAGCTGCCCCAGAAGGATACCATGGTCGATGGTATCAAACGCTGCTGAGATGTCCAAGAGAACCAGTAGGCATGCACTCCCCCTATCTAGCTCTCTGTGGAGGTCATCCACCAAGGTGACCAAAGCCATCTCAGTCCCGTGACCAGGCCTGAAACCAAACTGTAATGAATCTAGATAATGGTCTCATCCAAGAATTCCTGGAACTGGGAGGCGACCACCCTCTCCAGAAACTTGCCCAAAAATGGGAGGTTGGAGATTGGTCGGTAGTTGTTTAATAGTGACGAATCCAAATTTGCCTTCTTCAATATAGGCCTTACAATTGCTTTTTTGAGGCAGGATGGTAGATGCCCCTGTTGAAGAGAGGCATTGATGATTCCCATAAACCAATCTGCCAACCCCGCACTGGCAAGTTTGATAAGCCAGGGTCTAAGGCACAGGTGGTCGACCTCACCATACCAAGAACCTTGTCAACATCATCAGGCTGAACAAGTTGAAACGAATCAATGAAACCTGACAGACAGGTGCCTCAGTTACATCTTCTGGTGCTGCACTAACGCCGGTGTCTAAGTCGGAGCATATTTATCTGCAAAATGATGTGCGAACTCGCCACATTGGGTTGTCAGGTGATCAGGGGGCCCCTCCCCCTCAAGGGGATGGAGAAGCTCCCTGACCACCCAAAACAGCTCTCCAGGTCTATTGGTTGCAGACACAATGCGAGTAGTTGAGAAAGTCTTTCTGGCTGCCCACATTGCTGCAGAGTAGGCCTTAAGAGAGGCTCTAGCCTATGTTCGGTTGGATGCTCTTCGAGTCCTCCACCAGCAGCTCTCTAACCCCCGCCTTGTATGCTTTCCTATTTCCTATTTCTCTCCTTTTCCTCCACCAAGAAGATTGATTCCTGATCCCTTGAGCTGTTCCCTTTGCCTGAAACTTTCTTCAGATAGTCAGGATTGAAACAATTTGGGAATATATTATCTGAATGTATATTCCAAAGTAACCAATAAAGTGTTTAGCTGCATATTTTTCATAGTGGCTGTTTGTTTCACTTTGCTGAAGTTCACCTTGGAGTGATGCAAAAGATTCAGTGCTTTCCCTTGCAAACTCTGCTGAAGGAGACTGACTCTTAATGGAACCAGTCTTCAATTTTTCGAAAAGGGCATCTGCACACACATCTGACATCTACAAGAGTTTTGGCCCCAAGTTTTATGCCAATGTGTTTCTGCAACACAGATATGGTTTTGTCCAATCTCCATATGGCTTCCTCCAATGAGATGCCAGGCCTGGTCTACTCATGCAGTAAAATCCCAGAATAGACTGACCTATACCATTTTGGCTTACAGTTAAAGGTTGGCATCATATTGAGTAATTACAATGTTGTAAGCCCTACTTACTTATGACATTGTAACTACACTAATTCACATTTATGGTCGCTGTACCACTGCAACAACCAAGTGTGCCTTTCAAGCCATGCAGCCCCTTCCAACAGTCCTATTGGAAAGTGCCATTGCTCACTGACTCTATAGTTTGGTACCTTAGACATTTTCTATTGGAGGGCTACATGCTAGAAAAGATAGGTTTTGGAGAGTAACATTGGAAAATGTAGCTATGGGGGCATAGTTATATCATTGTAGATATATCTCCAGGTATGGGATCTTGGCCAAGGAGTGATCTTTTAAACAGAATTTTAAACACCACATTAAAAGACATTGAATTTAGGAGAGAGAGAAAAAGATGCATCTGCAGGGCTACATTTATATAGAGAGCATTTTTTAAGTTTTAAAAATCCTTTAACTGTAGTACAAAGTAACATGGTCCACTTGACTGCTACAGAATATGGCAGCTCATTCTCCCCTTGCCTATATTTTGCTCTGTACTTCAAGCCAAGCCTGCATTTGCCACACTATCAGCTTCCAGATGTCAAGCCATTCAAGAGCTGAGCACAGACTGTCCACTGGGATTGAGATGTAGGCCTATGTGTGTATCAGGCCCTAACTCAGAACCACCACCAACTTGGACAGCTTTAAGACAAGATTAAGCAAATTCATGGAGGATAAAGCTACTGATAGCTACCGTCACGATCGCTATATATTATCACCAGCATCAGAAGCAGCATGCTTCTGAATGCCAATTGCTGGAGAGCAGATGCTGGAGATCAACTGCAGGAGAGGTTGAATGCTCTCATGTCCTGCTTGAGGGCTTTTCATTGGTGCGCCCCGCTGGCCCCTGCGAGAACAGAACATTGAACTAGAAAGGGCTTTGATCTGATGTAGCACAACCCTTCTTATAGGCCAAAATCCTACAACAGGATTGCACAGCATTCAAATCTCTGGATGCAGACTTACATATTGATTATGCTATGTAACCTTTGTCTTGAATGAAGACATCAAATATGCAACCAAATTCACAATCCAACAATCAAAATGCCAAATGTTCATCCATGCCACTGCAGAGAGAATTCCTTGAACAAAGTATAGTCACATTACATCAGAAATAATGTCCAATTAGTTTAGAAGTGGAACTTATACAGGCATAAAACACCAGCAGGATTTAGGCCTGGTCTCATAGCTGCTTGAATTTTGGTGTAGACTATGCCTAATTCCTGTAGCAATGAAAGAGCAGCATGTACCATATTTCTTCAATTGTAAGATGCCATCCATTGTAAAACACACCCTAATTTGAGTACCATTACCACCAGCAAAAATACATAAGATACACCTGCAATTCTAAGATACACCCCATTTTTAGAGATGTTTATATAGGGGGGAAAGTGCATCTTAGAACTGAAGAAATATACTAATTAAAACATTTCTCTATGATCCTCTTATCCACATGTGTGTATATATTTACACACATACAAATACCTGAAACCATAGATAATAGTGAACTTTATTTTTTGTCTATATTTGGGTTAGAAGCATATCATAGAATTGCACTGGAGGACCTAGAGAGACCCACAAAGACATCCAAGGGGGAATAATTTTTGAAGCGTGGGTAGGCAAAACCATAGATATCGAATCTATGGATAAAGGGGCCTTGTAATACAACCAGCAGTATGAAAGAGGGTACAAAAGATAAAGGCAGGCATCAGTACAACAACCTCTTAAAGGTAAAGGTAAAGGTAAAGGTTTCCTCTTAACATTAAGTCTAGTTGAGTTTGACTCTGAGGGTTGGTGCTCATCTCCATTTCTAAGCCGAAGAGTTGGTGTTCTCCGTAGACACCTCCTAGGTCATGTGGCCAGCATGACTGCATGGAGCGCTGTTACCTTCCTGCCAAAACGGTACCTGTTGATCTATTCACATTTGCATGTTTTAAACTACTGGGTTGACAGAATCTGGGGTTAACAGTGGGAGCTCACCCCATCCTGCAAATTCAAACTGGCAACCTTCTGGTCAGCAAGTTCTACAGCTTAGCAGTTTAAGCTGCTGTGCCACTGTGGCCCCTAAAAACCTCTTAGTGTAGCATAAATATCCACTTTGAACATATACTACCATAGCAGTACATAGCCTCCAAATAGAATTAATGAAGTTTGACACCACTTTAATTGCCAAGCTGACAGGTATGCCCCACTCACCCCACCTCACATACACCCATACAGACAAAGGTGTTAATGGTAAACTATTTTGTTTTTACTCATGGGAATTACAGTTTTCAAAGGTTTTTTTTCTCCTACCTTTCAAGATAGGTTTTTTTGGAGGAAAAAAAATCCCAAAATTCCTAACTTAGTTTTTGTGAACAAAATTTTAAAATTCGATGTTCTCTTCTGCTGACAAGAATACAGTTTGCTTTTTACCTGTGTGCAATCATGAAAAATATGGTGGCTGACAATTTTTTTCCAACGTCATATTTTCATCCAGAACAATGAAAATCCTTGTTATTTTCATTCCTTGTGCAGACAAATACATCGGAATAATTTTAAAAGGGCAGAAGATTACTATAATTTAAATGGAAACATAGTGACTTTCATCATCATAGGGTGAGTGAAGGAGTCGTATTCTTCAGTAGGATTCAAGCAGAGGATACCCCTCCACCCACCATCATCACTTCAGTCTAAGACCTTCATTTTCTAAGGCTTCAGCCAACCCATAATTTCATTCCAGGATCCTGCTGCTGCTCCTGAATATGATGATAATGAAAAATAGGTGTCAGTGCGTTATTGATGGTAGAGCACTCCAAACTGACAGATGCTCTCTCCCAGCCACTGCCTATGAACGTTAAAAATTTCAAAGGACAAGATGGAACCTTGAGCTGTTTTGGAGATCACATCCCAGGTGTTGAGCAGACCCTCTCAGGTATGGCCTCCTCGCAGAATCTCTTCAGGTGTGTGTAGAACCACAACACTGCATCGCCAACTGATTTCCAAAGCCCTCAAATGCTCCACAAAGATTCAGTATCATCTTGTAACAAAGGGAATTGAGATGTCTAAGAGAATACTCAAAGCCACATTATCTCTACCCAAGTTTGCATGAAGATTTTCACATGGATAATAGCAAGCCAATGGTGCATCTCCACTGTTGAAATAATGCACCTTGAAAGCACTTTACCTGACATGGCTCAATGCTACGAAATCATGGGGGGTGTGGTTTGGTGAGGCATGAGCCCTTTTTGGCAAACAGTGTTAAAGGCCTTGTAAAACTACAATTCCCATGATTCCATAGCATTGAGAAAAGGCAGTTGAAGTGGTATCAAACTGCATTGATTCTAGGGAGTAAAGTCTGTTGTTATGTTGTTCTTTTCATTAGAGTTTTCTCAGTATTGGGACACTCATTTTTCAATGCAGGAACAAAAAATAGTAAATATTCTTAATTCTTCCATTACTGTTTCCTCAATGTCTAACTTCCACTTACAAGCTAGAAGGAATTTGTTTTTACAGCTGAATAACAATTTAGCATAGCAAGCTGTTCAACAGTGGAATTCACTGCCTCAAAGTGTGGTGGAAGCTTCTTCTTTAGACATTTTTAAATAGAGGCTGGATGGCCATCTGTCAGGAGTACTTTGTGCTTTTCCTGCATGGGAAGGGATTGGACTAGACAGCCCATGCAGTCTCTTTTAACTTTATTATTCTATGATTAGTACATTCTAAATTGTAATTGTAAAAATGTTAATAAGTAAACAAAAACATTCAAGGGATCTTTTTTAAAAAATCAGATTAATGTTGGCATTAAGAGATCATTCTAAGTATGGGAAATCAAAGCTAGAAAGGGAAAACTTCCACATGCATGGACTGGAATATTAATAAAAAGTTGACCCGGACATCCCCATGGGCTGCACACTTACACTTTGTGTACCAAGAGTGTTGCAACCCTATCTCCTCCATTGGATTGGGCAAAATGGCAACAGGATGTGATGTTACATCATTTGTAGTAACCATTTTGGCCCAAATGTGGGCATAGGTGAAGAATCGTAAAATTTCAGCATCTTAAAATTGAAACGGATTGTGATGGCAATTGTCTACTCTTCCCTATAACCATGCAGGGATACATAACTCCAACACGCCTAAAAGAGTCCCACCAATCCTCCATTTAAAGACTGCCAACATTGTAGGGCCCACCTTTCTGCAAAGCGATGTATTCCACTGTTAATCAGAACTTACAATTTTTTAAAAAAAAATCCTATTGTTTAAGTGAAATTTCTTCCAATTAGAATCTACTGGTTCGTGTTCTAGCCTCTGGAACATAAGAAAACAAACCTTGCTGTTGTGAATGAGTCTTCTGAGGCTGTGAATGATAATAGTAGGATCAGGAGGGGAAGGAAGAACCCTCGCGAGGAGGGCTCGCTGGAAGATTTACATAGGAAAAGAGTCAGGGAGATAGATGAGGAATCTTCAGATGAGGATTTATGTGGGGAGTTGTAAGGGAATCCTGAGGTGGAAATGACAGCTGAGGACCCGGTGGTGGCGGATGGGGTTGGCATAGACTGGGCACGGGCTCCGGAGGAGGAAACTGGGCCCATGGATGCTGAGGATGCAGGAGAGGCTTGGGTTTCTTCAGAAGCAGACCCCACATGGTCTGCCTGGAGGAATGAGGGTGATTCTGCAGGTGTGGACAGGGCATAGGCAGAGTGATTTTGACTCTGATGAGGAACTTGGGACGCCTGATCCAAAGGCGTTGGCTGTTTGGATCTCGGATTCTGTTGAGGAGTTTGGGACACCTGATCCTAAGGCGTTGGTTGTTTGGACGCCCAAGGAAACCTAAATAAATTGGGGTTTTTTGCCATTGTCCCTTGCGTGGCTTGGGACTTTGCAACCGATGTAAGTTTGATCTGGGTTATTCTACAACGGAGGGCTGGAACAGTGTGGGTTTTCTGTGTGGACTTGTCACGACCCAGGCTGCAGAGCACCAATAACCATACACAGAGGCCAGAATCTAACTAATATCTTTATTATGGAAATATATAAGGTTAATAAAAGCAAGTGTAGGAATTAGTTCAGGAGTAGACCTTTCAGGAAAGGTCAAAATTAGTCCAAAGAAACAATGTCCAATATGAAATATTAAGGTCCAAAGTTGTAATCCAATAACCGAAACACTCACTTCGCCAAGCGAAGTGAGGGGAGATGACAAGGTCCTTTAGTCCATGAAACTTGAGCAAGGCTAGGTAATAACTTGATACTTGGAACACAAGGCTTGAACAAGGCAACAAGAAACGAGGAGCAAAACCAAGATCCGTGGAATTTACTTGGCAAGGTCCGGGAAGCAAGGCAAGATCCGTGGAAGTAAACAAGGCTGGGAACGAAGGCTTGGAAACAGGAACAAGGCTTGGAAACAGGAACGAGGCTTGGAAACGGAGTAGCTGTCCACACACGCTACTCCAGTAGCTGACGAATTGACTCCGCAAGATTCCAAAAGGGGCAAGGAACCTAAATAGGGCCTCGTTTCCCACCAGAGAACACTTCTCTGGGGAAACCAGAAACGAAAGTCAATCTCTGTGTCCAGATGTATGACTCCCTAAAATTTCTCATGGGAGCAGGCTTAATCATCAGAATGCTTTGCTGCGATTCTCAGGCTTCGGCGATTAGCCTGCTGAACTCCTTTTTGTTGTAGATAATAATTACGGCGAGAAAATGGGGGAGATTTTGACTCAGGGCTTGTTTGGCAGATTTCTGGAATACAAACCTCCTGCAGGTGCAAGGGCTCTAATTCAGGCTGGGAAAGTTTCCTTTCTGGCTGAAATGGTGGAAAACCCAAGTTTTCCTCTTCATCTGTCACAACAGCACTAGGAACGGGACTACATGGCCCATGAGTCATCACAGGACTGCATTGTTATTACTATTTTGTATTAGCTGCTCCTCGCCTCCGTTGTCTTGGCTCTTTGTGTTATCCCGCAACGTGGACCTCACTGTGACGACTTCACCCCTTTGGACCTTGGACCGGAACTCAACGGCATATCTCTTCGCTCTTAAACTCGGTTTGGCATCATTCCCGTGTTCGTGGCTGACTTCTGTTGCTGACCGCTGGCTTCATCTTCGACTCCGACGCTGTTCTCCAATCCTGACTCCAGACCGGTTTGACTTCACTACAATGCTTCGTTCCCCTGACGTCTGGCTTGGCTTCCGACTTCGCAGCGGCTCGTCACCATTGCCTTAGCGTTTTCCTATATTGTTTGCCTGTGTTGCTTTTCGCGGAGAACCTTTAGCCCAGTTTGGGCTTTCTTTTAGTTTTTGCCTTTTGCTGTACTTTTGGGTTTTGGGGAGGTTTGGGCCTTTGGGAATTCTTGCCCTTGTTTATTTTGCTGTTTTGACTTTGCCTTGCAATTTTGAGCTGATTCCGAACACTTTAGTTTTAATCCGGATTATATCTCCGGATAATCCAGATTATATTCCAGTTTGCATTTTTTGGGGTTTCTTGCTCTGTTAATTCACACTGAAGTTAAAATGTTGTGAGCTCTCTGGACTTTGTGTGGAGCTTTTTTGAGTTATTTTTTGAATAAACTACATTTATCTTACTGGCTGGCGTCTGACCCTTGACACTTGCTCCTTCTTCTACTTGCTTATTTACTTAGGCGATCCCTCATAGCTCGAGGATGTTGGTCCTCCAAGTGTAGTGCTTTGGTTGTGAATGCGTAGGTGGCTGTGGAGCCCTATTCTTAACCCGCATGTTCTTCTGCAGTGAAGGCATCGGTTTCCAGACAGAAGGCGGTTCCGGTCTTCTACTTGACATTCCTTCAGATATTTAATGACAGCTATCATGTCACCTCCCAGACAAGAAGAAGGACTTTGAAGTGAGAGTCTGGAGACTCAGGGATGTGTATTGTTGGCATTCATTTTGTGCACTTCCAGAGACCACTGTGACTCTACGAATGTCGGACCTGGACCAAACATGGCATGGAGACCCCCACCCCATGACCCACTTTATGTCCTGGAGCCCCCAGTGGTGCAATCAATTAAACTCTTTTGCCAGCAGGACTGCTGACCGAAAGGTCAGCAGTTCAAATCCAGGGAGAGCGAATGGGTGAGCTCCCATGTGTCAACTCCAGCTTCTCATATGGGGACATGAAAGAAGCCCCCCATTGGATGATAAAACATCTGGGTGTCCCCTGGGCAACAGCCTTGCTGACAGCCAATTCTCTCACACCAGAAGTGACTTGCAATTTCTCAAGTTGCTTCTGACAGGAAAAGAAAAGAACCCAGTGTAGTTTTTGCCTGATTTTTTTCCCCAAAGATGCGGAGAAGGGGATTTGCAAGACTGGCATAACCTGCAGCAATGGGAACCTCTTCTCTAAGGACTTGTACATTTCTTTCACATACATCTTCTGAAAGGAATGGGTAGAGATGGAGTTTCAGAGGGACACATCTTTTGATGATCTGATAGCATCTGCTGCCCTTTTGGTGATTCACCAAGCAGCAGGTGAATCACAGTTTCATGACAGGAGATGGGGAGACATGCCAAACTCAATCCATTTCATCTGCATCAAAACCAAGCTACTCCTGTTACAATTACTTCCACATTTCATTTTCACTCACACCATACTCTGTTCCAGGCAGGGGAATCAGAGGAACAACCAACAGGAAACAGCAATGTCTGATCTGAATCCTAATGGGGTGGGGGGAAATATTGGAAATGTGCCATATTAGAAATGCTATTACCATTAATATTGACGTTCCCACCCAGAGGAGATGGGCAATTTTGCATAGTAATTATGCATAAAATTTGGCTGCATGAACTTTCATTTCACCTTGTTTGCACCGATATGCAAAAGGGTATACAAAATTGCTTACAATCATGTATATTCAATTGTGACATTTTGTGCATGTGTGTGTGTCTGTGGTTTGCTACATTTATCAAAGTTAGCTGAATAAGTGCTCCATTAGAAGCATAAAATACAATTGAAAACATTTGTGGGGTAATCATCAGTACAGTCCCCCTCCAGACACTGGTTTTTTCTAAGAGCTCCATAAATGCTACAGTATTTGCATGGAGGTAGAATTAGCAATGAGATCTGTTAAATTAATTTAATTAGTTTAATTCTGTTTTAATATTTTTTTCCTTTAATATGGCCTTTACTGTATCACTTTTTGCTTGTAAGCTTGGTGTCTGAGTCCTGGGGAAAAGGTAAAGTCCAGTCGTGACCAACTCTGAGGGTTGGTGCTCATCTCCATTTCTAAGCCGAAGAGCCGGCATTGTCCGTAGACACCTCCAAGGTCATGTGGCTGGCATGACTACGTGGAGCGCCGTTACCTTCCTGCCAGAGCGGTACCTATTTATCTACTCACATTTTGCATGTTTTTGAACTGCTAGGTTGGCAGGAGCTGGGGCTAAAAGCGGGCGCTCATTCCGCTCCCGGGATTTGAACCTGGGACCTTTTGGTCTGCAAGTTCAGCAGCTCAGCGCTTTAACACACTGTGCCACCAGGGGCACCAGGGAAAAGGTGGCGTGTAAATAAATTACTTTGAACATGGCTCAATGGCATTCTTGGGCTAGACGTCCTTCATTTCAATAGGGTTGGTTATCATCAATAGTTTTGTGTTTCCACACAAAGCCTAGGAATGTATCCCCTGCAAATATGGAGGAATCATGCTGTCCATGTTTTGTTCAGGGTGCAGCTAGTCTATAACATTAATGCAGTTTGGCATCACTTTAACTGTCATGATTCAATGCTATGGAATCCTGGGACTTATAGTTTGGTGAAACACCAACCATCTTTAGCAGAGAAGGCTAAAAGCGTTGTAAAATGACAACTCCCATGGTTCCATAGCAGTGGGCCATGACGAATAAAGTGGTGTAAAACTGCTTTAATTCTGCATTATAGATACACACTTAGATCCATCCTCCCTCCCTCCCTTTTTCTTTTGCAATCCTTTCAATTAAATGACAGCCATCTCCATTCCAAACCAGATCGTTAACTCAAGTCCCTCCTCAAATGTAAAAGCACCATTCAGTGCATAAACATGGAAAGCCCCATTAGAGCCAGCACGCCCACCTCTCGCCCTCCAGCAGTCCAGGGAGAACAGTTGCCGAGCGCTCAGAGAGGTGTGGGAGCTCAGCTGTTGACCGCCTATCTGGCTGCCGGCCACATCTATCCTCAGGCAGGAGTTAGGAGAGGAAGAGGCCAGGAAGCTGGATGTCCCAACCAAAGGGTGCATGGCCGTTGCAGCTGATATGGTGCTTGTTTAGAGGACTGACACAGGAAAGCCCCCAGCCAATATCTGGCAAAATCTTAAAGCCAGCAATTGAAACACCCTGCTTTCTACGTCATGAAAGTTTTCCTCTCAAAGCCTCATAGATACATCCAGCTGGAGAGGCCCAGACCGTTCTCTGATTTGTTCATCATAGAATGATGGCTAACAGCCTTGAAAGCTAAATTTAATTCTGCTGGAAACAGGTGCAAAGAACTTGCATATCTCCAGGAGAGTGTGGATTACACAGGGAGGCGTAAATAGCCTGGGGTGGAGCTCCATCCTACTATCTGTGGCATTGTCAGGTAAGGGAGGGTAAATCGGGATTAGAGGTGTGATTTGGCACGATTGTCTAGAAAAAGTTACTTTTTTGACTTTTGAGCTGGAGGGTCCTGGGTGTCTGGAAAAAAAAAACTTTTTTTCTAGTTCTCAATTTTAGGCAACTCTGCTATCGGCATAGGTTATAAGTCTCCACTACCTATTTTTTTTAAAAAAAATAAAAATCTCAAAACTGATGAAGGAATCAGAGAATGCTCTGGGCATCCCCAGTTGGATGTATCCAGAAGGCCTAAAGGACCTTCATGAGAAAGAGAGCAGAGTGTTTCAATTGCCATCTTTAAGATCTTGCCAGTGCTATCATAATCAACAACATCCACTTATTCCCTCTGGTTAGTCCTTTGATATGCCCTAAGATTTCTGGATACTGGCCATTATCAGAGCTAGCCCCTTAAACATAAAATATCAAACAATCACAATTCATGGTGTATGCTATGCAAAGCCAGCCACTCTATATTCAACAAATATAATAAAACTACACACCGCCTACACATATACGTGTACAGCATAACACCTGTATCCGTGGAACTGATATACATGGTTACCTTGTTGTCACCACCTCTGTTCAGGTCTTTCAGAATTAGTTGTGGATGCATTGAGTCTATCAACTGTAATGCAATCTTCCTCTTTTCCTTCTGCCTTCTACCTTATCAAATATTGTATTTTCTGTGTTGTCGAAGGCTTTCATGGCTGGGATCACAGGGTTGTTGTATGTTTTCCGGGCTGTATGGCCATGTTCCAGAAGTATTCTCTCCTGACGTTTCACCCACATCTATGGCAGGCATCCTCAGAGGTTGTGAGGTATGGAGAAACTAAGCAAGGAAGGTTTATATATATCTGTGGAAAGTCCAGGGTGAGAGAAGAACTCTTGTCAGTTGGAGGCCAGTGTGAATGTTGTAGTTAATCACCTTAATTAGCATTGAATAGCTTCACCTCCTGGCTTCTTCCTGCCTGGGGGCAGAGTCGTTAGCTGCCCCTGGTTGATTCATGTCTGGAACTCCTCTGTTTTCAGAGTGTTGCTTCTTATTTACTGTTCTGATTTTTTAGTTTTTTAATACTGGTAGCCAGATTTTGTTCATTTTCATGGTTTCCTCCATTCTGTTGAAGTTGTCCACATGCTTGTGGATTTTAATGGCTTCTCTGTGTAATCTGACATGGTAGTTGTCAGAGTGGTTCAGCATTTCTGTGTTCTCAAATAATATACTGTGTCCAGGTTGGTTCATCAAGTGCTCTGCTATGGCTGATTTCTCTGGTTGAGTTAGTCTGCGGTGCCTTTCAGTGTATTTTCTTTCTTAGTCAGGCCTTCTAGGGAGAATCCAAGCTTGATTTGCTTCTGAGTCCATTTATTTGTCTTTCTTTGACAATCCTTAGACATGTCCTCTAGTACCATACTTCAAAGAGTTGTTTCTCCTCCTTTTCACCATTGTCCAGCTTCCACAACTATGCATAGGAAGTTGAAATCTGATGACACAGACATTTCTGACTTTGGTATTCAATGATACCATTGACTATGAAAGTCAAATAATCAAGACCCAAGGCTTTATAGGTCATTGTACTCAGAAACAGATTGATAGTCACTGAAACTGTTAAATGAAGAGAGTAATATTCTCCCTCTAACCAGCTCAAGCCTGGCTTTGGCTCCTTGAACCTGTTTTCACTTTTTAATACGTGGAGTTGATAAGAGAATATTCAGTATCACTTTTTTTTTCATGTGGTGCAACAAGTATTGTCTTTACTCAATTAATGCAGTTTCCACATCTGGCCTTACCCACAATGTTGCAGTCACTTCCATACAGGGATTTACAAACTTTGCCATCTGAGTTTATTATCTAAATCCTGCATGGCAGAATTTGTCAGCCTTTTATTTTATTTTTGTTTACAACACGTCATTGGCTGTAGTATAACTACTGACCATGTAATTACATTGTAAGGAGACTTCCAGCGGGTGACAGGGCAAATAAAACACAAGATTGTTTTTGCTCCTTTCTTCTCATCCACCCCACACACAGATATACACACACAGGCACGCACACATCCTTTGCCTTGTATTTAAAGAAGGAACAAGCCATGAGATAATTGAGCTATGCATGTCAACTTCTTTGCCACAACCAAGCACACAAAAACCTATCACATGAATGCAGCCCATGTTCTATAGGAGAACATCCCAGCTCTGCAACTGACATAGATTACATGCCAAATCTTGTTTATTTTGCACATAGTTCAATTTTAATTATTATCTTCAAAATTATGGTTTCATTAAACAAATTGTTTGCTTTAAGTCTCCATGCAGTGGTGTGTGGTGGGAGGGAGAACAATGACATTTCTCAACCACTATTTGGGCTTTGGAGACTCTAGCACTCCTTCATGGTCCCTTGGGGAGTATAATGCAGCCCCCAACCCAATTTAAGTTCATTCTTAAATGAAAAAAATATTATTGGGTTTTTAAAAGTGACCCTAAATCCCAACACCAGGGAAATATACTGTTGGTGGAAACTTATCACAAAAGGAAGCTATTACAATCATTGTACAAATAGCAGCAAGCCAGAAAGGTATCTAAGACCCCTTCCACACTGCTTATCTCAGATTATCTGGCAGTGGAGAGTCATATAATCCAGTTTAAATCAGATAATCTGGGATGAGATCCTGGACTATAGGGCAGTGTAAAATATAGGGCCTAGACAAAGCTGAAATGACAAAAGATTCCTTGTTTCCTGCAAAAGTCTATGCATGAAACTAGGTGAATGATGGGTGTTCTTGTCCATGAATATTGAATCTATGCGGCTTTGCTAAACTTGGTTGAAGCTGTTCTAGTAGTTAATAACAGCTGCTAATCTGTTCAGAATTGGCCAGAAGTCTTCTGTGACAGAGAGGAACAATGATCAAGGAGGGGACCCAAGCTCCATGGTTTGCATGTCCCAGTAATGTTAACATAAATGGCAAAAAGGGGGTTGGGTTTCCATATAGGTGGTTAAATATGGACAGGTGGACAAATGTCAGTGTGCTGGAAGAAGCAAAGACTACCAGCATTGAAGCAATGCTCCTAAGCCATCAACTCCTCTGGACTGGACACGCTGTCCAAATGCCTGATCACCATCTCCCAAAGAAGTTACTATACTCTCAACTCAAGAATGGGAAACGTAATGTTGGTGGACAGGAAAACAGATTTAAAGATGGGCTCAAAGTCAGCCTTAAAAACTGTGAAATAGACATCAAGAACTGGAAAGCTCTGGCCCTTGAGAGCTCTGACTGGAGGTCAGCTGTGACCAGCAGTACTGCGGAGTTCGAAGAGGCACGAATGGAGGGCTTAAGGGAGAAACGTGCCATGCATGTCAATCTAACTACCTTCTGTCTGGAAACCAATGCCTTCACTGCGGAAGAACATGCGGGTCAAGAATAGGTCTCCATAGCCACCTACACATCCACTGCCAAGACACTACACTTGGAGGGCCATCATCCTTGATCTATGACGGATCGTCTAAGTAAAAGTAATAAAGTAAATATGGTAACAAATGCAGTAGTAAGCCTGAGTGACAGGAGGCCCTTTTATTTACATTATAGTGTAATCGTGCATTCATGAAATAGAACTTTTGCAATGTAGCATACAATTATAAGAAAATTTAAAGGAAAAAAATCCCCTTTAAGCCATAAGATAACCTCTGCAAACCTCGCAAGTCATTTATCCATCATTTTTTGCCATAGCACATGGTCAAGACTCTAACACTCCCCCTTCACAAAAAAAGAATTGAACAATTGGATGTGGAGGCAATAACAGTAAACCAGTCCTTTGAGACCCCAGGGGCTACATTATGAAAACTCATGCTTTTTTAGACCAACCTGAAAGAGTCCTGTATTAAATATTAAAGAAACTGCAGCTATAAAGCCAGAACCTTCTTGCTTTCTATGCTTGTGTAAGTTCCTCCACAGAAATGGTGGAGCATGTTGGTGGTGGTGATGATCATCATTAGCATCATCATTACAGTAGAGTCTCACTTATCCAACATTCATTTATCCAGCGTTCTGGATTATCCAACGTAGTCTGACTTTTAGTAGTCAATGTTTCTGTAGTCAATGTTTTCCATACATTGTGATATTTTGGTGCTAAATTCGTAAATACAGTAATTACTACATAGTATTACTGAGTATTGAACTACTTTTTCTGTCAAATTTGTTGTATAACATGATGTTTTGGTGCTTAATTTGTAAAATCATAACCTAATTTGATGTTTAATAGGCTTTTCCTTAATCCCTTTTTATTATCCAACATATTCGCTTATCCAACGTTCTGCTGGCCCATTTATGTTGGATAAGTGAGACTCTACTGTATTATCTATTTATATAACACCATCAGGGGACAGTGTACTTTACTAGTAAAAGAACAACAAAACATATATTGTAAGTCCACTGACTTAAACAATATAATTATGACATAACACAACAATGAAAAAGGATAGCAGCGTAGGAGGTCAATAGGTCCAGCAGATACTGACTCTTTTCCTTTTACTACAAGGCTAGGGCAGTGGCAGTTGGGGTGGATGGAGGACATTTCATCTGCTCTGGGCTTAGATAAAAAGGACTATAGGGTTGTTGTATATTTTCCAGGCTGTATGACCATGTTCCAGAAGTATTCTCTCCTGACGTTTCGCCCACATCTATGGCAGGCATCCTCAGAGGTTGTGAGGTATGGAGTAACTAAGCAAGGAAGGTTTATATATATCTGTGGAAAGTCCAGGGTGAGAGAAGAACTCTTGTCAGTTGGAGGCCAATGTGAATGTTGTAATTAATTACATTAATTAGCATTGAATAGCTTCATCTCCTGGCTTCTTCCTGCCTGGGGGCATCCTTTGTTCTGGAACATGGCCATACAGCCCGGAAAATATACAACAATCCTGTGATCCTGGCCATGAAAGCCTTCGACAACACAAAAAGGACTATGTCTGCTTTTTCTCCCTTGTCTCTACGTGGACCAGTAAATTTGTGACCACTCAAGTGTAAAAATGCTTCAGACTTTCCTTGGAGGAAGCCATACAGACATTACCAAACCCACTGCAGTGCAAGGCTGGTGTCCATACAATTTGTTAGCACTGAGGCAGTCTAGCAGGGCTGAAGCATGGTCCAGGTGGGCTAAGACTGCATTGGCCCATCATTTCACCTTCCATGTCACTGCTGTCACTCCTAGCCAGCCACAGAGCTCTATGAAAACTCCTGGCCACTGCACTTGCTATATTCTGACATCAGCAAAGGCACCTAGGTGACCAGGAAGACAGAGAGGGACTGATCTCCCCATCTTCTTTTTGGCCATGTAGGTGCCCCTGTTGATTATCAGAATGGCCAGCTATGATGGCCAGGAGTTCACCAGGCTCCTTTCTTTGTGCTGATGAGCTCAGGGAAAGGCTTGTGCCAGTGGTGTGCCATGTGGACAGCGGACTCAGCCCTGAAGCTGCAGGATACTCTTGCATTTCAAGCAAACTCTGGAGCACAGGATCATAGCCAGAAAAAAATTTCAGGGAGGGGGGAGGGTTGACACTTTTTTTAGCGAATCATGCAGAGTAGTTCCACAACACAAAATAATTTAGAAATCAGGCTCCATCGATAAACTTCAGTGGACACTCAAGACAGATAAACTGGAAATGCGGTGAGCAAGTTGAAATCTTCTACCACTGCTGGTGGACTTGTAATAAAATTAAAACATTTTGGAAAGAAATAAGTCTTAAAATCCAAACAATGTTACAAATTAGAATAAAGATGCACCCTAAAATTATGTTATTAGGAATGTTGGACATAGAAAAAGACAAAAATAAAGAAGTTCTATTTAATTACCTGACTACTGCCACAAGGATGACCCTAGCCAAATCCTGGAGACATAAAGAAACTCTGAAAATGAAGTGCTGGATGAATAAGATATTAGAAATAATGAATATGTACAAACTAACATACCTGCTAAATAATAGCCAAGGCCGTCCAAGAAAGGAAACAGACTGGGAATTGGTTAAAAATTACTTAAGAGAGGAAAAAATGAGAATTATCATATGAGACCCAAGTAAGCAAAACTAAAAATTGAGCCTTACAATAGGAGAATCGGAGCGGATGGAGCTACCAGAATAAATCTGAGAAGTTATGAAGAAAAAAGAACCTTAATGTCACCATGCAATAGATAGAAGTCGATTTTAATGTTATTTCCTTTGGGGGGGGGGGGGTCTTTTCTCCTTTTCTTTTTCTCTTCTCTCTTTTCTTTCTTTTCCACATTTTCAAACTTGCTCTCAATTTTGCATTTTATTTTATTATATGTCCATGTCTATGTCATTGTTGATTTGAAAAAGCTTGAATAAAAATTTATTTTTTAAAAAAAGACAGATAAACTTCAGTGGACACATGGGGATTTGGTTAATCAGTTAAAATTCATGAGTAAACCAGGGTTTTTTTAAAATCTAAAAATTTCAGAGTGGGGATTGAACCCCTAACCCTTGGCTACAGCCCTGCTGGAGCATCTCTTGACATTTCTGGAAGCAGGGAAAATCTGGTTTAACTCATGATAACTCACAATAGTCACCAGAAGTAGTCACTTTGTTACAGGAATGTAATAAGGACAGGTGGAATAAATTCAAGGTAAATCTGGGTTTGAACAAGCCAATGTAGATTCAGGCCCCTTCTACACTGCCATATAAAATCCAGATTATCTGATTTGAACTGGATTATATGGCAGTGTAGAAAGGGCCTCACGCAGTGTGAGTACCCTTAAATGCATATTTTCTCGGCAGAACAGACTACTTCAGCTGTGATGAAATCACAACAGCTATCATAGTGCCTAAGGGTAAAGTCAATAAAGAGGCTAGAAAAAGAACAATCCCAGGCCCCTTCTACACAGCTGAATAAAATCCCATATTATCTGCTTTGAACTGGAATATATGACAATGTGGACTCAAATAACCCAGTTCAAAGAAGATATTGTGGGATTTTCTGCCTTGATATTCTGGGTTATATGACTGTGTGGAAGGGCACCCAGAAGTAGTTGAGAACCACAAAAACAGCATTGAGGGGTAAATGGGCCCCAGATCTGTTATAAACCACCAAAGAACCCACATTGTTTTAATCTATCATTAGCTTCTCTTTGGTCATTTGTTGTTTTTGTGATCTCAGAAGCTCTCCAGAAAATGAATTTCAAGCCTATATGATATAAAATGAGGGGGGGTGGGCTGGGGGGAAGCCATGGGAGCTAAACATAAGCAATGCATTTATTTATGACATTAAAAGATGGCTCCCAAGGAGCCCAGCAGCATCTGATGGATTGAAGCTGACAGGGCATTGTGTCCCTCCGTGTTGCCTGCAAAATTGAAAACACAAACAAACAAATAAATAAATAGCTTTTCTTTTTTTACAGTCACTCTGACACATTAGTATAATTAGCATCATTAATCAAGACGAGGCACTTGATACCTAATGGACTTTACGCAGGTAATAAATGGCCTTTTCTTGACAAAAAACTCTGTCTCTTGGCTGCCAACGTATGTTCAGTTGATCTTGTACTGGAAAGCAGGGAAGGTCTTGGAATTAGGGGGAGAGTGGATGCTAAGAAGGCTGAAAACAGAGGTAAGATCAACATTTTAAGATGTACTACAATAAGGTTTTATCCTGCATAGGCCTTAAGGGAATTTCATTGATTTATTTCGATACTAGCTCCAGCTTCTGCCAACCTAGCAGTTCGAAAACATGCCAATGTGAGTAGATCAATAGGTAACGGGAAGGTAATGGCGCTCCATGCAGATATGCCGGCCACATGACCTTGGAGGTATCTACGGACAATGCCGGCTCTTCGGCTTAGAAATGGTGATGAGCTCCATCCCCCAGAGTCAGACATGACTGGACTTAACGTCAGGGGAAACCTTTACCTTTACCTATTTCGAAAAATACACCCCACCATCTACAGCAAGCCTCTTCAACCTGCAGCCCTCCAAGTGTTTGGGCCTCCAACTCCCAGAAGCCCTAGCCAGATTGTTTAATGGTCAGGAATCCTGGGAACTGAAGTCTCAAATACCTGAAGGGCTGCAGGTTGAAGAGGGCCGATCTACAGCATACTATACAACAGTCCAGCGTTGGAAAGGTTGCCTATTTTTAACTTGGTTGAAAAGGCCAAGGTCATCTAGTCCACTATTGAATGTGATTTTCCTACTTCTTGGCAGAGGGTTGGACTGGATGGCCCACAAGGTCTCTTCCAACTCTAGGATTCTATGATTCTTTAAGTCTTACTCCCAGAAAGTTCTTCCTGGTGCTTAGATGGAATCCCGTTGCTTGCCATTGTAATGCTGGTTCATGTCTAGGGATGGAAATAATATTTGAACGTATTCCCCAAAATGATAGGAGAATATGTTGCTGGAATGTCAAGAAACCCCCATGAGAAAAATTGTGGGCTAAAGGGACTCATCATGATTTAGGACATCCTGTGGAAAAATTGTTCATGGCAGTTTTACACAAAAAGATCCCCGAGATGGGGTGGGCTCACATCTGTCAGCTCTAGCTTGAGAGGACACGAGAGAAGCTTCCCAGCAGGATGGTAACACATCTGGGCATCCCCTGGGCAACATCTCTGTAGATGGCCAATTCTCTCACTCCAGAAGCTACTTGCAGTATGTTCTCAAGTTGCTTCTGACACGATAAAAAAAGGGATTGAATAGGCACCATTCAGGAGTGATTCTGTTGTGTACCCTTGTATGACTCTACTCTTCTATGACTCTGAAAATGGTAAATAGGACTCTGGAAATAAGGATGGAAGTACAGCGAGCTACTGATATCCAATGAGTTTGGTTCTAGGATCCCTGGAAATCCATGGATCCATTACATACAATGGCCTAAGGACAGTATGCTATATAAAAATTGCAAAATCAAGGTTTGCTTTTTGGCATTTTTGGAAGGGAAAATATTTTCAAGATGCAGATGACTGAATCTGTGGATCCAGAATCCATGGACACAGAGGGCAGACTGTATACTGTGCCTTATTACTGGTCCCACTTAAAAACCAACTAAATGTGAATGAAGTCTATTGAGTAAGACACTTTTCTGTGATGCTGCTTCCACGTTCCCCTGCCTCACCTCCCTGCCAATCAGAGCATTGACATCTTTACCTGCACAGCATTGTTCTCTTTTGTGGTGATTTAGGACACTTTGTGAGTGTTTAAATGAAGCTTTTCTCTGCATTCACCACTACAACAACCTCCTTTTCATTTGTGTCCTCCACACATCGTAAGAACCCGACACCCTCCCCTCCGAATGCCTCCGAACATAATTGAATCCACTCTTGCTGTACTTCTATGAAAGGTCTTGTTACAAAAGGCTAAATGCTTTATTCCTGAGAATGGCTTGAGATAAAATTCCCCAGCGGTGGCAGATCTGAGGAAGAGAAATAAATATCCCTCTGCTTTATAACTGTCTCCCTGGCTGTTTATCAGCAGCAACACACAAACAGAGTCCTTAGCTGTCTGCCGGGCTACTAATAATACAAGCCGGCAAGGTCTTGCAGATACCTTTCTATCTAAATCAATCTGCCAGCTTCTCCTTCATTAAACAAACTCATTAACAGCGTCTCCTGTGTTTGAAGGAGCCCAGAGTTTGGAGCTATGGAACTATGAGTAACCAGTGGGGACGGGTGCCTTTGTTACCAATGGGAGTAGTACATCTGTTCTGTTTTACATAGTCCGTCTTCCACATTTGTGGGCTTAACTTTTGTGGATTGTATCATTCGCAGATTTGATTACTATGTTCTCTCCAAGAATCTCTAGGTTCTCCAGTGTGATTATGTTCAAAGCCTGGAAGAAACTGACTATAGAGTTGTGATGGAGGACCCAGAGACTCCTAGAGATAATCTAGACATCTCTAGGTCCTCCAGCATGACTCTACAGTCAATCTACATCAGAAATTGGCCATAGTATTGCACTGGAGGACCTAGAGATGCCCAGAGAGGTGTTCTCTCAGATTTAAAAAGTGGGTTTTTAATTTGCCTTTTCCCACTTTTGTGGGAGCCCCACATCCCAAACCCTCATAAACGTGTAGGACCTGCTGCAGTCTGAACTTTAAAGAGATATCCCAAGGAGCCTAAATATTTTTGACCAAGGATTACTTTTCAAAACCTACTGAATTTTCAGCATATTTTGTGCCAGGATCATTTTGAGGTGCTACTTCAAGCCAACTATTGATTTATCTGAAAAGCTTGCATCATCTTTGGCCACAATCCTATTTAACGCTGCTGATCAAAAAGTGTGCAGCTGTGCCAACATATTTATGTGATGGGTCTGGTAACTTCCCAGCCTCTTCAAGAGGCCAGTCCTGGAACATTTGGTCACCTTCCAGTCATGGGTTACAGGACAAAGCTTTGTCTATCTGCCAAGTTACTGTAGGAACAGGGAAACAACTTGCGTAAGGGGGTGTTTGATACCTCCTTATGCATGTTTCCAGCCAGTAACACCATCTTAACCAGGAGTTATGCCAGTATAATGCCCAAAAGGACTTCTGGCTTTTATTCCCAGGAATGTATAACATCAGTGGCATTCCCACAGGGATTCTTGCACTTATTTCTAAACTGATGAATGAGGATGCTGATGAACTCAGCCAAGTTGCTGCTTTCAGTGATGCTTTTCAAGAAAAGGGACAAAATAACTAGCAGACCACCATATACAGTTGCAATGTCCATCCTCACTGAAGATTGCTAACAAAATAGTCTTTCTAGAATTGGTTGCAAAAAAATTATGCTAAAACACACATTCTGTTGTACTTCAATCTACTTCATTCTAGAGCTTGGAATATTGGGGTTTTTTAGTTACAAGCTGATTAATGAATTACCTTCCAAAAGTAACATTCCAAGCTCATTACTAATGATTTATGGCACATTGGTATTCTTCATTGCTCATAGCTAAAGGGATAAAATGGTATGTTGCTCCTGACTAACATGTTGACCATTAGTATGCAAAGGGATCTTGTAGCACCTTAGAGATTTAGAAAATGACGTTGGTAGTTTTAGCTTTTTGTAGAATAAAATGTTAATTTTCAGTTATTTTGCTGTTACTTTTTAAAAAGACGTCAAAATCTGCAAAGTGAACAATAAATGCAGTGTTCTATAACCAATGTGCAAATGTTGTTTGTTATGCAGTGGTAGTCCTTTGCGTCAATGAGAAATTGAATTCACAAAGGAATTTAGTCTGCAATTTAAAGGACCTGTCCAAGGTGCTGATCTGTTTGGGAAATAAGGAACAGCATTTTGAAGAACACCTTTAAAATTTGGACTAAATTCCAGAATGGATTCAACAACAACAACAACAACAACAACAACAATAAAAACTTTATTTATACCCCGCCACCATCTCCCCAACGGGGACTCGAGGCGGCTTACATGGGGCCACGCCCAGAACAATACAATATAAACAGCATATAAAAAACAACACATCACAACACAGTGAACAATACAATAAATAATAATATCCATTTCAAGCTAATCAAGAAAACAATAAAAACAAGGGCAGACCACATGAACATTTAGTTAAAACTCGGGGTGAGAAAGACATAAGGATAAAAAACCACAGCGAACAGGGTCAAGAAAGTGGTGTAGTCTAGATATTAGAGGGAGCAACGGAAAAGAAATATAAGATAGTTACTCTCCAAAAGCGCAACGGAAGAGGCATGTTTTCAAGTCTTTCTTGAAGGCTACTAATGTGGGGGCTTGCCTAATCTCAATGGGCAGTGAGTTCCACAATCGGGGGCCACAGCAGAGAAGGCCCTCTCCCTTGTTCCCACAAGGCGGGCCTGGGATATCAGCAGTGGCCAATGACATTGATGCCACCAACTACCACAGTTATAATGTTAAAAAAAATGTTAACAGTAACTCAAAGAAAAACAAATAATAACATTGGCAACATGATTATAGTACTGTACCTCCAAAGCAATGTGTTGCTTCCAAGCTCTTTCATATGTTGTCTTGTAGCGGTTTCATAATTTGTAAGCTGCCATCGCTCCCACAATTGGCAAAAAGATAGGATATAAATAACAGTCATCTTCATCATCATCCTGTATGATGTGCTACATTCCATAATATGATGTATGCATGGCTATGTAGCAGAAATGCCAAGAAACACTTTTATTGAATTATCAAGATTCATAATTAGTACTCAATGTGCATCAGTACACTATTGTACACTGAGCGCATTGCATTTGGTGCATTACCTTGCACATATTGTGCGCTAATGCACATCAGGCACTTTGCTGGCTCTGCTACATAGTCCTCTCCTGGACACTGTCACTGCAGACCTTCACAATTCTAATTCCTGCAGAGGCAAGTTCACTTACGAAGGCATAAGGCCATAACAGGATTCCAGCCAATAATAATAACAACACCTTTTCTAAGGTGTTTATATTAAACATTAGTGCTGTTCTGCTCTATAGGCACCTTAGAAACACAAGAGCCTCAAAAACAGCTAGAAATTATGGCCAAATCGTCAATCTACTCTGATAGAGGCCTCCAAGATATCCTGCTATTAAGAGCCCTGTTCAGTTCCTTCCAGTGTGGAACCTCTGTGTTCACTTGAAGCTTCCAAAAGTATCCATATTATATACATGGTTTTTAATTTACTTGGCACTGCATGAAGAGCATGCACATTGCACATTGATGTGCATATTACACTGGGTTAAGCATTTGGTCCTATAACACTGCAGTTCATTAACAAGCCAGCATTATGCAACTGCTACATAACTCTGAATGCATAAAGTTGATGTAGGATCTTGGCCAATAATATTGCCTCGCCTTTCTTTTCCTGATGTTCCTGCTAAATATATAATTGCGACAGTCAGAGGCTCTATGCTCTTAGAAATGTGCAGGTTCATTCTATTTTTGTTTCACTCTGTAGCAAACATGTTCTATAAAGCACAGTTGTTTGCATTCTGAAGGTAGCCAGTTTAAAAGTCAAGTTGTTTTACTGCAACACACAATTCCCCTGTTGATATAAATGCTAAAATTACAGAGACATAAGAAAACCAACGCCTTAATTAGGCCTGAATTAAATTTTATGAACCTGCTAGTAAAATTGCTTGTACCAAAGAGAGGGATACAAACACAGCAATGATAATCCATTAGCGGTTCACCGTTGTTTTGTTTTAGAATTAGATGCAGCATTTCAGAGATGTCTCTTTCCTGTTCATGGGGCTGAGGATAAAACGAATATTATCCCATTTCAGAATTTGGCAGGGCACAAATTATTAATGAGAATCACTTTAATTGTGGGAAATGTAAGCAAGTTTTATGTTGCTTCTGGGGTTATCTTATCTGCTATTGCTGCTTCTGTATCTCTTTTCCCTCTTGCACCTGATTTTTCTTTCTGTATTACTCATATAGTTTATCCTAGCTAATCAGGGATCATGTAGCTACCAAACAACATAACAATTGGTTTTGACTACTTATTGACATCACTGAGGGTAAATACAAATCAAAATAAGGGCATTGCTCCCTTCTTAAAATCATTACTGGAAGTAGCTGAAAATGAGAATGCTTTTCAAGGCTGCAAAAAAGGTTTACCAAAAAGTGAATACTTTTAGTGGAGGGGGGATTCTTTTCTAGCATTCTCCCCTCACCCTTCAAACTCTAATAGGAAAATTATTTATGGAGAGTCTCTTATAATTCAAAGTGTGGTTGAGTCCTCAATTTATGCTAGTAATTATATCAGTGGCTCAATTAGTTCCCACTAAAATTTTTATGTTGTTTTACCACATTAATGTAGTGCCTTTGAAGTAAATGGATTCATTTATGGTGAAAGTAATCCACAATTTAATTGGTTGCCCCACATAATGAATGCCTGCCTAAAAATATAGGTGTTTGATTTTGTTATTCGTGTAAGCTTAGTATTTCATATTAACATAGGACCATGCACAGGTACCGCACTCCTGAAAGTTCCCCATCCAACTTCTATTTGAGACCTCCAAGGAAGAAAAGTTCATCCTCCTCCTCAATAGTTTATTTTACTATCAAACAGTTCTGACAATAAAGAAGCTTTTCCTAATGTTTAGGTGGAGTCTTTTCTAATTTGTGTTCTAGTCTCTGGAGCAACAGAAAACAAGCTCATTCCATCTTCAGGATGACATCCATCTTTCAAGTCACTTCTCAGGTTTCCCTTTACTAAGCGAATCCTATCCAACTCCCTATGTCCCTATTTATAAATCTTGGTTTCAGGTCTTTGTTCATCTTGCTTATTCTTCTCTGAATATGTTCCAGTTTGTCAATATCCTTCTTGAATGGAGGTGTCTAGACTTCAACATAGCATTTCAGGTGAGATCTGACCAAAGCGAAATATAGTGATACTATTACTTCAATTGTTTTGGGTATTATGCTCTAAAATATATGCAGGCTAGAATTGTATTGTATTTTTTTGTAATTTTTTGGCTACTGCATCACACTGTTGACACACTGTTAGCTTGTGGTCTACTAAGATCCTTAGATCCTTTTCACATGTGCCACTTTCAAGACAGGTGTCATTCATCCTAAATTTTTACTTTTTTTCCAATAATAATTGTTGTGGTTGTTGTTGTTTCCTTGGATGCAGCAGCTTCAAGTTATCCCTGTTAGTTTTGGTCTAGCTCTCTAATCTGTCAAGTTAATTTTAAGTTCTTTTCCTAACCTCGGGGGTATTTCATACCCTCCTTGCTTCAATTTGGTGTCAACTGAAACGAAAGGAGATTCTGGTTAAACATTAAGAACTTATTGACAGTAAGAGCAGTAAGAGGTGGACCCTCTTTTCACTAGAGGATTTTCCAGATGTTGAATGCTTTAGTTGTGCATTTCCCATATCAACAGGGAGTTGATCAAGGTGGCCCTTGGGGTACATTAAAATTATAACATTTTGATTCCAAGGATGATGACAATTCTGCATTTCATTTAGGTCCTTCTTCACTTAGCTAAAATGCTATACACCAGTCTCTCTGTGGAACTCTTAGCAGACATCTCAGGACATAGGAAAAGGCCCTCTCAGAGTCCTATGCTGTGTCATCAGCAAACAGTCCAAGGATATTGTGAAAGTCACATTTAAAGAGCTGGGACAAAATCCCTTACCCAGTAAATTAGTTCTTAGCAGTGTTTCTAAAGGCACACCCTGTGGTTTATATCCCCTGAACTGCTGTAGGACTTGATGGACATTTGGCAGTTAGAGAAATGGCTTTGAAACTGGTAAAGTTTTTTTAAAAAGGAGGGGAAACAGTGGAATGAAATTAATGTAATTCACACAGCAGGCTAGACTTGAATTTATCTACTTTTCCGCTGAAATTAATTTAGCACTCCAGATTCATCCTTGCTGAGAGATAAAGACATAAAATGACTCTGCCAAGCTATGTTTTGACTTTAGTCTTCATATTTTTTAGGTGTAAAAAAATTAGAGCCAAGAGAAACACTAGCATGACTTCAGTGTCTCTCACAGGCAAAAAATTAAGTGCAGATTAAGAAGCGCTTATCCAAAGTGCTTGGAACCAAAGGTGTTCCAAGTGTTGGATTTTTTTTTTCAGATTTTTGAATGCCTCTATTTGCATACACATTCATAACGTGCATAGCCAGACACAAAATTTGGGAGATCTTCTGCTGAGATTTATGGAGGTCCATTAGAGGTGTCATCAGATGAGATCCTCCACTTTCTTCCAACAAGAGAACAGAGGGAGGGAACATGAGTCTTGTTGGGTACTTTGATCATTGTGGAGGAGAATATCTGTTGTGGTAATCTCTGAGCGGTTAGACTCAATTTAACCCTCTCTAGGGGAGATTCCACCAAAATCAGCAGAGTAGCAAAAGCAAAGCTTTTAAATGCAACAGTTACTTACACGGGGCGAGCAAGAGAAGCCTTTGATCATTTAGGATTGCCATGGACTGCAGAGCCTCAATAAAAATTCAAAAAGTATTTATTCAGGTAAAAAGAACTCCATTGTAGATAGAAAGTCTTGGGAGCTGTCTAGTCTAATCTAGACTGGTTTCTAAGGAAAAATAAGAAAGAAAATTTAACAAACATTTAAATAGTTACATCTTGCCAGGAGAGATGGCAGGATGCTTCTTGTTAGCTAGAAGAACAAAAGGAGAAGAAGGCTTAGGGAGGAGCGACTGACCACATGGTTGTGCCTTTTATTGGGGCAATAAACATTCCAATGGATAGGAAGTTAGTATCCCTAAAGAGTCACATTTCTACTAACTTCAAAGTAAGGGATGTGACGTAAACAGGATAAAGTGAAACACAGTAAAGCCTGTCTAGGCATGCTTTGGAAACAGGGAAAGGATTCCCTCAATCTAACTCTATCATCTATCTAACTACATTTAGACTTGAGTAGTCCAGGATGATTTCCAACAATATCAACCTCCTCAATTACCAAAAAAGGTATATACAGGTGGCAAATGGGCTTTGTATCTGCATATATACCCACCATAATGAAAAGCACTTCCAAGAAATCAAAGATAAAAGTCCAGCTCCTCTTATGCAGGGCAGGGTGCATCTCCTAGAAACAAAAGTCCCTTGACTGTTCTCCTAGAATTCAACCAGGTCCCAATGTGGAAGGCAGGCCTCTGTGGGCCATGCCTTCTGTAAGATATTTTTAAACATGTCCTGAGTGTGATAAGGAGACACTGTCTTATCGAGAGATTCTTTACCAGCCATATAGTCCATTATGCTTTGTTCAGAAAAAAGTCCATTTCTTCTATGTAGAAATTTCTTGCTGTGGCCCAGAAAGATGGAATGCATTCTGTTAGAAGCTGAACTTTTGTGTGTTCTTACACATCCCAAGAACAATCACTCACCTGCTTTGAAACGTGCTGGTTATGTTCAAACTGGAATTGTGAGACCATGGCAACTTGTGTCCATGATGGTCTTGGTGCTGGCTGTGGATGAAGAGCCCATGTGTGATGTGAGAATGTGACCAAAAGGTAACTGGAAGAGAAAGAATGGGAAACAGCTCCTCCCTGTGGTCATGGGCTTGAGCAGGTGGGAGAAATGCAACAAGAGAGCCATAGTATGGGGCAGCGGCACACACCAGAGCTTACAAAGTTGCTTTTGCATGCTATAACTCAAAGAATACCACATATAGGGCTAAACTGGTCCCATGCTCTAGGCAGCAGAGAACAAATTTGCACTTTCCTCTTTGTGGCAACGGTTAGGATATTTAAAGAGTGCAGTCATGCCATGCTTATGTCTTCTTTTCATCAAGTTGAACATGCCCAGCTCCCACAACCTCTCCTTATTTGTTCTCCATGCCACTTATTATCTTCATTGCTCTTCTCTGAACTCGCTCCAGCTTGTCTAAATCCTTCTTAAAATGTGATGTCCAGAACAGAACTCACAGCTTCCCTTGACTTGGACACTATGTTTCTGTTAATGCAAGCAAACATAGTAGTTGTATTTTTTGCTACAGCATCATACTGCCAGCTCATGATTAGTTTATGATCAACAATAATTCCAAGGTACCACATCTATATACCACTGTTTAGTACCAGTTTGCTAGTGTTCAAAAGCACTCCAATGTAGAATGCACTGTGGGAACTAAGACACAAGGCTACCATGGGGTAAAGGTCTTTTCCTAGGTTTGAATTGAAGTAGGCTATAGGTCTTGAACCTGTTGTTAGTCCCAACTAGAGTAGATCCATGAAATCATGTCAGATATTGATTGAGTAGATCTGTGGTAGCTGGACCAGGAATTGAGGTATAATATCTTAATCTGAATGGATGGATGAGAAACATCTCTACCTACCCTAATGTTTTGACACCTTCTTAGAGGCACACCCTAATGGCAAACACATATCTCTTAAAGTAATCAAAGAAACAAATAAAAAGTATGATATCTCTCATATGAAGGAGCATCAATGTGCTCCCTCCCATGCACTGAGATTTCTCTTTAGAAAGGTACAAAAGAAAACGCTTTCATACATCACTAATTTGAAGTGTTCCAGCCTTGAAGCAGAAGTCAAAAAGCACCGCTTTGGATATCCATTAGTCTCTGATTCACTCTTGACCCAGCACATAGCATCCGATGTTCACTTTTCGTGGAGACTAGGAGAGCGGGCTCATGATAGGCATGCAACGAAAAGCTCTCTTTTGTTTTCCATTTGCCATCCCTGATCAAGGACATGGGGGCAGGGTGAGAGGAGCATCTGCTCCTATTTGTACCTGGACTTGTGCAGTGCTGCTGATACATTTCACCTGATGCCTGTTACTTAAAGGTTGGGAGCCATTGACGCAGAAAACACAAAGGCTTTTGTGGTTATAAGTGCTCTTCCAAAACTGTCTCATCAGAGTAAATGGGGAGAGGAGGGAGTTTTTCAGGATGGAGTCAAGATGTATGTTTCTGTTCCTTTTCAGGGCCTAGATGCAGAAATCTTCAGTTTGAAAATAGAAGCTCTCCCTTGGCATGAGAGGAAAACAAGTAATCTTCAAGAGTCAAGGCAACCGTAGGATTTACAAGCCACTAAAGCTAGAAACCTCTGCTTCAGGACAATCTACCCAAAACATTTAAACCTTTCTCATTCTCTCTTGGAAGATATTTTTGTTCACCAGTATTGTCCATTCATTCTCTACTGAAACAATAGTAAAGGTAAAGGTTTTCCCCTGACGTTAAGTCCAGTCATGTCTGACTCTGGGGGTTGGTGCTCATCTCCATTTCTAAGCCGAAGAGCCGGCATTGTCCGTAGATACCTCCAAGGCCATGTGGCCAGCATGACTGCATGAAGTGCCGTTACCTTCCCGCCGGAGCGGTACCTATTGATCTACTCACATTGGCATGTTTTCAAACTGCTAGGTTGGCAGAAGCTGGAGCTAACAGCGGGTGCTCACTCCGCTCCCGGGATTTGAACCTGGGACCTTTCGGTCTGAAACAATAAATATGGATAATGTCAACCATCCTGATTTGGCAGGGATGGTCGCAGTTAATCCTCCACTGTCTCACTTTCTCAGCTACTTTTAAAATGTCCCAGTTTTTCTCTTTCCCTCCCATTTTGCTCCTTTGTTCATGTTTACAAACCAAGTTTCCAGACTTTTCTAAACTCAGTACATCAATTCCAGCATTTCTCTACTTAAAATAGTTTTTGTGTGTGGAGAACTCTTGGGGACTTCAGCTGGTGATGTAATAATTCCATATCTCACTATGGAGGAGCATAATCAGGTGTTTATTTTTGTTTATTCTCTCATCCTATTGTTATCAGCCATAGAATGGCCCTGGAGATAGCTGTAGCAGATCAAAAATATGTCCAGAAGGTACTGAATGACCAGCTATAACATAGTTTTGCATACAGAAATACTAAACTATGCTGTGTCTTACAGGATTCAAATCCATGTCCACAGGATTCAAGGACCATGTGTTCATGGGACAGCATCAAAGGATTGGCTTTCGTTGTTCATCTGCAAGCATTGGTTCTGATCCAGCCAAGCTTAAGCAATTTTAAGTTTCGTTTGTTTCAACAAGAGAGAGGAAGCTCTTCAGTCACCAGTCACACTGAATCCTGAGAAAATACGCAAGGCCTACAGTTAATCTCTTACTTTGGTGTCAACATGCCTGCTCCTCTTCCTAAGAATTTGTAGACCAGTCCTTGAATATGAATATGGTCGTCAGCAAGATGTAGATGTCCACACTGATTGACTTCATGTATCTATCTTCATTCAGACTTTAGTAAGCAACCAATCATGTCTTCTGTCCCACTGTTTTGGACTAAATATAGCAATTCATCATTTCCTACCATTGAAATGTTGATGGTGGAAACCAAAAAAGTAGCCTCAAGGCAAAACCCAGCAATCCCAGGGTTGTTGTTTTCAAAACCCATTCCAAAAGGATGAGACCTAGAAACCTACTTTAAGAACAGGACTGATGACCGTAGCCCCAATAAATCCAGACTAAGCATAAGCTTCGGTATGTTGAAGCTCACCAGAGACCATCGCCATGACTCTAATCCCTTCAGCTGCCTGATCCTTCAGTTCGAAACTGTTTTAGCCGGTGTGCAATTTGAGCTCTGCAGTGGCTCACCCAGCAGGAGACGGCTAAGTTTTCATTACAGCTAAAGAGCCCATTGCATCTCATGGACAGTGATGAAGCGGCAGCGGACTCCCTCTCTTCCTCGCCTGCCTTTTACCCAATGTTCCTCGCAGCACGGAATGAAGCTTGTGGGAAGAGATTAACAAACTGGTAACTCTGCCTGTTGTCGCTTAGCCTGACAAGTGGGAAGAGGAGGGGTGTGGAGTGGGCCAGACAGAAGGACTCCCTCCTGTTCATCAATCTTCTGCCCTGACTCATCAGTTCCCCAGCAGGTCTGGTCACTTTCCCTTGCTCCTCAGCTGCCCGCAAGTCTGGTTTCACTCCCTTAACAGGTTGTAAGAGCAGCCCCTTGCCTCCTCGCAAAGGGTGCTCCAGTTTCCCTCAGGGTCAGGGCGAGCAAAATGTCAAACAGCTGCCATTGATGGATTCTTCCTTCCCCACTCATGTCTCACAGATCTTCATCTGGCATCGCTGCTCCTGGAAGAAAAATCCGCCTGCACTGAATATTGAAACCTTTGCTGTCCCTGTCAATTTTGCATGTGTTTGTGCACAATTTTATGTTCTGTTTTGGCATAGAAACAAAACCTTGTTTTCACAATATGCACAAGTGCACTCATGTTTCCTTTTAAAATACACATTTCAGTGCTCTGCACATGAATTATCCTAAAATATGTGATCTATAAGTATTTGAGTCTTTTTTATTGAGCCAAAGTCTGGTAATTGCTAAAGTGGGTGAAAAACTGGAATTGCATTCTAATATCTGCAGGTTAGACCTAGAAGCACAGTTCAATCTGTGTAAAAACACAAATCAAAATGAAGCTTGAAACAATGGCAGCTGGGAGATTCTGTGTCGGCCATGTGATTAATCCCAGAAGTTTGGATTTAGTTTCCAAGAGGTTGAACCTATTTGGAGGAAAGTATTCAAAGCCTCCAATTGGAGGTGTCTATGGACAACGCCGGCTCTTCGGCTTAGAAATGGAGATGAGCACCAACCCCCAGAGTCAGACATGACTGGACTTAACGTCAGGGGAAACCTTTGCCTTTTATTCAAAACCCCGGTGGCGAAGTATGTTAAAGCACTGAGCTGCTGAACTACCAGACCAAAAGGTCCCAGGTTCAAATCCTGGGAGCGGAGTGAGCGCCCGCTGTTAGCTCCAGCTTCTGCCAACCTAGCAGTTTGAAAACATGCCAATGTGAGTAGATCAATAGGTACCACTCTGGCGGGAAGGTAACAGCGCTCCATGCAGTCATGCTGGCCACATGACCTTGGAGGTGTCTACGGACAATGCTGGCTCTTCGGCTTAGAAATGGAGATGAGCACCAACCCCCAGAGTCAGACATGACTGGACTTAACGTCAGGGAAAACCTTTACCTTACCTTATTCATCACCTTTGATGGATCCTTTAAAATGAAGACAAAAACCCAGAGTGGATTCACACACAGCCTTAAACATACTGAACAAGAGACAATACTGCCTTCAAGTATCAAGTAACAGCCAGTAATTGTGGGAGTTGGAGTCCAAAACACCTGGAGGGCCCAAGTTTGCCCATGCTTGCTCTAGCGCCCTTAAAACAGTAGCTAATATGTATCCTCTGCACACACAAGAAAACGTACCTCCAACAAGGTCTTATTGGACTGCTACTGCCATGAAAAATAATGTCTAGGATTTATAAGGTCTGCAATCTGTCAACATCAGGAGGACCATATATTTCCCCACGTCTAACACTGAAAAACAAAACCCTGTATTTCTAGTGGCAAATACAGCAAAAAAAATTTCCTCTGCTTTCTCTATGTTGTATCCATTTTCTTCTGCCATAGCCAGTTCTAAACTGATTGGAAAAATAAGAAAATACCTATTCTTTGGATTTAATTTAATTGATGCACTAAGGGGAAACAATAACATAAATCCAAATTACAAGCATCGCCTTAAGCTTGGAAGAAATCTCAAGTATATTTGCATGTCTCTTGAGTGATGATACATCTCTTTAAGTCTAGGGCTGAAAGAAATAGTCTAAAAGTTATCAAAAATCCTGTTTTGGGGGGGGGGTGGCTGTCAGGAAATCCTGATGAAAAGAACCTTTAATCGAATTAAGGTTTTAATCTTTTACAAAATTCACTTAAGCTTTTTTTTTGTTGGAAAACTGCATTTTCTCATAGGAAACCACTTTTTATTATTTCAACTAAGCAGTAAATCTCATTGAATTTATTGGGGATTTTCGTTGGATTAGAACAGACAACCTCTTGAATTTCTCCACTCTATTCCCAGAAAAAGAGCAATTTCATCAACTTTCCCTAAAGAAGGAAAGAATTCAATAATTCTGGAACTTCTGGACTCATCAGCAGCAGTGGGAATAACATGGTTTTCTGTGGGCTGGGGCTTTTGGGGCCAAAGAATCACCATCATCATCATCATCATCATCATCATCATCACCTATTTCAGATAATTTCAGATCATGATAGAAAAAAGGAAGTGAAGGACTATAGAGGAAAACATTAGAGAAAATCCTGAAAGGGGGCATTTTAGTCTTTCTGAGTGGGGAAATGAGGAGGGAGGAATCTTAAAAGTTAAGAGAGAGAGAAAAGAAAGCTGTCTGGGGAATTTTGGCTCAGATCTCTTCTCAATTAAACTTACATCACTGACAGAAACCCCGGAGAGGAGGCTATAACTGGACATGTTTTCTTCAATGTATACCATCAGTTTAAACAAAAGGAATCTTTTCTTTTTGATACTTAAAAACTGCCCCAAAAGGCAAAATAGGATTAAAATAGAACAATGACTATGTATCCATGCCAGGGCTGTTGCAAATCAATAGGATAATGCCAAAAAACATACATCTTAGCAAAATGTATTTTGGGCTCTCCTTTATATACGCCAGCGTATGTATGTGTTGTGTATCTGTGTGTGTGTGTGAGAGAGAGAGAGGGGGGGGAAGCGGGGGAGAGTTTTCCTGTTATATATTCCTGGAGGATTCACAATATTATTATTATATTGTATTTTGGATCCCAGCTCTGAGAGTGCCCCAGCCAACACGCTCACATTATAGACCATAACAGTAACTGCTCAAATCTCTGGTTATTTTACACTGCAACCTATTCTGGCACATTTTTCAACTCCAGATCCGCACAGTTTTGACATCTAGGCAATGGGTCATTACCACTTAAGTTGGAGGAGTAGAGCAAAGTTTCTAGAAGCTGCTTCTGCTGTCCTAGCAATAGATCATAGAGATGCCACAAGTTCATTACATTCCCATTAATTGGAGGTAAGTGGGCATTAAGGATGCTGTGGTGACAGGCTCTAAGTGAAGCGCAGAGGCCAAATGTGAAGGGAGGGGATTATGGCTTGATGAATATGCAGCATGAATGACTTGAACTGGCTAGAAAGTTGATACATGATCGCCATCCCCTTGGTGCACATGTGTTCCTGTGCTGGGGGTCACTTTCCCTCTGAGCAGCTTGCATTGCTTTTTACAGATATTGGCCTAAATGGATGCTGTTCTGTGACTTTCTAAAGCCGCAGCTAGACATAATACGCGGCATCCAGGGCTGACCTTGATGACTTCCATTTGTACAAAATATGACAGCCTGCCACCTGACGGGGATGGGACACCACCACGTTAGGCCCCTCTTCCAATAGCTATACAACCTCCTTGGCATGATTCATGTTGCTTTGCTTGCCCCATGATAAAGTGCTTCCTTGCTTGGGCTTAGAAACTATGTTTACCTTCATGAATCAAGAACGCTCAATAAAGGGAGGAAAAGAAAGACAAAGTCAAGACAATGCAAGGCCAGGCAAAACCACTGCCACCACAATGTCCTAGCTCATAAATTATTTTTTTCAGTTGCAAATTAAATGGCATAGGTGTCCATCATCTCACAGTAGAAGCTGTTTATATGACATGGTTGATTTTCATTGTTCTAGTGCAAATCCTCCAGTCCACCACACTTGTAAAAAGGATATTTGCTTAAGTATGATTAGAATCACCTCGGTGGTATGGGGGATACAGCTGATATGCATAATGGAATCAAATCTATTTAATTGGGGCAATAGCTGTGATGAAATTTTGATATGGCCCATCTCTATGCATATTTGGAACAGAAGATGAACATATATATTACTAGTAGCTGCCAGAGAAACTTGGCTTTCAGGAATCCTTCCAAGAGTAGAACATACATGTTTTTCAGAACTCAAACGAAAGCTACTATAGTTTAGTGTAGGAATAGGAACTGAGTAACAGTTTTTGATGGAGAAAATGGGATCTTTGGTACCTTTATTGTCCAAAGACCTATATATTCCATAAAATCAGGGAACAAAAAGCATTTAGGTCACGATTGGAAAGTTTTGTCCTTCTGAAACCACAATATGCATTTCTTTTCTCCTTCCACAACACAACCTTCTATCTATGAGGGGCTCCCATCCACAGTCATTTAATGGCCAATGAGTGTAGGCATCAAAGAATCATCTGGTTATGTTCTTATAGCCCAGGCATGGGCAAACTTTGGCCCTCCAGGTGTTTTGGACTCCAACTTTCACAATTCCTAACAGCCGGTAGGCTGTTAGGAATTGTGGAAGTTGGAGTCCAAAACACCTGGAGGGCCAAAGTTTGCCCATGCCTGTTACAGCCAAACCCACAACTATGGTTGGATCCACACTGTCATATATGCAGTTTCTGAAAGCAGATTAACAGCACTGAACTTAATTATAAGGCAGTATAAACTCATATTATCCAGTTCAATACACTTCAATCTGCATTATAGACATCTACACTGACCATATAATGCAGTTCAAACTGCCTTATTTGGCAATGTAGATCCAGCCCATGACATACATTGACCCACCATTTGATTTACTAGTGTATCCCATGTTTTTTTTCTAGGCTGAAATTCAAAGTAGCTTAAAAAAAAGATACAATACAATAAGATACATATAATAGAAAACACAAAATTCAGATTAAAATAGTGCTAAATAACAACAGTTAAAACCAATTAACATTTTGCTTTGAAACAGATTTAAAATAGTAGAGTGGTACAAATGCACAAGGGCCTGGAGTAATTCTCCAATAACAAAAGTGCAGTAATGTGTTGTCGAAGACTTTCATGGCCGGGATCACAGGGTAGTTGTATGTCTTTCGGGCTGTGTGGCCATGTTCCAGAAGTATTCTCTCCTGACATTTCACCCACATCTATGGCAGGCATCCTTGGAGGTTGTGAGGTATGGATAAACTAGGCAAGGAAAGGAAAAAATATATATATTTGTGGAGCGTCCAGGGTGTGCAGCAATTGGTAGCCTTCCTATCAGTGGAACAGTGAGTCTGCTCCACGTTTTAGAGGGAACTTGAAAAGAGCTGTCCAAGGTACTGAGTTCTATCTTCCAACTAAGTTCAGCACATTGGACAACGTTTTAAAATTTTCTGCTGAAATTTAGAAATGATTCCCCATCACATCGATATACAGCAACTACTGGAAAAAAAGTTTAGAGGAGAAAGGTAAGAGAAGACCTAATAGCTGTAAACAGAATTGCACATGATGTGGGGAAAGTGTCTAGAAAGAAGTTTCTCTTTTCTCATAGTAAAATAAACAACAAGGTTGTCTACTGGTGGTCAATGGCTGAAGATTATGGATAGATGAGAGAAATATTTCTTCACATAATTTGGGATCTAGTTTTTAAAATATTCAGTTTGCAATGGAATGATGGCTGCCAATTTGAATTGCTTTTAAAAGGGGTAGTGGACAAATTCATGAAACATATGATATCAGTGGTTACTAGTTATGGGAACTATACTATTACATCCACTTAAAACCCACAAAATTATTTTCCTTTCTCTCTCACTCTCTCTCACACAGAGAATGATCACACAACCGCATACATTTTTTGTGTGAGAATTACTAACACAAGAGGACATGCTAGTTCAAACAAAAACCTCACAATTTTATGGTAAAACTTAAAACTACAAAATGCACACACACACCCCTTTCACACACAAACATACATATTTCATTCAAATGTTGTTGCTATTGTTTTTTAATGTTTTTCGCTATTACTTCCTTCCTACTAGCAGTTCACGAGAAGTGTTTCTGTGTATCTGGAGAAATGATAAATCGCTTATGACTAGATCATTTATTAATTCCTGTTTGGCTGAAATAATTCCTGTCAACATGAAGGTAAAAACAAAATTAAAATTAATAATCTCTCTCTGCGCACACACAGGGGCCAGTCCAAGCCACCGCATTCTCTCAGTCTCCAAACGCTATTTTTATCCCCGAGACGGTAAATGTCTTTCAACATGGAAGCAAGTCTCCCCCGAAAATCAATTTGAAAGCATCCTGGCATGGATGGACAGCAAGGAGCGGTCACAGAATGCTGTTTTTGATGGTCGGAGCTGCATGATTTGGTTGACTTTCACTGCAGGATGAATGCGGTGGACTTAGTCTTGCTGTAAACTGAAACCGACAAAATGACATTATGGCCCATCTGATAGTGCTCTGGGATATATCAGGCCCTGGTGACAGCTGTAACTTACTGCAATGGTCAATTGAGAGAACTGGGCTTATCTAGTTACAAGTTGGATTGTTTTGCTTCAATTCTTAATATAACTTCCCCAGTCTCTGAGTGCTGGATTTTACACGTCCTTCTTTTTTGAAAGAAAGAAAGAAAGAAAGAAAGAAAGAAAGAAAGAAAGAAAGAAAGAAAGAAAGAAAGACTTTGATTTGCTATTTATTATTCTGTAAGGAGCCCCCGATGGCGCAGTGTGTTAAAGCGCTGAGCTGCTGAACTTGAAGATCGAAAGGTCGCAGGTTCGAATCCAGGGAGCAGAGTGAGCGCCCGCTGTTAGCTCCAGCTTCTGCCAACCTAGCAGTTCGAAAACATGTAAATGTGAGTAGATCAATAGGTACTGCTCCGGTGAGAAGGTAACGCGTTCCATGCAGTCATGCCAGCCACATGACCTTAGAAATGGAGATGGGCACTAACCCTCAGAGTCGGACACGACTGGACTTAACATCAGGGGAAACCTTTACCTTTACCTTTAAGGATGGGGGGAATACCATATATACATGGATAAGTCAATCTCATATATATGTCGAGGAGAAGTTTGGGGCCAAAATTATGACTTTTGATATCATCTGCGGCAATGCTTTTGTAAGCGTAGTGTTAGGAAGTTGACACCAGGTAGAAGGAGCCATATTAGCAACATCAACCACACATAAAACATAAAACCACACATAAACATATCAGGAGCCATGGTGCTGGCTGAACTGCTGACCTGAAGGTTGGGTTGCTGACCTGAAGGTTGCCGGTTCGAACCTGAGAGATGGGGTGAGCTCCTGTCTGTCAGCTCTAGCTTGCAGGGACCTGAGAGAAGCCTCCCAGAAACACATTCAGGCGTCCCCTGCACAACATCACCAGAAGTGACTTGCAGTCTGTTCTCAAGTCACTTCTGACATGATAAAAAAGCACACATAAAATATCCATCTTACTACTGTTCCAGCAACACAACACAGATTGGCCTTGCATTCAGTGATAAAGACCAGCAATTTGACAACCCAGTTTTATTCAATTCAACCCATCCTCTTGATATGAAGTAGGAGGAAGCCATGGGATGACAGCTAAAGAAAGAAACCATACAGGAACAACAGCACGGTGTGCTTTCCTGCCACCTAAGGATGGGGCAGATCCATGCCTCCAAAGAGGATATCACCCTCAGAGTGAATTCACTGTCCTACTGACATTGGAGACACAAGCATTTCCTGTCACTCAGTGAAGCTCTGCAGCTTACTGGAGACTTGCCCATAGATCTCGCAAGTCCCAGGCAAACACTCTACAATTTACACCACACACTTGTCTCTCTATATGGCACTCTCCAAGGAAGAATACTTAAAAATCTCATGCTTCCCATCGGGGAAAGAATTGAATTATGCCACCCTGGGGTGTTGCAACTGTCCATGCATGAAAGTCTGTTTTTTAAAAGGCATGTTAATAATCTTAGTTCCTGTTTGCATGTTGTTGTTCAGGCACCCCTAAGAGGACATAAAGGAGGGAGTGCTCCAATATGAGATACCTCTATTTTTCAAGAGATCACGCAGCACTGTATTTTCTTTCCATCTCACCTTAAGAATTGATCTGTGTATTATTATTATGCACAAGCTGTGAGTAAGTATCTTTTTATACTTTTACCTAAGTTTGGTTCTTTGATTGTTATACTCTGTGAGCACAGTGGGAGATGGCTGGTCTTTTATGTTCTTCGTTTCCATCCAAGCATGCTCTATTATTACAAAGAGATTACCAAATCTCATATTTTTCAATACCCAACACAGGACATATAGTAATAATAATAATAATAATAATAATAATAATAATAATAATAATAATAATAATACAGCTGGCACAACCAAACATTGCATGGAAAGTTCCTTGACAAAATTGAAGGAAAAGCTGATAAGGAGAAGACTTGGCTATGGCTCACGAATGGGACCCTGAAGAAGGAGACAGAAGGCCTGATCCTTACAGCCCAGGAGCAAGCCATCAGAACAAATGCAATTAAGGCCAAGATTGAAAAATCAGCTGATGACCCAAAATGCAGACTGTGCAAGGGAACCGACAAAACCATTGATCATATCCTCAGCTGCTGTAAGAAAATCGCACAGACTGGCTACAAACAGAGGCACAACTATGTGGCCCAAATGATTCGTTGGAACGTATGCCTCAAGTACCACCTGCCAGCAGTAAAGAACTGGTGGGATCACAAACCTGCAAAAGTATTGGAAAATGAGCATGTAAAGATACTGTGGGACTTCTGAATCCAGACTGACAAAGTTCTGGAACACAACACACCAGACATCACAGTTGTGGAAAGGAAAAAGGTTTGGATCCCAGGTGACAGTCACATTGATGAAAAACAACAGGAAAAACTCAGCCGCTATCAGAACCTCAAGATTGAACTTCAAAGACTCTGGCAGAAACCAGTGCAGGTGGTCCCGGTGGTGATGGGCACATTGGGTGCCGTGCCAAAAGATCTCAGCCGGCATTTGGAAACAATAGACCTTGACAAAATTATGACCTGCCAACTGCAAAAGGCCACCCTACTGGGATCTGCACGCATCATCCAAAAATACATCACACAGTCCTAGACACTTGGGAAGTGTTCAGCTTGTGATTTTGTGATACGAAATCCAGCATATCTATCTTGTTTGCTGTGACATAATAAAATAATAATAAGTTTATTTGTATCCCGCCTCCATCTCCCCCGAAGGGGACTCAGGGCGGCTCACAGAAATATCAGATAGAAAAACAATTACAATATATAATACATCAACAAACAATAATGTGCACCAGTAGTAGCATTTACACATTACTATATACTATATTAAATGTTATAGTTCCACTTCGACTGCCATGGCTACACTCTATGGAATCTTGGGAATTGCAGTTTGGTGAGGCTCCATCATTTTGGTAGAGCAGGGTTTCTCAGACTCTGCTCTTCCAGGTATTTTGGACTCCAGCTCCCAGAATTCCAGCCAGTTTACCAGCTGTTAGGAACTGTGGGAGCTGAAGCCCAAAACATCTGGGTGAGCAGAGTTTGAGAATGCTGAAGATCTTGTAGAACTGCAATTCCCATTATTCCACAGCATTGAGCTAGGGTATTTAAAGTGTTGAGAAACTGCATTAACTCTAAAGTGCAGCTTTACCCTACAACACACTACCTTTTGCCCATTTGACATGCCAGCTGACTCTTGTTACCCTACCTGCACAAGGAGATACCTTGACATATTGGAAGATCCTCCCCCTCCTCTTCCACTCACTGCCACCTTGTTATATGGGAGGAATGCTGCAGTGTCTATTACGATCAGCAGCTTGAAGTGCAAGGCTGTTCTAACTCTGGTCTGTTGCAATTGATCGTTTTATCCATTCTAATAGATTTGTCCCCAATCTCTGGTGTTCCCAGGACTCCCGGCAACACTTGGACAGCACCTTGAGTGTGATTGTCTTATCTGGGAGCCGGCCAAGTGCTATCCCCCTTGATCCTCCCGAAATCCCCTCTGCATGTCGTCAATGCTGCACCGTCAGTCAGATCCAAGGCTGCAGAGGAATTGAGCCGAATCAGCACTCTGCTTTGCTCTCTGTCCAAGAACAATCTACATCTCAAATAGGCAGAATGTTGGCAGGGGAGAAGGGAGCCACTACCTTCTCAATGACCTTGTGGGTGGGTGGGTGGGGAGGGGGAAAATCCTCACCGCCGTTTGTGATGTAATTGGGATAGGCTTTAAAACCAAGGGAAAGGCTGACCAGAATGGCAAGGAACACTTTGGAAGCAAGGGTAGGTCAGGGCAAGGATGGCTTGATGCCTGAAGCAGAAAATCTAAATGTCATGTTAGCTTCCCAACACTAAAGCCGATGAGCCCTTTGAAGCTGTCCACTAATTGGCTTGAGATTTTTCTCTTTCCTTGGGGAGGAATAGGTGCAAGAAAAGCAAGGTTTTAGAAATAGGATGCCTTCTCTGACCAGTTCTCACCTTAACCTTGCTTTCATTCATTTGGCAGTAGTGGAATTATGAGACTTCAAAGGAGGAAAGGAAGGAAGGAAGGAAGGAAGGAAGGAAGGAAGGAAGGAAGGAAGGAAGGAAGGAAGGAAGGAAGGAAGGAAGGAAGGAAGGAAGGAAGGGAAGGGAAGGGAAGGGAAGGGAAGGGAAGGGAAGGGAAGGGAAGGGAAGGGAAGGGAAGGGAAGGGAAGGGAAGGGTAGGGAAGGGAAGGGAAGGGAAGGGAAGGGAAGGGAAGGGAAGGGTAGGGAAGGGAAGGGAAGGGAAGGGAAGGGAAGGGAGAAAGAAAGAAAGAAAGAAAGATAACTTTTTTTTCCTTTCTAGCACATAGTGGCTTTTACTAACTGCAAATGCAGTTGCCATAATGCAAGAGACTGGGAGAGACATCATCCTCACGAAAGCTTCTGTAACATCAGTTGTTATTATGTGCCTTCACAAAAATAACTCATTCATTGCTACTACTTTTACTGCAAGGTAACCAGGATCACATGTGCAATACTGCACATTTTACAGAAATAGACAAAAATCACACCTACAAGTGTTCAGATGTTCTCCAACAGGTATAAATAAGGCCTAGCATTTTACAGAGGCTGACATTTTAAAAATATTAAAAGGCTGTTCGGTTTATTGTGGAAGGACAAAACAAGCCAGGACTTACATGCCTATCTGCAACCCTGCCAGATACATACAGTAATTAAGATGGGACCTAATCCATCAGGTTCTCCGGCACGTGGCTAATTGAAATCCCAAATGCTCGGGTGCTGCTTCTCTTCCTTTTGTTGGAAGATACCCAGCAGAATTTCCCAGTGGATTGGATTATTAAGGTATATGTAAATCTTTCTCTCCCTTATTCTATTGCCCATGCTTAGAAATGCCTGCAATACTCATCTAAATTTCTTCTCTTGTTTGAAAGTTCAGAATTATCAGGTTTTGTCCCTGGGGTGGAACTGATGCTTGAGGAAAACTCCATAGGACCTTGTGTGTGTATTGGATATTTCCCCATTTATTCACCGGATCCATTATTTCATTTCTTTTGCATTTCTCCTCGTGCCATCTCCCTTCCTTCCCCGCTCCTCTCCCTCTTTTTATTTTTACTGATTTTAGAAGCATTACGGATATGCAAGAGCTCATTCATATACAATGTGCCCATTCATGCACAACATTAAGTTGCACAAATATTCCTTTTGTGCAGTGTGTTATTGATGCTCAAGAGCACATGAGCCTAGCAATATGACTCCACATTATTTCATGTTCACTCATATAATGGGTTATTTTATTTATATTTATATTGATTTTGTAGGGTTTAGTTATTCACACGTGTACAGTGCTACAAATGTGAATAGGTACTTCATCGTCAGCATACTTCAACTGCTACAAATTGAGTTCCAAGTGCAAAAGTAACTTTGCAAACTGGAGAGGAAAGGAGGAGTTGGGATTTTGCCCTTCCCTGTACACTTGGGCAAAAGCAAATTGCATCTTGTGTTATTTTATTTTGATTGCAATACGGTTATTCTTGTTCCAATTTTCATTTCTGAAATGCTGGAGCATATGATAATGTGTTTCATTTAAAGAAGGTTTCTGCCCTGCAGAATTTACACTCTAAAATCTGACAGACAGAGAAAAAAATAATAAGAAAAGCAAGGAAGAGTGGGAAGATGTCCGTAGGAGATCAAGCAGGGTAATATAAAGTCTGGTAACAAGACTTATGAGAAAAGTTCAGAGAGCTGGGTATGCTTAACCTGGAGAAGAGGAGACGTGCTATAAGAACAATCTTTAAGGTCTCCCAGGTTGAAAATGGTGTGACCTTTCTGCTTTAGAACAGAACACATCAGTCAGTGGGTTCCAATTAGGAGAAAATTTTGGGCACTGCAGTTGAACGGAGATATTGACAAGCTGGAATGTGACCAGAGGAGGACAACTAAAATGATCAAGGGTCTGGAGAACAAACCCTATGAGGAGCAGCTTAAAGAGCTGGGCATGTTTAGCCTGCAGAAGAGAAGGCTTAGAGGAGACATGATAGCCATGTATAAATACGTGAGGGGAAGTCATAGGGAGGAGGGAGCAAGCTTGTTTTCTGCTGCCCTGCAGACTAGGACACGGAACAATGGCTTCAAACTATAGGAAAGGAGATTCCACCTGAACATCAGGAAGAACTTCCTCACTGTGAGGGCTGTTCAGCAGTGGAACTCTCTCCCCCGGGCCGTGGTGGAGGCTCCTTCTTTGGAGGCTTTTAAGCAGAGGCTGGATGGCCATCTGCCGGGGGTGCTTTGAATGCGATTTCTTGCTTCTTGGCAGGGGGTTGGACTGGATGGCCCATGAGGTCTCTTCCAACTCTATGATTCTATGATTCTATGAAAATAAATTCTAATTAAACATCAGGAAGAACACCCTGATAGCAAGAACTGTTCTACAATGGGTCGTATATCTTTAAAAGTTGTAAATTTTCCTTCATTTGTGTTTTTAAACAAATATTAGAAACCTGCAATCAGGGTTACATTAACCATAGATTTTTATATGTACAGAGGTTGTACTATATGGTCCTTCAAGTTCCTCCCAACTTTATAGTTCTGTGGTTCAACAGCAGACAAGGTAAAATATATTACATTTCTATTACACTTAGGAACCCCGGTGGTGAAGTGTGTTAAAGCACTGAGCTGCTGAACTTGCAGACCGAAATGTCCCAGGTTCAAATCCCGGGAGCAGATTGAGCGCCCGCTATTAGCCCCAGCTTCTGCCAACCTAGCAGTTCGAAAACATGCAAATGTGAGTAGATTAATAGGTACCACTCCAGCGGGAAGGTAACGGTGCTCCATGCAGTCATGCCGGCCACATGACCTTGGAGGTGTCTACGGACAACACCGGCTCTTCGGCTTAGAAATGGAGATGAGCACCAACCCACAGAGTCAGACATGACTGGACTTAACGTCAGGGGAAAACCTTTACCTTTTACACTTAGAATAATTACAGAAAAAAGGGGGGAATAAGATGTTGTATTCAAGTTTGGACAACGTGAGAAATAAGAGGATGGATTAAATTTATTCCACCCTTTGTTGTTGCTGTTGTCTGCCTTCAAAGTGCTTTTGAACTATGACAACCCTAAGGTGACCCTTTCACATGGTTGTCTTGGCAAGTTTTGTACAGAAGTGATTTGCCCTTGTAGGACCCTTCAAATGTGATTGGCTCAAACTTTCACTATCCCTAGCAAATAACCACACCATTCACATGAGTTGTGCTCCAAAATCTGAACAGGATCACCAGATAGAGATGGCTGGGTTATTCAAACCAAGAATGGGTAACACACTATCCATAGGCCTCCTGCAGGCCCTACTGCTGTTGCTCTAGAGGCCCCAGGTCTACCACAGCTTACAGAAGCATGTCACCTTTAAATTAAATCCCATGTGAGGATAAAGCAAGGCATACAAGGAGTGAAAATCTTGTTTTAGGAAATATTCTAAAAGTACCAGATCCCATCTCATTGTAGCATCTAAGCAGTGTCAGCCCCGATTAGTACTTGGATGATAGACAATCAATAAATACCAGGTGCTGTAGGTTATATTTCAGAGGAGGGAACTGGCAAAATCACTTCTGAGTATCCCTGTGCAATGCATGGAGGCACAATAAATTAACAAGTGACTTGAACACAAGCAAAGACACACATATATATGCACTGAAGTTTAGGAAAGAGTAGTCCTCGCTTAAAACAAATCATGTACTGCACACATATCTTGTCTTACTGTTCAATTGTGGTTTTTCAGAAGAACTGCAACACTATGTACCCAAGTGTGTGAGAGAGAGGGAGGGAAGGTTATATACAATATACAATATTTTTATAAACAGGAGCATAAGTTATCCACACTGAAAGTCATTTTTATAATGATTATTGAAGAGGTTCACTGGGCCATTTTAGAAATTATAGTCCAAAATATAACTTCTCTGAGCTCAGAATGAACTATATGGCCACAAGCTCTGAAATACCTTTGCATCAACTATCCTTGCTAAAATTTATTTTTCATTCCCATCATCATCATCATGACTAGTCACCATGGATGGCCATTTCCTTCCTAATCCTTCTTTCAAGCCAACCCAGTTGTCAACCATCATATTTTCACTATGGCATGAGGGATCAGTAATTTCCTACCAATCCCCAGCTCTCCAAAAAGCCCAAATACTCATTTTCCACTGCACTCCATCTCAAAATAGTGAAAGCAAAGGATGCTAGCATATTCCATCGCCGTTTTGAGATGGACTGAAGAGGGAATATGGTATTTAGGTGAAGTATGGTGTATTTGTATGTGATGAGACTATATTTTCACGTTTTCATGCATTTGGGAAGGGAGCTTTCTGCATGGTTTTGGAGTGAAAACCTCTCTAAAACTACACTAATGTTTTTGAAAAAAAAGATTTGGTGGCATTGGCAGAGAGCTTCTTGGACCATAATAATGGGTTCTGGGAGCAACATTAACCCTACAATTTGCATTATGATGAAGGGTTGATCTACATTGTAGAATTAATGTAGTTTGATACCACTTAAACTGCCATGGCTCAGCATTTTGGAATCATGAGTGTAGTTTTACAAGGTCTTTAGCCTTTTCTGCCAAAGATTCCTGGTGCCTCACCAAACTACAATTTCCAGGACTCTATAACATCAAGCCATGGAACTTAAAATAGTGTCAAACTGCATTAATTCTACAGTGTAATGTCCCCTTAGATGCTTCTGGTGTGAGTGTCAGTGGTAATGGAGGTGTGTGTGTGTCGGGGAGAAATAGATTACATCTGCATGTTTTAAGGGGACTGTTGACACCCACCAGCACTTATTTATTTCGTGCCAACTTCTTTGCACTAAAATAAAGACACTGCAGCAAAGAAATATAAGAAAGGGTGAGGGGTGGGAGTGAAAGAAAAAGAAGAAGAGAAGCAAGGCAAGAAAAACCGCTAATCTTCTCTGAGAAGACCAGGCCAGCTTCTGCAGTGCCCATACGTCCTTCACTTTGTGAAGGCTCAGAGCTGCATTGCAGTAGCGTACGAATTCTCCTATGTTCTTGAGTCTCAGAGTAAGGGTTGGGGCTGTACCAACAAGGGAGAAATATAAACCCAGAAAAGAGGATAATTTCAGGAAATAGCAGGAAAAATTTCCCAGGGGACAGCTTTTCCTCAGTCACACTACTGTATGGCTGTGCTCTCCAGCTCCACTGATATAATAAGAGGAGTAGTTATTCTTCCACCCTCTCTTGCAGTGTCCATGATGGAGCCATACCTTGGCCCTCACTAAGGTTATAGATGACTTTTCAGGTTATTTTCTGCATTATGGCCATAAAAGGTGGCAGTCACAGGAAAGAAAAAACTAAAAAAAAAACCCTAAAGGCCACAAAGAAGCAAGGCATTGGCTACACAACCCAGAAAAATGTGTGGTTGCTGGCACAGGAAAGCCATAGAGTATTGCCCCTCAAATAAGAAATCAGCTTCTTTTTTCCTTCTTTCCCTAAATTTCTACCATGGCCATTTTTAAAAAATGCAATTTAGGCATCCAAAGCAAAGGGGTAGGCAAAGTAACCAAAAGGATGTGAACATTGCAATTACATGAATTCTAGGTGCAACTGATTTTCAGTGTCTCATTCTCTGTAATGCTCAAAATTTGGACAGAAACTTTCCTTAGACCGATAGCATTTTTATTTGAGGGATAATATCCTTATTCCACCTGTCCCATAGCTACACCTTTGTACCAATATGCTTCTGGTTTAATTTGTGAGATATATATATATACAGTAGAGTCTCACTTACCCAACACTCGCTTATCCAACGTTCTAGATTATCCAATGCATTTTTGTAGTCAATATTTTCAATACATCATGATATTTTGGTGCTAAATTCGTAAATACAGTAATTACTACATAGCATTATTGCGTATTGAACTACTTTTTCTGTCAAATTTGTTGTATAACATGATGTTTTGGTGCTTAATTTGTAAAATCATAACCTAATTTGATGTTTAATAGGCTTCTCCTTAATGCCTCCTTATTATCCAACATATTCACTTATCCAACATTCTGCCGGCCCGTTTATGTTGGATAAGTGAGACTCTACTATATATATATATATATATATATATATATATATATATATATGTATAGAGAGAGAGAGAGAGAGAGAGAGAGAGAGAGAGAGAGAGAGAGAGAGAGAGTTATTTCACCCTTCTCACCTGGAAGAGAACTCAGGGCAGCCTTACAGCAGGCAGCAATTTGATGCCAATACAAATAAATATAAAAAATAAACAAATACAATTAAAATATATGTTTCCAAAAAGAGCCAGTGCAATGTAATGCTTTGATCACTGGACAAGAAATTTGGAGCACAGGGTCCAAATCCTCATTCATCCATGGAAACTCACTGCATGACCTTGGACAAGTCACAGACTCTCAGCCTCAGAGGAGATTCAAACACTCTTTGAACAAATCTTGGCCATTAAACCTCACATGATAGGTTTGCTTTAGAGAGATAATGGGTGAGAGGTTTCCCTCCAACTCTCTCTTTGCACAGCTATCAGAGTACATCACTGGTGTGACCACTTAACAACAACAACAAGAACAACAAGAATGATAATAATATTTTTTTCTTATTTGTTACCTACTTCTCCTTATGGTTCAAGGCAGGGCACAACACAGTCAAAACACATAGTAGTTCGGTAGTGAACCAACCACATGTCTTAATCCAAACTTAAAATAAACTAGCAAAATGGAAAGAGCCAGCATGGTGTAGTGGTTTGAGCAGTGGACTAAAAATCTGGAGAACAAGCTTCTTGCAACAAAGGTGATAGGGTTACCATAAGTCAGAAATGAATTGAAAGCACAGAACAACCACCAAGGTGCTGAATTTATTTGAATGATAGGCTTCAGAACCTTGGATAACTCTTGCTGGCATGGAACATATCAGTCACTGTGGCCACTTCATCCAGTCCATCAATGGTTTCTTTATGGGAAAGGAAAGTGAAGGACTGGGAGAACGAGTGTTAAGGTTGTAGCAAAGCCTTTTCAAGATCAAACTATGGCAGGAAATAACTTTGTGGCCCACACATTTCAGCCTCCATGAAGCTTAGGCCCTAGCAGAGCTCACTTCCTTAACATACAATTTGGAAAGTTCTGGGGGTGAAAAGCTCTTTTGCTTCCCATCCCTGTCGATAAGCAAGAGATAACACTTAGTTGGGAAATCAGTTGATTCTGTTGCTCAGAATAGAATCCACCCTTCTTCACCTCTTTCCTTCATGGCTCCACTGTGCTGAGAGACAAGAAATGGAGCAAAAATGGGTTTTATCACTGAAGTCAGCAGATGGGCCCATAAAGATCTGTCGAGTAAGAGGGTGCTATTTTTGCAGTCACTCTCTGACTTTGACCACACTTTAACGCAAATGGATTCAATGGCACCATAAAAGTAAGACGCCAGCTTTCCCTTGATAGCAGAGCCCATTTGGAGATACCGACAAAGTAAACAAATTTGCTCACTTACTTAGAATTATCTTCCACACTATCAAGGCTAGGGGTGTAAATCTGCACTTGTTTCACGCTAGGAACAAATAGTCTCCAACATTTTCCTTCTGCCGGGTAAGACCATAAGAGTGATTTTGTGGCTTTCGAACTATTTTATGAGTACTGCATCTGTGTAAATGTAAGAAAATAACACATTGACTTTTGTGCAAAAACAGAACTTAACAAACCCCCCAGAATCCAAAATTTCTGCTCCAGGTGCAATGTATGTTTTGCAAACTACACTGGCCATAATTCGATACTAGACAAGGGCAGCTGCATTGGGGATAGAGGACAAATCTCCTCCAGACATCTCATGGGCTGCATAAACACACATACAAAGGTGCACAAACACAAACTTGGGAGTGGGGAGAACAATTCCAAAATAAGCTATTTTCCTCTGCATGTCCTCTTTTTATGGTAATGGACAGGGATGTTTCTGATCACCATTTGAGAGAGAGGAAAAAAAGAGATACTTGGCGGTAGTATGGGATTCTGGAGTGCTTGTGTGGGTGGATGGAATGTGGTTGTTTTGATATGTTTTCATATGTTGTGTACTTTCTACTTGATTTGAAAGCAAAAATTGCCAGAAAAATCACAATGATATTTTAAAATGGGAAATGGAGGGTGTTGGGAGAACTACAGAGGGGCCTCAAAAATTCATGCAGGTCATGAGACCACACTATTCTCGACAGAGTATCATTTTATGCACACTGAGTAACATGGTGGTTGTGCAATGCCACCTCCTTTGTGAATTGCAATTTTACAATTGGGTGTTCAATCAAATGTACAAATGTATGAGCAACTCAGCTTACACAACCTTTATCCTTATATGGACATTCTGCATTAGACTAAAATGGAAAAGTGACCCGCAGTAATGCTGGCCATTGTTTTCTCTATCATAGTGCTTTGTGTACACAAAAAAAGGACCACGATTCTATATATTAAAAATAATAGCTTTATTAAACAGCAAAATATTACAATATAAAACTTTATAGTATAGGGAGAAATAACATACAGAAAAAAATAATTAACTACAAATAATACAAAAATAATAATTATTATTTTTTGCGGGGGAGAGGAAACAAGACTTCCAACATCCCAGGTAATGGTTACCCACCACTCATCTTCCTCAAATTCTACAAGATAAACATACTTCTGTTATGTGTAATACCTACTATTCTTCAAATTCTAGAACTGAGAATTTCCCAAATTGTATCTCAAAAATTCAATTACTGGTTGCCATTCTTTGTGAAATGTAGTCAGTGGTTTGTCTTTAGTGAAAGTCATCAATTTGTCCATCTCTGCCAAGTCATAGAATTTCATCAAATAATAGTCTTGCATCAGGATGAGTGCATGTTTCCACTTCTGTGCATAAAGCAGTCTGGCAGCTGTCATCATGTGTTGAAAAATCCTTCCATATTTTTTTTTCACCTATCATTCTCAATGGGAAATGTTCTGGTTTCAGCTGAATTTTAAATTTCAACATGTCTTTCCCATTGAAGGATGTGTCTGAATTTAAAGTTTTATAACTGCATATTGTCTCCTAATCTGACTCCCCAAACCCACTTTATGAGTTAGCAGCAATCTACAGTGAAGTGAGGAATTGGAATAGGACTCCTGCTTCTGATTGTGGCTCAACAGATCCCAGGTGGGAGGGAGATGGAAATGTTATCCTGATGCACCCTGGTCTCTGTTTCCTAATAGGGATTCTGGCTGATGTGGTAGGTTGAGAGAAAGGCATTTGCAATTGTGGCAATAGCACACACGTCTTATGCAATTCCCTGTTTAGAAACCTTACCTGGTGACAGCCTTGTTAAGATTTTATTGCAGTCTCAAGTAGGCATGGTTTTATGGGAACTAGGAAGTCAATATTATTGTGGGATTTCTCATCATTCACTCTTTTTTGCATGGGAGCACATTCCTTTTGATACAAGAACTGATTTGCATCTTGCATTTCTTAACTTTTTTGATTACCGTAAAAACCTGCCTTGTATTTTTTTCCTTTGTGGAAATGTTAAAAATAGACTGTAATAACAGCCCCCTTTCCTTTTTAATTGGTCCACATGGAGGAAAAAGGTTATCAAATGAGAGTTGTTGTTGTTTTGTGTCTTGAAGTTGTTTCCAATTTATGACAACCCTAAGGGAAACCTACCAAAGGATTTTTCCGGAGCTGAAAGTATGTGACTAATCCAAGGTTCAAGGGTTCATTTTGGGACAAGCACTTACCAACATCCCCATCTGCTCACAATTTGTCATTCTAACACAGAAAGAAAGTAAACATATCTTCCTAGTTAGAAATCAAGTATCATTACAAATTAAGTTTGATTTAAATTGGTTAATCTTTGGAATGTGCAGCAAACAAATACATTCACTCCATGCCTGTCTATGCAATGAAGGCTGGCAGAGTTTTGTCCATGTAAAAAGAGTCTCCTAAGCACCTTCTATACTAAAGACTTCTATTTCTCTCACTCCAGCAAGTTGCATTTCCTCCCAGACTGGAAGAAGAATCACCCAGTAATTTTTCCTGATTAAAACCAATATTTGTGGGTGACTTTCTTTTAACGGTGAAAACAATTTATTGCCCAGGATTATTTGGCAAGGAATGGGAGTTGCACCTCTCTGTACAAGGTTTATTTTTCACGTTTGCCAAATGCAAGCCCAGAAAACGAATGGTTTCGGTAACTTTGAAATAATCCATAAGGCAAGCGGTTTCTCCTCATATTCGTTTTAGGGGGTTTCATTCATCCCTTTCTGGCTTTTGTGGAGGCTGGAGTGATAAATTGGATAACCTGGAGCTGTACAAATTGGCATTGTTTATGGGGAACAGTAAAAGATCATCTAGCTTCTAACTGTGCAATTTTTGGTAGCAGAAGGAATGTGGACATTAAAAAGAAGATCCTGATGGATGAGGAAAGTTGCCCCCTAAGGTGAAGAGAGGTGGAATATCCACTATCCCATTAGGTATAGTCCTTCTCTATTGACCGCTATAGAAATGCACATGCATGACACATGGATACAATTTTGTGCTACGCAGCTCTGCATTTGAGCCTTCAAAGTACTATTTGATTGATTGGGAGTGCATCTGTACTGCAGGGTTAGTGCAGTTTGACACCATTTTATTAGACATAGTTCAGTGTTATGGGAAGCTGGGAGTTGCAGTTTTACCAGCTCTTTATCCTTCTCTGCTAAAGAGTACTGTTGCTTCACCAAACTACAACTCCCAGGATAGCAATTAAAGTGATGTCAAACTGTATGAATTCTGCAGTGTAGAACCAGCCTAGGACTGCATTAAAAAGCATCTTGAATAGTGGTACATTAAACAAGCCTGCTGATAGTTTACCCTCCAACATTTTACCAGTGAAAAGCAGGACACATGGCCAAGCAACATCTGAGTGTAGTCAAAATGACAAATATTATTAATGAGAAACCACACACAGGCTGGGGATGCTGCAACAGTTTGCTTTTTCCTGAAACTACTGGTCCTGAACCAGTGCCTGTCATCACTAATGGACTGGATGAGGGCCAACAAGCTGAAACTAAGTCCAGACAAGACAGAGGTATTCCTGGTCTGTCGTAAGGCGGATCAGGGTGTGGGATCACAGCCTGTGTTGGATGTGGTTTCACTCCCCCTGAAGACACAGGTTCACGGTCTGGGAGTGCTCCTGGAACCATCACTGACCCTGGAACCCCAGGAGTGCCTTTGCACAGTTAAAACTTGTGCACCAGCTGTACCCGTACCTTGAGATGCCAGACTTGGCCATGATAGTCCTCGCCTTAGTAACATCCCGTTTGGACTACTGCAATGCTCTCTACATGGGGCTCCCTTTGAAGATACTTCAAAAGCTTCAAATGGTCCAGAGATCAGCAGCCAGGCTACTAACTGGAGCACCATTCAGGGAGAGAACCACTTCCATGCTGCGGCAGCTCCACGGGCTGCCGGTCTGCTTACAGGCTAAATACAAAGTGCTGGTTCTTACCTTCAAAGCACTAATTGGCTCGGGTCCAGACTATTTCGATACAGGGAATGCTGTGGATGTAGCGTACCTGGATTTCAGTAAGGCCTTCGACAAAGTCCCCCACAACCTTCTGGCAAACAAACTAGTAAAATGTGGGTTAGACAAAACTACGGTTAGGTGGATCTGTAATTGGCTAAGCGAACGAACCCAAAGGGTGCTCACCAATGCGTCGTCTTCATCATGGAAAGAAGTGACAAGTGGAGTGCCGCAGGGCTTCGTCCTGGGCCCAGTTCTGTTCAACATCTTTATTCAGGGAAGTTATGCTCCCCCTCTATTCTGCCTTGGTCAGACCACACCTGGAATACTGTGTCCAATTTTGGGCACCGCAGTTGAAGGGAGATGTTGACAAGCTGGAAATCGTCCAGAGGAGGGCAACTAAAATGATTAAGGGTCTGGAGAACAAGCCCTATGAGGAGCGGCTTAAAGAGCTGGGCATGTTTAGCCTGCAGAAGAGAAGGCTGAGAGGAGACATGATAGCCATGTACAAATACGTGAAGGGAAGTCATAGGGAAGAGGGAGCAAGCTTGTTTTCTGCTGCCCTGCAGACTAGGACACGGAACAATGGCTTCAAACTACAGGAAAGGAGATTCCACCTGAACATCAGGAAGAACTTCCTCACTGTGAGGGCTGTTCGACAGTGGAACTCTCTCCCCCGGACTGTGGTGGAGGCTCCTTCTTTGGAGGCTTTTAAGCAAAGGCTGGATGGCCATCTGTCGGGGGTGCTTTGAATGCGATTTCCTGCTTCTTAGCGGGGGGTTGGACTGGATGGCCCATGAGGTCTCTTCCAACTCAAGTATTCTATGATTCTATGATTCTATTTGATGAACCACATCTCCTACTATAGACCAACTTGGACGCTGCAGTCATCGGTCCCACCCCCGTCCCAAGCGCGGCTGGTGGGAACAAGAGAAAGGGCCTTCTCCATTACCACCCCCCACCTTTGGAATTCCCTTCCTATGGAGTTAAAGATGCCCCCCACCCCACTTTCAAGAAACAGTTGAAGACGTACTTTTGCTCACTGGTTTATGAGAAAGAGGAGGAATAGATGGTAATATCACCATTATATCTGATTAATAGCTACCATCCGTGTCCTGTTCGCCCCACCAGCCCAATAGACGTCTTGAGCAATGATCAATCTATTTGCCCCCAAGAAACTGGGAAGGCTTCTGTTCAATGTTTGATGTTTTGTTTTATGTTTGATATAACAGGTTGCATTTTTAATTTAATTTTAGTTGCTAAGCCATAATGTGTTGTCAATTTTCGTTATTATGGGTGTATTGTTTGTTGTGTTCGGGCATTGAATGTTTGCCTTTTATGTTTGGAATCTGCACTGAGTTCCTCCGGGGAGATAGGGCGAAGTATATATAATGTTTTATTATTATATTATATTATTATTTATAAAGGGCAAGATCCCCTCTTCTCCTTTCATGCCAGCTGAGCTAATTGAGTGCAAAGTTAAACTACTTTTGCACTTTGAACTCAGTCTACAGCAATTGAAGTTAAACTGAGGATGAAAGGAGAAAATAGGGAGAAGAAAGAGAAATGGGGGCCTCTTCTACGCTGCCATATACAATCCAGGCAGAGCCGGTCCAACAATGAGGCAAATTAAGCGGTCACTTCGGGCGCAAAACATACAGGGGCGCAGTTGAAACGGCTTTTTCTGTTTATTTCTTGTAAAACATGATGTTTTGGTGCTTAATTTGTAAAATCTTAATGTAATTTGATGTTTAATAGACTTTTCCTTAATCCCTCCTTATTATCCAAAATTTTCGCTTATTCAACGGTTTTATTTTTCAGTGATTGGTTGGGGGGAGGGGTGTGCCAAAATTCCGTTCGCCTACACTTGAAAAATACCTAGGGCCGGCTCTGAAACCAGGTTATGTTCTTTGAACTGGTTTATATTACACTGGATTATTTGCTTTTGATAATCTGGGTTATATGGCAGTGTAGAAGGGGCCTGGGACATTTAAAAGCTACTGAAAAGTGGGATAACAGGATGAATCAAGACAGTTCCTGCCAAATCAGAACAGTTAAAGAGCATGTTGCAGATAAGTGATCAGTTGCAATAGTATCTAGCAAAAACGTGGCATTCCATTGCTGACACCAAGGAATTCCATCAAATAGTTAGGCATGGCATTAAGAGAAGCTCTCTGCTATCTCTCCCATTCACTAAACAGTCAGGAAACAATTTAAGAAAATTGGTAGCAGACACATTCAAACAGCTCTGCCAGGTTCATCCTAGCAGCAAGCAAAGAGTTCATCCTAGCAGCAAGCAAAGGGTAAAGAGCTTATTGCATTCTTTCAGCTTCATAAAATAATACAGTTAAGGGAGACCTCTTTGGTCATCAAGTGCAAACACCTGCCAACAGTAGTCATTCTAGCTTAACACTACTCTCCTTGAATAAGTTTAAGGAGCTTAAGCTTTGCATGAAGAAGCCTTTGCTCGATCTCTGGCACCATCAACTAAATTATATAGGATAAGAAGGCAGGGAAATGAATTCTCTTTGAAGATCCTAAAGACCAAGGGAATGAGTGGGTAGGTGAGGGTGGGGAATCCTTCAAGTGCTGCTGGACTACAACTTCCATCATTCCTGGCCATTTTACAGTCCTGATAAATCCATGGAAACTTCATACTATTTGGAGAGCTTGGTAAATTTAATTTAGTAGCAGTAGAAGCAGTAGTATTTCTTACTTTTATTTGTCGCTATATGTCATCAATTGGGGCCCTGGTGGCACAGTGTGTTAAAGCACTGAGCTGCTGAACTTGCGGACCGAAAGGTTGCAGGTTCAAATCCAGGGAGCGGAATGAGCGCCCGCTGTTAGCCCCAGCTCCTGCCAACCTAGAAGTTCAAAAACATTCAAATGTGAGTAGATCAATAGGTACCGCTCCGGTGGGAAGGTAACGGCGCTCCATGCAATCATGCCGGCCACATGACCTTGGAGGTGTCTATGGACAACGCTGGCTCTTCGGCTTAGAAATGGAGATGAGCACTAACCCTCAGAGTTGGTCACGACTGGACTTAATGTCAGGGGAAACCTTTACCTTTATCTATATGTCATCAAATCAGCTTTAAATTTAACTTATGGCAAACCTATGAATGAGAGACCTCCAAAAGAAACTTCCTAGGAATCAGCTGCCTTGCTCAGGGTCTTGCAAATTCAGGACCATGTCTTTATTGGTTGAATCAATCCACCCATAATGTGGTCTGCCTCTTTTCCATTCCCATTACTTCGTGGAGCTTTTCCAGTCAAGACATCACAGCCTTATCATACGTCCAAAATATGACTGGCTTGGATTAACCATTCTAGTTGCTACTGAGAGTTTAGACTTGTTTTGCTCTTGGGTTCAAATATTTGTGTCAAATTAGAACATTTCAGTTGTATTGGTTTTATTTTGAATGGCTTTCATTTGATACAATAGAAATTTCTAACTGAAATACCCCACTTTTAAAAAATATATATATTCATATAGCCAAAAATATCTGTTGCTCAAAGAAATGCAACTAATTTCACCCTCAAGCCCTATGAAATGCAAGTCAGTTAATCATTCATAAACTCAACAAATATATTCTGGTCTCATTAGTGGACAGCTTGTCAGCTCTTCTCTGTTAATCTACCTTTGGCGGAGGTGCAGCTATTAACCCCTTTTAATCATCCATTATTCCGCTCGGAGTCCTTGCCCAGGTTGGTTATCACAAGGAAGTACCATTCTGACACGAGATCAAATTAAGATTACAGAAAACTTGTCACAGTGAAAGCACCTGGCTTCTGTAATTGAATTCTAGTCTAATTAAAAGGGGGAAAGCAAGCAAGGAAGAACACCAGAGATGCCCTCAGCAAGCTGTTGCTTTGCAAGCGATGTCCCTTCCGCCTTTGCCGCGGTTTCCCCGGTGAAGTTTGTCAAGCTAAACTCAACCAGACAGGTGTCATCTTCTGGTGCTTTAATCAGCTCACTTCACAACACGTAGCACTTTTTTGCTGTGCCTGCCTTTGTGCCCGTGACAGAGGCCAAAATCAAATTGTTTCCCCATATGTCAAGGAGGCAAGGAAACTTAATGTACTTACCAGTTTGCGGCATTCCACTTACAGCCAATTTGCTTTTAGGGTTGGATAGACCGCCAGAGAGCTCTGGAGCCTCGGATCCTTCTTCAGAGGGGATACCTTGTCTCTTTGTTTGAGGGTGAAAAATCTTAACATTTTACATACTTGTTTCAGAGTATTTCATCTTCAAAAAGCTTGAACAGTAGTTCAGTAATAAAGCACATGGTTTGCAGGCAAACAGTGGTGCTTAGTAACCTGTTTCCCCCAAAATAAGACAGGGTCTGATATTAATTTTTGCTCCAAAATATTCGTTACGGCTTGTTTTCAGGCACAGTCTTATTTTTCCAAATTGACTTTTTAAATTAACTATATCTAGGGCTTATTTTTGAAATAGGTCTTATATTTTGAGCATCCTTAGAAATGCAGAAAAACCATGATAGGTCTTATTTTCAGGGTAGGTCTTATTTTGGGGGAAGCAGGGTGGCTCCCTTACCGCTCCACTGCAAGTTTTAGTCTGAAGAAGCCATTTGCTTCTTGGGGAGAAATCAATATCCATTTTAACTTTGAACATGTTTTAATGGTTTTTAACTGGGAATTTTTAATACTGTTAATATTTAGTCCTGCTTTAATGTTTGCATATTTATTATTTTAAATGTTATACTGATGCTTTTTTGTTAAGCCGCTTTGAGTCTCCTGTGGGAGAGATAAAGCAGGGTATAAATAAATAAAATGGAGCCCCCAGTGGTGCAGTGGGTTAAAGCCTTTTGCTGGGAGGACTGATGACTTGAAGGTTGGGATGCTGACCTGAAGATTGCCGGTTCGAATCCAAGCATGAATGAGCTCCCTCTATCAGCCCCAGCTCCATGCAGGGACATGAGAGAAATCTCCCAGAAGGATGATAAAAACATCATAAAACATCTGGGCATCCCCTGGGCAACATCTTTGCAGACGGTCCATTTTTTCACACCAGAAGCGACTTGTGGTTTCTCAAGTCACTCTTGACACTATATAAATAATAATAATAATAATAATAATAATAATAATAATAATAATAATAATAATAAAGTCCTACTGGTCCCAGGTGCACTCCCTGGCCTCTCCTTGCAGGGCTAGGTAAAGCTTCCTTCTGAATCCTTGGAGAGCCACCGACCTTTGTGCCTATGCTTACTACCTTGATTTAATTCATTTAATTGAAGATATGGTTGGCTAAGCCAGGAGAAATAGAAGGCATGGTTGGCTAGGCCAAGGGAAACAGAGCTAAGCTAGGCATTAACATGCCCTTTTCCAAGAACAGCAATCACCTGTGCATTCTCCCTTCTTATACATTATCTATCATTCATTTCACACCATGATGGGGCCGGGCTTAGCACAGCAGGCTAAACCACTGTGCTGCAGAAAAATCCTGCCAATCAAAAGGTTGGCAATTCGATCCCGGGTCACGATGAGAACCCGCTGTTAGCTCCAGCTCACCTGCCCACCTAGAAGATAGAAAGCAGAAATGTGAGTAGATAATTAGGTACCACTTTTAGCGGGGAGATAATAAAGGCACCCTTAAAGGACATCAATCAGAGGAAAGCTCCTCAGAGAAAGCACCCCCACCCCTCATGGCCGGAATCAAGCACAGCTTCCAAGATGCCAGAAATAAGATGGGAAAACTTTCTTTACCTCTGTTTGTACTGTCTGTCTTTGTTAATTGTATAATCGACATTAAATGTTTGTCATACATGTGTTCTGTAAGCCACTCCGAGTCCCTTTGGGATGAAAAGGGTGGGATATAAAAACTGTAAATAAATAAATGACGTCATCAGTCGTATTCATCTTGCTTCCATGGAGAGGTGATAGCCACATTTCTTGATCCTTATCCTCCTTTACTCCTTAAAAAGAGAGGACTGGCTGATTGGGTAATGGGAAAGGATCCCTATAGCAAGGCATGTCTCCTATAACAGTGGTTCTCAACCTGGGGTCCCCATGTGTTTTTGGCCTTCAACCCCCAGAAATTCTAACAGCTGGTAAACTGGATGGGATTTCTGGAAGTTGTAGACCAAAAACATCTGGGGACCCCAGGTTGAGAACCACTGCCCTATAGCAATACAAGACAGCATGTTGTAGTGGTCAAAATGTTGAATTAGGTTCAAAACTCAAGGAAATCAAAATTCAAATTCCTGCTCAGTCATTGAAAAACATAAGTGACTTTGGGCAAGTCACACTTTCTCAACCTCAGAGGAGAAAATGGAGAATAAACATCACACAGAGCTCTAAAGCATATTAGGGGCTCTTTTCTTGCAAACTTTTGTGGAAATATATTGCCATGGCAGCTTCAAACTGCATTAAATGGTCAGTGTAGATGAGACCTCACTTAAACCATGATTAAGAAGAATAAATTGTCTCCTCTCTTTCTTCCCTTCTGATAAGGCTGCAAGGATATCGGAATATTTTCCTCCTATTTTCAATTTACGTATCTGATCCCAGATAAAATCTAGTTAGTCTTAAGTAAGGCCCTGGTCCGTTTTTGGGAACCTCATGAATTCTGGAGGGCAGGTATCTGTTTTTGCTCTGGGGAGCCAAAATATCAATTTTCTATTGGATTGGGGGGGGGGGGGCTTCCCAGGCTCCCTTTCCTGTCATTTTAGGCATTTAAGCTGTTTCTACCTAGAGGAGAGATGCTGAGTGCGCTTTAAAGAGGCTTCAAGTTCTTACTTGTTTTTTTTTTCTAGAGGATAGGTGCTCGGCTGCAGGCAGGCGTATGCTTTAAGGAGGTTTCTTATTCTGAAAGCTTTTTTTTTCTACTCTAGAGGAGAGGCACTTGGCTGGAGGTAGGCTCACATGCTTTAAGTAGGCTTCTAGGAGCCTCCGGTGGCCTAGGGGATAAAAGCCTCGTGACTTGAAGGTTGGGTTGCTGACCTGAAGGCTTCCAGGTTCGAATCCAACCTGGGGAGAACGTGGATGAGCTCCCTCTATCAGCTCCAGCTCCATGCGGGGACATGAGAGAAGCCTCCCACAAGGATGGTAAAACATCAAAAACATCCGGGCATCCCCTGGGCATCGTCCTTGCAGACAGCCAATTCTCTCACTCCAGAAGCAACTCAGGTTGCTCCTGACAAGAAAAAAAAAAGTAGGCATCTTACCTTCTACTCTAGAGGAGAGGCACTGCAGGCAGGCACCCATGCTTTCTCTCTTGGGCTTGCACCACACCAGCAGCCACACACTCTTTCCAGGTCATTTTAAGGAGGCATCCCACTTCCATGTAAGGTAGAGCAATGACCTCCTATATCCTCTCTGAGCTTCCTTTTTTTAAAAAAAAAACAACTTTGTTTTCTGACACTCTTCAATCTCCTTTCTGCTTTGGGTTTGATGATTCCTTGCAGTTGTTTCTACCAGGTAACTGGTAGTAGTTTTCAAGGAATGAGGGTTTTCTTTTTGTGTGCTGGGGGATTAATAAAAAACATTAAACTGTGATGCCGAAAAAAAGAGGACGAGCCAAGATCGGCTCCCGCTTGCTTTTGTTGTGGGTGGGTTTTGTACTGGGAAGGCCCTTCCTGTTACATGCTATGAAGTACCAAAAGTACCAAAGGAAAATGGAGAAAATGGAAGAAACAAATGTCATGCACAGGACTACCATTAATCATGGCTTCGGTTTCAAATTTAAACATAAAAATCCACCATTTTTAATTTAAGAAAAGAAGTGAAAGCTTTGGGTCTCCTCACGACTGTAGTTCAAAAGAAGAGGAAAAGGGGAGGATTAAAACTTCAGATGCAGCTTAGCCTTAAATGCAAAGTAAGTAAGAAAGTAACTATTTTTCTATCGCGCCACCATCTCCCGGCTGGGGCTCAGGGCAGCTAACATGGGACAAAAGCCCGAAAATACAAACAGGTAAAACAGTTAAAACATGTTACAATAAAAATACAATAAAATCGACAATTATACAAACAGTTACCTTAAGCAAACAATGCAATAGACCATCAAAACAATCAAAATTAAAATCAAATTAAAATAAAATAGAATATGGATCAACCAGGTTGGTGGAGGGAATCAAAGTATCATTGGATGATAGTAGTGAATCACTATGGTCCACTGCTGTTCTTCTACATGTGTCAAAATGTGGGTTTAAAATCAACTGCAGCTAACTAAACAGGGCTTTCGTGGATAGCAAATTGAAAGTGCCATGTAAATGAATAATGGTAACCCTGCTTTCTGTTACAATGTAAGCTTGTTATTAACTGAAAAGTCAATCAAAGATGATAAACAGCAGTAATGTTCAACTTTGGCAGTAAAAGCATTAATCAAGCAACCGTGCTTACCTGTGCTGTCAATGCAAAATAGCCATTTGTTTTGCTGGAGTCAGTATTCAGTGGATTTGTTAAAATACATACCCAGGTTCAGATCCTGTACAGAGGACATGCAAATCCATCAGGATATCTTTCTTGGTGACAAACTAGATGTGGCATTAAATGCATGTTTGCATTTAATGTGCACACGTTCCGAAATGCAGCAAGTAGCTGCTTTTCTTTCAGTACAATGAACAACTATGAAGGACTGGTTTTCATCAGAATTTCCTGACTTATAACCACTAAAATCCCCCACACCTTCTAAATTATAAGCTGCTGATTTTTTCATTACCTGCAACCCAAACTACTCCTCCCATGGCTTTCCATTTGGGGCTACTATAGTGAAACCACATATTGATTTGGGGAAGAAACCAGAAATATCCTGGGTTGAAAATTGTTAATCAGCTATCTTTAATATAAAGGACATAAATGCATGGCTTTCTTGGATTGCAACTCCCATCATCCCTGTATGTAGTCTAATGATGGGAACTGCTGTACAGCAACATCTGGAGGACTGTATGTTCCCCATTCCTGCTCTAATACAACCACAGCTACTTAGGTATGAAATGAAACTACCAGATCAGGTTAGCCTTGTATAAGTGAGCAAGAACATCTTTAACCTTCCAAAGACCAGTTGAAAGCTTTTCCCAAAAAGCATCCAGATATGATTTGTTTTGTTGTTGATTGATTGTTTTGTCCCCTCACCAGCCTCCAATTTTCTTAGAATTTCTATTTGGTGGTCAAACTTTTACATCTATTTTTTTTAATTTGCTGGAGGTAGTTGATTTGGTACACGTTCCCAAGCTGTATTGCATTGCTTACTATGGAAATGCTGCCTGCTGCAACCTGACACACACAGAAACAGAAAGAGGGAGGGAGGGAGGGAGGGAGAGAGAGAGAGAGAGAGAGAGAGAGAGAGAGAGAGAGAGAGAGAGAGAGAGAGAGAGAGAGAGAGAGAGAGAGGCAGTTTCCTTCAATGACCTTGAAGTCCCCACTTCTTGCCTCTGCTCTTTGCAATATAATAAAAAGAATGGCAAGAAAACCAAGGTGTCTCTATTTGTATTTGCATATATATTAATATTTGCATTGCTTCCAGTCATGCAAATGTGTGTTAAATGCCAAAACACCAATATGCTTCATATTCTCATGGTTTTAGGTAACAGTTGGATTTTAGTTGTTTTGTTCTCTATAGATTAGTGGGTTAATTTAATGTGTTCATGTGGACCACCATATAACTAGGGACATTCATCCAGCAACTATAGTTGTCGCTCTCTCTCTTTCAAACACACACACACACACACACACAAACTGGATAGCAAACTATGTAATAATTAAGATAACATATGTATTTCTTGAAATAATTAAATTTCATTGTTTCATTCCAGATGGAACTAGGGTTTACCAGATCTGGGCTATCCCAAAGCTGATGCCATTAAGGTGATACTTTAAGCATCAGCCAGAGTTACACAGAGTATGGCATTCAAATAAATATCAGGTCTAACAAAATGAAGAAAATTATCTTGTCCTGAGAGGTTTTCCTGTTTCCCTGAGAAATAATAAAAGAACTTGACCATAAGATGTGGGAATCCTTGGTGAGACCTCTGAGCAGCAGCAGTGTATTAATGGAACCAGGGATGCATCTACTTATTTGACACCATTTCATCTATCATGGTTCAATGCTATGGGATCATGGGAGTTGTACTTTGGTGAGGCACCAGCTCTCTTTGGCAGATAAGGCTTAAGACCCTGGAATACAGTATGACTCATATTATCCGCAGGGAAAATATTCCTGAATTTATTGTGGAAATTGGAAACTGTGGATAATAGCAAACCCTATTGAAATGAATGGCTTTTGCCAGGAGTTACCTTCTGGTAAAAGCATACTACAGAATCAGCTGTGAGATCTAAAAAAATTCCTAGAAAAGGCATGTTTTGTTGGATTGGGGTTACTTGTTCCACGGGAATGTGGCTCATACTATATAGCATTGGTGCTTAGAAAGTTTGTTAGAAAGTTTGTCTGGGAGACAAAGGATTACAAATTACAGTTAAATGAATAACCTTTCTCCCATTGAGGAACAGAACAAAGAGGGCCATTAGGTCCCATGCATTTTATGGCATGTCCTTGGTGTAGATGAGTGGCTCATTGAAGTGGGTCCAGCACCCATGTTGCCCACGTACATTATGTTTCTTGCAGAGTCTTGTCTAAAGTGATGGGATTATCAATCCAATCCTGGGAAAGAGGCAAATGTCATTTTGGAAAACAGGACATGACCTCCCATCGTCAAGGCAGCCATGCCAGGTGATGAATGGCTTTTGTGATGTCCAAGTAACTGCACAAAGGACAGGTGGCCCATTCCATGGATTCCTGTTGTCCTCTGCACAGGATGGAGTTTTGGGGCCAGAAGAGATAAACTGGTCTGGGTATGATGGGTGATTCAATCCTTTATGATTGAAATGATGCCCAGGAAAATGGCTGGAAGGGATGTCCTGGGTCATAGGGTGCTGGCTAAAGGCCCGCCAAAGGTCTTGATCGGTGGCATACTTCTCCAAAGATTTCATACATTGAGATATAAAACATAATACATTAATACACACACATGAGGGTCCGTGGATACCAAAGGGGGACCCAGTGAATGAAGGCCTTGCTATTCACAGAGCACGGGAACACATACACAAGGGATCCTATGGATACTGAGAGGGACCCAGCAAATGGAGGCCAGCAAATGGAGGCATCTAAAGGGGAGTTTGGAGTTGACACGGAGTTAGTGGGGCAAAGGTGAGGTTAATACAAGAAAAATGGGAAGGAGAGCCCCGCTCTGAGGGCCAGGGAGGGCTGTGAGGACCATGTAAAGATACTGAGGCTCAATTGTTCAATCGTTCAAGAGTTGTGACCCTATCATACTACACTTTATGAAACCTGTCCCCACTAGTTCACTTTTAATTACTCTGATTTTATCTGCTTGAATTTTAATGTATTGTTCATTATATTATTTTGTTTACTGTTGAAATGTTTTAAGTTTTTGTTAAATATGTTGTGTCATTGTTGGGCTTGCCCCTGCTGCGAGCCGCCCCGAGTCCCTTTGGGGAGATGGGGCGGGATATAAAAATAATGTGTTTTATTATTATTATTATTATTATTATTATTATTATTATTATTATTATTATTATTATTATGTGGCCTATGTGGGCAATGAGGCTAGCTGCGGAGGGCAGAAATGGGTGGAAAAGACTCAAGAGGCAGAAATAGATACAAAGAAGCAGATATAGAGAATAATGCCCACGGTGCATTTTTATTTAGGGGTTAGGGAACAATATAACTAAAAAGGAAATATTGTTTCAAAAAAAATTCTCGGGTGCCAGTAGCTGCTGCTGGCCTCCTCCAGACCTTTGATCGTCCACAAAAAGGGAAATTGCCAAATAAAGGGTCCTCACCAGCCACGGCTTGTCTCACCCGCAAGAGAATTGAATATAATTTGACTCAGGGGAAGGGGGTCCTTTGGCACTCTCTCTCTGGTGTCCCAATCACATCAATAGGCATCAGGAATGATGCGCATTCCTCCCACTGCACATTAGTCCTGTTGTGTTTTACTCCCCATGTCAATCAGTCAGTTTCTTCATTCTGAAGTAATATAACAGCAGCCCCTTACTGGAGATAGATGCAACAAAACTGCTCAATTCTAGTTCCTTGTAAGAGTTAAGTCCACTTACAAAGACATAAATCCCCAGCAGCATTCCAGCCAAGGATTTTATTTGCTGCACATTTGAAAGAAATTTGCATTTCCCAGAGTAATATGCAGATTGGAATGCAGTTATTCTTCATTTTCACACATTTTGCCATGCCCCTCAGCTGCAAAAAAGGCAAAATACATACACAAATACATATTTTTTGGTTAAAATGCATATCCACTGGAGTTTTGTGTGGCAGGAAAAAAATAACTTTTCTTGTTCATCATCATTTCTTCTATACCAGTTCCGGACTTTCTACTAAATAAGACAATGCCCAGAATGGCGCACAACATGATTTAGAAAAAAATGAACAATAAAAGCATTCAAATCACCTCTACAAAACCATTTAAACAAGAAAATCATAAAAAATCAGTAATCAATAAACATCAGAACAGTTGTAATAGCCACTTTAGAGATATGTTTTCACAGCCTGCCTAAAAGCGGTAAGTAAGGAGTGACCGTAACTGTGAGGAATCTAGAAACAACACAGGACGGAAATATTTTCTGATGTGCCTGGCATTTGTGTAAATATTTATTTCTGTTCTGTCTTTATTTTTCATTTTATTACATTACAAAAATGAGTTGGAACAGATGAATAAATTGATGCAAATTGGGCAAACCTGGAAAAAAGGGACCTATCTCACTTTCTGTGTTGAGGAATCCCCAGCTGTTGGAAATCATTTGGGTGGGAGCCCACCCCATTGTCAAATGCTTTCTCCTTGATGGGTCATTTGGCACCAACACTAACTTAGCTTCAATGCCAAATCAAAGCATGGTTTTTATCAAAGCCTATGGGTTTGTGATTGTGACCAAAACTAGGCAGCGATATAGGACCTCATCCCATGAGGGGTGGTGGTGGGGGGAATTATTGATGCTTATTTGGAGACCACCCACAGGAACACCCACTCTTCAACATCACTATAGCGATCTAACATGGGCAAATCTGACAGATCCCATCACATATTAAATTAAGTACCCTCAGCCATTTCCATGCAAATCAGGGGCTGTTAACATGATTGATCCCCAACTCCATACTCCTCCATTTCTACACACTTCTGACACAGTTTCCAGACGGAGTCCCACGGGTGCCCAACGGAAGTACTTTTGCATCATATGATGTGCTCTGTGGGACTCCATCTGTAAACTGTATCAGAAGTGTGAAGAAACAGGGAGGACCCTGCATCTGATTAGGCCCATAGTCAGCCCTCAATATTGTGGGTTTAATTGGAGGACCCAGAGAGACCATATTAATCCATTTCATAAATAACCATATTGCTACAGGGCACTGTGGGAGAAATTTAATGGCAGGTTTCCTGGCACCAGCAACTATATGAGAAGTAAATGTCAAAGAAATTAATGCATCCTATTATTAGTGAAGGACACTTTTAATCTACCCGCTAACCATGGTTTTCTGGATAGGGTACAGTCTGTTAAAAAACATAAAAATACAAGAGTAACCTAGTAAAAGAAAGAGCAATCCCTTCGAAAGGTTAGCCTTTCCAGAATGTGCGAGCAACAGCAATACTCTAAAAGAGATCTGAAAGACATGCAGGAATTCATTACTTCTCGGACCACGTGCAATTATTTTTACTACAACAATTAGAATTGGACAGGACCACTGCAGGCAACATAGATACGATTCAGGTATCAGATCCGCCCACAGGCATCAATTAACTATCCCTGCTTCGTATCATTTGTACAATCTAATCTTTAAGAATGTCTTGGCTGACTTCTCCATTAAGAAGCAAAGAACTTGCAAAATCTATAGATCCTTCCTAGCACACAGCACAGCTTGGGTGGGCTCCCATTCAATGAAATGTCTTTTAAAAGAGCAGATACAGAGAGGTTGTTGTGGACTCTGAAACAGCTGAATCTTGCATGGTAGAACCAGGTTTGGCAGAGGGTCAGACTAGATGGCCTTCCAAATGCCTTTCAGCTCAAGCATTCTGTATTGCTTTCAGACAAATTAATTACTCATTTTAATAAAAAAAAATGTCTGTCTGCAAATGTTTGAGCCTTACTTAATTCAATGATTTGTATGCTACTTCTTGGATTAACTTCTCAAAACATTAGGCCTGTGTTAGTTGATGGATTCAAGGAGCTGTTGTCCCCAAAGTAACTTTTCCAAGACCTGACCACAGGACTCTGTTGTAGTTAGATATGACTTTTCTTCCTCCCACCAACCAGTAAGGCTACCTTTTCAAGTTTAGTAAAGTTTATCATACCATCCAATATTTAATGAAAACATTGGCTAGAGAAGGTTGCAGAATTTTGCTTTTGCTGAAGGGTGCATTTACACTGCAAAAGTAATGAAGTCTGACACTACTAATGTAACTGCCATGGCTCAATGCAATGGAGTCATGGAAGCTGTAGTTTGACGAGACACCAGTACTCTTTGGCAAAAAAAAAAGGGCTAAAGGCCTTGTGAAACCAAAACTCCACGGATTTCCATAGTATTGAGCCATGGCAGTTAAAGTGTTGTCAAACAGCATAATTATACAGCACAGATGCACCCTGGGCCTAAATGGGGCAGTTTTAAATTGTATACCCAGCCAGGATTTTATCTCCGCAGAATTACTGTATATACTCGAGTATAAGCCTAGTTTTTCAACCCTCTTTTTAAGACTGAAAAAGCCCCCCTCGGCTTATACTCGGGTGAGGGTCCTGGTTGGCTTATAATTGAGTCAGCTTATACTCGAGAATATATGGTACATTTATTATTTTTCTCTATTATTATTGGTATTATTGGTATTATTACTTTTATTATTTTTCTCTATTATTGTTGTTACTATTACATTTATTTTACTCTATTTTTATTATTATTAATAATACATTTATTATTTCACTCTGATCTTATTATTATTATTGCATTTATTATTTTACTCTATTATTACATGTATTATTTTCTTGTAATTATTATTATTATTATTATTACATGTATTATTTTACTCTATTATTATTAAAAGGATACATAAGCACATTTACATTGAAGAAGATGAGAATAATGATTTGATCAGAGTTGGACAGTCTTATCTTAAATTTGAGCTTTATGTAAATATTCAAAAACATTTAACCTACTGATGCCTCAATTAATGTAATTTTATTGGTATCTATTTTTATTTCTGGAATTTACCACCCTCGCTTATACTGGAGTCAATGTTTTCCTAGTTTTTTGGTGGTAAAATTAGGTGCCTCGGCTTATATTCGGATCGGCTTATACTTGAGTATATACGGTAATTGTTTATTTTGGCACACTGAACTCATTTTGCAACAATTTAAGCAAGCTAAGGGCAAAGGGGGAAAGTGTGAGGAAACAGAGATATTTTAAAGGCACCTTTAAAAGTAAGATGACAGAGGATTAATCAGGAGGGTCTCTGTCAAGCTGAGATACTTGAAGTGTATGGCTTAATTTTGCTTACAAAATCACTGCAGTATTCCTCTAGCCTCCCCAACTTTTGATTTAATGCCCCAGCCTTTGCAAAGTGGCTTCTTTTTATTATCTTGTGGATCAGCCCACAGACCATACAAATTGTCTTCCTCTGATTTAGCAACCTTAACCTTCAGAAAGCTTACCAGCACTGATTAATGCAATGTTTGGGAAGCCTAACCAAAAGTGCAAACTGTCCAGAGCCAATCGGGAAATTGGATTTCAAAAGAGGAGAGAGGAGATCAGTTTGGAGAATGACCTGTCTCTGCTTCACAGGAGCCAAGATGGCAGGCCTGCCATCTATTGGATTTAAAAGCAAGGAACTCTTGTCCACCCTATAAATTGCCCAGATCCTGATGCCAGATGATCTCCGAACATCTGAAACTGAGTTTGGAACCCAAAAAAAGAAAACAGAGCATTAAATACTTGTCATTAACTCTATTTTCCAAAAGATGCGATTCCATGATACAGCTGCCAAATCTTTGCTGGTGATAACTTTACTCCTTTGGTGATTTAAGTCAATTTTAATTAATTTTATGATATAACTCAGTAAAAGAAGATAAAGCACATGGTTTAAGTGGAGTCCCCATGGTGCAGTGGATTAAAGCCTTGTGCCGGCAGGAATTATAACTTGAAGGCTGGGTTGCTGACCTGAAAGTTGCCAGTTCGAATCCAACCCAGGGACAGCGTGGATGAGCTCCCTCTATCAGCTCCAGCCGCATGTGGGCACATGAGAGATGCCTCCCACAAGGATGGTAAAAACATCGAAACCTACGGGCATCCCCCGGACAACATCCTTGCAGATGGCCAATTCTCTCACACCAGAAGCGACTTGCAGTTTCTCAAGTAGCTCCTGACACGGGGGGGGGGGGGGGGGGGGGAAGCATGGTTCAAGTCCTAGTCATAGCAAAGGAGTTGGGTAGAGTGTTTTATCCCTGCAGCCAGCTTTTTGTTACATCCTTCCATCCATCCCAATATAGTAGCAACACTCCCAATTAATCCCCAATCATCCAATATTTCCAAGGTTTTCAAGGTGTCCCGTTCTCTCCACTTCCATTTTCCCTCTTTTCCTTCGGTTTTCTTCAAATGCTGCAAACTAAGGGTGCATTTAGTTGTTTATTTATTTATTTATTTACAGCATTTATATTCTGCCCTTCTTACCCCGAAGGAGACTCAGGGCGGATCACATTGCACACATAAAGGCAAACATTCAATGCCATAACATAGAACAGAGACAGAGACAAGACGCAGGCACGGGCTGGCCTCGAACTCATGACCTCTTGGCCAGAGTGATTTGTTGCAGCTGGCTTGCTTTCCAGCCTGCGCCACAGTCCGGCAATTTAAAATCGCTTTAGCTGCCATGGCACAATGCTATGGAATCATGGAAATTGTAGTTTTCTGAGGTCTTTAGCCTTCTCTACGAAAGGGTGCCAGTGCGTCACCAAACCGCAAATACTGTGATTCCATAGCACTGGGTCATAGCAGTTAAAGTGGTGTCAAACTGCATTAATTTCACACTGTAGATGCCCCTGATTTAGCAACACGCTGCTTTAGGGAGATTCAGATCCATGATTGTAACTAATTCAATTTAAAGTCACTGTCCACACTCTCCAAAGGACAGGCCTGCCCTCTCTTGGCTTTTAGAAGCAAAGGACCTTATCCCTATATCTATACTGTTTGCATCTGATGCCGGACAAGCAGGACATCTGAAGATCCATTAGGGAAGTGTACATTCAAATCCAGGCATGCTTTCTTGTAATACAGCAATTCCAGAGTCAAAATCTCCCCACCCTGCAATACTCCTAACCTCTGTTCCCGTTGTGCAAGAGCAGGCAGAATTGCAAAATGGGGCTGTAACAGCTTGACTCAGTGTGTAAATACTGCAGCTTTGGGGATGCCGTTTGGTTAATTTAAGAGATACTTGAACTTTACTTAAAGGGACCCACGTGCCCCTTATTCCTCCGAGTTGGCGTATGTATTTGTAATTTGCAGAACGTGCAAGTTCATTAGAATACAAGCAGTCAGCTAATTATGGCCAGAACCACTTGGTATAACTTGATGCGTTGTGCATAAAGTATTAAGTAATGAGGCAGCTTGCAGATCTATGTTTAGAAGAATGAGCAAATATTTCCCCACCCCAGAACTGCAACACAAGCCTAAGGAAGGACACTGCAGTCATTCCAATCCTTGTCCAGCTGTCCTGGTTTCATGTGCACATGTGTGAAAACACGCACAAAGCCCTTCCTTTGGAAAGAGCTATCTAATGCAGCCAAGAATGTGCAGAGCAGATCTGGCAGAGCCTGAACATTGCAAAATGTAATCTGGGGAATTCTGATGATATTCATATTAGCATTCTATCTTAGCTGCAGCTCCTTTCCAGTCCAGCTTATGACCTCACCATATGCAGCAGAATCACAACTCTGAAATTATAACTTTTTGCACTACAACTCCCACAGCCCTGATTAGCATGCCCACTAGAGTTGTGGTGGGGAAAAAATAACTTTTTCTGAGCATTGTCATAACTTTTGCACAGTTAAAATTAGTGCACCAACTGCACCTATTACTGGAGACATCGGATCTAGCCATAGTAGCACATGCCTTGGTTCCACTCCATTTGGATTACTGCAATGTGCTCCTTTGAAAAATGCTCAGAAACTGCAGATTACTCTAAGAGTTGCTAATTCAGCTACAGGATGTGTTACTCTTGTTGCAAGAACTCCAATGGTTGCAGGTCCATCTCTGGGAACAAATCAAAGTGCTGGTTTTGACCCATAAAGGCTTGGGTCCAGGTTATTTGAAAAACCATATCTCTCTTTATGAACACATGAAAGGTCTATGATCATCTGGAAAGGGCCTTTTCTCTATCCCACCACCCACTGTGGGTCATTTTCTGGGAACAATGGAGATGGTCTTTTTGTTGTTTGCTCCCAGCCTTTCCCTAGAGAGGCTAGGATGGCCCCCTCCCATCCTTGCTCTACTTCTGATGGAATTTCAGAATATTTTTGTGACTGCAGACTCATAAAAACTGGATTGCTGTGAGTTTTTGTTCTGTATGGCCACGTTCCAGTAGCATTATCTCCTGACATTTCACCTGTGTCTATAGCAGGCATCCTCAGAGATTTGTGAGGTCATACTGAGAATGTCATATTTTGTGAAGACATGACCACTAGAAAAGACAATGATACCTGGTGAGCTAGAAGGGAGCAGGGAAGGCAAAGACAGCATTCTAGATGGGTAGGCTCAAGCAAGGAAGTCGCAGAGGCCCTGAATCTGCAATATCTACACAGGACTGTTGATGATTTAGGGATCTCTCATTCATAGGGTCACCATAAATCAAAGTCAACTTGATGGCAGTTGACAACAAAGTTACAAATCTAAAACCAAGCATGCATTCCCCATCCCTCTAATACAGTGGTTCCCAACCTGAGGTCCGTGGACCACCAGTGGTCTCCAAGAACTAAAATATGGGCCACGGCTTCACCATTACTACTCCGTTGCAATGGGAGTGACTGGTCTCGTGAAACCCTCCTATAGTGCCAAGACCACGGGAATATTGGGATGGGAGTTGTTGATTACCCATGAAAGGCGCGACAACAAGCCTCATGACTGCTGCTTCTCCTCCTCCCTCCCTCCCTCCCCCTGAGTGGAGCCATTCCATGTGGCACCTGGAAGCAGGGGCACCTTGGTGTCTTTGTTTTCAGGCCTGTTCCTGGGGTTATTTGGGGTGCTGATTCAGAAAATTGCATTGGATGGACCATATCAGCTCTAGATTATTAAATATGGTTTTCTGTGAGCAGATGGTGACTACTGGATGGCATATGTTCTGTAACAGAAACTAGAGCTGATGTGGTTTATCCAATGCAATTTTCTGAATCAGCATCCCAAGTAACCAAACCAAATCTAAAGTTGACCAAAAACTGGTACTAATATTGGAAAGTGGCCCCTGTTCAAAAGGGTCCTGGTCAAAAAAAGGTTGGGAACCACTGCTCTAATATATAATGTATGTCTAATGCTTCCTTAAATAATTCTGTGTCATGCAATACAAGCACATCTTCTATACTTTTTATTGTTCTTGTTGTGTGCCTTCAAGACACTGTGGACCTATGAGAATCCTAAAATGAACCTATGACAGGATTTTCTTGGCAATATTTGTTCAGAGAAGGTTTGCCTTTGCCTTCCCCTGAGACTTAATGCATGTGACTTGCTCAAGATCACCCGGTGGGTTTTCATGGCAGAGTGGGAATTCAAACCCTGCTCTTCAGAGTCATTGCCCAATGTTCAAACCACTACTCCATGCTGGCCACACTTTAAAAAACATTATTTTTGGTTTCTGTAATGCAATTAGCAAATGCTAGTGCCGGATAGTAGGACAAGACCTCTCCTTCCCCCCACCTCTCTCTCTCTCTTTAAGATATGCAGATAAGTGGCTGCTGCTCTTGCTATTCTTCTTTGACAGATATTCATTTCAATATTTTTTTCAATATGCTTCTCATAAGACATAAAAATCAATAGAACAAAGGGAACAATAAAGTTTCATCGCACAGTAATGAACTAGACAGTGCCTATCCGTCACAAACTCTGAAAGCAGAACTCTTGGCTGAGGGAAGAGGAGTCCTTTTCATGACCTCTTTAAGACGAGATGTACGAGAATCTCCAAAATTTATAGATTTGCACATGGCAGCTAGATAGACAGACAGGTAGCATTTTACCAAGGCTACATTCACTTCACCTACCCATGTAAAATATTCCTCTTTCCATATTTTCCACAACTGGAAAATTTTTACTTTGTTTGATGGTATTCACGTTCCAAAGGCCCCGTTCTTGCAGGGCGGGCCTTTCTATTAGTTAGAATGAATGCCCCAAACGGTCAGAGCCCATTCACACTACAGTTGGCACTCTGCATTTATGTGTTTGACTTTTGTATATTTGTATATTTGTATATTCATGGATTTGATTAAAATGTTCTCTTTGGATTCCTAGGTCTTTCAGTGCAATTCTGTGCTCAGCTTCCAGTGGAAGCTGACCATAAATTCCTGCTGCAAGACCTCAAAATAGCTAGAGAGGTAGTCTCTTGGCTAAAAAAGGATTTTTAATTTGAAAATTATGTAACACCAATACATAAGAAACAGTTAAAGGTAAAGGTTTCCCCTGATGTTAAGTCCAGTCGTGACCAACTCTGGGGGTTGGTGCTCATCTCCATTTCTAAGCTGAAGAGCCAGCGTTGTCCATAGATATCTCCAAGGTCATGTGGCCGGCATGACTGCATGGAGCGCCGTTACCTTCCCGCTGGTACTGGAGCGGTACCTATTGATCTACTCACATTTTCATTTTTTCGAACTGCTAGGTTGGCAGGAGCTGGGGCTAACAGCGGGTGCTCATTCCACTCCCGGGATTTGAACCTGGGACCTTTTGGTCCGCAAGTTCAGCAGCTCAGCGCTTTAACACACTGTGTCACCAAAGGCCCCAAGAAACAGTTAACGTAGCAAATTTTATTCACAGTTTTTCACTTTCATGGGGGGCTTGTGTGAATTTAAAAATTGCCTTTTTAAATTGTGGTTTTTTTTCTGCATCCAACATGGAGAGCTGACCATACAAAATTTTACAGTGCTATCAATCCACTTTAACTGCCAAAGATCCGTCCTATGGAGTCTTGTGGTTTGCAGTCTGGTGATGAGCTTTCTGAGGCTAGGAATGTGTGACTTGACCATGGTCACTCATAGGTTCTCATGGCCAGGTGGGGATTTGGGCCCTGCCCTTCAGAGTTGGAGTCCAATGTTCAAGCCACTATGTCAACAAATACAGGGAATGCTTTTCTCTCAGTCCTGCCACCCTCAAATGCACATTTCCTGGGCATAGAGAAGTGGGCCTTCTTGGTGGCTGCCATTTTGCATGAATAATAATAATAATAATAATAATTGCCAGATGAACAGAAAGGCAACAAACGGAAAAGCAGGGGCACAAAAGACCAGTTATTGATTGACAAAATGATTCTGGAGAACTGTAAGAGCCGAAAAGCTAATCTTCACATGACGTGGATTGACTACAAAAAGGCCTTTGACTCACTCCCACACAGCTGGATCATCAAGTACCTGGATGCCATCGGGATTAGTAAAAACGTTGGCACCTTCATTGAAAACATGATGGAGCACTGGAAAACTGAACTGTTTGTTGGAAATGAAAGTTATGGACTTGTCAACATCAGGAGAGGAATTTTCCAGGGAGACTCATTGTCCCCTCTGCTTTTCATTATTGCCATGATCCCTCTGTCAACAATCTTACAAAAAACAAATCTCGGCTACCAAACATCTAAGAATTCTCATAAAATTTCACATTTGATGTACATGGATGACCTGAAGCTATATGGGAAAACGGAAACTGAAATCCAATCTCTGACCAACACTATCCGAATTTTTAGCACTGATATCAACATGGAGTTTGGTTTGGACAAATGTTCGACAGTGGCATTGAAGAAGGGAAAAATAATTGAAAGTGAGGGCATCAATATGCCCAATGGCCAAACAATAAGGTGTCACCACCCAGAGGCCTATAAATATCTGGGCATATTACAGCTGGACAACATCAAGCATGAACATTTGAAGACTGTGGTCAGCAAAGAATACACACAAAGGGTCAGAAACATTCTCAAAAGCAAGCTCAATGGAGGCAACACCATCAAGGCCATAAACACCTGGGCCATACCTGTCATAAGATATACTGCTGGCATCATAAAATGGACACTGATGGAACTGGACAATTTGGACAGAAAAACAAGAAAACTCATGACCATTCATCATTCACTGCACCCTCGCAGTGATGTTGACCGGCTGTATCTGCCTAGAAGATCAGAGGGCAGAGGACTCTTGCAAGTAAAACAAGCAGTCAAAGAAGAAGAACATGCCCTGGCAGAATATGTAAAACAAAGTGAAGAACCTGCTTTGATTGAAGTCAAAAATCAGAAACTCCTCAAAGCACAGCAGACAAAAAACCAGTACAAGAAAACTGCACTACAAACTAGAGCTGACAGCTGGCACAACAAAACACTGCATGGAAAGTTCCTTGACAAAATTGAAGGAAAAGCTGATAAGGAGAAGACCTGGCTCTGGCTCACAAATGGGACCCTGAAGAAGGAGACAGAAGGCCTGATCCTTGCAGCCCAGGAGCAAGCCATCAGAACAAATGCAATCAAGGCCAAGATTGAAAAATCAGTTGATGACCCAAAATGCAGACTGTGCAAGGAAACCGATGAAACCATTGATCATATCCTCAGCTGCTGTAAGAAAATTGCACAGACAGACTACAAACAGAGGCACAACTATGTGGCCCAAATGATTCATTGGAACCTATGCCTCAAGTATCACCTCCCTGCAGTTAAGAACTGGTGGGATCACAAACCTGCAAAGGTTATGGAAAATGAACACGCAAAGATACTGTGGAACTTCCGAATCCAGACTGATAAAGTTCTGGAACACAACACACCAGACATCACAGTTGTGGAAAAGAACAAGGTTTGGATCATTGATGTTGCCATCCCAGGTGACAGTCGCATTGAAGAAAAACAACAGGAAAAACTCAGCCGCTATCAGGACCTCAAGATTGAACTTCAAAGACTCTGGCAGAAACCAGTGCAGGTGGTCCCGGTGGTGATGGGCACACTGGGTGCCATGCCAAAAGATCTCAGCCGGCATTTGGAAACAATAGACATTGACAAAATTACGATCTGCCAACTGCAAAAGGCCACCTTACTGGGATCTGCACGCATCATCCGAAAATACATCACACAGTCCTAGACACTTGGGAAGGGTTCGACTTGTGATTTTGTGAAACGAAATCCAGCATATCTATCTTGTTTGCTGTGTCATACAACGTCATTGTGTCAATAATAATAATAATAATAATAATAATAATAACTTTATTTATACCCCGCCACCATCTCCCCACGGGGACTTGGGGCGGCTCACATGGGGCAAGGCCCGACTAACACAATTTACAAAAACAACAGCATAAATACATTGAACAATATACAAAAAAAATGAAACACAGTAAGACAATAAAACAAGAGTTAATAATATCAATCAACCACCAAGTAAAATTCAGTCGACTTCATTGGTGGGGGGGACTGCAGCAGCAATATAAAAATAACATCATCAGTTAAAATACCAGAATAAAAGGGACCTAATAAAATTCAGGATAGAGTTATAATGCCAACTGAGGCTGGTCAGCATTCATAATTATAATTATGAAGCAGTGTGTTGTTTGTGCTATGTGCATATGAAGCGATGTGCTGTATTTTTTAAATCTTCTACTGAAAATTATATTTTAAATATATTTGAATGTTTTTACCACTTTTGTTGTTTAATTTTTTTAAAACCAGCCATAGGTGGGATATAAATTCAATAAACACACAAACCCCTAACCAAGGAAAATAAAGCTGTTGTTCTTCTACTTAGGTGGCTTTTTTGGCAATTGACTAGCTGTTGAGGGTGATGAAATGCTGTACTTGTATTACTGCTGAAGGTTTTAAATTGCTTTTAATTCAATTGTTTTAATATGATAATTTTTAAATCGTGTTCTAATAATATAACTTCTTGTGTTTTCATTTGTATCTCTTTTTAAAACTAGTCATGCATGGCTCTGAGGCCCAGTTTTAGTCGAAAGGCAGAAGACAAATCAATAAATGAATAAATTCCCAATTAATTTTCCCAAATTAATGCATGCCTGAGAGAGGGTGGAAGAACTGAGAATGCTTGGTGGCTGGAGGACAATTATGTCAGATGCAATTTTGTCTCTAGACATAGTTTATTTTTGCAAGAAAAATCTTCAGGGTACAATTTTATACATGGATTAGAATGGAACAAGCCTGTACCCAGAGGTGGCCGATCTCCAAGGGGCGCTGCTGATTCCCCCTCTATGCATTCAGGTATCTTTTTGTTCATTTTTTTTAAAGAAAATATCTCTAGTTCTTTATCTTGTAGAAAATTATATAAGAAAATAGTCACAGGCAGTTACCTACTTAACTGCTCACTAAGATCCCTCTCATCCAACACAATTGCCAAACTGGTATCACCTTTACTGTCATGGCTGTGGAGTCCTGAGATTTGTAATTTAATACAGCTTTAGAGTCTGGCTGAGAATTACAATCAGGACTCCACATTTTCTGGGATTAGGAGCAAAGGACCACCACAAAAGTGAGAAACCATACGTAACATACCATTTTTAGTATGAGAATGCCGTTTATTGTTATTATTATTATTATTATTATTTTATTTTATGACACAGCAAACAAGATAGATATGCTGGATTTCATATCACAAAATCACAAGTCGAACACTTCCCAAGCGTTTAGGACTGTGTGATGTATTTTCGGATGATGCGCGCAGATCCCAGTAGGGTGTCCTTTTGCAGTTGGCAGATCGTAATTTTGTCAATGTCTATTATTTCCAAATGCCGGCTGAGATCTTTTGGCACGGCACCCAATGTGCCAATCATCACCGGGACCACCTGCGCTGGTTTCTTGAGGTCCTGATAGCGGCTGAGTTTCTCCTGTTGTTTTTCGTCAATGCGACTGTCACCTAGGATGGCAACATCAATGATCCAACCTTTTTCTTTTCCATAACTGTGATGTCTGGTATGTTGTGTTCCAGAACTTTGTCAGTCTGGATTCGGAAGTCCCACAGTATCTTTGCATGCTCATTTTCCAATACTTTTGCAGGTTTGTGATCCCACCAGATTATTATTATTATTATTATTATTATTATTATTATTATTATTATTATTATTATTATTGTTATTATTGTTGTTGTTGTTGTTATGTTTATTATTATGTTTATTATATTTATTTTATATTTGTATCCTACCACCATTTCCCTGAAAAGATTTAGGGTGGCTTACATGGGGACAAGCCCAGTCAGACATAGTTAAATATAGCACAGTAAAATTCATAAAAACAGCATCATAAAACAACCATTCAACAAACAACCAATAGCCTGTCATAGTAATCAATATTACTATCTGTAAATTTCTTTGCCCTGTGACTCTATGGTGGACCTTCCAATTGAAGTTGAACAGAAAATTGTACTGGAAGATAGAGATTTCTGAGGAGTTGTGACCATATCAATCAAATCTGCAAATAATCAAATCCACAAGTTACACCCACAAATGTGGAGGGCTGATTCTATCTCATAAACTACAATTCACAAATGCTGCAGTGTGGTGCTGTGGAAGTTAAAGTGGCACCAATATGCTATTAACTCCTGCCAAGTGAAACAGGCCTAAGAAATCATGCAATAAAATAACCTTAAAGCTAAGACTGGAATTTAACATCCAGCTATTCTGTAGTGAATTCCCCATTCTGAGTTCTGTCACTTAAAAGTATATGACTGTAGTCTTGGAATAGATAGCCAGTTGCCCTTGGGCTGGTTCAAAGAACCCTGGAGGTACAAAACCAGAACTTATAACATTTCACACATGAAAATAGAAAAATGCGTCTCCAAATAACATCCAAGTGTGGTCAAAATGGCAAATGTTTTTCATGAGGAAGAATCTGCAAGCCGGGAGAGGCTGCAGCAATTAAAGTAAGCTGAAGACAAGGGGGCAAGAAGAGAGGGAGAAGGTAGAACAGCTTGTGTTGTTGAAGGCTTTCATGGCTGGAATCACTTCTCTGGTTGAATTATTTATTTATTTATCTATTTATTTACAGTATTTTTACCTCACCTTTCTCAACCCTGGAGTGGACTCAAGGCGGCTTCAATTAGTCTGCAGTGCCGTTCATATTCCTTGATTTGTGATTGGGCACTGCGTTTGGACCACCAAACGTTCAATGCTAATCAAGGTGGCCAGACAAGAGTTCTTTCTCCCACTCTGGACTTTCCACAGATATATAAACCCCACTTGCCTAGTTTCCAACACCTCACAACCACTGAGGATGCCTGACATCAATGTGGGTGAAACGTCAGGAGAGAATGCTTCTGGAACATGGCCATACAGCCCGGAAAACTCACAGCAACTCAGTAGAACAGTTTCCAAAGAATCTGAAAAAGTGGAACAACAAAAGACTTCTAGACTAGGCTGGCTGGAGGGGATTGCGGTCAATAGAATATGACCATTATGTATTATCCAAAAAAATAAAACTCAACATGCATAGCAGAAGATCTACCTGAGTTAATCAGAGCTGTCCCTGCCAAATCAGGACAGTTGGAGGATAAGAAAATGCAATATATTTGCTCAAGTATGCACCTGAGAGAAGCGGATGATTGGATCTCATCTTTTTCAATAACACAGAGAATCATTTTGAAAAGCACTTGATTGTTGATGCAGCAAGGTGTACTTTCTTCCTACTTAAGAGGGGCTCCTTATCAAGTACTTGCTTCTTACAAAAGCCCTTCAATAACGAGTGCCTTATTTAGAAAGCAGGCAAAGCAAACTGACGGGGAGAAGGTACTTCCTTTTTGCAGTCACATTTGCTCTTTGCCCATAGTACAAAGCTTATCCCTGTCACCAGAGCTCTCACGGCAATGCTCAGGACATGGCAAGAATGACAACATGCCAGCTGGAGAATTCCTGGAATTGCACTGTAAATAATTAATTTTTCTAGCTAGAGTAGAGATGGAGTGAATATGCAAAAACATTTGGGAAATGGTTAAAAAGATGTTTTGGGGTGTTGAGAAATCTTGACAAGAAGATTTCTGGATTGACAAGAATCTTTGCAGTTCAGGACCTATTTATTCTATGCAAAATCTACACGTGATTGTTTCATGCAGAAAACAGAATTTTCCACAGGAAAAAAAAAATGTAAATTCATGCTCTGATGGGGAACTTATTCTGTGCCAAATACATGCATGGCTGAGTTCAATTTAAAACAGCATTCATTGTACAGGAAACTATTTTCAGTACAAAAATAGATTTTTCTGAAGAAATATTAATTTTATTGAACAGAAAATGCCATTTCTTGTGCAAAATAACTCTATGCAAGTTTTGTGCAGAATAAGTCCTGAATTGCAAATAGCCTTCAAAAACTGGGTTTTGAAGACTTTTTCACAGTAGGAACATAATTGCAAAAAATTACTCATTGCTTCCATTGAGAATGGCATTCCTTGTCCAAGGCTGACTTCTGTGTCTAGGATGTTGTGATGTCTCATGGGCCATGTAGTCCTGTTCCTAGTACTATTGTGGCAGATGAGGAGGAAAACATGGGATTTCCACCGGTTCAGCTTGAATCGGAGCCTCTCCACCTGGAGGATGTTTGTCCTCAGGAAGTTAACCAAACAAGCCTTGGGCAGAATTCTCCCCCGTTTTCCCGAAAGGACAATTATAATAGAGATAGAGGAGTCAGGGAGGCTAATCGCCGGAGTCTCAGAATCGCTGCCAGACAATTAGCTGATTAGGTCTGCTTCCCTTGGGAAATTCTAAGGAGTTGTACATCTGGACAGAGTTGGGTTTCGCTTCTTGTTCTCCAGGGAAAGTGTTCTGTTGGCGGGAAAACAAGACCCTATATAGGAGTTTTGCCGCAAGGGGAACCTTGTGGAGTCAATTGTTCAGCTTGAGGAGAGAGATCGTGTGTAGACTTCGTACCCCAGTTCCCTGTTTCCCGGATCAAGTTTTCAGCCTTGCCTTGTTTCACGGATCAAGTTTCCAGCCTTGCCTTGTTTCACGGACTTCTCTGGACTCAGTTCATGTTTCATGTTTGCCTCGTTTCAAGTTTTGATCTAGCCAAGATTCAAGTCTATTTTCCAGCCTTGTTGCCAAGCTACTTTGGACTTTAAGGACCCTGTCATTCCCCACACCATTGCTTGGCAAGGTGTGTGTTTCGGTCAAGTGGATTATAACTTTGGACTTTAATATCTTATATTGGGCAATACATTTCTGGACTATATTTGACCTCTTCTGAAAGGTCTACTTCTGAACTATATTCTTCACTTGTTTTTACTGACTTTATATATTTCTTTAATAAAGATATTAGATAGAATCTGGTCTCTGCGCATGGTTATTGGTGCTCTGCAGCCTGGGTCCTGACAGATGTGTGGGAATCTACAATTTCTAAATACAATTGCTAGTTTGTACTAGTGATTGCTAGACTCAGCTACCATAGACTCGTTGATTCAATTGCTGACTAGTTAGAGTAACATTGATCTTGGATGCTAAGATGGGTCAGTCCTAGTAAGTACTTGGATGAGAGACCAACAATGAATCCCAGGTGCTGCCCAGATCCGTGTATTAGTCTCCTGTTTTTAACATTTTATGCTGTATGTGGATTTTTATGACTGTTTTATTGATGCTGATGTTTTATTGTTGGGATATTTGTTTTATTGTCTTGCTGTTGTTATTATACTGTTGTGTCAGGCAAGGCCCCATGTAAGCCGCCCTGAGTCCCTTCGGGGAGTTGGGGTCGGGGTATAAAATAAAGTTATTATTATTATTATTATTATTATTATTATTATTATTATTATTATTACTGTAAGCTATATTTCAGTGGAAAAAACTGGCAAAACCATATCTGAATATTCCTTGCCCAAGAAGGAATCATCATAGGATCAACATATGTTGAAGGCACATACACATACATAAGTCAAGGCTCATATAGAACTGAATAATGGAGTGGGTTTCCTGTAGTTTTGGGGCTTGCAACTGAAATGTATGTCCTGATGTACAAAATGGAGATACTGAGAGGAAGGTGCACTGTTTCCCCTGCCTTCCTAATTTCCTCAGTAAACTACAGTAGATCTGTCATGAGACCAGCATATTGCAATGTACCAATCAGACACATACACCGGTTGACATTGACACAGCTTCCCAAAGCATTCAAATGATTTACATACATATGTGTTGGGTGAGAGGAAAAGAGTATGCACAACAATAGCCTATAGCACAAAGGATTTTTTTTAAAATTCTAAAATGAACATAACTGTAATAATAAATTCACAAAACTCAGATAATTTTGTCTTTCAGGGAGAAAACTTTTGAAAATATTGATTCTTGCAGGCAAGGATGAAATATGTCAAGCTTTACTCCCCTAGTATAACAGTATAGTGTAATTAATGAAAAAGGAAGCAATTGCTTCTGACCTTCCTGTGAGTGTGCTACAAATGAGGAATCTGTCATCACAATAAATGTCACAATAATCCATGCATCAGATGTATTTGGTCAAATGAGTTTCAGCCAATTAAAACATCTCTTTATTTAAAGGATCATGAAATATTTGTTTTTTACAACAAAACATGCTTTGTCATGACATCCAGATGTGTTCCAGAAGGGTTGTCCTCTTTAACCTATTGGATCTTTCCTAGCTAATCTGAATGATGGTGGGATGTTTTTGGATGATAGGCTTGAAAAAGCAAGGAAAAAGGAATGGTGGCAAGGCATTAGATGATAGTCATATGGGAGAGAAAAGTATATTGCTTTTGGTGTATGTAAGAAGTTAGTCAGAATGTGACATCAGGAAAAGCTATGAATGGTTAAGAAGGAAGGGGTCTGACAACTGGGGAAAGAAGCAGAGCAGAAAACATGAAAGGAATCCATAAAGAAATGTAGAAGCTCAAGCTAGATAATGCAGCTCATTTTCTGGTCATGATGCAAGAACATTTTATATATTTATATGCTTTATATTTATCCCACCTATAGGAACTTAAATCATTTTTCTATATATAGTTTTTGCAATAAACCTGTGCCTTCCCCAAATAGTTATCACTATTTGGAGCTGCCCTGTGCAAACCAGCATTGAAACAATGGCATGATCTTGCATATCTTGAAATGCTGCGGGACAGTCTTACAGTTATTGGCCTTGGAATCACAGAGTTGGAAGAGACCACAAGGGATGTAAGTCTAGCCTTATTCTGCCATGCAAGACCAATAACCAAGGCACCCCCAACACATAGCCATCCAGGCCTTGCTTAAAAGCCTCCAGAGAAGGAGCCTTGACCACATTCCACGGCAGTGTAGTCCACAGTTGAACAGCTCTTATCAGTATGTTCTTTCTAATGTTTAAGTGAAATGTCTTCCCCTGTGTTGTGGTTCAGTCTGATGATGAAAGGGGATTTGTGGAACGCAGTTTGTCCCAGGAAATGTTGAAGATTCAGAAATGCAGATGGATTCAGGGAATGTTGATGGCATAGAAAAGCAGGCTGAACAGGGGAATGTGGAAAGCTCTGAGTTTAGCAGAAACACTGAAGTTAGTGATAAGGGTGATCTTTCACAGGACACTGAGGATTGTCAATATCAACAAAGTCCAAATGGCAGCGAGGGAGAAGAATTCTGTTTAGACAGCTGGAAAGTGTCCAGAGGAGGGCAACTAAAATGATCAAGGATCTGGAGAACAAGACCTATGAGGAGTGGCTTAAAGAGCTGGGCATGTTTAGCCTACAGAAGAGAAAGCTGAGAGGAGACATGATAGCCATATATAAATATGTGAGGGGAAGTCATAGGGAGGAGGGAGCAGGCTTGTTTTCTGCTGCCCTGCAGATTAGGACGCAGAACAATGGCTTCAAACTAAAGGAGATTCCACCTGAACATTAGGAAGAACTTCCTCACTGTGCAAGCTGTTTAGCAGTGGAACTCTCTGCCCCGGAGTGTGGTGGAGGCTCCTTCTTTGGAGGCTTTTAAGCAGAGGCTGGATGGCCATCTGTCAGGGGTGCTTTGAATGCGATTTCCTGCTTCTTGGCAGGGGGTTGGACTGGATGGCCCGTGAGGTTTCTTCCAACTCTATTATTCTATTCTATGATTCTATGATTCTATGACCTTCAAGAATGACTACTTTAAAAGCAACCTTGAAATCAAATTTGCAGGAAGCCACACCAGATACAACCTGGGCATCAAATTTGGTCTCTAAAACCATTTTGATTGCTTCCAGCCCATATTCAGTAAAATGCCTCAACAGTATTACACAAATGGTATAGAAACACCCCTCCAAAATTAAAAGTGCAGGATCAAGACTTTGTTGGAAAGGCTGTGATTCTAGGAAACTCACTGGCGTATGTGGTGGGACTGCCCAATTGATAGTTCCTCCCGGGACTGAATTATTCATGAACTTTCCTCTATACTGAAGGTGACGGTTGTAAAAGATCCTATGCTATGCCTACAAGGTCTTTTTGAAGGAGATAATAACAGTCTTTTATATGAAGACCTTGCAATATTTTGCATTGTGGCAGCTCAAGGATGGAAAGATAGTCATAATTATTTAATCTCTGTACAATATAAAAAGATATGGTTCATAGCTATTACGGAAAAATTGACTCATTATATCCCCTTGCATAAAGGAAAAGTTAAACCAGATGCATTTATTTGAACTGACTCGTATTTAATCAATATGTTAATAATGAAAACACATACAAGTGTTCCAAATAAATACAAGATAGAATAGCAATTTGAAATGAGAGGACTTGGATAATTTAGACTGCTCTATCTTGTTACAGACTCTGTTTCTATAATTTTATATTTTACATGACAGTGGGAGGTCTGTTCAGGAATTACATTTACATCATTATTATATTGCACTTTTGGTTGTTGTGGAATTTATTGCTATTGGGGATGGATAAAAAGGAGGTAAGGTTATTATCATAAAGAAAACATATTTTTAAAATCCTAAAATAAACAAATAAATAGGCTGAACATTACAAAAATAACATAGTTTCATTTTTAGCTGGTAAAATGGCATGGAGTCTCATCTTCCACAGGGGCAAAATTAATCCCATAGCCTTCTCAATTGGCTAGACTTTCATTAATGATATATGAGAACCATTATTCAAAAGAAAATGGAAGGAAAATGCTAAACTTTTCAAGCAAGGGTAAGCATTTTCAACATGAAAATCAAAACAATGGATATCCGCCTACCCATCCTGTTTCTTTGCAATAGATGGTAAAACTCTCAAAGTCAGTTTTATTGTGTTTCTCCACCCATATTTCCTTTAGAGTTGTCAGGTAAGAACTGATTCAGACTGAGATTTCAGGGCCAAAATTAAGACCATATGATGATTGTGATCTCATAAAGGATGGGCCCAGATGGTGTTACAAGGATGATATTACAGGGCATCAATCCAATTTGTATAAAGTTTGCCATTCAAATAAAAAAATAAACCAAAAAATCTAATAAAATCATCATCATCATTGTGTTTATTTATACCTCATTTTTCTCTCCACAAGAAGACTCATTACAGTCACATACACACACTTTTTAAGACCGTACCCTCACATTGAGATTCCTCCTCCATTCCTCAGAACTGGAGAAGAGAGGCAAAGTCCTAAGATCTGGGTGTTGGAAATAGCAACCTCCTTCAATCCTCCGCTAGTTATTTGTTATGTATATAATTCAGATTGCTTACTATATTGTATATGTATATATTGGTATGCAGTTGTGGGAGGGGCTGCAGGCCATGTGATCAGATCTGGGCTTGTTCAGGACTCAGACTCCATTTTAGAAACAGTATGCTTAGAGACCAGTAGAAACAGATGTGTGCTTTTAGAAGTCAGTAGGGGCATAATGCTGTGCAGAAGCAATTAGATTTTCCATGTAGAGACTTCAGTAGAAACAGTACAGTTTAGAAGTTAGTTGAAACAGACTACAGAGACTCTATTAGACTCTCAGACCAGAAAGATGTTTTAGACTGTGGACTGTTAATATTATAAGAAAGATGCCCTGTGTTATCTGCCCAGAGAAACTACTTCAAATCCTATCTGTAACTGGATTGATATGCAAAGTACCTGTATGGTGAATACATAAAGTTTGTGAGTAAACCAACTATGTTATTTTAGAGAAGTCTGCTTATTTTTGTCTCTTGAGAGCATGATTTAAACCAAGATGTTTTAAGGGAGAGTAGATGTTTTTTGGCCAACTGAAACAACATTTCTGAAACTCTGCTGTGTGTGTGTTTGTGCTTTGGGATATCTTTGTCCCTAACAGTTCAAAGAGATATCTAGGTACATCATTTTAACAGCTGAGAAACCTAACTGCCTTACATGAATGCCATTTTCCCAAAAGGTTATGGATTCATTTTCAAAGAGATTATGACTTCTAACAAGATCATCCCTTTCCAAAGATCATAAAATCTCCAAAAGATTTTGGAGATTTCCATTTTCCAAAACTGGGAAACCTATTTTTTTTATAATTCTTTGTACACATTTGTAAGACTTGGGTGTATTTTCTTCCCACAATGAAATTCTTATACGTTTTCCACAGGCATTTCCCCCTGTATTTTCCCTATTGACTGAACTGTGCCTGTGCACATTTTCCCAACTGAATGCATCTTTAGCTGTTCACATTTTTAAAATGATGCTCCACAAATGTGTACACTATCAAGGGAATGAAAGTTTGGTCTTGCACCAAGGGGAATGGAAAATAAACACTTTTGTCAAGAAGCTGGATGCCAATGCATTTTCTGTCATTCTTGCCTCTAGGCTTGCAGATCATCTGCAAATGAGATGATTGTACAATCACTGTGAATATGAAGAACAGCTAAAAAGAAAAAGAAATACTGAGTGGCAGATGAAAACATAAAGGAACTTCACAGTGTATGAGGGAACAGTGCAATATTTAACAGCCAAAGAATATGTGAGTTTGCAGCTTCATGCAAAAGAGCAGTTTCTATAATCCTCCCTCTCTCACTTTAATTTATATTAAATAAATGTATATTCCCCCAGCCTCCTGCTGTGAGACCAAAGGTGGCTCACAATACACACTAAAAAGGACATTGCTAAAAGACCATCTTTATTTTAAAAGCAATTAAATAAACTTATTTAAAACAGTACCTATCTTATTCATGAAGGCCATTCACCCCTAATATGAAAGTGGATGGTACATACAGTATTTATAAATTATTTTTACTTCATTTTTCGACCACATAGATTTTCAAGATAGCTGAGAAATTACTTTAAAAAAACAAGACAGACTAGCTGTTAAACTAACAATCCAAAAAACATGACACTCGTGGTAAAGGGCATGAGAAGAAGGGGATAAATACAAACCCGGGATGCCTTTTAAAGCTATATTTCTAATAGCAATCAGTTACAATGAAATAATTCCAGCACCCTCTTCCAATCGCTACTGTTCTGTAACAATTGATGGAGACAAAGGCAATTGATATCTATTCCTATCAGTAACTGATACATTTTCTGCTGCTCTGGAGAAAGTTATATTTGTCTAACTCTCCAAAAAGAAGATTAATTGATGACATTGTGGCTAGGCAGCACAAAGTAGAATAATGTTATCCTTTTCAACTCCTCTTCTCTGAGGAATTTGCAGTGCCGATGGTGATTGGAATATTGCCTCTGTGTCGGCTGAACTGTAGATACAATCCCATACAGTTATAAGATTATTTGTCTTCCTATCAGTGTTTCAAAAAGCTTTGGATGAAAAGAGAAAGAAAACAAAAGAAAAAAAAGATGTGTATAAATATCAGTGTCACCCCTCCACTTTCACAGGGGCTAGTGGTGGAGGACCCCTGTGAAAATAGGAAACCCGTGAATTTAAAAAATGCTATTTATTTTACCTGAGATAACATTTCTCTAGGAATCTTTAGGTCCTCCAGCACAAATTTGAGGTCACCATCTACCAGCTGGAGGACCTAGAAACTACTAGATGAAATATATTAATCAGATTTGTGAATAATCAAATCTCCAAAAGTTAAACCCTCAAATTTGGAGATTTAAATATAACTTAGATGGATGCCTTTCTACTGTGTCAACAAAATCAAGCCATAGTCTACTATCCAGTTTTCTAGCCCGTATTGTGGAGGCGATCAATAGTCTGTCCTAGGTGATATCTGGTCCTGCCAATGATGCTAGGCATACTCTGGATTTTGTTGTTTTCTATGCTGGGTAGGACACACAACTTTGATCACCTTGTATGATGACCAGGATATCTGTCCCTTTGTGTTTTGCTGAAGTCATCTCAGTAGTTTTTGATACCTTGTGGTCCGTCTTTCATGGATGAGACTTGGGGCCCTTCCACACAGCCATATAACCCAGAATATCATGGCAGAAAATCCCACAGTATCTGTTTTTAAGTGGGTTATGCACTCATGCTGGCCACATGACCTTGGAGGTGTCTACGGACACCCCCGGTTCTTTGGCTTAGAAATGGAGATGAGCACCAACCCCCAGAGTCAGACACGACTGGACTTAACGTCAGGGGAAACCTTTACCTTTACCTTTACTATCTGAGTCCACACTGCCATATATTTATTTATTTATTTTATTACAGCATTTGTATCCCACCCTTCTCACCCAAGAGGGGACTCAGGGCGGCTTACAATAAAACCACATATATAAAAATAATACAATACATTGCAATTCAATTATTAGACATTCATAAAAATACACTTATTAATATGCAGATTTGCACGTTCAGAGTCTAAAAAACTGGGTCTGTCATTGAGTTCCAACATACACAGTAATAACTAATGCTGTTGTTATTGTTCGAATGCCTTGTCCCACAACCAGGTCTTAACTTTTCTATAGAAAGATAAGAGGGAGGGAGCCTGCCTGATTTCACTTGGGAGAGCATTCCATAGGCGGGGAGCCACTACTGAAAAGGCCCTGTCTCTCGTCCCCACCAGCTGCACCTGTGAGGCTGGCGGGACAGCCAGCAGGGTCTCACCTGAAGATCTTAGATTTTGAGGTGGGTTGTAGTGGAAGACATGTTCGGACGAGTAAGCTGGGCCGGAACCATTTAGAGCATTATAGGCCAAAGCCAGCACCTTGAATATATTCCAGTTCAAAGTAGAAAATATGGGATTTTATTCAGCTGTGTGGAAGGGACCTTGGAAACAATGTTTCACAGTGACATTGTTCCTTCCTGGAGGGTCAAACCCAAAAGGTGGTGCTGGGAGACACCTGTTCCACCCCTTGGCAACACTGGAGGAGGCAAAGCCTGTGCTCCCATCAGAACCAGTTGTGAGTTGCCTTAGGATCTCATCACATGGAGGTGCTTGATCCGGGCAACAGCAGGGAAATCTGTAGAACAGTGGGACAAATCATAAGGCAGCAGCGTGAGTCTGTCACCCACACCACCCGCTTGCCCATCACACACTGGAAAGTGTACCTTTCTGGCATGCTCCAACACTGTCCCCATGAACACGCGTAGTCTTCCATGTTTAGATTTCCACCTCTTAGAAGTAAATGTGCATCATGTGATGAGATCTGCTGACTCCATGCTGTCTGTGAGGGCAAAATGCTCTACAGTGGGGAATTTTCCCCATTCAATGAGGTCCTTAGTGGGCAAACAGTCACAGTTAGCTCAGGGGCACATGGCTCCACCCCACTGGCAGGTGGACAGTGAACTACACAGCGGTTTCTGTCTATGTGAAACCCCATGTCTGTCATTTCACTTATGAGTATAAATAAGCAAGGGAGCTGTGGTTAGTGAAGGTGAAATTTATGTTTATTCTTATTCCATGTCCTTTGTTTTAATGAAGATTCATCCATTTCCCTCCAGGGAAAGGTTCATGCTCAATGGACTTTCACTTCTGTCTATGTGCCTTCAAGTAGCCTGTTTGTTGGGAATCACCCTGGACTACTCAAGTCTAAATGTAGTCAGATAGATCATAGAGTTAGATTGAGGGAATCCTTTCCCTGTTTCCAAAGCATGCCTAGATAGGCTTTACTGTGTTTCACTCTATCCTGTTTACATCACAACCCTTACTTTGAAGTTAGTAGAAATGTGAATCTTTAGGGACACTAACTTCTCATTGGTCAGAATGTCTTTTATGGCCCCAATAAACTGGACCATGAGGTTGGAATCATTTTGGTTCACTCGTCTCTCTTTGTTCTTCTAACTAACAAGCAGCATCTTGCTGTTTCTCCTGGCAAGATGTAAATATTTACATGTCTGTTATTTTTCCTTTCTTATTTTTCCTTAGAAACCAGTCTAGAGTAGACTAGACAGCTCCCAATCCTTTCTATCTACAATGGAGTTCTTTTTACCTGAATAAATACTTTCTGAACTTTTACTGAGACACTGCAGTCCATTGTAATCCTAAATTGACAAAGGCTTCTCTTTGCCCCATGTAAGTAACTGTTGCATTTGAAAGCTTTTGCTTTTGCTACTCTGCTGCATTTTGGTGGAATCTCCCCCAGAGAGGGTTAAACTGAGTCTAACCGCTCAGAGACTACCACAATACTGTTGATGTAAGGTGACTCCATTTCATACAGTTTGCTTAGGCAAAAAAGACTCAGGGGTGGCTTATCTCTGCATTCCTCTAAAATATAGTCTACAGCACCTAAAGTTCATTGTAATCTCCCATCCAGGAAAAAGCCAGGGCTTATCCTGCTTAGCATTCAAAATCAGATAGGACCTGGAACCTTACCTTCACATCTATTGTTACTCAATTGTATGGATTGTGTATTTTATATATTGATTATTGATTGTTTGGTATTTTTGTTGTGACCTTTTAGTATTTCTTATTACATATACATTTATTAATATATTTATGTATCTATTTCGTGATTATGTTTGTTCATTTTTGATAGCATCAACAGAATCTGGGATACAGGCCCACACTGGGCCCAAACCTCTTATCTATGAATAATAAAGTTGAGGCCTCTTCATGCCAAGAAATACTGCCTGTGTTCATTATTGCTAAATGGAGTCCTATAATTGTAACTAATTATTTTTTCAAAAAAGTAATTTTCTAAGCTCTGCGAAGAACCAAGTTTCAGCAGCATAATGCAGACTCTAAAGAAACACAGACCTGTTCCATTTGCCATTCTGCTGCACTAGCAAAAAGAAATATGCCATTCCCCGAGCATCAAATTTTGGCAGGATTTATGTCAACTTAATGTTTTTCCCCTATGGTTTGTCACAAAGCCAAAATCAAAAGCCATTTGCATCTTCCCAATTTACTCTATGCTTGCCTTGCTTACATCCATCCAAAACAACCTAGGTAGGAAGTCGACAGCAGGTAGCGGAGATGGTGTGATATGAAAAGTCCATATCTCAACCAGTCCCATATAGATAATATTTTTTGAATGCAGAAGGGAGCAATTAAAATAACACATGGATAGGTTACATATCAGTTAATCAGAAGCTACAGGCAATTGTGTCAAATAGAAGGTGCATCAATTTGGAGTTGGTGGGTTGGAAATCATCATCCATTTTAAAATATAGTGAGGAGGAACCATTCCGCATCATCTCTAATCTATGCACAAGAGTCGTCTCGATTAATAAACTGGGGGTGAATGGCTGTATATGGGGCTCTAAAGGAGAATGACACCATCTGGACTGAATGCATTTCCCTTTGTTTCTGTCTTCTTTCGTAACTTAACCATAATGTATTATTTTGCATCATATAGACCAGAAGTGCTTAATCTTTTATGTCAAAGCAGGGAGAGCTGTGAAAGCAGAAAAGCCTAATTGCAATGAACCTTTATTGGAGCTGAAAGAAATAGCACAGGGCCCACAATGGAATTTCAATTAATACAAACAGAGCAGCCTAGAAGTGATGTGTGTTTGTGTGTGTGTGTGTGTGTGTGTGTGTTCTGTAACCCTGCAAGCATCTAACTTTCTAAGAAGGTTGTTTGTATTTATTTTTATTTTAGAAAATTTGTGGTTGTCTTGATAGGTTCATTATTTTCTTGGTTTGTATACCATTTTCCCTTTACCAGGCCAATGTGGTCAATTTCAGATGAGGGTATACCCAGGGTATGTGAACACAGCATATGGAAGAGTGCAGGATTTTCAGAGTCTGACTTTTTCAAAGCTTGGAATCTGAAAAATAAAGGAAAATGATGGTGTCAGAATTCTTACTGCAAGGGAATATCCATTTTCCTAAACCAGAGACAAGGGTTTAAATCCTTATTCTGCCATGAAACCCACCTAAGTGACCTCAGCCAAGTTATACTTTCTGTCTTAGAGGAAGGCAATGATAACGCTTTGACTGAATCTTGCCAAGAAAACCCTAGGATAGGATTGCCCTGGGGTGAAACAGACTTGAAGGCACCTATCGACAACAACAGCAATCCTTCTCTGACCTCTATGCATGCCCTCATTCCCTATCAAATGAGAACATTGCAATGCTGTTAATAATGTGGGAATTGTTATACTGAATTAGATGTAACTAATCCAGCATTCTGTTCACAAAGTGTTCAGTTTTCTGCCTTGGAGAAGCCTACCATCGGGGCATCAGTACAGAAGTGCATTTGCTGCTCAGGCTTTCCAGAAATCCAGGGAACACTATTTCTGGTAAAACAGGAGAGTACATTATGTCAGTTCATCATTGATAACCTCATATACTATGGATACTTTACATAAAACAAATAGAAATACAACATTTATGCAACTTACCATAAAAGTGGTCAGATTTGTGCACTACAGCCACATCTTCAGACTGCAAATTCCACAAATGTTTGCATAGTTTCAAGAAGTTGTTGTTATCATTGTAGCAGTACTTGCTGTTATTTGGCATCAACTCAGCTTTGACTTATGGTATAGAATTAAAGAATTGGAAGGAGCCTCATGAGCTATCAGATCCAATCTGTAACTCAGTTCAAAACCACTAACCAGAGCATCCTCAGCAGGTAATTGTTCAACCTCTTTTTGAAGATATCCCCAAATAAGAGTCCTCGCCATCTCTAGGTAATTAATTATATTGCCAAACCACATTCAATTGAAACCTACCTTCTTATAACTATGACTTGTCCAAGGTCACTCATTGGATTTCCTAAAATGCCCTTTTGTGGGCCTGAAACAATACTATTATAGTAGGGTGGCCAGTGGGAAAATTGGAGAGGGGTCTTAAACCCTTAATGGTTTTATAGGAAAGGAAATTTTGTGAAGAATTGCTAGTCATTTGATTGTGTGATAAGTACTTCTTACATGTTCAGTACAGCTACAAGAACCCTCTCCAGTTTACAATCTGACAACTTTAATTTTTAGTTGTGAAGCAGAGGATTTATTTTCAAGTTTCCAAACAATAAGGAGATGGAAGGAGCAGCAGTTTAGCAGTGGAATATCCCTCAGAGCATGGTGGAGTCCCCTTCTTTGGCGGTTTCTAAGGAGATGTTGGATGGCCATGCGTTGATTGTGTTTTCCTGCTTAGCAGAGGGTTGAACTGAATGACTCTTGTGGGCTCTTCCAATTCTATGAGTAGGCACATTTGAGCCTCCAAAATCCCTGGAAGACCCAATTCAGGCCTGTCTCAGAAATTAACAAGGTTCTTGACATAAGCTTTCATGGTGGACTTAAGCCCACTTCATAAGATAAAGGATTTATCACTTGAATTACCCTTTTCTGCATCAGCTTCAGCCTACAAATAGATTTGTGGGCTAAAGTTTAGTTAGGAGACCCTGTCCCACAAATGTCAGTGGGTCATGGTTAAGCTGAGGAAAAAGAATCTCCCTTCAAAGTCCCCTTCTCAGTTTTGGCATCCAAACATGTCACAAGAGCTCTGTCTCCTGCCATCTCTTGCAAAAGGAAGACCCCAAACACAGCACTAACCTGATTTTTTCCTTTCACAGCATTACCTCGATGGGATTCCTTTGCCCCCTTTTCTGCAGAGAAAAGCAGTTTGTGAAGGTAGACAGAAGCACCACTCAGCAGTCAGCACAACCATTCCTCTGTTTCCCCCTCCCCAGTCCAAACAAGTTTATTTCCCCCCTGTGCACTTTCAGCAGAATATACTTTCCTGAGCTTTCATCAGAATATGCTGTAACCTTAGTGGGTGCACAGTTTTGCAGCATGATAGTCATGCTAGTTCAACTGCAGCACCGAGGAATGTCTCAGTGTAGGGATGGGCAACTGAGGAGGGACCAGGGACCAATTCCTCCCAAAGCCCCTTTCCTATAGCCCACATATACTCTCTTGCACACACCAAACTTTAACCCCCTTTTTCTCTGCAGTTCATCTCAAATAGAAATATGAAGAAACATGGTTCTCCCTCCTATCTCCATTTTGACAGGAACTACAGAAACAAATAGAAATACTAGGCTAGAGCATGGGGTTTTGGGCTACTTGTTGAGATGGAAGGTATTTTTGTGTTTTATATGTGTTGGCTATAGGTTACCATATAGTCATCCTGATGGACCTAGGCTGGGTCTGCACTTACTCAAATGTTCCAGAGTTGCCCCAATGCAGCACAATAGCATTTGCAGAGCCATTTAGGTGTTCAGACGGGCCAAATAAGCATTAGGACATTGGCTCCACTGTATTATATCTGCAAGGAGCAGGTCCCTTGTAAATAACTTGCCAGTGACATTACTTTTCCAGGTCTCTGCGTTGGATGCCCTGCTGCAAATTCAGCAGAAGCAATGTCACCAGCAACCAGTGGTAGTTCTGTTGGATGTGTGGACACTGAACTGGGCCAAACCCAGCCCAATCCAGTTGTCCACACCTGCAAAACCCTGGTCACTTCAGAGCTTTCTAGGAGCTTTGGAGCAAATCTTGTTTCCCCTTCTCCCAGATTCCCTTTCCACCAGCAGTGGTTCTGCTGCAAATCTAGCTGTACACCATGCAACTTCCCACATCAGCTGAAAGTTCAGTACACTTTAACCCATGGAGATTCCCAGAGATAATGTATTAATCAAATCTGTGAATAAGCAAAAGTTAGGTCCAACTGTAAATGTTGTAAGTTCCACAGATAGTAAATGCACACATTTATTTTGAAATGAATTGAATGAGAATAAAAATGGAACCAAATGGAGTTGCAATTGGTTTGTCTATGCCTTATGAAGCAAATGCACACTATCCCCTGTCATAATCTGAACTGAGTACCCAAACCAATTACAGACATGTCCAGTTGCAATGCAAAACCACCACTACCCACACAAAGAGGGGGGAAAGGCAATGTGGAGACCCACTTTCAGCCGATTTCAAAAATAATGAAGAGCGGCAAAACGATTTTGGTCTGAAGCATCGAGTTGTCCATCAATATTAGTGTAAATATTTACACTCCAGTCAGAGTCAATGTAATTGCACATCTGTCAGCTGCTTATTGCTCCTGAATGCTTCTTAGTGCTACTCTTGAGATTTAACACAGTTTGAATTGCTTTGCATTCACCTGAGCCACAGCAAGCCAAATTCTACGGAGAGATCAGCCTCTAGAACAGAGCTGGTTTCTTGGCTGCTCCTGGGCATCATTTTTATGCCACCCAAGTGATGCTTTATCGTAACACAGCATTATTATAGAAGCAATCTGTATTGCAGGAGTATTGCAGGCAAGGAAATAGTAGCCCTTAGGGGGAGCTGCCATTTTCTCTCAGAATACACTTTGAATGATACTACATTGCAGTAGTATCATTCAACTGCCAACCTAGCAGTTCAAAAACATGCAAATGTGAGTAGATCAATAGGTACCGCTCCGGCGGGAAGGTAATGGCACTCCATGCAGTCATGCCGGCCACATGACCTTGGAGGTGTCTACGGACAACGCCGGCTCTTCGGCTTAGAAATGGAGATGAGCATCAACCCCCAGAGTTGGTCACGACTGAACTTAACGTCAGGGGAAAACCTTTACCTTTACCTACTACATTGGAGTGTAGTGCCATTCCAATGGAAATCTAGTATGCTGTACTTGTTTGTTTGTTTTATTTATTTATTTGCTCTATTTCTACCCCGCCCTTCTCTACCCCGAAGGGGAATCAAGGCGGCTTACATGGAGGCAATAATTCAATGCCTTAAAAACATATAATACAGACATTAAAATTAGATTAGATTAAAACAGCCATATTAAACATTTTAAAAACATTACATTAAAATCATGCCATCCATAATCATAATCCAGACCTTTCCATAGTCAATTCCAATCAAAGCATTCCTGACAGGTGACCATCCTGCCTCTGTTTAAAGACTTCCAAAGAAGGAGACTCCACCACTTTCCGATGTGGCAGAGTATTCCACTAGCAAACAGCTCGATTGTCAGGAAGCATTTCTTAATGTTAAGGAAACAAGTTTGCTCTCTCCTCAATATGATATCCTTTCAAATATTTATACATGATTATCATGTCCTCTCTTCACCTTCTCTCCCCCAAGCTAAACATGCACAGCTCTCTAAGCTCAGCTGTCCCTCATAGGGCTTGGCTTCCAAAGCTTTGATTTTAGTCACCCTTCTCTGGACATGTTCTAGGTAAAGGTAAAGGTTTCCCCTGATGTTAAGTCCAGTCGTGACCGACTCTGGGGGGTTGGTGCTCATCTCCATTTCTAAGCCGAAGAGCCGGCATTGTCCATAGACACCTCCAAGGTCATGTGGCCGGCATGACTGCATGGAGCGCCGTTACCTTCCCACCGGAGTATTGATCTACTCACATTTGTATGTTTTCGATCTGCTAGGTTGGCAGGACATGTTCTAGCTTGACAATATATATCTTGCATTGTGGTGCTCAGAGTGGCACACAGTATTCCAAGGGCCAAATCAGGACAGAGTGGGACTATTACTTCCCTTGATCTGGACATGATACCTTTATTGGTGTAGCCAGGAATCCCATTGAGTCATGTTCAGCTTGTGATCTACTTTCACGTATATTGTTGTCGAGCCAGGTGTCAACCATCCTTTACCTGTGCATTTCATTTCTTTGGCCTAAGTGTACTACTGTACATTTCTCCCTGTTGAAATTCATTTTGTCAACTTTGATCCAGCTCTAAAATTTGTTAAGGTCATTTTGGATTCTGTTCCTATCTTCTAGGGTATTAATGGAAATGGCAAGCCTTCTCTTTATCTTGGCAAGAAAACCTTTTAATAGGGTCACAATATGTTGGAGCTGATTTGAGACCATGTAACAACATCACAACAATCATTCCAGTGTATTCTGGGAGCAGCAAAATAGCAGCAATAAGAACGTGGGAGTGTTGAATCCCTGCCGAACTGGGGAACTCCACTGGGTGACCTTGAGTAAGTCAGGCTCTTGGCTTTAAAGAAAGGCAGTGGCAAGGCTTTTCAGAATAAATCTTGCCAAGAAAACCCTATCGTCACATTGCCATAAATCAGAGTCAACTTGAAAGCACATAAGAACAATAATAATTCCAAAACATTATGTGAGCAGCAAAATGGGAATTGAGAGAGGTGCTGGTGAATTTCACATCCCTTACCTGGGAAAGATGTTCTTACCACCCTATCAGAATACAATTGTGTGCTTATTTCAAAGTGCATCCAAGTTGTTAATGAGGAACAACACACAAGCTACAGCAGTTTGCTTTTGACTGAACCTAGAAAGAAGGCTCTTCTTTCCCTACCTCCATGTTAACTGAATGCAAATTTCTTTTGCACTTTGGATGCAGTTTACAGAAACTGAAGTAAAATGAGAACTAATCAAGGAAGTGGGAGGAGGAAAGAGAAACTGGGACCTTTTAAAAGCATAATAAAGGATTAACCTTAACTATACTTGCTAAAATGGGACAACTGGAGGGTATGCTATGCAGTAATTTCTATTCAGGGGAGCTCTTTTTTAACAGAATTTTTTTAACATCCTGCCAACCTAGCAGTTCGAAAGCATGCAAATATGAGTAGATCAATAGGTACCGCTCCGGCGGGAAGGTAACTGCGCTCCATGCAGTCATGCCGGCCACATGACCTTGAAGGTGTCTATGGACAATGCTGGCTCTTCGGCTTAGTAATGGAGATGAGCACCAACCTCCAGAGTCAGACATGATTGGACTTAACATCAGGAGAAACCTTACCTTTTACTTTTTTAACATAGAAATAAATTGTAACTCGATTTCTGCTTAACTCCCTCTTGAATTAAGTGTTTTCTGAGGCTAATTCAGGAGGGTTGTCGATGGCTTTCTTGGCTGAAATCACTAGTTACTGTGAGATTTCTGGGCTGTATGGTCATGTTCCAGAAGCATTCTCTCCTGGGGTTTGGCCCACATCCTCAGAAATGGTGAGGTCTGTTGGAAACTAGGCAAGTGGGGTTTATATATCTGTGGAATAATGTCCAGGGTGGGAGAAAGAACTCTGGTCTCTTTGAGGCAAGTGTGAATGTTGCAGTTGGCCACCTCGATTAGCATTGAATAGCCTTGCAGCTTCTAAGCCTGGCTGCTTCCTGCCCGGGTGAATCCTTTTTTGGGAGAGGTGTTTGCTGGCCCTGATTGTTTCTTGTCTGGAATTCCCCTGTCTTCTGAGTGTTGTTCTTTATTTACTGTCCTGATTGTAGAGTTTTTAAATTCTGGTAGCCAGATATTGTTTCATTTTCATGATTTCCTCCTTTCTGTTGAAATTGTCCACATGCTTGCGAATTTCTATGTAGTCTGACCTTCTCCCACCCTGAACATTCCTTCTTACATATAAACCCCTCTTGCCTAGTTTCTAATATATCTCACAACCTCTCAGGATGTCTGCCATAGATGTGGGTGAAACGTCAGGAGGGAATGCTTTTGGAACATGTCCATACAGCCCAGAAAACTCACAGCAACCCAATTCAGGAGAGATTCAAAATATGAAACACATCCCTCCAAAAAAAACCTGGGGAAACCAATTGTATCCTGAGGGCCTTGAGAACTGCAAATATTTATTTATTTATTTATTTATTTATTTACATCACTTTCACCCCACCTTTCTCCCTGAGGGACTCAAAGCGGCTTACAATAAATAGGCAAAAATTCAATGCCTAAAAACAATGTAAAAACAACAATTCATATAAAACAATCTACAAAAGAACAATTCATATAAAACAGGTACCATTGCAAAATAAAATCACCTTCTATAAAATGTTAAGCATGTTCAAGATTAAAATCCATTCATCCAGAATCCTCAATAAATCTTCGTACAGGTCATGAATGTGGCTAGTGCCCTTCACATCCTGCACTTTCCAAAGTTCTGCAATAAAGGTTCTCTTATTATAAAACCGCATACAAAAATTTGTAAATTACAAGAAAGTGGATAAAAAAATGTGCTAACATGAAATAACATTAAAATGCACCATACATCAAAACTGTGATTAGAAGAAAAATCAACGCTTTCAGGGAAATATGGGCAAACATATGAATAAATCACCTACAAACTTTTTTTAAGTGTTTAAAATTTGGAAGTTGAAGTTTAGACTGGGAAAATGTTTAGCATTTGTGACAAAGTGACTGTAAAGATGAAAGACAGCAAAAAGCCAGAACTGGCAAATCATTCATCCCCACATGCAGCTCAAGCAGCCAACCAAACCATCCTTTTTATTTTATTCGCTGGCTTCCCAGGAATCTTTTGCGCTGGTCTTCCGTGCCTTGAATGGAGATGTGCACTTATCCATCGGCTCATCAGAGACCTTCCCAGCGATCTGCAACAAGACTCTGAGCTTTAATCTGGCTCATAAGTACCTCCAGACAATTAGCATACAAGATGTTCCCAGCTCCCGTTGAGCCCAGTTGGCCTAAGGCATCTCTTCTCCTCTGCCTTTCCCCCCCTTTTATGGGAGAAGCTGACAGCAAAACAATAGGCCGCCCTGTGGTACCTCCCATACGTCACGCACCAGGCATTAAGAATTCATGAAATGGTGGCCACATGAAGCAGTAATGGTGGCCTTTGGTATTAAGCTGCAGTCAAAGATTCATTTTTCTAATGAATTTCGTACCCATCCTTTCCATCTGAAATGCTGACACCACTCAGAGTGGTAGTTTAATGAAACAATACAACTCCCCTTGGAATTAAATGCCTATACAATTGGCTTTGTTCTAAGGCTCTGTGGAGAAGCCGGGAAGCAGAGAACGGTTGTTTCTCAAGACTGCTCTCTGCCGGTAGTTTTCTCAAGCTGCATTCAGCACGTGGTGGTGGTGGTGTGGCTGAAGAAGATCACGCAATCTGTCATAATGGGCCATTGCTCTCTCTACTCTTTTTGGAAAGCATAGATACTTAAAGAATGGCATTTGTGCTATAGGTTTGCAAGCTTTCAAGCTTGTTTCTGTGCTCTTCCTAACAGTAAGACATGCAGAAAATCTACCAAGTGAAGCTTTCCTTGGCAGAGAGACAAGGTTGTGGGGAAAACCAAATAGGGGGGCTTCAGGATGGGGTTCAGAGGAAGAGGAGAACAAAATCCTTAAAACAATGTTACAGTTGGAAGGACATCATTCCCTGCTCTTTGCTATCAAGGTAAACTACCCAAAGCTGCTGAATTTTAAATTGTTGCCTTTATTGTTTGGAGGGGGAAAAAACAGCTCGTAAGAACTGCATTGATTTTAGCAACACAAGTCAGACAGACTGCCTCATAAAATTATGGTTGGCATCCCATCGGTGTCTTATGCATACATAAATTCACCCACAGAAGCAGTTGGGCATTTCTGTCTAATGCAAAATGGATGTATTCTGTTCAAGGTTGTGAAAGCAGAATTGATGTAACGTAGTGACATTGTGCATAGATGAGCATTGCATTTTGTGCATGGAGGTGTGCCTGCACATTTAGTACTGACATTCACTAGTAAGATAATGTTGCATCAATGTGTGAGCATAAAGTTAGACTCCATCTTCTTGACTCAGCAGTCAGACACCTTCCCATTCATCTTGTTGACTTCAATCTTGTGGGTTTTCAGTTTCAAGGGTGATTCTGTGTGAACAAGTGCCTCCCTATAGGTTCTGCCCTTGAGACCTTCAGTTCCTTTCTGGAATGAGCTTCATGTGATTTGGTCACTGCCACAGCTAGCTTATGTATGGAAGGAATGGCTCATAGCATCATAGCAATATAAGGGATCTCAAGGGATGATATTGTCTAACCAATTGCCAATTCAATAATTGATTGCCATAGTACAGTCAAGTCTCCAGATTAAGAAGTTTAATGTGTTGTCGAAGGCTTTCATGGCCGGGATCACAGGATTGTTATATGTCTTTTGGGCTGTGTGGCCATGTTCCAGAAGTATTCTCTCCTGACGTTTCTCCCACATCTATGGCAGGCATCCATCCATCTATGGATGCCTGCCATAGATGTGGGTGAAACGTCAGGAGAGAATACTTCTGGAACATGGTCACACAGCCCAAAAGACATACAACAACCCTAAGAAGTTTAACTTTAATGGATTTCATTATCCTTGGATTTTTTTAAAAAAATATCTTCTTTGTAGAAACTTCAGTGTGATGCCATTGTCAACTTCCCAAAGACATTTCTAGAGAGTACACTGCTCTAGAAATCTGAAATTCCTTCAGTGGGATTATATGGTCAATCCCTGGAAAAGATTGACCATAGAGCTGTGCTAGAGAACATCATGAAACAGGCAAAGGGAACGTGTGGGACAGCAGGGAAAGCGTGGGAACCATCCTCTCTCTTCCCATGTCATTTTCCCTTTTAGATCCATCTTTCCTCACTACCTCCTCACATTCTTCAATGAGGAGTTGAGTAAACACCCGATTCCTCCAGGGGCACTCTGGGCTCTGCTTCTCTCTGCTGTCAGAACAGATTCCCACATGGTCCTGCCAGAAGTTGCCCTTCATCATGTAATGAACTCCATGGGACTCTGTTCTGGCAGAGGAAAAAACCAGAGAGAACATACTCCTCTCTCTGCATCTAATGAGGTTCCTAGAAAAGTGTGCTCTCTGATTAAAGCATAGCATTTTTTAAAAATATATATATATTTTCTATTTTTGCAGTAGACCTGGGCCACTAGAATTATAGAACAGAATAATCGAATTGGAAGAAACCACATGGGCCATCTAGTCCAACCCCCCTGCCATGCAGGAGAAGCACAATCAAAGTACTCCTGACAGATGGCCATCCAGTGTCTGTATAAAAGAAAGGAGCTTTCACCACAACCCAAGGCACAGCTCTTACAGAAAGTTCTTCCTAATGTTCAATTGGAATTGCCTTTCCTCCTTTTCATTGCTCTGAGTCCTAGTCTCCAGGGCAGCAGGATACAAGTCTATTCCCTCTTCCTTATGGCATCCTTTCACGTATTTATACATGGCCATCATGTCTCCTCTCAACCTTCTGAGTAAACATACTCAGTTCTTTAAGATGCTTCTCATAGGAATTCATGGCCTCCAGACCTTTGATCATTGTAGTCACTCTCATCTGGACACCTTCTAGCTTATCAATATCTTTTTTGAACAGTGGTGGCCAGAATTAGAATCAGTATTCCAGGTGAGGTCTAACCAAAGCAGAATACAAAGGCACCACGACTTCCCTTGCTCTAGACACTACACTCCTTTTGATACAGCCCAAAATCCCATTGGCTTTTTTAGCTGCTGCATCACACTGTTGGCTCATGTTCAACTTGTTCAAAATGAAGACTCAAAGATCTTTCTCATATGGACTGTTGTCAAGCCAGGAGTCACCCATCCTGTATCTTTGCATTTCATTTTATCTGCCTAAGTGTAGTATCTTACATTTGCCCTTGTTAAAAGTCATTTTGTTAGTTTTGGCCAATCAGCACTCTAATCTGTTAAGGTCATTTTGAATTCTTATAATGTCTTCTGGAGTATTAGCTGTCCCTCCTAATATGGTGTCATCTGCAAACTTGATAAGCATGCTCTCTAAACCAGGGGTCCCCAAACTAAGGCCCGGGGGCCGGATGCGGCCCTCCAATGTCATTTACCTGGCCCCCACCCTCAGTTTTATAATATAATATATTGTATATACATATAATATTGATAATAATATTATAATGTAATACAATATAACACTAAAAATAATCTATATATATAAAAGAGTGATGGCATCACGGCAATTCACAAAACAACAAAAGTACAGGCCCCCCAACCTCAAAATTTGACAACACAACCCATCATCCACGCCTCAAGGTTGATACAACAAAAAGAAAAGAAAAATAAAGTCCTAATTAGAGGGAGAGCAATAATTTTTTTATCCAATTGCTGCCAGTTTAGAGGGCTAATCTCTGCCCACTTGGTTGCCTAGCAACCAAGGGACAGCCAGATTTCAGTTAGGGGACAGGCAGATTTAGGCCTCATTTAGACTTCTTCCACAGATTATCAGATTTGCACTGGATTATATGGCAGTGTAGACTCAAGGCCCTTCCACACAGCTATATAACCCATTTATAATCTTATATTATCTGCTTTGCACTGGATTATCTTGACTCCGCACTACCATATAATCCACTTCAGTGTGCATTTTATACAGCTGGGAAGAAGGAGCCTCATATAATCCAGTTCTGAGCAGATAATATAAGATTAGAAATATACAGTAGTCTCACTTATCCAACGTAAACAGGCCGGCAGGATAAGTGAATATGTTAGATAATAAGAAGGGATTCAGGAAAAGCCAATTAAACATCAAATTAGGTAATCATTATCCAAATTAAGCACCAAAACATCATATTATACAACAAATTTGACAGAAAAAGTAGTTCCATGCGCAGTAATGCTATGTAGTATTTACAGTAGAGTCTCACTTATCCAACACTCGCTTATCCAATGTTCTGGATTATCCAACGCATTTTTGTAGTCAATGCTTTCAATATATCGTGATATTTTGGTACTAAATTCATAAATACAGTAATTACTATATAGCATTACTGTGTACTGAACTACTTTTTCTGACAAATTTGTTGTCTAACATGATGTTTTGGTGCTTAATTTGTAAAATCATAATTTGATGTTTAATAGGGTTATCCTTAATTCCTCATTATCCAACATATTCGCTTATCCAACGTTCTGCCGGCCCGTTTATGTTGGATAAAAGTGAGACTCTACTGTACTGTATTTACAAATTTACCACTAAAATATCACAATGAATTTAAAACACTGACTACAAAAACATTGATTATGAAAAGGCAGACTGCGTTGGATAATCCAGAACATTGTATAAGCAAATGTTGGATAAGTGAGATTCTTCTTTAATATGAAATAATTACTGGGATAGAATAATGCAGAACAATATAATCTCTAAAACCAGGACAGTAAATAAACAGGGGAATTCCACACAGGAAACAATCAGGGCCAGCTAACACCTCCCAACAAAGTATTCCCATCATCAAAGTCTGGCAAATCCTGTTTTCTCAGGGCCACAGACAGTAGAAGCACATAAAATATCGCAAACAACACCACTCTGAAAACAAGGGAATTCCAGACAGGAAACAATCAGGGCCAGCTAACACCTCCCAACAAAAAATTCACTCAGGGAGGAAACAGCCAGGCTTTAAAGCTGCAAGGCCATTACATCCTAATCATTTTTCCTAATTGCAGCATTCATACTTGCCTCCAACAAACAAAAAAACCCAATCAGAAATATTGTATATTCACAACCTTTAGGAAATAATATCCCCTGATGGCGCAGCGTGTTAAAGCGCTGAGCTGCTGAACTTCTGGACCGAAAGGCCACAGGTTTGAATTGGGGGAGCGGAGAGAGCCCCCACTGTTAGCCCCAGCTTCTGCCAACCCAGAAGTTCGAAAACCTGCAAATGTGAGTGCATCAATAGGTACTGCTCCGGCGGGAAGGTAACGCCGCTCCATGTAGTCATCCCACATGACCTTGGAGGAGTCTACGGACAACGCTGGCTCTTCGACTTAGAAATGGAGATGAGCACCAACCTCCAGAGTAAGACACAACTGGACTTAGTGTCAGGGGAAAACCTTTACCCTTGACCTTAACTACCACCAATTCCTCAATACTTTATTTCCCATACCACCAGACTTCGCCACAGCAACGCGTGGCCGGGCACAGCTAGTACCATATAATAATATTAATTATATATTCTATATTACATATAATATTACAGTATAGTGGTATAGTTCAATATAGTAATATATAATGCTAATATTGTGCTATGCTAATAATATAATATATTGTACAGTAGAGTCTCATTTATCCAACATTTGCTTATCCAACGTTCTGGATTATCCAACGCATTTTTGTAGTCAATGTTTTCAATACATCATGATATTTTAGTGCTAAATTCATAAATACAGTAATTACTACATAGCATTACTGTGTATTGAACTACTTTTTCTGTCAAATTTGTTGTATAACGTGATGTTTTGGTGCTTAATTTGTAAAAGCATAACCTAATTTGATGTTTAATAGACTTTTCCTTGATCCCTCCTTATTATCCAACATATTCGCTTATCCAAGATTCTGCCGGCCCGTTTATGTTGGATAAGTGAGACTCTACTGTATGTACATATAATTTGTAAGCCACTCTGAGTCCCCTTTGGGGTGAGAAGGGCGGGAAATAAATGTAGTAAATAAATGCAGTAAATAAATAAATAATAAATAGACTTAGGCTCACCCAAAGTCTGAAATGACTTGAAGGAACACAACAACAACAACAATCCTAATTAACTTGACTATCTCATTGGCCAGAAGCAGGACCATACTTCCCATTGAAATCCTGATAAATGTATGTTGGTTAAAATTGTTTTTATTTTTAAATATTGTATTGTTCTTTCATTGGTCTTGTTGTTGTTGTTGTTATTTGTTGTTTTTGCACTACAAATAAGACATGTGCAGTGTGCATCGGAATTTGTTTGTATTTTTTTTTTCAAATGATAATCCGGCCCCTCAACAGTCTGAAGGATTGTAGACCGGCCCTCGGCTTAAAATGTTTGAGGACCCCTGCTCTAAACCTTCATCCAAGTCATTAATAAAGATGTTGAACAGTACTGGGCCCAGACCAAACCTTGCAGCACTCTACTAGTCACTTCTTCCAGGATGGAGAGGAACCATTGGTAAGCACCCTTTGGGTTTGGTCACTTAACCAATTACAGATCCACCTAATAGTAGCATTGCCTAGTCATGTTTGACTATTTTATTTGCAAGAAGATCATGGGGGATCTTGTCGAAGGTCTTGCTGAAATCAAAAAATGCTATATCCACAGAATTTTCTGCATCTACCAAGCTTGTAACTCTACCAAGCCTGTAACTCTCTAGTCCCTCATGAATGTGGAAGACCTACTATACTCTTGCAGGTGGTCATCCAACTTCTGTTTAGAAAATGCTTCTGAAAGAGAGTTCGCCACCTTCCAAGGAAGTCTGTTTCGCTTTTCAAAGGGTAAGCACTGTCCATTCTCACTAGAATCACATGCTGGCTTCCCTTTTGACTGTACTGTCAAATGAATTATTGGCCCATGGGATATTCCCAAAACCCAGCAACTCTGCATATCCCATTGCTACTGCTTGTCTTTAATGGGGAAGGTAGAATATGGTAAAGATAGCTGATTTTACACAGGAAACTGCTGAGTGAAACCATCTAGGCTAGTACCATCAGCTTTGACTAGAGAAATTGTTCTGCAGGGTTTCAGGCAGCACAAAATCACCTTGAGAACCTACAAAATTCCTGGAAATGACATATTTTTTTCAGATGTAGGTAGGTGAAGCCCAGTGGGAACAGATATCGTACTGCAAAATACAGAAATTAAAAACTTTTAAAACACATTAAAATAGGCTTTAAACACTCATAAAACCAGGAAAAAGCCTAGAATTCATATATGGAAACAGTGAAACAGTTATTTGTGTAACTTCCTTAACTTAGGAAGGCCTCTGACAAAGAAGTTTCTTTTTGCAATGTCTTTTCCTATTCATCCAGCCTCTTTTTTCCTCCTCATCTGCTGTCTACCCGTTTAGCATCATCAGCCCCTAGAGAAACACAGACTTTCAGTATGAGTTTGCAGCAGTATGTCTACAACAAACAATATAATGAAATTTGAGTTGGGAAACAGGATGATTCTGCAACAGGCAAGATAAACAACAGCTTCCTTCAGAATTACTTATATAGCATGGGTGAACAGCAAAATGAAGAGATAAGGAAAAGTAAATAAGACTACCTCATCAGATGCTTCCAGTACATTACAAAAAGTAGAGCTCTATATGTTTGATCACCAAAATGGAAATAATAGAAATGGAGACTGATAAAAAAAAACTTGGAAATATATAGGATGAAACTTTGAAATGATCTAAATGCCCTCATTATGCAAAACTTACTGACATGGTTGTTTACTTTCACATGGATGTGTTGTCAGTTCTGAATTCTAAAAATTGCTGAAACACTTTGAACTTTTCTTCTTTGTTGTGTTATCAGAACCTATTCCTGTTTCCATTTTATTTCTGTCTCTGGTATCAATTTTTCTGTTAATGAAGGAATGCCTGGAAATATATCTACTATATTAACTGAGCTATCAGTACAGCATGACTTCTATACCCTCAGGACTGATATCCATGGTATCACTTTTCTGCATCCAACAAATTACTGTATGTTCTATCTAGGAATTTTCTAAGTTCTCCAGGAAATTCTCTGGCATTCTTCTCTTGTAAGTTATCATAGAGCCACCTGGAGGACCTAGCAAATTCCTGGAAAGGAAACATCCCTAGGATTTTTCTAGGTCTTCCTCCATAGCAACTCCAGAGTAATGTCTAGTGGAAGTTGTTCATGCAATAGGACTCACTATTATCCATGATTTCCTGTTGATACAAGGGTCATGCTGCATTTATATTATAGTTTAATTATGGCAGATTGTTTGGATATTCTATGCAAAACAGGCAGTGTTGAAATATTTTCAAATAAATGAATACTAATACCAACAATGCCCGATACAGTTATGTCATAAAACATTTGTCTGAATCTTCTCTCCTTTCCAGATAAATCCGAAGCGACGTGCCTCTGGCATTGATGCAATGCAGCAGTATCTGGGCCATTGATCCCATTTTAAAAGCGTTAGTAATTATTTGATTCTAGTGGAAATTAAGGCATAAGCTGATTTACCAAAAAAAACCCTGTTGCTATTCGTACAACTAATTAAATACCCAATGAAGTGCACATTGCTTGGAATCCAAAGGTCACAGCTGTTCAGGACATCAGCTACTATAAACCAGTTAAGAATCGGTCAGTCCAATTTGCACCTTGATAGATAATGATTGGGGTGTCCACAAGAGATCTCTAATTTCCTGCTGATGAAAACCTGCCTGTCCTAATATTCAGAGTTATCTGTCTTTCAGAGCATTTGGGGCTCTTGCCAAATTTTCAGAGGGACTTGTAAAAGCAGATTGTTCCCTTACAAGAATTGCAATATAAAAGATAGCCACTTTCTCCATTACTTAAGCTAAAGCTGTTTCCATATGGAAAAGAAATATAATCAGTTATTGTGCACTTGAGAGCAGGTTAAACAGAAATAAAATAAAGGATGTGTGTTTCTGCTTGTTGTTCTGATGGTGAAAATCATATCTGCAATTGCCTTGGCTTAGCAGGGACAGTCCTGATTAGTCTGTGTTGTTCCACTTTCACATTGTGTCCATTTCTTTTTCCTTTATCTGCTGTCTCCATTTCTCTTCAGCTCACTTAAGTTGCTACAGAGTTGTTTAAAAGTAAAAAAAAAAAAAAAGTAATTTGCAATCAATTGACTCACCAGAATGGAGACAACAGGATCTTGCCTTTTCCAGTAGACTCGGGCCAAAGCAATCTGTTGCAGCCTTTTCCAGTTTCTCTCTTTTTCTTTTTGCCACCTCGATGACACATTGATATTACTTGGTCACACATGCCCTGGTTTTCATCTGTGAAATATTGAAGGGTGTGCAGGATGCCTACAAGAGAAGTTAAGCAGACTGATCCTATTCCTATTGTTGGGAGGTAAGATCTATTCCTAGGTTAACACTGTTGCTGCTAAGTAATAAGACTCTGAACCTAAAGTTTGATGAGAAGATAATTGTGGTCAAGATCCTACCTCAAGGTAGTGTAGAATAATTCTCTATGTCTAGTGTTACGTAGTGATTACATTGATCATGCTCTGCTACCCACACAATTTCACACAATTAAGTCCATACCTGACTGTGCCAGTTCACGAGCACCTCAGATGTATGCCTATTCTATGCATATTTCCTATCCATGTGTATTTGATGTGTGTGGCTGGCTATCTCATACACATGCATATCCATGATGGCATCCTATATACAAAATTGTCTCCTCAACCTTGAACTTAGTTCAGCTGTTCTGCATCAAACAAAAATGTTCAGTTGCTTCCATAGGAGAACTTACACATGACCCAGACATTGACAGGATTCCAGCTGTTTGTATATTACTTGATTTTTCTCAGCAAGCACTGCCCACTCAGGGGCATCCCGTGGACCTTTCTGGGTGTATATTTCCCAAGTCTATTTCTGATGGTGTTGTGTTGATGTCTACACAGTCCAGCAGAGCGGAGATTGTCACCTTGCCCTCTGTGCTGCCATCACCAATCCCAATTGAACACAGAGCTCTATAAAAGCTCTTGACTGCCAGAAACTCTTCATTCTGACATTAACAGTGGTGTCCACACAACCAGGAAGAAGAAAAGTGATTTCTCCACCTTCTTGGTCATATGGTTGACTCGTGATGTCCGAATAAGGCATCTCTGGATGCCAGGAACAAAACTCTGTATCTGGCTGAGATCTGCAGGAATGGTCACATGACCATAATCCTTTTCCTTTTCCATGCACTGATGAGTACAAGGAAATTGTGATGGTGCCAGTGTCCGATCCGAACAGTGGAGTGGTCCAAATCCAGCTGTCCAGACTACCCCAAAGCCACAGGATATTCTAGAGTATCCCTGACCTTGGTTTAGCTATGGAAAACCTATCATATTAATTGGAAGTAGTCAAACATTATGGGGACAGTCAGAAATTAATTTTGAGTAAATGCAAGTTTTCTTGTCCATACCAACCCACCCTAAGACAGTTGTAATGTGCGAATGATCTAAGATATCTTGTGTTGATGAGGATGTCTGTGACTGAAGTTAATTTTGACATTTACAGTATTAGATAGTTACTCACAGAGCATGCAAAACTGCATTTTTGGATGGCAAACCACAGAATTCCTCAGCTGGTGGTGGCCAGTGGTGTCCATTCAGAGGTGAAACAAATCCACTTTGGATTTTACTGTAGATATTAAAGGAGCTGTCCAATACAGTGGATTCTATTTACAAGACAGGTTTAGCACCCTGGGTAATATCAAAGTCTGGGCATGCAGGTAAACTGCAGAATTAATGTAGTTTGAATCCATTTTAAATGCAGTGGTTCAATATTATAGAGTCGTGGGAGTTGTATTTTGAAATGTCAGCGAGGGCTGTTTCCGCCCCAACCTAAAAATCCAGGATTCCAAAAGCTCAAGCCATGCCAGTTAGTGGTGTCAAACTGCATTAATTCTACAGTGTAGATACATCTTGTAATAAAACTCAGAGTTGGCTTCCTCCACCCATGATGTGGAAGCCAGAAGCCACCAGTCATCACTTTTAAGACATACAAAAAAATAGTAAGTATAACATGCCCAGCTCTAGCTATTTTGTTGCCATTCTGTTCTCACTGGGAAGCAAGGTATTCTTAGAAACTGTATAAGTTTTCTTTGAGTCCCTCTTCTTCTCTCTTACCATCTGATCCTGATTTCCATCCAATGGTGATGAGGCATTTATGATAGAGATGACTTTTCTGCCAATGACACATCTTCATCTCCATTACAAATCAGACTGAACCAAGAACTGCTTCAACTTGCCGTTCGATACACCGCAATGAATAGCTTGGCATTATTGCAAGCTGCATTCTCCCACCAGGGTCTGTACCTAGGAAAATGAAAAAATGTCACCAATGTCTCATTTAATTGCAAGACAAATGCATGCATTCTCCTCATATAGCTTCTTAAATTTTGTCAGGATTTGCTGGCTTTCGTGAAATCTAAGCATAGTCTTTGCTGCAACTGTTTACAATGGTTTCTTGGATTTGCACTCAGGTTTTTCCATGATTAAAAACCTAGGGCATCCAGCTAGAGAAAAATAGTTTGACAAGTCTCTACTATTCTATTTTCCTTCCACCAACATGGAAATGTCCATCTTGGGGGAAGTGCTGGACTGTAAAGGTGGGCTTTGAGGAGAAGGTTGATCTATGATATATCGTAACTACATGCTGGAGACTCTTCCAATGCAGGATCTCAGTCAACATTTTTAGCTTTCTTGCTTCAGTTACTGTCCTTTCTCTGGAAGGGTACTGCAGCACTGAAATAAAACAACCTGTTGGAGGAAATGATCCACCCACACTGTAAAAATGTATGGTTTTACAAAGATACTTGTTATATGTCCACTCTAACAGCAGGCCCCCCGGATCAGGCATAAGAAGGAGATGTTGTGCATAGTGGCTGCCATTTCAGAAGTACTAGAATACACACTAAAAATGGATGTCTAGGAAAGGTCAAATAGCAACTGATTCCATTACAAAACAACTTAATCTTATCTTACTCCCAAATACTGGAGAAATAAAGCGGCTGATTTAAAAGTGGGTGGAAGAGCTGATAAATTATCTTTCTTTGTTCAGTATGTAGGTGTTTTGCTAACACGTACAGCTGAGGAAAACAAATGTAATTTAGTGTTTGTAAACCAGTGGTATATTTCTAACATTTGTAATTATCGTGAGTTCTGGAGCCAACTGTTCAACAATGTAATATGCTGCCTCAGAGGCTGGTGGAGTCTATTTCTTTGTTAAAATCTTCCAACAAGGAGAATCTACCACTCTTCATAGCAGCATGAAGAACTGTTGAACAGCATGAAGAACTGGGTTGCTGTGAGCTTTTTGGACTGTATGGCCATGTTCCAGTAGCATTCTCTCCTGATGTTTTGCCTCTATCTGTGGGCAGCATCTTCAGAGGTCTGCTGGAGGTGAGGCAAGTGGAGTGTGTGTGTGTGTGTGTGTGTGTATGTCTGTGGAATGTCCAGCATGGGATAAAGAACCCTTGCCTGTTTGAAGCAAGCGTGAATGTTGCAATTAGCAAGCTTGATTAGCATAGTGTAGCCTTGCAGCTGCAAGTTAATATGTGAAGGAATTTGTATAGAGATAGCCTGGCTGTTGGGCCTGGAGGCATCCTTTGTTTGGGAGGTGTTAACTTGCTTCAGACAGACAAGGGTTCTTTATCCCACCCTGGACATACCACAGATAGATAGATAGATAGATAGATAGATAGATAGATAGATAGATAGATAGATAGATAGATATGTATGTGTGTATGTATATATATATATATATATATATATATATATATATATATATATATGTATGTGTGTATACAAGTGGAGTATGTATGTGTGTGTGTGTATATATATATATATATATATATACACACACACACACACACATACATACTCCACTTGTATACACACATACATACATACATATATACATATATATATATATATATATATATATATATATACACACACACACACACACACACACACACACACACACATACATACTCCACTTGCCTCACCTCTAACAGACCTCTGAAGATGCCAGCCACAGATGCAGGAGAACCGTCAAGAAAGAATGCTACTGAAAGATGGCCATACAGCCCAAAAAACTCACAGCAACTCAATGATTCCAGTCATGAAAGCCTTCAAAAACAGCATGAACCACTGAATAGTGCTTACTGTCAGGAAATTCTTTTAAGCAGAATCCCTTTTCCTCCAGTTTTGTATAGAGATGGTGCTGATGAGTACATGCAAAAATCAGATTAATTTGTAGTCTCAAAACAGATTACAGAATTACAAGGAACACAGAGAAGTATGGTGGCTCGGTGTACAGCAACAATTGGTTTCCCCATAAAAAGTGAGTGAACCATGCCTGGGATGAAATGTCTCATCCTGAAATACGCTTATTGGCAAAACTGAATATAAAGTTGGTCAATGTAATCCCAACCAGGTCTGGCAAAATCATGAAGACAGAAATCCTTGAAGCTCAGGAAATCATTGAAACATAGAGTTGGATGAGACCACAAGGGCCATCCAGTCGAGTATGGACCTCATCAGACAGGCAGGGAGAAAGCAAGGAGAAGAGGGGGAAAGCAGAGGGAACTGTCCTCCTTCATTCCCTATCCTTTCTCGCTTCTTCATTTTCTTCTGTTAGAGTCCAAAGTTATTCTGGGCTGAGTTTCTGTATGTTGCCGAAACAGAGTCCTGCCAGAAGTTGCCTTGTGTCATGTGGTGGGCTCCTTGGGATTCTGTTTCAAAAGTGTGCAGAAACTAGGAGAAGACACAGAGAAGAGTGTATCTGATAAGGGCCGTGTCTGTACTGATGTTCCAGCAAGATTTAGTAAGCTTTTGATGGAATGCTGAATTTTCTGCTTTGGGTCAACTCTTTCTCAACATCTCACTGGCCTCTTTTCATAGACCAAGAGTACCCAAACTCTTTCTTAGAAGTCTCTCCTCCGTCTTTTCCCAACATGGCACTGTTTTTAAATAATATGAACATTTCCTTCTCCATCTGCAGTGGTGGGTGGTAGCCAAGAGTGGACAAGGAAAAACGCTTGAAACCTTGTGTGAAGATCTTGCAATTGCAGGATTTCTGATAATTTTTTGCAGACTCAGGTTTGAATAATGCTGAGGGATTACAAAGGTGTGTCCCATCCAAAACTGAACTTGCAGATTTGCTTCCGAGCCGCTTTACTTATAAGCTGCAATGGGCTACTGCCGCAAGAAATTTTTCATAGACCATGCATAATTTACTGAGATGGGGGAGGAAAGGCTTCAGTGCTGAAATCCCTGCATTGGCAAAGGGTTGGAGGGATCGATGACATGTCCATTTTGCACTAATCTTGTGGTATGACAGCCAAGGAGGCCATTCTCACCAACCAGCTGCCCACCTAACTCAAGGTGTGGAATGAGTGGGCATTTGTAGAAGGGATGCTCTTCCATCAGCCCCAAAAGAGAGAGGAAGCAGATGCACTATAGGTTTTCCTTGTGTTACTGTCTAACTGCCTAGAGCAATATGGTGATACCATAGCCATGTACATAAGAGGACCAAATGTTGAGCCTTTGTTTGTGTGTATATGCACTATTTCTGTAGCTCTTTTGCAAAATGAATGGGCCCTAATTGCTTATTCAAGTTCAAACCACTCCAAAAGTCTTTGCATTACATCAAAGGCTGTTGTTGTTGTTGTTGTTGTTGTTGTTGTTGTTCGTAACTGCTATCAAGTCAACTTCCACTTATGATAACTCCATGATTGAGAGACCTCCGACCCACTCTATTCTCAACCTCTATTGTTCCAGCATCACATTTTCTTCTGGTCAGTTTTCTTCACAGTCCAGATTTCAGAACCATACTTAGAAATGGGAAATGCGATGACAGGGACCATCCTAACACCAGCATTCATGTATACAGTATATCTTTACATTGCGGGATCTTGTCTAGTTCCTTCATAGCTGCTCTTCCAAATCGCACTCTTTTTCTGATTAATGATGCAGCCAAAGTATGGGAAATCTTGAACTATTTCAATGTCTTCATCATCTACTTTAAAGTTATGTAAATCATCTGCCTTGCAGGCAGTAAAACCAGAAGGTTTATGGAACTCATCATTTGCCACCATACACATATATTCATTTTGTTCAGCTGCACGAAAGATCTTGTGCTCCATTGCTGTTGCTGACTAGGTTCCAAGGAAGTAATACAAAGTCTATTAGAGATTTTTTTAAAACTTAGGACCAAGTATGAATATGCATATTTGAAAACAAATAGCCCAATGCACAGCACTTAAAAACTACAGCAAAATTAATTGGAACATGCCATGTATTCAAAAATGAACACATTCATTTTTTTATAGACAGGATAACAACCTCTGGCTACTGGCCAGACTCTCTTTAGAATTAGTTTGACAAAATGGTGGTGGAGAGCCAAAATGCTATTATATATTTTTCTAATTCTTATAGTTTTGCTCACCTAGCTATTGCAATTTTTAATAGCCTGTTGAACAAATGAGGAAGTTAGATGTAACTCTATTTCATCTTCAGCATGCAATTGGCTTGGACATGAGGACACAGAGATGTTGCTTCAAGCAGGGAACTGGCCTACAGTGACAAAATTCCCAAATCTCTCCTTTTTAAAAAATGGCCATTTCTGGATCTCAGAAAAGGAATCATGGTTGGAGATGTCAACAAAACAAAATGTATTCATTTTTGTGATCGAACTAGGGAAATATAAAAAAGATTATTTTGCAAAGACTGAGTGCATAATTTCTACGATATTTATGTGACATTACATCAAATAATAATAATAATAATAATAATAGTAAATTTATTCTTATATCCCGCCCCATCTCCCCGAAGGGACTCGGGACGGCTCACAGCAATAATAAAAACAGTGACAAATTACACATTGTAAAATCAACATGAAAAGCAGTCATACAATCAATACATACATCACATGTTAAAAACAAGGAGCTAAACAATTCTAGGCTGAAATAGAGGGCTACATGGAGAAGGTAGCTTTGTGGCAGAAGTCCTCAGCAAGGTATCAATAATCATGGGAAAACACTCTCTAATTAAATGGGCAGACAAATCAACCCCAAAAATTAATCGTCGAAGGCCCTCCGGAAAAGCCAGGCTTTAAGGCCTTTCCGGAAGGCAAGGAGGGTGGGGGCCTGTCTAATCTCCCTAGGGAGTGAGTTCCAGAGGCGGGGGGCCACAGCGGAGAAGGCCCTCTCTCTCGTCCCCACCAGCCGCAACTGCGAAGGTGGTGGGAGCGAGAGGAGGGCCTCCCCCGAAGAGCGAAGACATCGTGCAGGTTCATAGGGGGAGATGCGGTCTCTAAGGTAGGTGGGTCTAAGGTAGGTGGGTCAAAGTAATGCTTTTCGTACTCTTTTGCTACAGGTGCACTTCTAACTCCTTTGTAATTTCTTGTGGCCATCATGAGACAGTGTTTTAGGAGAGGAATAGGTGGAAATTAGAGACCACACCCAGGTTATTTGTTCATGTGATTACTGCATTTCTGATAAAGATGGTGTACCATTCTTGGTGTGGCTGAGAATTTGAAAATACTGTAGGACAGGTCAGTTGATCTTTAAGAAATTGGAGTTAATGAAATTATTGGTAAGGGGGGGAAATCCACAAGACAGGCCTGCAGAAACAAGTATGGAGCTGCATACTCACTTTGCATAATTCTTGTCTTTTAAGGAAATGCGGTGAGCATCCCTATGGTAACATTCTAGTTGAAGAACTAGACCATCATACTAGCCTGAAGACACCCTGAATTCATAAGCTTTGTTTGTTGGATGCCTTCAAGTCATTTTTGATTTATGATGTTCCTAGGGAAAAATTATCAGAGTTTTCTTGGCAACATTTGTTCAAGGGGGATTTTCTTCTAAGACTGAGAGAATGAGTCAGTCAAGGTCACCTCAACAGCAAACCTTGATTTTGCCATCTATATAAGGGACACAATTTTACTATGCCATTATGTACAATGGGACTTGAGCATCCACAGATTTGGGGCTCCTGTCTGAAACCTGGGGCAATTGCTACTGATCTGAGTTGACCATAAGGAACCAATGATCTGACTAAGTAAAAAGCAGGTTCCAATGTTCTCATCTGCAGGTGCAGAAAGATGGTGCTTCATCACTCCCTCCTAGAACGGAATCATTTTTCATTTACCAGTGTGAATACCGATGGGTATAATTCTCACGCTGATTGCCTGCTGTTTCAAAGGGCTGCTTACTATCAATCTATCTGTCTTTCAACTGCAAGTGCAATAGTAGCATGAATATGAGGATCTTTGCATTGGCTAGCCCAAGTATGTTTTTTTTTTCAGAGCACCATGGTTGTTATATTTTCTTATCTGGATTCCACCACATCCCCACTGATCTGTTCAGAGAGGGTTCACCATTGTCTTCCTCTGAGGCTGAGAAAGTATGACTTGTCAGGGATCATCCAGTGGGTTTCCCTGACTGAGCAAGGATTCCAACCCTTGTCACCTGGACCCCTAGTCCAGTACTCAAACTACTACACTATCTTGGCTCTGGATATATAACCTGTCTCCTAAACATCATAATTCAACAAACTCAGCATTAAGCATTTATTGCGTGAAACTTTGCCTTTTGCAAAAATGTACCTAAAATGCATAATGTATCACGAGTCTCTAGGGAAGGGCAAGTTACAAAATATGGACTTTTAAGCAGGGATAAAAGTAATTGAAGTGCGGCAGGAAAGTTATTAAGGTATTAGTGATGAAAAGGACAATGGCGAGGGCAAGGAAACAAAAATGACAGTAAGCTACCATTATCCTAAAATCTTCACTGAAGTGGCGCAGCTTGTGCACACTGACCCAAGCACAGCAGGGCCACATTCCAGCACCATATCAAAGCATGAGCAGTGTTGTTCTTTCCTACCGAATCAGCACAGAACCTGTTTTAAAAACGCTGCAAATGAAACACACTTTGACATTGGCCAAGGTCCAGTTGGCCCTCCAATGGGATATATAACTCTGCCAACAAATTTATACTGGCACCCAGGAGGAAATAACTGTTCCTTTTTACCTGGGTGCAAAAGGGCAGCCAAAAACCCCTGGGTACAACTCCATCCACCCAGTCATTTCTTGGCTACTGGGATGCACCTGCTCCCTATCCCATTTCAAATACTGTTTCCTCCTTCCAGAGTGTGCAAGGTTCCTAGATGAACTGTCCTGGTGACCATAAGGGCAGTTAAGGGACCAAAATAAACCTTGATTGTGCTATTATATATACAGTACACCATTTCATTATGCCATTCTATCTAATGACACTTGAGCATCCATGGATTTGGTTTCTATGGTTGTTCCTGGAAGCAGGGCTCAGCAGATACCAATGGCCATTGTACTTACATTGACACAGAGGAATATATCATCATATGCCTCCAGCAGGATTTTAGCTAATGTTTCTTAATTTTACCTAACCACTTGAGAGAAAGTCTATATTATTTGGTATCTCAGGAAGGCTTTGTCTTGATCCATGTATACATAAATCCAGCCACATCTCTCTTTGCGTTGAAAGTGTGAGGCAACTCAAAATCTAACCAGTAGACTATACATTTGCCATATATGTGTACATTTCCAGTTAAATCTGCAGCAGCATCCCCTGCCAAAAAAACTGTAGGGTTACATTTAGTTCAGGTCAGAGCTTAGAAAGTGGTTTTTGGAAATGTGCATGATGTTAGGAAATTTTTTAGGAAATATGTATGTAGGAGAAAGGTCCCTGAAGTATCAAGTTTCCAATTCATGATTGTTTTGATTGTATAATATGACCAAATATCTGGTAAAAGCAAACCCTGTTGAAATGAAGTATGTGACTAGCCCAAGAATAACTCACTGGAAGACCTTAAAAATACCCAGAGAGGACTATTTTGTCAGGCATGGCTAAATGAAACTGCAGGTACTTAGTCCACGGATATTGGGGTCATATTGTACTTGCTTAATGACAAATTGTATCTAGGCTAATTTTTTAAATATCTCTCCCCCCCTTCCACTGACCATGTGTCATATCCAGTCCTATGCAACACTTCTGAAATTGATTTTTAACCAATTTCCATTGAGCCTTTAAAATTATTATTCAGGTTTTATAATCAAAGCACCTAATTCTATAAGTGTTTAAACATTATTAAACTAGTTAAGCATTAGCATCATTTTTATTTTAGTGTTGGCATTCCTCATTCCTTTGCTTGATCTCTTTTGCGTCTGTAGAATTAACATTGTTTGACATCATCTTAATTTCCTTGGTTTAGTACTATGGAATCATGGGAGTTGTAGTTTTATAAAGCCTTTAGCCATCTTTATCAAGAAGTGCTGTTTCCTCACCAAGCTACAAGTCTTAGGATTCCATAGCAATGCAGACATTATTTCTATAACAAATTAAAATGCAGTTTTATTTCAACATTTTGTGAGTCTATGGACATTCTCTTTTCAAGTTAAAAAAAACCTGCTCTCCCAAAGGTTCATGATGTTTATCTGCTGTGATTTAAATAAATGTTATACATTTATCATACTTATATATAGCTTGTGTCTATCTCTAGTTATACTTGGAGCAAAGGAAGTAGACTCAGGCTGCAGCCTTTCCCTATTTGTGTGTTCTTCCCATTCATGACTTTCCCCATCTTGACCACACTTGGATTTTGTTTGGCCACACATTTTTCTCTTTTTTAATGTATAAAATGTTATAAGGTCTGATTTTTATACCTCCAGAGATCTTTGGATCAGACTAAGAGCAATGGACTGTCTATTCTAAGGCTATAGTCTGATATGTTAAAGTATCTTGGGATGGGGAATTCACTGCAGATTAGCTGGATGTTTAAATTCCCATCTCTTGATAGCTTTAAAGTTATTTTATTGCATGGCTTCTTTCACTTGACAGGAGTTAATAGCACTTGGTCCTGGAATTTCCATAGCACCACACTGCAACATTTGCAAATTGTAGCTTGTGAGATAGAATCAGCCCTCAACATTTGTGGGTGTAACTTCATGAGTTTAATTATTTGAAGATTTGATTAATACTATCACTCTACTCCCCCAGGAATCTCTAGATCTTTCAGCACAACTCTATGTTCAACTTCTACTGGAAGATCCATCATGGATTCATAGTGGACCAAGAAATTACCAGATTCTCATGTGGAAAAAAAAATAGTTTGTTTTGCATGGGTTTCCCATTTTTGTGGCAGTCCTGTTCCCCAAAATCCAGCACATGTGAATTCATAGAGTTGTTCTTTTTGACTGGCACAAATCTTCTAAAAGTGTAAGAATGCTGGTTTTTACCCCAAGCAACTAGAGAAAGATACATCTGAAGATATGTTTCTATATGGCTTGCCTGGACCCAAACCCTGCAAAGACCTGCCGTTTGTCTTTATTTAGAATCTTTCTGCTCAGAGAGCAAGCCATGTCAGACATCTAGCATTCGAAGGGGCCTGTTATGCCTTGCCTATAGTATTCCCTCCCCTTTTTTACCCTTGGAGTGCCCTAATTATACAGTGCATTGATTTTACAGTGCATTCCTGGATTGATTGCTCTGCCAAGCTCCTCCCACAGGAAACAGCCTCCACAACAGCACTTTTTTGATCTCTCCAAAGTATTCCCCGAGGTGAACGAATGCCTTTTGCCTCATCTCCTCTCTAGCTTTAGTATCAGGCGAGTTACGGAGAAAGATGGGAAGCAAAAGACAACTTACTGCTAAAATGAGCTGCAAGTGGGGATGGAGTGTTTGGATTTGTAAGTGGGGGAATCATCCAAGGGAAAAATTCTCATTCTGATGCCCGGCAATGACAACGCACCAACAAAACCATCACCATAATAATGTTTTGTTTGAAAAGAAAATCTCCAGCCTCATCCCCCTCTGACAACTTCACATTATGCTCATTGGAGCGCAGGCACCGGGGTGGCAGCAATTATCTTTAATAAACCATCCAAGATTGCGACAGTGATATCTTAGGAAGCGCATAATGAAATGAAGCCAAATCATGAAACGGTTTACTAAGCAGACAGTGAAGGTGATTTAGACCTTTATTTTTTAAAAAAAGAAAGAAAAAGAAAAAGAAAGCTTTGGCATTGAATACTTAAGGCGGGGGGAGGAAAAGAAACCTAGAGGTTGGAGTCCTGTTGGTGTCATACACATGCTTACGTTGCATATGCACATGGCTGTAAATTCTTTGGGTTGTTGACCTCAAGGGCAGATTTGGGGGTCAAAATTATGATTTTAGACATGATCCATGGAAAATTCTAGAGCCATTGAAGGAGAGAAGAAAGAGCCAATGATCCCAGTTGCCACCACTGCCATTTCCCCACCCAGGCATTCAAAAAGGCATTTGGCCACTCTACTCAGAGGAAGGCATCATCCAGATTCTGTGATTTTTTTTAAAAAAGGTTAATGGTGGCACAGTGGTTTAAACTGCTGAGCTGCTGAACTTCCTGACCAAAAGGTCAGTGGTTCAAATCTGGGGATCGTGGTGAGCTCCTGCTGTTAGTCCTAGCTTCCGACAACCTAGCACTTCGAAAACATGCAAATGTGAATAAATCAATAGGTACCGCTTCAGCGGGAAGGTAACAGCACTCCATACAGTTATGCTGGTCACATAGCCTTGGAGATGTTTACGGACAATGCTGGCTCTTCGGCTTAGAAATGGAGATGAGCACCATCTCTCAGAGTTGGACACAACTGGACTGAAGATCAAGATTTAAGATCTCACCTCTACTTTGTTAGTGCTTTTTAAAGGGGGAGCACCAAAGAGCCCCTGCCACCCTTTTCCTGCCCTGGCTCCCCAAAAGGCTGGAAGAAGCACGAATAGATAGGGCTATTACGATTTTAGGTTCTCCTGTAACAAAATAATTTTTCACCATTTGACACTGTACTCAGAAAAGATAATGGTTCCTTTTTTTAGTGGGTGGCAAGGTAAAGTACTCACATTGATGTGTATGTTTTGTGATTTCAGCTCTGCTAAATCATGGGTTCGGACCCTGGAGTTTCTGTCTTCCAAAGGATCAAATGAGACACAGATGTGTTGTCGAAGGCTTTCATGGCTGGAATCACACGCTTGTTGTACCTCACAACTTCTGAGGATGCCTGCCATAGATGTGGGTGAAACGTCAGGAGAGAATACTTCTGGAATATGGCCATACAGCTCGGAAAACACACAACAACCCTGAGGTTGGATAAGTGGGACTCTGCTGTAGTATGCAATTGGTGGCTACAGAAATGGAATTCCATAAATGCAACCATTTCACAAGGTCCTGAATCCTATTGTTAGTCCCAACCAAAACATAGCCATTGAATCAATGGGATTTGCCTATGTGCTGATTCACCATTCATCGTTCGATTCCATGGTCTGTGTTAATGGAGACTAACAGAGAGGATTCCAAGTCTGCAGTTGGGCATTTTTGGATGATCATTTGGGTGATCATTTGTCTGTAGCCTTCCTCCTGACACAAGTCCACTCACACCTTGCCCAAGATATTTTGCTGCCTGAAATGAAGGTGCCCCATTCTACATCTGCTGTTCAGATGAATATCAACTATGGAACAGCATAAATACACATACAGACATTGGAGGGCAGAAGGGCAGCTGAAAAAGAATAGGACAAGGTAGTAAGACATGGAAAAACATGCTTCAACAGAGCAAATCCTCCTGAGCTAGAAGCCAAGGTAATGCTTTTGCCACCCGCCCCCTAAATCTGCTGCCCGAGGCAGTGCCCTCTTCTTGCTTCTTGGCAAGGCCAGCCCATCCTACAATTGCAGGATTATATTTAGATGCTAATCTCTTTTATGATTATATGGGTCCTATAGGAAAATATCTTATGCATGGTATTGTGAAGCATCAATGTGTATTTTCTCTACTGCATGCTGTCATGGAACCCAGTTACAGAGCTTTGGCAATTCAGCTCTGCAACTGGGAGTCATAACATAAACAAGCACCTGGCAGAAGAAGATAGAATACGCCTGGGAACTGGGAACCGAAAGTGTAAACAACTATAATTGGTTTAGTGTGTGAAAATGGTAGTAATGTGATATTGGAGGTGGGGCTTGATGATGATATTTACGTGTGGTATTACGTAGCATCAAAAGTTATAAAAATAGTTGTATGTAAACATTAAGTCATTCTTGACTTTTCCAAAGTCATGTATTCTTCAATAAAGATTGTGTTTGAGAGCAGCTATCTTTGATCTGCGTTCAGACTGATCCTTTGGAGTGAGCAGGACAATTAAGTCAAGAATCCAGTTCTCACCCTCCTGCGATTTTGCAGTGAAGTGAAAATGAGCAGGGAAGGAGATCAAAGCCATGACGGAGCAAAGGGGCCTCCGCTGGAAGCTCGGCCGTTGGCAGGAGAGACATTGCAAGCCATAGCTTCCTCTACGGGGTACCCCAAGCCGAACGGCGTGACTCAGAGGATTCCCAGAGGGGGAAGAGGCGCTCCGGCGGCGGCAGAAACCAGTTGGGGATCTGGAGGAAGCATGCCGGAGACCGTGGCCCTGCGGCTATCCATCCTGGAAACTCATTTATCCAGGCTGTCGGATACCGTGGGGAGAATAGTGCCAATATTGGAAGAGAATCTCCAAAAAGAGCACATCCGATGTGGCACCGAGAGAGAGCCAAGCAAAGGAGATGATTGGAGCCAGAGGGGACAGCGAGCTTCAACGCAGAGTCCCGCGGTGGCAAGGGACGAGGAATATTGGCAAGAGCTTGAGTTCCGGGACAGAATGGCGCGCGAAGTGGAGCGCCAGCAAACTCTGGGAAGTCTGAGGCCGCCAACCCCAACAGAACTCCCAACCCTCCGAATGGGAATCGGAGTAGAAAAACCACTGGGGCCAGGGATCGGGTCCAGTGGATTAGCAGATGAATGCGGAGAGCAGCAGGAGATCCAGGAAGAGGAGGAGGATGTGCCGTACGACGAGGAAAGGCGAGATGCGGGGGCTACAATGAGGCCAATATGCGGATGGGGCGAAGGGCCGACAGCGGCGGCAGGATTTCGGGAGCCGCGCAGAATGACCACCGGAGTGTTCCAAGGGGCCATCCAAGGAAACCCGATGCAACCCTTCCCCATGCCTCCCAGACAGCACCAACGGGCCGCTGAATGGATGCCAAGAAGGGAAGATCTCAAGCTAGAATACGGAGGGGAATCAGATGAACTGAACTTTTTTCTAATTAGCATCAGAGGATACATGGAAGACAACGCACACACATTTCCCTCCGAAGCAAGCAGGGTTCGAGCCATCGGCAACACACTAAAGCGAGGAGCGGCCAGCTGGTATGTGCAATTACATGCCAGACGCGACCCATGCCTGAGGTCGGTGCCCCGCTTCCTCGCCGCACTGGAAAACCGGTTCAGAGACCGGCTAGAGCAATTGAGGGCTCGAGACCAGCTGAAAGGAATAAAACAGAGGGACAAAACGGTGCCCGAGTACGCAGAGGAATTCCTCCACCTCGCGGAAAGGGTACCGGAGTGGTCTGAAGTGACCAAAGTGGAATTATTTAAAGGGGGACTACGCCCCGAGATTTTCAGCTGGGCAGCGCACAGAGACGACCCCGAAACGATCCAGGGATGGATTCAACTAGCGGGGCGCGTTGAATCCACCCTGGCCCAAGTAAAGCGCTTCAGGAGCAGCGGCGGCCAGCAAAGACCGGTGGCGAGAGGTCGAGGAGAGACGAGGAAGCAGGAAAGGCCCGGAGGGAGGCCGGGGATTCCCTCCAGAGGAGATGACAACAAACCTAAACCGGGATGCTTTGTGTGTGGGAAGACGGGCCATCGAGCGGCAGAATGCTGGGCCCGGAAGGGGGAGCCGCCAAAACCCTCAAAGCCCAAACCTGCAACCGGGAGGCGTGCGGAGGAGGAGGTGCAAGCCCCAGAACCCTCAGAAAAATTGGTGAGTCGGGACAAACGCATGATAGTAGTGCCAATTTGCCTCTCGGGGCTGGAGAATCGGGCCACCTGCAAGGCATTTGTGGATTGTGGTTGTTCCAGGAATATTATAACTCCGGAATTAGCAGGAGCGTTGAAATGCCAGCAGATGGCGCTTGACTCCCCAATTGCGTTTTCTCAGCTAGACGGCTCAGTTGCGACTGGGGAAGTATCTACCAAGGAAATACGGGAGGTCCCATGTAAGATAGGCAAATGGGAAGGAAGAATATCCTTTGTGATAGCCCCTATTGCCACATACCATGTAATATTAGGGATACCATGGCTTGAGCAAGCAAATCCTGAAGTAGATTGGAGAGGAAAGAGTCTAGCATTTAAAGAACAGCAGACACAATGGGAGATAAGCAAGATTGCAGAAGAGGAGGACGAGGGAGATGAAGAAGGTGAAATAGACCCACAGCTGTTGCCACCTGAATACAGAGACTTTGTGGATGTGTTCAATCAGAAAGAGGCAAGTAAATTACCCCCCAAAAGGAATGTAGAAGTAGAAATTGAAATAACCCCAGGAGCAAACTTACCAAAACCAAAAGTGTATCCCATGTCTGTGCAGGAAAAGGAGGAATTGAGGAAATACATTGATAAAAACCTGGCGCGAGGCTTCATTAAGCCATCCAATTCCCCTCTCGGGGCCCCAGTGTTATTCAGGAGAAAGAAAGACAACTCCCTAAGATTGTGCATTGATTATCGAAATTTAAATGCAATTACTAAGGACAATAAATACCCTATGCCCTTAGTAAAGGATTTAATTACCGTATTGAAGAAAGGGAGCATATTTACTAAACTTGATTTAATTGAAGCATATCATAAATTACGGATCAAACCGGAGGATACTTGGAAAACTGCATTTTCCTGCGCATTCGGCCATTTTGAATATAAAATTTTGCCCTTCGGTTTAAAAAATGGAGGCGGCTGCTTTATGCAGCTTATAAATGAAATACTACACCCGTTATTGTACAGAGGGGTATTCATATTCCTTGATGATATCTTGATTGTATCTGAAGATAAGGAAAAGCACGTAAAATTGGTCCGGGAAGTGTTGCAGAAACTAAGAGAAGCAAAGCTGTACGCAAAACTGTCCAAATGTGAATTTAATAAAACTCAAATTGACTTTCTGGGGTATCGGATATCTCCAGAAGGGTTAGCTATGGATCCAGCTAAAGTATCAGATGTAAAAGAATGGGGAGTGCCACAAACAAGGAGGCAATTGCAATCGTTTCTGGGTTTTGCAAATTTTTACAGATCCTTCATAAAAGGCTTCGCGCAAATAACTGCACCCCTTACTGAACTTTTAAAAACAAAAGGGAAAGGAGAAACAGCAAAAGTAAAAGCTCCGGGCGCCAAACTAAGTTGGACGCCAGAATGCCAAAAGGCATTTGAAACCCTAAAAGAATGCTTCACAGAGGGACCCATTCTAAAACACCCCGATATCAGGAGCCCGTTCATAATCCATTGCGATGCATCAGACTGTGCGTATGGGGCAGTACTATTGCAAAAGGATCAAAATGGGAACTTAAAACCCTGTGGATATTTGTCCCGGAAGTTCAGCGAAGCTGAAAAATGTTGGCCGATATGGGAAAAAGAGGCACTAGCCATACTAAAAGCCTTAGAATGCTGGCGGCACTTTCTCGAAGGAAGCGGAATCCCATTTGAAATTTGGTCTGACCATAAGAACCTCCAGTATCTAAAGTCTCCTCGAAAATTGTCCCCCAAACAGATTAGATGGGCACAATACTTCAGCAGGTTCGATTTCCAATTAAAGTTTTTTCAAGGGAAGCAGAATGTCTTGGCAGATGCCCTTTCACGCATGCCTCAACACGAAGGAATAACCGCAGCAACAGAGGGAACAATATTCTCTGATAAACAATGGGGCTTAGCTGTCAGGACCAGAGCACAAACCCAAAAAGAGAACACTGCTATGGTTGAACTCGGCGGGGAAGATAATTGGGGAAACGAACTGAAACAGTCTTATGAAGGAGACCAGTGGATCGCATCCAATACAGAACAGGGGGAGCAAAAGGGAGGATTTTGGTTTGTGAACAAGAAACTGTATATCCCAGCAACATTAAGGATCAAGATTTTGCATCGTTTTCACAACAACCAGAGCGCTGGTCATACAGGAATTACAAAAACAACAAAAGCAATAGCAAAACATTGCTGGTGGCCAGGGATGAGGAAGGACATAAAGAACCATGTGGTTCAATGTGATGATTGTGCCAGAAATAAGTCGAGAGGAGGGAAACCAATGGGATTATTACAAACAGTAGCAGAGCCTACCAGACCTTGGGAATGTGTAGCTATGGACTTTGTGGGGGAACTACCAGTTAGCAAAGGACATCGTTATATTTGGACGGTATTAGACCTGTTTTCTAAACAGGCCCACTTTATAGCACTGCCGAAACTACCATCAGCCGAGAAACTAGCTGAATTGTACATAAACCACATTTACAAACTGCATGGATGTCCTAGTAGAGTAGTCAGTGACAGAGGAGTACAATTCACAGCGAAATTTTGGGAAAAATTCTTGGAAATGCTAGGAACAGAAAGGAGTTTAAGTTCTGCTTTTCACCCCATGACAAATGGGGCGGTAGAACGTACTCAGCAGACACTTGGACAGTTTCTTCGAATGTACTCTAACATGAGACAAAATGACTGGTCTCGGTGGTTGGCTTTTGCAGAACTAGCTTTTAATTCGACTATACATTCAGCAACAAACAAAACCCCCTTTGAAGTAGTTTACGGGCATGAAATACAGCCTCTGCCCCAGCTGCCAAGATGGGCAGAGAATGAGGGAACAGAAGGGGGGAAATGGAAATCACAAATGATGGAATGCTGGAGTCAAGTGACTGCATCCTTAAAGGAAGCACATAAAAAGTATAAAGTGTTCGCAGATAGGAAGAGGGTGGAAGGTGATAAATTGGAGAAAGGAGATCTAGTGTGGTTAAGTACCCAAAACATCAAACTGGGGCTACCTTCGAAAAAATTGGGCCCTAAATATATTGGACCATTTAGAATACAGGGTGTTATCAACGAAGTGACTTTCCAGTTGGCATTGCCAAAAAGTTTAGGGAAAATACACCCTGTTTTCCATCGTAGCTTACTGAAAAAATATATGGGTACTTTGGACAAAATGGACACATAGAATTATTGTTTGATTTCAGATTTGTGACGAAGAAAGAACCGAAGAGGAGGGCGAAGAAAAGGAGGGCACCATGTCATGGAACCCAGTTACAGAGCTTTGGCAATTCAGCTCTGCAACTGGGAGTCATAACATAAACAAGCACCTGGCAGAAGAAGATAGAATACGCCTGGGAACTGGGAACCGAAAGTGTAAACAACTATAATTGGTTTAGTGTGTGAAAATGGTAGTAATGTGATATTGGAGGTGGGGCTTGATGATGATATTTACGTGTGGTATTACGTAGCATCAAAAGTTATAAAAATAGTTGTATGTAAACATTAAGTCATTCTTGACTTTTCCAAAGTCATGTATTCTTCAATAAAGATTGTGTTTGAGAGCAGCTATCTTTGATCTGCGTTCAGACTGATCCTTTGGAGTGAGCAGGACAGCATGCTATGCATTAGAGAAAGGATATGTTCAGCAGAAGAATTTGAAATCTGACAGTGAACTGGTTAACCTTGTGAAATATCTGGGCTGTGCATTAGGTATAATTCAGAGCCAAAACGCATGCCGAGAAGGCAGTTTTTATGTTTCACAAGTGTAAATTTTCACACCTTACTTATCAATTTTGCAATTATAATGTGATTTCTCATTAAAATAATTTAGCCCTCGCTACTGTGAAATAAACCAAAGCACTATTTAATCCACCCTAAATGCAATTAAAGACGGCCCGTATCAAAAGGAGGAGGGGATCTTTATTACACACAAATGGTTTTCAAATCTTTTAGGACAGGGAGGAGAAAAGTATAGACATTCCGTCGTTCTTTTCAAGAACAGAATGAGAGCGTGATACATTCAAAAAAATCGAAACAGCTCTGGTTCATCAATTCTTTTTTGCAGTGGGAGCTTGCACGAGTGATAAAAATAAAAAAATTAAAAAGAATTGTGATGTACCACTTGAAAGGAATGCTGAATCTCAAATCAGGTGATAGCAGTACCTTCCAGCTGTGATTAAAGCAGACAGCTTGTACTTTATTATGCCTGCATTCCTTAAAAGCTCCTGTAGACCGAATCACCAATATGAATGGTGAGTAGCAAGGCTGTAACTCTTCTTCCAGTCTATGCATGCAGTCCGTCTCCACAAAATTTGTTGCCTGGCAGGCTGAAGTGAATTTCTGGTCAGCAACTCCTTCTTGCCCTGTGGGACACTCTGAAGTGCAGGGTAGGTGGATAATCCAACCTGTGAACACCATTAGGGTTGGCATCACCCATTATGGTAACTTTTGGTGTCAAATTTCCTCCCTTTGAACAAGTAGGGTGAAGGATGGAAGATGATGTTCTGAAAGAGACTTGAGCAAGTTATGAAGAGTTTAAGGCACAGTCCATTCAGCAATATGGGACAGAGGAGTGTACATCATTTTCAGGGCCACCAAAATCTACTTGATGGAGAGAAACAAGAAGGAAGGATCACCTGACTGGGCACAGCATCAACACAACATTGTATAGACAGTCATTTTGGTGTCATCCCCCTCTGATAGTGTCGCTCAATTTGGTCCTCACCCCTTGAACCCCTCAGCAATGCCACTGAATCCCCTCCTTCCCATGTCAAGGTGACTGGCTGGCAAATCGAGGCACTGTTCTTGTTGGTTACAATGCTATGTCATGGACTATGCTGTGTAACTTTACACATACTCTACTATGTAGTATGGTACTACGGAACCCTTCCAATGAATGGCAAACAAGTGAACCAGAAAAAGTGGTTTGATGTGCACTGTGCTCTGCCAAGGTACATCAGCAGGATGCCAGCTCTAATAATCACCCAACAGGTCATTAGCTAATACTGTTATGACTAACTAGAAAAATAATTTGTTGAGTTACTCATCATTACTAAAAAGTTCCTATTTTGTTATAGTTAAAAAAATATGGGGAAATGTTCTCTGGTTCTGGTTCCACCAAGTGGCTATATCAGATATTGCACCTTGGAAATTCTGGAAAAATTGGAAAAATTACAAGGAAATTCCTCCTAGCTGCTGCTGTATAAGACAGCTGCCCAAGTTACCATTCCTCCCTCATCCTCATACTGAGTCACTGCATACAATCAATACTCAGGAGCAGTAACAAAATCCTTTCTTATTCATCTAAAAAGAAGTGAATCACAGCCATGGCCATTACAAGCAAAAAATAACTATTTTTAGTATAATTGGAATAAACAGTAACTTCCAAGTAATTTGTTAAACACATTAACTTATTAACACATTAAACTCATATACACTGCCCTGGAATTGCATCTTCTAAAACCACCACTCCTCAGCATCACCCACACATATAATAAGGAATTATATACCTTAGACCAGCAGTGCAGTGGAATTCAAAGAGGCGCAAATGGAGGGTGAAAGAGAGAAATGTGCCAAGAGGAAGGTGTGTCAAGCCAACCCTGACCAGGACCGCCTTCCACCTGGAAACAGATATTCTCACTGCGGAAAAGCATATGGGTCAAAAATAGGACTCCATGGTCACCTACATACCCACCGTCAAGACACTACACTGGACAACCATCATACTTGGACAACGAGGGATCGCCTAAGTAAGTAAATACCTTAGAACTGCCCATGTACTTTAGGTTTGCTCATTCATTCATTCTTTTCTTATAGTTACATTTGTATAGTGTCTTTCCTCCAAAGAACTGAAACTGACTTCAGTTGTGTCATGTCTGAACAGGCCAAATAAAGCAGACTATCCTTGCAACTGACATACAGCTGGATTCACAGCAGTAGCAATGTTTCCAACTGTTAATCTGGAACAAAATGAAGTGGAGTTTACTCTGGAGTTCCCAGGAGCTCTGAAGTGATCATGTATTTTTTCAGGTCTGGATACTCTTTTCAGGTTCTCTATAATCCTATGAGAAAGGTCAGACACAGAGAGAGCAACATGCCCAAGGTCACTCAAGGAGTTTCATGGCTCAGCAAGGATTTCAACCTGGATTTCACAAGTCTCTTTTGACATTCCTTTTACACAGAACTACCTCCCAGTGGCAAGCATTTTCCCCATCATATGGAATGTGGCAAAGTCCAGAAGTCCCCAGCAGCAGAGATGGGGCAGTAAACCAGACCACCTTGCCTTATTGTGCTAATGTAATGACATAAGGAGCTAAAAGCTGAACAGAACTCCTCCATACAGTTCTATTATAGTGTTGAAATGAAAGGCATGATCACATCCAGTTTGTTTCTGTATGTAGGATTGATGGGAAATATACCATTTTGTCCCCTACCTGAAGTGGAAAAATATCTTGACCCTACTCCAAGTAAGAGACGGGACCAATGGATAGATACCCGTCTGGAGCACTTGCAAGTGAGTACAGCCATCCTCCTTGTGTTTTTCATCTGTGCCATGGAGGGAAGGAGTAAAGATTCCACTAGGTAAAGAGTTATTGTCTCAGGATAGCACTCTGTTTAAAAAACAGCTTGGAAAGATTTTTTCCCCCAAAGTAAAACGTGAAGGATTACAGTGTGAATGAACCTAATTGTTCGTCTAACCTTTAAAATATCTTAAAAGAGGTTCTAATCAGAATCTTTACCTCGGGTTATAGATTGGAAGTAATGGGGCCATTAAAACCACATGAAACTATATCTTTAACATTTAAATGGAGTTTAACTGAGTAATGGCATCCTAATTTGAACACAGGCCCCCTTCTTCATGGCCTTTCTTGGGGAAGGGGGAAAACTAGCTGAGTCAGGTATGCCTTGTCCTTTCTAGCTTTACTGTTCTTACTGCATGCCAGCAGCAAACTTGGTTGTAAATGAGAATATATCTTATAATGACTCATGCCACTGGCTAGCAGTAATTTGAGAAGCAAACATTTCTTTCACTCACAGAAAAGAAGGTACATGAGAAAAATGTTTTGTCAGTATGGAAAGTCTGTGAAATTCCTATAGCATAAAATTCCATCATGAGTAGGGTTGCTGGTTCAGGATCGCTCCAGATCATGAAGTTCTGGAGGAAACCACATATTAAAAAACACTATTCTTTTTATATAGGTAAAAGGTAAAGGTTTCCCCTGACGTTAAGTCCAGTCATGACCGACTCTGAGGGTTGGTGCTCATCTCCATTTCTAAGCTGAAGAGCCGGCGTTGTCCATAGACATCTCCAGGTCATGTGGCCCTGACCGACTCTGGAGGTTGGTGCTCATCTCCATTTCTAAGCTGAAGAGCCGGCATTGTCCATAGACATCTCCAGGTCATGTGGCCCTGACCGACTCTGGGGGTTGGTGCTCATCTCCATTTCTAAGCCGAAGAGCCGGCGTTGTCCATAGACATCTCCAGGTCATGTGGCCCTGACCGACTCTGGGGGTTGGTGCTCATCTCCATTTCTAAGCCGAAGAGCCAGCGTTGTCCATAGATATCTCCAGGTCAAGGGTCTTTTTATATAGGAGAACACTTTTCTAAGAATCTCTAGGTTCTCCAACACAATTCTACAGTAAACTTCTGCCAGATATTAACTAGCATGTTGAAAGACCTACAAATGCCTTGAGAAGTGTCCTCTAGAAATCTTTAAGTATTTCAACATAACCCTATAGCCAACCTTTGGTGGAGACTCACCACAGAATCATGCTGAAGAGTCCAGAGATTCCAAGAAAGAACATATTAATTGAATCTGCAAAGGTAAAAGCCACAAATGTGGAGGACCCACTGCATATACCAAGCACAGTTGCTGACAACTTGTCATTCAAACATACACACAGCAAGAACATTTTTTCCAGTTTGAAAAGACAGAAATCTTAGAAGTGATTCTTCCTTCCAATTTATTTATCCAGAAGGTAGGTGTAAGGGTACTCCAGAACATTCCCAACTTTGCCCAAAGCAGGGCAACAACCAAAAATATAAAAACCTATGTTTGTCACCCAGCAGGATGCCAAGTACAGACTCTAAAGGTGCTTCAAGACTGGTTTAAAGAAGTGTGAATCTTTACCATATACAGTGTTCCCTCACTTATCGCTGAGGTTATGTTCCAGGACCACCCGCAATAAGTGAAAATCCGCGAAGTAGGGACGCTATATTTATTTTAATATTTATCAATTATTTTAGTAGTTATACAGTATTTGAAGTCTTTATCAACTAATCGTGTGTTGATAAATTGCCTCCTTCTTCTCCTATTGTCGCTTGGACTCCTTTTCTCTCCCTTCGGCTTCCCCTTCCTCCCTTCCTTAGGCTGTAAATTGTAATTTTTTTATGATTTATAACATTTTTTTAGAGTTTATTGAAAAACCACGAAACAGCGAATCTGCAAAAAGCAAACCGCGAAGTAGTGAGGGAACACTGTAGTTCCTAGATTTTGTTGCTTGCTGTCAATCACATACCTAGTCTAATATTCCTAAACCACTTTAACACTTTGACTGTAACTCTTAAATAATGCCTGACTGGGTTTTTTTTGGTATTTCCTTCTTTGGCCAATCTATTCCTTACTGAAATTCATCCAGTTTTAGTCTCAAACCCTAACATATGTTCTCCTTGAGCAGCTAGGATGTTCATCATCATTCTTTGACATCGCAAATAATATAGATGCACACAGAGAAGGAGGCACGGCTGTACAATAACTCATGTGGACTTTATCACAGAGTTGATATATTCTTTTATTCAGGACAATACAAGCACTGAAGTCTTGTTTCTTCTTTTATACAACCCTATCAAGTTTGACTTTCCTATTCAGTTACTAAGACACTGTGGCTTGATTGATATCCTATCATTTATCCACTGTTATGTATTGTGTATCACTGCAATTGAGGGTATCACCTTTGAAGTCTGATAACTAAGTGATAATTTTGGAATATGACTGTTGCTCATGTAATAGCAAACCTGGGAGTCATTTTCCCACCCTTTATCAGAGTTGAGTTTTCTCCTTATAGCTTTATGTATCGAATTTATTCATTTATTTGATTTATATCGTATTTTATTCCTAAATAGGACACAAATTCAATTATAAGATTAACAAATCCTTATGGCCATGACTATATCAAATGATGCACAATGAAGCTTCTGACACGGAACTGTGAATCCCAAAAAATACAGTCATTCACTGGAGTTGGGGGCATAGGTCCCCTGCAAAAGGGGGGAAATCTATTTTTTTTACCTGAGAGAACACCTCTTTAGGAATTGGTTCTCCAACATCATTAACTTCCAACAGACATTGAACTGAGTTGCACTGAAAGACCTAGAGTTTCTTAGAACATTTTAATCAAATCCACGAATGATCAGATCCACAAAAGGAGAGGGTCCACTGTATTCATTTCCAGTGAGAGTGGAAGATAAGTTCTAGCCCACAGGAAAATTCGTATATGAAAATGTGTTATCAGCAAACCTCATTTAAAGATTCAACAAGGCCAGAGACATATACCATATGACCTCCCCAATACTCATGGAGTAAGTATCCATGGTTTCATGTTTCCATGTCTGACTGAATCTGTAGGCATTTTCTAGGTCCTTCAGCATGGCTCTATGGTATTGTTGGGCAAGCAATCCATCATTTGAGTAGGATTCACTGTTATCAGCATTTTCACATAGCCACACAAAGTCCAGGAGCATATTCCCTGTGGGTGAAGAGAACCGCAGTGCATCACATTTTCCTAACTGCCATTTTTATCTTCCATTCCTGTCTCCATACTCTCTTCTATATTTGTCTTTTCTTCCTTCTTATTTTTCTGTGATTTACAAATATTCATGGAAATGAAATCTACATGAACATATTCCCCAAGCCACTTATTCTTTTAGAGGATAAAACGATAATAGGAAGACTTCCATCTATAAACATTAGAGAAAACGGAGTCACTTGGGTTTCTTGAGCTGAGTGTAATCGATCACCTATAATCGTTAATATATTGATGTCTTTTATATGAGAAAAAATACATTTTATAGCCAATTTAGCTTTGGCAACAAATGCTTAAAGCTGAGTTTCTCTACTTGGGTGGAAATGTCTGTGCCATTTGTCATACATAGACATACCCTGCCCCTATCATTGTATCAATGCTCAGAGCTTGAGCTTTGCATACTGAATTATGGTTTATATTAAAGATTAGAAATGGAGGGCACTTAAATCATACTTTCCTCTGTATGTGAGAGATATGTTCAGCTCACATCTGCATATTTGAATGCTATATTTCTTTCTTTTTCTCCTCTGGCTGCAAGATAAATTCACTTTTACACCCATATACACATACGATGAAGGAATTTTTTTTCTGGAAAAGATTAATCTCTCTGTCTGTGTCCATCACTAATACCGCACACCCAAAATGACATAATGGTGAAATTATTCAGCAGCCAATTACCTTTCCCTCCACATCCACACATGAACACTTCAAATATACAGATAGAACAGTAACAAGGTGCATTATACCCAAAATGTGATTCTCCCTTTTCTGAAATGCTTGTGACCAGAAGTTTTGGGGCGATTTCAGATTTGTTCAAGTTTTGGAATACCTGTCTTTGGATATAGGCAGTGAATGAGAGATGGGGAAAGGGGGTTAGTCACACATTAGTAGCCCTCCACTCTTACCCTCAAGGAGTTCCACCATTGCAGGAAACCCAATGAGGGAAAGAGAAGAGAGAGAAAGGGGGAAGGCTTTATAAAAACACACACATTCCAGATGCTTTACAGCACTATCAGGATGCTTTCTGCCCTTTTAGCAAAATAGCTGGGAAGGACCTTTTTATTCTTTCCAGGTTGGGAACAGATCACTCTGTGCTCACCCTTGTGGCCATTACTAGCACATCCACCCTGACCATTGGGCAGGCAGAAGATGAGCACAGAAGCATCTACTTTTCACAAGGGCCTTTTGCAAGTGGAGTCTTCCTCACTTTCCCCCATTCCCTTTTCCCCCATCTGGGCTCTGTGAGGAAAAACTCACTAGCCCCCTTTCCCCAAAAGCAGACTTCGGTGGCGGGCGGCATGGAAATCCAAGCCAACCCAGTACTTAGAAATCCAAGCCAGCCTAGCACTGCTTTGGATTTCCAGATGTTATGGTGCTACACACTGGATTCTGGTGCACCCCTTGCTAATCTCCACTTATTACTTAGCAGCTGTTGTGATCAACAGGAATCTGTTTGCTTGCAATTAAGAAAGAAACTGACCATTGTTTCCACTCTTGAGTAGATGAAAGTTGGCACTCACAACCAACCTCCAGTTACTAAGGTGAGGGTTATGACTGCAGTTGTGGAGGCATCTCTGGCAGCTTCTTCCCTTTTAGTAACCAAAATATGAGGAAGGCGATGTCCAGGCCCCAGTTTCCCAGCATCTCCAGCCATTGAGGAGGAAGATGTTGAGGGAGATGAAAGAGCTTCATTGCCACCAAGGCTACTAGGGTTGTGCTGCCTGACTCCCTGACACCACCATGAGATCCTCCTGCATTGTTGGGCCTGCTTTCTTCACCCACCCACCCCTGCCCAGCTCTGTGGAGAAGGGAACAAAGCACTCTACTTTATCTCCTGCCCTTTGACATCTGATCTGAGCTTGTGGTATATGCTCTGTACAAGCTTAATAATATTTGCTGGTGCATTAAATTTGTCACAAAATACTTTTTTGGTGGAGGGGGGAGGTTCAGGGTTTTAAAAATTAGGGTACATATTACATTCAATGATGAATTAGACAAGTCTACATGGGGACCACCAAATGCAGCATTGTCCAAACACGAGTCAAAGAACATGAAAGGCGCTGCAGATTAGCTCAACCAGAGGAATCAGCCATATCAGAGCACTTGAGGAACCAACCTGTACACAGTATATTATTTGAGAACACAGAAATGCTTGAGTTCTTCTCTCACCCTGGTCTTTCCACAGGTATATAAACCTTCCTTGCTTAGTTTCTCCATACCTCACAATCTCTGAGGATACCTGCCATAGATGTGGGCAAAACGTCAGGAGAGAATACTTCTGGAACATGGCCATACAGCCCAGAAAACATACAACAACTCTCAAATGAGAGCAGTTGGAGGATATGCTCCAGAACAGATGTTGTTTATCCATTCAGTCACTTCCGACTCTTTGTGACCTCGTGGACCAGCCCACGCCTGAGCTCCCTGTCTGCTGTCACCACCCCCAGTTACTTCAAAGTCAAGCCAGCCACTTCAAGGATACCATCCATCCATCTTGCCCTTGGTCAACCCCTCTTCCTTTTTCTTTCCTTTATCCCCAGCATCATTCTCGTCTCTTAGCTTTCCTGTCTTCTCATTATGTGGCCAAAGTACTTCATGAGTGAGCAGGTAATCCCAAAATCTAGCCATTTTCTGAAAACAATGAGTACTTATACCCCTCGGGCCCAGGAGGGGGGAAGCCAGAACAAATCACCAAGGATGGCAATCCTAGAGGGACACAAGATCCAACCATGTCGATTGTGTAGTGTGAAAAAAAGATTTGACCCAGGCTTCTGTGGGACAAAACGGGGTTTAATAGAAGTGCCTCAGCATTTCAGGGCTGCTGTGCAGCATAGGCTGGGAAGGTCCTCTAAGTGCTGGGCTGGCATTTGCTTTGGAAAAGGCTGACAAAGCAACCGGCCGTTTCCATATTTTTGATGCCTGACCTTTTGCCGTGACCTCATCTAGCCGACACAAAGAATTGTGGACCGAGTTTTGCATCTCTAGCTATTTCCAGGCACGATAATGGTCATTTTATCATTCAGGTAACTGACTGAATCCCAGAATTATGGGCAGAGGTGTCTAAAATCATTTCAACAGTTATTTTAAGTCACGGGGGTGGGAAGCAAAAGAGGAGAAGATGAATGATGAATTGAAGATAAGGGAGAAGAGGATATAAGTTTTATCAGAGCATGCTCATTCATCACCATCTATAGTCGTGCAATCTTTTCCATTCTGGTGTCCTCGAGGTGCTACTGAACTCCCATGACATGGCTTGGCATGGCTGGGGATAATAGATGTGTCAGTCCAACATTTCTAGAGGATGGTAGATTGGGAACAGCAGAATTAGCAGCAAATACAATACAAGTTGTGAAGGCAAGTTGTTCAGATAACAGTGGGAATGCCAGAGGTAGGCAAATGAAAAACAGTCCAGTATATATTACAGAGCTCACTCAGTGGGCACAGGGTGATTTTTGTCTACTGTGGGAAGAAATAACCAATTATTAAGGAAATGAGAAGAAATTGAATGCTCTGAACAATAGCACTGCAATATTTTGTTGCAACTTACATGCAGTCAGCCCTCTGTGTCCTTGGATTCTGCATCCACAAATTCAACCATCCAGGTCTTGAAAATGATTCTAATTAAATTTCCATAAAATAAATCTTGATTTTGTTGTTTTATATAAAAGATCCCATTTATTGTGGCATTGTGTATAATGGGATGTGAGCAGCCTGGGACCAAATTTTCATGGATACTGATAACAAGAGTCCACTGTACTAAAATCAAAGCCATTTTTTGAATTTTGAGCTTTACGTAACCAAATCATCACCAACTATGGTGTACATAGGAATGAGATGCCACTTTCTGAGGGACCATAATTGAGCCAAAAAAAATAACAAATATTGGAAATGCATGTGTGAAACATCTATTGGGAACCTTGCATTCTTAAAAATGGTTTGGCCGTAAAAATACTGAAGTAAAGCAATCTTCATTATAACAATTTTCATGACTAACCTATCTTATCAAAGCCTTTCGGTATCCACTCTTTATATAGCACATAAAGGAGCTTTTGCAAAGAATTTTAATTTTATCAACTCACCTCATTATTTTTTCTGAAGAAAATTGAAATACAACGACAAATTTTGGTGAAGAACAACAAACAGGGAAGCATTTTCTTGCTTTTTTGTGTGTCAGGAGCAACTTGAGAAACAGCAAGTCGCTTCTGGTGTGAGAATTAGCAGTCTGCAAGGACGTAGCCCAGGGGATGCCTGGATGTTTGATGTTTTACCATCCATGTGGGAGGCTTCTCTCATATCCCTGAATGGGGAGCTGGTGCTCACAGAGGGAGCTCACCCACTCTCCCTGGATTCGAAGTGCCAACCTTTCAGCAGTCCACAAGAGTTTTAATTTCAAGGAACTGTGAGATGGTATCAGTTAGGAATGCAATACGTATAGAGCACTCTCTATTATAATACAAATCTGGAATATGTTGCCCTCAGGGTCAATTGCAACATTAATATTTGGGGGATAGAGGAAGGGTGAATCTGCTCTGCTTCGTCTGTCTCTCCGTTCGCTGTTGCTTAGACCCACTAACCTTCTTCTCGGCTTGCCCTCTACTGGGACGGCTCTGGCAAGAATATCTCCAAACCTAGAACAGTGCCAAGAAAGCGTAGGGATGAATGATGTGGCATCGGCAATCCTCTGCCAAACTGCAAGTAAGCATCCCGCTCTGCTTTTTCAAGGGACTCTCTTGCCAGGAGGAGGGAGGAGGCAAGAAAGCAATGTTCCTTGGACAATGTCTGGGACATTGGGAGGAAGGGACCGAGCTCTGCTTGGACAAGATACTCACCTGAGAAGCACAAAGGTGTCCCTGTGCTTTTTAAAAAAAACAGCTTCACAGGTGGAAATTAAACAGATGTTTTTCCTATCACTTTTCCTGCAAGCATCATTCACTATTTTCATTCATTTGAAAGCTTCCCTTGCTAAATTTCTGGATGTCATGTGCAGAAACAGGGCTATGAAATAAGCAGGGTGATTGATAAGGTGGGACCAGCAAAATACAAAGGAAGAGACCACAATATTCGGTGGTGACCAGTTTGCAATACAATCCCATACATGTTGATTCAGAAGTAAGTCCCTTTGAGTTCAACGGGTTTCAGCCTAAGGGTGCATCTATTCTGTATAATTAATGCCATTTGACAGCACTTTCTCTGGATGGCCATCTGTCAGGAGTGCTTTGGTTGTACTTTCCTGAATGGCAGGATGGAATTGGACTGGATGGGCCTTGTGGTCTTTTCCAGCTCTATGATTCTACTTTAGCTGCCTTGGCTCAGTGCTATGAAATCCTGGGAATTGTAGTTTTACATGGTCTATGGTCTTGCTTCATCTAACTACAAATCCTGGGATTCCATAGCATCGACCCATGGCAGATAAAATGCTGCAAATCTACATTGTAGATGCTCCCTTTGGATTCCAAATACTGTCATAAAATTGTGTGTGTTCAAAACACTTTTTTCTGCTCTAGGCAAATATTGGCTGATGGCTGTCATTCTGTTGATGATGACATAGGCATTGTAAACTCCTCATTGAAGCTGCTGGACAATTTTCACTGATGCTGAATTCTCTATTCAGTTGAAGGTAGCAAAAGCAGAGTTTTACATGTGTCACCAAGGCTCATTGCTTATCCATATCTGCATTTTTTTTCTGCACATTTGCAATTAGACATTCTGCATTTGTCTGCACATTCAGATGTGAAATGCTGCAGTTCACTCATGCAAAATGGTCAGGGCAATCCCTGGATATAGAGTCACATTCTGTCTTCTTAAAGGACAATCTCACCTGCTCATTCTGCTGTTCTCCCGCATAGTATCATAGAGTTGAAAGAGACCCTAAGAGCCATCCAGTCCTACCTAATTCTGCCATGCTAGAATACATAATCAAAGCACTTCTGACAGATTACCATCCAGCCTCACTTGAAAATCCAATGAAGGAGATTCTACCCTACTCTAAGGCACATCTTATCTCTTATACATGTACAGAAGGAGTTATATTTCCTTCATGAAGTTTTTTAAAAATTATAGACCCTTTTGCCTGTGCTATACAAATGAACAGAAGAGAAACCAGAGAACATGTAACTGGAAAAAGCATGGAAGGGACCAGGGAATTGCATGTTATTTGTTATATATGAGTAGTTGCTTATAATTAATTATTTCCCACATTACAATTAAGGTATAATGTATAATAACACAGCATAATTAAGTAGGGTATAATTATACTTGATTAAACTGTAACTACAATAAATGAAAGATAATGTGATTTTGCTTTTGCTATGTGCCTTTAATTTTAACTCTGCTATTATAGATACAGGGGTCTGTCCTCACTGCATAAGGAATATTGTGTGGTTTAATAATAATAATAATAATAATAATAATAATAATAATAATAAGCATATCGAGAAAGCCTGCATTATGGGAACAGTTTTTGTGGACCTTACGGCATCCTATGACACAGTGCAACACATAAAAATTCTGCAAAAAGTTTACCATATTACCAGGGACATTGATTTTACAAAACAGTCCAGACCCTCCTGGAAAACAGCAGCTTCCATGTGGAGTTTCAGGGCAAGAAAAGTAGATAGAGGAGGAAAAAAAATGGTTTACCCCAAGGTAGCGTTCTTGCACCAACCTTGTTTAACATCTTTACCAACGATCAGCCACAACCATCACTCACAAAGAGCTTTATATATGCTCATGACCTTGGCCTAACAAAACAAGCAAAAGGTTTTGAAACAGTTGAAAACCAACCCACTAATGCCTTGAAGATCTCTCCAGCTACTACAAAGATAATCACCTGATGCCTAACCCTGCCAAGACACAAGTATGTGCTTTCCACCTTCGTAACCGTAAAGCCAACAGGAAACTGAAAGTTACTTGGGAAGGCCAAGAGCTCGAACACTATTTCCATCCTAAATATCTTGGTGTCACCTTAGATCGAACACTAACATATAGGAAACACTGGATGAACACCAAGCACAAAGTTGCTGCACGCAATAACATCTTGCAGAACCTTACTGGCAGTGCATGGGGTGCAGACCCACAAGTAATAAGAACATCAGCCCTGGCCTTGTCTTTCTCAACTGCTGAGTACGCCTATCCTGTCTGGCACAAGTCTGCCCATGTGAAGCAGGTGAATATAGCACTGAACGAAACATGCAGAATAATCACAAGATGACTTAAACCTACACCTGTTAATAAACTCTACTAGTTAGCTGGTATTGCCGCCCCAATGTGCTACAAAGAGACATACAATTCTAATGCAGGAGTTGAGAAGTGAGATGGGATTTGAGGCAATGTTCACCTTTGTTCTAAAAGGACAGTCTCCTAGGTTGGTGTCCCCATGTTGTCTATGCTTTTCATATGATTTCCTTATGTTGTCTAAGAAAAAAAAAGCTCCAAGAGTGACATTTTGCCTTTTGAACAGGTTGCATATTCCCCCTGCAGTGTGGACTATTAACCTTTTTTGAAATCTAGAAATTGGCATCTGGTAGCTTCCAGGAGGGTGCCATGTTTGACAGTCTGTTGTAGTCCTTGAAGAGCCTTAGGGCCTTGTTAGTATAGAGCAGGAAGTCAATCATTAATTCATAATGAGATTCTTTGTGGTATATGTGCATTTTGATAATCAGTTGAAAACATTTTATTTGAACATCTCAGAAAAGTGAAGAGGCAAAATAGCCTTGATTTGTAACTCATTCCCACTAAAGTTGTGTGTGTGTGTCTGTGTGTGTAAGTTGTGCACCACCTAACCAAAATTTTGAAAACTGAAATATTTCAAATATTATCCACAAGGGTAGCTGAGATAGTGACCTCTTTGCTTTCTGATGACTCAGTATTTACAAACTTTGTTTCATGTGCACAATGATTTAAAATATTGTCTAAAATTCAGGCTATATGACTCTATAGTTTAGATTTGGGTTCCATCTCCAAGATATTTAATTATGTACACTTATTATGAAAAATGTGGGAAAAGGGTGAAATCAAAAAAAATCCTGGTCCCAAAGATTTCAAATATGAGATGCTCAACCTCTGTGTGTGTGTGTGTGTGTGTGTGTGTGTGTGCATATTCAGGATTGGGCTGTAAATTGTTGAAGGAATCGAGCAGAGTTTACATCAAGTCAAAATGAACGTGAATTTCACCCAACCCAATGTAATTGATTTTTTTCTCCCTCCACTGAGATCAAGAGCCAAGTTGTTGCTAGCTTTCACTGCACAGGATCAGGCCGCCCCCAAATGGGAAAAGATATATACACACAAGACACAGGGCATATGCTGCATAGAATTGCTTTCTGTGGCTATGACAAACGGATTCCTTTCAAGTGACCTTATTATACAAAGACAGGCAGCTCCTAACAATGCATCGCCCTCCCTCTCCTCTGCATAGACCCTGCATTGCAGTGCCCGCAACGGGACATATCACCATTGCAATTGTTTCTGGATTCTGCCCTCACCTTCTGACCCTAGAGGTGGGTGCATTGCTGGCTTTATTGTATGTGCCAATGCTGACAATTTTGCAAAAAGTGCGCCATGAAAAAAGAAAAGAGGAACAGTACCAACACAAGTTGCTTGGTTAACCGACTGACTCAGTTTTAAGGCTCTTGCTCCAGCCTGCATCAATAGGTCAATGTGCAAGGATTTGTGTAGGTTATGATTCAATATAGACACATGCCAAGAAAGTGAAATATGGCTGTGGTTATTAGACAAGATCCTGCATCACCAAACATAGCTACAAAAACAAAGCTCTGTTGTTTGTATTTCTGTTGATAGAATCCCCCTAAAACCTACCTTGTAAACCAAACAAATTCCTAACCAAAGGGAATTCAGTATCACTGAAGATCACGGTGCTGAGATATGATACCTGCAGAGTATGTTGAGACAAAGCATCCGGAGGGTCTCTTTGGGTTTTCTGCAATTGCTTCTTTCAGTGCAGCTATGATCAGAAGAGTCATCATTTCCCAATGTGCTAATCTGTAGCACCTTGGAAACTCTTTAGTTGGGATCTTGCCTGGTTTTAAAGATAGGTTTGTGGCGTCATATTCCATAATTAACAACCATAGGTCATGGGACCTGAAGTCCAACTTACAGGCTTATGAATACTGGGTAGAATGCCAGCCTTCACTATTATTAGCTTTGGTCAAGATCTGATGTGTGCTGTTTGGACTACTGTAATGCAATCACAACCTTTTTGGTTCATACTACATCCTCTGCACACAGTCTTCTTTCAGAGTGATGAGCTCCCATTTATAAGTCCCTGCAGAATTTCCTACCATTCTGAGATCATGAAGCTTGAGTAATTCATCTTATGCCATTTCATCTCTGAAAGAGTCTTCTTTATCCTCCCTGGTAAAAGGAGAGGTTGGTCGTATTAAAAAATATTGTTCCTTCTAAACCTTTACGGCTGAAAGTGGACTCAAATCATTAGGAGTTACTTTATCTGCAGTTCCATCCAGAGCAAAGGATGATTCCCACCATTCCCCTCCCCACTAAAGGCCAGTCCCATTCTCCCACTGGCAAGAGGATGATATTTAATCACTACTTGGCTTATTAGAGGGTTTAACAAGCTGTATTAAACTTCATAAGTCCATGCTTGCTTGCAGATTCAGACTGATGACTCTCGTCTCCCTCTGATTATGGGATCCCATTTGTTTTCCTTTCTTCTGCAAGGTACTCACACATGCCAGCATGATTTTCTATGATAATATACAGCCAATTCACCGAGAGGTAATTAGGTTTTAAAAGCCTTGATTGCGGAAGACATGGCTGCCATTCCAGCTTTATGACGGCACTGCGCCACCATCACTTTTCTTATGGCTGTTGGTTTTGCAAGTATATCATAAGGTCTGTCAATAGGAAAAACACAGCTGACATTGGTTCAGACTGTTAATCCTCAGTCTATACTTCTCATTGCATGGATGGAACATCAGCTACCACTGAAATAAATTGAAATGGAAGGAAAATGTCTTCCTTATGTTTCCAAAATTTGAATCCAAATGTATCTGTGTTGAGGGGGGTATTTTTAATGTGTGTGTGTGTGTGTGTGTAATATCAGTCCATTCATTTGGACTTCTCAGCCTGGACATTTAAAAAGCCAGATAGCAATTGACTGAATGCTATTGTTACGGCCCACTTTTCTTCTTTTGCTCTTACTTTGACTTGAAATTGGTTGTACATTTCCAGGTCTTTCAAAATGACTTGTTGAATGGATTGCTTAATGTGGAAATCCAGCTAACGTTATTGGGGCGATATATTGTTAATTGACCTATTGGTGTGTTTTATGCTCATTTAAATTTTTGATATGCTTTGAATGAACTGCTAATTGTTGAACTGTCAATGTTAGATGGAGTACATCATAAGCTTTATTATGTATTATGCATAATGGGCTACAGTTACCTTTAAATTGTCATGCCATTTTCTGTTAAATGCTTTGAGCAATATTAAATGGATTTGAGGGAAAAATTGGGATATACCTAATAGTCTTATGTTGGACATGCTAAAAGGTAGGAGGAAAATTCTGAACCGGCCCTGGCATGCAGGTACAACATGGTGGAAGTCTCTAGTATATTGCCTTCAGTTTTCCTCCAAAGAATTAATACATTTAAATCTTTAGGGTCTGAAGGTCACCTCATGGCACATATGAATGCTAATTTGAAATATGGTGTTTCTTGGGACAATGAATCCACTCCAGGATTTGGCCCAGACTTTAAAGGAATATCCAGGCATCTGAACCTATTAGAGAAATACAGTTTGGCCCCTTGGATTGCAGCTTTAAAGTTCTGTTCCACCACCCAACTAATGTGAAAGTCACCAGCTGCCACTGTCTTTATAAATAATGACAATTGTACTTTTAAGCAAATTTAAACAAAGCAACAATTGTGCATTAAAGGAAATAAATTATCCAATTACACCGTCTTGCCAAGAAAAACCCAGGGGCATTTTTAAAAACTGCTCCAATGTAAGCCATGATGTTTCAGTTGATAGCCAATCGAAGCTGAGCAGAATTAGTTATTGCCATAAGGCAGGAGAATTTGTTTTTCCTAAACCCCAGGCATGAACAGGTTTGATCCATTGGAAAAAAGTATGGATAAGTGTGCTTTTGGAACACTGAAACTTTTCTCCATATGTATGATTGGCTGTACCTCCTTCCATCTTATTTTTCTTTTCACCTATTTTGCTTGCCCACAGAATCTGCAGGTTTAGGAAATTGTTTTAAGGAGGGTTCAATAGCACACTCATCCTTAAACATAGTGATCAAAGCATTGATGAGCAGTTGCTTGGGCCTCCATTGCTCTGAAAGGGGCCAGGATGGATACGTCCTTTTCCTATGTTTCTCTTACTCAGTGGTTCTCAATCTGTGGGTTCTCACATGTTTTGTCCTTCAACTCCCAGAAATCCTAACAGCTGGTAAACTGGCTGGGATTTCTGGGAGTTGTAGCCCAAAACACCTGGGGACCCACAGTTGAGAACCACTGCCTTACATGATCAAAGAAACACCTGTCAAGTCCCTGGAGCCAGACTCAGAACAATGGTATCACCGACTGAGGCCTCAGAGGATGGTGTAATAGTTCTGCATCTGACTATGAGGCATAACCAGATATTTCTCACATCCACCCCCTCCAACCCCCATAGAATGGAATGGAATATCAATTTCCATTACAACCAAATCAAGACATCCACACATATACACCTCTATATGATATCAGAATATGAGGGGTACAAAATTAGAACATCTGCCCTTCTGTAAAAAATAAAAAAAAACAGAGAAGAACAAAATCAACTCATTTGAAATGTGTTGCTGGGGGATAGTTATACAAATACCCATGGTCTTCCAAAAAGACAAATCCATGGATCCTAGAACAAATCAAGTCTGAATTCTCTCTGAATAACTGAGAGTGTTATACTTTGGGCACACCATGAGCAGACGTGCGTTTTAGAAAAAAAACCATAATTCTTAGTAAGAAATTTGATAGAAAAAAAAGCTGCATTACAGGTGGGAAGCGAACATGGCAAATTGGTTTGAGTGTTGGACCACAACTCTGGAAATCCACTCAGCCATGAAAACCTGCTGGGTGACCCTGGGCAAGTCATACACTTTTGGCCCTTTAAAGCCCTGTGATAGGTTCAAAGTAAGGTTGCTATAAGGCGGAAATGATTTGAAAGCATACAACAAGAAAGACTCAGCCAAGGAAGCCTACAAGACTTGAACAAACCTGTTGAGAACAGGGTGACTTGGAGGTCTTTCACTCATAGGGTTGCCATACTTTGAAGTTGACTTGAGTAAACAACAAACAAAAACAGAACAAAACTGGCATTTATGGCAGACCTGTATAGTAAAAGTGCAACACTTCAAATGAACTGAACACCAAGTTTCAGGGTGACTCATTATTTATGGAAATCCCAGTTTTCCTGCACCCGTTGTTTTAATGAAGGGGGTTTCTGACTTCTTTGTAATTTGTAGTGATTCAAGGGACTCCCTTGGGCTCTATTATTCTAAGAAGACATGTACTGGCATTTTTGCCCTAAGTGCTGCATCTGTCTTTTATCTGCTGATGGGCTCCAGAGAATCCCTGCCAGGGCTCCTAATTAAACACCACTAAAGAACGAAGACAGAAGAGGCTGGGTAGGTTCAGCCTTCATGCCAAGCAATTGGGACATGGTCTTTTCACCTGTTTCACTGAATTTGCAGAAGCACACCTCTCCCTCCCATGACACATCAGACATGGGATTATTGATTTATTTGATATGACATTGTCCGATTATGCTTTAGCCCAAAAGCAAACTACAAACTAGCAAAAATTGTTTTAGAAAGTATTATTATTGATATTCATTTGTATATTAGAAAAAATAATATAAAAACAATAACATGCGAAATTGAAATAATAAATAGCATTTGAGTGTTCTTACATAGCCTTCAGGTCAACTCCATCATGTCACAATCCTATGATAGGGTTTCCTTGGCAAGATCCATTCAGAGCATGCACAGTGCTTTGTCCTAATCATGTGCAATCTGATAGAGCAACATTATCTTCCTCAGTTTGGAGCACTCAATATTCTTGTAAGTCCCTCCATGCAAATTTATGAAAGCAATGCTTCTCAGGCTATCTGATATGGGGAAAATTATGAATATTTTTCCCCAATATATTGGAAATCATCCTGGACTACTCAAGTCTAAATGTAGTTAGATAGATGATAGAATTAGATTGAGGGAATCCTTTCCCTGTTTCCAAAGCATGCCTAGATAGGCTCTACTGTGTTTCACTCTATCCTGTTTATGTCATATCCCTTACTTTGAAGTTAGTAGAAATGTGAATCTCCAGGGACACTAACTTCTCATTGGTCAGAATGTCTTTTATGGCCCCAATAAACTGGACCATGAGGTTGGAACCATTTTGGTTCTCTCGTCTCCCTTTGTTCTTCTAGCTAATAAGCAGCATCTTGCTGTCTCTCCTGGCAAGATGTAACTATTTAGATGTTTGTTATTTTTCCTTTCTTATTTTTCCTTAGAAACCAATCTAGAGTAGACTAGACAGCTCCCAAGCCTTTCTATCTACAATGGAATTCTTTTTACCTGAATATATGTTTTTTGAACTTTTACTGAGACTCTGCACCCCATTGCCATCCTAAGTTGAAAGGCTTCTCTTGCTCGCCCGCGTGTAAGTAACTGTTGCATTTGAAAGCTTTTGCTTTTGCTACTCTGCTGCATTTTGGTGGAATCTTCCCCAGAGAGGGTTAAATTGAGCCTAACCACTCAGAGATTACCACAACACAATATACCAGGTACTGGCACCATATTGTTTCGTTCTTTCCCAGAAACATGCCAGCCACTAGTAATTAATGGGTCAAAGTCTACCATTGTGTTACTATCGCAATAAAAATATCTGTCCAATTCTTAAATTATTCCTGTGATTCCCCAATATTTGTTGGATTATCTTCATATATGATAAATAATGTGTGTCAGACCAATAAGCCTGGGATGGTAATCTATATTGCCGCACAGTGTCTAGGCCCAGCTGCTGAGGAAGGGCTCTCTTTCCATTCAACCGCTATTGCTATAGCCTCAAAGACACAGAAGAAGAGGCAGACACCGCTCCATCATGCCTAGGTCCAGAAGCTTGCCCAGACTGTCTCTACTTTGGCTTTGGAGAAAGAGAAGAAGCAGTTACAATGTCAACATGCTTGCATCCAGAAACAGATTAAAGGCTGTGGACTTAGAGGAAGATCCAGAAGCAGATGAAAGTTCATCCATTCCATCTGTCAGTGCTCTGGCATCATAGGGAAAGGAGAGGCAGACACATTTCCAATATACCTAGGCCCAGCAGCTAAGGCCCTTCTCCATCCTAACTGACATTGCTGTGGCTTCAGAATGAAAAAGAGGCAGGCACAGTTTCGTCATGCCTTGACCCAGAAGCAGATGAAAGGCTCTCCCCCTTTTCCAACTGGCAACGCCCCTGTTTTGCAAGGAGAGAAGGGCAACCAGCACCTATTAAACTTAATTTCCTCTGTCACTGCCCTTTCCTTTGCTTTCCTTTTGATAAGACACTAGAAATAATACCAGATTTGGTGCCAGTCTAACCTCTGAGCAGTAAGACTTTCTTATGTCATCCCATAATATATTATTCCCCACAAATGGGACAGAATAAAGTCCCTTCAACATATAACGATACTTGGTAGATATATAGGGAGAGACACTTCCTTAAGTTTTGAGATAGCAACATTTAAGATTTCAAGCACCTTGAATTCAAAGTGGAAATGCACTGACAGCCAGTATAACTCCTTTAAAGCTGCAAATACCTGGAACCACATTGCCTATCTTAGGTCTCCCTGCAAACCTGAGATTCAAATATCAGATCCTATTTTCCCCTTTCGACTCTGGTTACATTTTAAAAGAACGTTGCGTTGATGCTGAATTACAAAGCAATTCCCTTGGAAGTACACACAGCTTAAGCATTATTAACACTGAGCAGGCATACTATGATTTATGGTATCACTGTCATTTTGCATCTCATTTGCTGCCTTTCCAAGATCACTTTGCTCTGATTCTTAAGGTACTGTGGAAATTACCATCTGAATTGTGTTCCCTAAATCAATGCAGTTTTTTTCCCTCTCCCATGCCTGGCAATAAAGCTTTCTAACACTTTTCTGTGGGTTGATCTGCATTAATACTTCATTGCAACACTCTTTTACTTTGAGAACCCAAAACACAGACATGAGGATAAGCAATGGGGCAGAGTTTGGGAGTCATTGGCCAATATAGACCATGTTATTACTTGCAACAAGTTTCTTTCCTTGCTAAAATGATGTAGTAATGTTAGGCTTTGAAAGTAAAAGAATGAATAGATATGATATCGCATTATTGGTGCAATGCGGGTGTAAGCAAAATGTGAAATACAAGGCAGTCATTTTGGAGGAGCGGACGTCTTCCCCTCTAGAAATTTCTAGTTGCCTGTCAGAAGTTACAACTGGCCTTTCCAAGCCATGTATAAGATGTAGGGCTGATTTGTTTTAGGACCACATGCCATTTTCAAAATTAGATGTAACCAGCCAGTTCCAGTTTTGAAAGGCCTAAAATAGGTCTGGCAGCCCTCAAAACATCCCAAAATCACAATTTATGCCTCTCCAATACATCAGAAATGTCTGCCTTCAATACAATTCTGATGCATTAAGGAACAAATGGTGAAACAATGGTGAAACTATCACAGTGTTTCCTTGCCAGATTTCTTCAGAGGAAGTTTGTTGTTACCGTCTTTTGAGGCTGAGAAAGTGTGACTTGTTCAATGATTCCTAGTGGGTTTCCATTTTTGAGAGGGGATTCAAACCCTGGTCTCCAGAGTTGTAGTTGTTGTAGTTGTTGTTATTCTAAGTTGTTAGTTGTGAGTTTTGAGCCATATATGTTTGAGAACATGGCCATACAGCCCAAAAAATCACAACTACCCAGTGATTCTGCCCATGAAAGCTTTCAACAACATTCTAAGGCCAAATTTACACTGTCATATTATGTCTTTGAAAAATACTGTAACAGGTCCCAACAATACATTGTTTTGTATGTTGTCAATCACTTTTCTTCCTCTGTATGGTTTTTTAAAAAACATCTTTATCTGATGAAGAAACCAGTGAAGCTTCAAAAGCTTACATGTTGTACTTTCTACATTTTGGTTCTGCATTTTGGCTGGATTTTGTTGGATTTTGCTTCATGGCCAACACAACAAGCAAGTTCAGGCAATAATTGGGTGGAATCCCTAAAAGAAAAACACACCCAGCAAAGGTTCTTGAAAAATGAGTTGCAAAAAGCACAGTCACAAACCATCCCATGATAGAAAGAATATGAGAAACATATGAAAAAGACAATGTGACTACACAGAAAAATCAAAGGGGAAGTGAAAAGAAAAGGGAATAGAATAAAGTATGAATCACCAAGAAAGAGTACAGATTCAAGTTTGCAGAAATAGTATGCAGAAAGCTAAAGCTCAAAATAAGTAGAAATTGCCTATGCAAGCAAAGAACAGTAAAGGGGGTGTGGATACATTGATGGTGAAAGAATGACCAAGAAGACTGTGGAGCCGCTGATCAGTAAACAAACATGGTAAAATGCTGAATGTTCACAATGAAAATGTGGGCCTACTCATTGCTTATGTTACTCCAGTTTTTTTCCCAAAAGAGACACCTATGTGCTTCTATGCATCAGCAGAAACTTTGGATTGTAAATCAATACTGATAAGGAATCTGTCAGGAATCACATAGCTAATTTAAATAAGTTCAGTTCTGCAGGACTAGATTAACTGCATCCCAGAGTACTGGGAACTTGCTGAAGGAACTTGGTAGTATACTTTCTGAACCACTTGCCATCATTTTTGAGAAATCTTGGAGATCAGTTGAGGTGCCAAAGGACTGGAAAAAAGCAAACATTTTCCTTCACTTTCAAAAAGAAGATCTAGAAAATTATAGGCTGGTTACGCTGACCTCCAAACTGGAAAAAAAATACTAGAGCAGATCTTAACAGGAACCTGCCTGCAAGTATATTGATGACAATATACAGTAGAGTCTCACTTATCCAACATAAACAGGCCAGCAGAACGTTGGATAAGCGAATACGTTGGATAATAAAGAGAGATTAAGAAGAAGCCTATTAAACATCAAATTAGGTGATGATTTTACAAATTACGCACCAAAACATCATGTTATACAACAAAATTGACAGAAAAAGCAGTTCAATATGCAGTAATGCTATGTAGTAATTACTGTATTTACTAATTTAGCACCAAAATATCATGATATATTGAAAACACTGGCTACAAAAATGCGTTGGATAATCCAGAACATTGGATAAGTGAGACTCTACTGTAGTGATCAGCAGGAGACAGCATGGCTTTTTCAAGAACATATCCTGCCAAATTAATCCCTTTTTTTTTTCAGTTTAGTAGATGGTGAAAATGCCGTGGGCGTCATTTTTCTGAGATTTAGCCAAACATTTGATACAATCTACTTAATATTTGAATTTCAAACTGATGAAATGTGGAATAGATGAAAACAATGTCAGATGGATCCAAAGCTGTTTGGAAAACTGTGGTCAAAGAGTCATCATCACTGGTGAATGCTAGCAGAAATATAGTTTCCGAGGAAAGGCATTTCATTTTGAGAAGGATACAGAAAAGTCAGGGCAAGTTCTAAGAAGCCAATGAGGATGGTAAGAGATATGGAGATGAAAACATATGAGGAAAGGCTAAAGGAGTTGAGCTAATTCGGCTTGATGAGGAGGAGACTGAGGGATGAGAGGACTGAATTCTTTAAATACCTCAAGGACTATCACAGTGAGGAGAAGACAAGCTTGTTCTCTGCTGCCCCAGAGAGTAAAACCAAGTCTAAAAGTTTGAAATTACAGGAGAATACAATTCAATTAGACATTAGAAGAAACTTTTTGAAGTCAGAGTGATTCCACAATAGAACAAATTTCCTAGAGAGGTGGCAGGGTCTCCTTGTCTTGGTGTCCTCAAAAGAAGGCCAGAAAGCTTGGATGTTTTAGCTGGAGATCCTGCATTGAGCAGGAGATTGGACTGGATGGCCCATGAGTCCCCTTCCTGCTCTATAATTTTATAACTCTATGACTCTATAGCTCTTTGACTCTTCCCCTGAATATGCCTTCTTTGGTAATGCAGTGTTCCTCTTGGCTTTGAATGCAGCTTCATTTTAATTTCACTGGGAAGCTGCACATAAAATGGCATCATTCCATTATCACCCCATGATGCTCCCTTTTCATAAATGGCACATCCATGTAAATAAAATGAAGTGTTCATAATAGCTTGCTGGAATCCACCAGCGGTTCTAATGATGATTTCTGAATAATAACAATAACAATAATCTGTTCGGAATTGTTAGCGGCGAAATTGTGCAAGCGCAGCAAGGGGAAAGTGTTCCCATTCTTTAAGCAGGTAACCACATGCTCCAATCAATCCTGTTCTTTAAGCCAACTAGTGATTGTCTGCATCGCTCATAAAACACATCTCTCCGGAAATCTGCGTCCTGATGGAATAAGCCATCAATCTTCCTGCATTACTATTCATTTTCCATGAGGCATCGAGAGCAAATGTCATCCCCAGCTTTACCACGTTCACTCAAACTGTATTAAAATACATAGTCTGATGTTATATCTTTTGGAGCCTTTCTGTTCATAAATTGTTGCCACTGATTGGGACATAAAACATATTTTATAACGCCATAAAGCCCCCAGAAGATACAAGATCACTCAGGTTTGCCTTTATGGCTCAGTGTGTAAGGACTTCTGGAAGCAAAAGGCTTGTGTATTTCACACCTATAGCCAGAGGAGGAGGAGGAGGAGGAGGGCGATATGATGCTCACGGACGAAGGCATCAAGCACTCCAATAAAACATTACAGCTATATTCCTTGATGACTGAAGCAGCTTTGCCCGTCCAGATTTTGAACCTTAAATTGTCAGCTCTAAACTCATGAATTTTCCTGATAAATCACCCTTGTTTAGGGGACTGGATGATCATATCCATTGACCAAAACGTGACTATAAATGGCTCCTCACGTTGTTACAGAATGGCAGGTTAGGAATGATTTATTTTTCTTTCCCAGCAATGACTTTAGTGGTGACCTTTCAGGTTGTGTTCGTTCTGGGTCTATTTTGTCCCTAATTTCACTCTGAAGTCATGCTTTATAGAGGGTGGCAAACAGTGGTGCTTCATGAACCTGGGGGCAGGGGGGGCATCACACCCCTAAATGTTGGGGGAGATACCTCCACAAGCCATTTGTATTGATGGGATGCCCATATCTTCCAACATTTCATGGACAAAAATTGGGACTATGTAACCAAGCAACCTCAGAGTGTGATCAACATGGCAAAGGTTCTTAATGAAGAAGAACATACAAGTGTATATTGAAGTGGTGTGATGAGCCTTCAAGTCATTTACCACTTATAGGTGAACCTATCATTGGGTTTTCTTGGAGATATTTGTTCAAAGAGGGCTTTTCTTTGCCCTCCCTGAGGCTGAAAGAGTTGGATTTTGCTAAGGTAACTCGTGGTGCAGCTAAACTGCTGAGCTGCTGAACTTGCTGACCAAAAGGTCAGCAGTTCGAATCCAGGGAGCAGGGTTAGCCCCAGCTTCTGCCAACCTAGCAGTTCAAAAATACAAATGTGAGTAGATCAATAGGTACTGCTCTGGCGGGAAGGTAACAGCACTCCATGCAGTCATGATGCCCATATGACCTTGGAGGTATTAGAAATGGAGATGAGCACCAACCCCCAGAGTTGGACACGACTAGATTTAATGTCTGGGGAAAACCTTTACTTTGACCCTTACACAAAGTTTAAAACATACACAGACCTTGAGATTAATTTCCGAAAGGCTTACTAGAACTGAAAGGTCTCAACTTGCTGGTAAGAAAGCAAGAGGGAGAGAGGCATTCTAATTTCCTTAGAGAGGGTCTTCTGAAGTGTTGAAGCAGCCACAGAAAAGGCTCTCTCCTGCCTTCCCACCAAAGCAAAGAGATAAAAGGATCCCAAAGCTCAAACAAGCTCATACAAGAAGATATGATACTTCAGCTAGCCTGAACCCAAGCTTTATTGGTCATAACCAGCACTTTGAATTGTGCCCAGAAGCAGACCAGCAGCAGATGGAGCTATTTTGCAATATGGGAAATTTGTTGCAGTTGCTAGTCATGGAAGGTCCTTTCTTGCATTCCTACTAAACAGATGCCGCCTCAAAGATGTTAAAGCTTGGACCGGCTCATCTGAGATGATATGGTCCTTCCTCTAACCTGAACCCAGGCTGCATTGAGTTTTATAGGTCATACATGTTATGTTTTCCAGCCACAGCTTGAAAGTCCAGCTGATTTCCATACTAAATTCCCTAGGCCTTTGCTATGCTAGTGCCACTGATGATAATGACTTTAATTTGCATTCAGTGAGGGACTTCAAAGTCTTTCAAGCAGCCGTTCCACTTTCATTTAGCTTTAACGATTAGACACTTAGAATAATAGGTAACTGGAAGCAAGCGACTTGTGCTTTATTTAGCATGGCGATTCCATGTTTTTTTAAGCCCCCTTTTCCTTCCACAATGGGCTCAGTTTTAAAAAGGGAAGCGAAAAATGTGTGCAAAGGTTTGGGTCCAGTAGAATCACAGGCCAGAAGCTTGTTAGGGAGTTATGTAGAACTGTAGTTATGGCGCTATGCAATGACAACGTGTTTCCACCCAATTCTCACTGACCAGGCAGTAACTGCTGCAACTGATGGGGGCCTGTTATCCTGTTGACCATGAAATCTGCTGGATGACTTTGAGTATGTCACTCTCTTTCATCCTTGGAGGAAGGCAATGGCAAACCTCTTCTGAACAAACTTTGACAAGAAAACCCTTCAATAGGGTTGCATTAGTGTTGCCACTGGTTGGAAATTACTTGGAGGAACACAACAAGAACAACAAGAATGTATCTTCAAAGGCTTTCATGGCCCCAATCACTGGGGGATTGTGTGGTTTCCAGACTGTATGGCCATATTCTAGCAGGATTTTCTCCTGATGTTTTGCCTGCATCTGTAGCTGACATCTTCAGAGGATCTGATGGTAGTCAAGTAAGTAGAGTATATATAACTGTGGAATGTCCAGGGTGGGAGGAAAACCATTGTCTGATAAACTAGTGTGAAGGGTGCAATTAGCAAGCTTGGAAGGAGCCTGGCCTTATTCACTGTCTTGATTCTAGTGTATTGAAAAACACTAGAATCAAGTCAGTAAATAAGGAGCGCCACCCAGACATAGGAAGTCTCCATACAAGAAGCAGTCAAGGGCTTATTCAGACAAATGATGCCTCCAGATTACAAACAATTCAAAGGGATCCTCTGAAGATGCCAGCTACAGATGAAGGTGAAACATCAGGAGAAAATGCTGCTAGAACATTGCCTTACAGCTTGGAAGCACACAATTTATTATTTACTTATTATTATTTATTTACAGTATTTATATTCCTCCCTTCTCACCCCAAAGGGGACTCACATTATATACATATACGACAAACATTCAATGCTCATATACACATAGAACTGAGAGACAGACAGACGCAGAGGCAATTTAACCTTCTCCTGAGGGGATGTTCGATTCTGGCCAGAAGGGGGAGCAGCTGCTTCATCATCCACTCTGACGGCACTTCCTCATTCCAATGTCATAAATTAGTTAAATTTGCCTCCCCACTTTACAAGTGGTACCTTATTTCCTACTTGATAGATGCAACTATCTATCGGGTTGCTAGGTCAGCAACAAGCAGGGGCTATTTTTTATTTTTAATTGATGGGTGCTCACCCCACCACGGGCTGCGCCACAGCCCAGCCCTCCAAGAACATATCTCCTAAACTAGGGACTAGATAGAAATTGTGACTATGAAACTGTTATGAGTGCATAACTCCAGGTGACATATTCTTAACCACCCAACAGGATTTTCATCCTTGTGTTAACAGAATTCAACTTGGAGGATAAGTTATCAAAACAATCTGGTCTCAGAGGAGAATTTTTGTAAGTTTTTCATACAGAAATTGGGAGGAAACTCAGTTGTTTCCAAACTAAAAAAACAAAAACAAAACAGGTAAACCTCACTTTGTCACCTCACCCATAAAAACTGGAGACTCATGGCCAGGCCCTGAGATCTGGCAGCCCTAGTAACTCATTGTCACTCCCTTAACTATATCGTTGTCACTCCCTTAACTGAGTTTATGTAGAAGGAAGCCCTGCTGAATTCAGTGAGAGTTCCTGTTAAGTAGGTTTAGAAATCCAGTCTTGGCCTGGATAATAACTCTTGACATGTTTTAAACCCAAAGGATGTTTGGTATGCCTATCTTCTTCTGGTGTGCACTCCATGGCTAATCCAATGGGTCTTTTCATGGTTTCCTTTTGGAGGAGAGCAGCTTTAGTACTATTTCAACCCACGCAATCACCTATACGGACCTCATCAAAGGCCGGTATAGTTTATATTGCAGATGGTTGCTGACATGCAGTAATCCACCTGATCAGGCAGCCTGTTAAAGGTCAGCATCCCACTTCACTTCTGTTATTAGCTTTGATGTCTAAAAGATGCTGATTCATTTGCTCCCTCTTTGCTCTTTCTCTCTCAAAAATGTGGGGAAATACACTATTTTTCTACAAGGCTCTCTGTCAACCTAATTGGTAGTCTTGTGGGATCTTCTTCTACTCAAAGAGGGGAAAGCTATAAATCAGATGTACCAAACTGATCTTTCCCTATAAAGGGGGGGAAATCCAAGGGATAAAGAAGAGAATAAACACTATTTTTTCCTTTCAGAACACTGAAAGAAAACTGAAAGAAAAATATGCATGGATTTGACTTTCTACAAATTTGAGATAGGATTGTTTTTTAAATTAACTACCAATTTCTATATGCTACTTAAAAAGAGATAAAGTTGGTGAGAACACAGTGCCTTGTTCCTTCCGTGACAATGTAGTGAAATATAATATTGCTTAGAATAGAACCAGCATAGCATTGGGCTACGACTCTGGAAAGCATCATTATACAACCCTTATGCAACACTGTAATCTTGCATAACATATGTTGATGAGTGGGTTCTTCTGTGCAATATGCAACTGCAGTGCACATGTGTAATGTGCGATGGAAATACTCAACTGCTATGTACAACCACACTACTGAATGTACAAGCTAGTTTCCACTGCTACTAGTGGGATGTATCAATGCCAGCAGTGGCACAGAAGGCCTACATGGGACCCCAGGGCTTTTCTCTGACCACCCTGATATAAATAAATACCATCAAAACATTCTTTTATCATCACCTATCTCGGGTGCAACAAGGATGTTTGGTATGCAACAATTGGTTTCCAAACTTGATGCTCTAGGTTTTTTGGACTTGAGCTTCCTGAAGTCCAAGACAGTTTGGCCAAGATTCGGAAATTCTGGAAGCTGAAGTCCAAACTCCTGGAAAACCAAAGTTCGGGAACCATCGCTTTAGACTCTTTGAAAGTGGTAATGGGGGAATTGACCCTCTAGGATTTTGGACCTCTTCCATGGTGCCACTGAACTACAGCCCCTTCCAACCAGTAATTTACAAGTATAGTTTAAAGCCACGTAATTGCATACCCTACAGTTTGTTGTAAACAGTCCAGATTAATCTTCTATCATCCCATATTTTAGATGCTTTTAGAATTTCCTCATTCTTCTCTCTTTCTTCAACAACCCCCTCCTCCACCTTGTTCTCAGATTACTCCATTTGCAGATCACTTAAGTTTAATATAGTTTGCACTAAATTAACTCAACAGTGGCGAGAGATCATCAGCTTGTCCTTCCCAGTAGGCTCAGACAAAAGCAAAGTGCTGTAGCATCTTCCAGTTTCTGCATTTTTCCATTTTTTACACTCAGGATTTTTCTTGGTTATTTGTGTTCTGTTTTTCATGTGTGAAATTAAATAGAATTAAACTCTAAATAAGGAGCAAAAAGGGAAATATTGGTCATGTTCAAGTTTTTCATAATGCTATTAGGCCCTCTGAACGTGACATAACTTCACATTGCAGCACATCTTAATCTGGCCCTGTTCATAGTGTGTTTCAGCAGTATGATTGCCATTCAGATTGAGTCTCTCAAGGCTTTCCTTCCAAAGATGTGTACACCTCCGGCCTATTAAACAGCCAGGATTTTCCTTTATGAGAGCATTCTGTTTGATCCTTTGATGGCAGCAATATCGTAGCTTTGCCTGCAGATGGCACTCAAGAATGCCTGCAAGTGAGAGCAGAGTCACTTGCTTTTCCGCCAACATGGAGCTTTCTGGAGAGCCATAAAGTGAAAGTTCATATCGCTCATCAAATATGCATGCAGCCATATATTTATACTACCAGAATCACCGAGCTTGCTGGAGCGAAAGCAGCAGAGGTCACTGTGGATCTTGCAAACAGCAAAGCCAAGGATGCAACTTAAAAGAAGGGCGGCAGGGGGACTTCTATGGAATCTGTGAATGCCCTATAAAGCATGAGGGAAGGCCAGATTTTGAGACTGCACTGGAAAGAACCATATTTTAATCCTTTCTCGCCATAGATGCTTTTCTCTGTCAAATTGTTGCTTCATCCTTAAAGTTGTTTTTACTTCCTAGTGAAAATACTTGCGATCTCTAAGTCCCCACAGTATCAAAATCTGTGTGAAAAAGTTACTGTTGGACTGAATATTACACAGAAATAGATATGAATGCCCTTCCCCTCCCATCATGCATTTTAAACCCTCTGCCCTTTATAAGAAAATAGGAATCTGATTGGATTGTTCTACAAACATAGCGGTCAAACCTATTGATTCATTCTAGTTGGAATATATCTGCTGAATGGTGATCCAATGCATACACAAGCCTCATTAATTCAATGGATTTGCTCTGGTTGGGACTAACAGTAGGATGTCCTATCCCTGATAGCTAACCCTATCCCTGATAGGCTAGCTTTCTGAGTAAAGGCTATTCTTTTTTAACAATCCAATTAAATCACATCTTTAAAATTGCAACTGATTTTTTTCGTGTCAAGAGCGACTTGAGAAACTACAAGTCACTTCTGGTGTGAGAGAATTAACCGTCTGCAAGGACGGTGCCCAGGGGACACCCGGATGTTTTTTGATGTTTTTACCATCCTTGTGGGAGGCTTCTCTCATGTCCCCGCATGGAGCTGGAGCTGATAGAGGGAGCTCATCCGCGCTCTCCCCGGGTGGGATTCGAACTGGCAACCTTCAGGTCAGCAACCCAACCTTCAAGTTACAAGGGTTTAATCCACTATGCCACCGGGGGCTCCATTGCAACTGTCAGGACCCAGGCTACAGAACACCAATAACCATGCGCAGAGGCCAGATTCTATCTAATATCTTTATATTAGGAATATATAAAGTCAATAAAAACAAGTGAAGAATAAAGTTCAGAAGTAGACCTTTCAGGAAAGGTCAAATATAGTCCAGGAAAATAATGTCCAATATGAGATATTAGAGTCCAAAGTTATAATCCATTAACCGAAACACACACTTTGCCAAGCAATAGTGTGGGGAGATGACAAGGTCTTTTAGTCCATTGAAGCTTGACAACAGGGCTGGAAAACAAACTAGATTCTTGGCGAAACAAGACTTGATACAAGGCAACAAGAAACAAGAACAAGGTCCGTGGCGAGGTCCGCGGTCAGGTCAAACGTGAATTCTGCCCAAGGCTTGTTTGGCTGGATTCTTGAGGACAAACATCAACATCCTGCAGGTGAGGAGACTGAGGAGGCTCCGGCTCTGGCTGAACTGGCAAAAATCCCATGTTTTCCTCTTCGTCTGTCACAATAGTACTAGGAACAGGACTACAAGGCCCATGAGTCATCACAGCAACTGATGAATTCTGGTATCAGGGAATAACTTTTACTCTGAACTTGAAAGGTGCGAGGCTACTTGGAGGATAAGATTCAGAACCTTGGACAGCTCTTTTAAAATCCAGAGGAAACCCTGGCGTGGATTCACCACCTCATTGCCATGGAGCTATCACCTGTTAAGTGCCCATGACACACCCACCTGTATATTGATGACAAAATGTGATGTGCCCATGTGATGTCTCATGGGCCTTGTAGTCCCGTTCCTAGTACTATTGTGGCAGATGAGGAGGAAAACATGGGATTTCCACCGGTTCAGCTTGAATCGGAGCCTCTCCACCTGGAGGATGTTTGTCCTCAGGAAGTTAACCAAACAAGCCTTGGGCAGAATTCTCCCCCGTTTTCCCGAAAGGACAATTATAATAGAGATAGAGGAGTCAGGGAGGCTAATCGCCGGAGTCTCAGAATCGCTGCCAGACAATTAGCTGATTAGGTCTGCTTCCCTTGGGAAATTCTAAGGAGTTGTGCATCTGGACAGAGTTGGGTTTCGCTTCTTGTTCTCCAGGGAAAGTGTTCTGTTGGCGGGAAAACAAGACCCTATATAGGAGTTTTGCCGCAAGGGGAACCTTGCGGAGTCAATTGTTCAGCTTGAGGAGAGAAATCGTGTGTAGACTTCGTACCCCAGTTCCCTGTTTCCCGGATCAAGTTTTCAGCCTTGCCTTGTTTCACGGATCAAGTTTCCAGCCTTGCCTTGTTTCACGGACTTCTCTGGACTCAGTTCATGTTTCATGTTTGCCTCGTTTCAAGTTTTGATCTAGCCAAGATTCAAGTCTATTTTCCAGCCTTGTTGCCAAGCTACTTTGGACTTTAAAGACCCTGTCATTCCCCACACCATTGCTTGGCAAGGTGTGTGTTTCGGTCAAGTGGATTATAACTTTGGACCTTAATATCTTATATTGGACATTATTTTCCTGGACAATATTTGGCCTTTCCTGAAAGGTCTGTTTCTGAACTACATTCTTCACTTGTTTTTATTGACTTTATATAATTCCTTAATAAAGATATTAGATAGAATCTGGTCTCTGCGCATGGTTATTGGTGTTCTGCAGCCTGGGTCTTGACACCCCATCACACAATTCTGTGTGCATGCCACTGCTGATATGCCATTTTTCTGTGATTATTCAGGCCCTCACTATTGATAAGCGAAGTCCATCAACAGCTTCAAATCCCGCATCATCTACCTTGGTGCAATGTGTCCCTTCCGCTTCTGTGCTTGCATGCTGGGAGCAATGTGATATCCAGTGATGGGATTCTCATTCTCTTCCCATCCCTCCCACAAGCTATCTGTTTTCTGTTTATTTTATATTTTACAGTTATATTTGCTTTTTTATTTTTGAGGCTGAAATTGCAAAATTTCACTTAAAAATTAAAAAGAAAACGTGCAGAATGGTGGACAGGATGGAGGGGTTATGAGAGTATGCAGAAGTATGATCATAGGATCACAAATTGCCAAAGCAGCACATGTGCCTAAATGAAGACAGGTGTGATATTGAGGGTGGACATCACTATCAATTAGAGCATGACAACAGTGGAGTAGCAGACTCATACAATAAAGTCCTAAAACAGACTAAAAATAACACCCCATTAAAAGCCCTTGTTGCAAATGAACAATAAGCCAAAGATCTGTCTAAATAAAAAAAAGTATTTCCTGATGGCAAAGAGAGAGGACAAAGAGGGGCTAACTGAACCTTCCACAACAAGGAATTCCCTAACCTGGGAGCAGCCACCAAAATCTGTGGAGGTAATGAAACAAAAAGAAAGTCTTCTGCTGAAGATGGTAAAACTCAGGACAACTCATACAGAAAAAGATAGTTTTTCAGATAGTGAAGACCCAAGTCATACAGATTAACTCCATTTTTGAAGCTTCAACTGAATGTGGTTTTTCCACATCAAATACAAATGTCCAATTGCTTCTGTGGGGGAACCCAAAGAGAATTCATGTCCACATTTCTCAGCTCAGCCTGAGTTACAGAATTGTCACAAGGTTAAATTGTTGCCCTGAACACCTTGGAGAGATGCAGTCAGTTAACAGCCTGGATTAACAGTAGGAAAGTAGGATGTCTTTGGTTAAGAAGGGTTTAAATATACCATCTTCTTCACCTGAGCATCGGAAGTGGTTTGGGGCTTCTCTGCCAGAGATTTCCTTGGCTACACCCACACTGAGCCCACTAATAGATCATTTGACTGAATAAAGCATGATGAGACATCTGTACCTGGTTACTGAATTGTTCTGGGGAAAGAGGGTCATTAATGGAATATTTCCAGTGTGTTGGGGAAGAAACATTTTCAATGATTTTGCAATGCAAAAATGCCTGGAGGGCAGTGATATCATGCAATAAGGCTGGAGCAAAGTGGGAGTAATGCATCACTCTGATGGTATAATCTCATGATGTGACATCCCCCTCAAAATTAGTGCCCCATTTCTAAATCTCATCTTCAAGATGGTCTTTGCTGGAGGAGGAGGGGAAGGAGAGTGCCATATATTTCTAAGAATATGGGACATAGTGCAGTGAGAAAGTCACCGGGTGCCATTGGGTGCATAGCATTTTCACAGCCTGAATTGTGACAATAAACTGGCAAGGCAAGTTATGTCTATTTCCTTGAGTGCCCTGGTGAAACAGGGAGATATAATTGTCATGACTAGCAAAGTAAGTAATTCTATCCACTGCCCTGTCTTTCAAATATTTAAAACAAACTTTGGCAAATAAGCTCTCCTTAACAGGCTCTGGTGGGGCTGATAATTCCCTTGGAACAACAATCCAAAACATTCAAGTTTGGTTGACTCAAGGAGTCTAACATTTCAAAAGGAGATAAGCAGAAAATAAAAACCTTTGGGAGGCAACAATGGTTTCAGGAACAAAGTAAAAACCACAGGAAATGTGTAAAAGGAATTGACAGCAGGGAAGGACAACCCACTTAGAAATGTGTGCCAGCCTTCCATGATGTATTTTACTCTTTTAGTATATGCTCTGCAAACTGATACATTTTGCCCTCCACTGACTTGCTCATTCATTAATTTAACCCATTAAAACCCTCATAATCAGATCCTTCTTTGTTTTACTTTTAGTCATGGTGGCAATGAAGTTGACATTGGTGGCCACCTTCTGACATCGACTATTTTATTTTCCTAGAATATCTTTCATGATTGCATCACAATTAACAGAATGTTTGCCCACTTGTATCCACTGGGATACTAGTGGGCAAGCAAATTCAGAGTTTGGTCAAGGTGGTAAAAATGGCTAATGAGGAAGAATGCACACATTTGGAGAAGGCAGAAATATTGTCTCAGAAAGTGACTTAGACAAGTTCTAGATTTTCTGATCTCTGCCATTTTACATGATTTTAGTACTTTAATTGCTGTGGTTCTATCCTCCAGAATACTGGAACTTAGAGCTCTTGGGCAGAGTAAACCTCTGCCCTGCATTGAAGGCTTAGATTCCAATATGTTTTGGTGCACAGAAGTACAGTTTTTGTTTGTGATGTCCTATAATAAGCATAATCTGCAACATGGAAAACGCACTGGGTTTTGTTACGTGACTTCCTTATGCACAGCTGTTGCTGGAAAATGTGATCCAACCTGCACTGAGTCTTACTCAGATGATACTGTTTAGAGCTCAAAAGCAGCAACTCAACCCCACACCCCAATGTAAGCCACAATCAGCACTGGGATACTAACAACAACTGGCTGTTTTCCAGTATCAGTAATGCATGGGTCTGAAGAACAAGCCCTATGAGGAGCTGCTTAAGGAGCTGGGCATATTTAGCCTGCAGAAGAGAAGGCTGAGAGGAGACATGATAGTCAATTCATGTATAAATATGTGAGGGGAAGTCATAGGGAGGAGGGAACAAGCTTGTTTTCTGCTGCCCTGGAGACTAGGATGCAGAACAATGGCTTTAAACTACAGGAAAAGAGATTTCACCTGAACATTAAGAAGAGCTTCCTCACTGTGAGAGCTGTTCGGCAGGCTCCTTCTTTGGAGGTTTTTAAGCAAAGGCTGGATGGCCATCTGTCAGGGGTGCTTTGAATGCGATTTCCTGCTTCTTGGCAGGGGGTTGGACTGGATGACCCATGAGGTCTCTTCCAACTCTATGATTCTATGATTCTATGTCTGGATCGTATCCAGCAATCACAAATCATAGAAATATAAACTTGATGGTGACTAATATCTCTAATAGTGTCTGTGGAGTACTGAATCCACTCCAGTTTTCAAACTGATTTCTAATGAACCTTCATACCCCTTTTCTGCCAAAAAGTTAGGTTGCAGGGATAATAATCCTTCCTCACAGAAACCTTACTATTCTATCCCTAGTGATTTCCCCTTGTATTGCACTACAGTTCTCATCATTGCTGCTAATACAATTAAAGGAATTGTGCTTTCAGAGAGCAGCAAGTGAAGAAGGATATTTTATAGTAATCTACCCAATTTGTACAAATGTAGGCTAGGCAGGCACAGTTCCTGTCTGATCTTGGCAGCTAAGCAGGGTAAATTTTGATTAATATTTGGATGTTACTTAGACTAACAACTAATCCCAAGTGCTATAGGCTACATTTCAGAGGAAGGAACTGGCAAAGCCAGCTCTGAGTATTCCTTACCTAAGAAAACCCAGTGAAATTCATGGGGTCACCATAAGTCAACAGTTGTCTTGAAGGCACATACACACAAAGATGCTGTGCCTCCTGGATATCTGAAAAACATTTTCAGCTTAATATTGCAATGCATTTACTCTGAAGTAGAATTTGACCGTTAGGCTAAAATATCTACCTGGACCTTGGTCCAGCTTGACTAATGTCCAACCTGGGGGCCTTAAATATGCTAAAAGGACCAGATCCCATCTGGTCTTGGAAGCTAAGCGGGGTCGGACCTGCTTAGTATTTGGATGGGAGACTGCTAATGCATACCAGGTGCTCTAGGCTCTATTTCAGAGAAAGGAACTGGAAAAATTACCTCTGAGTATTCCTTGCCTAAGAAAACCCTATGAAATTCATGAGGTCATCAATAGGTGACTTGAAGGCACACCCCTATGTATGACAACTATGACAACGATGATAATAATGATGATGATATATTCCCCACTTTTATGCTGCCTGTTATTTTATTGTTTGTTTTATATTTCAACTTGTATACACTTTGTTTTTTCTGGGCTTAGTTCCATGTTAGCTGCCCCGAATCCCTTTGGGGAGATGGTGGCGGGATACAAAAATAAAGTATTATTTATTATTATTTATCTCTCTACAAAAGAGAATCAAAATGGCTAGGAAGTCTAAATGCCATACTTTTTATTTTGTGATGCTTTCTATTCCAAATCAGATAAGATCACTGAACCCTGTAAGGAAGCATGAAAATACAGATACATAACACAAACCAACCTTCTTTAAGAAAAAAAAGGAAGCAAGATCTCAGCTTTGGAGTGAAAGGCAGATGAGTACAGAAAGGGTGAGCACAGCCCTTTGTAAACCTCTCCATTATTGCTGTGAAACGTGGCAAGGCAAACAGCTTGGCTCAGGGATCACAAAGAGCTCAGTGAGGGCGACACAGCGGAGGCAGCGACAGGCAGCATGGTACTGCCAGTTACGGGTCCTGTTGACTCATAAGTCTTTCCATCCATAAACCTGTGGAGGCAGTTGTGAATTACAACCATGTCAGACCCAAGAGGGAGGGAGAGAAGGAAGGACACAGATCTTGGACTTTCCAAAATGGTTGCGGGCTGTGGTATCTGGCTGATGTTGCTACTCCCCAACATCCATCTCAAGTCTGTCTGATGGGCAGAATAAATCCTCCATGAAGATCAAAGCCTGGCCGAGAAAATGGCTTTCTAATTCTGCTTGAACTATGCCTGCTGACCCCATTCTGGAGAAACTCTGCTTACTCCTTTTCAGGCCACAGTGTAAACAAAAGAGAGATCCTGGGGAGCTGCTAAGACCAAAAATGATAATGATGGTGGGGATAGAGAGTGAAGGAGACTGGAAGGATGTCGGTGAAATATTTTCTATGACTGGGGAAAGTACTGGACTCCAGATATCAATAAAGGGTCAAGTCCATCTCCAATCCATTAACATGGTTTAGAGACTGCATCAAGAGACAACAGATAAAAATAGGCAGACAATCTGGATTTTTGCACTGATGAGTTTGATTTGGGAAAACTGTAGACTGTGATTAGATAACTTTTATGCCAGTCTTGGGAATGCAACCTCCAATATTTCACAGAGCAAAACTGTGGCATGGGAGCCCAAGTGTAATGGTGTGATCATGGCAGCAGATGTTATTAATAGCCTATTGTTACACACAAACTAAGAGAGACTGCAGTAGTTTGCTTTTGCCTGATTCTACTGGAATGGGTAAGATTCTGCCCCTTCTTGTCCTCCCCACCAACACCAATGAGTTTGTTTTGAACTCAGTTTGCTGCATTTGAAATAAAATGAGCACAATGGAGGGAAGAGGAGAAAGAAACTGGGACTTTTTATAAGCAGCTCAAAACATAGGATCACAATGGGTTAATCATAACTGTGCCTGCCAAATCAGGATTATCAGAAGATGTGCTTACTCTGAAGCAAATTAATTCTATTGATTGGTCCCAACTGCAATAAACCCATAGAAGTAAAGTCCACACATAGTTAAAACATATTGATTTGATGGATATACTCTAGTTGGGGATTAAGAATAGGTTAAGAGCCACCAAAATCTTCCATGTGGTATAGCTACTGGCCAGTATGAACTGCAGTCCCAAAATAATTTTTCCAAGTTTTGCATTTATGATATTTTAACAGCCCTGGCTTCCCTTTGAAACTTGGGAACTTTAATGTATGACTAAAAGGGATCATTCATGTCCCAGCCTTTCATAAAATCCCAAATCATAGATTTTGCAAGAAATTTGGTATTACTATTAAACCACTGTGTTTTGCAAGGCGAGGATGAGTAAGCAGATGTTTTGGGCTTCCACTCCTAGAAAACTGAGCAAATATGACCAAGTGTAGTGTATCATGAGAACTGGGGTTCAAATGAACTGGAGAAGCAACAATTCCCCACCACATGTAGAACATTTCTCATGACCCTAACCAAACTATCATTCCCAAGAAACTTTAAGGAAATACAAGACATAAAATGGAAATACAGTCAGCTCTCTGTATTCACGGGTTTAAATAACCACACAGTGTGAAAGTATTCCCAAAAAAATAAAATTCCAATAAGCAACTCTTGCTATTTTATATAAAAGATACCATTTTATTCTGCCATTCTTTCTAATGAAATTCGAGCATCCATGGATTTTGATATACACATGGGGTCCTGAAAGAGCTCTAATATAGATACAACTAAACAGAGTAAAATAAGGAAAGTATTCCTTTTTTAAAAAAAAAAACTCTTCAAAAGATATTTTCTGGATTACAGATCTCACTGGCCAGTAAGCATGGTGGTTGGAGGACTTTTATCCAAAGCCTGAATTCTACTGTAATCTTCAACTAGATGGTGTGATATCCTATTCTCCAGTCACTCTTCTCTTTTTTTAAGCCAAAGGTGGAATGGATCTCCTTCCAAAGACCCCTCTTGTCTAAACCAATAAGATGGTGTGATTTGTTGGAAAGCTGGCAACCCAACCGCATGCCTCAAATCTGGCACCAGGCCCAGGAATTCCCTGACACTAAAAGTTAAGCCGGTGGTGCATTAAAAGGTTAGGGCATTTGTAAACCTTGAAGTCCAAGCTAAATGCCAGCTCCAGGTATCTGTCCAATTAATAAAGCCTGAATTAAGCTGATTGTGTGCCTGACATTTTACAGATGTGAGGAAAGGGAACACCTACTTCTCAAACAGTCATAGAAAAGTGGTACCAACCTTATGACTCTTATATGCAGACACACATGTGTGCGTGCAGACACACACACACACATATGAGTTGGAGGTGAAAATAAATCACCTCTCATTGAGTCCAACTCATTCTCACTGTAAACTGCATTTCTACTACCAAAATCTAAAATAACACTTTCCCAACCTGCGTAATCCAGTAAAAAAAAACTGGAGACAAGAGTACATTGTGTTTGTTGTGACTGCTGAGTCATTGTATAAATAAAATGTGTATCCATGTTGTCCAAAATGTAGAAGTTTGCCTGGCATACCAAGCTGTGATTGATTCCAATGAAGACATACAGGATGGAGGGCAGAGTCACAGATGTCTTTATTGCTCTGATTGATCAAGAAAGGATATCCAGATCTGGCATACCTCAAGTTTACAGACATTGACATTTTATAGACATTTGGAAATAATAGACATCATTCTAGCACAAATTACAATCCACAGTCTTATTGCTGTAAAGTATGTAGTGGGCAACTTAATAAAGTCCTTCATTGGAGGTATTATTGAATCTGCCTTCTGTATCTGCACCACCCCTTTCTGCCTGTGGGAGCTTAATAACATAGAAAGTGATTGTTTAAGGACAGAAGGAGAAGATCCTTGTGGCAGGAAGAACATAATATGTTTGGTCCATCTAAAGGTCCAGTCTGTTGAAGAGATGCCCCCTGAGAGTGTGCAAAACTGAGGGAAGTGATGACATGAGCATGTAGATGATTTCCTGATTAAGTTAAGTGTCCAGTTCCATGGACACAAAGGTGCAAGACCCAAAAGACAAGGGGTGACAATCCCAAAAAACTAGGGGCTTGGTTGTCTATTCATAAGACTAATGTATTCATATTTGTTTAGCCTTCTCTTACATGGGATGACAAGCCTCCAGCTGTCAGAGCCAGCTAACACCTCCCAACAAAAGATTCCCCCAGGAAGGAAGCAGCCCGGCTTTGAAGCTACAAGACCATTAAATGCTAATCAAGGTGACTAATTGCAGCATTCATACTTGCCGCACTGAGACTATTCAATGCTATTCAACCTGGCCAACCAAGGATTCCACATGGTAGAAAGCGGCCAGGCTTGCAAGCAGCAAGACTATTGAGTGCTATTCAACCTGGCCAACCAAGATTTCCCCTAGATAGAAAACCCCCAGGCTTTGAAGCCACGAGGCTACCCAATCCCATTCAACCTGGCCTAGCAAGGATGCCCTATGTAGAAAGCAGCCAGGCTTTTAAGTTGCAAGACTATTCAATGCAATTCAAGCTCGCCAAACAAGGATTCCCCTGCAACAGAAGTAGCCAGGCTTCAAAGCGGCTCTTTGATTGAGGGTGCTACTCCAGCTTGTCAAACAAGGATTCTCCTAGGTAAAACAAAGCCAGGCATTGAAGCTGCAAGGCTCTTCAGTGCAATTCAACCAGACCAACAAAAAATTAACCTTGGTAGAAGGTGGCCAGGTTTTGAAGCAGTGACACTACTCTGTACTATTGAAGCTGACCAACCAAAGATTCCCCTAGGTAGCAAGCAGACAGGCTTTGAAGCAGTGAGGCTATTCATTGCGATTTTAGCAGCCCAAAAAAAAAAACATTCCCCTAGAATGCAAGTACCCAGCCTTCCAAGCAGCAAGCCTATTCCTTTCTATTCCAGCTCACCAAATATGGATTCCCATAAGAAGAAAACGGCCAGGCTTTGAGGATTCAAGGCTATTCACTGCTATTCCACCTGGCCAACAAGCATTCCCATAAGCCACAGCAATGTGTGGCCGGCACAGCTAGTTTATTATAAATGACAAGAAAAAGAAATTACACCTAAACATTGTTTTAGATACATATTCCTGCATTGTAGGGATTGATCTAGAAGGTCCCAGTTAGAAGCTACCTTTAGTTCTAAGTTTCTATTATTCTATGTCCCAAATTGCTTGCACTGTCATAATGAACAGTTACTAATTTGATCCTGGACAGAAAGTATCTACACTACATAGTTATAGTCTATCGATACTGTTTGAACTTCATTACATCATTCTATGAAATCCTGAAATGTGTTTAGAGCTTAGAATTCTCTATTTGGTGGAGAAATCCACTTATCCCACCAAACTATAGATTCCATGATTCCACAGACTGGAACCATGATAGTTAGTTATTTGTCAGTGCCAAATAAAGCACAAGATTTTTTTTCTTTTTTAGATTTGACTCCTGGGAATAAAGCCATGATCACAACTGTCAACTCCAATCCTCAAGTGACCATACTGAGTCCAGTCCTTGCCATCCAGTTTCCACCATGTTGATTCCACACATCAAGGAGGCTACACAATAGATAAGAGACCAGTGAACTGGAGTTGACCTTTGCTTGACCTCCTTTTTTGGCAGGTCCAATGAACACCCTTCTTCATGGCCAGTCAGATCTTTTCCCATTGGAATGGGATGCCACTCTTAACATTACTGAGTAGAACATCGCAATGGGGGTAAATACTTAGTTTTGAAAGCCTGAAAAAGTTACTTTTCTGGACTTTAGCTCCCAGAAACCCCAAGCCAGCATGGCCAGTAGCCAAGCCAGATAAGGGATACTGGAAACTGAAATTCAGAAAGAAAGAACATGCTTTGGATTTCTGTTGATCTTAGAGAAGATTCCAAGACTGGCTCAGAATGTCCTTGAAATACCTAGTAATGTGAAGAAGTGTTGAGAAATAAAATTTTTGTTTTGTAATGATGTGTTGTCCTATTAATTTTTATCTCCTGCTTTTAATGGAGTTTAAAGTGATGGCCTGGAAACCATACCTTATGAGGAGTAGCTTAGGAAACTGTGTATTCTCAGTCTGGAGAAGATCATGTTAAAAGATGACATTATTTTTGGAAGCATGCCATATTGAAAAAGAGCAAACTTGTTTTCTGCTGCTCCAAAAACTAGAACACAGTGCAATGGGTTCTAACTACAGGGAAAAAGAAATTCCACCTAAAGGTTAGAAAGAATTTCCTGATGATAAGAGCTGTTGGACAGCAGAAGATGCTGCTGCTTCAAATTGTGATAGTCTCCTTCTTTGCTCCAGTTTGCTCCAGAAATTAGAGTATGAATCAATGGATTCGAAGTGCAAGAGTTTTTACCTTAACTTTAGGGAGAGCTTTGAGGATTGTTTAACAAACTAACTAACTAACTAACTAACTAAAACACTGCCTTGGAAGGTGGCTCCTTCTTTGGAAGTTTTTTTTAACAAAGTTGGGAAGACATCTTTCAGGAGTGCTTTAGTTGTATATTCCTATACAGCAGATAGTTGGACAAGATGAACCATGTTTTCCCTTCTATGCACATCATCATAATTCTATGTGCAACAAACACCCATACACTATGCACAACCATGTGCATTCATGAACATTGGCACTGTATGTGGACACCATTTCTGGAATCCCGAACTGAATGCAATTGTTCCACATCTCTGTCCTTGCACGATGTATAGACCCTGCTGGAAAGATGCAGAGGAAGGTTTTTAATTCTCAAGCAGGTGAGTATGGGGCATGATATCCGTACAAGTACTGAAGTCCCAAGCTATCAGGGGCTTTGAATATCATATTGAATTTAGTTTAGAAATATATTCAAAGTGTATTAGGCAATAATGTGCAGGAAATGCACACAACAGTAGCCAAAATCCTATAGCAAGCATATGGAACACAACTTCACAGTTATGTGGCAGTTTTGCAGTGCTATCTTATTGTACAACCAAATGGATAACCAAATGAGCAAGTGCATGTGAGACTGTGTACAGTGGTTAACTATGCACAATAGTACCACATGTGTAGCTGTGGTTCTACAAATGTGGGCTGACTATATTCATTCTGCAGCTGACAAAACTGACCAATTACTTCCATATGAGAAGTTACTCATGGCCTCCTAAAGTGAAAATACCTCTTACGGTATGTGAATGAGAAAATCAAAAGTTATCTCTGGATGTTGCATCAATACTCTGAGGTTTATATTGTAATCTTCCAGTGGGCCTTCAATTAAGAAATGCTGGGATTTGAAACACTGGCTGCTTCTCTAATGACCGTGCAATGCTGGAAAAAACACTGTAAGGCCTTCCAAAGGAAAATATTTAACCCAGAGATGTCAGCAGCCTACAGAAATGTGAGGTCCAAGAATCCCAGAAGCCTGTCTTGTTTTTGTCTCGTCCCTTTCATCTCGCTCTCCAGGTCATGCCATCACTTACGGGCTGCAGCCCAAGCAGGCAATCTCAGAGTTAAGAACCTGGAGTTCAAAGTGAACTATAAACCTCCGTCTCTAAGATAAATCATACAAATTACTTTACAGAAATAAATAGAGCATTTGGGAAAGAGGTTATCTTGTTGCCTTTAGTTTACATCTCTAATCACTGTAAACTTTACAAATGCATCCCGTCAAGAAATATGGTTGCCTTTATTCTCACAAAAGATGAGTATTTATTGAGTGGATTCTGTTTGGAGAGGCAATCCTTTTTTATTTTCCTCTCACCAAATATTAGTGCTTCTTTGTCTGATGAAGTTTGGTTGGTGATACATTTAGGACAGACTTTTAAAATTACAAAATGCATGGCCACAGTTGAAAGAATCCACATTTACCAGTATGATTCCCAGTTTTAAAGTTCTTTAAATGTATTAAATACATTTCTAGAGGTCGGGTCTAGCAGTGGTTATTAATCACAGCATCTTAATATTCCTATAGCTTGGAAGGGTTATCTTTTGAGCTACGTCTTCCAGATTTCACCAGTCAATGTTCATTCTAGAAGAGGTGTGCTGGGACTTGTCATCAAGGTGTGTCACTTTTCCAAGATGTAGATGGAACCCATATAGTATACCTGTGAAGATAAGCTCAGGAAAGGACAACAGAAAAAGAACAGCACCTTTCTGCCCCCCTTCTGAATATCCAATAGTATTGTGTCAGAAGTAGACAACTGTATTAGATGGATAAACTTACGAATGAGGAACTTCCAGGTAGCCCTGTCATCAGTAGCTCTTCTCAAGTCTTGCAGACTCAGGGATTTGTAGTTTGGTGCAGCACCAATTCTTTTGGAAGAGAAGGCAAAGATCATATAAAAAGTGCAACACTCATTGTTCCTCAGCTTTGAGCCATGACAGTTAAAGTGATGTCAAACGGCATTAATTCTACAGTTTAGATGCACCTGTAGTTAATGTCATTCCTGCAAGGATACCAGTCCTTGTTGATCTATTCCAACTGACTGAGGACATCATTGGATTAGTGCACATTTAACAGACTTCACCTGGGTTAGCATTGAGAGGGACTTGGCATCTATGGGCAATGTCATGTTCATCTGTTAGACCAACAGTCTGGGAAAGCAATTGTGTGAATGTGTCCTATGAACAAAATTATGCATTTAGCACAGACACCATAAAAGTCACCATCCCCAAACAGGGGAAAATCTACAGTTCCCCACTTCAATTTTAGCTATACAATCAACACTTCTAGTCCTTTTTGTGGACAGTATACTTTTAAAGGTTGAGAAAGGTGTCCCTTGGTCACTTGTGTTCAAGGAGCCAGGCACAAATGCCTTGCATACCTTCTAGATTTCCCTTGTGACTAGCAGAAATGTTTAATAGATAGCCAACGGTGTTATTTACAGTTATAGCCAGCCTTCAAAGAACTAAAGTAAAAGGAAGTCCGCACAACCCTCCCCTACACTCAGCGTTAACATCACTACAACTTTGTGAAATTGTTGAGTGACACACATTTCCCAACATCACCTGAAAGGCTTCGGGGTTAAATAATGTACCCCAAAGCTACATAATTTAGCAGGGGGTGTAATTTGGGTCATTTTGATATAGAATTATGAATGGACCTTGTTTTCATTCAATGGACGGGTTTGTTTGTATTAGAAATGGTGTGGGCCAGCTTTTTTATTAAAAAATGGATCTGTGCCTTTGAACGAATATGCAGTCAGCCTCCACATTTATGAATTTGACTTTTGTGCATTTGATTATTCATGGATTTGATTTAAATATTCTCTCTAGAATGTCTAGGTCTCCCAGTGCAACATCTGCATTATTTCTATGTCTATTGGAGGTACATTTTTTTTTAAAGTATCATACATTTATATCTCATGAGGCAAGACATTTATAGTTCTCCTCCTCCTCATTTTTGTCCTTGCAACAACTTTGAGAGTGACCAACCCAAGGTCACCCATTGACTTAAACACATCAGACCATAGTCAGCTGGTACATTTCATGGCACTCAAATCCTAGTCTCCAGACTAAAATTCTAACACTACACTGGTTCCCATATCTTTACAGTATCTCCTCTTCCTTTTAAGTTGACAATGATGAGCAAATTAAAAGATAGGAATTACATTCATATTACTCTATCAACTGGAAAACTACACAAGACTTTCCTCTTATAGGCAGCATTTTTCTGGACTGAGCACTTAATTTTCCCAGTTGAGAGAGTGAAGGAAAAAAAGAACACTGCACACAAGACATAGCAAGGAGGAAAGAGAGAGATTTGGTTCAAGGTTACTCTCAAGAGCCCTTATCTGATCTCTGATGGTAATTTATCAGGCAGGGCCCATCATTAGTGTCAAGCTGTTTTATTACCCACTAACTTAACACTGTTTTGCCAAGAGTCAAGTGTGATGTCACTCACGTTAAAATAATTTACAGCTAATAGATCGGAGCTGGAATCATCAGCTAGCCTGTTGAACATTCAGTGTGCTCAGGAATTGCAACTCCTTTACAAATGTTTTCAGCAATTATCTAAAGCAAATATTAAAAACGAGCAAGAAGGGATCAATGGAGAAGGGTGAGATTTACAGTTTTGCCAAGACAATTTTGTTTGGTGCTATTCCTCATTGCTTTATCTGTTTTAACAGGGAGATGGCTTCAAGAGCTTTATCTTGTTTGCCTTCACAGCCTGCTTGTGGAATAGGAGTAGGTCATGTTCAGTCCCATCTTCCTAACTGACGACTCTTGAGAGATTTGGTATAAAACTGAGCGACTTAAAACTCAAAAGCTGATTCCTAAACAGAGTGGTACAAGATACTTTAGGTCTACAACAACCAGGAGTTCTGGGAGTTGTAGACCAAAAGGTAATTTTGCCAAGCTCTGGCTCCAGCTGCTAGGGATCAGGAACATGGAATCTGTGAGATAGTGTTGAATTTATAGTCCCTCATAATTGGCCAGGGTTTGCTATCCAGCATCTGGAAGGGTTCCACTCACCAACCTTTTCCTAAGGAGATATAGTCAGTCCTCCTTGCATCCACAGATTCAATCCTGTATGTCTTAAAAATAGTAAAAAGTGAAAGTTTGATTTAGCCTTGTTAGTAGTAGTATTAGTATTGTCATGCTTCCCTCTCTCAAAAGAGACTCAAAGTGCCTTTGTATTTTGTATAAGGACACTGTTTACTACGTCATTGTTCATACCATAAACATGTATATGTTGACATCATGTATAAGTCGAGGACAGGTTTGGGGAACAAAAAATTTCAGATTTTGATATCACCTATGTATAAGTCGAGGGTCATTATGCAAAGAGGGGAGAGCACCAAATTTGCCTTGGGGGTCACTACCAGGTTTCCCCACCCAGGCATTCAGAAAGGCCAGAAATTGTACCATAGAGGAGATAGTAGAGGGGGTTAGGATTTCTTTTAGATTCTCTTAGGATGGATGAAGCTCTCGCCTTTCACCACTCTAGTCAGAGAATGGGATGGTTCCTTTTTTGATATGAATTAAGGTACTTTACTCATACTGACCTCCAGATAAGTTGAGTCAGTTTTTTGAGGTTGGTTTTTCTGACTTAAATTTCTAGCAATAATGACATTTGAGCATCCACAGATCTTTGGTATCCACATGGGGTCCTGGGAACAAACTTCAGCAGATACCAAGGCTCCACTTTACTTCTGGTACATTATGTGCCAATGAAGAGGATGGTCTTCTCAGTTGTGGCCCCCATACTATAATATATGCTCCTCATGGAGAGACAATTGGTACGCACTGAAAGAGAATTGTGCAACTGCACATGCAGCACTGTGCCTAGAGGGGGCAGTAGAAGTTCACAGGTTTCCCTGATGTGTTGAGTCTTGTTCTCTTTGCCTGTGAAGTGATAGGATCTCATCAGGGTCAGTTTTTAAAGTGTTTCTACACACTTTAAAAACAGTTTAAAGATTGAATTCTATGGAGCCCATTATAGGATACAAGACTACTTCCAGCGGTTTCCCATGGACTCTATCTTTAAACTGTTTTAAAAGTGTGTAGAAACTGAGGTTTTGGAGTCAGAGAGCAAACATCTTCAGAGCTCCTGATTCACACAGAAATGGCTAAAGGCATTTATTTTAACATAGGATGGGAACTGTCAGATTCCCCCATGATAGAGCAATGAGTAAACTTTTCTGTGGCCGGTCTCGAAATGTGCCTCAATGCTCGTTTTGTCACCATTAATTACTTTTATGGTATTTTTAAAAATAATTTAGTCTTCAGGAATTGTGCAATTTCAATATATTACCAGTTTGCTATAGCTATATTTCCCCCCTTTTTAGAGATAGATTTCGGACTTGCACAGTTCGCAAGAATGCAATATGGGTGAGGACTATGTCAGAGTAATTTACGCAGCGCAGCAGCAGTTGGATGGAGTCAGTGGAACGCAGAATGAAGAGACACTCAGAGACATTGGTAAATCTATATACAAAGTTTTACTGAAAGCAGTAATAAAGACAAACAGGCTTGCAGACAGTGGACACAGGACTTAACACCTAGGCAGACAGCACTCAACTCAACTCAGAACAGAACAGATCTGATGCAATCAGTAATGCACACTCCCCAGTTCCAGCCACACATCAAGGTCAACACAGCTTCTTAGCAATTAACTCTTTCCAGACTATAGTACACTCTGGATGATGCAATCAGTATGCAATACAGACAAAACACAAATTTCATTTAAACACTATCAACACACCAATCCCACATTAACAGACTACACTCACCTGTGTGATAGCTCAAAATATGGAGGATTGCTATAGAAACAGACACAAGTACATCATGTGTGAAAGTCGTGAATAGATTATCTATTTTCCTTATAAACGGACTGGAACGAAATGCTATGGTAAAGAAGACAATTTCCCCTGCTTTCCCCCCTCATGGGATGAGGTCCATACTTTTATACCTAACTTTACTTCCTCTGCAGAATTAATGCCATTTGACTGTCATGGCTCAATGGTATAGAATCTTGAGAGCTGCAGTTTGATGATGCACCAGCATTCTTTGGCAAAGACAGCTAAAGACCTTGTAAAATTACACTACCCATTATGGAAAACATAATTCCATAGTATTATGCCATGGCAGTTAAAATGTTTTCAAACTGGTTCAATCTACAGTGTAGAATAGATCCACTCAAAACACAATGATTGTTTTACTCCCAAATTGGTTGACCGCAATAAACACATGTAAAAGGGTTTTTAAAATTTATATTCAGTTTTGTGTTTCAATTTATCTTTAGATCTGTTTTTCCCCCTCAAAAACTTGTGATTCCTGTGCAGGGACAACAATACATTCATTCTTCCATGCAGGAAGAGAAGTTTTTGAACATTTCAGTCATGACCCAAACTCATGTAGCTGAACAAAGTTCAGAAAAAATCCACAATGAATCTTAATCACATTTGGAGTCCAGAGTGCATTAGTAAAGATATTTTTAACACACAATGAGTGAAATGAGTTCGACAGGATTACCTGGAGCAAGCACATTTAGGCAACTGTCGAAGGTTAAGAAAAATTGCAGCTGGTGCTGAAATTGGATCGGCTTATGATGAATGGAGACCGCTACCTATATATATTGTGGTTTTTTGTCTTATTTTTTCTTGATATTTATTTACAAAGCTAGAGTCAACTCTGGTGCAGGTACTATTGGTTCAAGAGAATAATTTCCCCATTCCAGAATCCTAAAGTTCTTTCCTAACAACACAAACAGCAATGTCATTTGAGATCCTGTATCAGCATGGTGCCCTACAAATGTGCTGGACTACAATCACCCAGCGATATTCATATTGACAGGGAGGGATGGAACTTGTAGTCTAACACATCCTGGTAGGATGTATCCCAGTTTTATGCATATGGCAATTTCTGTTTAGCTTCTACAATATTAGTCTCAATCTCAAAGTCAGGAGCCATGGTGGTGCAATGGGTTAAACCCTTGTGCTGGCTGAACTGCTGACATGAAGGTTGGGTTGCTGACCTGAAGGTTGCCGACCTGAAGAACACGAGAGAACCCTCCCAGCTAACATATCCCGGCACCCCCTGGGCAACGTCTCTGTAGACGACCAATTCTCTCACATCAGAAGCGACTTGCAGTATGTTATCAAGTCACTTCTGACATGATTTAAAAAATATCTCAAAGTCTGCCTAATGTTTCCAACTGGTGTTCAAAACCGTATGTTATTTGGATTCCATCTTGGAAGAATCTAGTAATCTGTGAGACATTGTTATTTAATGCAATTTGTTTCAAGTAATGTGATTTTTTGTAATTATGGTCTTCATCTATAGCAATGTCACACACACCATTTTCTTGCCAGTCCATTTTGGAATTGACCCAAAGCATTCAACACCACTGGAATATTTTCCCTGAGATGCAGATCTTCCATTTGTAAGTCTCAGCATCTTTTCCATCATTTGGATTCTCAACCTGATTTCAATGATTACCACAATTATCAATATTTCCTTTTTAATGATGATGGTTATCATCATCATCACCACCACCACCAATTACATACATGATATGTAATAGGTTATATTTGACACATTGTTACTTGTTAGAAGAAACAACTTCAGCACCACTTACTCTTGTTGCTCTCTTGTCCATTTCAGATGAGGTGGTCTAGACTAGGGCTTCTTAAACATTTTCATTTGCAACCCCTTTTGGCACGAGGTAATTTTACATGACCCCAGGTATATAGGCATATAAAATAGGTATAAAAATCAAACAATTACTGATAGCAAATCAGCATTTGTGAGGCTTGCTAAACAGGCTGATTTTCCTTTTTATGAAGTACAGTTGAAGCATTTTCTACAGAGTCCACTGTAAACACTGCACAACAGATTCATGCAAATGTCTAATACAGCCAATAAGAAAACTTTCACTTTTGCCATTTTCAGGACTTCAGCATTTAGCTAAAGGGACCCCATTTGGGGTCAGGACCCACAGCTTAAGAAGCAGTGATAGAGACATTGGGGGGGGGTGTCTTCCTTTCCTACTTAACTTTTCATTGTCAGCCACTTATCCCAACAGCATTTTGAGCAGATAACATTGTCTGGTTCAGTCAAGAATGACTGTTCTCCATTGTAGAGAATTAGTCCAGACTGAACACTCTGCAACACATATCCCTCCCATCCTTTTCTCCTTCAGAATGACTCTGGAGACCAGTTTGAATCTACACTCAGCCATGGAAGTCCACCACAACAAATTACATTCTCTCAACCTCAGAGGAAGGCAATGGCAAACCCCCTTTGAATAATCTTGCCAAGAAAACCCTATGATAGATTCACCTTAGAGTTACAAGTCAGAAATGACTTTAAGGAACTCAACAATAACAGAAAAGATCAAGCCATTTCTACCCAAGAATGTTGTTTGTTAATAAATGTTCTTCCTGTTGAAGATTCTAAACTTATTTTTCTGCCTGCCTTATGGTTCTTTCAAACTCACCACCCTGAGATAGCCACGTCTCTCATTCCAATTATAATCTGTCACCATCTAACAGTTACCAGGTCTGCTGCATACTTATCTGTTGGTTCTTGTTGCTTTAATTAAAAGACAACAACAGTAATGCAAAACTCCATTCTAGAGGCATCCTGAGGACAAAACTAGAGGTGGGTGAATGTTTTTTCTTAATGGTTCTTTTTCCAATCCTTTCATTTGTCATGAACTTTGATATATACAGTAGAGTCTCACTTATCCAACAAAAACAGGCCCGGCAGAAGCTTGGATAAGCGATTATGTTGGATAATAAGGAGGGATTAAGGAAAAGCCTATTAAACATCAAATTAGGTTATGATTTTACAAATTAAGCACCAAAACATCATGTTATACAACAAATTTGACAGAAAAAGTAGTTCAATACGCAGTAATGCTATGTAGTAATTACTGTATTTACGAAATTAGCACCAAAATATCACGATATATTGAAAACATTGACTACAAAAATGTGTTGGATAATCCAGAACGTTGGATAAGCGAGTGTTGGATAAGTGAGACTCTACTGTATATATATATATCAGATTTTATATATTGAAATTTATATAAAACCCATAAGCATTTCTGTGCATTACATCTAAAATACATTTTGTATGCAATTCTTTCTGTCATATACATTTTAATTTCAATTCTGATGCAATTTTTGAATGTTTTCTTTGCTCATATGTGCATTTTTGCATCCACATTTTCCTAAAAGATATATATGCATCTTTCATCCTCCTTAAGATTTGAAGAAGCCATAAGTTCAAAGGATAACTGGGTTCCATTTTGTTTTTGCATTTTGATTTTGAATTTTTTTTCATTTTGGTTCAAAAGAGTGACATTGGGTAAGTATAAAAATCAAAACCTGTTCCACACCCCTAGATAAAAGAGATATTTTCCAAAGAGACTCGGTAGCAAAACATCTTCATAATTAAATTTTAACTTTCCTTCAAATCTCCGGTAAATAAATATCTTCCTTTTACAACAGCACCTGGGCTGTAAATCATTGCAACATTTACCCTGTCAAAAGCAATAGTGGACCTGTCAGCATCTGTCTTGGTCAGCAAATTTGGCTTGGTCAACAAACTCTCCAAGGAGGCCGATTCAAGGGTGACCTCCGCTTCAACTCCGGAAGAAGAATTGGCTGCAGATCAATGGAGGTCTCATAGGAGTTGACCTCAGCTTCCTTGGTCTTCAATTGGGCATGATTGGTCAAAGGATGTAGGAAATTACTTGGGGAACTGGGTTCAAAATCATTTTCTAAACTGTAACATTACATAAAGAACTTAAAGTCACAAACCCAGACTCTAGAGCTGGCACTACATGTTAATAACCTGATTGTGTTCATTGTTGCTGCTGTTAATTGTCATCAAGTTTAATTCAACTTATTATGATTTGTTTGTTTGTTTGTTTGTTTGTAAGTGTGTCTTACAGATATGGCAAAATTCAATACTGCATTATAAATACGAATAAACTAATGCAATTCATCAATGATGTCTCTCTAAGGACTTTGTCACATTAGTCTATTGCATGACTGCAATCATGTCAGTGTAAGGAATGGAAACATACCGGATTTTCACCATTTATTATCACATTTCTCTGCATTAGTCGAATGACACCACTTTGGCAATCTATGGTCCCACATTCATCTTCTGCACAGCCTCCATAACCCCACCTTCCAGCCCTATCATTTATCCAGAATGTCTTTTGAGGGTTTCCTTTTCTTTTTACAACAATTTCACAATTATGGCTATATAATGTTAAAAATTAAGAAATAAAAGAAAGTTGAGAGGAAAGAAAACAGCCTGCTTGGGAATAGCATAGGGAGGGGAAAAGAGGAGGAGATTCACATTCACCATGTTTCATATCACAAGCCCATGGCATGGAGCATTTGGATGCTGTTTCTTAAAAAATAATTCTGTTTTGAGAAAAAATATGGGAAAATAAATAGGGTTTATAACAATAGCTTTAATTGCAAATTTTGACTTTTTTAAAATTATACTCCAACCTCCAACAGATTTATTCTAAGCATGAAGATTCCAGTTATGATATATACCTGGTCAATCTCATGTATAAAGCAGGGACAGGTTTGGGAGACAAAATTACAGATTTTGATATGACCTGATAACTCAAGGGCCATGAAGTAGAATGGGGAAAGTGCCTCAAGGCCAGACATCATTGGCTATTGCTGCCATTTTCCCACCCAATTTTTCAAGAAGTCCAAAAGTGGTGTCACAGCACAGATGGAAGAAGGGTATGTGTTTCTTTTAAGTTCTCCTGAATTGGACTAAAGCTTTTATCTTTCACCATTCTTCTAAGGGAAGTGAGTTGTTTGTTTTTTGACAAGAGAGCAGACACAGTATGTGCAGTGATCCGTGGCAAAGTATATGCTGTAGTAATCAAAACTAAAAGCTAGCAACATGCAGATTGAGCATTCCTTATTAGAATTTCAGAATCCAATATCCACCAAAATCATACACGTGGTTGGTGAGATTGTGATATCTTTGCTTTCTGGTGATTCAATGTATGTACACAAGCTTGGTTTCATACACAAAATTATTTAAAATATTGTATACAGTTACCTTCAAGCTAGGTGTATATGAAACATTATTAAATGTTATGTTTAGATTTGAGTCCCATTTGCAAGATATCTCATTGTGTACATGTATGACAATATAGGCATTTCAAAATCCAAAAATATCCAAAATCTGAAACACTTCTGGTCCCAAGCATTTTGTATAAGGCATACTGAATCTGTTATGTATATTCCGAACGCTCTAGAAACCATAAAAACTTTCATCCACCATTACATTTTATGGTAGCAGATAGTATAAGTCTGCCCTTTCCAAATTGTGCCCAGAAGATTGCTGAACTCCTGCCCATCTGGAGAGCAGCAAAGTGGAGAAAGCCACTGAAAACTCCAAGCTGAAATCTAATGCAAAGATGGAAAATAAATCAATGCACTTGCTCTGATGTGGATGAGATCAATGATTCCATGACTGGGGAAAAATTGTGGTGTAGATTACTGGTTCTCAATTTATGACCCTGGACATAGTTCAACAACAGGAACCTCATTCTATATAGTCAATGATCAGGCTTTATGGAAGTTGAAATCCAATGTATTTAGAGTACCTAAAATTGGGGACCATTACATCATTCACACTGCCAGAATCATGATTATACTGTACAGATACACCTCACTTGTGAAGATGATTCTGATAAACTGCAGGCAAAAAAAATAAAGGTGAAACAAACATGCAGAGAGTTTAAACTGAAGGAGTGAGATACAAATGGGAATGAAGAACCAAGCCAACCTAATAAGAGATGGGGTCACAGAAGGGGTAGTGGGACAGAAAGAATTTTAAGCTATCAGTGGAGTGGGTTTTTTTTAGCAGACATAGAAGATGGTGAGACGGAATACTGAAAAGAGATATGAATTTATCAAGAGAGAGGTGAAAGTGTATGAAGGAATGGGAACCCTTTAAGCAGAGAGCAGATACAAAACCCAATCATGAGGCAAACAAACTAGGGGACAAAGCTGCGGTATACTGCACACACTGCATTGCACACACATATAACACGTACTTATTGCTGTTGTTGGGACCCAAGGGGGTTTGCATAACACTTTTTTTAAAAAAATAGGTAAAAAAGAAATGAAAATATATAATCTAGAGTAATGGATCTGTAACTAATCAGTATTGAGTAAGACTACACAGTCTCAATGTTAACCTATATGAACGCCTTAAAAGCCAGCCACCAGATCAAGTGAAGTTTCTAACTGGGGTTCAGGAAGTGAGATACTTCCTGCATCTCCCACCATTGAGGAAAGCTGTGACAGTCAGGGGTATGACTCACAACCTGGATTTGAGCTGTACAGACCTTTTTCTTCCCCTGATCTGGCATTTGGCTTTTAAATTGGGTTGAGAAGGTGAGTGAATCAAGAAAACTTCTTTGTTATGTAGATGTACCAAAGTCAATCCAGCAGACCAGTGACAATGATTAAAATCCAGTTAAACAATAGCTAGAATTAAAAGGCTTTAAACCAAGCCTATTGTTTTAAAAAAAAATCTGCTGATATAAACAGCATAACATTGAATGTAGTAGGGCCTTCCCAAGAAATGAATCTAGGACAGTGATGGGTCTGGGCAATTTGATGTGAGGAGGAGGATTTTGTAATCAGAGCTTGTAAATGTCACTGTTTACTATAACCCGCAGAAGCCCCAGTCTCTCTACAGCAATGGTTCTCAACATATGGGCCGCAAGATCCAAAATAAGGTCTGCAAGACATGTGGGGAAATCAACCTTAGATTATTGTCTTTTGTGGGTGAGCAGACGGCGACTACTGGATGGAATATGTTCTGTATCAGAAACTAGAGCTGGTGTGGTCTATCCAATGCAATTTTCTAAATCAGCACCCCAAATTACCAAACCGAATCTAACGTTGATCAAAAACTGATTCATAACCCTTTTGGTACTAATGTTGGAGAGTGGTCCTTGGTCTTAGTGGTCCCTGGTCAAGTGGTTGGGAACTACTGCTCTACAGTAAACATGTCATAGTACAGTGGTTAAGTGTTGAATCAGGACTCTAGGAGACCAAGGTTCAATCCCTGCTCAGCCATGGCAATCCACTGGCTGACCTTGGACAAGCCACTCTGTTTCAGCCCAAGAACACGGTAATGCTAAACATCCCAAGTAAGCACCTTAGGGTCACCATAAGTTGGAAATGTCTCAAAATCACACAACAGCAAGACACATCCTGACAAGTAGATTCTAAGAGTTGTTTTCCAATCAAGTGAATTTCCCAAGCTCTGGCTATAACTGCTGGGACAAAAAGGAAGCAGGCCTCTTTCCAGCTCGCTTTCTAGCAGGCTTCCAAGTGTTCAATGTGACATCACAGATCTGGAGGCTGCCTGCAGCCTGGCCTTTTTTTGGATCAGGCTCAAAAATAGCGCTTGTGCTTGCCCACCCCCAGCCCCAATCCCAGCCCCATTCTGGCCCTCATCTATAAATTTGTCTGAGCAAACAGTTCCCAGGATCTGGCAGAAGGCTAGAGCTGGGGAGTGAGCTGGAGAGATAGGAGCATGACAGTCTGTGAAATGAAACACAGAACTGCTGGGGCTGCAGCCGTCAGACAGGAGCCGGCTCTCTCCCTGAAAGATTAGTCAGACTCCTTCGCTGGAGCCCTCCGCATTCCCCACACTCCTAGCAACAAAGTGCTGTCTCTCGCCTCCCATGAATCATGTGAATTTAACCTTTCACCTGGCCACAGAGAGGTTAATAAACCCAAATAGCTGGCTCCTTCTTCTTCTCCTCCTCCCTCCCCATTATTGGCCTTTGGAAGAAGGATTAAGCAAAGCAGAATGGAATGGGGGTGGGTTCAAGCATTTCTGGAAAAGCTACTTCTTCATGGAAAAAAGATCCAGAATTTGAGATAATAAATAAGTGGCTATAATGTGTGGACTACAACTCCCAGAATCCGCCAATCTCCAGAGTATCCACCAACATTTCACCAGTGAAAACCATGACATCTGTGGCCAATCAATAATAGAGTGAGATCAAGATGGTAAAAGCTATCAGTAAGGAAGAAGAGACAAGCTAGGCATCTGCTTTTGCCTGAGCCTATTGGGAAGGTCAAGATTCTGCCCCTTCTCTCCTTTCTGTCTGCTGAGTTATTTTGAATGCAAACTGCTTCTGCATTTTGAATCAGTTTGCTGCATTTGAAGAAAACCGAAGACAAAGGGAGAAAGTGGAAAGAGAAAGCAATTGGGACATTTTTAGAGTGGCTGCAAAATGTGAGATAACAGATGAATTGGGACTGTCAATTAAGGACAATTGGATGATATGAGAGTGGCATGGATGAATGGCTGTTTATGCCACCCACATCCATACTTCACTGAACTTCTGAAAGAAATAAAAGAAATTTCAACAAGATTGAATCTCAAATATGACTTTCCACCACTATTATCTTTCTACTATCTTGGTGCTCTTTTTCTGCCACTGTGATTTAATGTCAGTAAGACTGACTACAGTAGATGTTTGTTCAATGGTTGCCTTCTTCACAGCAGATGTTACATTTTCCCAGAAGGCCTGGGATGTTGCATTGTTAAAAGGCATTAAGAATGGGATCCTCCTGGAATATTTTTGTTATTTGCCATCAAGCAGGCTGCCACTTATGGCAAGCCAATAAATGAGTGTCATCTACAGTACTGCTCAGGAATTAACATCAACATGATTTTTTGTGTATCAGGAGCAACTGGAGTTGCTTCTGGAGTGAGAGAATTGGCCGTCTGCAAGGACGTTGCCCAGGGGACATGTTTTACCATCCTTGTAGGAGGCTTCTCTCATGTCCCTGCATGGAGCTGGAGCTGATAGAGGGAGCTCATCCGCACTCTCTCTGGGTGGGATTCGAACCTGGCAGCTTTCAGGCAGCAACCCAACCTTCAAGTCACGAGGCTTGGCTCCATCAACATGATGTAGTTGTTTGAATGTTCAACTAGCCTTAAAGAAACCAGGGATTGAATTGCTCTTGCCAGGTCTTTCAAAATAGCAATAAGGGACCTCTGAAATTCTTAATATATTGGGTTGACAATCTGGGGGTAGCTATTGACAAGTTTGTTGTTGTTGTTGTGTGCCTTACTGTTGTTTCCTGTGGGAGTTTTCTGGGGTTGGGAGTAGATGACTTGCTCAAAGTCACCCAATGAAAATCCATTGCCAACCACTACACCAAACTGGCTGAAGTTTGTGGTCTACCTTAATACCAAATGGAAGTATTGCTTTTTGTTATCTTAGCCCTATGTTTTTCAGAGAAATTAACACATACACCACATTCATACATTACACAATGGTCACATTTTTTTTTGTCCTTATGAAGGGCTCACATCCAAATACATGAGGGGGGTTGCATCCTGTTCCTTCTATTTGAAAGGAAAAGCTTACCAACCCTTAAATAGAAGACATTTGTTATACTAGGGGCACCTGCTTCTCCTAGAAGGGATTAGCTTTCTGACCCTTAGATAAGGGACAGGCTACCAACCCTTTTGCTTTTATGTCAAGCCTCTTTGAGTCCTCTTTGGGGAGATAAATCAAGATATAAATATAATAATAATAATAATAATAATAATAATAATAATAATAATAATAATAATAGCCACCCAAGTTAAAATCTACTCTCAGTCATGGACACCTTTTGGCATTCCTCGAACAAGATACATACTCTAGGCCTTACAGAAAGGTAATCGCAAGGGCCGGCTGAATAAATTCTATAATAGTCCTCTTGAAGGCACGTAATAACAAACAACAATCAATAATAACGCTACTGTCAGGATAGCCTCTTGATGCATAGAGAGATGCAATCCTAACACTGTGGAAAGATAATAACACTAAAGAGACATTTATCAACAGTGGGGTTCATGAAATAATAGAGTGTTGCCTATAATAAAAGTGTGATACATAATCAGTTAAAGGATAGTAAACATCAGATAGAGAGCGGGACATATGTACTTCTTTGGTTTGTGTGTGTGTGTTATCTTTGTTCTTTTTTATATTTTGTTTCCTAATAATCTCTTAGTTATAGAGAATAATGTGTAGCTGTCTGGTTTTGGTAGTTTTGTATATCTAGAAAGTTTGTTGGTGTGTTTCATTTTGTCTCTTTCTTGCATAAAAATTATTTCAAAAAATATAATGCCGAACCGTGTTTGGATTATACACCTTTAGAGGGATTTGGGGAAACTAAAACATCAGCCTCATCCCACCTGAAGAATATGGATCCTGAGAGAAGCGGTGCCAGGAGGCAAAGAACCACACACCTCTGTATGAATGACAAATGAATATAAACACACATGTTGTATCTGATTGTTACTTTGGGGTTTTGTTTTGTTAAAAGTGACAGACTGTCCTTTCATACTGCACAGTCATGGTGCTATGATTTAATTGCTGTGGCAACATCTTCTGAAATCCTGAGATTTAGAGAGGAATACTGAGAATTTTCAGCCAGAGAACTCTTTTAGTGTCACATCAAATGACAACCCCAGAATGCCATCAGATGCAGCCATGACAGTTAAAGTAGAATCATATAATTGTGTAGTGTGTAAGGAACCCACATCTATGGCAGGTATATACGTACCTCACAACCACTGCCATAGATGTGGGTGAAACGTCAGGAGAGAATGCTTCTGGAACATGGCCATACAGCCCGGAAATTATATTATGATATTATTCAGATGTATTCCAAACTACTGTACAGTAGAGTCTCACTGAACAGGCCTGCAGAACCTTGAATAAGCGAAAATGTTAGATAATAAGGAGGGGTTAAGGAAAAGCCTATTAAACATCCAATTAGGTTATGATTTTACAAATTAAGCACCAAAACATCATGTTATACAACAAATTTGACTGAAAAAGTAGTTCAATGTGCAGTAATTCTATGTAGTAATTACTGTATTTACGAATTTAGCACCAAAATATCACAATGTATTGGAAACATGGACTACAAAAACATGTTGGATAATCCAGAAGGTTGGATAAGCGAATGTTGGATAAGTGAGATTCTACTGTATTTATAACTTGGTTAAGCATTTTGATTTTTGTAATTTTTTGGAAGTTTGTTGTTAGGCTTTTCTAGACCAGGCTGAACTTGACTCTTTAACTACCAGTTCCTTTTTCCTAATTAAATCAAAACAAGAGTCCAACCTTCCAGATGAATAGCACCCCAGAGGACAAAATCTTCTTCAAATGGATTTTTAAAGACACTATTAAACAACACATCATAAATCACTTAAATCTTGCTGGTGAATTATTTGGCAATCGGGATGCCAAACTATCAAAATGATGCATACTGACTGCAACTTAGCCAAAAGTTTACCGTTTACAGTATGTCTGTGTGCCTTCAAATTGCCTGTTCCCTTATGGTGATCCCATGAGTTATTCATATTTTTCTGAGGCAAGGAATACTTGGAACTGGTTTGCAAATGTCTTCTTCCTCTAGAATGGAGTCTACAGTACTTGATCTTCATTTGGAGTCTGTCTAGGCTTGGGGGAAAGCTCTTCTTTTGGAACCCCATCCTAAAATGCCTGCAATTCACTGGCAGTCTCTCACCCACACATGTTAACCAGGGCTGACCCTGTTTAGCTTCCAAGATCAGACAGAATCAGAGGCCTTCATGACATTTAGGCCCTGGGATTTCTATTATAGGATTATAGAGAGTCAATAGTTGGTTTTCCCAGTTCCTTCATTTTCATAGAAGTTCAATGGAGATTAGAATTCAAATCCTGCTACAGTCAATGAGAGCATAAAAACAAATGCTGATTGAAAGCTAAGAATTTACTCATACTACCTCCTCTGAGTATTCCTTGCCTTTAAAAAAAACCTATAACATTCATGGGATAGCCATAGACAGATAGACAATTTGAAGGCACATATGCACACTTAAAAATCCTTAAATCCAGAATGAAGCAGAATTCAGATCTGGAGGCCTTTTCACAAACCAATTAGGGATAGAAAAATTGTCTCAACATGCCTCCCTACACATCATTCCTCCTTCTCAACCCATAGGCAGAATTGTTGTTGTGTTGTTGTTATTATTGACACAACAACATTGTATGACACAGCAAACAAGATAGATATGCTGGATTTCGTATCACAAAATCACAAGTCGAACACTTCCCAAGCATCTATGGCTGTGTGATGTATTTTCGGATGATGCCCGCAGATCCCAGTAGGGTGGCCTTTTGCAGTTGGCAGATCATAATGTTGCCAATTATTATTATTATTATTATTATTATTATTATTATTATTATTATTATTATTATTATTGGTTTGCTGTGAATTTTCCAGGCTTGTATGGCCATGTTCCAGAAGTATTCTCTCCTAACATTTTGCTTTCATCTATGGCAGCCATCCTCAGAAGTTGTGAAGTCTGTTGAAAACTAAGCAAATGGAATGTCCAGGGTGGGAGAAAGAACTCTTGTCTGTTTGAGGCAAGTGTTAATGTTGCAATTGGCCACCTTGATTAGCATTGAATAGCCTGGCAGCTTCAAAGCCTGGCTGCTTCCTGCCTGGGGGAATCCTTTGTTGGGATGTGTTCGCTGGCCCTACTCTCTCCCATCATGCATTTTCTAAATGTTCTTCAAATATATTATAAACACATTCACTTGCACCAGGCATTTCACAGCACAGGGCAGTCTAAGGTTTCTCCCACCCCAGGACAAAATTAATTAACTTCATTGAGTTAAAACACATGAAATCCCATTGAAAGTAACTTAAGTTATCTAATAATAAATAAATAAATATAAACTTTATAGCCCACCCTATCTCCACCAAGGGACTCAGGGTGGCTTACAACAAAATAAACACAATGGCAAACATTCAATGCTGGACAGTGATAAATAAACAAATTATAAACAAATTCGATGAAATTATAAAAACAACTTAAATACACAAGTCCTAACACAATCCACATCTTCTTGGATGTGTGGAATCCTGTCCACACTTTGCTCTTGTGCGCCTTCAAGTCTTTGCAAATTTATTGAGACCTGAAGTCTTTTTTGAGGCCGAAAGTGTGTAACCCACCCAAAATAAATCTGAGAAAGAATCAAATCTTCATCAGCAGAGTTATGGACTGCATGTAAATGCTGTGAAGGGATGCAGCTTGACACCACCTGAACTTCCATGGCTCAATGCTATGGGAGTTGTAGATCAAGCTGGGCAAACTTGGGCCCTCCAGGTGTTTTGGACTTCAACTCCCACAATTCCTAACAGCCGGTAGGCTGTTAGGAATTGTGGGAGTTGAAGTCCAAAACACCTGGAGGGCCCAAGTTTACCCACACCTGGTGTAGATGCTCCTGAGTTTTGACCGTGAATTAGCAAGCAAAAATTCACGGGAGGGAGCGCGTTCACACGTGCAAAAGCAATGCGTGTCTCTATCACCTGAGAAGCTCTTCTCAAAACCCTTTCGGAAAGGGATTTTTCTCCACTTTGCCGGAGCCTCGCTTTTTCGCCTCTCCTTCCAGCCGATGTTTCTCTTCATTCCGTCTGACACGCGTTTTCTTTCTCCTCGGATAAAAAGAAAGAAGGGAGGCAAAGTAGAAAGCAAAGGGATTGTGCGGGACCTTTCTCTTTAAGCTGGAGTTTGCGGTCTTTTTGGCAATCCACTTCTCCAAATGCGAGTACAATTTTTAAATCTGGTTATGTCTACACAGCTGATGAGACCGGAATGGGAATTCCAGGGTGGGTTGGGGATTGAAAAACTGGTGAGAAACTCCATAAGGACAGGATCCTTTTGCTTTGCCTTCCCTCCTCCAATGTTTCCTCTCTTATTATCACCCTCCTCCCAATTATTATCTCGTTTTCCCAGCAAGATGTGCCTGGGAGAGATAATTTTTTCTCTTTATTTCTACCACTAGTTCGCTCCTCATTTGCCGATTTCACCTGCAATCCGGACCTTGAGAGTCCAAAAAAGACTCTGCAGCCGCAACAGATGGGAAAGGGAAAGGTAATTATATATATTTAGAAATATACAGTCTTTGAAAGGGTTTTATAGGAAAGTTGGGTTCCTGGGCACCATCATCATCATCATTATCATTATAACTCAACGACATTGTATGACACAGCAAACAAGATATCATATTATTATTATTATTATTATTATTATTATTATTATTATTATTATTATTATTATTAATCTGGCTGCATATTTAATATCCTCGTGTTTAAATCCAGTGGGGTTTGTTCCTTTCAGAGCAGAGAGGATTATATCGATCCGGCCGGGAAAGGTTTCCATTAGCCACGGAGATGCTCTCCTTAATTGACAGCAGACTGAAGGTGTGTCCACACTGCACATGTATACCAGTTTCATATCACTTTATCCGCCTGGCTCCGTGCGATGTTATTGTGAGATGGAAATGTCGAAGGCTTTCATGGCCGGAATCACAGGGTTGTTGTGTGTTTTCCGGGCTGTGTGGCCATGTTCCAGAAACATTCTCTCCTGACGTTTCGCCCACGTCTATGTCAGGTATATGCGTACCTCACAACCTCTGAGGATGCCTGCCCAGATGTGGGTGAAACGTCAGGAGAGAATGCTTCTGGAACATGGCCGGAAAACACACAACAACCCTGAGATGGAAATGTCACCGAATTCATAGCGTGCCGCTGACATTAAATCTTCTTTTAAAATGGTTTTCTAACTTTATAAGAAACAGTGGTGGCAGGGGGGTGGAGGAAGAAAAATACACTGAATTTTTCAAAAGGCGGCTTTAAGGAAAAACAACCCGTGTCACACATATGCATTTTCTAGCCTTAAGGTTCTGCTTGGGTGTTAAACACAGAAGTGGGTTCCTGCTCTTGGGAAATCACATTCAGGCTTTGACAGACAGGCAAATCCGAACAATTTAGCCTGTGGTCCCATACGTATTCAGGTCTCAATTTCGTATAGTTGTTTGAGCCTTGGACCTGAAAACTTACTGGAGGGACTTTGGGCAAGTCACACTTTCTCAGCCTCAGAAGCCGACTGGTCTGTTTTAGAGTTCCCATAAGTCTGAAAGAAAAACACACAACAAAACCATACAAACCGGGATGTGTATCCCATTGAACTCAGGGGAATATACTTCAGAATAAAACCGATGGAAATAAACTAGCGGTGAGAACAAACATGGTTGAACCAAACCTTAATACTTCATATTAAATGCGAAAGTAGAACCGGGGGAGGGAGGGAATCCATTTATCTGAGGCTGGAGCTCCACTGCCATATAATGCAGTTAGATACCTCATTATATGTTCAGTGTAGAACCATGTCATGCAGTTTAACTGCATTGAATTGCATGATGTGGGTCTACATTGACCATATAATGCAATTCAGATTGCATTATATTTGAAAGTGTCGACCCAGCCTCGGTGCGAAATTAAAACAAAGGTCTTTAACTCACTGCGATTGGAAACCAATGTGATTTTAAAGGCTGGATCGTCTCCCCGATATTTGAAATTCAAAAGGCTTTTCCAATTCCTAAAGAAGAGGAGGAGGAATTAATAATAATAATAATAATAATAATAATAATAATAATAATAATAATAATAATAATAATAATGTGTTATCTTTATCAAATAAGTGTCTAGCTGAACAATGCAATCGAGGTTTTGTTAGGGTTTTTTTTTTCACATGACCACATAATGAGGAATAGGAAGAATGAGCTATTTCGCATTCAATAACTAAAAGTAATGTTTGCAAAATCTGGAAATGAATTCAAGAAGAACAAGCGGTGCAAAGGGAAGGCTTCTCGTTTCTAACGCTGGTCGCTCGGAGACCATAAATGCTAATCGTCCTGGGAGAAAGTACAGTGAAATTCCCTCCTGGACTACAATTTCCTAGGAAACTGGCCTGTCTTTGTGGACTTTCCAGGGCTGAGACCAGAGAGAAAGCCGCGCCAGCACAGAGAGGGAGGCTGCACTGCGGAATTAATGCAGTTTGACCCCACTTCAACTGACAGGGCTCAGTAGTTATGGAACCAGGGAGGCTGCGGTTGGAAAAAAATCTCGAAAAGTCTCACAAAGCCTATTTTAATTGGTGTGTGTTTTACATAGTGTAAGTCCAATTCCCATGATTTCATAGCCTTGAGCTATGGCAGTTAAAGTGGTGTCAAACTGCATTAATTCTGCACTGTAGATACACTCAACAAGGCGCAAAAACCTAGATCTAATATCCGCATGTTCCTGTGGGGAGACACAGGGATTTTATATTAATTTTGTATTAATTGTTTAAATGACATCCATCATCACTTGCCATCAAGCAGCTGGACAGCCAGACAGACAGATATATGGGCGCTCTTCCACATTTGTTTCGGATTAGTAGTTGTCTTCAACTCAAGGTAAGACCTCAGGCCCTGGTCCAAACTTGCTTTCAATTTGGTAGTTAAATCCCTTTGCTTCTTAATGAGATGGATCCGCAGAATCGCACTTTGTGCCATTTATCAATCTGTCTGTCTTTTTGATAAAGAAAGAAATAAAGAGGAAATCTGCGGGCTCGTGTTTTGCACCTCCTCTTGCATTTCTCTGCGTTTTCAAGCATGAAATGAGTGGAGATCTAGCCGGCAATTGGCCGTCCAGGCACTCATAAAGCACAGATAGCCATTCAAGTGTTGTTTTGAAACTGTTAATTATCTTCTTTTTTTTTTAAGGAAAGGAATGATCTTGTATACGGAACGTGGATACCTGGGTTGCTGTGAGTTTTCCGGGCTGTATGGCCATGTTCTGAAAGCATTCTCTCCTTCACCCACATCTATGGCAGGCATCCTCGACGGTTGTGACATTTGTTGGAAACTTGTGACGTGGGGTTTCTATATCTGTGAAATGTCCAGGGTGGGAGAAAGAACTCTTGTCTTTTGGAGGCAAGTGTGACTGTTGCAACTGATTACCTTGATTAGTATTGAATAGTCTTGCAGATTCAAAGCCTGGTGGCTTCCTGCCTGGAGGAATCCTTTGTTGGGAGGTGTTACCTGGCCCTGATTGTTTAATATCTGGAGTTCCCCTGTTTTCTGGGTGTTGTTCTTTATTTACTGTCCTGATTTTAGAGTTTTTTAAATACTGGTAGCCAGATATTGTTCATTTTCATGGTTTCCTCCCTTCTGTTGCAATTGCCCATGTGCTTGTGGATTTTAGTGTCTTCCCTGTGTAGTCTGACATGATGGTTGTTAGAGTGGTCCAGCATTTTGTGTGTCCAGGTTGGTTCATCAAGTGCTCTACTATGGCTGACTTCTCTGGTGGAGTTAGTCTGCAGTGTCCTTCATTTTCCTAACATGAAACAATCAGGGCCAATTAATCACCTCCTAAAAAAGGTTTCCCCCAAGCAGGAAGCAGTGAATCTTTGAAGCTGCAAGGCTATTCAATGCTAATCAAGATGGCCAGTTGCAATATTCACACTTGCATCAGGCAGACAAGAGCTCTTTCTCCCACCCTGGACCTTCCACAGATATATAAACCCCACTTGCCTAGTTTCCAACAAACTAGGAATAATGTCCAGGGTGGGAGAAAGAACTCTTGTCTGTTGGAGGCAAGTGTGAATGTTGCAATTAATCACCTTGATTTAGCATTGAACAGCCTTGCAGTTTCAAAGCCTGGCTGTTTCCTGCTTGGAGGAATCCTTTGTTGGGAGATGTTAGCTTTCCCTGATTGTTTCCGGTTTAGAATTCCCCTGTCTTCTGAATGTTGTTCTTTATTTACTCCCCTGATGTTAATTTTTTAAATACTGGTAGCTAGATTTTGTTCATTTTCTTGGTTTCCTCCTTTCTGTTGAAATTGTCCACGTGCTTGTGGTTTTCAGTGGCTTCTCTGTGTAGTCTGACATGGTCGTTGTGAGAGTGGTTTAGCATTCCCCCAGGCAGGAATCAGCCAGACCTTGAAGGTGCTGCCAATCAAGGGGATTAATTGCAATACTTACACTTGACTCCAACAGACAAAAGTTCTATTTTCCCACCCTGGACCTTCCACAGATATATAAACCCCACTTGCCTAGTTTCCAACAAACCTCACAAACTCTGAGGATGCCTACCATAGATGTGGGTAAAAGGTCAGGAGAGAATGCTTCTGGAACATGGCCATACAGCCCGGAAAACTCACAGCAACCCAGTGATTCCAGCCATGAAAGCCTTCCACATTACAATGTGGATATCATGTGTTACATCTTGCTCCAATCCCATTGACTGTGGGGGCTTGCTCCCCGAATAAACTTACTGGTTTCCAGTGCATCCTGAGAAATTGCAGCTCCCATGATTCCATGGCAGTTAAAGTCGAGTCAAGTTGTATTCATTCTACAATGGAAACTCAGCCTGGACGAACCTGGGTATTAAGTCACACCCTCTCAGCCTCAGAGGGAGGCAATGGCAAATCTCTTCTGAACAAATTTTTGCCAAGAATACCCAGTGATAGGTTCCCCTTAGATCACCACACTATGAAACAACTTGAAGCCACACAACAACATGAATCGCTTATTTTCTTCACTGTACTGTTTCTTGGAGAGATCATCTCAGCCCTTCAGAGCATGGAGAGCAGATTGGGATGCATGTGGTCCTCCAGAAGTTGTTAGGTTGCAACTCCCAGCCGACTGGGAGTACTTTAGCTAGAACTGATGGGGGTCCTAGCCCCCCCCCCCCTTGCCTGATCTAGAACCCAATATATGAATCCCTGGAAGAATGATGGACTTCAACCCCCACAATTCCTAAAAGCCAATTGAAGTCCTATTTTCATCCCCATGCTTAATTTTTGTGGTAAGTTTACTGTTGTTTCTATGCATTATCTTGTATTATTTTGATGTGTTTGTACTCATTTGAGGCACTGTTTGCCTTTTTGTTTTGTGTCTGTAAACCGCCCTGAGTCCCTTGGGGAGAGAGGGCAGTCTAGAAATAAAGTTCTATTATTATTATTATTATTATTATTATTATTATTATTATTATTATTAGTCTCCCTTTGGGAGGGATAATAGGCTCCATCCTATGGAATCTTAGGATTTCTAGTTTGGTGAAGTACCTACACCTCTTGGCAGAGAAGTGTCTGTAACTATTTATAAAGAATTTGAATCACCTTTCCAAACTCCAAATCTCAAAATTGGGTAGGAAATACTCAGGATAGTTAAATTGATATGGAACTGATATAATGCTATAGTATACAGGGTACATCTAATTCCAGAATAAGCTTGACCCCACTTTAACTGCCATGGCTCAATGCTATGGGATCATAGGAGTTGTAGATGTACAAGGTCTTTACCCCTGGTGCCTCACCAAACTACAAATCCCGTTATTCCATAACATTGAGCCATGGCAATTAATGTGGGGTTGAACTGCACTAATTCTGCAGTGTAGTCTCCCTGGGCATCTTTATGCTTCATATTGGTCGTTCCTTTCTGGAGTCACGACTTGAGTGCAAAAAGCCAAGTACCTTGGTTCTGAGTCTCCTCTGGGCCTCAGGAGGCTGTTGGGGCAAAAGGTCTACAAATCAAACAGGGACTGGATTAGGAGCAGGGAGTCTCAAGGGCGCCGAGCTGTCTGTCCCGGGATTGGGAAAGAGGAGCTCACCTGGACCACGACCCCTCCTAAATCTAGACCCTCCTAAATCTCCTCTCCTCCTCCTCCTCCTCTTCTTCCCATCCAGCCCAGCTGCGAATTATTAACAACACCTACCCGTGATTTCTAGATATTTACGGCCTTTTCTCTGTCTCTGCTTCAAGCCAGGGAGCAAATAGTGGGAGATGGAAAAATTGTGTGCTGACAAAATGTCTATTGCTTTATCCATTATCCTTTTATTTTTTTTTCCTCTGGTTATCATTTTGATAGCGGGTTGCTGTGAGTTATCCGGGCTATATGGCCAAGTTCCAGAAGCATTCTCTCCTGACGTTTGATCCACATCTATGGCAGGCATCATCAGAGGTTGGGAGATATATTGGAAACTAGGCAATTGGGGTTTATACATCTGTGGAATAATGTCCACAGGGTGGGAGAAAGAACTCTTGTCTGCTTGAGGGAAGTGTGAATGTTGAAATTGGCCACCTTGATTCGCATTGAATGGCCTTGGAGCTTCAAAGCCTGGCTGATTCCTACCTGTTGGAAGGTGATAGCTGGCCTTGATTGATTCATGTCTGGAATTTCTCTGTTTTCTGAGTGTTGTTTTTTATTTAGTGTCCTGATTTTAGAGTTTTTAAATATTGGTAGCCAGATTTTGTTCATTTTTTATTTTGTTCATTTCAGATTTTTTGTGGGTGAAACATCAGGAGACAATGCTTCTGGAACATGGCTATACAGCCTGGAAAACTCACAGCAATCCATGATTCCAGGCTTTAACAACACACTTTGATAGTGTTCTAGCAACCCAAAGGAAATCTTTTTGTTGTTGTTGTTGTTGTGGGTCTTCCAGTCTCCCAATTTATGGCAAACCTGTCGCAAAGTTTTCTTGGTAAGCTTTTCTCGGAAGAGGTTTGTCATTGCCTTCTTCTGAGGATGAAAGTGTAGGATTTGCCCAAGTTCACCCTGTGGGTTTCCTGGCTCTTAAACCCTGGTCTCCAATGTTCAAACCAGTAGACCTCATTGACATAAATGTAAGGGGTAGAGCAGACTAATTGAACAGATAAGATTTACCTAGATGTTGACTTCACATTTGACAACCTATTCAAATTAAGAGCGCTAGTGTAGTGTTTTGAGATGGGGCTTTCAGAGACAAAAGAGATAATCCTCCCTCAGCCATATAAAACCACTGAGCGGATGACCTTCCGCAAGTCATATTTTCACCCTTTGGACCATTTCTGGGATGGATATTTGAGTAAATCCTACTGATTCCATGGGACTAGTAATTTGGTTTGGCTCCTAATGCCAAGCTTCTTGTAGAGGTTAACTTCCAGAAACTATTAACTTCTCTCCATTGTCTTCTGTTTAAGGTCTGCTCCGCCCAGTGTACTCTTGGAATCCTTAAGCCAATCTATAATGGGGTTTTCTCTGCAATATTTGCTCAGAGGACGTTTGGCTTTGTCTTCCTTTTTTTTCCAAGGTCACTCAGAGGGTTTCCATGGTTGAACAGGGATTTGAATCATGGTCTCCAAAGCCATAGTCCAGCACTCAAACCAATATAGTATTATGCTGGCTCTACCCCTTCAAGTCTAATAGCCTTCAATTCAAGGTTTCTTTCAATTTGATAGCATTTATATTTTTCCTTTCCTCCAGTGAGTTCATTGTTGCAGTCACAGGCCAAACAGTTGCAATATATTTTCGTTTTTGTTTGTTACAGATGACTCCTGTTTTATATAGTAATATGGGTCCACACAAATAATTAAATTATGAATCAAAGTAAAATTTTCCAGAACTTTAGATGATCTTTCTGTGAACTCCTTGGAGTTGTTTTTATTCCTACATATGCAATAAATTGATTCCAAGTACTGTATTTACAAAAGTGTCCTATTGTTTTTATCTTGTCTAGCTCTTATTTTGGTTTTCTACCAGTTACATTTAGTGACTCACCAAACTACAAATCCCAGGATTTCATTGGATGCAGCCAGAGTGGAAGCACAGTCCTATAATTGTGTAGTGTGAAAGGGCACTAAGACCAGATACGTCACTCTCTTCTTATCCAGTTTATCACAGTAACACTGTGAGTAGGCCTTACAAAGAAAACTTTTTTTTAAAAAAAATAATTTTAAAAAATATAGGCATTAAACTGTATAACAAGAATTCTGAGAGTTGGGACTTTGAATCTCCACATAGACATGCAAATCCACTGGATAACTTTGGGTAAGTCACACTGTCATTCAGACCAAAAGGAAACAATGGCAAAAGCTCCTCTGAACACATTTTGAAAAAAACTAGGATTTTTAAAATTACTGTTAGCCACTTTTACATCGATTTTAACTTATAATGACCTGATGAATTAAAAAATTCCAACACATCCTATGAACAGCCATCTCAGAACTGGATCTACACTACCATATATTTGCTGTTTGAACTACATTATGGCAGTGTAGATCCAGACTTAAACCCAAGGCTTTGGCACTCCAGATTGAAACTATCCATCTGGAATGAGTTCTTCCTCTTTTCCTACAATCTTTCACCTTAACAAGCATTATGGCTCACAATATGACCAAAGTACAACAGGCTCAGACTTGTCATCTTAGTTTCTAGGGAGCATTCAGGCCTGATTTGATCTAGGACCCATTCATTTGCTTGTCCACCAGTCCCTGGTATCCACAGAACTCTTATCTGCCCCTACATCTAAAACTGACTGATTTTCCTTCTTGACTATACAGCTTTCACAACCATACATAGAAATACAATGGCATGAATAATCATAACTTTAGTTTGTTCCTGGATTTTGCCTGGTTATGTGAAAATGCACATAATAATGAAGACTGATGAAATGAGGGCACAAGAATACCAAAGAGTCATGCTTAAGGACCTAGAAAATGCCTAAACAGAACATATTTTATTGGACACCAGTAAATGAATCCACAGAAACCAGTCCTGTGAATATTGCAGTATTCAGTGATACAGTAGAGTCTCACTTATCCAAGACTCGCTTATCCAACGTTCTGGATTATCCAACGCATTTTTGTAGTCAATGTTTTCAATATATTGTGATATTTTGGTGCTAAATTCATAAATATAGTAATTACTACATAGCATTACTGCATATTGAACTACTTTTTCTGTCCAATTTGTTGTATAACATGATGTTTTGGTGCTTAATTTGTAAAATCATAACCTAATTTGATGTTTAATAGGCTTTTCCTTAATCTCTCCTTATTATCCAACATATTCGCTTATCCAACGTTCTGCTGACCCGTTTATGTTGGATAAGTGAGACTCTACTGTATATCACTTTGTTTATTTATTTACAGTATTTATATTCCGCCCTTCTCAGCCCGAAGGGGATTCAGGGCAGATCACATTGCACACATATAAGGCAAACATTCAATGCCATATAACATAGAACAGAGACTGAGACAAACACAGGCACTGACTGGCCTCGAACTCATGACCTCTTGGTCAGAGTGATTTGTTGTAGCTGTCTGCTAACCAGCCTGCGCCACAGCCCGACCAGTTTTACACCACTTTAACTGCCATGGTTCAGTGCTATGGAATCATGGGAGCTGTAGCTGTTTCTGCCAAAAGAGTACTGATGCCTCGCCCAACTAACTCCATTCATTCTACAATGTAGATGCACCCTTGGCTTCTTCTGGTTCCTTTAGCTGCTGCCTCCATGATGATTAATGATTCAACTAAGGTATTGTTCTCCATACCTTAGAGCTGTCTTGAAAACACCTAATAATAATGACAAAAATATTGTGATTATTTTAATAATAAATATAAAAATATTTCCAAATGATTCAATATATTTATGCACAGAAAAGATCTTGGGAAGCTAAGGGTTTTTTACTGTTCTCAGGGCCAGCCTCTGCCTTCCTCTGGCTTCTATAGAAAAATAACTCTCACTGAGAAGGATTCCAACCACATCTTCTTCCTGCCATTCTGGTTTTCTCCAGTCAAGGTATATTTTGTACAGAACAGAGCCTGATCATTTAAAAACTAGTGCTGAAATCTATCATGAGGAAATCCAGAAACATCCTATCCACCTCAGTGAGAATCAGGCAAAACAATAAATATATCTTACTGTAAATCCCGATGATTTATTCACAGCATGGTTGCTTTTATGATGAAGGGTCTACATGTGGTGGGAAGACTTCTACAACTGTACAGGTCCCTATACTACAAACCTGCCAGAATTCTGGAAAATATTCACTTATATGGGGAAAATAAAAGGAGTGAGCTGTGTCGCAGAACTCAACCTGTTTCATGAACTTTATGAACCAAATTATTGAGGATCAAATAGGCTCTAATTGACATGGCACTAGCTTTTCATTTGCATATTCTCATCCAAGGTTCTGGTTCATACTGAGGTGTGTCTGAATTCTAGGAGAAAAAGATGGAATTCTTTGATCCAAGTATTTATGGCAATATATTACGGCACATGGTAGCACATGGTTGGTAGTTGCCAGCCATAAGGTTAGATCTAGATTCCAGATTTAGATGGTTCTTCAATGTGATTGGAACAGAAGTAGCACTTGTTCCATTTGTTTCACATATCACTGCCTAACAATTCTTACCTTCCGGAAATTCTTCCTAATGTTTAAATAGGATCTTTTTTTCTGTAATTTGAAACCATTGCTCCATGTGCTTGTCTCCAAAATAGCAGAAAACAAGTTCACCTCATCCTCAATGTGAGGTCCTACACAAGAGAAAGGTTTATCCATCCATTGAGTTAAATTGCTAAGGCCTTGTTCACAAATGCAAAGCTATTTGTTCTTACCACTTGCAGTCAAGTTGACTTTGACCTATGGCACTTCTATGAATGAGAGACTTCCAAGTCACACTGTTTTCAGGAGCCCTGCTCAGGCCTTGCAAATTTGAGACCGTTGGGGCTTCTTTGATGGCATCCATCCACCAGTAAACTGACCTTTCTCTTTTTCAACTGCCTTCTACTTTACCAAGCATCATTGTCTTTTCTAATGGGTGCAGTCTACTCAGGATAAGTCCATAGTCATTTTGGAGATCCACAGAAATCTCCATCTCCTTCTTTCAATTGGTTTGATTTTCTTCCTATCAGCTTTCTTGTTGTTCATGCTATGTGCCTTCAAATTGTTTCTGACTCATGGTGGCCCTAAGGTTTTCTTGGCCAGATTTGTTCAGAAAAGATTTGCCATTGCCTTCCTTTGAGGCTGAGAGAGTGTGGCTTTCCCAATTTCACCCATAGGTTTCATAGCCAAGTGGAGATCCCAATCCTGGTTTTCAGAGTCATAGCCCAACATTCAAACCAGTTGCTTTCCAGGTCTTTTCATAGCCCAGCTTTCCTAACCATACATAGACATTAGAAATACAGTGGACAATCCTGTCTTTGGCATTCTTTAATACCATGTTGAAATCTTCCACCCCCACAAATGGGAACATGTTCCAATAAGCTTCCCTTCTAGCTTTAATTTAGTGCCACAGGGGGTGGTAATAGCATCTACCTTATAAATGGATTAGAGAAGTTTATGAAGAATACAGTTTATTATGGCTTTTAACAGGGATATAAAGACAGATACACAACTAATACCAAAGAGCCCATTTGCTAATGCCCAAAGAGATTTGTCTGTCCATTATTGAAAACTATATATTGTATCCTCAGTGTGATCATTTAATTTTGTGTTCTTTGTTTAAGAAAATGGGCTTCTGTATCCATTGTTGAACTGGAAGTGCAGTTAAAATCCATAGAACATGATAGTAAAAAAGAGCCAACACACATCCTTCTTTTGTATAAACCTTTTAGGAAGCCTTTTGAAACCATCTCCCCCAAAGTAATTCCGTACCAGTTATATACCTTCCGATCCCATGTTAGTCATTTTTTTAAAAACTAGACCTTCCTATGTATGGTATCTGAGAGTAAACTTACTGAAAGGAGTGGGAATTTTTTTTTCTGAGAAGTTAGAAGTTTCTTACAGGAAGACTTCTTGTTCAAGCCCTTTCCCTCACCCACAGGCATAAGAATGCTTTGAAGAATAGAAAAGAGGAATTATCTATTTTTCACAGATCTTGCATGGACCAAAGGAAGATAATGCAGAGTAACTACTATTTATTAAAGAACTTGATTATAAACCCCAGCATCCTGTCCTTAAATACTGTATACTGGACTAAATCTAATACTAAAGCAAGTGTGGAGTAGTGGCTTGAGAGTTGGACTATGATGCTGGGGACCAGAGATCTAATCCCCTGGATGAGTTTGAGCAAATTACAATCTCTCAGACTCAAAGGAAAGCAAAAACAAACCCCTCTGAACAAATCTTATCAAGAAAACCTTGGTTGGCTTTACCTTGGTTGCCATAAATCAAACATGACTTGAAGGCACATAGCAACAAAATTAGTGCTAGTCCCAACTAGAGCGACCCCAAAGAAATTGGTGACATTTATGTAAATCATAACTAACTAATCCCATTAATTGCAATGTGTCTGGGCTCTTAGGAAGCCAGTGTGGTCTACGAGTTGGGGCCTAGGGTTTGAATCCCACACAGCCGCAGAAACTCACTGACTAGGCCTTGAGCAAGGCATAGTTTTTCAGCCTTGGGGAACACAATGTCTTCCCAAGAAAACCAAGTGATAAGATCACTATATGGTTACCATAGTTAGAAAAAAACTTAAAAGCACACAATAACAACAGCAAACTGGAAATCCCAGAACTCCATACAATATTACCATGTCAGTTAAAGTGAGATACTACCTCAACTACCTCAACAAATCCAGTAGTGCTATAACTACTGGATTGGAGCAAACTTAAATGTTTCCAGAACTGCAAAAGATATGCAAATAAGATTGGTGCCTTATCAATCCCTCCCCCTCCCTCTTTCTCACACATACATACTGTACACACACAAAGAGAAATGCTTGCTGTTGTTTCAGGCAGTCATTCAAAGGGGTATGTCTGCTTTTTCACACACACAAAAGCATCTCTTGTTGAATTTCTACCTATTTCATATTTTTTATGTTAGAAGGGACCCAAATCTCCTTCCACTGGAACCAAGGATTTTTTTCCCCTGATCATTATGTATTTTATTATTATTTAAAAGAAAACACTTGAAACATATCCTTTGAGTCTTAGATTATTAGTCTGAAAAGAAGGAGTGCACCTCCACTGTAGAATTAATGCAGCTTGACACTACTTTCAACTGCCTTGACTCAACACTATGGAATCCTGGGAGCTGTAGTTTTACATGGTATTTACTCTTCTCTGTAAACTAGTCCAAGGGCTTCATCAGACTACACATCCCAGGATTCCATAGCACTGAGCCATGGCAGTTAAAGGGTCCTTCCACACAGCCATATAACCCAGGCCCCTTCCACACACCTGAATAAAATCCCGCATTATCTGTTTTGAACTGGATTATCTGGCAGTGTGGACTCAGATAACCCAGTTCAAAGCAGATATTGTGGGATTTCCTGCCTTGATATTCTGGGTTATCTGGCTGTGTGCAAGGGCCCTTCGAATATCAAAGCAGATAATCCACAGTATCTGCTTTGAACTGGGTTATCTGAGGGCCCTTCCACACATCCCTATTTCCCAGAATATCAAGGCAGAAAATCCCACATTATCTGAATGTGGACTCAGATAACCCAGTTCAAAGCAGATATTATGGGATTTTCTGCCTTGATATTCTGAGATATTGAGCTGTGTGGAAGAGCCCTGAGTCCACACTGCCATATAGTCCAGTTCAATTGGGATTTTATACAGCTGTGTGGAAAGGGCTAAAGTAAAGTCAAACTGCATTAATTCCACAGTGCAGATTCGCGGCAGAGTTTGATTCTCTGTTGGGCAGTGGAAGCCCACTGGGTGCCCTTCCACACAGCCCTATATCCCAGAATATCAAGGCAGAAAATCCCAGATATCTTCTCTGAACTGGTATATCTAAGTCCACATTCTATATAATCCAGTTCAAAGCAGATAATGTGGGATTTTATTCAGCTGTGTGGAAGGGGCCTGGAGTCACACACTCTCGGACACACACGGAGTCACACAGACAAATCAGAGACAGATTCGCCATAACTCAGAAATGACTTGAAGACACACAAGAGCAAACATCTAATGCTTAAAGTCATTCGCTGAGCGCGCTTAAAAGTAAATTCATGGGTTTGAATATTTGTAAACCGGCTTTGGGGGGCCTAGAATGACAAGGTATTATTATTATTGTTGCTATTATTGTTAGTAATAGTAGTAGTAGTGTTAAGTTTATTTATACCCCGCATTTTCTCTCCATAAAGGAGACTTTTTAAAAAGCATCATACACTTGGTCTGAAAACAAAAATTCGGGAAAGAAAAGACAGAGCAAAAACCTAAAAACAGGCTTCATTTGGGGATTTTGACATTGATTTATTTCGGGCGGGTGCGTGAAACAAAGTGCGTGAAAGGCAGCCCGACCTATCACTCCATGAAATCGGGGTCATGTTAAATCGAAGTTGGGTGGATTAAAAAAGACCCCCCCCCCTTTTTTTTTTCTTCCTTTTTTTTCTTCTTTCCCTTCACTCTCAATGAAATAGATGCTTGGAGGCTTCCTTCAAGCCCTCTGGACTCCTCTCCTTTGGAGAGACGATGGCTGTTACAAGAAGGAGACGATTTTTTCCTTGGACTTCGGAGCCAAGCGTTGGTTGCAAACGTGTTTATGAAACCTGCACGGGAGATTTGTTCCTGGACCAATTGGAATTGGGGCAAAGGGCTGCCCTGGAACAAGGGGCTGTGTGTACACACACGTACACATTCGAGGCGCACGCACTAGGCTCCTTCCACCGGTTTCTTGCGTGGCAAGCAACCCAGCAAGCAAGTGAGGCCGGCATCATTCGTGTTCATGCTAGGCCCATTTGCCTTGTTGCAATTAATAGTTACTCTTCCACTGCTTATTAAATCCAATAGTCAAAAAGTTCCAGAAGCTTCTATTTAGACCACTTTATTCCAGAGAGGAAGGAAATGGAGAAACCAACGCTAAGCATCCTATGAAATTCATGGAGACACCAGAAATTGGCATGCGATTTGAAGGCACAACTACACACACACACACACACACACACACTATACTCGATAGATAGATAGATAGATAGATAGATAGATAGATAGATAGATAGATAGATAGATAGATAGATAGATAGATAGATAGATAGATAGATAGATAGATAGATAGGCAGGCAGGCAGGCAGGCAGGCAGGCAGGCAGGCAGGCAGGCAGGCAGGCAGGCAGGCAGGCAGGCAGGCAGGCAGGCAGGCAGGCAGGCAGGCACATACACACATGCATGGACACAAAAGGAGGTTGGTTTAAGGCTTGCTCAGACTGCTATCCAACCATCAATTTGGGTTTCTGTGAGTTTTCCAGGCTGTACGGCCATGTTCCAGAAGCATTCTCTCCTGAAGTTTCACCCATATCCAGGGCAGGCATCCTCAGAGGTTGTGAGCCGCCCTGAGTCCTCTTTAGGGTGAGAAGGGCGGGATATATATATATATTAGCCGCCCCGAGTCCCCGTTGGGGAGATGGTGGCGGGGTATAAATAAAGTTTATTATTATTATTATTATTATTATTATTATATAAATAACATGAAAATGAGTGAAGGAATCCTTTGTTGGGAGGTATTTCCTGGCCCTGATTGATTCATGTCTGGAATTCCTCTGTTTTCTGAATGTTGTTCTTTATTTGCTGCCCTGATTTTAGAGGGTTTTTAAAAAACTGGTAGCCAGATTTTGCTCATTTTCATGGTTTCCCGATCCACAAGCATGTAGGCAATTTCAACAGAAAGGCGGAAACCATGAAAATGAACAAAAACTGGTTACCAATATTTAAAAAGTCTAAAATCAGAAGAGTAAATAAAGAACATCACTCAGAAAGCAGGAATTCCAGACATGAATCAATCAGGGCCAACTAACATCTCCCAACAAAGGATTCCCCCAGGCAGGAAGCAGATAGGCTTTGGAAGCTGCAAGGCTATTCAATTCTAATCAAGCCGGCCAATTGCAACAGTCACACTTTCCTCAAACACACACACACACATATATAAACCTCAATTGCCTAGTTTCCAACAGACCTCACAACCTCTGAGGATGCCTGCCATAGATATGGGCGAAACGTCAGTTCTGGCCATACAGCCCGGAAAACTCACAACAACCCAGTGATTCTGGCCATGAAAACCATCGACAACACTCTTATAAGTTATGCAAGCTTTTTTTCTCTAGCCTGATTTTACTTAGAAAGGAGGGGGTAAATCTATCTATTTACAGTTATGTTATTCTCTTAATATAATGCATCCTGTGTTGTTAATTCTCATTGCCCGGGGTTTTTATCCGAAATGCAGCGTGATATGACGAATCGGAAAACACGGCGTTAATATTAAGTAGTTAATTCAATAAATATTAAGTAATTAGCTAATTCATTACATCAAAGCCCGGTAACATTATTCTCTCTTTTTAGAAAAGTCTTTTTCTCCCGCGACGTTGAAAGGAAATAAAGAAGGAACTGGAAAGACAACGCTAATACTAATACTAACAGTGCTGATAGTAATATTGTTAATATTTCTGCTGCTGCTGTTGCTAATAATAATAATAATAATAATAATGACATACGAAATCCAGCATATCTATCTTGTAGGCTGTGTCAGACTATGTCGTTGTGTAAATAATAATAATGATGATAATAATAGTGTCATTTTTCCTTGTTCTCTCCCTTGCCATTATAACATGCGCTGCCTCCGAGAATTTCAACACTGTGGCATCCGGAGAATTGTAGTTTTGCAAGGTCTCTTCCAAAGAAGGTCCTTCACCAAACTACAACTCCCAGGATTTCATAGGCTCGAGCCATGGCCCTTAAAGTGGTCTCAAACTGCATTCATTCTACAATGTAGAGATGAATGAAGTCTTTTCATGCAGATTGGATGTCTTTGTTTTTATTCCCGTTACAGTAAACAGCGTTCCAAATTAGAGAGTAAAGTAGTTCCACCATCAGAAAAACTTCATTAAACTTCACTCATTTTCAATCAGAACTCTTTTCTACCTCGAGGGACAGAGAGCCACAAAAAGAAAGAATAAATCAACACAATGTATACAAATACACAAAGTCAAATATAATCTCTACTCAAGATTACGGGAGGGGAAAAAGAAGCCAGGCTATTTAGTTTGTTTGTTGCTGCTATTGTGAGCCTTCCAGCTCTTCCAAAAATCCTGAAGTTTCTAAATTCTGAACCGATAGCCACCCGAAGGCCAACCTACCAAGGATTTTCTGAGGCTGAGACAGTGTGATTCCAATGGGTTTCAGGGCAGCGGCAAAGGAGACTCGAACCAGGCTCTCCAGAATCGTCGTCGATAGTATTTCCTTTATGTCCGGATTCCCTTCTTTCCTAGACCTCTCTGCAAAGATTTCCCAAGACGACGATAAGGGTTTGGTTTGCTTTTTAAAGAAGGAGATAAGCTTTGATTGGGGCTTGAATTTGCACAGAGGGATTTTTCTAAAATACAGTCCTTTCAGTCGAAATAGGATTCTGTATGACTTTCTCTAGTCCTCGGGATCTTTTCTGCATTATCTTGAAGGCTGGGAATCGTCCTATTGCCTTGCAATACTCCCAGCCATGTCGTTCTGTGGTATATTAAACTGTGTTGTTGTCCAGCAAATCTTTTCTATGGGACTTGGGTGTGAGGCTGATACAGGCAAGGGCAAACTTGGGTCCTCCAGGTGTTTTGGATTGCAACTGTCAGGAATGGTGGGAGTTGCAATCCAAAACACCTGGAGGACCCAAGTTTGCCCATGTCTGGTTTGGCAGCTTCATGAAATGAGAATGAAGAGAAACTTCAGCAGTGAGAATGAAGAGAAAGCGGCAGTCATTGTGTTAAATTAAAAATAAAAATAAATAAAATAAAAATAAACGCGACTTGCTATCAAAAAGCCACCCGACTTCACTACATATCCCAAACACCGAAAAGTGGAGATATGTGACATTTCAAAGATGGATTGTTAATTAGTTACTTCAGTACTTATTGTCTTTTGATAGCCAATTCCTAAGCAAACACCCCTCCTTCTAATTTAACTAGATCTTAGGGCATAAATCAATCTTGAATTATTAAAAAAATATAACCCAGAATGTGTCAGAAATAAAACTGCAATCAAGCTTGAGACAGTTACTAGACATAAGTCTTGACTTCAATGGGATTTCCTCCCAAGGAGATGGTATTTTTAAAACCTACCTTAAAAAAATCATCATTAAAAAAAATGTTTTTCACTGCTAATCAAGCTTGCCAGACATGAATCAATCTGGGCCAACTAACACCTCCCAACAAAGGATTCCCCCAGGCTTTGAAGCAGACGGGCTTTGAAGCTGCAAGGCCATTCAATGCTAATCAAAATGGCCAATTGCAACTTTTACATTTGCCTCAAACAGACTAGAGTTCTTTCTCCCAGCATGGACCCTTCCACAGATATATAAATCCCACTTGTCCAGTTTCCAACAGAACTCACAACCTCTGAGGATGCCTGCCACAGATGGGGCAAAACGTCAGGAGAAAATGCTTCTGGAACATACAGCCCGGAAAACTCACACCAACCCAACAATAAAAAAATTAGGGGTTCAAGGGGTGGGGAAAGAAAAAAGAGATGGAGGGATAACTTCTATCTCCATTTGGAAAAGGTAGCAATAAAAATATGTCAAATATGCTAATGGGAAGTAACTGAAAGGCACCCAACAAGAATATATGGATGGACCTCGGTTTTAGGGGTGTTCAGGTTCAGGAAAAAAGTCCCACTTTCTCTTGGAATAGTTTGAATATTTGCTTCCTGACTATTAAAGACACATGAGCCAAGTCACATCATCTCAGTCTGGAAGCAAATCTCCTTTGAAGAACCCTTGCCTAGAAAACCCATGATCATCAGAAACAACTTGAAGCAAAATCCTTCACAGAAGGAAAAAAGCGGCGACTTGGCCAAAATCAATCCCTTGAATGCTGCAAACTTCTTCAGAAAAACCATTAAACTCAGAACTGGGGGGAGGGAAGCTTGTCTTTGCCCCAGGTTCTAGTTTACCCATCTTTCCCTCCCTGTCTTTTTTGGTCAGATCAGTAGTCTTTGCTGAGAGAACTCCTCCAACTGGAATTAAACCAACTGGATTAAAGAGGCATATTGGGGGAGAGAGGAATCCAGTATCAAATTATTTTTTTATTTCAAAGTTCTTCCCGCTTTTAAAGAGATACATAGCAAAATTAGGACAATAAAAAAGATTCAGCTGACCAAGAAAAAAGCATAAATGAGGATAGATTAAAAACATGTGATGTCAAACGAGGAAGTCAAAGAAGAGAAGGTCAGAAGGCATGTGTAACTGCCTGTTTTCATTTTCTTGTAGGCATTTTGGACTACCAGGCTTGGGAACAGGGTTCAGACTTCACTCAGCCATGGAAACCCACTGGGTGGTCTTGCCTGAGTCGCACTCTCTCAGCCCCACAAAACCCTGCCATAGCCACAAAATTCCCTCTATATATAAACCCAAAAAGGAACATATATGCACCTAGATCTGGGTGACTCTCTCTCTCAATATATATAGGCGTGTGTAATATTATATTTATGTATACCCCGCTTTATCTCCCCAAAGAAGACCCAAAGCAGCTTGACATAAAAACATTAGTGTACAATTTAAAATATACAAATATGCAACCATTAAAATGGAATTATACACACACACACACACACACATATTTGCACACATGCATATACATATAAGTATATAGACACAAATATTTCAGCATCTGCAATGCTAGACACTTGAAGAATAAAGGAAAATTTCATGGAGGGGAAGAAACGTTTGGGGGAAATTCCCTCCTTTTACTCCCTTAACTACATCCCTGGAGGTCAGGGAAAGATGGGGAAACCCTGCCTAGTTCTCCAAAGACACACACACACATACACACACATATTCCTCCCCACTTTCTAACATTTGGCCTGATACCTCATTCTTACTCATTCCCACAACCTGTAGGTCTGACATAATTTTCTTCCTTCTTCAAAAAGGAAAAAGTTTTAAGAAGTCCCAAGCAACCTTCCTCCAATAAGGAAGTCTAAACAAAACCCAGGCCTCTCTGTGTTGAAGCTTCGTCACACTAGATCAGGTATGGGCAAACTACGGCCCTCCGGGTGTTTTGGACTGCAATTCCCACCATTCCTAACAGCCGGTTGTAGTCCAAAATACTTGGAGGGCAGAAGTTTGCCCATGTCTGCACTAGAGCCTGGATCCACGTTAAATCCAGTTTCTGCCTCCTGCAGAAGTTCAGTGACATCCAGGACCTGCCTGGCTGAACAGTTTAGGCCCCCTCTCAAAATTACAAGCCCCAAATTTCTGCAGGAGGCAGAAACTGGATTTAAAGTGGATCCATGCTCTGCGGTGAGGTCCTTGGTCACCACTTTAACCGGCAAGGCTCAATGCCGGGGAATCCTGGAGTTTGTTGCTTACTAAGGCCCCTTTTACACAACTGTATAAAACCCACCTTATCAGCTTTGAACTGGATTATTTGACAGTGTAGACTAAAATTATTCAGTTCAAATCAGATAACGCGGATTTTCTGCTTGGATAACCTGGATTATCTGGTAATGTAGAAGGGGCATGAGACTAGATATCAGCTCTCTTTGGCAGAGAAAGTTAAATTCCATACAAAACTACACCTCGAAATTAGTTTATATACTGCTACTGCTACTGAGCAAAGGAAGTTAAAGTGGTGTCAACTTGCATTCATTCTACAATGCTAGGTCCACCGGAATCACTGGGTTGCTGTGAGTTTTCCGGGTTGGATGGCCATATTCGAGAAGCATTCTCTCCTGACCTTTCACCCACATCTATGGCAGGCATCCTCAGAGGTTGTGAAATATATTGGAAACTAGGCAAGTGGGGTTTATATATCTGTGGAAGGCCCAGGATGAGAGAAAGAACTCTTGTCTGTTTGAGGATTAGCATTGCAGGCTTCCTACCTGGGGGAATCTTTCTTTGGGAGGTGTTAGCTGGCCCTAATTGTTTCTTGTCTGGAATTCCCCTGTTTTTGAGTGTTGTTATTTATTTACTGTCCCAGTTTTAGAGTTTTCTTTTAATACTGGTAGCTAGATTTTGTTCATTTTCATGGTTTCCTCCTTTCTGTTGAAGTTGTCCACATGCTTGTGGATTTCAATGGCTTCTCTGTGTAGTCTGACATGATAGTTGTGAGAGTGGTCCAGCATTTCTGTGTTCTCACATAGTATGCTGTGTCCAGATTGGTTCATCAAGTGTTCTGCTATGACTGACTTCTCTGGTTGAGTTAGGGCCCTTCCACACAGCCCAATATATATCCCAGAACATCAAGGCAGAAAATCCCACAATATCTACTTTGAACTGGTTATCTGAGTTCACATTCAGATAATGTGGGATTTTCTGCCTTGATATTCTGGGATATAGGGCTGTGTGGAAGGGCCTTCAGTCTGCAGTGCCTTTCATGTCCCTTGATTCGTATTTGTCAATGCTGCCGTTGATGTGCCCTATGTAGACTTGTCCACAGCTGTGTGGTATAGGGTAGACTCCACCAGAGGTAAGAAGATCATAAAGAACAACACCCAGAAGACAAGGGAATTCCAGGTTGGTAGGCTGTTGGGAATTGTGGGAGTTGAAGTCCAAGACCTGGAGGGAGAAAGTTGGCCCATGCCTGGTATAGACCCATGAAAAGGCAACTGTTTTAATACGGAAACAGAGGTTTTTAAGAAAATAATTTACATATAAGTATTCACACTACCTTATGCCTTATACGTATTTATGATTCTATTAATGTGAAAAGAAAACATAGGTAACCTGTTTGTACACAGTCCTGACAGGGTACTCTCTTTTATAACGACATCAATTATAACAAATACACATAGGTATAAGTCACACAAGAACATATATAAACACTTGTTTTGTCAATAATAGATGACAGGATACCTATGGTTTCTTTTCACATTAATAGAATCATAAATACGTATAAGGCATAAGGTAGTGTGAATACGTATTTATTTATTTATTTAATACATTTATATCCCGCCCTTCTAACCCCGAAGGGGACTCAGAGCGGCTTACAAATTAAATTTACATACAATATTATATTATTAGCATACCACAATACTGGCAATAAATTACAATATTGTACTATATCAATCTCATGCCAACCTAGCAGTTCGAAAACATGCCAATGTGAGTAGATCAATAGGTACCGCTCCAGCGGGAAGGTAACGGCGCTCCATACAGTCATGCCGGCCACATGACCTTGGAGGTGTCTGCGGACAACGCCGGCTCTTCGGCTTAGAAATGGAGATGACCACCAACCCCCAGAGTCAGACATGACTGGACTTAACGTCAGGGGAAACCTTTACCTACTATATCAATATGTTGTAATATTATTAGTAATATTACATGTAATATTTAATATAACATTAATATTATTATATTGTATTATAAAATAATGTTATTAATATTATATGCATATACAATATATTATAATATATATTATTGTAAATTATATTGTATATACAGTAGAGTCTCACTTATCCAACATAGACGGGCCAGAAGAATGTTGGATAAGCGAATATGTTGGATAATAAGGAGGTATTAAAGAAAAGCCTATTAAACATCAAATTAGGTTATGTTTTTACAAATTAAGCACCAAAACATCAGGTTATGCAACAAATTTGGCAGAAAAAGTAGTTCAATACACAGTAATGCTATATAGTAATTACTGTATTTATGAATTTAGCACCAAAATATTACGATGTATTGAAAACATTGATTACAAAAATGCGTTGGATAATCCAGAACGTTGGATAAGCGAGTGTTGGATAAGTGAGACTCTACTGTAGGTATATATGCATACATGCATGTGTATATATCTATATATATATATATACATACATATATAATTAGCATATCATGTTACTGGTGGGAGGGGCCTATAGGTGATGCAAAGGAGACAAGATGGAACAGTCTTTGCTGGCTTTATATGTAAATTATTTTTTCTTAAAAACCTCTGTTTCCGTATTACACCAGTTGACTTTTCATAGATAGGTAGGTAGACATCTGTACATATCTGGTATAGACCCACCCCAAGAAGTCACGTTTATGTAAATAATAATAACAACAACAATAATGTAACGCTTTTGGAGACTCTTGGAGCTGAGAGATTCCCTTCTCACCTTCCCCTCCTCCTTCTCCACCCTATTGCTGTGTGTGTGTGTGTGTATGTGTGTGAGAGAGAAGCCTTGGTCACGTGGCCAGTCCCCAGCTGGGTCCGTAAAGGGGCCGAGCCGCCGCCGAAGGGGATCACTCCAAGGCCGAGATTAGCCGCGAGAGGAGCTCTGGAAGGCGCCGCTATCAGGGGATCGCAGATAAGAGCCGCGCCACTCTTGTCTCCCTCCCTCCTTCCTTCCTTAACTCTTTTGGGGAATCTGCCAGCCCACAGAGATACAGAGAGAGAGAGAAAGAGAGAGAGACCATCCTCCTCCTCCTCCGGGCTTCGACCCGCCTTTCCCCGCCATGCGGACGGGACCTCCTCGCCTGTTGCAACCGCGTAAGTGCCTTCCTTCCTCCTCCTCCTCCAGCCCCCAAAGCCCTCTCTCTCTCTGCATCTCCCCCTTATCTCTTCCCCAGCTGGCCTTATCTCACGAGATAATAATATCCTTCGCTTGGAGAAGCTGGGAAGGGGGATCTCTCTCCCTATCTCCCTCTCTCTCTCTATTAACGTTGCAAACCCAACTCTTGATAACCCGTTTCTGTGATTTACGGGGGAGCAGATTAAATCCTTCCCCACCTTCCTTTTCGCAGGAAGAAAGCCCTCCGCAATCTTTTCAGATAAAGGATGTATGTATGTATGTGTTTTTTTCCCCCTCTCCCTTGGCCAGAACTAGATTAGGTTTCTCTTTCTCTTTTCCTCTCCTTCCCTTTGGGAGCGAAATCAGGGCATTTTCTCCCCATAACAATTACAGTAGAGCCTCACTTATCCAAGCTAAACGGCCGGCAGAAGCTTGGATAAGCGAATATCTTGGATAATAAGGAGGGATTAAGGAAAAGCCTATTAAACATCAAATTAGGTTATGATTTTACAAATTAAGCACCAAACCATCATGTTATACAACAAATTTGACAGAAAAAGTAGTTCAATACGCAGTCATGTTATGTTGTAATTACTGTATTTACAAATTTAGCACCAAAATATCATGATATATTGAAAACATTGACTACAAAAATGGCTTGGATAATCCAGAACCTTGGATAAGTGAGACTCTACTGTACTTCCTTCACTCCAGTGCAATTTTCCTTAATTCCCTCGATTTCTAGCATCGCAATAAAACTCTGGAAATCGTTCCCAGTTTGTTGTGTTCCTTGAGAAACTTCTCTCTCGTTAAATAACTATTTCTAAATGTATTTTCTAAATGGTTGAGATCTCTTAGGGAATTAAAGAAAAATGGATTTGGAGAGGAGAATTCCTATTTGGGGAGGTTTGGACAATTTTGTCTGGGAAAGTCACTTAAGGTCAGTTTTAATGGATTATTATTAAATTGAAATTTCATTGATTTCATAAAAAATACTGCCCAGGAAAGATTCGGACCGTTGCCCGCTGGAGATGATCTAAAATGTGTACTTTTATGGACCTTTACTTCTACCCGCGAGGAGAGGCGGGTGACAAAATCCTTATTGTGTTCTGACCGGAATCACTGGGTTGCTGTGAGTTTTCCGGGCTGTATGGCCATGTTCCAGAAGCATTCTCTCCTGATGTTTCACCCACATCTATGGCAGGCATCCTCAGAGATTATGAAATATATTGGAAACTAGGCAAGTGGAGTTTATATATCTGTGGAATAATGTTCAGGGTGGGAGAAAGAACTCTTGTCTGTTGGAGGCAAGAGTGAATGTTGCAATTAATCACCTTGATTAGCATTGAACAGCCTTGCAGCTTCAAAGCCTGGCTGTTTCCTGCCTGGATGAATCCTTTGTTGGGAGGTGTTAGCTTTCCCTGATTGTTTCCCGTTTAGAATCCCCCTATCTTCTGAATGTTGTTCTTTATTTACTCCCCTGATGTTAATTGTTAAAATACTGGTAGCTAGATTTTGTTCATTTTCTTGGTTTCCTCCTTTCGGTTGAAATTGTCCACGTGCTTGTGGATTTCAGTGGCTTCTCTGTGCAGTCTGACATGGTCCTTGTGAGAATGGTTCAGCATTCCCCCAGGCAGGAATCAGCCAGACCTTGAAAGTGCAAGGCATTTCAATGCCAATCAAGGCGATTAATTGCAATATTTACACTTGACTCCAACAGACAAAAGTTCTTTTTCCCACCCGAACCTTCCACAGATATATAAACCCCACTTGCCTAGTTTCCAACATGCCTCACAGCCTGTGAGGATGCCTTCCCTAGATGTGGCCGAAACTTCCATGCTTTTGGAACATGACCATACAGACCGGAAAACTCACAGCAACCCAATTACTTCCTTCACGCTAATAAAATTTTCCTTAATTCCCTCGATTTCTAGCATCGCAATAAAACGCTGGAAATCGTTCCCAATGTGTTGTGTTCCTTTGGAAACTTCTCTCCCGTTAAATAACTATTTCTAAGTGTATTTTCTAAATGATTTAGATCTCTTAGGGAATGAAAGAAAATGGATTAGAAGAGGGGAAAAAATCATATTTGATGAAGTTTGGACTATTTTATCTGGGAAAGTCGCAGAAAGTCAGTTTTAATTTATTACTTTTCAATTGACGTTTTATTAATATTGTTACTGTAATATGTTTCTAATATTGACTTCTACCCACAAGGAGAGGCGGGTAACAAACAAAATCCTTACAATGTATTTATATAATAATAATAATAATAATAATAATATAATTGATACACAAGATTGTTGTATGTTTTCCGGGCTGTATGGCCATGTTCCAGAAGTATTCTCTCCTGACGTTTCGCCCACATCTATGGCAGGCATCCTCAGAGGTTGTGAGGATGCCTGCCATAGATGCGGGCGAAACGTCAGGAGAGAATACTTCTAGAACATGGCCATACAGCCCGGAAAACATACAACGACCCTGTGATCCCGGCCATGAAACCTTCGACAACACATTGATACACAATAATAATAATAATAATAATAATAATAATAATAATAATAATAATAATAATAATAATAATAGTGTATCAATGTGTTGTCAATGTGTATCAATGTGTTATTATTATTATTATTATTATTATTATTATTATTATTATTATTATTAATTGGGTTGGGAAAAACGTTTCCCACCATCTCCTCAGGAAAAATATTACTCGATGTGCGGGACATCTTTACTGTACAATTAATGCAGTTTGACGCCACTTTAACTGTCAAAGCTCAAAACCATGGAATCCTGGGTGTTTTGGTTTCACATGGAATTTACTCTCGTCTCTTAAAGAATCCGAGTGCCTTATCAAACTACACATTCCAAGAATCCATAGCACCGAGCCATGGCAGTTAAAGTAGTGTCAAGCTGCATTAATTTGACAGTGCAGATTCACTCCAGGGTTTGTTTCCCTGCTCGGCTGTGGAAGCCCACTGGGCGAGTCACACACCCCTCAGACAAACACACATGCAAAACCATGGACTCCTGGGATTTGTAGTTTGGTGAAGCACCAGCACTCTTTGGCAGAGAAGATTGTAAAACTACAATTCTCATGGTTCCATAGTATTGAGCCGTGGCTGTTAAATCTGTGCCCAAACCGCATTAATTCTACAGTGTAATGCACCTCTGGAGGTTTTCTTACATCTCCTTTTGCACCTGGATCCCAAAAGCAAAACCTTCGGAATACAAACCATCCCAATCTAAACTGGGATTCTACCGCCTCTAATGGTCCCTTTTTAAGGTTTTGATGGGTTTTCCGTACAAACTGCTAGTGACATCTGTGGGCCCTACTACACAGCCATATAACTCAAAATATCAAGGCAGAAAATCTTACAATATCTGCTTTGAACTGGGTTATCTGAGTCCACACTCAGATAATGTGGGATTTTCTGCCTTGATATTCTGGGATATAGGGCTGTGCAAAAGGGCCCTTAGTTATCTGAGTCCACACTGCCAAATATTCTAGTTCAAAGCAAATAATGTGGGATTTTATTCAGCTGTGTGGAAGGAGCCAGTGATGCCAGTGAAAAACGTTTGCCCTATTTGCAAGAGTAACCTAACACCCGAGAAAACCTTGTGCGTCTTTCTCCGGAAGGCAATTCCACGCAATTAAAAGGGGTTTCCTCTCAAAATACTATTTTTGCAAGGAGGTTGAGTGTTATTTTCCCCAAAGAAGCGTGTCCAGACAGGTTAAGTTGGGAAGTTTTCTGCAAGGAATTAAAAAGAAACATCGACGCGTTTTTTGATTTCTTCTCCAAAGGAGGGTGAAAAACTCTCCTTAACTTCAGATGAAACCTTTGGGGAGCTGCACGAATTGGGACCGTGGCCACAGGAAAAGCTGCGAGTACATTTAAATAAAGCTTCATTTCGAGTCAAAGGCGTGTCGGGAGAGACACGGCTTTGGGAACAGCGTGCCAAGGGGGCATCTAAACCGCAAAAGGAAGGCAGTTTGAGAATACTTTAACAACCAAGGCTCAAGGCTAAGGAATCCCGGGAGCTGCAGTTTTACAAAGCCTGTAGCCTTCTCTGCCAAAGCAGGCTGGGCCTCACCAAACTACAAAGCCCAGGATATAACATAACGTTGAACTGTGGCAGTTCAAGCGGTGCCAAACTGTCTTCACTCTACAATGTAAAATGCCCTGTATGTAGACATGATTCACACATATACGCACAAATAATTATATAAATGTTTATATGTTTTGCAAAGTCAGCACAAACCTTCAAAATATTACTCGGATTCCCACATTCCTAACTGACTCCAGATGAATTTGTTGCACTTTATCTATTATCTTGAATTCATAACTTATAAGGTGCACTTTAGCTTATCTATTACTGTAACCTCGCTGGTTTTAATTCTATGTTTTATTAAGCATGTTTTATATCATAGGCTAATGTTCAGATTTTATAACTGGTGCATGTTTTTGTCCATTGATGTACTGTATACTGTTGTTTTTATTTGATGTTTCTGTGAGCCGCCCCAGTCCCCTTTGGGGGAGATGGAGGCGGGATATAAATAAACTAAATAAATAAGATAATAAACTGTCGAATTAAGGCATGTTTGACTCTGCTTTAACTGCCCTATCTCGATGCTATGGAATCATTGGCGTTGTTGATCCGAAGTATGGAGCCATAGCACTTAAAGTGTTGTTAAACTACATAAAGTAAAGTGTAGATGCGCCCACAAAACCAATGAACCAGAATCATCTTACACAGGATGGATTCACCAAAACCTCCCTTTCAATTATGGTCTTCATGTGTGGTTGGAATGGGGTTTTGTGGTTGATTTGGTCAGCCTCTGTTTTGTGAATGTTGCCTCTTTTCAGGAGGTAGTTATTACTCTTTGGACATATCTGTCAACCTCATCACACTTGAGCATTTATCCACTTTAAATCCGGTTTCCGTCTCCTGCGGAATTCTGGGGTTGTAGTTTGGTAAGGCCCCTGTCTGGCTGAGGTGTTTAATGGCCCCTCCCAAACCTGGATTTAAAGTGGATCCAAACTCTGGTGTGATGAAGTGGTGTGTGGTTCATGTTGGGAGTAAGCAGGGCGTAGTGCTTTGAGCATTAACAGAAGACTCTGGAGATCAGGGTGTGAAACCCACTCAGGCATGAAACCCACTGGGTGACCTTGGGCAAGGCACTCTCTCTCAGCCTCAAAGGAAGATCAGGGGAGACCTCTTCTGGCTAAGAAAACCCTGTGATACCTTTACCTTAAGGCTGTGGAAGGTCAACACTATCAGAAGAGGTCTACCATTGCCTCTCTCCAAGGCAGAGAGAGCATGACTTCTCCAAGGTCACTCATAGAAGTCACTATGTGTGAATGGGAATTTGAATCTTGGTCTCTCAGAACCCACACCACTGGCTCTTAGTATACTCCAATAAGCCTTTATTGGCTCTTAGTATTTATTGTATGTCTTCAATTTTAATATATGGAAGTCCACACCAGGGATTCATAGGCTATTCTTCTAGCTTGGAGAATGTTCTTTTTGGACTGCAGCTTTCAGAATCCCCCATCCAGCACCTTAGCTTTCAAGATGAGTCAGGGCTGTAATTAAAAGTCAATATGTTGCTATGAAAACCATGTAATTTGATTGTGTTCAAGGCTTTGTACTATGTAAAGATATTGAAAGAGAGGGTGACCAACGGAGAGAGTTAAATAATGGCATATTTGCAAAGGTTGTTTCCAAAAACCAGTTTCAAGGACTGAATGGGAGATGACTCTTTTAAACTTTTGTTTTCAGTTGTTTTGCAGAAAGAATTCACCATATTTTAATGCCATTTACACCCACTACCCAACAATAATTATCCATTTCAAATCTAAGATTCTACCTTGGTTTATTCTGAAACAAACCCCTTTAAAGGGGGATGAAGAACTTTTGTCTATGGAGATGATTAGATCACAACACTACTAAGAATATATTTTTGATTTGATTAGTTATAGCTAGCTCTTCATCCTGATTGAATTTTGAACTGGATCATCTAAAGGACTTCCTATTTTGATACACAATGTTCAACTGTCCCTATTTATCTTTTAAGTAACGGCCCAAAAAAACTTAATCAATGGGAATTACCTACCTGTTGACTCACCATTCAACAATTGATTGAATAAGTCTACTCTAGCTGAGAATAACTGATAAGATGCCAGTCCTTATCTTGCAAGCAGGGTGGCTCTTCAGTTTAGTTCAATTCTATGAACAAAATATGCTACCTATGAAGTTTCTCATTTACTGCGGAATGGTCACAAGGCCTGATCTTAAAGTGCTCTATTTACTACCAATGAATGCCAGTACCATTGTTCCCCTTTTAATAATCCATTTAGAGTCTGGGGACAAAATCTATTTAGGAGCTCCAGTTAAACTTAAAATGCACTCACTTTTGAATTGCAAGATTATTGTCTGTCTGCACTAACCAGAGAGCAACTGTAATGGCCTTGGTGGATCAGAGCAAAAATCCATTCTGTATCCAAATAGTTGCCTACAGTATTCAAAGGGGCCTCCCTTGTTCATCCCCAGTAACTCTTATTCCTAAGGGCAATTGCTTTTGAACATGAGCTTTGATGTCCATTGAGCACTCATGGCTTCTAATATTTTATGATGGACATAGATACCCTACATAAACATAGCTAATCCCTTATTGCTCAGTGTCAGAGGCCAATGCAGCCTGTTTGTAGCTGTGAATGACCCCCAATTGACTGCACCTTCTGTGAACTATCTGTTTTATACCCACCAGTTTTCTGGCATTCTACCAAATGTGTTCAGTGGAGCTTCAACTTCGGATTGAACATGTAGTGAACTATATACTTCAAATTCCTTGGTTTGTAACATTCTGTGAGTTTAGACAAAGTGCCCTGGTGGCTATAGTGAAGTTTTGATACACTTTGGAGAAATTAGTACTAGGTCATGTTTTATTTTGGAATCTAAGCAGTGTGTGAGGCTCAGACCTTGTTAACACTTGAATCAACAAATCAAGATACTGTAGGCTATATTTCAGAAGAAGGAACTGGAAAAACCATCTCTGAGTATTCCTTGCCTTCCCTTTCCTCTGAGGCGGAAAGTGTGTCACTAGCCCAAGGTCACCCAGTGAGTTTCCATAGGTTCGAACCATGGTCTCTAGAGTTTTAACCCAACACACAAGACAGTATATCCATGCTAGCTAGCATGCCTAATGTTGTGGAGGCTCCTTCTTTGGAGGCTTTTAAGCAGAGGCTGGATGGCCATCTGTCGGGGGTGCTTTGAATGCGATTTCCTGCTTTTTGGTAGGGGGTTGGACTGGATGGCCCATGAGGTCTCTTCCAACTCTACTATTCTATGATTATCTTTGTTTCTCATTTTGTTGGCATTCTAAATGACCTTCAAGGTTTAGGATATAGATGTAAAGAATAGGGAAGATGAATCCAGAAATGAATATCTCTCTTAAGTTATTCCTCTCTCTGCTTTCAGGTGCTTGAGAGCTGCCACAATTGCAACAACTCAAAAGGATTAAACAAGCTCTTCATGTCCCAGGTCTGGCCATCAAGATTTCTGGCCTGTCCTGATTGTTCTCCAGTGACTGTTCCTTCGTCCTTCTGGCCCTTCTTCCAAAGGATATAAAATGTACCAGAGCTTAGCTCTTGCTCCCAACCCTGGCCAGTCGGCATACTCCCATGAGTCCAGCAATTTCCTGCATTCGCCTACAAGCCCAGCGGTCTATGTGCCCACCAGCCGGGTGCCCTCCATGCTCCAGAGCCTGCCTTACCTGCAGAGTTGTGAAGCCACCCACCAGGGCCACCCTCTGAGTGGCCACCCCGGATGGGCACAGGCGGCCGGGGCAGAAGCCTCACACTTCAATGCCAGCAGCCCTCACCCAGCATCGGGGTTCTCCTATTCCCACAGTCCTCCTGGCGGTAGTGGTGCTGGACGGGATGGAGGCTACCAGAGTTCCCTTTTGCTAGGTGCTGGTGGACGGGACCAGTATGGCAACACTCTGGTGCGCTCAGTCAATGGATCCTACTCCAGTCCATATCCTGGTGCATATGTCAGCCCTGCGGAGATGCCACCATCTTGGACTGCTGGGCATTTTGATAGCAGTGTCTTGCATAGCCTCCAGTCTCGACAAGGAGCCTTGCCAGGCAGGAGACCTACTTTCGGTATGTAGTCCATTGCCAAGAGATGCCATTCTAGTTCTGTGTGATTTTTCTAAGACTGAATCAAACTAGACAATGGGTACTTTGTAGTGCTGAAAGTGGCAGTATGGAGGTCTTGTTGCTTGTTTCTGTTGAACTTTATTCACTTTTTTATAGCACAAGTGCAAATCATGTGGCTCATGAGCTGTGTTTGATTGAGGACCCACATGTAGCCCCATTGTCCTACACCTTCTAGCACTAACACAAAAATGGTACCTAGAGGGCATGGTGGTGGCGCAGTGTGTTAAAGCGCTGAGCTGCTGAACTTGCAGACCGAAAGGTCCCAGGTTCAAATCCTGGGAGCAGAATGAGCACCTGCTGTTAGCCCCAGCTCCTGCCAACCTAGCAGTTCGAAAACATGCCAATGTGAGTAGATCAATAGTTATCGCTCTGGCGGGAAGGTAACGGCGCTCCATGCAGTCATGCTGGCCACATGACCTTGGATGTGTCTACGGACAACGCCGGCTCTTCAGCTTAGAAATGGAGATGAGCACTAACCCCCAGAGTTGGACTTAACGTCAGGGGAAAACCTTTACCTTTACCTAGAGGGCATGGTATTGCATGTAAGTGCTTTTTCCATGAACCTCCAACCTGCAACAGCCAAAAATAGTTTCTAAAAGCACTGAGAAATGACGTATGGTTTCCAGAAATAGCACTTTCAATTGCTGCCAGCCCCAATGATATAGTGTTCACAATGGCCTTGTAATCCTCAGGATATGCCCTCTGCTGAGTTATAGTATTAATCTCTGTTATATCCCCCAACACTGGGATGAATAACAAGGTATTTTGAATGCAAAACAAGGTATTTTTGAATGCAAAAAAAGATTGAACAAAAAATTTTAAAACTGTTTTTAATCCCGAGACTATACAGAATGATATGGTTTTAGTTGCCTATTGGAAGCTCAGTAGGAATGGAGCTGGTCTTTTTTCCTTTGAGAGAAAAATGTTAAGGTGTGCCTACTGAGAAGGTCCTTTTTGTTCCTTATTTTGAGACACCAGTGGGGAGTTACCTTCTACTTCCAGTCTTAGTTAATCACAAATGAAAGCCTCAAACTATAGACATGAATTCTGCAAACCCACCATGAATCTTAAAATCCATACAGTCAAAAACAGTCACTCATCAAGATGAACTGGATGATAGCTCGCATAATCTCTAACCATTAAGACAATTGGAGAACTATAGCTGGAAAGTACCAGGGTTATAAATCTGTCTGGTTTAAAGATGCTGAAACCGGTATCATCCAGTTTTTCATACTTTTCTTCAAGTTATGCTGGAAATAGTCCATCTGTGTACAGAGTTCTCTATGAAGCAAGAGTCTCAAAGGTCTTTGGACTCACTGGTGCTGTTTATGGAAAAGAAGTCTACTCCATCTTTGATAGCCAGGGTAGCTATGGGGAATCTGCCATTCAGACTCTCTAAGAGCCAGTTGTTTCTGAAGAACCTGCCAGCAGGAAAGAAAGTATCTTTTCAGAACCATAGAACTAAAATGAATACCTAGAGCCATTTAGTCCTGCCAATGAAGGAAGAACAGATTGCTTTTTTAAAAAATAAAAAATAAAAAAATACAAGCACAATTCCTGGAAATAACATTGTGGCATCTTCTCCAGAGGAAAGCTATTGTTGTGGGCTACTATTCCCCCAAACTGACTAAGGGATTAAGAGAAGAGTAGTTTATTTATATACACAGTAGAGTCTCATTTATCCAAGCTTCTGGATTATCCAAGCCATTTTTGTAGTCAATGTTTTCAATATATCATTATATTTTGGTGCTAAATTCATAAATACAGTAATTACAACATAATATTACTGCGTATTGAACTACTTTTTATGTCAAATTTGTTGTATAATATGATGTTTTGGTGCTTAATTTGTAAAATCATAACCTAATTTGATGTTTAATAGGCTTTTCCTTAAGTCCTCCTTATTATCCAACATATTCACTTATCCAAGCTTCTGCCGGCCCGTTTAGCTTGGATAAGTGAGACTCTACTTCATGTGTGTGTGTGTGTGTATGTGTGTATATATATATTCAACTCTGATCTCTGTATGTCCTTCTCCCATGAAGAAGATATGAGTGCAATTTTTTTATCCTGTCAGAACTGACTTGAGAACATACTGCAAGTTGCTTCTGGCGTGAGAGAATTGGCTGTCTACAGAGATGTTGCCCAGGGGATGCCTGGATGTGTTACCATCCTGCTTCTCTCATGTCCCCACAAGCTAGAGCTGACAGATGGGAGCTCGCTCCTTTTCACGGATTCGAACTGGCAACCTTCAGATCAGCAGTCCAGCTGGCACAAGGGTTTTAACTCATTGCACCACCACGACTCCCTAGTGCAGTGAGTGCAGCGAGATGCTGATACCTGTGATGCAATATACCAAATATTGGAGTGTATTAAACCAGCTCAACTTTATTTATTTTTTTGGCAGAAACTGTTCAGAAGAGTTTTGCCATGGCTTTCTGTGAGGTTGAGAGAACCTGACTTTACCAGGCTACTGAACATAGAAAAACTTTGCTTAGCATGTGCCCACATTTCTGTTCTTTAAATAAATAAATTATAAAAAATACAACTTTATTTATATACCGCCCTATCTCCTCAGGGGACTCAGGGCGGTTTACAACATGATAAAAACAATACAATACATATAATAAACAGAACCATGCAACAATTTAAAATAATACAAATGATAAACATAAATACATGACATACGATCCAAAGAATGAAAAATAAAACTAGCAAAACTTTGGCGTCTTTGTTGCAGCAGTTTTTAACACAGCTGTGACCCTTTCAGTCCACTCATCCAAATTCCCCTTTATTGGATAATTTATTATTTATTTATTTATTTACAGTATTTATATTCCGCCCTTCTCACCCCGAAGGGGACTCAGGGTGGATTACAATGAACACATATATGGCAAACATTCAATGCCAACAGACAAACCACATACATTAGACAGACTCAGAGGCATTTTTAACATTTTTCCAGCTTCACGATTTCGGCCACAGGGGGAGCTGTTGCTTCACCGTCCAGTAGTGGCTGTACTTCCTCATTCCTTTCCTCGTGTTTTGCTGGCAGTTTTATGGTGTTGTAAATTAGCCTCCCGCATAAAGCGTCCCTAAATTTCCCTAATTGACAGGTGCAACTGTCTTTCGGGGCTGCATAGGTCAACAGCAAGCCGGGGCTATTAATGGTCGGAGGCTTAACCCGACCCGGGCTTCGAACTCATGACCTCTCGGTCAGTAGTGATTTATAGCAGCTGGTTACTAGCCAGCTGCGCCACAGCCTGGATGGATAACAGTCCATCAGTGCTGTGTGTTGAGCATGGCACATAAATGGTGGCATTAAAAAGGAAGCTGAAGCATAGCAATTCATGGACTTCTAACTCAGTGAGTTTGTGACCCTTTGAAGGAAAATCTTGACCACTGACTTAAGCTGACTCACCTCTAGTATTCAATTATCTTTGGCAAATGTTGCTTCAAGTTGTACCTGATTGAAGGCAACCAGTTCTTTCACATTTACTAGGAAGCAGAGTATTAAATTGCAGGCAGATCATGGACTTGTAACTTAAGGGTGACTTGGAGTTTGACTTTGAGATTTGAACTGAGAAGGCAGCAAAGACTCATAATAACCATTAATCAAAAACATGTTTCCCTTTTACTGGTTTTAATAGCCTTAAGCCAGAGTGAATCTTAATGAGGCCAAGATCTAAATTCCAGTTTACATTGAGACTTTGGTCTTGCTATTGACAGATTGAATAATCAATGATGCTATGGTGCATTCTCCACAAACAAAATGGCTGTTTCTCATCCAAGATAAGAAGCAAAACTGCCCCTGGTATGAAAGGAACTACTGCAGAGCCATCCTCAATGATGCATTATTATTGTTGCAAACCACTATACTGGCTCTCAAATAAATAATGCATCATTTATTGTTGTATTATTTATTTGGGAGCCACAGCACTGGATAGCAGGATTCATATCACTACCCTCCCATGGAAACCCACTGGGTGACTTTGAGCAAGTTGTACTCTCTCAACCTCTGCGCAAGGCAAAGTCTTAGCTCTATCTTCCCAACAAAACCCTGTGGTAGGGCCACCATAAACAGAAATGACTTGGAAGCATTCAACAGTTTGTTTACTAAATCTCTATCTTCTGTCCTATATTTGAAAATCTCAGGTAGAACCTGTTTAGGACAATAAATAGCATTTTTAAAAGACCTAAAATATATATTAAATTCTTTACCACCTAAAAGGAGACAAAAACAGTTACCAATGAATAATAATGTTGGTGCCAATTAGACTGCAAAGTGGAGGGTATCCTATAACCAAGATGCCAAAGCAGAGTCCGTCTTTCCCTGTGCCCTACAACCCTTTATTGCCCCAGTGGTAGGATTAAAAGTGTATGTATACACTGTAGAATTAATGAAGTTTGAAACCACTTTGACTGTCATGGCTCCATGCTATTGAATCATGGGATGTGTGTAGTTTGGGGAGTCACCCACACTCTAACTCACATGATTCCAAGGCATTGAGCCATGGCAGTCAAAGTGCATTAATTCCACAGTGTAGATGTATCTGCAGAGATGGTCCCCTCCAAGAGATCTCTGTTCTCAAGCAAACATATATGGGAAAGTTCAATCAGGTTTAATTTCCTGTTTCAGTTTGCTTAGCCTACTCAACTGAACCAATAGATGTTAGGCTGACAGTCTCCCTCTTTTCATGATCATCAAAAAACACAGTGTGGGTCTATAATAATTACATTTTAAATGTCACCCAACATGGTTTTTGGTATTTAATTGGAATAGGGTTAACCCTTAATGTCATACTTAACCTGCCGCAAAAGGTAAGTTACTGAATTTCACCAAATAATAGTCGCTTTCCCCCACTTTTTTGCAAAAAGGAGGGTGACTATTATGTGATGGTGACTATTACATGGTGAAGAGCCCCCTTTGAGTGGCTTTTTTCACCTTGTAATACATTTCTTTGAGGGCGCATCCACAAACTCCATAGTCCTGAGGGGACAGGTGTGCGGGCAGATGAAGCCTCAGCACAGTTGCTTGCACACAGTCAAATCCTGTTTGTGCAAGTGTTATGTGAGAGAGATATATTTTACTGTTTCTGCCACCCTGAAAATGGGGGTTCGACTATTATGCTATGGTGACTATTATGAGATGTAATATGATGTTTGAAATCCTTAGCTGACCACTTCCAATTCAAATTGATTCTACTTCAGAGTTTCAAAATATTTGAAAGATTGAGGGACATAACTGAGACATCTCATGTTGTTGGGCTATAAGTGTTGGACTATGACTCTGGAGAGCAGGGTTCAGATCCTCACTCATGGAACCCACTGGCCTTTGTGGCCAGTCACATTCTCTCAGCCTCAAGAAGGCAATGGAAAACCCACTCTGAAGAAATCTTGCCAAGAAAACTTCGTGAAAGGCTCTCCTTAGGTCAGAAATTACTTCAAGGTACACAACAACAACACCCAGACAGCACTAAGTCTACTTACCCTGGCTGCAAATCAGACTGAAAGGCAATTTTTGTCTTCTGCCAATGAAATCCTGGGAAATTTTGGGGAGAGTGGCAGCCTTGTAATGTGCTTTTTGGACTCTACTAAAGAAGTTTCATTAGGTGTCACCTGTCAAACATGCATAAAAACCAAGTGAAAGCTGAAAAATAGATGGATGCCACTCTTTAAAAAAGAAGTAAAGATTTCAGCATTTCAGTTAAAAATAGAACAACTTTGCATTCTTTGGACAGGACAGTTTTAAAAACTTCAGTGAAGTGGAAGCTATCTGCCTCTTAGAGAAAAATGTCAAAACAGAAGTCCCATTTCTGAAAGATCTTTATTTTGACTATAGTAGCAAGAATTCTTTTAGTATTATAAGTATTTTTCTTTGAACTAGAACAGCAGTGCATAGACTCAAGCCAACAGCAGAGGAGGTCAGTCCTGGATATTTTTCATCACAGGCTTATTTGGAACCAATTTCCAAGGGTGTAGATATAAGAATTGCAAAATGAAGGCATTGTATCCCTAAGGAAAAATTCTGTCCCTAATGAAATCTTGCAGTCCCCAAATTTCTACCATTGAACCACTGAAAATAGTTCATACCTACAAAAAATCAATTTGCTGTGTTCACATTCCCTTAATCCTCTCACTCTCCCTCTCTTTTTAGATGCTTAAACTGTTATTTCTAAATACTCAGCTGTTTTGATGAGTTACTGCAATGTTAGAAATGGTTGTTGGACCAAGCTTTTGATCAGTATAGTAATGCAGTGCATAAAATAAATAAGAAATATGTGCAATTGACATTTGGAAGGGCCTGGTCTACAATTTGGATCGTGTGATTTTAATTATTTATATTAAATGTTTTAATTCTTATATTAATGTCTACAGGTTGTTGTATATATCATGTTTAAGGGGCTTCTTGAATTTAATTTATATGTTTACTGTTTTAGATAAATAATTTGGTTGTAGATGTATGTTTGACATTGAATGCAGACATTATGCTGTAAACTGCTGTGAGAGGTGAGAAAAGCAGTATATAAATACTGCAGAATGTAAGCCGCTCTGAGTCCCCTGGGGAGAAGGGCGGGGTATAAATGCATGTAATAAATAAATAAATAAATAAATAAATACAGTAAATAAATAATAAATATATTATTCTGCTCCAGTGTTTAGATTTTCAGGATTTTCATAATACTGTATAATAATGGTTTCTTATAAGATTAAAGTATACCTAATACAGGGTATTTAGAATACATTTGTGGGATGTTTCTATAGTAGTTGGGAGTCACATCTCAAGAGTTTTCTTGGCAAGCTTTGTTCAGAAGAGGTTTCTGGATGCCATCCTTTAAGGCAGAGAGAGTGTGACTTGTCACAAAGTCACCCAGTGGGTTTCCATAAAGCTATCTCTTAAGAACTGATTGGTGTTATGTACTACAGGATTTTAATTGTTTTTAATTGTATTTATATATCTATCTGTTTTAATTGGTTAATTTGTGGTATGTAGTGTTGATCCTTGTATAATCTGTGGCATTGAATATTGCCTCAATAGGGTGAGATAGAGCAGGGTAGAAATAAAGTAAATAAATACATTATAATCTAGCGTTCAAATCAGGCATGGGAAAACTTTGGCCTTCCAGGTGTTTTGAAGTTCAACTCCCTGGCTGTTAGGAATTGTGGGAGTTGAAGTCCAAAACACCTGGAGGGCCCAGCTTTGCCCATGCTTGATTTAAACCAGGATACCACCAACGTTAAGAAAGTAAGGACTTTCAAGCCTTCTGTGATGTTTTGTTTTCACTTGAAGGAATTAGCAGCCTTTCAAATAAGGATTTGAGCCTCATTGTGTCTCCACCGGCTCACAGAAGCATTTGTTTGTAGCTTTCTTGGGAGACCTCGTTCCCGACTTTTTCTCTCTTCCAAAATGAGAAAGTGAAAGTTGTTGCTGGCCTGCTTCTCTCTATCCAAAGTGTTTCTTGCTTCTTACCAAAGCTGTGTCAGTGAACCATTGCCGCATAATGTAGGTACATGGATGAAAGAAGCAGAGTAAAACCCTTTCTGGAGTAACAAGGGTAGTTTAAACTGAGCGGCGGCCCCACTTCGGAGTTTTCCCGACCCTCTTTCCTTCTCTTTTCTCGACAATATCCGCGTTGTTTCAGCTTCAATGGGACGCCGGCGGGTCTTTCCATTCAGATTTATCGCCGCTCCGCCTTTAAAAGTAATTTATTGGGATAAAGGAGCTGGGAACGGAACAGACTTCTGGACTCCGAATTACTTCCTTGCTTTTTTCACCTTTGCCCAACTGCGGGAATCTGTCATCGGAAGACACCCAGGGGCAACTACACTGTAGAATTAATGCAGTTTGACACCACTTTAAGTGTTAGGAGTAAATACTATAGATTCACGGGAGTTGTGGTTTGGTGAAGCACTAGCACTCTTGTTTGGCATGTGTTCTCGAAGGCTTTCATGTCCGGAATCACTGGGTTGCTGTGAATTTCCCGGGTTGTATGGCCATGATCCAGAAGTATTCTGCCCTGACGTTTCGCCCACATCTATGGCAGGCATCCTCAAGGTGGCGAGGTGTTGGAAACTAGGAAAGCGGGGTTTATATCTGTGGAATGTTCAGGGTGGGAGAAAGAACTCTTGTCAGCCTAAGAAAAGTGTGAATGTTGCCATTGGCCAACTTGAATTAGCATTGAATAGTCTGGCAGCTTCAAGGTCTGGCTGCTTCCTGCCTGAGGGAATCCTTTGTTGAGAGGTCTTAGCTGGTCCTGATTGTTTCATGTCTGGAATTCCCGTTTTCAGAATGTCCTTTATTTACTGTCCTGATTTTAGAGTTTTTTTTAAAAAAAAATTATGGTAGCCAGATTTTGTTCATTTTCATGGTTTCCTCCTTTCTGTTGAAATTGTCCACATGCGTGTGGATTTCAAGGGTTTCTCTTTGTAGTCTGACATGGTGGTTGTTAGAGTGGTCTAGCATTTCTGTGTTCTCAAGTAATATGCTGTGGCTAGACTGATTCATCAAGTTCTCTTCTATGGCTGATTTCTCTGGTTGAGTTAGTCTGCAGTGCGTTTCATGTTCCTTGATTCGTGTTTGGGCCATGCTGCATTTGATGGTCCCTCTGTAGACTTGTCCACAGCTGGTCTACGGTAGACTCCTGCAGAGGTGAGAGGATCTCTCTTGTCCTTCGCTGAACATAGCATTTGTTGGATTTTCTTGGTGGGTCTGTAGATAGTTTGTAGGTTGTGTTTCTTCATCAGCTTCCCTATGTGGTCAGTGGTTCTCTTGATGTCTGGTAAGAACACTTTTCCTCTGGGTGGATCTTTGTCTTTACTCTTTGCCAATGTTTGCAATCTTTTGTTGTGAATCCGACCTAAGTCCCCTGGGGAGAAAGGGCAGAATATAAATAAAGGTTTGTTGTTGTTGTTGTTGTTGTTGTTGTTGTTATTATTATTATTATTTATTACGCCTTGTAAAACTATATGAAATACAGCACTTAGCTGTGGCAGTTAAAGTGGCGTCAAACTGAATTAATTCCAGTGTAGATGCATCCCTAGCCGTCGGAGAGTCTGTGCTTTCTATCCACACCATTAGAAAAGAAAAAGTGAGGTTTAAAAAAGGTGGAGGACCATCAATCACTCAGCCGAATTGTCCTTTTTTAAAAAAGCTAGGTCATCAAATCCGCCTTGGTCTGTTTTTTTTTTTCCAAACATCCCGTTACTTGGGAGTTTTATGTCTTTTCTGAAGCCCGATTCCAAAATGACGTCGATTGACTTTTGGGTGCGTTCTCTTTTAGCGGAAAGGATTAAAAAAATAACGCCCCGAGGTTCCCTTCCCTGAGATTTTCCTCCCATCAAAAGCGTTTACTTTAAGAGTAGCTGCACTAAAATGAACGGGGAACCAAAGCATTAATGTCTATAGACATAAACCGCTTTCGGGGTTACAACTTGAGACGATGCCCGTTCTTTTCCCGTTGCTTCTTTCCTTGCAAATTCAAGAGACAGGACAATGTGCTCCTGCTTTACGATTAGCGAAGAATCGTGTCCTTATACAAATATATGCGTTTTCCTGACGGGGCCAAATGTGTAAGGTTGAATCGCTACGCTTGAGAAACTGCAAGTCGCTTCTGGTGTGAGAGAATTGGCCGTCTGCAAGGACGTTGCCCAGGGGATGGCCAGATGTTTTCGATGTTTTACCATCCTGTGAGAGGCTTCTTTCATGTCTAGCATGGAGAGCTAAAGCTGACAGACGGGAGTTCACCCCGCTCCCCTGAGCTCCCCGGATTCGAACCTGCCGACCTTTCAGTCAGCAGTCCTGCCGGCACAAGGGTTTAACCCATTGTGTTTTCAGGGTTCCCGCTCCTTGGGTGAGTCGGGAGATATTACTCCTCCTTAGCCGAAGAGTGATTTGGGAATAACTTGCATCAACGGAGTAAGAAAGAGACACGCTTGGGATTTGGAGTTTTGTTGGCAGGATAACTGAAATAGGACCCTAAGATTTAAACGTAGGTCCTTATATGAATTGTCGGATATCGAATTTATTTCTGTGTCAAAAGAGAGAAACTGGCCATGACTCCAATAGCGATGTAGTTGGGGACTAGTAGGCTAGAACATGCAAATTCGCCCTTGAGAGTTGATTGAGTTGTGTTATAGTAGAAAGGGAAACATTTTTGTAATGTATATAACACGCACACACATGGATCGTTCAATACCAAGTGGTCTAAACCTTCCCATCATCATTTTCTCCAATTTTGTTCAAATTTTAGCCCTAGCACCAGTCAGGTGTTAAACTACGTTTCCCAAAAATGTAAGGTCTCTAACTGCAATAGTTGCTGATCTAGACGCCTTTATAGTCAGTCAGCATTCACAGGACATTTAACAAAATGTCATTTTTGGGGGCTAATAAAATTGAAACTAAATGTATAACTAAATGAAATAAATTGAAATCTTGTACTTTTTTCTGTTTATTCAAATGAAATTAATTTTAACGTCATGAATGCAAAATCCAGTCCAACAAGTCGACTCAAAGAGTGCATCAAAATGTGTAGCCACAAATTTTGACCAATATTCAGACTGCAACAATTTCCATGCAAATTAAGATATGGACTTGAAATTTTGACCAAACATTATGCTTGTGCTAGACATAATACTGCCAAATTTGCAATTACCCAGCATCTGAGTCCCTCGAGGAGATAGGGTGGTATATAAATACATAAATAATAATAATTATAATTATTATTATTATTATTATTATTATTATTATTATTATTATTATTATATCTATAACTGCCCTGCAGGATCTCTTTAAATTTGGCACTTTTGGTGCAAATGGTAAAATCTACCAAAGTTCAAAGCCAATTATTAAAAAATTAGTCTCCCTGAATATGCTTGTGAATAGTATCTGAAAGAGAAAATGTTGCTCTACAAGACTGATATGTTTTTGTTTTGCAATGTGACCATTAAGTATCAATTTACTGAGGTCCAAGTATGTTGTATTTTGTGCATCCTCATGGTCCTGTAAGTTACTGCATGGCTATTAGGCCTGGCCCCTATGGCAATGGGGATGCTGGTTTCAATGTGATATATAACATACTTTGACCTGAGTAAATGGATACTTAATGGTCACATTGCAAAACAAAAACAATCAGTCTTGTAGAGCAAAAAATTCTCTTTCAGATGATACTATTCACAAGCATGTTTTATTAGACCCCGAAATGGCATTTTGTTAAATGCTGTACGCATGCTGATTGACTATCTTTCAGATAAGGGGGTCTAGATCAGCAACTATTGCAGTTAGAGACCTCACATTTTGGGAAACTTGGTTTAGGAAAACTTAGTTTTAGGAAAAAGGTGAAGACCTGGCTTTTTTGTGATCAAGCGTTTAATGAATGAATTATGCTGGTCCAGATTAAGGTTTCCGAGCAAGGTTTTTGTGGACGAATGGTTTAAGTATTTTACTGTACTGTTTTAAATGTATTTATTGGAATATACCAAATTGATTGTTTTAATTGCTTATGTTTTATTCTTTGTACTGTACACCGGCATTGAATTTTGCCAGATTGTGAGCCGCCCTGAGTCCCTTCGGGTGAGAAGGGCAGCATAGAAATGATGGAAATAAATAAATAAATAAATTTAGCACCTGACTGGTGTTACAGATGAAATTTGAACAAAATTGGAGAACATAATGGTGGGAACTTTTTAAAAATTTAGACCACTTGGCATGGAATGACCCACATGTAATTATGTAATTACTTGGCTTCAACTTTCTTTGCAACTCTATTAAAAGATAGAAAAATAAAAGTTAACAAATGTATCAGTTTTCCACCAGTTGCCCCTTTCGGTCCTAAGCCCCCTCCCATATTCTCTTGTTGTAGCCTTCATCTGAAGTATGCTGTATAATATGTTAATGTTCACATTATCTCACTTATCTCTATTATAGTGCACCTTCAAGTCATTTCCATCTGATAGTGACAATTATGGCCAGATTTGTTGGGAGGGGTTTGCTATTGGCTTCCTTTGAGGCTGAGACTGCGTGACTTGTCTAAGGTCTCACAATGGGTTGCCATGTCTGAGTGATTTGAACCCTGGTCTCCAAAACATTATTACATCATGTTGGCTCTTACCTTGTCTCCCCATCTTTCAAACGTTTCTTTAAAATGACAGCTCAGTCAATATCACAGTATGAAGCCTAAGCTTGCAATGAGCAATTAGTTAACAAGGCTGTTCTGGCGAGCTGGATTTTAGTTTGCCTTTTCAATATCCAGAGTGGTTTTTCAATTTGCATTGGAAGCAGTTTGCTGAGAATTTAAAATAATTTCCCTTTTGGGTGGAAGGTATCCATTGCCTGATTCAATATTATGATGTGTGCTTTTAAATTGTGTTTTCTTGAAGATCATGCTGTGAGGGGGACTTTCAGTCTACCATCCCTTAATTCATTTGTGTAGACTAAGCAAACTTGAACAGGAAATTAAACCCGGCTGAACTTGGTTGAGAGTAAACACTCCATAGGCCTTGCTTGTTGGTCTGTGATGTGGAACCAAAAGCAAGGACCTTGCTGCATTTGTCCTTCGGACTGGTTGATTGTGTGTCATTGAAACCCATTAGCATTTAGAGATGTAATTCATTTTCTGTGCAAATAACGGAGAAGTGTTTTGCCCTTTCCTTGTACAAAGCTTGCTTTTACTATTTTTTGGTGTTGGTTTCTCTTGACTTTTATTTCTTATCCATGGCACTGGCACTCTTATAATAAAGTGAAGCTACAATGCTGTTGAGAATAAGACGTCCGCTCATTCACAGGGTGTCCATAAATCAAAAACTGACATTGGGGTTAACAACAACAACAGTACTATGAACAGAAGGGTATTAATAGTTTAATAAAAAGATATCCCGACACAATATTTATAGTACTATTGCTGTTAACCCCTATGAATGAGATTGCCCTATTCTCAACAGCCTTACTCATGCCTTGCAAATTCATTGTAGCTTCCCTTTATTATATGAATGCCAGGTTATTCAATAATAAATAAGACTCAAGAGAAATGACACCAACAAACAGTAAAGGCAAGCTTTGTACAAGGAAAGAGAAAAAAATATCCATTATTTGCACAGAAAATGATTTACATCTCTAACATACATACACATCACAGACAGACATATGTATGATGTTTTTGTATGTTCTTGATTTTTTTTGGTTTCAATATTTGTAAGACATTTTGAGTCCCAGTAATAGGGAAAAGGCAAGATGATTATGGTAATGATAAATATATTTGCCCTGACACTATACTCATCAAATTTCTTTCACTCTTCTAATGTCATTTATTAGTTTATTTTTCTTCTGCATCAAATGTACATGAACAGAGCCTAAACAACTTCTAAGTAGGGACTACAATGCATGCTTAAAAAACCAAACTTTTTGTCATCCTTCCTTTTCACTTCCTCTGTTGATCAAATTTGATTTGTTGATCAAATCAAAGTAATCATTTGTCATTTACTTAAATGTATAACCCGCCTGTCTTTCTGCTGAAAGGAAAACACTCAGGACTACTAGCAGGAACAACATTGTCATGAAAACCCAAATACATTTAAAACACGAGCTGATTTAAAATGCAGATACACAGCCAAAAGAAAGAGAGATAACAGCATCCAAAGCCTATCAAAAAGAGAAGAAACAAGAAGTTTTGGGGAAGTTTCACAACATAACCCATTTGTCTCGGGCTACAAGCCTTCCCTTCAGAGGCAAGAGGAGTTTTGCTCTTTCCGGAGTAGACAAGGTGTGATTTTTTTGACAGCAGTATTCAGTTCTTTTAATATTCCTTCCAAAGCAAACAGCCCAGCCTATATGCCAAAGGCCTGTCTGAATAGAAATGGTTTTTTTTAAAAAAAAGAAAGAAAAAAAATCAGGATTTTTTAAAAATGAAGTGTTTGCAACAATCACATGTGACAGGCAGCTTCTTTCACTGTAAGAAAGTCTATTTTGAGAAGCTGCCTCTGGAACAACTCATAAATAGAATGTCTGGGGTTGTTGTATGTTTTCCAGGCTGTATGGCCATGTTCCAGAAGTATTCTCTCCTGACGTTTCACCCACATCTATGGCAGGCATCCTCAGAGGTATACGTCACAACCTCTGAGGATGCCTGCCATAGATGTGGGCAAAACGTCAGGAGAGAATACTTCTGGAACATGGCCATACAGCCCGGAAAACATACAACAACCCTGTGATCCCGGCCATGAAAGCCTTCGACAACACAATATAATGTCTGTTTTTGTGCTCACAGAGTGGTGGTTGAAATGCATTAGAGGAGATTTATTTGAGAGATGGTCATACTTGTTGTGTGTCTTCAAGTCTTTTCAAAGTCATGGTGACCCCAAGGGTTTTCTGAGGCTGAGAGAGTGTGATTCAGCCAAAGTGACCTTTTCATGGGTCCTCTGTCTCTTGCAAGCATGCATTTTTGTTGTTCAACACTTTATATAGACACAATTTTGGTGCACCCTCATTCATCATGGGACTCGATAGATTTTCTTAGGGAAAGAGCTCTAAATCCTGAGAGCAGCCACCTGGAAGGCCTTCTCCCATGATCCCATCAAACATACTTGGGAAGATGGTGGGACTTGGAGCAAGACCTTCACTAGAAATTTTCAAACTTAGACCTGGTACAGAAGATTTCATTCACGTTGACTTCACTAAGAAAGTGGTCTGAGTCAACTTTAGATCAATGGCCAGGTCAGGAGATCTCCTTGTACGTGGAGCTGTACTGGCTTCCTTGGAGAGGTTGTGCCCTCTCTGGGAGCCAGGCACTAGCATCCCAAATAGCATCCCATGGAAGGCAGGAAATCCAAAGCCCAGTGTAATACACATCTGTCACATCCATCCACCCATACATTTGTTGAAGGTGGCAGGAGATGGAAGGAAAGAACAAAACCAGGCATGCCTCTTTCCCAGACCTGTTCACACACACACACTAATATGAAGAATACAACCAAGGCCTCCTCTTTGTCAAAAGGAGTGTTAAATGCTTTCTGTCTAAGCCCATCACATTTTGCAAGAAGCATCCTTCCAAGCTCAACTTTCTTAGGGGTGGAGGAGGAAAGATAAGGAGAATGTCCCCTAATTTGCACCCAAAAGAAGCCACAGCAACATGGTTCTGCCTGTAGCCTAAGCCCAAAGCACAGTGAAATTATGTTTTGAGTTACAACTCCCAGGATCCCTGGTCAATTCGGAAGTTGGCAGCCTAAATAGGTAAATTTGGAGTCCTACAATTTCTCATTTCCCATGCTTCTTTGGATGCCACATACAATTGCCATGTGCCTAGATTTAAAAAGAAGACTATCTTCTAGGCTGTTGGGACAATCCTCTATCCCAAAACACTCAGTTTTAAAAGTAAACAGCCAGGGCAGAAGCCTTAAACGTGCCCACATGTACCCATTTGAGCAGCTACACTTTTTAGATGATATCATCGTATCTCTTCTGGTTAACTAGGAGGCCTATGCTAGCCAGCATGACTATAGGGACAATACTGTTTATGCCTAGAATGATTCTGATAATGGGTCTATCATAGGGGCTGAAAGAGAAATCAGTGTATGTTTAACTCTCACTTTCATTAAGCTTAAAATCAACGAATGCATTTGGGAAGATTTGTAGATCCTTCCAATTGGTCCCCAACTAAACTCACAGCATTTTCCACCATTGCTCAGGATTAATGGATGTTGTGATCCATCAACATCTAGAGGGATGGATACCTTCCAACTATCTTGATTTGCCAGTGGAATTTCCAATTAATCTTCTGTCACCCCACTTTTTCAGATCCTTTCAAAATGTGCCAGTTCCTCTCTCCTCCTCCCACTTTCCTCTTTGTCCTCAGCTTCTTCAGTTGCCGCAAATTGAATTCAAGGTGTACATGTACAGCCAATCCTCCACATTGTCTGAGATCAGTGGCATTGGCTCCCCATAAAAGTGAAAAACTGTAAATTAAAAATACTTTTTTTGCTTGAGATAACATCTTTCTAGGAATTTCCAGGTCTTCCAGCATGACTCTACGCTCACCTTTTGCTGGAAGCTGACCACATAATCACATTGTTTGACTCAGCGGTTCTGAGAGATAAGGGTGTGCTCTAGAAATCTCTAGATCCTTCAGCATGACTGGAGGAAATTCACTTTAGATGCACACTGGAGATTCCTAGAGAGAATATTTTAAATCAAATCTGCGAATAATCAGTTTCACAGAGTTAAAACAACAAACATGAAGGCATGTCTGTAGTTTGTGCCCAGTTGACTCAACAGAGAGAGGAGAGGGCAGAATCTTGCACTTAATAATAATAATAATAATAATAATAATAATAATTATTATTATTATTATTATTATTATTTTATTTTTGTATGCCACCTCCATCTCCCCAATGGGGACTCAAAGCGGCTCACATGGGGGCAAGCCCAATACAATCATATAATATCATAAAATCAACAGTTAAGACATCAAAGAATGCATTTAAAACAAATTAAACAAATCATGATTTAAAATAGACATAATTAAAATATTTAACAATCATCCAAGGCGTTAAAAGGTCCAATATAGGACTGCAGTCTGGGCAACAGTCAAACTGATGAAGGGAGTGTCTATTACATAATAGAACATACATCAAATAGACATGACAAGCAGGGAAGATAAATCTGAACGGAAATCAGACTATAAAGTGACAGGGCAAGTTTCAATGTGGATATGGGCCAGGTTATAACGGACGTGTCTACTCAAAATCACAACAGAACAGCCTTGCTTTTAATTGCTTCTGGAAGACAGTGTGGGTTGGAGCTTCCCAATATACTCAGGCAAAAGCAAACTGCTGTAGCATCTCCTGTTTTTTCTGCCTTTCTTCTTTAATACTTTTTGTCAACTTGACCACAAACAGATATTGCTTGACTACACAGTTTCTTGCTTTTCATCTGTGAAATGTTGTGGGCATGCAGCCTCCACTCCTGGACTAATGCATGGGTTGGTTGATTGATCTCTCAGTTTGAAGGCTGCAGTTCTAATACCATAGGAGTGTGATTTATGTTGTCCATCAGGATTCAGGAACTGAGTTCTTTGCTTTCAAGGTCAGGATTTGGACTAAAGTAGAGCGGCAAAGCTGACTGGAGAAGTGACATCCCTCCTCCGCCCTACACCAACCCACCTCTGCCGGGCGTCTGTCATTTGTCAGCTGAGTGCTGTTGGAGTGATTGATACCTGGGGCCCTGGATCCCCCCAGCCTTCTCTATCAGCCCAAGACATTCCACCAGGCTTTACCCAGCCTGCCTGTCGCCACCAGTCAACACTCAACACCCTTTGATTGAAGTCAGGGAAGTTTCCCTACGCTCCCCCACCTCCCTTTTATCATCTTACAATAACATCATCCTGATCATTTATTTTTACAACCAAACTGGGTTAGGCTTCACCTGACCTGTTCAAGCTGGATGAAACATGGGTTTGTGGGAGGGAAATTTTAGCAACTGCACTCTCCAAGCCTTAGGAAAAGTCAGTGGCCATTAGTTACAGCCGCTTCACTGACAAGATATTTATTACTAATTTCTTTCTAAAGAAAAGAAATTAACTAAAAGGGAAATGAGGGAAGTGGATTAACAATCACTCCTAGATGTCAAAGTCCAGAAGAAGAAAAGTGGTTGCTGTTTCGAAATGGAGAAAAGTTGGGCATAGAAATGTAACCTATTTACTTGATTATCTTAATCCAGGCATATCTCTTCATACTTTTAGTATGTGGGATACTACTATGTTTAGAAGTAAATTACAAGTCCCATGAAGTTAAGGGAGAATACAGGTTAACCATCCCATATCTGGAATTCCAAAATGCTCCAAAATTGTTTACATGTGTAACTGAGATTGTGAGATCTTTGCTTTCTGAGGTTCAAAGTACACAAACTTTGCTTCATGCACATAATTGTTGAAAATGTTGTAAAATCAACCTTAGGCTATGTGTATAAAGAACGTAAATGAATTTTCTGTTTATACTTGGGTCCCATCTCCAAGACAACTCCGGGTGTATGTATATGCAAATACAAGTACAGTAGAGTCTCACTTATCCAACATAAATGGGCCGGCAGAACGTTGGATAAGTGAATATGTTGGATAATAAGGAGGGATTAAGGAAAAGCCTGTTAAAGATCAAATTAGGTTATGATTTTACAAATTAAGCACCAAAACATCATGCTATACAACAAATTTGACAGAAAAAGTAGTTCAATATGCAGCAATGCTATGCAGTAATTACTTTATTTATGAATTTAGCACCAAAATATCACATTGTATTAAAAACATTGACTACAAAAACATTGACTACTAAAAGGCAAACTGCGCTGGATAATCCAGAATGTTGGACAAGCAAATGTTGGATAAGTGAGACTCTACTGTATTCCAAAATCCATTCAAAAAATCTAAAGTAGTTTTGGTCCCAAACATTTTGGATAAGCGATACTCAATTGGCGATACTGATACTCTGTCTCTGGATAGCATTCCATATAAGAAACTAAATTTCAGTGAAACAAATTAAGTTTGTTTTTATATCGCAATAGGTAAGATATAAAGATATTATATGCTCATGAACAGTAAAAGGTAGACTAGAACTATGGGGTGTTTTGTTGTATTTCACAGCTGTAGTTCCCTCTATTTAGCTTGCCAGTGGCTTGTCTCCACTTGCATTGCGGCACATGGTTTAAAAAGCATGGTGTGATTATGTGCATCTGCTTTGGCTTCTCCCTCTGCATTTATATAACTTCTCTGGATGTTGACAGCTGCTTTCAAGGATAGTACATGTTCCTTTGTTTAAAATCCTAATTATTTTAGGGCAGCTAACACCTTTGTCAGATGGGAAATACCTCCTGGTAAAAAGTCATTGTGATGTAGTTTGGGTGTTGGACTCTGACTCTGGACACCAGGGTTTGATTCCCTGCTTGGTCACAGAAACCCATGGGGAAAACCTTGGGCGAGTCACATACTTTCAGCCAATGAGATTAAACCCAACAATAGATTCTCCTTAGGGTCACCATACGTCAGTAATGACTTGAATACACACAACAACAAAACAACCTGTCGCCTCTGGATATGGTTGGACTGCAACTCCCACCAGCCCTAGCCAATGTGAGGAATTATAGGAGCTGTAGGAGTCTCCAGTGGTACAATGGATTAAACCCTTGTGCCGGCAGGACTGCTGACTTGAGGTTGTGTTGCTGACCTGAAAGATGCTGGTTTGAATCCGGAGAGCGGGTGAGCTCCCTCTGTCAGCTACAGCTTCCCATGACTCCCAAAAGGATGGTAAAACATCAAAAACATCTGGGCATCCCCTGAGTAATGTCCTTGCAGACAGCCAATTATCTAACACCAGAAACAACTTGCAGTTTCTCAAATTGCTCCTGACACTAAAAAAAAAATGAGATTTGTAATTTTCCAACATCTCTGAAAGAACCACAAGTCCATGTATTTTCTTTACATGATATCTTGACCAGCTTCAAGCTAATTGATACAAGGAAAATAGAGTTAAAGACCACTGGATGGATCACGTCTATGCATCTAGTATAGGGCAGGGCAAAATGTAGCTTTCTGGGTGTTACTGGGCTGTATATCCCAGCATACCTCACTGTTGGCTATGTAGGAAAGGGCTAATTTGCAATTCAGCAGCATCTAAAGTCTGCACTCTGCTCACACCATTAATTTAGAAGGATGGAATATTTACAGTTTGAAAATAGTTCCAAATGACTTGTTACTTGTAATCAATTTTCCCTAATAACAAAGTGAACATCATGGCAGTAAATTAATAGCAGATAATGTTTTTAGTTATAACTGCAACTTTTTAGTTTACTTATGCTTTCCCTTTCAGTTCCACTCTCAAGTGAGATGAACTAAGAGCTTTGGTTCCTTACTCCATGGTTCTTTCTTTCCTCAGTAAAAGTAGTAATATTAGTACTACATAACATTTTATAGCTTTTCTCAGTTCCCATAATTAAAGTGGCTGTATTCTTAAACTATGGCATAAATATGCTAAAGGCACCAGATCCCATTTGATCTTGAAAAGTAAGCATGGCCAGCTTTGGTTAGTACTTGGATGGGAGACAGTAAATATAGGTCATGTTTCAGGAGAAGGAACTGGCGAAGGCACTAGTACTGCTTGATTCACAAACCCCTATGGAAATCATGGCGTGGCCATAAGTCAACTGGCAACTTGGCAGACACTTAAACACGTATTTTCATGGGTGTAAGCTCAAAAAATGGTGAAAAAGGAATATCACATGGTTCAAATGCTGCCTTATGCTCTGGTATGATTGTTGGGGAGTCAGTAAATTCGACAGAAGGAGTGCGGCTGCATAGCATAGATGTGCAGCTTCTAGCATTCATAGGATTAAGACTGCAACTTGTAGTTGCTTTTGAGTAAGAGGAAAACATTGTCTTTAAAACTGTAAGTGTGATGACAACTGATTATTTTGGGGGCCTTTGACTTGTGACTAATAACTTTGAAAAGTAAGTCTATTGTCCAGTTATGGAATACAAGAGATCTGTGAAATTAATAGTCAACAGCCTAGTGGAACTGAAGTACCAACTATACTGCTCAAGGGCATTGAACATGTTTTAATTGTTTTTAAAATTGTTGTTGTATGATTTTTCTTGATGTATTTATTGCTGTGTTTGGATTTGTTTTTACTGTTGTATTTTTATATTGTTTGGGCATGGTCCCTTTGTAAGGTATGTTCATCTCCATTTCTAAGCCGAAGAGCCAGTGTTGTCCATAGACATCTCCAAGGTCATGTGGATGGCATGACTGCATGGAGTGCCGTTACCTTCCCACCAGAGCAGTACCTATTGATCTACTCACATTTGCATGTTTTCGAACTGCTAGGTTGGCGGGAGCTGGGGCTAACAGCGGGCGCTTATTCCGCTCCCGGGATTTGAACCTGGGACCTTTTGGACCACAAGTTCAGCAGCTCAGTGCTTTAACACACTGCGCCACTAGGGGCCCCTTTGTAAGCCGTCCCAAGTCCCCTTGGGGAGATGGGGCGGGATATAAGAATAAAGTATTATTATTATTATTATTTATTATTATTATTATTATTATTATTATTATTATTATTATTATTATTATTTTATTGTATGACATAGCAAACAAGATAGACATGCTGGATTTCATATTTGTGGTTGTTGTTGTTGTTGTTGTTGTTGTTGTTGTTATCATCTGACCTGCCTGTGGCTTAAACTGACTGAATATGCTCATTTCTCCAGAACTGCATTTCTCTTAAGTAGACAGTTGCTGTAGTGTGCCTTCAAGTTATTTCTGACTTATGGCAATGCTAAGGCGACTATCTTTTGGAAACATTTGTTCCAAAAAGTATTACGTTTGCTTTCCTCTGAGGCTGAGAGAGCATTACTTTCCCAAAGTCACACTGTGTCTTTCCATAGTCCAATAGCAATTCTAGTCCTGGTTTTCAAAGTCACAGTCCAATGCTCAAAATGTTACATCACCCTGGCTCTCACAAGTGGGATTATTAACCTGCTCTAAAACCACTTATGGATTTATAGTGCAGATAAATTCCTGGTCTTTGGCAAAAATCAATGTCTTGAATTTACAAATACAAGAGCCAAATGAAATGTTTGAGAACAAAACTACAATTTTCACCATTGGCCACATTGGACTAGTGAGAGCTTGAATCCAGAAATATGTGTAGGACCACATTTTCCTTAGCCCAGGGTTCCTGAAAGCTGCAATAGACGAGACAAAGTACTTCGGATAAGGTTTTGTGAAGAGCCGTGTACAAATACCTTAAATTCTTGATCCAAAGACTTGGGATGTTTTCACATGTCTCAGCCTTGGATTAACTTGGGTCAGGGTGACCCGGCTTTCAAGTGGGAGTAATAGAAGTAAGTGCATAAATACAGAGGTGGTATTGGATTAAATGTTTGAACTTAAATACTCAGATTCATCCCAATGAAATCAGCACTTCAATGGAGTATCAACCACACGGCAATTCTCCAGAGGGGAAACTCTTCCAGCTCCTTACTTTGGGCTGATGTGTAGCTGACTAACTTTATGGCCAGTCCTTCTGACAATGCTTTTAAATGTCTGGTTTCAGTGTTGTTTTCCTTTATAATGTAATATGCACTTAGCAGGTCAAGGCTGCCCTTTGAGAAAGACTGTGTTGACCCAGAAAGTAATATGAACCTCTTAAGCCTAGATTGCATTCAGTCCAAACTTGATGTCTCTCGGTCATGGTGAACTTTTTGTGGTAATACATCCTTGCACTGCATGTGATACCTTCTGAAATTCCAGTGGAAGTAGACAAGGGAAGAAAGAGTGGAAAGAAACAGAATTCTCTGTAAAACCCATTCTCACAAATGCTATTATGGTTTTGGTTTATTCTCTTTCTCTTATATGGTTTGATGGATTTATTTGAGAGGTAGTTTCTGATGTTTCAACTGGAAAAATCAGGATATAGACAATTCTATTGCCTGGTAGCTTTAGCAGGTAGCATGTGGTGATGTAATCCATAATGCAGCTACAGTTAGTATACTAGCATTTCATACTTGACTACTGTACAACCCACATAACCCAGAAACCATTACTCATAATTTTACCTACAAACATCCAACAAAATATGGCACTTCTAGGAATATTCTAGGTCTTAACGTGTGGGTCCCCAGGTATTTATGCTTTTCAACTCCCAGAAATCCCAACAACTAGTAAACTGGCTGGAATTTCTGGGAGCTGTAAGCCAAAACACCTGGGGACCCACAGGTTGAGAACTACTGCTCTAGATTTTCTAGGTAATTCTATAGAAACTTTAGCACTGTTTCAATATATCCAAATTATATCCTTGTTGACCCCTAGTCCTCTCTTTCAAACACTTTTTTTTCTATCTAGTGTTTCTAGGTTTTTAAATCCTGTGTTCTGCTTTTCAACCGGTTCCATTTTCTGACAGTTGTCCGGTCTCTAACCCATCAGATAACCAGAAGTGAAGGGGTTCCTGCAACAGGGAAGTGCTGCTTCTGACCTGGGTTTGGATCTGAATGTAAAAGGAACTATCCAGGGTCCTGCAACCTATCACATTAAATTGTGTCTTTAAAGCTTGGAATAAAACCACTCTGCTGACATCAGTCCCACTAACTACCACTGGCTGGCTTCCCAGTTATTAAACACCCTTTTTGGAGAAGCAGAGCTTTTTAATTTGTGTAAGCTTTAAACATTTAAAACCTCTTTGCAGTTTATTGATGCATTGTTATTAGAAGCTGTAAGATCCAAATACTGTTGGCTTCTGCTGGGAATGCTCTCCTCTGCCACTGGATTTATCTTCTACTTAAGTTTTATGGTTTTACTTTTGCATTTAATTGCAGTGCTCTGGTTTGAATGTCTCAGAAAACAAGTATTTCTGGGCAGATTGTGCAGGCCGTAAGCAAATTTAAATTGCCGCGTTCTGCGTCTGGCATCCCAACTCCTGTTCTGCCATGAAATGGGATAAGTGGCCTTTTGTAAATTACTGTCTCTCAGCCTAACCATCACCACAAAGTGAAGATAAAATGTAATTATTGTCACCCGACGATCCCCAGAAGACTATCATAGGAAACCCATTTAGCCTGAAAAAGTAAAAATACATTAAAACTGAAAAGTACAAAAAGGCTATCAATCTGAATAATTTGGCATTATCTGCTCTTATGGTTCTCTATCATTAAAATGAACTTAGACCAGCAATCCCTTTATGATAAGTCGAATGAGCATCTGCTTGTATTCCTGGATCTCAGGGCCCGGTTTAGAGTCTCAGGGCACAGAATCACTTCTCAGGTTAATTGAGCTGCCATGAGAAGGGTCTGTTTACACATATACCTCAGAAAATAAAGTATATATGTTTCTAAGCATTATTGCTTTAATAGAAACAACATGGATATATTCCCACACCATAAAAAAGAGAGAGGAGGCCAACATGTCTCAACAAATATTTTATTCCAAACTGACAATATGTCCAAGTCAAATGAGACATCAGGTCAGGGAAGACTTGCATAAGGAAGCAAAATACTTTGAGCCTTCCAGAAACAACCCGAAGGCTTCTTCCAAACTACATCCAAATATCTTTATTTTTAACCATCCTCTCATTTTCTTGGCTACAATGCTAACCTGTTGATGTGTCTGGGCAGATCTGCTTATCTGCTCTACCCCCTTTCCTTCTGTTTTGTTGTTCACACATTCTCAGTATAAGGGATTCTGGGGACAGATGCTGTTTATTCTGCATAGCACAGCTGGGGCCATGGCATAGCACAGTGGGTTAACCGCCAGCTACAAAGACACTGTTGATCAGAAGGTCAGCAGTTCAAGCTGCGGGTGGGGTGAGCTGCCACCATCAGCCTAGCTTCTGCCTACCTTGCAGTTCAAAAACAGCAATTGAGAGTAGATATATAGGTAGTGCTTTTAACAGGGAGGAAAAGGCGGCCCTGAAAAACATCCCAGCAGTCCAATCAGGAAGGCGTATATGAAGAACGAAGTTCCTTGGTATGGAAGACTGGAGTAACAGCACCCCTCCATGGCCGAGTCAAACACTGCCTCCAGATGCCAGAGATGGGAAAAAGAGGGAAATGCCTGCCTCTGTTTATGTACTGTTCTGTCTTTGTCTATTGTGTAACAGCATTCAATATTTGCCATATATGTACCTGTAATCCACTCTGAGTCCGCTCAGAGAGACAGAGTGGAATATAAGTGAAGTATATAATAATAATAATAATAATAATAATAATAATAATAATAATTACAGCTGGTAGCTCTGACATACACAGCCACAGAAGGATCTGCTAGAACAGATCATATCCTTTCTTAAGTAAATTTTATTTCATTGCTTATTGTGGACATACCGTTGCAACTTAACCTTGGATACCAGTGTTTTTATAGCCCTCCTTTACCATATTCCTGTGCCATACCTGCCCTGCCCCAGTTTCTGCCTAGTTCTGCAAGACAGAGAGTTGGAGTAACTATACCTTTTAAGTGTCTTGATTTGGCAGTCCCAATTATTCTTTTCAGCTGTTTTTTTTTTTTTAAAAAAGTGTAATTGGAACTGCCAATTGGAGCCCCCAGTGGTGTAAGATCTCTTTTACCCTCTGAAAAATCAATTAAGTGCAAATTATTCTTGATCTTTGAATTCAGTTTTCATTCCTTTAAGAAAGCTGAGAACAAAGTGGGAAAGTAGGAGGAGAGGGAAACTGGGACATTCTAAGAGCAACTGAAAAAGCAAGATGGCAAAGGAACAGTTATGGCTTTCCCTGCCAGGTCAGCTGGAGATCAGGGCACTTGTGGAAATAATTTTTATGTAGCCTGTTATCTCACTGGACCATGGTTAAGGTGAAATGCAAAAAATATTGCCTGAGGGAAAGAAAAAGGAAAAGAAATAATTCCTTGTTCCACTTCTGATATTGAGCTTCTGTATTGTGTTTCTGTGTCAGGATGTAAATCCTCCACTACTAGGTCCTTGCAGGTAAAAAATTACTATTGTTTTCTCCTCACTCCAGGAGTAAACAAATATTCAAATGTCCCAGAAGTCTTCTGGGGAAATTATTCAAAAGAGCAAGACATGTGGATTGAGTTGTTTTTGTTTTTTTGTTTTTTAAAAAAGGAAAATGTATTTGCACACACACATTCAAAACCCCAATGTGTATTTCCCTGCTGCAGTTTAAGTCAGTCAAATACTGGAAGAAATGTTTCACTGCTTTATTTTTCTTCCTGGTAGATTTTCTCAACTGTCAGGAAACCTTTTTTCCAACTGGGAAATGAATAATTGAGGATATGGTTTCTATCTTTATGTCAGTGCATAGCTCACAAATTTTGCAAAAAGACACCAACTCATTCTCTATCCTTTCTTGCAAATAAATTAGTAATGAAATGACTACAGAAGGGCAAGGAGTCATCAAAATGGGAGTTTTAAAGATGTGGGGTAAAGTTCCTTAATCGTGTCTCTTAAGGAGCCAACTGCATGATCAATGTAGAGGATATCTGTGTCTTGATTTTCTAGGGACGAGGAACATGTGAAACATCAGACACTGCCGGAGTTTTTACAATCCATTTAGATTAAAAGAAAACTTCAGTGGGCGAGGGGGCCAATTTTCTGCCCCTTGAGTCATCCAGGGACTGAAAACAAAACAAAAGCAAAAGGTAGCAAAAGCCCACTTTTAGTATGTTTCTGCACTATGCATTATAACATCCTGATACCATTTTAGCTGCTATGGTTGCACCTTATGGGATCCTAGGATTTATAGTTTGGCAAGGTATTTATAGTTTGTCAGGCTATCCAGGTTTTGCTAGATAGCTGGATACTAGATACCTTGCAGGTGATGATTTGGCTGGAGATCCTTCAGTGAGCTGGCTCATAAGACCCCTTCTAACGCTATACTTCTATATTGTTTTTACTATTTGAAGTCATATTTCTATTCAACTAATTGTCACTCAATGAGTCCTCCTAGAGACCATGTTACAAACAGCCATGTTTAGTTCTTGCAAAAACTTCCAGGGAATGCAATTTACTGGGAGGTTCCCAGAAAAAGGGGGCAATTTTGGTCAATTAAGAGCTGCAAAAAGAGGATTCATTGCAACAAGCTTTTAGAAATGTTATGGATGGAATTCTTCACTGCGTTTCTTTGCAATGAAGCAAGATGTAATTTTAGCAATGTCCAACAGTACATCAAACAAATGAAATGATGTTATGATGTGACATCTTTTCACTCTAATATTTAACAAAATATATTTGGTTTTTTTTCTCCATTTCAGAGTTCTTGGAGGAATTCCCTGGAGAGAGTAGAGAGTGTGTCAACTGTGGAGCGATGTCCACTCCTCTCTGGAGGAAAGATGGAACGGGGCACTATCTGTGTAATGCCTGTGGTCTCTATCACAAAATGAATGGCATTAACCGGCCACTCATCAAGCCACAGAAAAGACTGGTAAGGCTTGCCAGCCCTCAACTGGTTCCTCTCTTTCTCACCTGCAAAAGATATGTTTAATATGATTTGATTCAATGGCAACTGGGAACTACTACACTTTTAAGGAGCTATCCAAGGTCCTGAATCATATCCCAAACTAGACTTAGCACCTCGGATAGATTCTTTTAAAGAGGAGACTAAAACATGGAACAACTTCACTTCAGTGACATAGAAGGCACCAGCCACACTGGAAGCTTTTTGTCTTGCTACTGCTTTTTCTCTCTTGCTTATGGTATTCTGGTTTCTGGATTTCATAATGCTTTGATGCTAAGCAAGTAGAGTGACTTCAACAAAAACCTTGCTTCTTGTAAATGTAAATTGAACCTCTATGTCTAGAAGCTGTATGTCTTTGAACATCAGTTGCTGTAAGACAGAAGGACCAGAGCAGTTGTTTTCTTGTTCTGTCTCTAGCCTTCCAAGAAACACTTGGCAAGATAGCCAGTTTCCATGCTAACCAAGTACTGGGCAAGTTGCTCTTGAAAGCATTGCAATATATGTGTGTATGTGTGTATATAAATATAATAATAATAACAACACTTTATTTATAGTCTGTCCTTCTCCCCGAGGGGACTTAGAGTGGATTACAGCATATAAACAGACAACAGGCAAACATTCAATGCCTTGATTACAATGATATACAAAATGAGACACAATACAGAGACAAAGGCAAAGGCCTCTCTGGCTTTTGGCTTTGGAGGTGGTGCTCATCTCCAGCTCTGGGGGAGGTGCTCCATTTCCTAGCCAAGGAGACTACACCTGTAGACACCTCCTGGTCGTGTGGCCAGCATGAATGCTTGGAGCGTCTTTTGCCTTTTCCTTTCAAAGCAGTACCTATTGAACTACTCACATTTGCATGTTTTTGAACTGCTGGGTTGGCTAACAGTGGGAGCTCACCCTATCCCGCAGATTTGAACTGCCAACAGTTCAGCAGTTCAGCAGCACCCATTGCACCACTGTGGCATATATAATCTATGTATGTGTGTCTGTGTCTGATATATTTGTAGAAAAATTGTTATTTTATACTATTTGCAGAATGTGTCAAGCACAATTGGCACTTAGGCTCCAGAATTTATCAGTTACAGTTTCCAATCTTGTTATACATTTTTGCAATTTCATTTCAAAGATATTCATTAGATGGATTTTAGAATCTTGGGAATGATGTTTTCTATTCACACATCACCCATGCTCACAAATATGCTACTTTTCCAAGTTTCAGTATTGAAACTCCAGCTTTGAGCTTACCAAAAGAAATTCAGGTTCAGAAGGGACAGTCAGCTCCTAAGAGCTCTGATGTCACTATCTAGGAGGCAGTTTGACTTTTAACAGCGTCATACTACATCAAATTTATTGCGGTTTGTCTGTTGCTCTCTGTTATTATTCACCAAGTGTTCAAGTACATTATTCCCCCCATCGGTTGTTTGGAGAAAACATTGTATATCTCTGGCAGCAAAAATGTTGCTTTGGCCTTGGGATTCCAAAAGCACTTCCCATGAACTCCATCTGGCTTGTTTGTTGAACTGAAAAATGAGACTTAGCTCAGAGCTTGCAGCTTCATTTTTAATTTAATCACAACACTAGAATTCCATGTAGCTCATTAGTTGTTTCAAGTAGCAAAGCATTAGGGGAGAGGTGGATCAGAAATTAAATTATTATTGTTGTTATTATTATTATTAGTATTCTTTTACAATAATGCTTAATGTTATTTAGGCTTTAAACATGGTCACAAATCCAACCAAAGTGATCCTTTAAACATATTTTGGAAGTACCCAATTTTACTTGGCACACCGCAATAATGATGTTATCTATCTTTTCATTGATTTTGTAAAAAATAGTGTCATTATGCCTTTGCAATTATAAAACCTATGTTATAGATCAGGGGTCCCCAACCTAAGGCCCGGGAGCGAATGCGGCCCTCCAAGGTCATTTACCTGGCCCCCGCCCTCAGTTTTATAATATAAAATTTTTATATCAGTTTTAATAATATAATATATTGTATATACATATAATATTGATAATAATGTTATGTTACACAATATAATACTAATAATAATACCATATAATAATTATTATATGTTATATATTACATATAATATTACAGTATAGTGGTATAGTTCAATATAGTAATATATAATGCTAATATTGTGCTATGCTAATAATACAATATATTGTATGTACATACAGCTGCTCTGAGTCCCCTTCGGGGTGAGAAGGGTGGGATATAAATGTAGTAAATAAATGCAGTAAATAAATAATTAATTTTAGACTTAGGCTATTGTATTGTTCTTTCATTGTTGTTGCTGCTGTTTTGCACTACAAAAAATAAGACATGTGCAGTGTGCATAGGAATTTGTTGGGTTTTTTTTCTTCAAATGATAATTTGGCCCCTCCACAGTCTGAAGGATTGTGGACCAGCTCTCTGCTTCAAAAGTTTGAGGACCCCTGTTATAGATAATGTAATTCATTATAATGTGTTGTAATCATGCTCGCCTTTGGCTTATGACAACACCCATATATCTATAGGATCAGTATATGCAATTCCATTTATCGACGTTGGACAAATTATGTCATCTCTTGGCATTTTCTAAGGTGCATTTTTATTAGAGTGTGGAGGTCATGTCATTTGTTGCTTTGTCTTATGCAACAAAATGCTCTGGCCCTGAAGAATTGACTTTTAAAAAATGTTTGTTAAATAAAAAGCTGGATAAAAGAGTCCTGTGTCACTTGAGCAGGAGGGAGAAGGGAGACAGCTTCATCTTGCTGCAGTTTTCAGGCCTTGCAGTTGAGCCTCTGTGTGAAACTTTCCTACATATTTTGAATAAATAGGTTTTCATGTCTGCTTATCAGCTACATTTGGCTCCCAAATGCAGTCTGTGAAGGGCTCTGTCCTGTTTTGTATAAACAAACTGCTGCAGGGAGCAGCGTTGGAGTCAACAACTACTTGGCCAAGGTCAAAACTCTTCATAGGCTGCTAAGAATAAGAAGAGTTAGGCATTCGCTTTGAAATTTTCACAGCCATGTGGGGTACCTCCAAGTTTTTGCATAGCCAAAACAGACATTCTTTTCTCCTTTTACTGTGAGTGCCAAATATCAGAGAGAAGGAATGTTTAAATGGATTTTTCCTCTGGTTCAAACAATGCTTCTTTATTGATTCACTAGTTAGGCCAGGACTAATAGCATTTTAAAATGCTGGTTTTTTTTTTCTTAGCTGGAGAGAATACCTCTCTAAGAATCTCCAGATCAGTGGTTCTCAGCCTGTGGTTCCCCAGGAGTTTTTGCCTACAACTCCCAGAAATCCCAGCCAGTTTACCAGCTGTTAGGATATCTGGGAGTTAAATGCCAAAACATCTGGGGACTCACAAGTTGAGAACCACTGTTCTAGATCCTTTAATTTGTCTCCAAGGTCAACTTTTCCCACAGATTGATCATGGAATTCTACTGGAGGAACTAGAATTTCCTATAAAGACTATACTGAGGAAGGCAATAAATAAATAATCAAATCTGCAAACATGAAACTCTCAAATGTGGAGGGGCAGCTGCATACCTAAAGTGCCCTCTACTCCACATAAACATGTGCCCAAATAAATGAGTTAATGTATAGGATGCCATGAACCCTTTTGATGATTTTTAAGGTCAATATAATTAGAAACAAATCTTTTGCAAGGAACCATGAACTGCAAGCATAGAAGAGAAGCAAACTGAACATGCAGGCACAATTTCTATTTTAATAATTTTCTTTGCAACCAGACTGTTCAAATGTCTAGCCTTGCATTGCCACTCCATCCATCTTCCTAAAACACAGATCCCGACTGTGATGTTCATGGAGCCTGAAGTTTTGATTCTTGCTCCCTTCACTTAATTCATCATTTGTGGTCCTGGTTTTTTAATAGTAAAGTAAACAGATATGGAATTCTTCATCCTGCACGTAATTTCCTAGGCAGCTGGAAGATGGTCTTCACAGGCTGATACTTTCTCTCTTTTAAGGCTGAGAAGGTATATGCAAGGACTTGAAGTAAGATCTGGTTGAAGCAGAACCAATCAGTTCTCAAAGCATACAATTAGCTCTCTATATCCACAGATTCAACCCTCTATGGCTTGAATTTTTTTATTCCAGAAAAGGAAACCTTGTTTTTTCCATATTTCATTTTTACTATGAAATTTTATAGAATTGGACTTGGGGGTCCATGTATTTTAGTATTCATGGAGAGCTGGAAACTGATGTGAGACTGGAGAGGGACTGAGGGTCTGTGAAATGCATGGCGTGTGGATTCGCCTCATTTCACAGTTCCTGTCTCTCTCCAGCTTTGCCTCTCTCCAGCTTCACAAATAATAATAATAATAATAATAATAATAATAATAATAATAATAATAATCTTTATTTATACCCTGCCACCATCTCCCCGTGGGGACTCGGGGCGGCTCACAATGTTACAAAACAGCACGAATACATTAACAATATACACAGTTTAAACACAAGAAGATGATAAAACAGAAGTTAAAACAAAGGTTTATACAACAGTGATAATATCAAACACAATACATACTATATTACTTGTATTGTGTTATTGTCTTCTTAAGCTGCAGTTGCTTGAAGGCTGGATGGCCATCTGTCGGGGGTGCTTTGAATGTGACTTCCTGCTTCTTGGCAGGGGGTTGGACTGGATGGCCCATGAGGTCTCTCTTCCAACTCTACTATTCTATGATTCTATGAATCATCAGATGAGAAAGACACACCATGTAAGCACATTTGAATTCCAAGTTACTGCGTAACCTTCTTGGTGAATTCCTTTCTTGTTTTTCCAGTCTTCATCTAGACGTGCTGGTCTTTGCTGCACTAACTGTCACACAACCAATACGACCCTCTGGAGACGGAATGCAGAAGGGGAGCCGGTCTGCAACGCATGTGGATTGTACATGAAGCTGCATGGGGTAAGGAATCTGGTCTGGTCTGTAAGCCCGCATGGAAATGTAACTGTATCTCTATTTCATTTACATCCTGCTCTTCTCCAATGTGGAATATATGGGCCTAAACCCAATTGCTAGTTCCAGTGGGACTAGATTCAATAAATCAAGAGCTGAATAATAAACCAATACATATTTAAAAGTATTCCAGGGTGCCATAAGGAAGAGGGAGCAGGGTTGTTTCTGCTGCCATGGAAACTAGTACTCGGAGCAATGGGTTCAAATTATAGGAAAGGAGATTCCACCTGAAAATATGGAAAAACTTCCTGACTGTTAGAAGAGCTGTTCGGCAGTGGAAATCTCTGCCTCAGAGTGTGGTGGAAGCTCCTTCCTTGGAGACTTTTAAACAGAGGCTGGATGGCCCTCTGTCAGGAGTACTTTAATTGTGTTTTTCCTGCATGGCAGGGGGTTGGACTAGATTGCCCATGTGGTCTCTTTCAACTCTATGATTCTATGAGTCTATGATATTCATGCAACAAGAATTGAATCCCTCTGGTGTAACTTCAACACTAGCTTTCTTCTTGAAGGAAGCAATGAGTAATTTTAGCAATGTTCATCCTTTTGTGAGACATTATTTGAAATGATTTTCAAAGTTTTCAAAAGTCTGTTTGCATTTCATGTGCTGAAACAGCATTTTTGTGCAGAAATAATCTTTTCTGCAAATATTACTAATGACATTATGGGGGCATTTCCTTAGTCTGAGGTTTGGCTCAGAAAGTTCAGGGCCTGAACTGACAAACTTAAATGCATGTCTCAGTAGAGTCAAAAGTCTTGGTTCCACAGACCTGGATCCACAGAAATTGCCTGCTTCTCACACAAAATGTTGTGCTATAAAGACATGCCCTGTGTTATTTATTTCCTTCCAGTTTTTTAAAGCATGGATCACTATTTATCTTATTGTATTCATATTGTCTGTCCCAATATAATTAAGCTATTAATGTTCTATGGTAATTCCTTTTTGTAATTAATTCAGGTAGCAGGGAAACTGGAACTTTAAAACACTATATCTATCAGAAGGGTCTCCAGATATTGAACCTCATATCTAGTAGCCAAAGTCTGTGACTGAGAAAAATGGTGTCCGGTGAAGGACAAGGCCATCTTATGTATTGCATAAGTAGCACCTCTATATAGACCGAACTTATGCACATGCACTTAGTATAGAGATGCAGATTTCAATGGGTGTGAATGATTCTTGCTTTTTGTAATGTTCAGGTACCAAGGCCTCTGGCAATGAAGAAAGAAAGTATCCAGACAAGAAAGAGGAAACCTAAAAATATCACCAAAGGCAAATCCTCAACAGGTAAGACAATATTATGATTGCTGTTGTGTGAAGTAAAAAGAGACAGAATTATGCTCAAAGAAACTTGTTGTCTACAGAGTAGAGAATGGAGAAAAGTGAAAGAAAATGAGGAGGAGGGTATCTATTTTTGGTTGTTCTTTCTCTCCCATCAATCTTGTATAATTTAGCAATTTTATTGTTTACATTCAAGCCCATCATACATAAAAAGTCTGCAATCTAAAGCTGCCCAACGCAGCCCAAATTCTTTCCCATAAGACTTAGAAGTGGCATGATAGAGATCTTTCAGAATCTGAAGGGATGCCATGTGGAAGATAGAGCTGGCTTTTTTCCCCTGCTGCTCCACAGACTAGAAATCAATGGACCCAAGTAACAGCAAAAGAGATTTCACCCAAATATTAGTAAGAACTTCTTTCCCATTTTTGATTTGTTCAGCAATGGAATAGACTTCCTTGGAGGGTGGTTGACTCTCCATCTTTGGACATCTTTATATAGTGGTTGGATGGGTATCTTTCAGAAGTGCTTTAGTTGTGTATTTCTACAGCCTAGAGCAGGGGTCCCCAAACTTTTTAAACAGGGGGCCAGTTCACGATCCTTCGGACCATTGGAGGGCCGGACTATAGTTGGCCACCAAGCAATAATAATAATAATAATAATAATAATAATAATAATAATAATAATAATAATAATAATGGTTGGAAGAGACCCTTTTGGCCATTGAGTCCAACCCCCTTCTGCCTTTGTGCACCAAAAGCACAAGCAAAGCAACCCTGAGAGATGGCCTCCCTGCCTCAATGTTAATACTATTACTAATAATAATAGTAATAATAACAACAACAGTAATAAAGAGTGTTGGAAGAGACCCCTTGGGCCATTTAGTCGAATGCCCTTCTGCTTTTGTGCACCAAAAGTACAAGCAAAGCACCCCTGACAGATGGCCTCCCAGCCTCAATGTTGTTAACAACAACAACAACAACAACAACAACAACAACAACAACAAAGAGTGTTGGAAGAGACCCCTTGGGCCATTTAGTCCAACACTCTTCTGCCTTTGTGCATCAAAAGCACAAGCAAAGCACCCCTGACATATGGCCTCCCAGCCTCAATGTTAATAATAATAATAATAATATTTATCTATTTATTTATTTACAGCATTTATATTCCGCCCTTCTCACCCCGAAGGGGACTCAGGGCGGATCACATTACACATATAGGCAAACATTCAATGCCTTTTAACATAGAACAAAGACAAACAAACATAGGCTCCGAGCGGGGCTCGAACTCATGACCTCCTGGTCAGAGTGATTCATTGCAGTTAATTGAAGCAGCTGGCTTGCTCTCCCGCCTGCGCCACAGCCCGGGCCCAATTCTCTCACACCAGAATAATAATAATAATAATAATAATAATAATAATAATAATAATAATAAAAAGATAAGAGAAGAGGAGAACCCTTGGGTCATTTAGCCCAACCCCCTTCTGCCTTTGTGCTATGGGGGCCGAATAAATGGCTTCGATGGGCCGCATGTGGCCCCCGGGCCTTAGTTTGGGGACCCCTGGCCTAGAGAGTTGAATTTGAAAGACAATGTGGCCTTTTCTATCCCTAAGATTATATTATAATCAGCCCTTCACATTTGCGGATTTAATTAATGTGTTCTCTGTAGGAATCTTTAGGTCCTCCAGTGCAATTCTGTGGCCAGCTTCCATATAGTCACTCTGGAGGATCTGCAAGTCACTAGAGTGTTGTTCCCTAAGGCAAAAAGTGTTTTCCCCCAACTTTCCTGAACCTCAGTCTTGCAAAAGTGGAGGATCTTTTGCAATTAATGCAGTGGTCATCACTGATGTACTATTAAATATAAAGTGCAAATAAACATCAGGAGAATCCTCATAGCCACATTTGGAAGAAGTATCCAAGTATTCAGGCTGTTGGGTTTATTGTGTTGATCTTTACCAACACACCTGTTCTGTCAGTTTTCACCTCCAGCAAAAGCAGAAGGTTGGTGAAGCTAAAAAAAAAAAAAAAAAGACCTTGGTTGCTAGTTTTAGATTCCTTTCAACATAGGGTGTTTCCAATAATATATTGTTGCTGGAAAACAGCATTTTACCTACCCTCCTGCTTCTGTAAAACTTGTTTCTAAACTCAGAACAGATGGGAGCTGGACTGAAAGACCAAATTGGTCACCACGATATCTACAATAAGGGCAAATTCAATAGTCTGGAGACATTGGGCTTGAAGGGCTCCACAAATATTGATGGAAATGGAAATATGACTAAACAACATAAGTGATGCTAATAAACCATGATAATGATAGGAATAACCCCGTACACCCATGGAGATATAGCTTCTAATGTAGATATTATTTAAACCACTCATTCTTGATCTCTTTCTTTCAGGTTCCACAACTTCGACCACCAATTCCCCTTCTTCTATTACCAATTCTGAAAGCACCGTCACTTTAAAAACCGAACCTGCTGTAACATCACAATATCCTGGACAATCTATAGTGTCAACTCCCCAGGTAAAGAATAACAGGGTTTGCAAAATAATCTGACATATTTGACCCTGATTTGGTGACCTGTAGCTAGGAGCTGGAAGCACATCAAACCAGAATGGTTAAAACAAAACCCACAAAAACAATTCCATTAAGTCTTTATTTGCCATCAACAGGCCATAAAATCTCAGATTAAAAGACTCATTTGAGAGAAATGTATATAACATAATAATACATTTGAAAATAAAACAGCTTTAAAAAGTTTGTTTGTGAACTAAATATTGTTAGCATTGTTCTGTCAGAAATGATGTCATGAGAATGACCAAATCATAAAATTTGGAAAATTTGGCATTTGGAAAATTCATAGGGAAGTATCTTCAGGAAAAAATTGCTAAGCTCTCTGGGGCAACCCAAAGAAACATACTATAGAGCTGCCTGGAGGACCTAGAAAAGCAGATCTCCAGCCTAGTAAAGCTCAATTTAATAATCATCATCATGGGACATATGGGACAAAATGTCCACAAGACATAAAAACAAAAATGATCAATTAAAACAGAAACACCATTAAAATATGAGCATCATAAAACACAATGCACCAAATAAAAACACAATTTAAACATAAAATATAATACAGCAGCACTGAAGCTCCATCAGACAATGTTATTCAAAAACCAAAGGCCAATAGTTACTAAATTTATAGTTTACAAGACTCCACTGAATGCAACCAACCCAGGCCCCTTCTACACTGCTCTATATCCCAGGATCTAATCCCAGATTATCTGCTTTAAACTGGATTATATGAGTCTCCACTGGCAAATAATCTGGGATAATCAGGTAATCTAGGATCAGATCCTGGGATATAGGGCAGTGTAGAAGGTGCCTCAGTAAAAATGAATCATAGCCCTGTCATTATGTAATGTGAAAGATCTCCTGGGGGGCAAAACTCCATACAGTAGAGTCTCACTTATCCAACGTTCTGGATTATCCAACGCATTTTTGTAGTCAATGTTTTTAATACGTTGTGATATTTTGGTGCTAAATTTGTAAATACAGAAATTACTACATAGCATTACTGCGTAATGAACTACTTTTTCTATCAAATTTGCATGATGTTTTGGTGCTTAATATGTAAAATCATAACCTAATTTGATGTTTAATAGGCTTTTCCTTAATCTCTCCTTATTATCCAACATATTTGCTTATCCAACGTTCTGCCGGCCCATTTACGTTGGATAAGTGAGACTCTACTGTACTTGCGATGGTTGCACATTCATTTGTTTCCTTACTGTAAATCCTTGCAGGGCCCAAACCAGTCTGAAGATACATTGGCTGACAGCCACCCCCAGTTCAAGTACGAACCAGAGGATTACGCCTTTTCTTCCAACGCTATGACCCAGCAGTCAGGACTCAGCGCCCCTCTTCGTCAGGACTCATGGTGCGCATTGGCGCTGGCCTAGGAAACCAGTCTTCCATTTTGAAATAAAACATGCTGTGGAACAACCCTTGATTCTCATGCCATCGGTGGACTGACGGACAATGGACCTTCCTGCTGGAGTGCTCTGCACCTGAGATTCTCTGTAATCAGCGTAGTTCTTTGTTTCCAGAGACCAATGTCTTTCCTCCTGCAAGAGGACACTTCACTCAAATACCACTTGAGATGGGTAGATTGCCTTCTTGGTGCATCTGACTCTACTGATCCTTTGGTTCTTTGAAAGCTTTTCCTTCTATACCATACCAATCGAAAGCAAAAGAAACAGGGACTTCTGTTCTCAGTAGGAGGTCTCTCTTTTCCCCTGTGATCCATTCTAACAAAAGAAATCCAAAATCTGTTTTGTTCAGAGTGATTTCCACCCCAACCTCTTTTTATGATGCCCCTGTGTGCAATTTTACTCCACTTCCCAATAAAAACTATGATAAAACGTGGCACCAGTCACTTAATTTTATTAAGGTGTAAACACTGTTGACTTTCTAATGTGGATTGGTGGTGGAAAGAAAGAAGGGGGACAACCACTTTTGAAAACCTTTACAGTTGTATATTTAAAAACCAATCCTCCTCTAAGAATCTTTTAGCTTCTGGAGTGACTAATTTATCACCATTAATAAGATGTCACGCCTGGAAACTCCCTTGCATTGCTCTTCCAAGCATAGCGGCTCTTCTGGCAAAAATCTCTCAACACTCCATTGCACTAGGAACACAATCAAAATGGGTCAAGGCAGATCAAAACCTACCAGTGGGGGCTCCATGTCCCCTCCCCTAATCGCTCCTACTCATTACATAACAGTTTGAGACCATTTTTAAAATGGCAGCATCCAGACAAAGAAGCAGAGCCAGCTCCAGCTTTGCCATTGAGCCTAGTAAGGCAGCCATCTCAGACAGAGGGTTGTTGTATGTCTTTTGGGCTATGTGGCCATGTTCCAGAAGTATTCTTTCCTGACGTTTCGCCCACATCTATGGCAGGCATCCTCAGAGGTTGTGAGGCATGGAGAGACTAGGCAAGGAAGGTAAATATATATCTGTGGAGAGTCCAGGGTGTGACAAGAGTCCTTTGTCAGTTGGAAGTCAGCATTAATGTTGCAGTTAATCACCCTAATTAGTATTGACCACATCAACAACTATCATGTCAGACTACACAGAGAAGCCATTGAAATCCACAAGCATGTGGACAACTTCAACAGAAAGGAAGAAACCATGAAAATGAACAAAATCTGGCTACCAGTATTACAAAACTCCAAAATCAGAACAGTAGATGGGAAGCAACATTCTGAAAGCAGAGAAGCCCCAGGGATGGCTAATGACTCTGAACAAAAGATGCCCCCCAGGCAAGAGACAAACCTTTCCAATGCTAATTAGGGTGATTAACTGCAACATTAATGCTGACTTCTAACTGACAAAGGACTCTTGTCATACCCTGGACTCTCCACAGATATATATTTACCTTCCTTGCCTAGTCTCTCCATGCCTCACAACCTCTGAGGATGCCTGCCATAGATGTGGGTGAAACATCAGGAGAGAATACTTCTGGAACATGGCCACACAACCCGAAAGACATACAACAACCCTGTGATCCCGGCCATGAAAGCCTTTGACAACACATCTCAGACAGAGTTTGGATATGATCACAAACCAGCCAATTGTGAATCCTTTTATTTGTTATTTGCTGAGTCACTTGAAGACTCGACCCTCCTCTGACCTGTGTGCTATCCCTAGGCACATCAGCGACAGGGCTTCAAATAGCTCCCCTCCTACTCTGGTGCTGGTGAATGCTAGGTCAGTGCGGAATAAGATCAATACCATCAGGGACTTCATTATTGAAAGTGGGGCTGACTTAGCATGTATCACAGAAACCTGGTTGCAGGAGGGCGATGAGGTCCTCCTCCAGGAATTATCATCTCCAGATTTTGTTATCACCCACCAGATGCGGACCGGGAGACGGGGGGGTGGAGTGGCAATGCTCGCACGAGAAAATTTATCTCTGAGGGCGGCTCCCACTCCGAACATCTCTGGTATGGAAAGCATTGGCCTTGTATGGGATTCACAGGAGAGTATAGCCTTTCTACTGGTGTACCGTGCGCCTAATGCACCAGTGGACAGCCTATTACAGCTGCTAGAGGTTGTGTCGGAGTGGGCCTTGAGGTTCCCCAGGCTTATTGTTTTGGGGGACTTCAATGTCCACGCTGATGCAGGCTCCTTCTCCTCAGCAGCTGAAGACCTAGTGTCGACCATGGCGACACTAGGACTCTCACTTTATAATACTGGGCCTACACATCAGGCTGGTCACACACTAGATTTGATCTTTGGGGTTGGAATCCAAGTGACCCTAACCTCCGTTTTGGAGGTTCCATGGTCGGACCACTGCGCCCTAGGAATCCGTATAGAGCACACCAACCCACCCAACCTGGGCGCCGAACCTATTTGGGTTCGCCCGAAGAGACTAATGGAACCGGTCAGGTTCCTGAATGCTCTAAAGGCCATAGAACCTGTCAGCGACTCACTAGAGGTGCAAGTGGATACATGGAACACCAAATTAGCCAATGCACTCGATGAGATCGCACCTAGACGCCTTCTCCGACCCCGTAAGAATCAGTCTCCTTGGTTCACTGAGGAGTTCCGTGCGATGAAACGGGAGAAGAGACGGCTAGAGGTCATGTGGCGGGAACGCCGTGATGAGGAATCGGAATCAGCTTATAAGAAGTCCAGAGAGTCTTATGAGCAGACTATCACCGAGGCAAAAAAGTTGTATTATGCTTCCTTGATAGTGTCTGCGAGCTCACACCCAGCACAATTATTTAAGATCATTAGATCCCTGACAAAGGTCCCTTCTGTTCCAAACAATAATGACCTGGCTCCTTCGGCTGAGGTTTTCCAGAGCTATTTTGCAGACAAGATCTCGCTTCTTCGCCGGGAACTCCCTGCCACGATGGATACAGTAACTGAACTTGAGACTCCGTGGCCACTCTCTGGGCCCATCCTGGACCGGTTTACCCCGCTGGATGCAGAGGCTGTCGACAGGATCATGACTGCAGCTAGGCCGACCACCTGCTCCCTCGATCCGTGTCCCTCCTGGCTAGTAAAATCCTGCCTAGATGGATTACGTGAACCTCTGTTGAATATAATAAATAGCTCCCTTGAGCAAGGAGTTTTCCCAGAGGGTTTAAAAGAGGCATCGGTATCTCAGCTGCTGAAGAAACCAGACTTAGATCATTCGGTTCCCGCTAGCTACTGCCCAGTGTCGAACCTTCCGTTTCTGGGCAAGCTGGTTGAGAGAGCAGCAGTGGAACAGTTGCAGCAGTTCCTCAATGACACAGCCGGACTTGATCCCTTCCAGTCCGGCTTCCGTAAGGGGCACGGAACGGAGACTGTGCTGGTCGCCATCACAGACCAACTTCGCTGCCAGAGGGATCAAGGCGGATCAGCGCTGCTCGTGTTATTGGATCTCACAGCAGCATTTGATACGGTCGACCACAATCTATTGACCCACCGCCTAGCCATGACGGGGGTTAGGGGGATACCCCTGAAATGGGTGTCCTCCTTCCTCCAAAATCGGGGACAGCGGGTGGTGAGGGAAGGGTTGGTTTCCGCGTAGTCTCCGCTAACTTGTGGGGTCCCACAGGGAGCTATTCTCTCTCCTCTATTATTTAACATCTATATGCGACCGCTTGCCCGACTGGTGCGGAGCTTTGGGCTCGAGTGCCACCAGTACGCTGATAACACTCAGCTCATTCTGAGGATGGAGGGCCAGCCGGACTCCGTACCCGATAGTTTCCATCAGTGCCTTGAAGCCGTTACTGGATGGTTGCGTGCCAGCAGGTTGAGGGTGAATCCAGCGAAGACGGAGATCCTTTGGCTGGGCCGTCCGGGTGGGAGGGAGATCCAGCTGCCTACCCTGGATGGTGAGACACTACGTCCGTCATCTTCGGTAAAAAGTCTTGGTGTCTTATTGGACCCTCTGCTCACAATGGAGGCCCAGGTCTCTGCTGTGAGCAGATCTGCGTTTTTCCATCTACGTCAGGCTAGGCGACTGGCTCCCTACCTATCTAGGAACGACCTGGCGACGGTGATCCAGGCGACAGTCATCTCGAGGCTCGACTACTGTAACACCCTCTACATTGGCCTTCCTCTGTCAGTGATCCGGAAACTGAAGCTGGTGTAAAATGCGGCGGCTCGTCTTCTCGCCGGGGTGCCGGCGAGGTGGCGTATCACCCCAATTCTTCAACAGCTGCACTGGCTACCGATTGAGTACCGGATTACTTTCAAGATACTAGTACTAAATTTCAAGGCCTTACATGGTCTGGGGCCAGCGTACCTGAGGGCCCACTTATCACCCTACCAACCCCAGAGATTACTTCGGTCCGAAGACCAAAATTTGCTTGAAGTCCCTAACATACGGACTTATCATTTGTCTTCCACTAGGCAGAGAGCCTTCTCGATTGTAGCCCCTCAATTATGGAATGCCTTGCCAGTGGAAACTCGAACCACCCGAGACTTACTTGCCTTTCGGAAAGCCTGCAAAACCTTGCTCTTCCGACAAGCGTTCAATGGGTGAAAGACTCGGGGCTATGTCTGTTTTTATTGTTGCTTTTATTGTTGCTTTTATTGTTTTTATTGCTATTTTAAAGCCAAGTGTATTGTTTTAATCTATTTTTGTAAACCGCTCCGAGCCAAACCGGGAGTAGCGGTATATAAGTTTAATAATAATAATAATAATAATAATAATAATAATAATAATAATAATAATAATTGTTTGAGACTTGATTTAAGGCGTTGGCATGCTGGTTGATATCCAAACAGAGGATGGGCTGGAGATGTCACTGCCTTACTCTTTTCATTAGTGGCTGCTATTTCCCAGGTGGTGCAATACTAGCTAATCAGTATAATTTCTCCAGTGGTGAAGGCTGTAGACATGCTATGATAATGCAGCATGTCTCATTAAGAGTCACATCCACTGCTTTAACATGGTAAGATGTATTCTATATCCCTTTGTTCAAATATCAGCCAGCATGTCAATGTCTTAAATCAAAAAACAGCTTTCTAAGATCTTCAGAGATACTCACAGGAACACCTCAGCAAGCGAGAGTCCAAAGGTGGCAGACTAGAACCCGGAACCTCAATCAGTGGCAGAGACCAGATGAGAAACTCTATTCTGGGCACAGAGAAGACTGGGTGACTTGGAAGGCACTGAACAGACTGAGCTCTGGGACCATGAGATGCAAAGCCAATCTTAAAAAATGGGGTTACAAAGTGGAATCCTTGACGTGCAAATGCAAACCACAGACCACTTAGTACAACGCAACCTGAGCCCTGCCACATACACAGTGGAGGACCTTCTCACAGCAACACCAGAGGCACTCCAGGTGGCTAGCTTCTGGCCAAAAGAAAACTAGTACAATGCCAAGTTTTTAACTTTTTTACCCTCAATTCGCTTCTGACACGATAAATAAATAAATGGTTTGAGACTGGTGGGGTGGAATAAAATGTCCTGGAAAGTGGTCTTTCTTCCCATGTTATAATAATGTAGATGATTTGGGGTATTATACATCTAGATTAGCCGGGATCAGGAATATGATATTCCTTCTCAAGCAGCAAAATATCAAGAGAGGCATCAGTGATAGACTATTCCCCTCAAATCTCATCACCCCAAAAGTGAAGAAGTAATTCTGCCCTCTCTTTTGCCACCAGTTCTCTTCCCATTTAGTTCATTGTAAGAAACTTCATAGGATTTCCTTGGAAAGTTTTTTTTCCAGAAAAGGTTTGCCATTGTCTTCTTTTAAGGTTGACAAGGTGTCATGTGTCCTGGTGTGGCAATTTAACCCTGTGCTTTGTAATTTAAGGAGACAGATTTAGAGTTCTCATTCATAAGGTCCTAGTGGATCTTGTTAACTCCCTTCAAGTCAATTGGAAGACAAAAGGACACAGACAATATGATCAGTGAACCACATGATAGCTGAAGGCCAAGTCTCACACGGAAGAGAAGCTTGAACAGACTGTTTTTAAAGCTGGCAGATACTGTATGTATTTAAATAGAAGTCAGACCATTTTCTATCGGGTGCTGTGACTGCAAGAAGTTGGAGAAGGTGAGCTCCAGGCTTCCTTCCAACTATAAAACATTTTCATCGCTTCCCGCCAATTTTAATCTTGACTTTCAAATTGCAGACCATTAGAACTTCTGTGGTCCAGATTTGCTCCTCTTCTTAACCAAAATAGGCATCTGTTACTTGTGGAGTAGGATAAAGAAAGGTATCGCTCTGTAGTGGCTGTGCCTGGAAAAGGTACCTTTAAAAGACTACAAGTTCTATGACTTGATTAGATTGCAATTTGAGATATCCAGGTTTAAGTGGAACAATGGGTTAAACTGTGGGCCAGCTGAACTGCTGACCTGAAGGTTGGGTGGCTGACTTGAAGGTTGCCGGTTCCAATTCACAAGATGGGGTGAGCTCCTGCCTGTCAGCTCTAGCTTGTGGGGACATGAGCAGAATGGCAACACATCCAGTAATCCCCTGGATAGCATTTCTGTAGATGCCCAATTCTTTCACACCAGAAGCGACTTTCAGTATATTCTCAAGTCACTTCTGACACGATAAAAAAGTCTGCCCTGGATAATCTTGGACAAACTACTCTTTTTCTCAGCCTGAAAAATTTCCCAATAGTGTTGAAAAGTTCAAGTGGAAGAAAGGAGATTCATAGAAACTGTCTTGAGATCACAGGAGAAAAAACTAAATTTCAGGATTACATATAATTAATGTCATATGAGTACAGTATCCTTTAACAGTTTCTAGAAGTGGTAAGGATAGCCAAGGCTATGAGAAAGAAGTAGGGAACAATGCAAATATATTCAGAGAGAGACTATTTTAGTTTTCTTAGTTACCTATTGTTGAAACCCTTTCTGAGAAAAAGGAAGAGAACCAGAGGAGAGCACTGGAGTCTTAGGAATTTGCTGGGCCCAATTGTTGAGTAATTTTGCTCCAATATAGCCATGGCTATTTATACTCAGGAAGTTGTCAAGGGATAGTCCATTATGTGGAAACATACTGGCACTGGGCTTCCTGCACTGGTTATTTCCCCTGTCAAAGAGAAATATGTGGTTTGTTTTCGTAATGGGAGATGTGCACAGTGTCCCACGGTACTGAGGGAGAGAGGTTACACAGAGGAGACTGAGGACATTTCTGAATTATGGAGCCCTTGCAAATTATGGAGCCCTGACAAAATAGCTTACCCCAACCTGGCCCCTTCCATTTCTATTGGACTTCAAACATATTGTTAGATTCAAGTGCCCAATATCACTGACCACCAGAAATGTTAGCTGGAACTGATAAGATTTGGTAAAGGCTTTGCAGTGTCAAAGAGCTCTGGAATATGAAAAAACCAACCCAACAACAAAGTGTAGTGATGATGGCAGACACATCCATCACAGCTCAGGAAAGAAGGGATTGTCTCCTACTTCCATCACTTGTCTTTATGTGGCTGTTCTAGTCATTGTAAGGAAGGAGACCAAGAAAATGTCTGAACATGTGTCAGAGTTTGAAAACGTGGCTTTTGGGGAGTGAAAGTTCTCAGATAATCCAGTCAGCATGGATGGTTGGACAATTCTGGGGAATGGTGTTGTAGGATGATGTCTGTTCGTGAATCACATGAGTCCTTTTCTAAAGGAAGTACAGGCAACAAGCCATGGCCTGACATGAATGGCTCCAGTACTATTATTTGTGGACTAATGGTAAAGACAGCCTTTGTGCTTAGTCTTGACAAAATATAACAGATAGAGAAATGAACCAGTTGGTTTCTGCATCTTTTTGTGGCCAGGGTATTGGCATGATGGAACTAAGGCTGTCTTTCCTTCTCCCTCTCTGCAGCAAGAGCTGTGGAAGTTGGGATGGAGATTTGGGAGAGGGATCTTTCATCTGCTTCTAGGCCTACGCATGATGAAGCTATGTCTGCCTCTTATTCTCTGCCTGTGATGCCAGGGCAGTATCAGTTGAGATGGAGAGAGGATCTGAGCATGCTTGTTCTCTCCTTCTGTGGCCAGGGCAATGGCTGTCGGGAGGGACCTGAATGTCCTGAATCGGTACAAAGGAATTAATCTGCATAGAAAACACAGGAGATATTGTGTTTTGCAAAGTGGGAGGATAGCACAGGAAACTTTTTTTATTTTAATTTTTGCAGAAAACACATTCTTGCATGGGGAAAACCCCCCAAACTCCTTTTCTTTCAGAATAACACTTAATGATATTTGAAGTTTTGTTGTTTTTATTTGACCTCAGGTCTATTTTGTCTTATGAGAGGCTTCCAAGTCACCCTGTTATCAACAGCCATGCTCAGGGCTATCAAACTCAAGGCTGTAGCAGTTTCCCTCTTCTCCCCATTGCCTCCCACCTTATCAATGATGGTTGACTTTTCTGATCAGTCTTGCCTTCTCATTTACTTTTTAAGTGAGAGAGTTCAGGTCTGATTAGTACTTGGATTCAAGCGAGGACATTTAAACACTGGGATAGAATTGCTCAAGATTCTCATTGTCTAGTTATTCTTCCTAAATATCTAAAAACCCTTTTCTCAACATAGGAATGAATATTATTATTTTCATCCTCAAATGTGTTTTTTATTTTATCCAAAAAGGGTGTTCAAGAGAGTCTGGATGGTTCAAGGAGTGCAAAATCAGCCCCGGTACTTATAGAGACCTAGGGCCACACTGGCCAGCTCTGATGGTCATGTTTTTCAAAAAAAAAAAAAAAAAGGCAAGGAACTATAAATTAGTGAAGATGACCTCACCCTGATGTGTCCATTTTGTTTTGTGTGAAGTTCATATGGGATTTCTCCACCTTCTGGACATATCCCCAGGACATGTGATTCACTTCCCTTGTCTAGCCAGAGCCACTGTGCTTTGCAGTCCTGCTTTGTTGGCAGATAAATTAAAGACTTTGGTAATAGCTTACCTGTTTCCGCCACTTCTTCTAAAATGCTCCCTCTCAAAGCATGTGAACAACCCATGCTGTTTTTCAACTGGTTGCCCATCACCCTGCATGCCTTGGCCACTGCCTTTGATGTTGTCGAACTGCTGTCTGCGGGCTCTTCCTATTCGCTGCAGCTGGTGTCCAAAGGCCAGCAGCCAGGATGGTTTTACAACATAACTGCAGTGATCCATTCAACCTGCCCTTTACACAGATGCCTGTGGATTTTCACTAAGCCAGCAAGTCAAACAACAACACACTCCCATCTCTATCAACACAGGTTGTTATTCTTTATGGCTGTATTAATGGCACAATAAATCCTCCGCTAACCTTAAATACTTTTTTAAAAAGCTGTATGGGGGGAAATGACGTTCAACCAGTACCTTTATAACAAGGCTGTGTCAGGTCCAAGGGCCAAAGTTCTGTCCTGGGACCCTCTGGGGGCCTCTTGGAATGCTAAAGGTTCTCCCAAAACTAAAAAATTGCCAGAAGTCCACTTCTGTTTTTTTCTCCTCATTTTAATGTTTAGCATTTTTGGGGCTCAGCAACCAATTTAAAATATTTATTCTAGCTCCTGAAAATTTCCAGGACAGTCCTGGGACTCTGGAGGGCCACAAGTAACCTTGCAGCGATTGCCCATCTTTGCTTCACACCTTCAGCATAATCTAGATATTAACAAGCTTGTGTGGAAGAATGGATTTGTCCAGGATCAGTTGTACATGACCATATGAGTGTTAGATTAGAACTGAGTTCCTTCACTGAGATTGAACTGCATACATCTCCGCAATAAACATTATTTAAGCTAAGCAACCCTTTTTCTGAATGGCTGTGTTGCACACCTGAACCAAGACTGCATATGTGCAACTGAAGTGCAGTGCACATCCATGAACAATACTCAATCACATTAATGTGTAATAAATACAAAGAGTGCACCCATGCAGTACGACATATGCATGACCTGATTTCTGAAATCTTGAACTAAAAGCAAATGTCTCACCTTGAACAACAATGACAGAATATTAACCTTAACAGCGAATTTTCCAGGTGTTATATGACTGTACAATATGTATTAATTTGTGTATATGAATAGGTTCCACATACCTATTTATTTATTTATTTATTATTTACAGCATTTATATTCCGCCCTTCTCACCCCGAAGGGGACTCAGGGCGGATCACATTACACATATAGGCAAACATTCAATGCCTTTTAACATAGAACAAAGACAAACATAGGCTACGAGCGGACCTCGAACTCATGACCTCCTGGTCAGAGTGATTCATTGCAGTGATTCATTGCAGCTGCTCTCCAGCCTGCGCCACAGCCCGAGCCCATACCTACAGCAAATATAGGGCATCTCATATTCCACTAGTATTGAGTGTGTGTGTGTGTGTGTGTGTGTGTAAATGACTGATTGGTATTTTCCATTTCCCTAAATGCACAAGATCCTATCTGAGCTTGGAAGTTAAACAGGATCAGTCCTAGTTAGTACTCGATAGGGGACTGCCAACAAATACCTGGTGTCATAGGCTCTATTTCAGAGGAAGGAATTGGCTAAACTGCCTCTGAGTATTCTTTGTCTAAGGAAACTTGATGGAATTCATGGGTCACTATAAGTCAACATGTGACTTGAAGGGACACACACATACATACACTTACGAATCTCCCTTTCCTTCATGATACTCACAATTGAACAAGTCATCACTGCTACAACTTTTCTCACACTTTTTGTTCGCAACCCTCCATGATGTAAGTGGAGTCAGCTGTGGAAGTCTGATCTTCATTTTTCAGCAATTTAACTTTGCCTGGGATTAAAATGTGATTAGAAAGGATTTAGCCACTTTGAAGCATGCAATATTAATAACTCATTTATTTCTGTGTGCCGGAATTTTAATCACAACATTTCGAGATGGTCAAAGACTTTGCCCTGCGACAGTTGACTTTGACACTTGAAACGTGCCCTGTTTGCCTTTGAGAACTTCCAGAAATGGTGAAACAATAATTTAAAGCCACTTAATGTTCCATGGATTCACAGGTTACTTTGGAATGAAGGTATCACAACTGCAACCCCATTAGGCTTTGGAGAGGGAAGAGTTAGATTCAAGTCATCCCCTAAAACCCACAGAGTTTACCATGGCCTAATTGTTGTGGTAATCTCTGAGCGGTTAGACTCAATTAAACCCTCTCTGGGGGAGATTCCACCAAAATCAGCAGAGTAGCAAAAGCAAAGCTTTCAAATGCAACAGTTACTTACACTGGCGAGAAAGAAAAGCCTTGGACTGCAGAGCCTCAATAAAAGTTCAAAAAGTATTTATTCAGGTAAAAAGAACTCCATTGTAGATAGAAAGGCTTGGGAGCTGTCTAGACTACTCTAGACTGGTTTCTAAGGAAAAATAAGAAAGGAAAAATAACAAACATCTACATAGTTACATCTTGCCAGGAGAGATGGCAGGATGCTTCTTGTTAGCTTGAAGAACAAAGGGAGAAGAGGGAACCAAAATAGTTCTGACCTCATGGTCCAGTTCATTGGGGCCATAAAAGACATTCTGACCAATGGGAAGTTAGTGTCCCTGAAGATTCACATTTCTACTAACTTCAAAGTAAGGGATGTGACGTAAACAGGATAGAGTGAAACACAGTAAAGCCTGTCTAGGCATGCTTTGGAAACAGGGAAAGGATTCTAACTCTATCATCTATCTAACTACATTTGGACTTGAGTAGTCCAGAATGATTTCCCAACACTAATTTCCTTGCAAAATTGCTGAGAGCCTGAGGGTGCATCTACAGTGTAGAATCAATGCAGTTTGATACAACTTGAATGATCATGGTTCAATGCTATGGAATCCTGGATGTTTCAGTTTTGTTAAGGCATGAACTGTGTTTGGTAGAGAAGGCTAAAGATCTATCTAGCAAAACACAACTTCGAGTCATTGTAACGGAAGCAAAGGAGATGATAGTCAATGTGCTGTTGAAGGTTTTCATGGCCGGGATCACAGGGTTGTTGTACGTTTTTCGGGCTGTATGGCCATGTTCCAGAAGTATTCTCTCCTGACGTTTCGCCCACATATATGGCAGGCATCCTCAGAGGTTGTGATGTATACCTCACAATCTCTGAGGATGCCTGCCATAGATGTGGGCAAAACATCAGGAGAGAATACTTCTGGAACATGGCCATACAGCCTGGAAAGCATACAACCCTGAGATGATAGTCCTCCTCTCCATTAAAATAGAGAGAAGACAACTAGTCTGGCTTCAACTAAAGCTTGCAACATTACTTTGGGGAACAATAGTTCCTAGTAAACCCTAGCTTCATGGATAGCATTTTGAGGCCTCAGTCCACCTAGTGATAGGACTGACGAGTTGCAATTATCAGGTGAATAGCAATGGGAAATCCAGCATGATGTTGCCGTTTGAGCAATGGACTACAAATTTGGAGACCAGGGCTTGAATCCCCACTTGACCTTGGAAACCCATTGGGTAGCCTTCAAGAAGTCACACCCTCTCAGCTTCAGAGGAAAGCAAAAGCAAACCCCCTCTAAACAAATCTTGCCAAGAAAACCCCATGATAGGTTCACCTTAGAATCAGGGTGGTCTAGTGAATGGACTTCAGTGACCTTCTGAGGACTCTCCTTGGATTTCTGCTCCTTCCTCCCTGTGGGAAATTGAAATATGTATTAGACTTGATGTCATTTCCTCCATAAAAATAATTGAGAATGTCTCCTTTAGGACATGTACTAGGCTATTTTCAAAGATGCAGTGAGGAATAAGTAGTCCTCCATATATAACATATTCAAATCATAGCGACCAAAAAGGTCATTTAGTCCATCCCATTTTGCCATGCAGAAACTCCCAGTCAAAGCACTCCCAACAGATGGCCATCCAGCCTTGACTTGAAAACCTCCAGAGAAGAAGACTCCACCACACTACTCCCTAACCTATTTAAAAGAAGGCTAGTATGCTGTAGTGGTTTGAGCACTGGACTATAATTAGAGATCAGTATTCTATTACCTGCTCAGCAATGGAAACCTACTGGGTATCTTGTGCAAGTCATACACTCTCATCCCCAGAATACCTATGATAGCTTCAGTTTAGGGCAGGGGTCCCCAAACTTTTAAAGCAGAGAGCCGGTCCACAATCCTTCAGACTGTGGAGGGGCCAAATTATCATTTTTTAAAAAAACAACAAACAAATTCCTATGCACACTGCACATGTCTTATTTGTAGTGCAAAACAACAACAACAATGAAAGAAAAATACAATATTTAAAAATGAAAACAATTTTAACCAACATAAATCTATCAGGATTTCAATGGAAAGTGTGGACCTGCTTCTGGCCAATGAGATAGTCAAGTTAATTAGGATTGTTGTTGTTGTTGTTGATGTTGTTGTTGTTGTTGTTGTTGTTGTTGTTGTTGTTGTGTGCCTTCAAGTCATGTCAGACTTTGGGCGAGCTTGAGTCTAAAATTATTCCTTTATTTATTTACTACATTTATTTACTACATTCATATCCCACCCTTCTTACCCCAAAGGGGACTCAGAGTAGCTGTATGTACATACAATATATTATATTATTAGCATAGCACAATATTAGCATTATATATTACTATACATTGAACTATACCACTATACTGTAATATTATATCTATATATATAAAACGATAATGAAATTTGGGCCTAGAAATAAACAACAAAACTAAATGCCCCAGAACCATGAAATTTGACAACAGAACCCAACGGCCTTGCCACTAGGTTCCTACCATGAAACCGAACCTCCAGAACTGAACCGGGACCTGCAAAACCCCAAAAACCAGGAAAAGTGAACAGCGAGGCTATTCAGTGCCATTCCAATTGGCCACAGCAACGTGTGGCAGGGCACAGCTAGTGTAATATATAACATATAATTTAATATTATTAAATGGTATTATTATTAGTATTATATTGTATAACATTATAATATTTTATCAATATTATATGTATATATAATATATTATATTATTAAAACCGATATAAAAATATTATATTATAAAATGGAGGGCGGGGGCTAGGTAAATGACCTTGGAGGGCCGCATCCGGCCCCCGGGCCTTAGTTTGGGGACCCCTGGTTTAGGGTCACCATATGACAGAAATGACTTGAAGGTATAGAATAATAACACCATAAGTTACAAATGACTTGAAGGCACACAACGATGGAGAACAGTTGTCTTTGTGGCCTCCTTGTCTGCTTCCAGAGAGAGCTAGCTGACTACAGACCAATGGACCAGATGAATTCCTCTTCCCACACAAGCAAGGCTTTGAACTTTTAAACTCTACAGCCCATGTTTGCATCACAGACTTCATTTTATACCCTGGATTAATGTGAATGTACCCAAAGGTCCCCTCCCCCATGTCCCACTCCATTCCCCGAGAGAGGGCAAGAAAAAGTTGCCGTTCCCTCTCATGAACAGAGAGGACTTTACAATGGAAAACTAAAAATGGAAAACTTGTTCCAATTTAATGGTGGCTTTTATTAGCTTGCGCTTGTCCAGCCTGATGAATGATCATTTCCCTTTGAAAGTACAAGAGGCATTTCAAAACACCAAGAATAAGTGGGTTGCTTCAGGCGTCAGGGCTTCCCTTCAGGATTTACTGGAGAAAGATTTAATACGATTCCGCACAAACATTTTAACCTTTCCGTCTAACGTGTTGAATTCAACCATTTCCTGAATTGGCATAATTTAAAAGGCTGTCCTTTCCTGGGTCAAGTTCTCGAAAGCAATTTTTTAGGTCGTTGGGCTGCGCCCGACTCCTTTAAGAAAACACTGAGTGAGCATACAGCCTCATTCAGATAAATCAGAAAATGTTTATTTTGTGAATGAAAGAGGAAACTAAATACCCAAATAGAGTTCTATATCTCCATGCCAGGAGTTAACTGCTCTTTTAAATTTCCTTATTCTCCTCAAGGAGGCTTTAAAGGTTATTTATGAAGTAAAGAACCTTTACATACTGCTGACTAAGATCCCAGGGGAGGCTCCGAGGAAAAATGAGTGCCTTCTGCAACATTTTTTAACTTTTATTTGTCTAGGTGGAACTCTGTCAAATATTGATAATGTCATAAAGCAGAGGAGAGATGTGTGTGTTTGTGCCAATGTTGCACTTCTCAGAGCCAGTTTCTAGAGGGAGACAAAACTATTATTCAAAAAGGGGTTCTGCCATAGAGATGCCTCCTTCCTTCTTTAAGTTATATCCTGCTTCCCCCCCCCCCCAATATATGACTCAAGATGGCCAAATATTCAAGTTAAAAATAGAAATATCAGCCACAGTCCTGTTGGAGACTTACATCTTCACAAGTGGGCTTACATTATGGGAATTGGAATTGGACAGTTATACAAAGTTCATCTCCAATGCGGGGCAACGGCTTTGTTGTTATGGCAGTGCAATGACATATGTCCATTGGGACCAATGGACAATGAGACCAATGTATAATGAGATTAATGCACATTGCTCTGGATGCACATTTATCTCATTGTGCATTAGGACAAGTGCCAGACTTTGGCACATTGAAAGAGTTCAATGCACAATTTGATCAATGTTCTGATACTGTCACTTACTTAAGTCACTGTTATGGTGTCATCTACACTTAGGTCAGTGAGAAACTACTAGAGATTTCACTGTGCGGATGATTACATGTGAAGTCCTGGAACTCATTTGGGGTTTGAATGATGGTTATATGCACCACAGAGTGGCCTCAAACCTCTTCCAGGAACCGCAGTTATACACAGCTTCATGGTCATGAAAGAATGGTGGGAATGTCACCTTCCTCTGCAGAAATGCACACTTGCAGATCACCAAAGAATCCATCCTTTAATTAGTTTCATTATGCAATATAGTTTACACTAAGGCCTGCTGATGAGCATTATACACTCTATTTCAGAGTATCCCCTGACTTTGCTTATCTTCGTTGAAAGCCCTTAATGTGTGTTGCTGCACTCATTTTCAGCATGTGTCATCTGAACACCATGTTTTCAAATTTCCTTCAATCCACATTGGTCAGCATAGTCCTCATCTATACTGCCATATATGGTCAATATATGGTCAATGTAATTATTATTATTATTATTATTATTATTATTATTATTATTATTATTATTTTCTATCCCGCCTCCATCTCCCCGAAGGGACTCAGGGCCAAGATCGAAAAATCAGCTGATGATCCAAAATGCAGACTGTGCAAGGAAACTGATGAAACCATTGATCATATCCTCAGCTGCTGTAAGAAAATTGCACAGACAGACTACAAACAGAGGCACAACTACGTGGCCCAAATGATTCATTGGAACTTATGCCTCAAGTACCACCTGCCAGCAGTAAAGAACTGGTGGGATCACAAACCTGCAAAAGTATGGAAAATGAACACGCAAAGATACTGTGGGACTTCCGAATCCAGACTGACAAAGTTCTGGAACACAACACACCAGACATCACAGTTGTGGAAAAGAAAAGGGTTTGGATCATTGATGTTGCCATCCCAGGTGACAGTCACATTGATGAAAAACAACAGGAAAAACTCAGCCACTATTAGGACCTCAAGATTGAACTTCAAAGACTCTGGCAGAAACCAGTACAGGTGGTCCCGGTGGTGATGGGCACACTGGGTGCCATGCCAAAAGATCTCAGCCGGCATTTGGAAACAATAGACATTGACAAAATTACGATCTGCCAACTGCAAAAGGCCACCCTACTGGGATCTGCGAGCATCATCCGAAAATACATCACACAGTCCTAGACACTTGGGAAGTGTTCAACCTGTGACTTTGTGAAACGAAATCCAGCATATCTATCTTGTTTGCTGTGTCATACTAATAATAATAATAATAATAATAATAATAATAATAATAATAATAATAATAATAATATATTTTTCTATCCTGCCTCCATCTCCCTGAAGGGACTCAGGGTGGGTAACGTGGGGCCAAGCCCAGAACAGGAACAAAATGTGACAAGTTAAAACCGGTATAAATAACTAAAAAACAGTATCAACACAACAATCAAGTAAAATAAACAAAATAAACGAATTAAAACACAGAATACAATATAACACCATAGTAACCAGATAGAAGATAAGGTAATAAAAACAGACATCACCACGAATGGATAAGATGGGAGCGGTCGAGTCAGAAAGTGCATAGTTTCAAGACCATTTAATAAAGTGCCCGGACAAGTGTCAAAGAGTTGCCTGAGATAATTTGGGGGTAGGAAGGGTAGGAAGAAAGCGGTATATCAATAAGAGGGGTCTGTCATGTTATTGGTTGTTTGAATGCACACTGGAAAAATCATGTTTTTAGCTGTTTAATAAAGGCAGACAGGGTTGGAGTCAGTCTAATCTCCCTAGGGAGGGAATTCCAAAGCTGAGGGGCCACAACCGAGAAGGCTATGTAGAATCATATAATCCAGTTAAACTCCATTAAACTGCAATGTATAGGTCTACACTGACCATATAATCCAGTGTCCCTTACTGTCTCTGCTACATAACTAAATACAGTGACGTACCCACATCTGTGAGGGATACATTCCTGACTGGACCATGTTACATGAAACTGAGAATAATACCAAATGCCATTAAATCCTTCCAGTCTCAGCATACCATACAGTTGCACTCAGGCCTGTAGCGAGGGGCGGGTTTTAGGGGTTCAAACCCCTCCCGAAATTTTTCAGGTTATAAAAAAACCCTGGTTTACTCATGAATTTTAACTGGTTAACCAAATCCCCATGCTAAGTCTATGAGACGCAAAACATTAAGAGTCCCTCCAGGCACTATCTCAAGCAGATATTAACAGGTTTGTAGCGGGGGAGGGGGGGCTAGGGGTTCAAACCCCCCCTCCAAATTTTCAAAGCCCCTCCCAAAATTTCCAAAACCCCTCCCGAATTTTTTTTTCTGGCTACAGCCCTGGTTGCACTGTTAATTGGGTTGGAGAGTATGCTAATACAGTACTAGATTCCACTTTAGCTTCAAACATGTCTAAACCAGTTCTGCTCTAGGAGAAAAAAGCTGGGATGTTGCAGGAGTAACCCCATACAAAATAACTTGTTCCACCCCATAACTCCTCTCCTCCCCTTGTCCCGTCTGGCCATTTTTCCTCCAGATCCCATTCCACTGCAATAATGAATGGCTACAGTAATGCCGATGTGATTGACACATTAAATGTCTCCCCATGAGCCAAACAGATTATTAGATGATAAATGTCCAAAGACCCGTGTAAATGGTTTGGATTTGCTCCCTTCCAGCCCCTGCGGCTCAGTGTGCTTCATGCGGCAGGGTCAGGCTGGGTTCGTCTCTGGGCTTTCCCCTGCCACTTCTCCAGCAGAGCTTGGCGGATAAATGAGGCTTCTGCATCCCGCCAGCCCCGCTTGGGCTATAGCCTTCCTCACTGGAGCATATGGCTTTAATGTTTATAAGCTCGTCGTTTGGCACGTGATATTTCAGCTCTTTGTCCAAACACAACACTTTGACATATAGCCATATTTATGTAAAGGGATGGTTTCAGAGTCTTTCCGTCCCATTAGCTGCCAGTGACACAGACTGGGAACAGGGGTGAATTTTACTCCAGTCAGGTCAGACGCCAACCTTGTTCCAGTTCTCAGAAGCTTCTAAATGCTTTCTCAGTTACACAAGAAAGAAGGAAAGAAAGAAGAAAGGAAGGAAGAATGGAAGGATGGAAGGAATCTCATTAACAAAGGCAAAGAAGTATTTCTGCAATAACAATTCAATAAGGCCTATTTAGCATCAAGGGAGCCAGCATGGAGTGGTGGTTTGAGTATTTAATTATGATTCTGGAGACCAAGGTTTGAATTCCTGTGCAACCAAGAAACCCATGGGCAAGTCACACTGTCTCAACTTCAGAGGAAGGCAATAGCAAACCTCTTCTACATAGGTCTTGCCAAGAAAACTCTATGGCAGGAATTTCAAACTAATTTTATCGAGGGCCACATCCACCTTATGGTTGTCTTCAAAGGATTATTAAATCCATGAACAGGGACTCCATGGATAGAGAGGCCCAACTATCTGTTTGTCTGTCTGTGGTGTCTATCTATCTTTCTATCTATCCCCTAGTAGTTGGTGCTTTTTAGTTTTTACCTAACTCCTATCACTTTTGATTATTTGCCATGTTTACTGGGGATAATGGAAAAATGCAACACAACAGCACTTGTGGCTCTAAGGTTGGGAAAAGGTTAAAGGACATTCTAAAGTCAGACATCATATCTACAAGCCTTTTATCTACATTCAAACCGTATATTCTACATTCAAAGGGCTGGGCTTTAGCACAGCAGGGTAATCAACAAGCTGCAATAAATCTTGCCAACTAGAAGGTTGAGAGTTTGAAGCCCGGGTCAGGGTGAGCTCCTGATCTTTTAGTCCAGCTTCTGCCTACCTAGCAGTTTGAAAACAAATGTGAGTAGATAAATAGGAACCACATTAAAGTGAGGAGGTATTTAGGCTCAGCGTTTGATCAGAAAAAAGGAGGAAGTTTATGAACAAAGAAAGCTCTTTGGCAGGGAGATGGAGCAACAGCACCCCTGGTGGCTGGAACCAAGCAGGGCCTCTAAAGATGCCGAAAGATGGGAAAGCCTATATTTACCTCTTTTGTCTGTCTTGTCATTGTTATAATCGGCATTGAATGTTTGACGTATATGTGTTCTGTGATCAGCCCTGAGTCCCCTTCGGGGTGAGAAGGGCAAAATATAAATACTGTAAATAAATAAATACTTTCCTAAGTAAACAGAACAAGCTTCTAGATATTACTGTATCACAACTCTAGACATGATGTCTAAGTATGAGGAAAACAGAAGTTTTAGTTCAACCTCTTGGAGGCGACATAAAGAGACATGATGTACTGGATTTGGCCCATGGGCCTTGAGTTTCTCACATGTGCCTTATAGCCTTAGGACTGATGAATTAGGAAATTTACTGTGGGTCCATTTGAATTACAAATGTTATTTCTTGTTTTGTATCTGTGCCAATAAATGAGAATATGAAATTTTATGCCAACTGACATCCCCTACAGTCCTCCACTTGGGTGCTGCTTACTAAAGGTTGGCTGCTACAAATTGAATTCAAAGTGCAACAGTTGTTTGCATTTGGTTACCTCAGCAAAAGTGAGAAAAAGTAGGACTGGCCTCTTGCTATTCACAGCAGGTTCAGGAAAAAACAAGCTGCTGTAGCGTCTCCTAACCTTCTCATTAATAACTTTTGCTGTCTTGACCACTCTCTGATGTCAATTTGACAAATGTGTCCCAATTTTCAACAATGAAATATTGGAAGTCAATGAAATATTGGAAGTCATGTAGTTATAGTTCCCACAATCTCATAGCCCATGCAGTCAATGGCTATACCAGCTGGGAGTAGCCATTGTAATCCAAAAAAATACATTTTCTCAATGTGGGCTAATACATGTGCTGCAATGTGAGAACAGGTCACAATTTACATAGTAAGCCTTGCTTCTAAGTAACATGCATTAGATTGTGCTACAGTTTTGCTTTGCAAGTCCATTAAAGATTTGTGGACATTTTGCCTATTTGTTTTTATTAAAACAATCAGGCAAAATATACATGAATCTAACCGAGAGAGTTTTGCTTCCATCTAAGAAGCAAAACAAATTCACAAAACAGCAAACCAAAAATGAGCATCCATTAATATTCCACCAGAAGCTCCTATTAAAAGTGATTAATTTTAAAAATGTGATAGGTGCATCTGCAAGTCCTAAGTCCCACTGGTGAGCTATGATGTCAGAACAGACAATAGCAGCTAAAAATATGTCCACAAGGCAGGAATTTGCAGTGATGTTTGTCAGCCTGGAAGCTGGAGGGAGATATATATGGCATTTAGTCCACACATCATCTTATTTTTAGCTGGGCAACAGGATATTGACAAGTTGGAATCTGTCCAGGAGAGGCAACCAAAATGGTTAAAATCCTGGAAACTATACACTATGTGGAGCATCTTAAGGAGGTGGGCATGCTTAGCCTGGAGGAGGAAAGAATAGCTGACACGATGTCCATATTTAAATATTTGAAGGGATGCCATCGGAAAGAGAAGCAAGCTTTTTTTTTTGCCATTCCAGTTAGAGCTGTTATTGCCCAATTACAACGACACTTCAAACCATGTAATTTCATCTTACAAGCATACATATACACTGTTGTTTTCATTGCTGCCGGGATTGTTTATAACCAAATTTTCAATTGTTTTAGGTACAGCATTATGGAATGGCCTGAAATAATAATAATAATAATAATAATAATAATAATAATAATAATAATAATTATTATTATTATTATTATTATTATTATTATTATTATTATACACTATTTATATTCCGCCCTTCTCCTAGGGGACTCAGAGATGATTACAGCATTTACAGCAAACATTAAATGCCTTTATAATCATATACACACAAACACAAACAAAGGCAAATGCTTCTCCTTTCATTTCCGGCTTCTGGAGGCAGTGGTCTTCTCTGGCTTTGGGAGGAGCTTTTCTCCATTTTCAAGCCAAGGTGCCTGCGTTGTCACCTCCTGATCATGTGGCTGGCAAGATTGATTTGCCTTTTCCCTCCAAAGCGGTACTTATTTATCTACTCACATTTGCATGCTTTCGAACTGCTAAGCTGGCTAAGGCTGACAGACGGGAGCTCACCCCATCTTGCGGATTTGAACTGCCTACCTTCAGATTTGAACTGGCTACCTTCAGTTCAGCCAACCTTCAAGTCAGCTGTTCAGCAGCACAAGGGTTTAACCCATTGCATCACCACAGCCCCATATGAAATGGAAAGAGGTCCACAGATGTGGCACCATGAGTTACCACACTGAGTGATAACAACTCTAGTGACACCACTGTCTACAACTATTCAATCAATTGTTGAATGGTGAACCAAAACTTGCATAAACTACATTGATTTAATGGGTTTACTATTGTTAGGAGTATCAACAGGATTCAGGCAGTTATGCACAACTACAAGAGTTTAGGTGGTTCATACAATGACTTTTCCCTGGGATATCTAAGCAAAGGTCTTTAAATTTAGGTTGGGAAATGACAAAGTGGAGGTGAAGGTTTAAGAAAAGGTGTTTGGAGAGAGTATTTAGATGCTAGATTAGAGGAGAGTTACTTCTGAGAGGTCGAGTATAGAGTGAGGCTTAGATGGTGTGTGTTTCTAATCATAGAGAAGGTGAGATCTGTCAATGGCTATTTGTCATGAAAATTAGTCTCAGAATACCAAAAACTAAGGGGAAAACCTGGCATCAACACATGGGACAAGATCCTTAGTCAACTGCTACATCTTATTCCTCCTTGAGAATTCATTGTAATGCTCACTAAAAGACCCATCTCTCACTGGAAATGCAGAAAGCTGATCTATTGGACTACAATTCCCAGAACACCATCATGCAACTTTGTTTTGTGCCTTCAAGTTGTTTCCACCTCATGGCAACCCTAAAGCAAATGTTTCACAAAGTTTCCTTGGCATGTTCTGTACAGGAGGTTTGCCATGGTCTTTTTCTGAAGCTGAGAGTATGTTATATATTTAGTAATTATTTTGACAATGTGAATAAATTACTGACCCATGCTTGCACATACAACAGAGCCAGTTTGATGTAGTGATTTCAGTATTGGACTGAAACCAGGATCCAAATCCTCACTTGGAAACCTGATGAGTGACCAAGGGCAAGTCACACTCTCTCGTCCTCACAGGAAGACAAAGACAAACTCCTTTGAATAAAGTCTCCCAAGAAAACTACATGATATTTTGTCTTAGGTTCACCATAAGCCAGAAATGTCTTGAAGACATACAGTAACAACAACAATAACAACAAGGCATCATTATTCCTTGGAAAATTTATTGGTCATCCTCTGAGGCTGAGAGAGTGCCCAACATCACCCACTGTGTTTGTATGGCTGAGTAGGGATTCAAACCCTGGTCTCCCGAGTCATAATCTAATGCTTAGACCACTACACCATGCTACCTCTCTTACACTGGCATGTATAAGATAGTGGAAGATGGATTCAAGGCATACCATCTTCCATCACTGTTTCAGAAAATGTATTGCAGTGTGTCCTCGCTCTTTTCTTTTTGAGGCTCAGAATTCTTGACTCAACAGCCTGCTCAGTATGCAAAACCACAACTATTTGGAGAATTACATTTCAGCCTTCAAATTTTGCAACCTCATCAAGAGAAATGCTTTTGAGCAAGTTTTCAGGCAGGAGAAAACCAGCTTAAAGCTCCCTCTGCTGACCAGTTTTCAAAATACTTCAGAAAAAGAGAACAAGACCCAAACCAAAATAGCCAACCAAAATGCGGGAAATAATAATAATAATAATAATAATAATAATAATAATAATAATAAACGAAATCCAGCATGTCTATCTTGTTTGCTGTGTCATACAACATCGTTGTGTCAATAATAATAATAATAATAATAATAATAATAATAATAATAATAATAATAATAATTGATGCACTGGAGTACTGTGTCCAATTCTGGGCACCACAGTTTAAAAGAGATATTGACAAGCTGTAAGATGTCCAGAGGAGGGCAACTAAAATGATCAAATGTCTGGAGACCATGTCCTCTGAGTAGTGGCTTAAAGATCTGGGTATGTTTAGCCTGAAGAGGAGAAGGTTGAGAGGAGATATGATCATGTTTAAATATTTCAAAAGATGTAATAAGAAGGAGGAAACAAGCTTTTTTCTAGGACTCAGAGCAATTGGTTCAAATTTCAGGAAAGGAGATTCTACCTGAACATTAGGAAGAGCCTCCTGACCTGAATTGCTGTTCAACTGTGGAACTCTCTGCCTCAGAGTCCAATGGAAGCTCTTTCTTTGAAGACTTTTAAACAGATTGGATGGCCATCTGTCAGGAGTACTTTGGTTGTGTTTTTCCTCTATTGCACCCCTCGTTGGACCAGATGTCCCATCTGGTCTCTTCCAACTCTATGCTCCTATGATTCTATATGTCTCAGATTGCTGTGCATTAAGATGGTCTGGAAGGATCTCAATGGAGGCAGAGGGCATGCCCCTTTTTGGTCATGTGGGAACTAGGGACAAAGGGCAATAAAAGACACGAAACTCAATTAGCAAGAGTAAAGAAACTTTCCTTAATATCCAGACCATCCCTGCCCTGTGTAAAGAACCTGGGTCCCTGTTGGCAGTCCTTGTTGTCCACATTATGCTCCATTCAGGAGCCAAATTGCCCTTCTTTGCCCTGTCTGGTTACTGGCTTTTAAGATGAGCTGGCAGAAAGTTTAACCAGAGATTTTACATATTTACACATATGAATAAGTAACCGATATAGTATATATGTGATCTTTAAAAAAGAAGTTACCTGGATAGTTACCCAGGGTGAGAGTTTAGTTTATTCTGTGACTTACATATACTTCACATTCACATCAAAACATGGATATTAGGCTCTCAAAAAGAGCAAAACAAAGGTGAGCATGCAGTGGCAATTGAAGAACAGATCAGATAATTGAATACAGAATATTATTTATTTATTTATGTATTTATTTAAAATATTTATATTCTGCCCTTCTCACCCCAAAGGGGACTCAGGGTGGATCACATTATGTACATATAGGGCAAACATTCAATTCCCGTAAACACATTGAACCAAGACAGAGACAACAGACAGACAGACGCAGAGGCAATTTAACCTTCTCCTGAGGGGTTGTTCGATTCTGGCCACACGGGGGAGCAGCTGCTTCATCATCCACTCTGATGGTACTTCCTCATTCCAACGTTGTAAATTAGTTAAACTTGCCTCCCCACTTTTATAAGTGGTACCTTATTTCCTACTTGATAGATGCAACTATCTTTCAGGTTGCTAGGTCAGCAACGAGCAGGGGCTATATTTTATTTTTAATTGACGAGTGCTCACCCAGCCACAGGCTGGCCTCGAACTCATGACCACATGGTCAGAGTGATTTATTGCTGAAGCTGTTTACCAGCCTGCGCCACAGCCCAGCCCCTTAAATAACTTTCCAGCAAAATAAATCAAATGTGATACAAAGTGATACAATGTTTTCTTCCCAAGAGCTGATCTCTTAGTGCAACACTCACGCATAATACACCACACTGACTCCTCTAGACAACATAGTTTTATTCTAGAAGGTGCAATTTTGAGAGTTCTCCACTTTTCTCTGTTGCCTCAAACTCACCTATGCCTCCGTTTGCCTTTTCTACTCAGCAAAATATATCAAGAGCTTAACAAGGATTTGATCATTTTGTTGATAAAGTCACTTAGTACCGCTCTCTCTTAATTCTGGAAACACCTGGGGAAATTTGTCTTGACTGGTTAGAACCATTAGAACATACGAAGTCATTTATCAGCAGAGGGATGAAGTCCTTGCTTATAACAAGCCATTTAACGGATTCAGACTGGGCTTGGTTCCAGACCAGCAGCCAAGTCAAGTAGCGTGGCTGGAAACTGAGTTGTGCCACAGTCTTTTGCAGGATGGAAAGCAGTCTTTTGAGGGACACCCTGAGGGAAGCTGGAATCCTATAGCACCCTCCAGCTATCAAAAGCCACTAAGTAAACATCTTCAATTTTTAGTCATTAAAGAAATATTACATACCTTCCATTACTACACAGATGAAAACTGGAACATATCTGTACTGTTTGGAGGACAAAGAATGTTTCTGGCCCATGATCAGACTTTTTAGGATTCTTTTCATATTGTGCAGCAGTCCAAATCCATGCTTGTCCTAAACATTCATTTAGGAACTTACAGTCTCTGCAATTCTCCATTAATTTTAGTGAAGCAATATAACAAATATTCTAAGAAGCCATGCTTGTCTACAGTTTCCTTGCTACACCATTGGCAACGCCCTGTGGGCCATGGCTTCTGAAAGATTACGAAGACAAAGGACATAAAATTTCCATGGTGGTGGAGCATGCAACGTTGGTCTTTATGTACTGATGCCATCAATCATACTATGTATTCTTTCAAAAGCAAACATACTCCAGGGTTTCATTATCGCTTATATATACACAAAACTGGAGACACAGCAGCTCAGTCAGACTTCATTAATCTGTGTGGGTTGCATTTTGTGTGTCTGAGTCAGCTGGGGCTTTCTCTGGATCACAGGATGGTTGGCTCAGGTAGTTTGCCCATAAAAGTCAATGCCATGGTAGTGAGAACTTGGAAAACGATATCTTTGGGACTGCAACTCCCAGAATCTCCAAAAAAGTTGGCCCTTCACTAGATTCTGGTGGCAATAGCAATAGAATTCTATCCTAATAGTGGCTCAGCGATTCAAAGTGCATTACACCATGCATGCAGTAATGAGATAAGATATTCTTCACCACCTGAAGGAACAGGATCCATGCTTCCCATCTACAGCATCCTCCCATCTTGCTTAAAACCACACAATTCAAAATCATAGTCCAGGAGCCATTCCGGTCATAATTGCACGTGTTCTGTATCACTGAGTTTATTATCCAAAAACTTGGTCCCATAGTTAGCCACGTTTTTAATTTCTTCCTAAAGGTCAGGAGGGAGGGACCTGATCTGATTTCACTGGGAAAGGAGTTCCACAGCCGAGGAGCCACCACTGAAAAGGCCCTGTCTTGTCTCCACCAAGTGCACCTGGAAGGAGGTGGGACCAAGAGCAGGGCCTCCTCCGAGGATCTTAACCTATGAGGTGGTTCATAGAGGGAGATACGTTCGGACGGGTAAGCTGGGCCAGAACTGTTTAGGGCTTTATAGGCTAAAGCAAGCACTTTGAATTGTGCTCGGTAGCAGGCTGGCAGCCAATGGAGCTGATGCCACAAGGGAGATGTATGCCACTCTAGGGAGGAATCTAGTTGCTGCCTATTGGACTATTTGAAGCTTCCAAACAGTCTTCAAAGGCAACCCCATGTAGAGTGGGTTGCAGTAGTCTATTTGGAAGTAACAAGAGCATGCTGCTGCTGCTCAGTCGTTTAGTCGTCTCTGACTCTTCGTGACCTCATGGACCAGTCCATGCCAGAGCTCCTGTCGGCCGTCACCGCCCCCAGTTCCTTCAAGGTCAAGCCAGTCACTTCAAGGATACCGTCCATCCATCTCGCCCTTGGTCGGCCTCTCTTCCTTTTTCCTTCCATTTCCCCCAGCATCGTGATCTTTTCCAAGCTTTCCTGTCTCCTCATGATGTGGCCAAAATACTTCAGCTTTGCCTGTAATATCCTTCCCTCCAGTGAGCAGCCATTGGGCATTATTTCCTGGAGGATGGACTGGTTGGATCTTCTTGGGGTCCAAGGCACTCTCAGGATTTTCCTCCAGAACCAGAGTTCAAAAGCGTCCTTCGCTCAGCCTTCCTTATGGTCCAGCTCTCACATCCATAGGTTACTATGGGGAATACCAATGCTTTGACTATGTGGACCTTTGTTGCCAGTGTGATGTCTCTGCTCTTCACTATTTTGTCCAGGTTGGCCATTGCTCTTCTCCCAAGAAGTAAACGTCTTCTGATTTCCTGGCTGCAGTCTGCAGTCAAGAGCATAGAACCAATTAATCTTCTGCCATCCCAGTTTTTCAGCAGTTTCTCTCTCTTCCTTCCTTTGTCCTCATCTTATTTCAGTTGCTGCAAACGAAAGTGCAAAAGGAGATTGCACTCATTTAACTTACGAGATAGGAGAATCTTGCCCTTGCTTGTAGGCTAAGACAATTGCAAACTGCTGCATACTTTCCTGGCATGTGTCTTCTTTCTCAAGAATACAGCATTTCATCAATTCTAAGGTGCAGTTGATTGTAAAATACACTCTAATTTCAGGACCATTAACAGGGGAAAAGGTTTTATTTATATACTAGCTTGGGTACACCCGTGATTCTAAGACACCCCCTGATTTTAGAGGTGTTTATATGAGGAGAGGGAGAAGTGTCTTGAATAGAGGAAATACAGTAACTTCTGCCATCTTGACTCAGTCTGATGTTGCTTGGCTCATGTGTTCCAGTTTCCACTTGGCGTCTCTAAGATCCGTGCATAAGGTAATTTCCTTCTGTGTTCGCCATCTTCTTAAGCACAACAGTGTGCCTCTTCAGCATCCCATTTCCAGCAAACTTCAGCCATTATCTGCTTCACTGCGCACATTATTAAAGGGCTCTGTAATATTTATATGGGCAGTCAATTAATTATGAATGCTTTATTATACCTATAAGCAGCTCATGCCTTTTGGAATTACAACTCTTTTCTTTTGAGGGCCACTCATTTTAATTATAAATGGTTCCCCTGGCCTCCTCAAAGCCACTTAGAGTGAAATGTGTGGCACTTAAAAGAAAGCAAAAAACACTGGCGGCAAGTACCCAGTTGCCATAACTGTATGTCATAGTAATGACTTGTGCCAGAGTTACATTGTTCTCTTTCCACAATAGCTTTATGGAAGGCAGTTTAATGCATACATCACACATCATACCTCAAAGGCATACATGCAGTATAGCTGGGAGAAGCTCTCATGTGTTTCAGACAGTTGATAGATCAACTTTTAATTGTTGATTGATCTGACTGCAACTGTAATGAAGGAATGCATGCACTTTTCTGATATGTATAGTGCAACATCCGTATGCACAGGCCAAGAATCTATGGATTCACCTACCTAATATGTGATTTCTAGAAATCATCCCCAGGCAATTCTATGGTAAGTTTCTGTCAGAGGTTACAATAATGACATTCCAAAATATCTAGCAAAGATCAAGAAAGGATAGCTCTCTAGGTATTTTCTTGGTCCTCTGGACCAATTCCATTGCAACTTCTGACAAGTCATTCATTTCAATAATGTTCACTGCTATCCATGGTTCCAGTTTTTACAGTAAGTTAACAAAGGTATCATCAACGGATATGAGAATTATACTGTATAGCTGATTTTATTTTGTGATACAGCTGGAGGAAAAGAATGTACGTCACAAGCATTGGCATATTCAAACCAGCAGCAACATTCTCCATTGCTCTCCGCTGCTTGAGGGGGTTAAACTTCATTTTCTGAGGCTTAGAAATGTCCTTTAGAGGTTGTGTAAAAAATGTCCAAAGGTTTTCCAGCACGCAACAAAAACACACCATCATAAACCAAAGGGCAGTGCCAGCTTGTAGCAGTGGAGCTAACTATAATCAAGGTAGCCATAATTTTATGAGTTTTAATAACAGGAAATTAATGTTTAGTTATGGTAGCCCTACAGACCATAAAATCCTACTCAGGTGAAGGTGCCAGTAGCGGCAAGGCAGACAAGGGTTAGTGAACTCTGAATTGAGTGGTGTTATTTTAAGTAAATTCCCATTTGCTTTGCTTTGGACTTGGAACTAGGAAGAAGAGAGCTCTGGAGTCTCTTTCCTTCACTCAGTTTTACTCACTCCATAGGGGAATCCTACACCATTTGGAAACATGATATCACAATAATGTGCCTTGTCTCTATTAAATCTGCATTTGGATACTTCATACAACTTGAGACTCTCCTTGCTGTTAATCTGTAAATATTTGATGGAGAAGCAAATGTAGTGCTCAGAATATTGAATCACACATCAATAGATAGTTGTAACATCACTGAGGATATAACTTAAAAGTACTTTTTTTCCAAATGAAACTGGTGAAGGACTGAGAGTGACCTTTTCCTTTATTGCAATTCTTCCTTCATCCTGGTGGTTGAATTGTAGCCAAGTGATGCCCAGAACCTCCCTGCTTCCTTGCCCACAAAGTAGCCATAGCGAAGCTTCACTGCATGTTTTCTGTTGCCATCAAACTGCACTACACAGGTGGGGAATACAGAGGCCCAGGAGAGCAATGCTGGTGGATCCTTATGATCTGACACCTTCACTGTTGGATCTTGACCAATGCACCTTACCTTTTCTATCTTCAAAACAAGTTAATGGCAACCAGGTATTTTTCAAAAACTGGATGTGAATGACAAGAAAGAAACACTTTCAACAAACTTTCCAAAAATGAAATAGCAGAAGAGACACAAGAGTACATGCAATATCCTTGTTCCACCCACCACCACCACCTTGCACCTCCCCGTGTTGGCTATAACAGCTTAAAGAAAAACTATGCCAGTGTTCAGGCAAATGCAGTTACAACCCATCTTCATAAAGCAACAGCCTCACGCTAAAGGTAAGGCCAGACTTGGAGGAATCTTTGTGTTCAGAGATGGTATGCCATGGTCTTCCAGTTGGTGGGGACAATAGCAGTCTAGTTTATTATTTGCATGCTCAGACTGTCAGATCTTCTCATAGTCACTAAGGTCTCCATCAGCTGGCTTTCCTTCTCTGTTTCTACACACTTCAAATATGGTTTGAACATGGACTCCCACAGAGACCATCAAATGACACAGGACTGCTTCCAGTGGATGCTCGTTTCCCCAGTGTGGGACTCTGTCTCCAAACCCTCTTCATATCTTCCCAGTCAACACAGGGACAATCGGTTGAGACCTAAAGAGGTGGGATTTACAGATATCTCCTTCAGAGGTAGGCAACTGTGGCAGGGCTCTTGGGAGCCCCAAGAATTTCCATAAGTGGTAAATTGTTGTAGCCAGAGCTTCCACGACTAACATTTCAATCTCCCCTTTTGCTCCCCAAAAGGCTAGTCTCAAGTTTCTAGAGGAGTTAATGGTCATAAAACACCCCTAGAAGCCACATGTAGTCTCATTACATTATATGAACAGTCAGCCCTCCATATTTGTGGCATTAACTGTTGTGGATTTGATCATTTATGGATTTGATTACTATATTTTCTCTAGGAATCCCTAGGTCCTTCCCTGCTCCGCCCTGCATCCCAACACTTGCAAAAGTGGAGGGCCTACTCTATATCCATATGTATACATATTTGTATGGAAACCACATTACGTTACATAAACCCTTGCTGTATATAATGTAATGCCTGTACAGAACTTGAGTGTAGTACAACAGTAATGCTTTATTGCCCACGGGAAGTCCCAGTTTAGAACAAATCCATTCTTGCTCAGCCAATGGCCTTGCTGGCTGAAATATCAAGGAGTCATAGTCCAAAGAGAAAAATGTTCCCAACCTGTGGATCACTAACAAGTCCATCCTTTTATATCTAATATCCAGGGAATCATGTAAGATACTGTCCGACATAACTTCTCAAGATCTGGGTGAAACAGACATATGAGTCCACTTGGTCTGCCAATAACACTTCAGAGGGGGAGGTTAATGCAATGGGGGAAGACACACAAAGACTGCTGGCTGAACTTTATACATTTAAAATGCATAGGCTAATAGAATTATGAGGTGCCAAGAACAAATACAGACATAAGAATTCTAGGAATAATGTTACAGACCATATGTATTATCAACACTACACAGTTGAAGGTTACTCATGCAAACTTAAATTATTGTTAGTTTTTATGACATCTCCTCCTCTGGAATCCTGGGATTTGTAGATCTATAAGAAAGACTATAAATCTTATTTTCTTTCCCATGTATAAGGCTTTTTAAAAATTATATATAATACAAATCAATAAAAGAAATGAAGAACTCAAATTACTATGAGAATTTAAAATGCCCAAGTTTACCTTTTGTCATGGTAAAAGGCTTTCTGAGAGAAAAGAAACATGCAATAATTCAACTCACCTGAGACCCTGGAAACGTTGCTCTTTGGATCTCAACTCTCAAAATCCCAGCCGTGGTAGCTATTTAATGCGGTTCTAGCGTTTGCAGTCCAGCAAAACATCTTTTTCAGTCTCCAATTCAGGGATGTTCCTGTTGCTACAGCAATCCAGAGTCTCTCTGGAGTTAATGAAAATATAGTCTTCTGTTTTCCATCAGATCGATCAGAAGATAAGCAAGACAGATGAAGATAAAAGGGGAATAAGAGCCATAGATCATCAGCAGGCAGATTTCAGCACTTTCACAATAATGCAATTGCCAAGGTTCTTTGGGAAACCAGGATGATGACAGTAGATAAACAAGGGAAGAGACTCTACAATGCAGTGTACATGGCCTAACTTTATGATTCTTCAGCTGTGTTGGAGAGCAACAACAAAACCCAGTGAGTAAATTGCATGGATGTGTATAAGAGCATCAAAAGAGTGTTCCAATGTGCATTGGACGCTATTGAGGCACATTGGATACTTCTGGTGCACATTGGATACTTCTGGTGCACATTGGGTCTTGGGTTCTTCTGATGCACATTGAGCACTTCTAATGTTTATTTGATGTGCCTGAGGTATATTGGGTATTTCTGATGTCCACTGGACACGTCTAACAAGCACTGACCACTTTGATGCACATTGGGCAGTTCTGATACACAATGGGCACTTCTGAAGCCCATCAGGCACTCCTGTTTTGCCACAGCATTTCATAGCCAGTGTCTGGATGCACCTTGGGGAGCATCTTGATGCACATTTGTGTCCACAATCTATTGGGCCATGGTGCATCAGTCATTCCATTTGCCATGGATGCCTGTACAGTGTAACATCAAAACAGTTCCTAGGTGGATATAGACATTGCAAACCTACAAATATGTAATTTCCATGCACCCATGTCTACCTATGAAAATGTATATCCCATATTGACTTTCACACAATATTGTGAAGACCAGATCAAACTGTGAGGCATAGTTTCATTCAGGGATGCAACAAGAACATTTGGTCTAGAATCTCACTGGTGTTTTCTGCATGTAAAAAATAAAGGCATATTGTATTACCTTTGAGACTGAGAAGCCGCTGGTGGTGCAATGGCTTAAACCCTTGTGCTGGCAAAACTGCTGAGAGCAGGTGAGCTCCCTTTGTCAGCTCTAGCTCCTCATGCAGAGACATGAGGGAAGCCTCCCACAAGGATGGTAAAACATCAAAACATCTGGGCATCTCCCAGGTAACATCCTTGCAAACAGCCAATTATCTCACACTAGAAGCGACTTGCAGTTTCTCAAGTCATCCTGACACGAAAAAAAACCATTTGAGACTTAAAAGTGCTACAAGATTATTTTGCAAAAAAATATTTTTTTTCAGTGTGCTCCGTTTACTCAAGTGGTCTGGAGCATTCCAAAGAATTTTTCTATATAGGGAAAATGTGGGAGTGGGGTTGCGCACACACACTCACACAAACTTACCACATTTCATGCTCAAAAATATTGTGAACAGAAACCAGCTTTCTGTTCAGGAAACACATTTTCTAAATAAAAAATAGGGGTGTGTGTACAAAAGCCATGTGAAAAATCCACCAGAATGCTTTGGAACATACAAATACTGAGAGAAAACTTCATAAAAGTCTCACCACTCTATTATTCTTTCCAATAGGGCTTCCCAAATGTTGGCAAATCCATGTTTTGGCCAGGAAATAAATGACAGGGCACACACTTGCCATCCATCATAACTATTATGTACATTTCCTTTAAATATGATTCCTTCCTATTTTTCTCTTTTGTGTAAAGAACATTTTACACTTACAGGGTGAGGAAATTGACCTCCCAATATGAGTTGGGGGGAAAAAAACCCTTAGAGTTTAGAATTCAAAACTCAGACTGCTCCTTCGCCCCATGCGTCCCGTCCCCTGGCGTTAAAATTAGGAGTAATGCATTTGATCATACCAGTTTGGAATGTGGAATCCTGTCTTCTCCCCAGAGAGTCATTTATATTGCTCAGCCTTGCCTTGAACTGATTAAAACGAACAAGCTTGCCAACTTCCATTATCTCGGAGAGCCTAAAAGGTAATGCTGAACTGGAGTGAAGGCTGGCGGTGTTGAGTGATCTTTCCCAGGTGCCCTCCTGGCATTGTCCAACCATATGAGATTTTCCTACTGCAATTGTCTTGGGATAGGTTCCCCATGCGGTCATGTCCTCCACCGCTGTGAACGTGTGGGAACGCCACTTGCTCTGACGGCAGTGACAAGGCCCAGTTGCCGGCACCTGACACTGGTTTCACCAGTAAGTTCAGGAGCGTGGTGTGGAAAAACCTAAAGATAGGAATTACACAACTAATTAAATATCCCCCCTCCCTCAGTGAACAATTTAACACATCTATGTCTGGCTATTTCAAATTGTTGGAAGATAATAGCAAAGAAAATCTTTATATTGTTCATCCTTATAAGGATAATAGCTTCCCGAGCATTCTCCCTACACTATTAGAGAATATAAAGATCTCTGTATAATATTTCTAATATTTTCAGGAAATTGTTTTGTGCACAAATAAATGTTTTTTCTACATACAAACAAATTTTGCACAGAAAACACTGCTTTTTATAAAAAAATACACTGCCTGAAATCCAGCATTTCTTCAGTGTAATGTGAATACCCACAAGTAGAGACACATTATTCTAGAGCTGTGCATCTCCCATATAAAATAACAACATTGCAGAACACAAGTCAATGACTGGATGCCATAGTGAAAATTGCAACCGTAATGCACAACTGGAATGTGGAGTTCACAAACAGAGTGTACAGTCACAATACACAGCATGACTGTACACACAAGACTATTTCATTAGAATACAGACCATCTTCCACTTTGCGGGTTTAACACTTATGGATTTAATTCCTTGAAAAATTGATTAATATGATCAATTTAGGAATCTCTAGAACCTCCAGTATGACAATTCTGCTGGAGGACCTAGAAATTCTTAGAAATATACATCATTTTAATTCACAGATTTTATACTTTCCAGGGGTCCTGAGCCTATGAAAGTACACCTGAAGCACCATGGTAAACAATTCAGCCTGCATGATTAATATGATTTTTATGCATGGAAATGTCACTGACAAGATTACCTCCTTAGTAGGAAGAACTTTTCACATACAATATATATATATATGTTTTCAATGTAAATACTTTTTTTGCACAGATATTTCATTTACATGTGTGTGTGCTGACAAAATAAATACCATTTCCTGTGCCCTGGAAATGTTTAAGGTAGCTTATAAAAGTTAAAATCAGTAAAATGATTACCTCAAAGATTTTTTTTTAAAAAAAGAACAAATAAAATGCAAGATCAAGGAACTGAGGAGCCTATATAGAGAAAGAAGAAGAAGAAGAAGAAGAAGAAGATGATGATGATGATGATGATGATGATGATGATGATAATAATAATAATAATAATAATAATCTTTATTTTTATATCTTGCCCCATCTCCCCGAAGGGACTCGGGACAGCTCACAACAGGGACAAGCCCAAAACAACAACACAACATATTTGACAAAAACTTAAAACATTCCAACGATACACAAAATAAAATAATGTCACCAACATCCCAGGTTTTTCTCTTGTAGAAATTCATTTTACTCTGGAGATCTACATGACATATATTTCCACACCCCAGGATTACCAAATACTTCCTGTTTACCTTTACCACATCAGTTTAATCCACTATATCTGGAAAGGAAACGTACCTCTCCATGGCTATTTGTATTATACCCAAACTAGCCAAGATGGCTGCCTCCAAGAAACATAGCAATTTTTAGGAGCCAGATTAACAGGATCAAGTGTGAGAATGAGGAATGCTAACAAAAAAGAAAAAGAAATGTTCCTAATGCTTAAATAGTGCAATATTGCTAAAGCACTTTAACACTTTGGCTATAATTTTGACATGGTATAGGTAAACATATTCCTCTTAAACATTAGGAAGTTTCCTTGGAAGGTTTAAACAGAGGTTGGATGACAATCTGTCAGGGGTACTTTGATTGTGTTTTTCCTGCATGGCAGGTGGTTGGACTAGATGGCCCATGTGGTCTCTTCCAATTCTATGATTCTATTATTCTAAGAACTTTCTGATAGTAAGAGCTGTTCAACAGTGGAATATGCTGCTGCCTTGGCGTGTGGTGGAGTCTCCTTCTCTGGAGGTTTTAAAGCATAGGCTATTGAGAATGCTTTGCTTGTGTATTCTTCAATGGGCAGAATGGGAATAGACTGGATGGCCATTGTGCTGTCTTCCAACTATGATTCCTGAATACAGTGCAACCCCGTAGCTACTGGGTATATGTTCCCACACTTGGCATTAATACACAAAGCCACAAATGATAGTGATCTACTGTAATGAAGAATTTCTGGCCCAAGAATACTATAGGGTTGCACTAGAGGACCAAGAAACACCAAGAGAGGATATATTTTCTCAGACATGGGAAAATGAAACCACAAGTACCAACTCAATGGATACAGAGCTTGTAATGTAATAATTTTAAAGAGCTAAATAGAAATTGGAGACAGTCAGTGTTGGGAATCATCCTGGACTACTCAAGTCTAAATGTAGTTAGATAGATGATAGAGTTAGATTGAGGGAATCCTTTCCCTGTTTCCAAAGCATGCCTAGACAGGCTTTACTGTGTTTTCACTCTATCCTGTTTACCTCACATCCCTTACTTTGAAGTTAGTAGAAATGTGAATCTCTAGGGACACTAACTTCTCATTGGTCAGAATGTTTTATGGCCCTAATAAACTGGACCAAGAGGTCAGAACCATTTTGGTTCTCTCTTCTCCCTTTGTTCTTCTAGCTAACAAGAAGCATCTTGCTGTCTCTCCTGGCAAGATGTAACTATTTAGATGTTTGTTATTTTTCCTTTCTTATTTTTCCTTAGAAACCAGTCTAGAGTAGTCTAGACAGCTCCCAAGCCTTTCTATCTACAATGGAGTTCCTTTTACCTGAATAAATACCTTTTTGAACTTTTATTGAGACTCTGCAGTCCATTGCAATCCTAAATGATCAAAGGCTTCTCTTGCTCACCCCGTGTAAGTAACTGTTGCATTTGAAAGCTTTGCTTTTGCTACTTTTTGGTGATTTTTGGTGGAATCTCCCCCAGAGAGGGTTAAATTGAGTCTAACCGCTCAGAGATTACCACAACAGTCAGCTTCAGTGGTGGTCTCCCATCCAAGAATTAACCAGGCTGACCCCGCTTGATGTCCAAGTTCAGATACCAAAACTAAAACCCAGCATGAATCAGACTATTTCCTTGTCTTGCAAAAAGAGTTAGTTCTGCCAACTTATGAGTTGCAAGAGATTTTAAAGGCATCTTAAACACCCATTGAAAATGCCTTTAAAATCTCTTGCAACTCCTAAGTTGCAACATGGAAATATTTTCATGTTGGATGAGAAGGTTACACCATAAGAGCCCCGCTGTTGTAGCATTGTGTAATGTAACAGTTAATACAATCCTTTCGATTGCAACGGACAAACAGTAAACTCCCAATGGTTTTTTAGTTACTTGGTTAAGGAGATGAGGAGGAACAGGCAGGCAGGGTGAAAAGCACTTTCACAAATATTTCTCGAAGATGAAAGTCTGTAACTTCCATTACAAATCACCAGGGCCTGCCTGGCATCATACAAACACAGCATCAATCACGGTTCTACTGTTTAACGTATGGTGAGTGTAAACACTGTAACAGCTAATTTGAAATAACATCTCTTGAAATAGACCCCAAAACTTCACAATCCATTGTAATCAATTGTTTTACAATCTTGAGTGTGGGCCACGGCCCATAAAATCATTGACTGATGTGAGTGAGACTGAATTGTATTCTTTCTCTTGAAAGGTACAACTGTAGCCTTGAGGTCCTAATGTGACTTTCCCACGTAAAAGGGAAAATGTTGGGTGGGACATGAAAGAAGGGAGTGATTAGCAAAAATCCACTCTCATGTCTCTTGTAGGTGAGTTGTATACTTAATGGTGCCAGCCAGGTCCAAAAGAGAGGGCTAGAAGCCAAGCTCTTATCTCTGGTGATAAGACTCACAAGCTCCTTTTGGTTAATACACAGAAAATAACCTCAGCATTTTAGTTCTACCACTTGAGCCCCTGGTTCCTATCAGAAAACAGGCTCAGGTCTTGTAAAAAATGAGAGCTTAAGGGGAAGAAATCCAGAAGACTCTTTTCATATAGGCTAAGTGGAATCAAGGGAATTGTTAAAATGACTCGTGTTCTTTTCTCCAGGATGAAATGGCTAAGGTAGCACAGTGAGCAAGAAGACTCAGTTCAAATTTCATCTAAGTACTAAATGTGTTGGGGATTCATGTCCAAGCTTCAAGTTGCAGTATGCGAGACAACTGAGTCTTATGTTCCCAACAAGGGGATATTTTTGGGCATCCCCCTGTTCTGCTCAAACTATGAGCCACCACTTTCCAGACTTTAATCTGGAGTGCAGAATATATGCCACCCTCCATATGGAAGACTGAATTTCCTATGATTTCTCAGCATGTTTGTTGTTATTATTGGGTTCCTTCAAGTAGCTTCTACTTATGACAATGACACAGTGAACCTATAATGGGGTTTGAGACTATGTGACTCACCGAAGGTCACTCAGTAAGTTTCCATGGCCAAGTGGAAAACCCTAGCATCTAGAGCAGTGGTTCTCAACCTAGGGTGCCCAGATGTTTTGGCCTTCAACTCCCAGAAATCCTAACCGCTGGCATACTGGCTGGGATTTCTGGTAGTTATAGGCCAAAAACATCTAGGGACACCAGGTTGAGAAGCACTGTTCTAGAGTCATAGTACAATGCTCAAACTACTATACCACATGGGCTCTCTATTGAATATCTTAGCTAGGCTAATAGGAGTTACACTCAAAAAAAATCTAGGAGGCAACATATTCCTCAATTCATTTTTGAAAATAATATTTTGTCATTTGGAATTATTTTCATGGAAGAAACCAATATCATGTCAAGACTGGAAGACTGGATTAAACCAAATTAGGAGAGATAGTTAATCTGCAAGCTCTATGGATGTCAACTTGACTTGAATGAAGGTTTAGAGGGCGTGCTTATAAAGTTTGCAGATGACACCAAATTAGGAGAGATAGCTAATACTCCAAATGACAGGATCAGAATTCAGTATGACTTTAACAGATTTAAGAGTAGGGCCAAAATGAATTTCAACAAAGAGAAATGTAGGATACTTCACTTCGGCAGGAAAAAAAATGAAATGCAGAGATATAGGATGGGTGATGCCTGACTTGACAACAGTCCATGTGAGAAAGATCTTGGAGTCTTATTAGACAACAAATTGAACATGAGTCAACAATAGAATCATAGAATCATAGAGTTGGAAGAGACCTCATGGGCCATCCAGTCCAGGCCTGTAGCAAGGGCAAGGGGGGGGGGGGGGTTAGGGGTTCAACCCCCCCCCCCCCCCGAAATTTTTCAGGTTATAAAAAAACCTGGTTTACTCATGAATTTTAACTGGTTAACCAAATCCCCATGCTAAGTCTATGAGACACAAAACATTAAGAGTCCCTCCAGGCACTATCTCAAGCAGATATTGACAGGTTTGTAGTGGGGAGGGGTGTGTGCTAGGGGTTAACCCCCCCCCCCCAAATTTTCAAAACCCCCCCCCATTTTTTTTCTGGCTACAGCCCTGATCCAGTCCAACCCCCTGCCACTGTGATGCAGCAACTAAAAAGGCCCATGAGATTTTGGACTGTATCAAAAGGAGTATCGTGTCTGAGAGAAGTAATGGTGCCCTTCCATTCTGCTTTGATCAGACTTCACCTGAAATACTGTGTCCAATTCTGGGCACCACAATTTAAGAGAGATATTGACAAGCTGCAGTGTGTCTAAAGGAGGGCAACTAAAATGATCAAAGATTCGGAGACCATGTCCGAAGGGGAGCAGCTTAAAGAGCTGGGTATGTTGGTCCTGCAAAAAGGAAAGTTGAAAGAAGCCATGATCACTGTGAAAGAATGCCATAAGGAGGAGGAAGCAGGCTTGTTTTCTGCTGCCCTGGAGAGTAAGACTTAGAGCAATGGGTTCAAATTACAGGAAAGAAGATTCCACTTGAACATTGGGAAGAACTTCCTGACCATAAGAGCTATACAACAGTGGAACTCTCTCCCTCAAAGTGTGTTTAAAGGTCTTATTTGGAGGCTCTTAAACATGTTGGGTGGTTATTTGTCAGGAATGCTTTGATTGTGCTTTCCTGACATGGCAGGGGATTGGACTGGTTAGAATCATAGAACTGTATGATTCTATGATTCTATCTTTCTTGAGGTTATTTTGCATATCTCAGATAGAATAGCCATGCCAATCCTCCCTACAAAAAATGGTTAAGCCCAGACCAAGTAGTACACACTGTTCCTAATGTATAACACTTTCCAAGAACTCAGCATTCTGTCTAACCATCCTGATCAATACAAACTCCTCTCCCTCCCCTCCATATTGTTCCATGTGGGCTATATGACAAAGGGTTAAGTAAATGTTTTGAGAAGATAAGGTCCCCTGTTGACAACCAGCAGGCACCAGAGATCTCAACAGGAGCTCTCACAGCTGTGATAAACCCAGGAGGGCTTTCAAAACTGAATCTGTAGGCGCCATGAGAGAAGCCAGGATGCCATTCCCGGTGCTTACTACAGGAAGCGGGAAGAAATCTGGAGGTGGTCAAAGATCCCATGCTTTTTGGAGTTGCTATCTGCATCTTGTATAAAATGAGAGGGCTCCATGCTTAGGTATCAAGATGAAGGAAGAGTCTCTATCCATATTTGTTCAACACTTTTTTCCTCAAAGTGAATAATTGTTGTCCACTAAAAAATTGACCAGATAAGGGTTTCTTTTTGATTTAGATGTCTATCAGAACAATTCTCCACGTTATTTGGCTCTCAGGTAGAATTTCATACAGTCAAAAGTGCAGCACTAGGTGTGTCAATCACAAACCAAAACTCAAAATCCATATTATAGTGATACAAGGGCCATCTAATGTAACCCTCTGCTATGCAGGAATACACAACTAAAGCCATCTGTAGAATTAATGCAGCATGACTCTACTTTGACTGCAATAGTTTAATGCAGTAGAATCCTGGGATTTGTAGGTTGGTAAGGCATCAGCACTCTTTGGCAGAAACAGCCCATATATTCTTATGCTTTTCTGGAGCCGCTCTTGAGGTGTCAGCCTGGCAAGGTTAAAGTTGAGGATAAATAGGATTGAGAAATCAAAGAAGGAGGTGGAGCAAGTATACAAACTTGCCTGAAGGTAGTTTGATTGAAATTTATTCTGCAGGAAATCACCTGCAGATAAATTGAGGTTTTAATAAGCAGCTGAACAGATCAACACCAAAATAAATCCAGAGTCATTCCTCTCTTCTCAAAAGAAGCAACAAGAATGCAGAAGGATGAGGATCTCTGGCACAAAACAGAAGGGACAACTAAAAGTTTAAAAACCTTGGGAAAGACATGGAAGGTTTAAAAAGAAAGCAGAACGCTATTAAAAAATAAAAAGGAAGGGTGGAGGGGGTAAAGAAGGTGGACAGCAAATCCACCTTCAGTTTGTGGAAAACTGAGAATGACATAGGAAGCACATAGAGAGTGTCTAGTTAAACTATTTGGTAAATGTTTTTAGAGACAATCCTGAGCCGCCCTGGTTTATATTCCTTGGCACAAGAGAGGAGGAATTGGAGGGTGTGAAGAGACAAAAACACAGAATACTTATCTCAAGATGTAAACCCTTGATAAGGAAAGGATTGGAAGACACTCCTTTCTCTGACTGCTCCCAGTCTCAAAGGAGGTTAGGATCTGTTCTGGAATCACCTACATTGCCATACATCAAAATAAATAGTACTGTGGGCCCTTTACATTCGCAGGTGTGAGGTTCATAGGACACCCCACTCCGCAAAATCTGGAGGGTCTATGCTCCATTATATTTTAAAAGATTTACTCAACTAATACTCACTTTGCTACGCACTGTAACCAGTAGTATGCATTTTTAGATGCAACTTGCCATGTAGTTCTAATTCAAGGGCAGTACCATGAAATTCAGAGATTGATACAAACTGATGGATAAAGATATCCCTATCTGTGTGTTAGTCCAGAAAATGCAGTGTCACCAATTCACCAGAACTCCCATGATTCCATAGCATTAAGCCACAGCAGTTCAAATAGTATCAATCTGCATTCATTCTATAGTGTGGATGCAGTCCAAGCCACTAGGTAAAATCACCATAAAAATGTCCAGCAGTGTGCGTGTGGAAGATGAGGAAGTACTCCATCAAGGACTCGGTTTCACAGTGGATGATGAAGCAGCAGCTCCCCCTGTGGTCGGAATTGAGCGTACCCACATGAAGCCAGAAACTGGAAATGCTAAATAGCCTCTGTATGTCTTCATCTGTGTGTATTGTATGTCTAATGGCACTGAATGTTTGCCATGTTTATGTACATTGTGATCCACCCTGAGTCCCCTTTGGGGTGAGAAGGATGGAATATAAATGCTGTAAATAAAAAAGTAAATAAGTAAGTAAGTAAGTAAATATGCTCACAGGGACAGTTCCCCTCCTTTCTCAAGGAGATATTCGCAGTCACTGAAGAAGTTCAGCCCACCTCTAATTATATCACTTATATCCCTTTTCTGCCAACAGAACCACCACTTATTTTAATAGCACAATTATTCATTTGAGCATACAGTATAAACTGGCTCCAGAATCCCATCGCTTTGAATACATATATTGATTAACCAACATGAGCCTGAACCTGTTCCCACTTATCAACTGGGTGAAGCTGTCACATGCAGAAGACGCAGAGCTAATTGAAGTGCTCCTTGGGGGAAAGAGCATCAACCTAATCCACTTCTTTGAGTTGCCCAAAGTCCCCTCTGTGAGTTGGCAGATCTGAGTACATTCCATCTGAACTTTGCATTTGGACTCTGGAAGTCAAAAGAGAGGCTATAGATTTCCCCTCGCTTGGCCTGGTTGTGTTCAAACACTCAGAAACCTTCCACCTGCAGGTCTAATAACATCTTAAAAGAGAGGGTGGACTTTGGAAGCTCTTTATCATAGGGCCCACCTTCAGAGCGATTCCTCCTTTCTGGGAAGGAAAAGAGAAAGAGCTATTTCTCTGTGCCAGGGAGAAACAGAGAAAAGCTTCTGCCTCAGCATTGCATACAGTACTAGCCATAAAATGTGTTATAATCCTGTGTTGACTACAGGAAGAGATGGATCACGCAGCCACTGAACCTGGAGAGAATCGAAGAGCACAGGATTGGCATTTTGTGACTGATGGAAATACAGGCATCTACTCATAACAGTGGCTGACAGGATAATCAAGTACCATAAGCCCCCTATAACCACAGAACCCATATCCATAGATTCACTGATCCACATCCAGGGAAAATGGTACCTTGAGGAGTTTGCTAGGTTCCTTAGGCTATTCTATGGTATGCTTTCCTTGGAGGTTACCATGAAATGGGTCCTCCAATGCAACCCTAGGGTATGCTAGGACAAAAAAGTAAGGTAATTGAATGGCATTCAGTCATATTCTTGGTTTTAGCTCATTGTGGTTCAGCAAGAAATGTATCCCTCATGGATATGGCAGTTTTACTGCACTTTCAAAACTGGAAGGAAAATCCCAAACCACCCTCTTTGATTGACTAACCGTCATAATTAATTTGCTCCCAGAATATGTAATTCTTCCAACTTGTGGAGGAAGAGATCACTACAAAAGAAGTCAATTAGTAAAGCCTGTATCATCACTAATGCAGACTTCAACAGACAATCCCTGTCAAAATTTGGGAACTTTATGAACATTTTGTGGGAAAGACAGAAAAGGAATGAGAAAGATGTATGTTTGTGCATTGATGGATAGATACCCTTTTTCTTCCAGTCTAAGGCATACATTCCCCCTATATAAACATCTCTAAAATGTGGTACATCTTAGAATCACAGGTGCTTTTCTTATATATAAATAAAGGGTTTTTTTCCTGATGGTGATACTGAAATTAGTACAGTGTTCCCTCACTACTTTGCGGTTCACTTTTCGCGGATTCGCTGTTTTACGGTTTTTCAAGAAACTCTAAAAGACTATTATAAATAATAAAAAATTACAATTTACAGCCTAAGGAAGGGAGGAAGGAGAAGCCAAAGGGAGAGAAATGGAGCCCAAGTGGCAATGAGAGGAGAAGGAGGCTATTTATCAACACACGATTGATTGATAAAGACTTAAAATTGTGTATAACTACTAAAATAATGTATAAATATTAAAATAAATATAGCATCCCTACTTCACGGATTTTCACTTATTGCGGGTCATCCTGGAATGTAACCCCAGCGATAAGTGAGGAAATATTGTATGTGTCTTACAATCAAAGGTGTCTTAGAATCGAAAAAATATGGTAGGTAGGTTGGTAGATAGACAGATAGACAGATTACATTCTTCTAGCCCTCTTTTAAAGGCCAACATAAAGGAAGATTTCTGCTTGTGGTTATGTATAATAAACTGCTAGCCATAATGCCTAAATATCTAAAGGCACCAGATCCCATCTAATCTTGGAAGTTAAGCAGGGTCAGCCAGATTTAGTACTTGGAAGAGAGATTACTAATAAATAGCAAACACTATAAAGCAAAGAATTGGAAAAACTGCTTCTGAGTATTCCTTGCTTTTATAAACCTAATGAAATTTGTGGGATCATAATAAGTTGACAAGCACATACACAAACCATAGGGCTAGGTTCACAACAAGCAAAGAACCAACTGTGGAAGCAGATCTTTCTTTATTCTGTGTTTAGAACTGTTGCTTCAACACCAAACTAAACAAGATACAAAGAATCAGATTTCTTACTCCTATTTATTACTTTTTGTAGATGCCTTCAAAGGAAATTGAACCAGTACTACTGCCCTGGAAGCATGAAGGCTAACTTTATCAATTATTGAATCTCTGCTTGCACTATGCACCTTGTTAAGAAAACTGTGCAGGCAATCATGCAATTTCTCCAGTGGAGCCCTTAGCTTTTTGGAAGTCAAATTTAAATCAAGAAAATGGCATACATTGCACTCTATTCCACTCACCCTCCATTGATTTTTTAAAAGATGTGAGCTTCTGTAATGGACTTTCAACATCTTCCTCAATTTGGTATATTCCATGTGATTTGGACGACAATTTCCAATATTCTTGAGCAGCTTTGGTGTGGTACATTTTGAAAAACACATATTAATCACAACTGTCCCCCCAGTGAGACAGACAGTGATATTGATTTGTAATCAACAAACCTGTTTCATTCTCCTTAGGCATGTGTCCTTTATAAAGTTAATGGATGTTAAATGCAGAAACACTTTGTTTTATAACAGACAAAAATATACATTTGCTGAAAAATGCATCTCCAGGGAGAATCTAAAAACACAGATACTTGTCTTTATCCATCCAAAACAATCTATCCAGTTCTTGTAGTTTTCAGCTCCATCAATATGGAGCCCCTGGTAGCACAATGGGTGAAACCCTTGTGCTGGCAGGACTACTGATGTGAAGGTTGGGTTGCTGATCTGAAGGTTGCTGGTTTGAATCTGAGGAGAGCACAGATGAGCTCCCTCTGTCAGCTCCAGCTCCCCATGCAGGGACATGAAAGAAGCCTCCCACAAGGATGGTAAAACATAAAAAATATCCGGGCGTCCTCTGGGCAATGTCCTTGCAGACAGTCAATTCTCTCACACCAGAAAAACACGAAAAAAAGCTCCATCAATCAGGTATTTTGTAAAACTATGGAGCCTTGGTTGTGCATTCAGAATGAAGCCACCAAATAATACTTAACATTATAACATGGATAATTCACATGAAGGTATATTATAATTGGCAAAATTTGTCCCCTACAGCTGTTTTGAGGATATGGTTCAATTCAGAGGAATCAGAAAAGCCAACACGAGCAATGTCAACAGTATTATCCAGATAATCAAAAGATCCAGTGCTTCTGCCTTGTGGACCTTATCCCTATACCTGTCACCAAACATTATGCATTAAGTACCAACCACAGTTGTTCAGAGCTTGTCATTGAAACACACACAGGCACAAGGAAATCTTAGCTTAAAGGGACTGTTTCCGTGTCAAGGTGAAATGGGGACACTATTCTCAGGGTGCATCTACAGTGTAGAATTAATGAAGCTTGATACCACTTTAACTTCCATGGCTCAATATTACAGAATGTGGAGTTTGGTAAGGCACCAGCATTCTTTGGCACAGAAGGCTAAAGATGTTGTAAAACTACAACTCACATGATTTCATAGTATTCAAGCATGACAATTAAAATGGCATCAGGCTGCATTAATTCTACAGTGTGGGTGCACCCTTAGTTAGGGAGATAGGATCAGCAATATTTCTTCCAGTTTACATGCTTTCAGCCAGAAGGCGAATGGAGAACAGAACACAAGGGGAGTCCTGGTGCCCATAATGGCTTGGAAGGAAGGAGGGCATCAAATAATTAAATATAGAGATCCCTTGGAGCAAAAGTTTTCAACCTGTGGGTCCCTAGATGTTTTGATCTTCAACTTCCAGAAATCGTAACAGCTGGTAAATCGGCTGGGATTTCTGACAGTAGAAGGCCAAAACACCTGGGGACTCACAGGTTGAGAACCACTGCCTTGGAGGATCTTTGCAAGTTGCATCAACAAATCAGTTGAGTTTTGTAAAACTCTAGCAAACTTGTAGTTAAGATTTCCTCATCCCAGGAGCAGAGCCTACCCAAAATGGAGAATTTGCACCTTTACCTCCTGTGTAAAGATGACTCATGAAAACTAGAGACTCGGAACCAAGCACTGAGATTTGGCAACCTTATCTATAGGACACCATTGTCCTTGACTACTGGTTGTAGAAGTTGGAGCTGACAAGAACACCAACACTTGTAGATTTTATTATGTTTTTATGGATTTTAACTCTGAATTTTTAATACCATTTACATTTCATTCTGTTTTAATGTTTGCATATTCATAGATTTTAAACTGTACTGAAAGGCCTTTAATGTAAGCCGCTTTGAGTCTCCTTGTTGGAGAGAAAAGAGGAATATAAATAAACATAATATAATAATAGTGGGTACCATGTTGGGGAAGTGTAGCTTCAGCATTGGTATGGCTCATGAAAATACTCTGAAAATGGCCAAGTGAGTCAGCCTCGGGGAAAAATTTCTGGACAGACCAGGGTTGTGGAAACCAGTGACATCACAGCTACCCTCTTGGAGCTGCCAAGAACCGAGTGATGGAAAAAGCGAACAGCTGGCTTAAACCATTCTGACAATGCCGCCTTCTCTCTTGAAGGTGATGGGAACACCCAGGGGCCTGGACGGTTGCCTACGAAGTGTCTATTCTTTTTCCCCTCAGTGACAGTTCTTGTGAAGCAGGCAAATAGGAAAGGCGAAGAAGCAAGTCTCAGCCACCCCCCGCCCCCGCCCCTTATCAGGCGACCCTGGTCAATGTCCCCGCTGTCAAGGACTCCAGTAATTTATGTCAGAGAGCTGCCCGGCTGTTTACTTATCTGCCCCAGAGAGTGGCTCAGCCGAAAGCAGCCAGACTGACTCCTTTGTGGCTCAGCAGCTTTTTCCTGCTGTTAGAAGGGACAGACAACGTGGGACACTATTTCCATTCCCCCGGAGCTGCTGCGTTGTAATCTGTGGAGGGAAAAACAACAACACAGAAGGTGTAAGAACTCCAGCCACACAAAAAACAGTCCCGTCTCCTGCGGCCCAGCATGGGCTTGACATGAGAAAGCTGATAGCTGCTGCTATCGAGTGGCTGCTGATTTTCCAGAACATGAAACATTGAAAGGATAGTATTTTCCACAAACTGTCTGGTCTCACGTCAGCTGTCTTCCCCGCACAAAACATCACAAAAAATGTTTTACAGCATGTAAGTGTGGTGTAATGCTTTGAGAGGTGGACAATGAACCTGGAGATGGGGGATGAATGCCTAGGTAAAGGTAAAGGTTTCCCCTGACATTAAGTCCAGTCATGTCTGACTCTGGGGTTGGTGCTCATCTCCATTTCTAAGCCGAAGAGCCGGCGTTGTCCATAGACACCTCCAAGGTCATGTGGCCAGCATGACTGCAAGGAGCGCCGTTACCTTCCCGCCGGAGCGATACCTATTGATCTACTCACATTGGCATGTTTTCGAACTGCTAGGTTGGCAGAAGCTGGGGCTAACAGTGGGAGCTCATTCCGCTCCCCGGATTCGAACCTGTGACTTTTTGGTCCACAAGTTCAGCAGCTCAGCACTTTAACACACTGTGCCACTGGAGTCCCATGAATGCCTACTTGGCCATAAAACCCACCAGGTAACTTTGGGCAAATTACGCTTTCTCAGCTTCAGAGTAAGCCAGTGGCAAACCTCTTTTGGAAAACAAATCTTGCCAACAAACCATGTGATAGGTTCAGGTTAGGGTTGCTATATATTCAAAATGATTTAGAGGTAGACAACTAAAACATTTTACTAACACTATCTAAGCAAGACATGGGACCTGAGCAAAATATGTCACTGTCCAGCTGCTAAGAGATCTGCAAGCTTGACTTGGATCTGCCAAGGCAAATACTATTGCTCTCCTCTTCTTTTTTATAATTAATATTTATTGAAGTTTTATAACAAACAGCTAAATCAATAAAGTAAAAAAAAAGAAGGGGAAAAAAGGAAATCTGAAAGTGAGAGAACATTGACTTATATAGAAAGGTAGGGGGGAAAAAAGAGAAAAAAGTGTTGACTGGTTCTTGGATTCATTCTAACTTTACTGTCTTGCTATGATAGTGTTGCTTCCCTTCCATGTCCTTCTCTCCTTCGGATTGAGTAAATTCAGCAAATGAAATCTAATTGCATATGTTTTAAATAGTCTTTTACTAGGTCCCAGCTAGTTTCCTTCTTAGGCAGACCCCGATTTGGTGATAACCAGTAGGTTAATCTGTCCATGTTCATGATATCTATAACTTTGTTTATCCAGTCATCTTTTTTTGGTATCTTTCTTTGTCTCCAAATCCTGGCATAAGCAATTCTCTCCTTGATCTAAGGTTATAGTGGCTTTAACGGTGTGGTTGTTACTTCCATTGACCATGGTGATTAGGAATTATGAAATGAATATTCATAAACATTTATTCCCAAATCATAGGAGAGACTCATAGAGACCACAAGGGCCATCCAGTCTAACCTCCTTCTGTCATGCAGGAACACACAATCAAAGCACTGTCCAAAGAAGGAAACTTCACCACACTCTGAAGCAGCATATTCTCCTGTTGAACTGATTTTACCACCAGGATGTTCTTCCTAATGTTTAGGTGAAATAAATATTTCTGTAGTTTTCTACTTTTGCTGTAGTTTGAATTCATTTCAGATTGAAAATAAATTATCCAATAGTTGGAGACCTCATCAGGAAACATAAAAAACCAGTGGGAATTTTTATGCAACTTTCCCCTGGTGTTTGATGTCCTGCAGGAATTATTTGATGCAGAAAACCACAGCTGAAATAATATTATTAGTCCTAATTAAAGTAATCAATGAGGTCTATCTGTGTGTTGATTCACTATTCGATAATTGACTGAAAAGGTCTACTCTAGCTGGGAATAACCAACAGGATGCTAGCTGGTATGAGGTCTTTGTCCCCCCAAAAATTCTGCACAGAAAATGGGTTTACTCCACAGGAAATGGTGTTTCATGTGGAGGAGGGGGGACTGTGTGCAAGAAAACGCATGTTTTTATCTACAGCATAGTGCAACACTTTAGAATTTTTCAACAGCTGCTTTTATTATGAATCCCCATGAGTGAGAACAAAATATTTGTGGATTTATGATCTTAGTTTGTAGGAAATCAGGTCCAACTGAAGTTATTAAACCACTATTCTAAAGCTTAGAATACAGAGTGGACAACCTTTCACCCTCCAGATATTTTGGACTATAGCTCCCATAATCCCTTACTATTGGCCTTGTTGGTTGAGCCTTCAAAGGGTTGTGGTCCCATACATCTGGAGCACAAAAATCCCCCTTCCTGTCTTAGATAACTGTCATTGACCTTTTCCAAACCAATTTTTAATTTGCCTAGATGCCAAGCAAAAATTCAGATTTTACTCAGATTCAAAGCAGACAGTGTAATGCCACCTGGTTGACAAAAGATCACAAAGGCAAATTGTAGGCATCTAACTGAGATGTGCAAATCTCATCTTGTGATTAAGGTCCAAGTTACTGGTGCTCATTGTAGCTACATCATGTCCTTAACTTCTGTGCAAAATTGAAATAGTAGCAATCTGCCACAGAGCTCCGAAAAATGCTACCCTCCAGATGTTTTGCATTGCAAAACTCAAGAACACTGGTCAGTATGGCTGATATTCTAGGGTTTGTAATACAAAACAACCGAAAGGCACAAAGCTGCCTGCCACCAAACTACACACATTTTCTGGATTCAGAAATGTCTGGAGACAACTTACTAGAATCAGTTTGATAGATTCCATAAACATTGAGTCACATGGTAGATCCAACATGATGTAGTGTCTTGAATGTTGGTTCTAGGGAGTTGTATTTTTCCAAGCCTTTAGCTTTCTCTGCTAAAGGCTACTGATGTTTTCCCAAATGAAAACTCCCCTGATTCATAGCATTGAACCTTGGTTAAGATGGTGTCAATCTGCATTAATTCTACTGTGTAGATGCACTCTATGATTTTGACTTCTCATTTAGCCTTGGAAGCCTACCAGGTAGCTTCAAAGGAACAGCAGGTTTCCTCATAAATCTTGCAAAGAAAAATCTAGAAGTTTCCATCAGCTGCAAATGCTTTGAAGGCTTACAACAACAACAACAACAACAACAACAACAACAACAACAACAAAAACAGCAACAAAGCTGAGTTGCAGTTAAACATCAAGAAAACCTGATAACTGGCAAATAGAGGGAGAAAATGTGGAGGCAGTGATAAACATTGTATTTCTAGGCATGAAGATAATTGCAGATGCAGACTGCAGCCAGGAAATCAGAAGACGTTTCCGTCTTGGGAGGAGAGCAATGACCGATCTCGTGAAGAGTAGAGACATCACACTGACTACAAAGGTCCACATAGTAAAAGCAATATAGTATTCTGCAAGAAGATCCAACCAGTCCATCATTCAGGAAATAATGCCCAGCTGCTCACTGGAGGGAAGGATACTAGAGGCAAAGATGAAGTACTTTGGCCACATCATGAGAAGACAGGAAAGCTTGGAGAAGACAGTGATGCTTGCGAAAATGGAAGGAAAAAGGAAAAGAGGCCGACCAAGGGTGAGATGGATGGATAGTATTTTTGAAGTGACTGGCTTGATCTTGAAGTAGTGGGGGGTGGCCAAAGCTGACAGGGAGCTCTGGCGTGGGCTGGTCCATGAGGTGACGAAGAGTTGGAAGTGACTGAACAAATAAACAACAACAACATAACTATGGCAACAACATGCTAGACCAGACATGGGCAAACCTTTTTGCCTTGGGGCTGGAAAGTAGACCCTGCCAAGAGGGCCAGGCCAGGAGAGAAGGTGGCTGAACACATCCTGGGTGGGGCGGGCCTGGGAAAAGGCTGGGATGGGAGGGCGCAGGGCAAGGCAGGACCCAGCTCATCCTCAGGTTGTCCTCCTGACATAAGGATGGGGCTGCTTGCCCCATCCTTATGTTGGGAGGAAAAGGAGACAGGTGGAATCTGCTCAATTCTCCTTCGCCGATCTTTGGGCTGCCCTCTTGTCCAGCCCTCTTGACATTATGCTGAGAGGAGGGTGAGACAAGTGATGGCCAAGAGTGCTCCGGAGGGCTCTCAGTTGCTATGTGCTATTTTTGGGCCATCTTCTCAGCATAAGCATGGGGTTGCTCGCACCATCCTTATTCTGGAAGGAGGGCAAGACGTGCAGTGGCTGAGAGCGCTCCAGAAGGCTCTTAGCTGCTGTGTGTCTTCCTCTCCCATCCTTTCTGCAGAAGGATGCAGCGGGCCACCACATCCTTGCTGAAAGGACAGGGGAAATGAGGAGAGCCTGAGGTAAGCACTCAGGGGGCCACATCCAGCCCCACCCCCACCCCCACCCCCACCCCAATCCTTAGTTTGCCCATGCCTGTGCTAGACCCAAAATAGTTATTTACTTAGCTGTATGGGGCTTGACGGGTCAAAAGCTTCACTACGTAGGTTGCCGCACGTCATGTTGTTCTAGTTCTTTGAAAATATTTATCCAGTTTATAGATTTTTTTTTTAAAAAAATCTACTGGTCTTTAGGATTACAATTGTTGCCTTTATCCTTAGTCCCACTGCAATTTCACCAAAAACCACAACAAAGGAAGCATTTTTATGTTATCCAAGCTTTTGCCTTTCCCAATAGAAAACAGCCTGCATTATGTCAAAGAGAGAATGATCCCCTCCTTTCCACTAAGTTACAACCATCTCTGGCATTTCTGTAAAGAGAAAGCCAAACATGCACCAGAAATGTAAAATGGCAGTTTCTCTGGACAATTCCATCTTGATATGCAAGCATGGAAAAATAAATATAAAGAGCTGTAGTTTCTCCCTCTTCCCAGCTGAACCACTTGCTATCATTCCAGAACAAGGAAACTTTTAACAATTTGGAACATTTCAAGACAATAGATTAAAGGCCACAGACTATCTCTTGCTAAATGAGCTGTTATTTTCAATTTGCTTCCTCTTTAATCCAGGCTACGCCTCTTACTAATATCTCCTTGACTGACTGCATTTTTCCCTGCCAAATATTGTTTAGAGCTGTCTCTCCACCCAGAAAGCAAATGATCAAAGGGATTTTCTTTTTCCTCCTCCTGCTCTTAAGGGCCACACAGCCATTTAGAGCACCATCTACAGGTTAACTGAAGAAGAATTCTGTAAAAAGACAGATCCAACTCAGCATAGGGTTTCCAAATGTAATCACTCTGACTAGTGGCACATATGGTTCCCGTGTCCGTGGAGCAGTAAACCCACTCTGGGTTCTAGTCTGAACTTCAAGATCCTGAACCTATTTTGAGGAAGCCCCCAGACATCACAGAAACCAGATGCTATTTTTAAAAGTGCAGGAGGAATTTACTTTTTTGGACTACAACTCCCCAGATCTTTCCATATCATAGTAATTGCCTTTGATTGGTGACAGAGATCACACAACTGTCCATTTTCAACAGCTTCACTTGCTGACGGTTTGTGTCAAGGTACAATTCAAAGTAATGCTCGTGACCTATAAAGCCTATAAAGATGTATAGTATCTCCTTGATCAGCCTTCCAATCCTGACTTGCCAGATAGCAACTGTGTGAACAACAGGGCTCTATTTCCCTGCTGATTGAAATACAGCTGGTTGCTGTGTCCATGTCCGTCTTGCCAGTGATCTGCAGTGAGAGAAGGGATTGCAAGTCCTAATATAACACACGAGATAAGCAGAGAGAATGGAAATATTAGTCTGCTGGACCCCTATGCATAGGAGAACAGACCCCTATCACTCACAGTAACTACTGCCTGGAAAATCAGGATTGGGGGCGTTTTGTGATCCCTGTGTATTCCTTACACCAACAGTTCCCAAACTGTATTCCGCAGAACCCTAGGATTCCACAAAAGCATCACAGGGGTTCCGTGAAAAATCCAGGCTAGAGTATGACAATCTTATCGAAATTCCACGTAACGCCACCTTAAGAATGAAATTTGTCTCTCTTTATTTCCAAACCTAGGACCTCATCCCATTTGGGGGAGAAAGTGGGTAAAAGCAGGGGGAACCATCTTCTTAGGGTTGTGTTCCATACCTTTCTGTGTTGTTTAAAATGGAGAATTTAGTCTCTCCCATCATACATGGTAGATTCCTACCGTCTCAACAGCCATCATCCATTACACAAGGAGGTGTAGTCATCATCCATATTGCTTTCTTTTCCTTTTTTTTAAAGGAAAACTATGCAATAGCGGAAGGGAACCCCTCATGGCACAGTGAGTTAAACCACTGAGCTACTGAACTTGCTTCCTGAAAGGTCCGAATCCGGGGAACAGATGAGCTCCTGCTGTTAGCCCCAGCTTTTGCCAACCTAGCAGTTTGAAAATATGCAAATGTGGGTAGATCAATAGGTACCGCTCTGGTGTGAAAGTAATGGCACTCCATGCAGTCATGTCGACCACATTGGAGGTGTCTATGGACAACACTGGCTCTTTGGCTTAGAAATGGAGATGAGCACCAACCCCTAGAGGTGAAGATGACTAGACTTAATGTCAGGGGAAAACTTTTACCTTAACCTATGCAATAGCGGAAGTGCAAAATCTCACGATTATGGAAAAACAAGACTTAGCAAGTTCACATGGCTTTTTTCCTCGGGATCGTATGATTACTGATTTCTACCATTGCTTTAATAATAATAATAATAATAATAATAATAATAATAATAATAATAATAATGATAACTTTATTTTTATACCCCGCCCCATCTCCCCAGTGGGGACTCGGAGCGGCTTACATGGGAACCAAGCCCGAAACATACAACAATAAAATGATAAAACAATTATTCCAACAGTAAAACATCAATATCAATAAAACCATCATAAAAATCAACATACAGCATAAAATATTAAAAACAGGAGACTAAAACAAGGATCTGGGCCAAAGTGCAGAATATATCAAAATGGGAGAGGTAGTTTCTCAGTCAAAGTAGTCCATAAAGTGCAAAATAGTAGTGGCAGAAAATCCTGTAGTTGGATGGGCAGATAGTTCAACCTAATAATTAATTGCTTTGACTTACTTTTGTGATAACATTTAATAATAGAAACGGTTTTATTTGCACTGCTGGCCACCAAGGGTCCGTGCTCATGGAGAAATGGTAGCAAGAGTAGAATTCAGTCACATGTAAGACCACCCACTTGAACACCCTGGAGTAAATGTCATAAAATGATACTACACTGAGAAATCCAACAGTTGCCATCACACTTTAACGTACACATATTTTCCCACTTTTAAGAGCATAGAGACCTCTGGAGTCCATAGCTACTCGACTCCAAGAATGTTATTTCTAAACACTTTAAAAATTGAGTCCCATGGGCAACACCTGGCAATAGTCTTGCATCATTTGATGGCCTCCATGGGAGAGAAGTCCGCATATGATGAGGTACCTACTATTTTATACAAAACACCCAGGCAATGGGAGTAGATCAAAGGAGAATGAACTTTGTGGGTTCAAACTGTTTAGGGACAGAGTTAAGGTCCTCGGAGGGAGGGGAGGAGTCTTCTGAAGGATTCCATGACTGAAAAGGTTTGGGAGCCCCGGTGGCGAAGTGTGTTAAAGCACTCAGCTGGAGACCGAAAGGTCCCAGGTTCAAACCCCGGGAGTGGAGTGAGCACCTGCTGTTAGCTCTAGCTTCTGCCAACCTAGCAGTTCAAAAACATGCCAATGTGGGTAGATCAATAGGTACCACTCCAGCTGGAAGGTAACGGGGCTCTATGCAGTCATGCTGGCCACATGACCTTGGAGGTGTCTATGGACAACGCCGGCTCTTCGGCTTAGAAATGGAGATGAGCACCAACCCCCAGAGTCAGACATGACTGGACTTAACGTCAGGAGAAACCTTTACCTTTACTACCCTACACTGTAGAAAACATAGAGATCATGAATACAAACTAGTTACCAATGCATAAGTCTGGCAGTTAAAGTGATGTGTAGATGCACTCTTAGAAAAGGAATATAACTGAACTCTAATAATATGAAAAGTTAACATTGTACAAAATTAATTTGATAGAATTCCTTCCATTAACGTAGCCAGACAATTACATCCACTCGTTTTTGGCAACATCCCTCATACACAGAAGTGCAAAGCACACACATACAATTTCCCCCTTCCCTCGCTTTAATAAGATATGCATGATGCCTTTGATGTTTTTGATGTTCCCCGGCTCTTGCTTCTGCTTAGTCTCCACCATCCAATTGACAATTGTTTATTCGTTTTGAAATAGCTGAAATTCATGTCAAACATTCCACATGTTAGGAAAATGTTTATGAAGTTGTTATCACAGTTTATTTAATGGTGAACGTTTGAGGAAAACCAATATAAAATGATGGACCACACAAAGCTGCGTGCCGAGGCTTCTAAAAATTACCCGGACACATGATGTGCTGGAACAAGTGGAGTGCTATTGAGTCTGCAACACCCAAATATCTTCTACAGTAAAAGCAAAGTTTGGGAAACTTGTTTTTTGGATGACAACTACCAAAAAATTTCCCCACCAACCATGGCTCGGTCAGTACTGTCTGGGGGGGGGGGGGGGGGGGGTTCTGAGATCTCTACCTCCAATTACAATTTTGTAATTGCTTGTCCCAAGTGTGTCACCAAATGAAATTTATAGGTCAGTATAGAAGGGCCCCTAGTGAGGATTCAAGCTTAATTTGCTCTAAAACTTATTCATTAGGCTTTTTAATAGCCCATGTCATCAGTAGAATTCTTCTCAGGCACCACATTTCAATTAAGTTGATTTCTTGGCAGATTACTTCATTGTCCAGCATTCATCAGAGTCATATACAGAAATCAGAAATATTATGGCTGCCTTTCCAGGTTTAAGTCATCCCATCGTGAGATGATCATATTAATATACCAATAATTTTGAAAAGTATAAAATCATTTCAGGAACAATCCAATATATTCCATGAAAACCCTCCTACATAACTTATTAATCACCTCAATTGCCTTATATAATTGTAAACCTTTGAGGAAAACAAAGATTTAAAAAATTACACCTCAAAGGTCCTTCTAACTTGGGCCTGTGTAGACTAGGCATGAGCAAACTTCCGCCTTCCAGGTGTTTTGGACTTCAACTCCCACAATTCCTAACAGCCTACCGTCAGTTAGGAATTGTGGGAGTTAAGTCCAAAACACCAGGAGGGCTGAAGTTTGCCCAGGACTGTGTAGATTGACTTTTCCCCCTCTACCTGGAAATTTATGTATATTCTGTATGCATTTTTCATAATCCAAATATTTTGTATGCATGCTCCAGTCATAGATATTCTTTTCCTATTAATTAAAGCATTAATCTGGCACAGTTGGTTAGTAGCCAGCTGCAATAAATCACTACTTACCGAGAGGTCCTGAGTTCAAGCCAGGCCAGGTCGGATTGAGCGCCCAACCATTAAATAGCCTAGCTAGTTGTTGACCTAAGCAACCCGAAAGATAGTTGCATCTGTTGAGTAGGAAATTTAGGTACCACTTTATGTGAGGAGGCTAATTTAACTAATTTACGACACCATAAAAATGTCCAGCAGTGTGTGAAAAAATGAGGAAGTACTCCATCAAGGACTCGGTGTCACAGTGGATGATGAAGCAGCAGCTCCCCCTGTGGCCAGAATTGGGCATACCCTCATGAAGCTGGAAGCTGGAAAATGTTAAATTGCCTCTGTGTCTCTGTCTCTATCTCTGTCTGTATGTCATATGTCTAATGGCATTGAATGTTTGCCATTTATATGTGCATTGTGATCCTCCCTGAGAAGGGCAGAATATAAATAAATGTAAATAAATAAATAAACAAACCATGTTTATTCATACAGTAGAGTCTCACTTATCCAACACTCGCTTATCCAACGTTCTGGATTATCCAACGCATTTTTGTAGTCAATGTTTTCAATATATCGTGATATTTTGGTACTAGATTCATAAATACAGTAATTACTACATAGCATTACTGCGTATTGAACTACGTTTTCTGTCAAATTTGTTGTATAACATGATGTTTTGGTGCTTAATTTGTAAAATCATAACCTAATTTGATGTTTAATAGGCTTTTCCTTAATGCCTCCTTATTATCCAACATATTCGCTTAACCAACATTCTGCCGGCCCGTTTATGTTGGATAAGTGAGACTCTACTGTATTTTTAAAATGTGCAAGTATATACATGTACACATATTTTCGGTTTGTGTGGTTGTTGCCTAAATTGCTCTAAAACATACAGATTTCTGTCTCTAAGTTGTATTCAAGTCTACATTTGGAGCCGAGAAATATAAATTGCATATACTCCGAATATGGATGCATCCTTTTACACAAAATTGTATACTACATGCCTGGTGGAAGAATAATTAAAGGACAGCAAAATCTATTAATATCATCATATATGTGTGTGTGATAGTATATCAATATATATGAAGAAGCTGAAAATCACAAGCATTCCTCAAAGGCAACTGTAGCCTCCAGCCTGAATGTTAATGCCTCATTAATATTTACTATATGCAAACATAGTTTACTCCACATTAATATTTATAGTGGCCACATCATGGTATATTAGCCTTTCCCCCCCTCAAAGGTAAACTAAATACTAATTCATATCAACTAGCTGGATTTTTATAGGCAAGTGGTGTTTTAGAGTCTAGTCATCCACACTGGTTGGTGCAAGGCAATAAAATGGAGAGGAACTTAGCTGATGAATCTACCAACATTTTATTCAGACTGAGAATGGTGTGAGTAACTGACCAGAGAGTGACCATGGCTTTATTGCAACCCATGACAGTGACAGCATGCAATAAAGGACCTCTGCAGACTTTCACAAAAGACAGAAACCACTTCTTGGAAAGTTAACAATAGTTTATTCAACTTGGATAAGCAAAAGGAAGCCAGGAGCTTAACTGCCGTCTTTACACAAAGCTCCAAATGCAAAGGCAAGGGATTCTTCTACCTTTGATGCTTTAATGTGTGTATCATGTTGGACTATATGTATAAGCAAGCTTGTTTTCTGCTGCCCTGAAGACTAGAATGTGGAACAATGGCTTCAAACTACAGGAAAGGAGAGTCCACCTGAACATCAGGAAGAACTTCTTCACTGTGAGAGAGAGAGCTGTTAAGCAGTGGAACTCTCTGCCCCAGAGTGTGGTGTAGGCTCCTTCTTTGGAGGCTTTTAAGCAGAGGCTGGATGGCCATCTGTTGGGAGTGCTTTGAATGCAATTTCCTGCTTCTTGGCAAGAGGTTGGACTGGATGGCCCATGAGGTCTCTTCCATCTCTATGATTCTATTGGAGTTATAGTTTCACAAAGTTTTTAACCTTCTCTGCCAAAGAGTGCTGCTGCCTCACCAAAAGACATCTCCCTTTTGCAGTTAATTTGGTTTTTATGGTATCAAGAAAAATGATATTTATATGTTAAAGAAAATGTAACATTGTTTCTTACAAATATTTCAATAAAAATTATTTAGAAAAACAAAAGACATCTCCCATAATTCCATGGGAGTGAGCCATGGCAGGTAAAGTGATGTCAAACTGCATTAATTCAACAATGTAGATGCATCTCCAGTTAGAGGATTCTATTAAAACTTCAGGAAAGTTTACATATTGAAAGATAACACAATTTGTCTTTGCATATGGCTGAGAAGTGCAAAATTGGGTAAATCTGCATTAAAATGTGATCCAAATTAGCTTTCCCCCCATTTGCACTTACAGGTTGCAATCCCATGAGCTCTTAATTAGGGGTAAATTCATTGCATTTGAAGAAACTTGGCAGAAAACAGAATCAGAGTCTTAATTAAATGGGTTATGTGTATCAGGGTCACAATATATGGCCAAATAGGAACATCTCACCTCCAAATCACCTTCCCAGCTACAAAGAATTGACAGTATAGTAGATGTAGGAAACAGAAAAAAACTTCTAAAATACTTAAAACAAGAGAAAAAAAGGCTGAAAGGTGATAGATTAGTCCCAAACTCAAGCCAATGTACTTTCAGCTTATATCTTTGGCCAAGAAACCTTGGCACTCGACTTACAACACTGAAATAGCTATATTAAAACTCTAGAAATATATATATGTGTGTTTTAATGACTTGTGATTTTTTTTTTAAAAAAATGGTTTCTTAAACACCCCAAAGGTTTGGCTTCATTAATTAAAGGGAACACGAGGTGATTTATAAAAATAAAGCCATTGGCATATTATCACCTAATAAAGAAGATACAGTAGCTGCCGCTTTGGCTAACCATGCTTCCCAGGTAATAGTCAATGTCATTAATCTACTGAATGCCCATTGCTTGTGTAAGGAAACAGCACTTTATCTTCCTCATCTCCCAACCCAGAGTCAGCAACCTGGGGATAATTGGAATGACCTACCTTACAAGGTTGTGGTGTTAGGTTTTCAAGCAAAAAAGGTACGTGCTGCATTGCAAGGCTGCCTTGGGTGCTGCGTAACTGAGAACCTGCATTGTTCATATTCAGTGTTCCCAGACTCGGTGAATTTATTTCCAGTTAACATGTGGATTTATATTATATTACATTACATTATTGATTATAGTCAGCCCTCCACATTTGTAGGTTTACCATATGTGGATTTAATTAAAGATTTGATTAATATCAGTGGGCTCACTCTAGGAATTTCTGAGGGTGCATCTACACTGTAGGAGGAATGCAATTTAACACCACAAATTACAATTCCCAAAGTTCCATAGCATTGAGTCATGGCAGTTAAAGTGGTGTCAAACTGTAATAATTCTACAGTGTAGATCAGGCATGGGCAAACTTTGGCTCTCCAGGAGAAACAGCCCTATCCTGCATATGGACATTGCAGAAATACCCAATTCCAATTTCCAGAAAAGAAGTTACTACAGAGACACAAATTCCTTATAGAATCTGACCACTATTTATACCCTATAAGCTGGTTTGGACATCAATTAATAGCTCACCTTTCTCCCACTGAGGAGAATTAAAGCTCCATAATTAATTAATTAGTGCAACAAGGTTGCAACACAAAATCCCAGAAGTGCCTTTCCATTAGAGTAAATTAGAAGCACAAAAATTAGCTAACAATCTGATGCTTTTTCATGACATCCCCAAATGTCATCCAATGGGTGTGGCAGTTCTTTAATGCATTCCATATATAAATCAGGAGTTAAAAATCAAGCTTGGTGGACAGAAATTTCACTTCAAAGGAAGTATCATTGTGGCAGTTACTTAAAAGTTAGTCACTGATAGCACTGTGACTTTCATGTCACATATCAGCGGATCTACTTCAGGAACTGAAAAAGCATTGGACCTATTTGATATATAGGATTCATCACCTTGGATAAGTCTTTCAAATTTGGACACAATATGGATTCACCACTTGACTCAGGGTGCATCCACAGTGTAGAATTAATGCAGTTTGACACCACTTTAACTGTCATGGCTAAATGCTATGGAATCATGAGGGTTGTAGATTTTCAAGGTCTTTAGGCTTCTCTGCCTAAGAGGACCGGTGCCTCACCAAACTTCAAATCACGGGATTTAATAGCTTTGACCAATGGCAGTTAAAGTGGTGTCAAACAGCATTCATTTTACAGTGTAGATGCCCCCACATGTGGAAACTACTATCTACCAGCATTTAGCACATAGTTGAATCATCCAGGGCTGAATAATCAGCAAATGATTTGATATCTGAGATACATCTTAATGTGATCCTTACACATCCAGACTCCAATCTAAGCTTGAAAGGTAACATTTCTCCCACTCCGCCTTTTCTTATTGGCAGGAAGGGTTTGCATGAGCTCATGCTTTGGCTATTGCTCGCATGCTTTTCGGTGTCATCATGAGCCGGACATTTGGGTTTTCCTGTCTCATAAACGTCCTAATCTTTGTTTCTCATAAAAGACAAACAAACAAATAATTTGGCTCCCCCATGTGGGATGGATGGCCTGTTAGGAAATGTATGTACAACATATGTATCTTTATGAAGTGAAAAAGAGACCAGCGGTATGGCTCCTGACTGTTTTATGCGCCCAGTTTTGCCCCCGAGGCCTCTACGGTTGTCATTTTGCTTTTAAACATTTTGGTTTGTCCTGACGCCCTTCTGTGTTAAATGAAATCCTTTTCTTTGTTATTGTCTGTAAGGTCCCAGGAGACATCTGTGCCAGAGCTTGTTATTTTTAATGGACTGCAGGGGCATCTACACTGCAAAATTAATGCAGTTTGACAGCATGTTAACTGCTATGGCTCAATGCTATGGAATCATTGGAGTTGTAATTTGGTGAAGCACCAGCACTCTTTGGCAGAGTAGGATAAACACCTTGTAAAACTATAACTTCTAGGTTCCATTGCATTGAACCATGGCACTCAAAGTGGTGTTAAACTGCATTAAATCTATAGCGTAGATGCACCCTACAACTCACCAAATCCTTCAACCAGCCAGCACAACTAGCTAGTAGGTCCAGGCAGTTATAATGTCTCAAACAGTACTTTTCTGAGTTCTATTCTGAACTTTTCTAGATTTTGTAGTCCACAAAAATTAATGTTTACAGCTCACATTGTGTGTGTGTGTGTTTAACTAAGAGTTGTTAAAAAAATCCCAAGTTTTGGTGTCTTTTCTGGGAGTTGTAGTCCACAAAATGTATTTTTTTCCACATTCTGTTCTGTGCCTTTCTGTGTATTGTAGTCCATCAAAAGTAATTGATGCAAGCTGTAGTCTGCACCTCCATATTGTTCTTGGAGCTCTAGTCCATCAAAAATTACTTTTTCAAGCTCTATTCTGGTCCTTTCACAAAAAATAATGGACACAAGTTATAGTGTGCACTGGCATGTTTTTCCTAGGAGTTGAAGTCCACCTAAAAGTATGTTTCCCAAGCAAATTTCCATGCTGTTCTGACCTTTTCTGGGAGCTGTATTCTACAAGTGATTATAAGTTTTCCGAGCTCTACTCTGTGCCTTTTATCACTTTTCTACCATCTCGGGAGTCCTTAATTTTTTTTCCCTTTCAGACTCTCCCCTTCCTTCTTGCTTGCCACTATAAAAGAGGGGAAAGGGATCAAGTGATCCAGACTGACCACACTTTACAGTCTCCATTAACTGCCATAAAAATTCCAGTGGATCAAGGAAGGCTCTAGTACATTTTATTCAGAAAGTAGCTAATAGGTTTAGGAGAGATGCCATCTCTGGTTTCTGTGCAATGATTGCTTACATCAACAGAACTGCTTTTATATCTATGGGACAGCAACCAATTTAAAACAAAGTGTCTGCGTTCTCAAATTCACCCACTTGGGGTCCATCTAACTTGTAGAATTTGGCCAATTTAACACCACTTTAACTGCCCTGGCTCAGTGCCATGGACTTCTGGGAGCTATAGTTTTATAAGATCTACAGCCTTCTCAGCCATAAAGTGCAGGTGCCTCAACAAACCACAACTCCTTTGATTCCATAACATTGAGCCATGGCAGTTAAAGTGGTGTCAAACTGCATTAATTTGGCAATGTAAATGCACTCCAAACCCAACAAACGCATCTCAGCAACTGGATCAGGGATGCCATTTAGAGAGAACTAATGGCATTAAGGCTTACTATGAAGAAGTCAGCAAAGTGTTTGAAAATAAATATATAGCAAATTGAAATGGAGTGTGAACTGTAGCAGTCCTCTTTTGCATTTAGACTTTTAAACAGCTCAATAGCATTGTATTGGCAACCCATTTGTTAATCCTGTACAATAGTTTCCAATCTCAGCTTGCCAGGTTTGGGGGATTTCAACTCCCAGAAGCCCCAGATAGCTTAGCTAACCTTCAAGAATATTGGGAGCTAGAGTATAAAACACCTGGATGATCAAAGTTTAGGACTTACTTACAGTAAGGATATATGGTTTGGTATTGCTGCTACTCCGGTGGCAAAGTGTGTTAAAAAGCACTGAGCTGCTGAACTTGCAGACCGAAAGGTCCCAGGTTCAAATCCTGGGAGCAGAATGAGTGCCCGCTGTTAGCTCCAGCTTCTCCCAACCTAGCAGTTCGAAAACATGCCAATTTGAGTAGATCAATACTACGGTGGGAAGGTAACGGTGCTCCATGCAGTCATGTCGGCCACATGACCTTGGAGGTGTCTACAGACAACGCCAGCTCTTCTGTTTAGAAATGGAGATGAGCACCAACCCCCAGAGTCAGACATGACTAGACTTAACATCAGGGGAAACCTTTACCTTTACCTATTGCTGCTGCTATTAAATGTGATTATATTAACGGCTGAGGAGGTAAGATTTGCCTAAGGAAGAATTCCCTAATCTTGTGACTGCAAGCACATCATTCCAACCAATGTCTGTACTGGCTGGGGATGGAGGGTCTTATAATCCATGACCTCTGAAGGCCAACTGTTTGAGAAAGGGTGGCCTAAGGTACCGAGTCCATTCATAGCCCAAGTAATTTTGAAATGGGAAGTTCCTGGCTCTTAATTATTAAATGATCATCATCATCATTCCACTTTCCTGTCTTAAAAGAGGCTTGCAATGGCTCATTTGCACACAACACTTGTCTCTAGTTATGCGTATTTATGGAGTGCATTTATCACCAGGCTGCACCCACCATTTTTATATATGCTGATGACCTTGGCCTAACAACACAAGCAAAAGATTTTGAAATAGTTGAAAACCAACTCACTAATGCCTTGAAAGATCTCTCCAACTACTACAAAGAGAACCACCTGAAGCCTAACCCTGCCAAGACACAAGTGTGTGCTTTCCACCTACGTAACCATGAAGCCAACAGGAAACTGAAAATTCCTTGGGAAAGCCAAGAGCTCAAACACTCTTTCCATCCTAAATATCTTGGTGTTACCTTAGATCGAACACTAACACATAGGAAACACTGCATAAACAACAAGCACAAAGTAGCTGCACGCAACAACATCCTCCGGAAACTTACTGGCAGTGCATGGGGTGCAGACCCACAATTAATAAGAACATCAGCCCTGGCCTTGTCTTACTCAACTGCTGAGTACGCCTGTCCTGTCTGGCACAAGTCTGTCCATGTGAAGCAGGTGGACATAGCACTGAACGAAACATGCAGAATCATCACAGGATGCCTTAAACCTACACCTGTTGACAGAGCTGGTCCAACAATGAGGCGAATTAAGCGGTCGCTTTAGGTGCAAAACATATGGGGGCGCATTCGAGATTGCTTTTTCTGTTGATGTCTTGTAAAACACGTTTTGGTGCTTAATTTGTAAAATCTTAATGTAATTTGATGTTTAATAGGCTTTTCCTTAATCCCTCCTTATTATCCAACATTTTCACTTATCCAACGCTTTTATTTTTCAGCGATTGGTTTGGGGGGGGGGGGCAAAATTCTGTTCGCCTACACTTGAAAAATACCTAGGGCCAGCTCTGCCTGTTGATAAACTCTACAAGTTAGCTGGCATTGCCCCCTGATGTGTGATGGGAAGTTGCTACTAACTGTGAGAAATAAGATCAAACATTGTGAAAGCCACCCACTGCATGACTATCAGCCTCCTCCCAGAAGACTCAAATCAAGGAAAAGCTTTGTGAGAACCACCACTCCTCTTAATGTTCCCCCAGCAACAGTTGGAGTGTCCCTCTGGGCAGCCAAACCAGGCAATTCCAACTGGATGGCACCCCATGAGGGTCTGCCTCCAGGGGCAAACCAAGAATGGGCAACTTGGAAGTCCCTGAACAGACTCAGAAGCGGAGTGGGCAGATCTAAAGACAACCTGGCAACATGGCACTACCTGGAGGAATCCTCCACCTTGTGTAACTGTGCATCTGAACAAACAACTCCGCATATGTATGCTTGCCCATAATGTCCTGCCTCATGTATGGAGGAGGAGTTGTTTAAAGCTACGGACAATGCAGTTGCTGTTGCCCGCTTTTGGTCTAAAACTATTTAGCTGCTTGTAATTTCTTTATTTTATCACTTTTAAACTTATTTATTATGCAATGCTTTTGACACAATTTTTTTTAAAAAAACACCACCTGAACAGAGACTGCCCTTCTAAGTTGGATCTCTTGCCATTCGGACATTACACATTTTTGGAAAAGGGAACGTGGGGTTGCAAGAGTGTGATTCCATTTTTATAACATAATATAAGTAGCTACCATTCCCACCCTCGGGACATTTTGCTCTTTGAAAAAATGCAAACTTGGCAAAATGGCTCAGCATCAACCCTGTGTTTCAGAGAGTAATTTGGTTACAGCCCAATTAAGCCTGCCAAGGTCAATACATGTTCTCTGTGAATGCTTAGGAAGCACTCTTTTTGTTTCCTCTCCTCATTTGCTGCAGAATAAATAGATGGTCCTCTCTCAGCATGAAGGGTGAACTGCAAGAGCGCAGGCCATGAAGCAAAGGAGCTTATCCCTACCTTGTTTATTCCTAGCCTTGAGGTCTGGCAGACTTCTCCTCTCTGCCTCTCTTCTCACAACTGAACTTCATTGAGTACATCTACGCTGTAGAATTAATGCAGTTTGACGCCACTTTAATTGCCACTCGATAGCTCCATGTTATGAAATCTTGGGATTTGTAGCTTTGCAAGGTCTTTAGCCTTCTCTGCCAAAGAGTGCTGCTTCTGACCCAACTCCAGATCTCATGATTCCATAGCACTGAGCCATGGCATTTAAAGTAGTATCAAAGTGCATTCATTTTATAATGCAAATGCAGCCATTGTTGTCTTGCAGCCCATGTCTAGAACTTACACCAATGTAGAGAATCTCTAGCCTCCCTACTGTGACTAAGAAACATTGAAACCAATGGCTATGGGAAACAGGTTAAACCATACCAGAAAACAAGTGCATCCACAACACACATTTATAACTTCTTGATGTCAGTTATTTTTGTTACTAGCAGGTGCCTTCAAAGTATTTCTGACTGGAGGTTTTTAAGCAGAAACTGGATGTCTATCTGTTGGGAGTGTTTACATTGCATGATTCTGCAAAGTAAGGATTTGGGCCAGATGGCCCTCATAGTCTTTTCCAATTTTAATGATTCTATGACTTGCCCAAGATCACCCAGTGGGTTTCATGACTGAGTTGGGTATCAAACCCTGGTCTCCAATTTTATGGTCCATTGCTCAAACCACAGTGCCACATTGATTCCGTTTTACCAGCAGCCACCGAGTGGTTATATACTCATTAATTTCTGCATAAATTTGCCAGATTGAAAACTGGAGAGAGCTCCTGTTCCTTTGAGGGTTGTGTAGAAGATGGAATTTCAGCAGGTGCTGCTTGTCAATCCACCAGGTAACAAGGAGCACCAGCAGAAATCCCCTCTTATTCTGTTAAAGGCACAAGAGTCCTCTCCAGTTTCTATAGCTAGCTCTCTATGTACGGGTCTACCCTGGTGCTGCCAGAATGTTATGCTTAAATAAAGACAACATTTCTTTAGAGACGTATAGGTGGCTTCATCCTTCACGTTCCCCTTGGCTTTCACCGTGGAAGTTAAAAGGCCAGGATAACACACTGTAGCAAATTCCAGGGACCTTAATGAGACAGAATTACAGCAGGGCACTATATCACTCACTCAGAGAGACTCGCCTGTTTACTTTATCACTTTGCTCAGAGGTGCCTCCATAAATCTGGGTGCTTGGCAATAGCCTGCAGAGTCTAAAAAGGAGGAGATAAATAGGGTTCCACTGTCACCGTCACCTTGACAAATAAAGGGCAACAGAGGTGGGAGTCTCTGGATCATTTCTGCCATGCTGCATTTCTTTGGAGTTACCCAATTACATTTCTCAGATTTGGGGAAAGATTTATTTATCATTCTGTTGTTTTCTGTAATACTTTAATCTATATTTTATATTTGGGAGTCACAAACAGACTGTGAGCGTAATGCATATGTGTTTCCATGGTGCCAAAATAGAAACTCCTCAAATGCCATCCAAATCCAAGAAGCTGTCAGTGAGGAAAGTGAGACGTTCTGGACTGTAGTAGGCGCAGGAATCTGGAGCTGTTGATAGGCAGCTCTCTATGGCTGCCTCTGCTAAATACGTTCACATAACCTTCAACGTTTCACAGATGAACACAAGGATATGTATGGCCAAGTGACCTCAGAGGGTGATCACAGCAAAGGACAGGGACTGCAGCAGTTTTCTTTTGCTCAAGCTTCCACTTCCTGCTTCCACAACCACAGCCACCCTGGTTGTCAATTGAGTGCAAACGACTTTTGCATTTTGAACTCAAAAGCACAAAAAGGGAGGAAAGCAGAGGGAGGAGAGAGATACTGGAACATTTTTAAAACAGCTGAAAAAATGGGACAGCAGAGGATTAATCAAGACTGTCCTCACCAAATCAGAACTGTTATGATTGAGCCTCGTGGCTCTGTTTCTGACAGGCGTGGGCGTAAGACTCCTCGAGAGTCGGATACTCTCGAGGAGCGAGAGAGAAAAAGACTGCGAGACATATTTGCAGCACCCTCTGACGAAGAGTCTTTCGAAGGGTTCACGGAGAGAATGGAGGAAGGGCTGGTTAGCTCAGAGGAGGATGAGATGGATTGGACTCGGGTAAGGGAGGAATTGGGGGCCACTGGCCATGATGGGACAAAAGATGAATGGGGACCTTCAGGATTAGACCCATGGCTTAGCTGGAGGGATGGGACGGGATCCACAGCTGGAGATGCTGTTGGGCGTAGTCAGAGGTGTTCCAGCTCTGACGAGGAAAGTGATGAGGAAACGCCCGGGTTAAGGAGGACAGCTGACAGTGATGAAGATTTGTAACTGGCATAAAATGGGGCTTGGGAGCAATTGCAAATTGCGTCGGGCAAGGTAATCTGGGCAAACGCTTGGGATCCGTGTGTGTGTGGGACGCTTCCCTGAAGACTTGTGTGCTTTCCTGTGCTGTGACGTAAGTTGATTGAAATCCAGGGTCAGACGGCGGGAGGGATTGTGTGGGCATTTGTTTGTGCAAACCTGTGCTTACTCTTATTAGCTTGACCTTCCGTCGTCTTTCTGACGGACGCCATCTCCTGCTTTGAGAACCCGGACTGAACTGACCACGGCTTGTCTTCCCCCCTTCTTGGACTTGGAAAAACTACAAACGTCTGCTTCTGGCTTTGATTTACGGAACGGAACTGGTCTACTCTACTTCTACAATCCTTGGCTGAATTGCTCGTGTTGGAGATCCTGTCTACTGTGTGTGTGTGGGAGCGACGCAAGTTACTCTAAGCACAGTGCTGGCAGCAGAGAGGAATCTGCTGCCAATTAGTTGCATTCTTTGTATCTTTTGTTCCTTGGCTTTCGTTCTGTTAATACCTAGGCTGAAGCAAGCAGTTTGTTTTTACCCGGATTAAACTCCGGTTTAATCCGGTTTATCTTTTGAACATTTACTTTTGTCCCTTTTTGCTCCTAAAGGCAAAAACTGCCTGGCCCTTGTGTTTTTACGGGCATTTTTGAGTTCTGTAATCTAATAAACTCTGTTACTTTGAATCTTGTGGCGTTCTGTCCTTGACAGATTGCCCGACGCCCATAAAAAGTTTATTGCAGCAATAAACCCGTCAGGAAGACGATGGATGAGTTAAGAGCCAAAGTAGACCAATTGCAAACGGCCTTAAGCCAAACAGCTTTTGCTGTGAAAGGACATGTTTTGACTCCTGAACGCTTTGACGGAACCAGGTGCAAGTTGCCAACCTTTTTGGCACAAGTGGAGCTTTATTTTTCTCAGCTCAGTGCTCATGCTTTTCCTACTGACACTAGCAAGGTGGCTTTTATTTTGAGTTTGTTGACCGGTCCCGCAGGACAATGGGCCACTAATTTAATTTTGGGAAATGACCCAGTCAAGGACAATTTGAATAATTTCAAAAGGTTGTTAACTGATACTTTTGGGGATCCTCTCCGCACGGAGAACGCTGGGTGGGCTCTGTATCGGTTGAAACAGGGAAAGGGGACTGTTTTGGATTACTTAAATAAGTTTAACCTGTATCGCCACCAGCTGGATTGGGGGGAAAATGCATTCATGCTTTTATTTACTGCCGGGTTAAGTGATATGCTCCAGGATGAATTAGCACGCTTGGAACCGGCTGAAAGCTGGGACGCCTTAGTAGCTAAGGTGTTGCGTTTAGACGCAAGGTTCGAGGCTCGTAAACACTCAAAAGCAATGTGTGCGCCACCTATGCATGTAACCAGGGCACCTGTGGTGATGGGGGAAGAGCCCATGGAGCTTGGGGTCTTTAAAAAACTGTCTACAGAGGAAAAGAGCCGTAGGAGGCAGCTGGGCTTGTGTTTGTACTGTGGGAATGCTGGGCATTTTGCCAAAAATTGTAATGTGAAACCTTCCCAGCTTTCGGGAAAAGGCCAGCCCTAGTGCGACGTGAGTCCAACGCACTAGGGCTCCTCAAGCAGTCAACTGAGGGGAGGAAGCATGTTTTCGTACCCATTACATTATCTGTTGGGGGAAGGGAACTTGTTTCTACTCTGGCACTGCTGGACTCAGGAGCTACGGTCTCCTATGTAGATATTGAGTTTGCTAAGAAGCATGGCATTCCTAGAGTGCGCAAGGCATGCGACGTGTGGGTGGAGGGAGCAGATGGGAGACTGCTGGAGACTGGGGTGGTTAACCAGGAAACCTCAGCAGTAACGTGGGAGGTGCAGGGAGTAACGGGAACGTTTGTGTGGGATATTACGAGCTTGCCTAGATATGATGTGATCCTGGGGATGGATTGGCTAGCTGTAGTAAACCCACAAGTGGATTGGGCAACACGTAAAGTGATCTTAAAGAGGCAGGATTGTTGCACTCTAAACGTTACTCATGCTGATATGGAGGGAGTGCCTGCTGAGTATGGGGAGTTCTCTGATGTATTTTGTAAAAGAGAAGCGGACAAATTACCACCGCACAGGCCATATGATTGCGCCATCAAGTTGGCAGAAGGTGCGAAACTGCCAGCAGGGAGGCTGTATGCCTTGACTGTACCGGAAAGGCAAGCTTTGCGGGAGTTTTTAGATGACAATTTAGCCAAGGGGTTTATTCGCCCATCTAGTTCTCCAACTGCGGCACCAGTATTCTTTGTAGCCAAAAAGACTGGGGAACTTAGGCTGGTCTGCGACTATCGGATCCTAAACAAATACACCATTCGGGATAGGTACCCGCTCCCTTTAATCTCGGAACTGTTATCAAGGGTGCAAGGGGCTAAGGTCTTTACCAAGCTTGACCTGCGGGGGGCCTATAACTTAATCCGTATACGGGAAGGGGATGAATGGAAGACGGCATTTAACACGTGTTTCGGATGCCACGAGTTCCGAGTCATGCCTTTTGGGCTTTGTAATGCTCCTGCGGTCTTCCAGAGGTTCATGAACGATGTGTTCAGGGACCTAATTGACCAATTTTTAGTGATTTATTTGGATGATATCTTGATTTTTTCTAAGGACGAGAAAGAACATCGTCAACATGTCAAGCAGGTTCTGCACCGACTGCGGGCTAATGGGCTTTTCGCCAAGGCTTCCAAATGCGTCTTTCATGTGCCTGAAGTGGAGTTCCTAGGTCATGTAGTGTCAGGTAGGGAACTTAAAATGGACCCACATAAGGTTGACGCCGTCAACTCATGGCAGGAGCTGAAAACTAAGAAGGATGTACAAAGGTTCTTAGGTTTTGCTAATTACTACCGGGAGTTTATTCCGAATTTTGCAAAGCTCACGGTACCTTTGACGCAGCTTCTGCGCAAGAAACAGCCATTTGTGTGGGGGCGGGAAGCTCACGAGGCGTTTCTACAACTTAAGTCTAGTTTTCAATCAGACAACATACTAACCCATCCTGATGTTGACAAACCGTTCGTGGTAGAAGTGGACGCTTCTAGCTACGCGTTGGGGGCTGTATTGTCTCAGAAAGATTCCTCAGGGACCTTGCGTCCCTGTGGATTTTACTCGTGGCAACTAACACCCTTCGAGCAGAACTATACCATATGGGAGAAGGAGTTGTTGGCGATTAAGGTGGCGTTTGAGGTGTGGCGGCACTGGCTTGAAGGGGCACGGCACCAGATCGTGGTCAGATCTGATCACAAGAATTTAGAGCACTTGCAAACAGCAAAGAAGTTAAACCAGCGTCAAATCCGATGGGCTTTGTTTTTCTCCAGGTTTAACTTCAAGGTGCAGTTCGTAGAGGGGAAGGCAAACTTGCGGGCCGATGCTTTATCCCGCAAGCCGGAGTTTAAGACCAATGAGCAGGTTGTATGTCAGACCATCTTGCCTACTGCCTCTCTGTGTGTTGTAGATAATGAGCTCGGGTTACATGACCAGATCCTTGAGGCTCAGAGGGATGATGTGTGGACACAGGAGCAACTGATGCTGCTCTCAGCAGGTAATCGTACCATACTGCCGCATCTACAAGATCAAGACGGAGTATTGGTACGCAGGGGGCAGGTCTACGTACCAGTGGGGGCCCTCAGGTTGGAGGTGATTAGAGCCCACCATGACGAACCCATGGCTGGGCACTTTGGCAGATTCAAGACCGTGCAGCTCATTACCAGGAGCTATTGGTGGCCAAAGATGCGGCAAGACATTCTGCGCTTTTGTGACAGCTGCGCCGTTTGCCAGCAGAGTAAGACGCCTGTTGGGCGCCCTAGAGGGTTGTTGTCGTCTTTACCTGTTCCGGACAGGCCATGGCAAATCATTTCCATGGATTTCATTTCAGATTTGCCTAAGTCTGGGGGTTATACTTGTATTTGGGTGGTGGTGGATTTATTTAGTAAACTGGCTCATTTTATTCCTTGTTCAACCATTCCGGCGGCCCCTACGTTGGCCTTACTATTTACTAAGCACATCTATCGTTTGCACGGAGCACCCGAGGTGATTATTTCAGATAGGGCTCCGCAATTTGTGTCACGCTTTTGGAAACATTTCCATGAGTGCTTAGGGACTAAGTTAAACGTTTCTTCAGCCTTTCATCCGCAAACGGATGGACAGTCGGAACGGGTTAATGGGCTCTTAGAGCAATATCTGCGTTGTTTTTGTTTAGATCAACCCACGGCTTGGGTGAAGTGGCTACCGGTGGCGGAATTTGCTTACAACAATGCGGTGCACACATCTAGTCAGCATACGCCGTTTGAGCTAACTTATGGTTTTCACCCACGGGGAGGTGTGGCGCCGTCGACCAATGTGGTCTCTTCGGACCCTGTGTACCGCTCTACGGAAATGGCTGCATTGCATGATGTTGCCCGTCGCTTACTGCTGGAAGCTAAGGCAACGCAGAAGACTCAGGCTGACCGCCACAGGCAGGCAGGGGAGGAGTTGGAAGAAGGGGATTTGGTGTGGTTATCTTCCAAACATATTAAACAGGCTGGGGGAAAGTTTGCGCCTCGGTATTTGGGTCCCTTTCCTATCGTTAAAAAGATTTCTTCTGTTGCGTTTCGTTTGCGTTTACCGTCTAGTTTAAAGGTCCATCCAGTCTTTCATCGTTCGCTGTTGAAACTTGATACCTCTAGTCGTCGTGGTGCTATAGCGGAGGGTATCACTGCCACTTCTCCGCCATCGGGGGAGGAGGCCTTTGTGAGAGGGGATAGTGTTATGATTGAGCCTCGTGGCTCTGTTTCTGACAGGCGTGGGCGTAAGACTCCTCGAGAGTTGGATACTCTCGAGGAGCGAGAGAGAAAAAGACTGCGAGACATATTTGCAGCACCCTCTGACGAAGAGTCTTTCGAAGGGTTCACGGAGAGAATGGAGGAAGGGCTGGTTAGCTCAGAGGAGGATGAGATGGATTGGACTCGGGTAAGGGAGGAATTGGGGGCCACTGGCCATGATGGGACAAAAGATGAATGGGGACCTTCAGGATTAGACCCATGGCTTAGCTGGAGGGATGGGACGGGATCCACAGCTGGAGATGCTGTTGGGCGTAGTCAGAGGTGTTCCAGCTCTGACGAGGAAAGTGATGAGGAAACGCCCGGGTTAAGGAGGACAGCTGACAGTGATGAAGATTTGTAACTGGCATAAAATGGGGCTTGGGAGCAATTGCAAATTGCGTCGGGCAAGGTAATCTGGGCAAACGCTTGGGATCCGTGTGTGTGTGGGACGCTTCCCTGAAGACTTGTGTGCTTTCCTGTGCTGTGACGTAAGTTGATTGAAATCCAGGGTCAGACGGCGGGAGGGATTGTGTGGGCATTTGTTTGTGCAAACCTGTGCTTACTCTTATTAGCTTGACCTTCCGTCGTCTTTCTGACGGACGCCATCTCCTGCTTTGAGAACCCGGACTGAACTGACCACGGCTTGTCTTCCCCCCTTCTTGGACTTGGAAAAACTACAAACGTCTGCTTCTGGCTTTGATTTACGGAACGGAACTGGTCTACTCTACTTCTACAATCCTTGGCTGAATTGCTCGTGTTGGAGATCCTGTCTACTGTGTGTGTGTGGGAGCGACGCAAGTTACTCTAAGCACAGTGCTGGCAGCAGAGAGGAATCTGCTGCCAATTAGTTGCATTCTTTGTATCTTTTGTTCCTTGGCTTTCGTTCTGTTAATACCTAGGCTGAAGCAAGCAGTTTGTTTTTACCCGGATTAAACTCCGGTTTAATCCGGTTTATCTTTTGAACATTTACTTTTGTCCCTTTTTGCTCCTAAAGGCAAAAACTGCCTGGCCCTTGTGTTTTTACGGGCATTTTTGAGTTCTGTAATCTAATAAACTCTGTTACTTTGAATCTTGTGGCGTTCTGTCCTTGACAGAACAGTTGGAGAGTAGCTCTTCTTTTGGGTCTGATTCCAGGACCCCATCCTTCATGGATACCACAATCTGTGGATATTCAAGTCTCATACATTTTAATAGATTTGGACCGGACAGGTTTTGAAAGATGGCACCTTCAATTAGAGGGTGAAGGCACCTTCATTTAGAGCAGTGGTTCCTAACCTGTGGTCCGTTGACCACCAGTGGTCCCCAAGAATTAAAATATGGCCCGTGGCCTCACCATTACTACACCATTGCAACGAGAGTGATTGGTAACACAAAACCCTTTTATAGTGCCAAGGCAATGGGGATGTCGGGAGGGGAGAGGCTGACTTCCCACGAAAGGTGTAACAACAAGCCTCCTGACTGCTGCTTCTCCTCCTCTTCCCCCCTCTTCATGTGCGGAGCTGTTCCATGTGGCGCCTGGAAGTGGGGGCACATTGGTGTCTTCATTTTCAGGCCTGTTACTTCATTTATGCCCCGCTCTTCTCACCCCTTGGAGACTCAGAGCGGCGTACTGGGGGTGCTGATTGAGAAAATTGCATTGGATAGACCACATCAGCTCTAGATTATTAAATATGTCTTTCTGTGGGTGAGCAGATGGCAACTACTGGATGGCATATGTTCTGTATCAGAAACTAATGCAAGTTATCCAATGCAAGTTTCTCAATCAGCACCCCAAATATCCAAACTGAATCTATAGATGATTAAAAACTGATTTGTGACCCTGTGATGTCTCATGGGCCATGTAGTCCCGTTCCTAGTACTATTGTGGCAGACGAAGAGGAAAACATGGGATTTACACCGTTTCAGCCAGAAACGGAGCCCTTGCACCTGGAGGATGTTTGCCCTCAAGAAGTCAGCCAAACAAGCCTTGGGCAGAATTCTCCCCCGTTTTCTCGTAAAGACAATTATAATAAAGATAGAGGCGAATCGCCGAAGCGCCAGAATCGCAGCCAAACAATTAGCTGATTAGGTCTGCTTCCCTTGGGAAATTCTAAGGAGTTTTGCATCTGGACTAAGTTGAGTTTCACTTCTAGTTCTCCAGGGAAAGTGTTCTTCTGGCGGGAAACGAGACCCTATTTAGGTGTTTGCCGCAAAGGAAACTTTGCGGAGTCAATTCGTCAGCTGGAGGAGTGAGATCGTGTGTAGACTTCGTACTCCAGTTCCCTGTTTCCCGGATCAAGTTTCCAGCCTTGCCTTGTCCCGCGTTTACCACGGACCTTGTTTTTGCTCTTGTTGCCTTGTTTCGAGTCTTGTTCTAGCCAAGTATCAAGTTTGCTTCCAGCCTATTTGCCAAGTTTCTATGGACTTAAGGACCTTGTCTTCTCCCCACACTTTGCTTGGCAAAGTGTGTGTTTCGGTTATTGGATTATAACTTTGGACTTTAATATCACATATTGGACATTATTTTCCTGGACTATATTTGACCTTTCCTGAAAGGTCTACTTCTGAACTATATTCTACACTTGTTTTTATTGACTTTATATATTTTCTTAATAAAGATATTAGATAGATTCTGGTCTCTGCGCATGGTTATTGGTGCTCTGCAGCCAGGGTCCTGACAGTTTGACTCCGCCACCCTAAGCACCAATTAACCTAAGACCAGAATGTCTACAGGAACCGGGGCGGAAGCCCAACCACTCAGCTACACCATTTCCAAGGAAGAATTCGACAGGATCCGAGATACTCTCCGAACACAGGAGGGTGAGATTCTGGGCTTGAAGGAACGCGGAGCACGCCTCCCTGCCCTAGCGCTTCCAACCAAGTTTACTGGAGAAGCCTCCAAGGTTCATGTTTTCCGTCGCCAGTGCCAGGCGTACATAGAAGCCCGCCAAGCTGAATTTCCCCAAGAAGATGTCAAAGTGGCGTGGATTTACAGTCTCCTAGATGGGCCTGTGGCCAATTGGGCGACGGCGCTGTTTGATGCGGGTTCCACGCACCTAAGCTCCGCGCAAGGTTTCTTGAACCACCTTAGGAAGACCTGGGGGATCGAGGACAACGAGGAGGCGGCCGGCCATAAACTCCGGCGACTCCTTCAAGGGGACAGGCCGTTGTCCCGGTACATAGCCGAGTTCCGTGTGCTGGCTCAGAACACCGGTTGGAACGATATCGCCCTTAGAGGGCAGTTTCGTGAGGGCCTTAACTTCGAGATGCAGGAAGAAATTTCTAAGGTGGATCCTCCAGAGACTCTTGAGAGACTCATTAATCATTGTCTACGAGCCGAAGTCCTGCTTGCCAACAAAAAACAGTGGCTCCGAGGTCAGAGTGGAAGAGCCGGGGTGAGACCCCCCGCTTCTACCAGTATTCAGCCACGACCAGTATGGAAATCCCCACCGCCAGCCCCAAACCCCATGGGAAGCGAGGAAGAACCGATGCAGTTGGGCAATGTGCGCCCCAGACTGGATGTTGCCGAAAAGGCCCGCCGCCAACGTTTGAATTTGTGTTGGTACTGCGGAAATGGGGGCCACCTCGCCAGAGAATGCCCAGCCAAAAGAAAGCCCGCCGCCCACCTGGCAGCGGCGTCATCCGTGGAGACGGAGACGGCCGAGGCGGCTGGGGCCAAGCCGGCGGGGGAAGCCAGCGACCGGGCGTAGAGAGGCTCGCCAACCCGGTCAAAAACCCCAGACGGGGGTCCTATTTCTCCTAGTGGTCACGTTGTGGTCAGCGAAAAAGGGACCCGTCATGATCCATGCCATGATAGACTCAGGAGCAACAAACAATTTCATCGATAGAGAGTATGCCGACTCTCTGGGATTACAATATCATGATTTCAAGAATGCCCGAGTGGTGCAGGCTATAGATGGTCGTCCCCTAAAGACGGGCCCAGTAAGCCAATGGACTGAACCCACCAGAATGTGGATAAGGGAACACATGGAAGAGATTTCCTTCTTCGTTACCGAGGTGCCCCACTTCCCTGTGATTTTGGGAATTCCATGGCTGACACTCCACGACCCAAGCATCTCCTGGACCAACAGAGAACTACAGTTTGCTTCAAAGTATTGCCAAAACCATTGTCTACTAGCCAAGGTCTGCCATGCCACAGACGCTGAACCCATCATCACCTTGCCCAAGAAATATTCAGACTTCTGGGACGTTTTCAATGAAAAGGAAGCCGAGAAACTACCCCCACATAGACCCTACGACTGTGCCATTGACTTGGTGGAGGGGGCCCCGATCCCGCGAGGACACCTCTACTCCCTGACTGAACCAGAGCAAGAAGCTCTCAGGGAGTTCATAGAGTCAAATCTTCGCAAGGGATTCATCAGACCCTCTCAATCCCCAGCTGCTTCCCTGGTGATGTTTGTGAAAAAGAAGTCAGGGGACCTACGCTTGGTTGTGGACTATAGAGCATTGAATAATATCACGAAGCGGAACCGCTACCCCCTGCCTTTGATCTCGGACCTATTAGACCGGCTTCGAGGGGCCAAGGTTTACACCAAGCTGGATCTCCGGGGGGCTTACAATCTAGTTCGCATCAGGGAGGGGGACGAGTGGAAAACCGCTTTCCAGACCAAATTCGGATTATTCGAGTCCCTGGTCATGAATTACGGATTATCCGGAGCTCCCGCAACATACCAGCATTTTGTCAACGATATCTTTCAGGATTATCTAGATCGGTTCTTGATCATATACTTGGACGATTTTTTGGTGTTTTCTAGATCACAATCGGAGCACGAGAAACACGTCAGAATGGTGCTACAACGATTGCGGGATCATGGACTATATGCCAAGTTAGAAAAATGCGCCTTTGATCTGCAAGAAGTAGATTTCCTGGGGTACCGTGTCTCGCCACAAGGGCTCTCCATGGACCCGGCGAAGGTTTCAGCAGTATTGGAATGGCGGGCGCCAACCAACAAGAAGGAAGTGCAACGTTTCTTGGGGTTCGCCAACTACTACCGCAAATTCATCCCAGACTTTGCCCGCTGGTCTGACCCAATCACCAGCTGCATCCGTGGAAAACAGCCTTTCCGCTGGACGGAGCAAGCAGAGAAAGGGTTCCAGCAACTAAAGAAGTTATTCACGTCCCAGCCAATTCTACAGCACCCTGATCCTAAAACCCCTTTTGTTGTGCAGGCTGACGCCTCTGATGTGGCAATTGGGGCTATACTCATGCAACCAGTGGGAGAGCATCTTCATCCTTGTGCCTATTACTCCCGCCAACTAACAGCCCCAGAGAGGAATTACACTATTTGGGAAAAAGAACTCTTGGCCATAAAGGCAGCCTTTGAAAATTGGAGACATTGGTTGGAAGGGGCCAAATTTCCCATTGAGGTTCATACTGATCATCGAAATTTAGAGCACCTAAGGACCGCACGAAAGTTAAATCAAAGGCAGCAGCGCTGGGCTTTGTTCTTTGAACGTTTTGACTTCCAGATCCATTATGTGACCCAGGCTCAGACCAAACAAGCAGATGCTCTATCACGGAAACCAGAGTATGCTGCAGGACGCAGAGAGACCTCAGAATCTCGACTGCTGCAACCCGAAAATTTTGCCACGCTCACAGTGGGAAACACCAAATCCACTCCAATTGAACCAACTCCTTCCAACCCAGAACCCCTTTGCGCTCAAGAAATTAGAGCCAGCCAGCAGGCAGATGCCTGGTATCAAGAACAGATTCGCCAAGGACTACGTTTCCCTTTCTCACTTAAGGATAGGCTATTGTGTTACCGGAACCATGTTTACATCCCTCCAGGCCCCGGCAGAGAAAAGGCACTTCGTCTGTGTCATGACAGCAAGCCAGCAGGGCATTTTGGACTCTTTAAAACCATGCACTTGATTCTACGAGATTTCTGGTGGCCCAAGATCCGCAAGGATGTGGAGAAATATGTCAATACCTGTCCTGTATGTCAGCGCTCCAAGACACGAAGGGAGAAGCCCTCGGGGCTATTACATCCTCTCCCCACTCCTTCTCGCCCATGGGAGATAATTTCCGCGGATTTTATCACTGACCTACCACCTTCCCTTGGATTCACCACGATCCTAGTGGTGGTGGACCTTTTTACCAAGTTGGCCCATTTCATTCCCTGCGATGGCCTCCCCACGGCCAAAGAGACTGCAGATTTATTCCTTCAGCATGTTTTCAGACTACATGGATTGCCCAAGAGTTTAGTCACGGACTGTGGATCTCAATTCACCTCTCGTTTCTGGAAGGCACTACAAAAACTATTGGGCATAGACTCTCGTTTATCTTCAGCTCACCACCCCCAAACGGATGGGCAAACTGAGCGCACCAATGCCACTTTGGAACAATACCTACGCTGTTATGTAAACTACATATACATATACATATACAGGACAATTGGGCTTCCCTGTTACCGCTATCGGAGTTTGCTTACAACAATGGTGTCCAGGCTTCAACTAAAGAAACCCCGTTCTTTGCAAACTACGACTTCCATCCGCGTTTCTTCCCTTCTGTCATTGAAACTTCAGAAGTCCCTGCAGCGGAGGACTGGCTGCAAGAACTGACAGCGGTGCAACAACTCTTGCACCAACAACTGGATCAAGCCAAGGAGGACTATAAACGCCAGGCTGACGGCCATCGCCAGCCGGGCCCCGAGATCAAGGTAGGAGACCGGGTTCTATTGTCCACTCATTTTTTGCCCTCCCACCGTCCTTGCCGGAAGCTAGATGCCCGTTTCATTGGTCCCTATCCAGTGGTGGCGCAACTTAACCCCGTGATTTTCAAACTCCAACTTCCGCGCTCTATGCGCATCCATCCAGTGTTTCATCGCTCCCTGCTCCTTCCGGTGGATGGTGTGCGCCCTGATGCAGACCGGCCGGCCCCCACCCCTGTTTTGGTGGACGGGGAGGAGGAATTCGAGGTTCAGGACATTTTGGATTCTCGCTTTCATCGCCGCCGCCTTCAGTATCTCATTGACTGGGTGGGTTTTGGGCCCGAAGAACGCTCTTGGGAGGACGCTTCCACAGTCCATGCCCCCGATTTAGTCCGCCGCTTCCATCAGGCCTACCCTGCCAAGCCGCGGCCCCGCACCTTGGGAAGAGGGCCCATTTTGGAGAGGGGCCTTGAGGAGGGGGATAGTGTGATGTCTCATGGGCCATGTAGTCCCGTTCCTAGTACTATTGTGGCAGACGAAGAGGAAAACATGGGATTTACACCGTTTCAGCCAGAAACGGAGCCCTTGCACCTGCAGGATGTTTGCCCTCAAGAAGTCAGCCAAACAAGCCTTGGGCAGAATTCTCCCCCGTTTTCTCGTAAAGACAATTATAATAAAGATAGAGGCGCTAGAGAGGCGAATCGCCGAAGCGCCAGAATCGCAGCCAAACAATTAGCTGATTAGGTCTGCTTCCCTTGGGAAATTCTAAGGAGTTTTGCATCTGGACTAAGTTGAGTTTCACTTCTAGTTCTCCAGGGAAAGTGTTCTTCTGGCGGGAAACGAGACCCTATTTAGGTGTTTGCCGCAAAGGAAACTTTGCGGAGTCAATTCGTCAGCTGGAGGAGTGAGATCGTGTGTAGACTTCGTACTCCAGTTCCCTGTTTCCCGGATCAAGTTTCCAGCCTTGCCTTGTCCCGCGTTTACCACGGACCTTGTTTTTGCTCTTATTGCCTTGTTTCGAGTCTTGTTCTAGCCAAGTATCAAGTTTGCTTCCAGCCTATTTGCCAAGTTTCTATGGACTTAAGGACCTTGTCTTCTCCCCACACTTTGCTTGGCAAAGTGTGTGTTTCGGTTATTGGATTATAACTTTGGACTTTAATATCACATATTGGACATTATTTTCCTGGACTATATTTGACCTTTCCTGAAAGGTCTACTTCTGAACTATATTCTACACTTGTTTTTATTGACTTTATATATTTTCTTAATAAAGATATTAGATAGATTCTGGTCTCTGCGCATGGTTATTGGTGCTCTGCAGCCAGGGTCCTGACAGACCCTTTGATATAATGTTGCAGAGTGGTCTCTGGTCAAAAAAAGGTTAGGAACCACTGATGTAGAGAATTGTCCTCTCTATAGAAGATTACCTGTTCATCCCAAGTGTAACTTTAAATCCCCTACCAGCAGCACCATCAAAAATGCCCTGAATCAGTCCAGAAATCTATTTATGCATGTATTTATTTTATATCCCATCTTTCTCCAATGTCACTTAAAAACCAAATATAGCTGAAACAAACATAATACAAATGTTTTAAAATCATTAAACAAACTACAGTAGAGTTATCCAAGCTCCGCTTATCCAAATTTGTGTATTATCCAAGGCAGTTTACCTTTTAGTAGTCAATGTTTTGTAGTCAATTTTTCAATAAATTGCAAAATTTTGGTGCTAAATTCATAAATACAGTAATTATTACATAACGTTATCGTGTACTAAACTGCTTTTTCTATCCATTTGTTGTAAAGCATGATGTTTTGGTGCTTAATTTGTAAAATCATAACATAATTTGATGTTTAATAGGCTTTGCCTTAATCCCTCCTTATTATCCAACATTTTCGCTTATCCAATGTTCTGCCGGCCCATTTATGTTGGATAAGTGAGACTCTATTGTACTAAATTATAAATGTAATTTAAGACAGAAACTAACAAAGAATTGTTTCTCAAAAACTGCAATACTTAAAAAAAAAAAGTCCAGCATTCTGGTCACATAGTGGCCAGGCACTTAAAGTGGTTCTTGGTATCTTCCTTATCAGTAAAACTAGTTAAAGTTTTACTGTTAAAGAGCTATTCAAGCTGCTGAACCTTACCTTGAGTTAAGTTCAGCACCTTGGATAGATCCTTTAAAGTTCAAACTTAAACCTGGAAAAGATTCACTGCTGGACAGACTTGGGAGCCACCAACAATCAGGTCTCTCTGAGAGAAACTCTAAAAGAGGACATGGATAGATTTGCACCATTCAGCCCTTGTATATGAATGCTGAAACTATAGGTAAAATACAGCTATTACTATTTGATGGATTTTGCAATTCCCAGCTCTATGATTCTATGTGTTCATACATGATGTTATTTGTGTTTGTTTTCAATTGTGTAAGATGCCTTGAATCCCAATTTTGGTGGAAATAAATAAATAAATAAAGAGTGAGTGAGTGAGTGAGTGGAGAGAGAAGAAACCAGGAGAAACCTACACTAACCAATGTATCTGTTTCTAATGTCCATCTGATGAACCAGCGTAGTGTAGTGGTTGACTGTTGGACTACAACTATGTAGACAAGAGTTCAAAAACCTGCTTGAGAAAGTTGCACTCTCTCAGCCTCAGAAGAAAGCAAACCTCTTCTGAACAAATCTTGCAAAGAAAACAATACAATAAGGTTACCTTAGGATCACCATAGGTCAGAAACAACTCGAAGGCACACACAATAACAATCTTTTTTTTGTGTTAGAAGTGACTTGAGAAGCGACTTGAGAGAATTGGCCATCTGCAAGGACATTGCCCAGGGGACGCCTGGATGTTTTGATGTTTTTATCCTTGTGGGAGGCTTCTCTCATGTCCCTGTATGGAGCTGGAGCTGATAGAGGGAGCTCATCCGCGCTCTCTCCGGGTTGGATTCGAACCTGGCAGCTTGCAGATCAGCAACCCAACCTTCAAGTCACAAGGCCTTAATCCACTACGCCATTGAGGGCTCCTATAACAGTCTATATTAATGTCACAAAGCTAAGGCCCCTTCCACACAGCTGCATAAAATCCCAAATTATCTAATTTGAACTGGAATATAAGGCGGTGTGGACTCAGATAACCCAGTTCAAAGCAGATATTGTGGGATTTTCTGCCTTGATATTCTGGGTTATATGGCTGTGTAGAAGGGCCCTAAGAAGGAATGTGGAAACACACACAGAAAGCTACAATCCAGAAATAGCACAGTACATTGTCTTCTCACCATCGTTTGGAATAAGAGAAGACGAACTTGGCAGAATGCTCCAGCCAAAGGCCTACACGCCTTCCTTCATCCCAGTAAAGAATAGCAGAGAGATCCATGCAAATTGCTAGCAGCTCAAAACAGATGTTTGACAAGATGGTTTTCTAGCAAGCTGTCAAGGTAGATTGACATCTGTTTGGCTTCCTCCTGCTGCATTGAATGGGAAATAAGTAGAACCTGCTACAGATTTCAGATTTTTAACTTGTCGATTTTGCAGTAAACCTCAGCTCAGTAAATTGATTTTTACAGCCATAAAAGCTGAACACTCATAACCCCCAAAGCGATAAACATTTTACGGCTGTTGAGAATTTATATTTTATTACAAATCTCTCTCTTTTTTCCCCCTCCTTCCCCCTCCTCAATATATCCTTTGGTGGGGGGAGGTCTTTTATGTGCGGTGGTGGAAATTAACTTAGTGTAAATATTTTTATTATTTGCCACTTGGCCATAAAATGTCCATGCATTCTCCCGGGATGAAATACATATTTTGTTAAATTATTCAGCATGATCTTCAGGGACTTGGGAGAATTCCTAAGGCAACTTGGTGCTTCCACTCACTCTTCACTGGTGGATCTATGCTTCCATGAAGTCAGAGAAGCAACGCACAGACACAAAGGTGGAGGGAATATTCAGGCTCATTGGAAAGTCCCCAGTTTTGTTCCTGTCTTTTCTGATTTCACATTGAGTTGAAATTGTTGTGGTAATCTATGAGCGGTTAGACTCAATTTAACCCTCTCTGGGGGAGATTCCACCAAAAACAGCAGAGTAGCAAAAGCAAAGCTTTCAAATGCAACAATTACTTACACTGGGTGAGCAAGAGAAGCCTTTAGGATTGCAATGGACTGCAGAGTCTCAGTAAAAGTTCAAAAAGTATTTATTCAGGTAAAAAGAACTCCATTGCAGATAGAAATGCTTGGGAGCTGTCTAGACTACTCTAGACTGGTTTCTAAGAAAAAATAAGAAAGGAAAAATAACAAACATCTACATAGTTACATCTTGCCAGGAGAGATGGCAGGATGCTTCTTGTTAGCTTGAAGAACAAAAGGAGAAGAGAGAACCAAAATGGTTCCGACCTCATGGTCCAGTTTATTGGGGCCATAAAAGACATTCTGACCAATGAGAAGTTAGTGTTCCTGGAGAGTCACATTTCTGCTAACTTCAAAGTAAGGGATGTGACGTAAACAAGATGGAGTGAAAACACAGTAAAGCCTAGGCATGCTTTGGAAACAGGAAAAGGATTCCCTCAATCTAACTCTATCATCTATCTAACTACATTTAGACTTGAGTAGTCCAGGATGATTTCCCAACAGAAATAAACTAACTTCAAGAGCTCATATAAAAAGTCTCTGAATGTAACAGGAACTGGCAGAAAAAAATCTGCCATTTAGCAAGGGTTAAATTCATTATAAGAGATCTCTTGATGTAGACTATTTTTTTTAGTTCAAATGGCAACACAGGAGATAAGTGACTGTGATAACTGTGGGCCCTTCCACACAGCCATATAACCCAGAAAATCTGATTTGAACTAGATTATCTCAGTCCACACTGCCATATAATCCAGTTCAATGTGGATTTTTATATAGCTGTGTGGAAGGGGCCTGTGAATTGTGAATTCTATGGTCACTGGTTGGTTGCATCTACACTAAATTAATGCAAATTGGCATCACTTTAACTACAATTACTCAATGCTATGGAATCACCAGAGTTGTAGTTTTACAAGATCCATAGCTTTCTCTGACCAAGAGTACTTGTGTCCCACCAAACTACAAATTGAGGATTGATAACATTGAACTATGGCAGATAAAGTAGTGTCAAACTACATTAATTTTACAGTATAGATCAGGCATGGGCAAACTTTGGCCCTCCAAGTATTTTGGACTTTGACTCCCACAATTCCTAACAGTCGGTAGGCTGTTAGGAATTGTGGGAGTCAAAGTCGAAAACACCTGGAGGGCCGAAGTTTGCCCATGCCTGGTATAGATGCACCCATTGACATCAGGATCAGACCCTGAAACCTTTTGGCCTTTCTGTGCTCTTCTCTGCTCCTTCACAGCAAAAATTCAGAAGGAATAAGGACACTTCTCCAGAAACTTGCTTGTCAACACACTGCTATGAATGCAGTAAGCCCGCAGTGGGAAAAGAGACATTTGCCTTGAATGGGTTAAAATGTGTGCAGATTATCGTCTTAAATTAGCAACCCCAGCTGTTTTCTCTTGGTGGATAAAGGGACACAACAATTAATACTTCCTTGAAAACCATCTAATTGGGTAGTGCCACCCGGGGATTGTAGTCCAAAAAGTTACTTTTGGGAATTTCTCCTGAAGCCAGTCTTCAACACATGCAGATGGAGTCATTACATACAGTCAGTCCGCCAAAGCCAGAGATTCTGCATCCATGTATTTAACCATTTACAGCTTCAAAATCCTCAAGAACAAATTTTGAAAAGTAAGCTTCAGGTTTGCCATTATGTTAGGGGCACTCTTTTACTATGTCATTGTATTTGATGGGACTTGAGTGTCCATGGATTTTTGTATCCACAAAATGTGTATGTGTTCTGGAATTAAATCCCAGAGATACCAAGGGCCCATTGTATTTGCACCTCTGTATCTATTTCTTTCCTTCGTTAAATAAAATCCTTTTCAATATAGTCTGGAAGTCAGGTTTGTATGTCATGCAGAAGCATCCACTCATGAAACTTTTGAATAGGAAAATGGACACCCAAAAATTGTCTCCTTTGCGTCCTTATGGTATTTCTGAAACCATCTTGAGCTACATTTTTTTGTTAACAAGAAATCAGAACTGGCCACTCTGCAATATAAAAAAGAAACTTCCCTAAGCTTTAGCTTCCTATGGTTGATATCTCTGGTTTTAAGCACCCACTTCTTTGGGTCAGAGGTTTTACAAGGAAACATTTCTCCTGCTGAAATCTGTTCACACCAGGTTGCTCTGAAAGGCTGATCAGTGCTGGACCTGGAGGAGAGCTTTCTTGGTGTTCCTGATCCGAAGATAACATCCAGTACAGAAATCTTAGAGTTCACAACATACATCATCAGCACAAGGAATTGCCCACTGCCCCAGAAATGCAAAGCATAAAGGGTGGAAAATATTGGCTCTGAAAGAGTTCATTCCACCATATTCAGAAAGCCATTAATAAGTCATCCATTCATCTGATACCAGCAACAAATACTGTTTGCAAGGATTCGGCGGGGTAGCAATTCAGTAACACCACTTCACGTTATCTGTCAATCACCTAACACAAACATTTATGAAACTACATTTCTGAAGGCTTTTTAAGGTGTATTTAAAACGTGTTTGGCTTTGAAGCCTTATCTTTGCAAGCTCACATATACTGATAAGGTCCACAGCTCAACTGACTCTTGGGGAGAAAACTCAAAATCCTATCTGTGTCAAAGATATTTCACTTTATGAGGTCCGAGTGACAGCAGCAAGGAGGAGCAGTTCACGTTTAAATGAAAGAGATTCAAACTGATTCTTGCAACTCATTTAAATTACATGTCTATCATGCTATCATTTAACTTCCCATGAAATGCAAATCCCAGGATTCTTCAGGTATTTAAAGTGAAATAATAGTATAATAAATGTATTGTGTGAATGGGCATATGATCTAACTGTAGATCATATTCCGGGATCTTTTTATTCTCTGTCACACCACTCAGTTGTCCATTCCAGCTTTAGCTTATTTTCAGAGAGAGAGAGAAAAGACATTCTAGCAGACCACAAAGACACAATCAATTATGATTTGCAAAGTACAAGATGTCTTGGGGCCCTTCCAGACAGGCCCTATATCCCAGGATCTGATGTTTATCCCAGATTATCTGGCAGTAGGAGCTCCTGGTGGTGCAATGGGTTAAACCCTTGTGTAGGCAGGACTGCTGACCTGTAGGTTGGGTTGCTGATCTGAAGGCTGCCGGTTTGAATCCGGGGAAAGTGTGGATGAGCTCTCTCTGTCAGCTCCAGCTCCCCATGCAGGGACATGGGAGAAGCCTTCCACAAGGATATAAAACACCAAAATATCCAGGCGTCCCCTGGGCAACATCCTTGCAGATGGCCAATTCTCTCACACCAGAAGCAACTTGCAATTTCTGAAGTCGCTCCTGACACACACAAAAAATCTGGCAGCGGGGACTCATATAATCCAGTTTAATGCAGAAAACCTGGAATCAGGTCCTGGGATATAGCGCCTGTCTGGACGGGCCCTTGGTGAGTTCAAAGTCTAAAATCCAATGCAGGTAAAGCAACACTGAAATCAGAGTGAAGGGAAGCAAGCAGTGGCAGGGTTTTGCTGAAACTTTAAAATTTGGATTGCCCCCTTCAAGTTCAGGCCAAAATCCAGAGCAGATTCACCAACCCAGGCATGAAAACCACAAGCTGCCACTGGGATGTTGGGGTGGACTTGTCCAGAATCCCAGGGGTCACTTCCCTGATCCAATCAAGGCATGCAGAGATGAAGGCAGAGTCAGAGATCACTGTTTTGCTTCAATTACCAAAGAAGGGTTTTAGGAATCTCATACATCAGAATTTTATAGTAATTTGAGAATAGCATATATTCTGATTGGCACAAACTATGATCTGCTGTCTTATTGGTTCAAAGTATATTCACTGTTGTCATATTTCACAGTTTGTGATTGGTGGAGTGTATATGGAGGAAATTAAAAAAGTTTTCATTGAAAATCTGAGTCTACCTGCTGTGTCTATAAGTCCATCTCCTTTAGCCTGGAGAGGATTTCTTAGATGGTGAAATGGGTGTTAATTGGGGATGATGGGGACAGTGATCACTATTAGAAAAGAATGACCCTTAGGTGATGAGATTTTCTAGTCCCTCTGATGAAACAATGGAGAGCAGGGCTGTGATGATGAGATTTTGGATTGCTTTGGCTAAGATCTAAAATGCCCCAGTATGATCAGATTGCCAGCAGATTGACCACCTGCATTACAATCTTATTATTGAGTCTGCAGACTCAGCGGATGAAGAAGTTCCTGTGTCTTTTGATAGTTTGTGTCTGTTGCATTTTGGTGCGAAGGAGAGTCAGGCAGGGCTTCCCAGCAGGAGATGTTTCCTGCTTCTGAAGCTGAAGCCAAGAGGGGGATCAAGGGGTCATGCATCTGAGCCCCTATCTCAGGGGTCTGATCTTTCAGGGTCTGGGTTTCTGCCAACAGGTACGGAATAGGGATTGTTTCAATAGCATGCAATTTAAACGCAATTACATGCTGTGTTATAGCACAGCATGGAGTCTAGGGAATTGTTCAAAAGGCTTCACAAAAAGCCAGGAATAGCAATGCAAAATGTTGCATAAAAAATAATTCAGACAAGCAAATCATTGCTTCATTTTCTTTTAAAATCACAGTTGGCTTTTTGATCCCACATGACTGCTGTGTTTGAACAGATCAAGACAGAAAGGGATCATTTCTAAAAGCAAATTATTTTGAGTTCAGGGTTGTTGTATGTCTTTCGGGCTGTGTGGCCATGTTCCAGAAGCATCTCTCCTGACGTTTCGCCCACATCTATGGCAGACATCCTCAGAGGTTGCCATGAAAGCCTTCGACAACGTATTTTGAGTTCTTCTGTTCCATGTATTGGGGAGAAGAGAGGAAAGGTGGACATTAGCAGAAATAGACAGATTGACATTAGTATAATCCTAATGATTTTACAGGAAGTAAAGCTGAGAAAACTTAATTTTGGATGCAAAACATATCATTAGATGCTATGAACAGTAGTACGTACACACTCCCTCCCTGGTGGCTGGTTAGCTGCTTAGTCATTCCAGGTCTTGCCAAGAAAGCTGTGAGAACAGAATCTCTGGGAGAAAAGTTTTCACTGTGTTTTTGCTCCTGGGCCTGATAGACTCTCATTAACAAATCAGGTTGTGTTTAAATTGGCCTTGGAGCTCCGCAGGAGGGCAGCAGGTCCGTAGCTGTCCGACAGACAATATCATGTCCTCCTCTTGTCTTTGCAAATGCTCGACTGTGAGGAATTGTGGGAGTTGAAGTCCAAAATACCTGGAGGGCCAAAGTTTCCCTATGCCTGGCATATACCTACACTACATTGTTTCACACCACTTTAAACACCAATAATGGAATTTGTAGTTTGATGAGGTCCTCTGCTAGAAGCTCTAGTCCTCTTCCTTCAACCACAATCCCCAAGATTGTGCACTTATCTACATTACAGAATTAGACTGATTTAATCTTCTCAGGATGCCTTGGTACTTTCTAAGTACCTCACCAAATTACAAGTCCCAGGATCCCAAGATGGAGATATGGATATTTAAATGACCTAACCATGTATTGCAGTTACATCTAGAGATGCTACCACAACAAGCACCATCCATTTCCTTCCTCTGTTATAATAAAAGCTCATTATTATGTACTGAGCCGATTTTAGGGATAGGGATTCAAGCCTTTAAACACAGGGAGAAAAACTCAGAGGGAGTTCGTAGCCCAAATAATTATAAAGACCACCAATCAACACTTTGCCAGTCTGCAAATCCTAACATACATGGCCATACAGATCAGAAAACTGACAGCAACCCAAAAAAATCAATGTTTGGAAATATAGCATGACACCCATATCTGCATTTCTTTTACACATCTGGCAAAATATAACCTCTTTAGGCATTTTCTAGATCTTCCAGCATGACTCTAGTATGTTTCCACCAGATGCAGGGCCGTAGCCAGAAAAAAAATTCGGGAGGGGTTTTGAAAATTTGGGGGGGGGGGTTAACCCCTAGCACACACCCCTCCCCGCTACAAACCTGTCAATATCTGCTTGAGATAGTGCCTGGAGGGACTCTTAATGTTTTGTGTCTCATAGACTTAGCATGGGGATTTGGTTAACCAGTTAAAATTCATGAGTAAACCAGATTTTTTTTTATAACCTGAAAAATTTCGGGGGGGGGGGGTGAACCCCTAAAACTGCCCCCTCGCTACAGGCCTGACCAGATGTCTTTCATTCAATAGGGTTCATAATCACCCACAGTTCTGCATATCCATGCAGAGTCCTAGAATGTACCCTGCTCATAAAGGGGTTGCATTATATGGAGCACTAGCTTGCAATGTCTGTTGGCTTCAAGACACTTCAAGCACTGATATGAGGTGGAGGAGAGGACAACTAGTTTTAATATGGAAAGTCATGAACTACCCCAGTGTTGTATTCTTATGTGATCCTATACAAATGTTTGAAGCCCAAATTAGCCTAGCATTGAAAGCAGCACCGTTTGAGAATGGACTACTTTTGTGCTGATCCAACATAAAAGAAATAATTTAGCCCTCTCTATTGAATTTCTGGGCTGTTCCTACAAAATCGATAGTGCTTTAGATCAGGTTCAGAAACTGTACAATTATTGTCAGGGTTTGCCAATTGACAAAGTTTTGGCTTGTAGTCTTTATATCAATTGGGCTACAAACCCCCTCTGGATTTTAGCCTAGAGTTTAAAGGCTTGAATCTCTGTCTCTAAAATGTGGTCAGTACACTGGATAACTCGTTTAAAGTCCAGACTGGGGCCCCTTCCACACAGCTGAATAAAATACATTATTTGCTTTGAACTGGGATATATGGCAGTGTGGACTCAGATAACCCAATTCACAGCAGATATTATGGGTTATTCTGCTTTGATATTCTGGGTTATATCACTGTGGGGAAGCGCCCTAAAACTCAGATTCACTGCCCTACTGATCAGCCACTGCTAAGCTGTCACTTTGCCTTTTTTAAATTCCAATATACCATTTGCCCATTGCTGATTTGTCTAGAGTAGTCACTCACATGCTGGCACACACACACACACACAGAAACACATATAACCCTCAAAAAGAGAAAAAGTATGCAACTGTATAATGGCTCCCATGTCAGTGGAGCAGAGAATCCTTGCCAGGTTTTCACTAACATTTGAAGAACTATCCTAAATAATGAATACTGTATATACTAGAGTATAAGCCAACCAGACTATAAGCCGAGGCACCTAATTTACCACAAGAAAACTGGGAAAACTTATTGACTCGAGTATAAGATGAGGGTGGGAAATGCAGCAGCCACTGGTAAATTTCAAAAATAAAAATAGATACCAATAATATTACATTAATTGAGGCATCAGTAGGTTAAATATTTTTGAATACTTGCATAAAACTGTAATTTAAGATAAGACTGTCCAACTCTGATTATACTCAAGTATAAGCTCACCCAACCCTCACTCGAGTATAAGCCAGTTTTCTTTCTCTCCATTAGTCTCAAAGGTGTTGCAAGATCTCTTTCAAATGAGAACAGTGTGGCAATTCCTGCAGCCCCAACAAATTTAATGACAATTATTTCTCTATTCAGTTGACACCAACCAATCAATTGGATGATATTCAAAGAAAATCTGCATGCCTAAAATTGTGTGTTTTTCATAACATTCTTGGTTTTCAGTTTGCCATCTTCCCACATGACACTGGGAAAAGAATGCAACCTCTGTAATAAGTACAAGTAAAACGAGTATTTCCATTCAGTGAGCAAAATGACAGTGGAAAAAAAGATTCACCTGGTGAAATTACCAGATTCCATGAAACTATTAAAATGCAAAAATCTTGGGGGGGGGGGGGGGGTTGCTTGCACCAGATGTCATCAAATTACAACTCCCAACCTTTTTATTCATTTGCTGGCTAGGATTGCTGGAAGTTGCACTACAGCATCTAGATCAGAGATGGGTAAACTTTGACCCTCCAGGTGTTTTGGACTTCCACAATTCCTAACAGCCTACTAGAACTGTTAGGAATTGTGGGAATTGAAGTCCAAAACACCTGGAGGGCCAAAGTTTGCCCATGCCTGATCTAGAGGGCTGCACAGTTCCTATCCCTAGACCTATGTTTCCCAACCTGTCACTCAATGTAGACACAGAGATCTTCTTTATGTTGGGGGAGCACTACTCATCAATATTGGGATATAAGAATATTTAATATTTATGTTAACAGAGTAAGGTGGGCCTCTTATTCTTAAGTTGACACCAAAAGACTGTTTGCAAAAGTCAAAAGAAGCACATGCCCTCCAACATTTAACAAAGGTATAATAACATCAGAGTCTGATTACGAGGACAAAAATATTAATGAGGAAAGACACACAAGCTAGAAGAGGCTGCAGGAGTTTGCTTTTGCTTTAAACTACTGGGAAGGGCAAAATTCCACCCCTTTCCTTCCTGACCTATCCCTATTGCTCAGTTGATTGAGTGCAAACTACTTTGAACTTAGTTCTGAGCTGCTGAAAAAGCTGAAGGCAAAGGGAGAAAGTGGAGGAAGGGGAAGAGACTGAAAAAGTGGGATGGCAGGATCAATCAGGACTGTTCTTGCCAAATTGGGATGCTTGGAGGGAAACAAAAAGTCATGAATAAATAAATAAATGCATACAAAGTGCAATTAAATTACCCATAGAATTAAAATTAATGCTGTGTGTTTATGACTACATAACAGAAATAACTACTCGGAGTGCTCAGAGTAAGGTTAAAAGAAGGTACCTTATTGCTTCAGGATATCTATTAAAAGTTGTGTACATCAGAGGAAAGGGAGAGAAAAAAGTATGTGCTAAAACAAATTGGAGGTGAGACTCCACAAGACATTATTTCCTTCCCCTTCTTTTTTATGGTAAAACAGTATAAGGCATCTGTCTCTTAGAAAATTGCATTCAAAGAGGGTGCAAACTCCCCAAGATTGCTTTCTGAAATCTCTAAAGTTGCATATCCCATGTGCTCAAATCAAATCAAACTGTTATTATAGACTCCATGTGCTGCCTGCCTTTCCAGGTGAGTGAAACAATATCAAGAAGTGACGTCAAAGAAACAAGCAAGAAAGAAAAATCTCAGCATAGCAATCCATGGATCCAGAAAATGAAAAACAAGAGAAGCTCCCTGCGTCTTTTTCTGGATTTTCCCTCTATACCACCCCCAGTTTAAGCTAATTGGTATATTAACATATTAACCTCACAGACATCAGATGGTGAAGTGTCAAAGGAACCCAGTTCAATTCAAGTACAGCAGCTCAAGCATTAACTTAGCAATCCCACATTTTGAAACTAAATATTTTCTCTAATGTCTCAATGGCAAGTGCAGAATTTGTGGCCGTCCATGTATTGCTGGTCTTCCACTTCTATCATCCACCACACCTGTCCAGACTGGCTGGTCAAGATGGGAATTTGAGTTCAATAGCCAAAGCTTCCTCAGTCCTTTGCTAAACCATCCATCAGTGCTGATAATACAGTCGGCCCTCCACATTTGTGGGTTTAACTTTCGTGTTTGAATATCTGCAGATTTTATTAATATGCTCTCCTTAGGAATCTCTAGGTCCTCCAATGCAACTCTGTAGTTAACTTCTGCCAGAAATTGGCCACAGAATTGTATCGGAGGAGCGAGAATCCTAGTTCTCTCAGGCAAAAAAGATAGCCTTTTACTTTATTATTCGTGGTTTTTCCATTTTCATGGAGATCCTGGATCCTAACCACAATGAATGTGGAGGGGTAACAGTAAAGTATGTTTTGAAGACAAATTGAACCATCTTTTAAAAATAAATAAATTAGTGTCAGGAAAATTTCCTTGAAAGTTTGTTGTTTATATTTGTGCCTTCTCTTGCCTCATCTTGTTTTCCAAACCCAGATTACTTTTTCTCACCTTTTTTATTTTGTAATATCAGGTAACACTTCAAGTGCCTGAGGACAACATCCTATGGAATAGTTGCAAAGAAAGAGGCTGCAAAGAGTGAACACACCCAAAATTGACTGATCCTCAGCACTGAAGGTGTTTGATCTACACATCACAAGGCATCCCTTTCACTGCCAAAGGGGAGGGAGGTAGTATTTGTAGATAGTGGTAGATAGTGGTAGTATAAACTTTCAAAGTTATTATTTCAACCTTTACTTGGAGATTGCCTATACCAGCTAGAAGATCCTGGAATCCACAGTGAAAAAAGTAACTTCTTTGCTTCTTTTCTCAAAAAGTTACTTTTTAAAGACTTAGCTATAACGCAAATTGTTTTACATGCAGAAGACTGCAGGATTCATCCCCGACATCTCAAATTAAGCCTGTGAGAGACTCATGTTTGAAGCACTGGACAACTACTGGCAGTCAATGTAGAAACCACAAGGTCTACATTGTGGTCTTGTGTAACCTCCTTGATACACCCCCCCCCCTTTGACCAAAAACCAAGAGTGGGCACCTTCTCCTGGAAAGTGGGGGTTTATAAGTGTGGGCTGTGGCACAGGCTAGTTAGAAGCCAGCTGCAATAAATCACTATGACCAAGAGGTCATGAGTTTGAGGCCAGCCCATGTCGGAGTGAGCACCCGACAATTAAAATTAAAAAAGCCCTGCTCGTTGTTGACCTAAGCAACCCAAAAGACAGTTGCATCTATTAAGTAGGAAAATTTAGGGACCGCTTATGCGGGGAGGCTAATTTAACTGATTTACAACACCGGATGAGGAAGTACTCCATCAAAAAAGGACTCATCGTCACAGTGGATGATGAAGCAGCAGCTCCTCCTGTGGCCAGAATCAAGCATACCCTCACAGAGCCAGAAGCTGGGAAGTTAAATAGCCTCTGTGTCTGTCTGTCTGTGTGTTGTTTGTCTAATGGCATTGAATGTTTGCCATATATGTACATTGTGATCCACCCTGAGTCCCCTTCGGGATGAGAAGGGCGGAATATAAATAGTGTAAATAAATAATAAATAAATAAATTTCACTCATATTCCACCATATCAGGTGTCTCACAATACTGTGTTAAAGCAAAATACTGTTAAAACATGGATGATATAATATACATCACCACTTCTACGCACTTTTACCTATATGAGATCAAATTAGATTTCAAACTAAGGATTCAAAGTACACAGATTTATGGGACACAGCATAGCAAATCATGCAGGGACTTGATAATAGCCCGTCTACTGTCCCAATTTTGGCAGATTTCATCCAGATTAATTGTCTGTAATTCCACTTTTTCAGCTGCCTTTGAAATGTCCCATTTTCTCTCTCTTCCCCTCTCTTTGTTGTTAGCATACTTCAATTACCATAAAGCACAAAGCACATTTGCATCCAATTCACTTGGAGGAGAAGAGAGGTGGCATTTTGGCTTTCCCAGTAGGCTCAGGCAAAAGCAAACTGCTACCGCCTTTCCTAAGCTGTGTGTTCCTCCTCATTAATTTTTTGTGCTCTCTGATATTGCTTGGTCACTGTTTTCACATGTGAAACGTTGAAGGGCACAGTCCAGCAAGATTTGGAGGGCCACACTGTTCATACATTTGCTGAAAGTGGACAGTCCCTACATTTCCTTCTCCCTCCTCCATAGCTACAAGGTCTTGTTTTCTCTTTTGTGGTGCTGTAATGGCCTGCTCTCTCACACTCCTGAAATGAGCAATAAATTGTAAATCTGTGCTTTTGGAGACAGCTCTGAAGCTCAAGAGCAACCTCTGGTGGACATTTCAATTCTTAAGCCAACAACAATGCTATGCGTAATTAATCTTTGCATTAATTCCAATGTGATCCTTCTGCTCTGAGCAAGGCTGGCAATAAAGTATCTTTCTTCAGGACTTCTGCCAAATTCTTCACGTTGGAGGAAGAAGAGGAGGGGACTGTAAGTAATGGCAGGAAATTGGTTATTAAAATACATCATGCATGCCAAAATGGTATAGTGGTGAGAACATTGGATTATGGCTCTGCAGATTACAATTTAAATTCCCATTCAGCCATGGAAACCCACTGGGTGATCTTGGGCAAGTCACACTCTATCAGCCTTAGAAAAGGCAAACAACTTCTGAACCAAGCTGGCCAAGAAAACCCCATCATAGGGTCTCAATAAGTTCGAAACTACTTGAAAACACACAACAGAAATGTGCCTAAAGACAGGACACCATTGTTACATAAGCTCAGAAAAGGTGTTTCTTGAGACTACAACTCTTAGAATCAGGTGGCCATCCTGTAGTTCAAAGAAGTAACTTTTTCATGGCCTAGAAATGAACAGGGCCTCCATAGAGAAGTCACATTTTGCAAATACAGTAGAGTCTCACTTATCCAAGACTCGCTTATCCAAGGTTCTGGATTATCCAATGCATTTTTGTAGTCAATGTTTTCAATATATCGTAATATTTTGGTGCTAAATTCGTAAATACAGTAATTACAACATAACATTACTGTGTATTGAACTACTTTTTCTGTCAAATTTGTTGTATAACATGATGTTTTGGTGCTTAATTTGTAAAATCATAACCTAATTTGATGTTTAATAGACTTTTCCTTAATCCCTCCTTATTATCCAAGATACTCGCTTATCCAAGGTTCTGCCGGCTCGTTTAGCTTGGATAAGTGAGATTCTACTGTAAATGACTTTTTTTAAGTCCTTCCTTTCTCCTTTGGTCTCCAAACCTAAAATCCTTTTCTTCATCTTAGGATGTCCTCAGGGCAAGTGGGAGGGATCACAGGGCAAAGGCTGCCTTGTAGTGTGAGTAGTATACATACTTTTTTGTCTTGGGTTGTTAGACCTGGTGGCTTTCAATTTAAATGATTTCTTGTGTGTAACAGTGTTTTTATGCTTCTAGTATATCATGCTTTGTGAAAGTTCCAGGGCTGATCTTATTATTTATTTATTTATTTACAGCATTTATATTCCGCCCTTCTCACCCCGAAGGGGACTCAGGGCAGATCACATTACACACATAGGCAAACATTCAATGCTTTTTTAACATAGAACAAAGACAAACAAACATAGGCTCCGGGCCTCGAACTCATGACCTCCTGGTCAGAGTGATTCATTGCAGTGATTGATTGCAGCTGCTCTCCAGCCTGCACCACAGCCCGAGCCCTATCCTTGCAACATTACCAGGAAATCATAGAATAGTAGAGTTGGAAGAGACCTCATGGGCCATCCATGAAATGTCCATACTACACCATTCTAGTGCTATTATTCCATTTTAAATGCTGTGGTTCCATTCCATTTGTACTTTAGGGAGGGACTTCTAGAATTCTGCTCTCCACCAGCCATAAACCTGTATGTGAGCACTTGGCCATTGCTGTGATATCAGAAAAGGGTGCCCATGCTAACCAGGAAGAAGAAGAGGTTCAATTTACTCCCTACTTGCTGGTCATACAGGCACCCCATAAGCACCACAAATGTCAGGGGCTCATACAGAGGTCTGTGGCTGATGGGGAATGGCAACAAGGAATGAGAGGTGGTGGTCAGTGGGGCCAATGTGGTTTTAGCCTGACCAAACCATCTGGACACCAATGTGCCACCACAGCTGATTCAGCCAGGTATGTCTGGCTCCTCCTTAAGCAGCCAGTGTAGACTTGCACCAGGAGCCAAAATCAATATTGACTTGTTGGATCAAAGCATAGCCAGTCTGATCCAACATTCTGTAACTAAGAGGCAATGGCCCAGATCACTTGGGAAGATTATATCAAGGCATAAAGATCATACGCTGCCTGTCATTTCTGTCTAACTTCAGATATTCAAATCTCTGCTGTCTGAGCCTCAATTCTGGGCACTTCAGTCCTTTCCCTGTATGTACTTTCCTAGCTCTTTGCTTTTAAAACCTTTCATATCCCAACTCTCCCCATATTTCCCACATGACACATCTCACCTATGTACTCTTTAATGTTCCGCAGCACTTTGCATCCTAGCAAAATTTGGTACCAGTCAAGAAAAGCTGGTATTCTCCCGGTGATGAAAGAGGGCAGGAACAGGCAGAGCTAAATATTATGGGAGTGAACATGTAATCCACTTTGATCACTGATTCTTCAAGTCAAACAGGTATCTCAGGAGAACATGTTCCAGTATTATTTTGTATACATTAAAAACCAGGCTGCGGAAAAGAAATAATAGAATGCCTGTGGGGTTAGGGCTGTGCTGACTTCTAGGGCTAAAATAGTACTTTCAGGGTCCAAAAATGTCTGGAGCCTTTCTCTGGAACCTTTTCTTGGTGTAAGTTTGCATTTTTAAGCCATTGCTTTCCCAACTGTTGTTTCCATGCAAGTTTCTCCTATTTGTCAGGGTTTCCTTCAAGGAATTTGCTGAAGTATTCACAGAACTACTTTTCAGAAATCTTGGAGAACAGGTGAGGCAACAGAGGTCTGAAGACAAGCAAACATTGCCCCTCTCTTTTTAAAAAAAGGCAAAGAAGAAGATTCAAGAAACAACAGGTCAGTCAGCCTGAAGTCCAAGCCAGTAAAATATTAGACAAGATCATACAGGAGCTTGTCTGCGAATATTTTGATGACAATGCAGTGGTCAGTAATAATAACTAGGATGGATTTGTCAAGAAAAAAATCATACCGAACTGATTTTATAACTACAGTACTTTTAAATCAAGTCACTACTTTAGTAGATAGTGGGCATGCTGTAGACGTTATTTATCTGGATATCAGCAAAGCACTTGGTTAGGTCCTCCATAATATTTTAGTTAGCACACAGTTTAAATATGAAACACCATCAAATAGATGCATAACTGGTTGGAAAGCCAAGTTCAAAATCATTATCAATGGCTACATTTCAAACAAGAAGTGGTCTTGACTCAGGCTTCTGTCCTACTAGCATTATGTTCCATTTTTTTTATCAGTGACTTAGATGATAGGATCAAATGTGCAGATGAATCAAAACTGGGAGGGATAGGTATTACACTGAAAATAAGTACAGAACTAAAAAAAGATCCTTGATAAAGTAGAAAACTGGACAGAAATTAGAAAAATGAAATAGAATAGAGAAAAATGCAAGACGTGACATTTAGACCACAAAAACTAAATGTATATATGTATGACAGGGATGCAGTACTACATGCAAAAAAAAATCTTGGGATTATTGTTGATTATAAATTGATTATGAGCCAGCAGTGGATGCTGCAATATAGTCCGCAAATTGAGAAAATTAACATTCCCACTATATTCTGTGGGGTCAGATCTAATCTGCAGTACTGCGTTCAGGTCTGGGGATCTCATTTTAAGAAGGATATAGGCAAGTTGGAGCAGGTTCAGAGAAAGGCAACAAGAATGACGAGTTATGGAGAACAAAGCATATGAGGAAAGATTGAAAGAGCTGGACATGTTCAACTTGGTGAACAAGGCTGAGGGGTGACAGGATTGCAGACTTTAAATACCACAAGGATTGTTATGGAGAAGAGGAAGGACCTGTGTTGTTGTTTGTACCAGGTGTTTCTGCCTCTCAAAATGGGAGGAAGAGGAGAGAGAGTGGGCTGCCTTAAAATGTTGTGAAATAGAAATTGGCAAGCTTGGGTCCTCCAGGTGTTTTGGACTCCAGCTCTCACCATTCCTGGCAACCTCGGGCCCTTTCCTTTCCCTTCTCAGTCACTTAAGTGGCTGAGGGGAAGGGGCAGGGGCCTGGGGCTGTTGGGGGTGGTGGGAGTTGGAGTCCAGAGCACCTGGGGTGCCCAAGTTTGCCCGTGCTAAAGGATCAGACCTGTGCAAAATGGGGGCAGGAGGAGGAAAGAGAAAGTGTGTTGTTGTTGTTGTCGTTGTTGCAAGAGCCCATTTCCCCCCCTTTCCTCAACATATTGTCCTCGAAGCAGCCCAAAATGGGGGCAGAAGGAGATTGCAGTGCTAGGGGCCGGGCTGTGGTGCAGGCTGGTTAGCAGCCAGCTGCAATAAATCACTCTGACCAAGAGGTCATGAGTTCGAGGCCAGCCCATATCAGGGTGAGTACCTGACAATTAAAAATAAAATATAGCCCCTGCTTGTTGCTGACCTAAGCAACCCAAAAGATAGTTGCATCTATCAAGTAGGAAATGTAGGTATCACTTATATGTGGGGAGGCTAATTTATGACACCATAAAAATCATCCAGCCACCGTTGGAATGAGGAAGTTGCCATCGCAGTGGATGATGAAGCAGCTGCTCCCCCTGTGGCCGGAATCAAGCATACCCTCTGGAAGCTGGAAGCTGGAGAAGGTTTAAATTGCCTCTGGGTCTGTATCTGTCTCTGTTCTATGTTATATGGCATTGAATGTTTGCCTTGTATGTGTACAATGTGATCCACCCTGAGTTCCCTTCAGGGTGAGAAGGACGGAATATAAATACTGTAAATAAATAAATAAATGGCAATAAATAAATGACACCTTATCAGCGTCTATTTTAGGTTTGATTGATTTTATTGTGATATTGTTTCATGTATCAATGATGTAAATTATGTCTTCCTTTGATACTGATGTATTAGTATTATTACACCGTATGCATTGTTCCATTATGAGTGCTTTGTAAGCTGCCCCAAATCCCTTTCGGGAGATGGTGGCGGCATAGAAATAAAGTTTTATTGTTAGTATTATTCTCTGCTGCCACAAAAGGTGGGAGAAGATCTAATGGTTTGAAGTTACAGGTGGATAGGTTTTGAGTGAACATTAGAAGAGATATTTTGACAGTAGGAGTGGTTCACCAATGGAATCACGGAGACTGTAGTTTCTGTATCTGGGTGTCTTCAAAAAATAGGTTAAAGAGCTACTTGTAGGAGATGCTTTGGCATGAGTTCCTGCACTAGATAAGGTGCTGGACTCCATGGCCATGAGGCCCCTGCAAATGCTATGATTCTATGATATAGTTCTATTATTCTTCCTTTTGATATCATCAGTCCCAACCAATCAGGACCAAGCCATATGTATTGACATCATCACAGTACTTAGCAAAGAGGACAAGCAAGCTCTTCCTGAAAAGATAACTTCCCTCCTTTTTTTGTAATAATCCACAAAAGATACTTAAACATCTGTGGCTGGTGATAGCTTCCACATTAGTGGAGCAATGAAGTTTTAAAGTTTCTGAGTCTTATTCCCACAAGCATTTCAACATGCTGGATAGTTCCTTTAACAGTCTGAGTAAATCCCAGAGTAGATTCACTCATTCAATGACTTAGAAACATGTTTGTACATCATCACCATCACTGCAGTTAAGGGTATGCATTTCTATACTCTATACCAGACATGGGCAAACCTCAGACCTTCAGGTGTTTTGAGCATCAGCTCCCATAATTTCTAAGAGCAGGTAAGCTGGCTGGGATTTCTAGGAGTAGAACTTCAAAACACATGGAGGGCCGAAGTTTATCCATGCCTGCTCTATACTTTAATGCAGTGTTTCTCAATCTCTGCTCTTACAGATGTTTAGGACATCAGCTCCCACAATTCCCAATAGCTGGTAATCTAGCTGGGATTTCTGGAAGGTGAGGTCCAAAACACCGGGAAGAGTAGAGTTTGAGAAACAGTACTCTAATGGCTGTGTTCCAACCTGTGAGCTCAGAAAGTTGTGCTAGCAAACTCCCATTGGACTCCTTGGCCATTGGTCTCTGTGGTCCCTCTGTGCTTTGTTCTGACTCCCATACTATTCAATATGTATGTGAAATTCCAGGAAGGGGCTGTTTGAAGGTTTGTGGTTCAGTGCCACTGGTATTCTGATGGCACCCAACTCTATTTCTCCTTTCCACCTAACTCTAAGGAAACTGTTTTGGTTCTAAGCCAGTGACTGATCCCTCACTCACCTGCCCACCTCCTCACCTGCCTTCCTCACCTATTTACTCCCCTCTGCTTGCCTGCCCACCTCACCGCGCCCTAATCACCCACCCCAACCCCACTTGGTCTCTAGAAGGTTTGCCATCACTGGCCTAGGAAGTCAGGCCTTGGTGGTGAAGAGGAGTGCATTTGCACAGTTAAAGCTAGCTTACCAACTGTTCCTGTTCTTGGAGAAATTTGATCTTGTCACAGTAATGCATGCCTTGGTTATCTCTCATTTGGATTACTATAATGCACTTTACATGGGGCCGCATTTGAAGAGTAAAAGTAGCAATAATCACATACAACCTTGTTCCGACAGCCTCATTGGTTATCTGTTAGTGGTGCTTTGTGCTTTTCCTCATAGCTGGGAGTTGGACTAAATGGCCCATGTGGTCTCCTCCAACTCTATGTTTTTGTGGATTCTATATTCTGTTTCTGTGCACAAGCCAAAATACAATAGGCCCACATTTTATGTGAGGGACCCATTCCAGGGTCTTTTACATAATACAGTTTTGGCATAATGTAGAACCCTATTTTTTAACCTGAAATTAACTATGTCTCGGGCTTATGGCTGAACCATGTCATAGAATCATTATGGAGGAGAATGTTTGGAGAAATGTTCTCTCTAGGCCTCCAGCATGATTATGTGGTCAACTTCCAGGCAGGGCCGGCCGGAGATATTTTTTGATGTAAAGCGGGGGTGCTGAAAAGCGCCCCCGCCACCGGCGCCCTGGCCCCGCCCAGCGTGCCCTGGCCCCGCCTCCCACGCTGCGTGGGAGGCGGGGCCAGGGCGAATAGTGAGGGGGCGGGGCCAGAGTTGGCCCCGCCCCCCGTGCCCTGGCCCCGCCTCCCACGCAGCGTGGGAGGCGGGGCCAGGGCACGCTGGGCGGGGGGGCGGGGCCAGAGTTGGCCCCGCCTCCCACGTTACCCCCGCTCGCCCGTCTGGCCTTGTGTAGCAGGCCAGACTCAGCGGAGGTTTCTCCAGGCCGCGATTGCGGCCTGGAGGAACCTCCGATGAGTCTGGCCTGCTAGAAAAGGCCAGACGGGCGAGCGGGGGTAACGTGGGAGGCGGGGCCAGCTCTGACGCCGCTCCCCCCCCCCGCCCAGCGTGCCTTGGCCCTGCCTCCCACGCAACGTGGGAGGCGGGGCCAGGGCACGCTGGGCGGGGGGGCGGCGTCAGAGCTGGCCCCGCCTCCCACGTTACCCCCGCTCGCCCGTCTGGCCTTGTGTAGCAGGCCAGACTCAGCGGAGGTTCCTCCAGGCCGCAATCGCGGCCTGGAGAAACCTCCGCTGAGTCTGGCCTGCTACAAAAGGCCAGACGGGCGAGCGGGAGTAGCATGGGAGGCGGGGCCAGCTCTGACGCCGCTCCCCCCCCCCCGCACAGCGTGCCTTGGCCCCGCCTCCCACGCTGCGTGGGAGGCAGGGCCAAGGCACGCTGGGCGGGGGGGGGGGGAGCGGCGTCAGAGCTGGCCCCGCCTCCCACGCTACTCCCGCTCGCCCGTCTGGCCTTTTCTAGCAGGCCAGACGGGCCAGGGCGCACTGGGCGGGAGGCGGGGCACCGTCAGGGCGGTGCCCCGCCTCCCGCCCAGCCTGACGGCGCCCCCCCGGGCCTGCACCCGAGGCGGCGGCGTCAGCTGCCGCATGAGTGGGGCCGGCCCTGCTTCCAGGACAGCCAACAAATATCAGGTGCTGTAGGCTGCTTTTCAGAGGAAAGAACAGAGAAAACTACCTCTGAGTATTCTTTGCTTATTCAGTGAAATTCATGCAGTCACCATAAGTCGACAGGTGACTTGAAGGCCCATACAAATACACACATACACATAGAGAAGAAATATATTCTTCCCTCCACCCCCACCCCCACCCCCCCAAAAAAACCAAAACATTGGTGACTGTACTCAAAACAATGACATGAGATCTGTTCTCATCTGCTTCTGGGAACAATAGCTGAGAAACACCAACCTAAGTAAACAGTAGCCTTCCTTAAAAGCAAACTGATGGAATGTGAGAAATTAACCGTTGGATTGAGAGGTTAAGCACATACACATACTTATTGTATCTATTCCCATACAATAGAGTAGAAGGAAGTAAAGTTTCCCATCTTGGTGGGAGATGATTTACAACTCACTGGAGAAGGGGAGAGGAAGAATACTGTTTTGTTAGTGTGATTGACTGACTTTGACCAACTATGTTGAGCTGTAATTACGGGGAAACAATCAAATCTCTATGTGGAGTTGGTGGCAAACTTGTCTGACCACTTCTTTGTATTTTAGCAGGACTGGTTTGACAGCTTCGGCTCCGATGAGCCACCTTTCTGCTGCTGGGTTAAAGAAATGCAAACTGGTACAGCAAGTTTGACAGAAATGCAAAAAAAATGGCTTATTGTCTGTGCAAATTTACCCACACTGCTCTTTCCTATCTCTGCTGCGTTCACTCGCTTTTTGTTTCTGCATCATGACTTGATAGAGCGAGAAAAGTTGCAGGAACTGAGGAAGGGGATAAGAAAGAAAGAGAGGGAAACCAAGGAGAAGACACATAGATCTGATGTGAGTATTGAGATGCTTTTTCTTTTTATCTATTGGCTTCTGTAACAGCATACCATATGGTTTGGGAAATTAGGAATGATGTGGGAATTGTGTCGGTATAATGAAATCACAATCAGGAAAGTAGGGTTTGTGACCATGACATATGCATTAGGTCATCAAAATTAAAAGTTCATTTCATTATCAGAAGCTGCTTGGAGACTTAAAGGAGCACAATTGGTCTAAAGCGACTTGAGAGCAGAGCACCCACGTGAGCTCTATTGCTTATTCTTTTTTTATGAGTTGATCATTTATTGTCTGGCTGACCTCTGTTGGAAACCAGGCATTAGCCCAGGTGGACTTTGCTCTCACTCTGCAATGCAATTCTTCTGCTCTTATCTTTTATGTATGTTTGGAAAGCTAAATATTTCCTGCTTCTGCCACTAAGAGCCCGAAATTACTTCAGACAGTTGCATTTGAATGCCACCTGGCCCCTGTGCAGACAAAAGAGTTGCCAGAGTGTTTCCACACTGCTGGGAAATAAAATGGGCCAGATGCCAAAGGTCGCATGCTGGAAGGTGGTGCCAGAGCTTGGAAAATATAGGGGTTTTTATCACTTCACCCAGAATCAGCACTGGCTCCGTGAGCTGATGGACTCCCAAGCAAGGTAGTTCAAAAACATAACTACTCTAAACAACCCTCTATTTAAAAAAAATCCCATAAATACACCATCTATTTCATTGTTGGCTGGTAGTGCAAAATGGGAACATGGGAAGAGATCTGAAAGGGAAGGCCAAAGCACCTATGTCCTCTTTTGTTCTCTTTCCTTGAACTATTCTTTTGTTTCCAGACAGTCCACAAAGCCAAGTATGGAAGCAATTGTCTCCTCCCCATTATTGTCTCGCTTTCTGAGCTATCCGGCCATAATAATAACCCAAACAGTCAAAGCAATCTGTCCATTCCTGCCCCATAAATGAACATATGATAATTAACATAAACAACCTGTTCCAGCCTAAATCCACCTTGATTTGTTTCATTCCATTTTTACTTTGTTTATGTATATCAGATGGATGCCAAAAACTTCCATAACGCAATCTGAGCAATTTACAAAACAAACATAACATTAATCATTTTAAAACATTTAAAAATAAATAAAACAATTATTAAACCTTTTAAGACCAAGACTATATAAAAAAATCATTTTGATGGCACTGGATGAGTTTTTTTTTTAAGTGCCAAAAGACAAAAAGTTGGTGCTGGTTAAATCTACTATTTTAGCCATGTTAATTTAACTGGGAAACCCACAAGCAAAGCATAAAGGCTGGAATTGTGCCAATGATACACACTGGTGTAAATGCCGTTAAGCAAGCCGTTGTATTTTCTAGGCAGTCACACAAGGGTGGGATTGCCATCAGGACTGCACAAGCAGCACACAAATTGTGCAACAAGTGAGAGTGAGGCATTGTTGCCCCGTTACACACAACGTGGTGTGATCCATTACAATTCCAGCATAGCTATGGAAGCATACATTTTTGCCTGGTGACCATTAAATAGGATCTCAATCAAAGACAACATCCTTCTCTTTGTATTTGACGCTAGCAAATGGTATTCAGAGGTTCACTGCTGCAGGACATGGGGTTTCTGTTTAGCAGCCGTTGTGGTCCTGATGTCCAAATGAATTCCCTTTATTTTGAAGAAGGTGACATTCCAGAATTAAACACAAAACAACACATCAGCCCAGATGAAACTCATGGCCATCGAAGTTTTATGGTCTACTAAATTCTCAATTCACTTGGCTAACCCAAAGTGGGAGATCCCATAAACCTTCACCATTTTAGGAGCTATTTGGGACAGAGGATTCTAGGCAGTATAATTCCCAAGAAGAATGGTTGAAAATGCTGATATGATCAATACCATCTTTTCTCCCCACTCCCCCATTTTCTTGGTGTCTTGGTTTTTATATATGGTTCTCATGATTTTCTGTGGGTAAGCAGATGAATATTGATATATGGTATATGTTCTGTATCACAAAAACTAGAGCTCATATGAGAAATCAGCAGGTCAAAATTTTGAGACACCAAAATGTGCATTGGCCAGTGTACTGCATGACCGAGCAAGACTGACAACGTCATCTCTTTGGCTTTTCACCAGAGCTTAGATTCAAAAGCAACAGATCGTTCTAGATTGTGTATTAACCTGGGGTGAGCTGGAGGGAGGGGGTCAGAGAAGGAGGAAAAGGAGGTTTTGTTCAAATGCTAATGCTTACTCTGGATTTAAGACAGGCCATTCAACTTTTTTCCCCAGCCTGTTTGCTTGGATAGTGTTAAGGTAAAAGATGCCCTGATGCTATAGGCAGTGCCGAGCAATAGCAAATACTCTGGGTGGGGACCCATGAAATGAGGTTCATCTAGTCTCTGCTCTACCTGCTTGGTGACTTGGTGGAAACTGGCTTTATCAACTGCCTCCGTGACGCAGGTCTATGTGCAGCTAGCCAGAGATGGGTGGCTAAATGGGAGGCAGCTAACCAGCAGGTCAGGTTGCATGCACAGAGGCTAATTTGCACTCCTTTCCAAAAAGAGAATAGATACCAACAACACACTGGTGCTAGGCACTGCTCTTACTATGCCATGCTGATCAAGTGGCTGGATTTGTTGTATTTTGAGAACATAATTCCAGAGTCCATATCCAGCACAGAGATTATAATCCAAAATAGGGCCTTTTTCGGTTTCCTATAATTGGACTATGGAAGTTGTTCTTATTTACCATCAAGTCAGCTTTGACTTATAGTGACCCTATGTATGAGCCCCTGATGGTGCAGCAGATTAAACCGCTGAGCTGCTGAACTTGCTGACCAAAAGGTCAATGGTTTGAATTCCAGGAGCAGGATGAGATCCCACTATTAGCCCCAGCTTCTGCCAATGACTAGACTTAATGTCAGGGAAAAACCTTTACCTTTTATGAATGAGAGGCCTCCATAAGCCCTGGTCCGCAATTGCCCTGTTCAGGTTTTGCAAATTCAGGGTTCCTTGACTGAATCAGGGGTCCCTGGTGGCACAGTGTGTTAAAGCGCTGAGCTGCTGAACTTGCAGATCAAAAGGTCCCAGGTTCAAATCCCGGGAGCGGAATGAGCGCCAGCTGTTAGCCCCAGCTCCTGCCAAGCTAGCAGTTCGAAAACATGCAAATGTGAGTAGATCAATAGGTCTTCGACTTAGAAATGGAGATGAGCACCAACACCCAGAGTTGGTCACGACTGGACTAAACGTCAGGGGAAAACCTTTTCCTTTATCTGACTGAATCAATCTATCATTAGTGTGCTCCCCCTCTTTTTCTACCACTTTAAAAGTCTGATCATCCTTTCTAATCAACCAAGTTGTCTCATGATATGCCCAAAGTATGACAGCCTCAGTTTCATCATCTTCACTCTTGGGGAAAGCTCAACCTCATTTGCTCTGGGACCTATTTGTTGGTCTTCCAAGCACTCAATGGTATCTGCAGAACTCTCTGACAAGTGGCAATACAACACCACAGTTCAAATAAGCTGATCTTCTTCCCTGTTAACTTTCCTCCATGCCCAGTTTTCACAACCATGCATAGAAATCAGAAATCAGAAGCTTGTATTATTCTAACTTCAAGATTTAATGATACATCATTACACATTTGTATCTTCTCTAGTTTCTTCATGATTGCCTTTCCATGTCTCAGCCTTTGGTTTCTTGAGTACAGTCTTCATTTATTGTGAAGCAGTTAAAGGATTTTTCCATGTTGAAACTTGTACTGACAATGACTATCAATTATAAAGTTCCAAGGCTACATAGTACAAAGTAATTTACACTGAGATTCTTTAAATCTATAAAGCCACAAATAAGGTGGTAGCCAAGTGACTCCCTTTTCCTGTCTGTGTCGTAAACAGTTCCCACATTAGTGAGTTGATAAAACCACTCTGAATTTTAGTCTGAACTTTAAAGGTGCTGAATCTACTTTGGAGGAAGATTTCAGCACTTATGATAGCTCCTTTAAGGCTGGCAAATGGTGTTTAGCTGGAATCTCCTATCTTGTGAATTCATGACTTCATTACTGTGAAACACGTCAGCTTTAGCTTCTAGTTTTGTGGCATATGAGCCAACAAGAGATCTTAACCTGGTAGAGGGTTTTATCATTGAAACTAACTTCTTTATTTGTTGTATTTATATTGCACTTTTCCTCCAGTCAACTCCAGCAGGCAGACACAAGTCTCCACTTCCCTGTGTCATTCTCACAGCAACTTTGTAAAGTAGATTAGGCTGAAACTGGCTTAAGTTCACCCAGTGAGTTACATGGCTCCATTTATTTATTTGTCGTGTCAGAAGCGAACCGAGGGTACAAGTTTTAATGTATTTGAAAACACAAATAAAGTTTAAAAAATTTGGCCTTATACTAAATGTCCTTTGACTAGTAGCTGGCCACTTGGAGTGTCTCTGGTGTTGCTGTAAGAAGGTCCTCCATTGTGCATGTGGCAGGGCTCAGATTACATTGTAGTCAGTGGTCTGTGGTTTGCTCTTCCCCACACTCGCATGTCATCGACTCCACTTTGTAGCCCCATTTCGTAAGGTTGGCTCTGCATCTTATGGTACTAGAGTGCAGTCTGTTCAGCACCTTCCAAGCCACCCAGTTTTCTGTGTGCCCAGGGGGGAGTCTCTCATCTGGCGTCAGCCACTAATTGAAGTTCTGGGTTTTAGCCTGCCACTTTTGGACTCTTGCTTGCTGGGGTGTTCCTGGAAGTATCTCTGTAGATCTTAGAAAACTATTTCCTGATTTAAGGCATTGGCATGCTGGCTGATATCCGAACAGAGGATGGGCTGGAGATGTCAATGCTTTGATCCGTTCATTGCTGGCAGATGTCATTACGGCTCCATGATGACTAGAAAGTTGAGCTGTCAAATCTCAATTGAGCATTCCAAGCCATACACCAGATTACTTTTTTGCTTAGGCCCCAACACAACAACCCAGGGGAAGTGGACATGGTGTCTGTCCTTAAAAGCTCTTCCTGATCTTGTAACTTTCAGAGTTCACTGAAAATTGATTCTTCTGAGAAAGTGGCAGGCAGAGAAGGGATGTCAGGGTATGGAAGCAACATGATCTCATCCAAGAACAAAGACGGTTTAAGAATGCTGGGAAAGAAAGGACAGGATGATAAAACCCTTGTTTCCATAGCAAGGTGAAATGAGATATGTTACGTTCCTTCTGTTCCCATGCATTTCTTTAAAACCAAGAAACTTACACATCCCACCAATCTGACTTTCTGTGGCTAAACAAAAATGAATGCAACCAACAACCAGGGAGGAGGAGACACAGAAGACTGCATCATAAACCTTCATTGCCTGGGGTGACCTCATCAGTTTAGTAACACTTGTGCTACAAAATTATTTCAGTCTCAAAACTGCTTCAAGATTTATTTTCAGACTGATCCAAACTAACATGGCTATGTCTCTGAAAACTTCAAAGATGTATTTAAGCAAATGTAACAGTACAAAACCACAAAATATCAACAGTATAATCTTATGGAGCAGAACACAGTACAATAATTTGACAGTTGGATTAGGAATAGGATTTGGAGACCAGGGTTTGAATCTCCACTCAGCCCTAGAAACCCAAGGGTTGTCCTTAGTCAAACCACACTCTCTCAGCCTTTGGAGAAATTTAGGCAAAACCCCTTTGAATAAATCTTGCTACCCTCCCACCCCCCCCAAAAAAAGCCATAATAGATTAATTTAGGGTAGTCATGAGTCAGAAAAAAATGTGAACATTGGGTTGTTGTATGTTTTCCGGGCTGTATGGCCATGTTCTAGAAGTATTCTCTCCTGACGTTTCGCCCACATCTATGGCAGGCATCCTCAGAGGTTGTGAGGGATGGGTTAGGGTGAACATGTTGTGAACATTCGCAACAACAGCAACAAACTTGTGGCATAAAGTCCAAAACACCAAAACACCTGAAGTTTGTCCATGCCTGGACTAAGGGTTTAATCTCATCCAAATTCTGTTCACTAATTTGCCAAGCAGTAGCTTCTAGGAAGTCTGCAAGCAGGACATGCATGAAACTTGACTCACCATTTCATATTTTGCAGCAGTTGATATACCGTGGCAAAATATGTATTTTGTGTACTAGAAGAAATATATATCTACTATGACTGGTAGCTAATTGGCAGCTCCATCTTGTGGTAGAAAATTCATATAGAATGTATGAAGGATAATACTGCTTTTTGTGTATCCTGAATTTCCAGGCACTGTCACATTGGATTGTGACTCGACATTATCTACCATGGTTCCCTACTATGAGATCCTGGGCTTTGCAGTCTAGGGAGAGATATTTAGAATTCCCAGCCAGAGATCTCTAGTGCTTCACCAAACTGCAAATCCCAGGTTTCCATGACATGCAGCCATGGGAGTTAAAGTGGAATCATAGCACTATAATTATTTAATTCTGCCATAGTTTTGGGTGATTGTCGTGTCTGGTATTATGATACAAGAAGAAGAGAACTTGTATCTATGTGAAATTTATTTATCTCCATCACTCCTTCACTATATGTATAGAAAAGATGCAGGCTTTTGACAGGCTAGGAGAAGGAAATTCATTTGTGCATTTAAATCACAACTCACGTATGAAAGTCACTGGGTGATCTTGGGCCAGCTTCTCTCTTATCCCAACCTACCTGGCCCATTTGCTGTGAGTATAGAAAAGAAAGCAATGCACTCCTTGGGGTTCCTTTGGGAAAAGATAGAAGACAGAGATTTCACCACCTTGGTACTCTAGGGACTTGCAAGAACAGTTTTCCCATTTTTTAAACCATGGAAATAGGTAGAATGTCTCTTGTGATTTTTTTCCCCTATGGTTTTTCTAAAAGCCAATGAGATGCAGAGATTGGAGACCTGAGAAATCCAAATTCAAGTCTGCACTGAGCCATGAAACTTTCCTAGTGATCTTGAGTTAGCCCCTTTCTCTCACACAGCCTGCCCTACCTCACAGGGTTCTTGTGAAGATAATGTGAGGATGAAAGATAACTATGTATGGTTATTTTATCGTGTCAGAAGCAACTCGAGACAAGTCACTTCTGGTGTGAGAGAATTGGCTGTCTACAGAGATATTGTTCAGGGGGCACCTGGATGTATTACCATCCTGCTGGGAGGCTTCTCTCATGTTACTGCAAGCTAGAGCTGACAGATGGGAGCTCGCCTCATCTCACAGATTCGAACCAGCAACCTTCAGGTCAGCATCCCAACCTTCAGTTCAGCAGTCCAGCTGGCACAAGGGTTTAACCCATTGCACCACCGCAGCTCCTACTCTATGTGGTGCTTTCAGCTCTCTTGAAGAAAGCTGGGACAGATTAAAACAAAATGGATAAGGTTGTGCCAGAAAGTTGAAGGAACTAGAATATCCATGAAAGAATGAGCTATGCAGATGTTCCACATTTGACAGCATGACAGGGGGTTGGAGTGGATGGCCCTTGCAGTCTCTTCCAATTCTGTAATTCTATAATACATATGGAGAATGTCAATCACAAAATTTAAAAAAAGCATTTCTGCAGTAAAGCCATCTGCAAGCCCATACTAGTGGGATAAGTGGCTGTATATTTTCCAACTACACTGGCAAAGGGCAACTCCCCAACTTGGAAAAGGTAGCACTTGTCTCCTCTTTTATTTGTACCTTTCCGTTTTCAAAACCTTGCAAGATCAGAAGAAATAAAAGTAATATCCAGTATTTTTTTGGACAACACCGCCCCTGATTTGCCCACTAGGCAGTCTCCTGCCTATGTTGGCAGTGGTTTGGGAGCTGTAGTTTAGAAAAAAAAATGAACTTTTCCAAGTTCTAGCTGTCTCTGCGTTGTGCAAGAGTAATGGGAGGGAAACATTTGCCAGTTTATTTCTCCTCACTGATCTTCTGGCAAAGGCAAAAGAGCAAGCCAGGCTGGTATACATTAGATTTTCCTATGGCACTTGTCAGTTGGCAAGCCTAACCCGTTTGCAAATTAAATATATTATAAACATACACATACATCTAGATAGACAGCCCTTATTTGTCTGGAGCAGTAAAAGGATCCTGTGTCAAACTAGAACTGCAACTCACAGCTCTGTGTTCACTTGATTAAACCACGCCTCAGCCAGGATCCTTTTATTGCCTCAAGGCAACCTGCGGTAGGGCAAGAATTGTACTGGTATTGACAGGAAAATCGTTTTCTTGCTTCAGTTTTCCTGAACGGCATGAAAAACATGCTAGACAGCATGGGCACATATTTCTATATGCACCACTTGGCGTATGAAGACTTGCCCAATAATACTTGGGTGGGCAGGGTTTGATCAAAGCAAGCACCAGTTATCACAGCATGCCTGTGATCAGTTCACTCAGCAGAGGAGAGGCAAAATTTTGCCCTTCCCAGTAGGATCAGACAAATGTAAACTGCTGCAGGCTCCCCTAACTTGTGCATTTTCCCTTGGTAATGGATTTTGTCATATTGACCACAATCTGATGTTGTTTGGTCACAAGCTGGAACATGTCCAGAGGAGGGTGACCAAAACATCAAAGGTTTGGAACTCATGCCTTATAAGTAGCTGCTTAGGAGCTTAGCTTGGAGAAGAGACAATTGAGAGGGGACATGATAGAAAAATTCAATATTTGATAGGAGGTCATATTGAACAGGGGGTCAACTTGTTTTCTACTGCTACAGGGACAATGATATATGGAGCAATGGATTCAAATTACAGGAAAAAATCCACTTAATCATTAATAAAACCTGCCTAATGAAAAGTGCTGTTAGACACTGGAATATGTTGCCTTGGAGTGTGGTGGTGTCTCCTTCTCTGGAGGTTTTTAAACAGTGGCTGGATAGTCATCTGTTGGGAGTCCTTTGATTGTGTATTCCTGCATGGCAATGAGATTGGACTGGATCACCCTTATGGTCTCTTCCAACTCTCTGATTCTACGTGTCTTAGTTGACATTTGTGAAATGTTGGAAGGTATGTATAGAACCGAAAGGTCGCAGGTCCAAATCCAAGGAGCAGAGTGAGCACCCACTGTTAGCTCCAGCTTCTGCCAACCTAGGAGTTTGAAAACATGTAAATGTGAATAGATCAATAGGTACCACTCTGGCGGGAAGGTAATGGCGCTCCATGCAGTCATGCCGGCCACATGACCTTGGAGGTGTCTATGGACAATGCCGGCTCTTCTCCTTAGAAATGGAGATGAGCACCAACCCCCAGAGTCGGACACAGCTGGACTTAATGTCAGGGGAAACCTTTACCCTTTACCTATGTATAGCACCCTGAAATCATAAGCCAGTTGACCACAGACATGAAGACTCAGATGCCATATGTAAGATTAGAAGGCTAACATCGACCAGCTTCATCTGAACATTCTTGGGACATATCTCAGCCCAGCGCTATCCTGATCTGACCTTAGCAATGCATTTGAAATGTCTGGCCAGAATCCTTGAGCCAGGTGGTAACAGAGGCACTGTGCTGAAGCGTGAGAAACAGTTTTGTAGTGTTTTGAAAAGGCACTCTTCAATTATGGACCCGGGGCTTTCAATCTGGAGATGGCTTCATAAATATTCCATTTGAGTTTATTTATCTCAGTTATTGCGTGTAGACCTCACAGGAAAAGGTAGTGGAGACACACACACATGCAACAGAACTAGCCAATGAATCTCACTGAGGCTCTTCTGTAATTGGAGCTGAAATGAGCTGACCTCATTAGACTGACAAACAGAGGCTAAGATCCTACATGTGCATGTGTTTCTGCACGCACAACTCCACATCTTCCTCCTGTCCACCAGCTGTCAAGTCCTGGGAGGGGATCCCACTGCTGTTGCTTACCGGTGAGCAAGAAAGAGATGATGCCGTTCAGACCATAGAGAAGCAGACCATAGGGAGAAATCTTGATTTCCCCAGGGTCTAAATTAGAACAATCAGATCCTCATGGTCCCACCTCTTCCTCTTCAATTAAGTAAGAAGGAGCATCAGCCGTCCCTTTCAGGATTTGATAGCTGCCATTCACTGAACCTTTTCTGATAGAGCAAGAGAACAGCATACCATACAAATATCCTGATTTACCAGGGTGAATCCCAATTAATTCCTTGTTACCTTAATTTTTCAGGTGTTCTTAAAATGTCCTGATTTCTCTCTCCTTCCCCTTTGTCCTCAGCACACTTGCTGCAAAGTAAGTTCAAAACACAAAAGTACAATAAAGCCCTTGGAGCCATAGAGGATATGCTCCTGGCAATGGTGACATGAAACTGTGGATAGGACCCAATGCCATTAAATTGCATAGCTTTCAATCCCAGCGTACTATAGAGATGCATTGGAGAGGTATCCTCTTTAAGGATTTGCTAGGGCCTTTAATGTAACTCTATGGCAGTGGTTCTCAACCTGGGGTCCCCAGATGTTTTTGGCCTACAACTCCCAGAACTCCCAGCCAGTTTATCAGCTGTTAGGATTTCTGGGAGTTGAAGGACAAAAAATCTGGAGACTTCAGGTTGAGAACCACTGCTCTATGGTGACCTCAGAGGGGAATCATACCTCTCCAATGCAATTTTATAATTTTCAACAAGGAAGGCAAGATTCTGCCTTCTGCTCTCCTGATAATTCTAAGAGATATGGTATGGATATTAGCATGCAATGGCCATCTTGGGTTGCCAGATCTCAGGGTCTATCCATGAATCTCCATTTCCATCCATGCATCCATCCTTCCTTTATTTATATTCCACCTTATTCCCAGGAGAGGTGGATATTATTATTGTTATTGTTATTATTAAACTACAAATTTCAATATCCCATAAGATGGCCTCTCAACATGGTATGATAACGAAGTGCCTTGTTTGTGATGTGTGTATACCCCTGCAGAATAGATCACGACAACTCTTCATCTCCATATGTTTATGTTGGGTTCTTTTTCTTAATCAAACTCCACTGTAAGAAAAGAGCAGGATCTGGCTCTATCACTTTGGGTTTTCATTTGTTTCCTACAAAAGTGGGAATTGGCACAGAATGTCTTTTAAACCCAGATTGCCTTTTTTATTGTCCCCATTAAAGGGAAAAATCTATTTGAACTTAGACAGTTAGCAAGACAAGAGTCTGGCTTGTTTGCCTGAAGTATCATACTGTACCCTCCTGACACCCTCCTTCTAAATAATGCTTAAGGCAAAGGCCAACTCAATTAAGGACCTCATTATTCGCCTCATGCCCAGAACTCATAAATAAATTCCCTTTATTTGCATGATCATTTTGTAAAGTGGAAGATAGTTGACATATCATCACTCAGGAGAGGTTGAAAGGATACGCTGATCTCATCACCGCAATTCATTTCCGAAGATAATTTGTTTCTCTTCCATCATATGGTTCTGTTATCCTGGTTTATAGAAAAAGAATATGCATCAGGGAAAACAGAAGGAATGAATAAAGGGAATTGGGGTTTGTAATTCCTTGATCGTATTAAAGATAACACTTGCCAGTTAGTTTGTTCTCTGATGTTTCATATTTTATTTTGTATCGTTTTGTATCCGATTGTGCTGTAAGCCGCCCCGAGTCCCCTTCGGGGGAGATGGAGGCGGGATATAAATAAACTTATTATTATTATTATTATTATTATTATTATTATTATTATTAGTTTGTGGATGTTTTATAAAACAGTGATAGTCCTTTTATTCACAAGTTGACCATATTTTTCTTTTCAGTTACAATCCGTTATACGATTGTGTGTGCCTTAATATTAAGAAAATCTTCCTAAAGATAAGAACTGTTTGACAGTAGAATAGGCTGCTTTGGAGTGTGGCAGAATTTGGAGGTTGGATGGCCATCTGTCTGGAGTTCTTTGTGTATTCCTTCATGGCGGGATTTTGGTTAAGTGTCTCATCAAACTACACATTCCAGGATTTCATAGGATTGAACTACTACAGTTAAAATGCTATATCTGTATAAATACATAGTGTGGGCCCTTGGACTGGTTCCAGACCCCTTGTGGATACTCTATCTATCTATCTATCTATCTATCTATCTATCTATCTTTCTATCTATCTATCTACACATCTATACACATAATAAAAGTGAAAATGTGTATGTATGTGACATGGGTGTCCACTCACACAGACAGAGTCCCAACTCCACAAACAGGCTATAGTTCCCAAAACACCTGGAGGGTCGTAGTTTGCCCATGCCTACAGTAAATGTTTGGATTCCAAAAGGGTTGATCTTGGTCAGGATGAGATGGTGGAAGGGAGAGAAAAAGTGTCTCCATGAGACCCCATATTGCCTGCTCCTGATACAGAATCCAAGTATCCTAGAGCTGGAAGAGAGACCTCCAAGGGCCATCCAGTCCAGCCACCTGCAATGCAGGAAGTCGCAATCAAAGCACTCTCGATGGACAGCCTCTTTGGAAAAGCCTCCAGAGAAGGAGACTCCACCACACTCCCAGGCAGCCTGTGTCACTCTCCAGGATGTTCTTCCTCATCTTTTCAATCCATCTAATGTTACACAGCAATTTCAGTCTGAAGTCAAGGAGCTCACAGAGGAAAGACTTTTTCAAAATGAACCTCTGCAGTATAAGTCATACTTTTCTAAATGTTGCAAAAAATTGAATTGCTCAAAAAGAGAAAAAAAAAAGAAAGAATAAAGATACCGAACCTAGTGAAGCATGTTTTGCTTTTAGAAAAACCAATGGTATTTTGAAAAAGGAGTTGCAACCACAGGTATTAATGCAATTTGAGCTTCCTGGAAAGAAATGCCTTCATCAGAACCTCCCCCCTTGGACTCTGCCACAGGTTTTGAATAGAACTGGCAAAGTCTCAGATTAAGGGCATCTTTGGAAAATCACCAAGGAAATAAAACACCACTGAAGGGTCACAATTAAGGCAAGTGTGTAAAGGGCATCTGTGCAAATTTAATAAAACCTTATGACCAGTGAGTAGTTTGAAACATCTGTCTTCTACCACTAGTGTTTTGAAAGATTGCTTTTCCTGTTTGAGTAAAAATCTGTCTTAAGGAAATCAGTCAATAAAGTACTTTGGCTAAAATAGATACGCAAGTTTACTCAATTGAAAAGATTTTATTTCTTTATCTATCATTCTTCCCTGGGTGTGCATTAGTTTAAGACTACATGATTTGTTTTTTGTCTAATTCTTTGAGTGCATCTACACTATAGAGTTAATGCAGTTTGGCACCAGTTGAACTGTTGTGGTTCAGTGCGATGGAGTCCTGGGATTTACAGTTTGGTGATGCCCCAGCACTTTTCGGCAGAGAAAGCTAAAGACCTTGGAAAACTACAACTGCCATAATTCTGTAGTATTGAGCTGCAGCAGTTAAAGTGGTGTCAAACTGCATTCATTGTATATTATAGATTTATATTTTGCTACCTTGAATGCTTTTGTTAAATGGCACGGATAGCTTGTTAACTGAGTAGAAAACACAGCACAAAATTTGCTATCTATTATTTTGGTCTTGATACAGTTGTAAAGTTGGTTGTTTTTGAAATTTAGAGCTTGCTGGCTGATACGTTTTGTTTAATTCCATTTTATTTTGCAAAACAAAACTTTACTGGTGTTTATAACACTTGCAGCGCTGTTTTGACTTAGTGAAAGTTTTCAACTATGAATGTGATACACTTTCACTAACAAGTTAAATTGTTTAGCTGAGTGCTGCTACATCAGAAACTGTAGCATTTATAACTTGCTTTTTAAATTGTTATGGATGCCGCCATGAGTCCTACTCGGGGAGAAAGGTGGCATATAAATGCAATAATACTCCATCCATCCCTGTCTAGAGTTTGGAAATATTTAGCTGCTTTGGAACTCTGTGGGCAAAACGTTGGCTATAACCAACTAACTGGATAAACAGAAAATCAGGGAGGATTTCCTGTCTCATGGATTCTGGGCAGTATAGTCCAAAGATCACTTTACCAGGACCAGTTTCTTCCTCTATCAGGCTCTGTTGAAAGGACAAAATTGAGTGAATGACAGCCATTAAAAAAAATACTGTTAGCAAGTTGGCAGCTCTCTCATGCAGCACAATGACAACACAAACTCCAGGCCAGACCAAGCCTCAAATATTTCAATGCACAAATTAAAGCAGAAACTGGCTCCTTCTTCCTCCTCCTCCTCTCCTATTACAAAATTGATAATATACCCAAAGCTAGTCAAGTTATTTTGGCAATGGTGGCACAAAATCACAGAAGTGCCTTCCCTTTGTCATTCTCCCACAGGAAAATAATGGTGATACTAAATATTTGTTATATTTTCATGATGCTCAAAGGCTGAGGCGACTGCTTCATTCAACCTAATAGGAGAGCCAGCCCTTCAGTCACCATATGTGCAAAGCAGTCTTGGAGCACACAGAAATATTTGGCTCTATGGATACATCTACATTGCAGAAAGAATGCAGTTTTGACACAACTTTAAGTCCCATGACTCAATGCTGTAGAATCTTAGAAATTAGATTTCCCTTCCCTTCGGGAAGGCATATTTCCAGCGAGCCTTAAATTGGCTGTGATCAAACCGCTGTTGAAGAAGCCATCACTGGACCCCACTCAATTGGATAGCTATCGGCCTATTTCCAATCTCCCCTTTTTGGGCAAGGTCGTGGAACGTGTGGTGGCCGCACAACTCCAGGCATTCTTGGTTGACACTGATTTTCTAGATCCGGCGCAGTCTGGTTTCAGGCCGGGGCATGGTACCGAGACAGCCTTGGTCGCCTTAGTCGATGATCTACGCCGGGAACTGGACAGGGGGAGTGTGTCCCTGCTGGTTCTGCTGGACCTCTCGGCGGCCTTCGATACCGTCGATCACGGTATCCTTCTGGGGCGCCTTGCCGGGATGGGTCTCGGAGGTACTGTTTTGCAGTGGCTCCGGTCCTTCCTGGAGGGGCGTTCCCAGATGGTGTCATTGGGGGACACCTGCTCGGCCCCACAACCATTGACTTGTGGGGTCCCGCAGGGTTCAGTACTGTCCCCCATGTTGTTCAACATATACATGAAGCCGCTGGGAGAGATCATCAGGAGTTTCGGGGTTCGGTGTCATCTGTACGCAGATGATGTCCAGCTCTGTCACTCCTTTCCACCTGTCACTAAGGAGGCTGTTCAGGTCCTGAACCGGTGTCTGGCCTCTGTGTCGGACTGGATGAGGGCGAACAAATTGAAACTGAATCCAGACAAGACAGAGGTCCTCCTGGTCAGTCGCAAGGCTGAACAGGGAATAGGGTTACAGCCTGTGTTGGACGGGGTCGCACTCCCCCTGAAGACACAGGTTCGCAGTCTGGGGGTTCTCCTGGACTCATCGCTGAGCCTGGAGCCCCAGGTCTCGGCGGTGGCCAGGGGAGCCTTTGCACAACTAAGACTTGTGCGCCAGCTGCGCCCGTTCCTTGGGAGGTCTGACTTGGCCACGGTGGTCCACGCTCTGGTTACATCCCGTTTGGACTACTGCAATGCTCTCTACGTGGGGTTGCCTTTGAAGACGGCCCGGAAGCTCCAATTAGTACAACGGGCGGCAGCCAGATTAATAACTGGGGCGGCTTATAGGGAGCGTACCACCTCCCTACTTAGCCAGCTCCACTGGCTGCCGATATGCTACCGAGCCCAATTCAAAGTGCTGGTTTTGACCTATAAAGCCCTAAACGGTTCTGGCCCAATCTACTTGTCCGAACGTATCTCCTCCTATGAGCCAGGAAGATCCCTAAGGTCATCTGGAGAGGCCCTGCTCTCGGTCCCGCCTGCCTCACAGGCACGGCTGGTGGGGACGAGGGACAGGGCCTTCTCGGTGGTGGCTCCCCGGCTGTGGAACACCCTCCCCAGAGAAATACGACAAGCCCCAACCCTTTTGAGTTTTAGAAAAGCCCTGAAAACATGGCTATGTGCCCAGGCTTTTGAAGATTAAACGATAATGACGACCCGGACTGATTTACGGCTACAGCACGAGGATTTTGGAGGAATGGATTTTAATCATATGTTTTTATATTTTTTATATTGTTTTAATTGTTTTATTGGTTTTTTATAGCTGTTTTAATTATGTATAGGCATCGAATTGTTGCCAATTTTGTACGCCGCCCTGAGTCCCTTCGGGTGAGAAGGGCGGGATATAAATGTTGGAAATAAATAAATAAAATAAATAAATTATAGTTTGGTAAGGCACCCATTATTTGGTACAGAAGGCCTGTAAAACTACAACTGTTATGATTTAATCGCATTGAGCCATGCCAGTTAAAATGGTGTTAAACTGCATTCATTCTATGGTATATAGAGGCATCCGTAATCTAACACTGAAACCATTGCATCATTTTTGCTCTCCTTTATTGGGATACAATAGCATTAAAACCATACAGACTGTCTGGACTGATATTATTAGATGTGATTCCTCTGTTTTATATTACAGACTGAACAGAAGAGGGAAAATACTGACCTACAAGGTTTGTCTCACCAATTTGGAAGCACCCATGTGAAAATAGACAGAACATGGCTGCAGAAAATTTTGGAGACTTCTTGAACAAAGTCAAGGAAATCCATGAGAAAGAAGTTCATGGTAAGACAGGATTTGAAATCTGTGACATTTTAATGTTGGCTTCAATGAATACTCTTCAAGAATAACAACTGATCATAAAGACTCAAATTCAGCCTAGAAATTAGGCATGATAAATTAATAGGAGTCTTGTTTAGGATTCAGCCTTTCACACTATAGTGCCCTCCAGATCTGTTAGTCTACAATTCCCATCAATTTTCAGGTTGCATGAATAATATTCAGGGGAATTGTAAGCCAAAACTTCTCAAGGGCACCAGACTGGGAAATAATCCATGTTGAGACATCTCAGAACCCATTGCCAGAAACAGCAGCTATTAAGTTGTTACCATTTTATTCTCTTGTCTCTCCAAAGAGCTTGGGGAATAATATACACCCCTGGGCATTTTACTGCCAGTACAGTCTTATAAAATAGACTTAGCCTGAAACGAATAATGCAAGGTCACCCAGTAGGCTTTGAATATGAAAGAAAATTTGAACTCCAATTTTCCTGCTCTAAACGCGACAACACATTCAATTCATGGTTGAATAAGCAGTTCCCTAAATGTAACCACTGCACAGTGCTATGCAATCCTGGGGTTTGTAGTTTGGTGAGTAGGTAAAACTATGTAGTGTTGGGTGTAAGTGAAACTATGGGGTGACAATGTATCACCTACCCCTTTCCGAATCAGGCAACTTGGGGAAAGGATCCAGAATAACTAATCTGAAATTTCTTTTTATTCTTTTAGCTCTGCAAACCAAGCTGAATGATATCACCAGTGAGAGATCTCAGTGAGTAAAGCAGATGTTGGGGCTGTTGTATGTTATCCGGGCTGTATGGCCATGTTCCAGAAGTATTCTCTCCTGACTTTTTGCCCACATCTATGGCAGGCATCCTCAGATGTTATTTTATCATGTGCTGTTTGGGCTTAGATTGGTTTAGAAAACCAAGGCTGGCTTCCTCACCCATAAAATTTCATCCGAGGATTATGGCTGGTCTAGTCTGACCCAAGACTGATTAAAAAGAACAAGATGACAACAACTAGTTGCTGAAACTTATTTTATCATAGGACTGGGTAAACAGAAGACTAGCTTACTGGCTGCAATACACAGCGCTTGGACCAGACATCTCCGTCCTACAGCTTTGGCATCCCAGCTTCTGTTGCCTGAGGCAGTTGCCTCATTCTCCCTAATGGCAATGCAGCTCTTAGGCTGCTATCAAATTTACATTCCTGACTGGTTTCAAATCAGCTGTCACAGCTCCTTTTCACACTTTTCCAGTGCCTGTAGGCATTGTTTTCTCCTACTTCAGTTGTCCTTCAGCCTATACTATACTATTTCTCACTACCTACCTATTGTTAAATAAAATAATGCACATCATCACCAAAAGAAAGAGGACAGCAACTCATATAAGTATGCAAAGGGATCCATTTATATACTTTGGAATTTAAAGAAGTGTTGTTGCTATTGATGTCAATGTTGTTGTTGCTATGTGGATTCCATTTTATGGTGCAGGATTTTCTTGGTAAGAATTGTTAAAGGGGGGGGGGGTCATGATCTTCCTTTGAGGCTGAAAGGGTGTGACTTACTCAAAGTCATCCATTGGATTTCCATTGCTGAGCAGGGATTCAACCCTTGGGTGCTTCTACACTGTAGAATGAATTTAGTTTGACACCACTTAAGCTGCCATGGCCCAAAGCTATGTAATTAGGGGGATTGTAGTTTCATGAGGCACCAACACTCTTTGGCAGAGAAGACTTTGTAAAACTACAGCTCTTGTGATTCCATAGCATTGAGACATGGCAGTTAAAGTGGTGTCAAACTAAATTCATTCCATACTGTAGAGTCACCAAGCACCAAGCCATAGGCCCTACCTACACTGCAATATAATGCAGTTTGAAGCTACATTATATGGCCAGTACAGACTCATTTAATGCAGTTTTAATATAATGAGCTCCATGGACTCGACCCACTCCTTGCTCCCCCTATTCTGTGGTCCATGGGCACCTTCAAATAGAATACTGCTCTGTAAAAAAGAACCTAGTGCACCTTATACTTTGCCCAACCCACTAACTATTCACAGTCAGCTTTGCCTATTTCCAGGTTTAACTTTTGCTGAGCTGATTCTCCATGGCTTTAATATATTCTCTCTAGGAATTTCTAAGTCTTCTATGACAACTATATAACAAGGGCTATGGTTAGGGCTTGCAGTGTTTGACCAGCCTTCTCATTCTGCCTTTTCTTCTCATCCTAAATTAGAGATGCCCAGAGAATCGAAGAGCTGTTTGCTAAAAACCACCAACTCCGAGAACAGCAGAAAGCCCTTAAAGAAAATGTGAAAGTGTTGGAAAACAGGTAAATGGATGCCTGCCCTCTTCTTTTGCTTCCCATCAGCTCCATCCATAGGAGTGATTAAGGAATGAACATCTTTTGGCTACATAAACAGCTGCACCTATAACCTGAACATCTGACAAAGGGGGAAGGACTGTGACAGAGTGCTTCCATGAAGCCTCATTGGGCTAAAATTAATCCATATTTCTTGATTTACTGTTAAGGTTGCGAGCTGGCCTCTGTGACAGGTGTCAAGTCACCCAGGAACTTGCTAAAAAGAAGCAACATGAGTTTGGAAAGGCCCATTTCCAGAGTCTTCAGCACATTTTCATCCTCAGTGAGTACAACAAAGTTCTTTCTGTCTAGCAGCCAGACAATGATGGCAACAATGGTCATGGTTTTAAAAAGTGGGAATTTTTAAGCTTGAAAAAAACCCTAAGCATTATGAAATATTATGGTTCCAAACATTTGATATTTGTTTTCCTTTTCTCTTGTCTCAAACTGGAACCTTCACTGAACCTAGAACATAATAAACAGAAGACTAATGATAAGAAAGATAAAGGGAAAGCATTTGATACACCCAATTTTAATCCACAGATATTGCTGCATTTTATTGATTATTTTATTTAAATTAGCAGGGGTTTTTTATATGCTGTTTTTATGTATATTTGTTTTACGTTAATTGATATTGTTACTGTTTTAGTATTTTATAGTGTTTTGTATATTTTGCAGCACTAGTGCATGCCTTGTAAGCCACCCTGAGTCCCTTTTGGGAGATGGTAGTGGGTTAAAAATAAAACTATTATTGTTATTGTTATTGTTATCATTATCGTTATTGTTTATTATTAATAAAAGATAATTAAACCTAGGAGGAGAAATTAGAAATAGAGGATAGATAGTTTGAAAATGTTTCTTTTCCCCCTTTGGATTTACTGGCCATGCTGGATGGGAGATTCTGGGGGCTGTAGTCCAAATACGGAATTTATCCAAGATCTAGAGAAGAGAATGTAAAACTTTTAAAACTGAGCGATTTCCATCAAAGTGGAAAATTACTAACTTCTACAGTAATCATGTGTCCTCTCCTCTATAGAGAACAGTTTTCCAGTTGAAGAGCTGTCCAATTCAAATTCAATTTGAAATTAAGGAAATGGCAAAATGAAAAATCAGCAATAATTTTGACTTTTCTGTCCCAGTAACATCTTTTGGAAGAGAGGGTTCAAATCACACTTACAACACCAATGGGGGTGACACCAAATGATTGTCTATAACTTTTTTGTGCTATATTTTGACTGAAATTTATTAATTTTATATTATAAAAATCCCTCCAGTTAAATGCAGGACGATACCTGTGTTCCTTGAACTTACCACTGTGGAAACAGAAAACCATGGATAATAGCAAATCCTATTGAAATGAATGACCTTTGCTGGAAGTTGCCATAGAGCAGTGGTTCTCAACCTGTGAGTCCTCAGATATTTTGGCCTTCAACTCCCAAAAATCCTAACAGCTGGTAAGCTGGCTGGGATTTTTGGGAGTTGTAGGTCAAAACACCTGGGGACCCACAGGCCAAGAACCACTGCCATAGAGTCATGTTGAAGGGCCTACAAAATATCTAGAGAAAGAACCTCTCTAAGAATTTATCGGTGTGACTCTATTATACCATCTGGTGGAATCATACCATAGAATTGCCCAGAGGTCCTCGAAAATTCCTAGAGGACAGATTTTTTGCATGCAAGTTGATGAAACCCACATCAGGTCCTGCAGGTATGAGAGTGTCATACTACATAACCACATAAACGTTTTTCATAATTCCAGTTCACCTGTAGTGTATCAATATACCAACAAGGCTAAAAATGTACATTGTTTCCCTTTTTGAGTTGTCGAAGGCGCATGCTTCTAGGCAAGGCCATCACTATTACCTAGTCCACATGCTAAAGCACACACTGTTGTTTTTATGGCTGCTGGTTTTTTATTGTAACCAATTTTGTCAAATGTCTGGTATTTTAACTACAATATTTTGGTATGGGAAAGGATCTATGGTTGTGACCCCATGAGTTACTATTCTGGTGGACATCAACCTTACTGGTGCCATTGATATGTCCATCAGCATTTGTCACCTGAACTACAGGCTGAGCAGACAGGCACAGAGTTATTGGTCGCAGCCTTCCTTTCTCTGGGAAGAATTTCCTTTATGATGGGGAGATATAAGGCCTGGTACTGGCCTGTGGTCTCTGAAACACACAATTTCACCACTGTATCCCCTATATCTGTCACCTAACCCAGCTTTTGTTTTGTTTTTTTCTCTTTGTCACAGCTAATGAAGTGAATAAGTTGAGAGAGGAGAACAAGAGCATGAGAGAAGAGCTGAAGAGTTTCCGTGGAACAGAGTATGTTCTTCTGACTTCTGCTTATTTCTTGATGGTTTCAATTTCCTCATAATCAAATCCAATACGGCAGGCTTCTTGATAATAGCAAAATCTTCAACTATCCCAATCTGGCAGAGGCAATCCCAATTAATACTCTGCCATGCCACTTTTTCAGCTGCCTTTTAAAGGTTCAAGTTTCTCTCTCCTCCTCCCACTTCTCCCCTTTTCCTCATCTTACTTTCGTTGCTGCAAATTAAGGATGCATCTACATCATAAATGTAATGCAGTTTGATATCACTTTAATTGCCATAAATGAATGCTATGAAAGGTACAATTTTACAAGGTCTTTAGCCTTATCTGCCAAATAATGGCAGTGTAGATGACACATAATGCACCCTACATCTCTTCTGTCTGGTTATAATTGCTATTTTGCGTGATGTTATTGTGCCTGCTATTTAAATATGCTTTCAAAATACAGGAATGACCAAAACCTTTCCAAAATGACACCCAAACACCAACATTCTAGAAATAATGAATAAAACGACTCCTTACCATAAGGACATAACTATGTGAATAGCTGATACATTATTTTGTTGAAAAATTGTTTATATAGTTGCATATTATTATCAATGTGGGCTCTTCCACACAGCCATATAACCAGAATCTCATGGTGGGTAATTCACAATATCTGCTTTGAACTGAGTCCACACTTCCATATAATCCAATTCAATGTGGATTTCATACAGCTGTGGGGAAGGGGCCCATGGATGCTATAGCAGGATTGCAAACTCAGTGCTGTGGCTTTCTTAATTGAGTTTATCCACCTGTAATATAAACTTTTTTTTTCCTGCTAACTGCCACCTTACCAAGTATGATTGTCTTGGGTTGCTGTGAGTTTTCTGGGCTGTGTGGCCATGTTCCAGAACCATTCTTTCTTGATATCAGGAAATAATGCTTCTGGAACATGGCCATACAGCCCGAAAAACCCAGTAATTCCAGTCATGAAAGCCTTCGACAACACATCATTGTCTTGTCTAATTAGTCATGTCTTATATTAAGGCCAATGTGTGACAGCTTCAGTTCAGTCATTTTTGCTTCTAGTTAAAGTCTATGCTTGATTTGCTCTGAGACTTATTTATTTATGTCAGTCCATAAACTCTCCTCCAGAACCACATTCCAACTAAGTTGATTATCTTCCTATTAGCTTTCTTCCCTTCATAAATATCCTATTTCACTATCTCTTAATCATCAATTAAAATTATTTTAGTAGTCTTAACTTAGGATTTACTGATGTTTTACTATTTACTCTTTAAGGCAAGCATTTCTTATAATGATCAACCTTTGCTACTATCCAAAGGAGGCATTCAGATAGATACCTTTGTGTTCCCTCCATATTCAGTCTTTCTTTCCATTCACTTCTTTCCTTTATGTATTGCAACAGGGACAGACCAAAGCATCTCAAAGGGGTGGCCAGAGAAGGGAGCTCCACCCCGGACTCACTACGGCCCTTGCTCTCTGCACGGAACAGAAAATCCAGCATGGAGAAAATGGCAAGCCAAGAAGCGGAGGACAAATATGGTGAGCCACTCAGCCATCTATTGAGAGCAGGCTTGATCTGAGACTGGACTACTGTGATCTATAGTTTTTCCCTTCAGAATTTCCAGGACAGTAGGAAAACACTCCCTTGTTGGAAACTGATCAATGCAAAATCCCATGCCTTCCAAACACTAATTTTCCTGCAACAGTCTTGATTCATCTTTTCTTTCCCGATAACTTTATATATATGACAATGGTACCTACCTTTCCTGTTTCTAGATCAGTCTCATCGACAAAGAAGTTCTCCAAATATGAGGATCTCCCCTAATATGATTCTCCATGGAGAGCATGCTCTTGAGATGGTAAGCTCATTTCCCTCCTTGATCCATCCTTGGACTTGTCTTCACTCTACAGTTACAACAATATGATACAACTTTAACTGCCACAAAGCACTTTATAACTATATTACTGCACTTTAGTTCAAATGTCCCTGCCACACCATCCCTCTCCATCAACCTGGTGGTTCATTTCATTGTAAATTGTTTTTCTCATTTTGTGCTTTTAATGAGTTTTTATGATTTATGTAATATATTGGGTTTGCGGATGACCAGAACATCTAGAAATGGCAGTTTTCCTTCCTTTTCTTTTTCCATGGTGAATTGGATGTTTGGGTGGATGCTGTTAAGATTTTATTGTGTTTTATTTATTGTAATATGTCTTAATTGTTGTACTTGTTTTTGTTTTCGGGCCTTTATCCCGTGTTAGCTGCCCTGAGTCCCTGTCAGGAGATGGTGGTGGGATAGAAAAATAAAGTTATTTACCTACTTACTTACTGCCACATTTCCATTTGACAGAATCACAGGATTTCTATGATGTACAGGTCCTATCAGATCTTGTAAGCCTGTGGTTCTCAGCCCAGGTGTTTTGGCCTACAACTCCCAGAAATCTCAGCCAGTCTACCAGCTGTTAGGATTTCTGGGTGTTGAAGGCCAAAACATCTGGGGACCCACAGGTTGAGAACCATTGTTGTAAGCTAAGCGAAGTCAGCTCTGGTTAGTATCCAAATGAGAGACTGCTGGCAAAGACCAGGTGCTGTAGGCTATATTTCAGAGGAAGGAACTGGCAAAATCACTGAGTGTTTCTTGCCAAAGAAAACCCTATAAATTCATGGTTTTGTCATAATTCAAGGGGTGACTTGAGGTTGCATATATACTCTAAATACTCTGCTAGAAAGCACTGCTTTTCTTCCCTTGACTATAGTAATAGAGCTCTATAGGAAATGTGTCTAAGCATCTCACTAGTCTAAAAATCCTAGAATTGCACAGGAAAGAGCAAGGTTGGTTAAAATTCTAGCAACAATTGCTTCTACACTATCGAATTAACACAGCTTATTATATGAATGTTGGAGGAAGTTACTGGAATTTAGTGTGATGCTGGCTGGGAACCAGAAAAAAGAAGAGATAAACTGGGCAAGAGTGCCCTCATGAGGGTGAGGAGTTAACTAGTCTTATAATATGTGGATTATGCCAAGAAACTAGTGTCTCTGATCAGTCCACTATTTATTCCAGTTCTGCTGATTTATTTCCAATTTTCATTTGTTGTTCTTTGTTCAAGGACTGCTGTTCCGAGGTCACTGGGGATGTATAGTTTAGTGAAGCACCAGCATTCTTTGGCAGAGAAGGCTAAAGATCTTGTAAAACTATGATTTCCATGCTTCCACAGCATTGAGCCATGGCCGTTCAAGTAGCATCAAAGTACATTAATTCTACAGTTTAAATGCTTCATAAAACAGTAGTGGCTAATTATGTGTCATCGTCCCCCCCACCGCCGCCAGATGATTTCAAACTACAGTTCCCATATTTTTTTTTCTCCATTGACCAATGGCTGAGATTCTCCACCCTGTTTAAGATTTCCAGGAATGTCCCATTTCGCTACTTTTCAACTGTGAACACAGTCAACTCTGCAAGAAAGCAATGTACTTTTGTTTGGCAAACCTTGTTAAGATTGTATGGGAAGCTTTGCAAAATGTACAAAGGAAGTCTTGCAAATAGTAAGACAGTGCTTAACCAGGAAGAGAAATCTCTATGAGTTCCTGACATTACCTATAGAATTGTGCAGTTTCTTGAATTCTTTATTTAATAAATAAAATGAAAGTAAGTGGGCAGAATGGGAAGTGATAGTTTTGCAGTTACCAGGAGGTAGAATGGCCAGCAGTTTGGAGATGGAGCAATTCAGTGCTGGAAAGTGATGCCCACAACATGCCCACAAAAATATAGGCATGTCTTGAACTCACTGCAGCCACATTTTTGATCTATTGCATCATCTCGACACACTTTGGAAGCACTTTCTGCTGCCTTAAAATGGGAGCTCCTTATTTATTTCAAAGGATAGCCTGATAATGCGTTGAATGCTACTTTAACATGATGTCTTGGAATCATGAGCATTTCCATTTGTAGCTAGGGAGCTTGTAAGGCACACTACAAGTCGCATACAATAATCTCCTGAATCAAACCACCTTATAGCATTAAATAATGACACGAAGCATTCTTATTTTCCCATGTCTCCTCGTTTATTAGAGTTCACAGAAGATTGCAAACCAGTTGCATGGAACAATTGCATTCATGAGGCCTGGCTCAAGATCCAACACGGAGGAAAGAGATGGGTCAGGAAATACCACCCCACCCTTTGTGAATGAAACCCCACCATCCCCTCAACCAGATCAAAACCCCAGCTTTGAAGCGTGAGTGACCGATTTGCTCAAAAGGCACATCTGGAATCAGAATCAAGCAGCAGCTGGGTGCAAGGGATAGATATCTAATGTAAATCCAAAAATGGGTAGGCTCCAAAGGCCTGTCTCTTCTAGGAAGATATGCCACTTCTTCCTTGATTTGACAACTCTTTAAAAGTGAGAAGATCGAGTTGTTAACATTTTGCCTGTCTTCATAAAAATGTTGACAAAGATGGAAAACAGAGGCATACTGAATTATTTGGGGATTGTGACTTCTAATAGATACTTCAATGGTGGAAATAATGGTGTTTGTATTTTCAGCTATTTAAGGGCTAGCAAATCAGACTGCCATGAAATCGCTTCATCTTACGAGAGTCTGAAGTTTGCCACCAGAAAAGAGCAACTCTGCCTCCTCAACCAACATTTCGCCCTGCGTCACCTTGGACTTCGGAATAACTCCATTGGCAAGGAGGGTGGTTTCCCACACCACTTACTAATGGCCAGAGAAGTAGGGGGCAGAACAAGATCTCAAGATGAGTGGGAAGACCAGGCCACCATCTTGGATCTCCCTGGTGCCGTGGTATACATGAAGGACCGTCATTTGGAGAACAGACTCCAGTTCCTTACTCAGCAAGAGAAATTGCACTATTTATTGGCACAACAGCAGAAAGAATGTAGGGCTAAAATGGAGGACAGTTTGGAAAACACGCAATGTCAACTGCCTTCCCCATTGCCAAGGGTTGGCAAGGTATTCAAGAGAGAGAGTCCCTGTTTGGAAGATACAACAAATGGGACACTCGGGAGCTTGCTCTTGATCAATAGGGAAGAACTGGAGCAAGAAGAAAAAGCAGAGGCCATGAGGGAATATCTCCCTGAAGCACCACTGGACCTGTCAGATTCTGGGAGAGGAAGGGAAAACCTGAAGCAGACCAGTTTGCAGCAGGTGTTCACAAAGCATGAAGCTGGAAGTCCAAGCAGAGATCAGAATGAAGAGTCTTTTCTCCAGAAGTCTTTTTTGTCCGGCTGGCTCCAGGAGGCTAAGAATCTCCAAAGAAGCAAAGACTCAGAGCAGCACTCCAACAAAACCCAAGACGTTCTGGCATCTCTAGTAAGAAAATATCTGTCTGTCTGTATGTCTAGATAACTGTCTCCAGTAGTTCATGTATCTGTATTCAGTCACCTTCTCCTATTCCAGGCATGGGCAAACTTCAGCCCTCCAAGTGTTTTGGAGTTCAACTCCCATAATTCCTAACAGCTGGTAAGCTGTTAGGAATTGTGGGAGTTGAAGTCCAAAACACCTGGAGGGTCAAGGTTTGCCATGCCTGTTCTATTCAATATGCCACCAGAACCCATAATTTCATGTACCCACATCCAAAACAACATGCTTTCTCTTTAGGTTCAGCAGTGCCATTATATGATAGATTTCTGTTAACCACTGATTTGTGCAGGAGGATCTAGACATACTAGAGAGGTGTTCTCTGTAAGCATTTTCTAAGTTTTCCAGTGCAATTATGTGGTAATCTTCCTCCAGAAGTTGCACTAGAGGACCCTGAAATACTAGAGAGGTGTGCTCTCTAGGCATATTCTAGATCAGGCATGGGCAAACTTCAGCCCTCCACGTGTTTTGGACTTCAACTCCCACAATTCCTAACAGGCAGTAAGCTGTTAGGAATTATGGGATTTGAAGTCCAAAACATCTGGAGGGCCGAAGTTTGCCCATACCTGTTCTAGATCCTCCAGCACAATTATATGGTATGCTTCCATTGGAAATAGTTAATTTCAATAGTGTTCCCTAATATATACAGTTTCATATTTCCACTGTAGGTCCAGGAACATATCCTCGTGGATATGGAAGTCATACTGTAAAGCAGTTTCTTGTATATGGGTTTAAATGGCATTTCAATTGTGTTTGCTAGTGTATCAGTCTGCCTAATGGTTTCATGGGTACAAGTGTTATATTGTTGTGATGATTGAGGATGAGGATAATACCTCCCAAAATTGGGTTTAAACACAGTTTTATTGCTTTTCAAAAAGTATTCCTAAAGATTCAAACAAACCTACTGAAACTTGTCATCTACATAACAGAAGAAGAAAACTATCCAAGAATCAGATGGAGGAAAAGCTTTTTAAGAGGAGTTTTCACTGTGGAAATGACTTCAAAAGGGCACGTTAAAACAATACAGAAGGGCATTTTTAATCTCCTTGCTAAATAATTAAACACACATTTATTTAAATAGGGAAATATCATTAATCTTTTTTCCCCTTTTCTCTACAAGCCCAAGAAGTCTTCTAGGCAAAATTTAACATCATCATTTAATACAGTGAACTGTGTTTGAGAGTCAACAAAGAACTGATCCTTCCTTCTTATTATACAGAGGTCATGACTTCAGGCATTGCGCTTCCCCATATACTTCTCCCCTTCCCCTTTTTTGAGAACATCATGCCTGATGAAGAGATCTAAAGAACTAAAATTTGGCAAAGATGTCTGTGCCCTTTTGGTTGGCCTAGCTGACACTGCCCTAATATGAATTATGGTTTTTTTTAATAGTAAAGGATAGCTATGCTGTCTGTAAAAGACTGGGCACTGCCCAAAATAACACATCTTGTGGGACTCTAGGTCATCTGTCAATTGGTTTTTGGTTCCTATGTTCTTCCCTCAAACTGATGCTTATGTGACTCAGTTTTCCCTATCCCCCCCCCCCCATTTAAAATGTCAGTCCAAAAATTATCCAGGTTTAGAACTTCCTCCTTTTGCCACTTTTGAGCAAGCAGAGAATAAACAACAGAAGTCCTGAGTATCATAATAAATTCATTGATGGGGATATGTCCCATCAGCAAGCCATTAGGACCTTGGCCACTCCCAATGCCTAGTAAAGACTGGACTTGAACCCAGCTTCCTTTAATGTATGTATCTGCCTTATACTGTGTCAGACTGTACAGTTCATTCTGACTGGCAACTGTACAACCAGAGAGCTATTTCTGCCAATATTTCCAGACCAACTATCTGGGAAACATTTTAAGTGAACGATGAACTCAGAAACTGCTAGGTAAATATATTAATTTTTATTTATTTATACAATTATACCCCATCTTACTCACAAAACTAGATCCAAAAAAATATATGATCCATCACATCAGTTCATATCTCTACCCATGTCATCTGCAAAATGGGAATTGACTCATTGTGAAGTATCAAATTCCGTTGAGTATCATTGGAATATCCAGACTTAGTGCAGATCTTCCAGCTTTTCCAGTTTGGCAGAGATAGTCCCTTTTAATCTGCTGTCATCCCATTTTTTTCAGTTTTGAGCTCTTAACATTTTTCATTGCAGGGTTGTTGTATGTCTTTCGGGCTGTGTGGCCATGTTCCAGAAGTATTCTCTCCTGACGTTTCACCCACATCTATGGCAGGCATCCTCATTTTTCATTGCAATTTCATTTTTCATTGCAATTTCTCCCTTTGTCCTTCACTTAGTTCAATTGCTGCAACTTGAGTTCAAAGCACAGAAGTAGTTTCTGCTCAATTAACTCAGCTTCAGAGACAGGAGAGCAAGAGGCCAGGTTCTTGTCCTTTCCCTGTAGATTCAGGCAGAAGGACACTGCTGCAGCCTTTCTCAGCTTGCATATTTCTCCTGATAACATTTGCCATCTTGACTGGCATTTCTTGGTCAGACATTTCCCAGTTTCCATCAGTGAAAAGTTGGAGGATATGTCAATAACAACTCTAAGATTCTGTTGCATGGAGACACGACAATTCAAGAAGTATCAAACTCATGTAATAGCCTAGTTTAGATATACTGTTTATAACACATTCAACCACAATATCAATTTGTGATTTTTACAGAACACTTTACAGCAAGAACGTCCTGTTTCCAAGCCAAACTCTTGTGATGGCCAGGCCGATTCTGAGACAGAGATGCCTTTTCGAACAAAGAATGAAGAAACAGACCAACCAGGTAAAATAGAATAAGAACAGGAGTTGTCAAAAATAGGATGCTAGGGCAAGAGTGGCTTTGAACTTTGTGAATTATAGGACTGCTTTTAGATAGCAGTTGTATGCTGGGTAGATCAGATCACACAGCTTATGTTAAATCACTTGGTATACTCGAGAGTAGGTATGTGTGATCCAGAAAAAAATGATTCTAAACTCTCTTCGAAAGTAGGGGTCACTGGCACTTCATTTCTAAAGTCATTTCCAAATTTTGAAGGCAAAAAGTTTGAAACTTTCCGAAACTTCTGAATATTTGTAATTAATTTGTTAATGGCGGATGCTTAAATTATGGTCTCCTTCCAAGCTTTTCCTTATGCTGAATTCTACCTGAATGTGGCTTAAGATGTTTGCCCATTTCCAGTATATCATTCAGATGGAAAAGTAGATATTTCTGACATTAGTCTGTGGCCAATGGTTGGAACTTTATGGATATCTTGATTGTATCCTTTTCTAAAGCAGTTGGATATTTTTATCTGATGGGGAACATCCACATTACATTCATAATTAAAGAAGTGGATTTGAGCATGACTGTGCATGTATTTATTTAGTTGCACATTTGACCTGGCATTTTGTGAGCAACATATGCATGCATTACCCCAGTTACCCTCAAACCTGCATATGTCTACTGACCAAACCAGAAGTTTGTATTCCTTTCTTCACAGCAGTGAAAGTACCCCCCCCCCCCCAATCTCTGATATTGCTGCTGAAGCCCTGACCCACAGTAATTCATTCTTGAAAAAGAGTAGGTGGAGGAAATCACAGACAGATGTGGTTATGTCCCCATAGCCCAGTGTGAAATGATGTCCTCAAACTTTTCAATATCTAAAAGACCTGGTAGGGCTTTGGCAGGAGAGGTGGTCATTTTGCTTCTGGATGCAGGAACACAGCCAGATGCTTCTATGGTTTCCCCAATAACTTTCCTCCATGCACAGATGGCCACGGAGAGGGGCTTCAGAAGCAATAGGATAGATCCCGAGAATGGTCAATGGCTTAGCATAGATTCTGCATATGGAACTCCTACACTGTGCTGAATTGTGCAAGACTACAGCCTTAGTAACTTTGTTCAGTTAGACAGCACTGCCATTCAGCACCAGCATTGCCTACTACAATCAGTGTATATAACTGTGTATGAAGTTCTGTACTACAAATTCTGTTATAGGATGCATCCACACTCTAGAATTGATGCAACTTGACACCACTTTAATAGACATGGCTCGATGCTATGGAATCATGGGAGCTGTACTTTTACTACCTTTCTTGGCAAAAGGGTGCTTGTGCCTCACCAAACTACAAATCCTAGGATTCCACAGCATTGAGCTATGGCAATTGAAATGGTGTCATACTACATTAATACTGCACTCATTGCATCTTGATGAATTTACCCAGAATAAGTCATAGTTGGCAAGTGCTATCTATTTCTACTGTCAGCAATTTCCCAGAATCTCAGGCAGAGGTTTTTCCTATCTTGAAAGGTTCCAGAGATTTAACTTTAGGCCTTTGGCATCTGAAACGTGTGTTGTATATTGAGCTGCAGACACACTAGTAGTTGTGCCGTGTGACTGATCCAGTCAGAAACTACGAACTTTTTTCATTTCTCTACTTTAAAAACCTGTTTGCCTTATAGACTTAAAACCTCTCTCCCACACACTTTTTGAGCACTTTAACGAAATGGGTTTCTTTCATATAAGGAGAAAGGGGTATGTTTCCTCTATAAATAGAAAAGTCACTTTGGTATACCAGTTCTACAGGCTTAGCTGGAAAGCAGGGCTGGTGTTGCTAAATTGACAGTTGCAAGTGTGAGAACATTTTGGGAACACAAGGTAGCCAGTATTTTAGTTTGTATATTTACCTAAAGAGATTTACCTAAAGCAGAAGCATCTTTCAACTGATGAAGGTTGTCCTTCAACATTGATGGCTTTGACTTTTGATTATTTATGGATTTGAAAGGAATCTCTAGGTCCTCCAGTCTGACTCTTAAATCAATTTCCTTCCTTCATTCTGGACCTAGAGAATTCTAGAGAGATAGTCTATAAGGAACTCTAGAGACCCTTCCACACAGCTGTATAAAATTCCACATGATCTGATTTGAACTGGGTTATATGACAGATAACCCAGTTCAAATCAGATATTGTGGATTATCTTCCTTGATATTCTGAGTTACATGGCTGTGTGGAAGGGCCCTAGGTCCTCCAATGCAATTCTGTGGCTAGCTTTATTTATTTTTATTTATTTATTTACATCATTTCTACCCTGCCCTTCTCACCCGTAGGGACTCAGGTCTTCCAGCAAACATTGTTCATTGAGTTGTGCTAGAAGACCTTGACATTTCTAGGGAGTTGTTCTCTCAGGAAAAAAATAGCAATGTATTTATTTGCAGTTTTTCCACTTTCACAGAAGTCCTTTGCCCTTAACTCCAGCAAATGTGGAGGGCTGACTGTACTCTCTGGGTGTGTTTGTGGGTGGAGAGACATTAAGATTTTATGTGGCTATTTCCTTGTAATATTGACACAAAGCTCAGAAAATTGCTTTGTGTTTCCTGGTATACTTTGGTCCACTCGTCACTTTCTTGCTCCCAGATGACTCCACAGGGAGACTGGAAGACCTCTAATATAGGCCAGGTCCTATAATAGTTCTTCATGTCATTTCCCACTGATGTCAGCCTTAAAACAAACATATCATTGGGGTTTTTTGGTAGTAATTGTTGGGAGAGGGGTCTTTTCATTCCTCTAGAGCTGAGAAATTGTTACTTGTCCAAGTTCGTCCAGTAGGCTTCTATATCCTATTCTAATTCTTTTATCTATGCTGTAACTGAATTTGCAACAACTTTTTCCCCACACTGGTTTCTATTACAGTAGAGTCTCACTTATCCAAGCTTCACTTATCCAAGGTTCTGTATTATCCAAGGCAGTCTGCCTCTTAGTAGTCATTGTTTTTGTAGTAAATGTTGCAATGTTTTGGTGCTAAATTCATAAATACAGTAATTACTATAGAACATTACTGTGTATTGAACAGTAAAACATGATGTTTTGGTGCTTAATTTGTAAAATCATAATGTAATTTTATGTTTAATAGGCTTTTCCTTAATCTCTCCTTATTATCCAAGATTTTTGCTTATCCAGTGTTCTGCTGGCCCGTTTATCTTGGATAAGTGAGACTCTACTGTATATGCAGCACTTAGCGCCACATCAGATTCGATATCTACATGGAATGTATATGTTTTTTTCCAACAATGGGATTTACTCAGAGAAATGCAGCAGAAACCACACTTAAACCCATGTTTCCTTTGCAATGACCAGTCACATGGGAAATACAAGATGCAAAAGTGAGGACAGGTGCATGTAATGTCAAACAGACACTTTTTGTCACTTAGAGGACAACTTTTTCAAACAGCAGCTAGAAGTACTGTTTAATTGGCAATTATAAATATTCTCTTCAAGTTTACTTGTGATTTCTATCTTGGTCAGAGAGTAGAAAAATTACTACAATTTGAAAAACCTTTTTACCATGAGTGTCAATAATAACAGATTAACACTATCACTCTCACCTAAAGCATGGGGGACAAAGCATACCTTGTAGAAGTTTCTCTCACACACCAAGTTATCATCCACAGACCAGAAGTTAGATAGGTAGTACTACAACTCCCAGAACCCTCTAGTGATCTTGTTGGCTAGGAGATTCTGAGACTTGTTGTCCAACAAAGTGACTTCCTCAAAAACTCTGAAATAGGCTGGTTTTAGTCAAGCAAGTTGGCCCTCAGTAACAATTGAGAATAAAGAAAAGTAGAACCATCTTGGGTCAGTCCAAAGAGCTGATCTATCATTCTATTTGTTGTTGTTGTTGTTGTTGTTGTTGTTGTTGTTGTGTGCCTTCATGTTATTTCCCACTTATGTCAGCCCTAATGCGAACTTATCACAGGGTTTTCTTGGAAGAATTGATGGGGGAGGTGTGTCTTTGCATTCCTCTAAAGCTGAAAAAGTGTGACTTGTCCAAGATCATCCAATAGGTTTCCATAGCCAAGTGGAGATTCAAACACTGGTTTCCCAGTATCCTAGTCCAACATCCAAATCATGACACTGGCTCTCCTTTTGTTTATACAGTAATCAGTTTAGATGTGTATGAAAAGTTCCCCAGTAGAATTTGATAGGAACTTCACCCTCTATCCAGCAAACAATATACGGAAACATGGGTTGTGTTAAGTTTGAAACATTCTGCTTGAACCCGCTTGAGGCCTAGGTCTTACATATATCAGAACCAAACATACTGGGAAATGTAGTGCTAGCCAACTTAAGTGATTCTTATATGGCTAGCATTCCATATCCCAGTATATTTGGTTCTAATTTATGCACACTGTGCAAGCTTTTTAATTCTCATTCACTACTGTTGTGATGCAGACTGATGTTTACCTACATCTAATCTACTACCTGCCTTTGTTTTCTTTAGCGGATGGAGATTCTGAGTCAGTGAAGGAAGAATCAGAGTCTGATATGTCGGATAGTGAGGTTTGTTTCCTTTACTGTTACATATATATTTCATGTATAATTTTTTTAAAGATAAATCAACAGTGATTCATTCATTCCAGGGCATATAACAGTGAGTAGAAACCAGTAAGATATATGATATAGTCTTATTTGCCTATGATATTTGACAGCCATTGTTTAAGCAGTGAATTTCAAAAAGAATAATAATGATAAACAAAATATACATTTTTTCTTAATTTATTTATTAAAACACTTCTGTCCTTCCCTGTATTCAAAGATCTCAAGGCAGTTTACAATTGAATCAGTCTAAAACAATGAATAATAATACTGTTCAAAGTTATATATATATATATATATATATATATATATATATATATATAAAAGAAAACCTTTACCATACCTACACACACACACACACACAGATATATAATCAATTCCGAGTTAAAACCAGACCAAAAAAACAGGTAAAATGATTGCAAGTAATGCCGTCATTGCTCTAGAGAGCAGTGATTACAACTGGCTCTACACTGTAGAATAAATGCAGTCTGAGACCACTTTACCTGGCATGACTCAATGCTATTTGTAGTTTGGTACGGCACCAACACCCTTTGAAAAAGAAGGCTAAAGACCTTGTAAAACTACATTGTCCTATAGGAGTTAAAGTGGTGTCAAACTGCATTAGTTCTACAATGTAGATGTACCCTACAACTCTGGAAAGCAAGAATTAATTGTCACTATCCATGCCAAATCAGAACATTTGGATGGTGTGCAACATTTGGTTTGGGTTAGCCTGAAAACACATCTTCTTTTTGTTTGCAAAATTCAGAAAGAAGAAAACATTTTTTTCTGGCCAGATCTCATTTGGCCAGTGTAGAACATGAGTAGTATTTTTACTGAAGCTGGTTTGGGCGCAAACATTACTGTTATTGTGTGCCTTCAAGTCAATTTATGGCATCCTCAAAGTGAGCCAACTAAAGGTTTTTCTCAGTAAGCTTTGTACAGAGGTAGTTTGCCTGAGGCTGAGAGAGTGTAGCTTGCCCAAGGTCACCCAATGAGTTTCTATGACAAAGCAAAGAGTCGAAACAAGTCTCCAGAGTCCTAGTCCAACACTCAGATCACTGCACCTTGCTGGTTACAGGGCAATTATGTTGCATGTTTTCAGAAACCTGCCTGAACCAACTAACCTTTCATTTGCACAGATGGTTAGTACTTGTGAAGATGAAAACCTCCAGGGAGTTTCCATAAAAGAAAAATCCTGCTGCTTAACTGAGGACATCCAGACTTCACAAAGAAAGCGGAAAAGGGAACACAAATCCTGGACAAAAGGTACAAGCACATGGCTCAGAATGTCAGATTTGTGATGGTGGTTTTGTGCCCTCAGATCCTTTTTGACTTATGGCAACCCTTAGATGGCCCTGTCATGGGGTTTCCTTGGCAACTTTTGTTCAGAAGGAATTTGTCATTGTGTCTGAAGCTGAGAGAGTGTGACCTGCCCTAAGGTCACCCAGGAGGTTTATACAACTGAGACAGGATTTGAACCCTACACTCCAGAATGTTCAAGCCACTATACCACACTGCCCAATGTTCAAGCCACTATACCACACTGCCTTTGACACATGAGTCTTCAATCTATTCCCTGCCTTTCAGCATTTGATACATGAGGCAACATTTGATCTGTTCTAAACTAGAGCTGGGTTCAGTTCCACATCTCTCCAAGATTGTGTTTAATACCAAAAGCTGATATTCAACACTGGTGTAAAACAATCCTTGGTGGTAGTAAACAGATACATTAGCTGGGCTATATCAGAGGAAAGCATCTTCTGAGAACAGTAACTTCTATGCAGGACAAGTACAGCACAACGTGCACTTTGATTTGTTACAGCAGATAGCTGGCTTATTCGCAGGTTTTACTGCATTTTAGGAATTTTTACAATTTTATACTCTTACCATTTTATTAGTGGGGTTTTATATGCACTGTTGTTTATACTTATGTCACTGTATACTTATGTATTGTTGTTTATATGCGGCACTTGGGGTGCTTCTGTGAGCCGCCCCAAGTCCCTTTGGGGAGATTGTGGCGGGATATATAGATTTATTATTAGATTGATTAACCCCCTTGTCCACAGATTTGAAGTGCATAATTTAACTTACCCACATTCCCAAAACTAATCACCCCAGAAGTATTTGTGGACCTTACTAGATCCTCTGGTGCAATTCCTTGGTATGCTTCCTGCCCAAGTGTAGTTAAACCGCTCCGAGCCAAATTGGGAGTAGCAGTATACAAGTCCAATAAATAAATAAATAAATAAATAAGTAAAATATAGGGCTGACAGTCTCAGATATTGGGGGGCAGGGGAGATGTCTTGGAATGTATTCTCATAGATGTGGGTGACATATTGCATTGCAAAGCCCTGGATAATGCACCCATTGGGTTGGAATACATTCATTTCCCTAGAATGCAAGGTCATTTGTAAATGATGTTCTTCTGCAATGGGCCGAACAGAACAAAGGTAACTATATAGGTGTGAACTATCCTTCATCCTAATAATGAGAACAATATCAGAAAGCTGCTAAGTGGAAAGTTTACTCTCTGCTCCTGCTATATCAGTGTTTCCAACCTTTGGGCCTTCAGGTGTTTTGGACTCCAGCTCTCACAGTTCTTAACAGCTGGTAATTTCTGGGAGTTGAAGTCCAAAACACCTGGAAGCCCAAAGGTTGGAAACTACTGTGCTATATCCTAGTACTGCCAGGTTTGATCATAAACTGCCTAGCAAGGTTGTCAAAATAAATCATCTTATGCCACTGAACAGCTGTTCATGTTTAGTCATGATGCTAATATGGATTCTAGAACCCTGGTACCGGGGTTCACATCCTTTGCTTGTGTGAATTTAGACCTTATTCTTCCAGAGACCTGATTAGTGAAAATTACTTTCCAGATATTTCTCACCCTTTGATACTTTCTTTTAGCTCTTGTAGGACTTTACTAACCTTCTTGCCTGCCTGCCAAACTTTGACAGATTGACAAAGGAGTTGGTTCATTTAAAAAAGAAACAATGAGTGGGATTAGGTCTATTTTCCCTTGCACGATTCAGACATACCCACTCCTGCTAACTCAATTCCACTGCGCAAATGTTTGTCCAGAGCGATATTGCTTGGACACGATAAGGCACGTACCTGCACCTTAGGTCTGGTTGGACCTTCCGCAAAAGGTTAGCCAGAGCCAAATACTTGAAAAGGCGAGAAACTTCACAACCCTTAAGGTGAGTAGGTGTAGTAGATACACAACTCCTTGTTTGCTTAGCCTTGCCTAAAAATGTTGACTGACAGAACAGACTAAATACTCTGGGCCAGCACTATTGATTTGCAGAGGGAAATATTTTCACATAAGCAGTATTTTTTAAGTCAGGCCCCATAGAGGTGGCAAGCCAATCCCCTAACAATGGAATGTGTTGTACAGGTATTTCCTACAGGTGTGACTAAGAAGGAAATTGATAAGGTTGGGCATTAAAGCCACCTTTGCTTGTTAGCAGTTTAAACACTGCTTTGTATTTGTGCAGTCAAATGTATATATGAGAGAGGCCATGTTGACCAGCTCTTTATGCGTCTGATGGAAAATATTGCTACTAAATCCTAATGGGGATGGCGTCTTTAACAAGCTTCTGTTCTTGTCAATAGAGCTTGGAAAAGGTACTGTGTGGATTCCTGATAAGAGCATATGAATAGCCATCCTGAATCAGACTACAGCCATCCCTCCAAATTTGTAGTTTTGACTTTTACAGATTTGATGATTCATGGATTTGATGAAAAAATGTTTTCTCTAGACACTCCAGTGTAACTCTGTGATCAATCTTCTCGAGTCATGCGAAGGGACCAAGAGGACACCTCTCTAGGACTTTCTAGGTCTTTCAATGTGATTCTGTGGCTTGTGTCCAGCAAAAGTTGACCATAGAGACATGCTGGAAGACCTAAAAACATTCCTACAGATGTTATCACTAGTAAATATATATATATATAACAATTTCTTTATTCAGTTTTCACTTTCACAGGGGTCCTGTGCCCCTAACCCCAGTAAATGTAGATTGTGGTCTACCTAAATCCAGAATTCTATTTATACTACAGCCAATCAATAGATACCCAACCTACTAATAGTCACCACAACATTGTGGCAATGAATTCCATTGACTATGACTCTGTCCCGAATCTTCCACTCCACTGCTTTAGTGCATGAATCCAGGTTTGAGCATTATGACTGGAGAAAAGTTTCTTCCTTCCTACTTTTTCCACATCATGTATGATTTTAGATATTTCAGTCGTGTCTCCACTTACTCAAATGTTGTTACACATCAACTACTAGCAATATCAGAATGTGATCAATACGGGACAAGTTATTAAGGAGGAAGAATGTGCAAGTTAGGGGAGGCTGCAACAGTTTGCTTTTGACTGAGCCTACTGGGAAGGGCAAGATCCACCCTGCTTCCCTACTGATTTAACTGAATGCAAACTACTTTTGTTCTTGGAACTCAGTCTGCAGCAACTGAAGTTATCTGAGGACAAAGGGAGAAAGCGGGAAGAGCAGAGAGAACTATTTCAGGGGTCAAGAGAGGAGTGTGGAAATAAAGAAAATTATATGTTGTAGTTTGGGGTTAATAGACAGAAAATGCAAAAGCTGGAAGGCATCCAGGTTGAATTACATATGAAAGAAACATAGTCTCTGTGGACAAACAATGTTCTATATTGGGTTGTTGTATGTCTTTCGGGCTGTGTGGCCATGTTCCAGAAGTATTCTCTCCTGACGTTTTGCCCACATCTATGGCAGGCATCCTCAGAGGTTGTGAGGTATGGATAAACTAAGTAAGGAAATATATATATAAAGAATATATACGGTATATCTGTGGAGAGTCCAGGGTGTTGCAAGAGTCCTTTGTCACTGGGAAGCCAGCATTAATGTTTCAGTTAATCACCCTAATTAGCATTGGAAAGGTTTTGTCTCTTGCCTGGGGGCATCCTTTGTTCAGTCATTAGCTGTCCTCTGCCCTCAGAGTGTTGGTTCCCATCTACTGTTTTGATTTTAGAATTTTTTAATACTGGTAGCCAGATTTTGTTCATTTTCATGGTTTCTTCCTTTCTGTTGAAGTTGTCCACATGCTTGTGGATTTCAATGGCTTCTCTGTGTAGTCTGACATGATAGTTGTTGGAATTGTCCAGCATTTCTGTGTTCTCAAATAATATACTGTGTCCAGGCTGGTTCATCAAGTGCTCTGCTATGGCTGATTTCTCTGGTTGAATTAGTCTGCAGTGCCTTTCATGTTCTTTGACTCTTGTTTGGGTGCTGCGTTTGGTAGTCCCTATGTAGACTTGTCCACAGCTGCATGTATCCAGTAGACTCCTGCAGAGGAGAGAGGATCCCTCTTGTCCTTCACTGACTGTAGCATTTGTTCGATTTCTTTGTGGGTCTGTAGATAGTTTGTAGGTTTGTGCTTCTTCATCAGTTTGCCTATGCGGTCAGTGGTTCCCTTGATGTTCTATATTTTCTCTGTGAGAAACCTCATTGCATTCTATTGTACTTTTCATTTTAATCTGTCACAAAGACATTGGCTGGGACCCCACATCACACTAATAGTTAAGAGTATTGTTTCCTGATCTAACTTAACAGCCAGCAAGTTGCAACCACTGCAGCAATGGAGATTTATTTGTTGGAGACTGGGGTGCAGCAGGATGATGTTTGCAGCCTACTCCCCTCCTCAGTCTGCAGTGCAACAATCAGAAGAAAGACCTCTGTCACAACTTTTCATTCCACTGCAGATCACTGGTGGAAAGAAGTCTCAAACATCATCCTGCTGCACCCCACTTGCCAGCAGACTAGACCTCGATCAGCTGGTATTTGTGGGGTGGGTGAGGTCATGGCAATCATGGCAATTGTGGGGTGGGTGAGATCATGCTATGAAATATTATGCATACATCTAAAATATGCATTCTTGACTATTCAATAGAATGCCAGAGATTCCCAGATTGGAATGCCATGCCGCTGTGATCCCAGTATACACTGTCTTCTGGCTAATGTCTATGTTTATTTTTCTCTTCACAGCCCGCAAAAAGTCACTAGGAAAGAAACGAAATGGCAAAGCAACTCAAGTCCCTGCTGATGAACACAAAGCCACAAAGGAAATGCCAAACCACAGCCCTGCTTTTGAACACAATGATAACAAAGAAACATAGCTTGTGCCTGCCTTCTCAGTCCTCCTACACCAGAAGCTGTTGTCTGATGTTTCTGGCTTAATCATAAATAGCTCCAGATTTTCTTCGCTCTTATTAACACAGATAAACAACCTTCTGCATCTTGTAAGCCTGTTCATCAAATTGTCATGCAGCATGGTTTCAAATCCTGGCTCATGAGTGGATTCATGAGGACTGGTAACTCACAGATGTTCTGAAGCCCTCTAGGACATTTTTTACTTCTTTCAAAATATGGGCAATGAGACTGAAATGGTTCACTAGCTTCATTCACTCTACCACATCCTCATTCTTCTTGCTTAGTGACAGGTCCTGCCAATTCAGTAGCTGTTTAATAGCAATTTGATGGAGGATTTTATTATGGACATACAAATTGATACAAAGGGCTTGTGGCACAAAGCTTCATCATGATCTACGTAGAAAATAATGCTTTCAATGGCTTCCAGCCATTAGGGATAGTAGTGATGTTGAGTTCAAAGCACTGGTCACTGAGTTGGAACGTTTTGTGCTCAGATTCCCCCATGGACTTCCCAAAGATTTCTAGTTGACTACTGTAGCAACAAAATGCCAAGCTAGATATACGTTTGCTCTGACCCAGCAAGGTGCTTTCTATGCTCATTTTATCATTTCATAAAATGACCAAGCAGACCAATTGCAAAAAGAAGGTTTCGGGTTCAATCCTTGTCACTGGTCAACAATATCCACCAAGGTGGACGAAGAGACCTGGACTTGGGGATAAACTGTTATCCAGAATTCCATATTTGTATCCATATGGCATATGGTGGCTGAGGGAGGGTGTTAATTCTATATAGTGAAGACAGAGGGGGATGAAATGCATACAGAAAAGACTGCCAATATAACTATCATAATTAACATTCAAATTCTGACAACTGCATGTATCCAATGAAGTGAACTAGAGACTAATGATGCAGTCCTAACTCAAAGATGTGACTGGGGTGAGAGGATTATATACAAATATCAGAGATCTGCCAACAGAACAATCTGCAGGAAAAAAACTGCTCTGTTGGCAAAGAACTTTATGCAGAAGAGATAAAAAGAGGCAAAGAAGGGATGGGCAAGAAAAGAGCTGAAATCCCAACTATCTTAAGTCCAGAGATAAAACTGTAAGAACATCAAAAAAAATTAAACCAGACAGCAGGTAGTCCTATGTCATTTCTAAAATCCTGCGGTTGGGAAGTGTTTGGATTTAGCGCAAAAACACCTGGATTATAGTACATTTAGGTAGCCTTTGGCCATTTTGCCAGTTAGCATTAAGATCTAATATGGTAATGCCCGTTGACAACAATTCTTTTGTTGTGGAAGTAATTGTGGGAAGGCTGTTTGAACACTATATACCATGTAAGAATTAGTAACTGGGTAGAAATCAGTTTAACCCAAATCCACCTGAGGTGACTTACCCAAGGTCACACATGAGGTCAATAAAGAAAAAGACACTGGGAGTTTAAAAGAATACTCTGGGATTTGATATGCTAAATGCTGTGATGCAAAGAATGTACAAGTACAGCCACATACTTAATTTAATATGTAATAAAACACGTTGTCTGTGTATCTGTCAGAGCAATAGATCCAGAAGCATCATAATCAGAGCTCTGAAACTTAACATGCGGAGTAAGGGCATCCTAGGGTGACAACTAGTGGTAAATGGTTTTTCAAAAAAATGTATTTGGATCCTGCTGTTTCACAGTAAGCCACCAGGTAGCAGAATTTTCTAATCAACATATAGGTTTACAGTTGATACATATTTCTTTTGCATTATATTTAAACTTCTCTGCTTGGGAGCTCTAATGTTTCATCAAACTAATTCCAGGATTTCCTTGGATGCAGCCACTGCAGTAAAAAAGGCATCAAAGTGCTATTTTGTGTACGGTGAAAGACAATATGGTTTGAAGCTATGGGGAACAATCCAATATACAGTGTTATAGAGCTACTTTAGGTAACCCCCTCCCCTCAAAAAGGAATTTAAGAGCATGGAGTGGGCAAATCCCTCTCTCACACAGGTGTAGAAGGGTAGCATAGCAGGAAGTGGGTCTAGGAATGTTACCAGCCATTGTTTTATTTACTCAGGGTATGCATGACGTTTCCAGCTCTGTCAGCTGTGTAACTTTGCTTGATGTCTTTAATGTTTCAAACTGAGGGCTATTTCAATCCATGTTGTGCAGAATAATTTCACCAGTTGTATATAAATGTTACATTGATTGAATCTCCAAAATTATCAAGTTTTTTTTTTAATGAAGATTTTGGTGTTTGCAGAAGAAGAACAGAATTGTTCTGAATGTGTCTTTCATACAAAAATTAATGCAAAGCCTGTCTAAATTCTGATTTTTCACAATAGTACACTGACAGTTGTCAATTTAAATCTTTGGATTGGGAAACCACATCTTGTGCGTGAATTTATGCAAACACACATTTGAACATCCATAATCCAAGACTTACATGAATTAGTCTTTTTACTGCTTTGGATCGTTTTTAGAGAGATAGAAAAAAAATAGTAATAATAATACACATGCAATCCTCAGAAGTGTCTCTCGCTATCAAGTATTTAATGCTATGACGTAAAACAAATCCAGGGAAACTATGTCTTGCAAGTCACTTCCTGCATATACAGTAACATTTCACAACATTTCCAAATCACAAATGAACTATCCAAAGCGCTCTCTCTCTCTCTCTCTCTCTCTCTCTCTCTCTCTCTCTCTCTCTCTCTCTCTATATATATATATATATATATATATATATATATGGAGTTACACTTTAAAAAATGTACCTGTTCCAACTTACTTATGAATTCAACTTAATAACAACTACAGAACCTATCTTGTTCATAACTTGGAGATTGCCTGTACTAATTTCTGATGTAGAATATGAAGCAAGCTTGTTTCTTGCCACTTCAAAGAGAAAGATGTCAATAACATATTTAATTGCTGAAAAAGATTAGACTAAGCATTAGAAAGAACTCCCAGAAATAAAAATATGCTTTACTGCCTCAGAAGATGGACAGGTCCTCTTCGGTGGAGACTTTTAAACAAATTCTGCATGGCTCATCTATCATAGATGCTATAGTTGTGTGTGGATTTTCTGCACTGACTGGGGCCTAGATGAGATCACAGGAGAGGAAAGTCTCATGAGCTCCATATTGTAGTTTCTTACCCCTCCATATCAACTCCTGTCCTCTCCTCTTTAAAAAATTAAAATTTCCCCTACAATTTACAAGTGTTTTTTTTCTTTTCTTTCTTTTTGCCTGAACATAGATCAATACAGTTGAAACCCAGCTGCAAAAGCAGCTATTTACACCTTCCACCTACTCCCCAGCAACTCCAAACCCTGGAAGGGGGAAGGAACCCCCTTCCAATGATAAACATCAATGGTTTTATGATCTGGGCATCATATCTTATGTATGTCTTATAACAGTGAGTTTAATGCTTAATCGGTAAGGAGAGAGGGCAGAGGAAAAACATGATGAACAGCCAGCCCTCGATATCCATGGGTTCTGCATCCAGTTTCAGCCAACCACTTATCTAAAATATTTAGGGGATTTTTTTTTTTTTTTAAAAACTGGATTTTGCCACGTTATGCTGGTATCTATGCTGGTATACATATATCCTACTGTAGCTTCCCTCCATTTCACATTGATCCTTGAACTGTCTCCAGCACTCATTTGACTTGTTCACCATTTCATATAAGAAACACCACTTTACTATGCCAGTTTATGTAATGGGATTTAAATATCCATGGATTTTGATCCTGGAACCAAGCTCCAATGGATACCAAGGGCACACCCTACAAGAAAATAAATATTTCTGATAAACACTAGTGAACTTGTTTACTTGTTGAACCACTAGCAATTACATTTGGCATCTACAAGTGAGCACTTTATGCCCTGCTACTCTCCAACCAGGTCTCCGGCATGATCAACACTTACATCTAAAGTTGTCCTTCAGGCTGGGGAGGGTTAGGCTCAGCTTCGTGGTGAATAACCACAGGGAAGAAAAAAAATCCCCTAATTTGAGCCTTCCTTCCTTACAGCACAAAAGGGCAAAAATGTTTGGGTCACAGGTTTTCCTTATGGTTCATTTCTTACTGTATGAACCAAAGGTTAAAATTTCTTCTCCCTTCACTTCCACATAAAGAATCTGGCTTGGATGTCAGTTGTCCATTGATTACAGAATAGTGTTGGCCCCATGTCAGTGGGACTATGAATCCATTCTGATTTAGGACAGTGGTTAAATGAGCTGTCCAAGGTGCTGAACTTGTTAAGGAATAGGATTCCGCATCTTACAGATCTCCTGGTATGTATTTGTTCCCTCACTGACATGACATGGGATGTGACCACCTTAGACAGCAAACTTTGTCATATAATGACAGTAATTTGTTAGTTGTATTTTTACTGCCTCATAAAACAAAAGATCTCACATAACACAACATACTCTGCAACACGGTATGGCTGAGTAAAGGATGCCATTTTCTGTTCAGCCTGAGATAGTGAAATGTCTAGGGCCAACCTTGGCCAAAGAGCTACTTTGAGGGGTTTTGAAGAGGTTGGGAAAGGATGAATGGCTGCCATATGGCTTTCTACGGCATTCTGCACCTGAGGATGCAACAGGCTCCCCCACCACCACCACCACCACCACCACCACAACCACCACTCCTAATAGAAGGGCCTTCAAATCATTGCTAACTGATGGTGGCCCTGATGGAGGTTTTCTTGCCAAGATTTGTTCTGAAGTGGTTTGCCATTGCCTTCCTCTAAGGCTGAAAGAGTGTTACCTGCCTAAGATCACCCATTGGGTTTCGACTAATAGGTGATTCAAACTCTAGTCTCGAGAGTGATACTCCAAGCTCAAAGACTACACCATGTGTTTCCTGCAAGGCTTTCTCTAATGCCTCCTCACTACCCATCAGGATCCCATTTACTAATTGGAGATCATTTGGCCCGACACTAAAAAAAATCATATCTCATACTGTCTGTTAACATATCTAAGGTACAAATCATCCTGGCCCATTCCATATTAAGTGTATGTACTAATAATAGTGATGCCATTGGCAGAAAATATTGGTAGAGAAGCCAAAATACTTTTCCTTCTTCTGGTCTACAGCTGCCACCTACTGGAAGTCATCTGCAACAGTTACGTTTTTTTCTGTATCATTAGACAGACAGATCTGGCACACACTTTGATCTCCCTAAGAAAAAGCCCCCAGAGGCTACATTAGGCAGATAAGGTTGTGAAGCTCAGTATGGCCTGGTTTCTCCACATTCACAGCACTCAGAAGAAGGTGGCAAACAAAGACCATGGGTGGATGTGTTGCTTGACTTGACTGAGATGTGCTTTCCTTAGTTTTCCCTAATTTTACTTTTTTTAAAAATGAGAAAGAAAAGTATTTAAGAGGTTTCAACAGATTGCAATAGTAATCAGATTAAAAACATTAAAACTGGGCCAGGCTGTGATGCAGCTGGCTAGTAACCAGCTGCAATAAATCACTACTGACCGAGAGGTCATGAGTTTGAAGCCCGGGTCGGGTTAAGCCCCCGACCATTAAATAGCCCACTTGCTGTTGACCTATGCAGCCCTGAAAGACAGTTGCATCTGTCAATTAGGGATATTTAGGTGCGCTTTATGCAGGAGGCTTATTTAACTAATTTACAACATCATAAAACTGCCAGCAAAACACGAGGAAAGGAATGAGGAAGTACAGCCACTAGTGGACAGTGAAGCAACAGCTCCCCCTGTGGCCGGAATCGTGAAGCTGGAAAAAAAAACGTTAAATGCCTCTGTGTCTGTCTATATATGTTGTTTGTCTGTTGGCATTGAATGTTTACTATATATGTGTTCACTGTAATCCGCCCTGAGTTCCCTTCGGGGTGAGAAGGGCAGAATATAAATACTGTAAATAAATAATAAATAAATAAATAAAACTGGGATGTGTTTAAAGCAGAATGTTTTCTTCTTGTTGCTTGTTACTGCATGCCTTCAAACTGTATCCAACATATGTCAATCTTAAGCCAAACCTACTTGATCAAATTTGTTCAGAGAATGGTTGTCTTTGAGAAAGCGTGACTTGTCCAAGGACACCCAGCAGGTTTCCATGGCTGAATGAGGATGCAGACTCTTGTCTCCAGCTGTTGGTATTACACTAGTGCTGAAAGAGTAAGCATCTCATCTGAAATCCTATGGCTGCCTCCTGCAGAATGCTGAGGCTTGTGCTTTAGGGGAGGGGCCTTTAAAAGGTTTAGCCCGAGAGGTTCTGGGTCTCACTAAACTACAAGTCCCAGAATTCTACAGGAGGCAGCCACAAGATTTCAGATGGGATGCACACTCTTTACCTACTCTTTTAGCTGTAAGGCACCCAATTAAAGAAGTCACGGCTCTGTCTCTGCAAGAACTAAGCTGGGCTGTTGTAGATATGGTGTCTTGGAGATCTCCCACTTGTCAGCTTGCCACAACAAAATGAATTACAACAAGGAAAAAGGTACAGTGCTAATCTTAGGAAATAAAAAATGAAATGCACAGATATAGAATGGGTGATGCCTGGATTGAAAAATACCTTTTCCTGGTTCTGCTCTTGGAAAACCTTTTTACTACATGGGCTGTAGTGCGAATTCTGTCATTTCTTGGGAGGGTGGAGGGAAACAGTCTTGTCATTATGACTTGGCAACATTCACTTCAGCTCACTGCAGTGTGCTCTATTGTGGCTGGATGTCCTTTAAAAGGGTCTGGAAAATCCTGTTAATAAAAAATAGGAATATTCAAGAGGTGGTTTGCCAATTCCTTCCTCTGAAATACAGCCTACAGCAGTCTTCATGCCATACTCCCAACCATATTTATTTTCTATGACAATAAAGAAATACCACACAACACTGTGTAACATCCATTTCCCATTCAAGCCAGTTTGAATGTCATTTGAATCAGATATATTCAAATTATAGATGTATTCTGATGCAATGCCAGCAATGAGGCAGCAACCTTCTCCTTAAATTCAGACGCATTGATAGATTAGGAGGTCCAGAAATGGATGGGGCACAAAACTGGATCCTTCAACATTAGAAAAGGTCTCATTTAGAATACATTGAGGCCACCACTGTTGCCTCACTACACTTGCTGCCTGAGGTAATCACTCAATTCCTCCTAAGAGTAGGGTCAGCCATGGTGACTGCAGTCCTGTTTTCAGCCCATGTGATTACTATCTTATTCCCTTTCCATAGGTTCCCAGCTGGTATCTGGGTTTTTGTACTAAAAACACTAAAGTTGACATTTTTATCAGAGAGCATAAAATATCACCAGGAAAAAGAAGCCCAAAAAAACATTTCTAAGGATTTCTGAAACATTTTAAATATATATATATCTTTAAAGAAAAAATGCCCTCAAAAGATCCTAAGAATCCCTGAGGAGAGAAGTAGAATGTTTGTTCAACAAAGTAGCCAACATTGTTTCTAATTAATCTTCATCAGAATTTTTTTCCAAAAGTAGGTCATGCAGTTATAAAATGGTATAGCTTATAAGAAGCCCCTTGCAACAAGCACAATCTTGCCTTCTCCTGGATTACAGTCAGGCAACCTGTGCTCTTGCATTTCCACCTGTTGTCCATTGACAGGGAATGGGCAAATCCAAACCTCCTGCTCCCTCTGCTTAGGGTTCATTATCTTTGAACCAGATTTGGGGTGCATCTAACTTGTACAATTAATGTGGTTTGACACCATTGTAACTGCCTTGGTTCAAGGTTATGAAATCCTGGGATTTTTAGTGCAATTAGGCTCCCACATTCTTTTGAAGAGAAAGAAGTGAAAGCTAAAAACCTTGTAAAACCACAGTTCCTATGGTTCCATAGCATTGAAGATTGTCCTATGGAAAAGGAGTATCCCTGGCTATCCTGCCTACCCCATCTCACATTTCAGCACACAGATTGCATTGCATTTCCGAATTCTAAAGATTTCTTTTCTAAGGCACTTCTTACGTTGCTTTTCTCTTCTTCTCCGCCACCCTCTTGGGCTCCTTTGCGGATGAGTCACATGAACCGTTTCTTTAGCATGTGGTGAAATGTTTTTGATTCATTCATAGAAGGGCTTCATGCCTGTTTGGTTTCAGAGGAAACAATGCCTTTTTGAGCCCAGAGCAGCAGGATTAATATAATCAATCAGCTCAGTCTGTCTTAAATACTTAACGTCATAATAAAACAGCCTTTGACCATTGGCTGAGCTCACCCACTCATTTTGGCATTTTTCCTTTGCTCTTTGAGTGCTGTGAGAGGGTTTTCTTGATCCACTCAGTAGAGACAAGAGGAGGAGATCAGGACAAATACCTTCAGTAAGCCCTTCACCCTTAGAATTCAGAGAAATGTCATCTATTATTCTGACAAGCAGCTGAAAGCCATGCACTACATAGACTAGGGCCACCTGTCTGTGGGCTTTCCCTTCTATAAAAGGAATCCCTAAAGAAGAAGGATTTATTTCTTGGCTTCAGTTCTCTTCCTTAGAAGGAAGAGATGAGGAGGAGAAAGGTTCTTTCTTTTTAATGGGAAGAGTTTGGAGGACCTTCTTGACAAGCATTTGCAAGCCCTGGCTCAGAATACTTTGCTCCTCTTCCTAGAATCATACACTTATAGAAGGAATGAGTCAAAGAACTCTTAACAGCCATCTAATACAAACTTAGTGATTCCATATATTTGCTAGATCCTCCAATGTGACTCTGTGTTAATTACCATAAAATCACCAGGAGAACCCAGGTATATTCTAGAGATATTTCTCCACTTGTGGATAAGTGAGACCACAGGTATGGATCCCATGGTTACATGGGGTCTTCATGTATCTGTTTTAATGTTTGTAAGCATTCATGTAAGCATTTCCCAGTAGGAAAAAGATGGGGTGATGGTCATACCCTGTTTCCCCGAAAATAAGACATCCCCGAAAAATAAGACCTAGTAGAAGTTTTGCTGAATTGCTAAATATAAGACCTCCCCTGAAAGTAAGACCTAGCAAAGTTTTTGTATGGAAGCAGACCAAGCGCCTGTCAAACAGAACACCAGAGCATGCAAGATTGGTACATGTACACATACCATAGAGTGTTGTACATGGAAATAATGGTAGTAAGAAGAAATTCTTGATAGGATTCACAGTTTGTCTGGTTATGCTGGTTTGTGATGACAACTATTGTACATTATATAATAAATGTTCATTTTTTGTTCAACAATAAATGTGAATTCTTCTTCATGGAAAAATAAGACATCCCCTGAAAATAAGACCTAGCATATCTTTGGGAGCAAAAAATAATATAAGACACTGTCTTATTTTTGGGGAAACGCGGTAGTATGTTCTGTTATTAAATAGCTGCTAGAGCAGAATATTCTTTTTAATGCTTACGTGGATTCTCTTTTCCTGTAATATAAATTCATTTATTCAAGTTGAGCCACTATGTGGATGGAATGCTGCACTTGATCAGCTTTGGATTGATCCAGGAAGGCTCTTATTCTATTTTTAAAGCTCATCACAGGCTAAAGCACCAGCTAGAAAACCTCAAGCTGGTTTCAACCATTGACCTAATGAACTCAGAAGATGGGGCCAGCAATTGAAATGTACTGGCCTACAAAGGAAAACGGTGGGAAAGAAAAACAGGGCATCTGGCTCAAACATGGGCAAACTTTAGGCTCTCCAGGTGTTTTGGACTTCAGCTTCCACAATTCCTAACAGTGGGTAGGTTGTTAGGGTAGTATTCTTCATATATAACAAACTCACCAGCCAGCAGAGTCTTGTAGTAAAGGTTCAAACACCAGGAAGGCTACTACCCAGGCTGTGGCTGCAAAAGTATTATATCCCAAACCATCAGTAGTTTAAATACATTGCAGGTGTGACAACCGGAGGGTGTGCCTTAAAGGCACAGTATACCACATCTCCCCTTCATACTACACATCTCACAAAACAAAACAAAAAACATTTTATAGACATGTTAAAAAAACATACATATAAAAATTACAAGAAATGTATTTATTTATTTATTTACAGTATTTATATTTCGCCCTTCTCACCCCGAAGGGGACTCACATTACACATATAAGGCAAACATTCAGTGCCTTTAACATAGAACAAAGACAAGACAAATATAGGCTCCGAGCTGGCCTCAAACTCATGACCTCTTGGTCAGAGTGATTTGTTGCAGCTGGCTGCAGCTGGCTGGCTGCTCACCAGCCTGCGCCACAGCCCGGTTATGATTTTACAAATTAAGCACCAAAACATCAATGCTACCCTATGGGCAGTTTCCGGCATGAAGTGTTACATTCTTCAAAATATCTTTAGTCAGTGAAATGCACCTGTTAACTGTGGCATTTCTTTGCAGAGCTAAATATATTTATGGTGGGAGCCAGTGAACCATTTACAAAAGCAGGAACTTTGATAACGTCACCCATTTAGCCATTTAATGCTAAGGTAGCACTCCCAATGTGAAAGAAAGCCAAAGTCCTGATTAAAGTCCATGATTTGCTATTCTGTGTGGGTTCAATTAAGTTATTAATACTCTAAGGAACTAAACTGGCTGAGAATCAAAGATAACAGGAAGACAAAATGTCAGTTTGTTTGGCGGAGCACTAAATGCGTAAAATGAATACAATATGCAGCCAAATGTAAGAGAAACGGAAGAACCATCAAGGTACAGTGATTTAAATGTCACGGCTGTTATTGCATGCTGTTCTTTTGTTCCTTCTCATGGATTCTGTTTCTACAGAATCTATCCTAACATTTTTTGAGCATCTGGAGGCTTGCCATCTGAGGTTGAGAGAGTGTAGCTTCCTCAAGGCCAACTAGTGGTTTTCCATTGATCAGTGTGGATTTGAACACTGGTCTCTCAAAGTCTTGGTCCCAAATTCAAAGCCATATAATACTACATTAGGTCTCTGCTATTGCATAAAGATTGTCCATACGTACGAACATATGAAGTGTTGCATTGGATCAGCATAAATACAAACAAGCCTCCTCTCTTCAGAACATTCTCTGAACAAAGAGCTCAGTTGGTTGCCTATAGGAATGGCCATCTGTCAGGAGTGCTTTGATTGTGTGTTCCTGCCTGACAGAATGGGGTTGGACTGGATGGCTTTGTGGTCTCTTCTAATTCTATGATTCTAGGAAGTTCACATTCAGGACATTTAGGGCCCTTCCAAACAGGACCTATATGAGAGGATCTGATCCCAAGTTTATCCCAGATTATCTGGTAGTGCGGACTCATATAATCTAGTTAAAAGCAAAAAATCAGATCCTGGGATATAGGGCCTGTCTGGAAGGGATCTTAAAATGACAGTGTCTTTAGGGGAAAGACGTAATTTAATTAATTATGTAGGTAATGAAACAGCACCCTCTGTCCTCCTTAGCAACTGATATAAACAAAACACTACAGTTGAATCCAAATCATTCAACTGCACTGCAATATTCTTGTACCAAAAGAAAAAGAAAAGTCTTCTCCTTATCAAATTTCTCCAAACCATACTTACATTTACACATTACATACCCTTTTAGGGTGAATCTATGAAATAGAGCAATTTAAAGCAGCTGCAGACAGTGAGATCTGGGCCATGGGTAGTGAAACATGAAGCGCGGATACCGAATCCCGAAACATATGGCAAGACAAAGAGGCTAGCCCAATGTTCCCGAATGAAGAAATCTCACCAAACTGAAGAAGCCACTGAGGTCTTTTATTCAATCAGCTGAAAGTGATGCCTGCTCACAGTTATTGACCAAAGTAAGCTAAGATATCATACATTGCAAAACAGATATTTTATACAGTTAATTCCTTTGAAATTCCTGCTCCCACCCTAGCTGGATCCAGCTTCACCATGATTGGCTGAGCTCTGATGACGTCAGGAAGGATTCCCTGCAGAGGCGGGATTGCGACACTCGCCATCTAATAGGAAAGCATTCCCTCGCTTCCACTGCTCTCCAATGGCTGACAAGGGGCAGGATGGAAACTTTTGATAAAGGAGACATAGTTTCATGATGAAATTACATTGTCCCTTCTCTAGGATGAACAATGAAGGGCTATCAAGTCCCATGTGTTTTATAGTGAAGATAATGGCAATATGAGACCCTAGTGAATGAGACCAGTGCCCCTGGCGCTGCTGTCCATTGAGTCTAAAAGCAGAAATATTGTCCAAGATGATGGCATCAAGTGGTCAGTTCCTGGGAAAGGGCACACGTCATTAGGGAGAAAGGGGCATGATCTTCTCCTCATTGGGAACTGCCATGCCAGGTGATGAGTCTTTGTGTGTCCAAGCAGCTGTACAAAGGACAGGTGGCCCGTTACCTAGATCCTGTTGTCCTCTGCACAGCTGGGGTCTATGGGTGGCAGATGATGAGTGATTGAGTCCTTCTTATGTAAATGATGCCCAGGAAGACAGCTGAATGTTGGATGGACTTCTTGGGTCAGGAGATATGGGCGAAAGGTCATCCCAGAGGCTTGGTCGGTGGCATTTTTCTCCAAAAAAGATTTTATATTGAAACATAAAATATAATATAGTAAATGCACACACACAAAAGGGTCCGTGGATGCCGAGGAAACCCTGCAGATGGGTAACTGGGCATCCACGGGAAGGGAAGACATACACAAGAGATCCATGGATATCGGGGGAACCCTGCAGTTGGGTGCAGTTTAGAGTTGACACAGGTTTATTGGGACAAAGGTGAAATTAATGCAAGGAAAGCAGGGTATGAAATGTAAACAAAAGGGAAAGATAAAAGGTCTGTGGATATTGGGGCTCCCACTGAGGAACAGGAGACTCCACGGAGGTGGGAGGATGGTGAAAGGGTTCAGGGAGGTGAGAACGTGGTTGTTGCACCTCAGCTGCACCTTCACCTTGCTCACAGCACCCACCAAGAAACCAAACATGATAGTCAAAACAGTTTATTAAGAAAACACATATAAAAAAGGAGAAACACAATGAAGGAAGTAAAGGGTAAAATCCAAGAGTTAATCTGGAAAGCAAATCTCACAGGCAATAAGCCAGGTCAAACTGCACACAGGAAAACAATCCATGAAACAAGGCTTAAAACATGAACATTGATCTCAAGGCAAATCCAGAAAACAAGGAGCAAACATGAACATAAATCCCAAAATATTCCATGAAACACAGAGCCAAAACATGAGCATGAATCTTGAGCTAAGGCCTGGACTAGGAACGAGACAGGAGTACTTCACATGGATAGCAATATTGCTAGATTTAAAGTCCCAACAGGGCTCTCTGTGCTTTAAGGACTGCAAAAAAAGAACACATTCCTCTGACCTTGAGGGGACCGCTTCTGTCTCTCTCTCTCTCATGAATTCTTTCTGATCTTCTGCACCTGAATCTTTCCCTTCTCAAAAGCAGTTTCGAATCTGCTCCCCTGGATGAGCTAATGTTATCAGGACTGCTTGTAGGTGAAAGATCACCTCCCTAGCTGCTGAATTCCAAAACATCTCTACTTTCACACGGAGTCTCAGAGACAGCATCTTGCTCTAACACCCTCTCCTTTTCCCCCTCCTCGGCTGCATCTGGCTCCAGCATTCTCTCAAGCCTTGAAACTGCATCTGGTCTCAGCATTTCTCTGGCCCTGAAACCCCAAGCACCTCATCTTCATCAGGTTGCACCTCAATACTGGTTAATGTGGGGGAAAGGGAGAGAATGAGTCCTGTTCTGCGGATTGTGGAGGCCACCAGGGCAGCTGCAGAGGGCAAAAGCTGGAGGAAAGGACTCAAGAGGCAAGAAAAGAAATACAAAAAAGCAGATAGAGAGGATAACGCGCCAAGGTGCACATTTATTTAGGGTTTGGGTAACAATAGAACTAAAAAGGGGAACCTTCGGATGTTTGCAAATAACATCTACACTGCAAAATTAATTCAGTCTGGCACCACTTGCCATGGCTCAGTGTTATGGAATTCTGGCAGTTGTAGTCTTCCAAAGTCTTTAGCCTTCTCCTGTAAAGAGCATTGGTGTCTCACCAAAGTAAACATGAAAAAATGAAACACAAAGATACAGAATGGTGGACGCCTGGCTCGACAGCCGTACGTGTGAAAAAAATCTTGGAGTCCTTGTGGACAACAAGTTAAACATGTGCCAACAATGTGATGCGGCAGCTAAAAAGCTAATGGGATTTTGGTCTGCATAAATAGGGGTATAGTGTCTAGTTCCAGGGAAGTCATGCTACACCTCTATTCCGCCTTGGTCAGACCAAGGTCAGAATACTGTGTCCAATTCTGGGCACCGCAATTGAAGGGAGATGTTGACAAGGCGACTAAAATGATCAAGGGTCTGGAGAACAAGCACTATGAGGAGCGCCTTAAGGAACTATTGTCGAACGCGTTTTAGGGGATCGGGGCCCTTGAGGAGAGACCCGATCCGGTCCTGAGAGAACGGACCTTGGCGGAGCCAATAGGAAAATATGAGCCGCAATACAACCTGAAGCCGAAATGAAGAAGGTCCGCCAAAGTTGAAGGAAAATCCGCCAAGGAGTCTTTATTGAGCAATTCAGCTGAAGAGGACTCTAGTAGCGATCATTCAGTCTACTAGGGTGTCATACAATCAAAATAAAGCCATATTTATACAAAATTTCAGTCTGACAGCCCCTTGAATTTCCCGCCCTGCTCCTCCGCCCATCTGATCGTTGATAGGCTAGAAGGTTGAACGAGGCGGGCTTTCGTTTCCCGCCTTGCTCCGTTGGCCCAATAGGAAGCTGCCTTTTGTCTCTACCCGGGCCACTCACGAAAGAGAATGCGGGAGTTATTGAAACAATGAGGTGACAGGGCAGGAACTGTCAGATTAAGTCCTGCTAGACCGATTTCTAAAGGGATTAATGGCAGCAATCAAGGATGTCCGGGTTTCTGTCACATATACAGATTTTTAGATATGCCTTGGGGTGTCAGAGGTGGAAGTAAAGATGGGTGGTGATGAGCCATATTGACAGGCTCTGCAGGGCGCCTTCCTGAGGTGTCCTGGTTTTTCCTTTGGATGAAATATGACAATGTTTGCCTTGGGGCGAATCACCTTTAGGTCAACACTCCGAATTCGGCGACTCAAGCCCTATATTGTCCATGCAATCTGAATTTGATTGGGTTTAGTGAGATATGACAATGTTTGCCTTGGGGCGAATCACCTTTAGGTCAACACTCCGAATTCGGCGACTCAAGCCCTATATTGTCCATGCAATCTGAATTTGATTGGGTTTAGCGGTGGCAGATTATCCTTTTGTTTTTGGGAAGGGAAGCCTGGGTCATAGGAAATGGGATAGGTTCTGGGGTTCAGGTTGAGTTCAAAATATTTCCTATTTGATTTCATGACTTGACAATTATATGAAATAAAATGAAAAATAAAATAAAGTTGGAATATAAACCATGCTGGGAAAAATACATATTTTCCGGGGATCCCAAAGAGTACAAATACATATAGGCAGATAGATAGATTTCATGGAAATAAGGGAGAATCCATAAAAGTGAGTTACATTGCATAAAGGGGAATCATGAATGATATAAACAATTGAAAATATTTGATAAGAACGAAGTTCATAACATCTGGAGAACCCAGCATGGAAATTCATAAAAGTGGAGTTTTAGCAGCATGATTTTACAATTCATGAAGTTGCCTCAGAGTGCAGGGATAATCCACAGTAAACTCCAGTAAAAAGTCTCAATCACCTTCTACTATAAATATATGGAATATAGAACATAAAGTCTTGATTTTTGAACTATCTTTTACAAAGTCCTGGGGGGGAGGGTGGTCACCTCGATCACAGAACTGGGCATGTTTAGCCTGCAGAAGAGAAGGCTGAGAGGAGAGGTGATGAGGGCCATGTATAAACATATGAGGGGAAGTCATAAAGAGGAAGGAGCAGACTTGTTTTCTGCTGCCCTGGAGACTAGGACGCGGAACAATGGCTTTGAACTACAGGAAAGGAGATTCCACCTAAACATTAGGAAGCACTTCCTCACTGTGAGAGCTGTTCGGTAGTGGAACTCTCTCCCCCGGACTGTGGTGGAGGCTCCTTCTTTGGAGGCTTTTAAACAGAGGCTGGATGGCCATCTGTCTGGGGTGCTTTGAATGCGATTTCCTGCATCTTGACAGGGGGTTGGACTAGATGGCCCACAAGATCCTTCCCAACTCTATGATTCTATAAAAGCATTTCAAAGCACTGAGCCATGGCAGTTAAAGCAGTATCAAACTGTGTTAAGTGTACAGTGTTGGTGCACCCAGATATTTTCATGTGCACTGTAAAGATCCCTGTATCTTAGTGCATTATAGAATACGCACAATAAAGTTGATATATTGAGAACAAGTAGGATTCAAGCTAAGTCAGCACAATTCATAGCTCGAATCCCTGCTCAGCCATAAAACCCGTTTGATGACATTGGGCAAGTCACACTCTCTCAGCCTCAGACTTAGCCTCTTCTGAAAAAAGGTTGCAAAAAAAAAGCCCAACAACAACCCTGTAATAGGTTCGCCTAAGGGTTGCTGGACAAGGGAAAACAAACAATGGAAATGCTATTCTCCCATGCAATGCCGTTATTTTCCTTTGTACGACCAGAGGTTGTAATCCGGCAGACTTTAGGACCCGGTTTCTCTTTTTTGAGAGGCGGAAGGGAGGAGGCGGAGCTTCCCGGCCAGACTTGACAATAGCCTCGGCCGCAAACCAATGAGAGATGGCGCTGGGCGTTCCCTTATTTACATAGGAGAAAAGGAAGTAAAAGGCTCTACTGAGGGAACGAAGGAGAGGAGGCGTTCCCAACCAGAGGCGGACCAATGAGAGGAGACGCTGGGCGTTCTGTTATTTACATACCGCCGTGTAGCGCCCAGCCCACGAATCGGAAAGAAAGAGGCGGAGTTTCCCGGGGCAGACCTTGACAATAGCTTCCACCGCGGACCAATGAGAGGAGGAGGTGGAGAGTTCTGTGATTTGCATACCGTCGCGGACCAACGGGAGAGGGCGCTGGGCGTTCCGTGATTTGCATACCCCCGCGACGCGCCCAATGGCTGGCCGGCGACTAGCAGAGCGTCCTCTAGCCGAGAGAAGGAGGAAAAAGGAAGGCTGAAGTCCGAGCGGGAGGCGGGGAGGAAGGCAGCCGGGGAAGGGGCCGCGACGGCGGCTGCTGCGGCTGAGAATGGCCGCGGCTGCGGCGGCGTGCGGGGGCTCGCCCTCCAAGGAGCAGCCGGAGCCGCCTCCCGCGTCGAGGAAACGGGGCGGCGACCCTCGGCGGAGGCAGGCGGCCCTCTTCTTCCTTAACAACATCTCCCTAGACGGGCGGCCGCCGTGCTTGGGGGCTCCGGGGAAGGCGCAGGAGCAGCCGCCTCCACCGCTGCCTTCGCCGCCGCCGCCGCCGCCTCCTCCTCCGCCGACACAACCGGAGGACAAAGCCGCCGCCACGGAAAGCGGGCTTCTCCTCCCTTCCGCAGCTGAGCAGGACCCCGGGCGCGGTCTGGGCCCCGCGTTGCTGCCCCAGCTGCTGCTCGGGAGCCCGCTCTGCCCGATCCCCGCCCCGGCTCCCGCCGCCGCCGCCGCTGCTGCCGGAGCCCTGGCCGGGATGCTCATGGGCGCCGCCGCCGGGAAGGCCCCGCAAGGGCTGCTCAGCCCCGGAACGCAGAGCAGCAGCAGCGCTGGAGCGGGAGGAGGGATCCCCTTGGAGATCCAGAGGCAAAGGTGAGCAGCCCCGTGGCCCTTGAATTGGGACGGACCTCTGTCGGGAGGGCTTTGGTGGTGTTTTCCTACCTGGCAGGTGGCTCTTCTGTGATTCATTCAAGGGGGCTGTTCTATGATTCTAAGTACAGTAGTCTCACTTATCCAAGCTAAACGGGCTGGCAGAACCTTGGATAAGCGAATATCTTGGATAGTAAGGAGGGATTAAGGAAAAGCCTATTAAAACATCAAATTAGGTTATGATTTTACAAATTAAGCACCAAAACATGTTTTACAACAAATTCGACAGAAAAAGCAGTTCAATACACAGTAATGTTATGTTGTAATTACTGTATTTACAAATTTAGCACCAAAATATCATGATATATTGAAAACATTGACTACAAAAATGTCTTGGATAATCCAGAAACTTGGCTAAGCGAGGCTTGGATAAGTGAGACTCTACTGTATGTGAAAAACAAAATTTTGTATCTGAAGAAAAAATAATAATTTTCAAACCACTTCATGTCTATTGGCCCACCTTGTACAAACCCATTGATTCCATAGCGTCGAGCCATAGCAGTTCAAGTGGGGTCAGAGTGCATTATATCTCTACATTATTTCTGGCTTCTGTATCACATTGATTCCCCCTTTTCCCCATATGGATCTTCCTGCCCTTGCTCTTCTTCCCACCTGTATGTATGTATGTGTGTATATGTGTGTATATATATATATATATATATATATATATATATATATATATATATATATACATACACACACACACACACACACACACATACACACACACACACACTTATCAACTTTAGTTATATCCTACCACCATCTCCCTGAAGGGACTTGGGGTGGCTTGCAAAGACACTCCAGGGTGCACATACAACATACAATGGTAAAACAAAGTCACATAAAATTATAACAACAACCCCTGTTAACACATATAACATAAAATCAAAATGTACAATTTTAAAAACACCAGTAGATAAACTAACTGCCATCAATTCTCAAAGTGCCAAGTGTCAACTTATGGGCTCATTCAGCCTACTCCAGATCAGACACACACTGAAGAGGAGAAAGCACTCCTTTGGTAAATAAATGTTGTCTGGCCTTATCCTAGGTAGCTTTACCTAGGTCAGTAGTTCTCAACCTGTGGGTCCCCAGGTGTTTGGCCTACAACTCCCAGAAATCCTGGCCACGTTACCAGCTGCTAGGATTTCTGGGAGTTGAAGGCCAAAACATCTGGGGACCCACAGGTTGAGAACCACTGACCTAGGTGCATCTGCACTGTGGAATTAATGCAGTTTGACACCACTTGATCTGCCATGGCTCAGCATTATTGGATCATAGGTTTCATAGTTTGGTAGGGGAATCAATAATTATAATACTAATAAGACTTTATTTATAACTCACTATCTCCCTGAGGGGGCTCATTGCGGTTTCCCTCAAAAGTGGCAAACATTCAGTGCCAGTGGCAAACATACAGTTTTTAGTATTCTTGGATATGTGTATAATATTTTAATTGCTGTATGTTTTAAATTGACTGTATATTTCCTGGTACATTGGAAACCGCTCTGAGTCCCTCGAGGAGATTGGGAGGTATATAAATAAAGTCTATTATTATTATTATTATTATTATTATTATTATTATTATTATTAATAAAAACAGACAAACAAGTCAATCTACACAATAAATAAAATAAAACAATATAAACTTATAACATCTAACCAATAATAACCAAAAGTGGGAACGTAAATAAACATCATACAGTAGAGTCTCTCTTATCCAACATATACAAGCTGCTTAATTTGTAAAATCATAACGTAATTTGATGTTTAATAGGCTTTTCCTTAATCCCTCCTTATTATCCCACAATTTCGCTTATCCAACATAAACAAGCTGGCAAAACGTTGGATAAGCGAAAATGTTGGATAATAAGGAGGGATTAAGGAAAAGCCTATTAAACATCAAATTATGTTATGATTTTACAAATTAAACATCAAAACATCATGTTTTACACTACATTGACAGAAAAAGCAATTCAATGCATGGTAACGTTATGTAGTAATTACTTTATTTATGAATTTAGCACCAAAACATCACAATGTATTGAAAACATTGACTACAAAAACAATGATTACTAAAAGGCAAACTGTGTTGGATGATACAGAACGTTGGATAAGCGAGACTCTACTGTATGTCACATTGCACACATTTACCAACCTAATAAAGAACTGAGCTTCTAAAATGCATTAAAAATATGGGGTGGTTTACTGCAACCAACATGGCTGAGGATCAAGACCTTGTAAAACTACAACTCCTAGGATTCTGTATCATTGAGCCATGGCAGAATGGGGTTGGGCTGAAAGCCCTAGCCTAGGAGGTATTGTCCAATTCTAGGATTCTATCCCCTTAAAGCCAATTCTGTGTCCAATCTGTTCCATTTTCCCCAGAAGAGGAGGTTTTCCTTGGACAAAGGTAAGCAAAGGATCCCCCAATTTCGTAGATTAGCCTCATTAATTATGCAGCAAGGTGTTTGTCTTGTGACTTCCAATTCTATGTCTGATTTATTCCCTTGAATAGTGTTAAGCTATAACACTTCAAATGAGACCAAACTTGCATTATTTTTACAATGTAGACCAGACATGGGCAAACTTCGGCCCTCCAGGTGTGTTGGACTTCAACTCCCACAATTCCTAACAGCCGGTAGGCTGTTAGGAATTGTGGGAGTTGAAGTCCAACACACCTGGAGGGCCGAAGTTTGCCCATGCCTGGTGTAGACGCACCCCTGACTTCTGTATCACATGGATGCCCCTATTTTCCCTCTGGATCTTCCTGCCTTTGCTCTTCTTCTTACCTATTTTATGGGATTTCCAGCCTAAGAGCTCAATCCTGCTTTGCTTAGTTCAAAGTCTCACCCTGTCTGTGTGTATATTTACTTTTAAAACATGTGTGTATGTTTCCTGCTTTATAGCACTGGGCCTTCATTCACTGTGGCTATTCTATTATTCTAAGTGGCTGTACAGGAGCGGAAAACTACAATTAAAAGTTTACCCTTCTTTAGTAAATAAATGTTGCCTGGCAAAAGCTCAGCTTCTCCTAGATAACGTCGCCTGGTTGCATCTACACTGTAGAATTAATGCAGTTTGATACTGCTTGAACTGCCCTGGCTAAATATTATTGGATCATAGGGTTTGTGGTTTGCTGAGGGATCAGTTGTTTTTGGGAGAGAAAGCTCAAGACCTTGTAAAATTACAACTCTTAGGATTCTGTAGCATTGAGCCATGGCAGTTAAAGTGGAGTCAAACTGGATTAATTCTTAAGTGTAGATGCATCCATTGTGGCTTGGGAAATTCATTCTAGGCCCTGCACTTGACTGAAGGCCATCCGTGGCCCAAGTTCTGTTGCTGTCATTGTCCTTGAAATGCCTAACAGAATGTCAGGGTGATGGGAAGAGTCATTTGCTTCAGTTGAAATTACTTAATGTGCAATTAATTGCTTGCACATCCATTTAAAATGAATATCTTGCCTGCTGTGACAACAGCAGGCTTCACTGAAGGGCAAATTGTTACAAAAACACTTCTTTTGTGCAAAACAAATCTGTCATGTGGTTGGAGTTCTGTCTGTTTTCTAGAAGTTGTATCAGTGGGTGCATCCACACTAGAATTAATGCAGTTTGACACCACTTTAAGTATCATGGCTTGATGCTGTGAATCCTGGGAGTTGTAGTTTGGAGAGGCACTATGAGTCTCTGGCAGAAAAGGTACAAGAGCTTGCAAAACTACAACTCCAATAATTTCATAGCATTGATATCATAGCCATGGTAGTTCAAGCGGCGTCAAACTGCATCAATTCTACAGTGTAGATGCACCCAGTAACAACCTTACAGTCATGCTGATGGTAAGCTGGGGTCCTTTGAGGAGACTTGGGAAGACTCCCTTCCAGAAGGCCAGGGTCCCTTTCACACTCCACATTTATCATACATGGGATTTGTAGTTTAAAGGGGGGATATTTAGGCCTGACAGATGGCTCTATCTAGTGCTTCCTCAAACTACAAACCCTAGAATTACATAGATTGCCATTGCAATTAAAGCAATAATTGTGGAGAATGAAAGTAGAGTTTCTTTTATGATTCAGTTCTATTTCAGGTTTTCTAGGTCAGAAAACACCTGTATTATATCCAACAAGTGGTTTTTTTTTCATATCTACCTGTGAGATTCTCAAAAGTTCTTAAACTCCAGTGCATTGCTGCAGCATGGAAAGCATTAAAATAAGAGCCTGAGAACCAGAGTATTTATTCACAGGAGAACACTTTTACTTGTCATACAGAAATGCTAAAATCCTCTTTAGCTTAGTGCTGGCTTCTAGTCTACTTCTGAGTTCAGTTCAAGGTGTGCTTTTGACCCACAAAGCCCTGAATAGGGTCAGGATATCAGAAAGGTAGGTTGTGTTGTTTTATACAGCCTTTGGTTTTTAAAACTAGAAGATCTCGTAGGGGTGAAATAATGGGCAGGGTTCTTGTAGCACGGATATGGGCAAACTTGGCTCTCCAGGTGTTTTGGACTTCAACTTCCATAATTCCTAACTGCCGGTAGGCTGTTAAGAATTGTGGGAGTTGAAGTCTAAAATACCTGGAGGGCCAAAGTTTGCCCATGCTTTCTGTAGCCTACAATTCTTCTGGATGGCCATCTTTCATGAGTGCTTTGATTGTATGCTCCTGCATGGCATATGGTTAGACTAGATGGCCCTTGGGTTCTTTTCCAGTTCTGCGATTCTTCTGAATAGGGAATTTCATTAGCTATTACATATCATCCAGGTTTCACCAACTAAACTTCCCTCTTCTACACAACCATTAAAAGATCAGGAGCCCTTTCTCCCATCTCCCTACTGTGAGGTTCCATGAAACTGGATTCAGTCTGTTCTCTGAAATTTTTTAAAAGAGGATTTCTGCTCATAGTTTCTCATGCTTCTCTCATTCTTTTTGATTTACGATTTTTTGCTTTAAGTAACTAACTGGACAGATGACTAAGTTTTGTTGTTGTTGGATTACTTTGTCAAATGCCAACTCTGGGAGAGTAGATGAACTTTTCTTTATTTGGGCATAAAGCTATGGCAGTATAAATATACCCTTGACCGCACTGCAATTTAACCTTTCCAGATAAAATGTTATTTTTCTTGCATGTTTCCTTTTGCTTTACGTACCCTATTTTGTTTGTTTGCCTGAGTCGTTCCAAGATGTTCTAGGAAAAATAGTCTACTTGTAGGTACAGGTAGGGCTTAGAAGATGAATCACTACTACCTTGTTCCAGAGAGGGATAAGACAGAGGTGTGTTTTTTACTGGAGCTACATGGGAGTCAGGCTGCTGTTTGTAGAAATAAGCTGAACTTGTAAATGTAACTTCTTTTGACTACATCTCCCAGAATCTGCTTTCTTTTTTACCACAAAGAAGTTGGAATTCAAATCTGCCTTTCTGTGACTTGTGTTCATAAGATCTATCATAGTCCAGTTGGCTTCTTTAAGCATCTCTCATTGTCGTTGCTCATTTTCCTTGATTATGACTGTTCCTTTAATTTCTTTTTAAAACTTCCCATTCCCACTACCAGTTGAGAATCCCTTGCATTCTGATAATTCAGCGTGCAAACTTTATTTAATGCGAAAATATTAAAATATTAGGTATAAAATTAGTTTGTGTATATCGTGTTTAGTCTTGGGTCCCATCTCCAATTTATTTCATTATGTGTTAGCACAGTGGTTCTCAACCTGTGGGTCCCCAGATATTTTGGCCTTCAACTCCCAGAAATCCTAACAGCTGGTAAATTGGCTGAGATTTCTGGGAGTTGTAGGCCAAAACTTGGGGACCCACAGGTTAAGAAATATCACATATACTTAGCATTCACTCACATACATTCATCATTCGTACTTACCATCCCTCTCAGTTAACTTGATCAGGCTTGTTGGGAGAAAGGAGGTGGGTGGACAGAAGCTGCATCCCTGTAGGTCTGGCACACAGTCGAAAAGGAAAAGGGTCTCCTTATGTAGCAATTTGGTTGTTTAGATAACTTATGTCATTCAGCTCAGACCTGCTGGAGCCTCATCAGTTCCGGAACAGACACGTTGTTTAACTTCTTAAAGTGTCATTATCTTTGATTATATAAACAGGTGTTGTTTACATCAAAAGTTCTCTGGATTTCTCATTAGCACTTGTCATGCCACAATTAATGAATTCTTCATCTCCTTTGTTTTCCATAATGTCATTTTCAGGTTCCAAATTTTAGGATGGTGTTTTCAGCCTTGCCAGACCTTAATAAGCCCCAGCCAGACCCTAATCATACAATTTCTTTCAATCCATTAATCACATGTAGTCCAAATAAAAAACATTATCAGAACTCTGGAATTGAGTCCAGTCCTTTTGTGCATAATTCTGGAGTACTTCAGTACAGAACTTTACATTTTTTTAAAAAAAATACACAGCCTGCTAATGATATGATTGTTGAAGACAATGTTGTTTTGGGTGCTACGTAATCCACTCTTTATGCAATGGAACAAGTGCACGCACACTTTTTAGTGTCGTGAACATTTTGCTCTGCATTCTCTGTCCCTTTGCTGTGTTGATTCAATCCTGGCATTAATGGGACTATAGTTCTGCTATTCTTGGAGTGACCTAAATCATGTCTCTGAGAGCCACTTTTGGTTTATGAAAGCAGCTTGGTGGCCCTTTCCTTCCAGATCTCGAGCAGTGCTGCCCTCAAAGTCTGATGGTGACACATGTGGGCTGTGCTTGCATCGCCCCATTTCACACTTTCTTCTTGTGCCAAGATTCATTCAGAAGAAGCTGTTGTAGTGTGGTTGTGACACAGTGTCCTCCTTGTGACCTCTTGAGGTATGTGAGGTTCTTTCCTTTGCCAGGTCCCTTCCCTCTTTGTCAGACACAGTTAACTGGTATACCCTTAAAGCTGGCAGCTTGCCCTAATGCCTTGTTGTTAGCATCTGCTGTAGAGTTGACCTCAATTTATGGCAATCCTTTGAATGAGAAGCCTCCAAGATCTCAGGCCTTGTCAATCGTTTCTTGAACAAATCACTCCACTGCTTAATCAAGTATTATTGCCCAGAACCCTGTTGAGGATTTAACATATTCCTCAGTGGACTTAAGTCTGTGAGAAGTAGAATTGGGCAGTTCCATAATGTCCTTATCTGGTAAAGGGCTGCTGTTATGTTATTAGTTAGGGAACCCAGCAAAATGTCTGATGCACATTGGAATCAATGTGCTAGGGAATACCCATCTACATTGGGATACTCTTGCCAATCTCCAGATTCATCTTGGCACTTCACTCACAGGCTTTCTTAGTGTCTCTGCTGCGTAGCTAAGTGATGTCTTTTCCAATGAGTTACACTGCCCCTTAGTTAACGACCTGGGATCTAAGAGGTCTCCCATTCAAATGACAAAGTCAACATGGACCGATTTATGGCTAAAGCATGAGGTTTCTTGGACGAATGGATCTAACCATATGTTTTAAATTTTTATATTGTATTTAATAGTTTTTAATTGATTTTATGTACTGTTGTGATTTTAACTATGTGTAGGCATTGAATTGTTGCCATTTGTTGTAAGCCGCCCTGAGTCCCTTCAGGTGAGAAGGGCAGGATATAAATGTTGGAAATAATAATAATAAAAAAATTAGTATGCCCAAAGGGTGACAATCTCCTTTTCTGTCATTTTGCCTTCTATGGAGAATTCAGACTTGACCCATTCATTACTTTTTTGGAAATCCAGGAGATCCAAAAACTCTTCTCTAGCATCACATTTCTAAAGGTGTAGTGATTTGAGCATTGAACTAGAGATCAGATCCATTCTCATCTATGAAACCAATCTTGGGCAAGTCACGCTTTTGCAGCCTTAGAGGAAGGGAATGGCAAACCTTCAGAACATATCATGCCAAGAAAAGCTTCTGATAGTTTGCCTTAAGTTCATCGTAAGTTGGAAACTACTTGAACTTCCACAATAACAAAAAAAAAGTAATAGCTATTAAACTGTCCCATATGTTTTTCTTGACCTTGCTGGTGCAAAGAAAAGAGCGGAAGAAGAGACTATAAAAGAGTTTTTCTCCTACACGCTCTAAATATCACCGGATGAAACATGGGCATGGGAATGACATGAAAAATGTGGGGGTAGAGGGAATTGTCTGCCAGTTTCAGTGAGTGATTCAATTCTGGAAACCTACATGTTTCTTATACTGAATTGATTAAGAACATATTTCTCATTGCATTCCATTTCCGTAATTCAGAAGAATCAAAATTGAAGTATCGATAACTGCCAGGCTTGAACAAGCGAGGTTAATTTGTACTCATTCATGAGATGCTGATAGCAAGGATAATGGAGGTGGTTTAACCCCAACCAGCAGAGATTTAACTTCGCCCCTTTGGGGCCAAGCGTTGATATGCTGGCTAAATATAGATTAAAGTTCTTTGGGGCAGGTGAAATTCTGCAGGGCGATTGCTGACTTTGTGATGCTTCTGAAAACCATTCCCAGAATTGCAGAGCAACTAGAAAAGTGCAATATATGGGAAGCAACTTCAAAAAGAGCACATCGTTTGTTTCTGAACCCCTTTGGGAGAGATGAGCGCTTGCAGTTATCTTTGCTCAGCATCAAATAAGGGAAAGCACATTGAAATCTTGTCCCCGCAGAGTTCAGAATTAATGACTTTCTCAGGTTGACATGGTACTGACTTAGGATGTTCTTGCATAAGAGGTCAGAGTGGATTTATTTAGTATATGCTGTGCTTTGGGTTTTTCTTCTCTCTTGAGAGCAAATATTCAGGACTCAAAGGGAATGTTGATATTTCTAAGTAAATCGATTGCATAATTACAGAGTGGTTGCAGCAAAGCAGTAATTTGGAACTGTAATTTCCAGAACAAATTCTAAGACTATGGTAGTTTTCCAAAGAATAATGAATCAGTGGTTTTGAATGTTCTTCAAGACGTTATTCTCAACCATTTGTTGTTGTTTGCCATCAATTCAACTTTGGTTTATAATGATTGTTTGAATGGGAGACCTCTTAGATCCCAGGTCATTAAGTGCTTTGCTAAGATCATGCAAACTGAGAAGCGTGGCTTCATTCATTGAATTTGTTCACCATTTTTCCTCCCTCAATTACCTGCAATCTGGCTGTGGCGCAGGCTGGAGAGCAGCTGCAATGAATCACTGCAATGAATCACTCTGACCAGGAGGTCATGAGTTCGAGGCCTGCTCGGAGCCTATGTTTGTCTTGTCTTTGTTCTATGTTAAAAGGCATTGAATGTTTGCCTATATGTGTAATGTGATCCGCCCTGAGTCCCCTTCAGGGTGAGAAGGGCGGAATATAAATGCTGTAAATAAATAAATAAATAAATAATTGGTAGGATTTAAATCATGGAACTAAAATATGTCTTAACTTCTTTGGATCCCCAGTCCATTTAGGTATTTTGTTTTACATCCCTAGAATACAGCATTGTTGCATCTTGCACTCTACTAAATGAACCGTCTCTACATTTAGATTGTAGTAAAAAGTGGTCAGCCTCTGGTCCTTGGCTTAATTTCCAAAGCTGTCTGCAAGCAATAAATTCATGATCTCTGGCAAGAACATCTTGCATTCAGCTTCACCCATTTCTGCATGTGGCACCACTCATCATTGGTTTTGAGCTTGGCAAGTTGTCACATGCAGAACTACTGTTCCGCACAGAAACTTTAAATGGTTACTGCTGAAATTACAATTCCCAGTATCCCCTATGACTGTGTTAACTGGGAAATGTGGGGATTTACAGTCCAAAAGTAATTTTTTCCAAAACTGCAGTGAACATAGCCGTGTCTCCCAAGCAGTAATATGCCCATTTCAATAAACAAGTGGCATTTAATAAAAACATCCTAATAGAATTAACCCCTTGTGTAATTCTCATTAGATGCTTCAGCATAATTGTGCATAATGTGTTCCACAAACTATTCGGTCAGTCTTCAGTATGCAGTCCTTGTGCCGTTTTTCTCTTTTAATTGCCACGGCTATCCAGGCGGCAATAATTAGATTCCCGGATAACAGAGAGAATTACATTGTCAATCTGTCTCAGGAGAAGTCCGAAAGGATATTGTAGGAGGGAGAAAATGGCATAAGAAATTTAAACAAACACCCAGTTTGGACTTTAAAGACTCTCTGAGTATTCATATCCACCACCGCAGCCCTGACTGGTTTATTCTCGGGATATAATTGTGAGAAAAAGAGGAATGAATTACACAAATAGTTTAGATGCTGCCAATGAGTGCTGGGAAGCCTGTTTAGTCATTATTCTCTCATTGAATTCCTTACCAGAGGACCAAAAATGAGAAAAGAATAAGAAATGAATTGCGCAGGTAGTTTTAAATGCTGCCAGTGAGTGGGAGGTGTAAAGAAATGTGTTTTTCATGTAGAGGGAAGGATCAGGAACAGTGGATTTGAACAAAAGGCAAATGGGGTTTGCCAGTTTTTCCTTGGTCCAATGAAGCCATTTAAACTGAAACAATCCAAGGCTCTGAAACATCTCTTTCATTATGCATGCTTGGGATCATGCAAAATGTTATGTTATGATTTGTTACTGTATTGTGAATTGTAAATAATGTAGAATTATTTTAATGGATTTAATCAGCAATCAAATGGTGCCCATTTGAAGCATTGCCAGTGAAAATCAAAACCATGGGTTGGCTTTTTTTGCAGATTCTCCTAAGCAAGGCATTGCTACCAGTCCTCAATGAAAACCCTGGCTGCTTTTTTTTTTTTTTTTGCTCTTCTTCTCTCTCTTGCCCCCATTGTCTTTTTTCTTTGCTTCTTCATCCTTTTGTTCTGTTCTCTCAAAAGAATAAAGCTAACAAGGAGGAAGATGGTGAACCAAGCTAGTACTCCGCAGCGGTGCCAGGTTTTAATGAATGCTTGCACTTGGGCCAGAAGAAGCTGGCAGGATTCGCCAAGGTGGTCATGAGACCTGAAGGCTCTGAAAACTGGCAGGTTATGAAACAAGAAAAATGGGAGGAAAAGGCAAAAGCTTCTGTCTGTCTAGGCTGCCTTGGATTTGTATTCCTATGAAGCCCCAGTAGAAAAGCTCAGCAGGAGAAAGGTTCCTCTGTACTTGGAAAAGAAATAATTGGTGGATCTAGCTGTCTCTTGTGCAGCTGGCAATATTTATTTATTAAAAACATTTGCAGCCTCTCAGCCTGCCAATGCTCCCCAGTCAGTGCAGAACAGATAAAAACAGTATTTAACAACAGACAAAACCTATTTCCTAAAAAACCAGGGGATTTGTCACACTACACAGTTACAGCCCTATGACTAACTACCATGGCCAAATCCTATGAAATCTTGGGATTTGCAGTTTAGGGAAGGGGAATTTAGAATTCTCAGAAACACACCAAACTACAAGTCCCAGGATTACATAGGACACAGCCATCATAGTTAAGGTAACTTTTTATTTAGGCAGAGTTTTTAGAATGTGTAATAGGATGCAGTATACTTTTTAACTCATTCTGTTTTAATAATTACAATATTTAATTATATTTTTATATTTATATAATGTAGATTTTTAAATTGCACAGCTTTTAAGGTTGTGAGCTGCTTTGGAACCCAGTCCTGGGAGAAAAGCAGGGTACAAATATTTGTTGTTGTTGTTGTTTGTTTGTTGAAGCCCAGTGTTATGCTTGGCTAGAATGAAAGGAACCTTTCTTTTAAAGCCAAGCATTATTTGATAAAAGACCGAAACATTTCTTTTAAAAAAATAATAATCATAAAATCCCATCTTTTATAGAACAATAATACATCTTGGCCACTTGACAAAAACTGGGTAAGGATGGAGACAGACTGGCATTTCTTTGGAGGGAGTTTGACAACTGAGGATCTGCTGCAAAGAAGACCCTGCCTTGCATTCTTGCCAATCTAGCCTCTTGAGATGGTTGGACATGCAACAGACCCCTTTGAGGTTCTCTGGGAATTGCTGTCAAAAAGAGTAACAACTCCAAGCTCTGGCTCAAAGTCACAGTATTCCAGTAGGTGTTTTCTTGCTCCAGCCCTTTGCATTGCATAGAGTTTAAAAAAAAAACCTCTGTGGTCTGTTTTTCCCAGTGCTACAGCCTCCATCAACATTGTATGTGTGGCTGGCTTTATGATGAAGAAATAATAGTGGAATTATTTCCTTCCTTCTTAATCCTGCTTGGGGAACATCTCAGTAGAGGTTCTCCTTTGGGGTGTCCTATTTATTTCCATGTAGAGGAATTTCCCAATGGATTGCACATCTTGATTCAGATTGGTCATCCAGATACATTACGCTCTTGGCTGTGCCAATTCACCTTTTTGCAAAATTATAGGAAGGAAATCTTGGTGACTGCTGCCATGATCCTGCATTTCTCTGACTTCTTTGCACGAAGCACAGGGAAGGGGAGATCTTTGGGGATTTAGACAGAGCATGTGTCCACCTGAACTCCTTTCTCAACCATGGAGAGCTTTAAAAGATAAGGAGATGTCCAAGCAAATAGATGGGGATGTTGGGATTGCAATAATTCCCAACAATCTATTTGATCTGTATTGGCTACAGACAGGGTCTCTGTATACCTTGTTGCCTTTTAAATTGTATTTCTACTGTTGCTAGTTACTCTTCCTTGTAACACTGAACAGATTAAGCCCAAGTAGGATAAAGTTCAGGTTATCATTGCAAATGTAGCTTCAGGACAGATTTCCCTGTCTGATGACCTTCAGCTGTGCTGAGACCTCCATCATCCCCGGCAGGCTGTCTTGGGATAATGGATCTTGCACTCAAACATACGTTGAGGGTACCAGATTACAGAAGCCTTCCCAGCTATCAGAATGGGAGTACAATGACATAGGATGGCTAGGAAACAAAATATAACTTGTGTTCAGTAGCAGGCTTTATCTGGTAAGGGAATATCCTTCTTACCATTACTGTTAATTGCTGTTGTAATGCACATTCAAGTCATTTCTGATTTATGTTGACCCTAAGGCAAAGCTGTCAGCACCATCCTTTCTACAAATTACATGAAATGAGATTCCACCTGCCCATTAGAAAGAACATCTTTACTGTAGGAAGCGGTTGACAGTGGAATATACTGCTTTGTTCTTTAAACAGGTTTCAAGAGTGATACAGTTGTGTACAGACAGCCCTCCACATTTCCACATTTAATTTTTATGGACTTGATTATTCACTAATTTGATTAAATGTTCTCTCTAAAAACTTTTGTACCTCCCATGTCACTCTGTGGTCAACTTCCATATGACTATGTCTTTGAATTCTATTCTCGTTTAATATGATTTGCATTTGCGAACGAATTAAGCAATAATTGTGGAGCAAACGACCTACTTGCCTTGTTTTAGATGATAATCATGTGTTGGGTTTTTTTTAGTAAATGTTATCTCTTTTAAAATGTAGGTCAATTGCTGATTGATCAATTACATGGTACAGCTTTAATTATTGTGTGCATCTTGTGTCTTTGTGACTTACTCCTTAGTCCTGGGAATTGGGTGGGATGGAAATAGAACACAGTGAATAAGCTTGCCTTGAACTCCCTTAATTTTTGGGTTCTGCCTCTGTGGATTTAATAAGAACAGAGAACTAGGTTGTGCTATGTGCTTTCTCGTTTGTGATTGAGCATCATTGTACAGCATTTTGCAGCTGTACTACTCTTAAAAATAGAGGATATATCGCAGTTAACCAAGAGGATTTGTTCCTAGGCATTCCTTCTTTAACAGAAACCTGAGTATCAGAGGCAGAAATAAAAGGACAGGTTCGTACGCCACAAAAAGAAGGGCAATGCAACATGTTCCTTAGCAAACCCTTTATTTAAAACTAGTGATGTGCTCATATGGAAAGAAAGAATCAATTCAGGAAAGCTTTCCATAATTGCAAACATTTAGAACATTTTAGGAACCATTTGAACATTTATTCCAAAATGTCATCTAGAGATAATTACAGAGAGATTGAAGGGAGGGAGGAATTAATTCTTAGACCACGGGCCATTCACATACAAATAAAAAAATACAATCCAAAAGTGCAATAATATAAAAAAAGTTAAATGTACTAAATAAGGTAACTAGGATATGCCTATATATATTTATTACTAGCTTGGGTACCCGGCGTTGCCCGGGTTATTTGAAAAAGTCAAATTTTTAATTGTCCAAAATGTATAAAGTTGTAGATCAACTACAATTCACATCATGCCAGGTTAACCCCCTGAAACTCCATCAGTGGTTAAAGTTTGTCATGTTGGGCAAATTTGCTCTCTATTTGCATCATTGGTGGGGTTCAGTGTACCCTCAGGCTGCAGGGTAAACTACAGTTCCCACCATGTGGGTCAGTCCCCCTCAATTCCCTCCAGTATGTTCAGTTGGTCATGTGAGTTGTGTTTGCCAAGTTTGGTCCCAGAGTCTTCGGATGTAGGTGAATTATTACTCCCAGAAATGAAGGTCAATTTGCCCAAACCCCTCCAGTAGATTCAGTTGTTCATGGGGGTTCTGTGTGCCAAGTATGGTCTTGGTCTATTGTCGGTGGTGGTCACAAGGTCTCCAGATGTAGGTGAACTATTACTCCCAGAAATGAAGGTCAGCTCCCCTATACCTCTCCCGTAGGTTTAGTTGGTCATGGTGGTTCTGTGTTCCAAGTTTGGTCCCAGTCTGTTGTCAGTGGTGATCACGATGTCTCTGGATGTAGGTGAATTATAACGTCCCAAAATTATTGTCGATTCTCCTCAAACCCCTCCAATAGGTTCAGTTGTTCATGGGGATTCTGTGTGCCAAGTTAGGTCCAGGTCCATCATTGGTGGGGATGGTGGACAGAATGATGTTTGTGGAGGACATTGGCAGGGCTCTTGGACACGTTCATGGTGCCCGCAATAGCCTGCAATGTTCCTTGGAGGGAGAGCCTTTGGTGGCTCCTCAACACTGGGAGTTGTAACTGTTTGTGGGAATGGGAGCCTGGCTGTGTAAATGGACACCCGTGCCACATACACACATACAGATTTTCACTTTTATTATGTGTATAGCTCTATCACCTGGATACCTTTGGATGAAAGGCTGTTTCATAGTACCTTGAGATAAGGCCAATGATAGATGGAATTTCTCCTCTAAACTACAATGATTCCTTGATTTGGTTGCATGCCAGTAGTAGACCACACTTTGAAAACCCACAGTGCTACTATTTTCATATTTTTCTTCTAGCACCACAAATGGAATATGGATGTTTGCTGCCTGTAAAGTAAAATTATGTTAATTCTTTGTATGTCATTTGTGGGTTTTGGTTGTCCAAACTCTGAATTCCCTCACTTCCTTCTCAAATGGGCAGCCTCTTAAATTAGGGTCTAATAATGCTACTTCCTTGTATGCTGCCTGTGAGTTTTTGTCATCCAAATTTGATGAATTCCCCTGCCTTCCTTTCTCAGATGGGTAAAGTCTATAAAAGATAGCTGTGAAGCTGAATTTACTTCTCAGACCTTAGATTAATACCAACACTTTCCCAGGTATTTTTGCAGCCCACATTTTACAGAAAGTGTGGAAGATTGCCACTTCCTTGACATAGGCAAGAAAAATGAAATATTTATATACATCACACTGTTTAAAGTAGCAGCTTAAGATGACAGCAGCAAGATTCAGCCCAGAAGGTGAGGAAAAATAAATCCAAAATTCGTCACTAGCCAGATTCCAAAACATATTTAGTTAAGTTCACTGCTTTGGAAGAAAGTCTCTTCCATCACAATTGCTCTTAAAAGAGTTCCAAGCAATAGTATAATTTTGTTGTTGTTTTTAAAATACCGGTAAGTGAGTATGCCTTCAAGTCAGCTATGGATTTACAGTGGCACAATAAATTTCATAGGATTTTTGACAGGAAGTGAATAGTTAGAGGTGGTTTGCCATTGCCTTTCCCTGAAATGTAGCCTACGATGTCTCCCATTTCTTGATGGTCTTTCATCCATGCATAAGTATTAATATAGTGGGCCCCTTTGGTCTCTGCTAGGGTTTGATTCGAGAACCAAAATCTGTGGCTGCTCAAATCTCATTGTATACAATGCCAGAGAAAAACAGTATCCTTTATATATAAAGGCAAGATCGAGATTTGCATTTTTGGATTTTGAAAGAAATTATCATTAACCATGCTGGGTGGGGATGTCTAGGAATCAAGTCCAAAATACCTGGGCCAGAAATACCCCATTCCCATTATGAAGTTGAGCTTTTCAAATCTCACTTGAGAAGGGACTAGAGGCAAATAATAGGATATATACTTTTGATGCAGAACAATTCCCATAATCTCTCTTTTGATCAAGTAGTGCATTTCATGGAAAACATTGCTTCAAGCCTTTGGAGAACAGATTGGGATGAGCAGGAGACAGATAGTCTGCTGTGGTTGTATAAGACCGCTTTCTGGCTGCCTCCAGATGGTCTTTGCCAAATCATCTCTCAGGTTCCTCACCTGCAATAAGCAAATTGCACAGAGTGGTGGATATTTTTATCAACAATCTTTGCACATTTTCTCTAGATGATGGTGCTCAAAGGAGAGGCAGGGAAAGCCAAGAAGCATCTGTCGGGCATGTTCAGGTCCCTCGCGTGAGCCTTGGCAGATTTTTGGATTCCTGCCACGATGTCCAGTCTTAAATCACAGCCTTGTGATCGTAGGGTTGAGAGCAGGGTGGGAATCTGCCGGTAATCTGTAATAAGGGAGCACTGGGATAAAAATAACTCCTGTTTAATTGGGTGGTGACATTGGAAGAGTGACTCAGCTGTGAAGGAAGCGTTGAGAAGGGGAGTTTCATGCAACTGAAGTGGGACATGTTTACCAGATCAAAAGCAAGTTGAGGGGCGGAGAGTTGATCAGTTTGAACTAGTTATATATTTGGGAAAATATCAAAGGATTTTCAAACAGAATTTGTGACTGTGTTTCAATGAAAGCTAAGTACAGGCATACCTTCGTTATCAAAACCTTTGACAAAGAAGCTCCATTTTACAAAATCTTTTTTGCACCTGCCCAACTCCTATTTCCTCCCTGTCCTATGTCTTGCTAGACGTGTGTAGTAGCATATACATTGGAAGGATGATAAAGAAGGCCTTAATGTTGGCAGGTTGCATTCTGCAGTAAACAACGCAATAAAACCTGAGCTGGGGAAGAATGGCTGGTCTTGCTGTAGCCACTCTCATGCCTTCCTACAACAGGTGAAGTAAGCAGCAGCTGCCACTAGAACCCTGACTGAACATGCATGAAAGGCAAAACAGAGAGAAAGGGGGGAAATAAATTAGCCTCCCTCACCAGCTACCTCCAGCCCATTAAAAAAGAATAGCTCTACAAGCTTGATCACTAATATTGAAATGATAAAAAGAGTTGATGCCGAGAAAGAGAATAAAGCCATCTCTGGATGCCTGTCGTAGGAAGCTTTCTAGACGGTTTCTAGCAAGTTCAGAGTTTTTGCTTTGTTTGTTGTTAAATTAGGGTATATAAAGATTCCCTGAAACAGGTAGAATTACTTTTCTTTTTTTCCCCTTTTTCTATTGAGGTGGGAACCTACCCTTATTCTTCACATTTTATTTCTGTTGCTGCTACTTCTGTTGAAGAAGTAATGACTAGGAATACATTGACTTCATGTGTGTGTATTTTTCTCATTTGGGGTTGGTTTTAACAGCTGTCGGCAGAGTGTTTATCAAGGTGTTCTATTAACTCAATTTCTGGTATGTTGCTTAGTGCTTGTTGATTGCTGAGATTGAGTTATAGAATGTAAAATATTTACCATATTCTCAAGGAAAAATGCATAGTCTGCACCATTCCACATGGATTGTCTATGTCTTAGCTGTTCAGTATATATAGCAGGCCTTTAGTATGGCTGGCATTTGGTTCAAGGATACCAACAACTATGGGTGTTCAAGTCCTGTTATATACAATGATGTAGTAACATGGTGCCCCTTATACTAAATGGTCATCCTGCAGATTCCATGGATTTGAACCCAGGTCTCCAGAGTCATAGTCCAACACTGAAACCATGATGCCAGCTCTCTTTGTCACCTCTGGCAGAGGGGGAAAGCAAATAGAGTGGTTGGCAGTAAAGATGCCTACAAGATAAGGTCAGTCCTTCAGGGGAAATGTCCATTTTAGGAAAGGAGGACAGATGATATGAACAGGATTGTGTCCTCGGGAAAGAACTGGTAGTTCCAGCTGCATGACCTTCTCTAACCTTCTGTGCTGCTTTATCCTTATGGTTGCCTCCTCCCTCTAAAGATATAGCCACAAGGTTCCCATGACCCATCTAGGATTAGGCTCTGGCATTTTCAGTTGCCTAGATAAAACTTTTGGAAATAGTTACATTTTAATAGCCCTTTCCCACCCCTCTCTTCTGGTCTGCTGACCATTTTTTTTTATCTTTGGAATTAAACCAGATAAAGGCACTCTGTGGCTGCATTTATCATCTCTCTCCTCACTTTAGAAACAAAAAGCACATGATGTCCTTCAAGTTCCCTGATTTGTGGTGGTAACAATGAGTGAAACTGGACAAAGATCAGAGTATATTCTTTTCCTTATTTTATAGCAGTGGTTCCCAACCTTTTTTGACCAGGGACCACTCTCCAGCATTAGCACCAAAAGGATAACGAACCAGTTTTTGGCCAACTTTATATCCAGTTGGGTTATTTGGGGTGCTGATTCAGAAAATTGAACTGGATAGACCACATCAGCTCTAGTTTCTGATACAGAACTTATGCCATCCAGTAGTCGCCATCTGCTCACCCACAGAAAACCATATTTAATCATATACAGTAGAGTCTCACTTATCCAACACTCGCTTATCCAACATTCTGGATTATCCAACGCTTTTTTGTAGTCAATGTTTTCAATACATCGTGATATTTTGGTGCCAAGTTCGTAAATACAGTAATTTCTACATAGCATTACTGTGTATTGAAGTACTTTTTCTGTCAAATTTGTGGTCTAACATGATGTTTTGGTGCTTAATTAGTAAAAGCATAACTGAATTTGATGTTTAATAGGCTTTTCCTTAATCCCTCCTTATTATCCAACATATTTGCTTATCCAACGTTCTGCCGGCCCGTTTATGTTGGATAAGTGAGACTCTACTGTAGTTTCAAACATGCTCTGCCAGGACATTATGCTCAATTAGATGTACTTCTGTAAATCTAGAGCTGATGTGGTCTATCCAATGCAATTTTCTGAAACACCACCCCAAATAGCCCCAGGAACAGGCCTAAAAACAAAGACACCAAGGCACCTCTGCTTTCAGGCACCACATGGAATGGCTCCGCTCAAGGGGAGGGAGGAGGAGGAGGAGAAGCAGCCTTGTTGTCACACCTTTCATGGGTCGTCAGCCTCTCCCCATCCGACATCCCTATTGCCTTGACATTATAAGAGGGTTTCGCAAAATCAGTCACTCTCGTTGCAACAGAGAGTTTTAGTTCTTGAGAACCACCAGTGGTTCATGGACCACAGGTTGGGAACCATTGATTCATAGGTTGTGCTTCCTCAACCTGGTGCCTCCAGTTGTGTTGGAAACCTTCTCCTTTCTGCAACTACTGCCTACACTGTTCATCTCTCTCTTTGTTTCTTTTTCCTTCCCTTTCTCACAATTCCTGGCTAAACCTCTTCTCCTTCCCTTATCTGTATTTCTTTCACCCCCACATTTCCAACCTTTTGCTTCCTTGACTAGTTCCCCCACTCATTTATCTCTTACTTCCCAATTCTCCAAAACTGACCAGCTGGGTGGCTGAGACAGTGGCTCCTCTGCCTTCTGATGTTCAGTGTATGCAGACTTTATTTCATGCACAAAATTACTTGAAAATAATGTGTATAAAATATTCAGGCAATGTGTATGAGATCATAGATGTGGGCGAAACGTCAGGAGAGAATACTTCTGGAACATGGCCACACAGCCCGAAAGACATACAACAACCCTGTATGAGATCTGTCTGAAACGTATATAAATTTCAAGTTCAGACTTTTGGATCCCAATTCGAAGATGTCTCGTTATGTACGAAATGTGCAAATTCTGGTACCGTATTTCACTGCATAATCATAGATTTCATACTGATATTTCTTGCTCAAGATATGGGGTGCGACCATTGCATGAATCTTTCTTGTAAAAATTTCAGTATTACTGTACTTAAAAAATTCAATATAGTAACAAAAACAATCCTTAATTCAGTTCTTTCAGTGGGACCACCACACTTTTTAAATCACTTCTTTCCATGGGAAGCCCAGATTTTATTAAAAACCACTTCTTGCCATGGACAGACAATATTACTCATGAAACAATTATGTGACGATAGGCTAAGAAACCAAATTTTGAACTGAAAAAAAAATTATGTGGTGGTAACTATTATGCAATGAAGTGTATGGTATTCCAAAATCCAAAACACTTTTGGGTAAGGGATACTCAGCCCTGTGCTGTATTATATTTCACCCTGCAAAATAAAAGGTCGCAGCCCTTTTGCAAACATGTGTATCTTGGCAACTATGGTAATCTTGGAAGTTTGCATTGTCTCTGTGAGCTTTGATTCTTTAGCCATATACCTTTATTGCTGGGATTCTTACGGCATTCTTGTCTCCTTTTCTCTGCTTTTGTTTCCGTTCATAAATGCCAAACTAATGTTCAGTATTTACCTTTCTTCCTAGTCCTGAGGTCATGTGAAAACATTTGGCACTGCCCTTTGATTACAGGACTTAGGGAACCGACTAGCTTTTGCTGGCATTCATTTGCTCCTAAAGGCTTATTCCTCATGCAGCCTGACATTTATATTGAATGTACAATATGCCATTAAATTTGACGAGCAAAGGCTTCATTTACAGATACGGCTTTCCGCGTCTTGAAATAAAATCCCTGTTTCTTTTAATGCTTCGCTTGCCAGAACTGCAGAGCCATAACGGTGATATATTGGCACTATCCACTGGTATTTAATTAATATATGCCTCTCCCTGTCTGTCTCTTCTTCCTTCGCCCGCCCCTTCCCTGTGGTATGTGCTTGTACAGACTAGACAAGCCACATTATTGCTCTAACAACATGACCAGATTTTTCTTGACTTCTCATAATTTTGCAATAACACATGTGCAACCTTGCTCCATTTTTTTAAAATGGCAAGGATTGTTATTAAAATATAACTTTGTTCTTCTTGATGCTAAGGGATATCTTTGTTCTAGGCACGGCATCTTCTAAATATTGATTATTTCATAATATCAGCTGCTCTTCCTATCTTCATTGGGAGTGACTGCATCAGCCAGTGTGGCATTATATTCAGTTTCAAAGATGTGCAGACGGAGCTTTTAAAAATCCAAGCATTATAAACGTCTCCCCAGAGAGAGATTTTTGTTTGGAAAAAGAATACTTGTATAGGAAAAGAAGGGTGTCTGATTAAGTTAGTTTGGGGCATTTTGGTGCTTTTAGCTCACTTTATTAACTGGGGGAAGTGAAATACATCTATTAGTGTGAAATGCAGCTCAGGAAAGCTAAGCCATAATAGTCTTTTTAGCTTTAAAGGATTATATTCTAATATAAAAACAGTCACCACGGCTCTTACTACGCCAGATATAAAGACCCTTGGCTACTTCTTTCTTTTATTAATATTTGCCCGATTCAGTAGAACCAGCATTACTGGCTTCTTCTGTCCAGGGTGCATCTACACTTTAGAATTAATGCAGTTTGACATCACTTTAACTGCCATAGCACAGTGCTATTAAATCCTGAAATTTGTAGTTTGGTGACTCACCGGGACTTTGGCAGGGAAGACTCAACACATTGTAAAACTGCAATATCCATGGTTATAGCATTGGACTATTGTAGATCATGATGTCAAACTACATTAATTCTACAGTGTAAATGGAGCCTCGATTCCGAATTATTTATTTATTTATTTATTTATTTATTTTATCACATTTATATCCCACCCTTCTCACCCGAAGGGACTCAGGGCAGCTTACAACAGTGGCAACCATTAGATGCCCATACAAATCAATATGAAACAGCACATAAAACAGTTAAAACTATTAAAATATATTGTAAATTAAAATATACGTTTCAAACATAAAATCAGATCCGTTCATCCTCATGCTTTGTCCATAATTGGGTCCGTGTCATCTTCGCCATTTATTGATTAAAAGCCTGGGCACACAGCCATGTTTTTAGGGCTTTTCTGAAGCCCAACAGGGTTGGGATTTGACGCATCTCTCTTGGGAGGGTGTTCCACAGCCGGGGAGCCACCACCGAGAAGGCCCTGTCCCTCGTTCCCACCAGCCGCGCCTCCAAGGCAGGTGGGACCGAGAGCAGGGCCTCTCCAGATGATCTCAGAGATCTTGCTGGCTCATAGGAGGAGATACGTTTGGACAAGTAGATTGGACCAGAACCATTTAGGGCTTTATAGGTCAAAACCAGCACTTTGATTCCCAACTTCAGGCTCATCCTTTCATATAAGGCTTCTTTGCCCTTTTGAGCCCAAGTCCCCCTCTTCCACTTCTCTTGTACCCCAGTTGTTTGTCTCCCATTCTGGCTGTTACCAGACGCTTGATTATTTCCCTGGCTATGTTTCCAGAGATGCCTGCCAGTGTGTCTCAGATTAACTTTACTCAACAGTCTTATCAATGGATAGCCTATGAGAAGTGTCCCCTATTTCATAAGTGTTGACAGATACATTCCTGCACAAAGTTGGGCACCTGGAACTTGGCATGGCTTTAGAACGGGACTGGGCTACCTTTCTTCTCTGAGAGAGCTGCATTCCCTTGGACGGTGTGAGAAGGGCGGAATATAAATACCGTAAATAAATAAATTGTAAAACTACAGCTCCCGGGATCCCATAACAATGAACCAGTGCTGTTAAAGTGGTATCAGCTTGCATTCATTCCACAACATAAACACCCCCAAGGAAGCTGGGGCAGGATAAACAGGAGAGGCCCCTGCGGGGAAGGGTGATCTATTTCTATGGTTTTCTTTGCCATTGCTTGGAAACTTTGGTGTTTTTAAAAGGGGGATTCTAATAATACAGAAACGATAGTGTGCACCTCTTTTGGCTAAATTACAAAGAGTGCACTTTTTGCTGAACCTGTTCTGACTTACAAACAAATTCAATGTAAGACCCAATTTTTTTAATGGGACTACCTGTACTGTTTTTAAGCCAGGTATCACCCATCCTGTATCTGTGTATTTCATTTTTTCCTATTAAATATTGTGCCTTACATTTTTCCTGTTGAAATTCATTTTGTTAGCCCTGTTGGGTCATTTTGAATACTACTACTGCCCTCTCAGGTATTAGCCAAGCCCTCTCCATTTGATATAATCTGCAAATTTAATAAGCATGCTCTATGTTCTATCATCCAAATCATTTACGAAGATGCTGAATAGCGTTGGGCACAGGACAGAACTCTTGCAGAAGGTCTGATGATTAGCTGAGAGCTTTGGAAATCAGGCTGAGGGACACAAGAAATTAGATTAGGATTGCCAGGTTACCTACCTGCAAATAGTAGCTCTTCTAAATAAATTAAGCTTTTGTTGAAGGGGTTGTTTTTTAATATGTCAAGCAAAATATGTTTCAATTTACATTTTATGCTTTGCATACTTTTTTTTGGGGGGGGGGGTTACAGACGATATGTGAAACTAATTTTAGCCAGCTGTATACATTTGAAAGTTTGTGTGGGTGTGAGTACAGTTGCATCCGTTCTCTGTAGCCAAAGCAAACTAGAAAACATCCCCTCTGGAAGTCAATCAGTATCTTTCCTGCTGTCAGCTGGGAAGCACATTGATTGGCGGCTGTGAAATTCTGGTCCCTTAATGATCTCACGGCTGCTGCATTGCAAAACGGATCACCTTCCTGCAGGCAGTTAGTGGCCTCCAGCAACCATGACAAAACTCTGTACTTTCCACCCTTTGGTTTGCTGTTGACCGTTGGTTGCCTCTGGGGCTATGTTGTATTGCATGCAGAAACATGCATGAGGTGAGATCCAAATATGCTGAGATTCTAGAATTTCATATATGATTATTTGAATGGCTTGTAAATGAAGTTGCCACATCAAGAGTCTTCCAAGGCATGAGATTTCAGGAAATTGTAGGAACAGGTGCTTGTTATGCTACAAGGGGCATCTGTCATTAAGTGTGAACCATAGCTAGTCAAAGTATGTTTAAATAAAAATAGCCAATTTTAAAAAATGAGACACACACACACCTTTCAAGTTAGTGACCCAGGGTTCCTCCTCTGGAGAAGATAGTCCAGACAATGAGACCCAAATCATAAGACTTGGCACCCCTATTTGCAAATGTGGGAACCCTGTCCAATGATGAAACAGGACTGAGAAGGAATATCCATTTCCTCAAGGAACCTTAAAATCCTGGTTCGTCATGAAGAGTAAATTCTGCAAATCCATGGCAGCAATTTGCAAATCTGTGCTACTCATACAGTTCTAATAAAGCAACATTTCTTGGTGCAGAAGATTCACCAGAGGCTGGATTTACACTGGCATATAAAATCTGGATTATCTGCTTAGAACTGGATTATATGGCAATGTAGACTCATATAATCCAATTTAAAGCAAATAATCAGGATTATATGGCAGTATAGATCCAGCCTAAGTGAAGCATTTCAGTGGTCTTTGTATACCTTCTCAGTCCTAGGAAATTATTATATTCCTGAAAACAGGATTTCCATTGTGTTAATAATGAACGAAAAGAAAGTCTTAATACAGGCTGAACATCAAATTTATAATATCTGAAATAATCTGATATTGTCCATACGGGTGGCTGCGATAGTAACACCTTTGCTTTCTGATGGTTCGATGTTCACAAACTTTGTTTCATGTACAAATTATTGCCTTCATATGTGTATAAGGTGCAAATGAAACATAAATTGGTGTTATGTTTAGACTTGGGTCCCATTATGTATAGGCAAGTCATCCAAGATAGTAACAAATTCAAAATATGGGAAACTTCTAGTCCTAAGCACTTTGGATAAGGGATAGTCAACATGTATGTGAACTGGGTTGGGACCTGCATCCTGTTTGCGTTTCTTGTAGGAACAGCTTTGTGGGGGGTCATCACTGTGTATCTTTTCTCCCATTGCTAGCCTTTGAGCACATGCTCGTTTCTGTTCTTGCCATTTGCATGTAGACCATAAATGACGGAAGACATGGGGATAGGTATGATGAGGTTCATATTGTGATTGCGGCTGGCACCTCCCTGGTCTGTTTGAGTATCTATTTTCTGGTTAGTATGCGAATGGAAAATCAAAAAGAAGAAACCAAAGGGAATGGCTGAGATGATCTAAGTACGTATTCAGGGTAGAAAGCTATCAACAACCAGGTGCTAGTCAGATATTTCGCTTAGCAACTAGTGTTGCAAGAGGTCCAAGGAAATTATGGTAAAAAAATAACTGTATGGACTTGCAAAACTTGTAAAAACATTTGAAGCATGGGGAAAACAAGAAACATTGGTGCACACCCAAAGCTTGGAAACAGTACTTTGCTGGATTCCCCCACCATCAGAAAGTTTGTGGGACATTTAGTTCAAAAAATAACTCTTTGCATATCTATTTGCATTGGAACAAATGTCCACTGTTGCTGAACTAGTCTTCTTTCCTTTCCTTGGCCAGCATTTGGCCTTCCTTTTCTCTCTTTCAGCAGTTCTAGTGACCCAGTGCAATTTTACATCCTCTTTGGTTTGCTTTATAAATCCATTGGATTGGGTATTGCAGAGAAATGGGCAGAAATAAGCTGACTTGATCTCATGAACTGTAAACCCAAAGCTAATCTGATGCTACTGATCCTCTGTGGCCTATTCTTGGGATAATTCCTTTAGTCAATAAAATGGGAATTATGGTTGCTGCCCAGGAAACTGGAATAATGACAGATGATACTGGGTGTCAGGCTAGATACATACATAAAATAGCTGATTTAAGTAACATCCCCCGGCCCTCAGTGCCGAACAAAACCAAACACTTTAAAGGCAGGGGGGAATATGAAGGAATTTTAAAAGTGTTCCTTTGTGGTTTCACATTTACGCCATAGGTCCAAGAATGTATCTTCCATTTATATGGTGGGGGATATTATATTCGGATATAGCACAGTATGGGACTCTTTTTGCTTCTAGGATGTCAATGAGAGAGGTTCTATTGTTTGATAGGAGCTTTCTTTGTGGGCACTTTGGGAAAAATAAGCTTTAAGAAAAAGTATGGCTCATTGGGTTATATCAGTCATGGGCAAACTTTGGCCCTCCAGGTGTTTTGGACTTCAGCTCCCACAATTCCAAAGTCCAAAACACCTGGAGGGCTGAAGTTTGCCCAAGCCTAGGATGTAGTCTGAGGTTTTGATCATTTTTTCTCCAATGTTGTTTGCATTGTAAGTAAGTCTGCGCCTCTTAAGGAGAAGGCAGCCAGCCATTCAGTGGTAAAGCACATCCTTTCCATGTCACAGATTCCATGTTCATTGCCAATCATTCTCAACGAGAGGCTGTCAAATGATAGTTGATGGAAACCTAGTAGTCTTGAGAGGTCTATACTGGTGGTATGTGACTGGGAAGATCGTCATCTGACCTGAACTCCATCAATTTTTTCTTCAAATAGTAATAAAGTAGATCTTGGCCAGGGGTCCATTCAAACTACAGAATGATAGCTGTATTGATCTGTAATTCAAAGAGTTCCTGGCCATTCCACTTCAACTGCCATAGCTCCTGCTCTGATGAGCCATACTACATGTCCCAGAATCCCATGACATAACCAGAGCAATTAAAGTGGAATAATAGAGCTATAATCACATAGTATGAATGGGACCCAGAATAGCAAGGCCTTAAAGAATTCAAGGGGGGATGAAATACTAAATTGCAGAAAAAACAGATTTGATTAAAAATAATCAATTTAGAATTTGTGAGGCTAGGTAAAGTGATGTGTTGAAAAAGCTTTCGATCAGAGGAGGAGTATTGAGACTTTATATACAGACATTTAATCAGTATTGAACCACTTTGCTTGTAATCCATGCTTGGAGTGTCGTAATAAAAACTTACTTGCTCTCTGCTTGGATTTTCCAGGAACAGAATATTATTTGTTTAACACAGAGTACACATTCCTATACATCACTGTCTTTCCTTATTTGTCTGCACAGGCTTCTTGTTTGTCAAGAACATTCTCATAATAAATCTAAGTCAAGCATAATGGCTTTTTACCACCCTTGAAATTAACAGGAGAAGAAACTGGTTTGTGTTCTGGGACACCCAGAAGCTATTCTAAGGTCCTCAGTGGGAAGATAAGTAGCGGCAGATAGATGTCCATGGAAAGTGTTTTCATTGTCATCATTATCGTTATTATTGTGTTGTCAAAGGCTTTTATGGCCAGAATCACTGGGTTGCTGTGAGTTTTCTGGACTGTAGGGCCATGTTCCAGAAGCATGCTTTTGGAACATGGCCCTACAGCCCAGAAAACTCACAGCAACCCAATATTATTATTATTACTCGTTTTTCCTTGAATTAGGTAGCTAGAGGAACATGTGAAATGTGTGTTAGGGTACTTTCTCAGTTCCTATAAGGTAACTACACAGCACTCAGACGAATCATTTATACTCTAAAGCAGGGGTGAGCAAAGTGACCAATTTATGCTCAGGAGATTTTTCAAAAAGAAAACAAGCTGTGACCTGGAAATGGCTTTTGCACTTTCCCTATTGTTAAAAAAGGGATCCAAAATGTCCAGAAGGTTACTCAAACATGTTGAAAATGTTCCTTGTATCTCATTAGAGAACCTCTGGGGAAAATAATTAATTGGGGAGGGGCAGACAAAAAGTAATGGATCCTTATTATAGGTCTTGAACCTATCTCAGAATGACATAAACACTCATTTATAAGTCAATCTCATGTATAAATCGAGCACAGGTTTTGAAATCAAAATTATGGATGACCCATGGATAGGTTCTCCAGGGATAAAATGGCTCTTGTCTTTCACATTCTATTCAGAAGAGAAGGTGGTTTCCTTTTTGGATAAGAGTTAAGATACAGTATTCACATTGACCCGTTGATAAATCGATTCAAATTTTGGGGAGTTGATTTTTTTTACTAAAGTTTCTTGACTTTGACATGAGTATCTAGGGTACTTTACAATGAGCAGAACTTCTCCACGTAGAGACAGATTGGTTTCAACTGTCTTCTCTGGCCAGAGAAGGTTAGAGGAAGCTTTTGGGGGAAACAAACCTTAAGTGTACGCAGATGCTGTTGTATTGGCAGCTTGCTCATCTCGGAGGCCATGAACTAATACTGTTCGCTCTTCGTGGTGTTGTGCATTTTTGCAGAAGGCGTTTTATCTCCCAGCGCTGCTCTCTAGAGTTTTTAGAAGACATAGTGGAATGTGCCAGTGTCCGAAGGTACTTGTTCAGCTGCGGCATTAACCTTCTCTCGTTGCATGCTTGGCAAGTCCTTTCTCTCCCCTGCTCCCTCTTTCAAGCCGAATACCTAAGGCCCTGCATGCCTGCTCATTCCGATTTTAACATCTGCATCCTTTTTTATTCTTCCTTTATTTCCTACCCACTCACCCAGAACGCTTACCTCCATCTTTCTCCCTCTGCAGAACCAAGCACTTGTCCGGATCTCCAAGACACAAAGGCCTGAAGAAGATGCACTTCATTAAGAACATGAGGCAGTACGACACCAGGAACAGCAGGTAAGCTTTCCGTTTGTTATTGCCACCCTGAGTCCCTATATTGGAAGAAAGGTGGGATAAAAATCAAATACAGTAGAGTCTCACTTATCCAAGCTAAATGGGCCGGCAGAAGCTTGGATAAGCAAATATCTTGGATGATAAGGAGGGATTAAGGAAAAACCTATTAAACATCAAATTAGGTTATGATTTTACAAATTAAGCACCAAAACATCATGTTATACAACAAATTTGACAGAAAAAGTAGTTCAATGAGCAGTAATGTTATGTTGTAATTACTGTATTTACGAATTTAGCACCAAAATATCACAATATATTGAAAACATTGACTACAAAAATGGCTTGGATAATCCAGAGGCTTGGATAAGCGAGGCTTGGATAAGTGAGACTCTACTGTAAGTATACCTATATACATAAAATAACCATTTTCAGAAGGGCTGCTGTATTAGCTTTCTGCCACAATGGAATCCTTTGGTGCCTTGAAGACTAAGACATTTATTATAGCATGAGCTTTCACAATCTGTGCTGCATTATAAACATTGGCTGTTCATCAAATTGCTGCTGAGAACACAAATATGCTAATATCCTTCATTATCATATCATCATCTGTTCATGGCCAATGTCAATGACATTTTCAGTACTTTTAGTATCTCATCACCATCACTGCAGCCTGTGTCCTTCACTGCCCATTTCGCTGTTCTGCCCCAACCATGTATATACATCATATCTACTTGAAATATTGACGATGGTTCATGCACCCCGTGAATTGGCTTTAACCCATGAGAAGTCATGGGATAATAAACTTGTTAGTCTTAGGTGGCCATAGGATTCTGTTGCTGTGATGACCTATGGGCCTTGTAGTCCTGCTCATGACATTGTGATGCCTGATGAAGAAGAAAACTTGGGTTTTTTACCTTCCCAGTCAGAACTGGATTCTTCCCAGACAGATTCTTCCCAGCCAGATCTGGGAACCTTGCACCTGCAAGAGGGTTATGTTCCAGAAGTATGTCAAACAAACACTGAGGCTACATCTCCTGTGTTTTCTCGCCATGAATTTTGTAAACAACAGAGAGGTTTGGAAGCGGCCTCGCGCAGGAGTGCTAGAATAATTGCTAAGAATTTAGCCAATTAAGCCTGCTTTCCATGAGAATCTTTAAGGAGTCAAACATCTGGTCTCAGAGATTAGCTTTCGTTTCTGGTTCCCAGAGAACTGCTCTCGCCGGGAAAGTTAGACTCTATATAGGTGTTTCACCCGCGGAGTAACTTTGCGGAGTCAATTCGTCAGCCTCCGGAGCGAGTTGTGTCTGAACAGCGCGCTCCGCTTCAAGCCTCGTTCCTGCTCAAGCCTTGTCCTTGTTTCCAGCCTTCGCTCCTGTTTCCCAGCCTTTGTTTACCTACGGACCTTGCCTTGTTTCCCAGGACTAAACCTTGCCTTGTTTCACGGATTTTACCAAGTTATTCCACGGACCTTGTTCTTGTTCCTCGTTACCTTGTTCCACGATTCAAGCCTTGTTTCAAGTATCAAGTTATTTCCTAGCCTTGCTCAAGTTCATGGACTAAAGGACCTTGTCATCTCCCCTCACTTTGCCTGGCAAAGTGAGTGTTTCGGTTATTGGATTACAACTTTGGACCTTAATATTTCATATTGGACATTGTTTCTTTGGATTAATTTTGGCCTTTCCTGAAAGGTCTGCTTCTGGACTAACTTTTACATTTGCTTTTATTAACTTTATATATTTCCTTAATAAAGATATTAGATAGAATTTGGCCTCTGCGTATGGTTATTGGTGCTCTGTAGCCTGGGTCGTGACAGTTGCTTTGATTAAAGAACTCCCTTCTGCCCCTCCAGTTCATTATGGAAATTGGCTTTTCAGGAGCAAGGGTCAGAATGTTCAGAAATGGACGTTTATTGAGTGTAAATATTTCTGATTATATATTTCATATATATATATTACGTGTCTTTTACTAAGTGCTCTTCACTATTACTTGAGTACCACTTTCTTTCAAACTGTTCTTACTGCTTTATTGGTTCTGTGATCAAACTATTGCATTTATTCAAATCTAATACTCACCTTTTTTTGGCTAAACTACCTTCTCAAAATTAGGATGTGCATTAGATTCGTGTAATATGGTAATCTTAGTGCTGAGCCAAAGCAAAAGGTGAAGATACTTCAGGAGCACCTGGGGCTCCTATTTAAGGGACATCATCTCTAATTCGATTGCCACAGCTCAATGCTATGCAATTCTGGGATTTGTAGTTTGGGGAGGCATCAACATTATTTGGCAGCCTCCATGATCCCAAATTACAGCCCCTATGGCCCCATAGCATTGAACCGGAGCAGTTAAAATGGATTTATTCCACAGCATAGGTGCACTCCAAGTTTTTCTTTTCAATTTCTGAAAGCTTTGGTGTTCCAACACTTTTGTTTTTAAAGAAGGAAATATAAGCATGCAGCCACTGTAATGCATATCTTTTCTGACCAAATTACAAAGAGTGCCATTTTTGTCACTGCTCATTACATTTACTAGCAAATACATTTTTGATTTCAAGGTTTTGAAAATTGAGGTACTCATTAGATTAGATGGTGCATTAGACTTGAATAAATACGGGTAATCTGGGATCCTAAAGGTAACTATTTTGATCCCAGAAGGGCAGTTGGTTCTCGCAGAAGCAGAGGCAGCAGGAGGACATTTTGCTCCCTGGCTTCAGGTAGGATTTGGCTAAGATTTGGCTAAGATTTTAAACTGAGTGTGGGCTTGGCTCCTGTGGTCAAAGTCTAACTGTTGTGTGACTGTTGGGTTGAAAGAGAGCCAAGTACTTAAGTTGATTGACAGCAGGCATTGTCCCCTGTTAATTGAGTTTCTGGGAAAGCTTTATTTGCCAGTGTGAGTTTCTGCCAGAGCCTGATCCCAGAAGGGCAGTTGGTTCTCGCAGAAGCAGAGGCAGCAGGAGGACATTTTGCTCCCTGGCTTCAGGTAGGATTTGGCTAAGATTTTAAACTGAGTGTGGGCTTGGCTCCTGTGGTCAAAGTCTAACTGTTGTGTGACTGTTGGGTTGAAAGAGAGCCAAGTACTTAAGTTGATTGACAGCAGGCATTGTCCCCTGTTAATTGAGTTTCTGGGAAAGCTTTATTTGCCAGTGTGAGTTTCTGCCAGAGCCTGATCCCAGAAGGGCAGTTGGTTCTCGCAGAAGCAGAGGCAGCAGGAGGACATTTTGCTCCCTGGCTTCAGGTAGGATTTGGCTAAGATTTGGCTAAGATTTTAAACTGAGTGTGGGCTTGGCTCCTGTGGTCAAAGTCTAACTGTTGTGTGACTGTTGGGTTGAAAGAGAGCCAAGTACTTAAGTTGATTGACAGCAGGCATTGTCCCCTGTTAATTGAGTTTCTGGGAAAGCTTTATTTGCCAGAAAAAGGCACCTTTACTAACTATCCTTTGCAGTACATACAGGAAACAAAGCAACATAAACAAATACACAAAGAGGTGGTTTGTTGCAGTTTGCACATAAAGTGCGTGCATATTACTTAACTGTACAAAGATCCCACTTGGCCACCACGCTCACCAAGAGATGCAATAAAAGCAAAACATTCCCATCACATGCACCAGCTGTGGCATGTTCCGCTTTTTCACACAAAAACTAGACAACTACATCTGCTCCAAATGCAAACAGATGACTCTGATGGAGCAGAGGATCCAACAGCTCGAGCACCGTTTTAAGACCCTTAAGGACATTCAGGCACTCGAGCTCTTCTTGGACACTGCACAACACGCTGCTGTAGATCAGCAGCCTGCATCACACCAACACCACCAAGACCATGATCAGGAACCTTATGGGGAGATCAACTCAAAGGTAGACAACCCTCAGGCTTGGAAGGAGATCACCCATAGAAGGAGACGCAGGACCAGGCAGCCTCCGCAGAACTCCTCTGCTCAGCTGCATTTACACAACAGATTTGAAATTCTTACATCATTAACATACAATCAGGAAACACATCTTGTGGAGGACCACAGTTTCTTAGATACCACTCAGTGGACCACCCTGGATCAATGCGCAGGGGATAGCCCTGACGGGGACAGTGCATCACCACAGTCACACTTATGTAATCATGCAAATGCTCCATCCTGAATCATAGACCAGGAGCAACAGGAACATCCTTGGGAGAGTAATGGGCTCTCGGATGTATCTCAATGGATTGTCATTGATGAATGCACTGGGGATGTTGAGGAGGAGGACAACACTTTACACCTACATGATTCACTCCAACAGGAACACTCTTCAGGGGACATACACACTGTCTTGCACAAAAGGGACCCTGTCAATCCTCAAAGGAAACAGGTCTTGGTAGTAGGTGACTCCCTCCTTAGAGGAACGGAAGCCATCATTTCCAGACCGGATGGGATGGCTCGAGAAACATGCTGCCTCCCGGGGGCAAAAATACACCATATCACTCAGAGGCTCAGCAGGCTCCTAAAGCCCCATCACCCTCCCCACCTTATGTTGATACATGTAGGTACCAATGACACCGCTAGGCATACTTTTCAAAAGATCACAAATGATTTTCGAGCTCTGGGAACAAAGCTAAAACTGTATAATGTACATGTGATCTTTTCATCCCTCCTCCCTGTTGTAGGACACGGCTCTACAAGGGCCGGAAAAATAGTACAGGTCAATAACTGGCTCAGAAAATGGTGTCAAGAGGAGCATTTTGGCTTCCTTGACCATGGTCTACTCTTCCAAGAGGATGGACTACTGGCAAGCGATGGGGTGCATCTCACACAAGTAGGAAAACATCTTTTTGCACACAGACTCACAAACCTCATCAGGCGCACTTTAAACTAGATCCACTGGGGGAGGGGAACAACAGCCTGGCGAACAATATATTACCCACGACCACAGGGAACCGCCGAAAGGCTAAACGGAGGGCTGCACAAACACAGCAAGGACCAAGTACAGAGAGCACAATAATCCCAAATAAACAGTTCGAGAGGAGGTCACAGGGGCTTACATGTCTTTACACTAATGCTCAGAGCATGGGAAATAAGCAAGACGAACTCCAACTCCTAGCACAGCACCACACATACGATGTCATAGGCATCACTGAAACCTGGTGGGATGACTCCCATCACTGGAATTTAACCATTGAGGGCTATAACCTCTTTCACAGAAATAGAACAAAGGGGAGAGGAGGGGGAGTAGCTTTATATGTCAAAAACAGTTACGTTGCAGAAGAAATGCAAGACTGTAATCCGGGAAACCAGCTTGAAAGCATCTGGATAAGAATCAAGGGAACCGGGACTCAAAAAGATCTTGTCGTGGGTGTCTACTACAGACCTCCGAGTCAGGATGAAGGACTTGATGAAGCCTTCTGTCAACAGCTGACCAAACAGGCACAAAGAAGAGATATAGTAGTCATGGGCGATTTCAATTATCCCGATATCTGCTGGAAAACAAACTCAGCCAAGAGTACAAAGTCCAACAAATTCCTCACTTGCCTTGCAGATAATTTTATGGTCCAGAAGGTAGAAGAGGCAACAAGGGGATCAGCAACTCTTGATCTAATCTTAACAAATGTGGAAGACCAGATCAATACAGTTGAAGTGGTTGGATCCTTAGGGGCAAGTGACCATGTGCTCCTGCAGTTTGCAATACAAAGGAATGCTGAAACTAAGACAAGTCAAACACGCTTTCTGGACTTTAAGAGAGCTGACTTCCAAAAAATGAAGGAATTACTGAGCGGCATTCCATGGACGCCGATATTAAAAAACAAGGGAGTTAAGGATGGATGGGAGTTTTTCAAAAGTGAAATACTCAAGGCGCAAATGCAAACAGTGCCAACAAAGAAGAAAAATAAGACAAGTGCAAAGAAGCCAGAATGGATGTCCAAAGAACTTCTAACTGAGCTAAAGCTCAAAAGTGACATGCACAAGAAGTGGAAAAGGGGAGAAATTACTAAAGAAGAATTCAAACGTATAGCCAACACCTGTAGGGAAAAGGTTCGCAAGGCTAAAGCGCAAAATGAGCTCAGGCTTGCCAGGGACATAAAAAACAACAAAAAAGGCTTTTTTGCTTACGTTGGTAGAAAAAGGAAGAAAAAGGAGGCGATAGGGCCATTGCAAGGAGAAGATGGGGTGATGGCGACAGGGGACAGGGAAAAGGCAGAACTGCTCAATGCCTTCTTTGCCTCGGTCTTCTCAGAAAAAGATAGCCATCTTCAACCTCAGCAACACGGAATGGACGAAGGATTGGGGGAAATCCAACCCCAAATAGGGAGACACGTTGTCCAGGAACACCTGGCCTCTCTAAACGAATTCAAGTCCCCAGGGCCAGATCAGCTACACCCAAGAGTACTGAAGGAACTAGCGGAAGTTATTTCAGAACCACTGGCAATTATCTTCGAGAGTTCTTGGAGAATGGGAGAAGTCCCAGCAGATTGGAGGAGGGCGAATGTGGTCCCTATCTTCAAGAAGGGAAAAAAGAACGACCCAAACAATTACCGTCCGGTCAGCCTCACATCAATACCAGGCAAAATTCTGGAAAAGATCATTAAGGAAGTGGTCTGCGAACACTTAGAAACAAATGCGGTCATTGCTAATAGTCAACACGGATTTACCAAAAACAAGTCATGCCAGACTAATCTGATCTCTTTTTTCGATAGAGTTACGAGTTGGGTCGATACAGGGAATGCTGTGGATGTAGCGTACCTGGATTTCAGTAAGGCCTTCGACAAAGTCCCCCACGACCTTCTGGCAAATAAACTAGTAAAATGTGGGCTAGACAAAACTACGGTTAGGTGGATCTGCAATTGGCTAAGCGAACGAACCCAAAGGGTGCTCACCAATGCGTCGTCTTCATCATGGAAAGAAGTGACAAGTGGAGTGCCGCAGGGCTCCGTCCTGGGCCCGGTTCTGTTCAACATCTTTATTAACGACTTAGACGAAGGGTTAGAAGGCACGATCATCAAGTTTGCAGACGACACAAAACTGGGAGGGATAGCTAACACTCCAGAAGACAGGAGCAGAATTCAAAACGATCTTGACAGACTAGAGAGATGGGCCAAAACTAACAAAATGAAGTTCAACAGGGACAAATGCAAGATACTTCACTTCGGCAGAAAAAATGGAAATCAAAGATACAGAATGGGGGACGCCTGGCTTGACAGCAGTGTGTGCGAAAAAGACCTTGGAGTCCTCGTGGACAACAAGTTAAACATGAGCCAACAATGTGATGCGGCTGCTAAAAAAGCCAATGGGATTCTGGCCTGCATCAATAGGGGAATAACGTCTAGATCCAGGGAAGTTATGCTCCCCCTCTATTCTGCCTTGGTCAGACCACACCTGGAATACTGTGTCCAGTTTTGGGCACCACAGTTGAAGGGAGATGTTGACAAGCTGGAAAGCGTCCAGAGGAGGGCGACTAAAATGATTAAGGGTCTGGAGAACAAGCCCTATGAGGAGCGGCTTAAAGAGCTGGGCATGTTTAGCCTGCAGAAGAGAAGGCTGAGAGGAGACATGATAGCCATGTACAAATACGTGAAGGGAAGTCATAGGGAAGAGGGAGCAAGCTTGTTTTCTGCTGCCCTGCAGACTAGGACACGGAACAATGGCTTCAAACTACAGGAAAGGAGATTCCACTTGAACATCAGGAAGAACTTCCTCACTGTGAGAGCTGTTCGACAGTGGAACTCTCTCCCTGGGGCCGTGGTGGAGGCTCCTTCCTTGGAGGCTTTTAAGCAGAGGCTGGATGGCCATCTGTCGGGGGTGCTTTGAATGCGATTTCCTGCTTCTTAGCAGGGGGTTGGACTAGATGGCCCATGTGGTCTCTTCCAACTCTACTATTCTATGATTCTATGATATCCTATATCCTACTGTCTCTTATGAATTGTGGGAGTTGAAGTCCAAAACATCTGGAGGGCCCATCTTTACCCACGTCTGATATACCATAGTGCAACTGGTTGATCAAAACGCTTGTGGCATTTCTCACAGCTTTTAGGAAAGGTGACTGGGTTATTTACTTCTTTCACAGGAGTGATAGATGGATAAAGCCAGGTTTGCACATCATGGTAAACCAGGTTGTGTTTTGCTGACATATGCCTGAGTTCAAATCCATCCTGGCCAGATGCAAATCACATTTGAAGCCATGGTCTGCTGTTGGCTTGTAAACTCTGGATTGTTAAACTGTGTCTTATTGTTAACCTCTAGGTACTGAAATGTGACATATCAGCCTTGTAGCAAGATCTGGCAAGTAAGATGGTTCGGACAAAGACCATCAATAGGTCTATAGATTGCTTTGTTCAATCATCTGTGGAATAATTTGTGCCTATCATAAATCACAAATGATTTGTCAGTATGGTTACTGTTACTTTTGACTTGCCTTACAGCAGGGGTGTCAAACTCTTTTTCATAGAAGGCCACATCAGCCTTATGGTTGCCTTCAAAAACCTATTGAAGCCATGGATGGAGAATCCATGGATACAGAGAGCCAACACTATAACTATATATATGTATATATACACACACACACACATATACATTTTTACATAGTGGTTGATGCTGTTTCATTTTTACCCAGCTTGGATCCCCACATGTTATGGAATGACAACTCCCATCACTTTTGATTATTCGCCATGTGGAATGGGGATAATGGGAATTGAAGTCCAATGGCACTTGTGGCTCTGAGGTTGGGAAAGGCTAAAGGACATTTAAACATCACACATCATATCCACAAGCTTTGTATCTAAATCCAAACCCCAGTCTCCTGAGTAAACAGAACTAGAGCCTTCCAGATGTAACTGTATCACAGCTTCCATCAGCTCTAGTCATGGTCTCTAATGTTGGGAAATACTGGAGTTGTAGTCCAGCATCTAGAGGGCCACATGAATGGCATGGTGGGCCATGAGTTTAACACATGTGCCTTACAGCAACATGAAATGCAATAATTTCCAAGATTTTTGTGGTATAGGAGACTATTTGGTCATTGAATTAATGCATTGGTCCATCCAACTTAATATCTCTTACTCCTGCAAAGTGCTTCTTTTCCTTAGGAGAACTCCATCAATTGCCACATTGCCCCCTTCCCTCTTAACCACCATTTCTTTCTCTCATCCTTTCTATTCAACAGGCATCTGGGAAGGGACAAGTGCTATAACTTAGGAGGAGCTTTTGATACCAGCCCGTGGTCCACCATTTGTCGATCCGCTTTTGAATGGTTGACAATGGCATTCTGAAGCCTCACACTAAGAGTCTGCTTAGCTCTGCTGCCAAAGAGAACAAATTTTGGGGGGTTGAGTTCCAGGACTTTTGCATGGAAGCTATGGACTCTGACCCTGAAATATTAGCCCTCTAACTGAGAACAAATTAACACCAAAGATTGGTGGATGCATATTTTCCAGGTGCATACTGGAATGGGTGGGATTGATCTAATTTATACTTCCAGGGTAAGCACAAATTAGTGCAGTTCCATAAGGCTAGGTTCCCACTGCTCCCCAAAAACCCAACTAGATGACTTTTTATCGGGGAGGCTGAATATGGGTACAAAATACTATTGATGACTCATGTTGCTTTTCTCTGTCTCCTTTCAGGATAGTATTAATTTGTGCTAAACGAACATTATGTGTGGCTTTTTCAATTCTGCCTTATGGGGAGAGTTTGCGGATCAGGTGAGTGTTCCCTATTTTTGGCTAAACTAATAACTTTGAATCATATAGAAAATCAAAGACGTTTAAAATGTTGCGTCGCTCAAGCCCTCCCACACATAGAGCATTCAAGAAGGAAATGGATGTTTTTGTGACAGAATCCCACATACAGATGTGCCTCTAAAAATAGACTATGGGAAACTTCTCTCGGGCTTGATGGGAAAACGCTAAGGGTCACCCAAAAGAGCTTAGCTTGGCTGAAAACTCAATGGATAATTGGAGTTCAGGAGGCGGAGGGGTGGGTTTTGAAGCAGAGAGAAGTATGCCATGCTGCAGCTGGTAACAACAACCTCTTGCGAGACATCCCAGAAGACTCTGAATCTGAACTCAAACCAATGAGAAAATGAATAGAAAATTGAACTGCTCATATCATTCAGTGATGTGACTACACTTGAAATAGTGGTCATTGCAATTATTTATCTTTCTCTCTATATAAAAATCAAAGTGTGTATGTTTCTTTGTTTGCAAAGGCTGTTGCAAGGTGAAGTGGAAACTTGAAAAAGAAAAAAACTAACACAATGGCAGGTATATGTGCTAGTTATTTAATGTACTGCTGGGTATATATCAAGCATGAGCAAACTTCAGCCCTCCAGGTGTTTTGGACTTCAACTTCCACAATTCCTAACAGCCGGTAGGCTGTTAGGAATTGTGGGAGTTGAAGTCCAAAACACCTGGAGGGCCGAAGTTTGCCCATGCCTGGTATATATGATAGTTATTTAAAATGCTGCCTTTCCCTAGCATGGAACCAAGGTGATTTTTGGCAAGTTAAAATAAAGCACAGCCAAAGTGTAATTGCAAAAAGTTATAAAACAAACAATTGAGCCAACAATTCTGTTAAAAGCGTCATGTTAAAACATATATGTTTAAAACCTCATTAAAAACACAAAAGGCCCTTCTGGTGCATGTATTTGAGAGCCAAAGAACCAGTGGAAAGAGAATAAAGAAGAGTTCAAGTGGGAGGGAGTTCCACTGTCTGGGAGCTTTCTCCTCACTAGACAGTCTTACGAGGAAGAGGGATATTGTAGAGCGGGGAAATGTGTAGAAACAAGCAAAACAAAACATTCCTTGGAAGGAACATTTCTATTTGGAGCTTCACTTAGGAGAAAAAAGTTAGTACTGTAAGTGGAGACATGATAAAGGCACCTTCTGTTATGCATGTTATGGAGAAAGATTTTTTTTTATCGTGTCAGAAGCGACTTGAGAACATACTGCAAATCGCTTCTGGTGTGAGATAATTGGCCGTCCATAGAGACGTTGCCCAGAGGATGCCCAGATGTGTTACCATCCTGCTGGGAGGCTTCTCTCATGTCCCCGCAAGCTAGAGCTGACGAACAAGAGCTCACCCTGTCTCACGTATTCGAACCGCCGACCTGCCATCACAACTCATTGCGCCATTGGGAGCTCCATTTTTTTTTACCTGAAAAAACATTTCTCTAGAAACCAAGGGTAGAGTTCACAGATGTTCTTGCCTACATATAGGTTCCCATTGCTCAGCCCATCTGTGTGTATTCTGCAGCCTGGAAGTTTGTTGTCTTCTCTTTGGCTATTGCACACTCATATCTTGCAATTCAAAGGCCATCCTGTAGCCCAGATACATTCTCAAATGTTGTACCTTATCATGGGAATTGTTATGTTTGTGCAGATTTATGTATTACCCTGGGGTTATTTTTAAAAACAGGAAGAACTTTGGGTGTTGCTTAGGTCTTCTTTGCTAGTTCACAGACCTTTAAAAAAAGTAATATAATCTTTTGAAAAACACAAATGTTTATGGGGGAAGAAAAGGCATGAGAATTGCCCTTCTAATCTCAAAATGTGTATGGGTTTGTTTGTATTACTTCTTTTAAAAAAACACTACTGAGAGGGTTTCGGCTAGGATGAGAAAAAACAGCTTTAATTCCAGTCTTGCCAATTCTGCCCTTAACAGTGAATTGAGGATAGAAGGACAGAAACAAAGGCATCCGTCTGGTGGCGTTTCAGTCTCTTCTGAAATGGTGCTAGGAATGGAAGGCGTGGAACTGGGAGCTGATGGCAAGGTAAGGAACTCCTTCGTGAATCACAGGTCTTTGCTAAGAATTTTTGAGGCTGGGCAGTTTCAGTAGAAAAAGGGAGGATTAAAAGGGAGACATATTATTCATAGTCTGTTCATCTTGCCATTGGTTCTTGAGCATTTTGTGGTGTTTCCTAAGACTATTCAGACATGCTATAATAAAGTTTATCTGTGTGTTTGTGTGTTTATATACATATATACAGTAGAGTCTTGCTTATTCAACGTTCTGTATTATCCAGCGTCCTGTATTATCCAACGCAGTTTGCCTTTTAGTAGTCAATGTTTTTGTAGTCAATGTTTTCAATACATTGCGATGTTTGGGTGCTAAATTTGTAAATACAGTAATTACTACATAACGTTACCATATACTGAACTGCTTTTTCTGTCTATTTGTTGTAAAACATGATGTTTTGGTGCTTAATTTGTAAAATTATAACGTAATATGACGTTTAGTAGGCTTTTCCTTAATCCCTCCTTATTATCCAACATTTTCGTTTATCCAGTGTTCTGCTGGCCCGTTTATGTTGGATAAGTGAGACTCTACTGTGTGTGTGTGTGTGTGTGTGTGTATGTATGTGTGTGTGTATATATGCATATATACTTACCCACACACATGCATATATACATACCCACAGACATACATACAAATATATACATACACACCCTCACTTTACCTTCTGCCTAAATATATGCAATTTAAAATAGCGTAAACAGTAAAAATGATGGGGTTGTTGTGTGTTTTCAGGGCTGTATGGCCATTTTCCAGAAGTATTCTCTCCAGGAGAGAATACTTCTGGAACATGGCCATACAGCCCGGAAAACACACAACAACCCTGTGATCCCGGCCATGAAAGCCTTCAACAACACAGTAAAAATGATTTTTAAAAGCATATTAAGTTATAAGAAGAGAAGTTATACCTGTGAAACTACTTTAAGATTATTTATAACTAGGAAGTGAGGTTCAAGTTGTTCAGTTTTCTCTGTTAATTTTGCTGTCAAATCAGCTTCAACCTATGGCAAACCTCCAAGAGCCCCAGTCCTCAAGTCTTGCAAAGTCAGGGCAGTGGCTTTTTTGCCTAGTCTATCAATCTGTAATTCAGCCTTTCTCTTTTCCTACTGCTTTGAATTTTTCCTAGCATTATCATCTTTTTTTTCACCAAAAAACCTCCAGAAGCTTTGTATATGGGTTTTTTTCTGGATGTGACATTTGGAGGGAACAAAAACAGCCTTGCAGACTAAACATATTCTGTAGGTTGCATATTCTATAGATTGCTGTTAATTCTAAAACAAGTTGAATTTCTCCAAAGCAAAAGATTCCTTTTTGCTAGCTAGTCATTAAATTCAGACTCCTTCACTGCCCACATTTAGACTAACAGATCCTTTTTGCTGACACCCATAGAATCATAGATTCATGGAATTGGGAAAGACCCCTAGAGCAATCCAGTCCAGCCCCGTTCTGCCATGCAAGGAATACATAATCAAAGCACCCCTAACTCCACTGGACTCCCAGGCCACATATTCCACTGTCAAACTCTTTCGAAGCAAGAACATTGCTTTCAATATATATTCCCTACTAAATAATAGCTGGGCAACCTGGGCTTAATGTTGCAGTGCCGTGAAAAAAAAAAATCCAACTGAAATTGCTGCATCAGAAAAGTCAAACCAAGTCCCCTATACAAATATTTTTGTTTCCATGCACAGTTGGACTCATAGAAACCTCCACAAAGCATTATTGCACTTCAAAGCAAAGTTTGCCTTCCTAGATGCCTTGTTATTAAAGGATTGCAAGGGATTTGCAATCCTTTCCTGTCCAATTCTAATAGTCAATTTGGCATCCACAGAATGAAATTTGGTTCCTGGGCTTTCAGATGCATCTCCTCCCCTTGGCTGAGTTACATCCTTATTTAACCAAACACAACAGGGAAGCGAATGGCTATTAACTTTAACAAAAGTCATGAGCCTAGTTGCTATGACATTCTCCCTTATAATAAGAATTCCTTGGATTTGGTTCTGAGAATCCTGTTGATAGAATAGTTTGAAATGCAAACCATTTCTGTTTCTGTCAACCCTCTACCTTCATGCATTGTAAAAAGTCTGCATGAGAATCAGAAGATCCTTTGCAATAAATGTGTGGGTTTTTGACACTCTGTTTAGTTTCTAAATACCATTTAAGGTGGCTGCCTGTGAAAATGATAGCAATACAACAGTTTCTTCTTTTGAAGTGGCTCTCTATTTCTCCCCAAACTGCTGGCTTGGTTTAAAGACATAGCAGTAAATGTAGGAATTGGGATAAGTGTTTGTGTTCTTCAGAGTTGTTGCTGTTCCATGAATTACATAATTTTAAACACAAGAGGCTAGATTCTAGAGCTTTCGGGAAAGAAAGAAAACACACTTTTTGGTAAAAGTGTTGAAATTGTCTTGCAGGTTGTGTCTTATGCAAGGTTCTTGTATCCCACCAACGCTCTTGTTGGCCGCAAAAACGAGGCCCACGGTGCCATTCCTGTGTGTCGAGCTCCTCTCCCGCGAGGGCCAGGCAGTTCGAGATACAAAACGCCAACAGCCAAAACGATACCTCCCACAGTTGACATTGGTAAGTACCACATCCTGCTCTAACAGTGTCCTTCTGCATTATATTATTTTATAGCAAAGCAAACATTGTTAGAATGATATTTCAGTGGGAGTCAGTGTCAAGATTTGGCTAAAAATTGATGGATTAAAAATAAGAATTGAAGTCCTATTTCTAATTTAGGGTATCTTTTGAAGATTCAAGCTGCCGCTCTCTTCCGGTAGCAAATGTACCATTACATAAGAATCAGTGAAAACTGCTGGCTCCTACATCAGTGTGAATCTGCTCTAGGATTTTCTCCATCAATTTTAAGTGTACTGAACCCATTTGAGAAATGGAATGTGGAATGTATTGGACAATTCCTTTAAAGTTCAGGCTGAAACCCAAAGTTGATTTACTGTGCCATCAACGTTGGAACCATTAATGCTTTATTTTAGTCATCAAAAGAGTTCAGAAGGTTCATAGTAAACATGGTTTGGCTAAAGTAAATAAACAAATGCAATAGAATCTAAAAATCAGGTACTAAAATTTCAGAAGAGACCAGGAAAGACTAAGCCACACAGTCATGGCCCATCATAAATACTTCTGTGTGCTGTCTTCTCAATCTTCATAACATTTTACTAGTAAAATGTTTTTTTACCTGTGTAAAAAAAATTACCCCCTCCTTTTATTTCCCTTCCTGTTCCATCCCCCTACCCCTCACCCTTCTTCCCTTTTATTTATCCTGAATAAAATATAATTATGGAAACAACATTTTATTAGTAACTATCAATAAACACATCTTTTTTTAATTTAATGAAATTGTTCCCTACATTTTCAATGCCAAAAGATTCCCAGGGCAACATCCATTTTTATCCAATGGAAAGGACAAGAAACTTAGTTCATATATCTATCTATCTATCTATCTATCTATCTATCTATCTATCTCAGTATGTGTGTGTGTTGTGTGCTGATAGTAGAGTGCCTTCATGTTGTTTCAAGCTTTTGGCAACTCTAATGTGTTCCTGTCACAAGGTTTTCTTGGCAAGATTTATTCAGATGGGGGTTGCCTTTGTCTTCCTCTGAAGCTGAGAATATGTGACTTGCCCAAGGTCACCCAGTTTCCATGTCTGACCAGGAATTTAAACCCTAGTCTCCAGAAAGTGCAGTCTAATGCTCAAACCACTACCCCACACTAGCTCATAATATAGTTGCATTCAAAGGTGAAGCCAAGAAGGCCAATCTCTGTCCAGTTTCCAGCTTTGATACATATTCTATATATTTGTATGCATGCAGAATAGGCTTATGCCTATAAAGTGCTTCTATTTTTGAGCAGATTTCCTTGTGGTTATGTGAGACATTGTGTCCTACACAATGCTTACATTGAGTGGTTGTACGCTCAAATGTCAGGACTGTTTAAATATAGAAAGGATCTCTCAGCCTAATAACCATGACCAGTTGAAGGATACAGATGAGGCATTCTCTGAAAAATCAAAGCAGCGTCTTAAAAAGTGAAAACCTAAGGAACTTCTTGTAGAAATCGGGGCAACATAATAATAAGTTGTTTATTGCTCAGATTTAGGGAATATATTATCCACACGAAGTTGGTTTTTTGCAAAGATACCCTTGATGCTAATTCCTGAGCATGCCCCGAGCCTTCATGTTGTTTCCAGCTTTGGGAAACAACACAAAGACAAACCTATCCTGGAGTTTTCTGGCAAGATTTCTTGGAAACTGGATTCTCTTATGGATAGGAAGACTATGTAGAACAAGTGGGATTGACAACAGATTGTTGCATTTTGGAGTGATCCTATTTAAGGATCCAGCCAACCAGACCTTCTTTCATGATGCTCCATTCCATCCCTACCTTGGTATTCCTCTCCCTTAATCTCATCACACAGTAATGCATGTCTGTTAACATGCCCAAATCCTCACTGACCTGGAGGGAAGAAAACTTTTTCCCACTTGTTTTTTCTTAAATATTTTTTCATACCTGTAAAAACTTTAGTGTTTGCCAGAGCCTTGTGATACTTCTATCTTGCACATGGATCGTACTGCTCTACACAGTTGTTGTTCTGTGCCTTCATGTTGTTTCCGGCTTTGGGGAACAATACAAAGGCAAATCTATCCTGGGGTTTTCTGGGCAGGATTTCTTCAAAGGAGGGTTGCTTTTTTCTTCTTCTGAAGCTGAGATGTGCTTAAGGTCACTCAGTGTGTTTCCGTGGCCAAGCAGGGATTTGAACCCTTGTCTCCAGTATTGTAGTCAAATAATAATAATAATACTTCATTTATATTCAAACCACTACACTACACTGGTTCTTGGCTCTACAAAGATCTACCCTAAAGATTGTGCCATTCATGTTACATAATGCTAGTGTACTTCGTAGACTTGCTGGCCTGAGGCACGCATCTCAATAATAATAGCTACTCTTCTTTGTTCCATAAAATCAGCTATAATGTTGGCATGCAAGGGCACATTTTGTCTTGCTGTTCTTTTGGACAACAGAACATCTAAATATAGATAATTTAGCATTTCTCACAGAGGTGAAGCCAAAAAGAAACCTGCTTCATTTCCAAATTAAGTTGTACAGCTGGTGATGTATTTGTTTAGTCTATAATTTCCACTAGTGTTAGCCTGAGTAGGCAGTTGTGAGAAATGGTAATTAAAAAAAAATCAATGTACAGAGTGGGATGTGTTTAGCTTGGAGAAGAGAAAACTGAGAAGCAACATGACAGCTGTCTTTAAATATCTGAAAGGATACCATGTAGAATATGGAGCAAACTTGTTTTCTGCCACTCCAGAGACTATAGTGCAAACCAACGAATTTAAGGTAGAATCTCTTTTCTTGTAGTTTGAATCCATTGCTCCATGTTCTGGTCTCCCAAGCAGCAGAAATGTCATACTGAAGATGGAGCATGCTTGTTTTCTGCTGCTCTAGGAACCAAGACACTGAGCAAAGGATTCAAACTGCAGGAAAAGAGATTCCACTGAATATTAGCAGTGTTCTACGATTTCTGAGTTACCAATTCAAAAATTAAGAAAGGATTACTATGGTGGTTCTTAGTTCTTTTCTATTCTATTTCCAGGAAATGACATTGGAGAATTGATAGAATATAATCCCAATCTCCTTGATGACCCCCAATGGCCCTGCGGGAAGCACAAACGTGTCCTCATCTTTGCATCATACATGGTAAGATGCTAATGTATTACAAATCCATAGCAGCTGTGGCACTGTAGTATTGGTGTACTCCAATTCCTTGGTTAATGGCTTTGTGTTTCCTCATGTTTCGTACCAATATGTGCCTTACAGACATTTGCTCTGTTTACTCCCAGGTCTGAAATCCAAGAGCTGGTAATATACAAAAAGTTATTATACCATCTATCAAGCTTCACTTGAAGGTGTACACATTGTGATTCCTCCACAGTAACTATTATGTGTATGTTGGTACTTTAGTTTAACAGTATTGCTCACTAAAATTTTGATTGCTACAATATATGACAGGGAAAACAACGGTTCCTAGTAGTGGTAGAGGGAATGGGGGACTAAGGCAAAACACCAGGGATCCAATATATCATTGTTAATAATATGAGTGACATGGAAGAAAAAGAGGAGGAGGAGAAAGAGGGGTGTTTAATTTCTATCTAGCATTTTCTCCCGTGAGTTGATAATTCTAAGACACATTCACACTACAAAATTATAACACTATTATTTCAAATAGGGTCTGCCAGTGATGCTTTGTTACATTCGTAGGAGGACTTGGGAGTTGAAAGAGTGAATTCTGAATATTTGTGAAAACCATGAGTCAGAACCACTACCTTACATTGATGATCATGAAGATTTTGAGTGCTTTGAACACCATAGAGCACATTGACCTGCTATACATCTGTATTTGCTAGGATCAGATCCTGGAGAATGGATTGTAATGCTTCGTCTGAGTTCTGCTCAATCCCTGCTGGAGATCACATATCGGACTAAACACATGTTTAACCAATCAGCAAGGAAGTCCTAGTGAACTCAGGGTCACATCCCTTCAATTCAATTGAAGGGATGTTAGAACTGCCACAAGCAAACTGTTTATTCAGTATTCTTCAGGGTGGTGCAAGGAGTGTTGTTACCTTCCTTTACCTCCACTTTCTTCTAACATTCTCTCTCATAGCTATGCAACTACCAGGAGTATTTGTTTATGTTGCCCAGGATATAGTTGAGGGGGGGGGGGGGGAGCAGAAAACCTGCAGAAGCTTGCAGTCATGTACAGTACCAAAGTGCCAAGTATCACAGCATTAAGAGATTACCAAAGAGGTTTGAAAACCTTCTGTCCTCAAAGAGATTAAAGTTTTCTCATCTAGGATTCTCCTGTGATGGCCTAGATACAGGAGCAACTTGGCTGTAATCCTATACAAGGGCAAATGATGGTTAATAGTAGGAACTTAGTATAACATGATACCAGCTAAGTTTGCTGTGCTCTCAAGTTGCCCCTTAACCATGGGACAACAGATATCCAGCTCTGAACTCAAGTTGAGGTCATTTCAGCATAGTAATGTATCCACCACTAAACTACTATTGTGTACAAAAGTAATACTCATTACCAGAATCAGATGCATAATTTCTTGCTCAGAGAATGGTGCTTCAGAATTTTTAGCAGCCTTGGAAATAGTTAGCAAGGAGATATAAGCTATGTTATTGATGTCTATGCCTACATTTGATTCTTAATGTGGATTAGTTTCTCATAAAGGTGTACAGACCGAAGATGGAATAATGGTTAGAATGTGGCACTGTTCAACTTTCCACCAATACAAAAAAGCTTGCATCTACACTGTAGAACTAATGCAGTTCAAAACCACTTTAACTGCTATGCCTCAAAGCTATGTAATCATGGGAATTGTAGGTTAGTGAAGCACCAACACTATTTGGCAGGGAAAGCTGAAGACTTTGTCAAACGACAGTTTCCATGATTCCATGGAACTGACCTGTGGCAATTAAAGTGGTGTCAAACTATTTCAATTCTAAAGTGTAGGTGCGTTCCAGGTGATCTTGGGCCAATCCTGTCTCTGTACCTGGCCTATCTTACAAAGGTTGTTGTGGAAAGTAGGAGAGCCGTGCATACTATCTTCAATTCATGGGAGAAAAGGCTAGATAGAAATTAAACACCCCTCTTTCTCCTCCTCATCTTTTTTTATTTATTTATTATTTATTACAATATTTATATCCCGCCCTTCTCACCCAACAGGGGACTTTTTTTTCCATGTCACTCGTATTATTAACAATGATATATTGGACACTCAATCGAGTTCTTTCTCCCAGTAAAGATAGTTTAAAGAGCCATAAATAACCACTATTCCATTTTATTTCAGACCACTGTAATAGAATATGTGAAACCCTCAGACCTTAAAAAGGACATGAATGAAACATTTAAAGAGAAGTTTCCTCACATCAAGCTCACACTGAGCAAAATCAGAAGGTAAGAAAATACTGAGCCACTAAAGACAAAAAAGGGAGGATAGATTCTAAGCATATGCTTGTTATATGCTTAACTATCCATAACCCAATTCCATGGTTGTATATTAAGCAATGTCCTGATGAATTCTATTGAAATCATTTGCCTCTGTAACTCTGATCTCTGTAAATGTGAAACTTGCTTCCTTCTCTATGCACAAATAAGGAAATCCAGAGAAGTCATAAACCAAGCCAATCCAACCATTGAGCCACCCCTTGCCTGCAGACTACTAACCCATATGTATTAATTTGATTCCATGTTAATTAATTAATTAATTAATTAATTAATTTACAGTATTTATATTCCGCCCTTCTCACCCCGAAGGGGACTCAGGGCAGATCACATTGCACATATAAGGCAAACATTCAATGCCATAACATAGAACAGAGACAGAGACAAACGCAGGCACGGGCTGGCCTTGAACTCATGACCTCTTGGTCAGAGTGATTTGTTGCAGCTGGCTGCTAACCAGCCTGTGCCACAGCCCGGCTAATGTTCACTTTTTGGATGTTTTTAGCTGTATTGTTCATTTTTAAAATTGTAAGTTGCCTTGAGTCTCAATTTTGTGAAAAAGGCAACGTATAAATAGCACTACTACAACTTTACCTCGAATTCTGAAATCTGAAATGCTCCAAAATCCAAAATTGTCTATTCAGTGCACACAAACTTTTGTTTCAAGCACAACATTGTTTAAAATGTTTTGTATAAAACTACCTTCATGCTGTGAGTGTAAGTTGCATGTGAAACATAAATTAATGTCATGTTTATACTTGGGCCCCATCTCTGAGATACTATGTTTATACAAATATTTCAAAATCCCCAAAAATATGAAATCCAAAACACTTCTGGTCCCAGTCATTTTACATATGGATTGTCATCTTGTATTATTATTATTAGTAGTAGTAGTAGTAGTGTTATTATTATCATCAGGGACAGTTGGTTCCCCATCATAAAAGAAGAAGAATAAGACTAAAAACATAAAGATGAAATGCCATCTCCTTGTAGGCATGCTAATATCAGCTTATTGCAAGAGAAACGTATTACTATCTGACAAGAAACAATAATGAAAATGCACAAGATTTAGGTGCATGTTTTCTGAGCAAAAGCAATTACCTTTATAAAGATCCCTTTTTCTCTTTCCCTCCAATTGCAGTTTAAAGAGAGAGATGCGGAACCTGAGTATGGAGTGCAATCTAGAGCCGGTAACTGTGTCCATGGCGTATGTTTACTTTGAGAAGCTTGTCCTCCAGGGCAAGCTCAACAAACAGAACCGAAAACTGTGTGCCGGTGCTTGTGTGTTGCTTGCAGCCAAGATTAGCAGTGATCTCAGGAAACATGAAGTCAAGCATCTTATTGATGTAAGTCAAGCCAGGACAACTTCCAGGAGTATCCGCATAGACATCTGTAAATGTTGAAGTACTCAAAAATTTTCATCCAATGCCTGTGTATAAACCTTTTTTGTTGGTCTGCTTAAAGTATTGAATGGGGGAAAGTACATAAGTTTCAGCCCTTAGATTGTTGAACCTAACAGTATTTTGGCTTGAGAGCTTTTTGGGATTTCCTGCACTATGCCCTTGACAAATTTGCCATGTTTTGTCTCTAAACAGTTTTAGGTTCAGGAAGGCCTTTTTAATGCCATATATCTCAACTTTACATCCTGGTTTTAGAAAGGTTTTGTGCCTTCAGGTATTCTCCAACTTTTGGCAATCCTATGCCATCACTTTCCTCTGAGGCTGAGAGAGTGTAACTTGCTCAAAATCACTCAGCAGGCACTCCATGGCCAAGGGCAAATTTTATCCTGGTCTTAGTCCAATACCCATATTAGGAGGTGGGAATATGAAAAAAATGCTCTTTACGCCTTCCAAAGGCCATGTAAAGCATTTTAATACTAGAAACTTCAAACATTGGGGGAATGTGGGGCTGCCCACTCAGATCCTCTGAGGGACACAGCAAAATCTGAATCCCAGTTCTGTCATAAATCTGAGAGAACATTAGGGAGAGAGGGTCTGAATCCTTCGCATAACTTAAAAGCTGTTACTTGAATGTCACGGCCAACACGAAGAGAAGGGAGTGCTGCTGTCCTTGTTACTCTGTGTGCCTGGCCCTGTTTGCTTACAGTTGCTAGTCAACCAAACAAGCATTTGTTGATGTGTGCCTTCCAGTGACCTATCATTCATAGGGTTTTCTTGGCAAGATTTGCTCAGAGGAGGTTTATGTTTGCCTTCCTCTGGGACTAAGGGAGTATGACTTGCCCAAGGTTGCCCGGTGGGTTTCCATGGCCAAGCAGACATTCAAACCCTGGTTGCCTTGAGTTCTAGCTTAACACTACGGCCACTCACGAGACCACACTGGCTTTGACCAAATTGCAATATACATCCACAGAAAATACTCATTCAGTACTGGAATTGGATGTTGTCTCAAAGAACCGAAGGATCTCTATTCTATAGCAGATCTTTTTGTTCAGACTTTTTGTTCTTTTTCTACTTCTTTATCTGGGAGAGGTGGCTTTGGAGTGGTCTTATGCCGCCACGTTTTATGCATACTTAGAAATGGATACTTCCCATCGTAAAAGAGGATATTTCCAAATAAATGTGTGCATAGAATTGAAACCTCCTGTAACTGTTTAATCTCCTTCAACCAAGTTCTAAATTTCAAGGGCTTTGAATGTGTTATCTACTGGCCAAACATGCTTTGCATTCTTTATCTCAACTGTACAGGACTCCTGTTGCTTAAGTATGTAGAACAAGGATGGCACAGGAGTGCTGTTTGGCCCAAGTCATGGAGGCAAGGAGTGGTTGTGTCCAAAATACCATTATTTAGCCATTAAAAATCTACAAACTATTCTAAGCATAGAGACTATCTCTCATAACATATTCCTGATTCTTTTTTTAATCTCTCTCTCTCTCTCGTAGAAGTTAGAAGAGAGATTCCGATTCAACCGACGAGATCTCATTGCTTTTGAATTTACTGTACTTGTGGCTTTGGAACTCGCCCTTTACCTTCCTGACAACCAAATGTTACCTCACTTCCGACGTCTCACGCAGCAATCCTAGCCAAAACTGCATTCTAACAAAGTGCCAGTACTTAGATCCTGAACTTCATGGTGGGCCATCAGCATTTCCTGTGTCACAGTATTGAACTTCATTATGAATATACCTGAAATGAAGACTGCCGTGGAATCCTTTATGGTGGCATGAACAAAACAGATTCCATATGTCAAGTGAAAGGCATGAAATGCTGAGCTTTGGATTGGGACATTAAAGCACAACCAGCCTGCAACCAGTTGCCACTAGAAGCTGCTGGGTTGCATGTTACGTATTTGGTGTGTGTTTTTAAACACAGAAATGGTCCGATCTTCTCTCCAAGCCTTGCTGCTTGGTCACTTCCATGAACTTGCCATTGTTCTCTTTTTCTTCTTCCTGAAATCTGAAAAAGCATCGCCTCCATTCCAAAATGTTGTATGCTTCAAAATTATTACTGATAATCCTTTTTACACTTCAAACCATGAAGATAGATATGTACTATTAGAGGGGGGAAGATGTGCCTAAGGCTGGGCTGGGCTGGTTCCAGTTTCTCTCTCTGATTAAGTTATGTTGTTGTAATAACAATTCTGAACTTAAACAGCAGTGTATTTTTTGCCTTTGTTGCTTTGTACTATAAAGATAACAATTCCATTCTGTCTGCACTATCATTTCCATAAGGATGTATATTGAAGAATAATATTCTGCACATTTTCTGGGTGGGAAAAGTTTTGCTTTTCTTTTTTAAACTAAACATGTATTTCTCCAATGTTGCACTTGTTGAACAAGGCAGCTATAAAAAAACAATTCCCATTTTAAATACCAGAGGTCATTTGATTTACATTGATAATTAAGTTTTCCACCTGCCAGAGCTGACATCTTTCAGTCTTGCTTACTGTAGCCTGAAACCAGTAACTGTTATATTTATAACAAGGTTTTCATGTATTGTCTTTCATGTATGCTCTTGGCATATAAATTTCTCTGCCAGTACAGCTGTCGTTATCTAAATTAAGCCGATGAAACTCGGCATGTTTGGCTTTTTAAATACTCCTTTTTTCCCCCACCTTATGTTTTGGTTCTTCCAAGCTTTTCTCCACTCTGATGGTCCTCATGAACCTGACTTCATTGCACATTAAATCCCGAACTCAAAAGTTGTTATTGTCCAGCAGAGTGGTGGAATATAGATGATACAAGTTCAACAGTAGTTAGCCAAATATTTTTGGATTAAGCATTCAGATATTAAAGTATGACTTGTATAACTTTTTTAGGCCTGTGGCAGAAGAATCAGTGGCTGTCAGATTCCTTTTCTAAGCAATATCGTGATACAAGTCAAAGTATTTATGTGTGCGAGTTTGTGTAATATTTATTAGTGAACAACAATAATACTTGGGTATTGTGATTGAGAAATTCATACTCTTAATGTTTTTGTACTGTGACATTGGCGCATTTTAAACATCATGCAGAATGAAACAGTAGAGCAAGGTGCAAAATTGTGGGTTGCATCACTGCAGATAAGAAAGAGTAGTTTTAAGTGGGAGCATTCCTTCACTCCATTGCAATGTAATCCAAGCACACTGGGAGGGCTTGGATGTACCATTGCCCTTGATGTATGCATGGTTCTTTATATGAAATATTATACCAAAATGTGGCCATCACCCCTGTGCAAATCTGAAGTGTTTCAGCTCATAATTCTTGTCTGTCAACCCATTTATTAGCTTAGAATCCAAGTCTCTTCCTAATATGAAGAGGGCTATATGCTTTCCAGAACCTAGAATGCTGACATTTTTAGTGAGATATATGTATTAAATAGCCACAAAATAAAGGTGGGAGGGGAAAGTCACAAAGTGGTACTAAAACATTTGAAAAGCCAAGTGCTGTGTCAGTGCATTGCCCCATATGGGATTATTCAACATCAATGCAAGAATGACTTGGTTCAATCACTTCAGCTCAAGCCAGTTTGACATAACTGAAATTGCTGAGAACATGGCCTGTCTAATTAGGGTTTGAATATTAGATACAAGTAATAGGATCGGCCAAGTCATAGGTCTAACACCTTTTTATATAATGTTAGAATAGATGTGATATCATGTAGTACAAGGTTCAATATATACGTGTAGGAGGCGTAACTTGTGCTGTTCAAAATGTGAAATTCAGTGTGTCTTATATTTGAACAGCCTTTTCATAATACAGGCTGGCATCCTAACCTTTCCAGAGATACATTTAACGACGTTTCCATAGGGTATTGAAGCATATAGTCCTCCACTTGCACAGAAAGAGGCTGTAAAAAAAAACCCAACTAATTGGTTGACAGGGTTGACTCGTATGCACTGTGCCTAGAGTAGCTGTCAGTGTAACTTTTTGTAATTGAAGCAGTTATCTTCTATCCAGGCAAAAACCTGGGTTCGGTGAGAGTGGATTGAATCATGTTTAGGATTGTTTGTGCAGAGCTTGGTCAGGCTCCTTATATTGGTAACTTTTGAAAGTAATAATGTTTCCAAGTTCTGCATTTGAGCTGCGCAAGGCTGTAAGAATTGAATTATGTGTATGAAAGTCATATTTGGAAAATGTATAGTTTAAAATTAAATTATTGAGTGAATATTTAAGCAGTGGGGGAAATGGATAAGCTCCTGTTTTAAGGCAAAAGCTTAGAAAAATCTTTGTTTTGTCTGCATAAGACCAATCAATGGTATGGTTGGATTGTTTTTGATTCTTTACAATAGAACAAAGAATCTAAAACCAATCCAAAATTTCAACCTTTTTCCATGCGTTCCTTATTGCTGCAGAAATTTATCTGCAGATTTTGGTTGGTCTGTATATGGACAAAACAAAACTAGTATTAATTTATTGGATGTTTTTTGTATTACTATCAAAGATTTGAGATACATGTTGATTCAGGAGACATGAAGATAGGGAACTAGGGATCACAGTCACTTGTAACTGCAATTTGACTTGTATGCTGAGTATTTTATTCCTGTTACTAAATCTGTACAGAAATGGTCAGCTGCTGAATACTGCAGTCAATGCAGAAGACATTGAATTTGTTTGCATTTTTTATCTTAATTTTTTTGCTTATTATTCTCAGTCGGCGAAACCTCATTGCATTCCTCCTTCATGCAAAAGCTGCCACTGTGTGGTAGAAGTTATTATTACAAGCAAACCTAGATCCAGTGTAAAATGCCAGATTGTTTTCTTTAAGAGATACTAGTCTCTAACAGTTGAGGTTTAAATTATGTAACCTTGTGTAAATATTGGTGCTTGTCTATTTTAAGTCCAAGAAAACACTCTGAATGGGAGTTTGTATATTTAATGTTAATAATATGTTTGTGCCGTCCTAAATTTAATTTCTTGCTGTTTACTGTCAAATTCTGTTCTTCCAATGAAATGGATGGATTTGTTCATAAGGTGCTGTGTAATTGAATGTTTTGATACCTATTTTATAACCAAACACATCTGAAGGAAACTTCAGCTTTGTGTCATAAATATTCCTTTGAAAAACCTAAGTATGTTGCCTTGTTTTTTTCTCCCCCCCCCCCCCAAGCATCCAAATACATGAATGTAACATATTTAGCTTTTTAAAATAATTACCAGACCAGAATTTGGGATATGGATATATGGATATATGGATATAGAAATTAGAATTCTAAATGTTCAGGTATGATTGTACCTATTTGTCGTCCCCCCTGCCCCCAGAACAATGGTTTTTGCAGATTTAATATAGTTTTGGTATCAAGTGGGGTAAGGACAAGAGCAGTGTAAGGCTGTAACAGAGGTTCATATTTCCTTTCTACCTTGATGGGTTTTTTTCTGTCCTGTGAAGTTTTGGACCATGTTAAGTTCTGAACTAAGTTTAGTGAGTTGTTGGATCTTCGTCCTAATTTCCATAATGTTTTGAAACTAGTCTTAAATCTCCAGCTAGCTAAAACATTTTAAAAATGGCTTTCTAGTGCCAACAGTGTTAAACACTGGTGCAGTATAATCCAGGCATGGGCAAACTTGGGCCCTCCAGGTGTTTTGGACTCCAACTCCCACAATCCCTAACAGCCTATGGAGCAGATCATTAAGGAGGCAGTCTGAAATCACTAAGAAAGGAATGCTGTGATTACTAAAGGTCAATATGGATTTCTCAAAAACAAGTCATGCCAGACTAATCTTATCTCTTTTTTTTTTAAAGAGTTACAAACTTTGTAGACACAGGGAATGCAATGGATGTAGCATATTTTGATTTCAGCAAGGCCTTTGACAAAGTCTCCCCCCATTACCTTCTTGCAAATAAACTAGTCAAATGTAGGCTAGGCAATGCTACTATTCGTTGATCTGTAATTGGTTAAGCAACCGAAGGGTGCTCGCCTATGGTTCCTTTTCATCCTGGATGGAAGTGACTAATGACTAGGAAGTGACTGGGGCCAGGGGTCATTCCCGGGCCCAGTTCTGTTCAACATCTTCATTAATAACTTGGATGAAGATTTAGAGGGCATGCTGACCACGTTTGCAGATGACACCAAATTAGGCGGAATAGCTATGATTCCAGAGGACAGGATCAGAATTCAAAATGACTTTTAACAGATTTGAGAGCTGGGCCAAAACTAACACATGAACTTCAACAAGGAGATGTGTAGGATACTACACTTAGGCAGTAAAAAATGACATGTAAAGATTCAGAATGGGTGACACCTGGCTTGACAACAGTCCATGTGAGAAAGATCTTGGAGTCGTTGTGGACAACAAGTTGAACATGAACTGTGTGATGCAGCAGCTAAAAAAGCTAATGGGATTTTGAGATGCATCAAAAGGAATATAGTGTCTAGATCGAGGGAAGTCATGGTGCCTTTGTATTCTGCTTTGGTTAGACCTCACCTGGAATACTGTGTCCAATTGTGGGTACCACAATTCAAAAGACATATTGACAAGCTGGGAGGTGTCCAGAGGAGGGTGACTAAAATGATCAAAGATCTGGGGACCATATAAGGAGCATCTTAAAGAACTGGGCATGTTTAGCCTGCAGAAGAGAAGATTGAGGGAAAACATGATAGCCATGTATAAATATGTGAAAAGGTGTCATAAGGAAAAGGGAACAGGTTTGCTTTCTGCTGCCCTTGAAACTAGGACTAGGAGCCATGGGTTCAAATTGTAGGAAAGGAGATTCCACCTGAACATTAGAAAGAACCTCCTGACCTGAAGATCAATGGAACTCTAGCTCGGCATGTGGTGGAAGCACCTTCCTTGGAAGCCTTTAAACAGAGGCTGGATGGCCATCTGTCAGGGGTACGTTGTGCTTTTCCTGTGTGGTAGGGAGTTGAACTAAATACCCTGTGTGTTCTCGTCCAACTTTATTATTCTATGATTCTACACATGTGAGACTGACTCATACCTTCCTGTCCTCTTAATCTAAGCTGACCCTTCTTGCCAGTTGCATAAATAGAAAAAATCCCCGCAAATAGCTGCTTACGGCCGTTCCAATTATAAGTACAAACAGACCCATCTGTTTGAGGGCTTGCCTTTTTTATGTCAGTGGATCCGGTGATATATTTAGATATCACAGTGCCCAGAGTTGAGTAAGTCACACAATGGAAACAAGGATACAGAAACCAACTAGCCTCTGCCTAACCTTGAATAGGTCATATCCTTTATTTTTCGCTCTGACACACCATAAATCAAATGCCTGAACTGCCTCTAGGAAAGGCATGAGCAAACTTGGGCCCTCCAGGCATTTTGGATTTCAACTCCTACCATTCCTAACAGCCTACCGGCTGTTAGGAATGGTGGGAGTTGAAATCCAAAATGCCTGGAGGGCCCAAGTTTGTTCATGCCTGGTGTAGATGCATCCTTATTTTCCTTGGGAGGCTGAAGCCTCCCTACTTAATCTGAATTTGGGGGTACATGCTTATTTCATGATTCATCTGCGAGCCCTTCTATTACCCTGCCATACAAGTTTTGTTACAGCACTGTAAATGGCACCATTTAGTACAGACACAGGCAAACTTGGGCCCTCCAGGTGTTTTGGACTTTAACTCCCACCATTCTTAACAGGCTGATAGGAATGGTGGGAGTTGAAGTCCAAAACACATGGAGGGCCCAAATTTGCCCATGCGTGATTTAGTGGAATCCTGGGATTGGTTGTTTAGGAGGAGCATTTAGACTCCCCATCTAGGCCGGTTCTTGGGCATCGCTGAATTACAAAGCTTGGAATTGTACTGGATGCTGCCTTAGCATAGAGCTATCACACACACACACATCCACGTGTGTGTATGATATATACATCACATAGTTATATGTGTGTGTGGTATACAAGGGTTATCCAGAAAGTAGATTACGTTTTGGAATTAAAAATTAACAAAGTATAGGAGAAAACAATTACCATATGCAGTTGAAAGCCACACCCAAATACCACCTCTCAACATAGTCGCCATTCAAATCTAGGCACTTATAGCGATGAATAATAATAATAATAATAATAATAATAATAATAATAATAAAACTTTATTTATACCCCGCCACCATCTCCCCAACGGGGACTCAGGGCGGCTTACATGGGGCCATGCCCAGGACAATACAATATAGCAAAATATAAAAACAACATATCATAATACAATTAAACAATACAATAAATAATTATGTACAATACAACACAAAATCAAAAAAGCAATATAACAGGGCGGGCCGCATGAACACTCAGATAAAACGGGTGAGAAAAAGATAAGAATAAAAACCACGGGGAACAGGGACATAAGATAGAAAAACAGTCTAGAGGATAGATGTTGGGGGGGAGTAACAAAAGAAGTGTATAACAGTTACTCTCCGAAAGCACACCGGAAGAGCCATGTTTTTAAATCTTTCCTAAAGGCTAAAAGAGTGGGGGCTTGCCTGATTTCAATGGGCAGTGAGTTCCATAATCGGGGGGCCACAGCAGAAAAGGCCCTCTACCTAGTTCCCACAAGGCAGGTCTGGGATATAGGCAGTGGCGACAGGAGGGCCTCCCCTGATGATCGAAGAGATCGGGCAGGTTTATGGTAGGAGATACGGTCACGAAGGTAGGTGAATACCACTTCTCAATATAGTCGCAAGTGGCAGAGTTTTGTGGGAGAGGAGTTGCCAAGATCATTCATCACTATAAGTGCCTAGATTTGAATGGCGACTATATTGAGAAGTGGTATTTGGGTGTGGCTTTCAACTGCATATAGTAAATGTTTTCTCCTATACTTTGTTCATTTTTAATTCCAAAACGTAATCTACTTTCTGGATAACCCTCATATATATCACATATAGTTGTGTGTGTGTCATATATATCACATATGTGTGTGTGGGTACGTCATATATATGTCACATGCAGTTATATGTGATATACAGATATATATATATACACACACACACACATACAGAACGTTGAATAAGTGAAAATGTTGGATAATAAGGTGGGATAAAGGAAAAGCCTATTAAACGTCAAATTACATTATGATTTTACAAATTAAGCACCAAAACATGATTAACAACCAATCAACAGAAAAAACAGTTGAAAACATGGTAACATTATATAGGAATTACTGTATTTACGAATTTAGCATCAAAACATCGCAATGTATTGAAAACATTGACTATAAAAACGTTGGCTACTAAAAAATTGTCTGCAAATAAAGATAGAAATGCATAAAATGAACTTGCAGTAACAATATTGTCGGAAGTTTAATCCGTAAAAAGTTCAGTCTTTGCTGCCTAGAGAAACAGCTGTGGATCCGGGCAGGAGGCAGACTGCGTTGGATAATCCAGAACGTTGGATAAGCGAGACTCTACTGTATTTGATAGAGCACCTATTGTCTGAGCTACATGCATCAATTCCCGCTTTTTGTACAAGAAGCTCCCAGGCGAACACAAAAGGGGCGTGGCCACCACTCTCCAAGCCCCACCTCTCGCCTGCTTTGGGGTGACGTCACAGCGCTTGCCTCTTCTGTTCTCTTAGAGGCGGAAACCCAAAAGAGGCGTGGCTACCGCTTCGGGGTGACGTCACCGCGCTGTCTCGCTTTCCGCGCGCCACCCGTAAAAAGCGTGCGTGCGCGCGCGCGCGCCCTGTCCTCCCTCTTTCTCGTCGCGTTCCTGTGACGTCGCCCTTCCTTTCCGGCCTGGCTGGCGGCGTGTGAGGAGGTGAGGCGCGGCCTGGTCCGAGTTTGGCGGGTCTTTCTTTCTCCCGGGAGTCAAACTAGAGAATGGGGAGCTGGGGTGAAGGAATATGAAGATATAGCCAGCTTTTTTTCATGCTTTTTGAAGCAAGGGGAAGGCCTGCTTCGTGGTATTTAAGCAGAGGAGGAGTAGAGAGGTTTTGGTGGGGATTGCCTTCTGTAAATGGGCCTTCACTGGATTTCACCACTGTGATGCTCCTCTCGCCATTGTGATGCCTTCTTGCACTATTATCACATCACTCGCGTGACCTGGATGCCTCTCACCCTTATGATAATCCCCCTTGCCTGGATATTATGCCCCTTGCACTATCGTAATACCTCTCACACGACTGCAGTGTACCCTCCTCTTCTCTGGGTCTCATAATAATAATAATAATAATTTTATATCCCGCTCTTCTCCCACGAAGGGACCCAAAGCAGCATCCAACATATTAATATCCAACATCTTTCCACCATGTCTCCTTTACCATCAGATGGGAGCACTCCCCCCCCCCCCCCAAGGTCTAACTGCCATTCTGGACCAGAATGAAGAAGGCGGGGCCAAGAAGACATCTTTCCACCATGTCTCCTGTATCAATTTAATGATATAATAATATTATACTATACTAATATTATGATGTAATACAACCTAATAATAATTATAATTCAATACTATAACCCCGGGAGCGGTGTGAGCTCCAGCTCCTGCCAACCTAGCAATTTGAAAACATGCAGAATGTGAGTAGATCAATAGGTACCACTCCGGCGGGAAGGTAACGGCGCTTCATGCAGTCATGCTGGCCACATGACCTTGGAGGTGCCTACGGACAACGGCGGCTCTTCTGCTTAGAAATGGAGATGAGCACCAATCCCCAGAGTCAAACATGACTGGACTTAACATCATGGGAAACCTTTACCTTTTACTATAATTGTATATTTATATTACATTCAATATTACTAATAATATTGCAGTATAGTTGTATAATATAGTATATTGTATGTATATATAACTTGTAAACTGGCCTGAGTCCCCTCCGGGGTGAGAAGGGCGGGATATAAATGTCGCTAATAATAATATCATAGAAGCAGCAATCCAAATGCATATATTAAACAAATAAAACAATAAATAAACATAAAACATCTTAAAATAATTAAAAGCAATGTACATCAATGAGGTCTCTTGTTGGGTTATATTGCACTTCGCTTCAGTCGATAAAATGTTGGGCATTTCCTGACAATTCAGTCTAAATTTCTTCACTGAAGGCCTGCCTGAGTGATCAGGCTCTTTGCAAGTGATCAGGCTAGACAATTATTATTTTTCTTAGAACTTTATTCTTATATCCCACCATCTCCCCGAAGGGACTCTGGCAGCTTACAAATGGCACAAGATGCCTAAAAGCAACATAAAAGTGAACACAATTTAAAATACAATAAAATAAACACTTGCAACATATAAAACATCAATTTAGACTCAGTCAAGCTGCAATCCTCTAACCCTGGGGGGCACCATGGTCGGGCTGTGAACATTGGAATAAAATAAGTGCCAACTGCAGTAATGGAGAGGGCATGGGATAAAGTTCAGGATGTGTGATTACTACGTAGGACAACTAGGGGCTAAATATTCTCAAAGGCTTGATTGAAGAGCCACGTCTTCCAAGTCCCTATGAAAGGAGGACATTGTGAGGGCTTGTCTAATCTCCCTAGGGAGGGAGTTCCAAACCCGGAAGAGGCCATCACCGAAAAAACCCTCTCGCTCGGCCCTCCCTTCGGTGGCAGGACCGAGGGGTGGGCTTCCCTGGCAGATCCTAGAGCCTGCGTCGGTTCATAGAGGGAGATGCAGTCACAAAGGTAGGCAGGATCCAAGCTGATTAGGATTTTATACATGATAACTAGCAAATTAAGAGTACTCTTTTGGTACCTCAGTTTGCATTATGAATGAGTAAGGAAGCAAGGAGTGTGATAGATAAAAGAGGTGGCCTCACATAGCTTTTACTTAGTCCCATCAAAGGTTGGCATGTGTCAAAAAGGTAAAGGTTTCCCCTAACGTTAAATCTAGTTGTGGCTGTCTCCGGGGGTTGGTGCTTATCTCCATTTCTAAGCTGAAGAGCCAGCGTTGTCCATAGATACCTCCAAGGTCATGTGGCCAGCATGACTGCATGGAGCGCTGTTACCTTCCTGCCTGAGTGGTACCCATTGATCTACTCATATTTGCATGTTTTCGAACTGCTAGGTTGGCAGAAGCTGGGGCTAACAGCGGGAGCTCACCCCACTCCCAGATTCGAACTGCCAGCCTTTCGGTCAGCAAGTTCCTTAGCTCAGTGTTTTAATCCTCTGCACAACTGAGGGCATGTGGCAAGCAACAATGAAAAGGCTCTTTATTCTACTCCAAAATGACAATCCGCTCCCTCTTATGTGTTCCTTCCTGTCAATTCCACATATATATGGATATCTTTTAAAATAAATAAAAGGTTTGCATACTGATAAAATACGTGAAGCTAATGATATACTTTGTAGGTTGCATAATCGTTAGTGGTATAGCACTACATGAAGAATGTGAAGGCATTAAGAGAAACAGTTAAATATAGATACAACCTTTTAGATCTACTATTAGAGAGAAATAGACAATTTGCTTTCTAATAAAAATTCTACTAATTTTAAAATCCTATTATTATTCATGGCTGTCTGTCATAAATGCAGCCATTCTACAGCTAGCCATTCTATTCAGATATGGTATAGCAGACATGGGCCAACCTCGGCCCTCCAGGTGTTTAGAACTTCAACTCCCAGAGTTCCTAACCGCCAGTATTTGGTTCCATCCAGCCACTGTGGCAAGGGAGCAAGTAGAGTAAATATTTCATAACAGTTGACATTCAAGTATAAAGTTAAAGCTAAAGAGGCACTGTATATTCATTTGGCACTTTAAGGGGGGGGGGGGGCAGAAATACATGCTAAAACAGACAAAACAGAAATCAAACAAAGGATGTGTTCAAAGAAATTAGATTCTCATAAGATATGTGCACCCCATCATTTGCGTTGGTGAGGACTACTGTTGCTTAAACTATGAGAAGTAAACTTTTGGAATTAAAACCTTGGGGAGCGTTAAACAGCCAATAGGTAATTGTGATACATAAAAATTTTCATTATAATTTGAATTTCCTTTTGTAAAATCAATGCTTTGTCAAAGTATATTACAAGATACCATTTTCAGGGCTAAAAGTGCATTTCACAATAGTGACAGATGCAAGGTTCTTTTTCTTCTACCAGCTGGTGACTTGTTATATATCTTCTCAGCAGTTTCCTATTTCACGTTACCTGTGGCAAGCAGTCTTGAAACAAACAATGCAGAACGACGCTGGAGAATTTGTGGACCTGTATGTGCCTCGCAAATGGTGAGTATACAACTGGTGCATGAAATGGCCAGCCTGTCTTGAATAATCTGAAAGATACCTCTTTACAGAGAACAAGTGCTATTCGTCTACAGCAAAATATCTTTTGGCTCCTTTAAGATTTAACCAATATTATTTTGCGTAAGCTTTGTGAAGCATGGCCTACTAATATAACTAAGTTAAACAAGAATTAACCCTAGTGAGCTTTTTCATGTCTTCCTCTTTTCACTGGCTTCAATAAGTACAGTTTAGTGAAACCAATGCCATAAACTACAGCTTCAGGTTGGCTTGTTTCAGTTTGATCATAAATAAGTTGACCACAATATGTTTTCATTTGGATGATCCAAAAAGTAGTGAATAATTTACAGTGGGAACAAATCATACTCAGAATCCTCTAGTTGTCCAGAAAGATTTGTGAATTATAAGTATTGTAGTCTTAAAAAGATAGTTTTTCAACCTCTAGTTTAAATAGACTTGTGTGTGCCATAGCTTGCTGAACATCTTAAAGCGACCACTATAAAGGGTTGTTGTATGTTTTCCGGGCTGTATGGCCATGTTCCAGAAGTATTCTCCTGACGTTTCACCCACATCTATAGCAGGCATCCTAAGAGGTTGTGAGGTACCCACTGCTTAGTGCAGAAGCTCCAACTAGATGCTGTAGGGGCTTTGTTCTTTAATGGGATGGCAAATCTTGTAAATGGATACTAGTCATGTACTTTGATTATATATTCTTTTGTGTTTTTTCTATATTTTCAGTTCTGCAAGTAACCGGATAATTGGTGCAAAAGACCATGCTTCAATCCAAATAAATATTTCTGAGGTAAGTATAACATCAGAACATAGAAGATGAAAACTATAAATGTTTCAAATTTTAGTGAATTTCAGAGTCATAACTATACAGCACATTCCAAGTTTCAGAATGCTATCAGCTTTTTATGTTTACAGTAATGACAGTTTGGGCTAGTTTCTGTCCCAGTCCAAGGCAGCTAGTCATAATGCTGGCTGCAATGTGCTGCTGTGTCCCCCATTGTTTACAGTACTTTTATTTCTTTCTGCCTTTAGAGGTGTTAGTCTTTTAAGTCAAAACAAGAAAAGAGCCATTACTATAACAATAGCATCACTAATAATTGTAGCTATTCTTGGATTCTTGAGTCTAAAGGATATAAAAGATGAGCAATTGCTGTGCTAACCTTTCCTCTGCAAAGGAGTGCCAAATGCAGCAGCGTATCTGCAGCAAAAACCTTTGTATTCTAAAGGCCACACACAGAAGAAGAGATTGAAGCAAGGAATAACTAATAATACCACCATAATATGGCACATCCACAAGTTTTATTACATACTTCTACCCTCCCTTAAAAATATCAGGAAAAGAATTAGATTAGCTTGTCAGCATTTCCCTTTGCTCTCTAAATCCCTGCTTTGGTTTGAGTATGCTGTGGTAAAGGTAAAGGTTCCCACCAAGGCGGGTATGCTGTAGAGTAGGAAAAATGAAAAATAAATACTTTTCCATACAGGGAGCATTCTTCTTTTACTCCAGACATCTATTTATTTTCTATAATTTTCTGTTTGGATTTATATAAACCAAAAGATACCTATGTCTTCTTTGTGTTCTCTATTTTCTGACTAACTTCACAGTACTTAATATACATCATCTTTAATCCCAATTTCAGGTTGATAAAGTCACAGGCAGAGTCAACGGCCAATTCCAAACATATGCAATTTGTGGAGCAATTCGTAGAATGGTAAGTATGTAACGTGCGTGTTTGTCAGGCATAAGTAGCACTCCAGTTCTCCGATCTGGCAAATGCTAAATCCACCAGGAGGCTAATATGATATATGGCGCCATCATCTCATGATGGGAAGTGATATTCACCACCTTAGGAAAAACAGTAGTGGGCAAGTCATTTAAGAAAGGAAGGTGAACATGTCTAGAACTGCAGGCTAAAAAAAAATATTGAAATTATGATTATTTTGGGTTTGTTTCTCTTTTCCTCTCCTGAAATAAAAAGATATGTGCCTTAACATGATCCTATTCATGCCTCCTTGTAGTTTGCTACATATTGTGGAGATTATGTACAGGACACTCTGAACTTATGGAAATACTATACAGATATTGAGGCAGCCATTTTAATAGTTAATACCTATCCTTTAGATCATTGGTTCTCAACCTGTGGGTCCCCAGATGTTTTAGCCTTTAACTCCCAGAAATCCTAACCGCTTTTAAATTGGCTGGGATTTCTGGGAATTGTAGGCCAAAACACCTGGGGACCCACAGGTTGAGAACCACTGCTTTAGATCATGTGTTGTTTATATATATATAGCGTATTTGTTACAATGTACATTTTCTTGTTAGCCAACCTAGACATACAAAAGAAGGAAAATGTTAGAATTGCATTTTTTTAAAAGCAAGATATTCATAATAGATCAATTCTAGGGGCCAAAGTGCAATATAGTATTCTAAGTGGGTTATAAATTTCAAAGCAAACTTAAGCTTTTTTTCAGAGTGAAATTGTAATGTTTGGGGATGTGTTCTTAGCTATTTTAATAACATAGCTTATTTGTGTGTTTCAGGGGGAGTCCGATGACTCTATCTTGCGCTTGGCAAAGACCGATGGCATCGTTTCCAAGTAAGTTATATATGAGAGACTGGACATTTGAGCAAGACAACTTCCTTGCAGAATGTCAACTCTTTATCTGGGATGCAATGCAGACATTTACATCAGGCTTGTGCTGTTTTGTCTAGCCCCTTAAACAATTTGAAAAGTAAACACTTATTTGTTTTCTTTTCTTTTTGCAGGAATTTCTAGCTGAAGAAGCACAATGATGTGTAATTTCTTTTAAAATAAAAACTGGGAAACATCTTAACGTACGGTGTGTCTTTTCAACTTGCAGCAAGAACTCTTTAAAAAGATTAGTAATTCTTAAAATTAGGGTATTGTTGGAATGGATCAGATAAGGCAGTTTTAACTGTGGAAGTACACATTTCTACTTAGAAATCAGTTTCATTCAATTTCATGGTACAGTATGAAATTGCTGTTTAGTATCTTTACTGGATATCTCACTACCACTTCCATGAAATGACAAGCTCATGTTGTCTGAGGTTCTGCAAATAACAAAAATACCTTTCATTCAGCCTTCATCAATTTATTTTAGGTATGTAGAAGCACTATACAGGAGCACACAGAAAATGTTCATTTCCTTGTGAATTGATCTGATCAGTTTGTCTCTAATGCTCTTAACTATTTAATCTTTTCCCGTGGTATAAAAATAGTTTGTATGTTTTAGCAGTACAATCAATTAAAATAATTTCCCTTTGCTTTGTTAAGCTCTCAAATTGGGAAATGCAGGCTATTGCTGTCCTGTGATAAATTGCCCTGTAAACAAATTTTGCAAAACAATCAGGCAGCTTCTGCTTCTCATAACTGGTTATTGTTGCTGAATTTTTAAAAAAACAAAGCTTTATCTTCATCTATTTGCTTAACACTGTCCAAAAGGACATAGCCAAGTAGATTAAGACGACACATAACTGATATTGCCTTTGTTATCTTGTCACTTTCCTAATTCTGGCTAACATCCATCACATTACACTATTGGCCTGAGATGTCTGTAATGTTCTGTTGCATTTAGGGTTGAAACAATCTTATTTTAAACTTCCAAATAATAGCAGATTGAAATGCTATAGCAAATCCAGAATGATAATATAGGAAAGTATCTTGGATCCAACAGTAGTTTGAAGGCTATGTTAGAGTAGCAAATCTTTAAAGAATCTCCGGATTCAGAGGTTTAGAAAAATTACTTCACATAATAGGCAGTTCTGAAGAACTGCATTAAGCCAGCACTATTAAGCGTTGGATAGTTGCTGAAGCATAATTTATACAGGAGTAGAGTCTTGCACTAGATACCTAACTTCAAAGATCTGGTTCAGCTTATCCCAATAGGGCAGTGAAATAACTGAAAGAAACAAGAGGAATCGTCCAGCACGAATTTCATAACCAAAATTCTTCAAATGAAGCACAGCTGAAATGGAATGCCTACTCAAAAGGAGACCATGACACAATAAAAAATAAGCAGATGCCTTTTTCTCCTCTTGCAAACTTTTCAAAGAAAACCTCAATGGGTAATAAAGTTAAACAAAAGTGTATCTAGGAAATACGTTTATGAAATGCCTAGCAATAAGAGTCCAATAGCCTATCTGAATTGTGTCCCATTTTGCAGCTGGAGAGTCTGCCCCATGGCACTAATCTACAAAGCAACACAAGAAGGGGATTTTTTTTTACAAAAACAGACTTCATGGGTTTAAGCTACTACTAATAATAATAATAATAACTTTATTATTATATCCCGTCACCATCTCCGCAAAGGGACTCGGGGTGGTTTACACAAGGCACAAGATGTTTATGAAGCTTTTACAACCGTAAATACATTTAGGGGTGGTGTCTTTCAGAAAATAAAAATGAGCCGTTTGCATATGGAGGAAACCATGAATTTCCAAGTGGAAGGAAAGCAATTGGAATAAATACTATGGATCTGGACATTGCTACTGTTGATCTTTCATTTGATGAATATAGATGGAACAAGCTATATTGTGGCATACAAGAGAATATGGACACATTTGCCAAAGCAAGAAATAGAGAGAGAGAGCATGAACTTGTTATCTATGCAACTCATTTTAGTGAATGCAAAATCTTTCTCTGAACAAAACAAAACCAATGAAGCAATTCCCTCGAGGTGGTGAGGTGTTTTTGTCACAGAGGAACCTCTGCTTCTTAAGTCTTAGATAAAAGCTAGGGGTGGATTTTTCCTCCTTTCACCCTCTGCCTTTTGTATGAGCTTATCTTTCCCTCTAGCCTTTCCAGTTGCTATCGGTGTGAAGCATAAAATCAACATCTCGATGTCTGGCATGGCATTTTTCTGGAAGGGCAAAGGAGGGCTTGGGGGCTGCAAATCCAAGGCTTCTTCCAATGGTCCCTAATGCTGCCAGAGACTTCTGCTGCCAGTGAGCATTAGATTGCCCTTTCTTCTAAAGCTCACTCTTTACAATAGAGAGGGATGTTACAGTAAACACTTGGCCACCCTTGTGGCTGCTTTAGATGGCTCCCTAAATTCTCAAAGCATTCGCAGTCCAGCACGAGGTGTGCATGAGACCAATTGAAACAAGAAAACTGTGTGCAAGCAGCTGCATAACCCCTTCAGTCAGGTGGGTAATGATGACTTCCAGGTGTTTCTGAGGAGCCACAGCTTAAAGCTCACAGTTCTGCCTGCATTAAATTGCTGAAAGTTTGATTCAGTATCTCCTCTGATTACATCTTCTCTTTCCATAAACTGATTAGCTATTCTTGGAAACAGATGTAACAGCTTCCTGCATCGAGAGGAGACATGATAGCCATGTATAAATATGTAAAAGGATGTCATAAGGAAAAGAGAGCAGGCTTGTTTTCCTACCCTGGAAATCAGGACTCGGAGCCATGAGTTCAAATTACAGGAAAGGAAATTCCATTTCAACATTAGGAAGAACTTTCTGACTGTAAGAGCTGTTCAGCAAAGGAATTCTGTCTCAGAATGTGGTGGAAGCTCCTTGATTGGAAGCTTTTAAACCGAGGCTGAATGGCCATCTGTTGGGGGTGCCTTGATAGTGCTTTTCCTGTACAGCAGGGGGTTGGACTAGATGGCCCATGTGGTCTCTTAACTTTGATTTTATAATTCTAAGTTCATCTACATGTACTAGAATAACTAACATATTCCAAGGATGGTTATTATTTTTTCCCCAGTTGTAATATTGCTCCCTCCAGTCTTTCTAAAATCCTGTTTTCCTACCAGGCTAAAATAGGATTGGCAGCTAATCTAGGGAGCTTTTTCAGAAGTATTTTTAAGACCAGTGTGCAGTTAAATGGCCTTTACTGTTCTCAGACAAGAATAGTTCAGACCTCGAAAGAGCCTTGAAAGGGAATGCACTGTACAAGAGGCCCCCCCCCCCTTTGCCCTTACATGGTTACATTACACCAACTTGTGAAATTCTCATCTGTAACTTACAGAGTCTTGGCATTCAGAGTCCTGGCATCTGCACCAATTCAGGCAACTTCATCTAAAACCTCAGGTTGCCTAGCTGAGGTCATGGCAGGCTGGGCTTGGTTCCTTGGGAACATAATCTTCCTTAACAAAATTGTGTTACATCTCGTTCAGTTTTGGCAAAAAAAACGGGCTGGAATAGATAATAGTTTATGAAGATTACGTGCCACTTCAGTCCATTGGAATAAAGTGGGAATTTTTTGTTTTGTTTGTAAGTTGGTTCTGGTTTATAGTTAAGTTAACATATAATATGGTTTTCTTGACAAGATTTGTGCAGAGTGGATTTGCCATTGCCTTCTTCTGTAGCTGAAAGAGTGTGACTTACATATGGTTATGGAGTGGCACACAATCCCGCCAGCACAGATGGGTAGCACATAAATGGTGAGCATTTATTTTTAGTGAAGCATAATGATAATTTGTAGTTAGAATATATGGCACAATCTCATTAATCTTTTAAGCTGCTGTATACATTATTCATAATTTAGTTTACAGAAATCTGGAACATGTTATGGGAACAAGTGTGTGTTTTAACAATTCCCTGCCACTTCCACCTTTATCCATGGGACTAATTAGCCTGAAGTAAACAAAGGAAAGCCAGCGAAACCCTATTTCCAACCAGGAAGTGTGCTATTGTTCAACTGCAGGCAGGAGTTCCTCTGGATGAAGTCCCCAAACTGGAACTCAGTCCGCAATGCTGGATTTCTATCGGACACAGCCAAATGTTTATTTTTAAATTTAAATCTGGACCTGTTCACAATCAATCAAAAAATTCAAAAGCTGATCTAAGACCTCAGCCTGTATTTTTAAAAAGCCATCCTAAACCTCAAAACTCAGCATCTATAATAGGAAAGTTTTCACTTAACCCTCCACAATGCAAGCACTAGGGGTAATTCAATCACCTTGAGGGAGTAGATTCCAGAGATGCTAAGTCATCACAGAAAAGCCCTCCTCACCCAAAAAAGGGCTAATAAATTAGGGTAATGAAGTTACTATCCCTCCTCCAAATCCCTCAGGCCTCATTGCATATAGCTATCCCACAAATCTCAAATCAGTCTCTAACATCTCTTTGCAAAAGTCAGAAGAGATGATCCTACAAAGACTCAGAAGTATCCCCCCCCCTTTGAGGTGTAGGAATGTCTTCATGAAACTGTAATAGTGTGGCACTCCAGGGATCTGCATTCTGGGTCCTTGGGACCAAGCTAAAATTGATGTTGTCCTTCTACATCCCTGATTGGCAGAAATTGAATTATTTGCTTAGTTTATCCCTAAAAATACCCAACAAGTGCTTTAAGTAATTTTCTTCCTTTTACAAAACAGTATTTGAAAGTGACACAGGCTATTTGCAATTCAGGACTTATTCTGCCCAAAATTGGAAATGCTTGATTCACACTGGAAACAGAACTTTCTGTACAGACATATAATTTTCTGGACACAAAAAGCAGTTCCCACACATTGCTTTGTTTGTGTATTCCAGGGGTCCTCAAACTAAGGCCCGTGGGCTGGATGCAGCCCTCCAAGGTCATTTACCTAGCCCCTGTCCTAAACTTTAGACTTAGAATTGACCTAAGTCTGAAAAGGCTTGAAGGCACACAACAACAATCCTAATTTTGGACTATTTCATCATAGTCTAGCCCCTCAACAGTCTGAGGGACTGTGAACCGGCTCTCCACTTAAAAAGTTTGAGGACCTTTGGTGTATTCCTTCATGGCAGGAGGTCAGGCTGGATAGCCCTTGGGTTTCTTCCAAGTCCATAATTCTATGTATGAAATTCGTGCAGAAATCCCAATATGTGAAGATTCTCATCAAGACAGAATTCTTCTCATCAGGATTTCTTTCAGAAAACACATTTTCCAACATTTTTTTTACAAAGTTGTTCCACAAAATTCCACATGCCTGCAACATAGCTTGCTAACACTAAGCAGAAGTATAAAATTTCCTAAGCACCAATCAGGTGAAAGCATGTTGACATCAATTGAAGATTCAAATGGTTTTCAAAGGCAGCTCAACATAGAACACACAAAAATTTCTGAAACAGAATAAATGCCATTCAGAAAATAGTAGCCAAACCTTGAAAGGATCACTCAAGGTTTGGTTTGTTGGAAACATCTCAAGTAAAAAGAGGTGTCATAATTGTAACACAAGTCAGTTTATATGCATTTTGACCTCAGTTGCCCAGTTTTGCATTACCTCTCTTGGCCACTGTGTGGTTCCCAAGAGCTGTCTTAATTCTACCTGTAAAACAGGTAAGGTGTGTTTGTGTGCATACTTACCTGTGTGGTTTGTTTTTCTTGAGAATCTACAAAATTCATTCAATAAGGTTGCAATTATAAGCCAAGTAGCCAAGTAGTGCTAAGCTGTGTGTTTATGTGCTTTCAAGTCACCTATTGACATACGGCGACCGCATGAAATTTCCATAGGCAAGGAATACTTAGAGAGGTAGTTTTGCTAGTTCCTTCCTCTGAAATATAGCCCTGCAGCACCTGATATTTCCTGGAAATTTCCTCTGCAAATCCAAACCAAGGCTGACCCTCCTTAGCTCCCAAGATCAGATAGGATCTGGTGTCTTCGGGGTAATGCTCTCCCAAAAAATATTTTTCTTACTTTCCATGAAATTTTGCAATGCATTTTCATGAAGTTTATAGCTTTGTAAAGCATATGACAGTGAAAATCCACCTCATGTTTTGCAGTGTGTTCTTTTGGTAACTTTGGATGCTTAAACTGTATTTATAAATGTTTAGCTGAAGTGTTGACATACTACAATGATAAAAATAAAATAGCTATTGTAAATTTTACATTTGATTGACAGGAAAGAATAAACTGACCTATAGTTATCAATTTCAGAAAAGGGGTGAAGGTTCAGTTATCCTCCCTCCCCAGTTCATTGGAATGTCACATGTAAATGGAGAAGATAACAGGGAACCCCTTCAAAGTTCCCACCTTCCCCAGATCTTTCCAAATCACTGTAACAAAAGCTTTTCCCTCCAGTGAAGCCACCCAGAAACAAACATCCTGGGAACTGGCAGGAATAAACCAAGGGGAATTCAGAGCCTCCCGAGGGGGGTAGTTACTGATTGGAGATAAAATGTTTGTCAGAGAATCCTCATAAATCTCCACTGGGTTTAAACAAAATGTCACACAGCCGCAGAATCTATCTGCTCTGAGTCTAACTTTGCTGCTGAACCCAAGAGAGAACTGCAGCTGCTTCCAGGAAGATAGCATTTCCTGGACGGTTGAGAAGTAATGGACTTATGAGTTTCACATAAGGAATTATTTGGATAGTGCTTTTAACAGCCATGGCCTATCCCCAGAAGTGTTGCTCCTATTGGGAGACTTTGCATCAAAAATGGGCAACTTTAGCAGTGGTTGGATCTGGGGGCTGCACTATCAAAAATGATAAAAACCTAAACAAATTGGAACAGGCAAGATATCAGTTTTTGGTGTCAAAACATAAGTATTTTTAGTGAATCACCTTCTAGGGGAGATAATTCACTTCTTAAACTCGAAAACAACTTTCTTGTCTGTCTTTATCTCTCTCTATCAAATACTGCATGCAGCTAAGGTAAGCCAAGGACAAATGGAGAAAGTGGGAGTAGATAGAAAATGAAATGTTTTAAAAGCAGCTGGAAAAGTGAGATGTCAAAGGATTAATCAAGAAAGACTGCGAGTGTGAGATATGGGGAAAGTTGTTGTTTGAGGCTATCATTTCTCTTGCACTGTTAGCTCTTGAGAACTCAGTCTGAAAATAATCACAGAATACCTGGAAATATCTACACAATAGAATTAATGCAGTTTGACACGACTTTAACTGCCATGGCTCAGTAGAATGGAATCAAAGGAGTTGTAGTTTAACACTGTTTTTAGCTTTTTCAGCCAAAGCATGCTGGTACCACAATGAACTACAAATCCCAGGATTGCATACATTGAGCCATGGCAGTTGTAGTGCTGTCAAACTGCATTAATTCTACAGTGTAGATGCCCCTCCTGTCATACCCACTTAGCCAAAAACTTTCCCTCCCACACCCCAATTACCCCTCTCCTATTACTATTGACCCCCTGTTCACTTCACAGAGCAAATGTCACTTAAATAGACCGAGGAGCAAATCTGCAAAAATGTGTACTTCCTTCCCAACCTTTTGAACGTAGATAGAGCAAATGTATCCACTTGAAAGAAACCTCTTTAATCAGTAAAAACCCAGGATTAGAAAAGAAAGCCAGAGGCTAGAGGGGAAAAGAAAACAGGGCAAGGAAGGAGGAGGAAAAACCACTTTCTGCAGCCTGGCCTTCAGCCAAGATGCCTCCGGCTAAATCTGAATGAACCTGCATTTAACTGTTCAAGAGAAACGCTACCGCATTGGTCTCTTAATGAACAAAAAGTTATTCATAAGGAGTTGCACGAGGCCCAGTGAACCCTACACCATACTGTTGCAGAAGCTGCCTAAGATGACATATTTCTTTAAAATGTGAATGAGATGCCAGGGCCTGGAAACCAAAACAAGAGCCCTAGAAGCCTAGAGATCTATTTCTTCAGTTCAAAATGATGGGTTAAGCAAAACACACTACTATTCTCATCTCATCCCTCCTGATATTTTTGCTCAAAAGCATATGTAGGGTCCTACAGGGGTGTCAATGGTATTGTTCCCCAATAAGATTTCCCCCACCTTCCATTTTTCTGGCTTTCCACAAATTTCTAGCATTTGCATTGACTTAAACATACGCATCTAAAGAAAGGGGCAGCAAAATTACTAAAGTAGCGTGAACACAAAAAATGTAGGAGCTGTAATATGAATGGTTTTCTGTGCCACATTACTAGAAATCTGGGAAATGAAGGAAACTTTCATGGGAGGGCAGAATTCTTATCAGTGTTGCTATCAGTGGCAGGATCTTAAAAACAAAATCCAGTTTCCCCTCTTGGCAGAGTGGGCAGAAGGACTCCCAAATCTAACTAGCTGGATCAACAGATTTTGAAATAAATGCAGTACATTTTACTCTCTGTAAAATGCCCCTATCCCGGGGTCTTGCTCATGCTGCAAATGGGAAAGTTATGAAAGAACGCGTGAGGAACACCAAGCCTGGTATATCCTCAAAGTTGTTGGTCATTACAAAACAGAAAATATTCACATTGCAAACTAGCAATTTATATTTCTGAATAATCCAAATTGTGCAAAGATAATACCTTGGCTAGGTGCCAGAAGTAAAATAAAGTAATTTTGTTATACACTAAAAAAGAATGTTGCACCATGTGTGATTAAGTGTAGTTAGATATGTTTGTATTTTAGCTCCATTGGGAGTCTCTTTGACAGAGAGTAAAATGTACTGCATTTATTTCAAAATCTGTTGATCTAGCTAGTTATACTTGGGAATCCTTCTGCCCACTCTGCCAAGAGGAAACATGCATTTTTGTTTTTAAGATCCTGCCTCTGATAGCAACACGAAACTATGGTATCGATTTGTAGCTTTCATGTACTAAAGTAGAGGTGAACAGGGTCTGCTTACCCACCATCACACCTGCACTGCCCCAAAAATCAGATTGATCTTGCCATTGCATAATCAATAAAGGACATTGGGGCATGTTTTGGGATTTCATGGGTGCCTAGATGGCATTTTGATGAAAATAAATTTTTGTAAAAATTTCATTTAGAACTCCAGTTGTGCTGAAAACATTCTCTAATTCTGGAGGCCTTGAAGGCCACAGAAATGCCCCTAAGGACCACAAGTGGTTCATGCACCGGATTTTATCCACTTGTGTGCTAAAAGTTGAAAAAGAACTCAAGTATTTGAATAGAAAGTGATATTGAGAGTGCCACATTTAAGCTTTGGGTTATTTTTGTATCTTATTGCAGCATTGTATGTAATGGTTTCCCCTCTGATGTCACCTACCACAACTCTTACTTTGCAGCCAAGACTAAGAGTGAATTGGGACAGGCCCAGATTGTCTATGTGATCTTAATCGGAAGGGGTTGTTTACTCACTCCAAGATAAAGTCATGAATCCACCCACTTCATTCCCATTCAATGGCTTATGTGAATGGGCACACACTTATAGACCATATCCCAAAGGCTGCCAATAATATCATTTGACCTCAGTCTCCAGCCTTCTCTGTTGTTACTTGCATTTTTGTTTAGTTATCTGGATTCCATCCTCCTATGTCCTGTGAATTTCCCATGCCTAAGTCCAATTTACACACAACGATTCTTATAGACTTCAGTCTCATTGATTCAGAATTTGATTTCAATTTGTTAAAAGCAGGTTTTGGAAATTTACTTTTAAAAGCAGCAGCACCCATAATCCTCCAGCCACGTGGAGGAACTTGCAAATTGTGGGAGGTTGGGTTTTTTAAAAAAATAGCTTGAATACCTTTGGTGATCAATATGGCTTTTGTCTAGACCTGCCAGTTGTCTGAGAGGACAGCTTCCTGCCTACTCTTCTACCATTCTTAAAAATGTGTATATCCTAATCTTCAAACAGACCCTGAAGGCATCTAAGCAGACTGGCTGTTAAACGGATCAAAGCACATCTGCTCAGAGGACAGCCCTGAAACATGTTCTTTTTCCAGCTTGAAAAAAAAGACTTTCCTTGTATAGATCTATTTGGTTATTGTGCTCTTATGGAATGATTCTATCATTACATTTTTTTTTATTACCCTAATGAGAACATATCACAGGATTTTCTGGCAAGATTGTTACAGAGAAGGTTTACTATAGCCTTCTTATGAGGTTGAGAGTGACTTTCCTAAAATCAGCCAGGCAGTTTCCAAGGCAAATTGGGAATCTGAATCCTGGTCTCTTAAATATAATGTATACATAAGAGAGTGCCACTACTTCTCATGCGCTTCATGATAGGGTTGCCTGTTATTGATGATGTCATCAACTGAACACCAATGATGTCACAAAGAGACTGCTGATGTCACACAGAGAGTGGGAGGAGCAAAAGGGATTCAGAAGCAACACTGCAGTCAAAGGAAAGTAGAGGAAGGGGTTGAGAAACGGTACTTTGAATGAAAAGATGGGGCAATGGAGGAGACTGGCGTCTGAAGGAAAAGGGGTGCTGCTGAGTGGTGGACCATTTCAGGAAGAATGGGGAAGAGCCAACCAGTTATAGGGCAAAGGATGCAAATTTAGAAAACTGGGGCTTTGACGAGTAGAGTAAGAGAGAAAGCTGAGAAACACTGAATAACTAGGCTCTATGTCCCAGGATCTGATCCCAGGTTTTCTGTTTTAAACTGGATTATATGAGTCCATGTTGCCAGATAATCTGGGATAAACAGAAAACCTGCGATCAGATCCTGGGATTTAGGGCTTGCCTGGAATGGCCCTAAGAAAGCAACACGATGGGAATTTGAGTCTTGTGTTGCATGGAAGATCAAGACATCCCTAGTGAGATGTTCTCTTGGTTACAAAATATATTGTAGTTTATTTATTTATTTTATTTACCTTTTTTCTACCTCCTCCTTTCTCTACCCCAAACTCAAGGTGACTTACATACGGTAACCATTAGATGCCTTGAAAAACATACAGACAATGACTTAAAATCAATAAAATTAAAACATATTAAATATCTAAAACATTTAAAAATAATTACATCCAGTATTAAAATCATATTATCCGAAAATCATAGTCCGAGGCCGTTCCGTCGTCGAATTCTACATAATTCCAGGTCTATTATTGCACTGTACTAATTACTGAAAGCCTGATCCCAGAGCCATGTTTTTACTTTCCTTCTGAAGGCTAGCTGGGAGGGGGCAGATCTGATGTCACTGGGGAGGGAGTTCCACAGCTGAGGGACCACCACCAAGAAGCTTTTATTCAAAAGCTTTCCAGTTTTGAAGTGGTTCTGTGGCCCTAACCCAGCAAATGTGGTAGGCTGACTATAATGATGGTAAAGAGTGACAACTGCAATACAAGATAGGCAAAACATGAAAAGAATGTGTTTCCTTTTTTAAAGTAAGTCAGTAGCTAAGTGTGATATCATTTTTACTTGTGTAGCTAGTGATGATTTCTAATCACTTTCAAATGTTACTAAGGGCATTTTTAGAAATTTCATGGCCAAAATTTGTTATGCTTTCATTTTTAAAAGTACCAATGAGGGCAGTACAAAAATAAAAACAAGAAATTCCTCAAATTCTGAGTCTGCTCACTATCTAGAGCAATCCTAGACAGTACGATGGTCCCTGGACTGGTTAAACCCCCACAAGCCATTGATTTCCAGCTCCAAGCAAATTTCTAAGAAAGGAAACAATGCCTGAACATTATTGCTTACTAACATATTGCTCAAGTGTTGTTGGTATTACTGACCACCTTCTTTCTTCCTTCTCCAGCTCTCGGAAGGCCTACCTCACAATGTCTCCATAGCAATGTCCTGGCAATGGTGGGCAGACTCTCTTTGTGGCTTTTTCCTTTCTTTCTCTTTTCCCCTCATACACGTCACCTTTCTTTCAGTGACATCACAGAGGGTCACTTTACCTAACAACAGCCTTTGTTGTATAACAAACATACATACATACCCTGTTTCCCTGAAAATAAGACATCCTCAGAAAATAAGACCTAGTAGAGGTTTTGCTGAATTGAAAAATATAAGGCCTCCCCTGAAAGTAAGACCTAGTAAAGTTTTTGTTTGGAAGCATGTCCATCAAACAGAACAACAGAGCTTGCAGGATCAATAAATGTATGTACCATAGATTGTTGTACATGGAAATAATGGCAGTAACAAGAAATTCTTGATAGGATTCACAGTTTGTCTGGTTATGCTGGTTTGTGATGACAACTACTGTACAGTATATAATAAATGTTCATTTTTTATGTTCAACAATAAATATGAATTCATGGAAAAATAAGACATACCCTGAAAATAAGACCTAGACATCTTTGGGAGCAAAAATTAATATAAGACACTGTCTTATTTTCCGGGAAACACAGTACTTTGCCTTTTATATATAGAAGATGACTGCCTTGTGCAGTTTCATAGTTGCATTACTCTGTCCCTCTGTTGTGTTTGAGGAGGTATATTTTTGACTGTATGCTTTAGCAAGGCTGGCGGTTTTGTCTTATTTTACTTGTAAAGTATTACTATGTTGATGGTCTCATCATCATCAGCATAGCCACAGACACAAATATGGTACTGGTCCCATAGAGTGACAGAGTCAGTCCCCCGCATTGCATAGGTTGAAAGGCACCAGGTTATTTTGTATATTGTTACTTAGGGAAAGGAACCAGAACAGAGAGAACGAGAAATGGCAGGCTTGCAGGGGAGTGATTTCAGAGCAGAAATATGTGCCTGAACCTCCCTTTTTGCCTCCAAGGCAAAGAATGTGCCACCTCTGAAAAGGCATGTCGTTTATCAGTTCATCCTGCCAAAGGCTCTGGAGGAGGCATGTTTACCTGACATCATTCAGGGCTCTTCTTTGGAGGGCTCAGGGGAGAGATGAGAACATCTTCAAACTTTACAATGATTGATTTATCATGCATGTATTTATTTCATATTCCGCCTTTCTCCCAGTATAAGAACCAAGGCAGCTGACACAACAGAAATCAAAATGAAATACAGTACAGCATCCATGTCCACAGAGGACACATTATCAGACTTCGCTTCAATACAAAAACCATGGATAATAATGAATCCAATTGAAAACAAGGACTCCTGGCTTAAGAACATTATATAGTAATGCAAGAGAATATACTTTGTCAGACATGGATAAATGAAACCATGAATATTGGTCTCAAAGATATACATACTGTATACAATACAAGTTACAATAGGAAAAAAGTTTAGAAAGATTTAATTTCTTTTGTTAATTATTAATAAATATCCTAGGAGCCCCCAATAGTGCAGAGGGTTAAATCACTGAGCTGCTGAACTTGCTGACCGACACGACTAGACTTAATGTCTGGGAAAAAACTTTACCTTTACTGTCCTAGTAAAAACAGCTATAGTTTAAAACAATTTTAAAGCATTAAAAGTCCTTCCATAGCATCTGTTTCTTTGCCAAAAACCTCTCTAAATAAAAAGGTAATTAATGCAAGATATTTTTAAGATTAAAGTCAAATTGGAACCAGGACTGTTTCTGTTGGGACTGCTCAATGATCATATCAAAGCCTTTAAATTTATGCATTTCATCATCCTGCCAAATAAGCAGGAAAAATGCTGAAAAATTGAAGATCATGGATTTGCCAACAAAAGCAGAATGGATTTTGAAAATGTTTTGAGATGGCAGAAAAAGATAAATCATCCAATATGATTAAAGAGAAGTCTTTAGATAATTTGTAAAGGTCTGGGAACTCTTCTTAGTTTCCAAAAAGAAGGCAAATCTGAGGGTGCTTGTGGGCTTTGAAGATTAAGCTTTATTTTCTTATCAGGTAGAAGATATGGTTATGTATGCTAATTAGTACTGAGTAGATGACTTTATTCATATAGGTATTTTAGATTTGGAGACCGAGAAGTAAATTTTAACTTTCTTTTGTGTGAGTTGTGAACAGGAAGTAAAGTATATGTGTTCAATAGCTTTTAGAGTATAGTTTGTTTATGTTAGGTTCAATTGTTAATAGTGGTTCAGTGTTTTGTTTGAATGACTTGTTTTTCAACAAAGATATTTAAAAAGAAGTAATGAAGTGGAAATCTAATATGATCCCCTTATGCATGGACTCAATATCTATGGTTTCACTTACGCATGCGTCAAAAAAAATCCCAATTGAAGTATTTGTGGCCCTCTTTAATTCCTTCAATGTATGCTTTGTGCCCATGCTTACCATATATTAGCACTCATTGGCCTAGAGAGCCCTACAAATGAAAACATGTATGGGCTCTAATGCTGTTCTATGGTATGCATCAAACTTAAGTATAACACAGACCAACAAAAAACTTTTTTTCTTGGTGTTTTGTTTTTTAGCCCTGTCCCTGCGGTTATTTGGGGTGCTGATCCAGAAAATTGCATTGTATAGACCGCATCAGCTGTAGTTTAGATATGGTTTATTTCAGCTCTGCAAGAACCATGGGTCTGGGGTCTTGCATGCCAGGCTCCAAAGACTAAGCAAGTCATGGACAGGTTGAAGGCCAAAGGAACAGAGGCATTTATTCACCTTGGCCAAAGTAGATAACAGCTTGGCATTTCCTAGGTGCTGGAGATCAGAGCTGGAGGAATGAAATTTGCATTGAGAACAGGCAGTTGCAAAGATGACTCAAGGTCCTGCTAGAAATGCTATTCTCAAGCCCTCTACAACCAGGAGAGAACAACAAACATCACTCCCAGCACCCCAGTAACACACTGGTCAGAAAACAGTCAGGCTAGAAAAGTAGGTTTTAGGCATCACATTGGGGCCATTAATGACCATAAACATGAACCTCCAACAGTTAATGAGACTGTAAATTAATTTTATGAACTTGTAACTCCTGGGCATAATGCCCGCTAATAATGTTATCTGCAGTGTGTTACCTTTGGGGTGAGGAGAAGGAGCAGCTTAGGGAGCTGGGTATGTTTAGCCTGGAGAAAAGTTAAGAGGTGACATGATAGCCATGTTTAGATATTTGGAAGGATGTCATATTGAAGATGAAGCAACCTTGCTTTTAGTTGCTCCATAGACCAGGTCATTGAGGAATGGATTGAAACTACAAGAAAAGAGAATGTATCTAAACCTTAGGAAGAACTTCCTGTACGAGCTATTCAGGAGTGGAAAATGCTGCCTTGAACTGTGGTGGGGTCTCATTCTCTGGAGATTTTTAAAGAGAGGTTGGATGGCCATCTGTCAAGAGTGCTTCAATGGTGTATCCTTGACAGTGGTCCTGCATGATAGAATGGGGTGGACTGGATAGCCTTACAACTCTATGATTCTAAGGGTGGAACAAAGTAATATCAGATGTGACATAGCAAGTTGGAATGAAATCACTTTCTTGGTGCTTCGACAGAAAGTTTTCAATAATATAAGTTTTTAAATGAAAGTGATTTTTAAATTTATTTATTTATTTATTTATTTGCTTGCAGTATTTATATTCCACCCTTCTCACCCCGACGGGGACTCAGGGCGGATCACATTGTACACATATAAGGCAAACATTCAATGCCATATAACATAGAACAGAGACAGAGACAGACACAGAGGCAATTTAAACCTTCTCCAGCTTCCAGCTTCCCGCTTCCTGAGGGTATGCTTGATTCCGGCCACAGGGGAAGCATATTTTAAAGGTCATATTTTAAGGAGGCATTTTCACTGGATTTCAGAACGTTTTTATTTGCACATCAATCCTAAGGTAGCCTCCATCCCCAGAATGAAACATGCTAAGTAATTCCCCCAAAAGGCAAGCAGTTCTTTTATAAACGTCAAAACAATAAATAGATACACTGTAATTCTCAATGGGAGCCAATTCCTTTTTTTAAAGTAACTTTCCAAACTCAAAAAGTTGCAATCAGCTGCCCCTGACTGATAGGAACAGCTTGAGATCGGGATTTGCAATCTGAATGCATGCAAAACAGTGACAAGGAAGTTATGTGGTTGCAACCAAAGAACCATTCTGTTGGTGAAGATAAGCAGAGCCTTTGCATGAACAATTCCCAGTACCCCTGGTTCTAATCCCCTGCCCTAAAGCCCAGTTATAAATATGATGGATGGAATGTAAGCTCCATAAAGATTAGCAGGAGCCAAAGAGAGTGGGAAAATATGGATCCTGCTCCAAATGGGAGAGCCTTTCTGCATTCCTAAGGGAAATTCCATGGCTACTCCAGTCTTCAGTATCCCTGGTGGGTTTCCAGCCCCTACTTGAAAAGGCTGGTTTAAATCATCAAAGTCCTCAAAGAACAAGGCCCTTTGGGCCAACTTCGAAAATGTTATCAGCACTTATTCATAGTGGGAAATTTTGGAAATTTTAGAGACTAGCTTTAGTTATCTTATTAGGGGCTTCTTCTTTACATAGCAATATAAAATTACCTCTAAATGTGTGTAAACTAGCCCAGTGTAAGGATGCTTTTCATTATTGATTTTCTGCTTTTATTGAATTGTTGATATTATGGTATTTGATGATGGTGTAGATTTTATTGAATTATTGATTATCATTTGAAAGTCCATTTTCCCCCTTTTGGGAGTCCCAATAAGAGGCAGACCAAATGAATCAGATGATACATGATTACAAAGTATTTAGATGGATCACATTGGATCAATATCTCTAGTTTAACCTAATAGTTAGATTCGGGCCAGATAGTGAAGCTTAATATAGAGACAGTCTGTGAATTTGAGCTTTCCTCAGGAAAAAAATGTTATGTTAAACCCTTTGCAAAAGTATTGCAAAACCCTGGCTAATCTGACCCCAAAAAGGATTAAATATGAGCGTCACTGCTTCTTCAGTGTCCGTCAATGCGGCATTTGCTGTAATCTTGTCAGTTGACCACCCAAGACCCTTCTGTTCCCATCTAAGAAGCTCCCAAGAATGTAAACTGTACATCCTAAATCCCATTTAAAACCACTGCTTTACAAGGCAATTTGATGTATGAGAGGACTTCAAACTTTAGCAAAACCAGAGTTTTGTTCCTATTTCACATTTTGTTTCAGGGTGGGAATGGAGGGAGGAAGCATAGGACTGACACATTCCTTAACATCATGGGAAAACACAGCATTGTCACCTGAAAAGACATCTTAATAACTAGCACAATATGGAATCCTGGAATTTGTAGTTTGGTGAGGCATCAGTAGTCTTGTAAAATTACAGCTCCCATGATTCCATACTATTCAGTCATGGTGGTCTCAAACTGCATTCATTCTACAGTATAGATGCATCCCATATTTGACAACTGTCTGTCTCACCCTTCTTTTTAGAAATTGTGTGTCTTCACATCAGTCGACAGAATTTTAACTTAAAGGTTTTTTCTAAATTAACGTATTAACAGTATATATTAAGCTATGATTACTTTTGTTTTTGCTACCGCAGAGTTTGCATGTTGAAAAGCAACATATAATCGATGTTATAACAGCTGTGGCCTTAGAATGAAAATCTTCAGGGAGCCAAAGTAACTGTTGGCTGGTGTAACAATATTTGCTCAGGAAAATCCAGTGAGAACAAAAACTATTTCTGATTTATTATTTTTGTTTCTATTGGTGACCTGGGAAATCCTGTTGAGAGAAAAACCGCCAGATTGTTCCAGCTGGTAACTAGTTTTTAAAGTGTTGTCCATTTACAGACGTAACAGTATAGATGACTTGTACTGTAGTTCTGGTGCATTTGTGTGTTAGGTCACGTTCCCAAAAGGGAAAGAGGGTGTCTGCAAGGCTTCATCAACATAAAAATGTCAGTGATCCCAGCCCTCGTTGCCTTCACATTCCCTCCAGGTTTCAGGTCCAAGAGATTTAGTAGGGGCAAGCTGGAACTGATTAAATTCCATTGTGTGCATTTCATGCTTATGTTGAAGCTCAAGGTACAAATGCCAGTTGACTTGGCCTCCCACTCCTGCCTCCTTTACTGCCAAACCTTCATCTCATTAGAGAGAGAATAAATCTCCAATTGAGAGGCAGCCAGACCTTTTAAATGGGACCTACATTTTCCAAATGAGTTGTCACCTTCGGCATACCCTCCGACATTTCAGAGATGAAAACTGGAACACACAGGTCAGCAAAATCAGAATATGGCCAGGATGGCAAAAGTCATTACTGTGGAGGAACAGAAAGCTGGGAACAGAAAGCTGCAACAGTTTGCTTTTGCCTAAGGTCTACTGTAGCAAGGTTCTGTTTCAGTGCAATTTTACATTAGTCACAATACATATCAGTCACTTCGCCAACTCCCTTACATAGTAACATTATACTAGCCTTGTATTGGATATGGATGTTACAGAATTCATAGAACAGCCCAATTCTAGGTTGCTGTCTGGCTGTTCGGCCATGTTCCAGAAGCATTCTCTCCTGACAATTTGTAAATCAAGGAACATGAAAGGCACTGCAGACTAATTCAGCCAGAAAAGTCAGCCATAGCAGAGCACCCGATAAACCAACCTGGACACAGCATATTATTTGAGAACCCAGAAATGCTGGACCACTCTAACAACCACCATGTCAGGCTACACAGAGAAGCCACTGAAATGCACAAACATGTGGACAATTTCAACAGTAAGAAGGAAACCATGAAAATGAACATCTGGTGACCAGTATTTTAAAAACCTCTAAAATCAGGACAGTTAAATAAAGAGCAAGACTGAAAAAACAGAGGAATTCCAGACAGGAAACAATCAGGGCCAGCTCCCAACAATGGATTCTACCAGGCAGGAAGCAGCCAAGCTCTGAAGCTGCAAGGCCATTCAATGCTAATCAAGGTGGTCAACTGAAACATTCACACTTGCCTTCAACAGACAAGAGTTCTTTCTCCCACCCTGGTCATTCCATAGATATATAAACCTCACTTTCCTAGTTTCTAACAGACCTCACAACCTCTAAGGATGTCTGCCATAGATGAGGGCAAAACATCAGGAGAGAATGCTTCTGGAACATGGCCAGACAGCCAGGAAAACTCACAGCAACTCCATGATTTCGACCATGAAAGCCTTCGACAACACATAGCCCAATTCTAATTCTAATAAGTAGCTCCACTTATGAAAATGTAAGTCCCCCACAAGATTCCAACCAATATAAACATAAATAAATAAAATAAATGGTATGCTTCAGGCTTCCAAAACTTTGGACTGATGTTCCTGTTGATGTGGGTCAGAAATAGCTTTATTATGGCCTTTTCAGAAGAGTGATTAAAAGCCTACTTATTTGGATAAATTTTGGCTCTTGACATGCTCTGTGTGTTGCTTTATTTATTTGATGTCAACCGCCTTTTTATGGGCTTGTAAGTTTTGATATTTTTTGTTTGATTGCCATTTTGAAATGCTTTATTGTGTTTATGTATACCAATTTGAGCATGGTGGGAAGTACCTAAACAGTTTAAATAAATAAGCAGAACACATTCCAGTCATCTGTGCTCTCTTGGTTATACAGCATTTGGAAAGAGCTGGGGCACTGCAGTCTCTTTGGTAAGCACTGTCATGGTTTGTTGGCAGAGCAATTCCATAGACCAACAATGTGGGCAGGATTTTGGACATACCACTGCTATGCCAATGGCCTTTCCACTCTATCTGTTCTTCATCTAGTGCAGGAGTGGAAAGAGGTGACAAAGCTTGCAAAATCTCAAACTTCCAGAGGAGTGATATGGGTAGTAGGCTTGAGCGATCCATGAAAAAATTGATTCTAAACTCGTTTCAAAAGCAGGGGGCGCCAGCGTTTCGTTTCTGATGTCATTTCCGAATTTTGCCCCCCAAAAAATTCGGAATTAACGAAAATTCGTTATTTTCGAAATTAATTCGTTAATGGCGGACGCACATGCGCAATTCCCAAAAACAGCACAGAGGGAGAGGACTTTACAGGACTCTCCCACCCTCATTTTTTGAGTGATCTTCTTCAAACTAGGTACAGTGGTAGAACACATTTAACACTGATAGCTCACCAAAACGTTTCCCTTATCCTCTGATTTTTGGCGAATTTTCATAGCTTTTATAATAAACCATTTTTTAATAATTGCAGAAATCTGTTCCTGGTTTGAAAGTCTTATTTCCTGTTAAATTGGGTTGTCTTTACTGTGAAAGTCATTGTTCTACTTCAGAAACTTTGTTTTTGTGGCTGAAACTTTGTTAAATTGGTGTGTGTGTGATATATACTGTGTGTGTGTATATATATATATATATATATATATATATATATATATAGTCCCTGCATATATGTGTGTGTGTGTGTGTGTGTGTGTGTATGTATAGGTAAAGGTAAAGGTTAAGTTCAGTCATGTCTGACTCTGGGGGTTGGTGCTCATCTCCATTTCTAAGCCCAAGAGCCAGTGTTGTCCATAGACACCTCCAAGGTCATGTGGCCGGCATGACTACATGGAGTGCCATTACCTTCCCGCCAGAGCGGTACCTATTGATCTACTCACATTGGCATGTTTTCAAGCTGCTAGGTTGGCAGAAGCTGGAGCTAACAGCGGGCACTCACTCTGCTCCCGGGATTTGAACCTGGGACCTTTCGGTCTGCAAGTTCAGCAGCTCAGTGCTTTAACACACTTCGCCATCGGGGCTCATGTATATATAATATACATACACATACACACAATGTGGAGAATATGTGGAAAGGTAGATAGATAAGTTGGGAGCCACAGCCAAGGCACCTTCCTGGAAGCAAGGTCTAATAATAATAATAATAATAATAATAATAATAATAATAATAATAATAATAATAATAAATCCCTTACAATATCCAAGATGGCTCACTGCTACAGAATCTTGGGAGGTTTAGTTTGGTATGGTACCATTATTGCCAGAGAAAGCCAAGCTGTAGGAGTTGAAATCCAATTATTTATCCTCCCTATAGAATCAATTTTATATGCATTTTTAGCTACAGAAAAGCTAAAATCAGGACAGTAAAAGAACAACACCCAGAAAATGGGAATTCCAGACAGGAAACAATCAGGGCCAGCTAATACCTCCCAACAAAGGATTCCCCCAGGTAGGAAGCAGCCAGGCATTGAAGCTGCAAGGCTATTCAATGCTAATCAAGGTGACCAATTGCAACATTCACACTTGCCTCCCACAGACAAGAGTTCTTTCTCCCACCCTGGACCTTCCACAGATATATAAACCCCACTTGCCTAGCTTCGCACAGACGTCAAAACCTCTGAGTATGTCTGCCACAGATGTGGGTGAAACGTCAGGAGAGAATGCTTCTGGCACATGGCATTGTGCCACAACAGTGTGATCCCGGCCATGAAAGCTTTCGACAACACAACCACAGTATCCATTCAAGTTCATGTAGCGTGGTATGGAGACCTGTATTGGGGGGAGGGAGGGTGCGAATCTGGGCCCCTGGGAGTCGTAGTCCTCCCTCCATCCCTCCCTGGGAGCAGCCGAGGACGGGCCTGGCCCACACCCCCTCGCATCCCGGGCCTCTTCCTCCTCACCGCCGGGCCCCTCTCTGTCTCTCTCGGTCTCTCCATTCCCGGCTCCATCCGCCGCCTTCCCGCCTCACAGAGAGACACCAGGCCTGAGTTGAGGCGAGGCGGCGGCGGCGGCCATTTCCCCCCTCCGTCTTCCTCCTCCTCCTCGGCCTCCTTCCCCCTCGCCCCCTCCCATTGGCTGAGCCCGTGACGCCCCTTTTGCTGAGGGGCAAAAGGAAAGGGCCTGAATGGTGGGAGTTTGGGTGATTTGCAAAAGCTTTTTTTTCCTAACGAAAAAAACGACGAAATAAGAAAAAACGGCCTCTCGCGATTCGAAACCGTGATATCCAGACGTGTGGACAATCAAGGCCGTATATTGCTTCAAAACAAACGAAAATAACGAATTAATGACGGGTAACGGGGAAATCGAATTATTTGAGCAAGCCTAATGGGTAGCACATACCCACAAGATAGCAGGAAGCAGGGCAACCTGTGATTTATCATTTACAGTTCTTTCTTCTAAATAGAAAATAAGCTTGAGAAACACTTGTTTGCAAGATGTTGTTGGACTCCAGAATCTTTTATCAGCTTCAGACAAAAACATGTTACCTAATCCTGTTTAGGGTTGTATGGCCATGTTCCAGAAGCATTCTCTCCTGGCATTTCGCCCACATCTATGGCAGGCATCCTCAGAGGTTGTGAGGTCTGTTGGAAACTAGGCAAGTGGGGTTTATATATCTGTGGAATGTCCAGGGTAGGAGAAAGAACTCTTGTCTGTTTGAGGCAAGTGTGAATGTTTCAATTGGCCACCTTGATTAGCATTGGAAAGCATTGCAGCTTCAAAGCTTGGCTGCTTCCTGCCTGGGGGAGTCCTTTGTTGGGAGGTGTTAACTGGCCCTGGTTGTTCCCTGTCTGGAATTTGCCTGTTTTTTGAGTGTTGCTCTTTATTTACTGTCCTGGTTTTAGAGATGTTATTTTAATACTGGTATTCAGATTTTGTTCATGTTCATGGTTTCCTCCTTTCTCTGCTCCCACCCTGGACATTCCACAGATATATAAACCCCACTTGCCTAGTTTCAAATCACAACAGATCTCACAGCCTCTGAGGATGCCTGCCATAGATGCGGGCAAAACGTCAGGAGAGAATGCTTCAGGAACATGACCAGACAGTACGAAAAACTCACAATAACTCAATGGTTTCGGCCATTAAACACATTAATCCTGTTCAACTCACCTTGTTAGGAAAATTGTCATGCTTCATTTCTAAGAGATGGTAGCTTTAACTTTCTTTCATTAAATTCAGATTCTGTTTCCAGGAAGGTTAATTATCAAAAGAGACTTGCTACAGTTGGAGGAAATAATATATCACACACATATACACCATTGTTTATTCCTTACCATGGTATGCTGAATCTGCTCCTATCTGGAGGTGTTTATAGATAGCCTTGCAAATGAAGCATCACATTCCTGAGCCAAAGGATGGGAGAAAAGGTAATGGCTAGAAGCTAGGATTGCCTGCATCTTGTCAGGAAGTGCATCAGACATTCCTCAAATGAGAACGGTAACTGGAGATGAGGGTAAAAGATTTCTCCTCATAGATTGATTTCTGGATAGCGAAAGCAAGCCAAAATGGAAATGCCTTCTTGATGTAAGTGTCTCCCTCTCAGGCATCCCAGAAGTGTGATGGCTGTACTCTCTTATTCCTGTCAGGGTCCTTTGGGGTAATGTGGGTGGGACACTTGCTCCATGCACATAATTTTAGAACAGCACAGCGACATTAAACACCATAGACAACAAAATAGCAAATAAATGGGCTTGGAAGCAAATTAAGACAAAAATTACTAAAATGAGGCTATTATACCTTGAGCATGTCGTGAGATTCCAATGAATCACGTAATCTCACGACATGCTCAAGGTATAATAGCCTCATTTTTCCAAGTATGGAGTTTGACCTTGTGGCCTCTTCCAGCTCTAGGATTTTATTATTTTATGACCACGATAGTTGCCACATACCCTCGTGGTCATAGAATCAAATAATCTTCTAAACTTCTGTGATACTGCATTGATATCCAGCTGGGCTGAGATTGCATCAGTCCTACCAGTCCATCCCCTTGTTTTCGTGTTGCTGTTTCTCATTGACCATAGAGCTCTTTGCAAGAGCCTGGCTGTTTTGGTTGCATCTGCTGAGGTCAGAATGTGGCACTTCTACGATCAATAAGGAAGCAGTAAAGTGACAGTGAAGGGGAAGCGTGGCCGTGGTGGTCCTGTGCTTGTGGACAATGGATTGGCCCAAATACAACCCGAACCAGGTATCCATATAGTTGTAAACTATGAGAACACTCTTGTTGAATCCTAGCACTGAGACACCCTTTTACCTAGCACCACACCAGAGGCCAGTGATCCAGTAATAAAATGTTTATTGAAAAAAAATATAAAAAGGGAAAAAGGGCAAATCCAAAAGAGATAGTCAAGATATAAAATGCAATACACAAAATCAGCCAAAGTTCAGTAACAGTAATTCAAAAATGTGAGAGAAAATCCCAGAACCAAGAAATCCAAAAACACAGAATTAATCCAAGGTATTTCCATGAGCATGAACACAGAAATCTCTCCCAGGTAAACTCTCCAAAGGTACATAAGCATGGACAGGAACATAAAACAAGAATCCTGACAAACGAGAAACTTTGAAACATGAACAGGAGACTGATCCCCATTTAGCAACATCGTGTCTTCTGAGATGCTTGAAGCCAAAGCACTTAATTTAAGCCCGACCAGGCTCCCATGAGATCATGTCTAATGTACATGGATTTCAAGGTCTTATCTCAGATCTTCTGGGAAGACCTAGTTTGCCTGCTTTTCATGCCCTCCATTCTCAAGTCTAATCTACATTCCCTTGAAACCTCCTCATCTTCCCAAGGCCTTTTCACCAGGAAACTGGTACTTTCAGTTTCCCTGGTTGCCTGAGAATGATCTAAAGAATCCCAAACATCAGCCTGATCTGCCTGCAATTCTCCCCAAATACTCACAGGTGTCACATCTTGAAACCCATCATCCCCTCATCCTCTGAAAATTCAGAAAATCCTTTGATGCTTGCCAGACTACAACTCTGGAGTTCCTTGCAAATTTGCAAAACAATGTCAGGTTAAGGGCTAAAAAGTCCAGATATTTACCAGAGATCACTGTACATTATAAAGAATATCAGCACTGGCTTCGGGGTCAATACTGTAGACACTCATGTATAAGTCTAGAAATGTGTGCCCCGAGTCTTTCCAGGGAGAGAGTGTGGCATATAAATAAATTATTATTATCAACACAACGACGTTGTATGGCACAGCAAACAAGATAGATATGCTGGATTTCGTTTCGCAAAACCACAAGTCGAACACTTCCCAAGTGTCTAGGACTAGCACCTAACCCATTAGCATTATGGAGAATCAAACCCAAACGAAGTCTATACTGGCTCGGTCGTCGCCCAGGATAAAAAGGACCGCGGTGGATGCTGCTGATTCTGGACATCCATCGACAAGTGGGCTACGGAATCATCAAAACCCAAATGAACAGTCACAGAAGCGGCAAAAATATACAATGCCAGAAAACCGCACAATTATTATTATTATTATTATTATTATTATTATTATTATTATTATTATTATTATTATGACACAGCAAACAAGATAGATATGCTGGATTTTGTATCACAAAATCACAAGTGATTTACAAAATACAAATGAACAGTCACAGAAGCGGCAGAAATATACAATGCCAGAAAACCGCACTGTTGTTGTTGTTGTTGTTGTTGTTGTTGTTGTTGATGATGTTGTTGTTGTACTTTAACTCTTTCCAAAAAAGGAACTATTCCCTTCTCTATGTAGAGAGGCAAAAGGCAAGAGTTTAATCCATCCAAGGAAAACCTAGCCATTTTGAGTTCGCTACAGGGTGAGAAAGATTGAGTATAAATGAAGTAAATAAAAGAAGCACCGCCCTCTCTACTCTCTCTGCTGTGATACCATTTCCAGCCTTTTTAAATGCCTAGATAATGAAATTATTGCAGTGTGCGGCAGGGTTCACCCCCTGAGATGGCATTGTTGCTTTCTTCTTTCCCCAGAATGACCTTCAACCTATTTACAGGTCGTATCAAAATTTTGGCCCCTGAACTTATGCATGAAGCTGGCTTATATATGAATATATACAACACATTTTTTTTATTAATGTAGACATGGTGGAAATTTTTTATTACAAATTGATAGAATCAAGGAAGGTACAGCACTGAGTTTGCAAAAGCCAACTAAGCAGGGTCCTTGATGAAGTTAAGTCTGACATGATGACATATAGCAACAACAGCATTATGGAATTGCATCATGGCAGGAAAGACATTTTCACATCATGTCATGAGTATCTGGATGCTAATGGAAAAGACGAAGGTGTCCTCTTGCTTTTTTTCCAGATAGTATTACAGTATAGGTATCTCTTGCCCAGCTATTTGAGATGCTTCTGCAATGTGTAACACAGTACAGATAAAGCCAAGTAGGTGAATGTGCTTTCATTTTGTATGGTCAATGCATTCCTTTGCCCAAACTCAGAGGTCAGTAGGGTGTTTTGGGAGCCAGCTTGAAGGGTCGGAGAATGCAGCTAAGTGATTCCTCCACACTCCTACTCATACATTTCTTCCAGTCAGTAGTTAACTGGGAGTTACCAGAATTCAACTGTATGAAGTTTATAAACCCTGGAAGCTCAGTTTTTGACACCAGAGGTTTTTAGATATTCAGATGTTTGCAAGCTTGATGCAGTGGCAGCTGTAGACTTCCATGCCAGTAGACCAGTACATCCACTCTGAGTTTTAGTCAGAACTTGACAAAGATGTTGGATTTTCCTCAGCTTCCAAACATATTAAATAAATGGATCACTTGATTGGCATCATACCCACCAACTGTCCCAGTTTGGAAAAGATAGTCTATTAAAATGTCCCAGTTTCTTTCATCACCTTCCACACTCCCCTTTTGTCTCTGCCTATTGCTGCAAACCGAGTTTAAAAGTGCAAAAAGAATTTGATTCAATTCATTCAACATGGGGGAAAAGACAAGAGGGAGCAGAAGCTTTCTCCTATAGATCTAGGGTACATCCACACTCTAGAATCAAAGAACTTTGATACAATTTTAACTGATATAGCTCTATACAATGGAATTGTGGAAGCTATAGTTCTCCTGGGTCTTTAGCCTTCTTTACCAAAGAGTGCTGCTGCCTCACGGAACTACAAAGCCCTTAGCACTGAGCCATGGCAGTTAAAGTTGTGTAATTAATTTTACAGTATAGATCAAGCATGGGCAAACTTTGACCCTCCAGATGTTTTGGACTTCAACTCCCACAATTCCTAACATCCTACTGGCTTTAGGAATTGTGGGAGCTGAAGTCCAAAACATCTGGAGGGCTGAAGTCTTCACATGCCTGGTGTAGATGCACCCAGAGGTAGGGCCAATCAGGATTTACATATGTTAAATATAAATAATGAATGTTTACATTTAAGTCAAACCTCTGTTAATACAATGGGCCCTTGGTATCCCCTGTGGTTTAGCTCCAGGATCCCCCACGAATACTAAAATTTTATGAATGTTCAAGCCCAATTACATACAATGGCATCGTAAAATTGTGTCCCTTATTTTAAAAAAACAGCAAAACCCAGGTTGGCTTTTTGGATTGTCTTTAATATTTTCAAGCTCTGGGTAGTTAAATATATGGATGCATGCTTAGTCCATGGATACAGAGAGATAACGGTATTTTTGTTCCTTCGTACAAGGATTTCTGGAATGCCACATTATCTGCTTTGAACTGGATTATCTGAGCCTACACTGCCATATAATCCAGTTCAAAGTTGATAATCTGGATTTTATATGACAGTGTAGAAGGGGCCTAGGGTGTAACCAACAATACTTTTCCTGTCTTTCGGCTTTCTTTTAAAATAATAAATAATTTCAAAGGCATGTGATTGCACATTTACCCTTCTCTTCTGAAAATATGGGAATATTTTCCCTCCAATAAAAAAGGTGTTTGTGGAAACACCCTACAGATACGGGACAATCATTTAATTATATCATTCGTTTGAAAGCTAAGCTACTGCTTTGGTGTCTGTAGTAAGACACTATAAAACCCGTAATGGGTATAAAGTGAGTATTTTCTTTTCTTCTGATTGTGCTTTTCTTAGGTTCATAATCAGGGATTTACAGAATGCAACAGGCTGCTTAATTTGATCTTATGTTTTCAGGGTATTTCTGAAAATCCTCTTAACCTCAAAGGGTACACAAGGCTTATTGAATAGGAGTATTTCATAAGCTATAAGAACATTATTTGTGCTCATTTTTAAACCCCTAGAAACTAGAAAGGGGGCTAATGGCTGGGAAAAGACACCTGTTTTACATATACAGTTATCCCTCCTCATTTGTGGTTTTGACTTTTGCAGGTTTGATTGCTTATAGATTAAATGTAAAATGTTCTCTAGGAATCGTTAGGTCCTCCAGTGTAACCACGGTCACCTTAAGATTTGAAGAAAGAACATCTCTCTAGGATTGTAGGTCCTCCAGTGTAATTCTATGCTCAGCATCCAGCAAAAGTGGACCATAGGAAGATCTAGATATTTCTACAGAGATGTTGTTTCAGGTAAAACAAATAACAATTTCTTTATTTACAGTTCTTCACTTTCACAGGAGGTCCTGTGACTGAACTCCAGCAAATATAAAAGATTGACCGTAGAAGGTCCTCCATTCAATGCTCAATATCTCAATTGAAAATTATATCAGAATGTCTTTGTCTCTCACTGCTGAATATCCTGGATAGAGACTGCTAGTCAGAGCGGACAACACTGTCCCACCACCTCATGGGATCCTATTGTTCTGCACCAAAACCCCATGGGGTAGAAGAGACTGTGATCCAGATTAAAATCATTGCTTTCAATGGGATCCTATTGTTCTGCACCAAAACCCCATAGGGTAGAAGAGACTGTGATCCAGGTTAAAATAATTTCTTTCCATGGGATCCTATCGTTCAGCACCAAACCCCATAGGTTACAAGAGACTGCTGACACTTGAGCAGTGAAACAGAACGGGAAACTTTGATGGTTTCCATCACACCTGTTTTTCAATTGTAAAGATGTGACTAGGGTGTGAGAAGAGGTAGGCGCTCTGAATAGGATTGCTGGCCCATGTTCAGAGTGCCCTCCTTCCGGGACATTTTTGTCTCTATTCAACCCTGGAACATGTGATGAGTTCCATGCCTCTTCATGCTAGAAAAGAGGCTGAAGTGTCCTACCAGGGGGAAATTTCTCAATGTGATGCAGTTGATTGCCAGAGTTCCCTCCTTTCAGGCCACTTTTGCCTCTTTTCAACCATGGAGGGCTATACATGACAACCAGAAGTAGTTTAACTTATGTGATGATTTTAGTGTCTCTCCATGCTTGAAAAGAGGTTGAAGTGTCCTACGACTGAGAAATTTCTCAATGTGATCAGATGGACAAAAGCCGGGCTTTAGCATCGCAGGTTAACCACTGCAATAAATCTTACCAATTGAAAGGTTGGCAGCACAAAACCTGGTCGGGTGAGCACCCAACCTTCAGCCCAGCTCACTACCCACCTAGCAAATCGAAAACAGTGGTGAGTAGATAAATAGGTACCGCTTAAGAGGGGAGATATTTTAATGGCACCATAAGGAAATACCAAAAAAAATGGCAACAATAAAAAAGGAGAAAGTCTGTGAACAAGGTTGTTTGACATGGAGGATTGAGCAACAGCACCCCCTGTGGCCAGAATCGAGCACAACCTCCAGGACACCGAAGATGGGAAATGCCTATATATTTCTATCTGTACTGTTGTCTGTCCTGTCTGTGTATAACAACATTTAATGTTTTCCATATATGTATTCTGTGATCCGCCCTGAGTCCCCTTCGGGACTGCAAATAAATAAATAGTAGTTTAATTTTCTCTCTCTCCCCTTTTCTGAGTTGAATGAGTGCAAACGATCCTTATACTTTGAACTCAAATTTCAGCAATGGGAATAAGCTGAAGACAAAGCTGGAAACAAAAATTTGAATCATCTTTTTTGCGTTTCTATGAGCATCCATAACCGCTACCCTTCTTTAGTATCCACAAACACAGAGGACAGAGTAAGGGAGATTCCTTCCTTCACCAAAGCTAAATCTGCATCTAATGTAGATTTCGTGGCCACCAAGTTCAAGAAGTGCTCTTCTTTGTGTCTTAATTTGACACTTTTCTCTTTGGACTGTTTGATGATATATTAACCAATTTGAGACGCTTGAAAAATCCAGCTTGGCTTTGGGAGTTCAGAGGGTGACAAGAAAAGGCCAGGCTGTAAAGAGCGTCACGCTTCCGCTGGCAGAAGGGCCCTTGGCTTTCTCCACCTGTTACTTACTGTAAGTGGTGTGGTTAATGAAGCAAAGAAACTGTTGCCAGATCCATTTTTACAGTTCACTGCTGTTTGCATTTCAGCTGTTTTCCTGTTCCTCCCTTCCCTGGGCTTTTACTGATGCGCCCGGGAAATTCAGAATGGCAAATATTTGCCTGGATCTCTGAGAAACGGTAAGATAAAAGTGGGAGCGAATGTGCAAAATGAGCACAATCGCCTCCCTTTGGTGCGCCCGTGAGAGAATCAGATTAACTGTAACAATAAACAAGGCTTCAGTGTGCTGACTTGGTCAGAAGCTAAATTACACTGGGAGCAGTTTTACTACAACCCAGAGACAGTGTTTGGAAATGATACATTTTGGGATTACAGCTCCTCGCACGGCAGCTAGCCCTGCGGCTTGAGACTTTGAGGAACTGTTTTCAAAAACCTATCATGGGGTTTTCTATGCAAGAGTTGTTCTGAAGGGGTTTGCCTTTGTTTTCTTCTGAGGCTGAGAGTGTGTGACTCACCCAAGGACACTCGGTGGGTTTTCATGGCTGAGCAGGAATTTGAACTTAATGGCTCTCTGCTTTGCTGAGGTTTAATCTAAAATCCTGCAGCAAGATTGGGGTCCATCTACACTGCAGAATTAATACACGTCGATACCATTTTAACTGTGATGGCTCAATGCCAGGCTGTGGCGCAGGCTGGTTAGCAGCCAGCTGCAACAAATCACTCTGACCAAGAGGTCATGAGTTCGAGGCCCACCCGTGCCTGTGTCTGTCTCTGTCTCTGTTCTATGTTAAGGCATTGAATGTTTGCCTTATATGGTGCAATATGATCCGCCCTGAGTCCCCTTCGGGGTGAGAAGGGCGGAATATAAATGCTGTAAATAAATAAATAAATAAATAAATAAATGCTATGGAATCATGGGAGTCAAATTTTTTTAAAAAATTTAACCCTTCACTAACAAAGAGTGCTGGTACCTCACCAAACTACAACTCCCAAGATTCCATAACATTTGGCCATGTCAGTTAAAGTGGTGTCAAACTGCATTAATTCTACAGTGCAGAGGCACTAATGGTTTTTTCATTGCTTATATGCTCAACTAAGGCCCCTTCCACACAGCTGTATAAAATCCACATTGAACTGGTTTATATGGCAGTGTGGACTCAGATAACTCAGTTCAAAGCAGATATTGTGGATTATCTGCCTTGATATTATGGGTTATATGGCTGTGTGGAAAGGCCCTAAGGCCATATTATCTGCTTTGAACTAGATCATATGAGTTTACACTGCCATATAATCCAGTTGAAAGCAGATAATCTGGATTTTATATGGCAGTGTGGAAGGGGCCCTAGTTTGGCCCTCAGAGAACAAACAAATGAAGCCCCTGTAAACCAGCATTATCCACATTATCTGTTATGAACTGGATTATATAAGTCTACACTGCCATATAATCCAGTTCAAAGCAGATAATCTGGATTTTATATGGCAGTGTAGAAGAGGCTTAAGAGGTGCTGTTTTAAATTCCTGCTCTTTAGTCAGTGGAAAGGTATGATCATGTGGTTCTTTTTCCCCCCCTCAAAAATCACATTTGCACAAGGTATTTTCAAGCATATCGGGGGGGGGGGGGGACTTTAATGCCAACAAATGCTACAAGGGAGGCCAATTTCAAGCTTGGGAAAACATTGTGAATCCTGTGTTATGATCTCATAATTGGTGCTCTCCTCCACCCCACTCCCCAGCAACTTCTTGCAGTATTAAATGAAATTAAAATTAATTAATGTCTTAAATCTTCAAGTGTTCTGGGCAAGTTACAACATTTTGAAGATTGTTTTGGGGAAAAACATTGGCAGGGGTGGTAATGTGAGAAGGCTCAGCATCACAGACTTTGTGCTCTGTATTATCCTGTTGATGTTTTCTTTGCATTTTAGGGAATTATCATGGAATTTGTTCTTCCTCATCCTTCTCTTCATTCCTAATTCTGCTGAACCATATCATCAGCTCTACAAATTTCCCTGTGTGGTCTCTGTAGCTCCCTCGCAGTATGATTCCCAGGCTCTTATAAAATAATGATTTTGAGCTTGACTTTTAGCCACATATGAGATTGATGTGATAAATTAAATTCTACAGTGTGTGTGGAAAAAAAATTCTGCATCAACTTGTATTTTCCTGGTCGACAGTGCCCATGTTAATGCCACACATTTGGTTATTACCGTATATCAAAGCAAAAGCGGTATTGTTAGCCACATTTCCCCAATATGAGTTCATTTTGGTGTTAAAGGGCTGCCCTGCAATGTTTTTATGTGTTCCACGTCACATTATTTCTGGCCACAGAGCCATTGCCACTTCACTCCACACCCCTACAAGTGAATATATGTATGCCCACATTATACACATATACAGTAGAGTCTCACTTATCCAACATAAACGGGCCGGCAGAATGTTGGATAAGCGAATATGTTGGATAATAAGGAGGCATTAAGGAAAAGCCTATTAAACATTAAATTAGGTTAAGATCTTACAAATGAAGCACCAAAACATCATGTTAGACAACACATTTGGCAGAAAAAGTAGTTCAATATGCAGTAATGCTATGTAGTAATTACTGTATTTATGAATTTAGCACCAAAATATCACGATATATTGAAAACATTGACTACAAAAATGTGTTGGATAATCCAGAACGTTGGATAAGCAAGTGTTGGATAAGTGAGACTCTACTGTATTTTGAAATGCCATTGATCTTTTATTAAGTGAAATAGTTGGTATTTAAAAGCTGATAGACAGAAGTACACTAATACCAATGTGCAATTATCTGTACAAATGCACTTTGAAAAATTAATGCCAACTCTATCTGCAATGCAACTTCAAAAATAAATGCAATTGCACACTGGCAAAATGGAAACAGTTGGCATTTCATGGTGGGAAGGTCATACAACCACAGAATCAAAGGGTTGGAAGAGATTCCAAGGGACATCCAGTCAAATTCCCTGCCATTCATCATCATCATCATCATCATCATCATCATCATCATCATCATCATCATCGTCATCATCATCATCATCTAATTACTTATTAATCGCCCTCCATCCAAGATGCTCTAGGCGATTTACAAGATAAAATTGTAAAGGATAAAAATGCATAATACAAAATACATTCAGAAACACACAATCAATTTTTTAAAACCCTCCAAAGAAGAAGACTCCACCACCCTCCAAGGCAGCATGTTCCACTGCTGAACACCTCTTACCATCAGAAAGTTCTTCTTAATAATTAGGTGATATCTTTATCCCCCTGCAATTTGAATTTATTGCTCCATGTCTTAGTCTCCAGAACAGCAGAAAACAAGCTTCCCCACTTCTCAAAGCAACATACATTCAAGTATTAAAACACAGCACTCATATTCCCTCTCGGTCTTCTTTTCTCCAAGGTAAACATGCTCAGTTCCCTAAACTGTTCCTCATAGGGCTTGGTTTCCAAACCTTGATCATACTGGTCATCATTCTCTGGTTACCTTTCAGCTTGTCCATGTCCTTCTTGAATTGTGGTGCCCAGAATGGGACACGGTGTGATTCCAGTTTAGTCTGACCAAAGCAGAATAGAGTGGGACTATGACTTCCCTCAGTCTCGACACTATACTCCTTTTGATGCAGCAAGAAACATAGGGTGCATCTACACAGAACCACACCAGCTTTTTTAGGTGTTCCATAACACTGTTGACTCATGTTCAGCTTGTGGCTAACTAGATTCCTTTTACATGATGGGGTGGGGGAAACCTTCCATTCATCTATGCCACTCACATACAGAAAAACTCTGTGGCTTAGTCAGAGCTTTTTCCATCCCATGTTCTCCCCAACTGGATGTGATGAATACTGGTGACATTCGGAGACATAACTCCATCCCTGATCTGGACTAAAGGGAAAGATCTGGACTACTGAGAAATTATTGTTCTCGTACCTGTAGTGATGCAACAATTTTCATTGAATCTCAATACTGCAATCCTCTTCTTTGTAACTCAAAATAACTGTTTTTTGTTGTTACAGGTTGAATATCCCTTATACTGAATTCCAAAACCCGAAATATCCAAAATTGTCCACATGGGCAACATGTTTCCAATGGTTCAATGTAAATGTACACAATAAGGACACTGGCAGGGTTTAGGCTACATGTTCATGGCCGGGGGGGGGGGGGGGGGCGTGGCCGGGGCTGTGGCACAGCTGGTTAAGTAGCCAGCTGCAATAAATCACTATGACCAAGAGGTCATGAGTTCGAGGCCAGCCCATGTTGGAGTGAGCACCTGACCATTAAAATAAAAAATAGCCCCTGCTCGTTGTTGACCTAAGCCACCAAAAGATAGTTGCATCTATCAAGTAGGAATTTAGGTACCGCTTTGCGGAGAGGCTAATTTAACTAATTTATGACACCATAAAAACCGTCCAGTAGCCATTGGAATGAGGAAGTATCCATCAAGATGTCACAGTGGATGATGAAGCAGCTGCTCCCCCTGTTGCCGGAATCGAGCATCTCCTCAGGAAGCTGGAAGCTGGAGAAGGTTAAATTGCCTCTGCGTCTCTGTCTCTATGTTCATATAGCATTGAATGTCTGCCATGTATGTGTACATTGTGGTCCGCCCTGAGTCCCCTTCGGGGTGAGACGGGCGGAATATAAATACTGTAAATAAATAAATGGCACTGACGATAACCTGTCAGTGGAGGGAGGGCCATTGGTGTCTTCTGCTCAGTGGGAATTATAGGTGTTTGTGGAGGTGGGAGGCTGTGTAAGTGGACACCTCTGCCACATACACACATACATATTTTCATTTTTATTGTGTGTATAGAAGATAGAAGATTGTTGGAATGCTGGAAGCAGTACAGATCCAACAGTGTGGCTGTGAAGAGGAATCTGCATAAACTCAAAGCATGTCTGTGTGATATCACGACTGTTTTGAACAACTGATCATGTAAAGAGTTCAATGTTCATTGCCCTTCTCTGAGGCTGAGAGTGTGTGACTTGCCCAGGGCCACCCATTTCTTTCCATGGCTAAGTAGAGATCAAACCCTTGATTTCCTAGAGTTCTCCACCAACATCCAAACTACTGTGCCACACTATACAAATACATAAATGTGAATAACATCCAGACTTGATTATAAATGCCTTACCAGATACTTTGTTATTTAATAGCTGTGAAGATAGAAAATATTTTCTTTTACATCATTCGTTACAGTAACTCAAAACAGCTTGCAAGGAGAAATATGCCATTAATCCGTATGTTCACACACTGAATTTTAATCTCATCAGATAAAATGCAACTCTACTCTGCCAGCTAAAAAAAACAGCCTTACTCAGAAATCAATCTCTTCTTAGAAATCAGTTGGAATTGACATCCAGGCAGCTTGATTGTGCTGTGAATCAACTATAAATATTTGAAAAGTTGTCACTTCTTTAAATCAAATGTATGAGTAAATACTCCCTGAGGTATGTGAATTGTTCGCTATGGCCCTGTAGCTTCATGTCACTGCATCACTATGTAAACAGCACTGCTGTTAATCTGCATTTGGGTTAGCCAAGTGTTGAGTGTAGCTCCCCTGAACATTTGAAGGCAAAGCATTGTTGCATTGTAAATGATATTAATTCATTGCCATTCTTTGTGGGTGCCCATTGTGATGTCATCATGTTTGCTTCTCATTTGATTTACAAAAGACATAAACTCCAAACTCAATGGGAAATATGGCACAAGTGGGAGTAGGTCTCCCCTCTGAACAGTCTCAGTCTGCAATATTCTTTCAAACATTTTCTTCCAACAGCTGGTGTGCTTTAGAAATCCAATTGTTCTTATTTCATTTGGGAAAACATATGCAAGCGGAGAGGCACAGGTGGACAAAAAGCAGACTTTTCTTTTCCTGCCTTTGCATTTATCGTTAGCAGAACATTATGTTTCTTTAATATGTTTTCAGGCTGGGTTTATACAATCAAAATATGCTTAATATCAGAGCATGTGAGGATGAAATTACAACTGTGGCATTTGTTTCCACAGGGCTGCTGATTTATCTGTTTATTCAAATGCCACCTCCATCAAAGAGTGCTTGAGGCTTTACAGAAAAATGTACCATGTTCAATCTAACCTTTGAGAACCAGAGTTCCTTCTGTTTACAGAAAGAACTGGAAACCAATGGAGGATTCCCAGTAGAGCAGTGGTTCTCAACCTCGACCCCAGATGTTTTGGGCCTACAACTCCCAGAAATCCCAGCCAGATTACCATCTGTTTCTGGGAGTTGAAGGCCAAAAACATCTGGGGACCCCAGGTTGAGAACCACTGCAGTAGAAGAAAACAACAAGATGGCAGATTTATCCCATTTCCCTTTCTTTATGTCACTCCAAGTATCACCTCCCAATCTGTTCTGAAAGGTAGCCCAGCACTTTGGAACAACTTAAAAGGTAGTAAGTACTCCAAATGTTGTTGTTGTTGTTGTTGTTGTTGTTGTTGTTGTTGTTGTTGTATGCCTTCAATGTATTTCCAAGTTATGGCAACCCTAAGGAAAACCTATCAAGGGTGGTGCAATGGGTTAAACCCTTGTGCCGGCAGGACTGCAGACTTGAAGGCTGGGTTGCTGACTTGAAGGTTGGTGATTTGAATCTGGGGAGAGCGTGGATGAGCTCCCTCTGTCAGCTCCAGCTCCCCATGCAGGGACATGAGAGAAGCCTCCAACAAGGGTGGTACATAAAACATCAAACATCCAGCTCCTTGCAGATGGCCGATTATCTCACACCAGAAGTGACTTGCAGTTTCTCAAGTCGCTCCTGATAGGAAAAAAGGGGCTGAGACTATGTGACTCACCAAAGGTCACCCAGTAGGTTTCCATGGCTAAGCATAGAACTGAACCCTGGTCTCCAGAGCCATAATCCAAGACTCAAAACACTACATCATGCACATCTTTCAACAATTCACCAATGAAAACATCACTGAAAAACTTCCTGAGAGCAAGACCTCTTTGACAGTGGAAATTGCTGCCTCAGAGTGTGGTGAAGTCTCCTCTGAAGTTTTTGAAACAAAGGCTGGATGGGCATCTGTTGGGAGTACTTTGGTCATGTGTTACTGAATGGTAGAATAGGGTTGGACTGGATGGCTTTTGGAGTCTCTTCCAACACTATTTTCTGTAATTTATATGAAAAAGGTCACATATGGCATGCAATATCAGAGCATGGTCAAGTCATTAGTAAGGAAGAATTCATAAGCCTGGAGGGTCTGCAGCAGTTTGCTTTCACCCCATCTTCTTCTCGCTCCTTGAGTGCAAATTACTTTGAAATTTTGCAATAGTTGAAAATAATACAAAGGGGATAGATGGGATGTGGAGTGAGAAGTTGGGACCTATTGAAAGCATCTGAGAAACTTGAATGACTGAAGACTAAGGATGCATATACATCAGTGGTTCACAACCTGTGGGTCCTCAGATGTTTTGGCCTTCAACTCCCAGAATCCTAACAGCTGCTAAACTGGCTGGGATTTCTGGGAGTTGTAGGCCAAAACACCTGGGGACCCACAGGTTGAGAACCACTGATCTACACTGTAGAACCAATGCATTTTGACATTTTAACTGCTATTGCTTGATGCTATTGAATGATGGCATTGTCATGTATAAATTTTTTAAATCTCCTTTGTCAAAGAGTGCTGGTGCATCACCAAACCACAACTCTCATTATTGCATAGGTTTCAGCCATGGCAGTTTAAATGGTATCAAACTGCATTAAATCTATAGTGTGGATGCATTCTCATCAGGGATATCCCTGCCAAATTGGGACAGTTGGGAGGGCAAGCTGCAAAGGGCAGGAAGGGTCTGAGAAAATTGATGTCATGTCCAATTCAGCATTCATCTTGTTGTTGTTATGTGCCTTCATATCAACTCTGGCTTGTGGTGAACCTATCCTAGAGTATCTTGAAAGAGAATTCATAATACCTCACAACTACAAATCCTAGGGGAGCCCCAGTGGCGGAGTGTATTAAAGCACTGAGCTGCTGAACTTGCACACCGAAAGGTCCCAGGTTCAAATCCCGGGAGCGGAGTGAGCGCCCGCCATTAGCTCCAGCTTTTGCCAACCTAGCAGTTCAAAAATATGCCAATGTGAGTAGATCAATAGGTACTGCTCCGGCGGGAAGGTAACAGCGCTCTATGCAGTCACGCCGGCCACATGACCTTGGAGGTGTCTACGGACAATGCCAGTTCTTCGGCTTAGAAATTGAGATGAGCAGGGCCGTAGCCAGAAAAAAATTTCGGGAGGGGTTTTGAAATTTTCGGGGGGGGGGGGGGGGGTTGAACCCCTAGCACCCCTCCCCCTCTACAAACCTGTCAATATCTGCTTGAGATAGTGCCTGGAGGGACTCTTAATGTTTTGCGTCTCATAGACTAAGCATGGGGATTTGGTTAACCAGTTAAAATTCATGAATAAACCAGGTTTTTTTATAACCCGAAAAATTTCGGGGGAGGGGGTTGAACCCCTAACCTCCCCCCCTCGCTACAGGCCTGGAGATGAGCACCAACTCCCAGAGTCAGACATGACTGGACTTAATGTCAGGGGAAACCTTTACCTTTTTACAAATCCTAGGACTCCATAGGATGGAGCCATGGCATCTGAAATGACATCAAATTACTATCATCATATAGTTTGAAAAAAAAACTATTTTTAAAAAACAAAACTTGAGTCAAACTCTTGTGATTTAACCTTCAAACTAACAGCGGTGGAGTAATTTGCAGCGCAGTAGTAGTTGGATGGAGTCAGTGGAATGCAGAATGAAGAGACATCAGAGATGATGGTAAAACTATATACAAAGTTTTACTGACTTCAGTAATAATCAAGACAAACAGACTTGCAGACAATGGACACAGGACTTGACTCTCACTCTAGGCAGACAGCACTTGACTCAGAACTGAGAACTGAACTGATGCAATCAGTAATGCACGAACACTTGTGTCTGGACACTCCCCAGTTCCAGCCACACATCAAGGTCATCACAGCTTCTTAGTAATTAACTCTTTCCAGACTATAGTACACTCTGGATGATGCAATCAGCATGCAATACAGGCAAGACACAAATTGCATTTAAACACAACCAATACACAAATTCCACATTAACAGAGTATTCCCAAACAATTAACTACAGATTTTAAAAAAGAAAACAAAATTTTTCCAAGCACTTGCCTTAAAGCAAATGCATACTGTCTCACTCTAACGCCGATAATGCAGGGATAATAATTACTTCCATTGTAAAACTTTGTTTTGAACCTGTGATATGTGTGACCCAAATGTTCAAGTTGTTCTGATTGTCATCATTTGTCTTCTTGTTGATAAGAGCTGAGTAGCCTAAAAATGCAAGCGATTGCTTAATTAAGCTCTAGAAAGCAACTGTTTGTATCTGTGTTCAAGAGAAACAAAACAAAACTACACAGGGCTTAGTAAGGAGCCAGTTTGGGGACTACCCTGAGACAGGCATGTGCCCATGCATCATGCGCAGCACAGGCTTCAATGAAAGCTATTTGGGCCTTCGCCAGGTAGACAGGCAGCGGGAATGAAAGGAACACCTGTTCTGGCTTTGCAGAGAGAGCCTGAAACTGCCTGATTACAAGGGAAGGCATTGTCTGACCTTAAGAGTTAATTGCATTTTCTAATGACAAATAAAGAGGTCTTCTCCCGTTGGGTTCTGTACATGTTCATTCCGGAAAAGAATGCTGCAGAGGACCTGAGAAAAATATAAAAAGGAGAAAACCTTCAATCAAAGTGGCAAAGTTTGCCAAACAATTCATAGTATTTCTTCCTAATAGCTAGAAGTTGGTCTAGTCATCAAACAAACAAACAAATTTCTCATGCTGCACCAGGAGGATGAAGTCTTCATAGGTAAATTAACTGAAATATCTTTCTATTAATTTTTAAAAAAACATTTTATTGATATATTTTATTAAATTACAAGAAACAATAGACTACATACACATATATATTTAAACACACACATAAGACAAAGAAAATAAACAGTACATTGTTCCTATCCCCACTACTTCCCACTCTTCTCTGAGCATAGTATGTTAAATTATAAACATTCCTTCTCTCTAAATTATTATGTTTACTATCTTTCCTTGTAATACAGAAAATATTTTTTCTTCTCTACATATGTCAAAGCCTATCGTTATGTCTTCTTTTTCTTTCTTTACGTAGTTTGGAAAAGGTTCCCTGATTTTTAGGTACTACTAGGTTTTTACAAAGTTTTCTTTTAATAGGTTTGTCAATAAATCTCATTCAGCCAAATCCATTAATTTTTCTATCCATTTTACAACATTTGAAATCTTATTATTTTTCCAGTATTTTGCATACACCGATTATGTAGCAGTTGTCATATTGCATATGAAAATTCTGTACTCTCTTTTGCTTTCCAAATCTAACATACATAACATAAGATATCTTTCAAGGTCATCTTGAGGAAAGAAAAGTCTTATCTTACCCTATTGCAGAAAAGGGATTATTTTTGGCTTGATTGGCTGGAGAACAAGCCAAAAACACTGATTTCATAGGAGAAGTGAACCATGTATCACAAAGGTCCCGGTCAAGAATAATGATTTTCATAAAATAACTGAGAGTCAATCTCTTTCTTTCTCTCTTCAATCACTGACAGTAGGCAACTTAAACCTATTTTTCTTGAGTGCCAGATCAGCCTTATGGTTGAATCCATGGACGGAGAATCCATGGATACAGAGGCCGACTATATTATCTTTACATAGTGGTCAGTGCTCTTTAGTTTTTACACAATTTGGGTCCCCAGATGTTATTGAATGACACTCCCATCACTTTTGGTTATCTGTGATGCAAACTGGGGATAATGGGAATTGCAACCTAACAGCACTTGTGGCTCTAAGGTTGGGGAGGCAATAGGACAATTTAAAGTCAGATATCATATCTACAAGCCTTGTATATAGATTCAAACCTCAAGACAACCCATGATGTAAATAATGATATATACAAATACAGGTGTTCCAAAATATGTAAACATCTGAATACCAAAACAGTCAGGCTTTTTGGATAAGGGATACTCAACCTAGACCAATAAGAGACAGTCAAAATTCATTATATCCCTTACTGTCAGAAAGAAAGTCCCTATTAATAAATCTGAAAGTATTGTTTCAGTTAACTTTCCTGTGCATTTACCTGAAAAATTCACATATTGCTGACATTCATAAATGATACGATGCACTCATTTCTGTCTGTGATGGGACCACACCCCAAAATGTAACATTTTTGGCATCTTATTCAGTCTGTATGAAAAGAAAACTTTCCAATCTTCAATTAGAGAACATTCCTAATAATAAGGGGCGCCTGCTCCTCTCCTCCATCCCAGTGGTCTTTTTTCCCCCTCTTTCTTTGCGGATTCATGTTATTTGAGTGATTATATTCCTTCTGCTTATGTGATTGTTTTAGTCAATTGTTATGTTTTGTTTTCGTTTCTAATTCTTATAGCGTTTTATAGTGTTTTCAGTGTTTTATTGTACAATGTTTTATGCTGATTTTATATTGGAAACCGCCCTGAGTCCCTTTTGGGAGAGAGGGCGGTATACAAATAAACTTTTACTTACTTACTTACTTACTGCTAGCTCTTATAAAGAAATGTTTTCTGGCTCTTCATTAAGCTAGATGCTTTGTAAGAAAGAACACTACCATTGATATAGTGTGTGCATGTGCACACCACCCAGCAATTCTGAATAAACAAGCTATGGTTATATTGGACAAATTCCCATGAAGTTAGGAAAGCTTTTTAGGGTACTAAAATGACATAGAAATAAGCTCATTTCACCTTTTTTTTGGGTAGGGCATGGACACATCACAAGAAGACATGGATCACTGGAAAAGACAATATTGCCTGTTAAGAAAGAAGGGGCAGGAAGAAGAAAGATGGCATTACAGACTGATAGACACAAGCAAGAAAGACAGCCACAGCCCTGATTCTGTAAGAGGTGAGCAGTGCAGTTGGAGATGGGGTGACTTGAAGATCTTTCTTTCATGGAGTAGCCATAAATCAAAATTGACTTGAAAGTAGCTAACAGCAACAACAAATACATTCCCTGCTTCTTACATCCTTGCCAGATTCACTAAAGTAGACTTCGGAGTGTGAGTTAATGATTTCTTTTCTGATTTCTCAAAGCATCAATAACATATTAACTCATTTCCTTTAGCAGGAAATAACCCTGGTCACCAACAGTCCACTTGTGGCTATAAGACTGACTTGTAGAGGGACAGAAAGAGAGAACAACAGAGACAGAGAGAAAAGCCATATTTATATTTGTGCTAAATTGAGCTGAACTGAGTTGTTAACAGGTGCTGTTCAAAAGCGCCCATATAGTGCAATCCATTACATATACACTGAATAAAATTTGTGTGTTTTGCTTAGAAATAGCTCCTGAGAAGATTCAATATAACTCAAATAATTAATAAGCTAGCAAAGGAATATTAGATGGCACAATAAGCTTCTGTATTGCATCACAATTCCATGGGGTGGAAATGTTGGAGTATCTTCCATGTTCAGTTTTAATCAGTGATTTTGGCTTCATGCTCAGAGAGGAACATATAGCATTCATTCATTTCTGTAAATATTGAAATCATTGTAGTAAAGGTAAAAGTTTTCCCCTGACATTAAGTCTAGTTGTGGCTGAGTCTGGGGATTGATGCTCATCTCCATTTCTAAGCCAAAGAGCCAGCGTTGTCCATAGACACCTCCAAGGTCATGTGGCTGGCATGACTGCATGGAGCGCTGTTATCTTTCTGTCAGAGTGGTACTATTGATCTACTCACATTTGCATGTTTTTGAACTGCTAGGTTGGCAGAAGTTGGGGCTAATAGTGGGAGCTCACCCCGCTCCCCAAATCTGAACCACCAACCTTTTGGTCACCAAGTTCAGCAGCTCAGCAGTTTAACTCGCTGCACCACCAGGGGCTCCAAAATCAATGTGTCTACTCCAAATATTGCAGTGTTTGGTAACCATTCGCTCTACTTCATATTCTCCAAATATCCCAATTTGGCAGGGTCTCAGGCCCCTTTCACACAGCTGTCTAAAATCCACATTGAACTGGATTATATGGCAGTGTGGACTCAGATAATTCAATTCAAAGCAGATATTGTGGATTATCTACCTTGATATTCTGGGTTATATGGCTGTGTGGAAGGGCCCCTAGTTAATCCCCTGTCATCCCACTTTTTCAGTTGTTTGTAAAATGTCCCAATTTCTTTCTACTTCTCAAACTTTCCTCCTTTGCCTTCAGCTTACTTCAGTTGTTGTAAACTCATTTCAAAGTCAAGAAGTAGTTTGTGCCTGTTAACCCAGGGTCCTTCCACACAGCCATATAACCCAGAATATCAAGGCAGAAAATCCCACAATACCTGGTTTGAACTGGGTTATCTGAGTCCACACTGCCATATATTCCAGTTCAGAGCAGATAATGTGGGATTTTATTCAGCTGCCTGGAAGGGGCCTCAGAAAGGGAAAAAGGAAAGAGGGAACATAGTCTTATTCTCCCCAGCAGGTTCAGGCAAAAGCCAACTGCTGCAACCTCTCCTGTCTTGTCTATTCTTCCTCATGAATAACTTTTGACATTTTGACCACACTCTCATGCTGCTTGGTCACACATGCCCTAATTGTAAACTGTGAAACATTGAAGGGTATACTTCTCTGTCAGTTGAACTACCAAATATGTCAATGTGTGCATCTAACCAAATGCATGCATTATTTTCAATATGGAGGTTCTCCATCTTTTTTTACTTTTGCATGTTAGCAATATGAGCCTGTAGGAAGAGAAGAAAGAACTGCCAAGTAATATGAAAAGAAAGATAACTGGCTTTAATCAGCTATGGTTGTTCAAAAGCGCAGAGACTAACTAAACTAATTATGGGGCACGTTCTTCACTAAACAGACTAATTTTATCTTCTTTGTTTTCACAACAATCAGCGACAATGGGTGGTTCTTCTCATATTCTCTCGATGCAGTCTGTCCCAAGTTTATCATGTTTAATTTTAGAATGCATTCTTGCTTTTCCTGAGGAAAATGTTTACCACTCCCTCTGTTATCATGGTGACAAGATAACTGAACCTACATATTGCAAGATGCAGAGCAGTGTTTGCTCACTGAAACTCAGTCTGTTCCCTAATATCAATAGTGTTTCATTAAGATCTCCTATAATTAAAGTCAAATAATCATAGAGTTAGAAAACATCACAAGGACCATCCAGCCCAACCCCTTTCTGCCATGCAGGAAAAGCACAATCAAAGCACTCCCAACAGATGGCCATCCGCCCTTTGCTTAAAAACTTCCAAAGAAGGAGACTCAACCACACTCCCAGGCAGCCTATTCCACTGCTGAACAGCTCTTACCATTAGGAAGTTCCCCCTAATATTTGAGTGGCATCTTTCTTCCTGAAATTTGAATCCATTGCTCCACGTCCTAGTCTCTGCCCCCATTTCAATGTGACATCCATAGCTATCAAGTCCCCTCTCAGCCTTCTGGGTTTTCTTTATACTGCTGTTGCTTTGTACAAGACATTTTTGATTTATGGCTACACTAATGTGAATTTATCATAGGGTGTTCTTGTTCAGAGGTGATTTGCCTTTGCCTTCCTCTGAAACTGAGAGAGTGTGACTTGCCCAAGTTTTCCCAATGGCTTCCATGGCTGAGCAGAAATACAAAACCTAGTTTCTCTGTGTCCTGTTACTGAAATATTTGAATTATTCTATATTAAATAAAGCCATTCCTGTAGATATTTACAAAGGTGTGTGTGTATGTGTTTTACAGTTGATTTTAATGGGCTTTTCGTTCTGATTTCTGCAACTGGAGCATTAAAATGGCTCCATATTATCCCATGTCATTCAATATTATAATAAAATAGATGACCACCCTTCCTTCCTTTTTCTGTCTCCTTTTAGTCATTGGCCACTGTCTCTCACCCATGCAGTGACCAAAAACTCCCTGAAAACTCATTTCCCCCCTGCCTTCTCATTTACATGGCCATGTATTGTTGAGTGGAGAGCCATGGATGGCTGAGAAGCTTCTGGCTGTGACTATATAAAAATGCATAACCATGAATGCATCACCTGAGATTTCCTAGAGTTTTGCTGAAGGTCCTAGAAGATGATATCAACAATTGTGCATCTATGTCTATGGTCATATAAGCAGATGTTTTTCAGCCATTCTACAGGAAGAAAGTGAACCCCATTGGAAAGATGGGAGAGATACCAGGTGCATGTTTACAATACATCTCTTAAAGCAGGGTTTTGGCCAAAAATCAAAGTTTTATTGGCAAAAATCAAAAGATCACTTGGTTGGCATGTATCATAGGGCAGATGATAGGCTTTGCATGACTTCATCTTAGTAGGGTGATGAATCTATGCCAGGTTATACTCTGAATTTAGAGAGAGCTATCCAGGGTGCTGAACCCTAAATAGACAACACGGACAAACAGCCTGACCTGGAATAAGGCACCTTCTAATATTCTTAATGGAACAACATACAGCACAGTTCTTCTTCCATATTTGCATGTATTTCTTTAGCTTATCTGTACATATAAGCCTTGTGGTGGGAAATGGGACTTAACAGTGTTCAATTTCCCTGTTAAAAGCTTATGCTGGATCTAAACAGCATATTACCAAGCAGGGTTTTAGAAAGATCATTAATTATAAGCCAATAGGTTATGACCAGAGGGAATTAAAACCATCTGAAAGGCTCTGATGTTTACACTAATTCCATCGGGAGTTATGAACTAATCCATTTCCTCTTTTTAATTTTATATGTAGATCTAATTGCATGTTCTAAACAGCAAGCCATAAAATAAAACCTAAGGAAGTCTGTTCCAATTTGTATACTGCATATATGCACCAGTATGCCACAGCTTGACAAGCACATGGTATGCTGACACCTCTGAAATAAACTTAGTCTCCTTCCCAATCATATTTTACCCATTTTTCCCCAATCTAGTTCTTCCCAGATGTATTAGATTTCAATTCCCAGCAGTTCCAGCCAGCATGGGCAATGGGCAGGAACACTATGCATTGTAATCTTGAGCAGTGCTATTCAAAGTCATGGTCCCTGTACTTATGCCAGTCCCCAAGCCATTCATTGCTGGTCACTGGCAATTTTTCAGGAAAGAAATAGTTGTATCTAATGACCACAAATATGGTGCTAGTCCCTGGCACATTGGAGAAAAATAATTACACGCCTCCTACATTATATAGCTTGAGAAGCTGTGGTCGACAGTAGTGCTGCTGAAGTTAACTGATGTGGCCATTGGCTACAACTAGTTCTTACTTTCTTCCTTTCCTGGAAGTTCTCTGGGAAGTGACAGCAGAAAAGTAGGAAATAGCACAGGTCCTCAGACCACCACGGAGGAACCCTATGTAGAAATGGGAAATGTTTTCACTTGGAGCATCAATCCATGTTTTATGAACAATTGAGCCAAAAAACCCCCCCAAACAAACCAAACAAACAAAAGCCTTTATACAGCCCCAAAATTAAGCAAAACTATGACATTACAGATTAATCATCTCCACTAGTCATGTAACTAAAAACGATGTGTTGCAACATTGAAGGACCAAACATGATATGACATGAAATTCTCCACTTCTCTCCTTGCCTAGTCCCCTCTGAGCAATATTATTTTAGCTTCATTTTTCCCCTGGCAGCCTTGGAGGTAGCATTCAAGAGGGGAAAAGCAAGAAAGTATATGTTTGAGTGTAAAGCTAAAACTCTGGAGACAAGAATTTGAGTCTACGTTTGGCCATGAAACCCACCAGATGACCTAGGGTAAATCACACTCTCTCAGTTTCAGAGGAAGGCAAAGGTAAACCCCATCTTTCCACGAAAAAATCTTTGATAGGTTTGCCTTAGGCGATCAAAAACAAATATGGGAGAAGATAAGCAATTGAACTTGCTCTTCGCTGGCATTTATGCACACAGATCTGCAACCTCTACTAAGCAGCTTTCCTTCCTGCTGAAAAATGAAGAAACAAGAATGTTAAGGGGTAGAACAGCTTTGTGAGTCTGATTTAAAGCAACAAAATAGCACAAGGGAAAAGAAGCATTCAGCAGAATATCAGCCTGTTTTTTGGTTTTTAAAAAAGAGATTGCCATGGAGGAGAGGGGGGAAGACACCTCATTCTCTGTAGAGTAATGCAAAGCTTGGAAGAAATAATTCTCATTTGGCAGTAGGAGGACAATCACATGGAGCCCTTATAAATCAGCAGGAAATGATAAATAAAGAAATGCTTTAGAATTAATTGCCTTGGATATCAGAACACCATGGCTGAGAATCACTTGGTGATCTCACCTGCTGTGATGGTTATCGGTCAATAGATGGTGCATATCTTGTCCATTGCACAATGTGGGTGAATTAATGGGTGTGTGTTTTTCACTACTATAGCTGGGAGCAATACATCCAGTTCAGTGCTGTGTGAAGAAGAGAGATTTGCATGTGCCCTAAACCTCTCAAGGTGACATCACTACTGCCTTGCAAAGCCAGTCTGGTAGTGGTAGTTGTGCTTCAGACAATGAGCAGTGCAAGCAAAGCACAATACTGTAGTGTTAGGTGCTTCCAGATTGACCCAGACTTATGGTGACCCAACAGAGCTTGTCTACACTGTAGAAAAAACAATCCATACTCACCTCATAGGTGCTGCAATCCTGACACACAACAATCTTATCAATTTATTAGTAGCATTGCTTAGCTGTTTAGTTCAGGGGGTGGGGAATATTAATAGTGGGTGGAACTGGTTGGTGGAAGGTGATCATTCCTACTAGGAAGCAATTCCTTTCCAAGTTGGGAGCAGTTATGGGACCTCACTGTGATGTGTGTAGCATTAATGAGGCCGCTGTGGGATCATTGTGGACTGAAAAAATGATTGTTTCCATCAATGTAGACAAGTCTTAGGTCTTTCTTGGAATTATTTATATTTATGCTAAATTGTTGCTGTTACCCACCATCATGTTTCCTTTAATATATGCTGACCCACATTGAATGAGAAACCTTTAAGCTTCCCCACCAACTGCATTGTTCAGACCTTGCAGATTCAGAGCCGTGGATTTCTTAATTGCATCTACCCATCTGGAATATGGTCTTCCTCTTTTCCCACTGCCTTCTACCTTGCCAGCCATTGTTACCTTCTCTAGTGAGTCATGTCTTCTTATAATATATGCAAAATATGTGAGTCTCACTTCGGTCATCTTGGCTTCTAGTTCAGGCAATGCTGTTGCTGTGTACCTTCAACTTGTTCCCGACATACAGTAAATCTAAAGTGAACATAATATGGGAGGTTTGAAGAGGACTGGTTCAGAGGGGCTTTGTCTTTGCCTTCCTCTGAAACGGAGAGAATGTGACTTGCCCAGACTCACCAGTAATAAAATGGGGTGCCTTATATAAAATGGCAAAACAAGCATTGCTTTTATGGGCTGGGAGGGGAGCGTATTTTCAAACCATAGTTGAATCTATGGAAGCAGAATCCATGAATGAGAAAGGTTGACTGTATCTGTCACAATTTGAAAGACTCAGTATCTTATCTTAAGGTGTCCTAATATGCCGCATTTTCAGAACTCTGTGCTTTGCTTGATGGACTGGATCCAAACTGAACCAGCTCCCTTTGGTAAGATTAAATTACAAAATTGGCTTTGTTTATGCAGTGACTGCTTTTAAGATTTCCAAGCTCGGAAACAGTTCACCAAAGCGGAAGGAGTTAAAAGGAGGCTTTGAAAGCACTCCAGGAAGTCACTCCTAATTGAATGGGTTTGGCTGTTGTGGTCGACTGCTTCTGTGCCCTGTGAAACTGGGGGCCTGAGGTACCTTGAAGAACACAAAAAACTTCACATGAAAGTCATGACGTCATGATAATACAATCTGAAGCAGCTTGGTGCCAGCAGAGGAACAGCTGGAGGCTGCAACGGTTTGTAAAGAGCGCCCGTTGAGTGCCAGTCGGAATCTTTCAATAGCCCTGAGTTTTTTCAAGCAGACTCCCAGCTCATTCAAGCAGCACATCAAGTCATTTCAGAGCAATCACCAGTATCTCTTATATTATGCTACTTAGCTATTTCTTATTACTGGTACTTTAAGTTATTGGATAGGAGCCCCCAGATGGCGTAGTGGACTAAGTGACTTGAAGGTTGGGTTGCTGACCTGAAAGCTGCCAGGTTCGAATCCCACCCGAGGAGAGCGTGGATGAGCTCCCTCTATCAGCTCCAGCTCCATGCGCGGACATGAGAGAAGCCTCCCACAAGGATGGTAACATCAAAACATCTGGGCGTCCCCTGGGCAACGTCCTTGCAGACGGCCAATTCTCTCACTCCAGAAGCAACTCCGGTTGCTCCTGACACGGAAAAAAAAGTTATTGGATATAAACATGGCATCATCATCATTGTCTTGCACACTAGAATATCAGATCCAGTCTGATCTTGGATGTTTAGCAGGTTCAGTCCTGGTTAGTGTTTGGATGGGAGACTGCGGATTAATACCAGATTTTCTAGGCTACATTTAGAAGGAAGGAACTTGCAAAACCACCTCTGAGTATTCCTTGACTAAGGATTTCCTATGAACAACGGGGTCACCATAAATTGACCAAAAACTTGACAACACATACACACATGGCAGGAAAGCAAGAGTGGGAGCACTACAGCCCTTTAAGTGTGGTTGAACTTCTCCCAGCAATCTTCACCATTGGCCATGCCAGCTAGGATTATTGACAGTTGCAGTTCATTGACCTCTGGAGGGGCTTCAAAAGATCTATTTATGGCGAGTCTTTTCTGCTATTTTTTCTCTCCTGTAACCCAGTTTTCAAGTACAGCATTTGGTTTCTTCCACACAGGAACAGATGATAACCATTTATTTGCATGTTGATAAAAGCAAGTAAGATATTCAAGTCACTGAAATTTTAAATATTTGAAGGGAGGTCATAGAAAAGATGGAGCAAGCTTGTTTTCTGTTGTTCCAGTGATGCAGGGTGCATCTATTCTACTCTAGAGAATTAGCTGAGCTTGACAGCACTAACTGCCATGGTTCAATGTTATGGAATTATGGGAATTGCTTTTCCTGCATGGCAGGGGGTTGGAGTGGGTGGCCCATGTGGTCTCTTCCAACCCTATTATTCTATGATTCTATGAGTTGTAGTTTTACAAGGTCTTTAGCATTCTCTGGAAAATAGTGCTAGTGCCTAATCAGACTACAAATCCCAGGATTCCATAGCACTGAATCATGTCAATTAATGTGGTGTCTAACTGCATTAATTCAACCGTGTATATGGAGATACACATGAGGACATCAACCAGTGGATTCAAATTACAAGGAGAAGATTACATGTAACAACTGGGAAGAACTTCCTAACCACAAGAGCTGTTCAGAGTTATTTCCCTAGAGACTAGGGTGCAGAATAACAGATTCAAATTACAAGAAAAGAGATTCCACCTGAACATTTGGAAGAACTTCCTAACTGTGAGAGCTGTTCAGCCATGCAACTCTCTGCCCTGGACTGTGGTGGAGGCTTCTTCTTTGGAAGCTTTCTACGTGGGACTGCCTTTGAAGATGGCTCAGAAACTGCAGTTAGTGCAAAGGTCAGCAATCAGATTACTAACTGGAGCTGGTTATAGAGTGCGCACACTATGCCCTTACTAAAGCAGCTCCATTGGCTGCCAATGAGTTTCTGGACCCAATTCAAAGTGCAAGTTATCCCCTATAAAGCCCTATATGATCCGGGTCCAACCTATCTTCGAGACTGCATCTCTTTCTATGAATTGGCATGGGCTTTAAGATCAACCAGGGAGGCCCTCCTCTCAGTCCCACCTCTGTCTCAAATGTGGTTGGTGGGGAAGACAAAGTGGGTCTTCTCGGTGGTGGCCCCCCAGCTTTGGAATGCTCTCCCGAGAGAGATTAGGCTAGCCCCCACCCTCCAAACCTTCCACACACAATTAAAGACATGGCTTTTCCAACAATATTTAGATTCTTTAATAATATATATGAGGACTTTAAGATTCTCTACCAAGCACTTTACAGTTCTGAGATTGAATATTGCTGTTTTTACCTGCAGCGGTGGCGCAATGGGTTAAACCCTTGTGAACTGCTGACCTGAAGGTTGGGTTGCTGATCTGAAGGTTGCCGGTTTGAAACCAAGAGATGAGTGAGCTTCTATCTATCAGTTCTAGCTTGTGCGGACATGGGAGAAGCCTTCCAGTAACACATCTGGCATCTCCTGGGCAACATCTCTGTAGACAGCAAATTTTTTCACACCAAGAAGCAACTTGCAAGTTACTTCTGACATGATAAAAAAAAGAAATTTGCAGCACTTGCTGTATTTTACTGTTTTTAATCATAGAATCATAGAATCATAGAATAGTAGAGTTGGAAGAGACCTCAAGGGCCATCTAGTCCAACCCCCCGCTAAGAAGCAGGAAATCGCATTCAAAGCACCCCCAAAGTAATCGGGGAGTACTTTGAAGTTGTGATGTTAGGTTGACTGTTTATTGTTTATGTTTTGTTTTGCACTTTTTGTATTTTGCATGTTACACCTTGAGTGTTCTGTGAGCTGCCCCAGTCCCTCTGGAAGACGGGGGGGGGGGGGGGGGTGTCAGGAGCTACTTGAGAAACTGCAAGTTGCTTCTGATGTGAGAGAATTGGCTGTCTGCAAGGATATTGCCCAGGGGACTCTCTGATGTTTTGACAGAGGGAGCTCATCCGTGCTCTCCCTGGGTTGGATTCGAATGGGCAAACTTCAGGTCAGCAACCCAACCTTCAAGTCATCAGTCCTGCCGGCACAAGGGTTTAATCCATTACGCCACTGGGGGATCCTGGGAGATGGTGGCAGGGTACAAATAATTGTTGTTGTTGTTGTTGTTGTTATTTTAAGCATAGGCTAGATGGCCATCTGTCAAAGGTGTTTGAATCTGATTTTTCTGCTTCTTGGCAGGGCGTTGGACTGGATGGCCCACAAGGTGTCTTCCAACTCTAGTATTCTATGATTCTATCAGTAGAATCCATTGCCTAAATTTTGGGATGACAGTTCCCAGCATCCCCAGTTTATTTATTTATTTATTGCAATATTTATATCCCGCCCTTCTCACCCAATAGGGGAGAGGAAGTTCTCAAAGGCGAGAGGAAGAGTGGCTGCCTGCCTGCCTGCCTGCCTTCATTCACCCCAAGCTTCTGTAGCTGAAGAGTTTGGGAAAGTTTCTTTTTTAAGACTGGCTGGGGGATGGATGCTAAGATTCCTTGTCGGGAAACAAAAGTAACTTTCCCAAGTCCTAGCAGCCTGCATGCCATCCTTCCTTTTTTCCTCTCCTGAGAGGAGGAGTTAGGAGTTCCTAGTAATAAATAAAGCCTCTCTCTCGCCAACCCAACACCAACCAGGCGACGGGAAAGCCGCCAGGGCTGTCCCGAAAAAACAATGGCCCGAATCAGAGCATGAATAATCCCCCTGAGGCCGGGCCCCTCCTCTGGCCACCCCCCTCCTTCCCTCCCTCTGAGCCTGAGGAAGAGGAGGAGGCGAGGAGAAGGGGGAAGGAAGAGTCGTGCGTAAAAACGCTGCGTAAAACTTGCCAATTGGGTGGGAGAGCCGGCAAAGGCGCAGGTTGCTTGCTGCCTCCTTGGTAACTTTCCCTTTCCAGCTTTCGGATCCATGCCTCTCTGGGGGGGAGCTTTAGCACGGCAGCCCCTTCCCTACAGGTCTCTCTCCGCCCCTCTTTCTGCCTCCCTCTTTGGAGATCTTGGAGACTTGGCTGCGGCTTGATCTTTGGGGCGCGAAGATGGCGAGGGGGAAGAAGGCTGCTGCTGGGGGGCTGCTGCTGCTGCTCTTCCTCCTGCTGCCCCACAGCTCGGTGGGGCAGCCGGTCTCCTTCCACGCGGACGTCAACGGGCACAGCTTGCACCCGCCCTACTTCAACCTGGCCGAGGGCACCAAGATTTCGGCCACCGCCACTTGCGGAGAGGAGGACGCCGGCGCCAAGGGCCCCCCAAGACCCGTGGAGGACTTGTACTGCAAGCTGGTGGGCGGGCCCCTCGCCGGAGCAGAGCCCAACCAGACCATCCAGGTAGGCTCTCCCCCAGCGCCCCAGCTCTTGCCCTTTCCCCGCCATCCTCTTTTTCATCTTGCAGCAGCATCACCATCATTGATATTCACGGTGCGCCTCTTTGGAGCCTGAAACCTGCCCTTCTGCGCCCGAGTTCAGGGCTGAGGCTCGAGTTGCTTCAGCCTGTGTTTTCTTTCTCTAATTCAGAGTGCATCTACACCAGGCATGGGCAAACTTCGGCCCTCCCTCCAGGTGTTTTGGACTTCAACTCCCACCATTCCTAACAGCCGGTAGGCTGTTAGGAATGGTGGGAGTTGAAGTCCAAAACACCTGGAGGGAGGGCCGAAGTTTGCCCATGCCTTATCTATCCTGTAGAATTTATGCAGTTTGACACCACATTACAACTCCCATGATTCCATACCCTGTTTCCCCTAAAATAAGACAATAAGACCTAGTAGAGGTTTTGCTGAATTGCTAAATATAAGGCCTCCCCCGAAAGTAAGACCAAGCAAAGTTTTTGTTTGGAAGCATGCCCCCCCCCCCCGAAGCATGCAGGATTGGTAAATGTACATACCATAGAGTGTTGTACATGGAAATATTGGTAGTAACAAGAAATTCTTGATAGGATACACAGTTTGTCTGGTTATGCTGGTTTGTGATGACAACTACTGGAAAGTATATAATAAATGTTCATTTTTTTGTTCAACTATAAATGTGAATTCTTCTTCATGGAAAAATAAGACATCCCCTGAAAATAAGACCTAGCACATCTTTGGGAGCAAAAATTAATATAAGACATTGTCTTATTTTCAGGGGAACACGGTAGCATCCAGCCATGGAAGTTAAAGTGGTTTCAAGCTGCATTATATAGACAGTATAGCTTCTAACCCTCCCCGAACCCTACCAGTATTCAAAGTTGGTCATATTGGGTATTTGTGCCAACTTTGGTCCATCATTTGGGTGCACATTGCGCTGTCAATGTGGGTGAACGATAACTCCCAACCCCTCAAAACCCAACCAGTATTCAAAGTTTAGCATGTTGGGTATGTGTGGCAAGTTTACTAGCTCCATCACCAGTTTGGTACAGAGTGCTCTCTGAGTGTTGGTGAACGACAACTCTCAGAATTCAAATATAGCCCAACCCCACCAGTATTCAATGTTGGCTATGTAGGTATGATATCGAGAGCTCAATATCAGGTAGTGTGCCAAGTCTGGTGCAGATCCATTGTGTACTGGGTTCGGAGTGCTCTTTGATTGTAAGTTAACTATAAATCCCAGCAACTATAACTCCCAAATGATAAAATCAATCCAACTCCACCAGTATTCAAATTTTGGCATATTGGGGATTTGTGCCAAATTTGGTCCAGTGACTGAAAATACATCCTGCATATCAAATATTTACATTACGATTCATAACAGTAGCAAAATTACAGTTATGAAGTAGCAACAAAATATTTTTATGATTGGGGGTCACCACAACATGAAGAACTGTATTAAGGGGTCATGGCATTAGGAAGGTTGAGAACCACTGGTGTAGAAGATGGACTCTCAGCAACCATGGATCATAGTGGGTCTTAAATCTGAGCTTACATGCAAATGTTTGGGCAATTAAAGGATTTAAAATTTTCACTTCTGGACAGTGAAAAGCAGATCTCTGGGTGCATCTACACAGCAGAATGATTGCAGTTTGATGGCACTTTACAATGTTATGGAGTCCTGGGATTTGTTGTTTGGTGAGTCACTAGTACACTTTGGCTGGCAAAAGACCATGAAAACTACCACTTTCATGACCCTATAGTATTGAGCCATGGCTATTGAGGTGGTGTTAAACAGCATTAATTCTACAACATAGATACACATGTAGTCTCTGAAGTAAAAGAAAAAGTTTAGATGCCCTCTTTGTCTTCTCCATCTCTTGATGAATTCATCACCTTTCCTAACTTGTTCTTATCCACTGCCTCCCTCCCTCTTCCTTACTTCTTATCTCCAAGTTTATTTGGGGCTGGTGAATTATTCTCAGCTCTGGGACAGACACCTCAAAGCTCTGGGAGGAAGTGCCTTGGGAGTGTGTGTTTGTGCCTGTTTGCACAATCCGGCACATGTTTGCTCTGCACTTACAAAGCAGATGTCTGAGAAGAGCACAGAGATTTTCCTAAAGTAACTCATGCTGGATGGCGGTGTCACCTTTCTGCTTTAAGATGGGATGGAGTTACCTATTTCTTGCACTTCTTAATACATTTCGGATAAATGCAGACAAATCCCTTGCTAAGCTGGCTGTCTCAAGTTGACTGCCAGTTGAGGGAGGAAAAATTGATCAGCCTGAGATGTGTGTGTTGCCTTAGAAGTCAAGTCTCCTTCAAAGTCAAAATGTATGGTGATCTCCATGAGTTTCATAGGGTTTTTAAGGCAAAGAATATTCTCGGATAATTTTGCCATTTCCACCCTCTGAAATATAGCCTGCAGCACCTGGTATTCATTGGCAGTCTCCCATACAAATATTAAGCAGAGCTAACCCTGCTTAGCTTCCAAGATCATGTGGGACTCATTGCCGTTAGGATTATTAGGCCCTACCTGGTGGGAAATCTAGAAAAATGTGGTTGGAGGGTTAGGAGTCCCCCAATGTATAGTTTGGCAGGATAGGACACCAAACTGGCCAGTTCACTGTTAGAAACAAAAACCTGAAACTTAGGAAGCAAACTTGAGTTTGTGCTTTGCTGAATTTGCTTGACAGCTGTGTGTGTTCACTGTCTCCCACAGCTTAATAATGAACTTTTTCACACTTATCAACATGAACTTGTGTCCATTTGGCAATACAGTACAATCCCATATCTGTGGGACCAGTACATGTGGTTTCATTTATTCCTGACAAAATATGTCATCTCTTACTATTTTCTAGTTCCTCCAACACTTCGCTATTCTTTGACTCATTCATTTTAATGGGGTTTACTATTTATCTGTGTATCCATGTAAAGTCTGGGAATGAATTCCACACAGAAATTGATAGCATGGTAATAATGTCCCAATTTAGCTAAGATTAGCCTGTTTAAAAACATAGGTAAAGGTTTCCTTTCAACATTAAGTCTAGTTGAGTCTGACTCTGGGCGGTGGTGCTCATCGCCATTTCTAAGCTGAAGAGCCATCGTTGTCTGTAGACTCTTCCTAGTTCATGTGGCCAGCATGACTGCATGGAGTGCTGTTACCTTCCTGCCGAAGCAATACCTATGGATCTACTCACATTTGCATGTTTTTGAACCGCTACATGGCAGAAGCTGGAGCTAACATCGGGAGCTCAGCTCATCCTGTGGATTCAAACTGCTGACCTTTCAGTCCACAAGTTCTGCAGCTTAGCTGTTTAATCTGTTGTGCCACTATGGCCCCTCCAAAAAAAATCATTATACACATATAAAATTTGAGTAGTTGCTTAAATTCTGTGTTGGTAATCTATGTAACTTAAATGTGCTGAACTTTGCTGGAGTGAAGTTATTATCTAATTTCCTGTGTGTGTTAAGGATCCCAGTGGATTTTTGGAAAATAATAATAGTATGCATTAAAAAATTAAATTAGCTTGTTTGATACTATTGGTTAATAATAATATTGATCTATTATATTATATAATTAATATTAATAAGTGGTATAAAATGGGCCAGTCAATTTGTACCAGTGTAATGAGTGTTGGAGTATGACTCTGGAAATCAGGATGTGAATTGCCACATGGTTATAACAACTTATTGACTGACCTTGGGCAAGTCACATTCTCTCAACCTCAGAGGACGGCAAATATGAATTCTGGTATCTTAAGGAAATCCCATGATAGGTTCATCTTAAGATCACCATATATTGGGAAAGACTTGAGGGCAGATGATGTACTTTGTTGTTGTGTGTTTTCAAGTTGTTTATGATTTATGGCAATCCCAGGACAACCCTATCATGGGGGTTCAGTGGCTTGGTTCCAAGAGTGGTTGCCTTTGCCTTCTTCTGAAGATGAGAAAATGTGATTTGCGATGATATAAGATGGAGCAGTATTATTCGTTTATTATCTGTGGTGGTTGAGGCACAGTGACTCCACTTAACAGTTCCTATTGAAGCAAATCACAAATATTCTAGTTCATTTTCTTAATTGCTGCAATATACTGCTTATATGGATGGGCAAAGAACAAAGAAGATTTGATTGTTACAAAGTTGGATGGTTTAACCAGACCTTCCAGCAATTAATATTTAAAGCAAATAGCTTTCTAAGCTTGACATAGCATTAAATAGGAAGGACAGAGATATTAGTATTGTTTTTTTCTTGCAGTTTTGTTCTAATTATAGTAGTTTTACTGGAATAATTCCTAATAGGCTCAAAGCACCAGATCCTTAGAATCTAAGCAGGACCAGCCCTTGTTATTGTTTGAATAGGAGACAACCAATGAATGGCAGGTGATGTAGGCTGTTTCATAGGAAGGAACTGACAAATCCACCTCTGTGTATCCCATGACTAAGAAAATCCTATAAAATTCATGACTCCAGGGCATACATATAGAGACATGCCTTCGAACCATTTCAAACCTGTACAAGTTTGAAGACAGGGAACAATTATTTTAAAGAGAATTAAAGGTGTTATGATACTGGCATCATTGCTTGCACTGTCCGTACACACCTTTGCTCAGGTCAAAGAGATGGGATAATTTTTGGAAATGCTACAAAAACTGGCACAACTTGTGACCAATAAGGAAGCTATGTGCCTAACATGTGCAGCTATGTTTTTAGTCATACCCTGTTTTTGGAAAAGACATTTTGTTTGGCCCCAAGCAGAGTGTGTTGATTTTGAGAAAATAGGTGTCAAGAAGCCTGCAAGTTGTTTGAAGGAATGTGGGTGGGAGAGAAGGGTGTGTTACGGGTAAACAATTATTACAAGCTTATGTCAAAGTAAATGTTATCTGTTTCAACTGGGACCCAACAGAAAGGCTAAGAATTTCCCAGGAATGCCAATGGCAGGAGTGCACTGCTGTTCAAAGTGACTGGTGTTTGGCAAAGTGCTTAACCAGGGGGGACATCTGGGATGGAGCGGGGACTCCTTGCAAGAGAGGATTTGTTAAGTGAGTGGGTTGGGGGAGGAGAGAGTGAGAGACTCAGTGAACATTTCTCTCTCTTTCAGAGTCTGAAGCCAGTTGTAAATCCTGGGAGAGCAATTGACATAGTTGGAAATCAAATGGAATTTGAAACCTCCCGCAGTGTGAGAAGGAAGCCTAAGACAAACCTGAGCAGCAGGGAATGCTGCAGTTTCTGTTGGGTTGGGAAGAACTTAAGATCCCCACGCACCCACAGGTCTTCCTTAATGGAGAGTTTGGAAGGAACCTATTCCGTTTATACATTTACAATGGAGGACACCAGCAAGTAAAGAATTAGGGATGCAAACCCCCTCAAACATTTGAGGTATTTTTTAACATGAGAATACAAGATTACTTTTCATCATAGCTCTATGCAGGGCATTTGCTTGTTTGCATGTTGCACAAAACTTTACAGAGATGTAGGCACATGGCACCTTTCAAGACATTCACACATGAAACCCCAAAGACTGTGTAGTTCTGCCACTGTTGAGCGCCTGTGATCAGGAGTCCTGATAAACCAGGGCCAAGTGTGGATGAGCGCCTGCACCTCTGAATCATCCATCATGTACTTGCCTGGAATTAAGATTATGGTTTCATTCATTTATATTCCATCTTTCCCTCGACACTAGAATTCAGTTAATGGTTTAGTTAACGAACAACTGGGTTAATCTTCAGTTAAGAGTCACACAGTGTATGTATAACTTGGAAATTTACATTGAACATACACTGCTAGGAGAATGTTATGCTTCTAAAACTTTGTTCACATGAGCTTCAGTATAACAAGCATGTCAAAACCTGCATCATACGTACTAAGGAGTGATGAGAAAGTTGGGTTCTAACCTGCATGCTATCTATCTATCTATCTATCTATCTATCTATCTATCTAATCAGAAACTTACCAAGAGTACAGTTGTAATGTATTCAAAAACACAATACAGTTAAAAACTTGGCATTATACTAAATGTCTTTTGACCAGTAGTTGGCAACTTGGAGTGCTTCTGGTGTTGCTATATGAAGGTCCTCCATTGTACTGTAATAGGTGGTCTGTGGTTTGTTCTTCTCCACACTCGCATGTCAACCTGCATGCTGAATAATATAGAAAATCTGAATGTAATCAATATATAAAAAAACAGCCATATTGTTTAGATACAGTCAGTCCATCACCATTCATTTGGGGTTTTATACAATGGAACAATCCTGTATCTGCCTATAGTTATTTACATATGAATACAGGTAACAAAGCAGATATGTCCCTCTAGAAAATTTGGTACCAGAGATAGAAAAAAAAAAAGGAAATGAAAAAAGTAAGAAAAAGTTACATCAGTGCAGCATTTCTTTACTTTTTAAATATGTAAATATGTTAGGTTTAGCTGGTGAGGGAGATTTAACTGCTGTCTTTTTTCTCTGCTTTGCCGCTCACTGTACTGAAGTATGATTTTTTGTTTACAGATGATATCTTAAATTGTGTGTATTTATTTTTCAAGAGTAAGTATTATAGTTATTGCATGAAGGGGGTAGCCATCTCAGCGTTCTGAAGCTGGTTGCCATGGAGATGTAGGTGGGGCCAACTGCCCTTTAGCAGAAGAGAGAGCAGAATTTGAAAAGAAACTCAGTCTGTGATCTGAGAGTCACAGGGAAGAGACTGGTTCCAGGTTAGGGAAACCAGGGAAGCTCAGATCTCTAGTTGTGTCATATTAAGCAAGTCAAGTGACTTGTTTGGGTTTATTGGTAGAATCTGAGTGGTAAAAGGAAGCAATTCCCGTTAGATCCGAAGTGTTCAGTTGATAGCATCCGTTGAAAGAATAGGAAAAGGTTTAAACTGCTCAAGGAAAGGAGGAAGTCTTTTGAGAGTGGATTCATCATATGTTATTGTTGCAACTGTTGAAGAAAGTGTACCTCTAAGTGAGAAGTAACCTTGAAACCACTAAGCTCTGTGCCTGAATAAACTTTGTTCTTTCAACATCCAAGCCTCTGTCGCATATATTCTAAACCAAGTCACGCTACCATCTAAAGTGAAGAAGAAGAAAGGGGGGGAAAAGTAAAAGGTCTCCTCCCTGAGTCTTTGGTGGTCGCGCATTGCTGATATTGGAGGCACCTCCTTGCCAATTGGTGTCGCCACGTTACAAATTGGTGGCAGTCGTTATAAATTCTTTACACTCACACACAGGGGATTCTGGTGACAGCTGCTGTTTACCTTGCCTCTTGTCAGTTACAACAGGATCTTTTTAAAGATAACCCCATTCTGTGCCAGCTGAGTCTTCATTGTGTTGCTTTCTAAAGATTCATTGCTGCAGTTTGACAACAAAAGTCTGTTTCAACAGCCCTCTTTCACGATCCTCCTACTTAGCACCATCCTGCTGCTTAGGAAAAAAAAGTCCAACCAGGCAGAGGATAAGAAGGGAAAAATGGCAGGGTATTATAAAGATTTTATAAAAGGATGTTCTTTGTTAGAGACCTTTGTGATTGAGGTATGCTTGTGGTGAACTAGCAAATATCTAGATCAGTGATCGCCAAACTCCAATCCTCCAGATGTGTTGGACTTCAACTCCTGGAGGCCTCAGCTGCCTTGGGCAATAATCTTGGATCTGAGAGCTGAAGTCCAAAACACTTGGAAGACCAGATTTTAGGAAACACAGCACTTATCTAGATGGAATGCTGCCAGATGAGGAAGACAGAACTTTCTGCAGAAGAGGGATAATTCCTTGTTATCTCAGTTAAGTCTGCTTAGGCTTTACTTCAGTCAGCTTGAACCCAAAAGGAAAGACTGGGTTTTATTTCCTTTTCCCTAGACTTGAAAGATTTTACTCTGGCATTGCAGTGAATAGCTCAGAGATGATTTTTTGCCAGCTGGCTTGTCTTCTATACCATGCTTTTGCCAGCACCAAAGTATTTAGATTTACATGTTCAGCTGTTGATAGTATGTTTTTTTAAATTTTAGATGGAGCGATAGGGATGCAGTCATATATACCAATGGACTTAGTTAAGTCAGATACAACTGGTTAACTGTTCTATAAATCAATTGTATCGGATAATGTTAGGGTCTTACTATGAATGCTTGTGGTGCCATACGTTTATTAATCTTTGCTGTGCCTTTAAGTTGTTTCTGACATATGGTGACCCTATCATGGGGGTAAAGAATGTTCTCTTTCTTTCATTTTAGCCTATCCAATGCAATTTTCTGAATCAGCACATCAAATAACCAAACCAAATCTAAAATTGATTAAAAAAAAACTGATTCATAACCCTTTTGATACTAATGTTGGAGAGTGGTCCCTGGTCAAAGTGGACCCTGGTCAAGTTGTCCCTGGTCAAAAAAAGGTTGGGAATCACTGTATTCAATGCTAACCCTGATCTTAGTAAGTGACTCTGATACAATGGCAGTGCCCTCATCCTGCTCTGATCCTGTTCCAATTTTGCTGAAGTATAGAATTTATAGTGGACTAGTGCCTGATCTGAATACTGCAGTCCATTTATATAAGATTTTTTGTTAATGTGGGATTTGTGTATTGGTAGTGTTTAAATGAAATTTGTGTCTTGCCTGTATTGCATACTGTATTGCATACTGATTGGTCGCCTTGGTGGATGACCTCCGCAGGGAACTGGACAGGGGGAATGTGACCCTGCTGATTCTCTTGGACATCTCAGCGGCTTTCGATACCATCGACCATGGTATCCTTCTGGGGAGGCTCTCTGGGATGGGTCTCGGTGGCACGGTTCTACTGTGGCTCCAGTCCTTCCTGGAGGGTCGTTCCCAGTTGGTGAAGCTGGGGGACACCTGCTCGGACCCCTGGCCTTTGACCTGTGGGGTCCCGCAAGGGTCTATTCTATCCCCCATGCTATTCAACATCTACATGAAACCGCTGGGAGAGGTCATCCGGAGTTTTGGAGGGCGTTGCCATCTCTACGCAGATGACACGCAAATCCACTACTCGTTCCCATCTGACTCCAAGGAAGCCCCTCGGATGCTGAACCAGTGCCTGGCCGCTGTGGCGGACTGGATGAGGAGGAACAAGCTGAGGATCAATCCTGACAAGACAGAGGCCCTCCTGGTCAGTCGCGCGTCGGATCGGGGTATTGGGTGGCAACCTGTGCTGGACGGGGTCGCACTCCCCCTGAAATCACAGGTCCGCAGTTTGGGGGTCCTCCTGGATTCAGTGATGACGCTTGAAGCACAGGTGTCGGCGGTGGCCGGGAGGGCCTTCGCACAACTCAAGCTTGTGCGCCAACTGCGACCATACCTCGTGAAGTCTGACTTGACTATGGTGGTGCATGCCTTAGTTACCTCTAGACTGGACTACTGTAATGCGCTCTATGTGGGGCTTCCCTTGAAGACGGCCCGGAAACTACAATTGGTCCAGCGCTTGGCTGCCAGGTTAATTACGGGGGCGAGTTACAGGGAGAGATCTACTCCCCTGTTCAAGGAGCTCCACTGGCTGCCTTTTATTTTCCGGTCCCAATTCAAGGTGTATACCAGGGGTCCCCAAACTTTTAAAACAGGGGGCCAGTTCACGATCCTTCAGACCGTTGGAGGGCCGGACTATAGTTGGCCACCAAGCAATAATAATTAATAACAACAACAACAACAACAACAACAACAAAGAGTTGGAAGAGACCCTTTGGGCCATTTAGTCCAACCCCCTTCTGCCTGTGTGCACCAAAAGCACAAGCAAAGCACCCCTGACAGATGGCCACTCAGCCTCAATGTTTAATAATAATAATAATAATAATAATAATAATAATAATAATAATAATAATAAGGGTTGGAAGAGACCCCTTGGGCCATTTAGTCCAACCCCCTTCTGCCTCTGTGCACCAAAAGCACAAGCAAAGCACCCCTGACAGATGGCCACTCAGCCTCAATGTTTAATAATAATAATAATAATAATAATAATAATAATAATAATAATAATAGAGGGTTGGAAGAGACCCCTTGGGCCATTTAGTCCAACCCCCTTCTGCCTCTGTGCACCAAAAGCCCAAGCAAAGCACCCCTAACAGATGGCCACTCAGCCTCAATGTTAATAATAATAATAATAATAATAATAATAAAGAGGGTTGGAAGAGACCCCTTGGGCCATTTAGTCCAACCCCCTTCTGCCTCTGTGCACCAAAAGCACAAGCAAAGCACCCCTGACAGATGGCCACCCAGCCTCAATGTTAATAATAATAATAATAATAATAATAATAATAATAATAATAATAAAGAGGGTTGGAAGAGACCCCTTGGGCCATTTAGTCCAACCCCCTTCTGCCTCTGTGCACCAAAAGCACAAGCAAAGCACCCCTGACAGATGGCCACTCAGCCTCAATGTTAATAATAATAATAATAATAATAATAATAATAATAATAATAATAAAGAGGGTTGGAAGAGACCCCTTGGGCCATTTAGTCCAACCCCCTTCTGCCTCTGTGCACCAAAAGCACAAGCAAAGCACCCCTGACAGATGGCCACCCAGCCTCAATGTTAATAATAATAATAATAATAATAATAATAATAATAATAATAATAATAATAATAATAATAAGGGTTGTAAGAGAAGAAGAGACCCCTAGGGTCATTTAGCCCAACCCACTTCTGCCCTTGTGCCATGGGGGCCGGATAAATAGCTTCAATGGGCCGCATCCGGCCCCCGGGCCTTAGTTTGGGGACCCCTGGTGTATACCATCACATATAAAGCCCTAAACGGTTTGGGACCCACCTACCTTCGTGACCGTATCTCCTATCATAAACCTGCCCGATCCCTTCGATCGTCAGAGGAAGCTCTCCTGTCCCCACTCCCGATATCCCAGACCCGCCTTGTGGGAACAAGGGAGAGGGCCTTTTCTGCTGTGGCCCCCTGATTGTGGAATTCTCTGCCCGCGGAGATTAGGCAAGCCCCCACACTAGCAGCCTTCAAGAAAGACTTGAAAACATGGCTCTTTCGCTGCGCTTTTGGAGAGTAACCATTTTATATTTCTTTTCCGTTGCTCCCCCTAATATCTATCCTCCAGAATACCCCACTCCCTTATGACCCTGTTTGCTGTGGTTTTTATTTTTAGGTCTTTCTCACCCCGAGTTTTAACTTAATGTTCATGTGGTCTGCCCTTGTTTTTATTGTCTCCTTGTTTTATTTTGTAATGGATATTATTTACTGTATTGTTTATTGTATTGTGTTCTGCTGTTCTTTTATATGCTGTTTACATTGTATTGTTTTGGGCGTGGCCCCATGTAAGCCGCCCCGAGTCCCCGTTGGGGAGATGGTGGCGGGGTATAAATAACGTTTTATTATTATTATTATTATTATTATTATTATTATTATTATTATTATTATTATCATCATCCAGAGTGTACTATAGTCTGGAAAGAGTTAATTATTAAGAAGCTGTGATGTCCTTGATGTGTGGCTGGAACTGGGGAGTGTCCAGACACAAGTGTTTGTGCATTGCTGATTGTATCAGTTCTGTTCTGTTCTGAGTTGAGTCGAGTGCTGTCTGCCTAGAGTCCTGTGTTTGTCTGCAAGTCTGTTTGTCTTGATTATTACTGCTTACAGTAAAACTTTGTATATAGTTTTACTAACGTCTCTTGGTGTCACTTCGTTCTGCGTTCCACTGATTCTATCCAACTACTACTGCGCTGCAAATTACTCTGACATTTTTTGCCCAAGCTATTTCATTAAATACATGGAATGAAGAACACACTTGGCCCTCCAAATTTGATGGTGTGGTGGATTTGATTAAAATGTTCTCTAGATATCCCTTGGTTCTCCAGTGTAACTCTATGGTCAACTTCCAATGGAAGTGTGGGTTTTTTTTTTTTACTTCACCAGGGTCCTGTGCCCCTAATCCAGCAGATGCAGAGGGCTGACTATACATGGACAAAAGCAGGGGTAGATTTGGCTGTACTGCTTTGTTGAAGAAGCTTGACAGTGAAGAAAAGTCCTAGGTGCCCTGTATGCTGGGGTTGTCTCAAATGCTGATGCTGACACTTCCTTCAAGTGCCCTTACTGGTAACATAAGAGCATCAGACCTCACACACTAGAAGTTGTACAAATGGTCCTATTTCCCCAGGTGATATACTAACAGGCTCATGGTTTCTAAAGTTCCAGCCAAAGACATTGAGGCTGAATGTTCAAAAGAGCTTCTCTCATGGTAGATTTAGTGTACTGAGGTTTTAAAATGGCCCAGCCTTGGGTGAAATGCAGAAACAACTGGAAGTTCAACATTCCTGAAAACCTTTTTTTTCTGGGGTCTAAAGAGGGACAGATTATCCTCGAAAATGTAGCTTTGGAGTTTGTAATTTAATTTGGAGGAAGGCTGTATTTTTGCCAGCCTAATGCTTTAAGTAAGGGTAGCTGACCTGTTTCTTTTGTTTCAGTCCAGACTCCAGCTGAACTGATTAAGTAAATGAATCCAATGAATAAATGAAAAAGCTGCCCCTTTGAAGGCTTATGACCAGTTTTAATACACTAGTGTCACTTTCTGTGTTAAACTTTACTGTTATCCTGCTTCTGTACCTGTGTAGCTATCCATATACGGTGTACCCAAGGTTTGTGTATTGTACCCCATCAGAACACAGTCTGTTTGTTTGCTATCCAACAATTCTTTAGCTTTTCACAATATCTAATTTACTGCCAGCTGCATCAAATCTGCATTAGACACAGCAGCAAAGCATATAGTTTCTCATGGCAACTTTTTAACTTGTGAGGTCTGATTCATGTCCTTGCAAGTGCAGCCTTGTCTCATTTATGTGGTTTTTTTCCTGAGATCCTACCAGCAACTTCCAATCAAATGAACTTTGGTTTTATAGACTCTGAACTGAATTGTGGTTGTGATCTCCTTTCCTGTTCTTCTGTATCGCTTTGATATTGAACCCCCTTTGATCTGTATCTGACTTTGTAGGTGGGTTTATCTCTGAAAAGTTTAGTAAAACTCTTTTGTGGCTGACTCCTTCCCATAGTGGCGGGCAATACCTAAAAGGAAAAAAGGGAGAGGAAAGGAAAGAAGACTTTCATTGAAAGGTCACCAATCTCAGTTCATTCTCTTTAGGGATTGCAGCACTCCACGGTAACTAAATTGGTGAGGGAATTGTAGAACAAAGAAGAGAGGAAATACTCACTTCCAACAGCCTGAAACAACAATAATGAACCCTTGAATCTGTGTTTCTAGAGGTCTTCATGTTTCGCAAATTGAGCTTGCTCTAACCTTTTCACCTGCTCAATCTCATATATCATCCTCCAACAAAAAGTAGGCATAGACTGGAGATTTGGGGGAAGGGAGCCTGGCCGAGCTGCTCTCTAAGAGAACATGCCCAGCATTTCATGTTGCTTTCATTGTGACAAAGTTTTCTTCTCTCTTTTCTTGACTGTAGTGGAACATGATCAAAGTACCCAATGCAGGTTTTTTTAACATTAGTCCATACGGAAGTTCTTTACAATTATTCATCTTGCAAAAATTGTTATCATGTCAGTCTTTTAAACAAGAATATGGAATTGATTTTTAAAAAGTTTTTTCTTTTTTATGTATATTTCCTTTTAGTAATTCCTCAGACATTTTGTTTTCTTTTACTAACGTTCTTGCAGAGTATTTTGTGACTTTTAAGTTGAGTAATAAAAGGAATTACCCTAATATGGGTTTTTATATGATTAGGGTGTTCATCTCAGGATTAAGTGATCCTTCTGAATTTGGCTTTATATAATTCATCAAGTACAAAATTTATGGAAAGAGTGCATTATATCATGATCTCTGAATGTATAGGTAAAAGGTAAAGGTTTCCCCTGATGTTAAGTCCAGTCGTGACCGACTCTGGGGGTTGGTGCTCACCTCCATTTCTAAGCCGAAGAGCCAGCGTTGTCTGTAGACACCTCCAAGGTCATGTGGCCTGCATGACTGCATGGAGCGCCGTTACCTTCCCGCTGGAGTGGTACCTATTGATCTACTCACATTTGCATGTTTTCGAACTGCTAGGTTGGCAGAAGCTGGAGCTAACAGCGGGCGCTCACTCCGCTCCCTGGATTTGAACCTGAGACCTTTTGGTCTGCAAGTTCAGCAGCTCAGCGCTTTAACACACTGTGCCACCGGAGGCTCCATCTCTGAATGTATATGTTGTCATTTTTCTCTATCTCACTGCTGTCCTCCGACTTGCCATGGCAGCAGTTGCAACTTTTTATATTGGATGTTGGAGAGCGAGAAATGCATGTGTGTTGGTTGGGTTAGTTCATTGGCTATCTATTAATAAAAACCAGCGTAGATCCAATACCTGTTCAGAGGAAAACTGAGGGCTTGCCTACACTAACCAAAAAACCTGGACTCACTTGGAGTCACTGCTGTCTACCTCCACAACACCTGGAGACTTCTGACTATTCAGGGTTTTCTGACTTTAACCAGACTTTGTTTTAGAAAAGTCAGGGGATATTCCGGAGTTTGCAGGAAAATCCCAAGATTCCTGGGGTTTTCTGGCAGTCTGGACAGCTGGATTGGGTCGTTTTTGGACGGATTCTCCGTCCGGATGGATACTGCTGCCATATTCCAGTCCCTGCACTGATCTCCTTATCAGCATTGCCACTCCATGTTGGTCATGGAGCTCCCTACAGGAAGCTGGCCATCATGGTAGAGTCTGCTGATGTTAAAAGGGGTCATCCATGTAACCAACAAAACAGGGGGGTGAGTTGTACATGCTGAATCCAAGGCTGCTCTGGGGTAGATAATATACAACAGAGTAACTCCCTGGTATAGAAACGGCCCTGAGAGAATAGGTAAAGGTAAAGGTTTCCCCTGACGTTAAGTCCAGTCGTGTCCGACTCTGGGGGTTGGTGCTCATCTCCATTTCTAAGCCGAAGAGCCAGCGTTGTCCGTAGACACCTCCAAGGTCATGTGGCCGGCATGACTGCATGGAACGCTGTTACCTTCCCGCCAGACCTATTGATCTACTCACATTGGCATGTTTTTGAAATGCTAGGTTGGCAGAAGTTGGAGCTAACAGTGGGCGCTCAATCAGCTCCCTGGATTTGAACCTGGAACCTTTCAGTCTGCAAGTTCAGCAGCTCAGTGCTTTAACACACTGTGCCATACAAAATAAGTGATTCCCTTGGTTTCAAGAAATTCCTGTATGAGTCAGAAGGAATTTCTTAATGTTGTCCTCTGCTGTCAAGAAGGCTTCGACTTAGTAGTGTCTCTGCTCTACTCTGCTCAACTCCATTCAGGTCTTACAAACTCTGTTCCATAGCTTCCTTGATTGATTGAACCTGCAATTGACCACTTCTCTGAGCATAAGTACAATAGCCTCAGTTTAGTTAGGCCTCTATTAAGTTTAGTTAGGCCTTTTTTTGCATCTATTATATTTGTAGTTTTTAAGACAGATGCATTTTTATTTGGTAATGAAAGTTATGATGAGGAAGTTTATTATTTGATTTTCTTTGTCTTCTTTCTAAATAATTTGATAACTATGTCCCTTTTGAGAACATCTTTCTGCAATTTAATTTAAACAAGTTAATAATTAAATTATTAACCCGGTGGCTCAGTGGGTCAAACCACTGAACTTGCTGACCAAAGGTCAGCGGTTCAAATCTGGGAAGTGGGCTGAGCTCCTGCTGTTAGCCCCAGCTTGTGCCAACCTAGCAGTTCGAAAACTTGCAACTGTGAATAGATCAATAAGTACCGCTCTGGCTGGAAGGTAACAATGCTCCATGCAGTCATGCCAGCCACATGACTTTGGAGGTGTCTACAGACAACACCAGCTCTTATGTTTAAAAATGGAGATGGACACCAACCCCCAGAGTTGGACACAACTATACTTAAGGTTAGGGGAAAACCTTTACCTTTACCAAATAATTCAATTCAAAAATTATTCATTGTGCCTTTGCACTGATATATGTCATATATGTCACTTCTAAACAGATAATGGATAGCCATCTGTCAGGGATACTTTGTGCTTTTCCTGAATGGCATGGGGTTGGACTAGATGGCCCATGTGTTCTCTTCCAACACTATGATTCTATGATTCTATATTATTCTGTTATTTTCAGCTAATTTTTTTTGAACTAGGGTTATTTAGTACAGTGTGTTTGGGATGCTGGCCTTTCATTGTAGGAGTAAGCTGATGACCCATAAACATGCTCTGGAGATCTGAGTTAGGCAACAACTGGAAGTGTGCAATCATTTTACATATTTTGTACATTAAAACAGAAGTAGTAATAATACAAACAGTGTAGGGGATTACCAGTGGCATCTTATTTTTAGTTTAGTTTCCTGACAATCTCTCTTAATGACGTAGGAGTTAGTCATTTTTATTCTTTGCTCTTTCCTTGCCGCTATCTATACTGATCTGCTGAATCCATTCTAAAAAATGTGTGTTTTATAGGTTTATTCATTCAGAATGCCATTGTTTGCCCATGCCTGGTTTAGATGCATAAAATAGCAGTGAACAGTTTTCAAAAAGGACTTTACTCAACGGTTTTCCTGGTTATTCTTTGCTTCCTTCCAGGTTTATGTTGCATCATCCCCTTAAATCTTAAACAACCCCTTTGATTTAAATGAGGGGAAGGATTAGATTTGTAATTCCTTGAAAGGAAACTCTTCCATTCCAGCCTGCTTCCTTATCTCAGTTTGTTCTGATAACAAAGGTAGTGAATTCCTTAATCCCTTTTGTAACTTCCTTGTCTTTCTTTACCATTTCAATAGTTCTTTCAGGTTTTCTGGAAGCCCTTCTGGGTCTCCCCATCTTTTTTCTTGAGAAGACCTGTTTTTATAATTGAACTAGAGTTGTAATATTTACAGATGGTTGATTGATTTTTCTTCTCAGGGCTTCTATATACAATACTGAATTATTTATTTGTAAGAGTTTGGTTTTCTCTCATCTATGAGAAACCAGGCTTTATACCTCTATCCTAATATGCCCCAAGCAGGTATTTTCTTTTTAGCAGGTAATCTGTAGAGTTAATGCTTTCTAACATGGTAAGGTAAAGGTTTTCCCCTCAAATTAAGTCTAGTTGTGTCTGACTCTTGGAGTTGGTGCTCATCTCCATTTCTAAGCCAAAGAGTGGCCATTGTCCATAGACATCGCCAAAGTCATTTGGTCAGCATGACTGCATGGAACACTGTTACGTTCGCGCTGGAGCAGTACCTATTGATCTACTCATATTTGCATATTTTCGAACTGCTAGGTTGGCAGAAGCTGGAGCTAACAGCGGGAGCTCACCATGCTCCCCAAAATCAAAACACAAACCTTTCAGTCAGCAAGTTCAGCAGCTTAGCAGTTTAACTTGCTGTGCCACTGGGGCGCCTACATGATAGTGAAGTATATTTTTCTTCTACCAAAGAAAAAGGCCCCTGTTACTATCTCCACATGCATTTCAATTTATTTAAATAGATACAATGTAAAATTCCCCGCTTATGATTTAGGTTAATGTAAAATAATTCTTGGTATATGGGAAAGACATGAGATTAATCCATGCAGTGACAAAAGTTGAAGCCACTAATTGACATAGACTTTCAGGTTTGGGACCTAGAAAGAGCACAACGTTATAGATAAATGGGAGTATGGAGTCATTTTCAGTTCACTTTCCTCATGTGTTTTTATGGTGGTACTTTTGGAGTGTGGCCAAGCCTTGGAATCTCAATTCCTCTCTACACTGACCATGTAATGATACTGCATCATATAGTCAGCGTAGGCTCATATAATGCAGTTTGACTGCTTTGAACTGCGTTATATGAGTCTCTACACCAGGCATGGGCAAAACATTGGCCCTCCAGACGTTTTGGACTTCAACTCCCACAATTCCCGACAGCCAGAATTGAAGTCCAAAACACCAGGAGGGCCAAAGTTTGCCCATGCCTGCTCTACACTGACCATATAATCCAGCTTCAAGATGCATTATATGGCAGTGGAGATGGCACCTAGGTTCTCCCGGGAACCTAATAAAGATCCTTCTGTATCAAAACTGCAGCCTGTTTCTTCCACATGCCTTTAGGAAGACCATGAAAAGGGCATTTAACACAATTACCACATCCTTTTAAAGTGTCTATATATGTCTTCAGGTTGCAAAAGTGCAATAAACATAGTTCACACACAGCTTCCTTACTGCCTCTATTCACAGGTTTTGCCAGTTTTTGTAAAATTTCAAAAAAATTCCAAAAGTCTGCCAACTAATATCAGGTGCGTTAGGCTGTATTTCAAAGCATGGTAATGGAAGACCATCTCTGAGGGTACATCTACACTGGATAATTAATGCAGTTTGATGCCACATTTAGCTACCCTGGCTCCGTGCTATGCAATCCTGGGATTTGTAGCTTGGCGAGACAGCAACATTTGTTGGCAGAGGAGGTTAAATACCTTGTGAAACTTTAGTGCCCATAATGCCATAACATTGAGCCATGGCCGTTAAAGTGGTTTCAAACATAAGTGAATCCCAAGATGGGTTTCTTTAAAGGATTATTTTGATTATTCATGGAAAGGAAATCTTATGAAATTCATGGGGTTGCCATAAATCAGCGGGTAGCTTGAAGGCACACACATAGAGTCAGGAATAGGTTGTGAGTTTCATGTTTTTTTGCAAACGAATTGCGTCTTTCCTTTCAAACAACACCTCCATTCTGTACTATGTTACAGACAGAGAACAGCAGTTGTAACCGGTTCCAGCCTTTTCCTTTGTACTTCTCTGCCTGACATACTTCTGTCTCCAGTCACGTTAATTAAAAGGTGGGCATGTCGGAGGCGTCTAGCATTGCGCAATTGCCCATGCACGTTTCTCTCCCGCATACGGGATGCTGTCATTCCTTTTCTGCTTCAAATCTCATCTAGTCTGGCCTTTATATGTGTGTACAGATGTGGATGGCCAATTCTGTCTCAGTGTCTTTTTTAAGGCTTTGGGAACGAGGGGCACGTCTACAGTTTCAAACCAGTATTGAAAGGAATGAGTTTATTGTGCAGGTGATTTTAAAGGAACCAGTTTGAGTCCGGATGGTGGACACACAAACTAGAGCACTGATGCGTACTAATGGCTGACATTTGTACACTTTCCCAAGAGTTTGTTGTCTAGCCACCACAGTTAGAAACTAGCTCAGGCATGGGCAAACTTGGGCCCTCCAGGGGTTTTGGACTTCAACTCCCACAATTCCTAACAGCCGGTAGGCTGTTAGGAATTGTGGGAGTTGAAGTCCAAAACCCCTGGAGGGCCCAAGTTTGCCCATGCCTGAGCTAGCTTCCAATTGCAAAACAGTAAAGATACTTTGTGTCTTCAAGTCCTGTATCTTTGTGGAATATTTTAAGGTGGTCTTATTGGAAAAGCACCGAGAAATCTGAAAGTGATGTGTGTTTTTGTTCTTTCACTCTTGGTTTCATTTCATTTACCAAAAAAAGAGGCCTTGTTTGGCTTAACGAAGCTTGCAGTTTCTGTGGCAACCATCAGCCCTGACTGGAGCATTAGGCCAACAGGACTCTTCGCAAAGGATAGTTCTGCCGAAGCACTGCTTTTGCATTTTGAAAACATTTTAAATAACCAAAGAAAACACTACAGGTTGAACATTCTTTATCCGGAATCCCGAAATCTGAAATACTCCAAAATTTCACAGAGAGTGATACTTTTGTTTTCATTCAGACTTTGTTTCCTGAACAAAGTTATTAAGACTATTGTGTATGAAATTTATATTTGGGTCCCATCTCCAAGATTTCTCATTATATACATATATACAGTCAGGCCTCCACATTTGCTGGGGTTAAGGCAGGCATGGACAAACTTCGGTCCTCCAGCTGTACAACATTGTTGTTATTTGTTGAATAGCTATTTGACTTTGACTTTGGAGGCCCTATGAATGAGAGACCTTCAAGAAACATAGGCCGCTTCTATACTGCCATATAAAATCCAGATTATATGCTTTGGAGTGGATTATATGGCAGTATAAACTCATATAATCCAGTTCAAAGCAGGTAATGTGGATTATATATGGCAGTGTAGAAGGGATCTCATTGGGATCAACAAGATAGGTCCTTGTCTCTTTTTCACCATCTTCACAAGCATACTTGGTGTAAACATGAGAAGGCTTTCTTGCTGGCAGTGCTGTATCATTTCTAATTGTACTGTTTTCAATAACTTTTTCATTTTTAATTATGTTTTATTCTTTCAGAAAGAAATTTGTACTGTACCTACTTTAGTTCTGCTTCTTGTACAGATTGCTCATTTAAAAAGTAAGCAGCCTTGAGTCCCAATTCTAGGAGGAGGGCAGGATACGAATACCTTATAAATATAATCTAACCTCCATATTTGTGGGGTTAGCTTTTGCAGATTTGATTATCCATGTATTTAATTCATATGTTATTTCTAGTTGCTCCAGGGCAGTTCTGTGATCAATTTCTGTTGGAGGTTGATCACAGAGTCATGCTGGAGGACCAAGGCCCCTTCTACACTGCCGTATAATCCAAATTATCAAATCATATAATCCACATTATCTGTTTTAAACTGAAATACATGAGTCTACACTCCTATATAATCCAGTTCAAAGCAGCTAATCTGGATTTTATATGGCAGTGTAGAAGGGGCCCTAGAGATTCCTAGAGAAGTCTTTTCTCAGGTACAAAATAACCTTAGTGTTTTTTAAATTCATGATTTTCCCTCTTTCAAGAGGGTTCTGCTCCCCTAAACCATGCAAAAGTGGCATAGTGTATAAAAATAACAACACAATGCTTTTCTGGATTATTCTGTGACAGGGATAAAGCTTAAAATAAATTCTGGAAAGTTGGAACACATGCCTTCTGAATCTCTTGAGGAAAATGGATGGTTTTGATGAAGTTGTCCTTCAAAACACAGAGAGCTTCAGGAGCCTGAGGACATATGCGTGGGTGTGGGATGAGCTATTTTGGGACAAGGCCTACAAGAAGAATTGGAAAGTGGACTAGTACGGTATTTTATGATCATCAGTTGGTCAATGTCTTCAGATTACACTGTTGCCTCATAGAAGGAATAATGACCCTAACTGAACTTTTGGAAAAGGTCTCAACAGCGTACAACACTTGTGTCAGCCATTGGATCAATGCTTAGTTGCTGGGGGAAATGAGAATTTTTTTAAAATTGCCATATCACATTTTGGCTCTTTAATCTACCTCTGTGGTGATGTGGGTTTCCTGGATGGAGGAGAATGAGAAAAATTCTGAGAAATGTTTCCAGTGCTCTGAATAGAATGACACTTGAGATCAGTAGGGCTCCTTCAAAATCACTTCTTCTGTCTGTAGAAGCACTTGCATCATTTGCCTAATATTGTTGGCATTCATTGATTGTTACTAATTATTTTGTGAAACAATTAAGCAGCTGAGGGGAGAAAGGAAGGGGCCTGAGGCTGTTAGAAATTGTGGGAGTTGAAGTCCAAAACACTTGGAGGGCTCAAGTTTGCCCATGCCTGTTCTACACTATAGCATTAATACAGTTTTGACACAATGCTAGAAAATAATGGGAGTTACAGTTTTAGAAGGTATTTAGCCTTCTCTGTTAAAGAGTACTACTGGCTTGCCAAACTATACATCCCAGGTTTCCACAGCATTGTACATTGGGAGTTAAAGCAGTGTCAAGCTGCATTCCTTCTACAGTGTAGATGTACCCCTGATGACTGTGGATACTACTCAGGATAAAAGTGTGTGATGATCTCTATTGTTTCTAAAACATATTTATATTTTTGTTCTTTACTGTAGGGTCAATACTGTGACATTTGTTCATCAGCAAACAGCAACAAAGCCCACCCAATCACCAATGCTATAGATGGCACTGAACGCTGGTGGCAGAGCCCTCCTCTTTCTCGACGGCTGGAATTCAACGAAGTCAATGTCACACTGGATCTTGGACAGGTAATCACAGAAGATGTGGTTGAGGCATAAACAGTGCGAACCTTGACTTTATTTCTGAGAGATAAGTGAGTTTTTATGTGAATTAAAATACAATGACTATCATGCTGTAGGTTTATTTAACTAAGTCAATGCATGGTTGGCATGCAAGGTTTTCACAAAAGCAAGGCTGTTACAAAATATAACCATGCACAGCTCTGTATCCAAATGCACAAACAGCATTTGGAACTGTGTTATAAAATATACTATTTGGGTATGTTGTATAAATTAAACAGAATTGTGTGCTATCACGACACTGTTGCAAATGGAGAAAATGTATGTGTTTCACTGGAGGAGGGATGCAATGCATATAGAAGAAACACAAGCCAGGGAGAAAGCTGTTTTTGAATCCATCTCCTTGCAAGACAAAAAGCAAACTATTAATATATAACTATCATCATATATTCCATACATTTAATTGACATATATCAGTTCTAATGGTTCCTGAAGTAGTTTTTGTGATGGATTGGTTTGGAGTCTTCCTGTTGATAGGATCTCCAAGAGTGGGAGACACAAAGTCAATATTGGCTCAGCTTTTGTTGGTGTGATTGTGCAGATATTTGAACTTTCAGGGTCTTTTCTACAGGCAGAATGAATATTCTGAAAGGTGACACTCCTCTTAAATACAAAAGAAAGCAAATAACTGTTCTTTTGAGTAGTCACTTCAGGGATTTTAAAGAGAATTGCTGCTGTTGAATGTTAACTCAAACCTCTGCAGATCAGAGTTCATGGTGGCTTGTGAAGACTAATTGAAATAATGTCGATGTGAAATGTATATGGTGTGCATTGCACTTTTCTCCTTTTTAATAGCCTGCATTTTCAATCATGGTGCACGGTGTGAATAAACACACCTGTTGTGTGGTGCAGGTTAATAGAAAACTTAATCCATTTCCACATCCCCACCACAGTGCTGAAATCCAAGCACAATGAACCAACTAAGAAAAATCTCTACATGTGTTAAATTTGCTTTTGACTTCAACCTTTTCTGGCTGCTGTGCCTGAGACTTCTAGTCATTTGGAAAACTGTGCTTCTGGGAAGACATACAGCTGATTGCTAATGTTTTTCTGGTCATGGGAAGAAATCCAAGAAAGACAATAAAAGGTCTTGTGGCACCTTAAGGCAGATTTGGCATAGGTTTTAGTGGACTATAGAATGTTTCATCAGATGCAAGGTTGAATTACAGTAGAGTTTCACTTATCCAACATTCTCTTATCCAACATTCTGGATTATCCAATGCAGTCTGTCTCCCGCCCGGATCCACAGCTGTTTCTCTAGGCAGCAAGGACTGAACTTTTTATGGATTTAATTTTCGACAGTGTTGTTACTGTAAGTTCATTTTATGCAATTCTGTCTTTATTTGTAGTCAATTTGTTAGTAGCTAATGTTTTTGTAGTCAATGTTTTCAATACATTGCAATGTTTTGGTGCTAAATTTGTAAAATCATAACGTAATTTGACGTTTAATGGGCTTTTTCCTAATCCCTCTTTATTATCCAACATTTTAACTTATCCAACATTCCGTTTATGTTGGATAAGTGAGACTCTATTATACCTATTATTCTATGTCATACAGTTACATTTGGGGTCTTCTATATTAACAATTTCTGTGGGAAATAGTTATGTGAAACCTCTGACAAATAAAATTTGTTGGTCTTCCAAGTGCCAGTGGACTTTTGTATTTGTTGTAACAGATGAAAAAGAAAGGCAGTCTAATCTTATTGTTAGACCAATTGAATGAATGGGATTTAAATAGGTATTGATTTATCTTTCAATAGTTGGTTCTGGGTTTTTTTTCTCTCTCTCTTTAGTTGGGATTAAATAATAGAATTCAGGCTAAAACTTTTACCTAGCAAGTAAAGTTGCAGTCTGAGTAATGAATCTGTGCATTTTATGACAACTGCCATTATCTGGGGAAAATGCTTTTTTTCTTTGAGAATCAATAGGAGATAATTTCCGACTGCCTTTTGCAATTACGTAGCTTGTAATTATGGACATCTGACTTGAGCCAGCCATTCAGAAACACAGACGGTTTGGGGGACCACATTTTCATTTCAAAGAAGGCATTTTCATTTTGAAACCTTCTCGTTAAATATTTAAACAAACTCCAAAACATCAGGGGAAGAAGGGCAGCTGTCTTGAATGGGAGCTGGGGATAGGGCTATTTGATCATCTGCTCAGAGAGAGCCTTTTTGTAGATGAAAAGTCTGACAGTAACCTATGCAGTGGCCTTTCATTTCAAATACACACTGCATTTGACAGAGGAAGCTGTTGGCAAGAACTGGCTTCCCAGTCACTTGCTGAATAGAATAGGCGGAGGAGGCAGTCTGTGCTGTAAACAGTTTCCCTCCTTAGTATTCAGTGTGCTGTTGGGCATTCAGTTCAGGGGTGTGATTTTGATGATGCAGCCATAAAGGGCTGCAGTGTCCCAGCAGGCTGGCTGGAGACTCACCAAGCCATTTGATTTTCTTCCAGAAAGATTTTGAAATCGCTTCCTAGCAATTGTTAAATGCAATTACTTTTTGCATCCATGACCTTGCATTTCCCTTCCTTCTTCCTCTTATAGAACTGGAAGTTACACAAGAGTGTTCTCCTAGACTTTGTGCACACAGGTATTGAATGATTCTATAGAAACTCCATTTCAAAGCTTTGGTGGAATACGAGGCCCGATTCTTGCACATCTGCATGCTTAATGGTAGTTGTCTAGAGAATTTTGGCTGGCTCTTTATGCCACAGGGAAGTGGTCCCCTAATCCTATACCCTTTTACTCTAGGAGTAATCCAGTTAGTTCATTTATTCATATCAGAATAAAGTAAATGGAAGGTTGGTAAGACCATGCAAGATTCCTCTTTTTGGGTCAAGTTCTTGCAATGGAAAGGAATTACTTTTGCAACTTTAAGGAATGTCAACAGAGATTAGAGCATAAGAGGTTATGTGTGAAAACTATGGCTAAGGGAGGACTGAACACCAAGTCTATTGAGATAAGATGTTGACATTGTGGCAATGTATTAGTCAGAAGAGCATCTTTGAACATTGCTGGAATACCTTGAAAGGTGCAGATAATATCTGACAGAAATGGTTCGCTGTTTCTCCTTGTTGGCTAGATTTAAGTATAAAATTCCAATAATGTAAATTTTATCTCCAAATACGTCGAGGAAAATAACTTCTTTTGCTTTAACTTTTTGGTGATTGGTGACATTGACAAAGGGCAAGCATCATGTTTCAGAGTGGAAGAAATGATGTTTTGTTTCTTGTTTGTAACATTAGGGTTCAGAGTGCTTTTTAATACTCTATCTTTCATATCAAAATTGCAATCTTATCAAGCTGGTAACTGCTAGACCTGCTTTATCGCTATGCTTCCTTGGTGAAGCGAGGAGTGCTATAGAGCACTTCAGCTCATTCCTAACATTTTGGCTATAGTTATCCAACAAATTGATTCCATGGTACATGTTCTACCTTATATTACAATATGCTACTCCACTAGTAATTTTATTTATCTTATCTGATGCTGTTTATTTGATGCTATTTTACATGATTCATTTGCTATTTTCAGAAAGGAAAGTGAGGGTCAAAAGTAAAGCAACTACTGGAAATCCATAAGGATTGATTTTATTTCAGGTACATCAAAACATCAAAACATACGGGCATCCCCTGACATGAAAAAAATCTCAAATTATCTGAAATTATTCCTCTTTTACTTGAGACGTCATTTGGATGGGCCTGTGCCGTCGCGCCTGGGGCTATAACTCTTAGCGAAAGAGGCATGGATCTTTCCCCAGAGGATTGCTTCTTGCCCTCCTTAGGGAAACTGGAACTCCCAAGGACCAAAACACTGTAGATAACTCAAAACTGGTTTTATTGTTCACAAAAGGTTATCCCTTTAAGGCAATAAGCTGGAAGTTTCAAAGGGGTAAAGGAAAATATACATTACAGTCTTTGGTTGTTTTAAGTCCAAGGAGCTTTGTAGCTGAGAAGCTTTTCCAGGTCCCTCTTTCTCAATGGCTGTGAATGCTGGAGTAATCCTCAGCCTCAGTCCAAATGGCCTATGTTTGAAGACACAGTCTTCCTCTGGTGCCAAAGAACTGATTTGAAGGCGTTTGAGACTCCTCAACGTCATTCAGGTTGACCCTGAACATGAAGCATAAGTCTCAAGGGTAAGAACCTCAGAATTGGTGCTGAGAGGTAACTTAATCAAGGGCTTTTAGAGCCAAGTCTCTCTCTCACGTCCATTTGGTAGAAAGCTTGATGGTGGAATGAAAAAGGAAACACTGACCCACTCCAGGAAAGGGTGGAGTCAAATAATTGAGCTGAGGGAGCACTGTAACTGGTGCAAACAACATTGATTGACAGCTATAAATAACCAAGCAATCCAACTACATTTACAGGGTAAAGGCAAAAAAGGCTTTAAAGCCCTGGTGTGATGACACAGTATGTCTTCAAAAAGAAACTGGGTAGCTACCATGTTTCTCTGAAAATAAGATATCCCCTGAAAATAAGACGTATTAGAAGTTTTACTGAATTGCCAAATATTAGACATCCCCGAAAGTAAGATCTAGGAGGAGGGAGCTGCGACCACTGAGGAAGGCGTGTGGGGCGCGAAGGAGAAGGAGGGAAAGGCAGGCACCTTTTCCACCTCCTCACTTGCCCCGCACGTGCCTTTCCTGCCTCTTTACCCTTAGACTGAGCGCAAAAATAAAGAGCTATTCCGTAGAGTACAAGAAAGGAATTGTGGAAGACTCTTGGGACAAAAATCTTACTGCTTTCTGAAAAAAATAAGACATCTCCTGAAAATAAGACCTAGCACATCTTTGGGAGCAAAAAGTAATATAAGTCACTGTCTTATTTTCAGGAAAACAAGGTATCTGCTTGGGATGCTTGAGCTGGAGATCCTACAATGAGCAGGGGATTGGACTCAATGGCCCATGAGGTTTCTTTGACTTCTCTGGTTTATTTGTTGTAAGTTTACATGTTTACTCTAAACCGGTGGGTTCTCAGGTGTTTTGGCCTCCAACTCCCAGAAATCCTAACAGCTGGTAAATTGACTGGGATTTCTGGGAGTTGTAGGCCAAAACACCTTGGGACCCACAAGTTGAGAACCACTGCTCTAAACTTTAGTGATATCAATGCAGGCAAAGGCCACTCCCCTTCTTTGCCATGAAGCAATTTTATTATATTTTACTGCATGGACAACACAGCCACCTCTGAATATGTTCTCAGTCTTCTGTATGCATTGACTTCATTCTCAAGCTTCTAGACTTCTCACTTGTAACCATCTATTCACAGGCTATATCTTCTAGATGCAAATAAAAGAATGATAAGTTCATAGCTGCACCCACTAAAGTTTTGAGGGATGATAATGTGGTCATGGGAAACACATGCAGTTGCCTATTCATGTTTAACGTTCCACATCAGTTTTGCAATTTAACCCCTTTGTTTGGTGCCAATCATTTCTATTAATAAATTTAAGATTATTATGATCCCTTTCTCTAGCTGTTTTCAGCAGTCAGAATGCTTGGCAACTCCGGTCTCATTTACCTTCACAAACCATTCTGTGAATGAGGCTGCTATTATTCCTATTTAACAAGCTGTCCTTTTATTCATGCCCTTTCCTGTTGCCTGCCCATCTGTCTTGAGTAGTGCTAAAACCCACAAATAAAGAAGCAAAGAGAAGTATTGAAATTCTAGTCAGTGAATGACAACCTGAAAAAGAGGGGGATAAAAACTAAAGGGACAGGCCACCCAGCTTGAGTAATTTATATAATAGACTCACATCATGTAGAAAATGCCTGAGATGGGTAACGTTTACAGTTCTCTGCTGGGGGAGGTCAAGGAACCCTGTTAAGAAAGGGAAAGGGCTGTGCATTATTAACTTTTGGGGGTGGGGGAGGGATGTTAAGTTCCAGCTTCATTTTAGGAAATGAAAACTAGTGAGCACTGAGCAAAATCCACAGAAGAAATCTTAAGATGAGCAATTTGATCTATGATTTATTAATGAAAAGCCCAGCTGATTTTTTTTCTGGATATCCTTTCAAAGGCCTTCTTCTAGGGTTATTTGACATTTTACTGTAGAGTTTTTGTTGGAGTTTTGTAGAGCTGAAACTCCCCCACACATTTACTGGAGAAAAAGAAGCTTTACAGTACGCGTTTCTGTACCATTAACTAAAGTAAAGTTGTGAGTCTAAAAATATTGATATTGAGATGCAATGGGGGAGACGGCACTTTCGGATCAGAAAGATGCTATAGCCTGGTGTCTTGGAATAATACAGATCTTATGAGTACTGTATGGGGCCCCTGGTGTGTTAAAGCGCAGAGCTGCTGAACTTGTGGACCAAAAGGTGCCAGGTTCAAATCCCAGGAGCGGAATGAGCGCCCGCTGTTAGCCCCAGCTCCTGCGAACCTAGCAGTTCGAAAACATGCAAATGTGAGTAGATCAATAGGTACCGCTCCGGCGGGAAGGTAACGGCGCTCCATACAGTCATGCCGGCCACAAGACCTTGGAGGTGTCTATGGACAACGCTGGCTCTTCGGCTTAGAAATGGAGATGAGCACCAACCCCCAGAGTCGGACACGACTGGACTTAACGTCAGGGGAAAACCTTTACCTTTACCTTATGAGTACTGTATGAAACGTTGGCCATTTGGCTAGACAACAACCAGTGATATTATACAACTATATAGTGGATTTTATTTTGATGGCCCTATTCATAACTCCTTTTCTGATTATTATTAAATGTTGGTGTGGTTGTAGGCTATATGGGATTTAATATGTTACAGAGGTTTAATTGGGAGTATTTTCAGTAGTTTTACAGATACAGGATTTTGCAGTGTTGATTTCAGAACATGGACTTTTAGAGTTGTTTCTGTAATAAAAATGACTATAAGACTGGGAATAATATCTAATGAAGCAACTAGTAGGAGTGAAAATACAAAGTTACCAAAAATGATCCTTTGCTCCAGTCAATCCTGCTAGGTATTTATTGCAATTTAATGTACACTAAAGCCCATGTGGGTGTGGTGGGCACATCCTATTGAAATGAAATAAGAACCAGAATTACATGGTTTTATGATTGCTTCAGGCTAAAACCAGTTGTGTACCTCTAAGGGCACAGAACTAGTGAGGAAGATTACACATGTGATGGTACTGGTGTTGAATCCTACTTTTTAAAAAATTTGTTTTTTATCATTCTATCAGTGGTTTTATTTATTTAACATGTCAGAAGCGAATTGAGAGTATAGTTATAATGTATTTAAGAAAACACAAACAGAATTAAATACTTGACATTATGTTCGATTTCCTTTGACCAGAAGCTGGCCACTTGGAGTGCCTCTGGTGTTGCTGTAAGAAGGTCCTTCATTGTGTATGGGCTCAGTGGTCTCTTCTCCATACTCACATGTTGGGGACTTCACTTTGTAGCCCCATTTCTGAAGATTGGCTCTGCACCTCGTGGTGCCAGAGCGCAGCCTGCTCAGCACCTTCCAAGTCGTCGAGTCTTCTGTGTGTCCAGGAGGGAGTTTCTCATCTGGTCTCAGCCATGGATTAAGGTTCTGGGTTTGAGCCTGCCACTTTTGGACTCTTGCTTGTTGAGGTGTTACTGCAAGTATCTCTGTAGATCTTAGAAAGTTGTTTCTTGATTTAAGGCATTGGCATACTGGCTGATATCCAAACAAAGGATGGGCCAGAGATGTCACTGCCTTGGTCCTTTCATTATTGGCTTGCTACTTCCCAACGGATGTCAGGTGGTTAAAGGGCATAATTTCTCCAGTGGTGTAGAGCTTGGTAAAGGTAAAGGTTTCCCCTGACGTTAAGTCCCATTGTGACCGACTCTGGGGGTTGGTGCTCATCTCCATTTCTAAGCCAAAGAGCCAGCATTGTCCATAGACACCTCGAAGTCATGTGGCAAGTAGAGCGTAGGCATCCTGTAATAATGTGACATATCTCATTAAAAGCCACATCCACTATTTTAATGTGGTGAGATGTATTCCACACTGGGCATGCATATCCAGCAGTAGAGTAGCAAAGCACAAGGGTAGATGTCTTCACTGTATCTGGTTGTGTTCCCCAGGTTGTGCCAGACAGCTTTCATATGATATTATTTCTAGCAATGGATATCAATAATAGAATGAGCATTCTTGTCTACATTTGTTATGCTGATTGGGGAACCTGGGACAGTTGGTCCTCCATAACCATGGGTCCTGCAATAGTGGATTCAACTAACCATTGCTTAGATATATTCAGGAAAAAAAACTCCGGCATTTGTTAAAGTTGTTCACCATTTTATATAACAGATGCCATTTTACTTTGCCTTTGCATATAATGGGACTTTAGAATTCGCTGATTTTGATATCAATGGGAAGTCCTGGAATCAAAACCTAGTGGATAGCAAGGGGTCCACTGTGTACAACAGTTAAGATGATTGCAATCTGCGGTTAGCACATGTCTATTGCCCTTTAAGGCATATCAATAGCTGGCTTCTTTCCAATCGCTGTCATCATCTCCCATGAAGGTGAATCCAGGCCAAGCCATCACAGATTTGTTTATATGATGTCAGCATTTCAGGGTAAGCTGCATGAAAGAAGTGCTTGGGGGTCTTTGAAAGCAAAAACAAAAGGACGCTCATGCTAGTGCTTGCTTGCAGCTAAGTGTTGTTGATGGGGGACACATTGACAAGGAGGAATGACTGAGTGTGGAATATACTAGAGATGTAGAGATATTTGACATCCTGTACCTTTTTGCATAAAGTTTGGGAATATTTGAAGTCACAGACTATACCTCTTGTTAGTTGTCAACAGCCAACGGATAAATATGATCTGAAACACTAAATATTTTCATGTGCTCTTTTGGGGCACAAAGGAGAAAATTAGAGAAAATTTTGCACAAGTGTGCAGAAAATATCCATGCAGTGTGTAGATTTTAGATCTTTTCTACAATGCCATATAAAATCCAGATTATCTGCATTGAACTGGATTATATGGCAGTGTAGACTCATATAATGTGGATTATCTGCTTTGATAATCTGGATTATATGGCAGTGTAGAAAGTACTTTAGTTTCGTAATAATCTAAGAATAATGGCTTTCAGTTTAAAACAAAGAGCAAGTTTCTAGATCTTACATTGTGAGCATACTGTACACATGTAGTGTAATTGTGTGGACGATGCCTGTTGAAGTGCCAGGATTCTCTTTAGCTCTTCTTATGTATGTTCCCTCCATGCATTTTTAAAAGAAGAGGAAAATATTTGTTTGTTAAGATTTACCCTCAAAGTATCAACCTGTCATAACAAAATCCATAATTTTAGCACCAAAACCTTTCCTAGGTTATACAAGAGTCTGACTCATATACAGTATCCCTTCTCACATTAAAGAGGCAACTGCAACAGTTGCTTTTCCAAAACATGCAGAGCTAGAGTTTCGTTGATTTTAGATGAAATAAAAGTGGTGTTCTTTGGCAGCTTTCAGAAGAAAGGGAGAGAAAAAAGCCTGGTTTTCTTCCTTCAGGGTCAGTTTAATGTCGTTTCCCTTAGTGACTGTAATAAACCTGTGTGTTCTATAGAAAAAGATCATTTGTCTTGTTCCCCAGGAAGCCTCTTTGGTTTTCTAATAACCACCCGCAGTCAAGATCTTTCACTTCTATGTAAGGCATTGTGGCCTAACCTGCTAACCGCGTTTCTGGGCTCTCCTTTGAAGAACGGCTTTGTTTCCTGAACTACATGGTTGCATTACACTTCTGTCAACAGAGAAAATATTACATTCAGGATGAAACAATTTCCAGAAGACTTGACGTTTCTAACATTTTCATTAATGGTGGGAATGATGTCAACTGTACTCTAAAAACATATGAGGTTGCAGGACTCAGCATCCCATATACCTTAGATTCTTCTGCCTGGGCACAGCAGATTTCTACGCAGTGCTTGTGAACAGTGCTGAAATACTAGATGTTAAATAAATAAAACAATTTTCCTAAATTACCATAATATCGTTCACATTTAATTTGAAAATGTTTTACACATAAAGTGACATTACTTCCATCGTTTGTTAAATTGTTTTTTTAATCTGTGTGTCCTGTCCCTACCTTTTATTTTTGGAAGCAAGGTGTTACTTTCCTAATAAAATAAGACAAAAATCCAATTTTCTCAAACTTTATGGAGTATAATGCTGGTCTTCAATATGGTCCCTAATATTATGATTCAGAAAAAGAGGCTCATAATTTTACTGCCTTTATAAATATGCTTCTGAGCAGTTTATCTAAAGAAGAAGAAAGATTTTTCTAATTTCCAAACATTAGAACTTGGGCCAACTGATTTGCAATAGTTTCAGAATGGGAGGAGGTACTTTGCTGTACAATGCATAATTTGCATTGTGCATTGAAAATCAATTGAAATCTACAAGCATTCATGGACAATTTCAACAGAAAGGAGAAAACCATAAAAATGAACAAAATCTTGCTACCACTATTAAAAAGCTCTAGAATCAGGACAGTAAATAAACAACAACACCCCAAAAACAGGAAACTATTAGGGCAAGCTAACACCACCCAACACAGGATTCCCCCAGGCAGGAAGCAGCCAGCTTTGAAGCTGCAAGGTCATTCAATGCTAATCAAGCTGTCCAGTTATAAGATTCACACTTGCCTCAAACAGATAAGAGTTCTTTCTCCCGCCCTGGACATTCCATAGATAAATAAACCTTACTTGCCTAGTTTCCAATATATCTCACAACCTCTCAGGATGTCTGCCATAGATGTGGGCAAAACATCAGGAGAAAATGCTTCTGGAACATTGCCATACAGCCCAGAAAACTCACAGCAACCCAATGCACAATTTATTTATGGAATCTGCTGCCATAAATGTAAAGAAAGCACTCCTTCACACAGTTCATTAAATTGCAGAATTTAGTGCCACCAGATGCAGTGAAGACTGCCAACTTGCCTAACTTGAAAAGGGATTAGAGAAATTGATGAAAGTTAGGACTGTCAATGGATACCAGTGAGGACAGCTGTATGTCACTTCCTCTGTCAAAGGAAATATGCCTTTGTATACACAAATTATTGGGATACACGAGCTGTAAGGTACAGTTGCCTTCATCTTCTGCTTACAGGCTTCCCATAGGACACAGTGTGGGAAGAATGATGAGCAAAAAAGTCTTTGATCTGATTCATTGTGTCTATTACTTTGTTCTTGTCTTAAGATTTGGCTAGGGACACCAATTTAACTGACTTTCAAAGAATTTTCATGGAGGTGAAATCTTACCAGTGGCAACTAGCCACAACGGTTTTATGTTTAGACACATTCATAAATACCAGTTGCAGAGGAACAAACACAAGAGAGTCCTGCTGGTGAGCTTTCCAGAGACTGTTGTGGACTGAATGAATCTTTAGTGTTTTCTTTCTTTTTTTCCCTTCTTTCTTTTATGGGAAATAAGCTTCTCATAATTTTTGAAAATAATATTTCAGTGTACTTTGCTTCTATTTTAAAAAACAAAAAACAAAGTACCCAGTGACAGTTGAATGTACCCAAGACTGCACCTGGGACTTCTGGTGAAGCATAGTTTCAGCCTCACTCCACATTTCCCCCCAGGCTACCACTTTTGTTAAGTACACTTGAATTCTTCCAAAATTAGAATAAAGACCCTTGGGCTGAATTCTGTCCACAGCATGGTCTAACTTGCCAGAAAAGCTGGAAATTTCAGAGAGGTTGATCTAAAATCAATAGTGAGCCATGTGTAACTTCTCCTGCTGTGCTCCTGGAGCTTGTCTGGTTGGTGAGGGCAACAGATAAGTGGGACCTTTGGATGCTTTTGAACTGTTTGAAAAGGATTCAAACTAGCAGACATTTCCCTTGCTGTTGACCATTAATAGGAAGTTTGGACTTTAAAAGCTAAAAGGAGATTTCTGTAGTGAAAGACACAGTGGGATGAAGGACATTCAGCCCTGCTAGTTTTAGTGGGATGCACATTTTCCCCTTGTGAAGCAGCAAAGTGGAAAACACAGGGGAAGAGAGAATGCTTTCTTACCTTGTGACTGGCATCTTCCACAGTGCAAATAAAAAACTTCACAAAAATTCAGTACAGTATTAGGGCCAGGCTTTAGCACAGCAGGTTAATCACCAACCTGCAATCAATCTTGCCAGTCAGAAGGTTGAGAGTTCGAAGCCCAAGTCAGGGTGAGCTCCCAGCTTCTGCCTACCTAGCAGTTTGAAAACAAATGTTAGTAGATAAATAGGAGGAACCACATTAAAGTCGGGAGGTATTTAGGCTTGGCATTTTGATCAGGAAAAAAGGAGGAAGTTTAAGAACAAAGAAAGCTCTTTGGCAAGGAGATGGAGTGACAGCCTCCGAATAGCAAATAAGAGGGAGGTCAAAGGGCAAAGGAATGATTTCATGTTATGCTATTAAAACAGTCTGCTGAGAGAGAGAGAGATCTTTGTCAAAAGCAACTTCTTAGCTTGAGTCAAGAATCAAGCCTGCTTTCCTGTATCAAGTCTGCATTCCTATATTACCTCGTAGCCTGGATGTATTCTCGTTTCTGGGACTTTGGCTTCCTTTGAAAGGATCTTGTTTCATGCCTATGCTTCTATGGATTTGATGATTACAGCCTTGTTTGGTAACTATATTTTAGAACTGAACTTTTAACTTTTATGAACCATTTCTCTGCTTATTTCCTAACAACCTATAAAAGACTACGTCTTGTATGCAGCCTGGTGTCTTTAACAAGGTGAAGCTATCCTGAGGTGCAACATCCAGTGGCTGGAACTAAGCACAGCCTCCAAAGATGCCGAAAGATGGGAAAGCCTATATGTACCTCTATGCGTTGTCTGTCTTATCATTGTTATAATCGGCATTGAATGTTTGCCGTTTATGTGTTCTGTGATCTGCCCTGAGTCCCCTTCTGGGTGAGAAGAACAAACAATAAAATAAATACAAACAAACAAACAAATAAACAAAAAACCTACCACAGTGTAATAATGATTAGAGTGTTGGACTACATGTCAAGAACAGAGTTTGCATCTTCACTTAGCCATGAAACCCATGGGCGATCTTGGGCAAGTTACACTCTTTCAGCCTCAGATAGAAAAGCAAAGGCAAAACCCCTCTGAACAAAATTTACCCCTTAGGAGTGTTTTGGTTCTATATTCCTCTATGGCAGACATTTGGACTAGATGAACCTTGTGATCTCTTCTAGTGCTATGCTTCTACGAGTCTGGTTGCACCATTTTGGATCCACTTTAATTTCCAGAAAGAGACTACATGATGAATCACTATGGTACAGTGCTTTAGGAAAATTAGTGTAGTGCTTTGTATTGGACTAGGATTCTGGGAGATGGGGATTTCAGTCCCCATGAAACCTTATCCATTGACTTTGGGAAGTTACACTCTTTCAGCTTAGAGGAGGGCAGTGGGAAATCCGTCTTGATTTTTTCCCAAGAAAATTCTAGTGTGGGGTTGGAATAATCCAACCTCAAGGTACACAGCAACAACAGACAGCCATGTTTCTAAATATTACCCCATGCAGAATGTGTTAAAAAAATCCAAATGCTCTTTAAAAAAACAAAACAAAACATGGTATGGGAAGAAATCAAAATATGTCAATGTTTCTTTTTTTGGAGACTTTTTGTTGCAGACTTTTGGAAATCCACATGAAAATAGAATCATGGTGGGTAGTAAGTCATCACAGAAATCCCATTTGAAAAGGAAATTTGAACTTCAGTCACTAGCATATAGATGTAATTGACTGTGAGGTCATTTAATATTGTGCTTACAGCATCACTCACAAAATCAGAATAGAGCTTTTTAAAAACACCACATTTTTACTCATTAATATCCTCATCCAACAAGTCATATTTATATCCCACTATATATATCACAGTATCTCAGGGTGACATAAACATAAAGCCAATGTAAACAATGTAAAACTATTTTAAATTTAAGCAATAGAGAATAATTTAAACAGACTGGAAGCATATTAAACAATTTGACAAGCTGAAAAGGTTTAAAATCATGCACATGTACAGATTTGGATGACGCCAGGTCTGCCCAAAGGCTTTAATAAAAGCTTATGGTTTAATTTGATGCTGCAGCTAAGCCAGCGTTGACTATAATTGGACCTCCAAGGAGAAGACTTTCCATAACTGGGGTGACCCATCAAAGAAGACCCTGTCCTACATACAAAACCTTGTGATAGGATGGAATCTTATGACATCCTAGACCTTAATAGCCATGGGGCTCAGTTGGAATCTCCTAATGCCACCTTCTAGCACAGGCATGGGCAAACTTAGGCCCTCCAGGACTTAAGCGGCTGAGGGGGAAAAGGAAGGGGCCTGAGGCTGTTAGGAATGGTGGAAGTTGAAGTCCAAAACACCTGGAGGTCCTAAGTTTGCACATGTCTGCTCTAGCACTAGTCTTGTAGAAAGGAGAAATAATATTACACAGTGACTCCTACTTTCATTCTGCTGAGAAGGTCTGTGAAGTATCTAGAATCATAGAATCATAGAATCATAGAATCATAGAATAGTAGAGTTGGAAGAGACCTCAAGGGCCATCTAGTCCAACCCCCCGCTAAGAAGCAGGAAATCGCATTCAAAGCACCCCCGACAGATGGCCATCCAGCCTCTGCTTAAAAGCCTCCAAAGAAGGAGCCTCCACCATGGCCCGGGGGAGAGAGTTCCACTGCCGAACAGCCCTCACAGTGAGGAAGTTCTTCCTGATGTTCAGGTGGAATCTCCTTTCCTGTAGTTTGAAGCCATTGTTCCGTGTCCTAGTCTGCAGGGCAGCAGAAAATAAGCTTGCTCCCTCCTCCCTATGACTTCCCCTCACATATTTGTACATGGCTATCATGTCTCCTCTCAGCCTTCTCTTCTGCAGGCTAAACATGCCCAGCTCTTTAAGCCTCTCCTCATAGGGCTTGTTCTCCAGACCCTTAATCATTTTAGTTGCCCTCCTCTGGACGCTTTCCAGCTTGTCAGCATCTCCCTTCATCTGCGGTGCCCAAAACTGGACACAGTATTCCAGGTGTGGTCTGACCAAGGCAGAATCTGATCAAAACTGCAGTATAGTACTATATTCCCCTCATCTTTTACAAGCAGAGGTTGTTGGTTAGGGCCACTCAGGTTGTTTCAATTGCACAACATGGACAGAAAACACTTAAATGGGTGCAGGTAAACTGCTTCCTCCACTATACAGCCACTACGTGTTCAAACACCTTGCTTTGAAAGGGATATCAGTTGGATGGCAGGTGTTGTATATCTCTGTGTTCATATGTAAGACAATTACCTTCAAAGGGTCCTGGCTCAGGAGGGAAATCAGGCAGAAAACACAGTCTCGTGAGAGATGCAAAAAGCAAAGTTTATTATCACAGCTATGATAAGGCAGAACAGCCGTAGGCACCCATCTCAATGGGTCCATACTATGCAAATGGCCGTCGCAAAAGCATGTCGCAGCAAACAAAGAATTTATATCTTTGGCTTATCTAAAATTGACCAATGGCTGAGGGCCTTCCTCACCTTCCACACCCACTTGGCATAAGTGATACCTGTGACCTCACTTATTGATTTCAAGCTAACTTTTGGTCTTGGAACTTTCTGGAGAAAGGCACCAGCTCACAGGAAAGGAGGGGCATATGCAGAGGCAAAGCTACATAGGCAAACGTTTACTATTTTCTGGCTTATGGTCCCTTCACATAGAGATCTTCTTCAGGTGAGGGCACACCATGGCCTCCTTCCTTATAGCAGGCATCCCCTCTGATAGACAGATTGCTTGCTATTGATTGTTCATAAAGTTAAACAGAAAATGCCTGGCTTTAAATGAACAAACCAGATTCTTTTCAGTGCTAAGAAGGAAATGTACTTTTTGGAAAGCAAGTTACTAGTCTGCATTGCTTGGTTATAGAAGTGCCCTTTCAGTACATTTTCAGCAGAAGAAACAGTACTGTATGCCACACTGTAGCGTGGTTGCAGAGGGATCACATGCTTTTCATGTGGAAAGTTTCTGGTTCAGTTGCAGGATAAGTAAATTAGTAATGAGAAAAGTCTCCATACCTCACAACCTCTGAGGATGCCTGCCATAGATGTGGGAGAAACGTCAGGAGGGAATACTTCTGGAACATGGCCATACAGCCCGGAAAACATACAACAACCCTGTGATCCCGGCCATGAAAGCCTTCAACAACACATCTCCACTGAAACTTTGAAGTGTTGATACCATATTGGAGCAGATTACGTTAGAAAGTCTAAAGGTGTGAGTCAGTGTTCGACATAAGGGTAACTAGGAACCTAAAAATATGTTTTTGAGATGGTGTGAGGAAAAAGCAGCAACCTAGTGGCAGAGTTCGATGGTTAGAAACCATGGGTTGACAACTGAGAAAGAGAGTTCTGTGGTGGGAAATTCACTTTATAAATTCATGCTCTTGGCTCATGCCCTTTTTGCTTTGAACTACTAATATTAAACTCAGATTCTCTCTACATCTTTTAATTTTCTGCTGTGAAGTTTTTATATAGGCCGGTGTAACATCTAGCAGAAAGCAGCCCAACAGCTCCAAGTGACCCCCCCCCCTCCAATTACTGGGATTTCAGAAATAAGGTTATATAGGTTTCCAGATTTGTTATGGGGCTAAGTCAGCTGATAAGTTGACACTACCTGGAGAAATCCTCCACCTTGTGTGACTGTGGAGCAGAACAAACAACTCTGCATATGTATGCTTGCCTCATGTACAGAGGAGTTGTTGTTTAAAGCTATGGACAATACGATCGCTGTTGTCCGCTTTTGGTCTAAAACTATTTAGCTGCTTGCGATTCCTTTATTTTATCATTTTAAACTTATTTATTATGCAATGCTTTTGCCACGAAATAAATAAATAAAGTTGATAAGATATGGGCATTGTACCTGGTGAATGAGAGTTAGTGTTATGCACCCACATTTTGCACTTCCTCACAATTTAGACCAGAGCCAGGAAAAGTTAACATGTGGGATTAGAGCTCCTAGAGTCCACCAACAAGCATAATCAGTGGCTGAGATGGGAATGGGGAATGATTTTATAGGATTAAAAAGCAATTTTCGATATTTTTGTTCAGGTTGGTAACAGGTCATTGTCAAGAGGTCTAAGCATAAAGATTTTGAACGATTCTGAGAAGAAGTAAGCCTGTTTAATTAAATATAATGAGCCTTCAGTATCCATTGGAGTTTGGTTCCTGGATCACTGCAGACATCAAAATCCATAGATGCTCAAGTCCCGTTATATACATTATAGTATCTCTTATATCAACAACTCAAATGTGTTCTGGAGAGAACCTGAGGATCTGTGAAATGGCTGGATGCTACAGCAGAGTATGCCTACATGTTAGTGTAGTGCTCAACATGCAGCAAAAACGAGGTTTGGTGTTTGGAAATTGTTTTTCCCAAATATATTCAAGCCTTGGTTGGTTGAGTCTCAGGATGCAGAACCCATGGATATGGAGGACTGACTGTATATTCAAAAGCATAACACCATCCTTAATATACATATTTAGTTTACAGAAGTGGAGTTTTCTAGACACACAGTGCGGTTTGTGGCTGGCACCGAGTTCACCCAGTCCTGCCAAAATAGTTCTTCTGTGCCAGGTAGCACAGCTGAATATGTAGCAATATCAAGGTTCCTTTTTTCCTGGTAAGGGGAAAGAGCTTGTTCTTTCAAAGTCTTTGTACATTGTCTCCAGTTGTAAGTGCAGACTCAAGACAGCAAACACAGACCAGTGTTCTGGCTTCATCATTGCTTCACTGTTGTTGCTACAAACTGTTTGCTGAAGCTGCAGCTTAATCCTCCTTCAGCCCCTCACAAAGGCTGCACCCACCCAGGCTCAGCAAGAATTTGGGTCCTGGCCAGGTTCCAGCCTGGCCTTTCAAGGCTTTGTGTAACTGGATGCATTGCCAGCCAACCTGGGTTTGAAATTCTTCTGAAAAATGCACTACAAACATTTGTTCGCCTTTGTCCCCACTGCATACTCTATGCGGTAGTCAGCAAGCAGTGGGCTTAATTATGATTTGTGGTCCCTTTGATTTTGAAATCTTGAGAATAATAGATCAGACTGATACCATGCATTGCATCATCTTTAATATTCCTTCAATATGACTTGGTGGTGATTATAGAAAAGATCTTCTCAGCAGTTATTTTCCAGAGCAGGAATAGATAAAGGGTAGATCTCTGGGTGACGTGTAATAGATCTGCAAAGGTTTCTGACTCCAAATAAAGTGAAAAAATACTGGTGAGGAGCTGAAGGAGGATCAAGTGCAGCTTCAGTTATTGCCCTTTCAGTCACAGTATTGCTCACTAGGAAAATGTGAGTATGGATAGATTTGAGAGCCAATGTGGTATAGTGGTTTGAGCATTAGACTATAACTCTGGATGACCTTGGGCAAGTAAAACTCTTTAAGGCAACCCCCCCCCCCCCTCCCCTGGAAGAGATCTTGCCAATAAAATCATGTGCCATTGTAAGACAATTACCTTCAATGGGTCCTGGCTCAAGAGGGAAATCAAGCGGAAAACCCAGTCTCGTGAGACATGCAAAAAGCAAAGTTTATTATCACAGCTATGATAAGGCAGAATAGCCATAGGGTCCATACTATGCAAATGGCCGTTGCAAAAGCATGTTGCAGAAAACAAAGAATATATACCTTTGGCTTATCTAAAATTGACCAATAGCTGAGGGTCTTCCTCACCTTCCACACCCACTTGGCATAAGTGATACCAATGACCTAACCTGTTTACTCTGAGCTTTCTTCTCTCCTTGGAACTTCCTGGAGAAAGGCACCAGCTCACAAGAAGGGAGGGGCATATGCAGAGGCAAAGCTACATAGGCAAAAGTTTACTATTTTCTGGCTTATGGTCCCTTCACCATATGATAGATTCTGTCTATCATTAAGCCATTGTGTCGATTTCCTGGCTAGGATTCAAAGGTAAATCCCTGAACTAGTAACTGAGATGCAGGTTATTGTTTGTATATATAGTTTATTCTCAAATGTTGAGTTTTGAATGGCAGTAGAAAATTGGGCACCTTTCAGCACCTGGATCTGGTTGTTTGATCTTGGGTTTCTAACACTGTTCCCCCAAGCCCTCTCTCCTGTTCTATAATGTGCAATTATCTTTAGAGTTTCTGTCCTACCTTTCCTGTTTATAGATTAACATAAATCAAATCCTAGCAAGAGAACATTATTGAAACAAAATAGACTGGGTACTACAAAAGAAGGTGCTAGAGTTGCCGAATGCATAGAAAAACATGGGAGGATTGGACTGCATCATATTTCCCTTGGAATGTCCATGAATAGTGGAGAATCCGGGGGGGGGGGGGGGTAGGACCCATCAAGCCACATCTTAGCATTGCCCGACTTACCCCTAAACCCACCCCATGGGGGAAGCATCCGCTACCCGACTTTGTTGTTAATGTAACATGGGAAGCCTCCTATGTTGCCACCATGGCAGCATGCATTGGTTCCTCTTCGGTTTTGCTATGGAGCCCTGCCAGAAGTAGCTTTATGTCGTGGAATTGGAGCCAATGGGCTCCATGGCAAAATCGAAGAGGAACCAGTGTATGCCGCCAAATTTTGGCCCATCTGATGAGGCTATAAAAAAGGAAAGATGATGATATCAGGGCTCTCTGTAAATTTCTATGAAACAAGGCATTGCAGACTGGGGCCCCTTCCACACAGCTGAATAAAATCCTACATTATTTGCTTTGAACAGGAATACATGGCAGTGTGAACTCAGATAACCCAGTTCAAATCAAATATTGTGGGATTTTTGTAACTTGATATTCTGGGTTATATGGCTGTGTGGAAGGGCTCTAAAATCATTGTCTAGATGTAATTGGGGAGGATTCTTTTCCTTTTTTTCACTGATATCATTGATGTATCCATCTAGAGTAGACACTAGACACAAGTTATAACAAGGAAGTACAGTAGTGTCTCGCTTATCTTATCTGGGTTTATCCAACGTTCTGGATTATCCAACATAGTCTACCTCCCACCCGGATCCACAACTGTTTATCTAGGCAGCAAGTACTGAACTTTTTACGGATTTAACTTCTGACAATGTTGTTACTGTAAGTTCACTGGATGCAATTCTATCTTTATTTTAGTCAATTTGTTAGTAGCCAATGTTTTTGTAGTCAATGTTTTCAATACATTGCGATGTTTTAGTGCTAAATTTGTAAATACAGTAATTACTACATAATGTTACTGTGTATTGAACTGCATTTTCTGTTGATTTGTTATGAACATGATGTTTTGGTGCTTAATTTGTAAAATCATAACATAATTTGACATTTAATAGGCTTTTCCTTAATTCCTTCTTATTATCCAAAATTTTCACCTTTCCAACATTCTGCCGGCTGTTTATGTTGGATAAGTGAGACTCTACTGTACTTTAATTTGATCCATGTAGAAGATCTGCTGCTGGAAATCTGCAATGGGATTGTGAAATTTTCTGTAAAGGACAGACTCCCTGGGAAGGTGGTGAATTGTTCTGTTCTCCTTATCTTAAACCCTGGCTCAAAGTATGGACAAATATATGGAGGATTTTTGAGCAATATTATTTTAAAGAAGAGATCTAAAACACACTAAGCTTGCCTTTATTCTCTGAATAATTATTTGTCTCTCTGTTTCATACTAAACGAAGAACTGGACTACTAGTCAGACTGTTGATCCAAATAGCCAGTATTTTCAACTGACTGGGAGCAGGATTTCAGGCAGAAATGTTACCAGCTCTATTTAGATATGCCATTGACAAAGCCTGGGCTTTTCTGCATGCAAAGCACATGCTCAGCAGCAATTGAGTTGTGGTCACTTGCCATCAAATAGCATGTGAAACATCCTAGCAGTCTTCTGTGTGCTCAGGCAAAATTTGAACTTAAACTTATATTGTGGGATCCATATTTGAATAGCAGTAGTAGCGCTGCTGTTTCAACCTACCCTAAATCAGACTATGATTTGGTAACAAGTCTTCACCTCCTACATGGAAACAAATCTTTTCTTCAGAGCCAAATGTATCCCTTTAACAAGGCTATGTGAAATGTATATACATACACAAAACTTTTTTCAAGACTGTGATAGGTTGACCTTCTTTGCAACTCTTGTTTTCAAAATTGGTTCAAAATGTGTACAAGAAATTTGCTTTAGGCTTACCATAGAAAAGGCTTAAAAAGTATACGCTCTTTGCTCTCAGTAACGAAAGACATTAATAGACTGTGTTGAAAAGCTGAGAGACCTCTAAGGGCACAGTTAATACCAGAATTAAATATTGTTGGCATAACATCCTACCAATAGCAGCAGCTGAAATGCCTGGGTACAGTTTTTCCCCCGTACAGTGCCGCAAATAGCTGTGCTGTACTTCAGCAAAATCATGCCCAGCCTTTGAATAGTTGGCTTGGAAGAATATTTACTGATTTGGGGAATGTGAGGTAGGAGTGAGGTTTGCTGATCTATACAAGCATATGTTTTAGGATGTGATCATTGCTTTGGGGCCCCTGATTGCGCAGTGTGTTAAAGCGCTGAGCTGCTGAACTTGCAGACCAAAAGGTCCCAGATTCAAATCCCGGGAGCGGAATGAGCACCCGCTGTTAGCCCCAGCTCCTGCCAACCTAGCAGTTCGAAAACATGCAAATGTGAGTAGATCAATAGGTACCGCTCTGGTGGGAAGGTAACGGCGCTCCATGCAGTCATGCCGGCCATATGACCTTGAAGGTGTCTATGGACAATAGAAATGGAGATGAGCACCAACCCCCAGAGTCGGTCACGACTGGAGTTAACGTCAGGGGAAACCTTTACCTTTACATTGCTTTGGATGAGGGAGAAATATCAATTGCACCATACTTGGTTAGTGATGTGGCGATCATTGTGTTAAATTTCTTCTTTTCCAACAGACTTTATTACATAAGAAACTGAGAAAGTAGAACCAGTATGATGTAATGATTTGAGTGAACGAATGGAGAATACAATTCCCTGCTCGATCATGGAAATCCACTGGCTGACCTTAGGCAACTCAAACACTTTCAACGCATAAAAGCCTATGATGGGGCCCACCTTAGGGTCAACATAAGCTGGAAATAACATCATGGCAAACAGGAACAAATATCAAAACTAGGAAAGCAGTGAAGCTTTTTTTTTTTCGTGTCAGGAGCAACCGGAGTTGCTTTTGGAGTGAGAGAATTGGCCATTTGCAAGAACGTTGCCCAGGGGACGCCCGGATATTTTTTGATATTTTACCATCCTTGTGGGAGGCTTCTCTCATGTCCCTGCATGGAGCTGGAGCTGATAGAGGGAGCTCATCCGTGCTCTCCCTGGGTGGGATTCGAACTTGGCAGCCTTCAGGTTAGCAACCCAACCTTCAAGTCACGAGGCTTTTATCCCCTAGGCCATCGGAGGCTCCATCGGTGAAGCTTACAGACAGTGCATTCTTTGTAGACATTCTTCAAATAGATATTTGTTGTGTACATTTCTGAGTTATGGCGACCTTAAGATTCCTTTATTGTAATTTTTTGGTTGAATTTGTTCAGAGGGGGTTTGCCCTTCTCTTCATTTAAAATATACTATATTCAAATAAATTAAATTCTGCATTTATGTAGCGAGGTATTTAAAATAAATTTCTGTGGGCAGTACAGAATAGAGCAGCTCCTTAAGATAAATTGCATCTTGATAAATCACTGGTTCTCTCATAAAATCCGTCTATCAATACTTAGTTTTCCTCAGCCAGTGGGGCATATTGAGGGCAGACCCTCTCCTCTCACCTCCTTCCTTTGAGCTAATTAGCTCACAAAGGGGCACTTCCATTATTTGTTCTGCAAGCAGCTTTTGAAATTCCGATCACCACCTAGTTTATCAGATTAGAAGCCTGATAAGGAAGTGAATTCAGCCATTGCTTCCCCCATCCCCTCTCTATTAAATGACACATTTCCCTCCCGTTCCTCCTTCCAGTAGCCGCACCTTTCCTCCAGGCTTGGCTTTGTTCTTCCTGAAGGAATCTCCTTATCTGGGTTGAGTCCAAGGGGCTGGGCAGGGAGATGACAAAAGCAGAAGGTATGCTGTTAGCTTGGAGCAAGATCCAGCTATTGATGTGAACAACACAAGGAAATGTTGCTGACAATGGCATGGAAATTTTCCTTCAAAGGGACCAGATCTGAATATAGGGCTCTTCCATATGCTTAGATGCCCTGCACAGAGCATGAAATGCTTGGTAAGGTTGGTATTGAAATTCTCCATGAGATGGGGTAAATCTGAATGTCGTACTGATCTATAGTCTAAAATGCCCTGCAGATAGCATCAAAGGCATGGTAAACTTGGGAGTATTGCTCTCAAAATCAGGATCTACAGTAGAGTCTCGCTTATCCAAGCTAAACGAGCCGGCAGAACCTTGGATAAGCGAATATCTTGGATAATAAGGAGGGATTAAGGAAAAGCCTATGAAACATCAAATTAGGTTATGATTTTACAAATTAAGCACCAAAACATCATGTTATACAACAAATTTGACAGAAAAAGTAGTTCAATACACAGTAATGTTATGTTGTAATTGCTGTATTTATGAATTTAGCACCAAAATATCATGATATATTGAAAACATTGACTACAAAAATGCCTTGGATAATCTAGAACCTTGGATAAGCGAGTCTTGGATAAGTGAGACTCTACTGTACATTTGCTTTTAAAAATACATAGCAATGGAAATCTAGAATCTTAGAGATAGATAGTATTCAAATACAAAATATTGTATGCTTCTCTATTTAATTAGGAATGGGAACATTTCCACATATTCCTCCTCTCCCATCTCATCCTCACTCATATAGATTCACAGGACAGAGCAAAAGCCTCAATTTTCCTGTTCAGTACAAGATCAAGTACCACTGCATTCAGGTGGTCTTACTTCATAGACAAGTGTTTATCATTACAGCTTGAGTGGCAGCCTCCATAGGCATGAAGCAAAATCCATATTAGGGCAATACTTTTACTAAGATAACAACAAGTACAGCACAAAAATTGTGGAGACATATTTATGTCCTTTTTCCCAGTTGACTTAATAAAAATACTGCCTAATATGGATTATAGAGCCAGGAAGAAACTGTCTCTTCCTAGACTTGGCAGAGCAGTGTCTACATTTGATATATGCCATGGCTAAATATTCCTGCCTCTGCCCTTCTCCCAATGCTACTCTTCCTAATTTTGGCTTTCAGACCACACCCAGACTCAACAGTGGGCAACAGAGAATTGCAAGTTTATTAGTTGCAGCATAACAAATCTAATCCGACCGAAAAGGAAATTGTATTTCCAACAGTTGCAGTGGAGATACCGTTCTTAGCCAGTGAATTACCGTATATACTCGAGTATAAGGTGACCCGAATATAAGCCGAGCCACCTAATTTCACCACAAAAACCTGGGAAAACATATTGACTCAAGTATAAGACGAGAGTGGGAAATGCAGCAGCTTCTGGTAAATTTCAAAAACAAAAATAAAAATAGATACCAATAAAATTACATTAATTGAGGCATTAGTAGGTTAAATGTTTTTGAATATTTGCATAAAACTGTAATTTAAGATAAGACTGTCCAACTCTGATTACCTATATACTTGAGTATAAGTTGACCCAAATACAAGCCGACTAGGACCCTCACTCGATTATAAGCCGAGGGGGGCTTTTTCAGCCATAAAAAGGACTGAAAAACTCAGCGTATGCTCTAGTATATATGGTATATGTGATTCTAACCATAGAGTATTTTTTGTCTTTGGCAAAGTCCGCCATTAGTTTCTGCTGTGATAATGCATCATTCCAAGCATACAGGGTTCACTTCTAAAAGTGATTGAAACAATGTCAACCCCTCTCATCAGCCCTCTTAAGAAGAAGACAAAGAGAATGCACATCTGGATACATATATCTTCTGCAGGGAGTGTTTGGTCAGGCAGCCAATCTTACTTTCCTTTGAATTTATGGCCATAGCAGCTGTGTACTTGTGCTAGTAATTATGGGTTTGTGAAATTCTGATATTTTATACTTCTTGGTAAGTAGCAGTCAAGTAACAATGGATGTTAACTTTAAGGCCCCTTCCACAAAGCTGAATAAAATCCCACATTATCTGCTTTGAACTGGAATATATGACAGTGTGGACTCGGATAACCCAGTTCAAAGCAGATACTGTGGGATTTTCTGCTTTCATATTCTGGGTTATATTGTTGTGTGGAAGGGCCAAAAGTCATACTTTGGGTTTGTTGGGGGTTAAATGCTTAGGCTGTGATCCTTTTCCATCAGACTATATGTGTGCTTAGAGACCAGAGTCACAGATCTTCATAGCAACCCAATGGAGACAAGTTTTGTCTGTAGCATTTCACTACTGTGCTGGGCAACTCAGCTGCTATGGCATAATGTTGTATGGCAATTTGAAAACATAGTTGAAGCACAAGCTTCCCTGTGCCTGTCTGGGATCTTCACTCAACTCAGTCCTTGTTTTTCAATAGCAGAGCATTTATGCATGGAATTTAGGGAGAAATGATCATCTCGTGTGACATGTGGCTGGGCTACTTGTACATTGTACTCAATGTTGGCCAAAGTAGATGATTGTGGTACAGCAGCATGGCTCATTTGGCTGACTAACAAAAGGGAAGGGTGGCAAGGAGAGGAGTCACTTGGTTCCTGTGAGAAGTCACTCCATGATCATGTGTGCATACCATGTGTAATGAATATTGTAAACCTAAGGATGCCATCTCTCAGTAGTCCTGCATGTGTGTCATTGGAATGGATAAGAGCTTGTGTATACCTACACTTTAAACTTGGACCTCAAGAAGATCCAACCAGTCCATATTCCAGGAAATAATGCCCAGCTGCTCACTGGAGGGAAGGATATTAGAGGCAAAGATGAAATACTTTGGCCATATAATGAGAAGACAGGAAAGCTTAGAGAAGAGAATGATGCCGGGGGAAATGGAAGGAAAAAGGAAGAGGGGTCAACCAAGGGTAAGATGGATGGATGGATGGATGGATGGTATCCTTGAAGTGACTGGCTAGACTTTGAAGGAGGTGGGGGTGGCGACTGATCCATGAGGTCACAAAGAGTTGGAAGCAACTGAACAAATAAACAACAAACAACAACACTTTAAACTTTCTAATTGTGTAAAGTATTCTGAATAAAACACATAGAGCAGCTGTATCATGTATACTCATGTATAAGTTTTCCTCATATATGAAAGCCTTTAGCACCAAGGAAAGCCTTTAGCATCAAAATTATGGATTTTAATATGATCTGTGGATAAGTCAAGGGTCATTCCATGGAGAGGGGAAAACACCAGTGCTGAAAGGCATATGTTAAAAAGGTGTGCTTAAAGCCTGTTTCTGCCCCAAAAATGCGGAGCTTCGCATGACTGTATATCTCTGCAGTAATGTAGAACACCTGCTTTCCTTCCCTCTGTGTGGACTGCTCCCATTCACGTACACTTTTTAAAAGCCCCAAACAGCTGATCAGCTGATTGGGCTGTCAAAACATGGAGCCACAGACACACAGGTGGCTCAAGGGAAGCACAAGTGGAAAGCAATTAGAACTCTGTGAAAACTATTTTAAACTTTATCGTGTTAAACAGAGCTTAAATGAACAATTGAGAAAGAGAGAAATAAGAAATCTGCTTGTGTTTAAAAACCTTCTGCCGGATGTCCCCTGTCTGCCTTCCATCTTGATCCACTTCAAAGGAAGGTGTGAGAATGACAGGGAAGCATTTCCCGGGACCTGCTGTCAAGTCCCATGATTTTTTGCCCCAGAAAACACACATTTTTGCACTGTTTAGAAGTATCCTCAGACAATCCAGTTCAAAGCAGATAATGTGGATTATCTGTTTTGATCATGTGGATTATATGGAAATGTATAAAGGGCCTGAGTTGATCAAATCAAAGGCCTATATGATTTGACTGAATTGTAAGTTGTCCTGAGAGATATCACATTTACTCACTTTACATAAGCATTTGACCTTCGTTTTGCAGCAGCTTTCAAGAAATCAGCTAGAACAACCAACTAAGGACTACCCATTGTCTGAATATAGAGCCATCACTTCAAAGAGCTGAACCCTGGGTAGCATAATTATTTCCTCTGCTGTGATGGAAAGGTAGTTCTGAAGCTGTTCTCTGCCTTACTTGACTCAGAGCTTAGCAGAACGCGCACCTTTTTCCTTTGACAGGAGATATACAAAGATGCTGCCGTTTCTCCAACAAGGTGTTTGCTTAAGCTTCTGAGCGTGGGACTGGAAGCCACTGTCTGTTAGAGCAGTTACTGAAAATATCCAGAGAAAATTATTGTTCTTCCCTTTCACTAGAGTAAATCTGCAGTGAGGGAGCAGCTATTGGTTTCATCCAATTTAACTGATTTTTGCTTTTGTTGTTGTTTTTGGCAGGAAAGTGAATCTACAATAGAACTGAGCTTCAGTCTGGCAAAGATCATTTGCAGTCATATTATTATTTGATATCTACATCCAAATTTTCTTTTCCAAAGTGATCTTAAGCAGCTAACAGCATTTTAAAACATTAATAACGCAATGTCAAAATACAAACCAATTAAACAGGCATGTCGTGTCCCTATTTTGGGGAAAGCAGGCTATTAAATAAATAGCAAGCAAAATAATATTAGCATAAAAGAGATAATGGATTTAAAACAGGAACAATAAAGCATTGGCTTTTTAACTATTTCCCTTGAGTACAATTTATGGCATGCAATATGGCTAATAAAATATTAAAAATAGCCTGTTTGAGTTGAAATCATGGATTTTAATCTGTGGGGAGTCATAAAGTTACAGGGAAGTTGCCAGTGTGTTGCTAACCCCCTTAGACTCTATTTTCCACATATAAAAAATATTAATAACCCATTTTACGGAACTATTACAGTTGTTATAGGGAACATAAAGCACATACGTACTGCTGCCACAAAATGGTTCCTTGTGATCATATGGAGTGATAGTTTTACAGTAGTTTGGCCACCTACAATCATGGAAGGGGTTAGGGTTAGGTACTCTTGTTGTTTGGGACTCCCTGTTACCCATACTGTGTGTGTAAGAAAGCTTATTATTTGAGCAGGACGATGTGTAGGTCTGTCACTTTGTTCATGGGTATCTTTTTCCTCAATTTTATTAGCAATATTTTCGTGCACTGGCAGTAGTTGAAAGGCATCAGAGTCCTTGTGGTATATTTGCAATGAAAACTCCTTCCTACCTGCTGTCATTCTCTACTGGGGAAATTGTTCAAATACAGTACAGATCACATTCCTTAGCAAAGTTTAAAATCAGCTCTGAAAGAATAAATGATTTATATTGGACAAATAGTGCAAGGGTTCAATTGATCCTTTCTCTTTCCCATCACATTCTTACACTTAGATCACACCCTCATTTTGCTGTAGTCTAATAAAATAAAGAAAACTGTCTTAAAAGGGGGTCATTGAAATTATGGGTTGCCTGCCAGCTAGGAAATGAGTAGGGATTAAAAAAACTGATTGGTCCACAGGGAGGAGTAGATTGCATGGGACAGCTGGGATAGATGAATTGACATGGCTGTGTGTCATTGATATTATATACTTTTTAGCAAAAAGTCTGATTGACTACTGAATACTGAAGTTAGTGTTGTCCATGCCATCATATTTCCCATTTTGATACACAGTTGTGAAAACTGGATAGTAAAAAGAAAGCTGATAGGGGGAAAAATCAACTCATTTGAAATCTGGTGCTGGGAAAAAATTATATGAAAATCATGGGTTACTACAAAGATAAATAAATGGGTCCCAGAGCAAATCCAGCCTGATACAGAGAGTGCCATTCCTTGTCCATATCATGAGAAGACGTGACTCATTAGAAAAGACACTTGTAATGAAGTACGAATTTTTTTGGTTTACAGATGTTATGTTTAATTATGTGTTTGTGTTTTAAAAGGGTAAGTATTACAGTTATTGCATCTCAGCACTCAGAGGCTGGTTGCCATGGAGAAGTAGGCGGAGCCAACTGCCATTTTGTTGAAGAAGTGCAGAGTTTAAAAAAGGGATTCAGTCTGTGTTCTGATGAGGCACAGGGAAGAGTGATCCTAGGTTGAGGGGATCAGGGAGACTCAATTGTTCATTTTGAGTTGGTTTAAAATAAGTTTGGTGACTTACTTAATGTAGTCTGTGTCCTGGTAAGGAACAGAGAATCTGTGATCGTATATCACAGGGGTGACTGCGGTTTAAAAGTAGCAGAGAAAGAAGTTCTAACTACTTTAAGTAAAAGAAGTGACACCTTTACAAATTGGTGGCAGTCGTTATTAGCACTTTACAACACTAATACTTGATAAGGCAGACGACAGTAGGAAAAGAGAAGGACTGCATTCCAGATTGATAGACTGAATCAAAAAAGCTATTACCCTGCATATCTGCAAGACTTATTGATGATTGGGTGACTTGGAAGTCTCCCTTTTATTAGGTCACTATAACTCAAAATTGAATAATGAGAGTCAACACCAATTTCTTTCAAAACTTGGAAACCTGTTTGGATTCAAAAATATCTCCCAACTAGTATGAGTGCTGATCATGCAGGCTGGTGGTTTCAGGGAATTTTGCTCCAAATATAACTTTTGCAAGCTCTGATGTATTTTCACAGGTTTTGAATGTATAACAGTGTTATCAAAAAATGGGATCCCAAATTGTGAAATATGTGAATTATGAGACATGGCTCCATTGAGATGTACAGCAAACCCATCTTTGCTTTTTTCCTGTAGTAATTCTTCATGAAATGCTTTGGAATATTGCTTAACACACCCTAAAATCCAGTAAACAATCCCTCAAATTGCCACAATCCTTTTTCAATGGATTAGGGAGACTTGGGGGGAGGCATACAATGCACTTGCTTCGGAGCTATGGGTCCTTTTTCCTGTTTTGCCTGATATGATCTGGGAGTGTTTCCTCTTCCATGCCCCAAACTAAACCCATCCTTGCAACACCCATTAGGATGGTCACCCTAAAGCACCCATTGTTTATTTGGACTTACACGTTAAGCCCATTATCAGTTACTACACTGCATTCCTTTCCAATCACACCCCTCTTGGAGGTGGATCAATAAATAGACAGACTCTTCAAAATAAACCAATGACAGATTATTAGGGTTTCCCGCCAAAGCAAGAACCAACCAGCAATGATGCCAGATGGAGCCCTGGACCACTCAGGGAACAGATCCTAGTCAGACAGTTTTTGAGCCAATCAGGAGACTTGAATAGCTGTCAAAATGCAATAAATATGCTCCTTATTTGTAATTGTGGTATGTCAGTTCTTTCTCCACGAACATCCTCTCTGGCCATTGAAAATAAACCTCTGATTTTGCTTTCAACCCATCTGTGTCTCATTTGACATTCTGGGAAGCTAGACATGCTAGACTCCCGAACCCAATGTTCTTGCGTATGCTGAAATCAAACAACCACAGAGAAGCATGCCTGCAGTGTAATCTTTGTGACTTTGGAGGATAGATACATTCTGCTTTTCTTGGGTTTAAAGGAAGAACAGTATCCAAGGAAGTACGGCTTTTAAGGCCATAAATATTTAATATGGTTGCCACTGTCTGAAGGTATGAAACCCTTATCTTGCTATATTTCTGTTCACTGAACAGGATTTTTTGAAAGTGTCAAGTGGCCTCTCCAGCCGCTTTAATGATAGAGTTAATGCTCTGGAATGCTTGGCAGTCGGGCTTGGCAGCGCAGGTCACAAGGTGAGGTTCACTCTGCAGCACTGGTGGTCAAAGTTTTCTCTGCTGCGAACCCAGGCCAGCTGTTCCAGGCCTGCTGTGGTTTCTAATCCATAAAGCACACACTGTATATCCATAGCAAACTTTTGACTTTGCAGTCCATTTTTCTTATGTTGGATCCCCTTGAGGAGGGACCATAGCATGTTGGATCAAATGGGTGAGTTTGAATCATGGTGTAAAAGGCAAGTGGAATTTGCTTGTGAGTTTTTAAAATATCCCTCTCAAAATTGCACACCATCGACTTGTTCTGGTTTGGCAAGTATGGTCTCAATTAATTTTCCATTCCATTTTCCAGCAGCTTTTAAAATGTCCCAGTTTCTTTTTTTCTCTTTTCATTTTATCTTATTGTCCACACCTTACTTCAGTTGTTGCAAACTGAGCTCAAAATGCAAAGGTAGTTTGTAGTCGGTGAACACAGCAAAGAAAAGAGGGTGGAATCTCACCTTCCCTGTATTCTCAGGAAAAAAGCAGACTGCTGCAACCCTTCCTAGGTTGTGAGTGCTGTCTTGACACTTGGATATTACATAGTTACATGTTCCTGATTCCCATCTGTAAAATGTTGGAGGGGATGAAATTTTTTAAAAATCACAAGATTAAACAAAAACGAAAAACCACAAGAATTCATAATGTTTTAAATAAGTTCATACAAATTACAGCCAACTTTCCACATTCATTGAGATTAAGGGTGCAGGACCCCCATGAAAGTGTAAAACCCATGAATAAAAAGCACCGTTTTGCTTTTTTTGCATGTGAAAGAATATATCTCTAAGTCTTCCAGTTCAGTTCTACATTAACTTCTACTGGAAGTTGACACTGGAGGATTTAAAAATATCTATAGAAATGTCCTCTCTAGAAATTTGTAGGTCCTTCAGTGCAACTCTATGTTCAGCTTCTAATAAGTTCTCAAACTTTTTAAGCAGATGGTCTAAGGTTTAGGGCCAGGGATGGGGTGGGGGGTTAAATGACCTTTGAGGGCTGCCTCTGGCTCAGTGGCCTTAGTTTGGAAATTTCTGACCTAGAGATTCTTAAAGAGAACATAGTAATCCAATCCATAAATAATGAAATCCACAAAAGTTAAACCTGCAAATATGAAGCAGGTGGCTGACTGTATGGTGTTAGAATACCATTGAATTTGGAGAAATTTAAAAGCACCTTGATTTTAAAAAAATCAACACCCACCCTCACATTAAAAGCCCTTTATTCAGCAGTTTTCCAAAGTTTGTCTGAAAGCAAAGGGTTTCCATCTTTGTCTTAAAAAGGCTTTCTATCTCCTCTTGCCATTACTTGTGAAAAAGTTGCCCACCCCCTTGATTTTCTATAGTTGATTGACATTCCTAGTGCCGATGCTACAGCATGTCTGTGTTCTTGAGTACAGCTTGTGCCGCTGGACAGGAAGCGAGTGAAAATAACTACTAGATATAAGATTACTGGATGGAACACAGAATGACAGCTGCATAGGACTGGGATGATTAGACACCCAGGTCTCTGTGCATCTCAGTTTGGAATGCTTCTGCAAAAAGAACCCTCCTATTTTAAAAGCGGCTAGAGGCTTCATCCCAAATCATGCATGTTCTGATTAAATATTTGAGTAGATATTGCTGGACACAATGTCAAGTATGTCTGCGGAGGCGATTATAATATGTTTATCCATTTAGGGTGACACATGCAACTGTTGCCGGGAGAATGGCAGAGGGAGAGAGGATCTAGTGCAACTATTGGCAGCAGGAGGTAGAGACTGGATGTCATGTTAATGCTTCTCATATTGCTGATAGGAATGAGCACAAAAAGTACATAGCATTAAAGTGCTGGCAAGAAGATAGGAAGCAGATTTATACCACATCAAACTGTTCACCTAACCCAGTATTGTTGATCTCGACTGGCAGCAGCATTCTGAAGATCTTTCGTGTCACAGGCAAAAATGGTCCTTTTAATTGGAGATGCCAGAAATTGACTCTGTAACCTTCTGTTTGCAAAGTGTATATGCCTTGAGCTTTAATTTTCAGGAGGCATAGTGACTCTACCAGTTATATTGGAAGAAGCACTGTGGCCCCTGTGGTAGAGTCAGGGAAACAGTGGTGTATTTAAAAAGCCAAAGTAGAACTGCAATGGGGGAAAAGGAGGCCTCTAACCCCTTGGCCTCTTCACAACTGGAATCTGGTTGCCTTAGGCTTACTATTCACAAGGCAGGGAAGCTCCTACTGTTGCATTCAGTTGTCCTGTGAATAAAATCAGTTTTTTTCAAGGTTTGGGAGGAACCTCAGAGCTGGATTAACAACTGTCAGTGACCTCCCTTGCAGAGCTTGCACTCTGCCTGGCCTCTTGCTTAGACATTTCCTGTTATTAATTGAAATAACATACAGTGCCTTAAAAGCAAATGTGCACTAATTCTCCCCTTTAATTAATGCAAAACTGTCACTGAATTTCAAAAGAGATTTTGCTTGTAATGTAGAAATGTTCGTGGTACTGCAAAATGATTTTGAGGGTAGAGGCATGCCAACTCCTGTGCTTATAAATCAGAGACACTGCAAGCATCTGTGAATGTGTCATTGTCTGCCCTGTGTAGCCTTGATCAAATGAGAGTGGGATAAACTTCCCATTGGATGATCAAAAGCCTTCTTAAAATGCTGGTCAGGAGGTTGCTGCTAATCAATGTAAATAAATACTGCCTTGGGCTTGGCATTCTGAAATGCTTCCACACCTTATTATTATGGCACAAAAGGCTAAGTGAATTACTCAGTGAATATTTTAAACAAAATAACAACATGACATGTTAATTTGACTGGGATGGGTTGATAGCACCTATATGTACATTAGAAATGAAGGGACAGAATGTAAATTAATATCTATTAGACTTTAAGTTTCTTACTTTGAGCAATTTGCAGAGGATCAGCAAGAGTTTCTGACTTACAGTCGTACAGTTTGGGCATCCCTTAACTGAAATACTTGGGACCAGAAATGTGTTGAGTTTCAGATTTTGGATTACTTGTATTTGCATATAAGTACAAAATGAGATGGGATCCAAGTCTAAACATGAAATTAATTTATGTATCCGATATACTTTATATGCATAGCCTGAAGGTAATTTTATGCATGCTATTTTATATTATTTCTTGCACGAAAGAATATTTGTGTACAGTGAACCATCAGAACACAAACGTGTCACTATCTCAGCCATCCATTTGGGCAATTTTGGATTATTTCAGATTTTGGAATTCTGGATGCAAGATGTTCAGCCTGTACAACAGTGGTTCCCAACCTGTGGTCCGTGGACCACTAGTGGTCCACAAGAACTAAAATATGGTCCACGGCCTCACTTTTACTACTATGGATAATAACACAGCCCAACCAAAAAATTTTTTTCTTGGTGTCTTTGTTTTTAGACCGGTTCCTGGGGTTATTTGGGGTGCTGATTCAGAAAATTGTTCTAGATTATTAAATATGGTTATCTTTGGGTGAGCAGGTTGTGACTACTGAATGGCATATGTTCTGTATCAGAAACTAGAACTGATATGGTCTATCCAATGCAATTTTCTGAATCAGCACCCCAAATCACTAAACCAAATCTAAAGTTGACCAACAACTGATTTGTAACTCTTTTGGTACTAATGTTAAGGTTAAAGGAATTTACAACCAATATATACATATTTTGGATTAAGTCTGTTATGTCCTAAAGGCCTTAGTAAACAGGCATGTTTTTTTGGTCCCTAAATAAAGCCAGTATTGGTCCCAGGCAGACCTCCAAGGGCACAATTGGAGTATCACAGCTGAGAAATCCTCCTCTCAGCTCCTCACACAGTGTATTAATCTCAAAGGTGGGATACAGAGGTTGGTCCCTTCAGAAGTCTTAAACCCTCAATTTAAATTGAGTTTAGCTGCAGATGGCTTATATAAAGAAGGAAATGTAGTGATTGTTTAAAGTTTAATGCCAATCAGTAGAATATGAGAGAATATAGGAGACCTCACAACCTCTGAGGATGCCTGCCATAGATGTGGGCGAAACGTGAAGAGAGAATGCTTCTGGAGCATGGCCATACATCCCGGAAAACCCACAGCAACCCAGTGATTCCAACCATGAAAGTCTTTGACAACACATATATGCTTGGACAATGCCTTTTGCTTGTGACTGTAAAGATTGAGAAATAGCATTGGCTGATATAGGCTTAGTCTTCAGTCCAGGGTGACATTAGAAAGGAAAAAAGTTCTACTAGTTAATTTGGAAAGATGGACAGGCCTAAATTTCGTTACCCTCCAATGAAGTAATTGCTGACAAATAAGTCAATCTTGAAGGCTGAGACAGTGTGATTCATCCAAGTCCATCCTGTAGGTTTCCGTGGATGAGAAGGTATTCAAACCCTGGTTGCCCACTGTCTTGAGCCAGCACTTTCCAACCACTATACCTCATTGGTTTGCAAATTTCATATTTGGCATTATTAGGGGGAAAAATTAAAATAAAACTTCGTGTACTGATATGAATCCATATTGAAACAACAACTAGAATAGTGTGTATAGATTTGGTTGCCACATTTTTAAAAAAGAATATTTTGGAGCTTGGAGATAAAGCATTTGTCTTGGATGCAGAAGGAAATCTCAAGGCAGGTCTTGTGTGAAACTCCAGAGAGCGTCTGTCATTTGAAACAGGCAATTAAATGTTGACATATTTTATCAGGAAAAAATGTCCAAATGCATAAACCAACAACAGGATTTTGTCCAATTTTTTTTTGAGAGACATAAAATAAATCTTGTAGAGAAATTCGTGTTTAATTATGTCTTCCTCAAGAACTTTAGGTGAGCCATATTGTATAACATTGTATTTTTTCTTCATAATAGCTTTATGGAAGTAGATTGGGAAAAGAAGCTGTGTTCAAGAGCTATTAGGGAGATTGAGGTAGGGTGTGTTCTTTTCACAGCCTCCCATGGGAAGGATTTTCTTCAGTCTGGTTAGTTCACACTCTGTAGTCAGATTCCAACTTCCTATACCCTATTCAGTATGAAAGATGGGCCGAGAGCCAAAATTGAAAGTCTAAAGAAGAAGCTTTTGAATTCTTGGAGAGCTTAAGTTGCAATGTTAATAGCAGCTTGGTTCCCAGTGCCTTATAAATGAAATAAATGAACAGTTAAGGGTAGGGGGCTGGGAGGTCTGTTGTTAATTTCTTCCTGTGATTCTGAACAGTAGGATTCAAATCCCCACTCAGCCATGGAGACCCACTGGTTGACTTTGGGCAAGTCATACCTTTTCATCCTCAGAGGAAGGCAAAGTATGACAGCTTTTGAGCAAATTTTGCCAGGGAAACCCCATGAGAAGTCTGCCTTAGCATCACCATAAGTTAGAAACAGCAACAGCAACAATACTTAGGGAATCCATTAGGATAACTCTATGTGAGATGTGTGAAAGAGCAACTTTTGCAGGCTGTAGCTCAGTGGTTTTCAACCTGTGCATCCCGAGGTGTTTTGGCCTACAACTCCCAGAAATCCCATCCAGTTTACCAGCTGTTAGGATTTCTGGGAGTTGAAGGCCAAAACATCTGGGGACCCACAGGTTGAGAACCACTGAGCTAGCTCTTTTATGCTCCTGCATTTAGCGAACTTTTAAGGAGCTTTCATGAGAAGTGAAGACTTGTAGTCATCCAAGAGCTGATTTCTTGCCTCCATGGAAAGTGAAAATGTATCAGTTAATGGGGTAAGTTCAATGCTACACTTCTACTTTTAAGGCTGAAATGATACCAGACAGATCTAAGTCTTTGGAAGAGAGAGTATGGGCAGGCTCCCAACCATTCATCCAACACAACCCTCTTGTCCTTGTAGAATCCACTGCAAGTCTTCAAAACAGTTTCTTCATCTGTTGGAAGTTCTCTAAATGCTTGTTTTTATTGTGTACAATTTCATATTTAGGATAGCTAAACAATCATTTTAACCTTTGGAAGAAATTCATATGTCTGTATAAATACAAAACCTATTTACTTTCCTCTGTCTTTCATGTGCATAACTCTGTGAAGAGCTCTTGCTCTCTTTTGGCTCAAATTGTAATAAAGTCCAAGGTAAAGGGTATTTTCTTATTTACCATTGACTATTTCAGCTTACGGAAATTCTGTGAATGAGACACTTTCAGCCCTGCTTCACTTAGAAAAATTTAAGGGCATAGTTTCTTGGTTGAATCAATCTGTCTATATCATTGCCTTCCTCTTTTCCGTCTTTCACTTTACCGAGCATTATGTTTTCCTAAGGAGCCACAGTGGCGCAATGGTTAAACCTTTGTGCCAGCTGAACTGCTGACCTGAAGGTTGGGTTGCCAGTTTGAATCTGTGAGATGGGGTGAGCTCCCGTCTGTCAGCTCTAGCTTGCGGGAACATGAGAGAAGCCTCCCAGCAGGATGGTAACACATCCGGGCATTCCCTGGGTAATGTCCTTGTAGACGGCCAATTCTCTCACACCAGAAGCGACTTGCAGTATGTTCTCAAGTCGTTTCTGACACGATAAAAAAACAATGTTTTCCAGCAAGTCATGTAATCTCATGATCTGGACAAATCACAATTACCTGCATTGATGATTCTGATTTTGGTAGTTAATTATATATCTTCACACTTGAGACTCTTGCCTAGTTTCTGCATAGTCTTCCAAAACAAAGGTATTAACAAAGACCTTCCAAGTGTTAGTCATCTTCTGATTTCTTGACTGCAGTTTCCGTTTTGATTACCAATTAAGCCAATGTATAGAAGCTGTTTAACTACCATCATTTCAGTGTCTTCATCATGCGCTTTTAAGTTGGAGAAATTAATTATTTTCTGAATACTGAACTGTAACTCTGGTTTTGCACTTTCTTCCTTAGCTTCAATGAGCAGTCATTCTAAGTATTTTTTTTAAACGCCTCCTAGTCATATCTGTATATCTTAAATTATTGATTTTCCTTTTCTCAATCTTTGCACCTCCTTTCCCCGAGTCTAAATCTGTATTCTGTATTATGTATTCTGAGGGTCACTTAAAGATTTTATTAAATCAAAACCGTCTTTTCTTTTCCTCCTGGAATCAAAATGCCAGAATCAGGCAGAAAATACAATTATGGTATGGTCTGATTTCTTCTTGTTTGCTAATTGCTACAAAGCATAATTGAGATTGTCTGTCTTGTCTTGCCTCCTTGCCCTGAAAAGTCTTTGCCAGATGTCTGGACCTGTTTCACTTTGAGGAGTTTTCTTTGGCTAAAGTTTTCAATATCCAGCTGTTATTTTTTTAAAAAATGTGGTTTTCATTATCTCTACCAAATTTACTGTACATTTTGTCTATTGTTTCGGCTGCCATAAATATGAAGTTTTAAAACAATAATTTAACTGTGGATAAGTATGCCTGTGTCGTTTGTTATCCCCTCAAAAATAATGAGGAAAGACAAACTTTATAGGCTGTGGAGGCCCTTACTTTGCATTCCTGCCAGACATTTTGCAAGTCCTAACCAGAGCTGAGTGTATTACATGATTCTGTGGCTGCACCTGCATTCTGTTGCAAAAATCAGGACTGGGTTCAGAAAGCAGCACCTGGAGAATCTTGGCTTTCTTTTTAATGAAGAAATAATATCTTGGCTAGCAGAAGTGGACTGCTTTGTGCAAAGGAGAGGGGAATCTTAATGTTTCTTGTGGAGATGGTAGAATTGTGCAGGAGAACATATTATGAATGTAGAGAAATATGTTTTTTAATCAGAGCAAGTGTCAAATCAAACATTATTTTCCTAGTGGCCAAAAAGATGACAATGAGAAGCCCTCAAGCAAGACCTATATGTCAATAGCTAGATTCCTCTGTACCTGCTAATTCAGGGGGACACTGCACCTCGGAAGAATCCCGATTCTGTTCAACATCTTTATTAACAACGTAGATGAAGGGTTAGAAGGCACAATTGTCAGGTTTGCAGATGACACTAAATTGGGAGGGATAGCCAATACTCCAGAAGACTGGAGCAGAGTTCAAAACGATCTTCACAGATTAGAGAGATGATTGGCCAAAACTAACAAAATGAAGTTCAACAGGGACAAATGCAAGATACTCCACTTAGGCAGAAAAAAATGAAATGCAAAGATACAGAATGGGGGACGCCTGGCTCGATAGCAGTACATGTGAAAAAGATCTTGGAGTCCTTGTGGACAACAAGTTGAACATCAGCCAACAATGTCGTGCGGTGGCTAAAAAAGCCAATGGGATTTTGGCCTGCATAAATAGGAGTCTGGTGTCTAGATCCAGGGAAGTCTCCCTCTATTCTGCTTTGGTCAGACCACACCTGGAATACTGTGTCCAATGCTGGGCATCGCAGTTGAAGGGAGATGTTGACAAGCTGGAATGTGTCCAGAGAATAGCAACTAAAATGATCAAGGGTCTGGAGAACAAGCCCTATGAGGAGCGGCATAAAGAGCTGGGCATGTTTAGTCTGCAGAAGAGAAGGCTGAGAGAAGAGATGATGAGAGCCATGGATCAAGATGTAAGGGGAGTCATAGGGAGGAGGGAACAGACTTGTTTTCTGCTGCCCTGGAGACTAGGATGCAGAACAATGGCTTCAAACTACAGGAAAGGAAGTTCCATCTGAACATGAGGAGGAACTTCCTCACTGTGAGAGCTGTTCAGCAGTGGAACTCTCTGCCCCGGCGTGTGGTGAAGGCTCCTTCTTTGGAGGCTTTTAAACAGAGGCTGGATGGCCATTGGTCAGGGGTACTTTGAATGCAATTTTTCTGCTTCTTGGCAGGGGCTTGGACAGGATGGCCCACGAGGTCTCTTCCAACTCTATGAGTCTGTGATTCATACCAGAGGCAGCATATAACCATAACTGCTACTTGGGGAGGGGGATAGGTTATCAATGTATGAAAATCCATTCTTTTCCATGACTTTTATGTACAGTCAGCTCTCCACATTCCTTGAGGTTGCAGTGCAGAACTTCCCTCTTTCAAATGTTGAAAATCCACACAGACAAAAACCCTCTCCAAGTTGAATGGGTAGTGATGATTCCCTTGTGTATTTAATACACATGATGGTTTAGTTCCTGTTATTTTTTAAAATATCCTGGGTCTCAAATAACCTGAAAGGCTTCAAAATATAGTGGGATCGCACCTCTTACCCTTTAAAGTATGGTCCCTTCCACACAGCTGTATATGCCTATATGAAGTCGCCTGTCCCACCTACCACAACAACATTAAGCTCATTTAACACAAGAATGCCCTCACTGTTACCTTCAAGTGTCATTCAAAATTACTGTTTTACCAGAAATATTTTATTACACTGGAAAAGAAATCACTCAGCTAAAAATAATGCTGCAGGATGTAGTGGACCAGTAGTTATAATCTCTGTGAACAACTTCATTTTGAGTACTGTGGGAACCAGTTTTGGAAATCTTCTGGATGACCCTTCAACATTTGGAGTCTTACAAAATTTGAAATGTCAGAGTTGCTTTGGATGTATTGAAAAGGAGCTAAAAGGGATGAATAGCCCACAGTACACCTGATCTTCCCAACCTTGGCTGGAAATTATTTTCAGAGGTGCTAATTAGTTCCTGGCTTTCCTTTGAATTAGATTTTGGCTAAGACTCCATCTTCATCCTTTCTCTTCATTGGGTAGGTTTCCCCCCAGTAGTGAGTAAACAGATGTACAGTAGCTCTTCAGCAGAAATATTAAACTTCTAATGGAGCCAATTAATCTGGTTCCAAGGAAAGCTTCTATCCAGAACAGACTACAGAATTTTCTCATTATGGTGTTTGGCCAGCTGCCCTAAGAAACGATTTATTCCTGGCCTCAGCCCTGCAACCAGTGCTCTTTCTCACATAAAGGGTCTTAAGAGAAGAAATCCAGGCCTAAATGGATTCTTGTAGAGGAGAATGTTTATAACAAAAACATGTAATTGTTTCTCTTGCTGTACTTCCCAATCTAGTTCAGCATCCATGGGCTGTGCTTTGCAATGGAATCTGTGTGTCACATATGTTTTCTCTTCCTGTCATTCCAGAGGACTCTGGAGACAGGCTCATAGCTGGAGACTGAATCACCCATTGTGGCTCATCTTTTATGGACACCCTGTGTCTGCTGAATCAGCTTTGAGACCCCGGGATAAGCTGGATTCATTATCCTTTTTCTTGTGGCATGTGCCCAGCAGAATGTTAACATGGTCCAGACATCAGTACTTGAAGATCAAAGCTACGCCTTGGTACTTGCTTGTTCCCTTCTCATTCTCCCCATTTTGGACTCCCTAATTTTCCTCTTCCATTATCTAATTTGTGTTTTTATCCCATTGCCATGAGAGTAAGATGATCTGGAGTTCCTGAAAGCTAGAGATTGAGGGCTAAGAGGCTGCATAACCCGCCTCCGCAGAAACTTTGTAGAGTTGCGTACACTGCAACACATTTTTGCCTTCAAATTTTCTTCAGGGAGGATTTTAACCATATTTTTGCATTCCTCACCATTTCAAGAAATGCCTTCTGTAAAATGGTAAATAACCAGATATCAATTGCTTTTTTAAATGGGGTTCTTAATTTCCCATATCTCCGAGGGGCCCTTGGGACCAAAGAAAAGTCTTGGAAGCTACATGGGTCTGCAAACTGCACTTTTGTCTATTTTTGCTATAAACCATATTTGCCTCCAATTCTGACATGAAAATCCAAAATACTCCAAACTTTCTACTTTTATTTCTAATTGTAATACAGTAGAGTCTCACTTATCCAAGCTAAACGGGCCAGCGGAACCTTGGATAAGCAAATATCTTGGATAATAAGGAGGGATTAAGGAAAAGCCTATTAAACATCAAATTAGGTTATGATTTTACAAATTAAGCACCAAAACATCATGTTATACAACAAATTTGACAGAAAAAGTAGTTCAATACATAGTAATGTTATGTTGTAATTACTGTATTTACAAATTTAGCACCAAAATATCATGATATATTGAAAACATTTACTACAAAAATACCTTGGATAATCCAGAACCTTGGATAAGCGAGTCTTGGATAAGTGAGACTCTACTGTACATGTTTTGTATCCAGGCTACCTACAGGTTTGTCTTCTTCTGTATAATCTGCTCTGTATACCCAGATCTTCTAGAGGACATTTATTTCAGTCTGCCAGAATCAGGATGAGGCAAATGTTAACCAAATAACTTTTTCATCAGCGACCCGTAAATTGTGGAATGAACTGCTGGTAAGAACTGCTGGAAAAGAATCTACAGCTAGATATCATGTCTGCTTTTAAAACAGCATTAAAAGAATTTTAATGAATTTTAAATTATAAGTTTGTAAATTATGAATGGATTATTCTTAATTATGGAGCCCCCAATGGCACAGTGGATTAAACCGCTGAGCTGCTGAACTTGCAGACCAAAAGGTCCCAGATTCAAATCCCGGGAGCGGAATGAGCGCCCGCTGTTAGCTCCAGCTCCTGCCAACCTAGCAGTTTGAAAACATGCAAATGTGAGTAGATCAATAGGTACCGCTCCAACGGGAAGGTAATGGCGCTCCATGCAGTCATGCCGGCCACGTGACCTTGGAGGTGTCTACGGACACCTTAGAAATGGAGATGAGCACCAATCCCCAGAGTAGGACACGACTAGACTTAATGTCAGAGGAAAACTTTTACCTTACCTATTCGTAATTCTGAAAATCCAAAAATGTATACATAGATGGCTGCGATGGTGACACCTTTCCTTTCTGATGGTAGTTTAATGTACAAAAATTTTGTTTCATGCAAAAAAGTTATATAAAAGTACTTTCATGCTATTTGTATAAGGCAGCGGTTCACAACCTTTGGGCCTCCAGGTGTTTTGGACTTCAGGTCCCACAGTTCCTAACAGCTGGTAAGCTGGCTGGGATTTCTGGGTATAAGGAGTATATGAAACATAATTGGCTTTTATGTTTAGGCTTGAGTTCCATCTCATTTTGAACTTATATACAAATGTAAATATTCCAAAATTTTAAAAAATCCAAAATACTTTGGCTCCTAAGCATTTTGGATAAGGGGTACTCAACTTGCATTATTATTACTACTATTACTACTACTACAACAACTATTACTACTATTACTACTACTTCGGGAGACAAAATATGGTCTGGTAGCTATGGCTTGGTTGGTTTGCAGATTCTAGTTTTTAATAATTAGTTATTATTAACTATGGATCAGGAACCTGAGGATGGAATTTGATCAAATGGAAGGAAAATGGAAAATATGAGGCTATAGTTAAGATGGCTTTAGGCTTCAAGAATATTGTAAATTACTATGGCTTGATCACAAGATGTGATGATGATTCTGATTTAAACAAATAAATGTTCCCATCTATATTGTAGTGTGATTTTGTAACTTAGACAAGAAATCAGCTATGTTTTATGAGATGTCATAGGTAGGTAAAAGGTTTTCCCCTGACGTTAAGTCCAGTCATGGGGGTTGGTGCTCATCTCCATTTCTAAGCCGAAGAGCTGGCGTTGTCCGTAGACACCTCCAAGATCATGTGGCCGGCATGACTGCATGGAGTGCCGTTACCTTCCCGCCGGAGCGGTACCTATTGATCTACTCACATTTGCATGTTTTCAAACTGCTAGGTTGGCAGGAGCTGGGGCTAACAGCGGGCGCTCATTCCGCTCCCGGGATTTGAACCTGAGACCTTTCGGTCTGCAAGTTCAGCAGCTCAGCGTTTTAACACACTGTGCCACCACCAGGGGCCATGAGATGTCATATCTGGTACTTAAATAATTATTTTTTCTTGTTCTTAAAAGGTTGTTGTTTTGAATCACCATATCTCCAGTTTCTGTGCTTAAATCAGTTTCTCAGATTTGAGTTCTCTGCTGACATGTTTCAATGTGATTTAGAAGTCAAAATGTCACACTAGAGATCTCATCACATTTCTGGAGGAAAGTGGGGACATCTGTGGAGCAGTGGGGCAAATCTGGCAAGCAGTGGGGAAAACATCACCTCACATTGCCCCCTTCCCCGCCCCATGGGAGAAACTGTTGCTGCCTACCTTTCCCTCGTGCTTCCCTGGCTTACCATATGACAGTTGTTCTCAACCTGGGGTCCCCAGATGTTTTTGGCCTTCAACTCCCAGAAACCCTAACAACTGGTAAATTGGCTGGATTTCTGGGAGTTATAGGCCAAAAACATCTGGGATCCCAGGTGGAGAACCACTGCCTTATGAGAACACGGGAAGCCTCGAGTGTTCTCAGGATTCCAACCTAGAAGGCTTCCAGGACAAAGCTAGGATGGAGCTCCTCCAGAAGTAGCCCTGCATCATATGATGGGCTCTATCCTGGCTCCATCTAGGAAGCATTCTAGGATAGAGCCCAGACCTCGTGTGATGAGGTCCTTAAACTGAAGAGACCCAAATTGAAATCTGTGCTCAATCCAGTATCTTCCAGCTGGGCCAGCCACTATCCTTTAGTCTCGTCTATCTCACAGTGTTAGAGTGAAGATAAAAATGGGAAAGAAAACCATTTATAATTCTTTGTGGCCCACGGATGAAAGATGGGATATCAGTAAAAAAAATTAAATTAAAAGAAGTAATACTGGAAAGTGGAAAGAAAAAGAGAGAGATTGATGAAGAATGAGAGAACATTACTACAAAAATGATTGATTAAAGAAAGCCTGGAGCTCTAATGTGTTTGAAGACATGTCTAATTTGCCCTGAAAACCAATGTTGAAGTTGTGAGAACTGTAAACTGTTGAAAGCTCTCACCTTTCTGCTAGTTAAGATTAATGAACATAGAGGAAGGTTTTCAAGATTTCTTTTATATAACACCCCTGCCTCCAATAATTGTCCTTCTAGTGGTGAAAGAAGAACTGAATTGAGGAGACCAGGAGAGAAGTTTGCGTTGACATGCATATTCTTGAAAGCTATGACTTGGTTTCTCTTGAGTGAAACAAAACTGAGCTCCAACTTGTTGCTGGGAAGTTCTTTCCAGGGAAGAAGAGTTTGGCCTTTAGAGTTTTGATATAAGTGGTATGTAATGGTTAGAGTGCTAGGATTAAGACAACCCAGGCTCAAATCCTTATTCTACCATGAAATTCACTAAATAACTGCAAACCACTTATGATCTCGCAGGACTCATGTGGTGATAAAAAGGATGGATTGGGAAGAACCATAAGTGCTACCGTGATCTTATTGTGCAAAATGTGGTGTAAATATATTTCCTTCTCCTTTAACCCTTTTTCAAAAACAGGTAAAACCTTCTATCTCTATTGTGAGAAGGTTTGATTTGTGCCTCTTTTCTCCCCTCTTTTGCAAGCCATGCTCAGTTTGTGTGCTCTGGTATATCTGCTCTATATGGGAACTAAGAAATAGTAGAGTTAACTATTGTGATTCACTTCTCTTTCTTGGAAATTATCACTGAAATGACTGAATTGGGCCTTAGTGCACAGATGTTTGTTGAGGTGGGTTGCCTGACTGAAAATGCCTCTTTCACTACAGAATTGTTCCTTTGTGTCTTCTGTAGCTCTTAACAAGCTAATTTTTCTTTCAGCAAACCTGCCTTTCCCCTCCTCCTTTATGTATACACATACGAATGCACATAAACTCTTGAGTAGCCAGAGAGTGAGACAGGAAGGCTGCAGAGATAAGGGAATATAACAAGAGTTACTGTCAAGTTGTGGGAGCAATACAAGTTGTGCTAGTCCATGTTTTCTGAAGTGTACAAGCTGCCAACTCTCAAAGTTCAAGGAAAGTCCAGCTGTCCCCGATAGTGCAAGTTTCCTCTTTAAATCTCTGTACTTGCGTTGGTTTTGCAAACTTGAGGTTGTGACTGTAGTGTAATGTGAAGCTTTTATTTGACAAAAATGGGACTGTGTTGCTTTGCAAAGTATTGTATATAAAACATAACTACATTTTATCATGGATAGATTATTGTTAGAAAACTGTGTGCTGCTATAGTAAAAATATTTAAGAAAGAGGCAAACTTTATTTCAAAACTTAGGAAATTGCCTTATATGAATCAGACCAACTCATCTGTTGCTGTTCATCCTTTGTAGTCAATGTTTTCAATATATCATGATATTTTGCTAAATTTGTAAATACAGTAATTACAACATAACATTACTGCGTATTGAACTACTTTTTCTGTCAAATTTGTTGTATAACATGATGTTTTGGTGCTTAATTTGTAAAATCATAACCTAATTTGATGTTTAATAGGCTTTTCCTTAATCCCGCCGCCGCCGCCGCCGCCGCCTCCTCCTCCTCCTCCTCCTCCTCCTCCTCCTCCTCCTTCTTCTTCTTCTTCTTCTTCATTAAACAACGAAAACGTGGTTATGGGACCAGGCTTTTGAGCAAGAGTAGCAGTAGAAATGAGATATGATAACTATAAAACTCACTGATAGCCCCCACTTGGACTTGAAATGCACCTGAATGTATATTTATATGTATAACTATCTAGGTTTTTTAATGTAAGTTTTTAATTTTAATGTAATTTTTAATCTAAATGGATTTTAAAACGTGATATAAATTGTTCTGATGTATATTCTCATATTGTAAGCCGCCCTTAGTCCCCTGAGGAGTGAGAAGGGCAGGGTAGAAATGATGTAATAAATAAAATAAAATAAATAAATATTATTAACTGCATTTCTATACCGCTTTTCTCACCCCTGGGGGGACTCAAGATATTATCCAAGATATTCACTTATTCAAGGTTCTGGATAAGCTTGGATAAGTGAGACTCTACTGTAGTTTCAACTAAGGTAGACCCATAAAAAGGCTGAGATTTACATAAATTCATTAGTAGATTTAATGAGGCTAAAGTAAAGGTAAAGGTTTCCCTTGATGTTAAGTCCAGTTGTGTCTGACTCTGGGGGTTGGTGCTCATCTCGATTTCTAAGCCGAAGAGCCGGCGTTGTCCAGAGACACTTCCAAGGTCATGTGGCCGGCATGACTGCATGGAGCACCGTTACCTTCCCGCCAGAGCGGCATCTTATTGACCTACTCACATTTGCATGTTTTCGAACTACTAGGTTGGCAGAAGCTGGAGCTAACAACGGGCGCTCACTCTGCTTCCTGGATTCGAACCTGCGACCTTTTGGTCAGCAAGTTCAGCAACTCGGCGCTTAAACACACTGCGCCACCGGGGACTCTTTAGTGAGGCTACACTAGTTGAAAATAGCAAGTTTAGTCCCGGTGCATGGAACTACAACTCCCATCAACCCTGGCCATTGGCCATAGTAGTTGAGCCTTAAAGGATTTGTAGTATGCAACAGATGGAGGGAGTTTGGTTGAGAAAGAAAATGCTTGCCATAGGAAAGTTGTGGAGTAGCAAGCAAACCAAAGTGTGGAGGCATTTCTCCAGCACAAATCCTGTTAACACTGCTGGGACATGCTCAAGAGTACATTTCTGCTCTTTTCAAAATTCAGTGGCTTCTTTAGAGATTACTAGCTGTGCCCAGCCATGCGTTGCTGTGGCGAAGTATGGTGGTATGGGAAATAAAGTATTGAGGAATTGGTGGTAGTGAAGGTAAAGGGTAAAGGTTTTCCCCGGACATTAAGTCTATTATAAATGGGTAATATAGCTGTGTGGAAGGGCCTTGAGTCTACACTGCCATATAATCCAGTTAAAATCAGATAATCTGTATCTTATAGGCAGTGTGGAAGAGGCCTAAGTGAGGCCTAACTCTGCCTATCCCCTGGGCTGAGTGGGTTGCTAGGAGACCAAGTGGGCGGAGCTTAGCCTTCTAACTGGCAGCAGTTGGATAAAAACAATTATTCCTCTCCCTCTAATTAGAACTTTATTTTTCTTTTCTTTTTGTTGTATGAACGTAGAGGCATGGATGAGGGGTTGTGCTGCCAAGTTTAGTGTTTCTGGGATGTGTAGTTTTGTTGTTTTGTCCTAGGCCGAAATTTCATTACCCTTCTATATATATAAAAGGCTTTTGGCATCACGGCGACTCACAAAACAACAAAACCCAACACCCCCCAAACTCTAAAATTGGCAACACAATCCATCATCCCTGCCTCCAGTAAGATACAACACAATCACACAAAAAACACAATCACAACATCAAAAAAAAGGCCAGAACCCACAACAGGCAATGTGCCATGCTTTCTATATTTTGTAATATATATATAAAATACAAAATAATAAATACAGCCAGACATTGGAGCTGCAAGGATATTCAGTGCAATTCAACCACACCAATAAAAGATTAACATTCGTAAAAGGTGACCAGGCTTTGAAACAGTGATACTACTCTGAAGCTGACCAACCAAAGATTTCCCCTAGGTAGCAAGCACCCAGGCTTTGAACCACCGAGACTATTCATTACCATTCTACCACCCCAAAAAAACATTCCCCTAAAAGGCAACTACCTAACCTTCCAAGCCGCAAGCCTATTCCTTTCTATTCCACCTCACCAAACAAGGATTCGCATAAGAAAATGACCAGGCTTTCAGGCTACAAAGCTATTCACTGTTATTCCACCTACCTAACAAAGAATTCCCATACGCCACAGCAACGCGTGGCCGGGCACAGCTAGTTTATATATATATAGATGGAAAAATTCTGACTCCATTGCACTTCCCTTACAATCAAGCAGAATTTAGACGAGATCAGAAAACACTGTCTAATGATAAGAACAACTGTTGAATGACCCATCAGAGTTGTGAGATGTGTTTTTCTTAGGGGTGTAATGGAAAAAAGAACAGACAAATATTAACATATCTTAAAGATAAGATACCATGCAAAAGCAGGCAGAATCATTCTGGGGTTTTTTTCTTCCTAAAACATCAATTCATGTAAGTGAATCCTTCTGTGTTTTTCCACTAAACTTTCCTATTAGTCACAAGGTCTTTTTTCTTAAACCTCCTTTGCTTCTGCATTCCCATCCTGCTAATCTGTCTTGTGATGTCTAACATCCATTTCTTCAAAGGGGAAAGAGGCATCCATCTTCTGCTGTGCCCTTCAGTTTAACTTTACCTTAATTTGTCGGGACAAGCTTCACATCCTGCAAGAGGAAAATCTTAACCTGGGAAATACATTTTCGTGCTCTCCGTCTAGTAACCATTTGTAACTTAGCAGCTTTGAGGTACTACGTATTGGTCAAGCTGAAATGATTGTGCTTATTACATGTTTCAAAAGAATCTCTTGACAGTGTTTGTAGTCTGTTTTGTTGTTGTTTTTGTTGCTTGAATTTGTTGTCCTGATGTAAATAACTTTGATGTGTTTGATCTAGTCCAGGCATGGGTGAGCTTGGGTCGTCCAGGTGTTTTGGACTTCAACTCCCACAATTCCTAACAGCCTCAGGCCCATTCCTTTCTCCTCTCAGCCGCTTAAGCGGCTGAGAGGCCTGAGGCGGTTAGGAATTGTGGGAGTTGAAGTCCAAAACACCTGGACGGCCCACGTTTGCCCATGCCTCATCTTGTCCCATTGTATATAATAACATCGTAAAATGATGTCTCTTAAACGAAATGGCAGAATCAAGGTTTGGTTTTTGCAATATTTTCAAGATGAGGATGGTGTAATCCAAGGATATGGAGGGCTGGCTATAATTGCAGGTTGCACTGAACTATTTACTAATTTGAAACATTTGTGCCTTGCCTTTTAATGAAATATCTCCCAAGGCAGCTAACTGCAATAATAATGAGAATAATAAGTCTTCAACAATTAAAACACCATAGTATTTTCTCTTCATTGGCAGGTAAAAAACCAAACTGAAATTATTGAAAGGCTAGAGAAACAGAAATATGTTGACATGGTTCCTAACAGAGGTTGGATTAGAAGCCCAATAAACTGATAAGGTTCATCTAGGAGCCCCGGTGGCGAAGTGTGTTAAAGCGCTGAGCTGCTGAACTTGCAGACCGAAAGATCCCAGGTTCAAATCCCAGGAGTGGAGTGAGCGCCCGCTATTGCTCCAGCTCCTGCCAACCTAGCAGTTCGAAAACATGCCAATGTGAGTAGATCAATAGGTACTGCTCCGGTGGGAAGGTAACGACGCTCCATGCAGTCATGCCGGCCACATGCCCTTGGAGGTGTCTACGGACAACGCCGGCTCTTCGGCTTAGAAATGGAGATGAGCGCCAACCCCCAGAGTCAGACATGACTGGACTTAACGTCAGGGGAAAATCTTTACCTCTTACTTTACCTAAACTGATAAGGTAGGTGTCAGGCTCACTTCAAAGGACCAGTCTGAACGCAGATCAAAGATAGCTGCTCTCAAATTCAATCTTTATTGAAGAATACATGACTTTGGAAAAGTCGAGAATGACCTAATGTTTACATACATCTAATTTTATCACTTCTGATGCAACGTAATATCACACGCAAATATCATCATCAAACCCCACCTTCGGGATCACATTTCTACCATGATTTCTATTCCCACACACTACAGCAATTATAATTGTTTATACTTTCAACTCTGAGTTCCCAGGCTCATTTTATCTTCTCCCGCCAGGTGCTTGCAGGATTGTTTATGTTATGAAGTCAGATTCAGGGCTTGGAAATTCAGCCCTGGGATCTGGCTCCATGACATGGCGCCCTCGTTTTCTTCGTCCTCCTCTTCGGTTCTTCTTTCATCATAGTTCTGAAACAAATCAAACAATAACTCTATGTGTCCATTTTGTCCAAAGTCCCCATATACTTTTTCAGTAAGCTGCGATGGAATACTGGGTGTATTTTCCCTAAACTTTTTGGCAATGCCAACTGGAAAGTCACTTCATTGATAACACCCTGTATTCTGAATGGTCCAATATATTTGGGGCCCAGTTTTCTTGAAGGTAGCCCCAATTTGATGTTTTGGGTACTTAACCACACTAGATCTCCTTTATTTAATTTATCGCCTTCCACCCTCTTTCTGTCTGCGAACGCTTTATACTTTTTGTGTGCTTCCTTTAAGGATGCAGTCACTTGACTCCAACATTCTAGCATTTGCGTTTTCCACTTCCCTGCCTCTGTTTCCTCATTTTCTGTCCACCTTGGCAACTGGGGTAAAGGCTGTATTTCATACCCGTAAACTACTTCAAAGGGGGTTTTATTTGTTGCTGAATGTATAGTTGAATTAAAGGCTAGTTCCGCAAAAGCCAACCACCTAGACCAGTCATTTTGTCTCATGTTAGAGTACATTCGAAGGAACTGCCCAAGCGTTTGCTGAGTACGTTCTACCGCCCCGTTTGTCATGGGGTGAAAAGCAGAACTTAGACTCCTTTCTGCTCCTAGCATTTCCAAGAATTTTTCCCAAAATTTTGCTGTGAACTGTACTCCTCTGTCACTGACTACTCTACTGGGACATCCATGTAGTTTGTAAATATGATTTATGTACAATTCAGCTAGTTTCTCAGCCGATGGTAGTTTCGTCAGCGCTATAAAGTGGGCCTGTTTAGAAAACAGGTCTAATACTGTCCAAATATAACGATGTCCTTTGCTAACCGGCAGTTCTCCCACAAAGTCCATAGCTACACATTCCCAAGGTCTGGTAGGTTCCGCTACTGTTTGTAACAATCCCATATGCTTCCCTCCTCCCGATTTATTTCTGGCACAATCATCACATTGAACAACATGATTCTTTATGTCCTTCCTCATTCCTGGCCACCAACAATGTTTTACTATTGCCTTTGTTGTTTTTGTAATTCCTGTATGACCAGCGCTCTGGTTGTTGTGAAAACGATGCAGAATCTTAATCCTTAATATTGCTGGGATATACAGTTTCTTGTTTACAAACCAAAATCCCCCCTTCTGTTCCCCCTTTTCTGCGTTGGACGCGATCCATTGATCTCCTTCATAAGACTGTTTCAGTTCATTTCCCCAGTTTTCTTCCCCGCCGAGTTCAACAAAAGCCGTGTCCTCCTTTTGGGTTTGTGCTCTTGTCCTGACAGCTAAGCCCCATTGTTTGTCAGAGAATATTGTCCCCTCTTTTGCTGTGGTTATGCCTTCGTGTTGAGGCATGCGTGAAAGAGCATCTGCCAAGACGTTCTGCTTCCCTTGAAAAAACTTTAATTGGAAATCGAATCTGCTGAAGTATTGCGCCCATCTAATTTGTTTGGGGGACAATTTTCTAGGAGACTTTAAATACTGTAGGTTCTTATGGTCAGACCAAATTTCAAATGGGATTCCGCTTCCTTCGAGGAAGTGTCGCCAGCATTCTAAGGCTTTTAATATGGCTAATGCCTCTTTTTCCCATATTGGCCAACTTTTTTCAGTTTCGCTGAACTTCCGTGACAAATATCCACAGGGTTTTAAGTTCCCATTTTGATCTTTTTGCAATAGTACTGCCCCATACGCACAGTCTGAGGCATCGCAATGGATTATGAAAGGGCTCCTGATATCGGGGTGTTTTAGGATGGGTCCTTCAGTGAAGCATTCTTTTAAGGTTTCGAATGCCTTTTGGCATTCTGGCGTCCAACTCAGTTTGGCGCCAGGAGCTTTCACTTTTGCTGTCTCCCCTTTCCCTTTTGTTTTTAAAAGTTCTGTAAGGGGTGCGGTTATTTGCGCGAAGCCTTTTATGAAGGGTCTGTAAAAATTTGCAAACCCCAGAAATGATTGTAATTGCCTCCTTGTTTGAGGCACTCCCCATTCTTTCACATCTGCTACTTTAGCTGGATCCATAGCTAACCCTTCTGGAGATATCCGATACCCCAGAAAGTCAATTTGAGTTTTATTGAATTCACATTTGGACAGTTTTGCGTACAGCTTTGCTTCTCTTAGTCTCTGCAAAACTTCCCGGACCAATTTTACGTGCTTTTCCTTATCTTCAGTTACAATCAAGATATCATCAAGAAATATGAATACCCCTCTGTACAATAACGGGTGTAGTATTTCATTTATAAGCTGCATAAAGCAGCCGCCTCCGTTTTTTAACCCGAAAGGCAAAATTTCGTATTCAAAATGGCCGAATGCGCAGGAAAATGCAGTTTTCCAAGTATCCTCCGGTTTGATCCTTAATTTATGATACGCTTCAATTAAATCCAGTTTAGTAAATATGCTCCCTTTCTTCAATACGGTAATTAAATCCTTGACTAAGGGCATAGGGTATTTATTGTCCTTAGTAATTGCGTTTAAATTTCGATAATCAATGCACAATCTTAGGGAGTTGTCTTTCTTTCTCCTAAATAACACTGGGGCCCCGAGAGGAGAATTGGATGGCTTAATGAAGCCTCGCGCCAGGTTTTTATCAATGTATTTCCTCAATTCCTCCTTCTCCTGCACAGACATGGGATACACTTTTGGTTTGGGTAAGTTTGCTCCTGGGGTTATTTCAATTTCTACTTCTATATTCCTTTTGGGAGGCAATTTACTGGCCTCTTTCTGATTGAAAACATCCACAAAGTCTCTGTATTCAGGTGGCAATAGCTGTGGGTCTATTTCCCCTGCTTCATCTTCCTCGTCCTCCTCTTCTGCAATTTTGCTTATCTCCCATTGCATCTGCTGTTCTTTGAATGCTAGGCTTTTTCCTCTCCAATCTACTTCAGGATTTGCCTGTTCGAGCCATGGTATCCCTAATATTACGTGGTATGTGGCAATAGGGGCTATCACAAAGGATATTCTTCCTTCCCATTTGCCTATTTTACATGGGATTCCCCGTATTTCCTTTGTAGATACTTCCCCAGCAGCGACTGATCCATCTAGCTGCGAAAATGCAATTGGGGAGTCAAGCGCCATCTGCTGGCATTTCAGCGCTCCTGCTAACTCCGGGGTTATAATATTTCTAGAACACCCACAATCCACAAATGCCTTGCAGGTGGCCCGATTTTCTAGCCCTGAGAGGCAGATTGGCACTACTATCATGCGGTTGTCCCGACTCACCAGTTTTTCTGAAGATTCTGGGGCCTGCACCTCCTCTTCCGCGCGCCTCCCGGTTGCTGGCTTGGGCTTTGGGGCTTTTGGCGGCCCCCCCTTCCGGGCCCAGCATTCTGCTGCTCGATGGCCCGTCTTCCCACATACAAAGCATCCCGGTTTAGGTTTGTTGTCGTCTCCTCTGGAGGGAATCCCCGGCCTCCCTCCGGGTCTTTCCTGCTTCCTCGTTTCTCCTCGACCTCTCGCCACCGGTCTTTGCTGGCCGCTGCCGCTCCTGAAGCGCTTTACTTGGGCCAGGGTGGATTCGACGCGCCCCGCTAGTTGAATCCATCCCTGGAGCGTTTCGGGGTCGTCTCTGTGCGCTGCCCAGCTGAAAATCTCGGGGCGTAGTCCCTCTTTAAATAATTCCACTTTGGTCACTTCAGACCATTCTGGTACCCTTTCCGCGAGGTGAAGGAATTCCTCTGCGTACTCGGGCACTGTTTTGTCCCTCTGCTTTATTCCTTTCAGCTGGTCTCGAGCCCTCAATTGCTCTAGCCGGTCTCTGAACCGGTTTTCCAGTGCGGCGAGGAAGCGGGGCACTGACCTCAGGCATGGGTCGCGTCTGGCATGAAGCTGCACATACCAGCTGGCTGCTCCTCGCTTTAGTGTGTTGCCGATGGCTCGAACCCTGCTTGCCTCGGAGGGGAATGTGTGTGCATTGTCTTCCATGTATCCTCTGATGCTAATTAGAAAAAAGTTCAGTTCATCTGATTCCCCTCCGTATTCTAGTTTGAGATCTTCCCTTCTAGGCATCCATTCTGCAGCTCGTTGATGCTGTCTGGGAGGCATGGGGAAGGGTTGCATCAGGTTTCCTCGGGCGGCTCCTTGGAACACGCCGCGCCCCACTCCGGTGGTCATTCTGCGCGGCTCCCGAAAGTCTGCCGCCGCTGTCGGCTCTTCCGCCCATCCGCATACTGGCCTTGCTGTAGCCCCCTCATCTCGCCTTTCCTCGTCGTACGGCACATCCTCCTCCTCTTCCTGGATCCCCCGCTCCTCTCCGCCTTCGTCTGCAAATCCACTGGACCCGATCCCTGGCCCCAGTGGCCTTTCCACCCCGACGCCCATTCGGGGGGTTGGGAGCTCTGTTGGAGATGGCGGCCTCAGAGTTCCCAGGGCTCGCTGACGCTCCACTTCTCGCGCCATTCTGTCCCGGAACTCCAGCTCCCGCCAGTATTCCTCATCTCCCTCGTCCCTTGCCGCCACGGGACTCTGCGTTGACGCTCGCTGGCCCCTCTGGCTCCAATCTCCTTCTTTACTTGGTTCTCTCTCGGCGCCATATCGGCTGGGCTCCTTTTGGAGATTCTCTTCCAATAATGGCACCAATCTCCCCACGGTTTCCGACAGCCTGGATAAATTAGTTTCCAGGATGGATAACCGCAGGGCCACGGTCTCCGGCATACTTCCTCCAGATCCCCAACTGGTTTCTGCAGCCGCAGAGACGCCTCTTCCTCCCCTGGGAATTCTCTGGGTCACGCCGTTCGGCCTGGGGTACCCCGTAGAGGAAGCTATGGCTTGCAGCGTTTCTTCTCTCTTCGGCCGGGCCCCTTGCAAAGGCCTCTCTGCCCCATTTGGGCTTTGATCTCCTTCTTCACTCATTATCACTTCACTGCGAATTCCGCAGGAGGGTGAGAAATGGATTCTCGACTTTAATGTCAGGCTCACTTCAAAGGACCAGTCTGAACGCAGATCAAAGATAGCTGCTCTCAAATTCAATCTTTATTGAAAAATACATGACTTTGGAAAAGTCGAGAATGACCTAATGTTTACATACATCTAATTTTATCACTTCTGATGCAACGTAATATCACACGCAAATATCATCATCAAACCCCACCTTCGGGATCACATTTCTACCATGATTTCTATTCCCACACACTACAGCAATTATAATTGTTTATACTTTCAACTCTGAGTTCCCAGGCTCATTTTATCTTCTCCCGCCAGGTGCTTGCAGGATTGTTTATGTTATGAAGTCAGATTCAGGGCTTGGAAATTCAGCCCTGGGATCTGGCTCCATGACAGTAGGAAGATCTAGAGCCATGGTGCTCTAGAATAGTGGTTCTCAACCTATGGATCCCCAGATGTTTTGGCCTTCAACTCCCAGAAATCCTAATAGTTGGTAAACTGGTCAAAACACCTGGGGTCCTACAGGTTGAGAACCACTGGTCTAGACCTTTACCTCTGTCTGTGTTATTGTATGTTGTTGTGTAAAAGGCATTGAATGTTTGCCTCATATGTGTTCTGAGTTAGGGTTAGGGTTAGGGTTAGGGTTAGGGTTAGGGTTCTGGGGAGATACAACGGAATAAATAAAGTATATTATTATTATTTCTCTGTTGGGAAACCATGCCGGAAAATATATTATTGTAGTTTCCAAAGCGTGGATAGAATGCCAACATAATAACAAACAATCATATGCTTTTTGTTTGTTTGACAATTGCTATTTTCCCACTGTTTACAGTATCATTTTCACTGTTTATTTATAAAGATAGCATGCTGTCTGCCTTGATACTATCCAAGGGCAAAGCTCTACATGCAAATACCTAGACGTGAAGGTTGGTGTCCTTGGAAAACATGCTGGAAGATCCCTCCCTGGGTTGGGAATGCTATTGTACTGGACTGAAAACTGATCCTGAAATTTGGAGGGGGTCGACAGATATATTAAATTAGTAGTATGATCAGGTCGGTTACCACTGGGTTTTTTTAGCCTGTGAAGCTATTGGCCAAATGTGGTTCAACATACTGAGTTCACAGAAGTTCACACCCATAATTATTTTATTTTGTTGTGAAGATGCCACAGTTATTCTCTTCCCATCTAACTGAATGTGTCAGATGACCCATCTTCTCCATGTTATTAAAGTTACCATGTAGTAGATTTATTAAATATGTTATTGTCAGGACCCAGGCTGCAGAGCACCAATAACCATGCACAGAGACCAGAATCTATCTGATATCTTTATTAAAGGAATATATAAAGTCAATAAAAACAAGTGAAGAATATAGTTCAGAAGTAGACCTTTCAGGAAAGGTCAAATATAGTCCAGGAAATCAATGTCCAATATGAGATATTAGAGTCCAAAGTTATAATCCAATAACCGAAACACACACTTTGCCGAGCAAAGTGTGGGGAAATGACAGGGTCCTTTAGTCCAATGGAGCTTGATAACAAGGCTGGAGAGCAAACTAGATTCTTGGCAAACAAGGCTTGATTCAAGGCAACAAGAAGCAAGGAACGAGAACAGGGTCCGTGGCGAAATCCGTGGCGAGGTCCGGGGAACAAGGCAGGGCTGGAACGAGAACAAGGTCCTGGAAACAAGGAACTGGAGTAGCGTAGTCTACACACGATCTCACTCCTGAAGCTGACGAATTGACTCAGCAAGGATCTCCCTGCGGGTAAACACCTATATAGGATCTTGTTTTCCCGCCAAGGAACACTTTCCCTGGGGAACAAGAAGTGAAACCCATACTATGTCCAGATGCATGACTCCTTAAGATTTCCCAAGGGAACCAGGCTTAATCAGTTAATTGTCTGGCAGCGATCCTGGCGCTTCAGCGCTTCGCCTCCCTAGCGCCTCTATCTCGATTATAATTATCCCGGCGAGAGAACGGGGGAGATTTCTGCCCAAGGCTTGTTTGGCTGACTTCTGGAGGGCAAACATCCTGCAGGTGCAAGGGCTCCAATTCTGGCTGAAACGGTGGGAAACCCAAGTTTTCCTCTTCGTCTGCCACAATAGTACTTGGAACGGGACTACATGGCCCATGAGTCATCACAGTTATTAAACATCATACTGAGTACATGGTATACTGAATTAGTTTAGATGGGAGAGACGGGGCCTTGAAGTAAGTTATTGAAGCCCAGGACTTACTCATACCATAATGCAGAGATGTGGAAACCATGCCCTATGACGAATGGCTTAATGAGCTGGGTATGTTTAGCCTGGAGAAGAGAAGGTTGAGATGGGACATGATTGCCATGCTTAAATATTTGAAAGGCTGTCATATTGAAGGTGGGAGGAGCAAGCTGGTTTCAGAGACTATGACATTGTGCAATGGAAACTAAACAAAAAGAGATTCCACTGAAACATTAGGAAGAACTTCCTGACATTAAGAGCTGCTCAACCGTGGAAGACTCTGCCCCAGAGTGTGGTGGAGCCTCTTTCTGTGGTGGGTTTTAAGCCAAGGCTGGGTCAGGAGTCCTTTTATTGTGTCCCTGTATTGCAGAGGATTGGACTGGATGGCCCTTGAGGTCTCTTCCAAGTCTATGATTTTGTAATTCTTCCTTGTCTGCATTGGGTGTTTCCCTCTAAGGGGATCACCACCGTTTCTCATGGCTGTGAATGCACAGTGTCCATAGCACTGGTGACATTTCTGAGGAATCCTTTTTGATAAATAATAATAACAACTTTATTTTTGTATCCCACCACCATCTCCCCGATGGCACTCGGGGTGGCTTACAACAGGGACATGCCCAGCATAACAACATAACATCATAATAAACAGTGATTTAAAACAGTAGTTAACACAATACAGCAATAAAATATGCACATTAAATAAATACCTTAAAACTCAACATCGATACACATATAATAAAAAGTGAATAGTGCAGGGACTCTGAAAGGTTCCATAAGTAAAATCAGGGCAGGAAGGGACAAACCAAGGTTTCAATAAAGTGATAGGACATATAGAATGGGGAGCAATAAGAAGGTACCATACAATTTTCACATCTGGTGGCTGTTTTACTGAAAGGCACTTGGGAAAATCCATGTTTTCAGTTCTCGGCGGAAGATGGGCAGTGAAGGAGCTAATCTAATCCAGAGCCAGGGAGTTCCAGAGCCAGGGAGCCACCACCGATAAGGCCCTTTCCCTCTTTCCCACCAACTGCGTTTTTGATTCCACATCTCTTGCATGTATCTTGGCAGTATAAAAGGATCATTGGTAGCTGAGGTGGAAAATGCTGGTAGGACTCATTTGCAAGCATGGAACTGGTAATGAGTCCTTTCAGACAACTTTCTCATCTACTGGTGATGGCAGGACTCCTTATCCAACTCTTCATCACATAATGTACAAACTTTCCATGTGTGGTGGATGCCACAGTTCATCCCCTTACTACTCTTTTACAGTGTAGAAGCAGTTCTTGTAAGATATGTAGAATTGCTACTCGTTGGCCATACTTTTGAAGTTAGGACTCAAGGACAATGTTATATGACAAAAGGGCCGGTGTACAATCAGGATATGTGAAAGCATAATTTCTTCCCTACTGAGTATCATTCTGTCCCGAAAACATTCCAGCAATGACCAAGAATGCTACTGCCAGTGGCAAAATCCCTGGCAAGAAAGAATTCTCAGCTAAGTTAACTGCTAACAGACCTCTTGATTCCTTGGGGCACTCCGTGAAAGGTCAGAGGGTTTCAAATTCCTCATGCAGCACAGTTATCATAGCATGTCATTATCTTTAGTGTTTAATTATTTCTGAGGAAGATGCAATGGTTGCAGCTGTTGTTCAGAACTGGAATAAATTTGCTGCAGTTTTAGGGCAGCTATTATGTCTATGAAGAAGTTATAGGAAGAGAATTACAGTTATGCACTTTCAGAAAGATGGAAAGCACCTCTTACAGTGAGCTTTGGTTTTAGGTTGAACACCAACAATTGAAAACTATTTTTTTTCAATTACACTTTTCTCTAGAGTTAACTTTGTCAAATGTTTCTGACCTTTCCAGATTTCTAAACTGAACTTATTTCCCATTTTCACAAAAATGCTACAATTCAATATATTAAATATAGTTGCACATTTAGAAACCACCAGAACACACACTATTATATATAGTTGCAGAGAAATGCCTTCTGTACAATGACAGAGAAGTCTTTTCATGAAAACAGACTAAGTTGGGGCTGGGGGGGAATCAACAGAAGAAAGTAATATAAAACCAGGTCCTATACATTTATTTATATGTATGCTTTTCACACACACTCAGCCTTCGAAAAATCCTCTGATAGGTTTGCCTTAGGGCTGCCATAAGTGGGAAATGACTTGAAGGCACACAACAACAATGTATTTCTGCTTGTATTTACTTCATTGCCTAACTTTTTTGTTAGTACTGTGAGCTTCATGGGAAAAGCCAGGGGGAGATATTGAAGAAAATAACAATTTTCAAATAGTTCACCTTTAAATCTTACTGCCAGGTCTTTCATGTGGAAGAAGCTACTTGAATGGCAGCCTGCAACAGGCTGCTTGGCACATTATTTTTTAAGTGGCCAGCTGACAGGATAGTTGAACCTCCAAAGCTTCCTTATAAGTAACTTAGGAGCCTAAACTTCCCATTTGCCTGGAATTAGTTAATGACCGTCCAGTTCTGCCAGCTGAGCTCAGATGGCACTAATCTTCCCCTGCTGAGCTGCATGCAAAAACTGCTCTAGTGTTCAAAAGAAAGAAAGTGGGATACAGCTAATTTGTAATATCCTTTAGTTTGGGTGGGTGGGTTTAGTGATTGCTGTTGTTCAAGGCTTTTGTGTGAATGTGAGGTGTTCCCACGTCTTTGGATATTGTGTGATAGGTTAGGTAGTGCCTGAATGGCACCAGATCCTGTTTGATCTTGTAAGTTAAGTAGGGTCAGCCTGGTTAAAACGTGTGTGGGAGAGTGAAAATGAATACCAGGTGCCTCAGAGGAAGAAGCTGGCAAAACCTTATCTGAGTATGCTATGAAATCCAGGGGATCACCTTAAGCTGACAGGTGACTTGGATGCATGCTGTTTTTCTGCCTCCTGAGTGTTGTTTGTTTGTCTGTATCATCCCTGTTTTGTGGCTCAAATCAGACTGTCAAATCAAAAAGACAAATTACAGGCTTGGAAAATCATGTTACATGTTAATCCACAGTGATTATTTTAATCATTTGAGAAGCTTAATACAAGTTGTCCGTAACAAAGTTTTTTATGGCATTTCTTTTTGTATTTCAAATGCCCATTACTTTCAAATACAGTAAAACTGGAAGGTGAACCATAGGTAGTATAAGGTGCAGACTCTTATTAGCACAAACCACTTTGACTCCATCTACACTGCCATATAGAAACAGATAATCTTCTTTTAACCAGATTATATGAATCTATGCTGCCATAATGGCGCTCCATGCAGTCATGCTGGCCACATGACCTTGGAGGTGTCTACAGAAAATGCCGGCTCTTCAGCTTACAAATGGAGATGAGCACCAACCCCCAGAGTCGGTCACGACTGGACTTAATGTCAGGGGAAACCTTTACCTTTATGCTGCCATATATTCAGTTCAAAGCAGGTTATCTAGGTTTTACATGGCAGTGTAGATGGGGACTTAGATTCCGATCACTGATAATTTTACAAAGCATTCCTGCCAAATTCAGCATATTTTATTTTCTTCTGATGTGGTATTTTCAGAACTATATTCTTACCAGTATACATACTACTGTATGTTATATTGGAATAGCCCCCGGTGGCGTAGTGGATTAAAGTCTTGAAGGTTGGGTTGCTGATCTGAAAGCTGCCAGGTTCAAATCCCACTTGAGGAGAGCACAGATGAGCTCCCTCTATCAGCTCCAGCTCCATGCAGGGACATGAGAGAAGCCTCCCACAAGGATGATAAAAACATCAAAATATCTGGGCGTCCCCTGGGCAACATCCTTGCAGACGGCCAATTCTCTCACACCAGAAGCAACTTGTGGTTTCTCAAGACACGAAAAAAAGCCCTTTGTTTTAACAACTTGGGGAAGGCAAGGACATTTAATCACACACATACCCACAAACACACAAATACACCATCCTTATGGTATGATTGTAGCCTGCCTAAAAAGAGGAGTGCAAAAAATTGCAAAACTTTAAATAGAGGTCATTTTAGTTTACATTTTGTACTCATTAAACTGCACTTAATACACATGTTTGGCTTAATTTACTAAGGTTGCTCACATATGTAAATTACAGCATCTATTAGAAAGATCCTTTTCCATTTATATTAAGCTTGATATTTTTGTTGCACAGGTCCTGAATATCCTTTTTTACTTTCAGTCAGATTTGAAAAACCTGGTTTGTTTATATCCTCCTTCTGGAACTGCAGGAGTGATATATAATCCAGAAAGTACTCTTCATGAAATAAAAAGGGAGAGGTTTGATTTGTGTTCCATTCCAACCAGATTCCTCCATAATTAACCTACTGTAGAAAGATAAGAACTAGTTCACCATCTCTGGAATGTGGGTGGGGTTTGTGTGTGTGTGTCTTGGGTGGAGGGGGGAGGAATGAGGCACCTAGAAAGGTATTGTGCCCTGTGTATCCATGTGGATTCCTTTTGTAACACATCTTTGCATTTAAGATGAATTTTACATGCTTTACAAACCTTCATTTGCACAAGTATTGTATGTTTTGTTTAGCAGGAAAAAAGACAAACTGCTTTAACCTTTGCAAATGTGTGATTAGTGAACTGATTTGCAATGTCTTGATTTTTTTTAGAGAAAGAATTATTGGCTTAAGAAAAATGCTACTTTATCTGTGTTTGTACAGCATTCTCAAAATGCCAAGTTTGTTCAGAAACTACATTTTAATTTGTGGATTACTGAAGAGAGCAGGTAAAAGGACAATAAAGAGTCAGGAAGATACGAAGTTGCAAAGGGTCTCTAAGATAAGTTAGAAAGTTTCAAGTTCAAATTCAACGGTTGATCTCTTAAGAAATGAACGTGCAGGGTAAACCTCTGTGTGTGTGTGTGTGTGTGTGTGTGTGTGTGTGTGTGTGTGTGTATATATATATATATATATATATATATATATATACACATACATATACAGTAGAGTCTCACTTATGCAACATAAACGGGCCGGCAGAACGTTGGATAAGCGAATATGTTGGATAATAAGGAGGGATGAAAGAAAAGCCTATTAAACATCAAATTAGGTTATATTGTACAAATTAAGCACCAAAACATCATGTTATACAACAAATTGGACAGAAAAAGTAGTTCAATATGCAGTAATGCTATGTAGTAATTACTGTATTTATGAATTTGGCACCAAAATATCACGATGTATTGAAAACGTTGACTACAAAAATGCATTGGATAATCCAGAACGTTGGATAAGCGAATGTTGGATAAGTGAGACTCTACTGTATGTGTGTGTGTGTGTGTGTGTGTGTGTGTGTGTGTGTGTGTATATATATATATATATATATATATATAAATAATAAAAGTGAAAATGTGTATGTATATGTGTGGCTGGGGTGCCCACTTCCACAGGCAAGCTCCCACTTCCACAAACAGTTTTAACCCACAGTGCTGAGGAGCCACCAAAATCCATTCCTCCAAATGACATTTCAAGTCATAGCAAGCACCATGAACATGTAGCCCAACCCCTGCCAATGTCCTCCCCAAACACCATACTGCCCACCACCACCCAAGGAATGCTTTTATTCGATGACAATTTCATCCTAGATTTTATATGTTTCCTCCATCACAGACATCCCAGTGTTTCTTACTCTCTCAATGGGTGAGGAATTTGCATGATCCTGCCCACTGCCTCTCCCTTAACCCTTTCCTACTCTTTTCAACTCTGTACAACAAACAGAGCAGAACCAATCAGCAACTAAACATACGGGGGGAGGGGGGAGTTTGAGTGATTGGCTCCATATGATGGAAGTTGTAGTTCACTCTGCATCAAGTCAGAGCACTGTGACCCCAAGTGACAATGAACCTGGAACACATTTGGCACACAGAACCCCCATGACCAAAGAAAAATACTGGAGAGGTTTGGGAGAATTCACTTTGATTTACAGCCATTGTAGGTATAGGGATTTATAGTTCACCTGCAATCAAAGAACACTCTGGGCCACAACCTTATGCATTTTGTAAAATAAAAAATGGCTTCTTCTAATTACCCAGGCAACACTGGGTACCCAAGCTAGTATCTCCATAAATAGGAGGATGAGAAGAGTTTAGATTTTTCTGGAGAGGCATACAGACATGAAGGAAATGCAAGAATTATGAAGTTATTACATCCAACTCTCCACATTAGTTGGGGTTAGGGGTGCAAAGGAAAACTTTTGGTAAAAAAACTGACCAGAGAAGGAATGATTAGATGTCAGTTGAATCCAATTTCCGACTTTACAGTTAGAATCAAGCAAGCTGATTCATTCTGCGTGTACCATTATATTATTTTCCCTGCCCCCAAATGAGAAAATGTTTGACCAAATCTCCAGGGATATAGAGGACAGCATTTATTTGAATGAAAATATGAGCTAAATAAAGTTTCTAGGGAGGAAAAAGTTGCTGCTTTCTCTCCTTTTTAAACTGTATTAGTGGCTGGACAGAAAAACAGCAGTAGACTAAATTTGGCATGTCAGGGCCCATGATTCTTGCCAGTTCTCTCTATTTTTAGAGTCCTTGCAAAAAGTCTTTATAACCCTGTGAATTTTCTCAGCATAAGCTCACTCGATAACAGGCATCCTGGCTCCTTTTCCCGAAAGGGCCTTCTGCAGAATATGAAAGAATCAGAGTTCATTTCATGTAATACAAGGCTTTCTTTCCATTCTTTACTTGTTACCATCTAATGCAGCAGAATGTCCATCAGGTTGTTGTTGATGATGATTATTATTTCTTTGCTCTCAGGCTTAATCTAATTAATTCATGATATAAAAAGAAAAAAGAGGGTGAATAATAAAAGTACTTGACATTTTTGTCACCAATGTGGATAGTGAGAAAATGACCCATGTCTATAGATGGGAAGAAATTTTTTTGAAGAAGTGGGATGCCAAAGAAGAGGACTTGCATACAATTCCTACTGAGCCTAGATACGGGTTTATTTAATCCAGTATCATCCACTCAGATCGACAGTAAGTTCGCATGGGGTCGCAGGCATACCTTCTACACATCATCTGCCAATAAACAATCTTTGTGTGCTCCACAGCTGTGCTTCTTGTCAAAATTTCCAAATGACAATAGAGACTCCTACACCAAATGCTGTGTACGTGGAGGTGATAAATTTCAGCCTGCTATGGTGGTATGAGACACCCCTGTTCTTAGACCACAGTACATTTGTGCCTGTTCAAAGAAAACAAAAGTGTTCTGTATTTCACATTTTATTGTAAACAGTATTCGTAAATATGACAACTGAAGTACACACATTGCACTTTATGTCCTCATAATAAATTGTGAACTGAAAAGAATTTGAATATTGTGTACACAGTCTGCAATCCACAGTCTGCAGTCTATCAGAGCAAGACATTCAGCACTGTGAAACCCACTTTGTGGAATACTTTTACCTCTAAAATTCAACAAAATATCTATATGTAGATTAATATGGTGGCCTACTTACTTATGCAAGACTTCCCTGTATAGTCCTGTTGTTGTAGGTCTTCAAGTCATTTATGACTTGTGGTAACCTATCATGGGGTTTTCTCTTTGGCAAGATTGGTTGAGAATGCCATTCTCTGAGGCTTCTTCTACGCAGCTGTATAAAATCCAGATTATCTGCTTTGAACTGGATTATCTGGCAGTGTAGACTCAGATAATGCAGTTCAAAGCAGATAATGTGGATTGTCTGCCTTGATATATGGCAATGTAGAAGGGCCCGGAGTCATGCCCAAGGTCACCCAATGGGTTTCCAAAACTGGAGCCCATTTCAAAAACTCATTTATAAACATCTGTAAATAAACAAATTTCTCCATACGTCTGAGGGAATGTCCCCTTTTGCCTTCTAAATTTCCAGAAAGGTTACACTGTTTCTTGAGAGAACTAGAGCTAAGATAAACTTCTAACTCCTTCCCATGGGAGAGCTAGTTGCCCATTTTTTTACTCATGCAAGCCTTTGGTCAAAAATGTGTTGTGACAAAAAAGAATGCAATAAGGGTTTTTTAAAACTATATTTTGTTTAATGCTTTTGAATTTTTGTACTACTGTACTTAATGTTTTAAACATATCATGTTTTAACTTCTATAACATGTACTAAATATAAAAAATAAATAAAAATTATCTTCCTTAACATACATGCTTTAGCCATACATTTTTTTTTCTGCCTCAACACAGCAAGGTGATGAAAACCTGATAAATGGTTTCCTCTTCTTTTGTTGGTCACAGTCACAATCCTTTGTAACTACTGGAGCTATAGATGTTGACATATGGTTGATGAATTGGCTGGTTGTAAAACTTAAGTAGAAATAGGATTTATAAAAAGATACTTTTTGTAGTAAACATATAGCAGTTATGTTTTATGAATAACCGCAACAATGTGTATTGGATTTTATATTCCAGACTATTCTTACAATGCCAATTAGAATCACCACTGAAACTTTTAAATAATATTAGAAAAGCAGAAATTCACCAAGTGGTTGACCTTTTTTTCTAAACATACTTTATGGCACACTGATGTACTAAGGGATGATTAAAGTATTTTCAGAGATAACTGATTTGTATTAAATGTTCTTAAATGCCTTGCCATGCAATTGTCACTAGAGTAGGGCCCGAATCCTGTTTCATCTGTTTCTCACGGGGTTTCGTACCGTTTTGTCCATTCAGATTGCACGGAATGGTTCAATCCCATGGGACCAAAAGAATCAGTGAAACAAAAGCCAGAGGGGAATGGTAGCCATTTTGTTAGCTGATTTTCAGCGCTTGGCTGTAGGCCCTGGCTTGCAGGGCCTTCAGCCAAGGACCAGGCACTCGATGCTCGTAGGCCCTACATTGGCCTATGGTCAAGCACCGAACGCTCAATTGTAGGCCCTGTAAACCAGGCCTATGAGCCACCGAGTGCTCAATGTCTCGTAGGTCCAGCTTACAGGGCCTACAACCGAGCGCCGGGCACTTAATGCTTGTAGGCCCTGCGAGCCGAGCCTACGAGCATTGAGCTCTTAATGGCTCGTAGGCCCGGCTTGCAGGGCCTGGCACTTTGCCACTCAAGGCCTGAATTGTTTATTTTTTTCGGACTTTGGACAGAAAAGCCCATGTATAAAGGCACCCGTTTCTGTAAGCAATGGACAGAAATAGAAACGGGGCCATATGAATGGAACAAACAGAAACGGTAAGTAATTCCATACAAATGCATAAGCCTAGTTGTCACCAAAGAACAGTTTGTCACCCTGTACAAATTCCCCAGTCTCACAGAGTGCCAAGTTGCATGTAATTTTTCTTTAGTATGTAGACTAATGAATTTTGTGGGAACTCAGAAAGGCTATAGTGAATCTCACCACAACAGAAGCCATGCAGAGTTTTGCACAGATATTAAATAATTCCCCAAAGAACAGAACCATTCCATCAAAGGATTTCTAAAGCAAGAGGATGCATAACTTAGTTGGTTGGTATTTGGTTGTGATTTTATTACAGAAACACAGATGTCAACACACGCAAACCGAGTCTGAAGGAAAAACATCTGACCATGAAATTTGGTTCTGGTGGTTCAGCTTAAATAGAGATGTGAGAGTACTTAGTAATGTTTTCTTACCAATGTGTCCATAAGAGCATTGCTTTGTGGTAGTCCAATGAATGAAAGACAAATTACAGTGTGCTGCAAAATCAAGACATTAAAGATTGCTAAGTCCTAAAATGATGTAATCATTGTATGTAGCCATTAACTATGAGCTCGTTTGCTAATCCAAAACACTTTGAACAAACTTAACATGCCTAACTCTGCAAAGATTCACCCATTAGAGAAGGTGAAACACACTTGAGATTGGAGGAACACTTCCAGTCTCTTGAGCAAATCTTATCTTTACAGTAATCACAGCCAAGCTTCTTTGCACATTTGTCCCAGGAGCAATAAGAATTGTGATGACTTATGGGCCATGTAGTCCCGTTCCTAGTACTGTTGTGACAGATGAAGAGGAAAACTTGGGTTTCCCACCGTTTCTGCCAGATTTGGAGCCCTTGCAGCTGCAGGATGTTTGCCCACAAGAAGTCAGACAAACAAGCCTTGAGGAGAAATCTCCCCCATTTTCTCGCCGCCTTTATTATAATCAAGATAGACACGCGCGGGAGGTGACTCGCCGAAGCGCCCGGATAGCTGCCAGACAATTAGATGATTAAGTCTGTTTCCCGTGGGAAAGTTTAAGGAGTCCTGCATCTGGACAGTTTAGGTTTCGGTTTTTGTTCCCCAGAGAAAGTCTGCTTTGGCGGGAAAACAAGATCCTATATAGATGCTTGGCCACAAAGGATTCCTTGCGGAGTCAATTCGTCAGCTTCGGGAGTAGATTGTGTGTGGACTACGCTACTCCAGTTTCCAGGACCTTGTTCTCGTTCCAGCCCTGCCTTGTTCCCCGGACCTCGCCACGGATTTCGCCACGGACCCTGTTCTTGCTCCTCGCTTCTTGTTGCCTTGAATCAAGCCTTGTTTGCCAAGAATCTAGTTTGCTTCCTAGCCTTGCATTAAGCTCCATGGACTAAAGGACCTTGTCATCTCCCCTCACTTTGCTTGGCAAAGTGAGTGTTTCGGTTATTGGATTACAACTTTGGACCTTAATATTTCATATTGGACATTGTTTTCTTGGACTAATTTTGACCTTTCCTGAAAGGTCTACTTCTGAACTATTTTCTACACTTGCTTTTATTAACTTTATATATTTCCTCAATAAAGATATTAGATAGATTCTGGCCTCTGTGTACGGTTATTGGTGCTCTGCAGCCTGGGTCCTGACAGTTTGACTCCGCCACCTTAAGCACCAATTAACCTAGGCCAGAATGTCTACCGGAACCGGGGCGGGAGACCAACCACTCAGCTACACCATCGCCAAGGATGAAGTGGACAGAATCCGAGATATGCTCCATACGCAGGAGGGAGAAATACGGGGTTTGAAGGAACGCGGAACCTGTCTCCCTGCCCTGGCGTTGCCAACAAAGTTTTCTGGAGAAGCTTTCAAGGTTCATGTTTTCCGTCGTCAATGCCAGGCATACCTAGAAGCCCGTCAGGCCGAGTTTCCCCAAGAAGACATCAAGGTGACGTGGATTTACAGTCTCCTAGACGGCCCAGCGGCCAATTGGGCCACGGCGCTGTTCGATGAAGCCTCCCCACACCTAAGTTCCGCGCAAAACTTCCTGAATCACCTTAAGGCGACTTGGGGGATCGAGGACAATTTAGAGGCGGCCGGCCACAAACTCCGGCGCCTTTCTCAAGGGGACAGGCCCTTGTCCCAGTACATAGCCGAGTTCTGGGTGCTGGCTCAAAACACCGGTTGGAATGACATAGCCCTCAGAGGACAGTTTCGGGAGGGTCTCAACATCGAGATGCTGGAAGAAATCTCCAAGGTGGATCCTCCAAACTCTCTTGAAAGACTTATTGACCAATGTTTACGAGCCGAAGTCATGCTTGCCAACAGAAAACAATGGCTCCGAGGCCAGAGTGGGAGAGCTGGAGCAAAACCTCCCGCTCCCGCCGGCATCCAGCCACGTCCAGTGTGGAGACCCCCGCCACCAGCCCCATACCCCAGAGAAAGCGGGGAGGTGCCGATGCAATTGGGCAATGTGCGTCCCAGATTAGACGTTGCCGAGAAGGCCCGCCGCCAACGTTTAAACCTCTGTTGGTACTGCGGAGATGGGGGCCACTTTGCCAGAGAGTGTCCAGCCAAAAGAAAGCCCGCCGCTCGTTTGGCGGCGGCGTCCTCCGTGGAGACGGAGACGGCCGAGGCGGCTGGCGCAAAGCCGGCGGGGGAAGCCAGCGACCGGGCGTAGAGAGGCTCGCCAACCCGGTCAGAAACCCCACTCAAGAGCCGCCAACCGGGGTCCTATTTCTCCTAGTGGTCACCTTGTGGTCAGCGAAAAAAGGACCCGTCATGATCCATGCCATGATAGACTCAGGAGCAACAAACAATTTCATCGATAGAGAGTATGCCGACTCTCTGGGATTACAATATCACGATTTCAAGAACGCCCGGGTGGTGCAAGCCATAGATGGCCGCCCCCTAAAGACAGGTCCAGTAAGCCAATGGCCTGAACCCACCAGAATGTGGATAAGGGAACATATGGAAGAGATTTCCTTCTTTGTTACCGAGGTTCCTCACTTCCCTGTGATTTTGGGGATCCCATGGCTGACACTCCACGACCCTAGCATCTCATGGACCAACAGAGAACTGCAGTTTGCTTCTAAATATTGCCAAAACCATTGTCTTGTAGCCAAGGTCTGTCACGCCACAGACGCTGAATCCATCATCACCTTGCCCAAGAAATACTCAGACTTTTGGGATGTTTTCAATGAAAAAGAAGCCGAGAGACTACCCCCGCATAGGCCTTATGATTGTGCCATTGACTTGGTGGAGGGGGCCCCTATCCCGCGAGGACATCTCTACTCCTTGACTGAACCAGAGCAAGAAGCTCTCAGGGAGTTCATAGAGTCAAATCTTCGCAAGGGATTCATCAGAGCCTCTCAATCTCCAGCCGCTTCCCCAGTGATGTTTGTGAAAAAGAAGTCAGGGGACCTACGCTTGGTGGTGGACTATAGAGCATTGAATAATATCACGAAGCGGAACCGCTATCCCCTGCCTTTAATCTCGGACCTATTAGACCGGCTTCGAGGGGCCAAGGTTTACACCAAGCTGGATCTTCGGGGGGCTTACAATCTAGTTCGCATCAGGGAGGGGGACGAGTGGAAAACCGCCTTCCAGACCAAATTCGGATTATTCGAGTCCCTAGTCATGAATTATGGTTTATGTGGAGCTCCCGCAACGTTCCAGCACTTTGTCAACGATATCTTTCAGGACTATCTAGATCGGTTCCTGATCATCTACTTGGACGATTTTTTGGTGTTTTCTAGATCACAATCAGAACATGAGAAGCACGTCAGAATGGTGTTACAACGTTTGCGGGATCATGGACTATATGCCAAGTTGGAAAAATGCGCCTTTGATCTTGAAGAGGTTGATTTCCTGGGATACCGTGTCTCGCCACAAGGACTCTCCATGGACCCGGCAAAGGTTTCAGCAGTATTGGAATGGTGGGCGCCAACCAACAAGAAAGAGGTGCAACGTTTCTTGGGGTTCGCGAACTACTACCGCAAGTTCATTCCAGACTTTGCCCGCTGGTCTGATCCAATCACCAGCTGCATCCGTGGGAAACAGCCTTTCAGCTGGACAGAACAAGCAGAGAAAGGATTCCAGCAACTAAAGAAATTATTCACGTCCCAGCCAATCCTTCAGCACCCAGATCCTGAAACCCCTTTTGTCGTGCAGGCGGACGCCTCAGATGTGGCGATTGGGGCTGTACTCCTACAACCAGTGGGAGATCATCTTCACCCTTGTGCCTTCTACTCCCGTCAACTGACCGCTCCAGAGAGAAATTACACTATTTGGGAAAAGGAACTTTTGGCCATAAAGGCAGCCTTTGAAACTTGGAGACATTGGTTAGAAGGGGCCAAATTTCCCATTGAGGTCCATACTGACCATCGTAATTTAGAGCATCTAAGAACTGCCCGCAAGTTAAATCAGAGGCAGCAGCGCTGGGCTTTATTCTTTGAGCGTTTTGACTTCCAGATCCATTATGTAACCCCAGCTCAGACCAAGCAAGCAGATGCTCTATCACGGAAACCAGAGTATGCTGCAGGGCGCAGAGAGACTTTTGAATCCCAATTGCTGCAGCCCGGGAACTTTGCCATGCTCACAGTGGGAAACACCAAATCCACTCCAATTGAACCAACTCCCTCTACTCCAGGACCCCTTTGTGCTCAAGAAATTAGAGCCAGTCAACAAGCAGACGCCTGGGCTCAAGATCAAATTCGCCAAGGACTACGTTTCCCTTTCTCTCTTAAGGATGGACTATTATGCTACAGAAATCATGTCTACATCCCTCCAGGACCAGGCAGAGAAAAGGCACTTCGTCTGTGTCATGACAGCAAGCCAGCAGGACATTTTGGACTATTTAAAACCATTCATTTGATCCTACGAGATTTTTGGTGGCCCAAAATCCGCAAGGATGTGGAAAAATATGTCAATACCTGCCCGGTATGCCAGCGTTCCAAGACAAGAAGGGAGAAGCCCTCAGGGCTACTGCATCCCCTTCCTACTCCATCTCGTCCATGGGAGATAATTTCTGCGGATTTTATCACTGATCTACCACCTTCCCTTGGATTCACCACGATCCTAGTGGTGGTGGACCTTTTTACCAAATTGGCCCATTTCATTCCCTGCGATGGTCTCCCCACGGCCAAAGAGACTGCAGATTTATTCCTTCAGCATGTTTTCAGACTACATGGATTGCCCAAGAGTTTAGTCACAGACCGTGGATCTCAATTCACCTCTCGTTTCTGGAAAGCACTTCAAAAACTATTGGGCATAGACTCTCGTTTATCTTCAGCTCACCATCCTCAAACGGATGGGCAAACTGAGCGCACCAATGCCACTTTGGAACAATACCTTCGTTGTTATGTAAACTATCAGCAGGACAATTGGGCTTCCCTGTTATCTCTGTCAGAGTTTGCCTACAACAATGGTGTCCAGGCTTCAACTAAGGAAACCCCGTTCTTTGCAAACTACGGCTTCCATCCACGTTTCTTTCCTCCTGTCTTTGAAACCTCAGAAGTCCCCGCAGCGGAGGACTGGCTACAAGAACTCACAGCGGTGCAACAACTATTGCTCCAGCAACTGGACCAAGCCAAGGAGGACTACAAACGCCACGCTGACAGTCATCGCCAGCCGGGCCCCGAGATCAAGGTAGGAGATCGGGTTCTTTTGTCCACTCGCTTTTTGCCCTCCCACCGTCCCTGCCGGGAGCTAGATGCCCGTTTCATTGGTCCTTATCCAGTGGTGGCGCAACTTAACCCCGTGACTTTCAAACTTCAACTTCCGCGCTCTATGCGCATTCATCCAGTGTTTCATCGCTCCCTGCTCCTCCCGGCGGATGGTGTGCGCCCCGATGCAGACCGGCCGGCCCCCACTCCTGTTTTGGTGGACGGGGAGGAGGAATTCGAGGTTCAGGACATTTTGGATTCTCGCTTCCACCGCCGCCGCCTTCAGTATCTCATTGACTGGGTGGGTTTTGGCCCCAAAGAACGCTCTTGGGAAGACGCTTCCACAGTCCATGCCCCCAATTTAGCCCGCCGCTTCCATCAGGCCTACCCCGCCAAGCCGCGGCCCCGCACCTCGGGAAGAGAGCCCATTTCTGAGGGGGGCCTTGAGGAGGGGGATAGTGTGATGACTTATGGGCCATGTAGTCCCGTTCCTAGTACTGTTGTGACAGATGAAGAGGAAAACTTGGGTTTCCCACCGTTTCTGCCAGATTTGGAGCCCTTGCAGCTGCAGGATGTTTGCCCACAAGAAGTCAGACAAACAAGCCTTGAGGAGAAATCTCCCCCATTTTCTCGCCGCCTTTATTATAATCAAGATAGACACGCGGGGAGGCGACTCGCCGAAGCGCCCGGATAGCTGCCAGACAATTAGATGATTAAGTCTGTTTCCCTTGGGAAAGTTTAAGGAGTCCTGCATCTGGACAGTTTAGGTTTCGGTTCTTGTTCCCCAGAGAAAGTCTGCTTTGGCGGGAAAACAAGATCCTATATAGATGCTTGGCCACAAAGGATTCCTTGCGGAGTCAATTCGTCAGCTTCGGGAGTAGATTGTGTGTGGACTACGCTACTCCAGTTTCCAGGACCTTGTTCTCGTTCCAGCCCTGCCTTGTTCCCCGGACCTCGCCACGGATTTCGCCACGGACCCTGTTCTTGCTCCTCGCTTCTTGTTGCCTTGAATCAAGCCTTGTTTGCCAAGAATCTAGTTTGCTTCCTAGCCTTGCATTAAGCTCCATGGACTAAAGGACCTTGTCATCTCCCCTCACTTTGCTTGGCAAAGTGAGTGTTTCGGTTATTGGATTACAACTTTGGACCTTAATATTTCATATTGGACATTGTTTTCTTGGACTAATTTTGACCTTTCCTGAAAGGTCTACTTCTGAACTATTTTCTACACTTGCTTTTATTAACTTTATATATTTCCTCAATAAAGATATTAGATAGATTCTGGCCTCTGTGTATGGTTATTGGTGCTCTGCAGCCTGGGTCCTGACAAGAATGTAAATTAAAAATAGAATCTAAGGATTGCTCTTGATTTGAGGTCAAGATCTCAAGAACTGTACAGCATGTAGAGTTATTTTATTTTTGCCAAACAAGTCACGTATAACTTAGATCTCTCCCTTAAATGCTTGAAAACTCACCCACTTGGAAGCACTAAATTTCCTGTGCATGTTGATCTTTACATTTTCTTACAGATAAAATAATTTTTGCAACCAAATATCACTTTTTGACAGGATGATAAAGTGGGGTTTTTTGGAAAGAGCCTGTGCCAGCTAGTAAAGGGAAATTCTCTTGCTGAATTTATTTTTTCCCCCGAGTGCTGACATTTTTAAGCTGTACATTCATTTCAGTTTTGGCAAGGACATGGTCGCATAAATCACTATTTGAACTAATTGGGAGCAGCTCAAAGCTGAATGTTTAGGAGGTCTTATCAGAAGCTACTTGTTACTCTCCTATGGAAGTGGATGGCTGTGTATTTTATAGATTCGACTGTTTCCACTTCATGTGATTGGCTTGATGTAGGATTAACCTTGCTAAAGAGGTTTGTTTTAAGGATACTTGTACCCAGATTTTCATCAGGAATGTCCTAAAGGAAAACAGCTGTTAAATTCACATAAGAGACTAACAAGCAGTGGAAACATTTCCTAGACATTTTCGGGGTTCTAGAAAATGTAAAAATGCTGGTTCTTTTTTCTTTGTTTGGTAGCATTGTTTCCTAGAATTGGACATTAGCTGTGCAAGGAATTGCTCCCTAAAGCAACAAGTGATGTTGTGGTCCCAGGTTGTGAGATTCTGACTTGTTTCCTCATTTCAATAAAGTTAGTTTCACATAATGAGATTTCTACACAAAATCTTTTCAATGGAATGAATATCCTTTCTTCATTTTCTTTTTTGGATGATTCATACAATTTGGTAGTTAACGCGTTATGTCCTATTGGTACCTAAATAGTCCTACGTTTTTACTGACCAAATCTGTGGCATCCTTGTGCAAACACTAGGCCGTTAAATGGTTTATTAAGAGCCTCCAAAATGCCTTGATACTTATTTCTATGATGAAAGCTCTAATTGTTTATTATTACTTTATTTTCTTTGGCTTCATCTTCTTTAAAATGGCAAAATATCTAAATGTGCTGAAATAGTTATTAGAGTTGGGCTCAAATCCTGTTTCATCAGTTTTTTCATGGGTTTGTACCGTTCTGTCCATTCAAATCGCATGGAATGCTCCAACATCCTCTGGAACAAAAGGAACAGTGAAATTGAAGAAAAAAAAGGGGGGGGGGAATGGTAGCTGTTTGGTTGGCTGATTTTTGGCGCTTGGCAGTAGGCCCTGGCTGGCAGGGTCTACAGCCAAGTGCTGGGCTCTTGATGCTCGTAGCCCAACTTGCAGGGCCTACAGAAGCGTTCAATGCTCATAGGTCCAGCAGGCAGAGCCTACAGCCTAGCACCAGGCCCGATTGGATGTAGGCCCTGGTAGGTCCTGGTGCTTTGCCAGCCAAGGCCCAAAAAATCTTTGGGTTTTTTGGACCTTGGATGGAAAAGCTAATTTGTATAGGCGCCCATTTCCATAAATGGCGGACGGAAACAGAAATGGGGCAATACAAATGGGACAAACAGAAACGCGTAGCGATTCTATACAAATGCATGAGACTAATAACTATACGTCTTTAGCTTTGTATGCCAGCTCACACACTCTTCTTCCCTGCTTCTTCCCCAGAGAAGTAATGAAAACGTTTGTTATTTATTAAATTTAATGTGTTGTTTGGACTTTAATCTGTAATTTGTGACAACTTTATTTAGTTTAAGAAGCTAGTTTGTTTTCATTGGGGCTAGAAGTTGAGTTATTTTCGCTAGTCATAGTTAAGATTAACCATGGTTTCTTTGGATTTGGACAATGCAGCAATTCAAAAATGGAGCTAAAAGCTCCCAAACTCCTTCCCTATAGGGAAGTTATTTTCATTCATTTAATATCACATTATTCTTTAATGTTGAGCCCAAACTAGCCCTGTATTTTTTAAATAAAAGAAGAGAAAAAAATGAAAGGAAAAGGAAATTGTTAATGAACTCTCCTCTTCCTTTTCCTTTGCAAGAAGAGAGCCTGATTCTGGGACAATTTTGGTAGAATATTTAAGAAGCAAACCACAAGCTATTTCCCATTAATCCTGTAGCCAACATCAACAGGAAAAAACAAAGAGAAGCTGAACCAATGAACAGAAGTTTTTAAATTAGATTATGAAGAAAACTTTGCTGAACTCACATTGCTTGTGAATAGTCATAGAAGAATATTTGCCACAGGGCAGGGTATATACCTGGAGAATATAGTAGTGTATAAACTGCAGTGTTGGAATCTTCCCTTAATCAAATCTACAACCATATCAGAAACATAAAAATGGAAGGGGAAAGAAAAGAAGGGGGTCATCTGTATAACCTGCTTTTCATTCTTTATTGGTACAGGAACAAAAATCACAATAAGTGACTTCATACTCTGTGTCCCTTGTACATTCATTCTTACAAATGGAGAGCCTTTTTGTATATGTATGTTGTTCTTTTTAACTCTGGCTACATTAATCTTCCTTTCTCTTTCACTTACAGCTGTTCCATGTTGCCTATGTTTGGATCAAGTTTGCCAATTCCCCACGTCCAGACTTGTGGGTACTTGAACGGTCCACAGATTTTGGACTTTCCTATGAGCCTTGGCAATACTTTGCTTGTAAGTATGAGAGAAAAGTACAATGAATGTGACCATGGAGAGTTCATATACTGTGCCCAGCACACACAATGTTTCTAAGTGTGCGTCCTTATGAAAGTTTGTAAATCTCTATCATTTTTATTTTCCGCTTTACTATTCATAGTGGCTGGCCACTTAAAAACCTAATCCGAATATACCACTAGTATTAGCCACAGGGATTTCTGTTATGTTCATTATTAAAGGGATCTTATAACATCTCAGATATTAACTGAGAGAAAGATGTTAATAGCATATGTTTTCATAGACTTAAAGTGAATCTACATTGGCTAGTAAATCCATGGCCAATCCAGAACAAAAAATGCTCTCGACTGGCCCTAGTAATTGATATACATACCGTGCCAAACCCACTGCTTTGGTGGGTTCGTGTCCAAAATATTTCTGCTCCCAAGTATTTCAGATAAGGGGTATTCAACCTGTAGTGGGATAGTTGGGTGCTAAGTGAAAAATGCTTTTCATGCTGATCACTATCACTTCCCAAAAGGCAGGTAATGATGGATGATGTTGTAAGATGTGACCTTCAGTTGCACTGGAAATTGTAAGGAAGGTTTTTTTTCCTTATCTTTTTATTTATTTTTTTACTGGAGAGGACTGCAGAGACAATATTTTAAAACATCTGCAGTGTAGAACTTTCCTTAGATGAATAAGAATAAGTTTTTTTGCAGAAAGGAACAGGGTATGTATTCCTCTTTATGGGCTTGTCAGGGGAGCAGGACTGTTCATTATGGTCTGAAAATGCAGAAAAGTCAAAATGTTCCTCAGCCTGTTTCTAAACTTGTGTTTCTGATAACTGGGAGTGAGTCAGAGAGGAAAATAGTTGTCATTGCTCACTTATTTATCTAAATTGGTGTGTTCTGGATGTGAAGAGTTTGATATATTTGCTTAAGGAAGTTACTTTACTTGTTTCTTCTGATATATTAAGTGCCCAGGTATTCAATTTGCCCTGCTGTAGTGCAGCAGTTAAAGATTAGATCCATCTGCTGGATGTTTTCTGTGTAATTTACTGTGGTCTATCAAATGTCTTTCTGCTGGGTCCTGTTGTCATCTTCAGCATTTCCTTGCCTCATTCCTCAATCTAAGCATTTATTGGATGGTCAACACGAACAAAGTACACTATACAAAAGGAGTGGGAACTAGAAAGGTCAATTCCATTGGAAAATGATCAGAATTTCTTTGTTTCTTTATTGAATTTATATCCCAGCTTTCTCCTGGAATGGGATCAAAAGCAGCTTTGTTCCTATGAACCTTTTCCCAACGCCCATTGTATTATAAGACATTAAGATCCCTTATTCACAGGGGATAGTTTTCTAACTAGGTAAATGTAAAGGTTTTCCCCTGACGTTAAGTCCAGTCATGTCTGACTCTGGGGGTTGGTGCTCATCTCCATTTCTAAGCCGAAGAGCCGGTGTTACCCGTAGACACCTTCAAGGTCATGTGGCCGGCATGACTGCATGGAATGCCATTACCTTCCCACTGGAGTGGTACCTATTGATCTACTCACATTTGCATGTTTTCGAACTTCTAGGTTGGCAGAAGCTGGAGCTAACAGCGGGCACTCACTCCGCTCTCCAGTTTTGAACCTGGGACCTTTCGGTCTGCAAGTTCAGCAGCTCAGTGCTTTAACACACTTCGCCACCAGAGGCTTTTCTGTCAGCTCACCACAGCCGCTCCTGAATGAACACACGAGACTCTTTGTGGTATCACCAGGAACTTTTACTGTAGGAAACATGAACATCAGAAAAGCCAAGAATGGGAGGCTCCGGCCAACCCTCCTTTATATACCCTCCCCCTCATTTGAACAGTCTCTTCCCGCTCAGTAAAACCCCGCGCAAATTCCCCGCCAAGTCCATCAGCCGTTTCTCCTCCGAGCCCTGGGACGCAGGTGTCTTATCAATGTCAGTGACCCGAAACTCAGAGCCACATCCAGGCTCTAGTAGCAGGGTTCTGACATGGCGTCCTCCTCCCCTTCGTCCTGGAAGGAAAAGATTAAACACAACTATTGTTCTCCGCTGTCCAGAGTTCCTTTATACTTTTTTAACAGGCTGCAATGGAATACCGGGTGTACCTTTCCTAGGTCCTTTGGTAGCCTCAGCTCATAGGTCACTTCGTTTATTCTTTTTGCTACCCTGAATGGCCCTATATAGCGTGGAGCCAATTTCTTGGATGGGAACCCCAATTTCAGGTTTTTTGTGCTCAGCCAAACCAGATCTCCTTCGCCCAATTTGTCCCCCTCTCGGCGCCTACGATCCGCAAAGAGCTTGTACTTCTTTTGTGTTTCCCGCAATGCCTCTACCACGGTTTGCCACCCTTGCTTGATTTTGGCCGGCCATTCCTCGTCGGTCTGGCCCTCCCCTTCCTTCCACTCGGGTAGCCTGGGGAAAGGTGCCACCTCCTGTCCGTATACTATTTCGAATGGGGCACGACCTGTGGCCGAATGTACGGCCCCGTTAAAAGCCATCTCAGCAAACGGAAGAAGGTCCGCCCAATCATCCTGTCTATAATTGGTGTACATCCTTAAGAATTGGCACAGTGTCTGTTGGGTACGTTCGACCCCCCCGTTGGTCGCGGGATGAAAGGCCGAGCTCAGGTTCCTTTCTGCTCCTAACAGCTGTAAGAATTTTCCCCAAAATTTTGCAGTAAATTGGACTCCCCGGTCACTAATTATCTTGTCGGGACACCCATGTAGGCGATATACATGCTTCACATACAAATCAGCAAGTTTTTCAGCTGAAGGAAGTTTTGGCAGAGCCACAAAGTGTGCCTGTTTTGAGAATAGGTCCAATATTGTCCAAATGTATCTGTGGCCTCTGCTGGGGGGTAGTTCGCCTACAAAATCCATGGCTACGCATTCCCATGGCCTCATGGGCTCCACCACCTTCTGCAATAGCCCCTGGGGCTTCCCCGGTGGTGTTTTTCCCTCTGCACATAATTCACACTGCGTGACGTACCCCCTGGCGTCTTTCCTCATTCCGGGCCACCAGCATTGTTTGGCCAACAGTTTAATAGTCCTGGTGGGGCCTAGATGACCCGCACCCTTGTTATCATGGTACTTCCTTAACATTTCTCGTCTTAAACATTCAGGAATATACAATTTCTTATTTACAAACACCAAATCCCCACACAATTCTCCCTTTTCTTTGTTTGTTTGTAACCATTTGTCCATTCCATACGCTCGCTTCAACTCTTCCTCCCATATTTCTCCTCCCCCCGTGGAAATGGCAGTACGTTTGTTTTCTTTGGCCGCTTGTGCTCGAGTTAGTACTGCCAGGCCCCATTGCTTATCAAGAAAAACACTCCCTTCAGATTCCTGAATTCCTCCCCCGTGCTGAGGCATTCGAGAGAGAGCGTCAGCGAGTATATTATGTTTCCCCTGGAAGAATCTGAGTTTGAAATCAAAACGGCTGAAATATTGGGCCCATCTAATTTGCTTCGCTGATAGTTTACGAGGGGATCTTAGATACTGTAAATTTCTATGGTCAGTCCACACCTCAAACGGTGTTCCACTTCCTTCCAGGAAGTGTCTCCAGCACTCTAGTGCTTTTAGAATCGCTAAGGCTTCTCTCTCCCAAATCGGCCAGTTTTTTTCTGTATCGCTAAACTTTTTTGACAGATAGCCACATGGCTTCAGGTTCCCCCCCTCGTCTTTCTGCAGCAGAACTGCCCCATATGCCCGGTCTGACGCATCGCAATGTAATACAAAGGCTTTCGACATATCAGGGTGCTGTAGGACAGGCTCCTCCGTAAAACGCTTTTTAAGGGCTTCGAAAGCTTCCTGGCATTCTATCGTCCAGGTCAGTTTGGCCCCTGGGGCCTTCACTTTGGCTGTTTCTCCCCTGCCTTTAGTCTTTAACAAATCCGTTAATGGCAAAGTGAGGCGCGCAAAGTCCTTGATAAATGTTCTATAGAAGTTTGCGAACCCTAGGAAGGATTGCAGCTGCTTCCGTGTTTTGGGGGCTTCCCACCCCCTCACGTCTTCTACCTTCGCAGGGTCCATCGCCACTCCCTGGGATGAAATCCTATACCCCAGAAAGTCTATCTGGTCTTTATTGAACTCGCACTTGGCAAGCTTCGCATACAGTTTTGCTTCTCTCAACTTTTGCAGGACTTCCCTGACTAGTTCTATGTGTTGTTCCTTAGTCCGAGATACTAACAATATGTCATCTAAAAAAACAAAGACTCCCTTGTACAACAATGGATGCAACACTTCGTTGATTAATTGCATGAACGCGGCGCCTCCGCCGCACAAACCGAAAGGGAGCACACGATAATTGAATAATCCGAATGCACAGGAGAAGGCCGTCTTCCACCTGTCCTCTGGTTTAATCTGCAATTTATGGTACGCTTCAATTAAGTCCAATTTAGTGAATATCTGTCCCTCCGATAACTGGGCGATCAAGTCCTTCACTAAAGGTAGGGGGTATTTATTTCCAGAACTGATTGCATTCAGGCCCCTGTAGTCAATGCAGAGCCTCAGCGTTTGGTCCTTTTTGCGCCTGAACAACACAGGCGCCCCTAGAGGGGAATTTGAGGGCTCTATGAAACCCCTCGCTAGGTTTTTATCAATGTATTTTCTCAGTTCCTCCTTTTCCCTAGCCGACATTGGGTATATTTTTGCCTTAGGAAGCTCTGCTCCTGGGACTAGCTCTATCTTCACTATCTTCACTTCAACAGGTTGCTTGTTTGCTGCCACTTTCCAGCTGAATGGGGACCACTATCATGGCTTTGTCCTGACTTACCAACCCCCCCGAGTGGTGCCTCATCGGTGGTTCTTCCTCGGCGCGTTTCCCTGCCACGGCTCTTGGTTTGGGCGGGCCTCCGCCTTCCCCTTTTCTCTGCCAGCACTCGGCAGCCCTGTGGCCCAAACGGCCGCACACGAAGCAGCCCCTCCTGCTGGTGCTCACGTTCCCTGTCGGCTCCGTTCTCCTCCCGGCTGGGGTTGATCCCTCCTTCCGGCTCCCCTCTTTCATCTGCGGCCGCTGCTGTAGCCCTCCTCGGTGCCTCCTCGCCTGGGCCAGCGATGTCTCGATGCGCCCCGCCAGCTGAATCCATCCGCGCAGTGTGTCAGGCTCATCACGATGCACCGCCCAGGAGAGGATCTCCCGCCTGAGCCCCTCTTTGAAGAGTTCTATCTTTGTCACTGCAGACCATTCCGGCACCTTTTCAGCGAGGCATTGGAACTCCTCCGCATACTCAGATACCGACCTCTGCCCCTGGGAGACGGTCTTCAACTCCTCCCTCGCCCGGATCTGCTCCAGTGGATCTCGGAAACGGGTCTCCAGGGCCCCCATAAAGCGTCGGAGTGACCCCAGACATGGGTCGCGCCGCGCATGTAGTTGAACGTACCAGCTGGCCGCTCCCCTCTTCAACACTGCACCAATGGCCCGTACCCGGCTGGATTCCGTTCTAAAAGTGTGGGCATTGTCCTCCATATAGCCCCTCACCGTGGTCAGGAAAAAATCCAGTTCAGAGGACTCTCCCCCAAACTCGATCCTTAGTTCCTCTCGTCTCGGTAGGGGTCCCTGTGGTGGCAATCCCCAATCCTCCGCCCGTCGCAAGCCCCCTTGCGGGCCAGTGGGCCCCGCTGCTGCTTCCCTTTGTCCTGTGCCACGCCCGGCATTCGCCAGGGGCACCAGGGTCTCAGTTGGGAGCGTAGCCGGGATTCTCGGAGGCTTTTCCCCTTCGTCGTCACTCTCCTCCACCCGCGTCAGGCTCGTTTGGATCTTGGGCCGGGCACCGGGCTCCTTTCGCATTTCCCTTCCCTTCGGTGCTGGGAGGTCTGCAAAGCCCTGGCTGCTTCCCATGCTCACGTCCCACATTGAGCTAGCCCGGAGTTCCCTTCCTCGCTCCGGCTCCGCCAAAACCGCCAGGCGCTCCATCGCCCTCGACATCACTGCCAGGGTGGTCTCCATCGCCGACATCCTCTCCTCCAGAAACACCATCTTTTGCGGGCCTGGGGAAGGTGAACCTTCCTCTCCTCCGGTGCTATCTCCCCGCACCACTCCGCGCCTCTGGGTTACCCCATTTGGCTGGGCATAAGCGGTGGATGACGCCAGGGCCGCCAGCTGGTGGAACTCAGCGTCCGTCTCGGGAGTGGCCCTTTCTGACCTTCCTCCTCCGGCGCCCAAGAGCTCTTCATCCTCCACTTGCATGTTACACCTCACCGCTACAGCGGGATGGTGTCCGTATTCTTGGCTTAGTGTCAGCTCACCACAGCCGCTCCTGAATGAACACACGAGACTCTTTGTGGTATCACCAGGAACTTTTACTGTAGGAAACATGAACATCAGAAAAGCCAAGAATGGGAGGCTCCGGCCAACCCTCCTTTATATACCCTCCCCCTCATTTGAACAGTCTCTTCCCGCTCAGTAAAACCCCGCGCAAATTCCCCGCCAAGTCCATCAGCCGTTTCTCCTCCGAGCCCTGGGACGCAGGTGTCTTATCAATGTCAGTGACCCTGAAACTCAGAGCCACATCCAGGCTCTAGTAGCAGGGTTCTGACACTTTTCTAACTGGTTACCTGAAATCATGGATATGACCTAACTCCATGAAATGACTTGGCTTCCAATCGCAGCATACCAGAGTTACCATGTAGGACTTAGATATTCCAAGAAAGTTGCTAGGTCATCCAGCATAACTCTGTGGTAACTTTTGGGGGAAGCATTCTCTCAGATTGTCTGAAGCCTTAGTAAATTCCTAAACAGATCATCTCCCAATGGGGTGGGTAAGTAAAATCATGGGGATGTGTTTCATAGTTATAGGGGTCTTGCTATAAATCTATCGCAAGTACCAAAGAAGCACTGCACAGCTGGAGCAAAGTGTAAAGGGTCGACACATTTGACCAGCCTTGCTTGTGAACCAACAAGGACTCTGACCCATTCTTGAATTGCGTGAGGAGCAGGATCCGACTTAACACTGAAGATCAGAAATGCTTGGAACACATCCAAATCACTGTTCAGTGGGAGGGAGCTTCATTTGCTATCCCATTGCCATTTCATGCTCTGAAAGATGAAGAGAACTAGTCCCTGTAGATGTTCTTCAACACTTCTCAAAAATGCAGTGTGATGCTTCCTCCTTCCTGTGCTCCAAACATGTCATGCTTACTGTGATAAGCAATGATTTTGTGAGCTCCTCTGGTTCTGGCAGTCTCTATTACAAACTGTCTTCTAGCTGCCCTGGAAACTAGGATGCAGAACAATTGCTTCAAACTACAGAGAAGGAGATTCCACCTGAACATTAGGAAGAACTTCCTCACTGTGAGAGCTGTTCGACAGTGGAACTCTCTGCCCTGGAGGGAGTGTGGTGGAGGCTCCTTCTTTGGAGGCTTTTAAGCAGGGGCTGGAAGGCCATCTGTCGGGGGTGTTTTGAATGCAATTTCCTGCTTCTTTGCAGGGGGTTAGACTGGATGGCTCATGAGGTCTCTTCCAACTCTATTATTCTATGATTCTATTATGTTCTTGTCAGAAGCAAATATCAAAATAGTATGGCTCTTTCACACTTGATAAGTCTTCTTTCTGAAGCCGAGGCCCCATCTACACTGCTACATAATGCAATTTCAGAATGCAGTTTAACTGCATTGAACTGGATTATAAGGCAGTGTAGACTAATATAGTCCAGTTCAATGTAGTTAAATTGCATTCTAAGACTACATTATATGGCAGTGTACATGGGGCCCAAGATTAACTGTGGTATTCCTTTATCAGTCTGGGGAACATATCACTCCACATATCTTCAAACTCCCAATTCTCATTGTCCCTTATTATTAGTTAATTATTAGTTGGTTAGGTATGATTGGTGTTGCAGCCCAGCAACATCTGGAGCACCACATATTCCTCTGCCTCGATTTGAATGGTATGATTTGATGGGAATATGGATGTGTATTTCTAAATGCCTCCTCCTCTCTTTAATTCAGAAATTATTTTTCTGATTTACATAGATTCAGTAACTTCCTGGCATCATTTGCCATCCTATACTAGTTGTGTGACTGAGTCCTAGTGCTTTTTTTCTCATCTTTCCTATCTGCTGCTTCCACACCAACAAAGCTGCTGGTTCAGAAATGCCTGTATGGCTCTAAGCCCAGCTGTGTTGCTTTTTGGCAGAAACTTTTGTCTAACTAGTTGGTAGTCCCAAGACCAATTTGGCGGTAACATCACTAGATCAACGTATTATAGGACACGGGAAGAAGAGGCAAATATCTGAAGTCTCATTTTGTCATTGTTTGTGGAGCCCTGTTGTCTTGTGAAAGGACACGCTTCCTACTTCCTGAAGCCTAGACAAAGCTGATGAGACATTTCAGTCTGTCTTCCCTTCCTCTGGCATTTCTCTGGGAAATGAAATGTAAGGAAACTGGACACAAGGATTTATTTCCCAGTTTATCACATCTATCATGTAAAACACACAGAGAGTAGCCAAGTTACTCTGAATATGTCCCTCTAGGGAGCAAAAGCAGTAATTGCAAGAAGATGTGAGTTAAGCTTTGTGATGATCTTTTAAATAGAAAAACCTGGTTGAAAAAAATTCTGAAAAGGCTATACTGTGAATTTTCCCTATGGGTCTGCTACCAGTCCTCATTTGTTCGATCACATGTATCTATGAGCCCATTAGTTTCTCTTTGAGGTCAAAAGAATAAGAAGAATCTTTCTCTTAACATTTTTCTGATAGTAATAGATTTTTTAAAAAGTCTCACATAGTGTTCCTATTTTAAAACTATCTTGAAAAATAGCTTTAGGTTCTCTGTGGGGGCTTTTATAGTGGTCTTGTTGCAGATTTATAGCTGTGATTCATGGTTTGGGTTTTGTTTAGCCACTGTACCTAAATCTATGGAATTAGGACAACACCATTATGGCATAGACCAGGGGTCCCCAAACTTTTTAAACAGGGGGCCAGTTCACAATCCTTTGGACTGTTGGAGAGCCGGACTATAGTTGGCCACCGAGCAATAATTAATAATAATAATAATTAATAATAGTAACAGCAATAATAATAAAAAGAGGGTTGGAAGAGACCCCTTGGGCCATTAAGTCCAACCCCCATCTGCCTCTGTGTACGAAAAGCACAAGCAAAGCACCCTTGACAGATGGCCACCCAGCCTTAATGTTAATAATAATAATAATAATAATAATAATAATAATAATAATAATAATAATAATGATAGGGGTTGTAAGAGAAAAAGAGACCCCTTGGGTCATTTAGCCCAACCCCCTTATGCCCTTGTGCCATGGGGGCCAGATAAATGGTTTCGATGGGCTGCATCCGGCCCCCGGGCCTTAGTTTGGGGACCCCTGGCATAGGCAATGTGAGTTTTTGATACACTTATAGCTCAGGAGCCCTCTTTTCTGCTTGGTCTATTTGTTGCCCTTATTTAGAAGGCTTCCTCATCATTTCTGGAAACCAAATCCCTTCTAACAAATGCCAGTAGATATGCTATTGCTGTACATAATGCCTTCTTTCCACATTACTGTTTAAAAAGCACGTGTATTAACACTCAGCAGTTTATTAGGGGTTCCCAGCATGGCTCTCCCACCATGTTCTGTGCCAGGTATTTACACACATATTCAAAGCATGAAATCTGATGCCCACAGTAGTTTTCAAAGAACTGGCAAGATATGAGAAAATTGGGAGGTTAAGAGGATTTTTGCCAGCAGCAGTCTGTAGGAAAGGGGTTGAATGACAGGGCTTGCTTGAAACCTGGAATCATATTTTAGATTCCATGCTTGAAGCATGAAATCAGATTTATGGTGGGAATGTGAAAGATAATTTGCTAGAACTATAAGGATGTGTTCACATTTTAGCAGCTAATTTCAGTGAATATTGATGGTTTTGGCTGAAAATTCAGAAGAAGTTGAGAGATATTTTGGTAATTTGTAGGGGGCATGTTATGGCATGATTTCTAGGCAATTGCTTGGTGTGGGCTTTGGTCTTCTGAAATACCAACCTCAAATGATTTAGAAGACCAAACAATATATCTGTGTTCTTTAGTATATAAAGACATAAAAAGTCTGCCTCAGCTCATCGAAACAGCATATTTTTCAGCTGTGATGCATTCTGCCAAAACGTAACTTTGGAGAGATGAAGGTTACTCATCTGTAGAAAATCAGCACAGTGGCAGGCTGGGCTCTGTAATGCTCAAAGGAAACCAGAACAAACTCAGTTATCATCCCAATCTGTGATGGGAGTGTGAAAATGGCTCTTTCTTCAGGAACACCCAAGAAGTTAAAAATGAAGAGTGGGTTGAAGCCACATGAAGGCTTCTCTCAGCACTTTTCCTGGGACCTCAAACACTACTTTTATATGGGAATAACAGATCAAAATGCTCACTATGTTGTTGCATTGAATCTTAATCCAGATATTTGTGTTGTTGCCCTTTACCAATCATGTGTGTTGCATACTACCTAAATGCCTGAAATCTATCCCTTTAATTGGCTTATAATAAGCTATTTGTTACTTTGAAGGATGCTATACTAGATCAGTGAATCTTCACTCTGACTATGATGTTATGAATCTAATGAAGACCTAGGAAATGCCAGGATCATCTACAGGCCCAATATGGTAGTGGTCATGGCAAATATACAAGAGACCTCCAACGAAGAAGAAAGAAATTGGCATGATGGAGAACTACAGCTGTTTTATTGCCTTTCCAACCAGTGTATTCTCCACATCAATACCTTGCAATTTTATAATGATAGTGAAGGTTAGTTACTATTTGCTACAATGAAATATTTTGTTTGGACCTCTGCTATGAAATCACTACACCTCCTGGGGAATGAGCCAGCGTGGTGCAGTGGTTTGAGCACTGGAATATGACTGAAGCCTAGGGTTCAAATCCCGATTTGGCCATAAAAACCCATTGGGTGACCTGAGGCACACCACACTCTCCCAACCTCAGAGGAAGGCAAAGGCGAAACCACTATGGTATGAACAAATATTTCTAAGAAAACAGTGCAATATTAATTATGCCTTTGGGTCTCCATAATATGGAAACAACTTGAAGGCACACAACAACAACAAACACTTCCTGGGATAAAGTTTTGGTTTTAGCTATAGTTAATATATTCTGTCCCAGGTTCAATAAAAAAAACAACAGAATTCTGAGGTAAGGAACAATTTGTTAAGTGAATCACCTCCCTCGCTTACTATGATTCTGCAAATGATTAGTAAAGCAATTCCAACTTAGTTTTTAGCAGTAGGCATTTCAGTTTGAAATATTTAAACCCTGGTCATAGTATATGTAGCACCTATCTGGACAAAGTGAGCCAGTGATGTAATTCAGATTATATGCAGTTATATTAACATTGACCTTTATCAGTTTAAAGATGAAAGTACTTATCTTTTTAAGTTGTAAGACTAAGGTACTGTCTTTTAAAGGTTTTTTTTAAATGAATTGGTACAGTATGTTTTAAGTTATTGTTTCAGCAAAAAGCCTTTCATATTTCTGTTGAATGAACGGTTGCAAAATGCAGAGCTGTGTTTTGTCAGAGTGACAAATTATTCAAGTATGTGAGATTTAACAGGAAGTTTTGGGATTCCTAAAGAAAGGATCACCCTTTTAGAGGCTACAGTGTACCACAGTGCTCTCGCTCTTACCTACTTTGCTAATGCGGGAATGCCAAACATGCATAAATAAGGGACCTTTGGCCTAAAGCTCCCTGGCAAATCAGTGTGGGCTGTATACTATAGGCCAAACCAGATGTAATCTTGGTTGGTTGGAAGCAATGAATATGTTTGTTAAAAATGACTGTTGGGAAGGGTAGAATTTGGGCTGTGATAAATGAAGAGTAACACTTCCCTGGGGAACTTCTTTGTCAATGAGAAGAGCTCCAGCTAGTTATTTCCATTATGCGTATGTAAAAAGAAAGCCTAAAGCCCTGTAGTCACTCTCCTTATTCTATTCCTGCCTTTCTTGGTTTTCATGAATGCAATGAGGCACAAAGAGGAATAAAAAAATATCTTTCCAGATAATAATTTGGAAAAGGTCTGTAATGGTTGCATCCAACATTTGGTGATGGAAGGTGGGTGTTGTTCTAGACATGTAACTCTTACTACTCCCTTAGCTGTATAGCAACCTAGCATAGCCTTTCTTGTGTGTGTGTTTGTGCCTTGAATTCACCTGTGAACTTACAGTGATCCTGTGGATTTCATGGGATTTTCTTAAGCAAGGGATACTCTGAGGGGAAATATAGTTTGGCAGGAGTCATAGAATAATAGAGTTGGATGAGAGCACAAGGGTCATATACCGTATATACTTGAGTATAAGCTGACCCGAATATAAGCCGAGGCACCTAATTTTACCACAAAAAAACCCTGGGAAATCATTGACTCCAGTATAAGCCAAAGATGGTAAATTTCAGAAATAAAAATAGATACCAATAAAATTACATTAATTGAAGCATCAGTAGGTTAAATGTTTTTGAATACAGTAGAGTCTCACTTATCCAAGCTAAATGGGCCAGCAGAACCTTGGATAAATGAATACCTTATGGTTCTCGTCCCCTTGATCTGGTCATGTAAGTGTTATTTATTGTTATAATTGTATTATTTTACTTTGTTTAATAATGTGTTATTATGTTGTTATGTAATGTTTGTGTTGTTTTTATGACTGGAAACCGCCCTGAGTCCCATCGAGGAGATAGTGCGGTATATAAATCTTGGATAATAAGGAGGGATTAAGGAAAAGCCTATTAAACATCAAATTAGGTTATGATTTTACAAATTAAGCACCAAAACATCATGTTATACAACAAATTTGACAGAAAAGGTAGTTCAATACACAGTAATGTTATGTTGTAATTACTGTATTTACGAATTTAGCACCAAAAGATCACTATATATTGAAAACATTGACTACAAAAATGCATTGGATAATCCAGAACCTTGGATAAGCGAGTCTTGGATAAGTGAGACTCTACTGTATTTACATAAAGCTCAAATTTAAGATAAGACTGTCCAACTCTGATCAAATCATTATTCTCATCTTCTTCAATGTAAATGTGCCTATGTATCCTTTTAATAATAATAGAGTAAAATAATACATGTAATAATAATAATAATAATAATAATAATAATAATAATAATAATAATAAATAATAATACAGGAAAATAATACAAGTAATAATACATAGAGTAAAATAATAAATGCAATAATAACAATAATTATAATAATTATAATATCGGAGTGAAATAATAAATTTATTAATAATAATAAAAATAGAGTAAAATAAATGTAATAGTAGCAATAATAATAGAGAAAAATAATAAATGTAATAATACCAATAATAATAGAGAAAAATAATAAATGTACCATATATTTTCGACTATAAGTTGACCCAAATATAAACCAACCAGGACCCTCACCTGAGTATAAGCTGAGGGGGGCTTTTTCAGTCTTAAAAAAAGGGCTGAAAAACTAGGCTTATACTCGAGTAAATATAGTAGTTCAATTCCATTCTGCCATGGAGGAATACCCATCAAAGCACTCCCTACAAATGGCCCTCTAGCTTCTGGTTGAGAAACTCTAAAGAATTAGACAGCACAGCACCATATTGTACTGTCAGACTGCATCAGAAAATTCTTCCCAATATTCAGGTGGGATTTCTTAAAGTGTGGGAATTTATTTCCTTCTACAGCTGCTTTTGGACTCAAAACTGCAATGAACACTTAGGGATATTAAGGATTCCAGCAGTAGATCTGTATAGGGCCTGCATTCTCTAATTTCATATATTGAGAAAGAAATAACACATCCAGTTCCTTCTCGCTTAAGAGTGCATGTTTTTCAGCATTCCAGATCATGGTTGTTTCATGGAGAGTTACTGTTACACTAAATTCCTACAAAATATGTTACATTAAGGGGGAAAAAACAGTCTCTCTGTGCAACCAATTCACATTTCTGGCATTCATGCTGTCTTGTACTGTCATGGCTAACAGTCAAATTAGAACTAAGGATGTCCCTTTGACTCTTTCCTTTGCCATTATCTCACTAGATAGCCTTCACAGTTATAATAATAATAATAATACTTTATTTTTCTATTCCGCCACCATCTCTCCGAAGGGACTCGGGCGGCTAACATGGGGCGATGCCCAAAACAAAACAAAACAAAGCAATTACAACGAATATCAAAACAAAAACAGTAATAACATAAATCAAATAAAGTAAACAATTTAAACATTTTAAAACTACAATAAAACACTAAACAGTAAACCCTCCATATTTTGCAAGTTTGACTGGTGGATTTGCTTATTCCCAGGTGTGATTAAAATGTTTTATCAAGAAATATTTGATGGAAATTGACCATAGAGTCAAGCTGAAGGATTTATCAATTCCTAGAGATATTTAAATGTGGTTGTTCACTTTTGTGGTGATTCTGTGCCCCTAACTCCAGCAAAAGTGCAGAGCTGACTGTACAAGGAAGAAAATAATACTGACTTGACTTTACAGGTATTGTAAGGATTGTCTTGATACAGTACATGAAGCATGTCCAATATTAAATGACATTATATAAATGCAAAGTATTATTTCATGTAAAGCAGGAGTCACATTTCCAGGATATGTAACATTTTGGATCTTTTGTGTCTCATAGCTTCCAAGAGAGACTGTATAGAGAAATTTGGCCCAAAGACTATAGAACGGATTACCAAAGACGATGATGCCATTTGCACCACTGAATACTCTCGTATTGTTCCCTTGGAGAATGGAGAGGTGAGCTCTTTGGTTTTTGTTTGCTTTGTGTTTCAAATGACCTATCTGGATGTCACTGATTTTGCTAGATATGATTGTCTTAGGAATGATATGTTTAGTTTTTCATGGATTTTGTCATTCCTGCTTCTGAGAGTACAGTGTGGAGTTTTAGTAGAAGTATGGGATTTGAGTCTTGGTTCAGATTCTTTGGGTTTGTATGGTAACCAAGGACAAGCCACTCCCCATTTACAAACTGCGGTATTATTCTATGCATGCATTTGTGTGTGTGTGTGTGTGTTTGTTACTGGAACAAAGACTGAAAAGTAGCTGATGAGAGGGATTGAGAAGAGAGAGAAAGAGAATAAGGGAAAGTCATGAAGTCTTGAGCTAGATCAATGTTTCTCAAACTGTGCTCCTCCGGCTGTATTGGATTTCCATCTTAGCAGCCATTAGGAATTGTGGGAGCTGAAGTCCAAAACACCTGGAGGAGGACAGTTTGAGAAACACTGAGCTAGATAATCAATATTGGAAAGACAGAGAGGCAGCATGGTCTAATGGTTTGAATGCTGGACTATGAATCTGGAGACCAGGATTTAATTCCATGAAAGCTTACTGGGTGATCTTGGGTGGTTTGCAAACTCTTAGCCCCAGAAATCCCCATGATAGGTTGGCTTTAGATCAGTGGCTCTCGACCTGTGGGTCCCCAGATGTTTTGGTCCACAACTTCCAGAAATCTCAGCCAGTTTACCAGCTGTTTGGATTTCTTGGAGTTGAAAGCCAAAACATCTGGGGACCCACAGATTGAGAACCACTGCTTTAGATAACCATGTCAGAAACAACAAGAAGGTACACGACAACAATAGTAACAGAGCATATATCAATCACTGGTAGTTCCACCAAACTTTTGGCTTCTAAGCCTTTTTCATGCACTTGCTTTATTTGTTCAAATCACTGTGTTTCTGCAGCTGCGGGAGGCTAGCTACACTTAAAATCAGAAAGATGAGGCTCTTTAGAGTCCAGATTTTGTACCATTCACTTCCATCCATGTGCAAAGGAATATATGAAACAGAAGATAAATCTTACAGTGATAAGCTTTTCCCTTAGGAGATAGAGCAAGGTCTTGCCCTTTTGAGCCCAGTGAACTTTGCATATTTAAACATTTTGTAAAGTTATCTAAAGCTAATAGTAGGCTGTGGGATGTTGCGCCTGGAAAACACGGGTGCATCCTGTTGCTAAATTCTGTGATAATCTTGAGTCAGGCTGGCGGAACTGTTCCAGCTGTGCAGATACTGTGTTCCAGCAGATGAACTCTGCTGGGATTGTTAAAGGGTTGCAGTGGGGTGTAAAACAGTTTATTCAACCATAGACAGGCTTATTCAGAAAGCAAATGTTCTCTTTAGGGCAGGAAAGGAGAGACTTTTAGCAAGAGAACTAACATTTGCAAACTGAAAGAAATACAGTTCTTTGATTATTTTCCCAAAATAAACCCCTCCATATTTTACTGAGCTACTCCTATTTTGATTAATTTTCCAGTTTACTACATCTGTGAAAAGGTCTATTAAATTAAAAAGGAAACAGCAAGATTTAAAGCATTTTGAACCCCTATCACTTCAAAAATAAATCCTTGATGTGGTTGCTTATTGTGTATTGTTTCATAGTCAGACAAGGACAGCCCTGTGATAAGCTTCCCTTTTAGTTTCATTTATTTTAATTGCTGTGGTAGCAGAGAACTACTCCAGGTGCTGTGTTATCTTCATGTGTCATTCATAAGCCAAGCGGAAAGGAGTTTCCATGATTTATGCTTCCATGTTTTAGGGCATTGACTCGCTTTCTTATGATGTTCTCAGCACACCATCAAAAAGGACCCAGCCTCTGTCTTTTGTTATATCTAGTAAAGCTGACCAAAGCCATAACGGCAAGCATGAACCAGTGTTTTAGCTCATTAAAAGTCCAGGACTCTTTGAGTCTTTACCCCGTAACACAGCAAATTACATCAAAATAACTTCTGAACAACATAGACACATGGTTGCTTTGTGCTTACCATTTTCTTATCCCAGGTTGTCATGGCATTATATGTTTTTGTAAATGTAAGGATGCACACAGGAAGAAATTCAGTATTGTACTTAAGTTTGACATGACTTGTATATGGTGCTAAAATGGATTTGGAGACGAGGTTGTTTTTGGTTTTTTTTTTAATGATCCTAGAAAAATGGTACATTGGGTTGAGTCCAGGCTATGTAAGTTGAACTTAGTTCCTACTAAAATCAACGAGGCCTATCCCATTTATTTCAATGAGAACTAATTTCAACTTATAGTCAGAGTCATATGGCAGACTGTAGCTGGTCCACATATTTTCTTTTGGTTCTTTCTGTGTTATTTTATCTTTTCTTTGGGTGTGTAAGTCAGAATAATCATCATGTAAACAACTACTAAGCTCCTATGAAAAGAATATTGAATTTGGATGTGAGATTCCAACTGAGGAATAAATCCAATGCATGAACTTGAGCAAGTTATTATTGTCAACCTACAGGTAAAATGGCATGAGAAATAAAATGTGGAAATATTATATCTACTATAAGTATATTTACTCAGAAATAAGTTGAAGTGGATTAGAAAAAATGGGAAGTAGATGCAGAATAGTATTTCTCAGTGGCTTCAGGGAAACATTTCTCAAGATAGAGTAATATGGAACCTCTATCCACATGAAAAAAACATTCTAATTTTATTTGTCGTCCTATAGATTGTTGTTTCCTTGGTGAATGGACGTCCAGGGGCCATGAATTTCTCCTATTCCCCTCTCCTGAGGAATTTCACCAAAGCCACTAACATCCGATTGCGTTTCCTGAGAACCAATACTTTACTTGGCCATTTAATGGGAAAGGCACTAAGAGATCCTACTGTGACCAGGAGGGTAAGATGCTTCTATATTTCTCTTGATCATCCATCTTATTACTGATGTGCGAGCAGTAGCTTTTGGAAACAGCTGAGAAAGGAATAAACTTATGTGACCATTTGCCTTGGAAGGATGCCATGCTTGCTTTGCAAGGCAGGAAACCATGAATGCCTTCAGGCCTTTATAAATCTCTGATTAGGCCTGATGGGAAGCTGTTTGTCAATGCTGTTACCAGATTAGATTTATTAATGTCATTTTCTGTTCTAAAGGTTCTATTGTTCAAAAAATAGATCTCAAAAATAAAAGTGAATGCATTGGTAACCAGAGTGGACTAGAAAATGTGTTCTTGAATGACTTGGATTTAAGTTGAAACTAGTTAGCTGGAATTGGTTGAATGCTTTTGGCTTGTTCTTATTCTGTTATAAGTGCAGAATATCTGGACATTTTCTGCAAAGCAATAAAGTGAAATCATTTTCTGATCTTCTAGTATTACTATAGTATCAAAGATATCAGCATTGGAGGACGGTGTGTATGCCATGGTCATGCGGACGTCTGTGACGCCAAGGACCCTTCAGACCCTTACAGGTAAGAATTGCTTATAACGATATTAGTAAATACTAAATAAAATATGAAAAATAGCTGTACTAGGCCCCTGATGGTGGCACAGTGTGTTAAAGCGCTGAGCTGCTGAACTTGCAGACCAAAAGGTCCCAAGTTCAAATCCCGGGAGCGGAATGAGCGCCCGCTGTTAGCCCCAGCTCCTGCCAACCTAGCAGTTCAAAAACATGCCAATGTGAGTAGATCAATAGGTACCGCTCTGGTGGGAAGGTAACGGCACTCCATGCAGTCATGCCAGCCACATGACCTTGGAGGTGTCTACGGACAACGCCGGCTCTTTGGCTTAGAAATGGAGATGAGCACCAACCCCCAGAGTCAGACATGACTGAACTTAACGTCAGGGGAAAACCTTTACCTTTTACCTAGGCAGATGGCATTTAAAGTATTAATATTAATAGCAAGTTGGGTACTGTACTCGGGAAGATGGAGCTAGATTCTAGCTTTCCACTAAATTTTGAATGAAGACAATGGCTCACCTTCCATTGAAACATGTTTCAAGCCAAATGACTTAAGACTCAGATTAACTGGTTCTTTATATTTTGGTGGACTGCAATTTCCAACATGGTGAAAAGGGCAAGGGGATCTGCATAATGCCTGCCTGGTTTGAAATAACAAATCACTTTTTAAATTTTTGTAATCTTCCATAAGAAATAGTATAGATTACTGCCTTAGCCTTTCCACACAAGTTAACATCACGGGTTGGATAAAGAAAACATGCCAATTGCAGTATAGGATGATTTGGTTCATTGTTGACCCCAATTTTGAACCTTAGAGAAATTGTTTCATTTTCATAGTTTCCATGGCAAAATGCTATTAGAGTGGTCACACTGATTGTCTGGAGGAAAAGTAACAATTTGGCACATGGTTACTGTCTTGACCTTTCTGAGTGTATATTTATTACATATCAGTTCTCTTAAGTTATCTATAATATAATTAACTGTCTGTTGTCATTTCAAAATTCTGCACCTAAAATATTTTCTGTTTGATATTGAACAAAATGATTTTCCTTCAGTTTCAAAATGTTCATTAATAACTATTACAATTAGACAGTATCAGCGGTTACATTTTTATCCTCCTCTTCCATGAACATCCTTGTCTTATTTATATAACCTGTCTTTTCCTCAAACATGGGACACAAGGTAGCTTTTGTTACTTTGGTCTTTCATCTGCATTTGACGTCTTAGTGAAAGATAAAAATGACATTTCATTACCTGTTTTTGCTTTTTACACATTACTTCTTAGACAGAAGCAGTAAACATATGGCTGGCAATCAGTCTCTTTGGGACTTAGGTAGAAATACCTAGGATTGTGTTGATACTGCCTAGAACCTTTGCAAAGATTGCCTAGATTTGTGCAGTGTTGTTTTCTAGAGCAGATTTTGCAAGAGTAATATAAAAAGTATTCTGGATATATTTTTAATTCTCATAATACCCAATCACAGAACCTTTAAAGCTTGTGATTAAGCTGAAACTAAGCCAAGTTTTTCCTACGGAAAGCTCAGAAATGCAACTGGGCTTCAGTCCCTGGCCCTTGTCATGTCTGGATTTCTAGACACACTTATAAGAGATTGCTTATATCTCTGATCCCTTAAATTTACAGGAGATAACAAGAATGGAAAATGTTGACTTCTTCCTTATGTTTGGAAAATATGAGCAAGGGATTAATTTTGCTGGAGAGTCATTTGCTCCTTTAGGTGCCGATGACAGAAGACCCCCTGCTTACTCAATTTCCCGCAAAATAGTAGGAGTTTTACTTTCCTTTCTGTTCCTTATATAAACAGCTGTCTGATATCTATTTAGGTATTTCTTTTTAATATCATGTGCCTAGATTATGAAAGGCACAGTAGTTCATGACATGTTGAAAGCTGCAGCCATATGCTGCCAGAACTCAGAACTGTTTAGTCATAGGTATTGCCAACTCATTTATTTGGTTTATAGCAGACTAAACATCATTTGCAGCAGAAGAGATTGGGCCATTTCCTCTCTCTTTTTTGGGCAGGAGAGAGGGGAAGTAAAAATATTCTCATAGGATATGTTTTTAAAAAAAATGGAACACTTAAAATCTAGTAAGCTTCTCAAGTCAAGGCAAGTGTATAAGGGGCCAGGAATGGCGGGGCTGAACTGAAGTACCCCCAGAATGATGGGATGGTGGTGTAAACAGTGTGGCTGCTTCTGAATAAGAAGCAGTCCAACTGTTTACACTGGCCCAAAATGTGGGCAAGGTCCAGAGCTTCACTGAGCTTCATTAATGCAGGACATGGCCACATTAAGGCAAATGGATCCTGTGCATCATGTGGATGCCACAGAATCCGTTCATTCCAGAGCCGACTCATTTGTTCCATGTAGGCAGACCCTGAGTTTCCGCGGTCTATGAAACTTCATTGTTGGATTCATTGGAAACAAACAACACTCAGAAGATGCTTATATGGTCGAAGCGGAGCATAAAACCACAATGTAGGACCTATTTTGTAGATTTCTCAGTGCCAGATAAAATAACTCTGAAATTTAGCTGCTCACTCCTAACAGTGACATTTTATTTATTTTTTAGTAATGTGTTTCTCCTTGGGGATCATGTTGGATAAAAATATAGCCTATATCAAGGATCCCCAAACATTTAAGGTGGAGGGCCAGTTTGCAGTACCTCAGACTTTTTTTTTGGGGGGGGGGACAGACTTTAAATGGGTGTGAGTGTGGGTGCGTGTGTGCCATGCATGCATCAAGCGTTAGCCATGCCACCACTTGCCACCACTGCTCACACTCACTTGTCCTCAATGCACACGTGCTGTCACTCACAGTCACTTGTGGCTGTCACACAAAAGAAATGGACTGCTGCTGCAATGTGCATACATGAGCGCATGACAGTAGTGGCGGGGTTGAAAAAAGTTCTTGGCAGGCCAAAGTCAACCTGCAGGCCTTAGTTTAGGGACCTCTGGCCTTGATAGAGGAAAATGGGCAACTTACAGTGCCTCAGACACCCATGTGAATGATTATACAGTAGGGTCTCACTTATCCAAGCTAAACGGGCCGGCAGAATCTTGGATAAGCTAATATCTTGGATAATAAGGAGGGCTTAAGGAAAAGCCTATTAAACATCAAATTAGGTTATGATTTTACAAATTAAGCACCAAAACATCATGTTATACAACAAATTTGACAGAAAAGGTAGTTCAATACACAGTAATGTTATGTTGTAATTACTGTATTTACGAATTTAGCGCCAAAATATCACAATATATTGAAAACATTGACTACAAAAATGGCTTGGATAATCCAGAAGCTTGGATAAGCGAGGCTTGGATAAGTGAGACTCTACTGTACTGAATACATACAATATGAACAATATTTACAGTGAAATGATTGGAAAATCAAACTACTATAATATGCAAAATAATTTCAGATTTGTCTTTGGAATCTATCTATTGAAATATAAAATTCTTTTTGATGTTGAAATTCAAATGTCTTTTCCTTTTTTGTGTAATTGCATAATTTATTATACAAAAAGTGTAATTAATTAATTGAGGTATTTTTTTAAACTCTTGATGGAATCACAACATTTGTTGCCTAATAACAGAGCCAGCTCTGACCAAATCTCATATTGTAGCCTAATTACTATTTCCCCCAGAAGTTTCTCCCTGACTATTGATTTTCTAGATGTCTGTGGCCTTGTTATTTTAAGAGTTCAGGATAAGATACCCAATTGCTTGCGCAGTATCATAGAAGTCTTGAACTGAAAGGGCACGTATATTAAACAAGGCTCAAAGAACAGTATGTCTCTGCCTTTAGAACAGTGCCTTTATTTTTTGCATTCATTCTGGGGTGGCCGCATGCCGAGCTTGTTAAAAAAAATGAAGATAAAGAGCATGCTTGTATGCATTTGTGGTTTTGCCCTTCTACAAAGAGATCACTTTGAGAAACCATCAAGCTGATTTGCTCTTATATTCTGGAACTGTTTAAATGTCTTTAATAGCAGCATTGCATAATAAAGCAGCTGCACCAGACAGAAATATTTTTTTTATAATTGAGACGTTGCTTTACGCAAGGCTTGAAAAACATTTGAAGCAAAATCCTGTGTCCAGCCAAACACAGTAAGAATTCCAGTCATGGTTGTAATGGAACCTGGAGGCATTTGATTATATTGTTAAAACTGATTTTTTTTTTGCATAATATTCATGCAGACGTAGGCAGAAACAATATGCATACAGTAAGAGGAGCCCTGTATCCCAGCCATATGAGATACATGAAACTATGGATACTATTAAATTGCCTCACTTCTGGTCCCAACATACCATTGAGGTGCATTGGAGGACCTAGAAATTCCTCTCTAAGAATTTAATTAATGGATTAAGGTAAATTCAAACAGAAGCATATCACAGAATCGCCTGGCGGACCCAGTAGATTCCTAGAGACCATCCCTCCCTCAGGTTTGAGTAAGTGAAACAATGCCTTGTGATAGGTTCATCATAAGTTGGAAAGAATATGAAAGTTCACAGCAACAATGAAGACAAAAGACATCCTTGGAAAAATTATTCATTTATCCATAAACCTGAAAAATACCTTGAAAGAAGCAGGCATTTATCACTAATCAAAGCTGTCTGTGGACCACCCGATTAACTGTTTTGCTATAGCATGTCTGTAACTATTCATCTCTCTGTCTGAAAGGATAATGGAACTGAAGAAGCTCATTCTGCCCTTTAGACTTTGAAACATTTCACTTAAGAACAGCTACTATGAGGAATGTTCCTAAGTGAAACAGTATAAGAACTGAATGTCTACTTTAGTGCATTGCATATATATTTCATCACTGAAATATGTAAACACTGTAACAGGTAGGTTGGTAATTCCTTGCACAGATTGCTTCACTTATGAAGTGCTGTATAACTGTAGAGATGATGGACGTGCTAGGCGTTTCTCCTATCGCCACCAGCAGAAGAAACAAAAAGGGTGCCTATTTCTGAGTTAGATTTGTAGCAGGGCTTTCTGTTAAAGAAATTAGTTTTTAGGTAGAAAGGCAAGAAGAATGTAAAGATTCATTAAGGGTGCATTGGAAGTTGACTTACATCAAACCAAACTGTTTGCCTGTCTATGCTCCTACTACCTGGTTGTGGCTGCCATTGCCCTCCAAGATCTCATCCACAGAGAGATGTTTTAGCTCAAACTGCTGCTTTCTGATCCTTTTAATTTGATATTCCAGGATGTGAGGCCTTTTGCTTCAAAAAGTAGTCTACAACTAAGCTATAGTCCTTCCATTCCAAGTAAGTTTTAGAGGAATATAAGGAAAACAAAGAAGCTGTGCCACATCGCTGGCAAGTAGGCTTAGTACCTCCTTACATTTAAATGATCTCAACAGCTAGTTTCTTAATTTTTTCACAATTTAACTGCACTCAAAATGTGTAGATATATTTTTTTTTACAATCTGAGAAACTCCTGTGTTAAGACTTTGTGTACATGGAACTCCAGTGGGCAGGAGATTCTAGTGCTGCTAATCCTGCATTTCTTTTCCAATTAATGAAAGAATTGGCAAGCATATACGAGGGCTATCCAGAAAGTACATTACGTTTTGGAATGAAAAATGAACAAAGTATAGGAGAAAACATTTACCATATGCAGTTGAAAGCCACACCCAAGTACTACATGTCACGTAGTCGCCATTCAAATCTAGGCACTTACCATAGCTATGAAGGAGCTTTGCAACTCCTTCCCCACTAAATTCTGCCGCTTGTCCTCAACCAACCGGTCACCCCTTTCCGCAGCTGCGCAGCGTCACCAAAACACTGTGTTGCCAGCCACACCCTCATTGTTGGAAACAAGTGTTTGAGGAAGCAAGCGGCAGAATTTAGTGGGGATGGAGTTGCAAAGCTCCTTCATAGCTATGGTAACTATGACTACCATACGTGAGATGCAGTATTTGGGTGTGGCTTTCAACTGCATATGGTAAATGTTTTCTCCTATACTTTGTTTATTTTTAATTCCAAAATGTAATGTACTTTCTGGATAACCCCCGTATTATACTTTATATGCCTAAGACTCGTTTATTTTTGTCAATTTATAGACTAATCCAATTATTTTCTAGAGCCAATCTATTTTACCAGTTGGCTCACTATTCCACTACTTATCCAATGAGCTGCAGTGGTTAAACCCTTATGCCAGCTGAACTGCTGACATGAAGGCTGGGTTGCTGACCTGAAGGTTGCAAGATAGGGTGAGCTCCCATCTGTCAGCTCTAGCTTGTGGGGACATGAGTGAAGCCTCCCAGCTAATACATCCCGGTGTCCCCTGGGCAACGTCTCTGTAGATGGCCAATTCTCCCACACCAGAAGTGACTGGCAGCATGTTCTCAAGTCACTTCTGACATGATAAAAAAAAAACTTAGCCAATAGGTCTGTTCTAGCTGGGGTTAACCAAAAAGATTCCAGACCACATCTCAATTTTTTAAAAATTGATTTCTCAATTTCTTCAGAGTAACATGTGTTAAAACCAGTATGACTTCTTTCAGAATTTTCATGCATGACACTGCACAGTATTTAATGCAGTTAGGACCCCACCTGCCGCTTCTCTGACCACTTTAAGAGTCAAATGGGATGGATATAAATGTTTAAGATTTCTGCCTCACACCACTCTTCTCTCAATGCCACACACAAGGACGATTCATACCTCATCATATGGTATGGCTCTTGTTTTTCTTTTATTCATACTCAGAGGAGCTAACATTTTGATCAAAAACCTTTTCCGTTGTTTATGGGAATGTGTTGAATTCCCTGTAGGCCAGTGATTTCCAAACTCTAATCCTCCGGGTGTTTCAGACTTCAGTTTCCACAGAGAATGGCCCATTAGTCCCAGGTATGTTGACCAATGATCAGTGATTCTGAGACACAAAGTCCAAAGTGCCCAGCTGACAAAAGTTTGGAAAACACAGCTTTAGACCAAAAAAGTGTCCTAGTGCTGCATTCCTTCTTCTGTATATCACAGTTGGAATGGAAAAGTACCTGTTGAATTTTTCCATGAATGTCTTGCTTGTAAGGAGCTGTATAAAAGATATATACTGCATTTCTGAAATTATAAGATGCCATTGATTGTAAGATACACCCTAATTTCAGTACAACCATCACCAACAAAAATGCATAAGATACACCTTCGATTCTAAAACACACTCGAGATTTAGAGATGTTTATATAGGGGGAAAAGAGCATAATTGAAATGAAGAAATACAGTAGGCAAAGGGTGTGTATTCATGCAACTTACATGCTATAAAACGTGTTTATCTTTTGATAAGGTAATAGATTTTTGTGATCTGAGTCATGCAGTGCAATTCCTAAAAGTTCATTACTTATCTTCTATGTTTGGTGTTCAAAGCCAGATTTTACAGAGTGCATGCCCTCGATGTCTCTGTCTTTTCCCTATTTCAGCATAGGAAAACACTCGTTCTTTTTTCATGTTCCATTAGCTATGATGGAAAGCTATTGTAGCATGACCTTTGCACCCAGTCCGGAAATTTCAGAAGCATCTGGTTTGATGCTGTTGGAAACAGGATACTACATTGTGACCTAGACGAGTAAAACAATTAATATAATGTTTTAATCTTACTAAATGAGGTATGGGCTGAGTGTGGCCCCCAGTGCTGTTTTTTCAATCTCTGACCCCCAAGTTGCTCCTGGATCAACCTTTTTCTAATGAAAATATACCGTATTTACTCGAGTATAAGCCGACCCGAATATAAGCCGAGGCACCTAATTTTACCACAAAAAACTGGGATAACTTATTGACTCGAGTATAAGCCAAGGGTGGGAAATGTAGCAGCTACGGGTAAATTTCAAAATAAAAATAGATACCAATAAAATTTTATTAATCGAAGCATCATTAGGTTAAATGTTTTTGAATGTTTACCGTATTTCAAAGAAAAACAATAAACTAGCTCTATAAGTGGAAAAGTAGAGGCAACAAAAACAATATGGTATCAATAATAATCTAATAATAATAATAATAATAATAATAATAATAATAATAATAACAACTTCATTTGGATCCCACCCTATCTCCCCATAAGGAATCAGGCCGGCTTCCAACATAGTAACAGGCCTACATAAACAATGCAGAGCTAGATATAAATCTATAATTATACATACCAATTTCACATATGCATTTACCCCTGAAACATTTGCAAATCCGCCCCTCTGTGTGTGTGTGTGTGTGTGTGTGCATTTCCCCTACAATATTTGCAAGCCATATATATATATATATATATATATATATATATATATATATATATTCATATCTATCTAGACATGTCTATATATATTTGTGTGTTCATTTCCCCCCTGTAATATTTGCAACCCCTATATATAGGTAGGTAAGAATATATTCATATCTATCCAGACATCTCTCTTTATATAGATATTTGCAGAGACTTGCAAACATATGAGGGTAAATTCATATATAAAAATAATGTATATGTATGGTTACAGATACACAGGTACATGGATCTATATGTATAAAGGATTTGCAAAGACCTGCAAACATATGAGGGGAAAATTCATATATAAAATTAATTTATATAGATAGATACATACATATATAAAGGTACATAGAGATTGCAAAAGCTTACAAGGGGTTAATGCCTATAGGAGAGTTTAACAAATATTTCAGGGGGAAATGCTTTCATAAGATTAATGAATATATATATTTTTCTTCTTCCTGACTTGCAAGGGTGTCTCTCTTTTCAAAACATTCCCTTGATTAAGAGTGAGGGAGGCTTTGCAAAAGTAAACACACTGATAAGGGAGAAGAGAGAAATAGATCACATATTGCAAGCAATAGCCTGCAGGCTCTGTTGCGAAATTGCCCTTTTTAATAGGCTGTCCCTCTGGTTCAACATCAAGAAGTATCTGTTTTTGAAAACCAGGAGTTGACTTCCAGTTTTCCTTTCTTTCTCTTCCCTCCCTCCCCAATTTGTGGTATTTGGGGCAAATTCATGTGACCCCATGGTAGAAAGGTCTTCTTTATTTGTCCACCCACATACTGGAATCATTGCTGTTTTTATTTTATCCAATTCTGTTAAGAGTTCAGTTTTATCACCATTTCTTGGCCCTGTTTCTCCAGTCTCTCTTAAACCGAGCTGCAGATTCCTGTTGCAAGGGCCCACCCTCTGCAGATATCTCCTTTTCTCCATGATCTCACACAACATGCTTTGTCTAAGAGCATGTACCAACCCAGCTGTGTCTTTATTTTTGTCTAGCTGATTCCTATTAATAACATGTAAGCATGTTCCTGCAGATCCCCATTAATGTATACAGCTTCAGACAATTTCTTCATATTTGTAAGATTTATGTACTGCCTTTTTTTGTCTGAATTCTGATTAAAGAACAAAAAGAGTGAAGTAATACACTTAATGGGAAACTGTTTTTACATGAATCCCTTTAAATATGTATTTTAATCAATGGCTGTCTCCTAGCCACAGTAGTATTTGGCCACATCCATGTCAGTGGGATGATGAATTCGCTTCCTGTTTTATGATGATGTTTGAAAAGCTATTCATGGTGTTGAATCCTATCCACAAAATAGGTTTACCACCTGGGTAACCTTCAAGTTCAGCGGAAAACTGAGAGCAGATGCATATTTCCATTGTTAGGGAGTCCACCTGGCACAACTGCATGCTCCATTTTTCTTTGACAACCAACAGACACTTGGAGTGCTCCTCATAAATTGGCATATTGCATTGTCTAAGAAAAAGGAGTTGATATTGATTGCTAGGAGCCAGAGAAGAGGATAACATGGGTTGCTAGAGAGACCCAGAAAGTAAAGTCCAAGTTTCAAGGCCACCTTTTTTATTATGGTGATCATGACAATGGTTTTGTTTCACTGTGTCTCAAAATCTCACCAAGCTTATCATAGCTTGCAGAATTTGCTCAGTGGGTGAAACTATAGTGTTGGCAATCAGTTACATAGATCACTGGTGACTTCAAGACTGAACACTAAGTTGATGGTCAACCTAGGCCAGTGATGGCGAACCTATGACACGCGTGTCAGCACTGACACATCTAGCCAATTTTGCTGACACGCGGTGGTCACCTCTTGGGTTGTTAAGTGTTTTGTGGCCAAACTTGGTGTCATTTCATCCAGTTGTTTTTTTGTTTACTCTGTCCTACAAATGAACAGTACATATATATATATATATATATATATATATATATATATATACATACTATTATTATATATATCCTATTAATATATTTTATATCATATTATATTATATTTTTATATTCTATTATTATATCATTCATTCTATTATTATTCTATTGTAGTATATTATCATATTATTACTATTATATTATATTATTATTATTCATTATTCATGACTATATTGAAACTAAAATAGAGAGAAATTAGTGTGGAAACTTTGTGAAGCTTAAACTGCAAGAAGTACCATAGATTGTTGTACATGGAAATAACGGTAGTAAATAGTTTTTGATTTATTAAATACAGTTATATATTACACTTATGCATTTTTGTTATTTAAACTATACATATTGTGAAATTATGTTTTTTTTTTCTCAAAGTGACATACCACCCAAGTCATGCTAGGTTTTTTGGCAAATTTTGACACACCAAGTGCAAAAGCTTGCCCATCACTGATCTAGGCCTTTCTTTTCATTCTATCTATCTATATCTATTTATATCTATATATCAATATCTATATCTGTATCTGTGTATAAAGGTTTGTCCTAAAGATATAATGTAAGAATTACAGGTTTTAGATGTGTGTTTTCAAGTATATAGTGGAGAGGATTGGGGATTATATTTGTACCTCATAATTTTATTTTTATGTGTGCCTTATTGTGGTTGGCATGTTTACTCCTTGTGTGACTATTGTTGAGCCTTGTGTGTGTCATATCATAGGCAATCACTTGTGGCCAGGTATGATTGTCTTCCAGAGGGAGAGTATATGTGCCTTCGAGTCACCTGTTGACTATGACAACCCTGTGAATTCCATAGAGTTTTCTTATTTATTTATTTATTATTCAAACTTATATGCCACCACTCCCCTAGGGCTCGTGGCAGCTTACAAGAACAGGCTAAAATCTAACAATTTAAAAACATCTTTAAAACATCTTTAAAACATCTTTTAAAAACATCAATAACAGAAATCAAAAGCCTGCCAAAACAGGCAATGAATCTGATTTTGCTAGCCTCCTGAAAATGAAATGTATAATTTGCATTCTGATAACAGCAGAGAAAGTTTTCCTACAACCTGAAAACTCTTTTTACTTCAGTTTTGCAGCATTTGCTGGAACTTGGGAAGGTGATGTTTTTAGATGCTAGATATATTGTTGGAGGTAGTTGTTTGTCTGCTGGTCTGCTGTTGGCAGCAGACCAGAGGTCTTTGTACTATCTTTCCTAGATTTTTTTTTTCATGTCAGGAGCAACTTGAGAAACTGCAAATTGCTTCTGGTGTGAGAGGATTGGCCGTCTGCAAGGACATTGCCCAGGCAATGGCCGGATGTTTTTTGATGTTTTTACCATCCTTGTGGGAGGCTTCTCTCATGTCCCAGCATGGATCTGGAGCTGACAGAGGGAGCTCATCAGCATTCTCCCCAAGTTAGATTTGAACCGGTAACCTTCAGGTCAGCACCCCAACCCTCAAGTCATCAGTCCTGGCAGCACAAGGGTTTAACCCATTGTGCCACTGAGGGGAAAAAAAAACCTTGGAATGGGAAAGAGAAATCTGTTGTCTCTCAAGGTCCAGCGATGGAGTGCTGAAATGTTGATACTATCACTTACTATGGACAATAGCAAAGGGTCTATTTTAAATGTGAATCCATAGTTCGCTTTTCCCTACACTTGTTTGGTTTCTAGCTTTGACTGTAGACCCAGGTGTTCATTGGAAAGATATAGATGTGTATCTAACATGACCACAAACTGCACCGCCCTGTCTATTCCTGATTTTTACAAAAAGAAAATGTATCTATTTTTAAGCCCTTTGAATGGGAGAACAGAATGGGTGTGTGCCATAGGAGGGAGAGGCATGGCTGGAGGGGAAAATGAGTAATTGCAGAGATAAAAGTTGGAACATAACAAATTATTACCCATTAGTCTGACACAACAAGCAGCGTTTTTGTAGGCTGGGAGGAACAGCACAGTGCAGAACACGTTTTAGGCATGATGTCACATTTCCTAACAAAACAGCGCCAAGAACAAGATGCTGATTCTTGTCAGGCAGACAGAATAATAAGAAATCAATGTGAAATTTCTTCTGTAGCTCTCTATTAAAATGGCTGGGATTTGTATAGTGGTGCATACTTTTGTGCAGCTTCTCTTCATTTACATTTACATTTACAAGTGGGTAGAGATTTTGGCAGGTTATGCTATGTTATGATTTTATATACAGTATTTTATGCATTACTTTTATTGTAATTGAATTGCATTTTGTTGTTATTGTTGTATTTTATTATATATTACTGGGCTTGGTCCCCATGTAAGCTGCCCTGAGTCCCCTTGGGGAGATGGGGTGGAATATAAGAGTAAAGTTGTTATTATTATTGTTGTTGTTGTTGTTGTTGTTGTTGTATGACACAGCAAACAAGTAGATATGCTGTATTTTGTTTCACAAAATCACAAGTCGAACACTTCCCAAGTGTCTAGGACTGTATTATTATTATTATTATTATTATTATTATTATTATTATTATTACTACATAGAGGGGGATTTTTGGCAGATTATGGCAGGTAATATTTTAAAAAATAAAATGTCTAACCACTGTCAAGTTTGAGAATGAACCCTTCTTAGTTTAGTGGCAGTTTGCCATTGCCTTCTGCCAAGGTTGATAAGAGTCTGATTTTTCAAAGATCACAGTGTGTTTCCATGGCTGAACAAGGATTCAAATCCTGATCTGCCAGAATCCTAGTATATCATCTTAAGCAAATTCTTGCATTCCTCTGCATTGCTCAGTCTTCAGCATTATCTCCATATCATTTGTTGAGGGATCTATTGAAGGTGTGTTTACCTACATTACATTAAGTCAACGTAGCTCTTATTACAGAGAATAAACACTTTATATTAGCTTGGCATTCTATCATGCATTACAGCTAAAGCAATCTCTGTTCCCACTTGTTCTAATGAGTACAACCAGCCAGCAGCTTCTTCTGGTGTGATCACAAAGATTGGCATCTCCAGTGCCGTACTCTTCACTGATGCGCCCTGATGTGCTTCAGCCAGCTTTCTTTTATGGCCTTCTTTTATCTCCTCTTATTCACTCAGATTTTGTGATTTGGGTTGTCTAACAGAAGCACTATTGTCTCATCTGGCATCCTTCCCAGGATATCTGCTGACGGCATCTTGCAGTTTGAGATGAGTTATAGTGCGCTTAAATAGTGCTCCTCATCAGTGCTGGGAATGAACAGCACTGTCTCTTACTTGCCTATCTGCTATCAAGGTATTCTGATGGCACTTAACTGCATCTGGATAGCTTCGTTTTTTCAGCCACATATTGGGCTATTCTTATTTACTATTATTAGTACATTGGCTCTATGCCCAGCAGATCTGTTCATGAACTATTTTTCAATATAAAGTTATTTCTCTTAACCCAGCATAGCATTCCATATTGTTTTACTCCATTTACATTTAATAATTCAGAGCCTGAAATTTGCAAAATATATGACCCATCCCATAACAATGTTTAATCATTCTTGGGGGTGGGGACATGAGAGTTTTCATCTTTTTGTTCCGTATATGTATTGTTCTCACAAATGGGTCTTGTACCTATTCAGAAACCACAGATGGAAAGTTCTAGAGCTAAATAGCTTTGCTGGGAGCTCTGTCCAATCCCTTCGCATGGCCTAGCCTGCCCCTTTTCCTGTATTCAACTATTTAGTAATAGTACTCCCAGGTTAATTTGACTCACAAACCTTTTACCCGGGGGCCCCCCAGTGTTGCAGTGTATTAAACCGCTGAACTTGCAGACTGAAAGGTTGCAGGTTCGAATCCGGGGAGCGGAGTAAGCTCCCGCTGTTAGCCCCAGCTTCTGCCAACCTAACAGTTCGAAAACATGCAAATGTGAGCAGATCAGTAGGTACCACTCTGGTGCGAAGGTAACGGCGCCCCATGCAGTAATGCTGGCCACATGACCTTGGAGGTGTCTACAGACAACGCCGGCTCTTCGGCTTAGAAATGGAGAAGAGCACCGACCCACAGAGTCAGACACTACTGGACACCAGGGCCAGATCAGCTACATCCAAGAGTATTGAAGGAATTAGCGGAAGTTATTTCAGAACCACTAGCAATTATCTTCGAGAGTTCTTGGAGAACGGGAGAAGTCCCAGCAGATTGGAGGAGGGTGAATGTGGTCCCTATCTTCAAGAAGGGAAAAAAGAATGACCCAAACAATTACCGTCCGGTCAGCCTCACATCGATACCAGGCAAGATTCTGGAAAAGATCATCAAGGAAGTGGTCTGCGAACACTTAGAAACAAATGCGGTCATTGCTAACAGTCAACACGGATTTACCAAAAACAAGTCATGCCAGACTAATCTGATCTCTTTTTTCGATAGAGTTATGAGTTGGGTCGATACAGGGAATGCTGTGGATGTAGCGTACCTGGATTTCAGTAAGGCCTTCGACAAAGTCCCCCACGACCTTCTGGCAAGGAAACTAGTAAAATGTGGGCTAGACAAAACTACGGTTAGGTGGATCTGTAATTGGCTAAGCGAACGAACCCAAAGGGTGCTCACCAATGCGTCGTCTTCATCATGGAAAGAAGTGACAAGTGGAGTGCCGCAGGGCTCCATCCTGGGCCCGGTTCTGTTCAACATCTTTATTAACGACTTAGACGAAGGGTTAGAAGGCACGATCATCAAGTTTGCAGACGACACAAAACTGGGAGGGATAGCTAACACTCCAGAAGACAGGAGCAGAATTCAAAACGATCTTGACAGACTAGAGAGATGGGCCAAAACTAACAAAATGAAGTTCAACAGGGACAAATGCAAGATACTTCATTTCGGCAGAAAAAATGGAAATCAAAGATACAGAATGGGGGACGCCTGGCTTGACAGCTGTGTGCGAAAAAGACCTTGGAGTCCTCGTGGACAACAAGTTAAACATGAGCCAACAATGTGATGCAGCAGCTAAAAAAGCCAACGGGATTCTGGCCTGCATCAATAGGGGTATAGCGTCTAGATCCAGGGAAGTCATGCTCCCCCTCTATTCTGCCTTGGTCAGACCACACCTGGAATACTGTGTCCAATTCTGGGCACCACAGTTGAAGGGAGATGTTGACAAGCTGGAAAGCGTCCAGAGGAGGGCGACTAAAATGATCAAGGGTCTGGAGAACAAGCCCTATGAGGAGCGGCTTAAAGAGCTTGGCATGTTTAGCCTGCAGAAGAGAAGGCTGAGAGGAGACATGATAGCCATGTACAAATACGTGAAGGGAAGTCATAGGGAGGAGGGAGCAAGATTGTTTTCTGCTGCCCTGCAGACTAGGACACGGAACAATGGCTTCAAACTACAGGAAAGGAGATTCCACCTGAACATCAGGAAGAACTTCCTCACTGTGAGAGCTGTTCGACAATGGAACTCTCTTCCCCGGGCTGTGGTGGAGGCTCCTTCTTTGGAGGCTTTTAAGCAGAGGCTGGATGGCCATCTGTTGGGGGTGCTCTGAATGCAATTTCCTGCTTCTTGGCAGGGGGTTGGAATGGATGGCCCATGAGGTCTCTTCCAACTCTACTATTCTATGATTCTATGATTCTATGACTTAATGTCAAGGGAAAACCTTTACCTTTACCTTATCTTTTACTTACCAGGCTACAATGTGATTGTCAGCACAACACTTGTGGGGGATCATGTGACCGTTGCTGCCCTGGCTTCAATCAATTACCTTGGAAACCTGCTACTACCGACAGTGCCAATGAATGTGAATGTAAGTTTGATATCAGAAAAGTGAACTGGTTTGACTCCCCACCCCCCAATCATCTTTTTTCAGTTCTTTTTGCCACAGGAAGATACAAAACAGAAGTCAATGTTTGTGATTTCTCTGATGGTCCATGTTGGTCTGTGTTTTGTACCCATGCAGAATTCAAAGAGAGCAGAGATCTGAAATATTATGCTTCACTTACTTTTTCTAAAAAAAGAGGAATGGTTCCAAGCATACATTTTAAGTTTACATCATTGCATCCTGCTAGTGGTATATCTGGTTCACTCTTCAGGCTACAGCCAAGCAGCATTGATTGCAGTTTTCAAAAGTAATGTAGACTATTATAATAGTTGTGGATTTATAGAAAAGTTCCTGTTTAGTTTTGCTAATCAGCTAGTTTTCACAATGGAGATACGCAGTAGAGTCCCCCTAAAGAAACCTACGTTGGACCAAGTGCTACCTGAACTTTATTCTCGAAAGAGAATTTTACATCTGTGTTTATACATTAAGTAGGATAACTAAAATATTCATCTTAAAGACTGAGGACTTAAAAAGTTTGAGCAATTAATGAGTAATCTTTTTCAGTAGCTGACTTTTCCAAAAGGAACTGAAGTTGTTCAAAATTTCATACAAGTTGTTCAAAATCCCAAAGCAGTCCACAGTGTAAATATACACAACAGTAGCTAAAAGAATACAAATAATAAAACAGTCAAAACAATAACATCCACAAAACCATTCATTAAACCTCAGTGGAACTGAGAACATTAACAATAGAGAAAGTGATATTGAAAATGCACAAGCAAAAGATAGGTGTTTATGGAAATGCCTATCACTGGAAGTCTAGTTTTCCACTCAAACTCCAATCCACGTGGTTGGAGTCACAACAGAGAAACCTTATTTCACACCATAAGTGTATGAGCCTGAATAGACTGCAGAACAATAAGCAAGAACACACACACACACACACACATATCCATGTAGACATTGGGGCAGCTTTCCTGAATAGCATAGGGTATTGTAACCCTAAAATAATATCTTGAATGTAGCTGGATACTTAACTGGCAACCAGTGTAAGTCTTTCAGCAAAGGGGTTAGATATGCACATTTGGAGAATCTACTGAGCAGTTAGGCTGGTGAATTCTGCTCTAGTTACAACTTACACACCAAACCCAAGGAAAACACATTGCAATAATTGGCCACACCAATGAAAGCCTCTCGTTCTCAAGCTGCACCTACTGAAACTGTTTCCTTTAAATTATATTGGGCATCACTTGCTATAATGAAAGCAAGAATATGCAACTTGAAGGTTGAAGTAGTTCTATCTCTCTGTTTTTTGTATTCTCAGCCTGTAATTGTAATGGCCATGCCTATGATTGCTATTATGATCCAGAAATTGACCGTCAAAAAGCCAGCCAAAATCGTAATGGCCAGTTTGAAGGAGGAGGTGTATGCATTGACTGTCAGGTAAGAGCACACGTGTCTTGTGTTTTGTTAGGTTATTGCCAGTGTTAATATGTCTGTCATTAGTAAAAAGAATGGAGGGATTTTTAAAAGCTAATATACGAACTCTTAACATTATTAGATGACTGTATATACTCGAGTATAGGCCTAGTTTTTCAGCCCTTTTTTTAAGACTGAAAAAGCCCCCCTCGGTTTATACTCGGGTGAGGGTCCTGGTTGGCTTATATTTGGGTCAGCTTATACTCAAGAATATATGGTACATTTATTATTTTTCTCTATTATTATTGGTATTATTACATTTATTCTTTTTCTCTATTTTTGTTGCTGCTATTACATTTATTTTACTCTATTTTATTATTAATAATAATAATACATTTATTATTTCACTCTGATCTTATTATTATTATATTTTTTATTTTACTCTATTTATTACTACATGTATTATTTTCCTGTATTTATTATTATTATTATTATTACTACTACATGTATTATTTTACTCTATCATTATTAAAAGGATACATAATTACATTTACATTGAAGATAAGAATAATGATTTAATCAGAGTTGGACAATCTTATCTTAAATTAGAGCTTTATGTAAATATTCAAAAACATTTAACCTACTGATGCCTCAATTAATGTAATTTTATTGGTATCTGTTTTTATTTCTGAAATTTACCACTCTCGGCTTATACTGGAGTCAATGTGTTCCTAGTTTTTTTTGTGGTAAAATTAGGTGCCTTGGCTTATATTCGGGTCGGCTTATACTCGAGTATATACGGTAAATCCAAAAGCCACCTTCCTCAACCTGGAGCCGTCCAGATTATTTGGACAGCAAATCCAGTCCATGTGGTCTGGCCAGTGGCTATGGCTGCTGTGAGTGGCAGCTGGAACCATCTTAATGATGCTTCAGGTTGGAGAGAACTGTTGTAGAATTGTCAAGCTAGAAGATATATACAATGACTGTGATCCAGCTATTTGCACAGAATATTCCAAGCATGCTTTGTCACTACTGTATGTATAATCACAGTTCTAGTCCATCTGAAAGATCAGGAACTACTTCATTAGATATGATATGCACTTAGTGGGTAAAATGGTACTACTATATACTTTTGGTGACCTACATTTGAACAACAGCCACATGAATTTGGATCATAAATTTTGATATTCACACCAAAATGTTTGGTAGTCACACAAAGTGGGTGTGGTTTTTCATGTAATGCTTCCTTTTTAATTTCCCTTTAATTAATGTCTGTCTGGATGGTGTTGTGCTGAAACTTCCAACATGCCTTACCACTGCCTGTGCTAGCAAAGAGAGTGCAGTGCAATCATAACCGGAGGGATAGATTTTATTTTAGATTGTAATGCCTCAAATGAATATACAAATTATTTTGCAGCATCACACAGCAGGCATCAACTGTGAAAGATGCAGCCAAGGATATTATAAATCTCCAGATCATCCAATAGAGTCACCCTACATTTGCTATCGTGAGTATATTCACTCATATATTCAGAACTTAACATGTTTTACAAACTGTTCTGTTCCCAGGGGAACATTTCATCTTCCTCTTACTTCTCAAGTGTTGGAGATATCCGCAGTTGAAGATATCATAGAGGAGTACCTCATAAGGCATTGGAGGGGTCTGTTGGGGAGGAATGGCTGTGTTGTATTCCTTGCATGTGTAGAAGTGCTTCTCTAGGTGTTGTCTGGCATTCTGGATCTAAGAAGATTATCTCATAGTATGGCGCAGTGGATTAAACTTGTGTCGGCAGGACTGATGACTTGAAGGTTGGGTTGCTGACCTGAAGGTTGCAGGTTCAAATCCAATCCAGGGAGAGCGCAGATTTGCTCCCTCTATCAGCAGCTCATGTGGGGACATGAGAAGCCCCCCACAAGGATGGTAAAAACATCAAACATCCGGGCATCCCCTGGACAGCATCCTTGCAGACGGCCAATTCTCTCACACCAGAAGTGACTTGCAGTTTCTCAAGTCACTCCTGACATGAAAAAAAACTCATATGGAGATAGTGGCAGAATTTTGGTTTTCATCTTTTTTGAGAAGGATTTGTCACTATTGAAGTTGGAAAACAATTTTAATGTGAAAAATTTTAATGGGTTGAGGGGTTTTATGTGCTCTATTGCTGAACTTCCAGAGAGCTACACTTCTGTTTATTCACCCCTCTTATTTTCTGTTCCATTAGGAGCTGCAGAGATTCTTAGAAACTGCAAAACTTTGCCCATGGTTATACTAGGAAAAGTATATAGTCAGTCCTTCTTATCCATGGATTCAACTATCCATGGCTTGAAAATATTTTTTGAATACTATTAAGTAAATTGATTTTTGCCATCTACTATATAATGGGCTCTGAGTATCTGTGGATTTTGGTCTCCACAAGGGGCCCTGGAACCAAACCCCAGCAGATACCAAAAGTTCACTATACTTTGATTTTGCCCAGGAGATGCACAGAAATATTTTTTTCTTCTAGGTTGCAATTGTGATTCAGACTTCACAGATGGCACCTGCGAGGACTTCACTGGCCGCTGCTACTGTAAACCAAACTACACAGGGGAGCACTGTGATGCTTGTGCCGATGGCTATGTAGATTTCCCCCATTGTTATCGTAAGTATTGCTAACATTGACATGCGAAATTTTAAATGATTTTGAACAGTTTTTAATTCAGTGCTGTAAATGATAATTTACTTAATTGCTTTAAATATCTCTTACTATTATGATTAGTTTATAATGAAGTTATTTTAATCTGAGTTGTAAATCACCTTGGGTCACATCCAGGATTAAGATGGAATATACATTAAATTAATAAATAGATCATGAGAAAGCTAAATACCGTTAGTTCTTACAAGCTTGAGTTTCGATCCTTCCCATGTTGGTTGTCCAGTATGTTCAAGTGCCTATCTGGTTTCTATTTCATGGATTATTGTAAGTAGGTTTGGATAAGAGCCAGATCTTCTGATCCTTCAACTCATGCTAAACATTTTCATAGAACTGGGATAAAAAGATGGAATATAAAGTCTTGATTTTTCAGTTGTGGAGCAAAAAATGATATAGACTATAGAACGGTGGTTCTCAATCTGTGGGTCCCCAGATGTTTTGACCTTCAATTCCCAGAAATCCTAACAGTTGGTAAACTGGCTGGGATATCTGGGAATTGTAGGCCAAAACACCTGGAGACCCACAGGTTGGGAACCACTGCTCTAGAAGGTTGAGAGTGTAGAGAGTGGGATTTAATTTATCCTGGTACTGTCTGATTTTTTTTACCATAGAATTAATATTTGTATTGTCTTTCTCATTTAGCAGTGTCAGATTTCAATGACAACGACAAAGGTGCACAAGAACTCCCAGCTGGTCAGATAATAAGTAAGAATCTGGCTTTATTTTTTTTCTGTTTTTGACATTATTATGCAATTTATTATTATAGTTCATATCAGTAACAATTGCAACCAAACCTTACTGGAATGCAGGATTTTGTGGTGCCAGGTGTACCAGCAAACTTATTATTTTCCTCTCCCTGCTTCTCCTCCATTTCTTCCAGACTGCGACTGCTATGTTGCTGGGACCAAAGGGAACGCCTGCCGGAAAGATGCTCAAACTGGCCTTTGTTTGTGTAATCCCAACTTCCAAGGGATCCAGTGTGATCAGTGTGTCCCAGGGTATTATGGACCAAATTGCCAGCGTAAGGAAATGAAACCAAAGCATATGTTGACTTGATTTCTCTCTCTGGTTGGGTGTTCCCCATAAAAGATGGGTGGGCCATTGTGACCTTCATCTCCCCAAAGTTGAAAGTTGATAATAGTTGCCTTCAACTCCCAGAAATCCCAGCCAGTTTACCAGCTGTTAGGATTTCTGGGTGTTGAAGGCCAAAGCACCTGGGGACTCACAGGTTCTAAGGGATAGGACATTTCACCTTGTTTTGCCTCCTCAATTGCCTTAGGCTCATGAAGGGCTTGTTTTCCAATCTGAAGTTGGCAATCTGGCCATGCCTAGTTTTGAAACACACTTCCTACAGACCACAATTGGGGTGAGAGTTAAAATGGCAACACGGCAAGATCTCTCATCCAAAGGGACTGTGATGCCTCAGGGCAGCGTGAGCACTGGGAACCAGACACGGAGGCCAATAAACAATCTAATATCTTTATTAAAGAAATAAAGGAGACAAACGAAAATAAGCAGAGTATATAGTCCAGCAATAGTCCTTTCAGAAAAGGTCAAACATAGTCCAGTAATGTGGAAGTAGATGTCCAGTATTAGAGTTCAAAGTTTTAAATCTGATAACCGAAACACACTCAAACTTCTAAGCTGTTTGAGTGGGGATTATAGCAAGGTCTGTCAAAGAGTTCCAGGTTTCAATCCGAGGCTAGGATACAAGGCAAGGCAAAGTTAGTCGTGGTAGAGCTGAATCGCTGTCCAGGCTTGGCAGGGAGACGAGATGCAACGCCTGGTCTACTCGAGAGTAGCGCGTTGCAGAACTAGAGTCGATGTGAATTCCTCAACTGACACGTTGAACATCGCAAAGGTCATTCGGCGCCCAGAACTTTTATGGGACTACAATCTCCCCTCCAGCCAGGTGTCTGAACACTCTTTCCCAAGGGAAAGTGGACTAAAGTCAACAACTTGCCAGATGCAATCCTCCCGGGAAACTCTCAAGGGAACTGGCTTAATTAACACTTGCTCTCTCCGCTAATCTAGTGCTTCTTCTCTTATTCTGCTTCTCCGAGCGAGATGTTTCCCAAAACAATCTTCAGTCGAAAGGAGCGCTCTCTGGAGAACCGAGCTCTGGCTCAAGGGCCTTTTTAATTAACTATGGGCTCAAACTGTCAACAGGGGACATCTGGAAGGGAGCAGAATCTTGCGAAATCGGCACAAACCCCATATCTTCTTCGGTCTGATCCATAATGGCGACGGGGTCATGACTCGAGGGTCTCTGAGACACTACAGGGACATTCAGAGGGGCTTTCTCACAAGTTGATTAAGGTTTTCAGTCATCATTTAGACGTTAGATATATCTTGTAAGTGCGACTGGGACTTAAGGTGTTAAAGATGCATGTAAAGCAAAATGCATTGGTGTATCCAAGTGATGAATCCCCTTCTCTTCTTTTCTCACTATGCAGCTTGCCAATGTTCAGGCCCTGGTTTCTACGAAGGTACATGTGACAATGAGACTGGCCAGTGTTTGTGTCGAACTGGATTTGAAGGCTACGCATGCGAACAATGTGCTCCTGGCTACTTCAATTACCCATTGTGCCAACGTGAGTTCTCAGATAAAGGAGAATAATTGCTGTTTCATGTGGCTACAAATATTTGTGTTTTACAAATGGTTGTGTTTTGTCAACTCTGTTTCTAGACCTCTTGGTTGCAAAAGGAAATTTAGACATGTGCAGATTGTCTATATCAGGCATGGGCAAACTTCGGCCCTCCGGGTGTTTTGGACTTCAACTCCCACCATTCCTAACAGCCTCAGGCCCCTTCCTTTTCCCCCTCAGCCGCTTTAGCGGCTGAGGGGGAAAAGGAAGAGGCCTGAGGCTGTTAGGAATGGTGGGAGTTGAAATCCAAAACACTTGGAGAACCAAAATTTGCCCATGCCTGATCTATATGAAAACCATAGTGAACCGCTCTTGGGCAGGGACTGAATATTTACATCCTCCTTGATCATCTTCTCTTGAATTCTTTTACACTTTTCTTCAGCATTTATTAGAAGCTTATTCCAAGATTCATTCTTTCCCCTTCTGTTTCTCTGCCACCATAGCAAGTATTAATTTGAAATAGTGTGCTGTCATTTGAAGCAGAGAAACCAGAAGCAGGACCCATTTTGTCAAGCCAAGTAATTTTATGAGATTTCATGCATAAAATAGCAACAGTTTCATTTCCTTAGCAAAGTATTTTGTTTTGGTTTTTTTTTTTCACAGCAGAGTGTGGGATCTGACTATGCGGGTAGAGAACTGCTTTTTATTTAAACTGTGGCTGTTGTGTCCTTTGTCTACTGCCAAGGTTTCCGAAACGCCCATCCTGTTAGCATGCATGGCACTTCTTGACATCCCTGCTGTGGAGAGTTGTTTTTTCTGGGCACAGGGATGACATTTGCAGTGATGCTGAATCTCTTTTCCATTGTTCTTTCCATTGTAGTTTGTGGCTGTAGTGCTGTTGGGACATTGCCAGAAGGTTGTGATGCATCTGGGAGATGCTACTGCAAGGCTGAGTACGATGGGTTTCATTGTGACCACTGCAGCTTGGGATATCATTCATACCCTCACTGCCAAGGTATTCCAGTAGGACTGGTAGGAAAGAGACAGCTCCTATTATTTTATATATTTATTTATTTAAAGTATTTCTGCATCACCTCCAATCTCAAATAAGAACATATGATTTATTATTTATTTATTTATACATTTATTTCCTGCTCTTCTCACCCTGAAGGGGACTCAGAGTGGCTTACAAATCAAATGACCTTACAATACATTATTAGCATAGCACAATATAAGCATTAAATTACTATATGGTACTATATCATTATATGGTAATATTATTAGTAATATTACATTTAATATTAATAGTTTGTACAGAATCCTCTTGATATGAAACAAACAATTTACAAGACACCTAATTTTTGGCCTCGCCATTTACTTCTTCTCAAATCTTTCTGTGCCTATCTATGCAGCTTGCTCTTGTGATCCTCGGGGCTCTGCGGATAATGACTGTAGTCCTACAGGACAGTGCCATTGCCACCCAAATTACATAGGCCACTCATGCAACCAGTGTGCTCCAGGCTTTTATGGATATCCTACCTGTACAGGTGAGGCATCAGCCGGATTATCTCTTTTCTAGCCTTCTGTTTCAAGGTACTGCATTACATATGCTGAACTGTGAAATGGTAATCCTTTGTACTCATCTTTATCCCACCAATCCTATCTGTACTAGAAATCCATTTGAAATTAAATAGTATGCTTCAGTGTTTAATATTTTTAAAAATCACCCAGGGAAACATCAAAGAGGGTTGGGAAGTTGACAGGTAGCTTGAAGGCACTCGTGTACCACTAGGGATATAGAGGTTAAAAACTACATGGCCATTTTTTTTGTTTCTTGTAAATTAACATCTCAAAAACACATAATCATCATCATCATCATCTTTATATTCTGCCCTTCTCCTGTAGAAGACTCAGGGCAAATTACAGCATTTACATACATAGGAAAACATTCAATGTCTTTACAATCATATACAATGCGACACACAAGCACAAACAAAGGCAAAGGCTTCTCCTTTCATTTCTGGCTTCTGGAGGCGGTGCTCATCTCTGGCTCTGGAGAGGTGCTTTTCTCCATTTTCAAGCCGAGGAACCTCCTGGTCATGTGGCCGGCAAGATTGCTTGGAGCATCTCTTTGCCTTTTCCCACCAAAGTGGTACCCATTTATCTACTCACATTTGCATGTTTTCGAACTGCTAGGTTGGCAGGAGCTAAGTCTGACAGACGGGAGCTCACCCCATTTCACGGATTCAAACTGCCAACCTTCAGGTCAGCAATTCAGAAGCACAAGGGTTTAACCCATTGCATCACCACCACCACCGGAGCCCCCAGATGGCGTAGTGGACTAAGTGACTTGAAGGTTGGGTTGCTGACCTGAAAGCTGCCAGGTTCGAATCCCACCTGGGGAGAGTGTGGATGAGCTCCCTCTATCAGCTCCAGCTCCATGCGGGGACATGAGAGAAGCCTCCCACAAGGATGGTAAAAACATCAAAACATCCGGGCGTCCCCTGGGCAACGTCCTTGCAGACGGCCAATTCTCTCACTCCAGAAGCAACTCCGGTTGCTCCTGACATGAAGAAAAAAAAAAACCACCACCACCACCCCCTCATGACAAAATAAACACAAGTATTGCAGTACCAGAGTCTGCATGAGATAGCGTGAAGGTTTAATGATATAATCAAGCATAATACAGTAATCAAGCATTTCCTTTCCTTAAGCAGGAACAATTAAGTAAAATCGTTGCTAGTTTAAAATCATCGTTAGCTTGCCAGCATACACACATAAACACACAAGCATAATACTTGTTTTATTAACTATTCTTTAATAGCATTCAGACTGTAAGAGGAGATCTATCAGATGTGAATGTTATAGATACGTTTTAAACTATTTCTCACTTGATTGGGGAAACTTGTAGGAAGCCAGGTGTTGCAATGTCACACCCCATCCCTGGAGGTTGCAATGCTGCACACCTTATTGTGTTTCAGAGTGGCCATCAGCGCAATTGCACAATGCTTTTGGCTCCTTCAAAGGTGTATCTACATTGTCGAGTGAATGTGATTTGACTCCACTTTAATGGCTGAATGCTATGAGATCCTAGGATTTGTAGCTTGATGAGGCATCATCACTCTTTGGCAGAAAAGAGAAAAGGCTTTGTAAAACAACAAAACCCAGAATTCCATAGTTAAAGTAGTATTGAACTGCATTAAATTTACATTGTAGATGCACCCCAGATCTTTACCCTGTTGTAAAAGAGCTTTTTTTAGAACAGAAGACAAAGGCACATTTGTGTTATTTTTAGTTGATATGCATACATGCTGTGTCATATGCCACCTTTGAAGTGGCTTTTTTGTGTGTGATGGGGAAGAGAAAAAAAGGGCTCTTTAAAGGTACTCCCAATTACCTACAGTTTCTTTGTATGCTCTTGCTTTAAAAATAATTGGCTCACTTGTTATGAGATAATGCCATCTGATTGGTCTTTTTGTATCCTCTTTAGCCTGTCATTGTTCGGCAGAAGGCTCTCTCTATGGCACTTGTGATCAGGAGACTGGCCAATGCACCTGTCGACCCAGAATAGCGGGATTGCGCTGTGATACCTGTATTCCCGGAGCGTATGGATTTCCACATTGTGAAGGTAGCTCAGCCTAATCCATGCATGCAAATGTATTTGTGATACCATGTAAAAATAGGCCCCTAGTGATGCCTAACTCACCAGGCAGTGTGGTTAATTTTAGAAAATAAATACACGTGTTCATAATGAATGTGGCTGAAATAGAAAATCACAAATGATATTGATTTAAAGTGAAGTTTTTTATCAGATGTTTCTAACATTTTCTCATTTTTAATAGTGAGTATATTAATGTATTTCCATTAATAAGTTCAAAAACTTTAAATGGCTGTTTTCCGTTAACTCCTCTCACAGGTAGATTGGGCACAATTGGCTGTGCAGGTGGAAAGATTAAGGGAATTCTAGCTCAAAAAATAACTATTCTAAGTTATTTACAACTCCAAATACCCTTTTCGATCTATGTTCCAATTCTGTGGAACTCATTGCCTCCATATGTTAGAGCAATATTGGAGTTGCGAACTTTTGTAAAAGCGCTCAAGACTTGGCTGTTTGGTTGTGCATTTAAGTAAATCAGATCTAATTTGCCAAATAGTCACTGTTGAATGTTTTTAGGTTGAATGTTTTTATGTTGAATGTTTTTATATTGTGGAATGATATTTTAAATTGTAAGTCGCTCGGAGCACTCTGGTGGAGAGTGACTAATTAAAAAATAAAGTGAAGTGAAGTGAAGAAGATATACCCTGTATCCTGTAGTTCAAGCACCACACTTAAAACAGTGATAAGCCAGCATGGTGTAATGGTTTGAGGCATTGGACTTTGCCTCTGGGCACCAAGGTTGGAATCTCTCTCTGCTCAACCATGGAAACCAAATGGGTGACATTAAACTAGTCACATTCTCTCAGCCTCAGAAGAAGGCAAGGTCAAATACCATTTCAACAAATTCAAAATGTCTTGAAGGTACACAACAACAAGGAACAGCTCATGCCTTTTCTTCCCATTAAGTGCCTCTTCTTAACCAGGGTTATTTTTCTGCTCTAGTGGGCTCTTGTAATCCTACCGGGCTTGCAGGTGGAGATCCTTCTTTGCCAGTGGTGAGTATATCCCACAGCTATTCACTTTTGCATTGTTACCACACTCAACATTAAGTTTGCTGCGAGTTTTCCAGGCTGTATGGCCATGCTCCAGAAGTTTCAGACCTCAGAGGTTGTGAGGTTTGTTGGAAACTAGGCAAGTGGGGTTTATATATCTGTGGAATGTCCAGGGTGGGAGACAGAACTCTTGTCTGCTTGAGGCAAGTGTGAATGTTGCAATTGGCCACCTTGATTAGGATTGAATGGCCTTGTAATTGGCAAGCCTTCAACAACACTGTCAACATAAAGTTTTAAAGTAGGCATCCTCAATCTGTAGTCTTCCAACTCTTTGGGCCTCCAACTCCCAGCTTGTTCAATGGTCAGGAATTCTGGGAGTTTGAGGATGCCTGTTTTGAAGAAATAGATAATGGGTGGTTTTCATATTTCTATAATTGAATCCATTATTTTCATTCATGTTTTTGGCATCTCTGTTTAAAAGCTCAAGTAGCAGATGACGGGGAAAGCTCTGAGATTCCACTGTTGGCTTGAGCAAGCAGTATTGTCTTAGAAGGACAAATTTGACTTGAAAGCTGATATAAAGCAACTTCCTCTGTTCCAGATTATTTTATTCTGTTCCATTTTTGGGGTGGGAGCATTCTTGCTTTGTTTGATACACACTTTCAGCTCCCTCTCTGCTTATTTTTTTTCCTTCTCAGGGTTCTTGTGAATGCCGGGCATACGTGGAAGGTGAAGCGTGTGACCAGTGCAAACCACTCTACTGGAACTTATCTCCAGATAACCCTTTTGGTTGCATGAGTAAGAATTGCCTCTTGCTACTTTCCCAGAAAGAGCTCTAGAAAATGTCCAAGTAACCCCCACCACCTCACCCCGAACCTTGCCATAGTGATTATGAAGAATGTAGTCCTCAATGCTTATTTACATTCTGTAAAGTACATCCATCCTGTATTTTAGGTGCAGGAAATTTTGGATTAGTTCTGTGACAGACAGAAGTAATCTTTAGCCATTTCGATCTGTGCCTTGTACCTCAAGACCTATACAGTAAAGACAAAACACATCAGAATATCTTATGCAAAAGAGAAATTTGCAGTTATGACAATAACTTCTGTTTTTGACTTTCCCTGTATGGATGACGTCTAGTGTCCTGACATACCAAAGGGATAGTTAGCTCAAAGCTAATACAAAAGTTGAAGTCTTTTTCTGGTAAACTAAGCTCTCCGTTTGTCACCTTGTGTTTCCGCCAGGCTGTCAGTGTGACACCATGGGAACAATTGGAGGTATTGGTGAATGCCTGCAAGTAAGTTTCTTGGCATGGGATGTAATCAATTCTGCAGGAGTCCTAATATCTATTTAGCTTGAAACAACATCAAGTAATCTGCAATATTTCAAACGCATCTTACATTTTCATGTGATACAGTGTTTTTTGCTATATTTGAATGGGAAATAACTACATAGTGGACTTTGCTTTGTTTCCATACTAATATTCCAAAGTTTTAATCATATTTCTTCAATTCTAATACTACCACCTCTACCCACATAAATATATCTAAAAATGGGACACATCTTATAATCACGGATATATATATATACTACTGTTGGTGGTATTGAAGCTAATGTGCCTCTTACCATCAATAGCACCTCAGAACTGAAGACATATGGTATTACTGAGCTTTTCAAATGTCTGTAACATGAAGTAGATTTCAACACTTCACTAGTTAGTTACAACTGATCTTATTGTTCAGACACCCTACATTCTTTCACTCATTTTTTCTGTTTGTATGGAAAAGCATTTAATCAAGATACAAGGATGATGGGTGTATAATTCTGCAGGGCTGCCTGGAATTGATGTTATTGTGTTGCTGGTGTTTCCTAGGATGACGGGCACTGTTTCTGCAAGCCCAACACCTGTGGCAGGTTCTGCTCAACATGTAAAGAAGGATACTACAGTCTGGAAAATGGGAACTACTTTGGCTGTCAAGGTGCCTCACTTTTTGCTATATGATGGGATTGTCTGCTATTAGCTGGGAACATATCATGAAGATCATAAGTGAAAAACAATGACCTGGGCCCTGGGACAGGTTCAGTTGCAAAGATTGTGAAATATCTGTGTTTTATTAAAAAGAGATGTGGAATTCCTTAGCCATATTAAATTTATAATTCTTAATTATTTGACTAAGGATGTCAGAGTAGTGAATTTTGCTCTCTCTCTGGTTTTGGGGTTTTGCTTTATATTTCTTTGTGATGTGGGTAGTGTTTGCCATACACCACTGTATTGTCCTTTTGTAAGGCGATGTTTACATTTTGGGCTAGACTTCACATTTATTGTCTCTCCCACCATTTGCTTAATGTGTACAAATAGTTACTTCATTCCTTTTGTTCAACCCTTTCAAAGTATGAACAAAGGTTTGAAAAAGGAGAAAGGAACTTTGGAGGGGCACATTTGAAAGAATTACGAGATGTCATAATAAGTCACATGCAATATCAGATCAAAGAAAAGGAGGTAGGAATGAAGTCTGTGTTTGGGAACACTGAAGAATAAACAGATGTAGGTGCAACTGCCTTTAAACAGTAATTTCCAAAAAAGATGAAAGCATAGACGTAAAGGAAAGCTCAGATGAAAGCAGCTGAATGACATCTGTTTAAACAATCATTGCTAATTAAGCTTAGTACCTGCTTCAGAAGGCACTTCAACTTGGACCTCAAGAGAACAGAAATAGAATTCAGATTACAAAAGCAAAAGGGCACTGTGTTAGCAGTGGAGATTGCACAACTACACTTGATATTTTATAGAACAAAGCATGTTAAAATTGGCCAGGCATCACATTCAAATGTGGGTGGTTGTCCTTCAACGGTCCTATAAAAATCTACATCTCTGGTACTGAAAGAACCAGGAGAATTTGTTTATTTTTATTAGCTACACAAGGCTGTATCTTCAGATGGTCCACACACAGGAGACTTAATTCAGGAACCCTGTGGGAGACAGAAGGGCATAGTTTCCGGACTAGTATTGGTAGGCAGTGGAAACGGACAAGGGCAGTGTCAGAAGTCTATATGAAAGGAGATACAGCGGAATAAAAATAGAGTGGCAAGCTGGTGCCACTCCTTTTGGTACCAGGCTTTGATGAATGTTATTTGAGGTCCTTTATTAGTTGTGGAATGTAAACATGTGTTTCCTCTCTTCAGGATGCCATTGTGACATTGGTGGGTCGATTGGTCCTGTGTGCGAAGAGCAGACGGGGTCTTGCAACTGCAGACTGAATACTCAAGGCCCCAGATGCACTCAGTAAGAAACTAGAATGGCATTGTGCATGCTGGGATGCTCAGTTTCTCACTCTGGGATTTCTAAATGACCACTAGGTTACTGTGTATCGAGTCTGAATGGAAAGCATAAATAGGTCATTTGTGGAATAGCGCTGTTGACAAGAAGCTGAGTGTGGAATTGCATTGGTGCTACAAACAGGTTGTTCACTTCTGCTTGTGGCTTTGCATTAGTGGATTTTTAGTTCGGGGGGGGGAATGCATATTACAGTTTTTCAAAAAGGTTGCCGTAAAGAGAATGGTTAATGAGATATTTTCTATCCACACACACACACACTTTCTACTATTATAGTTTGGGACTGGCCAGTGAAACAGACGTACATTAGGTTCAGGATAGATAAAAGGTAAAGGTTTCCCCTGACGTTAAGTTCAGTCATGTCTGACTCTGGGGGTTGGTGCTCATCTCCATTTCTAAGCCGAAGAGCCAGCGTTGTCTGTAGACACCTCCAGGTCATGTGGCCGGCATGACTGCATGGAACGCCGTTGCCTTCCCGCCGGAGCAGTACCTATTGATCTACTCACATTTGCATGTTTTTGAACTGCTAGGTTGGCAGAAGCTGGAGCTAACAGCGGGCGCTCACTCCGCTCCCAGGATTTGAACCTGCGACCTTTCGGTCTGCAAGTTCAGCAGCTCAGTGCTTTAACACACTTCGCCACCGGGGCTCCTAGGTTCAGGATAGACAGATAAAATTCTTCTTGTACTGAACATGTATGTAAATTTTAAAAGGGCTGGCAAATTTGGGATAGAAAGGTTTCGACTAGCCATAGCTGTGTTGCTCTGTTCAGGACAAACAAAACATTAACCATTTCTGTTAGGCTAAGGATGCATCTGCACTATGGAATTAATGCAATTTGACACCACTTTAATTGCCATGGCTGAATACTATGGGATCACTGGAGTTATAGTTTTGCAAGGTCTTTAGCCTGCACTTCCAAAATGTTCTGGTGCCTGACCAAACTACAGCTTCCAATATTACATAACATTAAGGCATAGAAGCTATAGTGATATCAAACTGCATTCATTCTGCAGTGCAGATGCATTCTAAGTCATCGTAATATTTGTTAAAGGACTTGGGAGACTTACTTTAAAAGCAGCTGTTCAAAATAAAGCTTGTGGTAGTGCAACTATTTATTTATTCTTGGCAGAATATCTATTTTTTCAGATCAAACTGCAATATATAGGGATCTGTTCAATACATTCTAGAAAGAGATTTTGTTTTTCTCAGCTGATTCTCTGTATGATCATGTCAAGTTGGCTACTGCATTACTTTAGGATAAAGGCAGAAACAGAGCGTTTAAGCATGTGTCTCATTATTTATCCACAGGCCAGTAAAAGACCATTATATCCCAGACCTTCACCACTTGAAATACGAGTTGGAAGAGGGAACTACACTAGATGGGAGGCCTGTACGCTTTGGCTATGATCCCTTGGAATTTGAGAATTTCAGCTGGAGAGGATACACACAGATGTCTTCCATCCAGGTAGGTCTTAGTCTTTTGTTTTGGCAAGATGTGATGTAGATTTGAATGTTACATATTCCATTCCAACAAAGCATTTCTGTATAGCAGACAGGAGAAAGGTCGAATGCGGCTTACCACACATAAAGCAAACACACCTATTTCTGTTGTGCTTGCAGTTAGTCTGTAGGAGAACTTGTTTTCTTATTCAGAACTCAAAACATGGTCAGGCAAGATGGTGAAGAGACCCTTTGTTCTGTCCCTGCTCTGTTTTCAATTTTCTCTGTGACAATAGGAACACTTGGAAACAGAGCTTGATACAAGGAGCGTATACATTTGGGCATTTATTTCTCTACAGCCAAGCTGTGTTTGTGCAAATGTTCTTTAGTTTTAGAAAGACAGCAGCAGTGTGATAGGTAAGGTCTCACCTGGAACCACTTCATTTGTGGCAGCCTTTTAAGGGAAAAAAGGCTAAGCCAAAATAATGTCATGAGTTGTCATAAACAAGCAAGCAGTGGAAGCAAGTTTCCAAAGGGGCTATTTGTCCATTTCCTCTCTCCCTGTTGCAATACTGTGCAGCATCTCCCTGCTCCTCAAGGGAAAGGAAAAACTCCTTAAACTTTTTCCTGTGCGGCATGTGGCTGTGGTTGTTCTTTTTGATAGGTTTGGTGAGGGTAGCTGATTTTCTTGCATGACTTGATATGGTTGGATGGCAAGGGACTACGCCTGTAGCATTTGCTGTGCTTGCTTTCTGGAGATACGTGGCCTCTCTGAAGTCTGAAGAGCTGACAGATAGCGGTTGTGTATGTGTGTGGTCTGCGTGGTTCACTGGGAATTCAGCTGTAGGACAGATTTCTTAGAGAAAATGTATTGTTTGATTTAATTTTCGCCTCTGGGGAAAAGATGATGATGCATGTCTAAGGACTGTTCTAGTTCTCTGTGTATTTGGATGGGAGGTTCTTATCAGGCTTCCTTTCGAATATTGCTATAATCCCATTCATCTTGTTTAATAGCCAGATGCCCACAAAAATGCTCATTCTAAAATTTAGTTCTTCTAAAAATGCAATTGAGCTAAGAAAGTAGTTTTTCCTGTTTTTCTGCTGTAGAAGCTTCTAACTGTCTAAAATATAACCTAGAATATAGACTTTTCAGTCTTCTTGGAAATGTAGCTAGAGCACTATAACTAATCTCTCTATTTCCTCTGCATGGTGTATCTTGATTTGCATGGATTTTGAATACTAGCTCATTGGTATGGGCAACTCCCAGACTTCCCATCTTTATTTTCCAATTATTCACATTTTAAATGTTTAGTAAAAAGTTTATAGATCAAACCAAACTAAAATAAACTAAATTTGGAGCTCACTGTCCAAATATTAGTTCTTACTCTTGAAGTCATTTTGATTGAGACATTTGTAAGTCTATATATAATTCAAAACAGAGACACTTCTGCTTGGTGGGTTCAGCAGAAAAGAATGATATCACAGGTTATCCCTGTCAGGGAATCGGGCGACCCCAGCTGATTGATGAGCAAGGTCTCACCTCTGCCCATCCGTTAGACCACTTTGCAAATGGCAAAAGTAGCACCGACAAAGAACCGACAACTTCACTGATTTATATCTGCTGAATCCCAGTGGCACTGAAGCTTTATTTACAATAATAATATTTACAGTGCTAATTAACCAAAGCTCTCAGGACACATGTTGCATCCCAAGACCAAAACATGGAGCTTCTCCATCTCTCTCAAAGTCCCATGTGATGTCTCTTCCTGTCATGCACAACCGGAAGTCTTTGTTCATTTGCCCTTCCAGCAATCAATCAGGGCTCGCTGCAATTAACCTCTTGACTGCCTGAATGCTTGCCGGAACTAAACACATACAATTTCACAGCAACAATAGATTAAACATTTCACTACATATCACAAAAACACTAACAATCCCTGTATGGAAAGTTATAATTCCAGATGGTTATTCTTTTCAGGAGAAATAAAGCACTCCTGGATCATGCCCATCTAAATTTGCCTTTAAGTCTTTACTGGAGCACTCTCATGATTTGAAATTGGAAATTGCTTCTAGATCAGATCAAAAGTCTAAACAGCCCATTTTCCCACAGTGCTCATCCAGATGCCTTTGGAAAGCCCTCAGCCATGACATAACATAGTAGCTCTTTTTTAGCTTTCTTGTTCTCCCATAGCCGAGATTTACTTTTTGGGCTATAATTCCTATAATCCTTCCACAGTATGATTTATAGACTTGGTGTCTGGGGGATTATGGAATTTGTATTTTAAAAAACTAATTTTTAAACTAATGTATTTGTGACTTTAAAACCTAGTGGTTTCACATAATCATCTTAGCTACCATTGAGTTATTTTTCTTAAAATTCAATAATATACTTTATTTATATTCCACTCTATCTCCCCAAGGGGACTCAGAGCGGATTACAAGTACATATATATGGCAAACATTCAATGCCGTAATACAATTGACAAAGACAAGACAGTACATAACAGAGGCAAGGCTTCCCTCATTTTTTCATCTCTGGCATCTGGAGGTTGTGCTCAACTCAGCCATGGGGAGGTGCTGTTGTCCCATTCTTCCACGCCGAGGAGCCTTGTCGTTCATCGATGCCTTTCTAATCAAACCACCGGCATGTTTTTCAGGGGAGCCTTTTACCTCCCAACCAAAGCTATTTATCTAATCATGTTTCTGTTTTCAAACTGCTAGGTAGGCAGAAGCTAGGCTGATGGCAGGCAGGAGCTCACTCCGCATGCGTTTTGAACTGCCAACCTTCCGGTCTAAACCAATACCCATCTAAACCAGTTACCATTAGTATGTCTTGTGCTTGTAGCATTTAGCTAGGCTCTGTGTGACTTCTTGTAAGATGTCATCTTCTCTCAACTTCTCTCTGTTCCATCCCTTTGTCTCTTGACTGTGGAGTCTGTTTTTTCTGTCAAGGCTGGATAGATGACTAGCTGGAATGTGCCATGTAGTGAGTGTTTCCAAGGCATCCTTCCAGAATGTTTTGCCATTCTGCAGCCGAAGGATGGGGCTGGCTTGGTTCTTCACCTGCTTTGGCATGCTGCTTTGGGGAGCAGGAATCCAGGAGTGCTGTGCTTGAGCTGGTGGCTGGTGGCAGGTGATGGTGGAGGTTACTTAAGGTGTGCTCTGCTTCTCTCCCCTTTCTCTCCCACCAGCCCAAGGTAGTGGTGACCCTCAGTGTGACCTCCCCTGACCTGTTCCGCCTCGTCTTCCGCTACATCCACCGGGGGCCGGCAAATGTGCAAGGGAGGGTCTCAGTCCTTGAGGAAGGAAAGTTTAATGTTTATGGCAACTGTAAGTGCATTTTTCACTTTTAGACTAACCCCCTTCCAAAATTGAGCCATAAAGGAGCCGATCTTTGCTTCTCTGCAAAATGGCATTTCCTCCTCCTTTCCCATCAGCCACCACCATCCATGTAATAGAACTCCTCAAGCAGTTCACCCCTAGGAATAGTGGCAATCGCAAAGGGGAGGGCAGTTAGAAAGGCAGAAGATAGCTAGAAAAGCAAGGCAGGCAACAGCCTTGGCGTTGACCCTACAGTGATATGTACCCAATGTGCTTTTTGCCTTCTGCAGAACAAAGTCAAAGTCACTGTGCATGTGAAAGAAGGGGAACTCTATCTCTTCCATGTCATTCTGAGGTATATTAATCCAGGAAGTGCTACTGTTTATGGAAAAATTACAGCCTCTCAGCCCCGAAGGAAAGGTGAGATTCCCACCTATCTCTCCAAACCCCTTTCCACTGTTGCTTTCTGAAGACAATTTGAAGTTTCCTTGTTTAGGCTATTATGTTCTACAAAACAAATTGAAGTCTTTTGAGTTTGCCTCTCCTATGCATACTTACCTGGGAGAAAGCTTTCATAGTGATCACACAAAGGGGGCAAAAAGGTTGGAGGAATAATCAAGCAGCACTTTTGAGACTAGCTTATTAATTTTACCATAGTAGAGGCATGTTTATCAGGATATGTCCTTGAATAGACAATGGAAACATAGACAATGAAAACAAAAAACTACACCCCACTGAAATAAATAAAGCATACCATAGTATCATACCGGTGGGACCTAGAAAATACCTATAGAGAACACCTCTTCAGCATTTCTAAGTCCTCTAATGCAACTATAGCCAAGTTGCAACAGTGGCATACTATAGAATTGTGCTGGAGGACTTAGAAAATGCCCAGAGAGCTTTTTTTTTTTTTTTTTTTGGATGTGGGTTAGCAAAATCTGTACCAGTACTGGTTCCATGGATATGAGGCTGTACGGTATATGTTTTTTGGGCCTCATTCTACTCCAAATGCACCAACGAAAGGATATTAAAGCCACAGGTATTTCAGCTGGAAGTTCTCCATAGAATTGCACTAGAGGGCCTAGCAATGCCTAGAGAGAACACTTCTCAAGGAATTTCTAACCTATCCAGAATGATTCTACGATCTACCTCCAGCAGAAATTGAAAATAGTATTGCCTTAGATAACTTGGAGATTCTTAGAGAGGTGTTCTTTTTATTCATGTTTTTTCTACTTTTGTGGGGATCCTGTGCTCCTAACCACAGTCAAAGTGCAGGACCAACTGCACTTCGAAATAAGCTTGAGGCTTCTAGAGTGATATAAAAGGAATTATCTATCCATCTTACAGTACGCATGGGAAAGGAAGTAGATGCTTCCTGTGCTTTCTGTTTCTTGGCAGTGTTACTCCACTGGAAATGGCTGGAAATGCCTTGATCATCTCTTGGGTGGAGAAAAATTTGTCTTTGAGTATGTCATTGTAGAGACAGCATGCACAATCCATGCAGTAGTAGTGTTTCCAGTGATGTACTTAAGTCTGAATTAGTTGAATATGCTAAGAGTCTGAGAAGGTTTTTGAGCTAAGTTTGAAAAACTTTACCCACAAATCTGTATAGTTACTGATACAAAATGTGAATACCTGCTATACATTGATAATATGTAGTGTATTAGGCTCAGTGTGTTTCAAATAAAGCTTGTTCATCCAGGGCTATGTTCACATAGGCCAAATAAAGTGGGCTCAGCTTGCAGCTAGTGTGGGGAGTCCATATGATGGATGGCTAGATTTGCAGCAGAAGTGTTGCTTCTAGCCATTCGTCCGGCACAATGAGAAACAGGGTTTACTCCAGAGATTCCAGAAAGCTCTAGGTCAGTGGTTTTCAACATGTGGGTCCACAGGTGTTTTGACCTACAACTTCCAGAAATCCCAGCCAGTTTACCGTCTGTTAGGATTTCTGAGAGTTGAAGGCCAAAACATCTGGGGACCCACAGGTTGAGAACCAGTGCTCTAGGTTGATCCCAGTGCTTTGAAGGTATGGACAGCTTTATGGGTTGGATCCATCCCAATCCAATGCCCACAAGGATTATTTGGGTAAGTGTAGTTGCAGCCAAAGACACAATATGTTTGCTTTCATTGTTCCAGAGCAATTTACTTTGTAGTAAGAAAGCAGAATAAAATAACTACCAGAATGCATCTTCATTCAAAATTGGGAATTTGTTTGAGGCTTCCTGCTTTCACTGTTTTTGTAACATTTGATGTGCACCTAGACAGTGGACATTAGCATCATGATTTTTGATGCAATCCTGAGGGTGGGAAAATGAGGAGAGGTCAACCCAAGAACTAGATAGGAATACATGGAATATAGGGAAGCTGCACATCATGTACATGTGTCCTCTTTCTGTGGCAATAGTGAATCAATGGCAAATTATGGTGGACTTGACCCTACCTTTGGCTTTTCTGATTTATTCCCAGATCCAGGAGGAAGTCTTGCACACTTTCCAGACCTGACTAAAAATTGACTTATCTTTTCTGAATTTTAGGCACGGAACAGACTAAACAGATTGTTTTTGTGCCCACGAAGGAGCCAGCCTTTGTCACTGTTCCTCACAACAGCTTTGGGGAGCCATTTGTGTTGAGTCCTCATGTGTGGTCGCTGATCATTGAAGCCGAGGATGTGCTGCTAGTAAGAATGGACATCCATATTTCCCCCTCTTTGATAATGATAAAGCCAAGCAAAATTAAGTTTCATATTTTTGCCCTTCTTTCTAGGATTACTTGGTTCTGTTACCCAGCTCATACTACGAGGCTCCTATATTGCAGGTGAAAGTCTCAGATCCTTGTACCTATAGTCCAACTTCTGAACAAACTGCTCAAAAGTAAGTTTTTCATACATATTTTTGTCAAAAAATGTCTTTGTATTGTGGAAGGTATCCTATACTAGCATTAGTTGGGTATCACTAGATGACATGTAGTTAGCTTTCAAAGAGAATAACCTTCTATCTGCTTACATCTCTTTGATATAGGAGGACTGGTAGTAGTATCAGGTGTACAAAGTAGGTAGTGAAGCTTGATTGATACCTCCCCAAGGATATATTGAAATGGGAGCTGATATTAGTGACTGACCATAATAAATGATGAAGCAGTAACTGCAAAGTAGTGTTGCCTGAATGGAGAACAGAGAAAGTTGGGTTGATTTTGGAAGTCTCTTTAGGTCATGAGTTTTATGGAATGGAAATTGTGCACATAATGGCTACGATCCTTCACACAGTCTACTACATAACTATAATTACATTGGGATTCAGAAAGTGTGTGCATGATCGCAATGTGTTTAATGTACATTGGTTTCTGTTGTCCAACATGTGAAAATGATGGAGGTTTCCAAATAGTCCTAAAACCTTTAAGGAGGGGGAAAGGCAAGGGACTCGAAGTGGCTTATGCACAACACCAAGTGCCAAAAACAGAACATAAAATAAAACACAATTTAAAAATACAGTTATATATGTGTGTGTGTGTGTGTATACACACATATACATACATACACACACATACATACACATACATGTTAAATGACAACTTTAAAACTCAGTTAAAACAACACTCATCAACCAGTAATGGTAAGCTACTGTAAACGTAGCCAGGCTATAAATGATTGGATAGGGAATGGGATAAGTGCAAAGCTGTGACATGGAACTAGTGCAGTGGTTCTTAACCTGTGGGTCCCCAGATGTTTTGGCCTACAACTCCCAGAAATCCCAACCAGTTTACCAGCTGTTAGGATTTCTGGGAGTTGAAGGCTAAAGCATCTGGGGACCCACAGGTTGAGAACCACTGGACTAGGTCATGGGATACTGTGCAAGGCTGCATAACAATTGCAAAGATCAGATAGGGACTAGGCATCCTCAAAGACTTGTTTGAACAGGCATTTATAAGTCAGATATTTGTTACTCGAGGACTGCATGCACGATCTTGATACAGGGAAAAATCCATTCTCATTCTCATTCTTTCTAGCTGCCTACTGTATAAATACATGCCTGTGGATCAATTTCCCTTTGGGTCAGGAGAAGATGCTGTGTGTAAACTGGACAACAACTTACCAAGACCCTGTCCTAAGGAGACCTTCCTTTCATACCCTGAGATGGTAGAGTGTAGTGGAAATGATGTAAGTTGTTCCATTCACTTCGAACTGTCACTTAAAGCTTGTAGTTCTGGGACATACTCCTCACAAAACACCACTACCATCTTTCCTAGGAAGGAAAAATTATTTTCCTCCTGTTGATAATTTTATAAGATATTCCAAGTACCATATTCTTGCAGGCTAACTAGTGAACTATTAGGTAGAACATGCTAGTGTTAGTAGTTAGGTGGTTTTGTAATTGGCTGACATATTGAACCCAGAGGATACTCACCAATGGTTGTCGTTCGTCCCAGAGAAAACTGACTGGTGAGATTCCTCAAGGTTTTAACAGCATTTTTCTAAATTATTTGAGTTATGGAATTGAAAGAGAGCTTATCACATTTTCAGATGATATCAAATTGGGGTGTGGCTAATATGCCTCATGACAGGATCAGAATGTTAAACGACTGTGAAAGATTGGAGAGCTGGGCCACAAATAACACAAGAAGTTTGTATAGAGATATAAGGAACTACATCAAGCCAGATAATGTGCATAAAATATAGGATGGGTGGAAGATAGTTTGAAACCAGCATATGTGCCAAAGATCTAGTGGTTTTAACAGACCACAAATTAAATATATGTCAACATAATGATGTGGCAGATTAGAAAAGTCAGTTCAGTTCAACAACAGAGTCCAGGTGAAAGGAGACATTTATGCCACACTGTTCTGCTTTACTTAAGAGTTTTCCTATAATATTGTGTCCAATTCTGGACATGACAGTTCAGGAAGGATATTAACAAGCTGGAATATGTCCAGAGTGGGACAGTTAGGATGATCACAGATATAAAAATTAAGCCTTAGGAGGAATGACTTAGTGAGCTAGGTATGTTTAGCTTAGGGAAGAAGAGACTGAAAAGTGACATGATAGCTATCTTTCACTATCTGAAGGGTTATTGTATAGAACAGGCATCTTCAACCTGCAGTCCTCCATCTGTTTAGGCCTCCAACTCGCCCTAGCCATCTTATTCAATGGACAGGAATTTTGGGAGTTGGAGTCCCAAACAGCTGGAAGACTGCAGTTTGAGGGTGCCTGCTGTACAATATGGAGTGAGATTATTTTATGCTGATACAGAGACTAGAATATTAACCAGTGATTCAATATGCAAGAAAAGAGGTTACACCTAAATATTAGGAAGAACTTTTTCAGATACTAGTTTTTACATTTTTCTGCACAGATGGTTATTAAAGATAAATATGTTTCAGTTATTAGTTTGTATGTCCTCCAGAAGAACAGTCAAAACAAGCTTGAAGGAAGCTGTCTTGCTGGCAAATGCTTTGTTTAGGTTTCGTACTGATCTCATTTCAAACAGTGATGTGGAGTCAGTACACCAGACCTTTAACTCTCATTCTGACTCTTCAGTTTTCCTATTGACAAATTCTGAGTCTGACTCCCAACTTCTTCAACAATGGCAAATATATATTCATTTTGAATCTTCTGACTTTATTATTTTAATGACATCTCAACAGCCCTTTCATTTCTTTCTTTCTTTAATGTATTGGATTTATACCCTTACTTGGATGGAATCCATGCCCTGCTTAGAAAGCAGAAATGCAGACCTTCTGAAACCAGCCTAAAATACTTTTCTCTTTAAACCCCCACCCTCCTTTCCCCTCTTTTGTGTAGGTGGAAGTCCAGCTATGGGTTGCTATCCCTCAGCCAGGGCGGTATGTCCTTCTGATGGAATATGCCAATGAAGAGGCTCCACAGACAATCCATGTAGCTGTCAGCTCTCCACAGCATGCTACTCAGCAGGGCACTCTTAATCTATACACCTGCAAACACAGGTAGGCTCCCTGACGTAAGAGAGGAGAAAATGCTGACACCATAGAAAAATATATTTTCTATGTATGATGTATAATTTATAAAAGCAGCTCTTATACTCTACTTGTTACGCCCTAGGCAGCTGGAGCACCGAAAACCAACACAAAGACCAATAACAATATAATACCTTTATTAAAGCAAGTAAAGTTCCAAAACGAATTAAGCAGCAAAGTTGTAGAAGCAATTGACCTTTCAGAAAAGACCAAAGTTAGTCCAATAAGTAAAAGTCTTATGTCCAGTATTAGAGTTCAAAATCCAGGAACCGAAACACACTCAAACTCCGCCTGAGTTTTGAGTGGGGAAAAGAGCAAGAAGCAAGAAGAGTTCTTTTGAATAAATGTCCAAAAACAGGGTTTCAGGGCAAAGCAGGAACTAGATGTTCTGGAGCTGAAACACAGTCCAAACTTGGCAAGGAGGTAGACCGGCGCTCGGTCTACTCAAGAGTAAGCACACCATCAGGCCTCTTGGAAATCCAGGAGCTGGAGACGATGATGTTTCTTAGTGAGATGTAAAGTTGTCACCGCAAAGGCGTTCTCAACACAACACGTATTGAAGTTCATAAGCTCCCCCAAACCAGGTGCCTAACTCCCTAAAACTTCCCAAAAGAACTGGGCTTAACCATAGTCACCACACTCCGCGAATCTGGCGCTTCTCCGGAGGCTCTGTCTGTTTGATCTGTCTGAATATACAAATGCCCTACGATCAAACTCCAAGTTTTCCGGAGAATCTGGGAGAGCCGGCATTGTTTCAAGGGCATTCTTAATTGGTTCTGGCTCGGAAATGTCATCATGAGGCATCTGGAAGGGTGTCGAAACTTGCTGACTTGGGAGAAAATCCAAATCTTCTTCATCCTGGTCAGGAAATGGCACAGGGTCCAGGACCAAAGGTGCCCTAGGCATCACACTACTGTTGATATTACAAGGCTGAGTTTGCAGTAAGTCTTTCTGAGCTGAAAAGAACTCAGGTTTTCTCAGTTAACAAAGATTTGCCAGATGTCATACATTTCCATTCTTTGCTCTTTTAAAAAATAAATCAAAGGAAGAGTGAGAGCCGTCAAGGCCACATCAATCACAGTGTACTTTTAAGGTTTGTGATAAAGGTTTGGTGGATAAATTAGCTGGCTTGTGTTATGGAAACCACTGTGGTCTCCAACAATGGCAATGACCACAGTGATTGGAATATACCACCTATGAGTTTGGTTGCGATACAGAGGCAGCGGGTGGTTGTTCTGCTTTATACCATCTATGCACTTCTTGATTTGTTGGCTTATGATGGCTAGAACAATGTTAGTATTTATAGTCATTGGCTAGAAATCACATCTTGTTTAGATTCCTTGTACTGTACATGCCGGTGCCAGAAATTCATGCCAAGAGTCTACATCCTCAGAACAAGGCATGTCTGAGTTGAAAATAGCATGGGCATCCTGAGCCCTGGTGCCCTATTTAAACAACCAGATGATGTTTATATAAATGACAGATTGATTATATTGTCTGGGAACTCCTTTTTGCAAATCTTCATTCAAAACGTGACCTTTAAAATAGGAAACGAGTCCCTGTGATATCCCTCAGAAGCATCCTCCTGCCATTACTCAAAGAAAATCAAATCAAAGGGTTATAAGGACTCTATATTAAAAACCACAAAGGGAAAAAATATTTGGCAGGACAACTTCATCCTTGAGTTTGACCAAAGGTTTTTGTCTTTCAGTTTCCTTTGTCGTGGGATAGTTTTAGATTCGCTAAATCGCTTGGCCACCTTTGAACTTGTCACGGAGGCTACAATTCGATTCATGGCAGATCAGGCCGATTTCTTCCTGGTAAGCCTTTGAAGCAGAGCATGACAACTGTTGCAATAAATAAATGAATGAATAACTAAAAATCAATTCTAAAGTGTTTTGTATCCGAGGCAGCTCCGGATCACAGTTCTCCAGATTGTTTTGTTAAGAGTAGGTAAAACCTGTGTTTCCTTCTTCTGCAATCTACCCTTGTCCTTCCCTCTTTAGTCCCGTGTTCCACTTTGCAGCAGCATTGTAAAACTAGTTTCAGGAAAGCAAATATTTAGCTTAGTAAAAATTACCTTCTTGCCAATGATAATTTTACTAGAATACATAATCAGTTGTTTTCTCTCACAGCAAAGCTAAATATTATTTTGTTGGTGTTTGTGAACATCAACATAAATATAACTATATGACATTTCTTGCTGTGGATGCTGGAGGGATTGTAGTTCTACATCTGTAACTAGAAAATATTTTGCTCATTCACAGAAATAACCATTGTAATTTTTTACGTGCGTCTGCTTTATATCTTTTGTGTGTAAATAGTAAAATCTATAAGCCCTCGATGGTGCAGCAGATTAAACTGCTGAGCTTCTGAACTTGCTGACCGAAAGGTCAATGGTTCAAATCTGGGGAGCAGGGTGAGCTCCCACTATTAGCCCTAGCTCTGCCAGCCTAGCAGTTCAAAAACATGCAAATGTGAGTAGATCAATAGGTACCGCTCTGGCACCTTTCTACATATGTGGGGGGGAGTATAAGAAGATAAAAAAAATTCTGGCAAGAAATACATAAAATGATGACAAAAATTGTAAAAAAAAATTGAATTCAAACCAGAGAGTTTTTTATTAGGTATTATTGATAAACAGATAGATAAAAATACAGACAGACTAATATTCTATCTCACCACAGCTGCGAGAATAGTGCTGGCACAACTATGGAAATCAGAAGATATACCCAGTATGGAGAAATGGCTCATCAAAATAATGGATGTGATGAATATGGATATATTAACACAAAAACTAGCACAGGATAGAGCTCCAGAAAATAAAACAGATTGGAAACCTATGATCGAATACTTGCAAAAAGAGAAAATTAACTGGTATATAAAGTCTGAGTAAGGAAATTCCAGGGAATAATAGCATAAAATTATGGTAGTTAAATAAATGTAACTACAAAACTAATAGACAGGAAAAATAAAAAATAAGGACCATATCCAGAGCTCTGGAAGTAACTAGGACATTAAAGCAACTGTATACATGTATATCCCAAGCTGTTGTTGTGGATCTTTTTGTCTCTGTTTTTGTTTTTTTGTTTTTTTTTGGTTGTTTTTTTATTTTATTTTTTGTTTGTTTTTTGTTTTTCTTTTTTGCTGTTGCTTAAATAGTGTCATTTACCTTGTATGTCAATGTTTCCCTTTATGTCGAAGTTACCTACCCTTCCCCCCCCCTCCCCTCCTACATCCTGACTTCATGTATGTTTTTTATTATATGGTGAAAAAAAGAATTATTATTGGAACAAGAAATGTATGAGTTGCTTACAAACTGCACAATAAAAAATATATACAGAATAGGTACCGCTCTGGCGGGAAGGTAATGGTGTTCCATGCAGTCATGCCAGCCACATGACCTTGGAGGTGTCTACGGACAACGCCAGTTCTTCGGCTTAGAAATGGAGATGAGCACCAACCTCCAGAGTTGGACTTAATATCAAGGGAAAACCTTTACCTTTACCTACAAGTGATCTAACATATATTTTTTTTAAAAAATCAGTATTTGTATTAACTCCTAGAATTTTTTTTTAAAAAAGAAAGTTATCTGTGATTCTCACTTTCCACCCATTTCCTCCTCTCTGCTTTTAGTACAAAGTATATCTCATCCCATACGAACAGTTCACTATGGAATTTGTGGAGCCAAAGGTCCATTGCATAAGTGTCCATGGAACATTATCACCAAATAGGTAAATAGATTTTAAAATGTGTGTTTGTTATAATTATGAGTTCTTCTGTAGAATCTCTATCAGATTTTTTGCATCTTTGAGCACTGTGATTTTTTTTTCCTGTCTGTTCTGTATTCTAATAAGAATATTGGCCTTTTGGTTGGTTATCAAACATTCTTTCTCTTTTTCCATATTAGCTCCTGTATCCCATCAAGATATCAGAAGATTTCACAGTCAGTTGTCCTGGAAGAAGGGCAGATATTACCACTGTCTCCAGGCTTCCCCCTGATCCATGCCTTTAGTGTCCCTCCGTTAGGAATCCCTCTAACACCCCCACTTCGGCCTCCAACTCTGTTAGATTCCTCTGCAGAACTCATCCTGCTAAAAGCTCCTCAGGTAGGTATAGGAAATAGAGGAGACATTTCAAGAGGCTAGATACTAGAGATTATCATGGGAAAAGGGGGAAATGAATTCTGGGGGTTCCTGAGGTGTGTGATTCCACAGCAGAGGTAATAATGCAGATATACTTTTGATTTTATTTATTTATTTATTTACAGTATTTATATTCCGCCCTTCTCACCCCGAAGGGGACTCAGGGCTGATCACAATGTACATATATATGGCAAACATTCTATGCCATTAGACAAACAACACAGACAGACACAGAGGCTATTTAACTTTCCAGCTTCTGGCTTTGTGAGGGTATGCTCGATTCCAGCCACAGGAGGAGCTGCTGCTGCATCATCCACTGTGATGACGAGTCATTTTTGATCGAGTACTTCCTCATCTGGCATGTACGCTGCTGGACTTTTTTTATGGTGTCGTAAATCAGTTAAATTAGTCTCCTCGCATAAGCGGTCCCTAAATTTTCCTACTTGACAGATGCAACTGTCTTTCAGGTTGCTTAGGTCAACAATGAGCAGGGCTATTTTTTATTTTAATAGTTGGGTGCGCCACAGCCCGGCCCATTTTATTATTAGTGTATTAAAATCAATGAATTTTCATTCTTCAGAGGAGAAATGATAGCCATTCTCAGTTTGGTTCTCCTGTGCTTTACCATCCTCAAGCCATCCTCAAAGAGTGACTGCTAACACCTTGGCTTCTCCAATTCATTTGAAAAATGCCGGGCAAGTGTTTTGCTAGTAGTGAACAGATATTAGAATGCATTCATCCTGTGTCCTAAAAATAATAGTGGTGTCTGTTCTGGGAAAGGAGTATCTTTCTTTTGAGAGAAGGGGAGAATAAGGAAAGTTTTTTAAAAATTATATTCTCTTCTGGTGGGCAATGGGCACCTCTTGTATGTACCACCTGAAGCACCATTTGCCATCTGTAAAGCTTAGGCTATAGCAGTAACATGTGTCAGTGTTCAGTTAATTGTTTTCAGATCCAGAACAGAACAAAATCACTTAGATAATCTTCCCGAAGTCAGCATTGGCATGAAGTCACAATAGCCAGTCCCTCTACTTCAGCATGAGATCACAATGGCTAGTGCCACCTTAAGCAGGGCAGCATCAGCCTGAAGGTACATTGGTTAGTCTCTCTCAATGAAACTGGCAGCAGCAGAAGCAAGGTCCCATGAGGGGCTCCAATTGTGTTGGCACTGTGGTCTCCAATGCCTCTCATTCTGAATTGTCATCAGCATAAGGGCAGAGTGTTAACAGGCAAAGATGACAGGATAGTTTGCAAGTACACATCCCAGCTATTACAGGATATCTGCTCTCCGTCAGTACCCTAGACTGAAATCGGCCACCCTAAGATATAGAAATTTTGAAGATGAACCATCTTGGCAGCACTCTTTATACACCATCAGAGCAACATGTGCTCCTGGTAGCAGGCACAACGATCTTCTGGAAGTACTTGGAAAGGATAAGAAATCCAACTCTAAGAAATTTTCAGTCTGTTCTCTTAGTGGGACTGGTTATGGTTTGGTTGGATCGAATTAGAGCCCATTGCTTCAAATAGCATAAACAGCAATGTTTTAAATTGTTCTCTTTGTGTTTTATTGTAGACAGCCATTGTGCTAAATGGACACATCCAGAGTTTGGGACGATATGCTTTCATCCTGCATTGCTACCAGCCCAGTCATCCAACGTTCCCTGTGGAAGTGTTGATCAATGGAGGACGGATATGGCAGGGTAAGGGACCCTGGATTTTGATGGGACTCAGCATAAATGTGTGTGTACATACATACATTCATAAAAGAGTAGCTTTTCAGACCAACCTAAAATGCATCCAAACTAGCTAAATCTGTAAACTGTGTTTCCTACCAAGTACACATGGTATCTATTTTTAAATTTTATTTTAAATATTTTTATTTTAGTGTGTTTTAACAAGGTAATTATGTTGTGTTATATTGTTGAATGTGTATGTTTTGTTTATTGTCTGTATGGTTTCTTTCCAGTAACTGAGTGTGTTTGCCTTACATGTTGCAAACAGCCCTGAGTCCCTTTGGGGAGATAGGGTGGTATACAAATAAAGTTTATTATTATTTATTATAATTACACACACAAGTTTGAAATAATTCAAAGCATAAAGGCAACTATTATATATATAGGAGTTCAAAGCAAAACAAATGCAATTAAGGCCAAGATCGAAAAATCAGCTGATGACCCAAAATGCAGATTGTGCAAGGAAACCGACGAACCATTGATCATATCCTCAGCTGCTGTAAGAAAATCGCACAGACAGACTACAAACAGAGGCACAACTATGTGGCCCAAATGATTCATTGGAACTTATGCCTCAAGTACCACCTCCCAGCAGCAAAGAACTGGTGGGATCACAAACCTGCAAAGGTAATGGAAAATGAACACGCAAAGATACTGTGCGACTTCTGAATCCAGACTGACAAAGTTCTGGAACACAACACACCAGACATCACAGTTGTGGAAAAGAACAATGTTTGGATCATTGATGTTGCCATCCCAGGTGACAGTCGCATTGACGAAAAACAACAAGAAAAACTCAGCCACTATCAGGACCTCAAGATTGAACTTCAAAGACTCTGGCAAAAACCAGTGCAGGTGGTCCCGGTGGTGATGGGCACATTGTGTGATGTGCCAAAAGATCTCAGCTGGCATTTGGAAACAATACACATTGACAAAATTACAATCTGCCAACTGCAAAAGGCCACCCTACTGGGATCTGCGCGCATCATCCGAAAATACATCACACAGTCCTAAACACTTGGGAAGTGTTCGAGTTGTGATTTTGTGATACAAAATCCAACATATCTATCTTCTTTGCTGTGTCATACAATGTTGTTGTGTCAATAATAATAATCTATATATATATAAATGAGTGATGGCATCACGGTGACCCACAAAACAACAAAACTACAGGCCCCCCAACCTCAAAATTTGACAACACAACCCATCATCCACACCTCTAGGTTGATACAACAAAAAAAGAAAAGAAAAATAAAGTCCTAATTAGAGGGAGAGCAATAATTGTTTTTATCCAATGGCTGCCAGTTTAGAGGGCTAATCTCTGCCCACTTGGTCTCCTAGCAACCAACTCAGCCAAGGGACAGCCAGGGTTCAGTTAGGGGACAGGCAGATTTAGGCCTCACTTAGGCTTCTTCCACAGATTATCTAATTTGCACTGGATTATATGGCAGTGTAGACTCAAGGCCCTTCCACACAGCTATATAACCCATTTATAATCTTATATTATCTGCTTTGACCCACATGACCTTGGAGGAGTCTACGGACAACGCCAGCTCTTCGGCTTTGAAATGGAGGTGACCACCAACCCCCTGAGTCAGACATGACTGAACTAAATGTCAGGAGAAAACCTTTACCCTTTACCTCAACTACCACCAATTCCTCAATACTTTATTTCCCATACCACCAGACTTTGCCACAGCAACGCGTGGCCAGGCACAGCTAGTAATAATAATAATAATAATAGTACACTTTATTTATATTCCGCCCTTCTTCCCTAGGGGATTCAGAGTGGATTACAGCATTTACAAAAGCAAACATTCAATGCCTTTACAGTCAAATACAACGAGACATTGTATTTGACTGTAGAAGTTATCATGAAGTAGAGGGCTACCATTTTCTGTTAAGCTGCTTTCAGAACATTTTGGGTGAAGTGAACACAGGTAAACAGGAGTATTGCTCATGTATAAAAGCAAAACCCGATATTCTGAAGTTGTCCAAATGGTATGTGCTTTCTGGCTTTTCAGGACAAGCTAATGCTACTTTTTGCCCACATGGATATGGCTGCCGAAGTCTGGTGGTTTCAGAGAATCAAATTGTCCTGGAAGTGACAGATAATGACCTGAGTGTGATCATCCGTGTGCCAGAAGACCGGCACTTTTGGTTGGTACGTTCTCTAGCATGCATTTCTCTTGTCACATTGATGAGGCATGACTGCAATAATTAATGAGAAAACTTACAAAATGCTCTCCCCAATGTATACAATAATGCAAACCAAGCTCCAACCCAAACAGTATCAAGCTTTTCTTTCTCTTTTTAGAATCAACCTTTAGTTGTTTGAGCAGAATTAAAATTGTTCTGCACACAGGCAGCCAAGCAACTCACTGTCTTCTTCTCCTTATCCAAGGGAAGTAATTTGGGCATCTGTGCAAGTAAACATCAAACGTATAGGAGCCCCAGGTGGCGCAATGGGTTAAACCCTTGTGCTGACAGGACTGCTGACTTGAAGCTTGGGTCGCTGACCTGAAAGTTGCCGGTTCGAATCTAACCCAGGGAGAGTGCAGATGAGCTCCCTCTGTCAGCTCCAGCTCCATGCGGGGACATGAGAGAAGACTCCCACAAGGATGGTAAAACATCAAACATCCAGGCATCCCCTGGGCAACATCCTTGCAGATGGCCAATTCTCTCACACTGGAAGTGACTTGCAGTTTCTCAAGTCACTCTTGACATGAAAAAAAAAACATCAAAAGTGACTACTTTTGATATATATGTCATTATCAGAGAACTTGAAGGAAATGGGAAGAATTTAGGCAAGGAATTTATGAAATGGGACTTAGATAATTTGAACAATTGGATCTCCATTTGGGTTGGCTATTATTTACCATTAGAATTTCTTTGTCTATTTACAGGATTATATCCTTGTCGTTCCTGAAGACAGTTACGGCTCCAGCTACCTTTCGGAGGAACCACTGGACAAATCCTATGATTTCATCAGCAACTGTGGAGTCAATGGGTTCTATATCAAGTGAGATAGAAATGCACCCCACTTTTCTAATCTTGCAACCCCTTAAATGGATGAGCCTGTAGTTTTATGTATTCCATGCATATATAGTTTACCTGCCCAAATGTAAAACTTGATAATTGATATGTAATCAGGGTAAGCTATAAGAGCTTATTCTCATTGGGGGAGCTTGTCCTTCATTTCTTTGTATCTCTTTAACTCTCAGGTTTGTAAAGGAGTAATCACAAAATAGGACACCTCATTGATGAATGAATATATATATGTCCCAGTAAACTCAATGAACAAATGTTTGCTTTTTCTGCAGCCCTGTAACATCATCCAAGTTCTGCCAGGACTCAGCCATCTCGATCTCTCTCTTTTACAACAATGGGGCCCAATATTGCAATTGCCATGAAGCAGGTGCCATCAGGAGTCAGTGTGAACCATTTGGTGGCCAGTGTGTTTGCAGGCCAAATGTCATCGGGCGAGAGTGTTCCCATTGTGCCACTGGCTACTGGGGCTTCCCCAACTGCAGGCGTAAGTCTTTCCTCTGTGGGCTGGGAGGGAAGCTTTACCAATCCAGGATGATTTGTTTGACCTGCCACTGCAAGTTTACAGAAAGTTTCAGGATTCATTTTCAGACTTTATTGGCCAGGAATATTTGGACTATTATGCAGTTATTACATGAGTTGGTCAGACACAGTGATGACTTTGCTTACCTGTTTTTGTTTCAGTACAGTCATGAAGCTTGTTTTGAACAGAATCTTTCCTGCATTGTACTTATTATATAATTGTACCTATGGAAGAAAATACAAATGTTTGAGAAATCAATGTGAAATTTGATAGAATGAAGGTTGAAAACAGCATCCAGCTCATAAAGAGTTCCAGTAAAATTCTAGCACAGCGTCCTATTTGTATATTTATCCATTATAAACCCTTTCATTTGGAAAAATATCATCAGAACAGATCAGCAATTCACTTATCCATTTTGTGCTCATGAACACTTCAAATTTTCGAATAAGAAACATTCATAAATAGATCACCCATGGTCTCCACGTGTCAGAGACCAGGAGGAACAAAGTGTTTCTTAAAACTATTCGCCCCAATTAAAGAAAGGTCCTGCTAAGCTTTTCTTGACATATTTTTGTACACTGAGAAAAGAGGGACAGCATAGCAGCTGTAACTAATTCAGTGTCATATGTACCTTAAGTTTCCCAGCTGAGAGACATAGAAGAGTCACATGCTCTTGTGTTGTAGGACCAGGAGGCTGGGTGTAAATTTGTGTCTTCTTTTTATGGAAAATACCTATCTGTTTTAACTTGTAGCCTGCAATTGTGGAATACGTCTGTGCAATGAAGTGACCGGGCAATGCATCTGTCCCCCACGTACCATTAAACCAGAGTGTATCGTCTGTGAGCCCCAGACCTTTGGTTGTCACCCATTAGTAGGATGTGAAGATTGCAACTGTTCCAGTCCTGGGATTCAAGACCAAATGGAACCAGGATGCAACATAGATAGTGGACAGTGCAGGTGAGTATTCTTGGCCATTAGTTCTATGAATAATAGATCAGTATTACCATGTAACCAGGTGTGGTTTGGAGCAAAAAAAATATGCTTGTACATTTAAAATATGGGGATGGGCTTAAAGGACTGGTTCAGAGCTCCAAGAGCCAATAAAGTGGAGTTCAAAAGTCAAATGTGGCCTGTGGGAATGCAATTTTAAATTTTTTCAAAGAATGCAAGTCATGAAACATGTTTCTTCCAGATGCAAGCCCAATGTAGTGGGACGCCAGTGTGATCTCTGTGCTCCAGGCTATTACGGCTATCCAAACTGCAGGAAATGTGATTGCCACCAGGCAGGGACAAAAGCAAGTGTGTGTAATCCACTGACTGGACAATGCCACTGTAAGGTTAGTCTGATGCACTGTATCATTCTTGCCCACCTATCTCATGTTGACTGCTGGGTAAATGCTGTTTAAGGGATTCGTTCAGATTTGTGATTTTAGTGTCAGGTAGTATCATTCATGCAGAATAAAATGGACTGGATTGGTATTGCTCTATCACCCCTGTTTTCTGGGGAGCATGAAGTATTCCATGAAATAGTAGGACTTACATTTTACTGGAGAGTGTTCATGAAGTGATATTAACCAACAGAAATCTACAACAGCATTCAAAGAAATAGCTGTGTTAGTTTGCAAAGGGATCTTGTGGCACCTTAGAGACTGAGAGAATAAAGTTGGTAGCACTAGGTGTACTTCTTCAGATGATTGAAGTGTCTAGGGACAGACTGGCAGAGTGTATGTGTGAATAGCACATATACAGGGTATTTGAAAAAGAACTCCCTATTCACCATTTAATTTAAATGGTGAATAGGGAGTTCTTTTTCAAACACTCTGTACTACGATAGTAACTACTCTGTATAGGAAAAAATGTTGTTTCCTTATTTATCATGAGATGAGATGTTTCCTCGAGCCCAACATTTTCGGGATTGGTTCAGCTCATACCTGGATAAAAATGCATGCTTGAGACAAAACCCTTTGTGCAAAGGGCAAGTTGTTAGCATTTCTTAGCAAATAGAAAAATCCATACCTGACTGCTCCTGAGCGCAGCATAGCAAAAGATAACCTACAATCTTTTTTGTGGGATAATGCATCCCTTTGTAAAGACAATATTTGCTTTTTAGTTCAGCTGAGAGATCAAACAGTTTGACACAAAGTCTGCGGAAACCTTGTAAACCAGTATCATGAAAGCACAATGTATAAAATGCTACATAGCAAAAAAAAGCCCTTAAAGAATAAAGAAGAGACATTATAGAAGATGTGCTGGATGCGTGAAACAATTTATCTCCATGATAATGAAAACTTAACATCAATGAAAGAAACATTTATAAAATCTTGATTAAAGTGTAACTGAAAATCAAAGCAATTAAGATGATTATTTAAAACATATCAATTGCTGACATAGTAAAGACCCTACCAGTTTGAAAGCTGGCTTGCATGCCAAAGGACTGCTTTTCTCTACATTGGTTCCCCTGAAATGTTTTCCTCAAGGAGGGGCTGAACTGAAAGGATAATTTCAGAAGACAGGTACAGAACACAAAAGAGACAATGTATTCGTTATTATGTTAAATGAAAGGATCAATGGCTTGCTTTCAAGCCTGAACAGACTGGAGATAACTTTACTAAGTCAGAAATGATTACACATTAAAAGAAATAAGCAGGTAAAATATTATGGAAATTCCCAGAAGATACTACCGTGAAAATGAAGACGATAGTTTTACGTACACCAGGTCAATTATTGTCACAGGTTGCTTGTTCAGGAAAGCACTTAGAAGATATTTGCATTAGGGTAACTTCTGTAATTTCAGGATGTTTAAGGTCAGGATGTTTAAATGCAGTCTGACCCCCATATGCACGGTTCATTTATCTACATCTGACAAAATATTTCCTCTGTAGGAATCTTCTACATTCTCCAGTGTGACATTGTGGTATTCTTGGGCCAGAAGTCCTTCATTTCAATAGGCTCCACTTTATCCAGTTTCGTACATCCATGCAAAGTCCAGGAATGTGTTCCCTGTAGTTACAAGGATCATACCATACATCAGTTTGTAGTTGCTTGAGTAGTTTCATCAGGGTCATTTTACTGCTGTGTTCCTTGCTCTTGCAGCCTTCATGAAAATATAAACATTTAGACAGGGCCATAGAGTAATGCCAACAAAATGCACAGGTAAAAGCTAGCATGGACAAGCTACTGAACAACATTGCATTTTGACAGAATACAGCTTTTACTTATGTCAGCTGTGATGACTTGTGGATGACAGGGGGTCTTGAGCTGCCTGAGTTGAACGCAGACAAAGAGCAGCCTCCTCTTTGGTTTTTTCACTTTCTTCTACTCAATAGGCATATGAAGAAAATATGAATCCTTTCTTTTATCTCTTCTAAATGTTTACAGGAAAATGTAGAAGGTCAAAGGTGTGACCAGTGCCACCTGGGGACCTTTTCTTTGGATGCCAACAATCCAAAAGGCTGTACCAGGTGCTTCTGTTTTGGGGCAACAGACCGCTGTCACAGTGCTGAGAAATATCGTGTGGAGGTAAATGGGGGGGGGGGGTGAGATTTTGGAATAGCAGCCGCAATAGATGCTGCATATTCAGTCGTGGGCAATTAGTTGTCTCCTCTTTGCTCTTCGGAGATAATTCCCCATCAAAACCAATAGACGATTAATTCCAAAAATTGTGATTTGTAAGACAAAGCCGGAGCTCACATAATGGTTTCATTGTTGAACTAGAACTTTGAAACTAGGGTTCGAATTCCCCCTCAGCCATGAAAACTATTTTAGACAAGTCACACCCAGCCTAAGAGGAAGGCAATGAAAGATTTATTCTGAATAAATCTTGACCCTGGATTGCGGTTGACGTGAAGGCACATAATCCCAACAAGAAGTACTTTATTTTGGCAGTCCTTATTCTACCACTGGTCAATTAAACATTATAGAATAGAACATTTTTCCATATTGTGAAGGTATGTGCAGTGATCTGGATAGGGTTTCTTACCAGATACATGAAAAGCCATACTGTATTATACTAAAGGTCTGTTTAACCCAGTATCCTGTTTCCAGTAGTGACCAACCAACCAGATTCCTTTGGGAATCCAGGGAAGGACAGTAAAACTGGTGACTATTATTTTGAATATTTTAATATAAAAGTGATCAGACAGATACTTTTACAGATCCTTAGCAACAACCAGTTCTGCATCATGACAGACACCTTTCGCTCTTTTTCACACAAATAGGATGTGAATTAATGCTGAACAAGGAACATTAAATATTGATGGAAGGACAGATGTCAGAACCATGGTTTTGAAAATAACTTATTACAAAAACGTTTTGAAACATCTGGGCAGTCTTGCATTGATGTATTTGCTGACCTAGACAATTCTTCAGTGTTTCTGAAACATTTCTTTACCTATGTCTTAGTTTATTGACATGAGTGGGTGGAGTTTGCTGAGTGGAGAGCGTCAAGAGGTCCCAACTTTGGTCAGCTTGGAAGATGAGATTGTTCGTGCGGATCTTCGAAATTTCCTTGACTCTTTCCAGGAACTTTACTGGCATGCTCCCAGTTCATATCTTGGAGACCAGGTAAGTGACAGTGGCCTTGGCTGAGGTTAGCTGTTTCCCTGCCAAAGTTTCCCAGTGACTGAATTATGACACAAAATTAAGACCAAAATCCTGTTGGTGCACTGCATTGGTGATTACACCTTTACCATGGTTGTGCAGCTGTGCTGAGGGAAGGTAGTCAAAATTTGCTAATTCCAGAAGGCTCATTTTTGTGTTGCTTTAAATTCTACACATCTTCTGCAAACAAGTACACGTGCTTTTCCTTCTGTTATTTAAATGCTTACACAGACCTAGTTACAAAAGTATAAAGCATCAACTGCCTACAGTGGCACAGTTATACATACGAGCCTTAGAGTGTAGGATATCTCCCATAGGATATCTCAAAAAATATGTATTTTTTTTTCTCCACTGCAGTCCTTTTTCCCTTAAAGATATATTCCTATAGATTGGAGGACACTGGGCAATGATACATATGTAAGGTCTGCAAGTGGACTGAATGCTTCCTAATTCCATAGAGTTATATTTGCTCTCTGCTCATTTAATTATGCCAGTACTGCTGCCATGTGTTATGTTTGAGATGAATCATGTTAACTACTAAAAATGATCTTCAAGAAATGTGGTGCTTTGCTAAAAGAAACCTGTGCAGAAATTGACCTAGAATCATGATTTCCTGAATGAAATGTGTTGTTGTTTGCAGGTTTCGTCGTATGGTGGGTACTTGCGCTATCAGTTGCACTCAGACACTCGGAGAGGTGATGTGTTCATACCAGTGGAATCCCGGCCTGATGTGATTCTCAAGGTGCAATTTCCTTTCCTGTTCTTCCTTGGCATAAACGGTACTCCGTAAAACAATGCATCCATTTAATAGTTGGTGTGCCATTTGTTCTTTCCTAGGGAAACCAAATGAGCATTATGTTTCTTGAAGGCAACTATCCTATTCCTGGAGAGGCTTATGAAGGGCAACTCCAGCTGTTGGAGGTCAGTTCAGATTGACAATAACATGCAAGCATTGAACTCATTGGTTGCTGTAAATTGATGTACAGGTTGAGCACATCTTATCCAGGAATACAAAGTCCAAATTGTCCCCATAGGTAGCTGAAATAGTGACACCCCTGCATTCTGATAATTCAGTATACTCAAACTAAGTTTCATGCATAAAGTTATTAAAAGATTGTGTATAAAATGTCCTTCAGTGATGTGTATAAAATACCGTATATACTCAAGTATAAGCCAGCCCGAATATAAGCCTAATTTTACCACAAAAAACTGGGAAAACATTGACTCCAGTATAAGCCGAGATACCAATAAAATTACATTAACTGAGGCATCAGTAGTTTAAATGTTTTTGAATCTTTACATCAAACTGTAATTTAAGATATGACTGTTCAACTCTGATTAAATCATTATTTTCATCTTCTTCAATGTAAACGTGCTTATGTATCCTTTTAATAATAATAGAGTGAAATAATAAATGTAATAATAATAATAAATGCAGTAAAATAATAAATGTAATAATAAATAGAGTAAAATAATAAATGTATTCATAATAAAAAATAAAGTAAAATAAATGTAAAAGTAACAACAATAGAGCAAAATAATAAATGTAATAATAATTAATAGAGTAAAATAATGAATGTAACAATACCAATAATAATAGAGAAAAATAATAAATATACCATATATACTTGAGTATAAGCTGACCTGAATATAAGCCCACCAGGACCCTCACCCGAGTATAAGCTGAGGAGATTTTTTTTCAGTCCTAAAAAAGGGCTGAAAAACTAGGCTTATACTCGAGTATATACAGTCTATATATATAAAAGAGTAATGAAATTTCGACTTAGGACAAAATAACAAAACTACACATCTCAGAAACACTAAACTTGGCAGCACAACCCCTCACCCATGCCTCTACGTTCATACAACAAACAGCTCCAGCTACTCCAGAAAATGGCCAGGCTTTGAGACTGCAAGGCAATTCACTGCTATTCCACCTGGCCAACAAAGGATTCCCATAAGCCACAGCAACGCGTGGCCGGGCAAAGCTAGTATATATATAAAAAGTATAAATTTTGTATTTAGACTTAGGTCCTATCTTCAAGATATCTCCTTATATATGTACACACAAATACAAGTATTCCCTAATTCAAAACAATTCTGGTCCCAAGGAACACTCAACCTGTATAATTGTATCAGTTTCCAGAATGCCTTTTGTGTTTTATTGTTATTGTATTTTCCATTTATTCTAGACATGTGTTAGTTGTTCAATATAGCATATCTTCCACAGGATAACTTCAGACACACTGAGACACACAACCCTGTTTCCAGGGAAGAGCTCATGATGGTTCTGGCCAACCTGGAGCAGCTGCAGATCCGAGCTCTCTTCTCCCAGATATCATCTTCAGTCTCCCTTCATCGAGTGACTCTGCAGAGAGCAGTAGAGACTGGTGGAGGCCTCCAAGCCAGCAATGTGGAGCTTTGCATGTGCCCAGCCAACTACAGAGGAGATTCTTGCCAGGTAAGAAGACATTCATGTCAGGATCTTTGCAGAGCACTCAAACTCTGCTCGGATTACACAGGTTGGGGTTGCCATTACAGATGGCATTTATGGACACATAATTGAATAGTCCATTCTTCATTACCTTATACTGAACATGTGTGTGACAGGTGTGAAAAAGATGAGTTTTCATGTTAAGGTCCATTGAGGGATTGATTGAAAGTAGAACCTCCAATATCGTAATGCAGTGTAGTCCAACCTTTAGTTACCCAAGGGCCAATCAAACTTTAGTATATTTATTTATTTATTTATTTATTTACAGCATTTATATTCCGCCCTTCTCACCCTGAAGGGGACTCAGGGCGGATCGCATTACACATATAGGCAAACATTCAATGCCTTTTAACATAGAACAAAGACAAACAAACACAGGCTCCGAGCGGGCCTCGAACTCATGACCTCCTGGTCAGAGTGATTCATTGCAGTGATTCATTGCAGCTGCTCTCCAGCCTGCGCCACAGTCCAAGTATAGGAATGTGTGGGCCAGGGCCATTCCAGAAAGAAAACATTTCTTAAAAACTTAAAGCAGTAAAAAAAAAAAAACAATTTTTTTCCCAATGTTAAATTAAAATATTTTTCCAGTAAGAAGGGCGATGGCCAACAAAAATGAATTGGTGGGCCGCATGTGGCCCATGGGCCTCGAACTCATGACCTCCTGGTCAGAGTGATTCATTGCAGTTATTCATTGCAGCTGCTCTCCAGCCTGCGCCACAGCCCGAGTATAGGAATGTGAGGGCCAGGGCCATTCCAGAAAGAAAACATTTCTTTAAAACTTAAAGCAGTAAAAAAAAAACAATTTTTTTCCCCAATGTTAAATTAAAATATTTTTCCAGTAAGAAGGGCGAAGGCCAATAAAAATGAATTGGTGGGCCGCATGTGGCCCATGGGCCGCAGGTTGGACCACACTGTCATAATGCTTCCATACAAATTTGAAGTACAGCCCGTTTAGAATACAGTGTGCAGGCCTGTCCATCTCTTGTGAAGGTTGGAGAAAAATACAGAATCTGGATACTGAAATAATCATGGTATTTGAGCTACATGAAAAAGTCAGTGCTCAACCAGCCAAGCATTTATTCTGATCTGGTAAAGCTCTTGATATGTTTATTAATAGACAATAGACGTGTCAGTTAGATGCTAGATAGAGCTTGCAGATTCAGAGAGGTTATTTCAGTATTATTTCAGCTGCTGTAAAGAAGCAAGGAGGACAGCAAGCAAACAAGCCATTTCAGTCCTTCTTGCAGGCTTTCTGCATGTATCTGGTTAACCTGGGTCTCCACAGAAAATAATCCTGGAATTGATCTAATGAGGAAGCCTGGCCAGTGGCTGCTTAGGAGAAGTCTGTCATTGTCAGGTTCTGTGATTCTACAGATTATAAAAAACAGGTTTAGATCCCTATTGCTCATCGATAAAATCTATATATATAAAAGGGTAATGAAATTTCGGCCTAGGACAAACCAACAAAACTACACATCCCAGAAACACTAAACTTGGCAGCACAACCCCTCATCCATGCCTCTACGTTCATACAACAAAAAGAAAAGAAAAATAACGTCCTAATTAGAGGGAGAGGAAGAATTGTTTTTATCCAATTGCTGCCAGTTAGAAGGCTAAGCTCCACCCACTTGGTCTCCTAGCAAACCACTCAGCCCAGGGGACAGACAGAGATAGGCCTCACTTAGGCCTCTTCCATACTGCCTATAAAAGGCAGATTATCTGATTTTAACTGGATTATATGGCAGTGTAGACTCAAGGCCCTTCCACCCAGCTATATAACCCATTTATAATGGACTTAATGTCAGAGGAAAACCTTTACCCTTTACCTTCACTACCACCAATTCCTCAATACTTTATTTCCCATACCACCATACTTCGCCACAGCAACGCGCGGCCGGGCACAGCTAGTATTCAATAATATAAGAATTTGCCGCAGAATGTACTGATGTTGAATGTGCAGATATATGTAATCCAATCCCGTGTGTGCTTTCTAGAGTAAGATAGGATTCAGGCATGTATAGAATTACATCCTTTATTTCTTCTTTGTATTTTATTTATTAAAATATTAATATTAATATCACACTATATGTCTTATGATCTTAGAATAGCCTACAATGGAATCTTCTTGTACATATTGTGCACCTTTGCATGTGCTATGCGATTTGCATTTAATAGGAAAATGCATTATGATTATAATAGCAAAGCTTTCCAGATTGTGCCAAATATGTACTAAGCAACAAGTGTCAGGCACACGGTTTTTCAAAATCATATTGTACTTCTGAGCATTAGGATGGAATAACCCAAACAGAAAGACTTTCAGGTAAGCTACAAGCTGAGGAATTGAAGGAAGAACTTCTAAGTGTCTTCCAACTACAAATGTCCGCCTACTGATAAAGGTATAATGCATATTATTTCTCTCCTTTCTATCAGGAATGTGCTCCAGGCTATTACAGGGATACCAAAGGTCTTTTTCTGGGAAAATGCATTCCATGTAATTGCAATGGTCACTCAGATCAGTGCCTTCCTGGATCTGGACTATGTATTGTAAGTACACCTAATATTAGTCACGCTAAATTCTCCTAAAAGACTTCTCCTTTGAATCCTATTAAATGTAGACTGCATAAACTCCAATTGCTCTTATATTGGTAAAATAATGTTTTATTATCCTTTATAAAGAAATATTATCACCTTTGTGTTTGAAAATACCTTGGGAAGTTTCTTCTACACACAAGAGTGCTCTCTTACACATAAGAGTCCAAGTAACTGCATTTTCCATACTTCTTGTTCTTCAGTGGTTGAGACCCTTAGTCCTCTTTTTTTGCTCTCCCCATCAGTACATGGGCTCTTTTGAAGAAAGGCATGGCTGGTTTACTTTTAAGGGAGAAATAACACAGAGTGAAGGAAAGGAAAAAGAAGGAAGAGATAAAATAGAGTCTAAGATTTTTAATTGTATGCTGCATCTGTGCAGTAACTCCATGGAGGCTAAGAATGTAGAGATTTAACCAATCTCAGTGCTATGAAGAATGTATCAGAGTATTTGCAGCGCAGCAGTAGTTGGATGGAAGCAGTGGAACGCAGAACGAAGAGACACTCAGAGACATTGGTAAAACTATTTACAAAGTTTTACTGTATGTAGCAATAATCAACACAAACAGACTTGCAGACAACAGACGAACACAGGACTGCTCTGTTCTCCAATAGAACTTGACTCGAACTCTAGGCAGACAGAACTGAACTGAACTGAACTGAACTGATGCAATCATTTTGCACAAACACTTGTGTCTGGATACTCCTTAGTTCCAGCCACACATCAAGGTCATCATAGCTTTTGGCAATTAACTTTTTCCACATTATGGTACATTCTGGATGATGCAATCAGTTGCAATACAAGCATGGCACAAATTGCATTTAAACACTATCAGTACACAAATCCCACATTAACAGAATGCACTGAACAACCAAATAGAGTGTGGAGAGGATTCAGAAAGTTATTTGGGCACCAACTCTTCCATTTCAACAATGATCCTCTTTACACCTACTTCTGGAGGAGAGGAATGCATATCCAAGGCCACATTTTTCTTATGAAACACCACAGGACTGGGCAGAACTTTAAAACCATAGCCAGCTTTTCTCATGGAGACCATGAAGACAAAAACTATATGCTGAGTTGGTTTATTTTGTTTATGTGCAGAACTGCCAGCACAACACAGAAGGTGACCACTGTGAAAGCTGCAAGGATGGCTTTGTGGGGAACTCTTCGCTCAGTGGGCCACTGCAGTGCATAGGATGTCCCTGTCCTCTTTCAGTTGCATCGAACAAGTGAGTCTCTTCTCTTAAGCATTTCGTTCTCATTTGGCAGATGTGTTTGTAATTACAATGATTTGGCTTTTCTATAATGGGAAAAGGGGAAAACCACTCATATTTTAAAATAATCCTTTGTTCTTTCACTGTCTTCTCTAAGAATATACAGTAGAGTCTCACTTATCCAACATAAACAGGCCGACAGAACACTGGATAAGCAAAAATATTGGCTAATAAGGAGGGATTAGGGAAAAGCCTATTAAACATCAAATTGTGTTATGATTTTACAAATTAAGCACCAAAACATCATGTTTTACAACAAATCAACAGAAAATGCAGTTCAATACACGGTAACATTATATAGTAATTACTGTATTTACGAATTTGGCACCAAAACATCACAATGTATTGAAAACATTTACAAAGCATTGACTACTAAAAGGCAGACTGCGTTGGATAATACAGAATGTTGGATAAGCAAGACTCCACTGTATATACTTTTTTCTTCATTGACCTCATTAATCAAGTAGCAAAAGGAGGAAAATATTGACCAAGATTTGAGTTTCATTCATTATCAGTGCTCATTCCCTGAACAGGAGCATTAATGCAGTATTTTGCTACAGTTATTGTAGGTCTTCAAGTTGTTTCTGACTTATGACAACTCTGGAGTTTGATTGGCAAGAGAGCTTTTGCTTTTGCCTCCTCCTGAAACAGAGTGTGTGACTTATTTTAGGTTCCCCATTGGGTTTCCATGACTGAACAGAGATTTGAACCCTAGTTTCCAGTGTCACAGCTCAAAGTCATCATTTCATGGCTGTTATTTAACAATAAAATGCTTCATTATTTCTTCAGTCACTTCAAGGGCTTACACATGTCAGAGTAAGGTAGGCCTAATAAAATGTTACGTTAAGTGGCACACCATTTTTGAAATATTGGAGTGGCCCTGTACACTGAATGTTACTATCAGTTTTCAGCATGATTGTATAAGGACAGAGTACTGAAATTGTATTGGCTTGTAACGACGTTTTATCTGTCTAGTTCCATACCATCCTGTCAGGCTCACTTCAAAGGACCAGTCTGAACGCAGGTCAAAGATTGCTGCTCTCAAATCCAATCTTTATTGAAGAATACATGACTTTGGAAAAGTCGGGAATGACCTAATGTTTACATACAATCATTTTTATCACCTCTGTCGTAACGTCACACCACACGTAAATATCATCACCAAATCCCACCCCCTGTATCACATTACTATTATTCCCACACATTCTACCAATTATAATTGTTTATACTTTCAACCCCGAGTTCCCAGGCTCTTCTATCTTCTTCTGCCAGGTGCTTCATGAGACATCCGGAATTATTTATGTTATGACTCCAAGTCCAGGGCTTGGAAATTCAGCCCTGGGACTTGGTTCCATGACATGGCGCCCCCTTTTTCTCCATCCTCCTCTTTGGTGCTGCTTTCATCACAATTCTGAAATAAATCAAACAATAACTCTATGTGTCCATTTTGTCCAAAGTACCCATATACTTTTTCAGTAAACTGCGATGGAATACTGGGTGTATTTTCCCTAAACTTTTTGGCAAGGCCAATTGGAAAGTCACTTCGTTTATAACACCCTGTATTCTGAATGGTCCAATATATTTGGGGCCCAGTTTTCTCGAAGGTAGTCCCAACTTGATGTTTTGTGTACTTAACCATACTAAATCTCCTTTCTCCAATTTTTCGCCTTCCATCCTTTTTCTGTCTGCGAATGTTTTATACTTTTTGTGTGCTTCCTTTAAGGATGCAGTCACTTGACTCCAACATTCTAGCATTTGAGTTTTCCATTTCCCTGCCCCTGTTTCTTCATTCTCTGTCCATCTTGGCAATTGGGGCAGAGGCTGTATTTCATACCCGTAAACAACTTCAAAGGGGGTTTTATTTGTTGCGGAGTGTATAGCCGAATTAAAAGCTAGTTCTGCGAAGGCTAGCCATTTAGACCAGTCATTCTGTCTCATGTTTGAGTACATGCGGAGGAACTGTCCAAGCGTCTGTTGAGTACGTTCTACTGCCCCGTTTGTCATGGGGTGAAAAGCAGAACTTAGGCTCCTTTCTGCTCCTAGCATTTCCAAGAATTTTTCCCAGAATTTTGCTGTGAACTGAACCCCTCTGTCACTGACCACTCTACTGGGACATCCATGAAGTTTATAAATATGGTTTATGTACAATTCAGCCAGCTTCTCTGCCGATGGTAGTTTCGTCAGTGCTATAAAGTGGGCCTGTTTAGAAAACAGGTCTAATACTGTCCAAATATAATGATGTCCCTTGCTAACCGGCAGTTCCCCCACAAAGTCCATAGCCACACATTCCCAAGGTCTGGTAGGTTCTGCTACTGTTTGTAATAATCCCATTGGCTTCCCTCCTCTTGATTTATTTCTGGCACAATCATCACATTGGACAACATGATTCTTTATGTCCTTCCTCATCCCAGGCCACCAACAATGTTTTGCTATCGCCTTTGTTGTTTTTGTAATCCCTGTATGACCAGCGCTCTGGTTATTGTGAAAACGATGCAAAATCTTAATTCTTAATACAGTTTCTTGTTCACAAACCAAAATCCCCCCTTCTGCTCCCTCTTTTCTGCGTTGGATGCAATCCACTGATCTCCTTCGTATGACTGTCTCAGTTCTTTTCCCCAACTATTTTCCTCGTCAAATTCAATCATAGCAGTGTTCTCTCTTTGGGTCTGCGCTCTTGTACTGACAGCTAAACCCCATTGTTTATCGGAAAATAATGTTCCCTCTTTTGTAGTGGTTATGCCCTCGTGTTGAGGCATGCGTGAAAGAGCATCTACCAAGACATTCTGTTTCCCTTGGAAAAACTTTAATTGGAAATCGAACCTGCTAAAGTATTGTGCCCATCTAATTTGTTTAGGGGACAATTTTCGAGGAGATTTTAAATACTGGAGGTTCTTATGGTCAGACCAAATTTCAAATGGGATTCCACTCCCTTCGAGGAAGTGCCGCCAGCATTCTAAGGCTTTTAATATGGCTAATGCTTCTTTTTCCCATATGGGCCAACATTTTTCAGTTTCACTGAACTTCCGAGACAAATATCCACAAGGTTTTAAATTCCCATTTTGATCTTTTTGCAATAGTACTGCCCCGTATGCACAGTCTGAAGCATCGCAATGAATTATGAAAGGGCTCCGGATATCGGGGTGTTTTAGGACAGGCTCTTCTGTGAAGCGTCCTTTTAGGGTTTCAAATGCCTTTTGGCATTCTGGTGTCCAACTCAGTTTGGCGCCAGGAGCTTTCACTTTTGCTGTCTCCCCTTTCCCTTTTGTTTTTAAAAGTTCAGTAAGGGGAGCGGTTATTTGCGCAAAGCCTTTTATGAACGATCTATAAAAATTTGCAAATCCCAGAAATGATTGCAATTGTCTCCTTGTTTGGGGTACTCCCCATTCTTTTACGTCTGATACTTTAGACGGGTCCATAGCTAACCCTTCTGGAGATATCCGGTACCCTAGAAAGTCAATTTGAGTTTTATTGAATTCACATTTGGACAGTTTTGCATACAGCTTTGCTTCCCTTAGTCTTTGCAAAACTTCCCGGACCAATTCCACGTGCTTTTCCTTATCCTCGCTCACGATCAAGATGTCATCCAGAAATATGAATACTCCTCGGTACAACAATGGGTGCAGTATTTCATTTATAAGCTGCATAAAGCAACCGCCGCCATTTTTTAACCCAAATGGCAAAATTTTATATTCAAAATGGCCGAATGCGCAGGAAAATGCAGTTTTCCAAGTATCCTCGGGTTTGATTCTTAATTTATGATATGCTTCAATTAAATCCAGTTTAGTAAATATGCTCCCTTTCTTCAATACGGTAATTAAATCCTTTACTAAGGGCATAGGGTATTTATTGTCCTTAGTAATTGCATTTAAATTTCGATAGTCAATGCACAATCTTAGAGAGTTGTCTTTCTTTCTCCTAAATAACACTGGGGCTCCGAGAGGAGAGTTGGATGGCTTAATGAAGCCTCGCGCCAGGTTCTTATCAATATATTTCCTCAATTCCTCCTTCTCCTGAACAGACATGGGATACACTTTTGGTTTTGGTAAGTTTGCTCCTGGGGTTATTTCAATTTCTACTTCTATATTCCTCTTGGGAGGTAATTTACTTGCCTCTTTCTGATTGAAAACATCCACAAAGTCTCTGTATTCAGGTGGCAATAGCTGTGGGTCTATTTCCCCTGTTTCATCTCCCTCGTCCTCCTCTGCTGCTATTTTGCTTATCTCCCATTGTGTTTGTTGCTCTTTAAATGCCAGGCTCTTTCCTCTCCAATCTACTTCGGGATTTGCCTGTTCGAGCCATGGGATCCCTAGTATGACATTGTATGTGGCAATAGGGGCTATCACAAAGGATATTCTTCCTTCCCATTTGCCTATTTTACATGGGACCCCCCGTATTTCCTTCGTAGATACCTCTCCAGCAGCAACTGATCCATCTAGCTGCGAAAATGCAATCGGGGAGTCAAGCAGCGTCTGCCGGCATTTTAGCGCTCCTGCTAATTCCGGAGTTATAATGTTCCTAGAACAACCGCAATCCACGAATGCCCTGCAGGTGGCCCGATTCTCTAACCCCGATAGGCAGATTGGCACTACCAGCATGCGTTTGTCTTGACTCACCAGCCTCTCCGGAGATTCTGGGGCTCGCACCTCCTCCTCCGCTCGTCTCCCGGCTGCTGGCTTGGGCTTTGGGGGTTTTTTGCGGCTCCCCCTTCCGGGCCCAACATTCTGCTGCTCGATGGCCCGTCTTCCCACACACAAAGCATCCCGGCTTGGGTCTGTTGTCGTCTCCTTTGAAGGGGATCCCCGGCCTCCCTCCGGGCCTTTCCTGCTTCCTCGTTTCTCCTCGACCCCTCGCCACCGGTCTTTGCTGGCCGCCGCCGCTCCGGAACCGCTTTACTTGGGCCAGGGTGGATTCGACGCGCCCTGCCAGTTGTATCCAGCCCTGAAGTGTCTCTGGATCGTCTCTGTGCGCCGCCCAACTAAAAACCTCGGGGCGTAGTCCCTCTTTGAATATCTCCACTTTGGTCACTTCAGACCACTCTGGTACCCTTTCTGCGAGATGGAGGAATTCCTCTGCGTACTCGGGCACCGTTTTGTCCCTCTGCTTTATTCCTTTAAGCTGGTCTCGAGCCCTCAATTGCTCTAGCCGGTCTCTGAACCGGTTTTCCAGTGCGGCGAGGAAGCGGGGCACTGACCTCAAGCACGGGTCGCGTCTGGCATGTAGTTGCACATACCAGCTGGCCGCTCCTCTCTTTAGTGTGTTGCCGATGGCCCGCACCATGCTTCCTACGGAGGGGAATGTGTGTGCATTGTCCGCCATGTATCCCCTGATGCCAATGAGGAAAAAGTTCAGTTCAGATGATTCCCCTCCGTATTCCAGTTTGAGCTCTTCCCTCCTCTGCATCCATTCTGCGGCCCGTTGATGCTGTCTGGGAGGCATGGGGAAGGGTTGCATCGGGTTCCCTTGGACGGCCCCTTTGAACACGCCACGCCCCATCCCGGCGGTCGTTCCCCGCGGCTCCCGAAACTCTGCCGTTGCTGTCGACCCTTCTCCCCATCCGAATGCGGGCCTCGCCGTAGCCCCCGCACCTCGCCTTCCTTCGTCGTACGGCACATCCTCCTCCTCTTCCTGGATCTCCGGCTCCTCTCCGCCTTCCTCTGCTAATCCACTGGACCCGATTCCTGGTCCCAGTGGTCTTTCCACCCCGACGCCCATTCGGGGGGTTGGGAGTCCTGTTGGAGTTGGCGGTCTCAGAGTTCCCAGAGCTTGCTGGCGCTCCACCTCGCGCGCCATTCTGTCCCGGAACTCCAGTTCCTGCCAGTATTCCTCATCCCCCTCGCCCCTCGCCGCCACGGGGCTCTGCGTTGAGGCGCGCTGGCCCCTCTGGCTCCAAGCCCCTTCTTTACTTGGCTCTCTCTCGGCGCCATATTGGGTGGGCTCCTTCTGGAGATTCTCTTCCAATAGCGGCACCAATCTCCCCACGGTTTCCGACAGCCTGGATAAATTAGTTTCCAGGATGGATAACCGCAGGGCCACGGTCTCCGGCATGCTTCCTCCAGATCCCCAACTGGTTTCTGCAGCCGCCGAGACGCCTCTTCCTCCTCTGGGAATCCTCTGGGTCACGCCGTTCGGCCTGGGGTACCCTGTAGAGGAAGCTATGGCTTGCAGCGTTTCTTCCCCCAACGGCCGGGCCCCTGGCAGAGGCCTCTCTGCTCCATTTAGGCTTTGATCGCCTTCTCCACTCATTATCACTTCACTGCGAATCCGCAGGAGGGTGAGAACGGGGATTCCCGACTTAAATGTCAGGCTCACTTCAAAGGACCAGTCTGAACGCAGGTCAAAGATTGCTGCTCTCAAATCCGGAATTATTTATGTTATGACTCCAAGTCCAGGGCTTGGAAATTCAGCCCTGGGACTTGGTTCCATGACACCATCCTATGCACAGTTTTGTCTGAATTTGGAAACTATGAGGTGTCTGACCTGATTTGGATGGGAGACTGCTAGAAAACTCCAGAAACTGCCAGAAATTCTACCTGAAGTCCTAGAGAGCCATCATCGCTGATGGATTTATGTTTTTTATTATTTTATGTGGCATTTGTATGCCATCTTTTTTCCAGAATAGGGCCTAACAGTTGAAATACTAGGTTAGATGGACCAATAGTCTGATTCACTATAAGATAGCCTCTTGCGTTCCTTGAAATCTTATTTTGTGTTATAATCATTTTGTGGACAGGTATTGACTGTAATCTGGGCCGTTTGTTCTCCTTCTTAGATATTAAATGCTATTTCCCCTCTGCTTGTCTTTTTTTTTTAACTTCAGCTTTGCCATTGGATGTGTGCATAAAGGCTCTTCCACTCAATGCCTTTGCAAGCCTGGTTATGCCGGAGTTTCATGTGAACGGTAAATATCAAGGATCTGCCAGCTGGCTTTGCCTAAGGTGGTGTAAATCAGCATTACTCAAAGAAGACATAAGAAAGAGCAAGGGAGTGGGGGGTGTGGGACAGTTGCTGTGCTTTTGCCACTCTCTTAAGACTCTACTTTTCCTCCCCAAAGTTGTGCTCCAGGTTACTATGGAAATCCTCTAGTGATTGGCAGTTCCTGCCAGCCCTGTGACTGCAGTGGAAACGCTGACCCAAATATGCTCTTTAGTGACTGTGACGCATTGACAGGATTCTGCACAGGATGCATGTACAACACAGCAGGGCCACGGTGCGAGGTCTGTGCCCCTGGGTTTTATGGTGATGCCGTGATGGCAAAGAACTGCACTGGTAAGTTTGCCTCGAAGTTGGCAACTAGCCACACTTTGGGATCTATTTATGAAGCCTCCGGCAAAAGAACATTCTCATATGAAGAAGCATAGAAAATAGGGATATATGCTAAACCCTCTTTACCAAGTTATTTTCCATTATAAACTGTTTATTCAAAGCATTTTAATGTACTTTTGAGACAAAAAGATTGCGAAGAAGCCTACGAGGATCAGTATGACAACCTTCAAGCTTGCAACTGAAGACAAAATGACATAAAAGAAAATTGCGAGTGGGAGGAGAAAGATCAGACAACAATTCATATAGCTCTCATGAATAAATGAGATAGAAACAGATTATATATAGTGTTTTGAAATGGTTGCCGTCAGGTGGCTGTTGAAAGGAGGTCAAAGGAAATGAAAATGAATTAGTATTGTTTGTCGTAGCTCCTTATCTTTGAGGAGAGAGCATTTGAAGAAAGGCCATTGGAAATATGAAGCCTCCTCCCTGTTCCCTTAGTGAGATTTATTATTGTGTCGGAAGCAAACAGAGGTTACAAGTTGTAATGTATTTGAAAACACAAAGTTAAAAAAACAACAATTACAACTTGGCATTATACTAAATGTCCTTTGACCAGTAGCTGGCCACTTGGAGTGCCTCCGGTGTCACTGTAAGAAGGTCCTCCATTGCGCATGTGGCAGGGCTCAGGATGCATTGCAGTACGTGGTCTGTGGTTTGCTCTTCTCCACACTTGCACTTTGTAGCCCATTTCTTAAGGTTGGTTCTGCACCTCGTGGTGCTATAGCACAGTCTGTTCAGCATCTTCCAAGTTGCCCAGTCTTCTGTGTGCCCAGGAGGTGTCTCTCATCCGGCGTCAGCCATTGATTGAGGTTCCGCGTTCTAGTCTGCCACTTTTGGTCTCTCGCTTGCTGCGGTGTTCCTGCGAGTATCTCTGTAGATCTTAGAAAACTATTTCTTGATTTAAGGCATTGGTGTGCTGGCTGATACCTAAACAGAGGATGGGCCGGAGATGTTAATGCCTTGGTCCTTTCATTACTGGCTGCTACTTCCCGGCAGATGTCAGGTGGTGCAATGCCGGCTAAACAGTAAAATTTCTCAAGTGGTGTGGGGTGCAGACATCCTGTGATAATACAGCATGTCTCATTAAGAGCCACATCCACTGTTTTGACGTGTTGAGATGTATTCCATACTGGGCATACATATTCCTGCAGCAGAAGCGGCTTGCAACATGCAACCTTAGTGAGATGAAAGCAACTGGAAACCAGAAACATTACGTGTCAGAATATCTGTCTATAGCAGGCATGGGCAAACTTTGGCCCTCCAGGTGTTTTGGACTTCAACTCCCACAATTCCTAACAGCTGGTAGGCTGTTAGGAATTGTGGGAGTTGAAGTCCAAAACACCTGGAGGGCCAAAGTTTGCCCATGCCTGGTCTATAGCAATATTCGGTAACATTTTCGTCAAACCTGCAAGATGGGATCCATTTTATCTTCTACTCTCTTCCCCCTTCTTCTCTCCCCAATTGCCAGATGCACCATTCTTTGTTTCAAAACAGGTAATGGCTTAGAATATATAATTTTATGACTTTTCTTCAAGGGTAGACTGATACAAGTGAAAATAAATACAGTGGATCCCTTGTATCCACAGTGGAAAAGTTCCTGAACTTAGCATGGAAACGCAAACAATAAAGAACTCCATCATGAATGACTTCCAACAGAAGCATACCATAGAATCACACTGGAGGACCTAACAAATGCCTAGTAAAAATGCTATTCTAATACTTCTAGGTTCTCCAGTGTGACTTTATGGTCAACCTGCAGTGAAAGCATACCATAGACTCATGTTGGATGACCAAAAATACCTAGAAAGGATGCATTTTTGGGAGTAAAATCATAGGGACCAATCCCATGGATTTGGGGATCATACTGTAGCGGATTCCTAAACATATTTCTTATCTGTGTGTTTATTTTGATTGGATTTTCACTGGAAGAAAGTAATCGTAATGGCATGAAAATCCCACCTAATCCTTTCCCTCCTTGCAGAATGCAGCTGTCTGTCCTGCGGAACTGAGTCCTGTGATCCTCGGACTGGCCAGTGTCGCTGTAAACCTGGAGTGACAGGTCAGCACTGCGACCATTGTCAGGTAAAACTAAATTGGATTATCCCCAATTACTCAAAGTGCTTCTGACACAAGACGTAATGTGATGTTTTCATGGCATTGATGCAAATTGCAGAAGTATAGCGATAGTCTGAACTCAGTGCATGCACACATAAGATGTAGCCAAAATGCATACACTATTATCTCTCTGTCTACATTTACAGTGCACCTGAAATTCAGTTACTGCAACTTAATTCCATTTGTTCATCTGTATCAATGAACTGTGTTAAGCCTTTTTATAAATCAAACAGTTGTGTTTACTAGCAAGATTCAAACTTTGAGTCTAGGGAAGGCTTTGAATCTTGGACAGTTTTCCTTAGATGTTAGCATCAGGCAGGACCTTGGTCTATTAACTGGTACCATATGAGTACATAAGCAATCCCATTGTAGATTGCTTTTTGGGTTTTTTAACTGCAATATTTATATGTTGCAGTTAACATACGGATGACTCTGATCAGTCTTTCGGCCTGCCATGGGATAAACATGGGGATCATTTACATGAGCCAAGATTATCAAATATCTTCACTAATATACATCTCTGTTCATGATTTGTTTTATTTTGAGGAATGCTCAATTAGCATCACTTCTCATCCTGTTGGGCAAAGGAAACCATGATACGAGAGAAGCAAATCCTAAAGAAGCAGGCATTGTTGTTCTTGCCACTTATAAATTGGAAACTAACGTGATATTTTCTCCTTTTAGGAAGGGCATTATGGATACGAAAATTGTTTAGGTTGCCAGAGATGTGACTGTGATATTGGATCCATGAGCAGAGACTGCCATGCCCAAAATGGGCAGTGTCGTTGCAATCCAGGTGTGAGCGGCTCCCGTTGCCAGCAGTGCACACCTGGCTACTGGGGACTCGGGACAAATGGCTGCTCAAGTGAGTGCTTTTTGGCTATTTTTATGCCTCACTAGGAGAAAAGTCAATATATACAGTGTAATGTAGTGGTCAGAGTATTGGAGTATGGCTGCATCTACATTGTTGAATTAATACAGTGCGACACTTCTTTAACTGCCATGGTTCAGTTCTATGGAATCCTAGTTTTACAAGTTATTAGCTTTCGCTGCCAACTAGTGCTGATGCCTCACCAAGTGAATCTCCCGCGATACAATGGCATTGAGTCATGGCAGTTAAAGTGGTGTCAAACTGAATTAATTCTATAGTATAGGTGCATACTACAACTATGGAGGCCAGAGTTTATATCCCAACTCAGTCATGAAAGCCACTGGGTGGCCTTGGGCATGCCATACCATCTCGGCAAAGGCAGACTTCCTCTGAGGAAACTTTGTCAAGAAAACTCCATGATGAGGTCTCCTTAATGTCACCACAAGTAGATAATAACTTGAAAGCATTCAACAACCAGGGGGGAAGCAAAAAATACCCCAAACAACACCCATGCACAAATATACAGACTCAAATAACAGAATTGCAATTTCACAGCTCAAAATATGTTTTTTAAATAAATGAGCTGCCTAGCAGAACTATATAAGGTTGTCACCTAGATGACATCTTCCAAATAGGGTCAGTTACTCAAATTGGGTTGGTGTACAAAAGTGGTTCCCATCCTTTTTTTGACCATGAACCACTTGACCAGGGACCACTTTGACAAGGGACCACTCTCCAACATTAGTACCAAAAGGGTAACGAATCGGTTTTTGGTCAACTTTAGATTCAGTTTGGTTATCTGGGGTGCTGATTTTTTAAAATTGCATTGGATAGACCACATCAGCTCTAGTTTCTGATAGAGAACAAGCCATCTGCTTGCCGACAAAAACCCATATTGGATAATCTAGAGCTGATGTGGTCTATCCAATGCAATTTTCTGAATCAGCACCCCAAATAACCACAGGAACAGTCCTAAAAACGAAGACACCAAGGCGCTCTGGCTTCCAGGCACCACATGGAACGGCTCCACTCAAGGAAAGAAGAGGAGAAGCAGCAGTCAGGAGGCTTGTTGTCACACCTTTCGTGGGTAATCAGCCTCTCCGCTCCCAACATCCCAGCTGCCTTGGCCCTATAAGAGGGTTTTGCGAGACCAGTCGCTCTTGTTGCAACAGTGTAGTAACAATGAAGCCGTGGACCATATTTTAATTCTTAGGGACCACTGGTAGTCCATGACTGGTAATCAAGGATAGGCTTACTTCATACAAGCTCCCAGATCATGGGCTGGAGGATCACTAACAAGCCCAGGCTCATGCATCTCCTGCATTTCTTCCTTATCCTTTTATGTGGTCACAGTTTAATGAATGGCTTCCTGCTTTGATCAAAGCATATAGCTGAAAGCCAGTACAGTAAATTGTAAATTGACCTAATCATTTCCCTGCAAACTAGATCAAAGACAAGAATTTGGTTCAGATATGTGGGCAAACTGTAATTTTATCAAATCTGGAAATAGTTAATGACATCTACAAACCAGTGAGAGAACTGAACCCTGGACAGAATGCAACAACAGTGTCTCTGGCATGGTTCAAGTCCTGTAGATTCCGGCTTTTTTAGCACATGAGTGCTAAGAAAGGATATAATGCTCTCACTATCTAAAGATTTGGTGCTGTAAGTACGCCTTGGCTCTTGAGAGTAGCTAGATATTCTGGATTTCAGCTCTTCACTTTTTCAATTCGTATTCATGGAGAAAATGGGATTGTAAGGTTAATGTGTCCTTTGTTTTTCCCCTTTAGAATGTCACTGCAAAGGAGGTTCTTGTAATCCACGGACTGGGGAGTGCACCTGTTCAAATGGCCTGACAGGGAAGCAGTGTGACTCCTGTATAAAGAAGTATGAGATTCCTGTGGTGGATGGTCCAGACAACATGAGATGTGAAGGCTAGTCTCTGACATTACTCTACTTACTTACTTCCTTGTCTTGTTGTGACCATTCATTTCTGCAACTGTCTTTGCAATGGGACTATGAAACTTTTAAATGAGGTGTTGGAATGATATGGACCACAGGTTTGACTCTTGATTGTAATCCACCAGAGTCTTGGACCTTTCCTGAACTCTCCCATTACGCACCCCCACCCCTGTCCTTTTTTTATTGCCCCTTTTCCATTTTTCATATGGAAAAAAGCACTATAAAATGCTCTAATCCCCTATTTTGAAGGTTTCCCACCACAAAACAGCAACATCCTCTCCTACAATTCCCTAAGGGAGAGTGATTGAATTTAATTCATGGTAACTATAACTGTAGTCATGATAATGTTGCTGTTACCCTCTGGAAATTAGAGGCAAGAAAAATAAGTGACTCCTCGAACTCTTGACATGTCTCCATCCCTGTTTTAAAAATTTCCATCCTATACTAATTTTTTTTGGATATGTGAAGCTGTTTGTTTTTGTATATTTTGTTAGAGTCATTAGAAATAAGCAATCAAGAAATGACCACAAACATATTCATATCAGTATTTTGTTTTTGTAATGCCTTACGCTCCCATTTGTCACTCATTTTCCTCCAAACAGATCCCCATTTGCTTTTTCTCCCTTTTTGGGAGAAAGGCAGAATATAAAATCAATATGTTAACAATAAATTATAATTTTCTTCATGTAGCTAAGTTTTCTCACATTTATACGCACAACTAAATGGTGACTACCATTATTTTAGTGCTATGTTCTTCCTGCTCATGCTTTTCCATCAATGGCTTTGTCTAAATCCTTGGTCTGACAAGCATAGAGTTTTTTTAATATTTAGTATCTTTGAATAATCAAAAGGATTCTGTAATACTCAGCAACTGAGTATTCTAAACATTCATTTTCATTTTTAGGATAAATTTCCATTAACCTATTTCCTTTCAAAGTTGATTTTGAATACAGCCAGACTCCCATATTTGTGAGGGATACATTCCTGAACTTACTGTGGAAACAGGAAATTGGATAAAAGTGAATCTATTGAAATAAATGACTTCCATTGGAAGTTACCATAGATTCACACTGGAGGACTTAGAAAATTCTAGAGAGGTATTCTCTGTAGGAATTGGCTAGGTCCACCAGGGCAATTCTATGATAACTTCTGTCAGAAATAGCACATAAAATCATCTGGCAGACCTAGAAAATTCTTAGCTAGGACAAACTTTGTTGGATGTATATAAGTGGAGCTGCAGATATTGACTCCACAGGTATGGATCCGCACTATATCCGGAATAGCTGAAATGTCAAATCTACCTTGGCCACTCTCTACTGTCTAGGATAGTTCTGTAAATTCATTGTAAATATCATCTAAAGGCTACATATTTGTTGTCTCTCACTAACAGCTTGTGACAGCTGTGTATTGCTCCTGTTGGAAGATCTCCAGAAGATTGAAAGCTCCTTCCCTGCCCTCAGGCATCAGCTGACAAGCCTCAATGCCACCTCTATAGCGTGGGCCCGTCTCCATAGTATCAACGGTTCTATGCAAGACATCATTGTACGTGAAGGTATTCAACAAATACTAATAGTTTTTTGCAGATGATATTGGGTGTCTGAGTTTTTGTTTTTGCCTCCTTAACTTCTTACAGAACCATCTTCATGAATATCAGAGATCCATAAACAGGGCCAGGCAACAGGCAGATGAGCTGGAAGAGGAGAACACAGATTTTGTTCAAGATTTGAATGCTCTTCAACACAAGGTACTGCTTTTCCTTTATACCCTGCCAAGAACTTAGTTCAGTTATTCAAAATAACATGTTAATTGCTTTAAGGGGGAAAAAATCTCCATCTGCTGCAATTTGGCTATGTCTTGTTGATGCTACCTGGTCTCTTTGGACTTCCTCTAAATCATCAACCTTTCTGTTTTTAGGCAACAATGACCAATAGGAAAGCTGTTCAGGTAACAGAAAGCACGGAAGAGAGCTACCGGCAAGCAGAGAACCTTGTTCAAGATATCAATAAAATTCAGAACAAAATTAATGGTAAGATAATTGTCTGAAGTATTAAAACCTTCTTGCTCTTAGGGAAGCCCTAACCCTGGTCATTACCTGTTGTATATAGAATACATGAGATAGTTAAAGCATGTAGAAAGCACTACCATTCATATTACTCATTTCTGGAATAAAAATTAAATAGCCCATTTCTGTGGATAGTTAGGACTCCAGAATCTCAAATATTGGACTTGCATTGTTTTGTTTGTTTGTTTGTTTACAGTATTTATATTCCGCCCTTCTCACCCCGAAGGGGACTAAGGGCAGATCACAATGTACACATATATGGCAAACATTCAATGCCATATGAACATAGAGACAGAGGCAATTTAACCTTCTCCAGCTTCCAGCTTCCAGCTTCCTGAGGGTATGCTCGATTCCAGCCACAGGAGGAGTAGCTGCTTCATCATCCACTGTGACATGAGTTCTTCGATACTTCCTCATTCCAAACGCTTCTGGACAAAGCGTAAATTAGTTAAATTAGCTTCCCCACATAAGTGGTACCTAAATTTCCTACTTGATAGATGCAACTATCTTTCGGGTTGCTTAGGTCAACAACGAGCAGGGCTATTTTTTATTTTAGTGGTCGGGTAGTCACTCCGACACGGGCTGGCCTCGAACTCATGGCCTCTTGGTCATAGTGATTTATTGCAGCTGGCTACTAACTAGCCTGTGCCACAGCCCGGACCTTCCATGAATTCTGGTTCTGGGATAAAGACATGGCATTAATAAAGTTAATGCTGAGACCCGTACAACTTCCACCATTCATCTAACTGAGTTATCTAATTTCAATAGTGCTTGAACTGCATTGCAGTTATTCTGTCAGAATGCCATCTGTATAGCTAAGGTACCATGCAGACATACCCTTTGATCAAAGCATGACATGAAACTGCTCAACAAATAATTGCTGAAATTGACAACTGGCTTTTCAGCCTACCGGTATGGTGAAATGGGACACTAAAATTTTCATCTCTCAGTAAAGTGTTGATCATATAAAATAATATTTCAAAGGAAAACTATATGTGTGTTGAGAATCGCAAAAAAAAGCATCACATGCACTCTTGACCTACATCAAGGTGATCAGAGTCAAAATGACATTTTGTATTATCATATTGGCACTCAAGTACAGTATGTACCTAACTGTTATTCCCATAGCAACACAGAAATATAGATAGCATCCCTGAGTTAAGTCTTCTCACAAGGGATGAGTTGAGTGTAACATTACTGTGAATAAGAATCATGGAGTAGTAGGGCATACCATGTATTTTGCAAAAGTTTATGGACACAAGAAATCATAGAGCAGACCAAAAACCTTTCCTTGGATGAGTGTGTCTTTGGGAAGTAAATAGCTAAGTATATTATTGGAAATAGTTTATTACCCAACACAGGATCTAGCAGCTGAGGTTGTTGGCTTTTCTTGGGGAGCAGGGAATCAGTTGCTAGGTTTTTTCAGTAATAGAGATCATCTGCAATAAAGCTGAGCTCTTTGAAGAAATTGAGACAAACAAATGTTCCTTACTACCATAAAGTGCAAGTGCTGTTCATTTCCTGAGTACAAATGGGCTATTTGTACTTGATGCTTATATGAAGGAGTTGGCATCCCTTTTTTCAAATAGATCTTGTTTGCCAAATGAACATCTTGGCCACTGCAAATGCCAGTTCCACTTCCACAGAGGAGTTTCGTCGGAAGATGGCTGAAGTGGATGCAATGCTGAGGCATATGAAGACCCTGGATTTTAGTTTTCAGAGAGAAACAGCTGTTGAGGAGCATGATGATGCTCGGAAGTGTGAGTATACTAGAAACAGCAAATTAAGTGTTTGCAAAACTGGTGGACTCTTTACAGCCACAAAGACTCCTTTCTTTAGATCAGGGGTCCCCAAACTAAGGCCCGGGGGCCGGATGCGGCCCTCCAAGGCCATTTACCTGGCCCCCGCCGTCAGTTTTAGACTTAGGCTCGCCCAAAGTCTGAAATGACTTGAAGGCACAACAACAACAATCCTACTTGGTTATCTCATTGGCCAGAAGCAGGCCCACACTTCCCACTGAAATCCTGATAAGTTTACAGTATGTTGGTTAAAATTATTTTTATTTTTAAATACTGTATTGTTATTTCATTTACCAATATTGTAAATGAAATATTGTAAATGGTAATAATATAATATATTGTGTATACATATAATATTGATAATAATAATATAATGTAATAAAATATAATATTTATTTATTTATTTATTACAGTATTTCTACCCCACCCTTCTCACCCAATAGGGGACTCAGTGCGGCTTATAATAATAGTACAATATAATGTTATTGTATAATATAATAATATTAATTATATATTATATATTAAATGTAATATTACTAATAATATTATGGTATAATGATATAGTACAATATAGTAATATATAATGCTAATATTGTGCTATGCTAATAATACAATATATTGTATGTACATACAACTTGTAAGCCGCTCTGAGTCCCCTTTGGGGTGAGAGAGGGTGGGGTATAAATGTAGAAAATAAATAAATAAATAATTGTTGCTTTGGGGGGGGGGGTTGCACTACAAATAAGACATGTGCAGTGAGCATAGGAATTTGTTCGTTTTTTTTTTTTCAAATGATAATTCGGCCCCTCAACAATCTGAGGGGCCATGAATCGGCCCCCCACTTAAAAAGTTTGAGGACCCCTGCTTTAGATAATAAGGCCAGGAGGATTAATTACAATGAGAAATTGAAAAAACTGATGCGGGGGGGGGGGGGGCAGAATTATAAAAATTATACCAGACTGACTTTGTATTATGCAGATCTATTACTACAGCCGTTTGGAGAATGTAGAGTTTGTAAAGCTGAAAGAATCAAATGTAGATTTCAATGGAAACTCTCTAACATTTATCTCAACAACGGATTCCCTCAGGCAGGAAGCAGCCAGGCTTTGAAGCTGCCAGGCTATTCAATGCTAATGAAGCTGGCCAAGTGCAACATTCACACTTGCCTCAAACAGACAAGAGTTCTTTCTCCCACCCTGGACATTCTACAAATATATCAACCCCACTTGTCTAATTTTCAGCAGACCTCACAACCTCTGAGGATGCCTGCCATAGATGTGGGTGAAACATCAGGAGAGAATGCTTTCAGAACATGGCCATACAGCCCAGTAAACTCACAGCAATCCAGTGATTCTGGCCATGAAAGTATTCGACAACACAGTTCTCTCATGCGTTAAGATTTCCTCACCTACGCTGGGGGCTTGAGACTGATTACCAGCCATAGCAATGTATTTCTTAGCCCCAGTTCATTAACAGTCAACATTTAAAAAAAACTATTTTATTCTCTGTGCACTGAGTAGGATTTACTATCTCTAAATCATATTTGACAAATATTTTTGGGCAATTCTTTGATTTGGAGTAAAATGTACTCTTAAAATGTGAAATAGACAATATGCAACAGAAAGCATTTATTGCAAATATATTATTAAAATGTAATCCTTACATCAGGGCTATGTCAAAACTTTTACCTGCATATAAAACTGAAATCAGTTTCATTGATGTTGATCTAGACTTTGGCTGGGAACAGACTGTGTTTCTTAAAGATAAGAATTTTCACCTTCCAGTTTCAATTTTACTTTTGGAGATCCTCCAAATTCATTTATAGCCTACTTGTGACTAGAAAAATAATAATCTTGGGAAAATGGGTGCTGATGTCTTGGTATGCTGAACAGAAAAAGCAGTGTCTTCTAAATTATTGAAATGTGTGTGCAGAATATCATGTTCAGAAATACTCAAGAAGAAGCAGCACCATCTGTTAAGTTTTTCATCACATCATCATGATCTATCTTCTTTTACTGAAAGGATGAGCAAATACAGTAGAGTCTCACTTATCTAACACTCGCTTATCCAACATTCTGGATTATCCAATGCATTTTTGTAGTCAATGTTTTCAATACATCGTGATATTTTGGTGCTAAATTCGTAAATACAGTAATTACTACATAGCATTACTGTGTATTGAACTACTTTTTCAGTCAGATTTGTTTTATAATATGATATTTTGGTGCTTAATTTGTAAAATCATAACCTAATTTGATGTTTAATAGGCTTTTCCTTAATGCCTCCTTATTATCCAATATATTTGCTTATCCAACATTCTGCCGGCCCATTTATGTTGGATAAGTGAGACTCTACTGTATGTTTAAATTGTATATCCTTTGAGAGCTATGGACACTACCAGACCAGCCCTACATTCCAGGATCTGATCCCATGTTTTCTGATTATCCCAGATTATCTGGCAGTGCGGACTCATATAGTTCAGTTTTAAACAGAAAATATGGGATCAGATCCTGGAATGTAGGGCCTCTTTGGAAGGGTCCTATGTCTTTCTTCTTGTTTGGTTGTGACTGGTGTAACACAGCAGAAACTTTTTCAAATTTATTAGTTACTATTATGAAGTCTCATTCTATTAGTGCTGGACCGTGTGAAGACTGAGCTTTTCGACAAGTTGGAGTCCAACCAAGGGCTAGTGAGCCGTATCAATGACCAGTTGGATCAGTACGGCTCAGAGTTGATGGACCTGCGAGATGCCCTCAATGAAGCTGTGAATAAAACCCGCCAGACAGAAGACCTCAACAGCCTCAATCGTAATCACCTGGAGGAAACCCAGGTAAAGCAGAAGGGAGCTTTTGCTGCCAAATGAATTGTTCTGCTTGGGAGAATGGTATGTTATGCAGCAACTAAACTGACTGATTTCTTCCTGAGGGTAAAACATGTCTGACATGGAGACAGCATCCAATATGTTCTGTCATATTGGTGTCTATCTCATGTTTGTTGTCTATCTAATAGCACTCAAGCCAAATCATCTTAAAGCCTTCCATGGCCTCTAGTTGATTTGTTATATGGAGTCACAAACACACTTATTTTATAACTAAATAAAACGCCGTTTCAGTGGATATTATTATTATATTTATTTATACCCTGCTTTATCTCCCCAAAGGGGACTCAAAGCAGCTTGATATAGAAGCATTGGTATCCAATTTACAATATAGTAAAAGTAAAGGTTTTTCCCGGACCCGACTCTGGGGGTTGGTGCTCATCTTCATTTCTAAGCCGAAGAGCCGGCGTTATCCGTAGACACCTCCAAGGTCATGTGGCTGGCATGACTGCATGGAGCGCCATTACCTTCCTGCCTACCTATTGATCTACTCACATTTGCATGTTTTCGAACTGCTAGGTTGGCAAGAGCTGGGGCTAACAGTGGGTGCTCACTCCGCTCCTGGGATTTGAACCTGAGACCTTTTGGTCCACAAGTTCAGCAGCTCAGCGCTTTAACACACTGTGCCATCAGGGGGCCCCATTTACAATATACAAATATACAAACATTAAAACAGAATAAAACACAAACAGTATTTTAAAATTCAGTTAAAATTCATAAAACTTATTCAAAGTTAAAAACCATAGCATCCCCTGACTAGATCTTAAACACCTTAATCTTTAAATACCTGTTTCAATAAAAAGGTTTTAGTCTGCCGCCGGAAGGACAGCAGGGAATATAGGAATATGGGAATATAGAGTTAAAACCGTCTGAGCCTAGAAGACCTGTGAGCAGCATATAATTTGCTGTCATTTCTGTATTTTTTCCTGATTCTCATTTCATTTTTGATCTAGAAGATGACTTACATATCACATTGCCACAAGCTTGGTGCAAAATGGTCATTAAGAAAAAGAATTCAGGCACTTATATTGGGTTTTTTTTAAAAAGATTTTTTAAAAGAATTATTTCAATAAAAATGGAGGAAGAAAATAAGAAAAGGGAAAAGGTGAAGTGTATAGAATATAAGCATGGTTTAGCAGAAAAACCAGCACATCCAAAATGTAGGGCTAGAGTTTAATGGATGCCCAAGTGTCCAATGCAGGAAGCGATGAATTGGGGGTAAAAGGCAAGGTGAGTGAAAGAAGTCCTAGGGTTGCAACTATGGGCCCAGTCTGGAAGGGGGATCTGTCACAATGTGCTAATCCTGCAGTCTGAAAGAAGGCATGTGGATTTGCAAAGAGAATGTTAAACACTCTATACCAGGCATGGACCCTTGCTCTTTATCCCCAATTAATCCCTTCCTGCATTGGACACTTGGGCATCCATAAAACTCTCTATCCCTACATTTTGGACTTCAACTCTCATAATTCCTAACATATGATACACTGGCTGGGATTTCTGGAACTTGAAGGCTAAAACACCTGGAGGGCTGAAGTTTGCCCATGCCTGCTTTATATCATTTGATGGTGGCCCTTGAGAACATGCTGAATATTTATGTTGGGCTGTGTTAGTTCATTGGGCATCTCCATCTTTCCAGCAAAAAAGAAAGGAGATGAAAGAACAGTATGCTGAGGTCCAGAATACTCTGGAAATGGCTGAAGAGTCTCTAGCCCAGGTCTCAGATTTTCTGCAGATGATAGAAGATATCAAAGAGGTAAGTGCTAGGAAACTAAAACTTTGTGTCAAGGCAGAAGAGAGTGTTAGTTGAGGGTGGGAAGTGATGATATGTCTAAATGTAAGAGTTGCTGTTTGTAAATTGTGGAAGAGATGGCAAACATGATTTAGTTCATATGATTTTATTATGAATCATAGCATAAAAATTGTTCCCTTGAGAAAAATTGTTGCTATCTGCCGTTATCTCCTTTCCCCTCAGGATTAATACACAATCCATAAAAATGAGAAATTGTTTCAGCAGCCTTTATATGAAACACATAGCTGCCACATAGTTTCCATTAAGCTATATTTAGGCACCTTATATCATTGTGAGATGTCAAAGAAATGAGTAACATATGTCTGTGTGCATTTGCCTTTTTCATGGTTTTAGGCACTTTTCTAAAATATGATGGGTCTATATCATCAGTTTAACTGATGATACCAACCGCTTAGAAAGTCAGAAGAACTGACAAAACAAATAGAATTAATTTGTGAGAATTTCCACATCATTTACAACCAACAATATGATCCACTTTTATGAATAGTTATTGTAATATGACTCAGATGGTTAGATGCTTTTCATATTGCCAGTCTTACTGAGATGCTTCTTCAGACGGAGAGAGGAAACAAAACCCATGATGGCTGGCAATTGCACCTTGTTGTTTTTCAGGAATCTGAGAAGTTAGCTGCCCAGCTTGATGGAGCAAGATACCCTCTGTCAGAGAAGGCAAAGGAGTATTCTCTTGCTAGCAACAAGATCCCTATTGTTGAGAAAGCTGAAGGGCATGCAAAGCTTTTGAATGAACTGGCGCAAAACCTGTCCAGGTAACCAACTATATTTTACTTCTCTGCCTTTGTTGCTTTATTTTGCTGGTTTATCTGGGTTTCTGCCTTGAGATTTCTCAGTGACACATGCTTAAAGCTACTTGATGTACATAACCAATATTTTTGTACCTAAAGATTTAGGGGAGAACAGGGTTCAATTTCCTGCTCAGCTATGAGTGTCCATGGGGTGTCACATCCTTTCAGCCCCAGCCAAACCCATGTTAGGTTCACCTGGTCACCACAGGTTGGAGATGACTTCAGGTGCATGATAATGTCTGAACACTCTTCTGTAAGAACAGACCAGTTGAGCACCATCTGTGTGACTTTTGGAAAGAAAGGTTTAGCTGGAATTTTCCTGGCTCTTGAACAGTTTTCAATTTGAAAGATAGTGCAACAGGATGCAGCAATTGTCCAACCAGGTTTTCTCCTAAACACAGTGTTGCTTTTGAAAAACATGTTTAAAATGATGGAATGGCAAAACAAATATTTGAGATGATATGTGGAGATAACACCATGTGTTTGATACTAATCAAAATCATTGCCAACACCTCATTTTTCAGTGCATAAAATATTTTATCATCTTTTTCCAGTAGGAAAGTATAGCTGTCATAACCAGCACAGCTGAGGCAGAGTATCCATGCTGGACCGTGGGCATATTAGGAAATAAGAATCTTTGGTAGCAAGGTCTAGGAAGGATTCAGACATTTCAGGGCCGCTCATATGTCTTCCCAGTCCTGTTAATTCTCAATGTTAAGAAAATGAAATGATTCTCAGAAGGCTCATGTTTATCAGTTGTGAAGATGTCTTCCTGATTTGAGAAAATTAACAGGGTCTTCAGGAAGCAGCCTTCTGATTAAGTGGCTTTGGATCCCAGCCTTGACTTGGCCACTTGACCTGGCAAATATCCTTTTCTTTGTTTACTTGTCTTCCAAAACCAGCATCATCCATGGCACAAATCAGAATGGATTTATTCAACGAGCCATCAATGCCTCCAATGCCTATGCCAGCATTATTTCAGCAGTCACCGATGCAGAAACTGCAGCCAATGAGGCAAAGAGAGCAGCCACTGAAGCTTTGACGGTATTGGTCCCTTTTTCTAAGCAATAAACCTTTAAAGTCATGGCTACAGCTAGTGGTTCTGTTAACATTATTTTGTCAGATAATATAGTTTCCTGCCCTACACTTTCCCAGGTTGTAATTTCTCACTGAATATATCAACTGCTCTGTCAGGAAAATTGTCCTCCTTTACACACAATTTGCTCTTTTTTGCCAGATGCCTTGCAAACAAGTGTCTCTCATTCCAGAGCTTGTTGGAAGAGAAGTAGCCTGGCAGACAAAGGGGGAAGCAAGAGAGAAAATGATAGCTTGTTAATGTAATGGTGGTAGCCATTGACAGTTATCGCATGTGTACTTTTATCTGCCGCCTCACTGATTTGGAGCGGTGTCAATGCACATTACCCAGAATTTGCAGCCAAATTGCATGTAAACTCTTTGTGTGTCTGCTCTCAGTCCAGGTGGTCATTTGAATTTAGATCATAGGATACTGATTCAACTATTAGCAGAGTTGGCAAATGCTTATTTTCAAGGATGCTGGCAAGTATGGCATCATTGCAAAGCAATGTGAAAGTACAGGAACAGAGAATGTGGTTAGCAAATGAAGTTTTAGCATGACTCAAATGAGCCACAGATTTATAGGAAAGTTTCTTCTATGTATGCAGAATGTCATTTTGGAGGATCTTGGGGCCAGTTCAAAAGAGATGAAGAAGACCAGCGCTGCCTTAGAAGAAGCTGGGAAGAAAGAACAAAGGAAGCTCAGTGGAGGTAAGAGAGAAAGCAATACCAACCTCTAATGCAGACCTGGGCAAACTTAAAACCTCCAGGTGTTTTGGACTTCAACTCCCACAACTTTCAGGCTAGGTGGATGTGAAATATACATTAACTTCATGATTAGACTTGCACCCCAAGTATTTCAGGCAAGGCATACTCAACCAGTACTTTTCTGGGCCCCTTTACATTTCCCTATTATAGTAGACAACTATCTGTTTCTAGCTGAGCAAATCAGAGATGGCTACAGAATATGGGAACATTGCCTTAATTCTTGGGAAGAAATGGGAAAGAAAGGAACAACAATAGATTAGATTTATGAAAGTTTGTGTTGGTTGGAGAATATAATGCTAATGTCTTACATTACTTCAATATTCATAACATCAAAACTCTTTTGTCTTCTTAATGATGGACACCATATTCCAATAACTCAGATTTAATACACGTGCAACCCTGTGTTGTGTTTGTTTCATTCCCAGATATCAGGGGAGCACTACAGGCTGCCAAAACCAGATTAACAGGCATCCAAAGAAAGAAAGAAGATCTTCTGAATCAGCTACAGTCAGTGAAGAGCACACTGGACATGGTCCAAGGTTGGTCCAAGTTATGCTTCCTTCACAAACTTCCCTTCCCAGAATCTCAGCTGAACTTTTGGTCATTTGATCCGAATAATTCTTCTTCTGGTTTTAACACCAACTATAATGTATTTGTCAGCATATCAATGTGTGTTTTCAAATGGACAGTGCCTGGCAATACCAAAAGATTCTGTTCCTTTTTCTTAGCAGATTTTTTGTGGCAAGAAAAGTTGAGACAAATAGTTGGGAAACTTTGGAAGAGCTATGAATGGGAAATAAGGGTGCCTGCACTCCTATAACACACAAGGCAAAGCCTTATCTGTAAGCACCCATGATTTCAATGAATGAGAAGTAGACATGTATTATTTTCCAGTCTTCACTACCAAAAGCCGAGTTTACTGCTTGATTCCAGGATCACCTGCTAAATCCTGTTTTCACAACTTTGAATGTTTGAAATTGACTTACATTAAAATTTACATGGTATGCCCAGACCCATAAAAGTCCAAACAGCACATAATACTTTTTCAGGATTCTGAAAGTATTTATATAAAGTGTAAAGTCTTCAGAAACCCTGAACATAGCCAAAATAGAGTATCTGTAATGTGGTTTTCAAACTGGAAAAACAATTCAAATTAATGGACAAGCACTAAGGAAGCCCCCCCCCCCAATTTAGATATCTAGGGTCACTGGTCTCCATACATGGTGACACAATGCCAGATGTACGGTCACAAATGAATACAGCCTCATTGAAATGGTGGCAAACTACTGACATTCTGTGTAACTCAAAAATGCTTGAATAACGCAAGGCTAAGATCTACACTACAATTGTTCTCCCAGTAGCCCTCTACAAGGCAGAGTTGTGGCTAGCAACAAAGAAACATGAACAAACCCTTAACACAATGGAAATGGAAATGCTGAGATGGACATTTGGCTTGACACTTCTTGACCATGTGCCAAAAGACTAGGAATAAAAGTGATCAGCAAGAAAATGTTAGAAGTAAGATTATGGTGGTACGGCCATGTCATGAGAAAAGAACCAACATCAGTAGCACAAACAGCACTACATTTGGAGATTGCAGGATGACAACCATGTGGACAGCCAAAGAAAAGTTGGATGGATACCATCAACGAAGACATGCATGCTCCCAGCCTGTACCTGAGGATGCCCAAAACATGTGAAAACAATATCACAATGCTAATCCCTCCATTGAGAAAATAGTGTAGAAAGAAGAAGAAGAAAGTATTTCTGAGCTACTTTTAAGAATATTTGTCGCTTGTGCTTCCCTTGTTCTGGAGTCAGAAGTTGAAAAAGTTCTTTTTATTATCACAGTTCCTAGAATTCACCAATTAATGTGACCACTGATATTTGGTTTAAACAAATGTGTGCTGTTGTGAAACACCAGGAACTGTTTATTTGATAGACAAATGCTTCTTTCCAGTTAATGTTTGGTAATTAGTCTAACTTCCTTTGTTTCCTATGCAAGATGGCACAGCAGGGGCAATCCAGAATGCCAAAGATGCTGCCTCACAGGCCAATGAAACAGTGGCAAGGATGGAAGAAAAACTGAATAACATGCAAAAAAATCTGGACGAGTGGAAGCAGCAATATGGAGACCTCAAAAATGAAGATTTAAATCAAGCTGTTGGAGAAGCCAAGGATACAGGTATATAGGTTTTTTAAATTGTCAACTTTGCCTTTTCAGAATGGGTTTGAAGTTGATCCTAATGCTGGTACAAAGATCCTTTTCTATGGCACGAAATACTTTAGAAACCTGATATTTGAAATAAATTGTTATTGCATTCTATCTAATCTCAAATATCAGTTATCAATTTGATGGCTTTTATTTCTTAACTATTATACATTTTTCTACACAAATATCCAAGTGATAGTTTGTTCAATCATGTTTGTTCAGTAATAGTTTGTTCAGTGATAATTTGTTCAGTCAGGTTTTCTGGAATATGTGACTCACCCAAAGTTACCCAGTGGGTCCATGCCAGAAATCAGTTTGGTCTCCAGAGTCATGGCCCAACATTCAAATCACTATACCATGCTGACTATGTACCTGTTGTGAAATTCATGACCTAGATTTCCATTTCTCTGCCCTCCAGTATCCAGCCTTGAAAGCACCCTCCCATTACTCCTGGGAAAGCTCAGCAATCTGGAGAACAGGAGGAGCCACAACGCAACTGTTTCAGACAATATCCTGCGAGTGCGCCAGCTGATATCTTTGGCCCGGAATGCTGTCAGTAAGGTATAGATGTAGAAAATAAAAGCACTGACTGATAACATTGCTCTCTGCCACGACAGAAACTAAAAGCAAGCTTCTTTGTTATGTTCCGTGTCCCCAAGTGAATTCTGACAAATCTCCAGCTTGGCTTGGAGCTTGCTGGTGCACAGCCCAATTCAGTGATTAATCAGCAGCAACTGGGAATTAGCAGTTCTTTAGCTTTTATACACTAGTTCAGTGTTTTTTTAAAACTGAAGGAAAAACCATTTATGAGACTAATGAAAGGTTTCACTTGAAGTGCACTGATGTAACGTTGACTGCCTGGAGAAACTTCATAGCTGACAACAGATTGCTTGAGAAGCTTGTTGAGAAAAGTTTTGAAGCGAGGCTGAATGGAGGCAGCACAAAGACAATGAACTCTGCTAGGAGAACAAGTTGTACCTTTCAATGCTCCTTCCATAAAAATAAGGGTTGTTTTTTTTAAAGAGCAATAAATGATGTGTTTGTCAATTTAATCTTTTGACTTCTAGATCAAAGTTCCAGTGAAATTCAATGGAACTTCAGGTGTGCAGGTCCGGACTCCTATCAACCTCCAAGATTTGGCTGCCTATACTTCCCTCAAGTTCTATATCCAGAATCCAGAACAGAAGCGTCAAAATGGAGATGACCTGGGACGTTTTGTGTTGTACCTGGGACACAAGGACGTACGTATATTTGATTCCATCAGAGGAATCAGAGGCAGCTTGGGAATGCTCATTCCAGTGTTTTTCTGGGTATTGATTGTAAGCTGGGGTGAGGGAATGCAATTTCATTATATCTATTTTAACACATTCATATCATATTTATTTTATTTATTTACAATATTTATACCCCACCCTTCTCACCCGAGGGGACTCAGGGCGGCTTACAAAAATTGGCAAAATTCAGATACTACACTTGATCTTAGCCAAAAGGCCGAGAAGCGATAATTCAATGCCCAAAGAAAACAATCATAAAAGCAAAACAATACATATAAATCCGTTAATAACATTATTAAAATACATTATAAAACCTTAACAACATATATATAATTAATTCCATTCATCCAAGATCCTCATGCTTCGTCCTTAAATCAGGCCATGTCGACTTTATAATCCTAATGGTAGCATATCCATGTTCTCTGGCAGAGAGAGACTGTGCCATGTTAAATGTTGCTGATAAAATTATGATTGGAAATCTTTGGTACAGAGTCAGGCTTGGATACATAAATCTAATGATTCTAGTATGCAGCTCCAGTTTTGTAATTCCATAGTTGGCTTTGCAATCCATCCTAAGCACAAAGCAATCACCCAAATGATGGCATTGATAAGGAGATTTCAAGCTGACCTGATTTAACCTGTGTGTATCTAGGCTGTTGGTGACTACATGGGTGTTATCCTGAAAGATCGCAAAGTACAATGGATCTATAAATTAGGAACTGAGGAACCCACACATTTAACTGTTGATGAAGAAATTGGAGAGCAGTTTGCTGCAGTCAGCATAAACAGGTACGAAAGAGAAAAAAAAGAATGGGAGCACATTCAAAATGATTTATTTAAAGTTCATCATTGGATAATCTGAATATGTGTATGCATGTCAATGTGTTTGCAAGTTTCCTATTGACTTTCAAAGGGTTTTCTTAGGCAAGAAGGGGGTTGGGTTTGGACAGGGGAGTTTTTCTTCTTCCAATTGTGTAATCCCGTCCTCCTTGCTTTTTTTAGGATCTTGCAGTATGGACACATGTCAGTGACTGTGGAGAAGCAAACCTTGCATGAAACCAAAGGAGACAGTGTTGCTAAAGGAGAGCAGGGATTGTTCAACTTCAAGCCCCACAATGTGGTCTTGTACGTGGGAGGCTACCCTTCCAGCTTCACGGTGAGATGGATTGACCAGGCTGGTTTCAGAGGGTATGGGGAAAATCATTGGAGGCAGACATTTCTGGCTTGATTCAGGCAGGGGAACCTCACACTCCTTAGCCTTTCTTAAGACATCTTCATAATATGGCCACTTCCTACAAAGAGCTCTTAGTATTTATCTTAATGGCAACAATCATGTCTTTCTAATGTAATACATGAAAGGGATGTTAATGTGGGATTTGTGTATTGATAGTGTTTAAATGCAATTTGTGCCATGCTTGAATTGCAACCGATTGCATCATCCAGAATGTACCATAGTGTGGAAAGAGTTAATTGCCAAGAAGCTATGATGACCTTGATGTGTGGCTGGAACTAGGGAGTATCCAGACACAAGTTTTTTGTGCATAACGATTGCTTCAGTTCAGTTCTGTTCAGTTGAGTTCTGTCTGCCTAGAGTTCGAGTCAAGTTCTGTTGGAGAACAGAGCAGTCCTGTGTTCGTCTGTCGTCTGCAAGTCTGTTTGTGTTGATTATTGCTGCATACAGTAAAACTTTGTAAATAGTTTTACCAACTATTTTCTTCGTTCTGCGCTCCACTGCTTCCATCCAACTACTGCTGTGCTGCAAATACTCTGACAAGGGAAAAGAGGAAGGAATATAGCAGCACCTTTTGAGACTAACTGGTTCATTGTAGCAGGAGCTTTTGTGGATTTCAGATCCACTGAATCTCAAGTGGATAGGCATTCACCAAAGTTCAGGCTGAAAAAAAATCTCAAAAGGTGTTACTAGATTCTTTCCCCCTCTCTTGCTTTCCTTTTTTTGGTAAAACAAACTAACCTGGAGACATGAATAATGCTTTAAGTGTCCCTGATTTCTTGTGCAGAGTAAATTAATGATGCAAAGATTCCCTCTATGTTGTGTAGACAGCTTCCTAGAGTAATACAGTTCAGGAAACCTACAAGCAATGAGCCTTCTGAGGAGGGAACAAGTTTAGAAAGGAATGTGGTAAATTGGGCTTGCAACATCCAGGAAGCTTTGGCCAATCGAAGCAAGGAACAAGAGTCATAAAATCATAGAATTATATTGTTGGAAGAGACCCCCATCCAGTCTAGCCCCATTTTGCCACACAGGAATAAACAATCAAAGCACTCTTGACAAATAGCCATGCAGCCTCTGTTTTAAAAACCTCCAGAGAAGAAGACTCCACCATGCTACAAGGCAACGTACTCCATTGCTGAATATGGAGCCAATGGGATTTTGGCTTGCACAAACAGGGGTACAGTGTCTAGATCCAGGGCAGTCCTGCTCCCCCTCTATTCTGCCTTGGTCAGACCACACCTGGAATACTGTGTCCAATTCTGGGCACTGCAATTGAAGGGAGATGTTGACAAGCTGGAAAGCATCCAGAGGAGTACAACTAAAATGATTAAGAGTCTGGAGAACAAGCCCTATGAGAAGCAGCTTAAAGAGCTGGGCATGTTTAGCCTGCAGAAGAGCAGGCTGAGAGGAGACATGATAGCCATGTACAAATACGTGAAGGGAAGTCATAGGGAGGAGGGAGCAAGCTTGTTTTCTGCTGCCCTGCAGACTAGGATGCGGAACAATGGCCTCAAACTACAGGAAAGGAGATTCCACCTGAACATCAGGAATAACTTCCTCACTGTGAGGGCTGTTCGACAGTGGAACTCTCTCCCCCAGACTGTGGTGGAGGCTCCTTCTTTGGAAGCTTTTAAGCAGAGGCTGGATGGCCATCTGTCGGGGGTGCTTTGAATGTGATTTGCCTGCTTCTTGCAGGGGGTTGGACTGGATGGCCCGTGAGGTCTCTTCCAACTCTACTATTCTATGATTCTATTTAATTCTGCCAAGGGTGATATAAGGTGCTACCGGTAGTAGCTATTGCTGGATCTACACTGCCATATAGTGCAGTTTGGAACGACATTATATGGTCACTGCCTGCCACATAATGCAGTTCAGTGAAGTTCAAACTGCATTATATGCATCTTTATCAGTGGTTCTCAACCTGGCTGGGATTTCTGGGAGTTGTAGGCCAAAACATCTGGGGACCCACAGGTTGATTTACATGGACCATGTAATGCTGTTCCAAACTGTATTATATAGCAATGTTGATCCAGCAAGAATATCCAGTTTGGGATGCTAGTCTAGGCTGAGAAGTTGAAACACAGGAACATAGTCTCTTCAGACCCCAAAAGGTGATGCTTCTTTTCTGTACAACAGCCTCCTCCCTCCCTGCGCTATCCTAACTACCGTGGCTGTATAGAGATGGACACTCTCAATGAAGAGGTAATGAGTCTGTACAACTTCCAAAGCACTTTCCACCTGGACACCGCTGCTGAGAGGCCTTGTACAAGGTGAGCTGAATGACAATATGCAATTTCATGTGGTTTTTCTTTGTCATTTTTGCTTGGGACTGGTATTGGCATTACTTTAGAGAAAACAGAACAGTTTGTAGACATGAAAAAACAAAAGGAGTATCATTCAGACATCTTGTGGTTATTTTAAAGCTTTTGTTTGCTCCAGAGACACACTAGTTTATTGATTGTGAGCCCAGGATTTGATTGCACAAGTCAGATAAATAAATTGGAAACATTGTAGCAGAAACCTCCTGGACATTTTCATTTTTCTCTCCAAGAAGTGGGGATTTGTTGTTAAGAATTTTTGTCTGTTTGTAATATTGGAGGAGTACAAAAATAATCATGATTAATTTGTTTTTATGTATGTATCCTGTCTTTTCCTGAACCGCTTTAACCTATTTTCCATCTATATCTATATCTATATATATTTGGAGTCCTATGTAGTCATAGTCAGCCTTGTTTCTGCTAGTAATTACTAAATGCTGCAGCATTTTGCCAGCTTCAATTTGGAAATCTTTCTTCATCCAATAGCAAAGCTTAGAACATTTAAGCAACCTGATTTCTACATTTCAGGGGTACAGTTGTGTATTGTTATGCTTTTTGCCAGTTTTTGCTAATTCTCTTTTTCGTTTAGGTCTAAATCGACAGGTGACCCCTGGTTGACAGATGGCTCCTATTTTGATGGCACTGGTTATGCAGAAATTAAATTTGAGAGCCAGATCGGTTCAATCAAGCGCTTTGAGCAAGAGATGCGGCTGGTGTCCTATAATGGGATCCTTTTCTTCCTGAAACATCAGGTAAGTGTTGCTTAGCATTGGTGCCTTTGGCCAATTGAGCAAGGAGAAGACATCAGTCCCTGTCTTGAATGGTGTTCGAAATACAAGAAGAATGAAGTGAATGTCAATCTTGAAAAATTTACATCGGATATTGATCAGAGACAGTAGCTGAGGAGATGGAAAGAGAACGTTAGTCTCTCTATGTTGGGAAACTTTGAATACCATGTCATTGCACCTTTTCCTTCTTGTACCTACCTGGAGTGATACAGCATTTCAAAGTATTTGAATTGATGTGTTCATATCTAGTTGCTATTTTACAGACCAATTTCCAACCTCCCGTTTTTGGGCAAGGTTCTGGAGCGGGTGGTTGCAGCGCAGCTCCAGGAATTCCTCGATGACACAGATTTTCTGGACCGCTCACAGTCTGGCTTCAGGCCTGGGCACAGTACTGAGACGGCTTTGGTCGCCTTGGTGGATGACCTCCGCAGGGAGCTGGACAGGGGGAGTGTGACCCTGCTAGTTCTCTTGGACATCTCAGCGGCTTTCGATACCATCGACCATGGTATCCTTCTGGGGAGGCCCTCCGGGATGGGGCTCGGTGGCACGGTTCTGCAGTGGTTCCAGTCCTTCCTGGAGGGCCGTTCCCAGATGGTGAAGCTGGGGGACACCTGCTCGGACCCCTGGCCATTGACCTGTGGGGTCCCGCAAGGGTCTATCTTATCCCCCATGCTATTTAACATCTACATGAAACCGTTGGGAGAGGTCATCCGGAGTTTTGGAGGGTGTTGCCATCTCTACGCAGATGACACGCAAATCCACTACTTGTTCCCATCTAACTCCAAGGAAGCCCCTCGGATGCTGAACCAGTGCCTGGCCGCTGTGTCGGACTAGATGAGGAGCAAGCTGAGGATCAATCCTGACAAGACAGAGGCCCTCCTGGTAGGTCGCCAGTCTGATCGGGGTATTGAGTGGCAGCCTGTGCTGGACGGGGTTGCACTCCCCCTGAAATCACAGGTCCGCAGTTTGGGGGTCCTCCTGGACTCAGCGCTGACGCTTGAAGCACAGGTGTCGGCGGTGGCTGGGAGGGCCTTCGCACAACTCAAACTTGTGCGCCAACTGCGACCATACCTCGTGAAGTCTGACTTGACCACGGTGGTCCATGCCTTAGTCACCTCTAGACTGGACTATTGTAATGCGCTCTACGTGGGGCTTCCCTTGAAGACGGCCCGGAAGCTACAATTGGTCCAGCGCTCGGCTGCCAGATTAATAACGGGAGCGAGTTACAGAGAGAGATCCACTCCTATGTTCAAGGAGCTCCACTGGCTGCTGTTCATCTTCCGGTCCCAATTCAAGGTGCAGACCATCATTTATAAAGCCCTAAACGGTTTGGGACCCTCCTACCTTCGTGAACGTATCTCCTACCATAAACCTGCCCGATCCCTTCGATTGTCAGGGGAGGCTCTCCTATCGCCACTGCCTATATCTCAGGCCCGCCTTGTGGGAACAAGGGAGAGGGCCTTCTCTGCTGTGGCCCCCCGTTTGTGGAACTCACTGCCCAGTGAAATTAGGCAAGCCCCCACTCTTTTAACCTTTAGGAAAGAGCTAAAAACATGGCTATTCCGATGTGCCTTCGGAGAGTAACTGCTCTTTCGTTACTCCCCTCAACATTGATCCTCTAGACTGTTTTTCTATCTGATGTCCCTGTCCCCTGAGGTTTTCTATTTGATCCCTGTCTCACCCGAGTTTTTAATTTAGTGTTCATGCGGCTCGCCCCTGTTAGATTGCTTCTTGATTTTGTGTTATACTGTTTATTTTATAAGTTGTGTTGGTTAATTGTATTTTGATATGTTGTTTTTATGTTGTTTTATATTGTATTGTCCTGGGCAGGGCCCCATGTAAGCCGCCCCGAGTCCCTTTGGGGAGATGGTGGCGGGGTATAAATAAAGTTTTATTATTATTATTATTATTATTATTATTATTATTATTATTATTATTATTTTGATAAAATTTTGGCTGCTTTTTTCATTGTTGCCTGTTTTGGGGAGATTTGGAGACACAAGGGTTAGCAGAGCAAACTATTGCCTTTATAACTGATTTTAGGGTGGTTTGGGGAGCACAAAAAAGCTCATAAATCAACCTTACTTAGGTGATCACTCGTAGGTCAAGGATGATGGTCCTCTGTTTCTGGTGTCTTGTGGGTGTGTCCGTAGGTGGCTGAAGAGACCTATTCTTGATCTGCATGTTCTACCACAGTGAGGACATCGATTTCCAGGTAGAAGGCGGTCCTGGTCAGGGTTGGCTTGACGCTCCTTCCTCTTGGCACGTTTCTCCCTTAAGCCTTCCATTCGTGCCTCTTCGAACTCCGCAGCACTGCTGGTCACAGCTGACCTCCAATTAAAGCGCTCAAGGGCCAGGGCTTCCCAGTTCTCAGTATCTATGCCACAGTTTTTAAGGTTGGCTTTAAGCCCATCTTTAAATCTGTTTTCCTGCCCACCAACATTACGTTTTCCATTCTTGAGTTGGGAGTAGAGTAACTGCTTTGGGAGACGGTGATCGGGCATTCGGATAATGTGGCCAGTCCAGCAGAGTTGATGGTGTAGGAGTATCGCTTCAATGCTGGTAGTCTTTGTTTCTTCCAGCATGCTGACATTTGTCCACCTGTCTTCCCAAGAGATTTGCAGGATTTTTCTGAGGCAACGTTGATGGAAATGCTCCAAGAGTTGAGTGTGACCTCTGTAGACCATCCACGTTTCACAGGCATAGAGCAGGGTTGGGAGGACAATGGCTTTATAAACAAGCACCTTGGTATCTCTACAGATGTTCCGATCATCATAAATCAACCAGAAAGTGATTAAGGGGAGATACAAGGGCTCTGAGGGGCTCTTGGGGTCCTACAAACTGCACACAGGAGTCCCAAAGGGCCACATATGTTCTGCAGGGCACTCCTTTCTCTATAGTTTGCTTAATTACTGGCTAATTTGGACCTCATTGTAGAGAAAGTGACGTTCTTCTCTTAAGGGAGTAGATTCTGCCTGTTCGGACTGTACTTGAATCTTGTTGCAAAGAGAAGCTAGGATTCAGGATTAATAGACTGAAATAGTTTTCTCCTTTTTTTTCATCCACAGAGGCAACTGCTATGTTTGGCTATTCAAAAAGGAAAACTGGTGCTATACTACGACTTCAATGGAGGCCTGAAAACAGCAACACCTTCCAAGGATCCTGCCACACTACTAGTCAGCAGCAACACAAACAAAGCGGTAATGACAGAAAAGAGATCTGAAGGCAGGGTCTGCCTGTGGTCTGTGAATTTGTAACAGCATGTCAAATCAGAAACGTGCCCCCTCATACCTTTCATAGATTGTAAAATTGTTCAATCCAGTATGTATTTGTGTTAGCATAAAATGACTGTCCTCTGTTTTCACCTTGCAATGAAGATAATAACTTCTGGCTAGTTCTGTGAAACTATAGCATGGGCAAACTTAGGCCCTCCAGGTGTTTTGGACTTCAACTCCCACAATTCCTAACAGCCGGTAGGCTGTTAGGAATTGTGGGAGTTGAAGTCCAAAACACCTGGAGGGCCAAGGTTTGCCCATGTCTGAGCTATAGCCACATGAAACATACAGTATAGTCTCCTAGGCCCTTGAAACTTGCAGAAACTTCTCTCCTGGTCTAATTTCCTCTTGATTTCTCTTTCCTCTTTAGAGACAAATACCACCCATTCCAGGGAGAATATTCACGGTTTAAAGTTTTCTGGTTTTGCTTGATTCTAGATCCAAATATTCCTCCTCAAAATGGGTCCCAAGGATCGCATCCTGGTGCGACTGGAGCAATCAACCATCTTCATGGTGGAGCAGGAAAATGCCTTACAAAATGCTACCTCGTATTACCTGGGCGGTGTACCTGTGTCCATTCTCCCCGAAGGGTAAGCTTTGCTTTCTATCAGCCTCCAGTGCCTTCTCTCCCTGCATTTTTTTCTTACTTTAATGATCCAGCGATATAATATTTGCTTTGTTTTGGATGTTCTGTAGATTTCTTAAAGTTTGCATAGCCCTGTTTATGTGCACCACTGCAGATGTTTGGAAGAATTGGAACACTTTCAGAATTCAATCTTATATATGTTTTAAATATTTAGGTACAAATGGTTTCTGTGTCTGTAGGACCACTTTTCCCCCAAAGCCAAAAACTACTGTCTAAACTGCTGTTTACTTCCTATGGCCTAATCCAGCCTTAGAGTGATTAATCTAGATCAGCGCACAAATTTGGACCACTGTCTGTCAACAGAGTAGAAGGTTTTTTTTTATTGTGTCAGAAGCGACTTGAGAACATACTGCAAGTTGCTTCTGGTGTGAAACAATTGGCCATCTACAGAGACATTGCCTAAGGGATGCCCAGATGCTCCTGCTGGGAGGCTTCTCTCATGTCCCTGTAAGCTAGAGCTGACAGATGGGAGCTCACTCCATCTCGCAGATTCGAACCAGCAACCTTCAAGTCAGCAACCCAACCTTTTGGTCAGCAGTCCAGCTGGAACAAAGGTTTAACCCATTGCGCCACTCTATAGAGCAGAAAGTGATACAGAACTAAGGAACACTTTAAAATGCTACAAGTGAAGAAGGGAAGATGTGAAGAGACAAGGAAAATACAATTCCTTGTATTTTAATATACACATCAATGTACACTTCATATAGCAACCAGCTGTGATAGAAACAGGATGCCCACAGTTCAGAAACAGGCCTCATCGGGCCTTCAAAAAGTATGGTATCTAAAATTCTTTAAAAAGTGCTGTAATGAAACTAGAAATCAATCATTCACCTAAATAGGATGTGACCAACATGTAAACTGTCATTCTGTAGCAATTATCTTCATTTGAAGCTTCATGCTTGTGGGCAGATGATACTTCCCACCCCATCTCACAAGACAGCTGTCCCAGTGGTCTTAGTTCTAATGGTTTTTGTGTGGGGTGTGAAAAAACTCCAGTTGGTTAAAAAGCTAGAGTATGCATGGCAGTTTCTTGTTGTTCAGTATGTGCACATGGGGTTTTTTTTGATACTGCATTATCATGGGGAGAAACATAATTTTACTTAAGTTTTTAAAAGACAGCTCTTGCCTATAGGCTCAGAACATGATATTTATTCAGGAGATGACTTCTCCAGTTGAATTCTGTGAGATCCATATAAAGAGAGTTTGCTCTCAGTGTTGTCTAAGGCTTTCATGGCCTCCCGGGTTATTGTGTGTTTTCCGAGCTGTATGGCCATGTTCCAGAAGTATTCTCTCCTGACATTTCGCCCACATCTATGGCAGGCATCCTCACAACCTCTGAGGATGCCTGTCATAGATGTGGGCAAAAGTCAGGAGAAAATGCTTCTGGAACATGGCCATGCAGCCTGGAAAACACGCAACAACCCTTTACTCCCAGAGTCAATCTTCACTTTTCACCCATCCCTTGATCTTCTCTGTGGAATCCTATTGAAGAAACTCAATTTTCTTTCCTTCCATATCCCACCTTTCTGTCCGATATGTTTTTCAGCCTGAAGAAAATATTCCCCAAAGGTGGATCCATCAGGGGCTGCATGAAAGGCTTGAAAGCTCTTGGTAAATACGTTGACTTAAAACGTATGAACACGACAGGAGTCAGCTATGGATGTACATTGGACCTCCTGGTAAGAAGGGTGCATTTGTTCTGGTACTTATAAAAATGATCTTGCTTGATTCTCTAAAAGTTTCAATCATGATCAGCCAGATATTCTTTAGAAATTCAAAAACAGGAGGCTGTGAGGGAAACTTCTTTGTGTCTTTGGGTAAATGACACTGTAATTTCCATACTGGTAGTGGGACATTGCATTGTGATACAGAATGAAAAGAACAGAAGAGAACATAACAGAAGGGCAGAGAAGAGTGAGGGGGGATTTTTAAGGTTCATGAATAGCATATGGTATTCGATTGAACACTTTATTTAATGTTGCTGTGTTGGGTGGACTCTGGCTTGGAAGCCCAGGTTTCCATCCCAAATAAGTAGTTAAACCATCATTATATAGCATTCATACAAAAACACATAGTGGCAGCAATTGAATGGCATAAAAACTGACAAAAAAGGAACAAGCATCACATCTAAAATATACGTGTCACATTTGTTCTGTGTATCTTATTTTAGTGTTCTGGCTGTTATCAGAAGCACTTATCAAGATGTTTTGGAACTTGGCTCAGAACATTTTGTACATGTTTAACTTAACTAGAGAGGAAATTGCAGATTTTCTTTATCAAACCAAAGTGTTCTTCAGTGTGGCAATACTTCATTTATGTCTTGCAATTTTTTAAATACCCATAATGATCTCAGTTTGGCAGAGAAAACTATAGTCATTATTCTCTTTTCTGTATAGAATGTCTTGAGAGGTGCTGAGAAGATGGAGAATGAGTCTTTAGACATTTTATTCTTCTTCAGACCCTGGATATTACATTAGACAATGCCATGTTCTTTGTCTCTGTCTCTTATGCTGCCTGTTAATCTTCTAAGTATTACAGACTTTTTTATTACTTTTGCTGCAACACACAAGGGTCTAAAACGTATTGTTATCCTAACGAGAACATACTCACTGAATTCATGAAATTTATATAAGCATTGATTTACCAAACCGATTCAATAGGTATAGTCTAGTCGGGACCAATAGGATTTTGCTCTGGTAGGAAAGAGTAATCATTTTGATGTAATCCTGAACACAATCCATACAAACCTCCTCAATTAGTAATGTGAAGAAAGGTTTCATTAAAGCACAATGTGTTTGCACAGGAGAACTTTCTTGTAAATTGGACTGATGAGGAAGGATAAGCTCATGGCTTACACCTGTCCCCATTACTTCAATTGCTTATTAGTTTGTAGAGTGTTTTACAGTGAACTTGGAGATTGGATTGTAGTGTTTGTCTTGACATTATTAAAACTAGTTTGTTGTTAGTAGTTTAGGACAACATTTTCCAAGAGGTATCACTAGAAGTTGCCAAGTTCTGCGGGTGATGTGTCACAACTGGTGTGTGACTGTCCGAGGTGACATGTCCATGATTGTATTGATCATTATTGTTGATACTACATCAGTAGGGATTCATAGAATAATCATAGAGTAATAGAGTTGGAAGAGACCTCATGGGCCACCCAGTCCAACCCCCTGTCTTTTGCAGACATTCAGATGCTGTGGTCTTTCTTGATCTTTGTTTCTAGGACATTGGAGTCAGAAAAATCCTTCTGATTAATTCATAGTTCGTATTAATCTCTCAAACAGATAGCCTTTGATAGATAACCTTTTCCTCCATAGGCTTACAGTACTGTAATTTTAAAGACAATGTGCTTCCATGGCTGCTTCATTCCTGTTATTCCTTTTCAGGTGGCTCGTTCAGTTAAGCTTCATGGCCATGGCTTCCTGACTCTGGCACTGAGGAACGTGCCTTCTTTGCAAGATTTCTATACTGGTTTCAGCTTCCGCACCAGCCAAAGCCGTGGCTTGATGTATCATCATGCTACAGAGGTATGCTGTTCTTACATCTCCAAATGACATCTACCAACTCTCTCAAGGGGCTTGTTACCAGAATGGAGAGGAATAGTTCCTCGGAGGAATGTTGAGGCAAAAGAACGTTAGATGTCACAGAAGATTCTCAGCTCACCTTTTCCCAATGTGGTCCACAATGTTATATAATGTGTGTGCCCTCTGTGGCCCATGGGCAAACTCAGGAGGTTTGATTGACCCTCAGTCCTGCCCCAGATTTCCTTGCTCTCTCACTCTGGTGGGGTTTCCTGAATCCTTGACTGTTGTGAAACAGGTTTCAATGCCCTTGCCTTTATTCTCTAAATTGGAAAGGTAAGTAATTGAATATGTCCTTCCTGGAATATTAATGGTGAAAGGGTGTGTATTAGTTGTTACAATTGGTTGGCGACTTCTGACTCTGACATGCCAAATTACTCTCTCTCTCTCCCTAGGAAGGGACATGCCAGGTTTCCTTGCAAAATGGCAGAGTGGCAGTCAACGTCCTGACAACAGAACTCACAACAAAGAATGCATATGCAGATGATACAAGCCACTACGTTGCCATCTACAGTGACTCTTCAGGGTATATTTCATAGCTATCCTTTGTGATATTAATTACCATAGTCTCAAGTGCCGTCTCCTTGACACATGCAGGAGGGCAGTGGCACAAATGAATCTGTAGCTCCGAAATCAATTGCATCTCCTTTGCAGGATCCGGGTTTACATAGATGACCAGCTTCAGGGAACCAAACCAGGGACTGATCGCCTCAGGAGGCAGAAGCGACAGGATGAGCCAGCAGTCTTTCAGTTGGGTGGCATGCCCCGGGCCAGCGAACTTGGCAACCTCACAGGATGTATCGGGAATGTCTTTGTCAGACGGTGAGTCTTCCCTGTTACATTCAGGAAGCCTGATCTCCCCATTTTAGGTTTGTTCCTTCGTAGTCTCCATTTTCAGTGTATTCCAGGTGAGGAAAACAAAATTAATGGGTTACATGAAGCCCCAGTCTAACTCTACAGTCTAAAAGCCTCCTTCGCATCTCCAGAGCCCAAAGAACCATACCATTTTTTGAAAAATCAGGTTGAAAAAAGGATCCTAAAATAGTACCTCATAGCTCTGGAGCTTTTAAATGGCCTTGGGACATCAAATATTTTGAGCAAACATTTGTGTCTTCTTTTAACTGATCACACCATTTCAAATCTATTGTTAAAGCACCTATTTGCTCCTCTGCAGATGCCTAAAGTAGGGTTCATGTTTCATATCTTCTCAACTTGTTATTTATTGCAGTATATGGAGATTAGCAGCAATACAGAAATGCCTGAAGTGGGATACAGTTTCTCACTGCAAGCCATAAGCCTGGTTATTAACTTCTCTTCACATATATTATAGCGGGGCAGAAAGACAAATCTTGAATTCTCTGTTGAAGTTTTTTTGTGCTGTTGGCAAAAGACTGAGTTTCAGGACAGAGGATGGGGATGTAAATAGGACTCATTCATGTTGTGCAGGCCATTATACATTGGTTGATAACACCTCCAAAGGTACCAGATTGCAAAGATTTAACAGTAGAATTGGCATGGCCCTCAATTCCTGTCTTGGAGAGGAGCTGAAAGTGAATGCAATACAGCAACTTAATGTCATAATTAGAATTTGGTTGTCGTCCATGCATTAGAAGGGCACAGTATCCCTGTGGTTTTGAGAGTTACTCTCTTTCCAAAAATGGCTAATAAAATTTTTAAAAAGGCCAGCTACCTGGCAGCTCTCACCTGGCTGTAGTCCTAGATGAGCAGCTGTTGATTTCATCGCCCTTTCTGCCACAGGACATCAGAACCACAGATGGTTGTCGACCTTCAGCAGAGCACTGAGAGTTTCAACGTGACCATGAACTGTCCCAGAGATCGGCAGCCACAGCAGATGCGAGCATCAGAGAAGAAGGGCAGGTGGAAACCCAAGGTGAAGGAAATGGCTGCGGTCATATTTTTGTCTTCATGTGAAATAGGCACATCTTGGAGAGAAAACTAAATCACAGTCTATACTGTATTTTGTACTGAAATATGAAGAGGCATCCCAGGAAGTGTATAAAGCAGCTTATTATCTAATCCCTTGTTGTCCCACTTCAAGTAACTGCCCTTATTCCATTGCCTTCGTTCTACCCAAAAGTATGTTATTCTGGAGCCACAGGCCCCTTCCACACAGCTGAATAAAATCTCTCCGGAAGACACTGTTTGGCAGTGCAGAGAAACTACGACCCCTTCCACACAGCTGTAGAAAATCCTCATTGAACTGGAATAGATGGCAGTGCGGACTCAGATAACCCAGCTCAAAGCAGATATTGTGGGATCTTCTGCCTTGATATTCTGGGTTATATGGCTGTGTGGAAGGGCCCACAGATTGGGCTGCCAAAGATTTAAAATCTGGAGGGACCCTCCATCATCATTTAGGGCAATTTGATATGGACATGGAACAGGGTCCTCTCTCCTGTGGCTCCTCAGTTGTGGAACACCCTCCCCTTAGAAGGCCACTTGGTGCCCACATTGCTATTGTTCAGGCACCAAACCCTTTGGAGACTTACTTGCATGCAAATCATTTTAATTTCTTCTGAACTAAATTGTCAGATTGGTTTTATTGGTTGTTACTCTGAGATGCTTGGATAGAGGTCAAGAAATAAAATATTTCCTAAATAAATAAATAGCACCAGTGCTGTAAGTTGCACTGAGGAGAGGCAAGGTGTTTTCAGACATGATGATCTCTGCCATTTGCAGAGAGCAAGGCTTTCAAGACTTTCTAACTTAAGATCCAGCCATCTAAAAGTTCGAATGTCATTAGTTTCCAGTCTAAAAAAACTGAGTTTAATTTCCTGAATTTGAAACAAAGGCAGATAGTGGAAGCAGATTTTTAAATTATTATTACAGGTGCTGAGTAAGAAAATCCTGAAAGACCCAAGCTGCCATCTGCCCAAATACCCCAAAGCCATTAAAGATGCTTTCCAGTTTGGCGGATCCTCAGTGAGCCGTTTGGAATTTGATGACATTCCAGTAACATTCCAAGAAAGGTAAAATGCAAGCATGGTCTGTTTCTCTAATGTTTCCGAAATTTTTCCTCACACTCCAACATGAAACAGAATGGAAACGTTTCAGACTTCAAGGATTTCTGGCTTAAAGGATCCAGTTACTGAGCTCTCCTTCTCCAGGTTGTTCTAGAAATGAATTCATTCACACTTTCTGCCTTTAGCTCCTTCCCTCTCCTTCTCAACTCCATTGCTCAATTCAGAATGCATTAATGGCATCTCAATCTTTCTTCTATAGGTTCCACTTCTCCATGGAGGCCAAACTGAACTCATCCAGTGGCCTGCTCTTTTACATGACGGATGACTCCCTGGGCTCTTTCTTCTCTGTGTTTGTCTCCAATGGCCGCTTTGTGCTTTTGGCTGAAATCAGTGGACGTAAACTGAGACTCAGGTCCAAAGACAAGTACAACGATGGAAAGTGGCATACCGTAAGGAAGGAGATATTGGAGGGGAGGGGGAGCTGGTTATCTTGCCAAAATCAGTTGTGTGTGTACTTTGGCCTGAATTCTGTTGTTAAGCATGGCTGGAGTAGATCCATTCAATCAGTTGGCTCTACTTGTGTTTTGACTTGCTGTAATAATAATAATAATAATAATAATAATAATAATAATATTAATAATAATAATAATAATAATTTATTTATACCTGTAAAGATCTAAGAACGACTGAGGTTCTTCCAGGCAGGGGGGAATCTTTAAATCCCACCGCTGCCACCAATTTGTAAAGATGTCAGAAAGGGGGAGAAATCTTTTTTTAAAATCCCACCTCTGACACCAATTGCAGAGATGTGGAGGTGGAGGTTGTTTTTATTAATTAATTATTATATATTTTATATCCACTGCCACCAGTTATTAAAGATGTTTTATTTAAAAGCTGCCACCAAATTATAGAGGTTTTATAATGTTGCCACCAAATGTCAAGGGGATCATCAATTCTTGCCACCACTATAGGAATATTTAGCCACTGGCTACTTAGAGAGTAGACTTTTAAATTTTGTTTTTCTTTCTTCTTCTTGTTTATTCTTAATGTGTATATATGACAGAGACTGAGATGTTTGAGAGAACAATAACACGTTTATTCAGGGGCAAGCTTAATGGTTACAATAACTTTTCTTCTTCGAGGCACTTTGACTAAGTTGCAATAACAGAATGAGGTGATTCAAACTTCCTAAAATGTCACCCTATGAATTTCAATCACAGCCTATCTGTTCCTTATCTGGAAACAGACTACCTTAAAATAAGTCACCAAACTTATTTTAAACTTGACTCAAAATCCAACCTTTGAGCCACCCTGATTCTTCAACTGAGAATCAGTCTTAACTGCAATTCCTCCAATTACAGACTACCTTAAAATAAGTCACCAAACTTATTTTATCCCTGATCCCCTAACTTAGGATCAGCCTTCCCTGAACTTCAACAGAGCCCAGACTAAAATCAACCTTCCCTGTGGTTCTCTGATCACACACACTGAGTTTCCCTCCAAATTCTACTCTCTCTTCAGCTAACCCAGTTGGCTCCGCCCCCTTCTCCATGGCAACCAGCCTCTGAGTGCTGAGGTGGCTATTCCCTTCATGCAATAACAATAATACTTACCCTTTTTAAAACATAACCACACAATTAAACATGGCATCTGTAAACTAAAATTCATACTTCTTTACAATACCCTGCCCCATCTTCCAAAAAGGGGCTCATTTGATTTAGCAGATCAACTCTAATAGGGTTTCAACTTGTATGTAAGAGAGGAAGAGTATAAATTCTCATTGCTAACTTATCATGGGATCTGGATCAGAGAGCCCAAGCGGTTTCGCAAGAATAATTCCAGTCAACGTTGGAAGCATTCTGTGTTGCACCCACTCATTGGGTGAAGAGACTCACATTGACTGATGCCCCAGTACCTTTCTCTCCACGCAGTGAAGAAGACATTCAGAATTGGGCTTATCTCTTGTCACTGCCCAGACAAGGTTAGGGACATGCAACAGAAAGAAATCTATCTCACCTCTTCTGGCTCCACTGCAGTTCCTTCCCTTGTCTCACCCATGTTAGGTTGCTTTGCTCTCGTCTTCAGTGGCTGTTTCTGTCTTACCTTTCTTCTGTTCCTCGCAAATTTTCTGGCAAAAAGCTGATGATAACAAGTTTGTACTTGGAGTGCCTGTATGTCATATTGGTGTGCCATGTCCAATCTTCACCTGCCAGATGTGTTGGACTACATCCCATCATCGCCCAGGCAGGAAATGTTGGACACGGTAGTCCACCAAGTATGAAAAGCACCAGCTTGGGGAGTGCTGTAGTAAGTTAATGATCCTCGAGTGTCATAGGCAGGTATGTGATATGCATTTCTGGCAATTTGCAGGTCTTCTTCAGCAGAGACAGAAGCAGAGTTCAGCTTGTCATTGATGGACTGAGAGCTCAGGAGAAATCGCTGCCAACAGCTGGAGACCTTGGGGTCCCTGTCATTTTCTATGTGGGTGGAGCTCCTGTGGAGAAAGCCAAGGCTCACATACCAGTAAGTAATGCACTATATAAGAAATGATTCTGTTTGCTGATTTAACCTGGTATTTTCTACCTCACCAACTAGTGTCATAGGAATCCAGAGAGGTGTTCTCTGCTCTGTCTCACCAAATTGACATAATTTTTAAATCACATAATAATGGTGGGTAAGTGGGCATTTCATGCATCTGTCCCCAGCCATAAAAGGCCACAAAAGTTTACATTTTGGCTCAGTCCTCATAATCCCTCTAGTTAAACCAAGAAGTAAACGATCTTGGAATCGAGGCTCATGTCTTCCTCTCATATACCACTAATCCAGATGAAACAGCACTTGTGTACTCTCCCATCATGCCCTAAGCAGGCTGATCTTTCTATGACATTATGCTGCTGTCCACCAAAACACCTGCTTCTTCTGTCTACAGGATGCTTCTACTTCCAGCTTTAAGGGCTGCCTCAGACACTTGAAACTTGACAGGAAGCCCCTGGTCTCACCATCCGGCACATTTGGTGTGACCCCTTGTTACGTGGGCCCTTTGGAAAACGGCATCTTTTTCACTGCTGAAGGGGGATACTTGACTCTAGGTATTGTATAGGCCATCTTGCCTGCAGTCATCCTCAAACTGCTCCCAATTGATCATTGAATACCATTTTCCTTCAGCTGCTCTGATAACGTTTTATATATTTTTGCCCTCCCAGACCAATCTGTGGCGATCGGACAGGATTTTGAGCTGATGCTGGAGATTCGTCCACGGAGCGCCTCTGGTCTTATTTTTCACATAGGAACAAAACAAACAAACTACCTCAGGCTATATTCAGACAGCCAAAAGGTAAGCTAACAAAGCAGCTAGTTATGAGGAAGCATTTTGTTAGTGTTGCCTGAGGTTGGACAAGAGTGGCTTTTAGTCAATTAGGATTCCCAAGTGTCCTGTTTTCTACAGGATGGCCCATACATGGGGACTTGAAATCTAGTCCTATATTGGGACCATTTGGTAACCCTAACCTTCACATTTCTTGACTTCAGAGTGTGTACCAACCATGCTTCCAGCATACCAACCTCTGAGCAGTTGATGCACAATGAAGTGACCTTGTGTACCAAAGTGTCCACTTGGTGGGATTGTGACTGGGTGGCACTACTTCTCAGTGAAACAGACCAGCTCCAAACTGCTTCACCTGCTTCTCTGTGTTGCCTGCATTGTTGAGAGTAGGAAGATTGAGCAATGGCCACAGTCACAACAGTCGGATCATTATCTGATGACATTTTGTTGGAGAGTAGATGCTCCAGGGTTGGTCTGTTCTGAGCACAGCATGTACTAACTTTTGGAAAGAGAAAATGCTTGCTGGGCTCAGAACAGATGAAGATTTCATATGCAGCAAAATGGTGAGGGTCCCTTTGAGTTGAGCCTATCTGAGGTCTGCCAATCATGTGGAGGACTAGAGCGCTTGCTAAGTGATAGGAAAACAGTAAGCTGAATAGCGACTGCTGGAAGTGGGGCAGGCTATAGGGAATTTGTGACTTTGTGGAGTCCTGTCCTCTAAGAACATAAAACATACTAAACAATCCCTGCATGTTGCAGATAATTTTGGGTTGGGCACACTTCTTTTGCTGGACTCCTCTGATCTACATATGGCCTTGCACTCATTTCCAGCAGTGGATCCTCCAGAAGATCCAGAATACCATTCTGGGTTGTTGTTTTTTTTACAGAGCTTGTGTATGGCCACTGATCTCTTCTCTACAAACTTCAGAATCCCAAATAAAAGGGCCTTTGAAAATTACAAGTTTAGCTGCGCTATCTTTGGGTTTTTTCAGGACTTCTCACCCTTGTCTCACCTGAGTGGAATCTCTAAATCCCTTCTTTGCTCCACTAGGTCACTGTGATCGCAAACACTGGTGCTGGAGAGTTCTCCACCTTTGTGGCTCAACCTTCACTCTGTGATGGCCAGTGGCACACAATAGCAGGTAAATGAATATTTCTTGGTTTTAGCTCTGGGACAGATTCAAAGATCAGTGTAAATGTGTATGGTTGAATGTTTGCAAGTTTTATAAACTTGACTTCAACTGACAATCACCTTTTTTATAAGTACAAAATACGAGAACAATTCTGGATGGCTATTTTTTTAGTCAAAATCAATGACCCTTTGAGGAAGGAAACAAATGCTTGACTATAAAGGCGGAATGAGAATTATTTTCCACCAGCTCAAGTGTGCTGAATTTGACATGTCATGATTGGACACGACACTCATTCTGAAAAAAATGCCTTGTAAGGTGGGAGTCAGTGAAACTCAATATAATATGGAAAGGAAGTCAGATTTTGCAGAACTCTGCTTTGAGATCTCAATACAGTTTCTTCCTTTCAAACATAGACTAGACCTCACCCAATCAGTTGAAAAGTAAGTTCCTTCTTTGCTGTTGTAGGCATCACCTGGGTCACCAGTACTGGCAGCACCAGTCAGAATTCAGAGTACGTTCTGAAACAGATCTTCCACCCATTTTTATGAGTTAGGTCTATGGACACTAGTACAGCCAATTCAATGCACCCTAATTATTTTGCCAAATATTGACCCAGTCCACCTGTCAGTTGTGCCAAAGGCTGCTGTGTGCATTATAATTTCTCAACAAGCCTGGCTATGGATTAACTTGTCTGCTTTCTTTTCCAGTCATGAAAAGCAGCAATGTGATCCAGTTAGATGTGGATACAGAGGGAAATTACACAGTGGGACCTAACCAAGCCGACACAGCTGCTATCAAAGAAAACTTCTACCTCGGTGGAATGCCAGGTGGGCAAGAAGAGCATGAATGCTGGCTGCCAATCACTGCCAGGATTTTATTGTAGAGTACATGATAAACACTGTACTGTTCAGAACATGACCTCTCTCACTTGGTTTTGGAAGCTGAGCATAGCCAGGTCTGATTAATATTTAGATGAGAACACAAGAAAATGACAATCTCTAGTCAGGGCAAAGAATGCATCTGGTCTGCAATTCTGCAGAGCCATAAGGTTAGCTAGAGAAACGGTCCAAGTAGAACAGAGCTACCTATGTAATTGAGATGAGTACACATGCTAAATAAAGGTAGTGGATTCAATGGGTATATTCTAGTCAGGGCAAAAAGGATTTAAGGCACATGTTATTTGTGTGCAGCAATTAACTGAATGGCTCAATCGACTGAATGGATCAGGATTAGCCAATTGGACAACAGGCTATATGTCTTCTCCCAATGGGGAATCTTTTGCTGTTTGGATGCTTTCAACTAGTCTTCCTACACTCCCTAACCCTTGGCTATGCTGACTCTGACTGATGGAGGCAGTCTGACAAAGGCATATGAACGGCCGGACCTGCTCACATTTGGAATAGCAGTTCTAGCAGCCAAGGGTTTTGTTCTTAATTTTGCTACATATGCCTGCTTTCTTTGAGTGCGTGTGACTTAGGTGCATTTACCGAGCTAACTTACTTTCAAAACATTAGGGTCAATAGAAATACAGAGTAGCTATCTTGCCCTGTTTTCAGTAAGGTGGAGACAGATTTTGCATCTTGGAATAGGGCTAGGTTTGCCCAGGGGATTGTTACTCAATTTGTCATAACTTTGTGAACATTTCAATATTTTACATGGGGCTAAGCCAGGCATGGTAGGCTGTTAGGAATTGTGGGAGCTGATGACCAAAACACCTGGAGGGAGGGCCAAAGTTTGCCCATGCCTGGGTTGAACCATCATCACTTCACTTCAAAATTAGTTGTCGGGATGACTGTTGTGTTAACAAAGCGATGGGCAAATGAAAAGCCAAAGGTGTTAACAATATTTTGTTTTCTCTTCTCCAGAACTAACCAGTTTTGCTCTCGCTTCACCGCTCCACACAGCTCAATTCCCATCCTACATTGGCTGCATGCGGAATTTGGCGATTAATCGGAACCAGATTGACCCAAGGCAAGCTGGGAAAGCGAGGGGCTCTGTAGGGCTTAATGGGTGTCCCCTCATGTAGCCACCGTTTCTGTACAAGTGCAAAGTCAGGACTATGGAAATTTGCACCATTCTCCATGAAGTTCCTCTTGTAACCAGCTTTTCCTTGCTACCAGGAAACATAAGTCAGTGTTTAGTACCGACAACAGGTGCTTCCAGCAGAGTGGGCTTAGTACTGATTTCTGAAACATTTCCTCCCATGTGTCAGCGGTGAAAGGGATATGCATAGCATGTATTCCTAAAAGGCTGTCAAAGATACTCACTATAAAATATCAGATTTTATTGAAAGGCCTCTTAGCATTTCACCACGTTGAAATGTTCAAGGGACAGGAACTAATGATTTAAACATATTATGTACATGACCATCTAACTGGCCATTTCATTTTGTAACTCCTAAGCAACTTGGGTCACGAGAACAAGATCTGGGAAGCGTTTGCAGGCTGAAATAATGGAAAACCTTGGTCACTTGAGATTCAAAGCCATTTTTGTTCTCGCCTTTCCCAGTTGTCGCTAGTTACGCTTTTGGCAGCTAAGGAATTAAAGTGCCTGTGATATTACCCCCCAATTTCAACTTAATGAGAGGGAATTCTGATATCACTTTCTGAGCAAAGGATAAGTAAAAATGTACCATTATGACAGCCTGAATGTCAGAAATACAATGGAGCTTTTTGTAAGCTACATATGAAGTGTAATACATTCCTTAGGAAACTTCCAAGGTGCTTATTTCTGGCCCAAAACAGGAAGGGGAAGAGTCCTCAGCAGCCGCTTGCAGGGAAGGAAAGGGCAGCTGGTTCTGACGCACCTCTCTCTTTCTTGGGCCCAATGCCTTCAATGCTCCTTACATTCACTAACACAACAGTATATGAGTCACTTGTGCACTTAGAAATGTCCTTATATAAATATATATATATATTTGTATATATCTCACCACATGGGACAAAATATTGGTTCTGAAAGGACTTTATAACTTATCAGTATATTGGTTTTAATGTTGGGGTACATATTGTAAAATTGATTTAACAAGTCTTGGTTTCTCTTTCAGCAAATGTAATTTTATCTGTTTTGGAGCTGTACTATTAAGGCATGATTCTCTGTAAATCACTGGTACATACTTTTAATTCAAATAAAGTTTTATGGTCTATACTTTGTAAAAAAAAATATGGCACAGAACATTTTTTGTACAAAGTTGTCTAATGCAGAAGATGGGGAGCACACTTGTTGAAACAATAAATGAGGATCCCATGCTAGGACCCACTACAACAGAATCTATGGAACAGTTCTCCGAATCCATTTTGTTTAAAATTGCAAGAAATTTCAACTCAAGAGTTCAGGCAAGCTACTTTCCTTTTTCTTTTGGACAAGCCCTAAATATGTCCTTAAATGCCTATCACAGTGCCTGTCCCCCACCTACTACTTTAGTATCATATGGCTAGTACCTGCTATTTTCTGAGCATCTCTGAGAAATTCATTATGACTCCCCAAATGGGCAAATTGCTGTCCAGTTAGGATTTTACACTTCAACACGCAAAGGTTGCCAATGGACTCCCATAATCCATACACACTTTAGAGGAGGAAGATTATTGGAGGATAGATAAGCCAGCTAAAGGTTTCTGCTATTTCTTGGAACATAATGAGTTCTGCCCAAAGAAAAGGTTTTCTTTTTTTCCTCCAGAAAACTGGGATGCTCACACATGTATAGTTATTTAATCAATTTCATTGTTGTTTTTGAATATTTCAGATTATGTGAAAACATACAATGGTAAAACTAAAGCACATAGCCATACAGAACCAGAAGATGTTTCTCACCGTAAGGCTACTAGAGCCAAACTGTCACGGCAATCATCCTGCTAGGTCCAGATGAGGCCTCAGAGGAGCATAAAGTCATTTTGAGAAGGTGACTTTGTAATTAATTGCTTGTAACATTTGTAAAATGTGCCACCTTAGTGATACATCTGAATTAACACCAACCCCAGAATTACAAGTCAGCCAAATAATTTCTTAAGTGTACTTTTGAGGGTAAAGACATACACCCATATAAGGGTGTAGCAAGTGGGGAAGAAGGTCAAAATACACAGCAGTAGTTTGGCAGAGAGATCCTTTACTTATAGTTTCAGTACATGACATTACCTAGCGATCCTACTTTCCTTATAGTTAGTATCTGGGAGGACCCATAAGACACAGCTGGGAGGCCTAATCTAAGCTCATGTCTTCCTCTTCGTCCTTCTTCTCCTTTGAGTCTCCTTCCTTTTCATCAGATTTCACGTTGTTTTGCATTGCTTTTGCAAAGGCCTCCACATCTGAAATCAAAGGACAATAAATTGTAATCTAGCCAAAGAAGTTTTTACAAGTTCTCTTCCAGAAATACCATATGTACCAGGCCTGGGCAAAGTCTGGCCCTCCAGGTGTTTTGGACTTCAACTCCCACAATTTGGCTGTTAAGAATTTTGGCAGTTGAAGTCCAAAACACCTGAAGGGCCAAACTTTGCCCAGGCCTGGTCTAAACAAATTAATATAACAGATTTAAATGCAATGATCAGCTAAAAGGCACCATTCAAATAACACTGTTGCAATCCCAGCCTTCTCCTTCATCTGAACAAAGAGACGTAAGCAAAAACACAGAAAAATATCCCATTCAGTAGCCATTGCTCGAAAAGGATCTCACAACAGTCTTGAGATAAAGCTGAACAAAGCAAACCCCCCCACAATCACCCTCATCACTACTTCAGACAAATTCATAATTAAAAGATGTAGGGCCCAAAAAACCTCCAGGACAACCATCAAACTGCTCCAGTTCCATTGATGGAGATGAAACAAACTTACCTCCTTTATTTGCTGCATCTACTGCCTCTGCTGGTAAGCCAAATTGACTCATCAAAGGCCCCAGCTGCCCAGAAGCCAAGGCTGCACTGAACATACTCAGTGCCTGCAAAGAAAGAAAGGGCTAGTTCAAAATCTAAGATTTATGTCCAGTTTAGGTAGGTATCTGATGGCTCCATCTTCTAAAAAAATATATCCCTACAGGAAGAGGGTGTTAGGGACAATCATTTAGGCTCACAAACAAGCACTGCCTGCCATTTTAGCCAGGCTTCAAAAAACAACCCCTTATTTGAATTGTCTAAAAAAGCTAAGATTTTTTTTTGTAGGCTGGAGCTGAGATAGGTTTCCAGACATTTTGAACTTGAGGAGAAAAATCCCTTTTTTCAGGCTTTCAGGGGAAAATAGAATTTGTTTCGAAACATCTAGTTCTACACTTTCAAACAGTTTGCACATTCTTCCTGGTCAAGCTAGGTAGTTCTCCTGCAAGTTCTCTCTTACTGGACAGTATCATATTTTTTACCTGCTGGAACTGTGGTGAAGTCAGCGTATTCTGAATCTCATCTGCTGTCTGTGGAAGAGATTCCCCTGAAGGGAGGTAAGGCATCAAACGCTCTTGAACCTCTGTATTTGCCAAAATGGGTGCCATTATTTCAGGAGTAAGCACACTGGACAAATCAACTGGGGAAGAAGAAGACAGTACATTTATTTCACAAGCTAAAAAACTCACCAGGCATTAGCTAAAATAATCTAGAAAGACTTCGGAAAGCTCCAGGTATGATTTAGACACCACCACATTCCCTTGTACCTTGCTGCCCTCCTGCACCTGCTGGCACATTCATGGTTGCCAGGATGGTCTGGAGATCGCTCAGCTGGATGGGCTGGGTGGGGCTTGTGGCGGCGCTGGTTCCGTTTCCTGAGCTTGGAGCAGGACTGGGACTGGTGGCAGAGGCGGTGGTAGAGGCAGCAGGAGCCGTGGGCGCGGGCGTAACCCGGGTGGAAGAAGTACTGGAAGATGGCGTCACTGCTGCGGATTGGCTGCGAGAGCTAGAAAGGAATTGTTTTATAAATCTCTGCAAACATAAATCTGAGGTTTTTTTTTTGGGGGGGGGGGCAGTTTGCAATAATTACTAGTCATGTGCATTTGTATGGAATCACTGTTTTGTTTAGTTTCATTCGTTTTGTTTCATTTTCGTATTTGTCTCCCACTTTAGAAAATGGGGCACCTATACAAATTGGATTTTCGTCTCATGCACGAATAAAACATATAATGTGCTGCAGCAAGCAACTCCTAATTTCCTGACTCAAAAGTATTAGGCTCACTTGTCTCTGGAGGTGACAGAGAAAAGGGGAAAACTAAAGCAAAAAAGGGAGAAACAAGCAATTGCATAAATATGATTTGATCCAAGAAGCAGCTCAGCAGCTGCAGCTGCTCTCCCAGTTTTACCACAGTCATACATAATTTTATGTGATCTGGGGCTCAGCCCCACACACGGGGCAACTCCTGCCCTCCTTTAAGGGAGTAAATGCATCTTTCTTGGGGACAACAGAGAAATGCTGCAGCCTGCCAACAGTCTATCTGAGATCCCATGGAAAAAAACAACAACACAACAGTGTGATCATTCTATAGGAACCACCACGGGTAGGGGAAGACACAAAAGCAGCTTGGCAACGCAAGCCAGAAGAATCTTCGAAGGGACCCACCCAAGGATTCAAAATAAAAATTCCTAGTACTTTGGAAGCCCGGCGTGGCCCCATGGTTTGTTGTTTTGTAGTGTAGGATTTGGAGGCGCAAAAAGGAAAGCTGACAAATATGCAAAGTTACACGTATTTACTTTGTAAGAAGAACAAAAAACAGTGCAATGCAATGCAGATGTTAAAACATTACATACATATGTTAGATTTGCATGTAGGGTCCCTCTTATAACGGGGGTTGGTGTTTTGGGTTGGCTTGGCTTGCAGTTAAAGCCAGTACTATTTTTCTGTTGGATTCTGCCCCGATTGCAAAAGGAGAAGTTAGGCAAGAAACTAACTGGAATCAAGATCCAGGTAGCCTGGGAGTGGGAAATTAACTTTCAGGAACAACAGCTTTTCCAAAGATTTAGAGTGCTGCTGGCTGTGTTGTGCAGTGCCTACATCTCCGGCCATGTTGATCAGCCTTTTGCTTGTCACGCTGGTTGGTGGGCAGCTAAGGTAGTTCCTGGCTGCAATGGCCAAATCTGGCCACCTCTTCTTTTGGGATGCCCAGTAGGACAACGGGTCAGAAAATATCCTCGACAGGCTCATCCAGATACTGCTGTACGGAAGCCACTAGGTCTGTCCTTTGTTGCTTGCCGCTGCTCCTGTCCATGGGCCCAAACATCATGGCAAGCACCCTGGCATACAAGCCCATCTTCACAGTTCCAGGGGTGCCGGCCTCCCTGGCTGCAACGCTGGTGCTGGTGTTTGGAGTTGGAGATAGGGGTTCATTGACCAAGATGTTCCTGGTGCAAGATGGTGATTGCGATGCAGCCACTCCCTCCTCCTGTCTTGCGGTCTGCAGTCAGTGAGCCTCCATCACAGCCGACAAGAGTTTGGCCTTCCATTTCTCCTAATTGTTCTGGTTGCAGAATCCTGCTTTCAGTTGCGGACTGCATATGGTGGCCAGCATGTGCTCTGTACTTAACAGGAAAGGGTCAAGGTATTTCACAATGCAATCATAAACGCGATTCACCACCTCCTGGACCTGGGGGGGTCAGGTGTTGGGCCCCGGCAGGAACAGCCACTCTCTGCTGCTGGCTTTGAGGAGTGCCGCTGGACCCCCTGCCCAGCCCTTTCAGTGTTCCTTTATCCCAACCACAAGGCTCAGTGGGGCTGCTTCTTCACTAACGGCCTCAGTAGCCTCCAGGAAGGGATGGAGCACCAAGACAAGCTGAGCCATGATGTCCCATTGTGTCTTTGGCAGTTGGCACATGTTGTGGTGGATACTGTCCAGTGAAAGAGAGTGGATGATTTCCTGCTGCTCCACCAACCATAGCATCATGAGGTAGGTGGACTTCCAATGGGTGCTGATGGCCTGAAGGAGTTTGTATTTGGGGACTCCCAGCTGGGCCTGTTTATGAGGAAGTCTTCCACCATTGACGCTGTGGTGGAAGTAGCCCAATATTTTTCAGCACTGCTCAACAAGCTGCCTGATCTGCACAATGCTTGTACACAGCCTATGAAGCTCCTTTTGGCACAGGGACAGGCAGCACACGAGGCAGCACCCCATTACACACGAGGTGGAGTCTATGCGCCAGACATGACACTCTCATATACCCCATTTCTCGGACCACCCACACCACATTTCCCTTGGAATCAGTCACAATAAAACCAGGCCTGGCGGTTCTCTTTTTTGCCTCCGGGAGCCAGTTCACTACCATGTCCTTGATGGCACCAGCAATCTCTGCAGAAGTGTGGGCTTTGTCAAATGCTTTGATGTGGAGCATGGCCCAGCAATAACCAGTTTCCAGGTTTCCTTCTGTCTCCCACTAATGCTCAGTTAAGGAGAGGTAGGTGTGGGCTATCACAGTGCAAGTCCACAAGTTGGTGGTAAAGTGGAGGAAGGTTTTGGGGCTGGCGGTGTCCAGTCTGTGTGCAAGCAGGTCCCTACATTTCATGTACATGGAATGACCATGAAGGAGAATGTTGTGCAGGAGGAATTTTTGTACTGAGGAGCCGTGTAGCCAAGGAAGCAACAAAACCCCTTCCTCTCCACCATGTGGAAGGGCTCATTGTCCAGGGTCATCAACTCTGCTATCCACACGTCCATCTCTCAGTCAGTGGGCAGCTTTGGTTCTCTTGAATCCCTGCCCCTGGATGTGCTCCACTTCTCAAGGGTGGTCTACTTCCCCTCTCAGTCACAATGATGGGGGAACTTGTTGTACTGCTGCCGTGGCCAACACCATGCTGCTTAGGGTGTTGCCTCATGACATGGTGCATCAAGCGACTGGTGGAGAGATGCCTGATGTCCCTACCCCGGCTGATATTTGCATTATAGTGCCAGTAAACAGCAAACATCGAATCCTCTGGATCAATTTCAAAGTGATCCCACGCAGAGGAACGATGCCTCGATGATGACTTAGGGGCAACAACAGTACTTATCTGGGAGGTGGCAATTGTTGACTGAGATGACGTCACGGGGGTGAACTGGAATGCATGTTCTCTTCCACCACAGGCACCACCATCTGCACTACCTCCTCCTCCCACATCTCTCAAACAAACACATCATTATCATCATCCTCATGATCATTCTCCTCCTCCTCCTCCTCCACCTCCTTCTCTTGCCCAATGCCCTGGGAATCATCCACACTGGGACTGTTGAAAATCCATAGTAACGCGGACTTATCCAAGGGAAAAAGTTCTTTGCTATCTTCCAAGTTTTCCTCTGGAGGCTGGGCAAGAGGTAAACTTGGACTATCAGAATGGAAACTGGTTGTCCTGTAAACCCTAGGTGGAATCATGAGTGTTTCTTCTCGCATTTCTGTAGCAGGAAAGGATGCAGAAGATTTTGCTACTTCTTTTCCTCTCCCTACAGCTTCCCTTGAAGGATTTTGGACAAAGGTAGGAGTTGACCCAGAGCCTGCAGCAGCATAACTACCGCCAGCAGAACTCCTATTTCTGAAGTTGGAGTTTTCAGAAGATCTGTAATTTGAATTTTCAGAATTATAACACCACCCAACAGTATCAGTCTTTGGAATGCTTTTATTTTTAGTACAGACAAAATCCCAACTTTAAGTGCTGTCAGTGCACTGGCCATACTTGGGCCAAGCTCTGTGTGCCGCAAAGTGGCATTGGAAGGCTGGCCAGACATTGCCAGGCTCCCTTTCAAGGTGGCACGAGACACCCACCCAGAGAAAGGCTGCTGGCTTGTTATACTGTGGTGGAAAAAAAAAGCTAGCTCCCAAGGGTTGGGGATCAGAAAGGAGGAAAATCAACCAAGGAGGAAAGGAAACGTAGTTTTCCCAAGAGCCAAGCTCCGTGTGCCTCCAAGTGCGTTGGAAGGCTGACCAGACACGTCCAGGCTCCCTTTCAGAGCAACATGGGACACCCACCCAGAGAAAGGCCACTGGCCCCTTATACAGCGGTGAAAGAAAATGCTAGCTCTTCTTTGAAAGGTAGGTGCTGGGATTTGTGAAGTGGTAGGGGTGGGTTTGGCTGGGAAGGATGCGGGTTCATCCTAGAGTACTACAACTAAGTTAAGGGGCTCCAACAGGTTTAATATAGTGACTATCTGACACAGACTCACACAAGTGCACCTCATAGGAACATATAATGAACAGGAACATGTAATGCTGAAATATTTCAATGGAGTTTGAGCACCTCCCAGTATTTAGTGATATTTTCTTTGTTATTAAAGGCAGTTACAAGCTCTGGATCCTCTTACCTTGAAGAGGAACTGCTAGTTGGGGGCCCTCCGCTTCCCAGAAGACTTGCCAGACCGGGGCCTGTGAGGGCACCAAGGCCACCTTTCGCAAGAAACAAAAGAGCATTCACTTAGGCACTGGTTTCTTTTTAGAAAGAAATCTAATACACTGCTATCGGAACTTCTTTAGCTACTTCCAATGTGTCTGATTTACAGTACCCATGCATATGTTACAAGATATAGATGTGTGGTTTCTTTTCATAATTTCCTTCTTGAGACTAGAGGCTTCATCTCCCAGTGCATGTAAGGTAAACAAAGGGGCTTAGGCTATATTAACATTGCATTTGTCCCCAACACTCTTGTTTCCCCACCACTTCTAGCAATCATATCCACTGTAAAGCGAAACCTTCCTCTGGGTATATCTGCCATTCCATAAGTAAGTGGCACTCCCTCCACTTTCCTATACCCCTTTATCCAGTTTGTGACTCAGAATGGGCCAAACCCAGGCAAATGCTAATATTGGCATACATCTACAAAAGCATCTTACCAAGTCCACCTAAGCCTGTTGGTCCAATCAGCTGCATGAGCTGGTTATGGCTCATGTTTCCTAGAAGGCTTTGCAAGCCACCTTCACCTAGAAAGAAATTAAAGAAAATGTGGAGTATGACATTCACACATTCTTACAGGCTTCAATTTAAAAACCAGGCAATGTTAAATTGACAGAAAAAAATGAGGAAAGTCCTATGGCAATTCCAAATATGCAATATATGTTCCTGTAGTGAACTGGTGCTTTCCAGATTATATCCTGTTTTTCAAAACAACATAGAACTTTCATATCAACCTGCAGTTTTAATGTTGAAGACCCTTCATAGGTACTGGTATTTTAGGATAGTTGGCACAATTATGGGATAATAATAATAACTTTATTTGTAGACTGCCCTCCCTCCCTGAGGGGACTCAGGGTGGTTTTCATACAAAAAGGCGAACATTCAATGCCAAAGTTTCACAAAAATCAACATAATAACATCAAAAACTTATATCTAATAAGAAAATAAAAATTAGAAATATGATAATAAAAAACAAGTGCAAAGATGTAAGGAAATATAATTAAATTAATAACACATAGGTTACACTAAAATTACACTAAAATACATGTGCACTTGACAATTAGATAATTAAGATGTATAAAAAGTGTCCAATATCAGTTATAATTTAAAATAAACCATAGCAGCCATAGATTTTATTACCACTTTCTTAATACCTGGGTTTCTCATTTACTGATTTGGTATTATTATTATTGTTATTATTATTATTATTATGTACACGTGGTATACAGAATGCAAAAGAGGGGAAAACAATCAAATGCACATAATACAAATAGATCTGTCCACCAAACACACCCCTTCTCATGAACCACCATCCATGACTTCTGATACCACTCAGTGTAAAACTAATATCTCATTAAAAACCTACCTTTAATTTTTTATTAATATATTCCCCGTGTGGCTACTTTAAAGTCTACATTTGTCTTCCTTTCTAAATATTCAAATGCAACCCTCCATTTTCTAGCAAAATCTTAATTATTTCATCCCCGACTATCATTAGAGAACTTGGTCCTTTGAATATAGTCTAAATTTTAATCTCTAGTCCTTTATAAATAACTATTTCCCCCACTTCCATGATTTTGCTATTATTAATCTTGTAGCAACAAAACTGCATTGACAAATTTCTACATCTTCTTTACTAGTTATTTCACAAAAGAGCTGCTATAGAGCAGATTGATGTCTTTATAGTTGTGGAGTCCATGTTTCTGAATGAAAATAGGCAAAGTTAAATTGCTGTAGTCCCAGACAAAGTTACTTTCCTCACCTTGGCTTGCAATGAGGAATAAATTGTTGCTTTTAATTCCAGGTATGAAACAGGCAGCCCCCAGTGAGCAAGTGCTGATTCAAAAAATAAAATGTCCTTACTTTTAAAGCAGTTGGTTGGTTTTTTTTTGGTTTTTTTTTGGGGGGGGGGGATTGTGAAAGCTCTGTCTCCGGAGACAGGAATTCGTGGCTCCTAGCATCGGCTGAGCTAAAAACGAGCTATCTTTCCGCATCCATTTGATCTTGGCATGAGGGCCGGAAAAGACTAAGGTATTTTCCTCCCACTATTTTCGTGCTTACTGCAACTCGCTTTTCCAACTGCTTATTTACTGCTTTAGTATTACTGACATTTTTGCTTTTACAGAAAATCTGCTTTTATTTTAATGTGATATTTAAATCAGTTCTATTTGGATATATTATGCTAAAACATGAGCCGGAAAACAAAAAGCGGAAGTATCGAACTGTTATACAAATAAAGTTTATACAGAAAAGGAGTCTGTACCTCCAAGAGCGGAAAGTTCATGGCCTCCACTTCCGCTGCCACCCAGAGCTCCAGGCATTGGTGGGTTATTGAGATACTCATTCACCTTACGGCAGTGCTCTTCATCTTTCTCAGACTTCGGTTCCTGAAAGAATAAATTATAAATTATTGCACTGCAATGGAGAAGTCAAACCTATAACATCACATTATTCCTAGTAAACATAGCTTCCGTTACACAACAGCAAACTGACAGCAGTCTCCAGATAAGAGAACAGAAAGGAGTAGGCCCTTGAGACTAATGCAATTACGGACCTGCATCCAAAAGAAGAGTCGCTTGGATCCAGCTTTGAATTTCAACACATATACACGGCCAGTAGTACACTGAGGAACTCGCTTAAACTCACAGTCATCAGGAAAAATAATCAAATCCTGAAAACAGAGAAAGAAAAGTACACATTCATTCCAAAAAGCTATCAAGATACAGTTTAAAATCTATCAGAACGATTAGGAGGGGCTTCACATATAAAAGGAAGATGCACAAGTTATGCTTCTAGGGAACCTGCGTATCTTCTTCTAGCCTGACGCATAAATTGCAGAGACATTTCACGTTTTGCTAATGGCAATGTGTGTTTCTGCAAGTCATAGATCTCTTTCACACAAGGATACTACTTTAAATCATCCCTGTACATATAAGGAAGTACAGATCTACATAAAAAGAAGGTTAGTGCATTTTACTTACATCCTCCACATTCCCAGAAGTCCTGTCTTTCCAACAGAAATGAATCAGGGAGTCATCCGTTTGCTGGATGTACACAAGACCTTTCCTTTTATCCGGTGTCACAGTGCTGCCTTTCAAAGACATCTTTCCTGCACGAAACTCTACCAGGTATTTGCTAGATGAGCCCCGGGAGCCCGGCACCAGGCTTGGAAATAAAGCCCCAGAAGACATCCTGCAAACAGTCAAAGGTTCATTATGATCTCTTTTCTCTCATGCACAGAGTTCTATTGACACCCAAATCTACAGATATGCCAACAAAACAGTTTTCAAGAGAGTCAACAGACTTTTAGAACTTAGCATTAGTTTAAAGGAGCCTAAAAGGGGGGGGGGGGGACCAAAATGGAATTATTGCTGAACCTAAACCTTCTCAAACAGATTCCTAGTTATGCTGAATCATTCAAACAATCATTTCAAATTAATAATGAACTATGCATGGCATGAAATGGTAAGGGACAAACAGCTCATATCAGCAGCCACAGGTATCATTATTCATTCTGGTAGATACTGTATCTTTCCTTGTTTACTTTGCATACGATAAATTCTTCTCTTTACTCAGGTCTAGTACCAACTCTTAAATCCTCCTCTTTGTTGTTGGCAAGCTTTGACAGGATCTAAGATTTGGATTTAAAACATCTGGTATCATTCAACTGAAAAGCCAGGATGGTATTCAAGATGTATTTAAGCAGTGTCTACTAAGAAAGGGCTGGAAAACCATTACTGTGATGTACCATCTGCTTGGAGTAGAGAGACACATACACCAGCAAATCATTACAAGCAAGATTGTTCTTCCAGTTCAGTCATTTTGACAGAGGCCTACTTGTAATTTTGGGTGCATAGAAAGTGAAAAACAGCCAAAAGATTCGAGAAAATTGCAAGTCCATAATCCAAATATAGTCAGAAAACTCTTGCATTCAGGCTTTGTTTTCCAAAGCAGCTTCCTCTTCTGTCATCTCACTGCTACTCCACAGTCAAATGATATCTATTTTTGCTGGCTACAGCTCAGCTCCTTCAAATATATTCTGACTCCAAAAGCCAAGAGTTCCCCAGTCACCTAAGACTATGACACAAAACATTTTTATGATGCCGGTGCTTTGGGGCATATCAAATGATCTCTTGAGTAAGAATTAGTGATGCAAGAGTTGCGAAGAAAAAACAGAAGAAAAAGCAGAAGGTGGAAAATTCATCAGGAAAGTATTATTTTTCCAGTTGCTTTTCTAAAGAAACACAATATTGTTCTCTTTCTCTCAGTGAACTCATGGCAAGTCGATCCAAAGTTGACTACAGTGAGTCAATTCCATCACAGAAAGACGTTTTGCCCATGTTTGCTAATTCATGCATAAAGGGAAAACTATTCAGATTGGTGTGTTTGAATCAGGGGTGAGAAAGGTTTCAAAGATCAGAAGACTGTGACTCCAAAAATGTATTTTCAGAAACTTTTTATCAAGATTGGAATTCCACTTGACTTTTAAAAAAAAATCCCATAACAGTCCTATCACATTAAAATAAAGCCTTTGAGTTTAAAGCAGTCCCTCACAACCTATGGACGGCCCTCCAGGTGTTTTGGACTTGAGCTCCAATAATTTCTGTCCACTGGGCATGCTGGTGAAGGCTTCTGGGAGTTGGAGTCTCAAAAATCTGGAGAGCTACAGGTTGGGCAGGCCTGGTATAGAATAACGCTCATTAAACTATCTGATGTAGGGAGTCAACAGGAGTTTTTTCCCCCAGTGTGCTTGGGATTGGCATGATATTTGTGACCACTGCCCACAACTGTTTCCCTCTCTCCTGGGAAATGACAACTCTTAATACCACTATTCTAGATAGAAGGACTACTCCAGCAGACTCCCAAGAAACATTTTGTCTTTATTTTTTACTATTTTTTTCAGAATGGGGCATCTGGAGACAGCAAAAACAACACCGAGGACTGACACAAACTGGACAGCAAATAATTCCTATTCCTGCTTTACGTATTTGTAAAAAGTATTATATTTTTAAACAAAGCACCCACATTTAATAATTTCTAAGCTTATTAGATGGGTGGCAGCAATGTCCTATATGCTGTCAACGTAACTAGGAAAATAAATTTGGAAATAGGCTAATTTTTATTTTATTTATTTCGTGTCAAAAGTATGGCATAAATAAGTATAAAACTGATAAAATAAAGAGAGCTCAAGCAGCTAAATAATTTTAGATCAAAAATGGGCAACAGCAACCGCATTGTCTGTAGCTTTAAACAGTTCTTCCCCTGTGCATGAGGCAGGGCATTGTGGGCAAGCATGCAGATGCTGAGTTTTTTGTTCTGTTTCGCAATCAAACAAGGTGCAGGATTCTTCTAGGTAGTGCCATTTTACCAGGTTGTCTTTGGATCTGCCAACTCCACTTCTGAGTCTGTTCAGGGACTTCCAAGTTGCCCATTCTTGGTTTTCCCCTGGAGGAAGACCTTCGTATGGGGCCATCAAGTTGGAATTGCCTGATTTTTCTGCCCAGATGGATATTTTTGCTGTTGCTTGAGGAACATTTAGAGGAGTGGTGGTTCCTTGTTTTAAATCTACTCGAAAGAGGCTGATAGCCATACAGCGAGTGGCTTTCAGTGTTCAACCTTCTCTCACAATTGGCAACAACTTCCCGTCACACATCCAGGGGGAGGGGGGGACAGATGCCAGCTAGCTGTGATTATTCTACATGTTTCATTCAGTGTTATATTCACCTGCTCCGAGTGAATTGTGTAATATATTTGACTGAAATGCAAAGCAGGTGTACATCTCTGCCAGATAATACTATCTAAGTATAGTGAAAGCATTATGTATGTATATAGGTGCCTTCAGGTTTCCTGTTGACTTACGGCAACCCCATAAATTTCATAGGATTTTCTTAGGCTCGGATATGGTTTTCCATTTCCTTCCTCTGAAATGCAGGCTACAGAACCTGGTAGCCTCTCAATCAAGCCATAACCAGGGTTGACCCTGCTAAGCTTCCAAGATTAGATAGGATCTGAAGCCTTTAGGGCAGAGTTTCTCAAACTTCCTCCAGATGTTTTGGACTTCAGCTTCCACAATTCCTAATAATAATAATAATACAACTTTATTTATATACTACTCTATCTCCTCGAGAGGACTCAGGGTGGTTCCCTGAGCTGGTAAACTGACTGGGATTTCTGGGAGCTGAAGTCCAAAACACCAGTTCCTTCAAGGTCAAGCCAGTCACTTCAAGGATACCATCCATCCATCTTTTTTATGTATCTTATTGTATTTATTCATGTTGTGAGCTGCCCCAAGTCCCTTGGGGAGATGGGGCGGGCTATAAACAAAGTTTATTATTATTTATATTATTTGTTTTATACTATTTGAATTGTGTTTCATTTAAATTGTACTAATTATTATTATTATTATTATTATTATTATTATTATTATTACTTATTATTATTTATTACTATACAAGACACTGAATATTTGCCTTTTTATGTTTGTGAGCAGCCCCGAATTCCCATGGGGAAATGGGGTGGGATATAAATAAAGTCGTGATGTTGTTCTTTTTTTGTGCTGAAGCAGATTATCTCTTTGACAACACCTACGCAATATACAGGGTGTGGATAGAATTATAGAGTTGGAAGAGACCTCATGGGCCATCCAGTCCAACCCCCTGCCAAGAAGCAGGAAAACGCATTCAAAGCACCCCGGACAGATGGCCATCCAGCCTCTGCTTAAAAGCCTCCAAAGAAGGAGCCTCCACCACAGTCCAGGGGAGAGTTCCACTGCCAAACAGCTCTCATGGTGAGGAAGTTCTTCCTGATGTTCAGGTGGAATCTCCTTTCCTGTAGTTTGAGGCCATTGTTCTGCATCCTAGTCTCCAGGGCAGCAGAAAACAAGCTTGCTCCCTCCTCCCTATGACTTCCCTTCATGTATTTGTACATGGCTATCATGTCTCCTCTCAGCCTTCTCTTCAGCAGGCTAAACATGCCCAGTTCTTTAAGCCGCTCCTCATAGGGTTTGTTCTCCAGACTCTTGATCATTTTAGTTGCCCTCCTTTGGATGCTTTCCAGGTTGTCAACATCTCCCTTCAATTGCGGTGCCCAGAATTGGACACAGTATTCCAGGTATGGTCTGAACCCAGTTTCAACGCAGAGTTGTTTGAAGATGACAAAGTGTTACAATTACACAAAGAAAGTTAGTTTAATAATGATGTACAGCAGAGTCTCACTTATCCAACATTCGCTTATCCAACGTTCTGGATTATCCAACGCAGTCTGCCTTTTAGTAGTCAATGTTTTTGTAGTCAATGTTTTCAATACATTGTGATGTTTTGGTACTAAAGTCGTAAATACAGTAATTACTACGTAGCATTACTGCATACTGAACTACTTTTTCTGTCAAATTTGTTGTTAAACATGATATTTTGGTGCTAAATTTGTAAAATTATAACCTAATTTGATGTTTAATAGGCATTTCCTTAATCCCTCCTTATTATCCAACATATTTGCTTATCCAACGTTCTGTTGGCCCATTTATGTTGGATAAGTGGGACTCTACTGTATATACAGCAGGCCTGGGCAAACTTGAGCCCTCCAGTTTTGGACTTCAACTCCCACAATTCCTAGCAGTGCTAGGAATTGAGGGAGTTGAAGTCCAAAACACCTGGACGGCCCAAGTTTGCCCAGGCCTGCTATATATACACACAAACATGAATACACATGTCTACACACACACATGTCTACACACACATATAGATTCGGAATCTAGCATTCACCCAAGAGACTGCAACCAGACTGGCCACAAATGTTTGTACTGGCCCTTTAAATATAAAGAGAGGCTCGAGGACTACACTGCGCATGCCCAGTAGCCACAAGAGGTGAAAGTGGGGTAAGAGAGCGAGCAGATCATGGCGGAGGGGCAAGAAGGCATGGAGGAAAACCCAACGCAGCCCTGACGCCTTCCTCCGCAGCCCTGCCTTTCTCCTTTCCTCTCATCTGCCTTACCTTCGGCTTCTCTCTCCTCAGAGCCCCTTCCAAATGCAGCCTCGGCGCCTTTTTTCCGGTTCCCTCTGGCACACCGGAAACCCGCCCCCTCCCGTCCTCCTCCCCTCCTATTGGTGGGCGAGCCCTCCTTCGGCCGCAGCGCCGCCTGTCACTCAAGCCGCCTTGCGAGACTGAGCTGGCCAGGCGCGACCGGCATGCACCGCGCCGCCTCTATTGTGCTGTGTCACGCCGGCAGGGCGGAAGGAGGGGCGCGCGGCCTCTAGCGGCCGCCGTAGGAAACGCAGGCGCATTGCGTCATCATCATGGTTATGACTTCATTCATGCTTGTAGCTGAAAACAACTTTATTTACAGAATATTGCCCACTTGCATAAAGGATATCTGTATTTATATGCAAACACACTATTCCAAAAAAAGAGGATATATGTATTTTATGTAAATGCACCATTCCAAAAATATTAGATATATATTTTTATTTTTATGCAAATACACCTGTCTAAAAAAAGGATTTGTTTTATTTTTATGCAAATACACCATTCCAAAAAAAAAGGATATGTGTATTTTAGACAAATGCACAATTCCAAAAAGGATATATATTTTATTTTTATGCAAACAAGCTATTCCAAAGAAAGGATATTATCATGTATTTTATGCAAATGCACCATTCCAAAAGAAAGATTTTATTTTATGCAAATGCACAATTCCAAAAAGGATATATTTTTATGCAAATACAGCATTCCAAAAAAGGATATGTATTTTATGAAAATACACAATTCCAAAAAATGATATGTATTTTATTTTTATGCAAATACACCATTCCAAAAAAAGGATATGTGTATTTTAGACAAATACACCATTCCAAAAAGGATATATATTTTATTTTTATGCAAACAAGCTATTCCAAACAAAGGATATATTAATTTTATGCCAATGCACCATTCCAAAAAAAGGATATATTTTATGCAAATACAACATTTCAAAAAAGGATATATATATATGCAAATGAATCATTCCAAAAAATGATATATGTATTTTATGCAAATGCCCCATTCCAAAAAAATTATTGTCGAGATTTGCAGTTCTCCTAGGCCCTGAGGATGCTTGGTGAGTTAGCTAGTATGGATAACGAATCGGGAATCAGGAACTGAAGACTCCACCAGGATGAAAACAAGCGACAGAGGCTTTATTCAATCTGCGCAAAAGGGACACTTGTAAAGCACAGGTGCACGAAGGGTACAAGTGTAAAAGTATTGGACATTCCATAACCTATTGCAAAACATAACTTATTGCATAAGTTATTGGAACATAACTGCACCCAGTCTATGGGCACATATTCTTTTGGCAAATGTGAATCTCCATGAATATGTGGAGACTACCTTTGGAAACCAATAGTCACAAAAAGCATAACCTGTTAGAAGTCAACTCTTTTAACAAGTGATATTCACAAGCATTAATGTAATGACACACAGGTAACTTCAGCTGTTAAACTGAAGAACCATGTATTTAGACTGCCAAGGGTAAAGACATGCCACTACAAAAATACATTTGTTTAGCAGAGGATGGTTGTTTCTTTGCAGCTGAAGTTGCCCAAAAGATATACACTCCCTTTAAACCTCTTAGTTAAAATATGCACTCAGAGATAAAAACAAAGTCTTTTTTTGAAAAATAACATATCCTGTATTAATTCACCATACAGGCACATTTCTTAATAAAGTTCAGTTACAGATAGTGTCAGCGTGGTGGTCAGGGTGCATGCTGTGTGGGTTTCTTCAAACACCATTGATCCTCTGCACACCAGCACCCTGATGAATTGGTTGCAATCGTCTGCCACACCAATTCCTCTGTTCAATGTCAGACTCAAACACATCCGTAGTCTGAATTCCAAACATTTATTACAATATCTATAATACATATTTACAAAGCATAGCAAAAGCCATCGCTCTGAGCTGGCATTTCTCTATAGCCTCTTGCCTCTGCAAGCACCAGCTCAACACACTCAGAGATAAGAAAACACATTCCTCAGTCCGAAGGAAGTTCCCGGTCTCCAAGGCCGGAAATCATGCCTGATAGGTCATAGCAGTCACAACAGCTTGTCAGTCAAACTAGCCTGCTGTTAACTGTTTCATTGCTGAAACATACACTCTTGCAAAAAAGCAGAAAACATTTGATTTACATTTCATACACATACAACCATAATCCAACAGATAGAATAGAGTTCTACTCTGTGTGTGTTGAGAACACAGGGTATCAGTCTTTATCAATAGTTCATAATCTTTAGTATAGTTGTACTCACTGAAGTCCATAAGCAAATATTGAACTCTCTAAACTGACTTCTCTACTGAAGTCTAAACAGCAACTTGTATGCATTCACCTCCTCAGAGGTCCAATGCAAGACATCTGCTCCCATTGAAGTCTAAACAGATACTTCTCCATTGAAGTCCAAATAGATACTGAATACAAAATGGAGTTTTGAGTCTGCACATGCCCAGTATAATCATATGTCTATAGCTCCTCCCACACCAAAGAGTCAAATAAATGGTAAATCAACATACACATAGAATACAGGATACCAAATATACACATTGCTATTTACAACAAAAAGTACATTCACAAGCAGACATCTTTATACACAAAAGTTCCTATTCACTGACATTGGCCCGTTTTGAAATTTCCCTCCCTCTTCCCTGATGGGCCATTTGGCGGAGCCAGCTGGCATTTGATTGGCTGGGAGACAAATCCAAGCCAGTGTGCTTCACCTTGATTGGCAAAAGTGCTGGTGACATAGCCGGGGATCTCCTCCCAGCTGGGCAGGGAAACCCAGAATCCTCAAATCAGCCGGTGGAGGTGGTCTAAGGTATGTAGGGAGGGAGCCCCAGGGGCCATGTCAGCTCCTGGGTGTGTATTTTAGGAATGCAAAGAACAAATAAAAAGTCCAAAGCCGATTTGACAGATTTATGTAAATGTGTGGCCCTGCCAGATGACACAATGGGGGTGTTATCCCAGATGGGTTCCCAAGTCCAGAGACAAATGGAGAGTCCAGAGATGTAGGTGTGCAGGTGGGATTGCAATCAGTTTCGGTCTGGACTTTTGTCCTGTGACTGTCCAAGATCTCCAAGAAGGTATCTTGGAGCCTTGAACGGATGGCCTCCTCTTGGGATCCGGACCGGTCCTTTGACTAGAGATTATGATCCATCTCTGGTTGGCATCTGGGGTGTGGCTGTGGTGTCTGAAAGATTGCTCAAAGGGAGAGGTTACTGGAGTTCATAGTTTTGAGTACATGAACATTTGCCTTCCTTTTATAGAATTTAATAAAATAATAATAAAAGTAATGAAAATGATAAAAATAGAAGAGAAACAGTCTTTGGGTGATGTTTAGTATGGCATGGGGAGAGGGATGAGGAGATATGAGAAATGGGGGAAGATCAGCCTTTTATTATATTTTTAGCTCATTCGATTATGGGTACATTCGCAGAAGGAGGAAAAAAGTAATGAGAGAAGTCAAGGGAGAAACACAGTAACTAGGGAAGGAATGGGGGGAACTACAAAGTGGTCGGGGCCAGGAAATGGGGGTGCTTTGGCTACTGTGTGGTCTCTGGCTGGCTTCCTGATGATCAGCTGCCAAATCTCCGCAGCTGCAGATAGTCGTAGTATGGGTGTGTGGGAGTCTGGGAGGGAGGGTTGCTGCTGGTCTTGGGGGGATTGAGGGACCACGAGGGACAGAGACAGTTTCCAACTAATTATGCCCTCCGTCCTTTGGAGAACTGCAGATCTTTTATTTGGGGGGGATGTCTAGGGTTTTCAATAAAATCTCAAGCATTTCGGATAAAAGATAGATTTGGAAAGGCTCCAGCCCTCATTGGCTGAGAAGTGACGAAAGGCCTTGTAAAACTGTAACTCCATAAAGACTTTCTTTATATAGAGTAGTCTCTCACTTATCCAAGACTCACTTATCCAAGGTTCTGGATTATCCAAGGCATTTTTTTAGTCAATGTTTTCAATATATCATGATATTTTGGTGCTAAATTCGTACAGTAATAAGTACAACATAACATTACTGCGTATTGATCTACTTTTTCTGTCAAATTTGTTGTATAACATGACGTTTTGGTGCTTAATTTGTAAAATCATAACCTAATTTGATGTTTAATCGGCTTTTCCTTAATCCCTCCTTATTATCCAAGATATTTGCCTATCCAAGGTTCTGCCGACCTGTTTAGCTTGGGTAAGTGAGACTCTACTGTGCATTTCAGATTTCAATATTAATGTCAAAAATATATAGTATTGGATTTATGCTACATTAGAATGGTACAGACAAATATCACTTAAACAGTAAATATTAAAGGTGTCAGCACCAAACTAATCTGGGAAGCAGATACAAATCCGTTCATTATATAGGATGCTGTTAAATCTCCCATATCTGACCGTTGTATCAAGCTGATCAAATATAGCTTGAGTGAATATTTTCCTAAAATGTTTCGGCATTTGTGTTTTTAGATACAGTAGAGTCTCACTTATCCAAGCCTCGCTTATCCAAGCCTCTGGATAATCCAAGCCATTTTTGTAGTCAATGTTTCCAATATATCGTGATATTTTGGTGCTAAATTCATAAATACAGTAATTACAACATAACATTACTGCGTATTGAACTGCTTTTTCTGTCAAATTTGTTGTAAACCCTAAAGTTTTGGTGCTTAATTTGTAAAATCATAACCTAATTTGATGTTTAATAGGCTTTTCCTTGATCAGTCCTTATAATCCAAGATATTCGCTTATCCAAGCTTCTGCCGGCCCGTTTAGCTTGGATTAGTGAGACTCTACTGTAGTTGGCAATTTGAAAGGTATGTCTATATTGACTTAGCTATTTTAGGTAGGCAATCGTACTGAGGGTGGCTATATCTTTTTGTGCTTCTATGTCCAAAATTCTTTGTATAGCACTCTTTTTTACTTGGTCTCTTAAAGCGCAGGAGACAGGAAGACCACAACTTCTTATATAATTTGTCAGTTGTGTAATCCAAGAGGTCTGGTAGTTGGGATTTTATCTGTTCTAATAGACAAAATTTTGGGAGTCTATTGGGCTCCATTACATTGATTTTACACCAGTAATTATACGCTCTAAGTTTAGACTGTGCATGGATTGTGTAAATTTCCAGATCAGCTCTCACTGCAGCATCTGAGGTCCTTTTATCTACCCCCAGTATGCTTCTCAAGTGCTGAGATTGTGCTTGTTCTATTTACTAGGATGGAACTTAAACTCCAAACTTCTGCTGCATATGAAAGCATAGGTGTAACCTTAGCTTTATATACTTTAATTATGCTTGGCATTAATACAGTAGATAGCCTTTATCTTGGAAGCAGAGTCCTTCATTTGAAGCGACGATGTCTCACCTCATTGACTATATGAAAAAAAGGAACCTCGGTAATTCTGTTTTCTCCTCTTCACAGCGTTATCAAAATGTAGAGAACCTATATGTGAAGACAATTTCCCATTAACACTAACTGGCAAAGGCACAAAAGGAAATCTATTTGAAACCTGATTACTGCTGCTCCGAGTAAGTGACTGGAGATATCTCACTTTGTTCTGCCATTTCAATTTCTATAAGAGACTGGACCCTTCACTCCTACTTTCCTAATTACACATTACGAAAATGAAGTGGGAAGGTGGACCCTCATTGCATGAAACTTTTGTAAGGGGTTGGTTTGCCCTCTGGTTTGCCAGTAAAACTGAATTACCACGTTGCAAGAGGGTGCATGTCGAAAAAGTATGCCACCCACATGAAAACTTTGGAAAACTCTGTTATAGACTTTCATTTTAAAACAATTATCAAGGGACAGAGTTTATGGGCAGGGAAAATAAGGAACACAGAGAAGTCAAATGACACAAGCCATGGGAATGGAAACCAGTTCTCTTCTCCAAAACAACCTTTATTTGCTTTGACATTTTTAACATTTAAGTCCACAAACCTGTACAGACTTATCTAAAAAGGTAATATGATTTCATATAGTTAATATAGATGGGTATTGACAGTTATTAAATATTATAAAAATAAATCCATTTCACTAAAGCCTTTTTTTATTAATATCCTCCAACATTTTTCATGCAACATGGGAAAGGGGAAAAAAGAAGACCAGTGGGCACAGTCAGCCTGGAATTGCTTTCCAGCACAAGCCCCACTCAAATGACTTCCACAACTGAGGCTTGGGCCAAAAAATAATTCCAGACGGATTGTGCAGTGTATGCAAATTATTAACAGGAATAAAGCAAAACAAAGAAGGCAAAACAGAACAGCAACAATAGCAGCAGAGAGTGGATTGGGAAATTGGGGAACAAGGGAAATATAGATACTTGTATATATAATGTTTTACTTTCCCTGCCCCATGCTATAAAAATCATACTAAAAATCAATTTCTGTGTTAGAACCATTAGCTTTACATACATTTAAATATTGCTTTATTTTACAATTAACCCCAAACCACGTATGTATTTTGAGAGGCAACAATACAGTACATTGTGAAATTAATGTAAGTTTCAAAACACTACGTGAACAGGAACATCTACATTTTATTTAAAATATTTAAGTACACAGAGTACAGTGAACAGGAGGAAGATTAAAGACCACACCAGCCATCTGAACTGTTTGGATGATTACAACACAAAATAGAGACTTTTATTTTTCAGAATCACAAGTTAGTGATCCAAAGATTCTTGGAACCCGTCCATATTTGGGAAGAAACACTTCAAGCAAAAATATATATTTGGAAAGCTTGTGAAGGACCTTTGTAACTTACATATCTTTGCCCATCAGTTTATAACTGCTGACTTAAAATGCTTATATATCAATCAGAATTATATAATTTTGTATAATTTGTAATCAAAACAGGTTTTGCATCTTAACGTTTAAGTCAAGGATTCACAAATGTGTCATAAATCAAAATACCTCTACACTGTATGGTCTATTGCAGATTGTAGACTAGGTGTGATAGGGATAAACTCAATTATATTTTCATATCTGAGTGAAATTAATGGAATTTTTAAAAACCCAAACATAAACTATACTGTGCAGTGAATGCCATCTTGCTAGTAATTAGTAGTTAGTAGTGTTTTTAGAAATCTGGAATCTTGTAAAATTAAATGTAAGAACAATGCAGCCAACTATATAAACTGAATGTTGAAATGAAGCAAATGGCTTTCTGGATGTATTATATATCTGTAAAATGTATTACCGAGAAATTTATTTTATTTCAGGTTAATGACCTGTTACCTACATGGTATGCCAGAAGTGATCTATTCTAGTGTTGACTTCTTACTTTCTTCTAGCTGTAGATTGTGATAATGTTGCATCTATCTTGAAGTAAATATAGTTTGCCTCCTTACCAAGAGGTAAAACAACGATCCCAACAAAAGCTGAACCAATATTTAATATATACATCCTTTGTGCTGGCAAACATTTCCTATAATTCAGTGTCACATTGAGGATACACATGTGGACTTTGAAGTCCTCCTTTATATCAGAGAGGAAGCAATACTTTTCTGCTGGGACTAATTTATGCACAAAGCCTTAATTAAAACCCATAGATCAAGGTAGATAAAATGGGAAATGAGCAGCCAAGCAAATAAGTAACTATTCTCCATTTTATTTTATTTTATTTTATTTAAAAACAACCTTTCAGTTATATCTACCATAACAATTAACATGATTAGTTTTAAAAGTGCTTTTTCCTCCTTGAGGAGGTGTCAAATGGTCAGCTCTTGTAAGGCAGTGCTCGAGTTAAGAAGGTGGCACCAAGAACAAGTGCAAGTTTAATGTAAACAAAACAGGTGAATATTTTTAAGTAATGTAATTTAACATGATTGTTAAAGCTCTTAAGAGCCTCGGAGTTTAGTGTGGGTTTTTAATTTGAAGCTCTTCTGACCTCTTAGATTGATGAGGCAGGATAGACATTAATGGCTCAAAGACTGAAACAATGGTTTTACAATTCCTTCCCAGCAAAAGCCATCCTTTGTAGAGAAGCAGTTGCTAAGCCAACCTTCCTAAGCTGCAGAGGAACCCCAGATTTCCTCGTGTCACGTTTTAAATATGTGGCGAAAGAATCAGTTATGTACCCAAGACATTTAACATGGTGTCTGCCTGGGAAGGAAGGATAGGACGCAGAACAGGTAGACATGATTTCCTGACTGTTTATGGAACAATTACATGATGGAAAACATTCCGTTGTTCTTCTTTAAAAGGTAAACAGTCTTTTATAAATAGAAACAAAACATGGATCTCAAAATAATTAAACATTTCAGAAAATCCAAGGAATTATTTTACCTTGCGGTGGAATCAAAATGAAATATTACCTGTACATTAAAAAAAATATGTAAGTTTAGTGTAATGAGTTTTTTTTCCTGCAAACTGAATTTTAAATATGGGACAGATCTCTATTTGTCTCTACAAAGAAGGCAAATGTAGCTGCAGCATTTACAATACAGATTTTTGACTCAAATATTACAAATTTCTTAGGAACTTGTAACAGGGGAATGGTCTTAAACAGGAGAGGGAAACTTTATTGTTCCTTATACACAGGCTATTAGGACTCCAGATATCCCAATCTATCAGTCAGGCTTTGCTGGGTAAAAGCAGAATCAGTTATTATAATACTTATTATTTATTCATTGTGGGGATCCTTTTCCTTCCAACTTGAATGTTTGGGAAGGACGAGAGATGGAGGAAAATAACTACTGCTTTCTGGATGGAATCAAATACTGGAGAAAACAAGAGAAATTTTCTATTTGTTTCCACACCACTTATTTAATGGCATTCAGAAGCAGTATTCAATGCAAACGAAAAGAGAAACTACTTAAATAATACGAGTAAATGTGTGGTCAAGTGCCTTGAAGGGAAGGCCCATTGAAAGGAATGGAGAACATGGTACCACTATATGTAGTAAATTACACTCAAGGGCATTGGGTTTAAGTGCTTGGAACAAGGTACACTGGTCATAGACACTTCTCACAGTAGTGTCTTTTATTGCCTCAAATGCTCTCTGAAGGTAACAAAACATGACTAAAAACCTTAGCCAAGTTCCCCTACTTTATAGGCACACTGTGTAAAAAATCTTTGTGTAACCCATTGCATTTTCCCCTATAAATGTCTTTTGAGTGTCTCGTTCCCCTTTAGATAAAACTCAAACACTAAGTCGCAGATTGACATTTGCAAGTATAAAAACCATTAGCTAGGCTGGACATTTTAAATCAAAGATTACATGACCTTTCAGAGGCTAGACTACAGCTCCCATCAGTAACATCAATAGAAAAGGATGATGGGAGTTGCAATCCAACAATACTTATATGGCCATACATTTGCATAAGGATAAGGGAGAAATATCCAAAGTGGTATAACAGATCGCTTAATTGATTATTGTCATACCTAAATCTCTAAATTGGTTTCTGTGAACCTTTCATGCCCGCTTTGAATTCACCTAAATTGAGTAACAGAGTAAATTTGGTAGCTTAAAATAATTTATATCTTCTTTGTATAGCTCACACACTTTTCACTTTTTTCCTAGAAATACATAAGTAAAAAGAAAAATATTTCCCCTCAAAATTCAAATAACTTTGGGATTATATGGCTTTCTTATTTTAAATCTGAAATAACAAATCCACTCTCAGGAAAGTTATCCCTATAGGAAAGTCAGTGAAAGCTTCCATCATATCACTCAGTTTTATCCAAAAATGAAAAAAGAGAGAGAGAGAGAGAGAGAGAGAGAGAGAGAGAGAGAGAGAGAGAGAGGGACATTGCTTTTTAAGAATGTACTACAAGTTGTAATGTAGTAAATACGTCAAAACATGCACTAAAAATGCAAAACAAACATAAACCTTTTGTAGATACATTCCAAGTAAATCCAAAGAAGGAGAAGAGTGCATGTTTGCAAATCAGCCTAAAAATCCTGAATCGTGTCAAGCTGCCAAAATCAGCACTGGAGACAAAAACATCTCTGAACAGAAGCAAAAATGCTTGATTTCATACATGATCTATGCACAACTCCCATGTTCCTAGAAATATCTTCAAAATCTCCTGTGTTTTAAAAACAAAATGTTCTGAAACCTCAGACAGGCAGGTGTTTGTAGGAAAACCTACTAGCCACACCAAACATTCACTATAGTAGTTTGTCTTTAAAAAAAAGTCACAGGTACTTCATTGAATTGATAATCACAGTGCCAAAGACTGAGGCAGAATAGAGTAACAGCTTCTGAAACCTAAGCTTAATGTTCTCTTGCTACAACTGTAAAGCTTTTAAAATTAGAAATTATTCTGAAATTACTCCCAAGAATCCCAGTTGCTCCACTTCCTATTAGATACCTCTCCAATGGCCCCAACTGTATTTCTTTGTACCGACTCAGTACTGTTCCTCTGAGCAGTGAATACTCTAAAGGTATCCTTTATAGCTAAAATAAAAGAAACCATGTGGCTGTCATCTCAGTTTTAATAAAGGCACAGCCTCTGCACTGACTAAAATTTGTTAATTAAATGCAAAATGATAGATAAAGGAAAGAAAACAAAAAACATGGCAGCCACTTTCTTCTGAAACATGATTAAATTCAGGCCGTACCTTCAAAAGAGGGAGGGGGGACACAAGAATTAAATATTTTGGCAATCAAAACAAATGAGATATTCTTGATCAGCAACTGATAATTTTCATTAAAACTTTGCTTTAGAAAAAAAGTGCTTTCTAGTTGTGGTAAAGCCAGAGTGTCACTTGATTCATTGAAGTCGACTGATTCCTGGGTGAAGGAGCAACTGCATTCAAGATTTCAATATATATCTGGACAGTCAAAGAAGTTTCTATCAAAGTACCCTCCTGTGTATAACCAGTCAGGAGTCCCAAGATATGGATTAGTTCCTTGATAAAACCATCTGTGGGGGGAAAGAAAAAAGGAAGTAAATAAAAACCCACAAAGTTGGTAGAAGATCATTCTAATGGTGCCATAAATGGAATAAAGACCTTATCACCAGTCTTTTTTCTCAGTGCACAAGGCTATGAACAGGATCACCCGAGTCTGACATGCACCTGTAATTCGCATTTATAGTTCTGAGCAAAAGAACTGGCCACAACAGATACAGGTTTTTCCACTGCCATTGGCCCTATAATAATGTGCTCCATATTTCAAGAACAGAGAAGTCTCCTATTATTGAGTATTGACCTCTCTGACCTGCCAACAGCTCCCTAGGATTTCAGATGGGATCGTTCTAAAGATGAATACTAGGACTCTTTGCATGAAAATGTGTTGAGTGAGATGTAGTGCTTTATTAATTTTAAGGACACATATGCTTCTGCCCCTTCCTGGAAATCCAGTTGACCATGTTTTGCCAAACTATTCAATTTTAGTAAAATTTAACACTTATTTATTTATTTATTTATTTATTTTTCAAACTTATATGCCGCCACTCCCCTAGGGCTTGGAGCGGCTTACAAGAACCGGCTAAAATCAACAACTTAAAAAACATCTTAAAAACATCTTTAAAAACATCTTAAAAACATCTTAAAAACATCCTAAAAGCACCTTTTAAAACATCAACAACAGAACTCAAAAGCCTGTCGAAACAGATGTGTCTTACATGCCCTGCGGAAGGCCAACAAGTCCCGCAAGGCACGAACTTCAGGTGGCAAGGTGTTCCAGAGCGATGGCGCCACTACTGAAAAGGCTCTGGTAAGTATGCTAATGCTCTTTCTTCTACAGTTTATGAAATAGGTGCAAATGCCTCTGTTAGAATGTCAAAACTCTTCCTGATTCTATGTCCGTATTCTTAGATTAGAATCCTGTTGGTCAATCCCAACTAGAGTAGATCTATTTAATCAGTTCTTGAACAGTGGAGTCAACATGTAAGCTAATTCCATTCGTTCAATGAACCTACTCTAGTTAGGAGTAACACACAGGATTTATGCTAAAGTGCCTTCTTCTGGAATAATAAATTTGAAAAACATGGCAATTTAAAACACAAGAATTCATGCACTGCCCCATAACTGCTGCTTCTATAGGCAGTGGGAGTTTTTTTCCCACCCCAAGCCGCATTCATTACCTTGTTTTCCATTCAGTTTCATCTTTTGCACGTTCCTTACGAGCCGCTCTCTGCTTCTCTTCTAGCCTCTCTTTTTCTTTACTAGCCAGATCTAACAGATATTTCAAAAGGGATTGATTACTTTATGAAACAAGAAGAAAAATACAAAAGGGAGAAAAAGTGGAGAAATAAAATCCACATCATTTTAGGACTATGCTTATAATACATAGTCATGATTCAGGCCAATTTATTCAAATATTATTCACTCCAGTATCATCCCTTTAAAAGCACAAAAGATAAAAGCAACATGTATACTTTAAAAAATAGCAGATCCCAAGGTTACAGTTCCAGATAGACCTATTCTTTCACAAACCATTATTTTAATTTTGACTGTTCTGTCCAACTCTGGCAATTTAGCAAAAAAGAAAAAAGAAAAAAAGGAAATTTGATCATTGTGATCATTATAATTTTCCCCTATTCAGGGAGAACAGTTTTTAACAGTCTGGGGGACTGGAATGGTAACAGATTTCAACCCTATTCCAAGCCATATTAAGGACTGGAAACGCAAAAACCACTGAGCCAAAATTTGCCAATCCCCTGTTCTATATGAACCCAGAGGAAACATTTCACTTTTTATTTCGTGTCAAAAGCATTGCATAACAAATACATTTCAAAATGATGAAAAAAGGAAATCACAAGCAACTAAATAGTTTTAGACCAAAAACGGGCAACAGCAACTGCATTGTCCGTAGCTTTAAACAACTCCTCCTCCGGACACTTCACTATAAACCATGAATGAGCTGTGTCTGTCTCTCCATTCAAAGCAGCTCCATCAAAATAGCAGATAGGAGTATGGGAGGATCCTTTCCTCCTTTCTAAAACAGTTACCATTGCTCCTCTCAAGAAATTCCCTTTTATGCTCTATGACCTGAAGAAATACAAGCCAAGCAAGTAATACAGCAGAATACAATTACTTGGTTAATAGATCGTATACCGATGCCTTACATCCTCTTACCTATTTCTCCGTTCTCCATGTGCCTGATGTCTGGCCGCAATCGGCAATCAGTGGGGGCCAACACTTCTTCCATGCCCTTTTCCAATTCATTGAGACTGACAGCAAAACTGGTGAAATTGTACATCTTAAGTGGGGAAAAACAACACACAAATACATGACTATGTTGTCAAAAATTACTTCTACTATGGTTATTAGTCAGAAGGACAAAACATAGAAGAAGGGAACTCTTTGCGACATGTCCCTTCACACTAAGTAACCACAAATATTTTCATTTTTAATAACACTTGGCAGCATTTTGCTACACTTCATTTGTGCAAGAATACAGTATATTTTCTTTTTAAAACAATGAGAATGAAACCGAAGATCAGAAAAGGGATCTGTTTATTGGAGGGAAATTGCCATGCAACACAAAAAGGCCTTCAACCAGAAATTTGAGGCGAGGGGGAAAGGACCATCTTCAACCTGCCGTCCACTTTGCATTGTGACAATAATAAAATAATAATAAAACATTATTTATAGACTGCCCTATCTCCCCGGAGGGACTCAGGGCAGTTTCCAACATATATGGCAAACATTCAATGCCAACAAAGAAACATATAACAAACCACATAACAGAAAATACAAATGAATAGGACAACTCATCCCCGTACTTTGTTCATGTATTCACTGATCCAATTCAGGAAGAAATGCTGCTATTATGTTCTTATCCTGATTCATAGGTTTACTGTGGCTAAATAAATAATGCTATGGATTCCAGGGAGCTGGAGCTGGGTGCGAACTCTTTGGCAAATAAGGCAAAAAACCTTGTAAAAAGACACTATGATTCCATGGCATTGAGCCATGACCGTTAGTAGTGTCCAACAACATCAATTCTACAATCCTAAGACTCCACTTTAACTGCTATAGTTCCACCCTACAGACTTCTGGGATTTTCAATTTAAGGTGGGCATTCAGCATTCTAAACTAGAGGACCAGAAATGCCAGGGCCAAAATGCAGCTCTTGTGTCTCCTCACTAAAGTACAAACCCCAAGATTTCATACTATGTTGACAATGGAATCAAGGGGCTATAACTATGTTGTGTAAAAGGGCCCATTTTGACTGTTCATCATCCTCTAATCCCTTCCTTTCCCGTGACTGTGCTGATAAGAGCAAAAGCTCATTCTTGGATGAAAAAGAAAATTCCAGTAATTAAATCAAAGGCATCCGTGATGACTACTGCTCTCAATAGAGATTTATTTTTATTATTAAGGTCAGCTATATTTAGAAGGTACCACAAAAGGTTCTCTTGTAGTGTTTAAGGATTCAAACTGGAGTTTACAATTTGATGCTGTATAATTTAGTGATAGGTTTTTGCTATGATGCTACTGGATATTTTATAACAATGATTATTGAGTGAAACTAGACTATAATATATAATATTTGGTGTGAGGAAAAGTAGATTTCTGGAGATCTGCCATGATCCCAGGATAGGATCCCCCCCCATCCCTTAAATGGGATTATGGTAAATAAAACAAGCAGATATGGTACTCATTCTTCAAATATGTTACAAAATCTTTCATTAAAATATTTGTGCCTTTGGCTTCATTTAATTTCAGTTTATGAACAGAATCTTACAGTCTATGCTCGGTTTTTTTTAAAAATGTTCTTTAAAAATACTTGGATACAGCTTTGTACAATACTGTTGTATACCAACCCAATCTGTTTATCCTGTAAAATATTTTACAAGTTGTTAATTAAAATTTTCCCCTTTTCTTTATTGATTGTCTTGTTTCTTCTTGATATAACTTGCTAAAAGTTTGGAATTTCAATTTACAAATTCATAATAGTACAAGTATGCATATTGGAGAATTTGAAAAGAAATTTTATTTCAGTGTTTCTACTTCAGGGTTTTGTTTTTGTGGAAGTTGTCACAAATGCAAACTGAGGTTTCAAAACAAATAATGGAAACCAAAACAAGAGGCCAGATCAAAGCTTCTTGCTCCTTGACACAAGTACCCTTATCAGGAGCTGGTTCTTACTCAAAAGTAAGAAAGAAAAAAGCTGAATCCTTAAAGTTTGGCACTTTGTGGTTCAGTATGAGGCAAGAACCCTTAATCATTACAAAATAGGCTGAAAGATCTTAGGTCACGAGCAAATTATCATAGTGAGTCTAGAGATCAACAGTGTGGGTTGCTGTGGAATATTTTCCATTTTCCATTGATACTTTGCTTGCTCATCTGATGTAGTTCTAGTCTGCAAATGAAGAAGCTCGTGCATTATGGCTGCTCAGAAATCATGTTGACAAACAACAAAAATTATACTGTTGTTTTACAGTTTCTGCCATTTAACTACTACAGTTGCAAACATCAGACTTACAAATGACTCATAGTTATAAACAAGGGTGAGAAAACAGGAAGTGAGAGAAGTCTATCCTTAGAAGGGAAATTCACTCCTGAAATAGTGATTGTCATAAGTGAAAGCGGTCTCCACTGAAGTTTTATCTCCAATCCTTGTTTCTACAGCAAGTCAATTTTTTCACAATCCAATTATCACAGGGACTGAAAGTGAGGTGAAATCCTCTGAACAGGGACACAGACTGCCAAACAAACACCACATGGGTGTTAACCCTTCCCTACGCTATCCAAAGTGTGTGTGTGTGCATATATGGCTAGAGTTACACTTAAAAATGTACATCTTCTGATTTACAAAAATATTCAGCTTAAGAACAAACATACAGAATCTATCTTGTTAGTAACTTGGCGACTGCCTGTACTCATAACCAACTGAGTGGACAAAGGAAATTAGTATAGATGACAAAACAGAATCCTGAGACAGGCTGATCCACATTTTTTGATAAACAATGTTCTCAACAACAATCATTAGCTCAACTGTTTATAGGAAAACACGTTAATCACATGCCATTAGAATTCAAAGGTGAATGACAAATCATCAATGCAGTTTCAAAATATTTAAATGATGTTTAGTTTTAACTGCCACTTATTTTCAAGAGGTGGAGGTATTTGGGGGAAATTATATGGGTTAATCTACAGGTGGCACTACCATTAGTTGCAGTTTGAATTAAAGTATGAGCTTCTTTTCATTTCATGATCCCTTGGTACAACCTATCGGAAATTCTCCACCATTTACTAAGCTGGCTAGAGCTGTTGGGAATTGCACTTCAACACTACAAATTTCCTACTCCTGTTTTAAGGCAGAGATAGGAGACTTTGCCCACCCAGACTGCAAGTCCCACAATCCCTTAGTATTGGCAGTTAATGAAGACTGCTGTAATTCATTGCCATCTGAATTTATTTATTTATTTACCCTATTTATAGCCCGCCTTTCTCTACATCGAAGGCGGCTTACATATGATAATTATTCAATGCCTTAAACACATACAAACATTAAGCTTAAATTAAATTGTATTAAAAATTAATACAAATTAATTCAATATCCAATATTAAAATCACACCATCCAAAAATTGTAGTCTAAGACGGTTCCATAGTCATTGTACATATTCCAAATGTATTATTGCACTGAACTATTCTCCAAAAGCCTGATTACAGAACCAGATTTTTACTAAAGGGCCTCTATTTTTCCATTTTTCATCTCTTCAAGATTATTGTCTTAGAGATACGACTATTTCTTTACTTGTCATTCCTTAAGGATCCTATAACACAATAATGAAATGAAACTAATAGCATTATCAATAACAATTCTACAGTGTTTATGACTCAAGAAATATCCTTTCTTATTCCAGTATTGGTAAACCCAAAAGGTTTGGTAAGACAAACTCAGTTATCAATTTCAGTGTTTTCTTTATATCTGATTAAACTGGGACTCTTGAATTCTCTTATGTTAATGCACATCTACACCCAATATTCCAATTTTGAGCAATTTACCTGAGATGAATTTGTTGGTCTAGTACTTATCCTCCAAAGTAGCTTACTGCCAGGTATGACTTGGACAGTTTCTTGGATTTCTGGCATATCATCAGCTTCATCATTTTCAGGTTCCTCACTCTTAAAACAAAGAAAATGCCTTGATGGTAAATGGCAACTTTAAAATTCTTGGTCCCAATTGCTCCACACAGTTCAGATGACTCAAGACGAATAGAGTCCCTTCAATACATTATTATTTGATGTGACATGAACAAGTGATGAGCCCAAGAAGTATCTCTCCCCCCAGGATCCTCGCCTTGTTTCTTTTCTTTTTTTGTGGTATACATTTTATTGTGTTATGTGAAAATAGCATAAAGTATACAAAATTCAAAATACAAAAATTGTTTCCCCAAAGTCACAATCCCCTCCCCACCGTGAACCACCACCCGTAAGTTCTGACACCACTCAGTATGGAACTAGTATCTAATAAAAGTCTATCCTTAAAATTACACTAATAGATTCCCTATGCAGTCAAAGTCAATTTTTGTCTACTTTTTAAAATACCCAAATGCAATCATTGTTTCCTCCCCATATGCTATTGGAGAGCTTGGCCACTGATCCTCGCCTTGCCTATAAATCAGACTGTAAATGAAGGCTAAAACCTGAGACTTCAACCACATGACTCCTTGCTGATTCTGGGCTGTGACAGGCTAAACCAACTGTGTTTAGGTTTTCACTGCCCAGAGAAACATGATTTCTTCATTTGGGACCTTCATACAAAACATGGTGTTAGAATTAAGAAAATATTCTTTTGAGCTGGACATAAAACTGAGAATGGAAAAAAGAAGCAACAACAATGAAGTAATCAATAAACTATGGTTTGTTGAGAGTGGACATCATTACATTTGTACTGTGCAATAGTCTCATTCTCTCTCATAAAAGTACTGCCAATTTCTTTTTCCTTTTATCTTCATATTCTTTTTCTAGCTTTATTTCCCCTTTCTGTTCTGTTCATAAAATAATTAAATATAATTTCTCTGCAAACACCACAAACAAACTGAAGACTGAGACACCTTATCTCCCCAAAGTGTATTTCTTGGACCTCTCTCTCTCTCTCTCTCTCTCTTTTGCATCCTCCAAATGTTTCTTTTTTGGGAAACTTGCTTAATGTGGAAGAGCTGAACTCCTCCTCCTGCAAATACAGCTTAATAATAATAATAATAATAATAATCATCATCATCATCATCATCTTTATGTATTTCCTGCCCCCCCTCCACACACACACACACACACACACACCCCGTCCCCAAAGAGACTCAGGGCAGCAACTTAAGTCAACATTACCGGTTTGGGCTTCTTCTGGTCACCACCTTTTCTCTCATTCCTTTTGTAATTTTCGTAAGTGGAAGGATCAACACACCATAAACATTCTGTCCATTTGCCATAGATAACTGCAAGTTTCTTCTTACTGATTGTTAAAAAATCCAGAATAAAAATGAATAACTGAAAAAGCAAATAGTTTATTCTCTAAGATGGTTATTACATGGAAACTGAATATATACTCTGCATTTCTCCTGGAAAGGGACTCAAAGTGACTTACAATTCAGTTTTTTATGTACAGTACAGCTAAAATCATATTTATGAAGTAAAAAAAACCTGAAAAATTCCACTGGAACTGCACACAGTTCAAAATGTATGTTTAAAACACAAAGAAAAGCATAAAATCATAGCACCACACATTCGATCATTCTTCTGTTTCATAATCGAAACACGAAGGGCCTGTCTGAATAACAAGATCTTTGTGTGGGAACAGAAAGAGAGAAGAGAGAAGGTGCCAACCAAAGCTCTCATGAAATGGATTTCCACAGCCTGTGAGCAGCCTCTGAGAAGGCTCTTTCTCATTTTATCATCAAATGTGATGGTGGTTGCATCAAGATGAAGCCCTCCATCTAAGATCTTTAAAATTGTGCTGGCTTGCATGGAGAGAAAAAATATTTTAGACAGGCTAGACCCAAGCCTTGTAGGGCTTTAACAAGCACTTTGAATTCTGCTCAAAAATGAAATGAAATAACAAATCTGTTTCAGCATTTGGACAACTGAAGTTTCTGTAGTTTCCAAACACAGTCCCATGCCTCATCCAAACAGGATATCATCAAAACATATGCCATCATAACGAGATCCGATGCTTCAAGGAACAGACATTTTAATTATTTTATACGATTTAAATATTTAAGATCAAGCTTTAAGTTAAGCTTGTGATGTAAACTATTTTAAAATAGTTTATTCACCAAATGTTTGCATGGAAAATGGAAATTAACGAGGGAGAGAAGTAATCCAAAACCTGCCATATACAGTGGGGAAAAAATATTTAGTCAGATACCAATTGTACAACTTCCTACTTAAAAAGATGAGAGGCGCCTGTAATTGACATCATACTTATTTTCCACCATAATTTGCAAATAAATTCGGGAAAAATCAGACTATGTGATTTTCTGGATGTTGTCTCTCATCGTTGAGGTTTACCTATGATGTCAATTACAGGCCTCTCTCCTCTTTTTAAGTGGGAGAACTTGTACAATTGGTATTTGACTAAATACCCCCCCCCCCCACACACACACACTGTATGTCATCCAAGAATCAAGATGTGCAGATATACTTGACTGAGTAGTAATCCATACTTGGATCTATACTTACCCTTCAGGGATCATTATATACAGACTTCCTTCAAGAAATCAAACACAGAAAAAGCAGCCAATCTTATTTCCACTAGTAGCCAGCTATTCAAAGGACCAACCCCATTCCTAGCCTGTAGCAATGCTTCAAGAAGCAAAATAGTGAATGCGGTTTAAAAAGTGAATTGAGTATTTTATTTCATCCACAGTGTCCAGTTCATCAATTATAGTTGTCTCCCAACAAAAGTCAAAAGCTTACTTCTGAGTGATGGATTTGGGTTCTTAAAGGAGGAAAGAGAAGGATAAAGAAAAAGAAAGGGAAAGAAGGAGAAGCAAAGCTTGTTTCACTACAGGTGGGAAATGTGCTATATTTCACCTGCATAGGGATATATGCATATCACCTTAATCAACACCAAAAACAAACACAACACTTACTTTTTGTCTTGAATGTGGCCTTCTATTCTGTGAAGTTCTTTACCAAATAGTCCACATGGCTTAAAGTTAAGTATACACTTATCCCCAGTACTATAAAAGAAAAACAAATGAAATCAATGGTTCACAAAGCTATTACCTTGGTGGTGCACTTAAATGTAATACAATATTCCCCATTGTCCATTGTGATTTCAGTAGTCAATATGCTGAGATCAAAACAATCACTCATGGAGGACTTTGATCACAGTTGGATAGACTTTTTAGTGTTAATGACGTGGAAAAAAATGACAGGATAGAAGAGCGAGATGTACATGGTTATGTACATGTTTTTAAGAATTTCTAGATTGGGGCCACTGTAATGGCCCCAGGAACAAGGATAAAAGCAGTCTGAAGATTTGGTATAAGAGATTTGGTATGAAAGGGAGATGTGAGAGAAAGGGCTATGCATATGTACAGGAAGCATTTGCCTTGTAATGCATCTGTGCCTAGGCCCAAGTTTGAAGTATTAAAAGGGTGAATTACTTATTGTAAATGTTATTCCTGAGGTTTGGGGCGCCAAACAGCTATGCTGAAAGGCTGATGACCTCTGATGAACTGAAGTTGATAGTGATTGGCTTTGAGGTTGAATAATTCTATCTGCAATTTATTTAATCAAAATGTATATTATGAATATTTTACTATAACACATCTTCTAATTTCCTATAGAACATCTAATTTTAAGTGGATTATACTCTGATACTTTATTAATAATATCCCAATATCCCAAATGCCTTTCATCTCAAAATGAAAGAAAAGTCTAAAAAGGAAATGTGGAATAAATGTGAAAAATCAACTATGGATGAATAACACTTGTTGTGAAATGCTGAAATATGTAGCCAGTAATTACATACCTCATTACAATAGTCGTAGTACAAAATAACTATTACAGAGACTACAGATCAAATAGTTAGCCTTGTGTGGTTTTATTTTCAAATTCATTTCAAATTTGATTTTTAAGATTTTGCTGAACCCCTAGAATGATTTTATGGAACCCTAGAGTTCTACAAAACACAGTTTGGGAACTACTTTGTAGGCTCCTCCAAGATTTCTCCATCTAAGATAGAACCTATTGCTTGTCTACAGATGATTAAATCTCTGGCCTTATGAATTTATTTATTTATTTATGTACCTTTTTTATCCCACAGTCTCTACAACAATAACAGGATAATTTAGTCCAGAAGGAGGAGCTGGTAAAAATCTAGAGACAAGCAAGTGTTCCAAAAATCAGGGAGAACACCTCATAGTAGGAAGTATGGCATCTGCTCTCTGCTTCTCCATCACCTTCTTTTGTTTACATCAAACAAATACTTGCCTAATTGTTGTTTTACAGAATATCCTATCTGAGATTCCAGTTGACAATCCTGATGTTGGTTCTGAGGTGAAGGTCACTGAGTCATTGTTACCAAAATCATCATTATCAAAGAAAATCTTAGAAAACAACTCTTATAACTGGAGCGAATGTGTTTGTATCAGTCAGAAACCTAAGAATTCATTCCCACAAGCACATTTTTACTTAAAACAGTAAGGAAAAATGAGCATCCACCCAAACAGGCCATTATTTCCTAGCTGTATTCCAAATAATGAGCAGAAAATTTTGACACTTAAGTGATTCTACCACCCACAGCCCTGTTCTACTTGCAGTTTTCAGGAAGTAAAATGTGATTCAAACAGATGTTACCTGTGATTTATAATTTCTACTGTCCCATATTGTTCTATCCAAAGCTTGCCAATAATTACATTATGTACACAGCATGTAGGATTTGTCCACGTGTAAGACTCATTATGCCTGTGAGGGGAAAGAAAAGCCTAATCAGATGCTAGAGAATTGAAAAAGAGAATTAACTAAAATTCATCTGAAATTAACATTAGTTTATTTGTTTCAAATTCATCATCCAACAAAGCATTCCTGTTTGCATAGTATTCTCTTCAGCATTCACCATTAGCCTTTTTCAATGTGTAATACTTTGAAATGATGACAATCTCAAAAGCCTCTGAATGAAAGGATGGAAGTATGCCTGAAGTTACTTAATAATCCGAAAATGAGGTTATGGCTGCTAATGCCTTGTTCCAAGGGTGGCCTAAAAAGTGTAAACAGGTAGCTATACTTTTGTTTTGGTTTTTAGCCTTTCATTTCTACATTCTTTACAACAGAACACTGTTAAAGTCATGGAACATTTCAAACTTCATGCAAACAAACCTGGAATTGAAAATCTTTAGAGTTTTATATGAAAAACAGATACCATTGATTTACCTTAGGAACACTTTTACACTTATAAGAAAGCAACTCCCCACCCCAAACAAGTCTTGTCAAGACACCCTGTGGTAAGATTACTTTAGAATAACCTTGAATTGGAAATGACTTGAAGGAATGCAACAACAAAGTTGTAATACAGTTCTCCTCCCACAACTGCAATTCCTAATGTATCCTTATAATGCCAGATAGAATTTTCCATAAAGCGACTGGCACTATTACCAGAAATGTTTAAATCTGCTACAGACATTAACAGAATGTACCCATATGCATAATTCATCTCAGTAGAATGGAAAATTGTGGAGAGAAAGGTTTGGCTGGGATTTGTCAAGTTGTCTGATTTTAAAGAAAAAGATAAACTACTTCACCTGTGACATGTTATTCTTTTTTATCATATCCAGTCATTTCTGATTATCCAATTATAGATTTTTAAGTCTTTTAAAGATTTTAAACCTAACAGGACTAATTTCGAAGCAGACTGTCATAGAATAGCACTGCAACCGCCTTCCAAATAGAATTGTAATTAGATTTACTCCACTACAGTTTCCCATCTAGAGCTATGTTTGCAAAGTCCTACAAATCTAGTAGAGATTGGAGCATAAAGCAAGAGCAACTTGCTCTGCATCTGTATCTAACAGTGATGAGCCAGATGCTTCCATAAATTCACAACCAGGGCAAGACGACAACAGACCTCCCCGGACAATTTTGTACTCAGTAGGTACACTGCTCTTGAATATGGCCAGAGAAAAGACACCAATCATCTCCTTGATTTTAACAGCCATCTAAAACAGTTTCCATTCTCACATATTTTAACCGGACGATTCATGAGCTCAATATGTGTCATATGAAATAACTTAGGAAATTACTCTATCCAGTTTCTTCATACCAATCAAAATATTCTAAACCTCCATCATGTGACCACACAATGTCTCCAACGTTTTAATACCTATGTTTTTAGAGTTTATAAATCTGGATAAGGAATTTTTAAATTCAATTTTCCAGATAGTTTGCAAATATTGTACAGAACAATGTATGATTTTTTGATCTATTAATTAAATAATATACTAAATATCCTCTTCCTGCCTGAAGACACATCTGGTGCTCTGCAGAAATCGGAGGTGGGAGCTCTCAGAGTAGAGACAACCATGGGAGATTCAGAAACCTGGGTCTTATATCATAACATTCAAGATAGGGGAAAGCCAGAGAACTTGGGTGGAATATCATTTCATGAAGAGACTGTAAAGAACTGAATTTGAATACTAAAAGCAGACATATATTTTGTGATATCTTTCTCAATACAGAATTTATATTGATGTCAGGCTCTGCTCTTAAGTTATTTTGCATTTTAGACTTTGACCTCGTTATTACAGAAGGCCATTTGTGAATCCTGTCTTGCATATTTATCAGGTTTCACAGTTCTTCTCTTTTGTATTCTGAAAATATTCAGATTTATCCATTTGCCCGTTCTATTAGTGATATTACTGAAATTAAAGAATTCCATGTACTGTGAAATGTTAAAGCTATTGGTATTATTGGGAATTATCTATATATATAAAAGAGTGATGGCATCACGGCAATTCACAAAACAACAAAAGTACAGGCCCCCCAACCTCAAAATTTGACAACACAACCCATCATCCACGCCTCAAGGTTGATACAACAAAAAGAAAAGAAAAATAAAGTCCTAATTAGAGGGAGAGCAATAATTTTTTTTATCCAATTGCTGCCAGTTTAGAGGGCTAATCTCTGCCCACTTGGTTGCCTAGCAACCAAGGGACAGCCAGGTTTCAGTTAGGGGACAGGCAGATTTAGGCCTCACTTAGACTTCTTCCACAGATTATCTAATTTGCACTGGATTATATGGCAGTGTAGACTCAAGGCCCTTCCATACAGCTATATAACCCATTTATAATCTTATATTATCTGCTTTGCACTGGATTATCTTGACTCCACACTGCCATATAATCCACTTCAGTGTGCATTTTATACAGCTGTGAAGAAGGGGCCTCATATAATCCAGTACTAAGCAGATAATATAAGATTATCAATATACAGTAGAGTCTCACTTATCCAACGTAAACAGGCCGGCAGGATAAGTGAATATGTTGGATAATAAGAAGGGATTCAGGAAAAGCCAATTAAACATCAAATTAGGTAATCGTTATACAAATTAAGCACCAAAACATCATATTATACAACAAATTTGACAGAAAAAGTAGTTCCATGCGCAGTAATGCTATGTAGTATTTACAGTAGAGTCTCACTTATCCAACACTCGCTTATCCAATGTTCTGGATTATCCAACGCATTTTTGTAGTCAATGCTTTCAATATATCGTGATATTTTGGTGCTAAATTCATAAATACAGTAATTACTATATAGCATTACTGTGTACTGAACTACTTTTTCTGACAAATTTGTTGTCTAACATGATGTTTTGGTGCTTAATTTGTAAAATCATAACTTAATTTGATGTTTAATAGGGTTATCCTTAATTCCTCATTATCCAACATATTCGCTTATCCAATGTTCTGCCGGCCCGTTTATGTTGGATAAGTGAGACTCTACTGTACTGTATTTACAAATTTACCACTAAAATATCACAATGAATTTAAAACACTGACTACAAAAACATTGATTATGAAAAGGCAGACTGCGTTGGATAATCCAGAACATTGTATAAGCGAATGTTGGATAAGTGAGATTCTTCTTTAATATGAAATAATTACTGGGATAGAATAATGCAGAACAATATAATCTCTAAAACCAGGACAGTAAATAAACAGGGGAATTCCACACAGGAAACAATCGGGGCCAGCTAACACCTCCCGACAAAGTATTCCCATCATCAAAGTCTGGCAAATCCTGTTTTCTCAGGGCCACAGACAGTAGAAGCACATAAAATATCGCAAACAACACCACTCTGAAAACAAGGGAATTCCAGACAGGAAACAATCAGGGCCAGCTAACACCTCCCAACAAAAAATTCACTCAGGGAGGAAACAGCCAGGATTTAAAGCTGCAAGGCCATTACATCCTAATCATTTTTCCTAATTGCAGCATTCATACTTGCCTCCAACAAACAAAAAAACCCAATCAGAAATATTGTATATTCACAACCTTTAGGAAATAATATCCCCTGATGGCGCAGCGTGTTAAAGCGCTGAGCTGCTGAACTTCTGGACCGAAAGGCCGCAGGTTTGAATTGGGGATCAGAGTGAGCCCTCACTGTTAGCCCCAGCTTCTGCCAACCCAGAAGTTCGAAAACATGCAAATGTGAGTGCATCAATAGGTACTGCTCCGGCGGGAAGGTAACGCCGCTCCATGTAGTCATCCCACATGACCTTGGAGGAGTCTACGGACAACGCCGGCTCTTCGGCTTAGAAATGGAGATGAGCACCAACCTCCAGAGTCAGACACGACTGGACTTAATGTCTGGGGAAAACCTTTACCCTTGACCTTAACTACCACCAATTCCTCAATACTTTATTTCCCATACCACCAGACTTCGCCACAGCAACGCGTGGCCGGGCACAGCTAGTTTATTATAAAAGTCCAAGATTATGATAACTCTTTGTTGTATCAACACACACACTTCAGAGCAGTTCTGCAGACAGAACAATTCACTTTTGATTCAGTAGATATCAAATGCCTAAGGGGGAAAATGAGGTCCAAACACTGCAGACATGTGATCTGCATATCCAACCATATGATTGCAAACATCCTTTCAAATTGCCCCAACCAATCCATATGTTGCAATATGTGTGTACGTGCGTAATACCACATCTCTTAGTCCACTTTTTAAAATCTGCATTATACAATCTCAATGACTCACAGGCATACATATTTCTGGAAAAGATCACTAAAAACTTATTTATTTAGAACAGTGTTCAGTTATGCATAGATAACAGAAGAAAAAAATAGACCTACTTTAAGAGTTCCAAAGTTATTGTTCCCCGAGGTTCCGCTTCAACGCTCTTCCCCCAGAACTTCAGTTTAGGGTAAATTGATCCATGAAAAATGAAGTCCTGATTTAAGCCTTCTGAATAAAATGCACTGACAGGTGGGTGATGACTAACCTGTTCAGAAATAAACCTAAAACCTAAATCCTCCCTGGAAATAAGAAAAGCAATGTACAATATAACTGACAGTCACACAAAAAAGACAGAAAACCATATGTTAATGTGAACCCACAATTTCTCGCAGCCAAAAGAACACATATGAATTTTTGCTTGCTGAAACTAGTCTTGCCATCAATGTCATGTAAGAGTTAAAAAGAACTATTCTCCTACCTGTCCCACCACACTAGACTTTTTGACATTCTGATAAAACAGATTTAATAAAATATTTTAACACTGGCAGAGATCCTGTATCACTGATGTAGTTATGAATGAATAACTAAGTATTGTCTATTGGTCCAACCTCCCAAACCAATTTCCCCTACTTCCAAAGCCAGGCATTTGAGACATAAATGGTCTGCAATCAGCAGCCACAGAATCAGTTGGAAGGAGTCCTATAAACCATCAGGTCCAGCCCCTTATTCGATGCAGGATCTCCAACTGGAGCATCCCCAGCAGGTAACTGTTCAGTCTTGTTTTGAAGACAAGCAAAGGAGGAGAGTTTGCTAAGCCAAGACTCACTCTATTAAGAAGTTCCTTCTAACGTTCCATTGAGATCCCTCCTGTAACTTAAAACCATTAGATCCAGCTTTACTCACTGAAACAACAGAGGACAAGCCTAATTTCTCCACTTTGAAGATTTGGATGAACTACTCAGTTTTCAAAACTAAAATGAACAAGCCCAGCCCCTTCAATCTTCCCTTGTATATTTTGTTCTCCATATCTCTTACCACTCCATTGAACTTTCACTTTGACTTAGCTATATCTTTCTTAAAATGAGGTGATCATTCCAAATGAGGCCTGACTAATGTAGAATATAGGGGAACTATTACTTCCTCTGACTTGGAAATTATGCTTCTATGAATGCAGGCTAAAATAGCCTTTATTTCTTTTGCTGCAGCATCACCCCTTAGCCAAATATCCCTCCTCCTATACATGTGCATTTGGCTTTTGTAGTCTAAATGTATACTTTTACATTTGGCTCTGTTGAATGTAATTGTATTAATTTCAGCCCAGTCTTGTATTTCATTTTTTAATTCTGTTCCTATCTTACAATGTGTAAGCTATCCTTCTCAGATTTTTTTATAATCTGCTAATTTGATAAGGACTTCCATCACCTTCTCTTGCCAGCATTTCCCCCCTCAGTACAAATGCTGAGATAATAACAGACCTAGTTACTCACCTGATTAATTCATATGTTTCTCCAAGGAGAGGGTTAAATGGTTTGCCAGTTCTCTCCCACTGAGAGGCGACAGCAGAGACAGCAAAAGCAGCAACAGCCTGCAAAATCCATACAGGTAAAGAATTTTCATTGAAAACAGTGAACAATTCCAAAATAACAATTATTTTACCACATATCTTAATTACAGTTTAATTATTTTCACTTTTGGAGACAATTTCCAAACTCGAGAAAAGCTCTGGACAATTTGATAGTGGTGTTGTAATTTCTTTCTAAACCTGCTCAGTCTAGATTTATATAAATTCTGAGGTTGTTATGGACACCCATGTCTGAATTCTGAGATAAATAAACTTTGGAAAGTTAATACAGCCTCAATATTCTCCCCAGAATTCAAAGTTATATATAATTACCTCTGGGATCAGATATATAGTCATTTACTTAGGTTCAAAATAAATTATGCTGAGGTTTGCATATATTTTGAAGCTGCTAAACCTTCATCTATTACAATCTTTGTTCAATCAATCACCTGAACATAATCCCCTCCACACAGTTTTACTCTCATGAATTGCTAAATGATATCTATGAATAAACAAGTCGGCTTAAATACTTATTACAGCAGGTCTCAGGAACCCATTAATGTGCCAGTGGCAAAATCTGCCACTTTTTATAGAACATATGAGGAAGCGCATTTTGTTTTTAGGAAGAATCCTAGAGGCCTCTAGGAGTGTGCTTCTCCTTAAAGATATAAGGTTGGCATGCCCCTCTACATGGTCCTCATTTTTATCTTTAAAATGATGATTTTGCTGATAGAATAGCAGAGGTTTTGAAGGATGCATGAGTAGGATATGGCCTCGGTGTGTAATGTAGGGCCTCAGTCACTAAAATCAGATCATCCTTGTGTCACAATAATTATGATGATAGTAATGACATCGTCGTCATTGTCATCAATTTTCCACTTTTTTTTTGTGCAAAAGTTGAATTCAAGGTGGCTCAGAATTTTATAGGATTGTGAAAAATTATTCATAACTTACTAAGTTTCTTTATGTATGGTAGGCTGTCAGTCATTGTAATACACACAATTTGAATTGGAAAAAGAGAGAGATCTCATCAAGTCACAGAAAAGATGGGAAAAACATTACCTGCATTCTTTCTAGAGGATCTGAATGACAGCATGCTTTATTAATGAGGTATGTGTGTTCCATATATTCAGTTATACGTTGGAGGAAGCTCAGGGGTTCATTGAAGGCAATAGGCATGGTAATCTTAGACAGCTCCTAAACCATGAGGGAGGGAGGGAGGAATATGAGTCATAGACAGCTATGTAAAAATATAAAATAATGGTTGGTAACAGAATGTGACATGATAAAAAAGACTAACTTTACCCAATCATCCTACCTTTGCATAATTTCCAGGAGAGTTTAGCATAAATAACAGGTGTTATTTAGCATAAACACAGATGGACTGTAGCCCATATCCCCTGATGCTTTGCTATTATGGTAAGCCAAAATTATCTATCATTTGCATTATCTCAGTAAAGTTTCCTACACTAAAAGTGATCTCCAGGACCATGAACAGTGATAACACAATAGAAGATTAGCTCAATTTTACCTCTTAATTTCATTATTCACATCCTATTATTATCTGCATATTTTGGTGTCTAATTTAAACAGGAAATGGTTCCCATATGCAACATTATTACACATATTAAACAAAGTCCAATTATTCCATGAATATTGTATGTAGGTCCAGCTGTCCAATCTTTTTTTAAAAAAACATAGTAAAGCCTGGAAAAAAATTCAAAAGACAGTGATACAATTTGTGCATCCTTTCAAACTGCCAAACACTCCACATTTGCATTTTAAGAAGAAAATGGAGAGGCGGAGCACAAAGATTTATAACATTCAAAAACTGTGGGTGGAGGAATCAACTGACTCTTTCAAATACTGGAACTAGATGGTATAAAATCCAGATTTATCCAAAAGATAAATGCACACACAATGTTACTGCAAGATGCTACAATGGCTGAAATTATAGGTCCCTTTATAAAAGATGAGAAAAAGTTAAGCACACATAAAACAGAATTAACTAGAGAACATTCTGTAGTTCCTCTTATATTGTTTTACTGATTGTGTTTTGTACCCAGATTTCAAAGATGCGGGGTTTTTATTATGACAATATTTTTTACATCACTTTTTCTGTTTAGCTTCACAGGGCCCTTCTCATTTAAAGGTGGGATATGCATTTAGTAGATAAATACTAACTCCATTAACTCGGTAGATCCATGACCAGAGTAACATAGAACTACAGAATCATAAAGCTAGAAGATGCCTCATGGGACATCAGATCCAACCCCCTACTTAATGCAAGATCCCCAGTTAGACTTAGAGCATCCCCACCAGATAGTTGTTAAGCCCACTTCTTAAGATGTCCAGACAAAAAGACCTCACCACCACTCTAGGCAATTGGTTCAACTGTTGAACTACTCTTGCTGTAAAGATCTTGCATCTAATGTTCAATCAAATTCTATTCTCCAGTAAGCTCAAATCATTAGACCTAGACCTTCCCTCTGGGGAGGCAAAGAACAGGTCTGATCCTTCTTCTCTATGACAGCCCTTGAGGGCTTCTTTTCAACAATTCAAATATGCTTAGCTATTTCAACTTTCATCATACATTTTCTTCCCAACAACCAAGAAATTGTATCATCCTCTTGAAGACAGCCCTTGCTGCTTCATTTCTCTAAGCCTAAGCAGCACAGAGACAGTTATTTCATCAATGATAAGTCAGCAACGCTTAATTCAATCATAGCCCGACCATATCTCCCTATCTCTATAATGAAAATTGTTCTGCCTCTCATGCAATCCAGTAATGATAGAAGGAAAGTGTTAAGATAGATGCAGATAAAAAGACTAAATAATTAGAAGAGTAAAATGAACTTTAAAAGTCAGCTGTCTTACACCAAAAACACTACCCCTAAGCACAAGAAGTTCCAACATTCTTTTCCAGTGCAGTAAACAAAAAGGAACTAATGGCAAAGGAAGGAGCATCCCTAACATGGGAGGAACAGAGGGATAGTGCTCCTGCCAAAAATGCTCAGCTTCGCTTCCAACAATAATAATAATAATAAATAATAAACCTTTATTTATATACCGCCCTATCTCCCGGATGGGACTCAAGGCGGTTTACAGTCATAAAAGCAACACAAACATTACATAACAACATAATACAATTACTCAAAAACCTGCCGACACCACCAGGTCTTCAGTTCCTTATGGAAATTGGATAATGTAGGGGATTGCCTGATCTCTTTTGGCAATGCATTCCAGAGCCAGGGGGCCACTGCCGAGAAGGCTCGTTCCCTCGTCCCCACCAGCCGCACTTGAGACGGTGGTGGGAGTGCGAGAAGAGCCTCCCTGGAAGATCTCAAGGTCCGCACTGGCTCATAGGAGGAGATGCGATCATGGAGATAGGTAGGGCCCGAGCCGTATAGGGCTTTATAGGTCAAAACCTGCACCTTGAATTGGGCCCGGCAGTTTATCGGCAGCCAGTGGAGCTGCTTTAATAGGGGCATTGTGTGCTCCCTATAGCCGGCTCCCGTTAGAAGTCTGGCTGCCGATCTTTGAACCATTTGGAGTTTCCGGGCCGTCTTCAGGGGCAGCCCCACGTAGAGAGCATTGCAGTAATCCAGTCTGGATGTAACTAAGGCATGGACCACCATGGCCAAATCAGACTTCTCGAGGTATGGTCGCAGCTGGCGCACAAGTTTTAAATGTGCAAAGGCCCTCCCGGCCACCGCCGACACCTGGGCATCAAGCGTCAGAGATGAATCCAGGAGGACCCCCAGACTGCGGACCTGCGCCTTCAGGAGGAGTGCAACCCCATCGAGCACAGGTTGCCACCCAATACCCCGATTGGTCCCACGACTGACCAGGAGGGCCTCTGTCTTGTCTGGATTAAGCTTCAACTTGTTAGCCCTCATCCAGTTCGACACAGCCGCCAGGCACCGGTTTAGGGTCTGAGCGGCTTCCTTGGAGTTTGGTGGAAAAGAGTAGTAGAGTTGGGTGTCATCTGCGTAGAGAACTCCAAAACCCCGGATGACCTCTCCCAGCGGTTTCATGTAGATGTTGAAAAGCATGGGGGAGAGAATGGAACCTTGCGGGACCCCACAGGTCAAAGGCCAGGGGTCCGAGCAGGTGTCCCCCAGCTTCACCATCTGGGAACGACCCTCCAGGAAGGAGCAGAGCCACTGCAAAGCAATGCCCCCAAGACCCATTCCCAAGAGGATACCATGGTCGATGGTATCGAAAGCCGCTGAGATGTCCAGGAGAACCAGAAGGGATACACTCCCCCTATCTAGTTCTCTGCGGAGGTCATCCACCAAGGCGACCAAAGCCGTTTCAGTCCCATGACCAGGCCTGAAGCCAGACTGTGACGAATCCAGATAATCGGTCTCAACCAAGAATTCCTGGAGCTGAGAAGCAACCACTCTCTCCAGGACCTTGCCCAAAAATGGGAGGTTGGAGATTGGCCGGTAGTTGTTCAATAATAATGAATCTAAAGTCGCCTTCTTTAAAATGGGCCTCACAATTGCCTTTTTAAGGCAAGATGGAACATGCCCTTGCTGCAAAGAGGCATTGATGATACCCGTAAATGAATCAGCCAGCCCCCCACCGGCGAGTTTGATAAGCCAAGATGGGCAAGGATCTAGGATGCAAGTGGTCGCCCTCACCGCTCCAAGAACCTTGTCAACGTCATCAGGCTGAACAAGTTGAAACGAATCCAATAAAATCTGACAGACAGATGCCTCGGTTACATCCCCTGGTTCTGCACTAATGTCAGCGTCCAAGTCGGAGCAAATTCGAGCGACTTTGTCTGCAAAATGATGTGCGAACTCGCCACATCGGGTTGTCAGGTGATCAGAAGGCCCCTCCCCCTCAGTGGGATGGAGGAGCTCCCTGACCACCTGAAACAACTCTCTTGGTCTTTCTGGCTGTGCGCATTGCCACGGAGTATGCCTTAAGAGAGGCTTTAGCCCGTGTTCAGTCGGATACACAAGCTCTGCATTGGGACAAAACTATCCATACACATGAGTCACAGAAACCACAAAGATCAGCATGACATTGTTTGCTCTATGGTATGGAGGCTGAAGCACTGTGTTTACTTTTGCACAGGACCATATGAACATGAACTCAGTTGATAGCAGACAGTATTATCGCTTAGTGGTTTGTCTCCCCTTCCTACTTCCACATATCAGACAATTCCTGAGAACTGACAGAAGGGACTGGCTTGAATGTTCAATATAGGTTCTGATTAAAACGACAGAAACAACAGGTAGGCAAACTGCAGATGGTAGCCACAAAGGACACCTACCATGATCCCATTCACCCAACCACCCAAACGAGAAACTGTCCAAAAAACACAAGAAAATGTTGCTTTTCCCCATGCCTGTTTAAGCAGTTTCTATTTCTAAAAAAGAGGTAGAGTAACTCTTAAAACAGGCAAAAGAAGGTTTATGTTTAAATAGCAAATCACACAAACTTTCAAGGGGTATGTGTGAGAAATCTGATTGGGGCAAAACATTAGGAAAGGGAAGTCAAACTGGATATAGCCTTTGATGAATCATAAAAACTTACTAGCCCCAATTTAAATATTGCAGCGTTACGTATTCAAAGCAAATAAAGATTCTGAATCTGTACTTAGGACAAATTAACCATTTAGTATATTATCACAAACCCATTCTAATCAATTAAACCAGAATAAGGTTGTGAATAAAACGAGAATCAGCAACATAAACCTAATGTAAAAATGGATTTTATTTTTTCAAATCTAAAGGTCCCTTTTGAAGGATAGTAGAGGGGAACTAAGGCAACCATTTAGAGGGAACAAATTCCATGGTGACGAATCACTGAAGTATGTGCTGACCATCTAGTTATTTAACACAAAAATGAAATAATTACAAAACTAAAAATATAAGCTCTACAGTACAAATCAGTTCTTTACTAAATATATGAAGTAGCTCCCATACATATTGGGGCATGTCTTAATTTAGATAAATTAAAGCTGACACCACAATAAGTATTTCTGGCAAACTGTTGGACAACATGTTATTCAGAAGAATTTAAGCTTACTGTTAAGTAGTCTAATTAGAATTAGAAATTTCAAAGCTCATAATGCACTTATTTCTTGAAAACCCCTTTGTATTTCCAGTTTATAATAGCAAACATTGTTTTTCCATATCACAATGCATTATTTTGTCAAAAGAATCACAGCAAATTGCACTTTGATGAGACAGTAACTTACCAGTCCAATGCACTTTTTCAAGATACCCCAGACACTGAAATCACTCCTAGTAAACATTGGGGCAGGCAATGTTGTCCTGTAGGAAGAACAAATGAAAGGATTGGATTAGTATTACTGCCACTTACTTTTCTTGAAAAGCATCCATCGGCAGTGGTCACTATCCTCACTTGCACATATTAATGGCTGTACATCTTTGAAAGGATAGATATGAGACTCTGTAGGTCTCAATAATATGTCCAGAATGTAACGGTTATGTGCCAACAGGGTTTAATGCTGATTCCTACCCTGAATCTTTTTCTCCCCATATTTACATTAGACTGATACTTGATCTTCACAATATTATGAAGATGTTTAACTGTGATTTTCATCTGATGAACTGCCTAAATACATTTTTCTATAACTCTAGAAAGAAATGCATTGGGTGAGATTTTAAAATTGAGCAGTTATGTCTTGTTTGTGGGAAGCAATAGATTGATTCAAAGCAACAAGACGTCCAAAGGAAATATGCATTGACTTGAAGTATTGCTATTAACAACACAGAACAAAGCAAGATGTACTCTAAAAATTAGGCTGGACAAGGCAACTCAATGAAGCTAAACTAGAATTCTATGGATCTTTAACTCAAGCTAAAAGGCTGTGATTAGTCAAAAACATGGCATGTCACCTTTCAAACAAGTCACTCTTTCCGTTGTTTATGGTAAGTAACAAATATTCCCACACATCTAGATAAACATTCTTCATTTTATTAATTCAATAAGACTAAGTATTCAAGACATAAGTTTTATTGTTTGCACTAAGATATGATGTGGTCATTAATACATATCGTCCATCTCTTATTAGTACTGTTGTAGTAGGCGAATGTAAAAATTAACACTAGTTGCTTGATTGTTTTACTAAGGACTGCATTTTATGTGAGTTTTGCATTTCATTCAAAATATTTTTTAAAGAATGACAATTACGTATACTTTCTAAAAATCCTCAACAAAGGAAAATTCCGGCTATAGGTCTATCTAAAAGCAGAACAGCATCTATCATTGTCTAGTATAATCATAAAATGCCATTCTTTAGGTTGCAAAAGAGTACCTTCAACCCTTCTTCCAAGGAAGAAGAAATCAATTGAATGAATTTCAAGTGTGGTTGTCAAATAATTACGTCTTAACAGACATCTGTGTGAAAGGTGCCCTATTATCTGGCATGAACTAAATAGCAAATGCATCTCAGCCAGCTCTAGAGAATACCTGTGTTTCTTGATTCCATTCTTTTGCAAAGGCCCATCTCCATTGTGTCTTCCTGCCCTATGACTTTGGTGGGCATCCACATCAACTTTATGAACTGCTTCTGAAAATTCTCCAGAAGAATTATCAGAATCAAAGCCTGTGTAAAGAAAAGTTCATAATCACACTCAAGATACAAATAGGGATTCTTTTGTTTTAGTATGTAATTAGTCAAAGCAGTAGGAAAGTGAAGCAGTGATTTCAGACAGGTAATAAAAAGCAAAAGAATATACCACAGCATCAAACTGATTTGTCTCTAATGCAAATAGCCCCTGTGTTTGTGTTCCTCAAATCAAAACTTGATTGTATAAGTTGACCTCGTGTATTAGTAGATGGAAACTCTGTTGTCAAAAATATGAATTTTGATATGATGCCATTGCTTGGGCTGGAGAAGCGGCTGGAAAGTGGGTGAGTGATGGGGAGTGATCATCCACTTGCTTACTCATGAGTAAACCACCACTCTCCATGCTGAGCAGCCCGAAGGGAAGGAGTTTAGTCTATTCCAAGAGAACCTAAACAAAGCACCGTACTCTTTCCACTACAGAAGTTGGGACAATAAAGACCTTCTACCACCACCATTTCTTTGCCCAGGCATGATGGAGACAGGTACACACAGTGACCCATGTATAAGCCAACCCAGATTTTTGTGGTTTCTTGTCAAAATATTGACTTATACTAGTAGTTTCTTATATTAGTTCAATATTAATTACAGTCTGTTTGAAATAGCTTTTCTGTTTCATTAATACTAGCGGGTGTTTGTTTCTGAGTAAAGTTAATGCACTGATCTGATTCACTGTGTAGCAGCTGAGGAAAAGTTATGCACCCTGATGGGCCCATTATTCTTCTCAAGAAAACATTTCTGCAAAAGCAATAAAATACATCTGAATTGAATTTTTAAAAATCTTAGCTGCTAAAACTTTCATTATTTTAAAGAGTATAGTGAGTTCTAAAGTTCACAGACATGCTGAAGCTCAGATAGGCACACAAACTTTATGTTCATAAGTTGATGGATTATACTCAGTAGATTGTCTATGACATCCAGACTCCTTACTATTAAAGCTGGCCTCTGGAAATCTGAAGTACTTTCCAGCTTTGCCCATGAATGCTTAACTTTCCCGCTAGCAGATGGGATGTTTACCTACGGCAGAATCACATTTGTTGCAGAGTTCACACAGAACTACATCTACAAGGTAGGTCATTTATGATACAGCCACATTAAGAGTTCTAAAGAATTGGGCCATTTGTGACACATATGCCTGCCATCTGGGATAAAAGCAGTCTGCATATTGTCACCAATGTCCCTTTTTTCTTACATTGTGTAATGTATTTGGGACAAAATATCCTATGCCATTTTATGGTCAAAATATGATGCAGAGAAACTAAAATGCTCACTGAGAAACAACCCCTCTTTCTGCTTGAAGGTGGAGGGCAGCAGGCATATGATCACTTGAACCAGCCCAGAAAGGACTAAGGGGTGGTACTGATGTCATGAGAAGAAGGGATAGGAAAAACATGGTACAAATTTCCAGATATTTCATCATGAATTCTTTTCTTTATTTGCAACAGAAAGAAATAAGATGGTTACTTTCTTGATATACAGTCTGAAATCATTCCTAAAAACCAGTTAGAACAAAAAGGGTTTTACCTGCCGATGAAAGGGGGGGGGGGGTCATACTATACAACAACAGCCAAAATAGTAAGATTATATATCCCTTCCTTAGGCAGAGATAATTTTATTTCTCAAGAAACTTCCATACTATTACGTCTAGAAAAGCTTCTAGATACTGTATAGGTTAAACATAGAATCATAGAATCATAGAATAGTAGAGTTGGAAGAGACCACATGGGCCATCTAGTCCAACCCCCTGCTAAGAAGCAGGAAATCGCATTCAAAGCACCCCCGACAGATGGCCATCAAGCCTCTGCTTAAAAGCCTCCAAGGAAGGAGCCTCCACCACAGCCCCGGGGAGAGAGTTCCACTGTCGAACAGCTCTCACAGTGAGGAAGTTCTTCCTGATGTTCAGGTGGAATCTCCTTTCCTGTATTTTGAAGCCATTGTTCCGTGTCCTAGTCTGCAGGGCAGCAGAAAACAAGCTTGCTCCCTCTTCCCTATGACTTCTTCACATATTTGTACATGGCTATAATGTCTCCTCTCAGCCTTCTCTTCTGCAGGCTAAACATGCCCAGCTCTTTAAGCCGCTCCTCATAGGGCTTGTTCTCCAGACCCTTAATCATTTTAGTTGCCCTCCTCTGGACGCTTTCCAGCTTGTCAACATCTCCCTTCAACTGTGGTGCCCAAAATTGGACACAGTATTCCAGGTGTGGTCTGACCAAGGCAGAATAGAGGGGGAGCATAACTTCCCTGGATCTAGACGCTATTCCCCTATTGATGCAGGCCAGAATCCCATTGGCTTTTTTAGCAGCCGCATCACATTGTTGGCTCATGTTTAACTTGTTGTCCACGAGGACTCCAAGGTCTTTTTCGCACACACTGCTGTCAAGCCAGGCGTCTCCCATGCCACATGCCAAATGTGGTCCCAATAAAAAAAGTTATTAAATACTTTTTCATTATACTACTACAGGTAAGTTTTTCTCATATAAGCACCTAAAAGTTTTTCCAGATGTTGGTAGCCTCACTCAGAACAGAAAGAGCTTAGATCTGAAGAGAAGTTACTTTTTTCTCTTGCTAAAGATGTTGAAATATTTTGCCTGTATTTTGTGACTATTTCTCCCCTCAGTGCCCACATGGCCAAAGAGGGGAATCGTCTCTAAAATCACTAATATCCCTGACAATAACAAATAAAACCAACAAATTTACTAAATGTAATCCTGTGATTCCAGCATTGTATTTTTTGTCACCTGTATGATTTTAGTACCTTGGCCTGATAAATACACCAACTGAGAGTTGAAAAATTGCATGATGTATTTTGTGTACTTTTGTTTTGGCCCAATAATAGTATTGATGTTTTGTGGATTTTGGCTGTTGTTGCATCTACCAGTAAAGTACATGTATTGACTCCTACAGTGAGTACAAATTTTACCAACTCAAGCCCATGTTACATATGCTTCCAAGTAGATGCAACGTTAAGAGCAAAGTACAACATCCAGATTATGTTGTTACAGTAGAGTCTCACTTATCCAAGCCTCGCTTATCCAAGTTTCTGGATTATCCAAGCCATTTTTGTAGTCAGTGTTTTCAATATATCGTGATATTTTGGTGCTAAATTCGTAATTACAGTAATTACAACATAACATTACTGCTTATTGAACTGCTTTTTCTGTCAAATTTGTTGTAAAACATGATGTTTTGGTGCTTAATTTGGAAAATCATAACCTAATTTGATGTTTAATAGGCTTTTCCTTAATCCCTTCTTATTCAAGATATTCGCTTATCCAAGCTTCTGCCGGCCCGTTTAGCTTGGATAAGTGAGACTCTACTGTACTATTACTACGACTACATTTTTATCCTACCTTTTGACTGTGTAAATAGCACTCACAGCAGCTAGCATCATCACTAAAATACATTTAAACAATAGAAACAATAACGTATTGACTTGAAGTTGACTTGCTAACAAGTTGTGTCCTTGGGTTTCATAAAAGTGGGAGGATTTACAGCTGGAAAGCCAATTATGTAGTAATAGACAAAGGGATTGAAATACTGTCAGAAATAATGAGGTTTAACTAAATGATGCTGAACCAGAATCTTCCATGTCCCCCTTCTATCCCAACAGACACACACACTAAACTAACAGCCCCTTTTTGCACTGAGATAAGATAAACCGAATGATACAAGTGGGAATCATCATGTAATAGTAGATAAAAGCTCAATCACTGTGATCCAAGTCCTACAAATCATCAACCTCATCATGCTAAAATCCAATTTTTATTTCCCAACAAGAACCTCACCAATTTGTTTTTGTGAACAGCTAAACCTTCCTTTTTTCTTTTATGTTTCAGAGAAAATAAAAATTAAGCCATACACCAACGTCCAAGGCAAAGAACACAGGTGGTGCTTTTTTTGGTATTTTTTCTTTTAGTGGCAAACACGTCACTCCTTAATCTACACTACTGCAGAACGACATTCCAACAAGTGTAATAATTACTCAGTGATGTTAAGATCACATGGTATCTCAATATGTAATTTGGCAACATTAATACTTACATTCATGAGGAGCCAGTGTAATTAAATTGAAGATCAATTTTAGCAGGTGTCAATACATAAGAGACTATCTAAAATGTCACTATTATGCTACACATAGCAATGATAACTCCAATGCCCATCAAACAAGATACCAAAACTAAGATATCAAAACTCCTAAATTATAAAAGTAATGAACACTCATGAACCTATCAATACAAGACAGCTGTTGTAGTTATATAGTTATAGTTACCTGTACTGGTGTGTGTAAAACAGTCAAAAAGCTCAAACCACAAGAAAATATTTTATTGCCTGTTCCCATTCTTATGGGGTTATTTTTTTATTAATGTGATATGTAAGCATGATATGTCTAGACATATTCTGAAATTCTCTCAATCATGAAGATATATTCCCTGCCTTGCAAGGAGTTTCTTTAAAAAAAATTACCCTAGGATTTCTGCATATGATATGAAGGGGGAGAAGTAGCTGGTAATTTTGCTTCAAAAATGTTTTGAATTTGAGTGATGGTAGAGTATGTTATACTTATATTTAGCACAAGTTGTCATTCGAATACAGATGTAGACACATCCCATTATTTTTGAATATATATTTTCTGATTGTATATTAGATTGTTTCTGTCAAATAATTAATAAAATAATTTTTAAAAGACAGCTGTTAATGTGTAGCAGAAACATGTTTCTAACACATTATATTTTGCAGACTTGGAGGCAGAAAAGAAACTAGAACACAGAAGTTTTAGCACAGCTGAAATATCTAGTACAAAACAGCAAAAAAGATTTGGCACAAAGTTGTTAAAAATCTGAACTTGGAAATGTGTTTTAATATGAGATACCCAGGCAGATATGCATTGTGGTGTTACTTCCTTCCTGTCTTCTTTGAAAAACTGAACATGAAATTTGGAACTGTACTTTGAATGTGCACAACAATGTTATCGTACCATTCTAAATCTGACTATCCACTGCTTCATCATACAGCTTTCAAATACAAAACGAATGCTTCCATTGCTCTGGCCATATCTACACTGACCACTTAGTTTGGTATAGATAAGGATCAGCTCTTCAGTGGCTATGATATAGGATAAAACAGGACAAGGCCTAGCCCCATGTTACCCAAAGTTGGCAAGGGGGGTGTCCAAATTCTACCACAGAATTCTGACTTTCTCCCAACCTAGGGCTTGTGGGGCCAGATGGTCCAGTTCCCAAACTGAACCAACCACAACTGTCCCACCTGCCATCCCATGATTCTCAGACTTGGGGAATCATCCTCCCACCACCATGTTGTGGCAGTCTCTGGCTGCAACACAGGTCCTGCTTGTTCCCCCTCATTTACCATGGCATCAGCCAGGGTAATGAGATGTTTAGGAAGTAAGGGGAGAGAAAGGGGGGTTTCTTCCTCTCTCTGCTCCCTCAGCACCACAGCCAACTTCACAGCACACTTTGAAAAATAGGTAGAACTTGTGTCATGGCCAGAAACTGCTACAACATGGAGGGCAGGGGGGACAGCAGTGCCAAACCTTGGGGACTCCTTTCTACCTCTGAAATGGCTGAAGGAATCCTTGTGGGAAGCATACCCAGGGACAACCTGGCACCCAGCATGCCAGATTGGTCCTGGGGTATGGATTTGTGTAGAATGATTCTCATTTTGACTGATGAAAAGACCATCATCATCATCATCATCATCATAGGCTATCATTTGCAACCAAGTATGATTGCCTTCCAAGTGTAGAGTCTTGACAGTGGATCCGTCGATGACTGTAGAGACCTATTCAGGATCCATGTGTTCTTTCACAGTGAGAACATTGATTTCCAATGAGAAGGTGGTCCTGACAAGAGTAAGCTTAATCTGCCTTCCTCTTAACAAGTTTCTCATTTTCACCCTGCATTCCTGCCTCTTTGAAATTCACAGCAGTGTTGGTAGCTGTCCACTAACATGGAAAATACCTTTCCCTTTTATGTTCTACAACTTATTTTTCTAGGTTACATATGATTTTTAAAAAGTAATAGTATGCAAATATAACACATGAAGTACTCTTTTTTTCAAAGGCATGGCCATATTAGTCTCAACATATAGTCTTATGGTATCTGAAACATCAATGTATTGACCTTATGTGGTGCACTGCCCACGAAATAGGGATTCATGGAAACACATGCAAACCCTACTTTACAAGGTGACTAATATTTCATAGCAAATCCTAGCCCAGGTGATCATAAAATATATCTCAACATTATTTCATATGAACCTGATTTTTTATCTTTTTAATTTCATTTAGTGTAAATGTAATCACGTTAATATTGCAAACAGTTTAATTTTTACTTTTGTATGTTTTTAGTTTTTTTGGAAGAAAGATGGAATGCAAGTAAACATTATAACAATCTTTAAAAAAAATCACAGATGCCTAGTTACCAAGACCGAACTACTCATTTTTTTTCCACCAAAGCAACATATTATGATAAATTTCAAAGGCCAGACTTGCATGCCACAAAATGTCCAAGGAAATATTCAATTTCATACGAATTTTCTATTCCTAAACTGAAGCCTATATCATAGCTGGAATACGTGTGGTAGAAACAAATAGCAGTTCAGTTATTCCCTATCTCTTGCATGTGCATGTGCATTTACATGGACACACACAAGCTTTAGGAAAACTAAACAAATGATGGGGTTCATGACTTGGGACCACATTTTCTCCTCACCCTTCTTAAGGCTTATACCAGTTTTGTTGGTTTAAAAATATACATCTATGGCTCATGAATTAGAAAATGCTGACAAGTCTTCAATTCTCACAGGACAGGCTGGACCTGCTCAAGATAGAGCAGGAGGTGTTACTTGGCAAAGCATGAATAAAAGTATGCAAGAAGGATACACTTTCCTCTGAGATCTTATTTTAGTATAAAAATGTAAAGGCAGGAATCAGTTTTGTTGTAAAGGAGTATACTTTTGTTTCTTGAAAAGATAATGACCTATGACTGAGGAAGATATAATTTTTAACTACTTCACACTTCACCTTGAGACAAACTTATCACCAGGTTTTCTTGGCAAGCTTTGCCTCTGTAGCTGAGTGATAGCAGGTGAGTTGCCCATGGTTACCCAGTATTTCATGGCCAAATAGGGATTCAAATCCTAATTGTCAAAATCATAGACCAGTTCTCAAACCACTCCATCAAACTGGCTCTCTTTCGAAGATTCACAGTACAATTCTATGCATTTATTCTATGAAGTGTCGCTGAGTTTAATGAGATTTGTTGTCACTCAAATAATCACTGAGTTGCAGCCTTACCCCCAAGATGTTAACCTAAGAATGTAATGCCTTTTAAGAAAGTATATATTTCACTATAAGTAAAACAAAAAGAGAAAAAATAACTTACTAGGAAATTTGCTTTTAGGTGCCTTCCTTTTCTTCTTCCACATCCTGCTAAAACCAGTCCTCATTTACTAATCTTCACCCCTTTAAAAACCAGGAAGCTAAATGCAGCCTGAGTCACCGTATACGAAACCGCCCCTTTACAAGTTGTCATTTAAGCTTAACCTGCCAAGGTAATAGTCAGTGGGAAAGAAGTTGCACCCACAGAAAATCAAATTACTCTGGAATGTTTAGAGAAGGGAAGTTGAGGAGGAAGCCATACAAAACTATCCCTAAAGTGAAAGATGGATCCTATCACAAGCTACGTAGCCTTATGCCACTAGAAGCTAACATTTTTCAACAGAAATTTTTAGAGGGTACACAGAGATATAGTCCAATAATTATAATGGAAAACAAGCTACATGAGCATGCTAAAGATTTGACAGAGCATTCCCTCCCTATCACTGTAGGGCAGAGTGCAAACAAACAGATTCAAAATGTTTATAGAAAGCCCAAAAAACCCATCTTTGTCTAGAATTGCCTAAAGCAGGTATTTTGACTCATTTCTTGTGTAATACTGAAATGTACCTAGACATAATTTAAATTGACCTCAATTGTTTCGTTATGAAATATTATGTGCCTTTCTATTTTTACAATGTAAACATATTGTTAAACTGTCCAACCCCTCTATAAAACCACCCAGAATGGAAATTTCATGAACTCCCAAAGCTATTTTGTCCCAGCTATCTTGTCATTACTGACATATTATTCTTACTTTGTAGTCTAAATCAATTTTCTTGTGAGTGCTACTTATACAGTCAAGATTTTTCCTTTAAAACCCTATCTACTTGTGCTAGCTGAATTCACAAAGTGAATAGTTTCTTGTGTTGTTCTAAATTGCAGATATAAGACCACCTTATTGTATGCCTTTCTACTAATTTCTGCTGATAATTTGTCAACAGATCTTTTGGATTGCAGCAGTAAAAAAACAAACTCAGGACCAATATTATATCAACCAAAGCTATTGTTGTTGCTACTGTATGTCTTCAAATCATTTACAACTTACAACAATCCTTAATGTTATAAGTTATGGGGTATGCTTGTTCAGAAGGGGGTTGCCACCACCTTTCTCTGAAGCTGAGAGATTGTGAATGAATTGTCCAAGATCACTCAATAGGCTTTCAAGGCCAAAGGAGAATTTAAATCTTGTTCTCCAGAGTGGTAGGCCAATGCTGAAACAACAACAAAACGTGGCTTTCAGTCAATTTTTTTACTCTCTGAAAATATATCACATCTAAGTAATGAGATCAAAGATTTGAGGGTCTCCCTGAAAAAGGAGACCCGTGCCAGACCCAAAAAGAGGGTTGTGCAGCACCTGGCGAGCTTGCGAGAAGCAAAACAAAGATTTCCCTATTTCCAATAAAAGGCTCACCAAATTTGAAGCAGAGGTCACGAGTTTATTCTGGTCCAGCTGGAACAGGATGATGGCAGCAATAAGTTGCAAGAAGAACCAGCATGCCATTACATAGAAAAATATACATTTTATACTTTTACAGTTTGAATTTCCCACTCCTGCCCATCCGGCCAGCTCCTTGCTCATTGGTCAGGGGAGTCCCTGACACCAGGAGGCAGGAGAAGCAGTCTGGGGGCTCGCACGCCTCATCCAATGGGATCATGAGCCCCGCCTGTGACATCTCTCCCTCGCTGGGCAATGGGGGAGATGGAGGCACAGCAACATGAAAAACAAAGGCAAACATATGTTGATGACAGGATTAATGAGTGACCCTATGTCGGGTCCTTTGTCAAGCGATCTGGCGAGAGCCTCAGGGCTCTGCAAGCCGGACCTGGCTACTGATTCATTGATTGAAATTACAAGTGTCTTGAATGAGAGTCTGACACATGAATGCCAGTCCTATGCCTTGCCCTCCGAGATTTGAGAAGAAGTCTATTGTTTTATTTTCCAGAGGGTGATCATGGCAATGTATACTTATAGTACATGGCCTGAGGCACCCTGATGGTGCTCAGGTCAGGATGGTGTGCTGGTCAAAAGTTCACATCAGGGTCACACTGCTTCTTTTATAAGGAGCAGGATATCATAAAAATAATAATAAAAATAAAAAATAAAAAAATTGATAAGGAGACATATGTGGAATTCACCATGGGGGAGAAACATGAGATCCAGCATCCCCAAGTGTTGAGAGACAGACGCAGATAGTCCCATGGGGCATGCAAAGGTCTTTGGTCTCCTTTGCGTTTCCCATGGGGGAAAAAGGGAGGAATCCCAGAGGTTTTCTCCAGCAGTCCAGCAGGCAAAAGGGTTATTTGGGGTTCCCCTAGAAGTGGGAGAAGGCGCAAGGGGTAGATGGGGTTCATGCAGGGAAAGGGGAAAGGTGTCCCTGATACCTAAAAAGTTCATAAGAAGGCGCGAAAGGTCATTTTGGATCACGTTGCCCATGCTCATTCATAAAAACGCAAACTCATTCATGAAAAGGAGCCAATTCATTGGTCAGGAGGCAAATCGGGGCCACTGCGGCAAAAAGTAAGATAGCAATTTAGTTTAGAAGGTGCTCCGGAGTGAAATGGAATTGGTCCAGAGTGAATCCGTTCAGTTGCGGATACGGGGACCCGATGGGTTTCTGTATCCGCAGTTGAAAGTACTGCATTTCCTTGTCCCTGAGATGGTTCTAGACCACCTTGGCCAAGCCCGCTGTGATCCATGGCTCGCAAAGAGGTTAATTGTTAATTTTTGGTTATTGGAAGCAGCCTGCAAGAGCTCCTTTGGCAGGCAGGGATGTGAAAGCAGCAGCAGATACAATTTATTACTCTGAGTTAATATGTAACAAAGGACAATGGAGCCTCAATGGAGAGAGGCTGCCTATGATTTTTAGCTACTGAAAGGGAGGATACAATTTATCTGTGTGACTGAAGTCTATTTGGAAAGGAAAATCAGGGTTCCTGTGAGCCTGTGGAACTCCTGGCAGAAATCAGCTGTGTGTAAAAGCAATGTGAGTGCGGGGGTTTGTGTGCTCAAGATCAGATGGATGCAATGCTGAATGGCAATGCCCTTCAAAAGAATAAGATTGCCTTGCTGGCTCATTTAGCTTGTTATCCACTAGCATGCAGTCATTCGGATTTTCTGACTGTAAGTAGTAAGTAAACTGTCAGAAAACAATAAACTTTAAAGCTGGCGGTGATATTCAAGTGTTAAATGGATTGGTAATACGGATCATCCTTTTAGGGAGAAATGAACAGTAACTGGTCATTTCATATCAGACTTCTTCAAACAAAACATGACCTTAGCTAAAGTGGTGTACTTGACTGTTATCAAAAACATCCTTAATAAAGTAATGTACAAAAGGAGAGGTACTGACATAATTATGTTCACTACAACACAGAAAGAAACAAAAATAAGACTTGAATTTTTCAGAGCTCTTTGGCACTGTGGACTTCATAAATGCAAAAACTGTAAATTATTTTCATGTCTGTGAGTTCTAGTAAGAAAAATGCAACCAAAATGCAGAGGTCACCAGGGTTGTCTCATCCAACTAGCACACAAGAGGGAGACTCTTGACCTGGAATCTTTTATGAGTCACAGATTCCACTAGGCTCCTTGGCAGTCACTCTAAAAAAAGGGATTTGCATTTTTTGATCAACACGGCAATTGAGAGAAACCAACCTCCACCTTGAAACTCTCCATATGAAAGCACTCTGGGATACACCCTGTCTGCATTAACATCATCCAATTGGTTACTAGAGATGCACTTCCCCAAGAAAGTTGAGTAACTATGCCAAATAAACAAACAGACTGCCAATTGCTTGCAGTAATTTCCAAGGAAGCGTTGTACAGGGACGCTGCGATCTTGTATAGATTAAGCTGGCTGAGTTTATCTAATTTCCACCACAAAGCTCATTCCATTTCTGTTCCAGAAACCTTTTCTTCCTCTGCACAAAACATTAATCTCATCTGATTTAGCAAGACTCTTATGTTTGGATGAAGAATAATATACCATTGGAAGAACATGTTCATGGGATTACAAAAGAGACAATGAAAACAAAGAATGGAGGCACGCAGAGAGAACACAAGATACTCTTTTATACAGAGAATCAAATTAACCAATAGTGGGTTAAAGATAAAATTGCAGGATGCAAATGAAACAAAACCAAACTTTTTGCAGTTCAACCCACTACCATTTATAAAAATGCAAGATTATCTTTCAAGTTAATTAAACAGTGCATTCTAGTTTTACATAATTACATCTATGTGATAGAACACTGCCTTCAATTTCCACACCTATTTCTGTTTTCCTAAATCATCCTTGGAGGGTCTGCCTATTTCTTGTTTTAACAGTGAGTTATCACTTTTAATTTTAGGTTACAATGTTGTTCTGTTAGGTCATGCTATTAAAAAAAAACAATAGCTAATCCCTCTTACCCAACCTCACATGTGACTTTAATTGCCAATTTTGATTTTATTTTTAACAATCGGAATATGTTAATTTTAACAAGAGCTGTTACAGCTGTTGTCTAGAATACTGATCCACAAATCTATCTCAGGTGTGTCAGGTAGGAAACAGGTAGGAAAGATCCCTACTGCCCATTTGTAACAAAATAATAACATTGACCTGTTTTACAATGCTTGGTTAGGAATGATTTCAGTCAGACAAAGCACTCTGAAATACTAGATACGTGAAATTTATCTTTGTTCTGGTTTTTGAAAAAAGCACTGGCAGTCATAGCCATACAAATTAAAGTCCCACTGTCTGTACAGATCTAACCAAACATAAATTGTAGTAGCAATAATAATAATAATAATAATAATAATAATAATAATAATAATAATAATAATAATAATAATGCAATTAAGGCCAAGATCAAAAAATCAGCTGATGACCCAAAATGCAGACTGTGCAAGGAAACCAACGAAACCATTGATCATCTCCTCAGCTGCTGTAATAAAATCGCACAGACAGACTACAAACAGAGGCACAACTATGTGGCCCAAATGATTCATTGGAACTTATGCCTCAAGTACCACCTCCCAGCAGTAAAGAACTGGTGGGATCAGAAACCTGCAAAAGTATTGGAAAATGAGCACGCAAAGATACTGTGGGACTTCCAAATCCAGACTGACAAAGTTCTGGAACACAACACACCAGACATCACAGTTGTGGAAAAGAAAAAGGTTTGGATCATTGATGTTGCCATCCCAGGTGACAGTCACATTGACGAAAAACAACAGGAAAAACTCAGCCGCTATCAGGACCTCAAGACTGAACTTCAAGGACTCTGGCAGAAACCAGTACAGGTGGTCCCGGTGGTGATCAGCACATTGGATGCCGTGCCAAAAGATCTCAGCTGGCATTTGGAAACAATAGACATTGACAAAATTACGATCTGCCAATTGCAAAAGGCCACCCTACTGGGATCTGCACGCATCATCGAAAAATACATCACACAGTCCTAGACACTTGGGAAGTGTTCGACTTGTGATTTTGTGATACAAAATCCAGCATATCTATCTTGTTTGCTGTATCATACAATGTTGTTGTGTCAATAATAATTTTATTTCTTGCCCGCCTTTCCTCAAGGTGGGTTACAGCATAAAAAACACATAATCATTTTAAAACACTTTGTAAAATATACATATTAAAACATACCTCCATAAAATACATATCAAAATACACAAAACAAAAACCAGGCATACAGTGGAGTTTAGAATTCACCATTAATATTGTCTGGGTAGACCTGCAGGAAGAGATAGGTCTTCACTTGTATCTCAAATTCCGACAGCTGATCCCTCTGTCAGAGCTCTACCTGCACATTGTTCCAGTCGTGGAGCAGCCAATGAAAAGGTCCTCTGGGTGGTGGTTGCCAGTCAGGTTTTGCCTAGTTGGATTAACTGCCCCCCAGAGGACCTCAGTTTTCAGGGTGGATTGTACAGGAGAAGGCGCTCCTTTAGGTAACCTGAACCCAAACCATGTAGGGCTTTAAAGATCAAAACCAACACCTTGTACTTTGCCCAGAACTAATTGGCAGCCACTGGAGTGACTTTAAGTACCCAGAATTGGACACAGTATTCCAGGTGTGGTCTGACCAAGGCAGAATAGAGGGGTTGCATGACTTCCCTGGATCTAGACGCTATACCCCTATTTATGCAGGCCAGAATCCCGTTGGCTTTTTTAGCAGCTGCATCACATTGTAGGCTCATATTTAACTTATTGTCCACGAGGACTCCAAGATCTTTTTCACACGTACTGCTGTCAAGCCCTGCCCCATGCCTATGGATTATCTCTCCCAGCAGTTTTCTGTAAATATTTGGAAGCATTGGGGATAGAATGGCACCTTGTGGGATACCACATAGCAGCTCCTTTTTGGAGGAGCAGCTATCCCCAAGAGCCACCATCTGGAACAAGCCTGAGAGGTACAGCCGTAACTATTGCAGCACAGTGCCTCTGACTGTTGTTCGGAGTCAAATAAGGTTATATGAGACAAGCATGGAATAGTACAAAGGATCAGGCTGTAATTAGCAGGGCATCTGCTGTAGAATTTGTCAAGTGCCACACTACACTTGAAATCCAAGCAAAGTAACCGAGTTTGAGGTAATTCTTTATTTCTACATTAAGCTCTTTCCTAGGACTATATCATAGTAAACCCAATGTTCCTTCTCAGAAATACTCAAGTCACACATAATCAAAAACATATACCAGGAAATCTTTGACTTATGGTAAGCTCTGTTCCTACACTGAAAGTCAGCACAATCCAAAACAACAACGGAATGTGCCATGCTGCATTCAACCAGACACACTATTAGAACCACAATGAAAATATCCACCTCAAAGATGCAAGTATCAAAAAATGTTAGTGTGAAATTTCAGCATACAATTTCACCCTCAAATGTGAAACCCAGGAAAGAATAAAGAGAGTTGTTAGAGAAACAGCTAGGCCTTTTCTCCCTAGCATGATGTTCTAGCAGGCAACAAGGCATCGTAAGATTCACAGTTCAGCTAAGGATACAAGTATTCCTAAATAGTCTTTCACAGGCCTCTTTTTGAATCGAAGACCTGACCCTAATATATGATGTGGAATAAGGAAGACAGTTGCATAGCCTTCCTTTCTTTCTTTCTTTCTTTCTTTCTTTCTTTCTTTCTTTCTTTCTTTCTTTCTTTCTTTCTTTCTTCAGGACATTCTTTTTCAATGGAATGTCCACCCAGGTACTTAATCTTAGGGGGAAAAAGCACATTATTTCTGTACACATACTGTTTATAAGACACCCTATAACCAAAATGTCTAAGGTGGGCTCAGAAAAATCATATTACAGGAAACTGTAGCAAACAATGCATGTCATAACATTAAAAGCAAATACATTCAAAAACATGGAGTTATACAAATGTTATCAATACAACAAACAAACAAAAATCGCCTAAAAAGGTATTAAAGTTCCTTGCCTAGCACAATGGTTCTCAACTTTTGGTTTTCCAGATGTTCTGGACTTCAGTTTCCAGAAATACCTGCCAGAATGGTCAATGGTAAGAGATTACGAGAGCTAAAGTTCCAAATATTTGAAGGATCAAAGAAGAAGAACTACTGGTCCACCACAATAAAGAAATGCATGACGACATCATGTGGACCTTTCAAGGCATACACAAATGGGTGGGCCATTTCCTATAGCAAGTCAATATGACATATCACTGAGTCAGTGTCAGAGACTCTACTCTCTGCATAAGAACTACCATCTTAAACACTTTAAGAACATTCAGAGCAGCCAAAAATCTAACAAAGTGCCTGCTATCACACAGGATGTATAGGTGACATTTGTAACTATGTCCCAAAGACTATGAATTTAGATTGGATACAAGTGGTCTTTTAATGAATGACATCAAGATGGCACCATTTCAGTTGAGATTCTTTCAAAAAGAGAAATGTACATAAACCTCAAAAATTATCAAGAAAACGGAACTAGCATCCCATTCTGAGCATTCACCATCATGGTTTAAAGACAGAATCTATATGCAGCAACTATGCTAAATTTTGAGGGTTTATACAATGTTTAGAATTATAAAGTAAAAAATGTTCTTTATAATAACCTACTTGATAAAAAGAAGTAATACAGATTGGCTACTAAGATTCAAGAGTTCTTCATCAAATTTGACTTTATTTTTTAAAAGTCATTAGATTGGTATGTTATGTTATGTTTTGCCTGAAGTATACATTTCCTGAAGTATACATTTCCTGAAGTATAATTAAATACACTTTAATACAGATTAATCATGGCATTAATGTACATTATTATAACAGATTTTATTTATGCATTAAACATCAGTTTCAGAAATATTCTCTGAGAGTAATAAAAACTAGAGTTTGGAGAAAACAAACACTGGAAGTAGTTGACAATACAGACCTTGAGCACTGTCATTTTTGCCTGTGCCATCTAAAGACTATTGTCTAAAAATGTATAGGATAAGCTAACATTAACTGAAACTAGAAGAGACTATCAGGTTCTCATAACAACAACCAATATATTTCCAAGACTAGTTTATTTCCACTTTTTCTAAGTAAACAGATAGGCAATACAAGCTTGTCCCCTACTTTAACACTCCTTAAAACAGGACATTTCTAGTTGCTCTGGCCCATGCCTTCTCTGTATTTTCAGCTTCAGAATATCAGGTTACCTGTTTTTCTAGCTACCTCTTTCCATTTGTCTCTATGCACGATACTTTGCATTCTCTTATCTCATACCAGAACAGTTACTTTATCTTCTTGACTATATGAGTCACCACTCCCCTTAGCTTTAAGGCTGCCATTACAATCCAGTTTTCCATTTTATTAAAAAGTCAAGGTTAAGTACATTTTCTTATAATGTTTGGTACATCTTTATAAAAGGCGTTTGCAACAAAATATTATAGTAAATCTTCGAACTCCCACAGATTCTTATAATCATGCCCTATTGCAGGATTGTACAAGCTGTGAGAGAACCAAGCAAATTCTCTGACTCCTTAATTTTTGTAATTTTGTTTTCTCACAACTGCCGATGACTCTTCTGCCCACTCAGGATGATCAGGCTTTGTTGGGTTTCTGAGAGGGAGGCTGTCTCTGTACTTTTTAATTATATATTTTCATGACATAAAGATTCTCCCCAAATCTGCTAATATGTTCCTCTAATTTTCCAACAACTTTTTTGGAGCTCCTTTTTGTAGGCACAAGAATACTGTTTTTTATTACAAGGAATAATAGAAGAATACAACATTAACCATTATTCATCATCAGTGTAAACAAATGCTGCAAGTCACAGTAAAGATATATGGAGTCAAAAGAACATGTTTACCATTGCTATATGTTTTATATATCTAATTAGTAATGCTTCCTGTAGTTTTGAAAGAAAAAAAACCAATTGGGAGTTCAAAATAAGGCCACAACGAACTAAAAAATTGAGATGTTAACTGCAGCTTCTTTTTTACCAATTCCAAATGAAGATAATTTTTCCACGCTGTTCCCCTCAAACATCTGCAAACCTGAAAGCCATAATTATTTACCTACAAAAGACAGAAATACATCATTCTGGTGTGCCATACATACAGATTTAGTAGATGCACTTACTCACCTGTCACGGCATCATAAAATTCCTCTTCACTATTCATCCTTTTAAGTTGTAATTTTTTTCTGCACCAAGTGGTTACTTTTTTTCTAATGCATAGTTCTTTGTTATATGTTTGAGGTTTTTCATTAAAAGCAAAATCCTTCCAGAAGATCTGGTTAGAGAAGAGAAAGACAGATTGTTATTGTTATTGTTATTATTGTTATCGTCATCATCACCACCACAATCAAACTTGGATAATTAAGGAACTCAAATTTCACAGTTCTGATATATATTAAGTATCTGAATTCTTAAATTTCATATAACAAACTAATTTTATAATTACTGCTGTCTTAAGAAAGCTCAGAGCATTTTTGGAGAACCATCTTATCCAGCATATTCTTTTCTTTTTTTAATTATTGTCATCTGGAAGACAGTACAGGGTGACAAAGACAAACAGACTGAAGGATAGTTGTGATCTTAGAGCTGTGGCTATGTTGAACTCTGTGGTTTCACATTGATGTGGCATTGGGAGCTGTGTGGTGGTGGTGGGGTTGTCTAGGGATGGATGTGTTATTTTGTGGTATGGTGGATAGAATAGCTATTCTATTAAGATGGAGCAGTTCACATTCAGTAACGCTTGTATTCGTGAACAAATAATGACTAGGCAAGATTTTCAGCGCTGCAAACAAATGCACGCTGTCAGTGCCACCCTTCCAATCTGACCCCTGAAAGCTGTACCTTTTAAGCAAACACTCATTACAAGAGCATTTGAGACTCTCTCTCAAACAACAGCTGTTCATATAACCTGAAAAGAGTAATTAGTTTAGTTCCTCAACACAGCAACAGATATAATTCGCAAAATAATCCAAAGAGGTCACTGACCGCTAGGATGCAGAAATATAGCTAACAAAATGGCAAGTAAATGAGTGTTTTTGTTTTTATTTCCCAAGATGTACATCCCCAGTGCCACGATAGATCTCAATGTAGGGTAGACTCTAGTACCATCTTGCTTTTTCCATTCTATGGGTTTGATTTACATTGTAATTTCTCTTTCTAATACATGCCATTTTTTGCATTCACCACAAAGCACTTTATATATCCAACTCTCAAGTTGTGAAAGGGTCCAACACATGTCAATGTTTCTACCCATCATAAAAGGGGGGGGGGGAGCCCTCCATGTGGTGGAGGGGTGGGATTGGAAGCCAAATCTTGACAATTCAAAAGTGCTAGAGCTGAATGCACATTGGTTCTTATCCCAACAAAAGTACATAGTGGCAAGTGAAAAGTGTAACATACCTACTAAGAAATTAGTCACCATAATATATGCTGACTTGACTGTATCAGTATTTTAAAAAAATCCAAGACAAACATACGTTAAGCAAGAGGTTCAAGAAAAGTATGTATATACTTATGTAAAAGTATTGAAATTTTAGTCAAAAGAATCCATTCAAATAAACCAAGTCAACTTTTCCACAGTGGTCAATGTGAGTACGGTACCTAAACTCTTTTCTGCATGGTAGAAGTCAAGAGCTTAATCCAGTCTGGGAGAGCCCAAAATACCACAATGTGGCTTCAAGTATTTTTGAATGGCTGAGTGGGAAAAGGATGGCCTTCAGAGACAACTGCCTCTCAAGGCAGTGCTGCCACTTTCCCTTCTCCACAGAACCACCTTCAACTTATCTACAGATGATTTCAAAATCCATAATCCCCCCCCCCCACACACACACACACACTCTTGACTTATAAATGAGGTTACCACTTAAATAGGTATAGAATCATATACAGTAGAGTCTCAATTATCCAACCTTTACTTCTCCAATGTTCTGGATTATCCAACGCAGTCTGCCTCCCGCCCAAATCCATAGATATTTCTCTAGCAGCAAGGACTAAACTTTTTATATATTTAACTTCCAACAATGTTGTTAGTGTAAATTCATCTTATTCAATTCTATCTTTATTTGTAATCAATTTTTAGTAGTCAATGTTTTTACAGTCAATGTTTTCAATGAATTGTGATGTTTTGGTGCTAAATTCATAAATTAATTCAGTAATTACTACAGAACTGCTTTTTCTGTTTATTTGTTGTAAACTATGATGTTTTGGTGCTTAATTTGTAAAACCATAATGTAATTTGATGTTTAATAGGCTTTTCCTTAATCCCTCCTTATTATCCAACATTTTTGCTTATCCAATGTTTCGTTGGCCCGTTTATGTTGGATAAGCGAGACTCTATTATTATTATTGACACAAAGACATAGTATTACACAGCAAACGAGAAGTATATGCTGGATTTCGTATTACAAAATCACAAGTCGAACACTTCCCAAGTGTTTAGGACTGTGTGATATATTTTCAGATGATGCATGCAGATCCCAGTAAGGTGGCCTTTTGCAGTTGACAGATCGTAATTTTGTCAATGTTTATTGTTTCCAAATGCCGACTGATGATGATGATTATTATTATGTTAATATTTATTATGTTTATTTATAATACCCTCTTTCTCTCCACAAGAGAGACTGAAAGAATGCATTTCAATACAATTTAAAATCTACAAATATACAAACATTAAAACAGAATTAAATATCAATGGTATTTAAAAATTCACAGTTAAAATCCAAAAAAACTGATTAAAAAATACTCAGAGCTAAAACCACAGCACCACCTGACTTGATCTTAAACCTTCTTCTTTAAAAACCTGCTTGAATAAAAAGGTATTAGTCTGCTACCGGAAGGACAGCAGGGAGGGGGCCATTCTAGCTTCCCTGGGAAAAAGGGAGTTTCAGAGTAAAGAGGCAGCCTCCGAGAGAGAAGGCCCTCTCTATTGTTCCCACCAACCAAGCCTGAGATGGAGAGGGGTCCAAAAAAGGGCCTCTCCTGAAGATCTCAGGGCCAGGGCAGGCTTATACAAGGAGATGTGGTCAGTCCAATAGCCTGGAACTGAGCCATATAGAGCTTTAAAGGTCATTGCCAGTATTTTGAATTGTACCCGGAAACAAACTGGTAGCCAGTGGAACTGCTGCAATGGGGGGTTTGACCTGGCCCCAGAGTTAGAATAGACCACGTGGACTATCCAATCCAACCCCTGCCATGCAGGAAAAGCACAATCAAAGCACCCCCGACAAATAGCCATCTGGCCTCTGTTTAAAAGCCTCCAAAGAAGGAGCTTGTTGAACAGCTCTTTTAACGGTCAGGAAGTTCTTCCTAATGCTCACTGGAATCTCCTTTACTGTAATTTGAACCCATTTCTCCAAGTCTCTAGGGCTGCAGAAAACAAGCCTGCTCCCTCTTCCTTATGACATCCTTTCAAATATTTAAACATGGTGATCATGTGTCCTCTCAGTCTTCTCTTCTGCAGGCTAAACACACCCAACTCTTTAAACTGCTCATCATTAGGACACAGGACATTTGATCATTTTAGTCATCCTCTTCTGGACACATTCCAGCTTGTCAACATCTGTCTTGAATTGAGGTGCCCAGAATTGGACACAGTGTTATTCCATAGAATCATAGATTAGTAGAGTTGGAAGAGACCTCATGGCCATCCAGTCCAACCCCCTGCCAAGAAGAAGGAAATCACATTCTAAGCACCCCCGACAGATGGCCATCCAGCCTCTGCTTAAAAGCCTCAAAGGAAGGAGCCTCCACCACAGTCCGGGGCAGAGAGTTCCACTGCCGAACAGCCCTCACAGTGAGGAAGTTCTTCCTGATGTTCAGATGGAATCTCCTTTCCAGATGAGGTCTGACCAAAACAGAATAGAAGGGCACTATTACTTTCCTTGATCTAGACACTATATTCCTCTTGATGCAGTCCAAAATCCAATTGGCTTTTTTAATCTGGTAGTTTATGTGTACACTCTCAGATAAAACAGATGATAGATAGGTAGGTAGATAATATATTTATGTTAACAACACATACACATATATATAGTAGTTAACAGAAGCATGACATGGGGAGGGGAGGGCAAAATAACAAAAAGAACAAAAAACACAATCACAGCCAAGGAGACTTGCGTACTAGCAGCTTTGGCAGTATCCTCTTGTCTGGCTTCTTTTAAAATGCAAAAGAAGAATTGATCTGCTTGCTTGCCTTTAGATTACAGTTATCTTCATTTAAAACATTGTGAGCTTGTTTTTCTACTAAACCTTAATAGATACAACATATAATTTCTGAATATGCCACAATTTGTTTTTGTTCTGAAAGCACAAATGTGAAGATCTGTTTTTCAGACTCCGACGCTGGTTGTACAAGTTTGACATGACCCTTGTTGTAAATGTCCATCCACGCCTTTGAAAACAAATACCAGCCTAATAGCAAGTATTTGCTTTATTATTCACTTAATCTCAGAGAGCAAGCACATGTTTACAGGTGTGGGTGGTAGAATAAGAACAGCAGACAATATAAGACTTGCTTGGAGATTGTTGTTGAAATGTGTGTGGAAAAAACTCAAATTAGTTGCCTATTAATTTGCAAATTTTCCCACATATATTATGGAAAATTTCTCGCTATATAAATCCTCTCCTGTTCTAACTGTTCTGCAGGTAACTTTCACAAGGTGGCATGTCTCTGTGTATATATCTAACTTCATGTCACCTGCTGACTTATGGCAACCCCATGAATATTATACGGTTTTCTTAGGCAAGGGATTCTCAGAGGTGGTTTTGCCATTTTTTTCCTCTGAAATATAGCCTACTATAGGAATCATTAGTACTCTCCCATCCAACGACCAGCCAGGGCTGACCCTGCTTAGGTTCCAAGATCAGATAGGATCTGGTGCCTCTAGATATTTAAACCCCGAAACACCTCAAGCACTATGGAATTTTTGGCTGAAAGACTACACTGCCACCAGAGGCATTGCACTGCATACATGGGTAAAAATTTTAGACACCATTTTATGCTTCATATATTGTTTTAAAACCACATGAACCATATTATCTCTTTTTGAAAGAAAACAATTAGAAATTTTATTATAAATTTATATCAAATTAAACATTTTATATAAAAGATGGAGATAAGAGGCTGAGACAGGTTTGTTTCTAAAGGTTTCTCAGCAAATCAATGGCTGAAATGTATGTATCACAACCAGACAAAATGGGCATCAATGGTAAATACTGCTTCAAGCAAGACGGCAACCACTACTGTATTTGATGATGTCCCCAAAATGCTAAAATAATTTGATTTTTGTAATAATGTTACTGCTTCACTATCAGAAATCCAACAAAGTTCTCAAACAGGTGAGGTTCAAATGAAAAAACAAATCCATGAAATATTCTTCACAATTACAGACTGTAAAAAACTAAACCAATAGGCCATGGCACATCCTTGAAATAATATAATTAAAAAGTTGTAAAGTTTCTCCTTTAGTCTAAAGTTTCTGATTCTGATCATTTTTTTCATTTGAAAGGAGCTTTTTGACCTGTTAATGACAAATGTATACAACTGCTTACTGACGAGCACAATGGAATTTATCCTCTCATTAAACATTCATGTCTGTCATAGCATTTGGCTTCAAAGTAGACACAAGAGCAGTGCTAGACAAATCTCATTAGCTCAAAAAAGAAAAACAATGCAAGTGTTCTCATTCTAGCCTAGTCTTTTATACAAAGGTCCATCAATTTCGGCTAGAGGACAACAATTCATTTTAGTCATTTGGTGACTCTTCCTCTCTCCAGAATTTGGTTAATGTAAAGATATGGAGAAAACCATTCACCTGTTGCATATCCCATCACCAAAGGCAGGAACAGCAGCCATCTGTCAGCCTGCTTCTAATTCCCTTTAACAAACTGATATACTGTAAATAATTCTTACTTTATGCTACATACCCTGTTTCCCTGAAAATAAGACATCCCCAGAAAATAAGACCTAGTAGAGGTTCTGCTGAATAGCTAAATATAAGGCCTCCTCTGAAAGTAAGACCTAGCAAAGCTTTTGTTTGGAAGCATGCCCACTAAACAGAACACTAGAGCATGCAGGATTGGTACCATAGATTGTTGTACATGGAAATATTGGTAGTAACAAGAAATTCTTGATAGGATTCAGTTTGTCTGGTTATGCCGGTTTGTGATGATAACTACTGTACAGTATATAATAAATGTTCATTTTTTGTTGAACAATAAATGTGAATTCTTCTTCATGGAAAAATAATACATCCCCTGAAAATAAGACCTAGTGCATCTTTGGGAGCAAAAATTAATATAAGACACTGTCTTATTTTTGGGGAAACATGGTAGCTAAAAAGAGAACTATGGAAGAGACCCACATAGCCTCTTTCTGACAGTACAAAACATAAATCTGTGCTTTCTCTGATTTTAAATTTTCCTATCACAAAACAATCTGTTTGGATTTATGACCTTCCCATTATCACAAAAAGTGAGACCTCCTATCAGTGCAATAGACACTGAAATTGGCAGCTTCAAAATAATTTTAAAACAAAAAAGTATAGAAGAAGAAAAAAAAGCTTTTTACTGTATTTCTAATATCTGCAGTATCTGACTCATGACAGAAATCAGTCATCATTTTTCTGGGCCTCTCAATATGTTATGTCATATGCTACAGACAGATTCTGCCAAATTCTACTTTTTAACTTCATTTAATACAGAATTATAGCTGCACAAGCAGTAAATTTTTGCAGTGTTATCCTGCATTCTTAGCAGGAGGATTTCTGTTCAGGATTTTGGCCAGCCCACCCATCATGAGAACTTCCAGAATGTACTACAGTATTAGAAGTTCAAAAAAAAATCTGTCGATAAACACAAACACCCATACACTCACCCCACTTTTCTGTTTATTTTTCCTTTGGCAAAAGAGTCAATACTCTGTGGCTACAGAACACACAGAATTCATTCGCCTATTTAGAAATAAGGTGCTTCTTTAGTGTTATTTGTAACATATTTTTGTACTTCTGAAATATTGAGGTTTCCCAAGCAAATACATCTGTCTTGTTTCTGATGTTATATTCTGACTTCTGTCTGTCAGAAAAAAACATCATTTTATTGATGAGTGTGTGCTTGCTGTTCAAATCGAATCTATATAATTCAAACGGTGGGATCCTAGCCTGATTTGACACTCACAGAAAGACAGCTCAGTTTCTACATTCTACTTACATAGAAGAAAGCAGGATTACATCTATCAGCTGTGCTTCCCCAACTGGGAGCCATGTACAGCCTATCTTCATGATTCAGTCAATGAATAGAGGTCCTAGCACCAGAAAGCTCATCAAAAGGCATGGATTTTTGACTGAATATGTTTAGGAACAAAAACATTACAATTTTATGCTTAATGGCATTCCTTTTAATCTTTGGTCAGATTTTTTATAGTGATAAGATGGAACAGTGTCCAATGACGAGCTTATGCCCTATAGAATTACCATTAACCCTTTTAATTGAAGGTGAAGGGTAGAGTTCTGGACAAAGTCAAAACATTTCCATAGATGTTACTGCTGTTATACAGTGCTCAACAAAACTGCTCTAGTTTATGTATAGAGTAGTAAAGTCTGATACATCTATATATCTTGTGAACTATTGTGACTATTTTATTCAGCTTTCTTTCTCTGAGTTACAGACATCACTATGCAGGCTATATCTTTATTTATGTATCAATTACTCAGAACTTTCACTATGCAATGGAAACAATCCAGAGGGCAAGTAATATAACTTATGTTAGTAAGCAAACCAAATGAGCCAATTTGAACCTTCAGACTTATCAAGTAATAAGTCTACAAACGTTTTAGCTTTGCCACATATCATACTTCCAATCTAAAATGTTATTAGATCTTACTCTAATTTTATAATTCTAGAAAAAGAACAACACATAACCTGATTAAACAAAGGACACACAACCACAGAGCATTTTTGAAATGTATATATCCAACAGTCATAATTAATAGGTGGAAAAGTATGTGATCCATTAGATCAGGCTTGCACAGGCTGTGGTCCTCCAGGTGTTTTGGACTTCAGTTCCTAGAATTCTGTAAAGGGTTTCTAGGAGTTGGAGTCCCAAACACTTGGAAGGCCACAATTTGCGCAGGTCTGCTTTAAATCGAGTACTTGGTGGCACCCAACTCAGCAACATGATTCAAAATAAGCAAATTCTGAAACTGTTAATGAGTCTCTTGTACCTATTCAAAGAATTTTAGTCGATTCTTCTCCAAAGAACTGCTTCAGCTCAATGACCTTATGGGCTTCTGTGCATGAACAGCGAGCTTTAGGGTTTCACAAACAATTTTGATGGGCTTCAGGTCCGAACATTGACTAGACCAGGGGTCTCCAAACTAAGGCCCGGGGGCCGGATGCGGCCCTCCAAGGTCAATGACCTGGCCCCCGCCCTCATTTATAATATAATATTTTTATATCAGTTTTAATAATATAATATATTGTATATACATATAATATTGATAATAATATTATCGTTTTATACAATATAATACTAATAATACCATATAATAATATTAATTATATGTTATATATTACATATAATATTACAGTATAGTGTTATAGTTCAAATCTAGTAATATATAATGCTAGTATTGTGCTATGCTAATAATATAATATATTGTATGTACATACAGCTGCTCTGAGTCCCCTTCAGAGTGAGAAGGGTGGGATATAAATGTAGAAAATAAATGTAGTAAATGAATAAATAAATAATTTTGGACTTAGGCTCGCCCAAAGTCTGAAATGATTTGAAGGCACACAACAACAACAATCCTAATTAACCTGACTATCTCATTGTCCAGAAGCAGGCCCACACTTCCTATTGAAATCCTGATAGGTTTATGTTGGTTAAAATTATTTTCATTTTTAAATATTGTATTGTTCTTTCATTGTTATTGTTGTTGTTTTGCACTACAAATAAGATATGTGCAGTGTGCATAGGAATTTGTTCGGTTTTTTTCCCCAAATGATAATTAGGCCCCTCAACAGTCTGAAGGATTGTGGACCAGCCCTCTGCTTTAAAAGTTTGAGGACCCCTGGACTAGACCATTCTAAAATACAGAAGTGTCTTCTTTAGAATCATTTTAATAGCTTTGTTTGTTTAAGGTAACTGCTGTGTTACATAACCTATTTTCTAGTGGACTTTAGCTCTCAAATAGAAGCCCAGCACTACACACTTATATACCTCTGATATACTGCAAAATGCAGTATATCAGTTGCCAGTATTCAGATCCTAAAGCAGAAAAGCTGGCCCAACCCAATATTACCATCAAACTTGACATTTAGGATGAGTTTATTTTGTGCAAACAATGTTTTGGGGGATTCAATTTGTTTTGGCTGAAGAAAATGTTCCACATTTAGGCCCAAAAGTTCTACTTTTGCCCTGTCTATCCAAAGAATATTATTCCAGAAGTCTTGAGAATCGCCAATATGATCTTCAGCAAATGTCGGATGGGCAGTGGTTCTTTTTTTTTTCTTTTAGAAAGCAGTGATTTCCATTTCACGAATACCATTATTATTGAGCAATAAACCTTATATAGGGCAATGGGACTTACTCCCTGAATATAGATAGCAATGTAGTCACTGAGGTAGCACGCCTAACACTACCAACCATGTGTAGGTTCACACAAATAGCCATATATAGGAATGAGGTACAGAGCCATTCTATATTCTATTTTGGATATTGTAACTGTAGTTACAATATCCAAAACATCCTTCTTCATGTGGTTAGATTACATTTATGCATTTTGTGCACTCACAAAATACTAATAACAAAGCACAATAGCATGCACCCTAATATATATATATACACACACACACACACACACAAAACATGACTAAACAGCTTTTGTCTAGGGCAGCAGTTCTCAACCTGGGTTCCCCAGATGTTTTTTGCCTACAACTCCCAGAAATCCCTGCCAGTTTACCAGCTGTTAGGATTTCTGGGAGTTAAAGGCCAAAAACATCTAGGAACCTCAGGTTGAGAACCACTGGTCAGTGGAAACATACGCTGACACTGATAACAGGCTAATTTGAACATAATGCAGCTTGTCAAGAAGAGTAGTTTTTGAAGACAAATGGACTAAGTTTATATTATTCTTTGTCTCAAGAAGCCTCAAATTAACCTACAAATGGAAGCTTCACAATATATTGAAATGACACTTTCCAATCATAGGTCAACATTGAAGCCTCATTCACCCAGGAGGGAGGTATAAGCATGTGATTAATTATCCTGTATTCAGAGTAATGCAACTTTAAAGAGTTCAGTTCTTGTTGACTTGTGGCCAAAACGATGTTACACTTTTAAGAATTCAGTCTTGTTTTTATCTTCAGATAATAATTTTATAAGTATTAAACTTATTTATGCAGTGCTTCTGACATGAAATAAATAAAAATCTTCAGATATGCTATCCACAAAAGGAGGATGGTATTCTCAAAATTAAATATCTGTGCAAGCCTTGTTTTAGGTAATATCATCTGTATAGATGTCGTTTTCAGTTTCATTTAGTCTCACTTATCCAACATAAACGGGCCGGCAGAATGTTGGATAAGCGAATATGTTGGATAAGAAGGAGGCATTAAGGAAAAGCCTATTAAACATCAAATTAGGTTATGATTTTACAAATTAAACACCAAAACATCATGTTAGACAACAAATTTGGCAGAAAAAGTAGTTCAATACGCAGTAATGCTGTGTAGTAATTACTGTATTTCTGAATTTAGCACCAAAATATCACGATGCATTGAAAACATTGACTACCAAAATGCGTTGGATAATCCAGAACGTTGGATAAGCGAGTGTTGGATAAGTGAGACTCTACTGTATTTGGAATCTAAATCTCATGCCTCTGTTCCAAGGAAAATACAATCTAGTTCTTCCCAAAGGGAGAAACCTGTGAATTGTCTTAGGCTGTATCCCTATGCATATTTATTAAGAATTATATTCCACTGAACTATAAGGACTTACATCTGAATTAACATGTTTAAGATTGTCCCCATAGAGACTGCTACAATGACAAAGGTCCACCAGAGTAACATTCCTGTGCAACCCAAAAGAAAGCTTGATTAGCTATTAGAAATATAAACATGCTTTTGGACTCACACATGGCATGATCCTGCAGCTCCCAATTCCCTACTCCACTGAGAAGTAGATGAATGAACGACATTTATTTGAAAATGATCTGTCTTGACGGTAAAATAAGACACACCTTTCTTCTACAGTGAATCAAGGAAAGAAGAGACAAGATAGCTAGAAAGAAAGATCCTGGCTTCTGCTTCCTTTTTTATGTTTTCTAAATAAAAGGCACCTAGAAAAGACCATACCCTGGAAAGCTCACTTTCATCTGGATGCTGTAAACTGTCTATGATACTTCAAAAATATAAAGAGTTTGAATCAAATACTGCAGCAGTTCTTGCCTGTGATCCATGTGCCCTGGACAGTCACACTGTCAAAATGCTGAGAAGAAATATTAGGAGCTTTCACAGTGAAAATAAAGATAGAGAGAGGGACGGAGAGACTTTCCATTTTTCAATATACACCAGTGACAACAATACTCTGATTTAACTATATTCATGCGAATAAATAATTAAGACTTTCACCTTTTTCTGAACTCTTGTCTGCCTAATAATATCTACTGCACCCAAAATGTGGCTTAGGGAAACACGACAAATTTAACCAGCAAATTCACAGCAAATAATCCTTTGTAATACCCATAAAACCTACAGGGAAAAAGACAGGCCTATGACATTTAGTAGCAAAGTAATTAAATTTTCATTGAAGCATCACATGGCTCTGAAAACATTCTTTAGCTATTCAGCAAGTATTGTTGCATAGATACCATTTTCACAATAAAAAGAAAAGTCTAAGAATGTGTTTTGATGAGAGCCAGAAATAGGAACTGTTAGTCCCTCCAGGCCTTGTTGAACTACAAGTCCCAGAAGCCCTGACCACTTTAACAAATAATAAGCAATGCTGGAATTTGCACTTCAACAACATTGAGGGCTACACAATTCCCACTCCTTCTATTTTAAACCTTCAAAGAGTACTGTCCATTCTCCCATCTATACGCTTTCAAGCCACAACGATCATAATATTTTGATACTGAAACACATTAAGATTCTAGTAAAGCAACATAAGCTTTAAGCTATGTCATTTCACTGTAGTTCTAACCTTGAAAGAAAGTTATACCTAGTGACCCATCTTTTAAATCATTTATGAGTGTCAGATTTTGAATTGCTTTTCACAGCGGAATTCTACCTTAGAAAACTCTTGAATAGGTATGCTATAGGTAAGGCTATAAGACTTTACTTATCCTCTTGTGTCTCATTTCCCCTTCCAGATGTTCAGTTTTGCATTTTGAATGCTAAATCTGTGGGTTGAAACACATTTTTCCCTCACATGTGCTATTAATTTACTTATAATTGCAAAATGTTACATAATAAGAATCAACTGAAATTGGTGAAAATATCAAAAATCTAAAAGCCTCCCTCCAGACCATTTAGAAACCTGGGATAATTTATTTGAGCCCCTACTTGGCATCAGTAAGAAAAACGTTATCACTGCTATCTGGAAAAGCACTCCACAATATGAGAGAGGTGATTCTCCTCCTACTAGTCACTTAATGAATCTCACTTGGTACATTTCATATACATATACCCTGTTTCCCCGAAAATAAGACAGTGTCTTATATTAATCTTTTGCTCCCAAAGATGTACTAGGTCTTATTTTCAGGGGATGTCTTCTTTTTTTCATGAACAATTCACATTTATTGTTGAACAAAAAAAAAAGAACATTTATTATATACTGTACAGAGTTGTCATCACAAAACAGCATAATCAAATATCCGCTTTGAAGCGGATGATACAAGTCTAAACTGTCTTAGAAAACAGGTTTCTGAATACAGATTATCTGTTTTGAAGCAGATGATATGATATCTGCTTTGAAGTGGATGATATGAGTCTAAACCAGGCCTGGGCCAACTTCGGCCCTCCACGTGTTTTGGACTTCAACTCCCACAATTCCTAACAGGCTACCAGCTGTTAGAAGTTGTGAGAGTTAGAGTCCAAAACACCTGGAGGGACGAAGTTGGCCCAGGCCTGGTCTAAACTGTTACAGAATCCAGGTTTCTGACTTCAGATGATCTGCTTTGCCTGGATGGTATATGTCTACACTGCCAGATAATCCCGTTTGAAGCAGACAAGCTGGATCCAGAGACTGTCGGGGGAGATGGGGCAGAGGCCTAGCACAAGAGAGAAACTCAACCCATGGCATCCCTGCCACCGAGGGGCTCAAAGGCAGAGAAAGATCTGACCATCCGGCCCCTTCCCTCCCTCCCTGGCTCCCCGGGAGGCCCAGCCCCACACACACAACTCGCCCTTGCTGGATTTCTCCCAAGTCTTTATCCACTCGGCAGGTAGTGCGTCCCCATTGCTGCTGCCATCTTCCCTGTCTGGGGCTGCAAGTGCCTGGATGTACGAGCAGCAGGCAGGCAGGCAGGCAGGCAGGCAGGCAAGGAGCCCACTGCGCCTTCCTTGATGATGGTGCCTTTACTAAAGGTGTTGTATATATTAAACTTCAAAACCTCAAATGAAATACACAAATAAAATAAAATTGACCATTTACACAATTATAGCTAAAACATACAAAAAGCATACATTAAAATGGAATTGAAGTACTAACAACATTAAAACCATTTAATATTACACTCAAAAGATAAAAAGCAAATAAAACAGTTCATTTTACAGAAAAGCACCTTCAACTCATATTTTAAAACTTTCCATTTTAAAAGCTTGTTAATTAAAACGTTATTTGCTTGTCAATGGAAGGAGAGTGATGATGACACAGGCACCAAGAAGGCCTTCCCTCACAATCATGTCTATGGGACTGAGAAAAGGACCTCTCCTGATTTATAGATCATACCAGTATTTTGAATTGATCAAAATTACAGGCAATGGTGCTGATGTGACAGGGGAATATGATCCTGCCAACCAGACCCAGCTAATGTTCTGTCTGCTGCAGCTCTTTTGGGTAGCAGAAGTTTCCATACTCTTTTCAAAAGCAGAACTCATTACAGTAGCCCAAACACAATGTAAGTAAGACAAATACCATCATGGCCAGATCCAACGCCTCAAAGAATAGGAACAGTTGACACAAAAGCTCTCCTGACCACCACAGCTTTGAACCTGACCATCCAGGTTCAAAGTTAAGCCCAGGAGTATAAGCAAAGTGCAAACCTGCATCTTCAGTGGGAGCATAATCTCATCAAATACATGATGAATTCCTAAACATCTGGTCTGCCTTTCAACTGACCAGTAGTAGCTCTGTCTTGCCTGCATTAAGTTTCAATTTGCTTGCCATCATTCAGTCCATTGTTGATGGCAGACACTGGTGTAGGGCTAAGTTAGTCTCCTCCCTTGGATTGAGATGGAAAGAGTACAGTGTTTCTCAAACTCTGCTCCTCCAAGTATTTTGGACTTTTGGACTTCGGCTCCCAGAAATCCCAACTAGCTTACCAGCTGTTAGTACTTGTGGGAGCTGAATTCAAAAACATCTGGAGAAGCAGAGTTTGAGAAACATTGGAGTAGTATATGTAGGTATTTGCATACTCAGGACACCACACCCTAGGGCTGTGGAAAACTCTCCCAGCGGTTTCATATATATGTTAAATAGCATGGGGGACAAAACAGAACCCTGAGGGATCCCCATTAGGGTTCAATAGTCAAGAGGTCAATAGCCAAGAGATATAACAGAAATTCTCCAGCACAATGTTCTGGGTTCACCTGTCCACAAAGGAATGGAGCCACTGCAAAACAGTATCTCCAAGTCTCATCCAACAGGGATGACCTAGAAGGATGCCATGGTTGATTGTATCAAAAGCCACTGAAAGGTCCAAGGGAACCAACAGGGATACATTTTCCCAGTCTAGTTCCTAGCATAGATAATCCAAGGAAAACAATGCAATTTCTGTTTCATAACCAGGCTTAAAACCAGTTTGAAATGGATTCAGATAATCAGTTTCGTTCAGGAACTCCTAGAGCTGTGAGGCCACCACACGCCCCACTAGTTTGCTGATTAATGATGTTAGATACCAACCGATTATCCATTATAGAAGGATTCAGGAAAAGCTTTTTCAACAAAAACCTGACAATTATCTCCTTTAGGCAATCTGGAACTCTGCCTTGTTGTAAGGAGGCACTGACTACTCCCTTTAGCTACACAGCCTATCCCTGTTTATTAAGTCAGAGGCACAAGAGTCTAGTACATATATAGTGCATTTCACCTCTCCAAGTATCCTATTCACATCCACAGGTTGCACAAACTGAGAACTATCCAATAAAACAGGACAAGGAAGAGCCAAGGTGGCTTCCATTGGAACTGAGTCCCCTCTCGGGTGAGAAGGGCGGGATATAAATGTTGTAATATATTAATTACAGCATTGGAACAGACATGAGTGATTTTATCTGTAAGTGCTTACAAATTCTGGAAGCTCTATCTGTGTTGTACATCTTATAACTAGTAGTAGAAGATAAGACTATACACTTTCTAAGAAAGTCAACTACAAAAAATGGGTATGGTGCAACAATAAGCTCAGTCCTCAGTATTGTTATCCACCTACCTACGCTGCTAGTATTTGTTTTATAGCCTATGGAATTGTAAACTCACTAGGTACCTGCAAGTCTCAAAATCTTCTATCTTTTAGTTTGATCTGCCCAGTTCTAGAAAGGAGGACACTGGTTATGAAACCTCCCCTGAGTGTTCTCTTGGACAATGACAGACCAATGATACAAGCCTACTTTAGTTGGACTAGATCTTTGCAATCTCTATTACTCTAAGATTCTAATCTGATTTGCACCAGTCTATCCACCCATGACCAGGAATGAACATTTATCTCAGATGTATTGGTTGATGGTTGTTTCATATTTTGTTATGTTTGTTTTATTCTGTTTTATGTTACTGTTATGTACTTACTATGTACTATGTAGGTACTCAGTATGTTATATTTTAACTATGTTAATTGGGCTCATCCCCATGTAAGCAACCCCAAGTCCCTTCGGGGGGATGGAGGCGAGGTACAAAAACAAAGTAGTTGTTATTATTATTATTATTATTATTATTATTATTATTATTAATAATAATAATCTGTGTGTCACTTTGCATGTGCAGCTTCACAGGACAAAAAAACTAAATCAGAATACTGTTGTGTGAAGCTATCGAGCAATATTTTTAAATGTGCAACATAAATATGAGAATAAACCCGATATGTTCTAATTGTTTATTATCATAACATGATGAATTATGCTTTATCTTTCAAAATGCCATTAGAATAAGCCAGTCCTCACATGATATGTGCCCTACGTGAATAGTAATACTCTATATTTCAAAAGTAATTTTTATGATACGGGTACTTATAAAACTAACACTGTCATGTTAATATCCAAACTTTTACTAAAGTCCATCAACAGGCATACATTTACACTTGTGAAGCCTCATGTTTATTTAAAAATGTGAAGAAGTCCAAACAATTAGTTTTTTAAACACTTTCAAACTCAGGTAAAAAATAAACAAAGAATTTTCAGGTAATTTTCTCACAGGTAAATTATAAAATTCTATATAATATGGTTCCCTTATCCACAGATTCAAAATCTACCGTTGCATTTACTATATTTCAAAAAATATTTCCCCACCTCCAGAAGTGCTTGTGGGCCTCTGTAGGTTCTTCAGTGCAATTCTATAGCATGCTTCCAGCCTAAGAATAGTCAAAATATAAGGTTGACTATTATCCATGGTTTTTAGTATCAATGGCACATGGATATTGTACCTTATCTATTTTGGCAAGACAATCTTACAAAGTCACATTTCTAGCCAAACTTTGGTGTCCCAGAATATTTATCACACTAATTTCTTTCCAAGGTCTTGGTGGCCTCAAATGACCCCTCAATGTTGATTGAAAAATAAAAAGAATGCTAGTGTGTGAAAGGTTCCAGTAAGAAGTGCTTTTAAAATGTAACTGGAATGTTCAAGGGCAGTTTGCCATAAATTAGAGCTTTTTCCACATGATTTGCAGCACAGAGAGACCCTGGACATGTTAATCCAGCTGCATAAAGCAAAGCTTGAGCCTTCCAGAGCTTGCACCATTCATGCAATTACGGTAAGTCCTAGGAATGGGAACTAATAATGCAGGTTAGAAAAGAAGTACTTGATCATGCTCTTCAAATGGTTAAAAAGAACACTAATACACTGAACTACCCCACTATACTGAAAAACTCTTGTTTGTGTATTATGGTTCATTTTAAATATGTCAGTGAATGCGAAAAGGTCCAGATTTTTTAAAAGCCCAATTATGTAATCACTTTCTTGTTGTTGTGTGCCTTCAAATGGTTTCCAACATATAGCAATTTTTAAAAGGATCACATTTCACAGGATCTTCTAGGTAAAATTTGTTCAGAAGGGGTTTAGCCTTGTCTTCCTCTGAGGCTAAGAAAATGTGACTTGCCCAGAATCACTCAGTAAAATTCCAAAGCTGAACAGGTATTCCGACCCTGGACTTATGGAGTCCTCACAAAACCACTAAGCTACAGTCATGCTAATGTAATCACTACTGCAGGTAATACCTCTATCACACGTTTTCTTCATAAAATAAGAAATCCGCTTGAAGGTTCACGGTATCAGTTCAGTGCAGTATTCAGTTTTCTACAGCTTAATGGAATAAACCTATTTTATCATACATGTATTTTCTTCTTTTTCCAAGGAATTCAGAGCAGGATATATTGGAGTGCACTACTTTACTCTCCCAAGTATTGCAACATCGGCTGAAAGACCCAAACAGACAATCCAGTAAGCTAAATGGTTTCCTGCATTGAGGTTTACCATGAACACATCTAACTATGCACTATGTCATAACAGTTCCTTACAATCGGTTAACTCACCACTTCTCCATTTAACATATGCCCTCCATTTCAACTTTGTAAATGTTCTGTATCTTCTGCTCCCATCACACCTGTCTGATTCTTATAACCTCTGCCATTTCTTATCAAACTCCCTAGTCACTTCCAATAGGAAAACTGGATCCTCCATTCAACTAATCCCAGTGAGATTTACCACTAAACAAATTTCAACTATTCTATTCTCACTCAAGAGTTTTTGTGTGTGTGTGTGTGTGTGTGTGTCTGGAGCACCTTGAGAAACTGTAAATCACTTCTGGTATGAGAGAATTGGCCGTCTGCAAGGACATTACCCCTGAGATGCCTAGATGTTTGATGTTTTACCATTCTTGTGGGATGCTTCTCTCATGTCCCCATGTGGGGAGCTGGAGCTGACAGAGGGAGCCCACCCGCTCTCCTCGGATTGGAACTGCCAACCTGTCGTCAGCAGTCTTGCCAGCACAAGGGTTTAAACCATTGCACCACTGAATAATGCAACTCAGATGATGGACATACTTTCAAAAAAAATAATACCCCCTCATACATTTCTGCCATACTAATAAAGGTGAATGTTAATAATTGTACCTTTGTCACCATCTGATTGTCTTTTGATGTTACTGAATCAATATATTTCTTTGATGTTTTCTCAGAAAAGTATTTTTTCCTAAAATTCTGTTCATACATCTAGAGGTGGAGAAAGTGGTTAAACTGCATTAAATAGCAGTAACTACATTTAATTTAACTACATTTTGTCCTGCTCAGATATAAAGATGTGCCAGTTTTCAACTGTTATATCAGAAGGGACCCACAGTGTCAGGGAACTAACTGGTGTTTCCTCACATTTTATGCTCAATCGCTTCAGGTACTTTTATCTCAGCTGGTTATCATCCAAGCACCAGAACCAGCCTGCATGAGTAAAAAGAGCTGTAAAACTGAGAAGAGATAAAATGGGGGGAGTGATTATTCAGATCCTATAACTGGCAAATTCCTTTTGATGTCAAGGTCATGCCTCTCCCTCTCTCCAGACACATGTGACATAGTGAAATGCTTAAAAAGATATGTCACAATTGTATGTAGTTTGGTGCTAACATAGTAGAATCATACAGCTGAAAGAGATCACAGTCCAAACCACTGCCATGCAGGAATACACAATAGTAATCTTATATGCATGGCCATTCACATCTTCAAGCAAGCATCTTTCTGAAACTCTGTATGATGCAAATTAAAGAACTTAGTTTCCTCTTAGTGAACAGGTGATTTTCCCACGTATGTCCCCCATTGCAATATTCTTCAAAGAAAGAACCACAGAGTTGTAAAGGGCCATACAATTCAACCCTATATGTTTAGAGATGGTAGTTAGTTATAGCTCCATATTTCAAAACTGGAAGAGCACCTTCAGATGATACAGATATCTCACCCCACATAATATGCCTAGATACTGTAATTATTTTGTTGAGGGCTCTTGTCTTAAGTTGAATTCAGACAATATTTCATTTATGCCACATGCCCCAGCTCTTGCAATCAACTTTCCTTCTCATCCAAAACATCTCTTATTCTGCAGTCCGCAAAAACCTCTTCTCCCTCCTAATATTAACGGGCCTAAATGTGGAATGTTACAAAACAGGTCCTTAAGAACAGGCTTATAATACAAATGTGCTGATGTCCTTGCAAAGATAAGACAGACAAATTATCATTGCATATAAGTAGCAATTACAAAACAAATATCAAAATGTCCTCCAATAAGCAGTGCTATTAGGAAAATTCTCATATAAAGAGTGGAATGTGTGCCTCTTGACATCTTTAGCACTACAGAGAGATATACTCATAAGACATGTATGAAGGCCAAAGCTTTGCATCCATTTCAACACTACGATCACAAACCTTTCTGAGGTATTAAGGACACCTTCTTCTCTAACCTGCTTGTCTACTTTAGACAATCTCAAGATTAATGGTTTGGGAGTGGGGGGGGGGGGGGGGAGGGAGAGAGAGAGAGAGAGACAAGGAAAGGAAAAACAAATGTTCCATACCTACAATTTACAGATACTGTGATGACCCATGGGCCTTGTAGTCCTGCTCATGACATTGTGATGCCTGATGAAGAAGAAAACTTGGGTTTTTTACCTTCCCAGTCAGAACTGGATTCTTCCCAGACAGATTCTTCCCAGCCAGATCTGGGAACCTTGCAGCTGCAAGAGGGTTATGTTCCAGAAGTATGTCAAACAAACACTGAGGCTACATCTCCTGTGTTTTCTCGCCATGAGTTTTGTAAACAACAGAGAGGTTTGGAAGCGGCCTCGCGCAGGAGTGCTAGAATAATTGCTAAGAATTTAGCCAATTAAGCCTGCTTTCCATGAGAATCTTTAAGGAGTCAAACATCTGGTCTCAGAGATTAGCTTTCGTTTCTGGTTCCCAGAGAACTGCTCTCGGCGGGAAAGTTAGACTCTATATAGGTGTTTTACCCGCGGAGTAACTTTGCGGAGTCAATTCGTCAGCCTCCGGAGCGAGTTGTGTCTGGACAGCGCGCTCCGATCCAAGCCTCGTTCCTGTTCAAGCCTTGTTCTTGTTTTCAAGCCTTCGCTCCTGTTTCCCAGCCTTGTTTACCTACGGACCTTGCCTCGCCTTTCAGGACTAAACCTTGCCTTGTTTCACGGATTTTACCAAGTAATTCCACGGATCTTGTCCTTGTTCCTTGTTACCTTGTGCCACGATTCAAGCCTTGTTTTCAAGTATCAAGTTAATTCCTAGCCTTGCTCAAGTTCATGGACTAAAGGACCTTGTCATCTCCCCTCACTTTGCCTGGCAAAGTGAGTGTTTCGGTTATTGGATTACAACTTTGGACCTTAATATTTCATATTGGACATTGTTTCTTTGGACTAATTTTGACCTTTCCCGAAAGGTCTGCTTCTGGACTAACTTTTACATTTGCTTTTATTAACTTTATATATTTCCTTAATAAAGATATTAGATAGAATCTGGCCTCTGCGTATGGTTATTGGTGCTCTGTAGCCTGGGTCGTGACAGATACCATATATCATTTGTTTGTGATAACATTAAGTAAATATATTACTAAACCGAATTCCTTTTAAATAGGTTTTTAACACTTTAAAAAAAAATCAAGCTTTCCTGACATCATCATTCCTAAGGCAATCAATATTCAGGCAGTCCCAAAGTTACACACAAGGTAGGTTGTGAAGCTTTCTTTTCGAGCTGAATTTGCATGTAAGTCAGAGCAGGTAGATTTTTAAGTGTGGTTTACACCCCTGTGGAGTTTGTTTTGCTGTCTGTGCCCCTGTTCAGAAGATTTCACCTCACTTTATGTCCCTGTGAGAATTGGATTTTGACAAATTTGGCTTGCTATGGAAACAAGGATTGGCGCTAAAGCTTCCATGGAGCTACCTTTCCTCCATGATAACTCTTTCAGGAGTGAATTTCCCTTCCTAGGGTTAGATTTCTCTCACTTCCTGTTGTCTCACTCCCGTTTGTAACTATGAGTCATTTGTAAGTCGGACATTTGTAACTCGGGGACTGCCTATAATATATATTTGCTTTTTATTCAAAGGTAGAGAACCACGGCACATACAAAATGTGCTAGGTGTGCTTCAACAGCAACCTCTACATATTATGGTGGTGGTTGTTATTTTATAGTGTATGACAACATTATAAATGGGAGTCTTCAATGAACCCCAGTCATCAACAGGCCTGCTCATGTCCTGTGAACTCAGGGCTATGGCTTCCTTAATTACATCAATCTATCTATTATGTTTGAACATATACTTTAAAAATTCTACACAAAGTTCATGCACTAGCCATAATAATACATTTCATATGTACAATTAACCCCACTAACTCTAAATAAGCAGACAGATGGAAACACCAAAATAAATTTCTCTGAAGTGAATGGGGATGAAATCAATATAGTACTCTGAGATCAAACATCAACAAAAGCTCAGGTTAGGGAAAATTATTTCTAAAAAGAAAGTGAACTGCTGCACTGCCTTTCTTTTTAACTGCAACCAAAATAACCTTTCGATAAAAACAAGCTGAATATTAATTGCAGGATCTACTATGTTATCACATGATTTTGTTTGTATGTATACCTTATTTATATTAAGCTTTTAGGTACACAGGAAACTACTTTGATCAACCTAGCCCAATACTATCAGTTTTAACTAGCTATGACACTTCAGATAGGATTATTTACAAGTTCTAAGTCTTTCCCTTATGATCTCCCTTCCCAGTACTAACCAGGTCAAATACTACTTAGAGCAGTACGGTAGTTTTATTCCTTTATTAAATTATGAGAAACTAGAAATTGTGGGAAAGGGCAACAATATACAGTACACTTACAAATCAAATGATATCACATATAAGAATAATTATGCCTTAACATATGAGGTTCCAACATATATCAAGCCTCAACAAATAAATTAACAGACGTAGCACATGCATTTTACATTGTTCAGGTGAATACACTCAGTATTGTTATGGTAAAGCACCTTATCAACATTCAAATTAACTTCACAGAAACAAGAACCACTTTGGTCATATTATTTTTCAGGGCAAGGTATTCTTTGTTCTATGGAAATACCCGAGGTTTGTAACTGACACTGTTTAAAATGTTTTGGATAGTATACCCATTTTCCACAATGATACATTACTCCACAGTACCATGTCCATCTAATTCTTTGACTATGCAGAATGTTTTAAAGTTTTATTTATTCTCATACACACACATACTGCCCAAAACACCATACCAAACCACAATTTAATGCAATGTGTTCATGCAGAGACAATGCTCTGGAAGTCTCAAAATCATGTGCAACTTCTTCAATGTAAAATCATGATTTCTGAAGCCTACATGTGAAAACTAACCATAGTTGAAAAGCTTTAATTTCTATGTTCAGCTAACCACAGTTAAGCAATTAAATCTGTGCAAAATGTAACTAATTTTAACTATGGTTTACTGAAACAAGCCAACTTCAATGGTTTATGGAAGCTTGTTTAAATAAACCATAGTTGTGATTAACCATAATTTAGGGGTATGATATAAACCTAAACTGTGGTTAATTGATAAAAGAGGCAAACTTGCCAAGAAGAGAAAGAAAAAAATCTGATGAATCTGAGCCTTGTTCATGAAATGCTGTATTATAAAAATATAAAACTACATTTATATTCAAATAATATCACTGTATAAAGTAATAATTCCAATGTTCATCATATGGTTTGCACAGGGCCACTGAAACAATCTTATCTATTCCAGAACTTGAATCCAGGCTTCAGTTCAACTATATGAATAGAGATATATTGATTCTCATGCTGTCACGCTACACACAACCAAGAAAGTTATTTATTAACAGTTATACACACAGTTGACATTAAACAATTAACCAACACAAACTTCATAGTATTCATATTTCTCCTATTTGTAAAAAAAATAAAGGTAGAAATTGCTTGCATTCATATTTTAGAACACTAGTACTCGCTACATACCTTCCCTAATATGAGAATTAACTTAATCATCATTTGCTATTTCCATACTTTTAAACTTCAAAGTAGATGACCTCTTTTCTGAGGTTCCTCATTCATTTCATTATAAGACTATTACAACCTTTTCCTACTACAACTCCTGCAGTTCCAAAGGGCATACATCTTTATTCTTCAAAGAGACAGGATATAGCTTTCTGTGGGGTTGATTGCATAACACAAGACAGCATCTTTTCTTTCTATTAAAATATGCAGTGATCTTATCTATATTTTCAAAAAAACAGAAGATCCTAATCATAAAGTGAATGTTCAGCTTGTAAGCCTGGGAGGTCTACAACATTTTTCTATTGATTAGAAACAGAATCAAAGTAACTATCCTTCCTGCTCCTTAACCTTCATCACTTTACTTATGTTATACATCACTGATGACTTAAAAGAACCTTATCAAATACCACCCCTTGATATCTTATCTACAAATCTTTAGTTACAATTCACAATGAAAGAAGCAGCATAAGGCATTCGATTCCCATTTAATCACTTCTGTAAGTAAATAATGCCCTCAGTTGTTGGTAAACTGGTTTTAAATCCTAAATTACCCAGAGCTGGAGATGAAAGTGTATTCCTACATTCAAGGTTTGGGTACTTTCACTTCTTGCTGCAGGATAATCAGCTACAGAGAAAAAAAATACAACTAGAAGTTACTTCTACCCCAGGCCACATGGTCTCCCCACAACAACCATAGTCGCCAGGCTAAAAGGAACTGAGTGACTCCCTCACATCAAGGTATGGGGAAGCAACTAAGATATCTCTACTGTTAGGTGAATTAGTCCACCAGAAAGGTCAGAAAATGATCTGTAAGGCATGCTGGTGTCCATTATCCCATACAGGACTACAGGTTATTCCCCCAGTAAAAGGTTTTCTCCACAGGAAATCATTTCTGTTATTACTGGCACATCAAATATATCCTGGAATAGGCTGAGAGGAATATCTGAAACCTAAGGACCTCAAAGAGCAATCACACCTACCTTCAAAGAGTTAAATCTCATTGTTCATGCTCACATAAAATTAGAAGTTATTGTTGCCCTGATTACCTGATACAGTCTGCAGACCAAGATGGCAAACAGAGACCAGATGTTGCTATAAATAGATAGGTAGATAGGAAGTTGACAAACCCACAACTGAAAGGCAAAGGGGGTGTGCAAATGGAGCACCAAGATGCCTAACAGCGGAGTTTGCAAAGAGGGGGTGTTTATGTGCCAGGCACTTGTATCACCCAGGCCTCCTCCTAGACACACACCTGAGCTCCTCTGCCCCAAGAACTATTAATAGAAACCTGTTCAAACAATGAGCACACAGCCATCGTCAATAACCTAGGAGAGCCACTTCACATACTAAGTCTGCCTTATCTGTCCATCTGGGTCAGCACTATTTACATAGATGACGACAAACAGAAAAGAGATGCTGGGTTCTAGCCTGGAAATTAATGATAAGGGACTGAACACCTCTCTCTCTCTGCCTACAAAGCATCTCTTGCTTGAGATGATTTGTAGGCAAAAAGCACCTCAAGTAAAGGCAGAAAGAACGAAATCCACCTGGCTCACTACTTCTCCATTCTCCTGGGTGCAACTCCCACCCCCACCCCAGCCGAAAAGAGTTGCTAACTAGAATTTTAAACAATGTGTCTTCAATTGTGACAAGCCACTTTAAGTGGGGGAAAGGCAAAATAGAAATAAACAATTATTCTTACAAGCCTATCATAATGACAACAACAACACAGGTTAAATATCCTTTATCCAGGATCATAAGTATTTTAGATCTTTTTTAGAATACCTGTCTTAGTATATCTATGCCTTGGAGATAAAATCTGAATATGAAATTCATTAATATTTCATAGACACCTTGTACCTGTAGCTTGAAAGTAATTTTATACATATTGTTCTAATATGGGGATAATCCTGGACTCCTCCCTAAACTGGTATGCCAGCTACGACTGGTCCTGAAAAAGTGAGAGCCGGCAATGATAGTACATGCATTGGTTAAATCCTATTTGGATTACTAAACACGCTTTACGTAGGTTTGAAAAGTGTTCAGAAACTTCAATTTGTCCAAAGGACAGCAGCCAGGATTCTAACTGGCTGCTCATTTGCTGGTTTTAACCTATAAAGCTCTTTATGGCCTTGGACCAGGATACTTGAAACAGTGTATCTCCTACTATGTACCCGGAAGGCAACTTCAGTCGAGTGGGGAGGAATTGCTGACACTTCTACACCTATCTCAAATGTGGCCTAAAGCTAATCGAGAAGGGACCTTTTCTGGGAAGGTCCCAGTTTTGTGGAACGCCCTCCACTTTCTTATCATTTAGGAAATGAGTGAAAACTTCTATGTTTGGAGAGGCCTTCAAGGGAAATTAAAATTGTAGATGGACCATGGGTCTCTAGATCCAAGAGGACGTGAACTTGGCTCCCAATGGGGTTAATTAATGGTTTAACTATGCATGTTATATTTGTAAATAGGGTTTTTATTGCTGAGTTTTAGATAATCAGGTTGCGATAAGGAATTTGTCGTGTTTTAATCCATTTTCGTTTTTCCTTTGTATGTTCTTATTGTATTGTTAGCTGCATGTACAGTGGGTGCTTGCTCTCTGCTGGGGTTTGGTTCCAGGAAAAATGGCAAAATTCATGGGTGCTCAAGTCCCATTATATACAGTGGTGTCCCTGATATGGCAAAATCAACATATTTTTAATTTTTGTGTGTGTGGTGAGCAAGGGCAGGGATATTTTCAAGTTGTGGTTGGCTGAATCCATAGATACAAAATCCATAGATATGGAGATCCATCTATATACTGGTATGTTAGAGGCATGCAGGAAAACCACATTGCTCTAATAGCAAATGGGTAATGGAGTTATGGGTAAAGTGTTATGAGTTCAACCAGGTTAAAGTGTGAAATAGAATATGCTCAAAATATTTCTTCTCTTAAATTAAAAATAAATAAAAAAGCAGACTTGGAACTACTCCAACAAATAAAAAATGTACAAGAACTGGCAAGCATGGAAACATGGTTTGGTAGATAAGACGTATATGTGGACTTCACAATTCAAGTACAGTAGAGTCTCACTTATCCAACATTCTGGATTATCCAACGCATTTTTGTAGTCAATGTTTTCAATACATCGTGATATTTTGGCACTAAATTCGTAAATACAGTAATTACTATATAGCATTACTGCGTATTGAACTACTTTTTCTGACAAATTTGTTGTATAACATGTTTGGGTGCTTAATTTATAAAATCATAACCTAATTTGATGTTTAATAGGCTTTTCCTTAATTCCTCCTTATTATCCAACATATTCACTTATCCAATGTTCTGCTGGTCCGTTTATGTTGGATAAGTGAGACTCTACTGTAATACCAAGGCTACAGATTGGAAAAGTTTGTTACTGGTCACAATCTTATGCTAGTGAAACTATTTTTTCCAGCAGTGCACAAAGATAAGTCCCGTAACTCCTAATGCAACCATTTTCACCAGGTAGTTTACTAGACGTAGTCCAGGCATAGCATAAATACAGAATGAATGACAACTGGATTGTCTATAGTATAGTATAGGCCCGGGCTGTGGTGCAGGCTGGTGAGCAGCCAGCTGCAGCTAGCTGCAACAAATCACTCTGACCAAGAGGTCATGAGTTCGAGGCCAGCTCGGAGCCTGTGTTTGTCTCTGTCTTTGTTCTATGTTAAGGCATTGAATGTTTGCCTTATATGTGTAATGTGATCCGCCCTAAGTCCCCTTTGGGGTGAGAAGGGCGGGATATAAATACTCTAAATAAATAAATAAATAGTACACGTGAAAGGGGCCTAGAAGTCAGCTTAAGCGGCTGAGGGGGAAAAGGAAGGGGCCTGAGATTGTTAGGAATTGTGGGAGTTAGCGTCCAAAACACCTGGAGGGCCCAAGTTTGCCCATGCCTGAACTAGCTTATTCCCGTTGTTGGGAATTGTGTAAGTTGTAGTCCCAAACACCTGGAGGGCCCCAAGCTTGCCCATGGCTGCGCTATAGGGAGAAATGAGAAAGAGGGGAGCCTTCCAAAGCACATCCCCATTAAGGACGTGCGATGGGGCCAAAACAGGCCTATCCTTACCATCGTCCTTGTTATGTATACTGTACTCTGCTGTTCCTCTCTTGGCTGAGACCCTAAGCAGCGCATGCACACTGAACAACCAGCAAGCAAAGGTGGGAAGGAAGAAACAGGGAAGGAAGGCTTAAATGCTTCCCCTTTAAGGATGTGTGATGGGAGGGAAAACAAAGTCTGTTATTATCCTCACTCATCATCATCCATCACCTTGAGAGACCCAAAGCGGCCCATGTAGAGCAGGCCTGGGCAACACATGAGAGGCCGAGCGACGGTTGGTTCGTTACCTGCCAGGGCCAGGCGCGCGCTCCCTTCTTTCCTTCCTTCCCCAACGAGACCCGCTGACTGACACCGAGGCGGAAGTGAGACCCCTTCCGCCGCCGCCGCCGCCCTCCCCTCAAGTCCCGCCCCCTTCTCCTCTTTCCCTTTGACAGACAAGCCGCCGCTTCCAATCCAGAGGTGCGGGGAGGGCCCTTCCCTCTCTGCTCTCCTTTGGCTTGCGCGCGCTCCTCCTTCCCGCTGACCAATCGGAGGCGAGCAAAGGGGCGTGGTTTATGCTAATAGCAAGCATCCCTCCCGGATTCCTTGACTGTCAAAAGCGCGCTCTCAGTCCCTCCCTCCCTCGCGCCGTAGTGGGCGTGGTTATGCAAATATGGGGAAACCAAAGCAGGAAAGGTTCTGTCCTCAAAGGGCCCCCAGGCTATGTTTGTCCTGCGCGCATGCGCATCAGAGGAAAAAGGGCCACATTGTTGGAATGTGGTATTGCAACTCCCATCTCCCTTCAAAAGACCCTTTGTTTGTACATCAAGCCTGCTTGTTTTGCATAAGCCTATGAATCCGCATTAATTTTATCTCAGCCTGCCTACTTCATAGGCTCCTTCCACAGAGCTAAATAAAATCCCACATAATATGCTTTGAACTGGAATATATGGCAGTGTGGACTCAGATAGCCCAGTTCAAAGCAAATATGGTAGGATTTTCTGCCTTGATATTCTGGGTTAAATGGTTGTGTGGAAGGGCCCTTAAATACATTAAAATGCAGGTTGAGTCATCCTCATGCAAAAAATTTTAATTTTATTTTTTCCAAATTATGTAGGTATTGGGTTGTTGTGAGTTTTCCAAGCCGTACGGCCATATTCCAGAAGCATTCTCTCCTGACATTTCACCCACATCTATGTCAGGCACTCTCAGAGGTTGTGAGATCTGTTGGAAACTAGGCAGGTAAGGTTTATATACCTGTGGAATAATGTCCAGGGTGGGAGGAAGAAATCTTGTCTGTTTGAGGCAAGAGTGAATGTTGCAATTGGCCACCTTTATTAACATTGAATAGTCTTGCAGCTTCAAAGCCTGGCAGCTTCTTGCCTGGGGGAATTCTTTGTTGGAAGGTGTAAGCTGGCCCTGATTATTTCCTGTCTGGCATGATTTACATATTCCTACATAGTGAGATATCTTGGAGATGGGATCCGATTCTAAGCATGAAAATGCCGTGGTTTGCAAGAATACTGTATGTGTGTTAACTGGAAAATCAAATGCATTGGCTGAGTTTGCAAGGACCTGGGAATTGATTTTGTAACTGTTGCTATCCTGCTGCTGGAGAACCAGTTTGAACAGGTTTCTGTGTGTGTGTGTGTTTTCTGAGTACTGGCTGGAAAGAAGATGGCTCTGAACTCAGAGAGGCCTGACTATTTCTGAGGCCTTGTTTGCTGCTGATCTTCACTGAAGCAGATCCATGGAGTAAGGAAGGATTGCCTATAACTGCTGGTTTCTGTAAGCAATCAGAGGGACTATTGGGAATAAATACCACTGTTCTATTGATCTATTGGATTCAGTAAAATTTCCTGTGTTATGTGTTTTGCAAAGCTGAGTGGTGCATCATTCTGCAAAGTGTCTCTGGGCTCATGGGCACATGTAAGAGCTTCCATCTATCCACAATTCCCAACAGAAAATAATTCATGATTCATATCCACATAGCCTGAAGATAATTTTGTGCCATATTTCTAATCATTTTGTGAATGAAATAGGTTGGGTTCTTCAAGCATATTTTGGAATATTTTGGATGAGATATCTTGGAGATGGGACCGAAGTCTGAACACAACATTCATTCATCTTTCATATGGACTTTAGAAACATAGCCTGTAAGTCATTCTGTCTATCTAGTCAAAGTACAGTTGGTTGGTTTGTACCACAGGACAGCTACAACAAAGTAAAGACTTTCTGTATATATTCCAGATTTCAATATTAATGTCAAAAATACGTAGTATGATTTTACATAGGATTTGTGCTACAAATATCACTTAAGTAAAATAAACATTAAATATTAAATAACAATAAATAAATAAATAAAATAAGGTTTAAACACTAAGCTAATATGGGAATCTGCTATTGCAACACATCCAATGAAGTGGTTTAAAACCAATATTAAAAAAAAGATTAGGACTAAGTATGTTCCAGTCTACTTGGAATACACAAAGCTCATTCCAGAAGCATGTTTAAGAACTGGTCCAAGAGTCCATGCTTTAAAAAATCATATCAGGTTCATACAAAGTCAATATTTTAATAAAGCTATTCATCACAATTCCTAAATTGTCTACTAGCCATGTAGGCCCCTTCTACACTGCCATATAAAAACCAGATTATCTGCTTTGAACTGGATTATATGGTAGTGTAGACTCATATAATCTGGATTTTCTGATTTGATGATCTGGATTATATGACAGTGTAGAAGGGGCCTACGTGGCTAGTAGACAATTTAGGGATGGTGGTGAATAGCTTGATAAAATATTGACTTTGTATGAACCTGATATGTTTTTTTAAAGCAGATTCCATGTTTGGGATTGTTAGGAAAGGAATTCAACATAAAACTCCCAGGACTGTAAAGCGTATATACAAATCTGTGATGTGACCACACTTGGAATATTGTGTGCTGTTCTAAGTAAGCACCACACCTCGAAAAACACAGCACAAGGATGGGAAAGGTGCAAAAAGGGACATCCAATATAAGCAAGAAGCTGGAACAACTCCCCAGTGAGGAATGATTTCATAGCTGGGGCTTTTATTTCACACACATATAAAAAATAGGTGGGGATGTAACAGAGATGTATAACGTCATGTATGTTGTGACAAAAGTAGATGGGAGTTTTTCTTATAATAAAAAGAAGCTGAGCACTGGGAGTGATAAAAGGATATTCTCGTGCATTAAGTATAAAGCTTGCTTTTGCAGGAAATATGACAGCCTCAATTTTGATGGTTTTAAAACTATGCCTGGAGAATATGGCTACATGTGATTGTTTCTCATAAGTCGTTGTGGGAATAAGACACTGGACTAGCTCAGGCATGGACAAACTTCGGCCCTCTGGGTGTTTTGGACTTCAACTCCCACAATTCCTAACAGCCGATAGGCTGTTAGGAATTGTGGGAGTTGAAGTCCAAAATACCCAGAGGGCCGAAGTTTGCCCATATCTGGACTAGAAAGCTATTTGAATTCATATGCATAGAAGTAGGGACCAGCTATATTATTTACCTCTGGCAGCAGGATGTTTTGGGTCAGCCTTAGCTGTTCTTATAACTTAGGGTACACTTACACTGCATTTTAACTGCCTTGGCTCAATGCTGTTGAATTATGGGAGCTGTAGTTTTACAAGGTCTCTAGTGCCCGTTCCTCACCAAACTACAAATCCCAGGATTCCACAGCATTTAGCCATTGCAGTTAAAGTGATGTCAAAATGCATAAAATCCACACTGTGGATGCCATAGCCATCCTTTGTTGAGTCGAGGAGAGCCAACTAACAACTCATAGTTGCTGTCTGCTTTCCTGGTCATTTGGTAACCGATTAAGGGAAGCATATTCTGATAGTGACTCACTTCTTGTGTTAACATAACTCTTTATTCTGCCAAGTAGTCTGCTGAAAAGGTGCTTGATACTGTGTGACACTATTATGCAATGTTGGCTCAAACAGGTATGTGCTGAAAATATTCAGGTGGCTCTTAGTTGCAAGCAGGTAGTGCAAGTTAATTTAGTTTATTCATTTATGTCCCACTTTTTCCTCTCTTGCTTCATACTCAAGGAGGTTCGTGACATGGTTAAAAACATGACTTTAAAGTTATTTAAGAGATACATTTATCCACATAAAGGTTACAGTTAAAGATCTCCACACAGACTTACTGAGTAGGCTGAAAGCAGTGCTTGGAAATGTTGGGTTGTTGTGAGTTTTCTGGGCTGTATGGCCATGTTCCAGAAGCATTCTCTCCTGACGTTTCACCCACATCTATGGCAGGCATCTTCAGAGGTTGTGAGGTCTCACAACCTCTGAGAATGCCTGCCATAGATATGGGCGAAACGTCAGGAGAGAATGCTTCCAGAACATGGCAACCCAGTGATTCCAGCCATGAAAACCTTCGACAACACTTAGGAAATGTTGCTTGTTTTTTGAACTACAGCTCCTAGAATATTCCAGCCAGCTGAACTAGGTTGCACTTACATTGTAGAATTAATGCAGTTTGACACCACTTTAACTGCCATGGCTCAATGCAATGCAATCACTGGAGTTGTAGTTAATGAGGCACCAGAACTCTTTGGTTGAAAAAATTAACAACCTTATAAAACTCCATAGCATTGAGCCATGACAGTTAAAGTGATGTCAAACTGCATTCATTTTTCAGTGTATATGCACCCTACAAATTATAATCTGAAATAGTAATGCATCCAGATTCTATTTGGGAAGGAAAGGAAGTCAGATATGCAGGGTGCACAAACATGGTGATCCTGCCACAACCTCATCCAAATTTGATGCAAAACAAATCGAAAGACAAAGCACTGAAGCTGAAATCATTCAAAAGGTAAATTCTTAGTTCCTCTCCTTTTAAAAAAAGCCTCATGTTTTGAGGTTTTATCTCCATGAAGAGCATAAAGTTAAGCAATGTATAAAGTTAATAAATGAATAAACCCAGCCAGGAAAAACAAGACTCATATAATTGTCAAAGAAATCAAGGGCGCTTTAGCCTGCATAGCAAACAAGAAAAATATAAAAGTAAGAAAAATCTTGCCAACTTCAAGTTTAAATACAATAGCCAGTTCTAAATCCAGAATTATAACAGTGAGATTTAATGAGCTCTGCTGAAACCCAAGGGGGTTAGTCAGTCCAATTAGATGTCAGAATTCTGGATAAACATTATATTATTGCAAAGAATTTCATAAACTAAATTGGAACGCAACTGTGATGAAAAAAAATGGGGTTATTTCATCCTATAACCCCATCTGGACCAGGATTGTTCCAGCACATCAGAATCATAGAGTTGAAAAGTACCTCATCGGTCATCTAGTCCATTCCCTTTTCATGGGGGAATACATACATAAAGTACTCTTGAATATGGCCATTCAACTGTTTAAAGATCTCTGTTAAAGAAAGTTCTACTACACTTCAAGACATTCCACCACTGAACAGTTTTTCTGTCAGGAAATTCCTTCTAACATTTTTATAACCTCTTTCCTTGCTCTTTGAACCCAGTGATTCTTGTCCTAGTCCCTGAGACATCAAAAAACTAACTCACTCCATCCTCTATATGGCATCTCTTAAGAGATGGATATTGTATTACCTCTTAGGGCGCATCTAATGTAGAATTAATGCAACTAACTGTAGGGGATCGATGCTATAGAATAATGGACACTGTAGTTTGATGAAGCACCACCACTCTTTGGCAGAGATGGCTAAATATCTTGTAGAACTACAACTCTGATTATTCTATAGCATTAATCAATGGCAGTTAAAGTGGTGTTAAAAGTGCATTCGTTCCACAGTATGGATGCACCCTTGGGCTCCATCTACACTGCCATCTAATTCAGTTTCTGGATGCAGATTATCTAATCAGATTATCTAATGGCCCAGGCTGTGGCGCAGGCTGGAGAGCAAGCCAGCTGCAATCAGCTGCAATGAATCACTCTGACCAGGAGGTCATGAGTTCGAGGCCCGCTCGGAGCCTATGTTTATCTTGTCTTTGTTCTATGTTAAAAGGCATTGAATGTTTGCCTATATGTGTAATGTGATCCGCCCTGAGTCCCCTTCGGGGTGAGAAGGGCGGAATATAAATGCTGTAAATAAATAAAATAAATAATTTAAACTGGATTATATGAGTCTACTCTCATGCAGATAATCTGTATTCAGAAACTGGATTAGATGGCAGTGTAGATTGGGTCAAAGTTTTCTCTCCTCCAGACTAAACCCAGCTGCATAAACTGCACCCATAGATTTTGTCTTCCAGCCATTTACTTTTTCTCCTCTGGACACATTCCAGTTTGTCAATATTCTTCTTCCCTGAACTGAACCAATAGCCCAGATGAGTTGTGACCAAAACAGAACTTAGTGGTACTATCTTTTACCTTGATCTGGACGCTGCATTTCTGTCAAGACTCCCTAAACTTTGCATTGGCTTTTGGGGCCTCTGCATGTTTGGATTATCAGTTTAAGAATTGGAGTCAACACTCATACTTTTAATCATCGTGCAAAAGTGAAACTTTTAGCAGGTGCCAGTTGCCATAAAACAAGCAATACCTGCAGACATTTCTTCTTTACGCAAGCATTAAAGGTGCAAGAGCTGTCTCAGGTTCTCAGACTGGCAACTCAAACTGCATCATCTTTTTCAAATCTACTATTGTCAAGCTAGATGTCACCCTCCTATGTTTGTGTATGTATGTTTCCTGCCTCAATGTAGTACCTTTTATTTATCCCTGCTGGACTGCATTTTGTTAGTTTTTAGGCTCACTCTCCAATCTGTTAAAGTCATTTGGGAACTTGATTTTGTCCTTTGAAGTATAAGCTACCCTTTCAGATTTTGTTGTTCACATTCTTATAATCATATAATATTTGCTTTCCCATCTTTCTGATTGACAACCTGTTTTTCTAAAAAAGTGAAGACAGTATTGCTGAGGAAGGTGAAATAATGACCTGCTAATGAATGTAACGGTATAGGTGCAAAAGTTCGCAAACACCAAGTCAAAAAATGAAGAAGACCGCAACACCAGTTTCTCCATTCTGGAAGCGAAGGAACACCAACACTTTGTGTAGAGTAATTAGTAAGAGGCAGCTCTAGACAGCATGCCTGCCCTTTTGTTTCACCTCTCTCTTTCTTCCTTTGATCAAGGTACTCAAAACTTTCTGCTTCTTTCCTGCTTGCAGAGGTCATTTCCCTCTTCTTTGAAGACTTTTGTCTAGGAGGGGAAGATTCGTGAGATTCTTGCCCCAAAGTGGCTTATACCCAGACATGAGAGCCAGCTTCAGATGCTCTTCTTCTAAAATATAGTTGATCTTATTTTGTCTGTCTTCAACTTTTCTATCCCAGATGGATTTTCTGAAACAATAAAGGTAAGGTTTCCTTTTTTAACTTTACAAGAACATCAAAAGTATTTATTTTCTCTTCTCTACCACCAATCTGACTGGATTATCAACCTGGCTCCCTTCACTAAATGCAATAACATTGTGATTCTGGTTTGGGGAGGAAGGGAAGGAAGTTGGTTCAGATACACCAGCATCAGGTTGGATTAAGGCCTTCTTTTCAAACATATGTCTTATTTGTTGTCGTAGGCTTTCATGGCTGTAATCATGGGTTGCTGTGAGTTTTCCAGGCTGTATGGCCATGCTCCAGAAGCATTCTCTCCTGATGTTTCACCCACATCTATGACAGGCATCCATGCAGCTGTGGACAATCTATATAGGCACCACCAAAAGCAGTGCCCAAACACAAATCAAGGAACATGAAAGGCACAGCAGACTAATTCAACCAGAGAAGTCAGCCATACCAGAGCACTTGATGAACCAGCCTGGGCACAGCATATTATTTGAGAACACAAAAATGTTGGACCACTCTAACAACAACCATGTCAGACTACACAGAGAAGACGTGGAAATCCACAAACAGACGTGGACAAATTTCAAAAGAAAGGAAGAAGGCATAAAAAATGAACAAAATCTGGCTACCAGTATTTTAAAAAACTCCAAAATCAGGACAGTAAATAAACAACAACACTCAAAAAATGGGAACTCCAGACAAGGAACAATCAGGGGCAGCTTATCACCTCCCAACAAATGATTCCTCTAGGCAGGAAGCAGCCAAGCTTTGAAGCTGCAAGGCTATTCAATGCTAATCAAGGTGATCAATTACAACATTCACACTTGCCTCAAATAGACAAGAGTTCTTTCTCCCACCCTGCACATTCACTTGCCTAGTTTCCAACAAACCTGACAACCTTTGAGGATGCCTGCCATAGATGTGGGTGAAGCATCAGGAGAGAATGCTTCTGGAACATGGCCATACAGCCTGTAAAACTCACAGCAACCCTATGTTTTATTTCTTTGATTCTAAGATGCCATTGATTGTATGACACACACTAATTTCAATACCACCAACAAGGGAAAAGCTTTATTTGAACATAAAAATGTCAGGTGCAAAAATTCCAGTGTCAGAACTGAAATATCTCTGTTCCTGTATCTCATTTTGAATCTAAAGTCCAGAAGCAGGATATCAGATATTGAACATATTGTACAGAGAGAGCAAATGAGAAAGGCAGAGCAAGGGTTCATTTACACTGTAGAATAAATGCTGTTTGACAACACCTCAACTGCCACAGCTCAATGATATGGATTCATGGGAGTTGTGGCTTCAAAAGATTGTTATCTTTTTTGGTCAAAGAGTGCTGAAGCTTCAGCAAATAACAGCTTCCATCCCATTGAGCTATGGCAGATAAAATGGCATCTAAATTTGTTGATTCTACAGTGTGGACAGTGAAGCCAAGTTATTTTCATAGAATCCTTGAATCCTAGAGTTGGAAGAGACCTCACGGGCCATCCAGTCCAACCACCTGCCAAGAAGCAGGAAACTGCATTCAAAGCACCCCCGACAGATGGCCATCCAGCCTCTGTTTAGGCTTCAAGGGTAGAAAAAAACATTGTGAATTCAAACCACAAACCAACAGGTAGCCAATACAAACAAACAAATATGATAGAATATGCTCAGTTTTGTCTCAGATATAATTTAGGAACAGAAGTTTTCAGGCACTTGAAGGGAATTTTTACATAGTCGTCATCTAGCATATTCAGTTTAGGAATCCTATGCCTATGAGAACAAATTAGCAAACTCCTCCATATGGTGATGGAAAGTTTTTTTGTTTTGCTTTTTGGCATTCACGGTATAACTGATGAAAAAGAGGCATTTAAAATGTTCTGAAAGTCTGCTATTTTCATTTGCATTTGAAATGGCACAGCCATTGCTCTCTCACTGTAAGTTCATGAATTTTTATCAGTTGAATTACTGGTGTCCAAAGCATATATTTTGAAATGTCCCTAATAGAAGAAATTCAAAGTATAAATGTTACTGAAATGTAAGCTGGTTCATATTCTTGTAAGACGCCGCCTTCCTGCATTATCTCTGGAAATGTTCAAATTATACTTCCCTCTCCAGTTAAGAATAGATTTTTGACACTGATAACCGTGATTCATTTTTCTCATATTAGTAGCATGAAATGTCTTTCATTTCCTATTTGCATGAAAACACTGGCCTGTCTCCTTCTTCTTGGCTGCCCCATCTCTGCAGGCAACCGTTTATACGTCTGGCAACAGTCAGACTTTTCACTTGCCAAATCTGAGCGCTAGAGTTTCAGACTTGAAGCCAATTAGAAAGTCTGGCTTCAGCTTGTGAATACTGATGGTTTTCTCCAGCAAGTTTCGGCTGAACTTTTAGGATTGTATTAAAGCTAACTGGAACATATGTACTGAAGTTCACTGTGTATGTAAATGTCATTTATTCATCCAAATTGTCTATATTTTTGTATTTCTGAAACAAAAATCAAGGGATGCTTGTATCCCAGGCCATAATTTGGAGAGATGCTTTATCTTATTTGCATAAAATATGTATATATTATAAATTTTCTAGCAAGTGAATAAAGCAACTGCTTTCAAGTAGAACCTGGATCCAAGAAATAATAGTTTTAAAAAACCTTTATTTGTTGGAATTCAACCCCTTGCTGTTCAAGTCTGCAGTCCTCAATGAGGAACAGTTAGTTAGCTTAGGAATAGGCTGTGGAAATCCCTTCCCCCTGACTCCTGAATGATAGTTGGAATTTATCTATTTCTTCTCCCTCTCTGTGCTCTCATTTTCATTGATTGTGTAGAATGGATACTTTGCAGGTGCATGCCTTTGCTTCTGATTTCTGTTTTTTTTACAATCAGTGTGATTTTTTTTTACAATCAGATCTCTCTCTGCTTGTGTGTGTCAGGAGATTTGTAGTGCTTGGAGGTTTTTCCCTCACTTTTGAATCCTAAAAAAGATGGAGTTAGAGTAGCTCAAAACCAGTTCTTTATTATTAAGAAATGCAGTTATTATTTTTGTAAATAATAATAATGATGATGATGATAACTTTTTCGTCATTGTGACTGTCACCATTGATGTTGCCATCCCAGGTGACAGTCGCATTGACAAAAAACAACAGGAAAAACTCAGCAGCTATCAGGACCTCAAGATTGAACTGCAAAGACTCTGGTAGAAACCAGTGCAGGTGGTCCCGGTGGTGATGGGCACACTGGGTGCCGTGCCAAAAGATCTCAGTCGGCATTTGGAAACAATAGACATTGACAAAATTACGATCTGCCAACTGCAAAAGGCCACCCTGCTGGGATCTGCGTGCATCATCCGAAAATACATCACACAGTCCTAGACACTTGGGAAGTGTTCGACTTGTGATTTTGTGAAACGAAATCCAGCATATCTATCTTGTTTGCTGTGTCATAATAAAATAATAACTTTATTTTTATATCCGCCTCTATCTCCCCAAAGGGGACTCAGGACGGCTTACATGGGGCCAAGCCCGAATAAAAACAATAGCAATATAAAACACAACAATAGACAAGATTGCACAATTATAAAAATTTAAAATGTAAACATTACCCAATAAAAATAAATGACAAAAACTAATAAAACATGGATTAAAACGGAAAAGTTGTAAAAATAGACTGGGTAGAGTGCACCATATAAATATTGTAAACACGAGGTGACTGATAAAGTGCTGCAAATTCTTGGAAGTGCAAATTAGGATGGGACCCTGTGTCTATATCAAGTTGACAAAGGTAAAAAGTGCAAACCGGTACAAAAACGGTCACGGATACATGATTGTTATGGGGATGAGCAATTTTTATCCAAAGGCCTGAGTGAAGAGCCAGGTTTTCAAGCTCTTCCTGAATGCTACCAGGGTAGGTGCTTTTAAAGATTTAAACCTTTTAACGATTGAACTCTGCATCTTTGCTTCCTAAGCTCTAAATTCTTTTCCAGCCACAACACTTCACACCCTGCTTGCTGAGAGCTGAATGCTCCACTATAAGTATCCTGTTTGCATTTTTGGATGATCCGCTGTTTGGGGGAGATTTCCCCCACATTATTATCACATGCAAAAATGTATATAGTATAAAAACAACAAAGAAAAGCAAAATGCAAAGCGATAAGGAAAAAAGGGGAAGACAGATAACTTTACTAGCTAACAATTATAACTGTTCCAATATCCTACTTCCTCAAAGTCAAACCCTTTCATTAATTGCTACATAATATTTCTATCTACTAGGCATGTGCGCGAAATTTGTTCCTACCATTTCTCTCGTGTCTTCCACTTCTTTGGAAGCACACAACGGAAAGTCTCTGCCCCACACGAAAATCTGCTTGACACAAAAGCCTGCTTTCATGTACATCTGAACTTGCTTCCTTCCCTTGGAAAAAGAGTGCGTGCATGGCAGGGTGTTCAGGCAGGCGGTCCCAGAGCACGCTTGTAGCTGAGTGCCTCTTACTCTAGAGGTGTGCGCACTTTCCAGGCCTGCCTGCACACCTCACCACACACGCACTATCTTTCCAAGGAGAGTGCGTGTGTGGCAGGGCATGCAGTCAGGCCCAGAAAGCACATGCACCTCCCAGTGCCCGCAGCCAGGCATGTAGCCGGGGGGGAGGGGGGGGGGCTTGAGGGGTGTTTCGCGAGAAGGCCTTGCATTTATTATTTAAACTGTTACGTTTATTCATATCATGATCTGATCACCATGCTCAATATATCCCACTAGCTGTGCCCGGCCACGCGTTGCTACAGGCCTGCCTACAGCCAAGTGCCTCTTACTTTAGAGTAGAAACAACAGGTGCCAGGTAAGAAGAACACACTCCAGGAAGGGGAACCAGTGGGTGGGAAGCCCCCCCCCCAAAAAAAATGATCCGATTTTCAGGCCCTGAAACAAAAGAACCGAAAACAACCCTCCCGATATCGGGAGATTACAAAAAATGAATGGGGGTCCCCAATTAAAGCTGGGAAACAAAACGGGACAAGGTTTCCCCTGAATGCACATCCCTACTATCTATTATGATTCTAACTTGAATCTACTAAACGGTTTGGGACCCGCCTACCTTCGTGACCATGTCTCCCCCTATGAACCTGCACAATCTCTTCATTCATCCGGGGAGGCACTTCTCTCACTCCTGCCTCCATCGCATCATTCTTGGTTCTTATAATAAATTGGACATCTATCCCCACCCAACGGTCAAGAAATAGTTGCACTTTGTCCTCTTCCCCGAAGCACTTTACAACTTTACTATGGCACTTTAGTTCAATTTGGCCACCCCATACTATCCCCCCTCCACCATCCTGGTGGTACAGTATATTTTATTTTACTTTTACCTACTTTATGTTTTAATGAGGTTTTATGCTTAATGTAATGTATTGCTTGCATAATGTGATTTTACAGTGTTTTATTCATTGTAATTGTTGTAGCTGTTTACTGTTTTCGGGCCGTTGTCCTGTGTTCCCCTGAGTCCCTGTGGGGAAATGGTGGCGGGGTAGAAAAATAAAATTACTTACTTACTACTACTTACTTACTTACTATTCTTCCAATATCCTAATATTCCCTCTTATTTATTATTAAAATTATTAAAATTATTAATTTTGAATGTTTATTAAAGCTACTTGATGGCTTTTCTCAAAACAAAAATCATCAGTTTATGTATCTCGGCAAGATCGTACAATTTCACCAGCCAATCTTCTTATCACGAAATAGCTGTGCCCTTCCATTTCTTTCTTCTCCATATGTTTGTCCATCAAACCATGTAAGAAGAATGAAACTGAAGTAGTTTTAATAAAATAAGTGAAAACAGTATTTATGTAAAGCGTCAGATATTTGGCTTCTACCTTCCTTGGAGATTTGTAGAAAGTGATAAACTGCATTGAATTACATTTATAGAGTTTCTGGATCTAAGCAATGGATTTAGATAATAGTCCTGTGGGCAAGAGTGGTAGTGGTCTCTAAATTAAGGCTGTGTTGTGTTTTTAAAATTTTAGAATACCATTAGAAAGCTAAGTAGTACTTTAGAAGTTTATATATCATTATTATATTAGGATGGTACACAACCAATTATAGTTTAAATCCAAATATTTTGTTCCTATTGAGTTAATAAAATTTTCAAAGGTATTCATTTACCAATCTAGCACTGATGAAAGGGCATCTATTATAGTTGGATTAATTAACACATTTATCATAATCCAGTTAATCACGATGATACACAAATAATATCCTTAGCCATTGGTACAATGGGGCAAACGGCTGGGGAGTCAGACTCTGAGCTCACCTAGCTAGCCTCATTGCATGACTCATATCCAAAATGAAATGCTTTGATTTGATTTTAAGATCTGTCTTTCAATTTGTTTTGTTTTTTCCCTACTGAGCCCATTTGTATCCCTTTATTTTTTAACAAAATGAATTGTTAAATTGTGGAAATCATTGCCACTTGTGAAGGCTGCAAACTTGGATAAGCTTTACAAGGGAAATTCATAAGAGTATCACTGACTACAGTTGCTCTTCTTCACCTGTTTGCACATACATCTTTTTATATAAGTTGCTCGAAAATATAAAACACAAGGTGCTGTTCTCACACGCACCGTTGAAGTATCCAAAGACAACTAACTGGTTGGCAACTAAGTGAGCCTGCAGCAGGGGGAAAAGCCATTCTGAACTGCAACTCCCATCACTGTGGCCCAACAGCCCATTGCCAAACTGGCTGGGAGTGATGGGAGCAGTAATCCAACTCAACTGGAGAAGACTATGGTACAAATGCTGCATCCATAGTGAACTGGATTCATTCTGCCCATTCAACCCTCTTGATGTTGTGGTCTGCAACTCCCATCACCCTGGACCAAAAAGCCAATGTTACACTACTTGTGCATAATGGAAGCTGTATGGCAACAAATGTTGCAGGGATCATGGTAGTTGCCGAGTGCACCCTATTTTTCTTCTCTTCTTGAAGAATTTTCTGGGATTGAAAATAACAAGTTAACATTACAAAACTTTTAATACAGCAATTCTGCAGGTTCTCAGTAATAATGATGGTGCACTTCTCTTCCACCTCCATTTACACCTCCTCACACACTCCCCCATAAATTTTCATTTTGAGTCTTGCACCTATAGAGCCTGCCTCTTTCAGTACTTCAAGGAGAGCACTTTCAAATTCAGGGAGATGGCTCATCATGACTTTCATGCAGCATTCGTCTTCAATTTTGTGTCTCCAGAGAAAGCTTTTAAGAAAAATAAAATATTTGTTCTGGTTATTATTCTTTCCTCTCTTTGCATATTCCTTCCAAGGCTTTGTTTTTCCTACTGCAGGATGATGAACCTATGCTGAGGTTAAAACCAATGGCAGCTGAGACCAACGGGAATTAGTAGATCCCCATAGGTGAAGTGATTGCTTATCATAAATGACTGAGGCACCTTCTACACTGCTGTGTAATTCGGATTATCTGCTCTGAACTGGATTATATGAGTCTACACTGCCATATAATCCAGTTCAAAGATGATAATCTGGATTTTATATGGCAGTGCAGAAGGGGCCAGAGGTGTCACTGGACCAAAGTTTTTTTTGGTAGAGTTTGAGATTATCCTGCAGGAAAAGTGAGAGGCAAATAAGAAGCATTATGTCGCATCTCAGGTTAGCTTCACCTTGCTATATACACCAAACTGCACACAGGTTGAAGTCTTTTTAGTTTATTAGAAAATAGAAGATAAAAGGTTCTTTAAAAGCAAAAGTAAAGTTCCACAAAATGGTTACAAAATAAAGCCATAGAGAATAGATCCAGAAATCATGAGGAATAAACAAGGTCCCAATATAGCATGACAAAGTCCCAAGAACATGAACACAGAAGCTGCAAGGTAATCCAAGAAAACGAGAGCTTGCTTCTTGGTTGAACGAAGGTTGCTTTGACAAAGGTTTGTCTCCAAATACATTGCTTTAATATCCTTTGCAAAGCATGAAAGCATTTCTTTGGCCTCTAGCCTCCCTTTTGTTTGCAATTCTCACACTCCTCCGAACCCTGAATTCCAAACGGTCAGCTCAGTCTAAGGAACCTGTTTCGTCAAGGTCAGCCTGCTTGTCAGTTTGGTGAGCCTCATTATCAGACTGAGAACTGTCCTCCTTTTCCAACTCCATTTGCACCTGGCTAGTTTCAGTATCAACAACATCATTCCTTGCAGTGGGAAAATGAACTAGCACTCCCTGTTCCTCATCTTCTATTCGCTGTGGTTTTTATTTTTATGTCTTTCTCACCCCGAGTTTTAACTTAATGTTCATGTGGTCTGCCCTTGTTTTTATTGTCTCCTTGTTTTATTTTGTAATGGATATTATTTACTGTATTGCTTATTGTATTGTGTTGTGCTGTTCTTTTATATGCTGTTTACATTGTATTGTTTTGGGCATGGCCCCATGTAAGCTGCCCCGAGTCCCCGTTGGGGAGATGGTGGTGGGGTATAAATAAAGTTTATTATTATTATTATTATTATTATTATTATTATTATTATTATTATTATTATCTTCTACAATAGGGACATTTTGAACCTGACTGTGAACCTGAATCCCATCATCCTCATCAGAGTCCAGCTGAGGTTCCAGCTGAGTCACAACACATTGTTTATTTTTTTTTCCCAGGTGATCTTGGTGAAAACAGGAGAAGATGTCAGTTTTGGCAATCCAAATCTGATAAGGCAGCAAGAATGGCACATAGTAAGTTTGACTGAGTCTGGGTCTGTCCTCGAGCATGAATTGCTGGATTCGCTTGCTAATGAACTAATCCAGACTCATGTATGAATTTTGACTGAACACAAGAAGTAGTTTCTCATGGAATAACTGAGTATTTGCAGCAGCACTGGATGCTTTTTGTTTTATTTTTTATTATTTTAATGCAGGGAAATGTGTGCAATTGAAACATCTCCTTAAATAAAAGAGCCCTGGAGCAGACTTTCTTAAACCATAGCAGTCAGGAATCCAAAGTACAGAGCATGAACTCCCTGGGGAAATGTTCTGCATAAATACAATGACTCTTTACACATTCTGCCCAGCCCACCAGCACATTCCAGTGGAGGCGGGGAAATGAAGAAGAAAGCTGTGTCTTTATACCGTAAAATAATAACTTGAGGGTGTGGGGTTTGGTTATAAGAAATGGCATGATGGTAAAGTTTGAAGTTTTTTGTTGAATCTATCTTATCATGACTGTTTCTGAAACAACACACCCAAGATGAATCTAAGAATGCAAGCTTATATGTATGTAGTAGGCCCTCCAATTTCCACAAGGTTAGAGGCACAAGACCTTCATGAAATGGAAAAATTGGAAATTATATAAACATCTATCTAGAAATCCTTTGGTCTTCCAGCATGACCCTATAGTCAACATCTGTAGAAAGGTGAGCATATCATCAAGCTGGATGACTTACAAATGGCCAAAGAAGTGTTCTTTCTAGCAGTCCATAGGCTCTCCAGTTTGACTCTAAGTTAAGGTCAACATGTGGCAAAAGTTGACTATAAATTCATATTGGAGGGCCTAGAGCAGGCATGGGCAAACTTTAGCCCTCCTGATGTTTTGGACTTCAACTCCCACAATTATTAACAGCAAATAGGCTGTTAGGAATGGCAGGAATTGAAGTCCAAAAACATCTGGAGGGCCGAAGTTTGCTCATGCCTGGCCTAGAGATTCCGACAGAGCACATATTAATTGAATCAGCATTAAACCCATAAATGTGTATAGCAATAATTGTAGTAGCTATATTTTCCAGTGGGGATAGATCTTTTGTAAAGGTAATGGATCTTGCAAGACCAGATCAAACCATCACAAAATCCTTTTAATTCCAGCAGGGATAATTGATAATAGTACATTGCTTGTAGGAAGATATCAGCTTTCTCGCTCCAACATCTGTAGCATTTACGAATAAAATAAAAATAAACAGGGAAGACATGATAGAAATAACATAATGTTCATAGATGGTAATTGTGAGGAGTTAGCCATATTGACTTGTAGGAGATCTAGAAAGTCTACAGATCAGCCAAAAAAAATCAAAAGGGTTTTTTATGCTTCCAAATGTCCAGTGTCTTCTATGGAGCATGGCATGCCCTACAACTTTCCCAGTTTGACAGGGATAGTCCCTATTCACCTCATTTTCTCAGCCACTTTCTAAAATGCCCCAGTTTCTCATTCCTCTTCCCACTTTCCTCTTTTGTCCACAGCTAACTTCAATTGGTGCAAACTAATGCCCCTTCTATACCACCATATAAAATGCAGATTATCTGTTTCGAACTGGATTATATGGCAGTGTAGATTCATATAGTCCATTTCAAAGAAGATAATGTAGATTATCTACTTTGATAATATGGATTATATGACAGTGTAGAAGGGGCCTAAATTGGAAAGTACAGTACACAACTGTTGTCGACCGCGTTTTAGGGGATCGGGCCCTTAAGGAGAGACCCGATCCGGTCCTGAGGGAACGGACCTTGGCGAAGCCAAAAGGAGAATATAAGCCGCAATACAACCTGAAGCCTGAAATGAAGAAGGTCCGCCAAGGGTGAAGGAAACTCCGCCAAGGAGTCTTTATTGAGCGATTCAGCTGAATGGACACTAGTAGCGATCATTCAATCTACTAGCGTATCATATGTTTCAAATAAAGCCATATTTATACAATGTTTCGGTCTGACAGCCCTTTGAATTTCCCGCCCCGCTCCCCCGCCCATCTGATCGTGGATAGGCTAGGAGGTTGAACGAGGCGGGCTTTCGTTTCCCGCCTCGCTCTGCTGGCCCAATGGGGAGCCGCTTTTTTGTCCCCACTCGGGCCAATCAGGGAGGAGGAGGCGGGAGCTATTGAAACAATGACGTGACCGGACAGGAAATATCAGATTAATCCTGGCCCGGCCGATTTCTAAAGGGATTAATGGCACCCATCAAGGATGTCCGGGGTCCTGTCATGTTCACAGGTTTTTAGATATGTCTTGGGGTGTCAGACGGGAAGTAAAGAAGGGTGGTGATGAGCCGTCATTGACGGGCCCCACAGGGTGCCTTCCTGAGGCGTCCTGGCCTGGGATATGACAATGTTTGCCTTGGGGTCGAATCACCTTTAGGAATTTGGTGACTCAAGCCCTATATTGTCCATGCGATCGGAATGAGATTGGATTAAACTGTGGCAGATTATCCTTTTGTTTTTGGGAAGGGAGGTCTGGATCATGGGGGCTAGGGTTCACGTTGGGGTCATAATATTTCCCATTTGATTTCATGATTTGACAATTATATGGGATAGAATGAAAATTAAAATAAAGTTGGAACATAAACCCAGCTGGGAAAAACACATATTTTCCGGGGATCCCAAAGAGTATAAATACATATAGGCAGATAGGTAGATTTCAAGGAGGAAAGGGAGAATCCATAGAGGGGGGGGGTTACATTGCACAAAGGGGAACCATGGATGATATAAACAATTGAAAACATTTGATAAGAATGAGGTTTACAACATCTGGGGAACCCAATATGGAAAGTCATAGGAGTGGAGTTCAAGCAGCATGATTTCACAATTCATGAAGTTAGCCCAACGATGAGAAATTCATACAACAGTGGGTCATGAGGGTGTCCAGGTACATAGAATATGCAAATTCATGGATACATGAGGAAAAAGAGTTCATCTGTGATGGGAGGAATTCGTAGAGATGGCATGGGGAAGAGGCACATGTGGGCTGCAGTCTTTGGAAGTATAGGATTTCATAAGTCCAGGGGTAGGTCTGGGGAAGAGTGTTCTTCTCCTTCATAAAATCATGAAAGTATGAATGAAACGTGGAGGGCACCCGTCCGGGCACCCCCTGGCAGCTGCAGAGAGGGTGAGGGTACTTGGAGATCCATGTCTCCCCCGCGAGAGAGCGATCCCCCCATCCCCAGTTCACAGAAAGGGGCTAGGGATCTCTTAAAACCATTCCGCGAGTCGCGGGGAGAGGAAAGTCCGGGATAAGGCTGGAAGGAAGCGGTCGGTCCCGTTTGACAATCAGCTGTTGAGGTGCCGAAAACTGGACTGATTCCGGTTCCGCTGGTTGTCTTCGAGTCAGGAGCCTTAGAAAGGGTTAGGACTAAAAGAGGAGCGTTCTAGGGGTAATTTTGATAGAGATATGAGCCGATTTGTATCGTCCGCCATATTAATCTATGGCGGAGAAACCTCAGCCGGAGTTAAAGGGACGGGAGAGAGAGAGAAATTGCATGCAAAGGAAGGAGTCAGAGAAAGATACAAAATAACCAGATAGAGAGTGTTATTGTTAAAATAAATGCTACTTTTATTGGGGGGTTTTGTTACATAGTTCAGGGAAGGGGAAAGTGAAATAAAAAAGATCTCTTAATAATAGTCTGCTGCGGTCCCGTTCCGTTCCTTTGGTGAGCGATCTGCGGAACTCTCCGCTGCGTTTTCAAATCAATTTGAAAGCCGGGGTGACGGTCATCACAACCCAGCAGAAAGGAAAGAGGAAGAAAAAGAAACTGGGACACCTCAAAAATGGATTGACAGAAGATTAATCAGGACTCTTCCTACCAAACCGAGACAGGAGGATAAGCAAGATACACATTCCAAGATTTTATAGAGCACAACCATGGCAATTAAACTGGAATGGCAATGCTGTATTTGTTTAGTATAAAAGTACCCTTAGAAAATGGATAGGCAGGCCAGAGCAGATCACATGCTGTTAGATTTTGCTATAAATCATTTGGTAGTATAAATGCTTTGACTTTTGTGAGCCACATGGGAGTTCTGCCAATAATCATGCTGACTGGGAGAATTCTGTTTAAAAAACCTATTTCCAACCTCTGCTTTCAAGACATCTTTTAAACAACCAACAAATGCTTTTCATACAGAAAATGCTAGAGAACTAGAAGAGCCACAGATAGTCAGAACAGATAGTCCTGGGCTAGGATGAACAAATCGCCTGACGTAAGTTGGACTCTTTGTGTTCTCTGCTTTCACACCTTTGGGGACTCTGGATCTTTGCTTCATTTCCGTTCAAGTCTTTGCATGTATTTCTGCTCGAAAATGCCTTCAGAGGTCAGCTGATCTATCTGTCTTTTTCATTCCTCTGTTCTTGCTTTAAAATCTCTTAAGAGGAAGGAAAGTTTGCTTCCACACCATGTACATAATCTGTTTCAAGCAGGAAAGATGCTGCGGCTCCATCACCAAGACCAGTTCTATCCTTTAGCAAGGACAAAGTCACCCTAAATGGTGGGAAGAAGGAAGCAGTAGCAAGCTCCTACTACTTCATCACATAACTTAAATTCCATTGAGTTCTACGCTTAAAATCTGGTATTCTGTGGGTCCACTACATTCGTTTTGGTTAAAGTGCAGTTTCTGAGTCTTTTAAACGTGGAGGGCAGCATTTTTTTCCAACGTATCAGGAAGAGGTGAAGAAATTGATTTTTCTCAAAACTCTGGATCAGGGGTCCTCAAACTTTTTAAGCAGAGGGCCAGTCCACTACCCTTCAGACTGTGGAGGGGCCGAATTATCATTTGGGAAAAAACCCCGAACAAATTCCTATGCACACTGCACATGCCTTATTTGTAGTGCAAAACAACAACAACAACAATGAAAGAACAATACAATATTTAAAAATGAAAACAATTGTAACCAGCATAAACCTATCAGGAAGTGTGGGCCTGCTTCTGGCCAATGAGATAGTCAAGTTAATTAGGATTGTTGTTGTTGTGTGCCTTCAAGTCATTTCAGACTTTGGGTGAGCCTAAGTCTAAAATTATTTATTTATTCATTTACTACATTTATTTATTACATTTATATCCCGTCCTTCTCACCCTGAAGGGGACTCAGAGCAGCTGTATGTACATACAATATATTATATTATTAGCATAGCACAATATTAGCATTATATATTACTATATTGAACTATACCACTATACTGTAATATAGGTAATATATAACATATAATTAATATTATTATATGGTATTTGTATTAGTATTATATTGTATAACATTATAATATTATTATCAATGTTATATGTAAATACAATATATTATTTAAAATGATATAAAATATTATATTATAAAAAGTTTTAAATAAATATTTAAAAATATTATATTATAAAAGTGAGGGCAGGGGCCAGGTAAATGACCTTGGAGGGCCGCATCTGGCCCCCGGGCCTTAGTTTGGGGACCCCTGCTCTGGATGTTTAGCCAAATTTCGAATGAAGTAGCACTTGTTGCTCTCAGATTAGGATCACTCAATTTGTAGGAAGAGAAATTGGGGGAGGAATCAAAATAATAATTTTTGGGCAGTTTCCAGCATTTCCTTTTGCTCTACTTTGCAAAAAAAAAATAGCCTTTTAGGGTACCCTTTTCCTTCCTTCCATGATTTGCCTGTGTCCTCTGTTGGGAAGGCCGATGCTGTTGCCATTCCAAATGGGATTCCCTCCCATCCCTTTTCTCCCTCTCTCTGCTGTTGGGAATTGTGCGAGTTCAAGTACCAAAAAGTACCCAGTGTAATCGGATGAAGTCCTTAGTCATTCCCTTCTACTAAAAGACCACACCTTGCCCTGCAAGCCCTGACCTAAGGAGCAGCTACATCATGACAGCTCAAGTGGTGACAAACTACATTAATTCCACAGTGTATAAACACTTCTAGTCTGCTGTTTCCAGTATTGTCTCATAACTATCTTGGCAAAAAGTCTGAACAAAGTAGGCAAAGCTCCAGTTTCAAGTTGACTTGTTACATATCCATTGCAGTTAGATTATCTGAAATCCCCCTTTGGTAGAATTCTAGGAATGAGGTAGGGCAACTCTACAATGCAAAGCTTATCTGAAAGCCCACCAGGACAGTAAAAGACTCAAAGCTATTTGTTATTATTAATTGCCTTCAAATCAACTTCAACTTACCTCAACCCTATGTATGAGAGACATTAAAGATCAAAATGAGATACCCTATGGATGAGACATCCTATCATCAACAGCAGTGCTCATGTCTTGCAAACTCAAGGCTGTTGCTTCTATGATTGAGCCTATCTACCTATATTGTGGTTTCTCCTTTTTCTACTGTCCTCCACTTACAAAGTACAGTAGAGTCTCACTTATCCAAGCTAAACAGACCGGCAGAACATTGGATAAGCGAATATGTTGGATAATAAGGAGGGATTAAGGAAAAGCCTATTAAACATCAAATTAGGTTATGATTTTATAAATTAAGCACCAAAACATCATGTTATACAACAAATTTGACAGAAAAAGTAGTTCAATATACAGTAATGTTATGTTGTAATTACTGTATTTATGAATTTAGCACCAAAATATCACGATATATTGAAAACACTGACTACAAAAATGGCTTGGATAAACCAGAAGCTTGGAAAAGTGAGGCTTGGATAAGTGAGACTCTACTGTATTACTGTCTTTTCTAATACATCATCTAATTTCATGAAAGCATAACAGCCTTAATTAAGTCATCTTGGCTTCAAGAGAGAGTTCAAGCCTGATTTATTCTAAGATCCATGTATTTGTCTTTTTAGCAAATGTAAAGGAAATAGAGGGCACCCCAACCTTGTGCTGCCATGCAAATCTAATCTGCTTAAATTCTGCCATTTCCTTCAAACTGCAGCACTAAGATTTACAGCTAAACAACTCTTTAAAAACCAACTGTAAAATTTATTCCTATATTTCTGTCTGTTTATCTGTCCCAGTTGTGTAAATGTCAGCTGTCATTTTTATTCCTTCAACAATTCTCAGTTTAGACAGAAGGAGCATTGCAACATACCAAAATACCTGGGAGTTACTCTGGACCGTGTTCTGACTTATAAGAAGCACTGCTTGAATATCAAGCAAAAAGTGGGTGCTAGAAATAACATCATATGAAAGCTGACTGGCACAACTTGGGGATCACAACCAGACACAGTGAAGACATTTGCCCTTGTGCTTTGCTACTCTGCTGCTGAATATGCATGCCCAGTGTGGAATACATCTCACCATGTTAAAACAGTGGGTGTGGCCCTTAATGAGACATTCCACATTATCACAGGAGAAATTATACTCTTTAGCCAGTATTACACCATCTGACATCCATCGGGAAGTAGCAGCCTGTAATGAAAGGACCAAGGCATTGACATCTCCAGCCCATCCTCTGTTCGGATACCAGCCAGCAAGCCAATGCCTTAAATCAAGAAACAGCTTCCTAAGATCAACAGAGATACTCACAGGAACACTTCAGAAAGCGAGAATCCAAAAGTGGCAAACTAAAACCCAGAACTTCAATCAGTGGCTGATACCAGATGAGAAATGTATTTATTTATTTACTTCATTTTTACCTCACCTTTCTCACCCCGCAGGGGACTCAAGGCGGCTTACGAACTCTGGCAAAAATTCAATGCCACATGGAAATAACAATAAAACACCCATCAAATTATATAACAGACATATGAGCAATTAAAACACATAACAATAAAACAGATTAAAACCATATAAACCATATAAAGTGCCGAGTCTTGATCTCAAACTTATCCATAGTCATTTTCCAAAATCCAAAGTTACACAAAAAACTGGGCAACTTGGAAGGCGTTGAACAGACTGGGCTCTGGCACCACGAGATGCAGATGCCCTTAAGAAATGGGGCTACAAAGTCCACGACACGCGAGTTTGGAGAAGAGCAAACCACAGACCACTTACTGCAATGCAACCTGAGCCCTGCCACATGCACAATGGAGAACATTTTCACAGCCACACCAGAGGCACTTGAAGTGGCCAGCTACTGGTCAAAGGGCATTTAGAATAATGTCAAGTTTTTAACTTTGTTTGTGGTTCTTCTATACGTTGTACCTGTATTCTCAATTCGCTTCTGGCACGATGAATAAATAAATAAAGTTTAGGCTAAGGTGAAGTGGCAAGTCCAAGGTTGTGGCATAACTTTATTGTATTTACAAGAAAAATTGTGTCATTGGCATTAATGAAGAGAAAATGGATTTTGATTTTTTGGGATATATCAACGTTAGTTTTAAAGTTAACGTGTTTGGCCACAGCTTAGCTTTTTTTTAAAAATTCATTTTTATTAGAAACAAAGGAGATAGAAAAAAAACCCAAGTACTCGTCTTTCTTTACAATAAAAGTGGGGGAACATAAGCAATAGAGAAAAGTAGGAGTATAGAGATAGTAAGAGAACATAAAAAAAATTAACTTCCAATCTCTTCCATCGAAGTTTAAGACGTCCATATATTTGTATATAAATATATATTTCTTTTCTTTAAAAACACACCCATTTATTCATACACTTTTTATGGTTGGGAATCTATTTCTCATCTTTCTTATTTTAAATATTCTTTCAGAAATGTCCAATCAGCTGTTTTGTTTGATATGCCTTGATTTCTTTTAAGACATTGTGTTAAATTGTCCATATTCATAATATCTAATATTTTAAGTATCCAGTCTTCTATCCGAGGGGTTTCTTTCGATTTCCAATTTTTAGCATAGATTATTCTTGCTGCTGTCACCAAATAATTAAATAGTACGTCTTTGCTTAAGTCCATTTCAAAGTCTGGCATTCCTAGTAGGAAGTATTCTGGTTTCATTTGAAATTTTATTCTTAATATTTCTTGGATTTTTTCATGAATTTTTGTCCAATAATTGTTTGTGATTTTACAAGTCCACCACATATGGTTGGGATATATCAACGTTAGTTTTAAAGTTAACGTGTTTGGCTGCAGCTTAGCTTTTGGGCTGCAATTTTCTCAGCAGATTTTTTAATGGGCTGCTGTGTCAGAGCTCTTAACGAAACTGCACCGTGAGCCTCCTATCAGCAGAATTTTGCACTGCTGCAGTCTTTACTCCAGACTTGCACATGTGGAACCTTGTCAATGATTTATAAATGGAGCAAATAAATGCCTGTTCCTCCACCCTCCACAGCTGATGTATTCTTCTTGAAGAAGGGGAATCTGCAATGGAGTAATGGGTTACTCCTTTGCCAGAGCCTGTCCCAAGGGAATGCATTTAAGATATTTTTAAAAATCTTATCTGCTGATGAAAAAATGGTTAGCAGTAATATATTTAGTGATGTCTTGTCTGTATTTTGGGCATGCCAGAGGCAGAGGAAGCAATTACATATGCTGGTGTGGGAGTGAGATCTTGTAGCAATACTAGCCAGCATATTCAAGTGTGGAATCCTAGGAGTTGCAGCATAACAGCTGGCTCAGGCATGGGCAAACTTGGGCCCTCCAGGTGTTTTGGACTTCAACTCCCACAATTCCTAACAGCCGGTAGGCTGTTAGGAATTGTGGGAGTTGAAGTCCAAAACACCTGGAGGGCCCAAGTTTGCCCATGCCTGAGCTAGAGGATGAAGACACCTTTTTCAATGCACTTCAACACAATTCTATGGTATCTTCCAGTGGAAGCTGTTCATTGCAGTAGGGTTCATGATTATCTGTGCTCTCCTGTTTCTGTGATAAATACAGGAATATGTCCCTGGTGAATATAAGGGTCATACTGTAATTATATCTCAAAATTTAGAAAGTTGCCGTGATTTGTGTAGAACTACAATATATCACACCATAGAAGAGAACGTCAGATCTAGTGACCTATGTGCTTTTCTTTTGTTTCCCATTCAAGAATTAACTGCTGTCTTTCTTGCCAACCAATTATCTTTAAATTAATGTGAACTGGGCAGATTTTAAAATGGAGGGGGTCACAAAAGAGGACTGTCCTAGAAGAGAATTACAGTAGAGTCTCACTTAACCAACATAAACTGGCCAGCAGAATGTTGGATAAGCAAATATGTTGGATAATTAGGAGGGATTAAGGAAAAGCCTATTAAACATCATTTTAGGTTATGATTTTACAAATTAAGCACCAAAACATCATGTTATACAACAAATTTGACAGAAAAAGTAGTTCAATACACAGTAATGCTATGCAGTAATTACTGTATTTACAAATTTAGCACCACATTATCACGATGTATTGAAAACATTGATTACAAAAATGCATTGGATAATCCAGAATGTTGGATAAGCGAATGTTGGATAAGTGAGACTCTACTGTAATATGTGTAGTGGTTTGAGCATTGGACTGGAAATCTGAGAGACCCAAGTTTAAATTTCCACTTAGCCATGCAAACCCACCCAATGCTTCATATCCTCCAAATGTCCTTATTTGGTAGCGATAGTCCCAATCAATCCTCTGTTGCCCCACTTCTTTCGTTTGATTTTGAAGTGTCCTAATTTCTCTCTACTCCTCCTCTTTTGTCCTCAGTTTATCTCAGTTGCTCAATTCTCCAAGTTTTGCAAACATCATTGCCCTGATTTTCTCATTATAATTTCTGATTTTACAATTATATTGTGAAATTACAAAGCTATTGTTTTCCTCTTTGCACTTGTTAGTTTCGTGCGTTTGAAGCACATGCATAGATAGCTCATCCTCCCACCATCAAGTTTCACATTTGATTCTTCTGTTGTTCCGTTGTCATCCATTGCAGTCTGTCTAGCAAATAGACAACTGCATTTACCAACTTTTTGCTTTGCTTTGTTCAGCTTGCTTCACTTCGATGTATTTTAGGAAGGAAGGAGTGGAGGAAGGGTAGAAACGAGGAGTATTCATTATTATTCACAGTGCTGTCTTACAAGTTCAGCCTTATTTTTTTGTCTCTGTGAGTTACTTTTAAAACGTGAGAGGAAACAAGTTATTAGACAGCAGAATGGTTGTCAGGAGCAAAGAAAAGTTTCTGGGAAAGAGTGGGACATTTGAAGTTCATTAAGACACGAGGAGCCAGGTTAGCTACCATGCCTGTATCCGGTGATCAGAAAGACTCAAGACGGAGCCAGCTCATTAAAAAAAAAAAGCAGTGGATCACTTAATTTAAAAATGTGCAGAACTAGGGGGTGCTTAGTTTATATTAGTTGCTGCCTCTTTGGAGCAAAAAGAAGACCCTGAGAAATTGCTACATGTACAAACATGGAGATGAAAGGCATGGAGTTGTACCACATCTACCCCATCTCCCCATACTTCATCCTATCCATTTCCTTTCGAGTGACTCCTTGGATGGGCTTTCACCATTAGAGGGATGATGGTACCTACTCTCACAGTCAGGAAACAGTAGCCCAGCTGTCACTGGATTGACTTACACATTTGTGGGAGATTTGGTCTGCCTCTTTTGCAAACTGATGAGTCTTCATTTAACATAATAGAACCGTAGGATCAGGGATTATAAGGAGAAATTGCATTTCAAGAAAAGTGGAGCTAATTTAGAACCACACCTACTGTATGCAGTTACATACCTTGTATTTAAGGTTCCCAGAGTTCTGGGTTCTGCCCTCTCTTCTCCAGATCCCAAGGTGAGAGGTGGAATCTCAGGGCGAGAGCACTGCCCTGAAGAGAACTTTTAAAAGTGTGCTTCACCCTCAGTTGTTGGATTAGCTTCAGTAGACTTTCCAGAAAGCTCATCTCCTGTCTTCCCTCCGACTGGATCTACACTGCCCTATATCCCAGGATCCAATCCCAGATTTTCTGCTTTCAACTGGATTATATAGTTTATACTGCCAGATAATCTGGGATAAGCAGATAATCTGGGATCAGATCCTGAGATATAGGACAGTGTAGATCCAGCCTCCGTTATCTTCTTGATTGGACTTTTTAAATCTGAGTAATATTCATTCAGGAGAAGCTTTATGGCATCATCAGATTCCTTTTAACAAAACCTGAGCAATCTCCTTTTATTTCTTGTCTGTTTATCTGAAAGCTATTTTTTAGACACATTAGCATGGAGTGGATGGTGAAGGAGGGCTGGAGAAACACATACTGTCATTGTCACAGTTCTGGATTGGGTCTGCAGTTAAGGATGCGATAAAGCCCGAACTGAGTGAGAATGGGATTCTACTCCAGATTTCCTACTATAGCTGTGAGTTTCTGCCTGCTACAGGCAAGATAAACAACAGCTGCCACCAGTATTCGTTTTTGAAGATATGTGATGAGTAAAACAGAAAGAAAGAGGGGAAACCCATTTCACCAGATATCCTAGCATGTAAAAGAAAATGCATAGATCTGTACATATGACTACCAAATGGAGATCTTTTAAGAAGTGGAGGCTGTGGCAAGTAAAAGCATCAAATGCATTCAAAAGAAGCCTTCAATTGGTCTCTAAAATATTCCATATATTTTTTGTTTTTGTTTAGCTGTGCAAACTTGACCTGACCTGGTTGTTTTGTTGCCAAAACACCTTTTTGTGATGTGAAAACCTATCCCTCCTTTTAGTATATTCCTTCTGCCTCTGTCAAAAAACACTATGCAACAAAAATTGGAAAATCTTTCTGTTCCTAGTTTGAAAGTATTAGTTCTGTTTAATTGTGCAGCACTTACTTTGAAAGTTGTTGTACTCCACAAACTTCATTTTTGTGGCTGCTACAAACTATGTTAAATTGATTGAGACTCAATGAGATATTTATTGAAAAAATATAACAAAATATGCTGCAGGATGTCCTGCAAAAAAACAAAGTTTTTGCAGTTTAATAAACTTTTCCCATGTTTTTATGATAAAACCAAATTAAGAAATGACATTTGTAACCTAGGAAAAAAAATGTGTTACATAGTGCAATTAACACTCATCTGTATTAACTGAGGTTTACCTGTACACATACATACATGCATAAAACTATCTTGCCCAATCCTAGGGTGGTTTTGCCTGATTTAAAAGATATAGATGCATTTTTTAAATATAAAAAGGTGAAGTAAAGTAAATGTATGAACCAACACACCTCTGCCACTTCAAAAATTAAAAGTTGGGCAATCTTTGTGAAGTATTATAAAGAGTTTTCAGCAGACAGCTGATATACCATTTGATTTGATGGTGTGTGTATATGTACAAGAGAAGTTGTAAGGGTCCAGCTAACTCAGCAGGTGGGATTACCTGCTGTGAAAACTATATAAATATTTCATCTCTGTTCACCCTAGGTTTTCATAAACAGGCCACGCTGGACATACCGGAGCAACTCCGTTCACAGTGGTTGGTAAATTTAATGTATTCGGTACTATTCAGTGAAGGCAGAAGGCTGGATTCTGGCTCAAAAATGATACAAATGTAACAACAACACATTAAACAAAGCTATCTTACTAGAAGCAATTAGGCTACTGGCTCTTCCAAGATTATCCCTAACTCTCTCTAACATTAGGACCAGTACAATACTGTATATTTGGCTCTTCTTTTGGTATGATATTTTTATTAAATTTAAACAGACTGCACTAGAGTACAAAACACTCTATCGAAACTACTAAATATTCAGAAACAGAAAAGATGATAAAAGGAAACATGGAAAAGAAAAAGGAAGAATACAAAACAATATATAATACACACACACACATATATAAATGACTTCAGTTAGATATAACTTGACACTGAATTACACTAAAATTAAAATATCATGGTAGAGACTAAACTCAACTCTAAATATTGACCAACTAATATACCACAGGGCTCTGACCCATAAAAACCATAGTGAGTCATTAAGAAATTTGTTTTTGATAGTGGAATTTCAAGTATGTTTGCTCCAAAGAGTAAGGTACACTGTGTTCACAAACATGTTTTGTATTGCTGCCTTCCTTAAGATAGTGTTTGCTTTAAAGTAGACTGTAAACATATGTTGACTCCTTGGATTTCATAAGGTTTTCTAAGGCAAGGAATCCTCATGGGCAGTGTGCTGTTCATTTTATCTGAAATATATATATATATATATATATATATATATAGAGAGAGAGAGAGAGAGAGAGAGAGAGAGAGAGAGAGAGAGAGAGAGAGCGCCTACTGCACCTAGAACAAATACAATATGGGGAAACTTAAAACAAAAATACTATCACACAAGAGATAGTAAGGGAACGCGATTGATACATCCTATGATAAAAAAGGACTTGGATAAAACTTGTTCTCTGAACAAGTTCCAAGACTGAGATGAGTGTATTCAGAAAATTTCTTTCATGAGTCTGCTCATTGAATATCCTATCACTCAACTTACTGTTTCAAGGTTTGCTTCAAGGAGTAGAGTGGAGGTACACCCCACCGACTTGGAAAGGGATAAAAGGGTGAGTTGGAAAACAGCAGGTGGAAGAGAGGAGAAGGCTATAGCTGCAAGCTGAGAAAGCAAGCAAAAGGTGTCACAAAATTTTTTATAAATCTGAAAGGAACAAATAAATTCTGGCCCATTTCTGATCATCTGCTTGAAAAGTTGCTTTGAAAATGCTCGGAGAACTTTTAATTCAAGGAAGAATTGCATCGCAAGATGCAGAAAACATAGCTCCTCCATTGCAGCTCTATAGTCAACTTCTTCCAGATGTTGACCATAGAATTATGCTGAAAGACCTAGAAATGCAGTATTTCAATAAACTAGGTCCTTCAATGAAATTCTGTGATGGAAGTTGACTATAGAACCATGCTAGAGATTCCTAGAAAGAACTTATTAATCCAACCCATGAATAATCACATCTGCAAAAGTGAAACTCAGCAAATGTGGGGGGCTGATATATCCTTTTGACTTATATGACATGAAGGACAGCAATAGGGAAAACTTTGCAGCCTCACACAATGGTCTGGACATCTCAAATCTGGCCCAAAGGGGCTTCCCCGTCAAGGATTTCCTAATTAGGAAGGCGTTCCTGGAATTCTAACACCCTAGACTCTTATTTTCAATTGGCTGTTGGCCTAGCCCACACCCAATATGGTTCTTATCTCTAAAGCAAGATCAGTTCGGCCATAGCAACAGCATAGTCCTGCAGCATCACAAGGTCAAATCTTTCCAACTGACAACAAAAACTCTTATCTAATTATCTTGTTTCAGCTAATTCAAAATCGCACAACTGGAGACTGAATTTTTTTAAAACAGGAATGAGGAAGGTACATCTGGTAGCTCTGTTTGTCCTCCAAGGTCTTCCATTTGAAGCCCTGAAGATTCCCCCCAAATTCCTAGACTTCAGACTTCAACCAAAAAACCATTACAACCAACGCACAACCAATGCACAATGCCACAAAACTAGTACAATTTACATCCCCTCACCCGCAATATTTACTCTCACTCTCACCACAAATACACAATTAAAATAGTTGAAATGCAGACAATTGTCAGAACTAGAAGTTACACAATATTAAAACTGCTGCAAAATGCAGCCTCTCCCCTGAACATATGCCTACAAAGATCTTTATGGCCAAGTACATGCCAGAATAAAAGCTAAGCATATTAGTACTAGTCATGAAGTAAAAATTGGCACACATTCTCTCTTCAGTTGACCGCTCCTGCTTTAATTGATCACAACTGTGGGGAGACATGGATTCTCCAACTGTTCTGGGCTTCCGTGCCCATCAGTATCCTACCAAGCATAGCCAATGAGAAGGGATTATAGGAGTTAAATTGGATTGCCAAAGCTTTCTTATTTTTATTGATGCTAAAACATGAAGATTTTTATATGAGAAACTGCCTCACAGTAAGACTCATATCAAATCATATTTATTCATTTCATAAAGTATTTATACCCCATCCTTCAACCTTGTCCCCAAACTTTTGATCTTTAACCTGACTTGATCTCACATAAAACCAGCCAAATGCCATTCTTCCTTGTAAGAGGAAGGTGGAAACTAAGGTCATGCCAAAAATCCTATTGTAAATGCATTTTATGCAAAATAGAAACATCTAATTTAAAGCTTGTGACCTGTACATAAGAACCCAAAGAGACAGAGTGCTGGAAAGCTCCTCTCTGCTATGTATAGATAAGGAAAATTGCAACTTGATACAACTTGAACTTTTCCATATTTTCACATAAGCATAAAAGCTGGTTTGGGTAGTCAGGCAAAAAAGACAAACTTGTTCTAGATCAGTTAAAATCCAAAACACTTGAAGGGCTGACGTTTGCCCATGCCTGTTCTAGAGAAAGCTCTGCTTTTAACCACTGTTTTACAGGAACCTGTTAAGGTTACTGCAAGAGGCTCAGTTTCTTAATCAGATATTGGTGGGGAAGAGACTCCAAGCAGGCTCCAAGGAGAACTTCAATCGGCGGTACAAACAATATGACATGCTCTTCAAAACCTGGGACACATGTAGCCAAACAAAATCAGAGTGTGATGAATATGGCAAAAATTATTAATGAGAAATAAAACATAAAATAGGAAGGCTACAGCCTTTGCTTTTGCCTGAGACTACTGGGATGGGCAAGTTTCTACCCCCTCCTTTCTTCCCCTTGCCATGCTGAATCAATTGTGTGCAAGCTATTTAGACTTTGAACTTAGTTTGTAGCAATTTATGTAAGCTGAGAACAGGGGGGAATAGGTGGAAGAAAGATTAAACTGGGACATTTTTAAAGCAGTTGTAAAAGTGGGGTGACAGGGGATGAAACAAGATTGTCCCTGTCAAGGATATGATAAGGACCAAAGCAGGTAGGGGTCATAATGCTGCAGTCAAGCTCTAGATCACCTGAAATGGGCGTAGAGTCAAAACCAGGCAGTGTGTTTACATTTGAGGTGGCAAAGTTGGAAAGGGATAAGGCAATTCGTCAATATTTTCACGTAAGGGGAAGGTTCACAGATCAGGTGGTTGTGCCTTCCAGTAATGGCTGGAGCCAATGGCAAAATGAATATGTGTTAATGAAGATGCCAACCTATTAAAGTGTCAAGCTCCTATTGTCAGCAACTATGGGCCCTTCCACACAGCTGAATAAAATCTCACACTATCTGCTTTGAACTAGAATATATCTATCTGAGTGTGAACTCAGACAGCCCAGTTCAAAGCAGATATTGTGGGATTTTCTGCCTTGATATTCTGGGCTATATGGCTGTGCAGAAGGGCCCTTAGCCTTAGGAGAGGCATTTCAATATTTTAGAATGGAAAAAATCAAAGGAAAAATTTAAAGGGCCAGGTTGAGTTTAAGCTGATCCAAATATCTGACTTTACAACAGTACATTTGAAAAACATCTAGCAGACCATAACTTAAAGTTTAGTGAACAGTGTGACGCAGTTAGGGTTGCCAATCTGAGAACCCGAGACCACTTTTCTCCTTTAATGCTTATAAGGTAAAGGTTTACGCCTGACAATAAGTCTTGTGTCCGACTCTGGCGGTTGGTGCTCATCTCCATTTCTAAGGCGAAGAGCCGGCATTGTCCGTAGACATCTCCAAGGTCATGTGGCCAGTATGACTGCATGGAGCGCTGTTATCTTCCTGCCAGAGCGGTACCTATTGATCTACTCACATTTGCATGCTTTAGTGGCCGGCATGACTGTTACCTTCCCGCCAGAGCGGTACCTATTGATCTACTCACATTTGCATGCTTTCGAACTGCTAGGTTGGCAGAAGCTGAGGCTAACAGCGGGAGCTCACTCTGCTCCCCAGATTTGAACTGCCAACCTTTCGGTCACCAAGTTCAGCAGCTCAGTGGTTTAACCTGCTACGCCACCGGATGTATAAAGGGGAAATTTCTGCAATTGTGGCTTTTTATATGACAATATCTGATGAAATTTCCTCCTTTACACAATGGTGAAAGGTATGACTGACAATCCAAAAGTGTAGTGACCAAAAAAGGCAACACAAATTTTAGGGAGCATTGACAGAAATGCAGTGTCCTGATCAAAGTAAGTAATAGTACCACTCAATTTTGTTTTGGTGACACCTCACCTGGAACATTGGTCCAGTTCTGGAAACTGTAGTATGAAGAATATTAGCAAGCTGAAATATATTCAGAAAAGAAAAATCAAATGGTTTAGAAGCAAAATGCAGCGTATGGAGCTTGGTGCAGTTTGACACCATTTTAACTGCGATGGTTCAGTGCTATGGAATCATTAGTGCTGTAGCTTTACAAGATCTTTAGCTTTAGCTTTAGTTAAAGTGGTAGCAAACATCATTCATTTTAAAGTGTAGACACTCCCACACTCCCTTCAATTCCTATGATTTTGTGGTTCTATGATCTTGCCTCCTTGTCCCAGAGGCCTTGGAAATCTTATCTTTTGGACTACAGCTCCCAGAACCCTACAGCCAGCATGCCAAATGTTTTACCTGGGGAGGAGGGAGGTCATTCATCTGGCTACAGAGAAGAGGAGAGTGAGATATGAACCCAGCGCGGGGTATTTTGTTCCTTGTTCCATTTCTTAGCTGTCTTCAATAACAGTAGGGTTGATGACATCCACTTGATGAGATTCACACTCGAGCGAGTTGTACATTTTCATTTCTCAGAGTACAATAGTGCCATAAGTGTCTGAGCCTGTTAAAACATCTTGCATATAAACACTTTGCAATGAAGGGGAAATTGCTTGCTTTGAACCACGTATGGTTTATCTGACTAAATATACTCCCGTTGACAGAGTATTAAGGATCCGGGTGGATAATTACTTTTGTTCACTTTAGGGAGAAATGAAACAGCTTTTCAAAAGGTATTGAAGATAACTTCAAGTGTCAGCCTCTAAAAGCTACACCTCTTCGCATTGCTTTAACAGAATCAGTGACTCTTGGTATCTCAGCGCAGTCATTTTTTCCATTTAGCAAGTTCTTGCCATGAGAACTGGCCAACTCCCACTTGGGTAATTTTATACTAACTCGGTGCTTAAATTATTAAAACCAATACTTGGCAATACTGTTACTCACTATAAATGCTAGACTAGTTTATTTCCATTAAGCAGGGTCTATTTTTAGAAATCTAAAATACAACCTTTGAAAGTTAAACGCCCTTTGCTTTCTCCGAGGGCACTTTGACTTTAACAGCATTCAGAATTTAATTGGTTATGGAGAGATATCACCATTGAAGCCATTCTGTATACCTTTCTTGTATATATCTGAAGCAAGATAGCAGCTGTTTAGGAGGTCTGCAATCTAATTTCCCATGGCAGCTGACCAGAGAGGCATTCTGTGCATGCTCAGTGTTAGTGGCTTTTCCCTTGAATTTAAAGGTACATAAATAGAATGGTAACCATATATGACAACATGCTCACCCACTGTGACAACTTGGCAGGAACAGTCCCAATTAATCCTCTCTTCTCCTATTTTTTTCAGCTGCTTTAGAAATGTTCCAAGTTCTTCCCACTTTCCCCCTTTGTCCTTAGCTTACTTCAGTTGCTACAAATGGAGTTCAAAGTGTAAAAATAGGAGGGAAGGGGGCAGGTAAAAGGATAAAGGTTTCCCCTTGACGTTATGTCTAGTTGAGTCCGACTCTTGGGGTTGGTGCTCATCTCCATTTCTAAGACAAAGAGCTGGCGTTGTCCATAGACACCTCCTTAGTCATGTGGTTGGCATGACTGCATGGAGCGCCGTTACTCTCCTGCCGAAGCAATACCTATTGATCTACTCACATTTTCATGTTTTCAAACTGATAGGTTGGCAGAAGCTGGGGCTAATGATGAAAGCTCACCCTGTCCTGCGAATCCAAACCACCGACCTTCTGATAGTAACCTGCTGTGCTACCACAGCCCTTTAACATGGGGGCAGGAGGCTCAGGTAAAAGTAAACCTCTGCAGATTCTCTCAGTTTGTATTATGTTCCTCATTAATCATTTTTACTATCTCGACCACACTGTGATGTTGCTCCTGCACATGTGTACTGATTTTTTTTCCATGAAATGTTGGAGGTGTGTCATGACAGTACAGGACTGGGTCAAGCACAGGTTTCAGGCCTCCTTCCCCATAACAGCTAATTTCAGCATTTCATATTGTTTTGAAAAACCATACAACGATTCCAAAGGGCATCTCCTTTTTCAGTTACAAAATCAGAGAAATAATTTATATAAGTTTCACAGCAATCAAATTATAACCGCCTATTCTTCTGTCATCTTAAGAACAGGCTGAAAACTGGGACCAATTACAGAGATATACATTGTAATTGCAGCAGAAAGCAAATTTGCTGCATTTTCCCCTTTTAATGGACATGCCTTATTCTGCTCTATATTAAAGTCAGGCCAATTAATTTATTTTTAGCTTGGATGAGAAACTGGTTTTGCACAGTGACAACTGGTGAAAGTGCCAACTACGTGACTACTTTTAAGACCATTTAAAATCAAGAATAACAGAAGCTCTCGTACAATTTACTGGGAGATTTTTTGCCTGGAAAGAATAATAGAATCATAGAATCATAGAGTTGAAAGAGACCTCATGGGCCATCCAGTCCAACCCCCGCCGAGAAGCAGGAAATCGCATTCAAAGCACCCCAGACAGATGGACATCCAGCTTCTGCTTAAAAGCTTCCATAGAAGGTGCCTCCACCACAGTCCGGGGCAGAGAGTTCCACTGCTGAACAGCTCTCACAGTGAGGAAGTTCTTCCTAATGTTCAGGGGGAATCTCCTTTCCTGTAGTTTGAAGCCATTGTTCCATGTCCTAGCCTCCAGGGCAACAGACTTCCCCTCACATATTTATACATGGCCATCATGTCTTCTCTCAGCCTTCTCTTCTGCAGGCTAAACATGCCCAGCTCTTTCAGCCGCTCCTCGTAGGGCTTTTTCTCCAGACCCTTGATCATTTTAGTCGCCCTCCTCTGGACACATTCCAGAATTTTGTATTCCTGGTGCAGAAATTTCTGCAGGTTTTTATTTGTAGGTCTTTTTGATACTAAACTATTACAGGCAATCCCCAAGTTACAAACATCTGACTTACAAATGACTCTTAGTTAAGAACGAGGAAGAGACAACTGGAAGTGAAAGAAATCTACCCCTTGGATGGGATTGTCACTCCTGAAAGTGTTATCATGGAGAAAAGGGGTCCACTGAAGCATTATCATCAATCCTTGTGGAGCACCCGGTGGCGCAGTGGGTTAAACCCTTGTGTCGGCAGGACTGCTGACTGGAAGGTTGGGTTGCTGACCTGAAGGTTGCCAGTTCGAATCCGGGGAGAGTGCGGATGAGCTTCCTATGTCAGCTCCACCTTCCCATGCGGGGACATGAAAGAAGCCTCCCACAAGGATAGTAAAACATCAAAACATCCGAGTGTCCCCTGGGCAACATCCTTGCAGACGGCCAATTCTCTCACACCAGAAATGACTTGCAGTTTCTCAAGTCGCTCCTGACATGAAAAAAAATCTCAGTCTTTGTTTCCACAACAAGCCAAATTTTTCAAAATCAAATTATTACAGGAACAGAAAGTGAGATGAAATCCTCTGAACAGGGGCATAGACAGCAAAAAAACACCATAGGGGTATTAATTCTTCTCTATGCTATCTAAAGCTAATATATATTAATGCCAGGGGTCTTGAGACCCTGCCCAAGTCCAGAGAATGCAGGATGGCAATGTAGACAGTTATGGCCAGTTCCATCTCAGGAAGAATTCAAAGCAGCCTGCAACTTTGGGTAACATGGTTCTTCCAACTCTATGATTCCACAATACTAGTGCCTTCCATGTTTTTGTCGGAAAGGAGAAGGAACTCCGGAAAGGACTTGGGTGCTACACAGTTGCACAGTTTTACTATATCTAGAACAGTGGTTCTCAACCTGTGGGTCCCCAGATATTTTGGCCTACAACTCCCAGAAATCCCAGCCAGTTTACCAGCTGTTAGGATTTCTGGGAGGTGAAGGCCAAAACATCTGGGGACCCACAGGTTGAGAATCCCTCATCTGAAAGGATTGTGACAGACTGTTTTAGCAGATTTAGTAACTGAACTTATATAACTGCACTGCTGCATTTGGGTTCCTTGATGTTACCAGGCTCCTGCTATAAAACAGGAGCTGGGTGAAGACCTAGGGAGAAAATGCAAAAAAAGGAAGTGTCCAATTTCCATCCAGCAGCGATATCAAATATAGCTTGAAAAAGATCAAAGGCAAAGAACCATGGACTTAAGAAAGCATTGCAAAATAACAGGAATCATCATCATCATAATCATCATATGGAAACATGAGAATTGTTGGGTAATTCTGCAATGAATAAAATCACAATAGTACAGCACAACTTCTTTCCCTACCAGTTTAAGAGAAGGGTGATGATGTAAGATAATACCCAACTACCTTATTTAGGTTATTTTTTATACCATCTTTCTCCCGATGTGGGAACTCCTAATATTTTACTACTAGATTTAAGGTATTTACGTACATGCCATTGATCTTACATCTGAGTTACTGTGAGGATAGACGAGGATATCTTTTTAAAAGCTTAACAAATTGTTAAGGGATGTGGTCTTATCCTACAGTACCCAAGATCTTATCCTAGATCAGAAGCTGGAGAAATATACAAACGGTTCTTTCACCATGCCCTGCTTCATAACAATTCTGCACACATTTTGAGCAGTCTCATTTAGGCAAGGCGCTACAATGGGAAGTTTTATTCTTAATCATTAGTGCTATTGTCCATTATCTGAACAGGGCAGCTTCAGAGACATGCGCCACGGAGATCTGTCTGCAAGTGACTGGTGCCCAAGGAGTTCTGCTTTTATTCTCCCTTTTTGGTTCCTCACCGCCTCGCTTTCATCCAGATGTCACAGTTGAAATTACACATGCAAAATACATGGAGGTTTTTTGTCTGTTCTGCCGAAGTGGAGAAAATCCAGTCCATGGGGATGTTCTTGTATCAAGATTTTACTGGTTTCGGGATGATTGAAACTTGCTGTCATATCAGCCTGGGAATTCAGCATCAGTCTGTGACACAAGGATAACTTGGTATTAGGACAGTCTATCCCCCCATGGGAAGCAATCAGGACTGTTGACAATCTTTTGTGCATTTTGAAGATATTCGATATTAGCATGACAAGCTATTTATTATTTTTCTCACACAATGGAAAGAGAGCTAATTCACAGTCAATATGATCTGAGCAGCAAGTAGACGGTCCAGGTTTAGTGTCATTTTGCATTGATTCCCAAGTTATCTTGTGAGATGGAAACAAATGTTTTGTTTTTTGATATTCCCATCCTGCCTTGATAGGCTGTGAACTATATCAAGGGTTTTGAGAAAACAATAATAAATAAGCATTATTAATTCAGATTACAATATCACAGCTAGCAGTGATACAAATAAAATTGTTAATGATGTAATACTGATGCAGAAGAAGCAATGAGGTGAGCAGAATCAGAAACAAATGTGAATCAAAATTATAAAATTGATCCCACAACCAGAGTCAGAGTAGCAGAAAACAATGCAGAGAAAGCCACATCGTTGTTACATTCAAGTTTTTAAAAGTTATTATTATTATTAAATTTGCATCTTGCCTTTTTCTCAGGATTAAAACCCAAGTTGCTCATATACAAAAATCAAAAGGAGCAATTCAATTACTTTCCTGAGAAGTCTGAAAGTAAAGGGTTATTTTTACAGACATAACAGCCTTGGTCTACACTGCCATATACTGCAGTTTAGAAGTGCATTATGTGGTTAGTGTAGAGCCATATAATGCAGTTTAACTGCACTGAACTGCATTGAAGGTGTCTCTACACCAGGCATGGGCAAACTTGTAGACTGTTAGAAATTGTGGGAGTTGAAGTCCAAAACACCTGGAAGGCCCAAGTTTGCCCATGCGTGTTCTACACAGACCATATAATGCAGTTCCAAACCTCTCCCAAGACAAGTATTTATGGCTGTTATAGAATGTATGCTTTTCTCAGCCCCTAAGAAAAGAGAGGTCTTTGCCTGCACTGATAATAAACCAACTGAATGCGAACAGAAATGATATCTGATAAAAAAAAAGTGAATCTAACATCTTCTCTTTTGTGTTGTTGAAAGCTTTCATGGCCGGAATCACTGAGTTGCTGTGAGTTTTGTGGGCTATATGGCCATGTTCCAGAAGCATTCTCTCCTGATGTTTCACCCATATCTATGGCAGGCATCCTTAAAGGTTGTGAGATATATTGGAAACTAGGCAAGTGGAGGTTTCTATATCTGTGGAATGTCTAGGGTGGGAGAAAGAACTCTTGTCTGCCTGAGGTAAGTGTGAATGTTTCAACTGACCACCTTGATTAGCATTAAATAGTTTTGCAGCTTCATAGTCTGGCTGCGTGCTGCCTGGGGGAATCCTTTCTTGGGAGGTGATTAACTGGTCCTGATTGTTTTTTGTCTGGAATCCCCCTGTTTTGAGTGTTGTTCTTTATTTACTTTCCTGATTTTGGAGTTTTTTTGATACTGGTAGCCAGATTTTGTTCATTTTCATGGTTTCCTCCTTTCTGATGAAATTGTCCACATGCTTGTGGATTTCGATGGCTTCTCTGTGTAGTCTGACATGGTGGTTGTTAGAGTACTCCAGCCCCCACTTGTCACCAACAGACAAGAGGTCTTTCTCCTACCCTGGCCATTCCACAGATATATAAACCCCACTTGCCTAGTTTCCAACAGACCTCACAACCTCTGAGGATGCCTGCCATAAATGTGGGTGAAACATCAGAAGAGAATGCTTCTGGAACATGCCATACAGCCCAGAAAGCTCACAGCAATCTAATAATCTCCTTTCTTGTCCTGTATCATTTTAAAACGTCTTTTCCCCGATGAAGCAGTCAATGGATCTTCAAAAGCTTGCACGATGTATTTTATACATTTTGGTTGGCCAATAAAGGATGTTGGGTGCATGTCCACCAGGCATGGGCAAACTTTGGCCCTCCAGGTGTTTTGGAGTCCAACTCTCACAATTCCTAACAGCTGGTAGGCTGTTAGGAATTGTGAGAGTTGAAGTCCAAAACACATGGAGGGCCGAAGTTTGCCCATGCCTGATCTACACTGTAGTATTAGAGTGGTTCTACAGTGAGATTCACCCTTGACTTTTGCAAACTTGAAACTGTAATGATTTTTCATAAGTAATTGCCCAAGGTCTTTTTACCAGCCAAATGTTTCATGACAAGCAAGACCTGGCAGTGAGGTATTCCAAGAGTAACTGCTTTGACACTTCCTGCAGAGCAGCTGTACATCTTGCCTTCACAAACCAGACATCTGGCTTGGTCTGGCACATCCCTGTGGTGTGCGGTTGAACATTCGTCTAACCTTCCAACATTGGTGGGGGGAGGGGAAGCTTTTTCCCTTTGTAAGTGTCAGTGTCACCTCCGTTCCAAGGCCCCTGGCATGCTGTCAGCCTTTAATGATCCCTGTTGAATTTGCTGTCGCAGATGGCAAGCTTCCAAGATTCCTGCAAACATGTTTGGTTTAACAATGGTTGAGGTGGGTGGCTTAGCAGGTGGCATCACAGCCATGTGATCACTTTGATGTTTGGAGGTGACGTGCCAAATGAAGTCAATATTGGCATTTCCCCCCCTGTTGATTTGGACAGCGAGATGAAACCTGTTGAAGGGTCATGCACAGCATGCCAAGGAAGATATTTGCTAGGACATCTCAAATATGTGCTCAAAGGACCTAAATGTCGAGTCCTGAATGCCCACACATTGTTACTGAACACACTTGAAGCCAATTGAATTCCAAGCCAGATATGGCTGGATCTATATTGCCATATAATGCAGTTTGGAACTTTATTGAACTCCATTATGTGGAAGTGCAGATTGTTGCACTATGGCCCTGAAACCACTGTCCAGATGATCTAATGTAAAACTTTATTAAAAGTAGAGCATAATTAAAGCTGGTTTTATGAAAAGCAAGCAAGTATAAAAAAGGAATCAAAGTTCAAAAGGTTATGTTCATAAAAGCCAAAGTCCAAAAATCCACACAGGGAAAGTCTCAAAGCACAATCCCATTAAGATATTCCACAACCAAGTACATAAATCCAAGGCAAGCAAAACCTCATGAGACCAGAACACAGGAACAGTTTAAAGTCTTGGTTACATGAATTACAAGGTCCATCATGTCGCAGCTAGCAAATTGGGTTCCAAACTCTCAACCCCTTCTGCGGAAGTTGCACCCTCGTCCAAGGACAAAAAACCCCAAAACAAACTGTCCTTTGGTAAAGAAAGATTTATATAAACAAAACATACAAAACACAGTCCTTTGCTTTTATCAGCAGCAAAACAGAGCTTTCTTATCTTCAAGCTTTAACCTTTCTGGTTTCTGGACTCTCAGTCTTCAAACCTCTTCAAACCTCTCTTCGGTTCTACTTCAGTAGCTTTTCAGCAGCAATACCATCTTTGCCACCATCACAGCATCTTCATATTCACCTTCACTCCTCTCTCCAACAACACCAACACAACACCACCACTAACAACACTAACACAAGACTTACTCAGACTCTATTAATAGCCCTCAATCTAAAACAGGTGTCTTGATTGCTGATCAAACATAGATGGGACATGATTCTTGCAAACACTTATTCATTTTCACATAAGAAATGACCCAAATAATATAAAACTCTGACACATGACACCGAGAGTCTTTGACCTGATTGCAGTGTTAAAGTGTCACAAAGAGCATGTCAGCATAAACCACTTATAAGAGGCTGGATGCCATTAAGCAGAGGCTGGATGGCCATCTGTCGGGGTGCTCTGAATGCGATTTCCTGCTTCTTGGCAGGGGGTTGGACTGGATGGCCCATGAGGTCTCTTCCAACTCTACTATTCTATGATTCTATGATTCTAAGAAGTCAAAATCCCTCCCATGAGATCATTTCTTTGGCACCTGGATTCCCATTCCTTATCTCTAACTTGCTTGGAGAAGTGAGTTCTTAATTGAAGGCCCTGTTGTCTCAGTTGTAATCTCTCTGACTTCAATAAACATTTGTCTCCCAAAGTCTGCCCTTCTGGCAGGGTCCCATGGGAACGGATCTCGCTTTCATCATTCTCTTGGGAACTGCCAGGAGATTCCAAAAGATTTCTCTTGAGGCCCTCTGAATCTCCCCCAGCATCCCCTTAATAATAATAATAATAATAATAATAATAATAATAATACTTTATTTATATCCCGCCACCATCTCCCCAACGGGGACTCGGGGCGGCTTACATGGGGCCAAACAACATATCACAATACAATTAAACAATACAATAAATAATCATATACACTGCAACACAAAATCTCTCTCTATATATATATAACAGGGCGGGCCGCATGAGACACTTAATTAAAACTTGGGGTGAGAAAAGGATAAGAATACAATCATGGAGACCAGGGACATAAGATAAAAACAATCTAGAGGGTAGATTATGGGGGAGTAACAAAAGAAGTGTGTAATAGTTACTCTCCGAAAGCACATCGGAAAAGCCAGGTTTTTAAATCTTTCCTGAAGGCTAAAAGAGTGGGGGCTTGCCTAATTTCGATGGGCAGTGAGTTCCATAAACGGGGGGCCACAGCAGAAAAGGCCCTCTCCCTTGTTCCCACCAGGCGGGTCTGGGATACAGGCAGTGGCGACAGGAGGGCCTCCCCTGATGATCGAAGAGATCGGGCAGGTTTATGGTAGGAGATACGGTCACGAAGGTAGGTGGGTCCCAAACCGTTTAGGGCTTTATAAATGATGGTCTGCACCTTGAATTGGGATCGGAAAGTGAACGGCAGCCAGTGGAGCTCCTTAAACAAGGGAGTAGATCTCTCCCTGTAACTCGCCCCCGTTATTAATCTGGCAGCCGAGCGTTGGACCAATTGTAATTTCCGAGCCGTCTTCAAAGGAAGCCCCACGTAGAGCGCATTACAGTAGTCCAGCCTAGAGGTAACTAGGGCATGGACCACCGTGGTCAAATCAGACTTCACGAGGTATGGTCGCAGTTGGCGCACAAGTTTGAGTTGTGTGAAAGCCCTCCCGGCCACCGCCAACACCTGAACCTCAAGCGTCAATGCTGAATCCAGGAGGACTCCCAAACTGCGGACCTGTGATTTCAGGGGGAGTGCAACCCCGTCCAGCACAGGTTGCCACCCAATACCCCGATCAGACGAGCGACTGACCAGGAGAGCCTCTGTCTTGTCAGGATTGATCCTCAGCTTGTTCCTCCTCATCCAATCCGCCACAGTGGCCAGGCACTGGTTCAGCATCCGAGGGGCTTCCTTGGATTCAGATGGAAACGAGTAGTGGATTTGTGTGTCATCTGCGTAGAGATGGCAACGCCCTCCAAAACTCCGGATGACCTCTCCCAGCGGTTTCATGTAGATGTTAAATAGCATGGGGGATAGGATAGACCCTTGCGGGACCCCACAGGTCAATGGCCAGGGGTCCGAGCAGGTATCCCCCAGCTTCATCATCTGGGAACGGCCCACCAGGAAGGACTGGAGCCACTGCAGAACCGTGCCACCGAGCTCCATCCCAGAGAGCCTCCCCAGAAGGATACCATGGTCGATGGTATCGAAAGCCGCTGAGATGTCCAGGAGAACCAGCAGGGTCACACTCCCCCTGTCCAGCTCCCTGCGGAGGTCATCCACCAAGGCGACCAAAGCCGTCTCAGTACTGTGCCCAGGCCTGAAACCAGACTGTGAGCGGTCCAGAAAATCAGTGTCATCGAGGAACTCCTGGAGCTGCGTGGCAACCACCCGCTCTAGAACCTTGCCCAAAAATGGGAGGTTGGAAATTGGTCTGTAGCTGCTACATACAGATGGGTTTAAGGAGGTCTTTTTAAATAGCGGTTTTACCACCGCCTGCTTAAAGCAGGATGGAACTGACCCCTGGACCAGGGAGGCATTAATAATAGCCATAAACCAACCCAACAACCCATCTTTGGCTAGCTTAACCAGCCAAGATGGGCAAGGATCCAGAGCGCAAGTGGTCGCCCTCACAGACCCAAGAATCCCCTCCACGTCATCAGGAAGAACAAGCCGGAAAGAATCCCATAAGATCGAACAGACAGGTACCTCGGTTACCTCCGCTGGAACTACAGTTAAGCTGGAGTCCAACTCATGACGTATCTGAGCAACTTTGCCTGCAAAATGGTGCGTGAAATCGCTGCACCGAGTTGCCAAGTCATCAGGAAGCCTCTGGGTCTCAGGAGGTTGCAGGAGCTCCCCAACAACTCGGAACAACTCCGATGGCCTGTTGGCTGCAGACGCTATGCGGGCAGTCGTGAAAACTTTCCTGGCTGCTCGCAGAGCCACGGAGTAAGCCTTAATAGCGGCTTTAGCCCGTGCTTGGTCAGACACATCCTGAGATTTCCTCCAGATGCACTCTAGTCCCCTCCTCGCACGCTTCATCACAGCCAGCTCCTCAGTGAACCAAGGAGTCGACGTGACTCTACGCAGCGAAAGGGGACGTTCGGGAGCGATCGTGTCAAGTGCCCTTGCCAACTCGCTGTTATAACGATCAGCCAGGACATCAACAGGATCGCCAGTCTCCAGAACAGGAAGATCCCCAAGAGACCTCAGAAGTCCATCCGGATCCATCAGCCTCCTGGGGCGGACCATCTTAATGGGTCCACCACCCCTGCGGAGGTTAGAAGCCACGGCGAAACTTAAACAGATCAGATGATGGTCAGACCATGACAATGGAAGAATATTTTGCTCTTCCACTCTGACTGTCCCACCGTCCACAATAAAAACCAGGTCCAACGTGTGTCCCGCCTGATGTGTGGGCCCAGATATAACTTGAGTCAGCCCCATGGTCGTCATGGCAACCATGAAATCCTGAGCTGCACCTGTCAAAGTGGTCTCGGCATGAATGTTAAAGTCCCCCAAAACTATGAGTTGTTGGGAGACTAGGGCCGAATTGGAGACCACTTCTGCTAGCTCGGACAGAGAGACTGCTGGGTCGCGGGGTGGACGGTACACCAGCAGAATCCCCAAGCTGTCTCGGGCTCCCACCTTCAGGAAGACACACTCAAACCTCGGAGACTGCGGAACGGCGCATCTGATCAGGGCGATGGACTGCCGAAAGATCACCGCGACTCCTCCTCCCCGCCCCCCAGCCCTGGCCTGCTGATGCACCCCGAAACCTGGTGGGCACAGCTGGGTGAGATTCACACCACCCTGCTCGTCCAACCACATCTCGTTGATGCATGCCAGATCCGCCCCCTCATCCAGGATCAAATCCTGGATAACAGCTGTTTTACCGTTGACGGATCTGGCGTTCAAAAGCAGGACCTTAAGGCTGGGAGGTCTGTCCTGAAGACTACCACACCTATTCCTCTCCAGGGTCGCAAAAACTCTGTTGCGCTTCTCCCTGGGTCGAAAGTGACCGTTCTTCCTTCTCCCCCAAACCACCTCAATGAGACCCTGCCCGTGGAAACCCTCTTCCCCCTGGAGAGTTGACTGATTGAGGTTGCCCATTAAAGGGGATAGTCAGCTGTCCTGAGATAGGAAATCACCAGCAATACTTGATTGTTTAAAGGAGGAGCCTATCTCCGCTGGAGTAAGAGGGAAGGAGTCATCTAACAGATTATCATCTAGCGTGGGAAGGGGGCTAGGCACTAATGATGTCGGAGAGCGGGACTGAGAGGTAGCATAGACATGGCCTAAAATTGGGGGATCTTGTCTACCAAGATTCAGCCTGATATCCAAGGGGCGAATCAATGGGTCTACTAGTACCCTCCTGAGAGTAATGCCCCACTGTTGTAGTTTGGGCCTATACAAAAACAATTCCTCCATTAGCGTTCTGTCTTCCAATCCAATGAGAAGACAAATGGAGCTGTTCTAGGACTGATAGTCTCTACGAAGCCAGTCGATAGTCTTGATCTTTACTTTCGACCAGCTTAAAGATAGAATTTGTGAGAGAGATGTACGGACCGCTCGCTTAGATGTCCATCTTCCTCTGTTCAATAGTGAGTCTTGCACTTCCACTGCCACCTTATTAGTTCGCAACAGATGTTGGGAATTGCAGTAAGTGTCCAGGAAGTGTCCAAACAGTTCTGGGGACAGCGTGTTGTTTGTCCTCTGAGAGACTCTATTAGTTTCCTTCCAGCCGTCCCTCCCCTGACTCTGACTCTCTTCCCCAGATAAAGACTCCACCCCATCCCTGGCCCCTTCCTCTTCTTCTGAGCACTCAGAATCTGACCAAGCCACAGCACAGATCCAGTCTAAGATATAAGTAGGGTTACCAGTAGAGTTGTGTAGTGTTTATACTACATGATTATAGTGTTGTTTTTTTACTTTAACTGCCAGGGTTTTATTCCACTGATACTATATCATGATAGTACTAAGCTGTTTTGGCCTCCAACTCCCAAATGCCCTAGCCAGCTTGTTCAATGGTCAGGAATTCTGGGAGTTGGAGGCTGAAACAGCTGGAGGGTTACAGTTTGAGGGTGCCTACTCTAGTGTAAAAAGGCTCTGCATCCCACTTTGATTGGCATGGCAACATCCCATGGAATACCTGGATTTGCAGTTTAGGGAGAGGCATTCAGAATGATCAGCCAGAGAACTCAAGTGCCTCCTCAGACTACAAATGTCAGAATTCCATAGGATACAACCATGACAATTAGATTAATAAAGTTCTGGAGATCTATGCTACAAGTCCTACACAACCCTCACTAAACCACAAACCTCAAGATTCCATAAGATGTTGCTAATTGTGTGGTGTGAATGGGCCATCCTGTAAGATCAAGGTACAACCCTTTTGCTCCCAGGTCATAAACCATGCTGGTAACATCAATCACAATTATCTAGAAAAAATAAGTGTCTACATGACAACTAGACCTATTGATAACTGGCAAATAGAGGGAGAAAACGTGGAGGCAGTGACAGACTTTATATTTCTAGATGCGAAGATCACTGCAGATGCAGACTGCAGCCAGGAAATCAGAAGATGTTTACTTCTTGGGAGGAGAACAATGGCCAACCTTGATAAAATAGTGAAGAGCAGAGACATCACACTGGCAATGAAGGTCCGCATAGTCAAAGCAATGGTATTCCCCATTGTAACCTATGGATGAGAGAGCTGGACCATAAGGAAGGCTGAACGAAGGAAGATAGACGCTTTTGAACTTTGCTGCTGGAGGAAAATCCTGAGAGTGCCTTGGACCGCAAGAAGATCCAACCAGTCCATCCTCCAGGAAATAATGCCCGGCTGCTCACTGGAGGGAAGGATATTAGAGGCAAAGCTGAATTATTTTGGCCACATCATAAGAAGACAGGAAAGCTTGGAAAAGATCATGATGCTGGGGAAAATGGAAGGAAAAAGGAAGAGAGGCCGACCAAGGACAGTATCCTTGAAGTGACTGGCATGACCTTGAAGGAATTGGGAGAGGCAACGGCCAAACCTTTGAACTGCCACTGGGGAGGGGAAGGGAAGATACAAATAAATAAAATGAACATAAATCCATCTCTTTTTCAAAGTGCAAAAGCAGCCATGGGGCCTTCAGCTTGGTTCAAGGCTGTTAAGTCCTAGGAGAGAGTGGATCACATGTCATTTGGCCTTGAAATAGTTATGTAAAGGGCCAGCTTGAGTTCTCAGAACATGTTTGCAAAATCCAGATGTTCTCAAAGATAACTGTTTCTGCTCTGAATCAGAGTACCTTTGATTGTTCAAAGCTGCAGGCAACATGAAAGGTGAGTCAGCTTCTTGACTGGATACTCAGACAACCACAAAATCATAAAAGAACTCCCTCCTACCAATCTGGTTTCTTCTGTGTAGACTTGGACTAGATCACACTATGCAAGATGCTTAAAACAAAGAGATGTGCTAGTGTTCATAGAAGGATCCTGAAACAACAAAATGACCAAGCTGTGATTTTGGAAGTTGTAATTTTTCAAGATCTATATGTCTAGACAGAATTTGTGGGGTTCCAGGTTTTAAGGAAGTCTTGGGAAAGCTTCCTATGGTAGACACCTTTCATATCACTCATAGAATAAGGTTTGTTGGAGACCATTGGGGACCAGGTCTAAATACAAAATTAATTTATTGTTCATAAATGTCTTATTAAAACCATAGTCTGAAGTGCATTTTATACACAATATTTTAAATAATTTTCCACATGAAACCACACTGAACCATTAGAAAGCAAAGGTGCCACTATCTCAGTCATCAATGCAGACTATTTTGGAGTAGTTTGGATTGAGAATTCGAGAGAAGAGATGTTTAGCTTGTAATGGTAATGTCAAAATGTAGTACGTTGCAAGTATCCTGAAGCAAGGGGCAAATCATAAAATCACATGAAATATGATTGCCCAGAAATATTAGAGAAGATAACACTGCATCACAGAGACTCTGAAGGAAGGAATAAAACAGAGATGTTCAACTTGTAATGGTAATATCAAAAATGTGGTAAGTTGCAAGTGTCCTGAAGCAAGGGACAAATCATAGAATCATATGAAATATGATTGCCCAGCGGTATTACAGAAGGTAACCCTACATCACAGAGACGCTGAAAGAAACTGACAAATCACTTCCACAAAGCATCTTTGAATATTTGAAAGAGTGCTACATAGATGACAGAGTGAACTTGTTCTCTGCTGCTCTGAGGATAGGACCCAAGCTAATCAGTCCAAGTGACAGGAAAAACGGTTTTAAAATGATTTTTACAGACTGTGGTACAAGCTGTCCAGCAATGAGACAATTGCCTTGAAAGATGGAGAACTTTGTGAGTTTTCAAGCAATTGGTTGAATTCAGCTATTAAGAAATAGAGTCAGTATAGTCCTCTTCAGAAAGTAACAGCAGGTCACATCAATGGAAAAGAACTGGTAGTTCCAATGAGGGGGTGGTTATCAGAGAAATTACGGACTTGCAGCTATTGGGTAGTAGTAGCAGTGAAGGGTCTTTTGAGATGCATCTCTACTATTGAATTAATGCAGTTTGAGACCATTTTAACTGCCAGGGCTCTATGCTCTGGGATATTGGGATCTGTAGTTTGGTGAAGCACCAGCACTCTTTGGCAGAGAAGGCTAAAGACTAGGCTTGCTCAAATAATTCGATTTCCCCGTTACCCGTTATTAATTCGTTACTTTCGTTAGTTTTGAAGCAATATACGGCCTTGATTGTCCACACGTCTGGATATCGCGGTTTCGAACCGCGAGAGGCCGTTTTTTGTTATGTCGTCGTTTTTTTCGTTAGGAAAAAAAAGCTTTTGCAAATCACCCAAACTCCCACCATTCAGGCCCTTTCCTTTTGCCCCTCAGCAAAAGGGGCGTCACGGGCTCAGCCAATGGGAGGGGGCGAGGGGGAAGGAGGAGGAGGAGGAAGACGGAGGGGGGAAATGGCCGCCGCCGCCGCCTCACCTCAGCTCAGGCCTGGTGTCTCTCTGTGAGGCGGGAAGGCGGCGGATGAAGCCGGGAATGGAGAGACCGAGAGAGACAGAGAGGGGCCCGGCGGTGAGGAGGAAGAGGCCCGGGATGCGAGGGGGTGTGGGCCAGGCCCGTCCTCGGCTGCTCCTGGGGAGGGAGGGAGGGAGGGAGGGAGGACTATGACTCCCAGGGGCCCAGATTCGCACCCTCCCTCCCCCCAATACAGGTCTCCATACAACGCTACATGAGCTTGAATGGATACTGTGGTTGTGTTGTTGAAAGCTTTCATGGCCGGGATCACACTGTTGTGGTATGTATTCCGGGCTCTATGGCCATGTGCCAGAAGCATTGTCTCCTGACGTTTCACCCACATCTGTGGCAGACATACTCAGAGGTTTTGACGTCTGTGCGAAGCTAGGCAAGTGGGGTTTATATATCTGTGGAAGGTCCAGGGTGGGAGAAAGAACTCTTGTCTGTGGGAGGCAAGTGTGAATGTTGCAATTGGTCACCTTGATTAGCATTGAATAGCCTTGCAGCTTCAAAGCCTGGCTGCTTCCTACCTGGGGGAATCCTTTGTTGGGAGGTATTAGCTGGCCCTGATTGTTTCCTGTCTGGAATTCCCATTTTCTGGGTGTTGTTCTTTTACTGTCCTGATTTTAGCTTTTCTGTAGCTAAAAATGCATATAAAATTGATTCTATAGGGAGGATAAATGATTGGATTTCAACTCCTACAGCTTAGCTTTCTCTGCCAATAATGGTACCATACCAAACTAAACCTCCCAAGATTCTGTAGCAGTGAGCCATCTTGGATATTGTAAGGGATTTATTATTATTATTATTATTATTATTATTATTATTATTATTATTATTATTATTAGACCTTGCTCCCAGGAAGGTGCCTTCGCTGTGGCTCCCAACTTATCTATCTACCTTTCCACATATTCTCCACATTGTGTGTATGTGTATGTATATTATATATACATGAGCCCCGATGGCGAAGTGTGTTAAAGCACTGAGCTGCTGAACTTGCAGACCGAAAGGTCCCAGGTTCAAATCCCGGGAGCAGAGTGAGTGCCCGCTGTTAGCTCCAGCTTCTGCCAACCTAGCAGCTTGAAAACATGCCAATGTGAGTAGATCAATAGGTACCGCTCTGGCGGGAAGGTAATGGCACTACATGTAGTCATGCCGGCCACATGACCTTGGAGGTGTCTATGGACAACACTGGCTCTTGGGCTTAGAAATGGAGATGAGCACCAACCCCCAGAGTCAGACATGACTGAACTTAACGTCAAGGGATACCTTTACCTTTACCTATATACACACACACACACACACATATGCAGGGACTATATATATATATATATATACACAGTATATATCACACACACACCAATTTAACAAAGTTTCAGCCACAAAAACAAAGTTTCTGAAGTAGAACAATGACTTTCACAGTAAAGACAACCCAATTTAACAGGAAATAAGACTTTCAAACCAGGAACAGATTTCTGCAATTATTAAAAAATGGTTTATTATAAAAGCTATGAAAATTTGCCAAAAATCAGAGGATAAGGGAAACGTTCCAAATTTTGGTGAGCTATCAGTGTTAAATGTGTTCTACCACTGTACCAAGTTTGAAGAAGATCACTCAAAAAATGAGGGTGGGAGAGTCCTGTAAAGTCCTCTCCCTCTGTGCTGTTTTTGGGAATTGCGCATGCGCGTCCGCCATTAACGAATTAATTTAGAAAATAACGAATTTTCGTTAATTTCGAATTTTTTGGGGGGCAAAATTCGGAAATGACATCAGAAACGAAACGCTGGCGCCCCCTGCTTTTGAAACGAGTTTAGAATCAATTTTTTCATGGATCGCTCAAGCCTACTAAAGACAGTATAAAACCACAATTCCCATGATTCCATAGCATTGAATTATGTCAGCTAAAGTCGTGTCAAAAGTGTATTAACCCTACCATGTAGATGTCTTCAAAGATGTACTCATAGCATTACCTTTCATAGATTTAAGTCTACTTCATCAGATACATGGAGTGAAGTGCCAAGAAACAAACCTTTACGAGCAAATTGAATGTGTGAATAGCAATAGAAATTTAAAACTTGTAGGCATGGTGATAAGGTGACAAGTTCAGTTTTTGATGATGATTTAAAAGGCAGGATGAAAGATGTGTGGATAATCATATGAATGGAGAATGGAGTTATTGGAATGCAGCGTGATGCTGGCCAAGAGAGCCCTCGTGAGACTGAAGTGTTAACTGATGTTATGTGTAATGTGCCAGGAAACAATTGTGTCTGTTCAACACACTGTCAATGGACTGGAGTTTGTATAAATATTCCAGTAGTGATCCTTCTCTTTCCAATTATCTTTTATAGTTCTTTGCCCAAGGAAAGTCCTGAGGACCACAACTTTGGATGATTGAAGTATTCTGCAACTGCTTTATGTGAATTCACATTCTTAATGTCTAATTCCTGTCTATTTGTCCTCTGTTACAGAGACTGGCTTGTTTTCCTGATGTAGAGTGCTGAATGGCATTGCTGAAATACAGAAATATTCTACTTCATTGACTCATGCCACTGCATACTACCCACAGCATTTGTTTTCTACTTTTAAATTTCTTTTAAATTCCTTACCAATGATTTTACAATGCTCTTTAATGTTAACATTCAGGCTATCCATTCTGATTTTGCTGCTCCTGAACCTTCCTCATTACCAACATATCAAATATCTGTTTCTTCTCCGTAGATGAACTATCCAAAATGTCGATGTCTTTGAATCCTCCTAGCTGCTCTCTTGAGCCTGTTCCATCTCACTTCTTAATTACTGTGGCCCTTGCATTCTCCAGTCTCTTTTCCATATTATTAATCTGTCACTTTCTAGTAGATCATTTCCTTCTGAGTTTTAATGTGTTACCATTTCTCCCATCTTAAGAAGTCTTCGCTTGATCCATCTTCTCTTTCTAATTATCGCCCTGTTCATTGTTGCTTTTCCTCTTGAAAGTTTTGGAATGTGCTGTTTATGTACGTTGCTTTTCTTATTGATTTTATTCTTTTAATTCATTCAAAGAGATATACATTTGTGAATGTCTGTTGTATACAGTGCAATACTTTCCAGCTATTAGTCTTCCATAATCATTTCTCAGATAATATATTTTCATGAAGGGGTCACAGTCTTCTATTTAAATAGTACATATAAAGGTATTATAAGCTCCAAATTAATATCCTTTTCCCCCTTGTCTACAGATTTATAGGTTCCCCTATGTACATTTTTAGATTAATTTTACATTGAGATGTTGAATCATTGGTTGCCATTCATTAACAAAGTTCTCTAAAGTTTCTCCTCTTAAAAATACAGTTATCAGCAAATCTATAATGTATTTTTCCTATTCTTCTAAGGGAGGCATCCCTGAGGTTTTCCAATATCTGGCGTATACTATTCGAGCTGCCACTGTCATGTAAAACAAAAAATTTTCCGAATTTCCTTTAAAGTTCTTCATCAGGCATGTTCAAAAGGTACATTTGTGGTGTCATTTTGAAATTTGTGTTTAATATCTTTTCAAGATATACATGACTCTCTTTCTCATATTTCAATCTAGAATTCACCCTCTGTACTCTACAGAGATAGCTCTTATGAAAATCACAGATTATCCTCTTCATGCCAAGGCGATAGTCAGTCTTAATTCACCTAGATTTCTCTACAGTCTTTGATACAGTTAATCATGCTCTTTTGTGGATTTTATTATCTGAAAATGGGACCCCAAGAAGTTTCAGATAAATGGCCTTTAGTTAACTGCTCAGTTTTGGAAGCAAGACTCCCTTCAACACCCAGAATATCAAGGCAGATAATCCACAATATCTGCTTTGAACTGGGTTCGAATCTGTTTTGAACAGGGTCCACACTGCCACATAATCTAGTTCAATGTGGATTTTATATAACTCTGTGGAAGGGGCCTCAATGAACCAAAATGGACTTGTTACGGAAGGCTCGAAACATCAATGCCAGGCATGGGCCAACTTTTGCCCTCCAGGTGTTTTGGACTCTAACTCCCACAATTCCTAACAGCCGGATTGTGGGAGTTGGAGTCCAAAACACCTGGAGGGCAAAAGTTGGCCCATGCCTGGTCTATGCAGTAGTTTGGGAATGATTCGAGCTACACAGCAAATTCCTTATTCTCTGAAGATAACCAAGCCTGAGATAATATCTGATTATTCACTGTGTAAATAAACCTTCCAATAATTGTACTGCAACAGGACAGAGGCTATGTTTTATAAATGAGCAGAATGTTGATTTAAATTTGTTTGTCAAAATCTTGTGTATGGTACCAGACTGCTCCTCCACACATTCCAAGAAAGGGACTGATATCACATGTAGGAATTGCATCTAAAATGCAAAGATTAGTATATCACTCAGCTACAATCTCTCTTCATTTGCCAGCATGTGAATGAAGATACACATGCCAGTCACATTAGTCTGGAAGACACTTTGCACAATACATTATTTACAGATGGCATTATAGGTAGAAGGATGAAATAAACACAGTCTAGGAGGTGACTGTTTGAAGAGTGACAGCTTTGCAATTTCAGTTTGGCACGGCAGCTTTGACTGGAACATAGTGGTAATGTATTGGTTTTGAAAGTGTGCATAGCTTCTCCTTTCCCTCCGTACTGTCTAGTGATGTAATACATGGCAGAAAATATCATTACAGAATGACACTGGGATTATGCAATGGGTAAAAGAGGAAGTTACTTCACTGGTTTACAGATAAGATTTGATATTGGAATATTTTCCCAGCTGTCCCTTTAAACCTCCTGGGAGTCAACAATAAAACGGTAATAAACTTCAGCTGTAAACAAGTACACTTAAGAAAAACCATAAAGTCTGATTTTAACATTCCTACGGAAACTTTGTGTTTCTCTGCTGAACTAGAAAGAAGAACTAGAAGAAACATGGAAATCGGGTCTGAGGTTATCTGTAACAAGGGTTAGGAAGCCTTATGTATGGTCTCTATGAATAGATTTCCTGAAACAAGGAAGCCAAGTTGTATGGGCAATAAACACCTCTTCTCAATGAATGTTTTGAAAAAATCTATGATAAGGTCACCATAAATCAGAGTTGACCTGAAGGCAAATAACAAGAATAAGCCATCCATGTGAGGAACTTTCTATACTTCTCTAAAGCAGGTCTTTGATGTCAGCCCAAAAGATAAATGTATGGTGTTTAATAACCAAGAGCTATTCCTTTTTACAATGAATCCTTGCAAGTTCAGTTATGGATTTGAGTACTTGCTTACATGTCCTGGGTGACAAGAAGCTGCATAAGACAAGACTTGGTTGTCAGAGAAAGAAGAATTATTTTCCACTGTAGATTCAATGGACATTTGCAAAAGTGCTGAAACTTCCCATCCACTATTACACTATCAATTACTGCTTAGTAGAGGCTAGGATATGTGTGTGTGTATATATTTTTATGTATGTGTGTGAGTAAAGGTTTCCCCTTGACATTAAGTCTAGTTGAGTCCAACTCTGGAGGTTGGTGCTCATCTCCATTTCTAAGCCAAAGAGCCGGCATTGTTTGTAGATACCTCCTAGTTCATGTAGCCGGAGAGCCATTACCTTCCTCCAGAGCAGTACATATTGATCTACTCTCATTTGCATGTTTTCAAACTGCTAGGTTGGCAGAAGCTGAGGCTAACAGCAGGAGCTCACCCTGTTCTGGATTCAAATCTCTGACCTTTCATTCAGCAGCTCAGCAGTCTAACATGCTGAGCCACTAGGCTCTCCATATATATGGGGACTTGGTAAGCTAATAAGGAACTAGACAACATCCAAAAGTTTAAAGTTACTGTATATCATTGAATACTGAAGGATGGTCCCTGCCATTTTATTCCCCATTTCTATGTATGATCATGAAAAATGCACGGTGAAGAGAGGCAATTGGGAACGGAGGGTATCAACTCATGTGTTGCTGCAGAAGTATTTTGAGTATACTGTGGATTGCTAAAAAGACCAATACATGGTTGCTAGAGCAAATCAGTCCCGAACTTTCCCTATAAGCCAAGATTGACTAAACAGGCTATCATACTTTGGCTATACTATGAGATGCAAAGAGAAAAGATGATAATGAGGGAGACTGTGTTCCAGATGGGCAGAACCAGCCAAGGATGCCTCAGTCCTGAGCCTGTAGGACCTGGGCAGGGCTGTTGAAGCTGGGTGACCTGGAAGTCTCTTATTCATAGTGTCACAATGTGTCCACAAAAATATTTGTCACTGTTAGATGGCTTCAAGTCAATTTCATCTTGAAGGCAGATAACAACCACAAATAATGCTGTGGATTCATAGACAAAGTCACTAGAACCAATCCTAACTAGCTAGTGAAACAGGCAGGTGGGTGTGTACATGCCAGTCTTCTCTGGAAATCTTTCATTTCTTTCCTTAAAATGTCCCTTGAAACTACAATTCACCACTTAAGTCTTGCTCAGTCCCATGGGCTGCTGTCTTGAGGATTTGGAGAATTGAAATCCCCAGAAATGCCCAAACTATAAAGGGGCAAAACTCATCTCTCCTTCCACATCCTGACTATGAAAACAAGAAGAACAAAAGCTTCATTTTTCTCATGCAATTGTTTGACGTTGGCATTCGGCATATTATGCATCATTCTGAAAGTAATGAAGGAGTTGAAAAGGAAGCCAAAAGGCTTGGTTTTTATCTGACCTCCAAGTTAGTTTCTTGGAGTATTTGTTACAAAGTTGTTCTTGTTGTGTATATGTTTTCAACCAAGTTCTATTTCATTTCCTCAACTGAATTATCAAAGCAAAAAAAAACATATCTCTTGTTTGACATCTGCTTGGCTTTTATTTGTTTGTTTCACCCTGTATTTTATGCACCTGAGTTTATATGTCCTCCTTTTATCATTTCCAAGCATGCTCCATCTCATGACTCAAGCACAAGAAAGGGAAAAGAAAACAGAAGAGACAGGAGGAGGTGGAATTGTATTCCCATCTAATAGGCAATGTTCTTCAATTCCGCTTGAACTGAAAGATAAGGGAAATGACAAAATAAATGAGGTTTGTTATTAGGGAGCTCCAGCTAGTTCTCTGCAGCTATTTCTACCATTTATGGCCGACATAGTGCTGTAGCTTAAGTGGCTGCATTGTCCGGGATTGCTATAGATAGCAATGGCATGCAACATCTTTTTAGGAAGATTGCAGTCAGCCCTCCACTTTTCCTGGGGTTAAGGATGCAGGACCCCCATGAATGCGAATAAAGATCACAATTTCTTTACTTGGGAGAAAACTTTTCTAGCAATCCCTAGGTCCTTCAATGCAATTCTATTGTCAACCTCTGCCAGAAGTCTGAATCAACTTGAAGGCACACAACAACAACAACAACAACAACAACAACAACAACAACAACAACAGCAACAACAATCCTAATTAACTTGATTATCTCATCGGCCAAAAGCGGGACCACACTTCCCATTGGTACGCTGATGTTGGTTTAAATTGTTCTTCATTTTAAATTTTGCATTGTTCTTTCATATAAAGTATATATTTGGCACTACAAATAAGATATGTGCATAGGAATTCATTCACGGTTTTTTAAGATTATGGTCAGACTCTCCAACAGTTTGAGGGACCATGAATCAACCCTTTGCTTAAAAGGTTTGAGGACACCTGACTGGTACAGACTGGTACAAGATTGGGAAAGGAGTGCGGATATCAGGGCTGCATACTTTCACCCTCCCTATTCAACTTGTACGCAGAACACATCATGCGTGGGGCTTGACAAATCCAAGGCTGGAGTTAAAATTGCTGGAAGAAACATTAACAACCTTAGATATGCAGATGATACCACTCTGATGGCCTAAAGCGAGGAGGAGCTGAGGAGCCTTATCACCAAGGTGAAAGAAGAAAGTGCAAAAGCTGGGCTGCAGTTAAACATCAGGAAAACCAAGATTATGGCAATCAGACCGATTGACAACTGGCAAATAGAGGGAAAAAATGTGGAGGCAGTGACAGACTTTATATTTCTAGGTGCGAAGATCACTGCAGATGCAGACTGCAGCCAGGAAATCAGAAGACGTCTACTACTTGGGAGGAGAGCAATGGCCAACCTCGATAAAATAGTGAAGAGCAGAGACATCACACTGGCAACGAAGGTCCGCATAGTCAAAGCAATAGTATTCACTGTAGTAACCTATGGATGCGAGAGCTGGACCATAAGGAAGGCTGAGCGAAGGAAGATCGATGCTTTGAACTCTGGTGCTGGAGGAAAATCCTGAGAGTGCCTTGGACCGCAAGAAGATCCAACCAGTCCATTTTCCAGGAAAAATGCCCGGCTGCTCACTGGAGGGAAGAATATTAGAGGCAAAGATGAAGTATTTTGACCACATCATGAGAAGACAGGAAAGCTTGGAAAAGATCATGATGCTAGGGAAAATGGAAGAAAAAAGGAAGAGAGGCCGACTAAAGGCAAGATGGATGGACGGTATCCTTGAAGTGACTGGCTTGACCTTGACGGAACTGGGGTGGCGACAGCTGACAGGGAGCTCTGTCGTGGACTGGTCCATGAGGTCACGAAGAGTCGGAAACAACTGAGTGATTGAAGAAGAAGAACTATAATTCAAAGTAATCTGTATGATACAGATATACCTCAGTTACAATTAACTTCATGCATTCTTAGCCATCAGTTCTTTAATGGAAAATCTGGTAACAGAGACAGAAATAACATGGAAAGAATAGGGCTAGATTCCCATACTACACAGTTCAGTAGGTTTCCACCATTGTTTTCTTTGAAACTTATTTTAAAACAAAATAATTAAGATAAGCTTCACATAAGTAAACATTTTGAACCTTCTAGAGGTCACTTGAAAGTTTCTTCCAAAAACGCATCTAGGGTGACCTTGTCTTTCAGTAGCCTTCACTTTTCTCACAGTTTCATGGCCAAATCTACAGATCGGTGCTTTTAAAAAACATGCTGAGAATAGCTGTTGAAGCATACTTTTCTGTCTTTCCTTTTTCCGTCTGTTTTGTTGGTCATTCAGGCTCAGCAAGGGATTCTGCAGCTACCTGCTGATTTCCTTGTCTGTTGCAGGCAGGCACACACCACTAAATGATAAAAGCCACAGTAGAATCCTATTCTTTCCCAGCTTGAGTCCAATTGTATTTCTTATTGCAGGAAGACGGCTGAAACCCAACACCTAAGTTCTGAGTATCTCCAACCCTTCTTCAACCAGCATGGAAAGGAGTTTTTTCTTTTCACAAAGAGGTATGACTATATAATACATCTACTGTATGTCCACGGGACTGTTCACATTTATTAATGCCCAACGAAATATGTCTTTTAAAGGCATTTTCTAGGCTCCCCAGCATGACTCTACGGTATTCTGGAAGTCCTCAATTACAAATGGGTTTGTTGTTAGCTATGATTTTGCATATCCACATATCCCAGGAGATGTGTGTGTGTGTGGGGGGGGATTGTACTGCATTGTATTGCTGCAGAATTGTGTGTCAATGGTTGGGGCATATGTCACAGCTTGTTCATTGCAATTGGAGTGGGAGTGGGGATCATAGCTCAACAATATGCAGAAGTTCTTGACATCCAAGCCTCGCTTAAAATGATATACAGGCAGTTCCCAAGTTACAAACATCTGACTTATAAATGAGTCATGGTTAAGAACAGGGATGAGACAACAGAAGTTGAGAGAAATCTACCCCTCGAAAGGGAAATCCATTCCTGAAAGAGTTATCATAGGAAAAAGGGGCGTCCACTGAAGCTTTATCACCAACCCTTATTTCTACAACTAGCCTTTTTTTTTCAAAATCCAATTTTCACAGGGACTTCTGAACCAAGGCACAGTCAGCAAAACAAACTCCACAGTGGTGCCAACCCTTCCCTATACTATCCAAACTTTATCTTTGCAGTCTGCACAAAAGGTTAAAAATGGGACATTGAAAGGTTAAAAATGGATGGTGGGTTCACAAGTGCAAGGTGGGAGGGAAAAGATTTCTTTAAATGTTGCAATGTACCTGTTTGGCCAGTTAATGCAATTTGCACTTACGCTTGTCACTTGTATACAATAAAAATTTAAAACACAGAAAGATTAAAAATGACAGCCACAAAAATGAGGTTTCTGGTGTATAACAATCACTTTCAAAGTAGGAACCACCTAGTTAAACACGATATAACACTTTCAAACCAGGAACAGAAACAAATTCATTTTTTCCCATAGTGTAATTGAATAACCATGGGAAAAATGAATTTGTTTCTGTTCCTTTTCCCCCCCATAGTGTAATTGAATAACCAATGGAGCCCCCGGTGGAGTAGTGGGTTAAAGCCTTGTGGCTTGAAGGTTGGGTTGCTGATCTGCAAGCTGCCAGGTTCGAATCCCACCTGGGGAGAGCGCGGATGAGCTCCTTCTATCAGCTCCAGCTCCATGTGGGTACATGAGAGAAGCCTCCCACAAGGATCAAAAAACATCCCACACATCAAAAAACATCCAGGCGTCCCTTGGGCAACGTCCTTGCAGATGGCCAATTCTCTCACTCCAGAAGCGACTTGCAGTTTCTCAAGTCGCTCCTGACACAAAGAAAAAAAAATTGAATAACCAAAAATTAAACCTGCAAATGTGAAAGGCTGACTGTTCCTTCCAACCTAACTTATCCTGGTGTTTAGGACATACAGTGCTAAAGAAAAAATGTACACCCCATCCTCTCCTCCTTCACAGGTTGCACACAGCCAGTAAATTACATATTTAAATTCTGACCTTTCAAAAAATGTGTGGTTCTGTGGTGGAAAATGTCCGGCAATAAAGGCTCATGGAATAAAAGTATGGTGAGGGAGAGAAAGAAAAGTGCTCTGCAATTTACAGACTCCATATTCCAGGCAGGAATTCGGGAATTTGCAGGCAGAGCTCCTTTTTAAGAAGTTTTGCATCTGCTTTGCCATCTGATTGGCATTCTAGTGCTGTTTTCCAAATCTTTCCATTCTCCAGATACCATTGGTCTTCTGTTTCCAAAATTCCCAACAGATGGTAAGGCATTCTGGGAGTGGTCACTCAGCAATATCCAAGGACCTGTAGGTTGACCACAGTGGTGGTGTATAAGAGTAATCAGAAGGGATTACAGTAGAGTCTCACTTACACATTTTTGTAGTCAATGTTTTCAATATTTCGTGATATTCTGGTGCTAAATTCGTAAATACAGTAATTACAACATAACATTACTGCGCATTGAACTACTTTTTCTGTCAAATTTGTTGTATAACATGATGTTTTGGTGCTTAATTTGTAAAATCATAACCTAATTTGATGTTTAATAGGCTTTTCCTTAATCCCTCCTTATTATCCAAGATATTAGCTTATCCAAGGTTCTGCCGGCCGTTTAGCTTGGATAAGTGAGACTCTACTGTATTAGAAAACTGAAATCTGGCAGTCCTTTACAAGAGCACCGCCTATTGGTTGGCTGTTAAATTCTGGAAGAAGCAAAGACGACCAGCACTGAAGCAATGATCCTCCACCATCAACTTCTCTGGACTGGCCACATTGTCCGAAAGCCTGATCACCATCTCCCAAAACAGTTACTATACACAAGGATGGAAACAGAATGTCAGTGGACAGCAAAAGAGATTTAAAGATGGGCTTAAAACTAACCTTAAAAATGTGGAATAAACACCGAAAACTAGGAAGCTCTGGCCATTGAGCATTTTAACTGGATGTCAGCTGTTACCAACAGTGCTGTGGATTTTTAAGAGGCATGAACAGAGGGTGAAAGGGAGAAATGTATCAAGAAGAAAGCATGTCAGGACCACTTTCAATCTGCTGATATATGTCCTCACTGCAAAAGACCATGCTGATTCAGAATAGGTCTCTACAGTCATTTCTGGACAGACGACACTATCATACTTGGCCACAATGATAGCCCATGATTTAAATAGAAACTCTGAGTTTTCCTTGAAAAAGTCACACTGGGTCATGGCAGGAGAGAAAGGAAGCCACGGGAAGAATCACAAAATAGGCAGAGTAATCAGGTCACTTCTAAATAAATCTGTGCTGGTTTCTGCTTGAAGTCCGTTTCCGCTTCCAAAGTGGCTGCCTCTGCTCCGTCGGACGCTTCTCTTTCATTCTCTTCATCTCATTTCCTTTTGGTGGCCCAATGTGCATTACCCTCTCCACTTTCTCCTTCTAAGTCTTAGCCCAGCATGTCCCCGACATCAAAGGGGAATCTGAATAGATGAGGAATCAAAGATCACAACCCAAAGCAATAGCTAATAGGAAGGAGAGGGGGGAAACACTTGCATTAGCAGAAAGGCACAGAGGCCCAGTGCAGAATAATTATCCCTCTCCCTTTATTAGAGAGACAGATCTAAAGCAGAGTGACATAGTGCCATTAGCCGGCAGAGAAGTGGCTTTGAAGGGGACTTCATTAGAGAAGTCAATATACAGGAAAATCCCCACATAGGGAGTGTTTGTTGTGGTTTAAAGAAATACAGATGCAGAGACAGCAGCATTGTCTTCGACCTGCATCCATCATGGGGCCTGATCTATATCTTTCCTACTGCTATAATGAGGATTGGTTTTCTGAGATGCATTTTTCCATTTCACAGCCTCTGTAACACAGACATTGACTTATTTCAGACAGGTATTGTTTCACTTAGAAGTACCTATTATTAGCAATGGCACCACTAAGTGGGTATGGAGAGTGCACACTACATCAGATGATTTGGGGGTATTTTGATCGTGCTTTTCCTGCATGGTAGAATGGGGTTGGACTAGATGGCCCATGTCGTCTCATCAAACTCTATAATTCTATGATTCTATGACATTAGCAGAGGGTTTATTTATTTATTTGTTTATTTACAACATTTATATCCCACCCTTCTCACCCGAGCGGGCGGCTTACACAACTGGCAACAATTTGATGCCGACACATAGTTAAAATCATAACAATATATAAAATCCATTAAAACAATACAATATAAAAATATAATACATATGGTTTTTGACACCAAAAATGCCTGTCTATAAAAAAACTGTGCAAGGTTTCAGCTGAAATGTATTATTTTAAATTAAAATATTCCTGTTATTAGATCTAACCACAAAATATTTTCATAAGCCCAGCGTACCTGTATTGTTGCTATAGTCTGGCGAGCATCAGAGGATTTTTTTTTAATGTTCAGAGGATGAGGGAGATGATAGGTTTCAAAGTGAGGAGTTTGTGAATGATCTGAGAGAATTTCAGATGGTTGAGGCTGATATTTTGGATTCTTTCGCTCATTCCCAGGCAACAGGGGAAAGTGAAAGTTCCAGTTCCCTTGAGAAAAGGCCTTGGGGAGTTTTCAAGGGAGAACTGATTAGACCTGAAAACGCAGGGAGTGAAAAGCCGGCAAACTAGATATTCTCAGAGGATCCAAGATAAGACCCCAAGTCCAGATGTATCAGGCATAATGTCATGGGTGTCTTAGAGGGCTTAAATTAAGTGGTTTGGTTTCTAGGCCTTTCAGAGGAGAAAACATTACTATAGGGGATCAGTTTCCTGTTCATAATTCCTGTTCATGATTCCAAGTTCATGGTTCCTGTATTGCCAAGATCCTTGTTTCATGTTTCTGTTTTATGCCTATGTTTCTTTGGAGAATTTACTTTGGAGAAATTCCTGTTTTCATGTTCATGGATATACCTTTGGGTTAATTCTGTGTTTTTGGGTTTCTTTGGCTTTGTGTTCTTTCCTGGCATTTTTGGGTTACTGCTACTGAATTCTAGCTTCTTTTGAGAACTGCATTTTATATTTGTACTGACTTTGGTGGATTTATCCCTTTTCACCTTTTTATATTCTTTCTCTAATAAACATTCTTATATTGGATTACTAGACTCTGGTGTGGTGCTGGGTTAAAAGGGTGTTCCAGCGCTAGGGTGCAACAATTGTATCCATATACCTATTATATTCTAATTCAATGCTAATTTAACCTTGCCAAGAAAAAATCATGATAGGGTCTCCATAAGTTGGAAATAATTTGAAGGCATAACAACAACAACAACAACAACAACAACAACAACAACAACAAAAACAACAACTGTTTGAACATCTGGTGAGCACTGAATGATTCTGCTTTTATGACTTCTCTCTAAGAAATTTTGTATGGCCTTCCAAGGTCTGCAGTCACAGGAGTAGAAAAAGATCTAAATCAAACCTGCAGGTGATTTAACACTGGTGCTTGCATTTCACCCTGCTGTAGCTATTGGGTTTCTTGGCTCCGAATTTCCTATAAGGACCGAGTTCATAACAGTGTCAAACTAATGCAATGCTACTGAAGTAAGCAAGCGTCCTGGATACAACCTAGATAGATTTGCAAAATGGGCATCAGATATCTTGTACTACATTGACAGTTATAAAAAATAAAAACCAAGGCTAGTTATAAAAATTTACAATAAAAGTTAAAGTCATATAATATTGGAGGGCAAAACTTGGAAGAATTTGTTTTTTTACCTTTACTTTTTATTTGTTCTTATATATTGTGAGAGGGTTAATAGAATTTCAGAAGCAGTTAAGTTAGTTCTCTCTTCTGAAGTGATCAGCACTGAAAAAACTGCTTTAGAAATAGTTACAGACGGCCTTCCCCTTTTGCAGTGTTTAGGAACATAACACCCCTATGAAAGTGGAAAAAACTAAAATCATTAAAAAAACATTTTTTTACCAAAGAGAATACCTATCTAGGATTTTTGGTTCTCCAGCAGAATTCTGTGGTCAACATCTGATGGATGTAGACCAGTGATACCCAAACTGTGGTTCATGGACCACTAGTGGTCCCCAAGAACTAAAATGTAGTCCACGGCCTCACTGTTACTACACCATTGCAATGAGAGCGACTGGTCTCACAAAACCCTCTTATAGTGCCGAGGCAACGAGGATGTCAGGAGGAGAGAGGCTGAATAACCACAAATGGAGCAACAACAAGCCTCCTGGCTGCTGCTTCTCCTCCTCCTCCCTCCTCCTGAGCAGAGCTGTTCCATGTCATGCTTGGAAACAGGGGCGCCTTGGTGTCTTCATTTTTAGGCCTGTTCCTGTGGTTATTTGGGGTGTTGATTCAGAAAATTGTATGAGATAGACCACATCAGTTCTAGATTATGAAATATGATTTTCTGTAGGCAAGCAGATGGCGACTACTGGATGGCATATGTTCTGTATCAGAAACTAGAGCTGATGTGGTCTATCAGCAATTTTCTGAATCAGCACTCCAAATAACCAAACTGATTTGTAATCCTTTTGGTATTAGTGTTGGAAAGTAGTCCCTGGTCAAAGTGGTCCCTGGTTAAAAAAAAAAAGTTGGGAACCACTGACGTAGACCATGGAGTCATTCTGGAAGACCTGGAAATTATATGGCAAAATGTATTAATCAAATCAATGATTAACCAAGTCTGCGAAAGTTAAATCTGCAAATGTGAAGGGCTGAGTGTAGTTTTCATGTCGCTATACATTATTTTAAAGAATCATAGTTTCCATGTCACTGTGTCAAAGCAGTGCATTATTTTAAAGAATCAAGCCTATTTGAAAGAATCATGCTGCATCGTAGTTCTTCCCTACAAGGTAAGGAGTGCCATGTTTAATGGGCCCTGGGGCAATGAGCTTTCGTAGCTAATGGATTGTGGAATGGCGCATAGTGGCGGATGTTAATGTCTGGAGTCCCAAGCTGTTCACTTTCTAGGAAGAGAAGTGGTGGCAACATGTCCAGGTTCTGAGTAGTATTTTGGAGACTGGAGACCTCTGCAGAAATGCTCTTTAGTGTGTAAACTAAATGTAAGAGAAAAGGGAGTGCACTAGTCTAGACTGTGTTTTACTGTCTTTATAGTTCTCACATCAAGTGCAAAGTGTGAGGATGAGGAAGGACTATCCAGGGAACCTCCTTGCAATCCAAAACACTGGGAGGGAAAACAGCAGTCCCATCTTCATGGGAAATCTCCACAGACAGAGGAAGCTCTTCTCATCTGTAGAGTGATGGCTGTAGCAAAGCTAACTAATTGATCTAAAGATCTGAAAGACCTTTATACAGCCCTTTGAAAAATGGGGGGCAGGATCATGCTTTACACCCTCCTGGATCCCATTGCCTTCCATCTCACACTTCACTGTGTAAATATGTTTTGTATCTGAGGCCTAGCTTGTGGACATGCATCTGAAGACATGAATGTATGTCCACAAAACTCACACCAAAATAAAAACCAGTTACTGGTAGTTTTGAAGATCCTGCTACTTTCCTTCTCCACTTTCTTCCTTCTTATGCTGCAAAAGATTACCATGTCTACTTCTTTGAAAGCATTCTTAACAGCTGACAAATGATTGCATAAGGGCCTTTGGTATCCACCGAGGTTTGGTTCCAAGACCCCACCCTAAAATCTCTGGATGGTGAATTCCCATTATATACAATGGCATACCAAAAAGGTAGGAGCCCTCGGTGGCACAATGGATTAAACCCTTGTGCTGGCAGGACTGCTGACCGAAAGGTTGGTGTTTGAGTCCGGGAAGCGGGGTGAGCTCCCATCTGTCAGCTCCAGCTTCCTATACGGGGACATGAGAAAAGCCTCCCACAGGATGGTAAAACATCAAAAACATTTGGCTGTCCCCTGGGCAACGTCCTTGCAGACGGCCAATTCCCTCACACACATAAGCAACTTCCAATTTCTCAAGTTGCTACTGACATTAAAAAAAATCGTGTCCCTTTGTATAAAATGACAAAATCAAGATCTGCCTTTTGGATTTTTTTAAAGGCATGGATTGTTCAATCAGTGAATGCAAAATTTGTGGGTATGGAAAGCCTATCTCAAATTCTGCCAGTATCCTACAACCTCTCAGCAGCAGACTGAGTATAGTGTTATGTTAATGATATTTATTACAGTTTAAAAGGCTTCTTAATCTTCAAATAAGATTAGTTTCCAATTTATTTTGGTAAAAACTGAATTCATCCTGTGATACCAATCAAATTATATCTCATAGGGAGCTGCTTAAAAAGAAAAGTGGGTCAGTGAATTTGCCCCATGGCTTTGACTGGCAGCAGGAAATTACTCACAATTAAATTCTGATATTGAGAAGAGATGGCTGAAGTAGTATAGAAAATCATTTACTTAATTGCTTCAGGAAGTTGTTTAAATATTTTATAAAGACACCAATGAGGTTTAGGTTTCCTGAGATTCCTGTGGTAACGGAAGCCAGGAGGAGGTTGGGTTGCTGACCTTTACGTTATGTTTCCTATATGCTTTTTCCTCTCTAATTATCATCTAAACAGAACACGAACTTGAGTAAAGTTTCAGTCTGAAGAGTTCTGGTTTGACAAGTCTGTATAAATTCAGGATTAAGTGCAAAGTAAAGGACTTTGTTATCACGAAGGAGCTGTGCTTTTTCTTTCTCTTTTATAATGGAGAACATTTAAATGTGTATTTTTCCTTCACATGATAACGTGAGGCTCAATTGTACATACAACTGCAGCAATTCCAAGATTGTACTAGTGCAGACTTTGGAGTTCTTGAAATTTCAGGGGATCACTGCAGCCCCATATACTCATTTACAATAGACATTTTCCATAGGCATTTTCCAAAACATTTAGAAATGGGCATTTGCTTGTGCATTTTCCTAATGCCAGCACTTTAATGCACATTTCCCCTATTGACTGAAGCATCTACGTGTGTTCCTTTTTTCCAATTGTCTGTATGATTTATACATTTTAAAAGTGTATATATTTTCATGAGGTTACAATGCACCATTAGTCCTGAAAATGTGCAGATCTCTGGAGCAGGATGCTCTTTATTTCATAACCTGTCTTGTGAGATGCAGAACAGGTAATTTCAGCAAGCATTTCAAACCACTGAAATTCTATTCCATCACTAGGATGGATCCAGACACTTGTTTCTATCAGTCCATTTGTGTTTATCTAGATCTGGATCCAATCTGTTGTGTGCTTTTTGCTGGATGAAAGCTGATGTCTGAATAGGATGCCGCCTTTCCTCTCAGGCTCCTTGCATCAATTCTTCCCCTCTTGAACCTGGTGAATTGCAAGCCATTTGGATCCCATTTATTGAAACAGAAAAATGGGACTTTAAATGTCAAGACTTCCCTTCAAACCAAAAAAGATTGAAAACAACACAAAAAAAATGTTCTTTTTTTGCCATTGGGTGTATTGAGAACAAAGTACCCGGTCCTATCAATCAAAAAGGTTAATGTGACCCTAGGAACAAAGCCAGCTTTCCAACTCATGTATACCCAGCAACAGGTACATGGAAGCTCTTTAGATAGCATTTTGATGTAAACTAATACTGTATTAACATTAGGATCCATTTGATCCAGGGATTTGATCTGAGTTGTTCTTGGGAAAGCCTACAAGATGCATTCACCAACACAAAACAGAAAACAAGTGGGGTTGAGATCCCTCATGTGCACAGCCTGCAGTTCTCTGAGAATTATATGAGATCAAGGTCATTTGGGGCAAAAAGCAAGGTAATAATAATAATAATAATAATAATAATAATAATAATAATAATAATAATACATTTTAGAGTTACATAATTGTAACATTATCCCATGCAGTTATCCCCCATTTCTAAACACTTCAAAAACATTTATGAGACTAAGTACAATGGAGCCCATCAAATGATATAAAGCAAACATGGGCAAACTTGGGCCCTCCAAGTGTTTGGGACTCCAACTCTCACAATTCCTCACAGTCTCAGGCCTTTTACTTTCCCTCCTCAGCCACTTAAGTCTGGTATAAGGTGTATAGGAAACACCCCCATGTTTCTGTGTGTCGTGTGCTGTCCCCGCCCCCTGAAATCTGGAATCAAAGTGAGAAAAGGCTGGTGATGGTTTAAATTGCAGTGTATACCATTTGACAGAAGACAGTGTTTTCCTCATTCATTTTGTGACAGCAGGGACTACAAGCCTTACCTGTGATTCAGACATCATTTATCAGAGATGTGTTACTGTTTGTTGGTGTTGTTTCTCATGAAAGTGGGCAGGGAAGAAACACATGTAGCATGGTGAATTTTGAAGCGAGAGAAAGAGAAGCAGCAAAGCACTGGCTTGCATACTTGGAGTGAAATTGTTGCCTTTTTGTGTCTTCCACCCATGCAAGTTTTCCACTTGGGAATAAATTATATGTTGTGAAAGGCTTTATTGATGTTCAGGGAAACTCTCTCCACAAAGGAACTTATCTCTGGAAAGTAGAGCACACAGTATTGCAAAGAAGGAACACAACACATTTGCTTAATTTGCTGAACTTACTGTGTAGTGTAGTGGTATGAGTGTTAGACTACAACTCTGTGGCCAAAGTTTGAATCACGACTCAGCCATGGAAGCCCACTGGGTGACTTTGCGAAGACTCTCAACTTCAGAGGAACAAATCTTGCCCAGAAAACCCCATGATAGGTTTGCCTTTAGTCACCTTAAGTCAGACCTCAGTTCTTATCAGCCCTAGCCAGCATAGCCAATGGTCCATATTCAATAAGGCTCTATAGCCATGATCATGGCAATGTTTCCAGGATTGTAAATGCACCCAATCCTCTTCCAATAAGTAGAAGGAACCCTGTCACAATTCATCATCACAACCTTGCCTGCTGGTGGGACAGTTTTCGAAACGTCCTTCTCCTTGTACCCTTATCAGCAGCTGAACAGATGTCCTTTGCACAATGTGGCTGACGGCTTTTAAGGTGGACTGAGCAGGGGAAGTTTGAGCCAGGAGATGTTACGTAGGCACCTTCTACACTGCCCTATATCCAAGGATCTGATCCCAGATTATCTGCTTTATATGAGTATCCACTGCCAAATAATCTGGGATGAGAAGATAATATGGGATCAGATCCCAGGATATAGGGACAGTACGGAAGAAGCCAAAGTTATCCATCTGTAATTAGATAGGCAGTGGAGGATATTGACGATCAATAATAATTGTCTACCACATCTAATGAGACATCAAGCAGCAGTCCATGGCATCTACAGAGTCAGAGCAAAAGAGGAACTCAACTGATACCATCTACTGAGGCTGATCTTTGGACTTTCCTGCAAAGAAGTTCAAGAACAATTCATTTTCCTGCTGAGCTTTCTTTGTGCATCATGGACTTCTTCAGCTTTAGTATATTATTTTAACCTTTGTTTTTTTCTCTACCTCTGTTTTTTTTTCTTTGGTCTTTTTCTCAGCTTTGTCCTTTACTCTGATCCTGTTTTCTGTTTTGCTCCCTTTTTTCCCCACTCCTCAGGTCAGATTTATCTACAATATGTTCTTTAGTTCTTATTTCTGACCCGTTCCATGGTTGTATTTCTTCATTTGGCTTGTGCTGCTGAGTGCTTTCCAGTTCTGTATAACCATATCTTGAAGTTTAGCATTTCAAGTATCACTGGAGGATTTTAATATCAATGCTATGTATAGAAGACTCTCTCTCAAGATTCCTTCCTTCTAGTTCCTCTAACCCAGTGGTTCTCAGCGCGTGGGTCCCCGGGTGTTTTGGCCTACAACTCCCAGAAATCCCAGCCAGTTTACCAGCTGTTAGTATTTCTAGAAGTTGAAGACCAAAACATCTGGGGACCCACAGGTAGAGAACCACTGCTCTTACCCAAAGATGAGAACTCCTTATATCATGAAGACTTTATCCCTTTATCTACCACTTGCATGCCAAAACCATATACCACTTCCCACAAATCTGTCCACACATATAAACTCAAATCAGTATTTATTTATGGTTCCTGCTATAAGCAGAAGAATCATCCAAAAGAAGTGGCTCCTCTTTTTCAAAGTATCTCTCTCTTCAGAAAAAATGAACAGTACTCTTGTTTTTCAGGGCAGTTTCACTCAGTCCTCTCCTCCTGGAATCTGATTCCAACCTTAATTTGCTCATTCATCCATAAGAGCTATCATAATATTGATGTACAAAGGTGTATATCTGAGAATTGTTCAAAATATCTTGACACGAGGGAAGGATTGCTCAGTCAAAATGGCCCTGCACTTTCCTCTCTGATGGTTATGAAGAGGACTCTTCCTTTAAGCAGTTCAAGAGCTCCTACAAACAAAAGTAAAATGTTACTCAGAATACTAGGAGTGATTACTACATAACCTATTGCTTCCTGGAATCATCTTCCCCCATGAAGCCAGACAGAAGTGTTAGCTGCAATGCCTTTGCTTTTATCTGGCTTCATGATAATAGCATGCAGCCAACCACATGTGGCTGCATCAATTTCTAGCAATGCAAATGAGGGCAGGAAGCGTTGTTCCGATTTTAATTTGGCTACATAACAATACTTAGTCATAGATCACAGTGATAGCAATGTATCCTATCCTCACTTCAAAATATCCTGTTGTGTATTGGCACACAGAAGAGGAAATAGTAAAGGACTCAATGGTTAGATGGGCTCAAAACATCGACCAAGAGATAAAAATGGTCCAATGGGAAAAAACATGGAATAGAAGAATGAAGTACACGGCATGTCAAAACCTAAAAGAAAACATTTACAAAATGCACTTGTGGTGGTATCTCCCTCCAGAGAGATTAGCGAAGATGTACAATTGCACCGATAAATGCTGGAAATGTGGGAAAGAAAAAGGCACATTTTACCACCTGTGGTGGTCATGCAACAAAGTAAACAGCTATTGGAAACAGATCCATGTACATCTAGAAAAGATATTAAATACAAATTTTAAAATGACACCACAAATGTACCTTTTGAACATGCCCGAAGAAGAATTGGAAAGGAAATATGGAAGAATTTTGTTTTATGTGACAGTGGCAGCTCTGATAGTATATGCTAGATACTGGAAAACCCCAGAGGTACCTCCCTTAGCAGAACTGGAACAATATACTATAGAGTTGCTGATGATGGACAAAATAACAATGCACTTAAGAGGAGAACCTTTAGAGAACTTTGTTAAGGAATGGCAACCAATGATCCAACATTTCAATGTAAAATTAATCTAAAAATGTACATAGAGGAAGCTAATAGACTGAAGGCAAGGAGAAAACGGATATAAATTCGGATATTATAATATTACTAGCTGTGCCCGGCCACGCGTTGCTGTGGCGAAGTATGGTGGTATGGGAAATAAAGTATTGAGGAATTGGTGGTAGTTAAGGTAAAGGGTCCCCTGGGCTGAGTGGGTTGCTAGGAGACCAAGTGAGCGGAGCTTAGCCTTCTAACTGGCAGCAATTGGATAAAAACAATTATTCCTCTCCCTCTAATTAGGACTTTATTTTTCTTTTCTTTTTGTTGTATCAACCTAGAGGCATGGATGAGGGGTTGTACTGTCAATTTTCGAGGTTGTGGGGTGTTTACTTTTGTTGTTTTGTCCACTGCCGTGATGCCATCACTCTTTTATATACAGTACTAGCTGTGCCCGGCCACGCGTTGCTGTGGCTTAGTCTGGTGGTGTTGGTCAGTCTACATTAGGTTGTATTGATGCTGTGACCTCCACCCTTCTTCATACTCACATTAGTAGTAGTATTTGAAGTCTGTTACTTTTTTCAATTTTTGTGTTGATTGATAATTGCTTGAGATCCCTGTTGTCTTTGGTTTGTTGTTAATCGTAATGTCTGATTCTGCTGAGTGCGGTTTATATTTTTATTGCGGTACAATAGTCTTTTTTTTGTTTTGCCTGTGTAGGTGTTTATTATTGTTGTTGTTGTAGTGATTATGAAGGCTGGATAAGTTAGATGCTACTGTATTGTTTTTTGGAGGCCCAGTGTAGTACTGACTGGCCTCTCAGCCTCAGTGCCTGGCTGTTTCTTGCCTGTGATGGTATTGACTCTTATTGTTATCGTTGTTGTCATTGTTATTATTGTAATTGTTTTTTTGGAGGCCAAGTGTGAATGTAGGGATTGGGGAGGTGGATGAGTTGTGTTGTCAAATGTTGTATTTGTTATAGTGACAATGCGTTGTTGTGAGTTTTGTGGGTCTGGATTGTGGTTTTGTGGTGTGGTTGTGTTGTTACAACTGAGAGGCAAGGCTTTTGTGTTGTGTTGCGAAGTTTTGTATTTCTGGGTCGTTTAGTTGTGTGCCAAGTTTTGTATTTCTGGGGCGTTTAGTTGTGTTGTTATAGTCACGATGCATTGTTGTGAGTTTTGTGGGTCCGGATTGTGGTTTTGTGGTGTGGTTGTGTTGTTACAATCGGGAGGGAATGCTTTTGTGTTGTGTTGCCAAGTTTCGTATTTCTGGGGCGTTTAGTTGTGTTGTTATAGTCATGATGTGTTGTTGTGAGTTTTGTGGGTCCGGATTGTGGTTTTGTGTTGTGGTTGTGTTGTTACAACTGGGAGGCAAGGCTTTTGCGTTGTGTTGTCAAATTTTGTATTTCTGGGGCGTTTTGTTGTGTTATAGTCACAATGCGTTGTTGTGAGTTTTGAGGGTCCGGATTGTGGTTTTGTGGTGTAGTTGTGTTGTTACAACCGGGAGAAAAGGCTTTTGTGTTGTGTTGTCAAGTTTTGTATTTCTGGGACGTTTAGTTGTGTGCCAAGTTTCGTATTTCTGGGGCGTTTAGTTGTGTTGTTATAGTCACGATGCCTTGTTGTGAGTTTTGTGGGTCCGGATTGTGGTTTTGTGGTGTGGTTGTGTTGTTACAACCGGGAGGCAAGGTTTTTGCGTTGTGTTGTCAAGTTTTATATTTCTGGGGCGTTTAGTTGTGTGCCAAGTTTCGTATTTCTGGGGCGTTTAGTTGTGTTGTTATAGTCACGATGCCTTGTTGTGAGTTTTATGGCTCCGGATTGTGGTTTTGTGGTGTGGTTGTGTTGTTACAACCTGGAGGGAAGGCTTTTGCATTGTGTTGCCAAGTTTCGTATTTGTGGGGCGGTTAGTTGTGTTGTTATAGTCACGATGCGTTGTTGTGAGTTTTGTGGGTCCGGATTGTGGCTTTGTGGTGTGGTTGTGTTGTTGTAACCGGGAGGCAAGGATTTTGCATTGTGTTGCCAAGTTTCGTATTTCTGGGATGTTTAGTTTTGTTGTTATAGTCACTGCGCCCGCAACTTTATCCTTTTATATATATAGACTAGCTGTGCCCGGCCACGCGTTGCTGTGGCTTAGTCTGGTGGTGTTGGTCAGTCTACATTAGGTTGTATTTATGCTGTGACCTCCACCTTCTTTATACTGACATTAGTAGTAGTATTTGAAGTCTGTTACCTTCTTCAATTTTTGTGTTGATTGATAATTGCTTGAGATCCCTGTTGTCTTTGGTTTGTTGTTAGTTGTAATGTCTGATTCTGCTGAGTGCGGTTTATATTTTTATTGTGGTACAATAGTCTTTTTTTTGTTTTGCCTGTGTAGGTGTTTATTATTATTGTTGTTGTAGTGGTCATGAAGGTTGGATAAGTTAGATGCTACTGTATTGTTTTTTGGAGGCCCAGTGTAGCACTGACTGGCCTCTCAGCCTCAGTGCCTGGCTGTTTCTTGCCTGTGATGGTGTTGATTCTTGTTGTTGTTGTTGTCATTGTTATTATTGTAATTGTTTTTTTGGAGGCCAAGTGTGAATGTAGGGATTGGGGAGGTGGATGAGTTGTGTTGTCAAATTTTGTATTTGTTATAGTCACAATGCGTTGTCAGTTTTGTGGGTCCGGATTGTGGTTTTGTGGTGTGGTTGTATTGTTACAACTGAGAGGCAAGGCTTTTGCATTGTTTTGCCAAGTTTTGTATTTCTGGGGCGTTTAGTTGTGTTGTTATAGTCATGATGCGTTGTTGTGAGTTTTGTGGGTCCGGATTGTGGTTTTGTGTTGTGGTTGTGTTCTTACAACTGGGAGGCAAGGCTTTTGCATTGTGTTGTCAAATTTTGTATTTCTGGGGCGTTTAGTTGTGTTATAGTCACAATGCATTATTGTGAGTTTTGTGGGTCCGGATTGTGGTTTTGTGGTGTGGTTGTGTTGTTACAACCGGGAGGCAAGGTTTTTGCGTTGTGTTGTCAAGTTTTATATTTCTGGGGCATTTAGTTGTGTGCCCAGTTTCGTATTTCTGGGGCGTTTAGTTGTGTTATAGTCACAATGCATTGTTGTGAGTTTTGTGGGTCTGGATTGTGGTTTTGTGGTGTGGTTGTGTTGTTACAACCGGGAGGCAAGGTTTTTGCGTTGTGTTGTCAAGTTTTATATTTCTGGGGCATTTAGTTGTGTGCCAAGTTTCGTATTTCTGGGACATTTAGTTGTGTTGTTATAGTCACGATGCATTGTTGTGAGTTTTGTGGGTCCGGATTGTAGTTTTGTGGTGTGGTTGTGTTGTTACAACCGGGAGGCAAGGCTTTTGCATTGTGTTGTCAAGTTTTATATTTCTGGGGCGTTTAGTTGTGTGCCAAGTTTCGTATTTCTGGGGTGTTTAGTTGTGTTGTTATAGTCACGATGCGTTGTTGTGAGTTTTATGGGTCCGGATTGTGGTTTTGTGGTGTGGTTGTGTTGTTACAACCTGGAGGGAAGGCTTTTGCGTTGCGTTGCCAAGTTTCGTATTTCTGGGGCGTTTAGTTGTGTTGTTATAGTCACGATGCGTTGTTGTGAGTTTTGTGGGCCCTGTGTGGTTTTGTGGTGTGGTTGTGTTGTTGTAACCTGGAGGCAAGCCTTTTGCATTGTGTTGCCAAATTTCGTATTTCTGGGATGTTTAGTTTTGTTGTTATAGTCACTGCGCAAACAACTTTATCATTTTATATATATAGATTATATATACTATACAAATAGAAGCCTGTGACCCCGTATTGTAAACATATTGTCTAAGAAATGATTATGAAAGACTAATAGATGAAAGTATTGCACTGTATGCAACAAACACCTGCAATGTATGTATATTTGAATGAGTGAAAATAAATAAACATTATATATATAATAAAAAAAATATCCTGTTGTGTAAAAGAAGGGAGGGAGGGTTGGGGTGAAACGTTGCGGCAACCACCCCACTAGGACGAACAGCAGACAGAGAAGAAAGCTGAGCGAGTAAGTAAGGCAGCTGTGAAACCTCTCAAATTTGCTTCAGTTTTGAAAAGTTTGGTGTCTACCCTTACCTCAACCCTTTCCTGACATTTGTTGAGCCCTTACTAATAAATAAATAATAATCCCCCTGCAAAGTATGAAAACACCTTTGGCAAAAATGTAATAACTGCAGGAGTCAAGAACTTGCATCAAACCTTTCTTAAGCTTTCAAGGTTTTTTGTTTTTTCCCCCTGTAGCTTCCAAAGTGGTAAAAACAATTCTGGTCACACGTCCACTTTCCAACCCATTAGCTTGCCATCAACAGATTGCTTTCGGGCTGCTTGAGACATGATGAATCAGAGAACTCGACTGACCTGCAGCCGGGCCAGGAGAAGACCTCTCTCCAAGCAGATCACAGACCAAAGTGGTGGGAAAGGATTCCTGGGGAAAGGCTCTTGCAAAAACAAACAAGCAAACAAACAAAAAACTCTGGGGTTCTGAAAACAGGAGCATGCTTCTGTCATCCTGTTTTGCAGCCATGACTCATTTTGAAATTATTTTTGATAAGAAAGAAAAATGAAAGTATCATGCTGCCAACATCCCTTACATATACACATTCCAAATGTAGCTACAGCAGGAATGGGCAAACCTTAGCCCTCCAGATGTTTTGGACTTCAACTCCCACCATTCCTAACAGCCTACCGGTTTGCCCATGCCTTCAGTAGCAGCTGGTGGTTTGTATGTCAGCAGTGTGAGGAATTGGTTCTGTGTTTTGAACTGATGTTTCAATGAGCTACCCAATCTTATGTTCAACGTAATTTCAGGACCCCGAATTGCTCCCTGAAACTTTGCATAAAACCAGATTCAAAGTTTTACACAAATTCAGGGCAGAGTAGAGGAACCAGTGGCCATAGGCATAACAAGTAATGTTTTATCGTTACTTCTTGAGGACAATTTAGGAGGCATTTTGCCATTCTCTCACCAATCAAAACATTATTTTAAAAATATTTATGAACATCATGTAGAAGTAATGCAATGATCTTGGGAGTGGACTGTTTTTCAAAATTAAGGTGCTGAGCTCTGAAGTTAAACTACTATTCTATTGTAGACATCCTTGAACCCTCACAAATCCTCCAGATTATTAAACCCATATACCTTTAAGCAAGACACAAAACTTTCACATCACTATTTTTTTCTCTCCTTGTTTTTAAACCATCTTTACCTGATAAAGAAACTTGTGGTCTTTGAAAGCTAGGAAAATGAGTTTTGACCTTCTGGTTGACCTCAGAAAGCTATCATCAATGTGTACTTTGTATTTTATGTTACAGTCAACACTATATTTTTGGACCAGTAAACTCAGTTATTTATTCCAAATGAGAAAGGTTGGAACAAGGGCATTAGGTCCGTTGAAAGGCTTTTGCTCAGTTGAATGATCTTCTATACCAGTGATTCTCAACCTGTGTTTTTGCCTTCAACTCCCAGAAATCCCAGACAGTTTACCAGCTGTTAGGATTTCTGGGAGTTGAAGGCCAAAACATCTGGGTGTTGTACCCCTAGGCTGCATAGGCACCTCAAAACCACACTGGAGCCCCAGAATATAAGCAAACAAGCTGTTTATTGAAGGTTATAAGTAAGCACAAGCGAATGAAGTTCAGAGTCAATAAAATGGGTTTAAATCTACAAGAGCAATGTACTTGAAAATCTTAAAGCAAGAGTCTAAGAAAGTTGCTCAAAAACATAGTCCAAACCAGATATCGAATTCAGTCCCATGAAAGGCATCAAGAATAGTCCAAACAAGGTTCAAATCCAAGGCAGGAGACAAATTGGAACCATAGGAAACAAGGCTAGATTGCAGGATCAAACTCCAGAGTAATCCAAGGTAATAGAAATCCAAACAGCAAGGTTACTGAAACATACAACTGGATCCAAAGGCAAAACAAGGCTGGAACTTGAAGCAAAATCCACAGCTGCAAGAATATACAGGAACACGGAGCAAAGATCTTTCTCTCTTGAATTGCAATGTTGCCACCTCTGCTATAGCAGAGAAGAACCAGACATTTAAGGAAAATCCAAGGTCTTTCTTTCATGAGAAAACTCTTTCTTTCATGAGAAAACTACTCATTACAGCGCTTCAAAAGCAGTCGTTTACTTCTCCATAAACATTCTTGTTCCCTCCTTTGATGAGTCATCACTCCCCTCCTGTCAAACTCATTATCCTCCTCTAAACTAAAATGTCTATCTGACACCTGGTGAACTAGCCTTGACAGCGGAGAGGAATGCGGTTCAAAATGCCTGCTTACAACCATTCTGTCTCTGGTCCCAGAATCCACTGAAACAGACTCTGGCTGTATCTCAGGTCCAAACCCAAAGTCCTCTGGCAAAGCTGGTTGCATCTCAGGCCCAAACTCTGGTTGCATGTCAGGCCCAAACCCAGGGTCCTCTGGCTAATCAGGTACAGGGACAATTACTGGCTGAATGGGTCCAAGCTCAGGCTCAGGCTGAGCTACAACACTGGGGACTCAAAGGTTGAGAACCACTGTTCTATATTATTATTATTATAATTATAATTATTATTACTATTACTTTTATGTTTATTTATACCCCACTTTTTCCCTCCACAAGGAGGCTCAAAGCTTTGCTTCACCATAGCAAACTTCCCTCCAGCAGATCCATTCTACAGGAAATCTATTTTTTCCAAAGTGTGTGCCTGTGTATGGAAGATGGTAGAGAGTGATCAAGTAGAATATGATGTATGCAATCCACATATTGAAGTGGAGTCTACTTCCATATACAGATACATACTTCAGAGAAATCATAGATGTCCTTTAGAATGAATCTGCAGTGGGAAGTTTGCTATAGAGGACCAAGGCTTTCTCCGAAATATCATAAAGGATCATACAACTGAATATTCTGAACCTATTTCAGGTCTATGGCTGTCATGCCAAATCCCCCCACCTACAAATAGCAACCTTCCTCAACCAACATTTGGATGATGCCAATGGCTAGCTCACATGACAGGACTCAAATATAATATCTCCTTCCTCCTCCTGTTCCCCAGCAATTGGTAGTTCAAGGCATATGGCATCTGATGCTGGAGGTAACATGCATCCCTAATGGCAAATAGTTCTTGATAGACCCATTCTCTAAGGCATTGTCATATTCTCTTTTAAATCTGTCCCAATTCAGAGCAATCACTATGTATTGTACTAACAAGTCTCATCATCGTTCCTCCCTGTCCTCTTGAATATCCCACCATTTAGTTTCAACAGGTGACTCCAGATTCTAGTATTGGAAAACAAGGAAGAAAATAAAATATTCCTTATCTTCTTTTCCCTGCACCATGCATACTTTTATCTGTTTGACACTGCCGCTTTGGCGTTATTGCATTTAAATGATCTTATAGAGTTTCATCCTAGTAATATCAGTTCAGTTTTCCAGTCTGTAAATAACGTTTTGTAGAATCAATATTGATCTTAGTTTCAACCTCTCTGGATTTTTTTTGCTTTCCCTCCCACCCTTCTGTCATTGCAGCACTGGACATTACTGGGCTAGGTGGACAGATGGTCTGACCTCATATAATGAAGCATTAGAGTTTCCTCACAGATGAATAGAGAAGGGAATTTTAAAATGAGCAGGTTTTTTGCTTTTGTCTGACAATCCTTCCTTGGTCAAATCCGCTCTTCTTTACAGAGGTCAAACCTACTGAAAATTGTTCCCGTTTCTTGATTTTTTTTTTCTTGGAAATGTGATCAAAACAGAAAAAGAACACCAGGGAAGCTAGGAGTTTTCCACTGAGAAAGAAGATGAATTATATCCATCTTTCTTAGCCTTAAAGGGAAGCGGAGGATGTCATTAGTTGCCTTCAGCCAAAGTTTGCTCTGTGAATTGAAATCATATTATGCAGTCAAAACTATCTCCCAGCTTGGATTGCCTAACGGAGAAATCACAGGAGGAGGCCATTAAGTTGTGCTCTCTCTGGGCAAACAAACGGACAAATTGTGCCCACGGAAATGAGGAAGGAGGAGAAAGACAGCAGAGGCTCAGTGCATCTGAAATGATGTGTGTAATTCAGTATACTCTGGAAGTCATTTACACTGACAAAGTGGAGTCAGGGCTCAGGGAGGAAACAGTTCTTGGGTTAGCAGCAATGGTAGCTAGTAGTTTCCATGCTGATAGGGTGGTGATTCAAGTCTATGTCTGAACCTGAAATTTAAGGGAATTGTCCAAGGTTCTGAAGTTGTTTGGATAATATTCAACACATTGGAGAGTTATTTCGAAATTCAGACTAAAACTTTGCCCTGGATTCCCTGAGCCACTGACATAGAAGTTATCTCCCCCCAACTCCAGAGAATATATTGCTGCACATAATTTAATTTCATAGTATCTTGCCATGTCCAGGTTTAAGGTGGAGGCAAAAACTGCTTTCCCTTTCACACTACATAGTTGGGACATTATGATTCCACTTTAACTGCCTATGGTATCCTGGGGGTTACACTTTGATGAGGTACTCGAGCTCTCTAGTTAAGAATTCTACATACATCTTCCAACAAATCCTTGGATTCAATAGAATGTTGCCGGGCTGTGGCGCAGGCTGGTGAGCAGCCAGCTGCAACAAATCACTCTGACCAAGAGGTCATGAATTCGAGGCCAGGTCTGTCTTTGTTCTATGTTAAGGCATTGAATGTTTGCCTTATATGTGTAATGTGATCCTCCCTGAGTCCCCTTCGGGGTGAGAAGGGCAGAATATAAATACTGTAAATAAATAATAAAATAAATAAATTGCCATGGCATTTAAAGTGGCATCATAGGGCTATAATTGTGCAATGGGAAAGGGACATGTTATGTTGTTTTTTATGGGTGCATCTGCCTCAATTTGGGTTGTTCATTGGCTTGTCTGGCTATAGGAACTGTATAAAAAGTGCACACTGTTCAAATTTTACCAATAAGTCTTTTGTAAAAATTCATGGTTTCTTATGAGTCAAAAAAGACACCAAAAGAACAACAAAGCAGGTAAAACTATAGAGAAAGGAATCTTGGCTATCACATGCTTAAAACATGTTGGCTCCAGTTAAGTTGGCAACAACTTTCCTGGGTTTGAGGCCAGCTTATTCCTTGAAATCCTTTTGTAATTAGAGATACAAGAGATTGAATCTGAAGCACAGCTTTATTATTTTTCCATTGTCATTTCATTTTCCACTGGAGCTAGAGTTTCAGCATCAGAAGTCTGTTTATGGACAGCCCTACCATTCACAGCATGGACAAACACCCAGCATTTATAGCTCCATCTCTTGAATATTGCACAAGAGAATATTTAGATGTTAAAATACTTTTTTCAAGACTTTTCTCCTGTTTTTTATTTCATATCATTCCACCCCCAGGTTTCTGTGTGTCGTATGCTGTCCCGCCCCCCGAAATCTGGAATCAAAGTGAGAAAAGGCTGGTGATGGTTTAAATTGCAGTGTACCATTTGATGGAAGATAGTGTTTTCCTCATTTGTTTTGTGACAGCTGGGACTACAAGCCTTACCTGTGATTCAGACATCATTTATCAGAGATGTGTTACTGTTTGTTGATGTTGTTTCTCATGGAAGTGGGTAGGCAAGAAACACAGATAGCATGGTGAATTTTGAAGAGAGAAAGAGAAGCAGCAAAGCACTGGCTTGTATACTTAGAATGGGATTGTTGTCTTTTTGTGTGTTCCACCGGTGCAAGTTTTCCACTTGGGAATAAATTATATGTTGTGAAAGGCTTTATGGGTGTTCAGGGAAACTCTCTCCACAAAGGAACTTATCTCTGGAAAGCAGAGCACACAGTTTTGCAAAGAAGGAACACAACACATTTGCTTCATTTGCTGAACTTACTGTGTAGTGTAGTGTAGTGTAGTGTAGTGGTTTGAGTGTTAGACTACAACTCTGTGACCAACTCTTTGAATCCCCACTCAGCCATGAAAGCCCACTGGATGACTTTGCAAAGACTCTCAAAATCAGAGGAACAAATCTTGCCAAGAAAACCCCATGATAGGTTTGCCTTTAGTTACCATCAGTCAGACCTCAGTTCTCATCAGCCCTAGCTAGCATAACTAATGGTGAGAGATGATGGGATTTATAGTACAACAACTTATAGAGGGCCACACATTCCTTACGCATGGGTTAGAGAAAACTAAGGCTGGGATGCTGGATGTCGCCCTCCAAGATCATTTACCCAGCCCCCATCCTAAACTTTAGACCTTGGTATGAAATGACTTGAAGGCACAACAACAACAATCCTATTTAACTTGACTATCTCATCAGCTAAAAGCAGGTCCACACATCCCATTGAAATACTGACAAGTTTAGGTTGGTTAAAATCTATGGAATGTCCAGGGTGGGAGAAAGAACTCTTGTCTGTTTGAGGCAAGTGTGAATGTTGCAATTGGCCTCCCAACAAAGGATGCCCCCAGGCAGGAAGAAACTAGGCTTTGAAGCTGCAAGGCTATTTAATGCCAACCAAGCAGGCCAATTGCAACATTCACACTTGCCTCAGACAACCAAGAGTTCTTTCTCCCATCCTAGACATTCCACAGATATATAAACCCCACTTGTATAGCGAAGTGTGTTAAAGCACTGAGCTGCTGAACTTGCGGACCAAAAGGTGCCAGATTCAAATCCCGGGAGCGGAATGAGTGCCCGCTGCTAGCCCCAGCTCCTGCCAACCTAGCAGTTCGAAAACATGCCAATGTGAGTAGATCAATAGGTACCGCTCCAGTGGGAAGATAACGGCGCTCCATGCAATCATGCCGGCCACATGACCTTGGAGGTTTCTACGGACAACGCCGGCTCTTTGGCTTAGAAATGGAGATGAGCACCAACCCCCAGAGTCAGACATGACTGGACTTGACGTCAGGGGAAAACCTTTACCTTTACCTGTATAGTTTTCAGTAGACCTTACATCCTCTGAGGATGCCTGCCATAGATGTGAGCTAATTGTCAGGAGAGAATGCTTCTGGAACATGGCCATACAGCCTGGAAAACTCACAAAAACCCAATGATTCCAGCCATGAAAACTTTCAACAACACAAGATATGTGCAGTTGCATAGGAATTCGTTCGTGTTTTTTTTCTAATTATAGTCCAGCCCTCCAACAGCAAAGGGACTGTGAACCAGCCCTCTGCTTAAAAGGTTTGAGGACTCCTAGGTTAGAGTATCCTGTGTGTCTCCAAATTCTTTTGGGACAATATTACACTATTATGTAGTTGTTTACATTATTGGAAGTCGACTCTCCTAGTATTTTTCCTATTGGGTCATATAAAGCAGAACTTTTATGGAATTATTGCACTCCTGTTTTGGAACAATTTTCAAAACAGAGATACAGTTCATGCTTCTATGTATAATTTAAATTCTTGTGTTTATCATTCTGTATTGGGTTCACAGGGAGTTATACTTTCATATATATATATATATATATATATATATATATATATATATATATATACACACACACACACACACACACACACACACATACATCTGATGAAGAAAACCTTTTGATGTTGAAACACCCCTGGGCTACTGATATTCGCAAATGTCATATTATTATTATCTGATTCAATCTGTGCAAATGGTGTTTTTCAGAGAAGAGATACAATCACCCTAAAAGTTTATAGTCTAAAGGAGGCATAGGGTGCTACGGTTTGAGGAGGCATGCAGACCAGCAGAAGATTAGTCCTTTGCATATTCAAAGAAGAGCAACACAAGTAGAGAAAAATGCAAAACTCAAACTTTATTCTTGTGCAGCAGGTTTCATGAAGAAAAAAAACCCAGCAAATTCAACACAAACTTTCTAGTAATAATGCAGTCACAGTTTCTCTGGAGCAGTGGTTCCCAACCTTTTTGACCAGGGCCCACTTGACCAGCAACCACTTTGACCAGGGACCATTCTCCAACATTAGTACAAAAAGGGTTACAAATTAGTTTTGGGACAACTTTAGATTTGGTTTGATTCTTTGGGGTGCGGATTCAGAAAACTGCATTGGATAGACCACATCAGCTCTAGTTTCTGATACAGAACATATGCCATCCATTAGTCACCATCTGTTCGCCCACAGCCATAATCTAGAGCTGATGTGGTCTATCCAATGCAATGGTCAGCTCTGCGGAAAGGAGTGAAAATAAAATTAATAAAATAAATAAATGAAGAGGAAGGTGGTTTACAGACCAGATTTTTGTTCTCGTGGCCCACTGCTGGCCCGCAGCCCACAGGTTGGAAAACACTGCTCTGGAGTATCAAACTCACATATGGTCCTTGCATTTAATTCATGCAATGCTTTCCATAAGAAAATATGGCTTCTCCTAATCTTAATATCTTGTTCATAGAGACGAGCATGGAAAACAAACTTGCCAGCATCAAATAGGCTGCAAGCCAGGAGCTTACACCGAGTAAGCTCAAAGGCAGACATTCAGTAAGCCCAAAAACATACAAACTCTTCCCAGCTATACCCGTTTGGAAGTAGCCCAAAAACTTGTTGACCTTAAATACTCCAATTACTAAGCCTGTGGATATTGTAGTCAACTAGGGTGAGCCTATTTCTCTTAACACACACACAGTAGTGATCCCACAGGAACTTAGCCATATTCCTTAATATAGGGAAGCAACTGAAAAAGGATAGGAAATGGAGGCATGGTTAGGTACTAGCAGAGGACAAACATATGATTATTTCAGTTAGTTTGTAGTTGTAGGGAAATGTGTGTTGGAGCTCAGTGAAAGCAAGGAGCTTGAAGGACTGGGGAAGAAAAAGATCATGAACTGGTTTTATAAGCATCCATGTTGAAAATACCTTATTCAAAATGTTTTGGGCCAAAAAGGCTTTTGATTTTGTATTTATTTATTTATTTGTTTCGGAATATTTGCCTAGACATAATGAGATATTTGATGGAACATAAGTCTAAACCTGTAATATAATTGTGTTTCCTATGCACCTTATACCAGGCATGGGCAAACTTGGGCTCTCCGGGTGTTTTGGACTTCAACTCCCACCATTCCTAACAGCCTCAGGCCCCTTCCTTTCCCCCCTCAGCCGCTTAAGCAGTATCAAAAATTCAGGACACATGCAGGCTCTACATGTTTCCAGGCAATTTATGGATTTGGGGAGAAGCCAGAGAATAGCGACTTGGGTAAAGGTGGCCTACCCACACATTGTTAACTAGTTTTAGCTGCTTTGACACAGAGTGTCTCTACACTGTAGAATTAATACAGTTTGATGCCAATAATAATAATAATAATAATAATAATAATAATAATAATAATACACTTTATATTCCACCCTTCTCCCCTAGCGGACTCAGAGCGGATTACAGCATTTACATACATAGGCAAACATTCAATGCACATGAGACACACAAACAAGGGCAAAGCTTCTCCTTTCATTTCCAGTATCTGGAGGCGATGCTCATCTGGAGGAGGTGCTTTTTTTTTCCATTTTCAAGCCGAGCCTGAGTTGTCACCTCCTGGTCATGTGACTGGCAAGATTGCTTGGAGCATCTTTTCGTCTTTTCCCATCAAAGCAGTACCTATTTATCTACTCACGTTTGCATGTTTTCGAACTGCTAGGTTGGCAGGAACTAGGGCTGACAGATGGGAGCTCACCCCATCTCACAGATTCAAACTGCCAACCTTCAGGTCAACAGTATACCTCACAACCTCTGAGGATGCCTGCCATAGATGTGGGAAAAATGTCAGGAGAGAATGCTTCTGGAACATGGCCATACAGCCCGAAAAACACACAACTCTTCAAGTCAACATTTCAGTAGCACAAGGGTTTAGCCCATTGTTCCACCACAGGCCCCTTTAACTACCATAGCTCAATGTCATGGAGTCCTGGGAGTTGTAGTTTGGTGAGGCACCAGCACTCTTAGCCAGGGAAGGCTAAAGGTCTTTTAAAACTACAGCTCCCATGACTGCAAAGCATTGAGCTATGACAGTTAGAATGATGCATCTATTTCCTTGATTTCATTTAAGTTAAATGTTATGTTTATACCATCTAATCTTCACCCTTCTGCTTATATGTGTAAAGTTGGTCCTCCATATCCACAGAGTCTTCATCTATGGATTCCAACAACCACAGCTTGAAAATAATCTTTCAAAACAGATCCAAGGTCATATGAGTGGCTCCCCAATTTATATAAGGAATGCCATTTTACTACGTAGGCCATTGTATATCATGGAAATTTAGCATCCATGGATTTTGGTATCCATGGGAGTTTCTGGAACCAAACCCCATCAGGGACTAAGAGTCCACTCTACCTTGTTTATTTTTCTGGTTACTCCATGTTTGGTTAAATGCTTCTTCAACTCTATGATTTAAGTACCAATGCAGACAGCTCTTCAAAACCAGGCCAAATATTGTGATCAATGCACGGCTGCTCTTTATTGGCAGCACATACGTGGGTATGTCTCCCTGGCTATGTAACCTGTGCAATTACAACTGGCTCTGACACAGGTGCACTGAGGCAAAGAAATTAGTAAATCATACGGCTCGTTAAATAAAACCCACTTCATCCCTGGTAAAGTCCTTTGATAACAGCCTTACTCAACAGCAGTAGCAGACTTGGGGAATGGTTTGTTCCTACTGTTCATTTACATCAATTTATAGTTCCACCTTTGTCATTTTAATTAGCCTAACTGCCTAAATCCCTAAAATGATTCAAGTTAGACAGTGACACCCACTGTTCAAGTGGTAATATAACTCCAAAAGGCCTGCATTTTTCTACCGTTGGTACAGATCTCACTCACTAACTATTATTTCTTCAGACATTTTTTCTTTGGCATTTTCTTACTTTTACAGCAGTTCTGCACCATTTAAAAATTTGCAGGTGCTAAAGAGCTCAAAATAAAGAGGCTGAAAAGATTTTCGCATCTCATTTTTGAAAGCAGATGGTTAAGGGAACAAAAGTAATCTCCAGCCCCTTCCACACTGCCATATAATCCAGATTACGAAAGCAGAGCATCCATATCATCTGTTTTGAACTGGATTATATGAGTCTACACTACTTCAATGCACAATTTGTGTCAGGAGCAGCTTAAGAAACTGCAAGTCACTTCTGGTGTGAGAGAATTGGCTGTCTGCAAGGACGTTGACCAGGGGGTGCCTAGATGTTTGATGTTTTTACCATCCTGCTGGAAAGCTGGAGCTGACAGAGGGAGCTCATCCATGCTCTCTCTGGATTCAAACTGGCAACCTTCAGGTCAGCAACCCGACCTTCATGTCAGCAGTTTTGCAGGCACAAGGGTTTAACCCATTGCGCCAAACGGGGCTTCTACACTGCCATATAATCCAGTTCAAAGCAGATAATCTACCTTTATATTTTAATTGTTTTGATGGATTTAACTGTGAATTATTTAATGCTGCTTGTGTTAAATTCTATTTTAATGTTTGCATTTTTGTATATTTCAAATTGTATATTAATGTTTTTATGTCAAGCTGTTTTGAGTCCCCTTTGGGGAGATAAAGCTGGGAATAATAATAATAATAATAATAATAATAATAATAATAATAATAATAATAATAATAATAATAAGGTAGTGTCATTACTATTTTCTCCCTTCCTTCTTTAGTGTTATTCTTTCCACACTAACTTTTCAGGCAAGCTTTTAAAGAAGAAGGTTTTTAAAATCAAACCAGGGGAGTACTATGAAGTGTTTTTGCAATGTAAATAGGTTTAAATTGGTTTAAACTGATTATTTTTATTTTAATAGTCTCAATGTTTAATTCTTTTTTAACATTTGTAATTATTTATGTTTTAAATTATATATTGTATTGCTTTTCCTGTTAGCCACTTTGGGTCTATGTGTTGTCGAAGGCTTTCATGACCGGAATCACTGGGTTGCTGTGAGTTTTCCGGGCTGTATGGCCATGTTCCAGAAGCATTCTCTCCTGACATTTCACCCACATCTATGACAGACATCAGAGGTTGTGAGATCTGTTGGAAACGAGGCAAGTGAGGTTTATATATCTGTGGAATGTCCAGGGTGGGAGAAAGCACTCTCATCCTTTTGAGGCAAGTGTGAATGTTGCAATTGGTCAGCTCGATTAGCATTAAATAGCTTTGTAGCTTCATAGCCAGGCTGCTTCCTGCCTGCTTAAGCGGCTGAGCGGGGAAAGGAAGGGGCCTGAGGCTGTTAGGAATTGTAGGAGTTGAAGTCCAAAATACCTGGAGGGCCAAAGTTTGCCCATGCCTACTATAAATGATGCGGGAAGGAAATCACAGCAATCACTTCTATTTGTTTGCTTGTTTTTCTGCTTTCCTCCCAGCACTGAGTGCGGGCTGGTGCATAACACATAATCAGCAAGAAAAGACAATACTCTCAATAGCCTTTGCAACAGACCTGGAAATGGATCATGGGGAAAGGTTTTCTTTTCCTATCTTTTTACAAATTGCAGCAATCAGATCGGTTTGATATCAGGCAACCTCTGGTCTTACAATAAGCTCTCATGTGATTACAAACACAAAAAGTCAACACTTTTGCTTCAGCCCTCCCTCAAACAAACATCAAAAGTATTCCTGGCTGCCTTCTCCAAAGATAGTCTGTTTTGTTTACCAGATGCTGCAAAATGGTACACAATAGCACTTCCGGTTTTTGCAACAGCAATAACGGACAGTCACAATTCACGCCATGCAGAGTTGACCACTGGGGTCAAGTTTTTGTTCTGCCCCAATTCCAAATGAAAGCATTCATGTCAGTTAAGCAAAAGGTAAAGGTAAAGATTTTCCCCTGACATTAAGTCCAGTCGTTGCTGCTCTTCTCCATTTCTATGCTGAAGAGTCGGCATTGTCCATAGACACCTCCTAGGTCATGTGGCTGGCATGACTGCATGGAGTGCCGTTACCTTGCCACCAGAGCGGTGCCTGTTGATCTACTCACATTTGCATGTTTTCGAACTGCTAGGTTGGCAGAAGCTGGGGCTAACAGCAGGAGCTCACCCCGCTCCCCGTATTCAAACTGCCAACCTTTTGGTCAGCAAGTTCAGCAGCTTAGCAGTTTAACTTGCTGCGCCATTGAGGGCTTCTTGTCAGTCAACCTAGCTTCCCCCCCCCCTTTTTTTTTATTGTCTACCTTCATCAACTACATGATGCACTCATGTCTGTCTCTATGTAGGGTTCACACCCAGAAATATAGGACTCTGGCTTCTCATCCAGCCTACGAAAGAGAAAACTCTCCATCCCTCAAATAAGGGTCATTCTTATTAATAAGAGACACCTGGCAACCCTGCTATACCATGAGCTATGGTGGAGCTTCGTCTACAATGCTGAGCTGAAGTCTTGTCCAAAGCAACTTCCAGGATCCTCCAACTGCCACAATGATTTTGGAAGTTTTTGATTTTCCTCGCTTGCAAGTCATCAGAAATGACTTTCCATCCATAAGAACTCCAGCTGGTTTCTGTAGGAATTTTTAAAAGGTTCTGCTGAAACCACAAGGGAGAGGGAGAAATCAGAAGTTCCTTGGTGAATGCTGATGTTCATTTGTTTACTGACTTGGGAAATGAACAGGCACTTTTTGTGGAGGCGAGAAAAAAAAACAGGAGTTTTCTTTATGCATGCAGCAGTAGAGGTTATTGGTTTCGGTGCTGGAGGGCCCATGAATCTCCTCTGGGTTTGATTCTGAATGTCAAATGAGCTATTCAAGGAACTGAATCAATTGTGGATCGGTTTTAGCACTTTGGATAGCTGTTCTAAAGTTCATTGAAAACCAAAAGTGGACTCAGCACTGCATAACACTGGTTCCACTAGCTACCACTGACATACAAAAATATGAATCTCTTTATATTTGATATGAGCTGGCTTGTGAATGAATCTACTACTGCCAGTAAAAAAACTTTGGGTCAAGGTGAGTTGTACAACAGATTGCAGGTGATTCACACATGAAAGCAATCCCAGTTATTGTGTTGCTGTGCATTTTCTGGGCTGTATGGCTATGTTCCAAAAGCATTCTCTCCTAAGGAAAACACAGCAACCTAGTGATTCCGGTCATGAAAGTCTTTGACAACACAATCCCAGTTATGCCGTGAATGGATGATGAAGAAACATATTATGAACCACCTCATCATTCCCTCATTTATTTGGAATATTTATATTCTACCCTTCAGCCAAAAAGGCCTCCAGGGTGACTTACAAATCATTGATTTCACATTTCCCTACCCTTAAATTTACAATGTAAATAACTCCCTGCATAAAGAAAAGGGAACTGCTGTGTGTGGGAGGGGTTAAGTTCAGCAGATACTGACTAATATTCTATCCTTCAAATGCCAGGACAATAAGAGTTGGAATGGAGGGATGGCTTCTCATTAGCCATGAGACCAAGGAAGAGATGGAGCTGTGTCGGGTTGCTCTTCTCTCCCTCAGATGCCAAAGCAATGGTAACTGGAATGAAGGAAGACCCTCTCACCAGCTGCTGGGCCAAGACGTGGTGGAACTGTGCTTGGTTGCCCCTCTTGCATTATCCCACCATATCTGGATTTAATTCCATTAGTTGCATTACCAATGATAGCCAGTCATTTCCAGTGATTCTTAAGAAATACCAAGAAGGCAGAACACAAAGCTCTGTTTCAGTATTATAGCAAGGAGAAAAGTTCGATGAAATTTCTATTCTCTGATTAAATATGAATAAGGTAGCATGTGACATCTTTCTTTTTTATAATCTTTATTAAAGGTTTTCCGAAACTAATTTATAAAATGAATACAGTATAGGTGAAATTGGTATCTGAAATGCTTGGGACCAGAAGTGTTCTGGATTTCAGGTTTATTTTTAGATTTTGGAAAATCTATATTGGCATATACATGCACAATGAGATATCTTCGAGATGAGATCCAGTTCTGAACACAAATTAATTTAAGATCCATGTACACCTTATATGCATACTCAATATTTTTAAATAATTTTATTCATGATACAAAGTTTGTGTACATTGAACCATTAGAAAGCAACATTGCTATTATCTCAGACACTCATGTGTACAATTTTGGATTCTGGAGTATTTCGGGTTTCAAAACTCCAGATAAGGGATGCTCAACCTGTACCTCATTAGATGCATGGATCTTTTGGAATAGTACATATGTGCCAAATGTTGTATTGTTGTTAAATATATACTCAGTCAGATGTAAATTGCAATTACGTTTGCAATATTTGATTACAGTTAGCCCATCATCATCATCATCATCATCATCATCATCATCATCATCATCATTATTATTATTACCCCACCTTATCTCTCTTGAAGGAGACCCAAAGTGGCTTAACATAAAAGCATTAGCATACAATTTAAAATATACAACTACACAAACATTAAAACAGGAATTATTATTTTTTTCGTGTCAGGAGCGATTTGAGAAACGTCTGATGTGAGAGAATTGGCCGTCTGCAAGGACGTTGCCCAGGGCACACCCGGATGTTTTACCATCCTGTGAGAGGCTTCTCTCACGTCTCACAGAATTAAATATAAACAGTATTTTTTTTAAAAAAAATCACAGATTAAATCCATTAAAACATGATCTTTAAAACCTTCATCTTAAAAAGCCTGTCTGAATAAAAAGGTTTTCACTCATAAAGGGGTACACATGTAATGCAAAATTGAATACTGCATCATTGGGATTGGAACAGAGATATTATTGGTGACCCGTTGCCTGAGATTTTCATCACAAGAGAAGCTGTAGATGGTTATATGTAATCCTCCATTTTCAGAAAAAGTGACTGAGACAAATAATGCAGACAAATAATGTATTCCAACACTCAGCTTTGGCTGCTTTCCCTGGCACAGGGTATCCACAGCTGTAGTAGTTCAGATAATGTTATTCTCCATAATGCAACAAGGAGTCTGAAAACAACAGTGTTCATATTCAAATCAAAAAGCTTAGTGTCCAAACAGGCTGTGGCGTCCACTGAAAGCTTATGTTTCTGTTAGTTCCTTGATGTCTTTGTGTGGAACATTAGTACATTGTTCTTCTACAGACCTAATTGGACTGGACTGCCTTGACCTTCCTTCAGTAAGTTAAAACAAGTGAATCACAGGCCTCTGCTTTGGTAGCATGGCCTTGTTCTCAAAATCTGAAGCAGTTAGATAAATTCAAATAGTTGCTAAACCAGCCATGACTTGTGATCGGCAGAAATGTTAACTTGGTTGACTCTGTGGCATTTACCTATCAATGCAATGTGGGTGGGTGGACCAGGTGATATTCCTAGTCTACTGATTGCCTTCCAACCCCTGAAATTAAGAGACCACACAACAGTTATGGGTTGAAATATGGGCAACTTTTATTAGCAGTTACCTAGTTAAATTTCGTAACTACCGGTGTATATATTTCTAAGAGCAGTATGAATTTGGTGTAGATAAAGCCTACCCCTCGGCTCATAATTAGGGCGAAACACCTGGGTCCCCTGTTGAACTCACCCGGGCAACCTTTAAGGGAAACGTGCTGGAGAAGTCTGCCCCAAGGATATTGAAGCCAGACTCTCCCCATTCCTAGGCCATTTCTGTTCACCCTCACCTCGGTTAATTGAACACAGGTGAGGGTTTCCATTCATGGCCTGCACCCAAAATGGGGGTGCCTTGGGTATACACCATATTGTAGAATCACTAGCTGTTTACCATTATGGCCTATTTAAGACCACAGCAAAAAGGAAAACTATGGTATATAATATATTCCGAGGTAAGTAATGTTCAAGTTATATACTTCTATTGTAATGAAATCCTTTATACATTCAAATTGTAACAAAAATTTATATATTCAAAACTGTATAGGTAAGAAATTGTGGTTCTACACCCTTTCAAGTCTGAACTGGATTTAAATTAACCCTGTGATTGATCGTAGCCCCGTCCCTGTTGTACATCCAACAGGTAATGGTAATCTTATTATTTCAGTTCAAATAAACAACATGCGATATAGTGTAGGTACTAGGCTTGCTCAAATAATTCGTTTTCCCCGTTAACCGTTATTAATTCGTTATTTTCGTTTGTTTTGAAGCAATTTTGAAGCATTGGTTGTCACACGTCTGGATATCGCGGTTTCGAATCGCGAGAGGCCGTTTTTCGTTATGTCGTCGTTTTTTTCGTTAGGAAAAAAAAGCTTTTGCAAAGCACCCAAACTCCCACCATTCAGGCCCTTCCCTTTTGCCCCTCAGCAAAAGGGGCGTCACGGGCTCAGCCAATGGGAGGGGGCGAGGGGGAAGGAGGCCGAGGAGGAGGAGGAGGAAGACGGAGGGGGGAAATGGCCGCCGCCGCCTCGCCTCAGCAGCTGATAATAATTTATTATTATTACCTCCCAAGGGTGATCTCCCAATAGCCTACCGAGGAAGGACTGGGCCAGGTTTCTGTCTTCAGGAGGGAGGCTCTCGCGTGTCAGCGCCCAGGAAGGCGAGGCCCGCACGTCGGAAAGGAGGCGCGTCCACGTGTCTTTCCTTTCTTCTTCCAGGAGGGAAGGAGGGGGAGAGGGAGGTCCCCCCTTGGTTGCCCTCTTTCCCTCCCGAAGTGGCTCTTGAAAATGGGGCGCTTTTCCCCTTCCCCTCCCGCCCTTCCCGCGACCTTCCCCAAGGTCTCCCCCGAAGAGCCCACCAACCTTTCCTTTCCTTCGGGCGGCGTCCTCTCCTCCTCCTCCTCGGAAGCCTTGCGGGGAGGATGGGGCTGGGAGGGAGGGAGGGTTGCTTAGGAGGCGGAAGGCGAAGGCGGGCGAGGGGCGCGGGCGGCGCTGCTCATGCCTCCCTCACTGCCTGCCTCTGCTTCTCCCTCTGCCGCCCCCTCCTCCGCTTCCTCCGCCTCCTCCTCGCAAGGCGCATCCAGGCTGGCGGAGGCGGCGGATCGAGACCCCTTCCCCTCTGCTTCGTCCTCCTCCGGCGGCTCTCCTCCCTTCGCTCGCTCGCCCTTCCCTGCCTGCCAGGCCTGATACTCAGAGGTTTTGACGTCTGTGCGAAGCTAGGCAAGTGGGGTTTATATATCTGTGGAAGGTCCAGGGTGGGAGAAAGAACTCTTGTCTGTGGGAGGCAAGTGTGAATGTTGCAATTGGTCACCTTGATTAGCATTGAATAGCCTTGCAGCTTCAAAGCCTGGCTGCTTCCTACCTGGGGGAATCCTTTGTTGGGAGGTATTAGCTGGCCCTGATTGTTTCCTGTCTGGAATTCCCATTTTCTGGGTGTTTCTGGGAAGGTAATGGCACTCCATGTAGTCATGCCGGCCACATGACCTTGGAGGTGTCTATGGACAACACTGGCTCTTGGGCTTAGAAATGGAGATGAGCACCAACCCCCAGAGTCAGACATGACTGAACTTAACGTCAAGGGATACCTTTACCTTTACCTATACACACACACACATTATGCAGGGACTATATATTATATATATATACACAGTATATATCACACACACACCAATTTAACAAAGTTTCAGCCACAAAAACAAAGTTTCGGAAGTAGAACAATGACTTTCACAGTAAAGACAACCCAATTTAACAGGAAATAAGACTTTCAAACCAGGAACAGATTTCTGCAATTATTAAAAAATGGTTTATTATAAAAGCTATGAAAATTCGCCAAAAATCAGAGGATAAGGGAAACTTTCCAAATTTTGGTGAGCTATCAGTTTTAAATGTGTTCTACCACTGTACCAAGTTGGAAGAAGATCACTCAAAAAATGAGGGTGGGAGAGTCCTGTAAAGTCCTCTCCCTCTGTGCTGTTTTTGGGAATTGCGCATGCGCGTCCTCCATTAACGAATTAATTTAGAAAATAACGAATTTTCGTTAATTTCGAAAATTTTTGGGGGCCAAATTCGTAAATAGCAACAAAAACGAAAAACTGCCCCCTCTAGTTTTGAAACGAGTTTAGAATCAAATTTTTCATGGATCGATCAAGCCTAGTAGGTACCCTATACACCTCTTAACATAAAGATATACAATGTAGCACCATTACAAGTATGACTCCATTAAACTGTTACAGTCTATTGTTTTAAATCCAGTTCTGGAGCCTCCGGTGGCCTAGGGGATAAAAGCCTTGTGACTTGAAGGTTGGGTCACTGACCTGAAAGCTGCCAGGTTTGAATCCCACCCAGGGAAAGCGCAGATGAGCTCCCTCTATCAGCTCCAGCTCCATGCGGGGCATGAGAGAAGCCTCCCACCAGGATGGTAAAAAAACATCAAAAACATCCGGGCGTCCCCTGGGCAACGTCCTTGCAGACGTCCAATTCTCTCACTCCAGAAGCAACTCCAGTTGCTCCTGACATGAAAAAAAAAATCCAGTTCTAACAAATAAGTTTAGTTGATCTTAAACAAAAAGTCTTGACAATGTCTTGATAATATTCTCAAGAACTGTATACGTATTGTACAAAGTCAATCATTCAAATGAAATTTAAAGTATTATATAAATTCTTCGTATAAATGATACCAAAGTAGAGTTACTCCCTAATAGAAAGAGTTCACTGGTAAGTTCCAGGGTTTGAGAAGTCAATTGCTCTTCCTAGGTGACAAAATAAATTTGCTAGTGGGTACCGGGAACAGTATAGTATTTAAGACCACACCATCCCAATTTGCCCTCAGAGAACAGTATAAGGTAACCAAAAAACCTTCCTATTTACTTTCTGTTTGTCTCCTCTTTGGTGGAGGAGGCAACCCTCTTTCCTCCCCCAGTTATGCGAGGGGAGGACAGATAATTGGTGCTGCTGTGAATTAGAAAAGTAAGTTCCTTTGATACATTATTTCCACTTAATTTATTCACCCATTTATTCATTTTTAGCTTTCTGGGGGCTCTACTCTTCTTTGTCTGGTGACATGATGTGGGTGAACTCACAAAGGGATGAGCTACCATCAGTCCAGTGGCATCAAAAGAGGATGAGACAGATCTTCTCCTTCACCTACAGCTTTTCACCTGCCATCTTAATGATAGGAATCATAAAATGAGTCATCTTGCAACAAGGATGCTTCATATCCAGGACCATGTATACTCTGGGATCTACAAGCGCACACACACTTTTAAAGTTTTTAATCCTCTTTTAAAGTTTTGATCTACTAGACGCACTTTCTCTGGCCCAATTTAATTTATTTTTATGAGCCTACTCATGTTTTTATCTTACTATGTTTTATTGTAAATGTGATTTAAATATGTCTTACTGATTTGTTTTTACACTGTTGTGTTTTTCGTACTGTCTGTTGCTACCTGGGCTTGGCCCCGTGTAAGCCGCCCCAAGTCCCTTTGGAGAGATGGAGGCGGGGTATAAAAATAAAGTTGTTGTTGTTGTTGTTGTTATTATTATTATTATTATTATTATTATTATTATTATTAACACAACGACATTGTATGACACAGCAAACAAGATAGATATGCTGGATTTCGTATCACAAAATCACAAGTTGAACACTTCCCAAGTGCTTAGGACTGTGTGATGAATTTTCGGATGATGCACGCAGATCCCAGTAGGGTGGCCTTTTGCAGTTGACAGATCATAATTTTGTCAATGTTTATTGTTTCCAAATGCTGGCTGAGATCTTTTGGCATGGCACCCAATGTTGTTATTATTTTATTTTATGACACAGCAAACAAGATAGATATGCTGGATTTCATACACTTCTCAAGCGTTTAGGACTGTGTGATGTATTTTTGGATGATGTGTGCAGAGCCCAGTGTAACACCCCTAAGCAGCGCGAACACTGGAAACCAACACGGAGGCCAATAAACAATCAATATCTTTATTAAAGCAATAAAAGTTCTAAACAAAAATAAGCAGAGTATATAGTCCAGCAGTTGACCTTTTAGAGAAGATCAAAATTAGTCCAATAAAATGAAGTTATATGTCCAGTATTATAGTCTAAAGTCTACAATCCAAATAACTGAAGCACACTCAAACTCTTTGAAAATTTGAGTGGGGAAAGAGCAAGGTTTCACAGGAAGATTCTTGAAGTAAAATCCAGAACAAGGATTCAAGGCTAGGTAAGGTATTTCTTGGTGGATCTGAAACGCAGTCCAAACTTGGCAAGGAGTGGGACACAACTCCCAGTCTACTCGTAAGTAAGCACACCGGTGGGCCACTTGGAAGCTCAGGAACAAGAGACGATGTTCTTCAATCAATAGTCACATTGACACCGCAATAGGAAAAACTCAGTGCAGAACTTTTATTAAAGTTCAAGAGCTCCCCCCAAGCAGGTGTTTGACTCCCCAAATCTTCCCATAGAAACGGAGCTGTTTCAACACCGCACCAGATGCCTGCCTCCCTGAAACTTCCCAAGGGAAACGGTTTAGCCACAATCGCCTCTCCCCGCTAATCTCACGCTTCTCCTTAAAATCTGCCTTTGGGAGCAATCTGTTTTGAGAAAAGCTTTTCTATCAAAGACCAAACTTTCCGGAGAACTAGGCTCCGTTTCAAGGGCGTCTCTAATTGGCTCTGGCACGAAAATGTCAACAGGAGACATCTGGAAAGGGACGGAATCTTGCTGAGATGGAAGAAAGCCCAAATCCTCTTCAGTTTGATCTATGATGGCTGTGGGGTCATGGGCCAAAGGTGCCTGAGACATCACACCCAGTAGGGTGGCTTTTTGCAGTTGGCAGATCGTAATATTATTATTATTATTATTATTATTATTATTATTATTATTATTATTATTATCCTCCACTGTGCTCAGACTGGTTTCTTTTTGGTATTCTCAGGCGTCATATCGGAGCAGCTCCCAAAAACAGAGCTGCCTGCTATAGGCAATTCTATGGTACAAATGGAACATGAAACTGTAATAATTCCCCAGGCCTTGTTTCTGACTCTTCATCTCACCAGACTCGATTTTCTCTGGCCAAAAGGGAGATGTGATGGGTCAACGGTCCTCCAGAAGATATAGGGTAGCAGTCTCCCTGCACTGTTGAATGTCACCAGCTTCCCCGCAACCAGAAATTGACTTCCAGACACTCTTAATTTTGTTCAAAACATTTTGACTCATTTTTCTTCCAGTGTGTTTGACCCTGACAGGTCTTGGGCGGGGGGTGGGGGAATGCAAAGCCAGGAAAGTTGGCTTCCTCTGCTATAGAGGTTAAATCTTACCAAAGGCTAAACATGACTCAACATTGTGAAGAGACAGTCAAAAATGCCAGTTCTACTCTAGGCTGCATCAACAGGAGTATAGTGTCAGATTGGGGAAAGTAGGAGTGTCACTCTGTTCCACTTTGGTCAGACATCACCTGGAATATTGTGTCAAGTTCTGGGTACTGAAATTCAAGAAGTATAGCAACCAAAATGACCAAAGATATGGAAATCAAGCACGGTGAGGAACAATTAGGTATGTTTAGCTTGCAGAAAAGAAGATGATACGACTGACATTCTTTAAGATCTGAAAAGATGTCATGTAGAAGACAGACAAAGCTCCTTTTCTGCTGCTTCAGAAATTAGAACATTGAACCAATAGACTCCAATGACATGAAAAGAGGTTCCACCTAAACATTAGGAAGAACCTCTTGACTGTAAACAGTGGAATGGACTCTCAGATTGGGTGGTACAAGTTCTTACTTTGCAGATCTTTAAAGCTTCTTCTTTGTGATTCTATGTTCCATCGACCTATTTTCAAAGATGGTTTGCTCAGTTTCTGTCACCTGGGCAGATGAATTGTGCAGCCTAGATAAGTCCTGGAAGACTGCAGAACATTCTTCTACTCCTGCTAATCATAGGAAAGAGAAGAACCTTTAGAAGAATCTCTGACAAATGTCTGCCCAGCCTTTCTTTGATGAGAATTTTAAAGTTCATTTTTGTGGGTGGTTGCTGGGGCGTGATAGAAAACTTTAAAAATCCATCTGTGTCATTCCTAATCATGTTTTTTGGGGTGGAGGAGTGAATCAAAAACGTTGACAAAAATCCATCACTGTCACTATGTTCTATTGCTTCCAGGGGGAAACAAACAAAGCTGAAAATCTATTACTGTCACTTCTGACGATAACCAAGATCTCCAGCATCCGACACCATCAGGACTTCAATATCTGAAACGGATACAACTGGCACTTTCAATCTCTCAGCCCCACTTCTGTTGCAACTCCTTCAGCATCATCAATCTTCTCCAGAAAGTTTCCTATCCACAACCAAACACATTTTAAGGGGTATAGGACACTGCAGGAAATAGGGATGGAACCGACACCAATTTTGGTGGAAACCATTGGGTCCAACAGACGGACACCACTAGATCTTGGTTGAAATGTTTACGTAGCTAAATCTCCAATTTTACTGGCCAAGACAATTTTTGAAGCCTGAAATCTTAGACCTATTTCTGGGTATATTTAACCTGCTGATTCCAAAATTTGCACCAATTTCTCCCATCTGAGATACAGAACATAGGCCACATGCCAGTCTTCATTTACTTTCCCATATAAAATCATAACTATAACAAAGTAGAGGTGATGTAGCCTATCAAATACAATTTTATGACTCAGCAGCCCAAATAACCCCTGGAACAGGCCTAAAAATGAGGACACCAAGAAAAAATGTTTTTGTTGGGCTGTGTTTCCAGTCTGAGAGAGGGCAGTAGACAATACTCATGTTTTGTAAACCCTTTAAAAGGAGCAACCAAGCCTTGCATACTGTACCTGTGATGGAAACATTTGAGTGCCAAGGGGATGGAAGTTTGCCACATAGATGTCAAGCCCAACTTTCTAAGATAATACTAAAAATCATTGTTGGAAGAGATTTAGCAAAAATGTGGGAAACAGTTTCTTGAGTCTGGATTTAGGATCAGAGAGTGGGATGGTCATAAAAGTAGGTACACAAGACACAGCACAGCACTAAGGAGCCCAGTTTGACTTCAAGCCTTATCCTTTTAAAAACCCACAGTAGCTGATAAGACGGCATTATTCACGAATATTTGTTCATTGATTCCAGAATTTCATTGCTATGCTTTGACTGTCTGACATTGACTAATGGCTTTGTGTGGCTGATTGTGGTCTTGGCATTCAGCCAATGTAAAAGGAAGAGGAAATTAGGAGAGCCATTGCAACCATAAACTGTACATGCTCATTGCTTTAGTATATCTTTAGTGGTCATTAGTTAAACCGTTGGTTTCAGTGATTACCTGTGTTTATTTTATCACTTCTCCATTGCGGACCTATTGAGGTGTGGCAGCCCCAGTTATCACCATATTGAATTATTCTTTAGAACCTTAAATATCAGTTATATACAAATGAGTGATTGTCCTCAGTCTTCCAACTCACTGAAATCAGATGCATTTGCACATGTAATGGCTCAATACCATTGCTTTCTACTGCCTATACTCTGTTAAAGTTCAGGGATGGAAGACTCACAGAATTTCATGCATGCCTTTTGGATTTTTAAACAGTAAGGAAGAATCACAACACAGCAAGAAACACACAGAACATGTTTTCTCTTATGCACACAGTTTTCACCAATGAAATATTGTTTGATATTTTGGATCTTATTTATCTCAATCAGACTTATATCTGAAAGATAAGTGTTTGGATTCCAGTTCTCTTGGAATCCACATGTGTAGCATGTGGATGCTTTTTTTCTCTGTCTATAAAATGGCAATGAAAGCGGGAACAATAATAATAACCAAAGAATATCAGAAGAGTCATGTTAAAACAGACTACTCAGTTTAGCATTTTGTTTCCACAGTGGCCAGAGAGATGCTGATGGGAAACACACAAACAGAATATGGATACAAAATGTGATGACTCATGGGCCTTGTAGTCCTGTTCCTAGTACTATTGTGGCAGATGAAGATGAAAACATGGGGTTTTCGCCGGTTCAACAAGAACTGGAATCTCTTCACCTGCCGGATGTTGATGTTTGCACTCAAGAATTCAGTAAACCAGGCCTTGGGCAGCACTCCCCTCCGTTTCCCAGGAAGGAATTTTATTCTAAAGACAGGGGAGTCAGAGAAGCTAATCGGAGAAGTCTAAGAATCGCTGCCAAACAAATGGCTGATTAGGTCTGCTTCCCTTGGGAAATTCTAAGGAGTCTTGCATCTGGACAGAGTTGGGTTTCGCTTCTCGTTCTCTAGGGAAAGGGTTCTGTTGGCGGGAAAATGAGACCCAATATAGGTGTTTGGCGCGAGGGATTCTTTGCGGAGTCAATTGATCAGCTTCAGGAGAGAGATCGTGTGTGGACTTCGTAATCCCAGTTCCTTGCTTTCCGGATCAAGCTTCAAGCCTTGCCCTGCCTCGCGGATTTACCACGGACCCTGTTTCATGCTTCATGTTTTGCCTTGTCTCCAGTCACGGACCTAGTCAAGAATCAAGTTTATTTCCAGCCTTGTTGTCAAGCTTCATTGGACTCTAAGACTCTGTTATTTCCCCACACTATTGCTTGGCAAAGTGTGTGTTTCGGTCAAGTGGATTAAAACTTTGAACTCTAATATCATTTATTGGACAATACATTTTTGGACTATATTTGACCTCATTTGAAAGGTCTGCTTCTGAACTATATTCTTCACTTGTTTTTATTGATTTTATATATTTCTTTAATAAAGATATTAGATAGAGACTGGCCTCTGTGTAAGGTTATTGGTGCCCAGCTGCCAGGGTTCTGACACAAAAGCACTCCCTGCTGTTATTCCCTAGGACGTTTCCGTTGATATGGGAAGTCATATGTGGCCATTGATAAGCAGCCTTTTGTTGTGTTATTTTTGTCACCTAACCAGACCTGTGTTGTTTGTTGGGTGTTGCATGGATCACCATGACAATCCCCTCCATAGGATTTACTTTACAAGATTTGTTCAAAGGGGGTTTGCCAATACTTTCTTCTAAGGCAAAGAGTGTGTGGGGATCCAATTCCTGGATTCCAGTGTCCACATCCAAAGTGTTGTATCCCAGCCACAGGCTGGCCAGATTCTAGATGAAGATGGAGGGGATTCTGGGGATTCTGGATTTGGGATTCAAGATCATCAGTCTGAGGCAGAAGCTAGCTCAGACATGCAGTTGCAGGATGAGCTGCTGATTCCTGGAGAAACAGATAACGGTCAAGCTGACATGAGAAATATTGAGGGAGAGACTTCAGCCTTGGAAAATAATGAGGATGTCAGTTTAGCTTCTGACCAGCAGGTGCAAGATAACGAGGACTTATCTAGAGAGGACCGTTTGTCTTGGATGGGTTCCCAGGTCCGTATAAGTGAGCGTTTGGTGCGCAAACGTGAATCTAGCTGTGGGAAGAGGAATGCATTCCTAAGTTGTTATTAAAGCATGCTTTCACAGACTATTCCTTGTCAGTGCAATTTCATCACTTCATCTGTGTGGAAGTTCTACCTAGCCAGCGTTCTTGGATTTTTGGGCCTTGTTCTTTGGACTCTTTGCCTTGTGGTTTATCTTGGATTCTTGGACCTTGTTCTTGGACTCTATGGACTAATTCTTCACCTTGTGGATTATCTTGGACTCTTGGATCTTGTGCTTTAGACTCTATGGACTAATACTTTGCCTCATGGATTATTGTTCCTGCTATACCCTTTGAACCTATGGACCTAGCCTTTGGATTAAATAGACATTTATGTACTTTGCGAATCTCTTGGACCTATTGACTCTTTCATTACAACTTTGAACTACCTTTTGATTGCTTGCTTGATTTATATTCTGCTTTGCTTAATAAAAACTTCAAAAGACTACCTGTGTGTCTAACTGGGTATCTATAGCAAGGTGAACTTAGCCTGAGGTGCGACACAAAGCTCAAGCCACTGTGCCACCAGCCTGTGGCGCAGGCTGTTGAGCAGCTGCAATAAATCACTCTGACCATGAGGTCATGAGTTTGAGGCCAGCCCGTGGCGGGGTGAGCACCCGTCAATTAAAAATTAAAAATAACCCCTGCTCGTTGCTGACCTAGCAACCCGAAAGATAGTTGCATCTATCAAGTAGGAAATAAGGTACCACTTATAAAAGTAGGGAGGCAAGTTTAACTAATTTACGACTTGGAATGAGGAAGTGCCATCAGAGTGGATGATGAAGCAGCTGCTCCCCTCTGTGGCCAGAATCGAACATCCCCTCAGGAGAAGGTTAAATTGCCTCTGCGTCCGTCTGTCTCGGTCTCTGTTTGATGTGTTTATGGGCATTGAATGTTTGCCCTATGTGTGTATAATGTGATCTACCCTAAGTCCCCTTCGGGGTGAGAAGGGCGGAATATAAATACTGTAAATAAATAAATAATTAAAACACGGATAGCTTTGTGCACCATGAATTTCTATAGAACCACATTAGGAGGCCAAGAGAGACTCATAAAACACTTCTGGGTGGAATATTTTTTTGGAGTGTGTGTAGGTGAAAGCATGGATATTGAATCTATGGATAAGGGTTTTGTGCTGTAGTTTGTTTAGTTCTGCTTTGTTTATACTGGCTCTCTTATAATAAAGACAACCATCTCTTGGGAGAGCTTTGATTGTGTTCTCCTGCTGGCAGGGAGTTTGACTAGATTACTCTTGTGGACACTTCCAATGCTATAACTCTATTTTTTTAAGAAAAGAAAAGGCAGAATCCCCTTTCCCTCATCCCATCAACTTGTTGCAGCTCTGCAGCAGATACATTGTAATGCCAAATGCAATGAAGCTTTTGCACAGGACGTATGAACTGAAAGTGTCTTGCAAAGAAACATCAGCCACATATGTGTTGTTGAAGGTTTTCATGGCCAGAATCACTGGGTTGCTGTGAGTTTTCCGGGCTCTATGGCCATGTTCCAGAAGCATTCTCTCCTGATGTTTCACCCATACGCATCCTCAGAGGTTGTGAGGTGTTGGAAACTAGGCAAGTGGGGTTTATATATATAATGTTCAGGGTGGGAGGAAGAACTCTTGTCTGCTTGAGGCAAGTGTGAATGTTGCAATTGGCCAGCTTGATTTGCATTGAATAGCCTTGGTTTTTAGAATAGAATTTTGTATGAGTTTGTTGTGTCATAGTAATTATGTTGATGTTTTATTACGGTTGTGTCGTATATTTTTGTGTTGGTAATTTAATGTTTTACCTATGCTGGAAATCGCCCTGAGTCGGAAAGGGGAAAACCTTTACCTTTTTACCTAAAAACAATGTAAAAACAACAATTCATATAAAACAATCTACAAAACAACAATTCATATAAAACAGATACCATTACAAAATAAAATCGCATTATATAAAATTTTAAGCATGTCCAAGATTAGAATCCATTCATCCAGAATCCTCAATAAGTCTTCGTACAGGTTATGTGAAGTCCATGTTGTCATTCATTAAAAGCTTGTGTACACAACCATGTCTTTAAGGCAGGGGTCCCCAAACTTTTAAAACAGGGGGCCAGTTCACGATCCTTCAGACCGTTCGAGGGCCGGACTATAGTTGGCCACCAAGCAATAATAATTAACAACAACAACAACAACAACAAAGAGGGTTGGAAGAGACCCTTTGAGCCATTGAGTCCAACCCCCTTCTGCCTCTGTGCACTGAAAGTACAAGCAAAGCATCCCTGACAGATGGCCACCCAGCCTCAATGTTAATAATAATAATAATAATAAAGAGGGTTGGAAGAGACCCCTTGGGCCATTGAGTCCAATCCCCTTCTGCCTTTGTGCACCGAAAGCACAAACAAAGCACCCCTGACAGATGGCCACCCAGCCTCAATGATGATATTATTATTATTATTATTATTATTATTATTTATAAATAAATAATGGTTGTAAGAGAAGAAGAGACCCCTTGGATCATTTAGCCCAACCCGCTTTTGCCCTTGTGCCGTGGGGGCCGGATAAATAGCTTCGATAGGCCGCATCCGGGCCCCGGGCCTTAGTTTGGGGACCCCTGCTTTAAGGTTTTCCTGAAGCCTAGGACAGTTGGTACCTGCCGTATGTTGCCGGGGAGGGTGTTCCACAGATGAGGAGCCACCACCGAGAAGGCCCTGTCCCTCGTTCCCACCAGCTGTACCTCTCACAGGTGGTGGGACCGAGAGCAGGGCCTCCCCCGATGATCTACGAGTTCTAGAAGGCTCATAGCGGGAGATACCTTCAGATAGGTAAGATGGCTCACTTCGCTAACCAATTTCTCTGGGCATCCATGCAACACCCAACAAACAACACAGGTCTGGTTAGGTAACCCATCTTCTTCTTGAAGTTTTATAGAGTATTGCCTCAAAGTAGGGCTGAGCCAAAAGAGGAGAAAGGGCGAAGAAGGTGCCGGTGGAAGCTGCCTGTCCATCTCCGTCTCAGCCGGTCCTGCTCGGAGTCTCTTCCAGCTGAGATTATTTTTGAAGCTCTGCGCTTCTGGGCGCAGAAGCCTAGCTCCACCTTTTGGAAAGAAACGCTCCTGGCTTTTTTGCTGGCAGGTTTGTCCAGTTCCTTCGGAGGCAGAGCAGGAGCCGGGGCGAGCGGAGTTGCTCCTTTCCTCTCCCGATCCTGCTCTTTCCTTTCCTCCCAAAGTCCGGGAAAGAAAAGGGGGAAGGAAGAAGAAGAAAAGAGAGAGAGAAACGACAAGAAAAGCCGGAAAAGGGAGAGCGAGAAAGACTTGCAGCTTTGACTGGAGGAAGAAGCGGTGCGCAGAAGGAGGAACCGATCCCCGCCGACGGCTGTGCGTCAAAGGGGATGCATTGGGGGAGATCACTTGTAGGGCTCGCTGTTGGGACTTTGGGGGCTGGGAGTGCCGGCTCTTCGCCCTTGCCATGCGGAGAGAGGGGTCTCTGAGCCTCGCTGTCCGGGAGCGTCCGGACTGGTCTTTTCAAGCTGGGAGCGACGGGGCGGCGGAGCCTCTGTGGTGCTGAGATGGACAGCTCCTCCTGGCCCCTGAACGGCTCCTCCGAGACCCCCGAGAAGCCCCCCGGGGGAGGCGAGCAGCTCTTGGGCCGCTTCTCCACCCTCTGGGCCATCGTCCTGGCCGTCCTCATGGCCCTGCTCATCGTGGCCACCGTGGTTGGCAACGCCTTGGTGATGCTGGCCTTCGTGGTGGACTCCAGCCTGAGGACCCAGAACAACTACTTCCTCCTCAACTTGGCCATCTCGGATTTCCTAGTAGGTAAAGTACCCCGCCTCGGCTTCTTTATTGTCCACAAGACCTTCTCTTGCTTCATCTAAGCAGGCATGAGCAAACTTCGGCCCTCCAGGTGTTTTGGACTTCAACTCCCACAATTCCTAACAGCCGGTAGGCTGTTAGGAATTGTGGGAGTTGAAGTCCAAAACACCTGGAGGGACGAAGTTTGCCCATGCCTGCATTAAGTAGAAGAATGGCGAGATAAGATTGCTAAGGAGAAGACATTTCTCCCCAAATCACTTCCCAAGAGGAAGTCGGAGCAGATAACAAGTCTGGTCCTTCTTGTTCTTACTCTTCAAGGCACAAATCCTGAACCACATTATATGGGTCCCAACCTATTGACTGTAAAGGTTAGAACCATTTAGAGACTAGGAATAGATTCCAATCACAGGAAAATAGATTCCACCTCAATATTGGAAAGAACTTCATGATGGTATGAGTTCTTCCGCAGTGGAATACGTTGCTTCAGAGTGTGGTGGAATCTCCTTCCTTGGAGGCTGTTTGGCCATCTTTTGGGAGTGCTTTGATTGTGCGTTCCTTACATGGCAGAATGGGGTTGGACTGGATGGTCTTTGTGGTTTCGGCCAACTCTATGATATGATTGCTAAGGAGAAGACATTTCTCCCCAAATTACTTCCCAAGAGGAAGTAGGAGCAGATAAAGAGTCTGATCCTTCCTGTTCTCACTCTTCAAGGCACAAATCCTGAATCGTATAGTTACATGGGTCCCAACCATTTGATTACAAAGGTTAGAACAGTGGTTCTCAACCTGGGGTCCCCAGATGTTTTTGGCCCACAACTCCCAGAAACCCCAGCCATTTTACCAGTTGTTAGGATTTCTGGGGACCCCGGGCTGAGAATGACTGGGTTAGAACCATTTAGATACTAGCAATAGGTTCAAATTATAGGAAAAGAGATTCCACCTCAATATTAGAAAGAACTTCATGATGGTATGAGTTGTTCCGCAGTGGAATACTTTGCTTCAGAGTGTAGTGGATGGCCATCTTTTGGGAGTGCTTTGATTGTGTGTTCCTTGCATGGCAGAATGGGGCTGAACTGGATAATCATTGCGGTTTCTTCCACCTCTGTGATTCTAGAATAGACTCATCTATTCAAATGGGTTTAGATAAGTGTTGTCTCGGCATTCAACAGTTGCTTCTGCACTCCTCTCGAGTTGACATAGCCAATAGTCTTTGGGCGTTTTACAATTGATTCTAGGTTTTGGAAAGATCGAGAATGATCATGTTGAAGTCCAAAACAACATCATGTTGCCTTTTGCAGCCAGATTCCCCCCCCCCCCCCGAGGGTTGTATCACTTCAAGCAGTAGAGAGACAATTACAAAAGCGGATGGGTGGGAGGGTAGAATTTGGAACCACTTGTGATTGTCAAGTTTACATAACACACTTTCCTTCCTCAATGTAGTCATAGTATAGAAAAGTCATCCTCTATCTTTAGATTATTTATGTAACTACTTGGGTTTGATCTAAAGGGAACCCAAACAGATTGATTAAGAGGTAACCCTGTTTGGTACTAAAGGAGTTAGTTTCCAAATCAGGCTGGATCTGCCTATATTCAGGAACTTTGCATCTACTATGCTGAGTTACAGGTTATGCTTCCTAGTACATCAAATGTACTTCTGTATGTGCATACACACATAAAAATGACTTAAATTACCTTTAAATGACTTTGAAGATTAGCAACATGTTGTAAGGAACTTGCCTTTCCAACTGAAATCATAAAGTAGGGTTCTCTTTTCAGACATAGAACCATGGCTTTGAATGCTCATCTGTTCTATTCTGATCATTAATGGATTTGGTGATGAAGAACTAGAACTAGCACTAGTCTTATGCTTAGGTTTTAGCACTAGTCTTATACTTAAGTTTTAGCACTAGTCTTATGATTAGGTTTTTTTGTCATTATATAATTTTCTTGCTTACATTTTTTTTATTTACTGATGTTAAGTTCTTTTTTTATGCTTATATATGGGGTTATCCTGAATTATTTTGTCAGTATGTGTTCGTTTTATTAAGGCATTGAATGTTTTTGTATGTTGGAATCCGCTCTGAGTTCCCCTAGGGAGAAAGGGCAGAATACAAATAAATTATTATTATTATTATTATTATTATTATTATTATTATTATTATTATTAAATAATAGAGCATCAATACTTGGAGTGACAAAGCCAGCCTCCAAAAAGGGAATGGGATGTGAATAGGACTTTGAAGAAACAAAGCAACAATTGGGATTTCTCTTTTTCAACCCTGCAGTCACCATAGCTGCAGATTTTCACTGGTTTTCCATCCATTTTACTGTCCTTCTTGAGATTTCTTTATGTGCACAGCCTTATCTCTAAAATTCTCCTTCAAGGGTTCTATATATGCTCTGGAGGTGAAAAATATAAAGTATTTTAGCCCACTTTTATTTTTGTCTAAAGGTGTCACTCCTTCAATTCAAGATCGTAATGACATGCCACATAATAACTTGAGAAAAAAGATTACCCCCATATTTGCATTTAGGAAATACCAGATACACAGCGTAAAGAGTTATGTCTCATTCAGTAGAGGTTGTTGACTACCTGTTGCAGTTGTGTGGCTCATTCAGAGTAGATCTTACAACATATATATAGGGAGCAGCTAGCACGGTAGCGAGACAGAAAGAAAGCATATTGATTGCTAATCGGCCATATCCCGCTAGGGATTATAGAATAAATTCTGCCAACATCCATCTCAGCAACCCCAATATTGTGACTCATTCATGGGGTGACTTTTAGCACTTCCTGTATTAAATGAATAGTGTGTATTCATAGTACTGAATAGTGTATACAGGGTTTCCCCCCCTTCTTTTGTAAACGAAGAGTAATCTCTTCCTGTGACTGATGGAAGATTTCACCCATCCTGCTACATGTTTTGATCCAGTCTGAATTTCACCTTATGATGGCTAAGAGCACCAGAAAGGCTTCCTTTGCCATGAGGAGAGTCCAAATGCTCTGAAGCATAGATTAATGGGTGTGCCAAAGGACCTGTAGGAATGGAGATTAAGTCAAGCAAATAGTGCAGATTTCCCTCTTGGTAGAGAATGTGACAAAGTAGATTACAAGCCTATCAAAGAGTATGGCATAGACTTGCTTCTTGCCAATTTATGTACAGTGGTATGAAAACCCACCAGGTTTGCGAGCATCAATGGAACTCAACGCTTATCTGCTTTGAACAGTAAACTTGTTGTCCCCAAAATCACACTATTGATGCTCAAGTAGAAAGAAACTCTGTCAAGTCTCTCTATAGCACTAATACCATTTAAAAATATTTGTGTGAATCTGAATCCACAAGATATCTTCGTACTTCAGAAGTGGTTCAAAATTTACATATGTCTTTGAATTTTTCAGCCAAAGATGGACCTTGCTAGATCACATCATTTGCTCTTTTTTAGGATTGCTATATATGCATAGCACTGTCATGTGTTTTTCTCCTATATGATTCTTGTACATGCATCACAGCATGGCTTTTCCACCTTAATGGCTAAGATCAAGGGGAGGATCTTTATCATAGGAAACAACCAGGTAGACTGAAATGTTTAGAATCAATATTGGTGGTTGGCTGCTTGGACAGGAATAGGGATTGCCGGTTTAATGATATTGTGTAGGTTATACCTGGATGTGCATCTACACTGTAGAATCGGTGCAGTTTGACAACACTTTAACTGCAATGGCTCAATGCTATGCAATCATGGGAGTTGTAGTTTTATAGGGTCTTTACCCTTCTCTGTCAAATAGTAGTGGTGCCTCACTAAACACCAGCTCTCATGATTCCACAGCATTGAGCCACGGCAGTTAACATGGTACCAAACTGCATTAATTCTACAGTATAGATTTACTCTAGGGCAAAGAACACAGTATTTACAATTGGCCTTCTGATGATGGCCAACTATGGGAAGATTCATATCAGAGCAGACAGTCCACCACATATCCAAATCCCAAATCATATAGGGCTCCATAAGCCAAAATTAGCACTATGAATTGAACACAGTGAAAACTGATGAAAGTCATTCTAATTCTAGATAGATATATTCTGCCACTTCCAATCAATGAGTCTCATATTCTGAACTGATTGGAGTTTCAAAATGGCCTCTCAGAATTGCCGCATATACACTATATGGCTGTACTCAAGTTGAAGTTAGGGCAATTACCAGAGTAGTAGTAGTAATGAAATAATAATAATAGTAGTAATAATAATAATAATAATAATAATAATAATAATAATAATAATCTGCAAAGACTCTGGCATAAACCAGTACAGGTGGTCCCGGTGGTAATTGGTGCCATGCCAAAAGATCTCAGCCAGCATTTGGAAACAATAAACATTGACAAAATTACGATCTGTCAACTGCAAAAGGCCACCCTACTGGGATCTGCACACATCATCCGAAAATACATCACACAGTCCTAAACGCTTGGAAAGTGTTCGACTTGTGATTTTGTGACATGAAATCCAGCATATCTATCTTGTTTGCTGTGCCATACTATGTTGTTGTATCAATAATAATAATAATAATGTGATTCAATACAAAAGCCAGCATAGTGATCTTGTTTACTGTATACTAATCTTGTTGTGTATCAAATTATTATTATTATTATTTCTTACCTGCCTCTCCTCACAGCTCAAGGCAGGTTACAACAGATAGTATTCACAGCAAGGTTGTCCCTATAGCAGTATAATAAACATGCATTCCTTTTCTTCATGTCTTTGGAATGTCTGCATTACGCATAGCTCCATTTAATTGCAAATAGGGAATAACACTAGTGAGTGACTAGAAATTTAGAAGTGGTCTGAAGAACCATTAAGACTCAACTCGTTATCTTTGATTCTATTGTGATTTAAGAAACCTAATTGTGAGATCATGTTTGGTCTTGTTAAATAAGATAGGCAGCAGTCTTTTTGCCATGTGGCTTTAAGTCGTTTTGGACTTATGGCAGCCCTAAAGTGAAGCTATTGTCGGGTTTTCTTGGCAAAATGTGTTCTTAAGAGGGGTTGTCATTGCCTATTTCTGAGTCCAAGAGACTATGACTTGCCCAAGGCCACCCAGTGGGTTTCAATGGCTGAGGAGGGAGCTGAACCCTGGTCTCTCAAATTATAGTGTGCTCCCTTGAAAAGTAGAGTATAACATTACATATTCACATTTGTGCTTTCTGAAAGGACCAAAGTCTAATTCCAAGGGAGCCTTATCCACTAAACAGCTCCTTCTTTGCTTTCGGTAAAAAAAAAAACCCATGTGTCCGATGTGTTTCTCTTTCTGGTCAAATCAGTTGTTAATTCACATTGTTTATTCAACAATGAGATCTTTGCTCATCAACAGTAGCGACTAGTGACTTCCATAAGCTCATCCAGCACTGTTGAATTAATGCAGTTTGATGTCACTTTAACTACCACATCTTAATGCAATGGAATTATGGGGATTGTAGCTTGGTGAGGCATCAACACCATTTATCAAAGAAGGCTAAAGACATTGTTGTGTGACTCCCACTATTCCATAGCATTGAGCCACTGCAGTTAAAGTGGCGTCAAACTGCATTAATTCTACAGTAGAGATGCAGCCTAGTCACTGTGGTGGTAAATCAGCTTTAGTGTTTAATCTGAATTTCAAAGAAATTATCCAAGTGCTAAACCTGGTTTGAGGTTGGGTTTGGCCCCTTGTATAATTCATTTAAAATTCAGATTAAAATCCAGGGCAGATTTCACAATTGATAGATTTGGAAGCACCAGTCACCCTGCTTGTTCATTGGATTGACAAGACGGTGTCTGAAAAAAAATGTCAATTCACACCCAGCTAATTTAGGAAGGCAGAGGATTATGTTTAAGAATATTGCTCGTCATCCATGTAATCAGTGTTCTAAGCTGTAGAAGGTTAATAAATGCAGATCTTTGCAGACACAATTGTCAGTTTTTTGAGCTTGTTGCTGCTCTGTTTATCATGAATGTGGGCAAATGCACTGCAGTTTAATCCTGCTGAAACAAAGTTGCCCTTGGGTAATAGGAAAGCCCATTCACTGCTCGCTGTGCGGCTTATGCTGGATAGGTTTTAAACTTCATTTGAAGGATATAATTTGCAGGCATACATTTATCTGGCATTACTTCTGGATATCCAGGGAGCTGCTGCATTCAGGAGTGCCGTTACGATTTTGGGAATGAACCAACTATACTCTTTTAAGAAGAAGGCACACTCGGGCATGCCTACCAAGATTAGATTACTGCAATGTACTCTACATGAGTCTTGAGCCCAAAAAGTACTCAGAAACTTCAAAAAAAACCAGCATCAAAAATATTGGTCTGTGTCAGATTTGTGTGATGTATTACATAATGGCAAAGAGGTGGAGAGTGTAGGCTGAGTATGTCCCATGAATATCACCATCCCAAGCTGCCTCAATGCACCCTTCCATGGGGACAATTTCTAGCTTATGCCCTAAATGGACCAAAATGTAACAAAATTGCTTGCAAGTACAATCATTTTTCCTTCCCAGCCTCTGAAGAACCTCCCAGTGAAAAGTGTTTAACTAGACATGATGTGATATCAAATTGCCTTGTATCATTGACATTCTGGTGTGGGAAAGCGGAGGGCTTACAATGGAAAAATTGGCCACTCTCCTTTCCCGTAGATGCCTGCCCTTTTTGTATTGTTGCATAAGTGACATTGGCTTCCAATACATTTCCAAGCACAGTTCAAAGTCCTGGTTACTACTACAAAGTTCTCAGCAATATGGGATAAAGTTATTTTTTAAAGAAAAACCTTTTTTCCATTTAAGTTTGCCCACCTGCTTTTTCTTTTACCAGCATAAGTTTTCCTCCATGGGCATATGTTGTCAGTGATTCAGAGTGCATCTACACTGTAGAATTAATGCAGTTTAGTACCACCAACGGCGCCCCATGCAGTCATGCTGGCCATATGACCTTGGAGTTGTCTATGGACAACGCCGGCTCTTCGGCTTAGAAATGGAGATGAGCACCAACCCCCAGAGTCAGTCACGACTGGACTTATCATCAAGGGAAACCCTTTACCTTTTTTACCTAGTACCACTTTAACTGTTTACCAGCCAGTTTACCAGCTGTTAAGATTTCTGGGAGTTGATGGTCAAAACATCTGGGGACCCACAAGTTAAGAACCACTGCAGTATAACTACAGGCACATGATGCCTTTCCCTTTATATACACAAAGGGTGGGCTTTGAAAATGAGGCCGTGAGCAACCCTGTTATTTGGAGATTGAAGAAAAACTCCATAACAGAACACAAACTCTGCACAAAGGCATGATTGGATGTGGTCCTTGAGGGTCTAGCTCTACCATTAAGCAAGATTAAGTGCCTGCTTTAGAAAGCAAACGTTGCGTATTATGAAAGGACAGAAGATTGTTAGTTACCCTCTAAGGATGGCATACTGCATTGACACATAAATGATACACATCCATAGAGGCTTCATATTCAACCATGCTCTATATTAGTAGTTATGACACTAATGATACAATCAAAAATACCCCAGAAACCACTTTAACCTCAAGGAAGCTGTTCTGAGCAACAGAGGACTGCAATACAGGCAATTGGGCTACTAAGGATCATGCAGGGGTTCATCATACTGGCATAAATGAGTCTCCAGTCGTGCAATGGGTTAAATCCTTATGCTTGCAAAACTGCTGACCGACCAGTTGATGGTTCGAATCCGGAGAAAGCAGGTGAGCTCTTTCTGTCAGCTCCAGCTCCCCATGCAGGGACATGAGAGAAGCCTCCCACAAGGATGGTAAAAACATTAAAAACATCCAGGTGTCCCCTGGGCAATGTCCTTGCAGATGGCCAATTATCTCACACCAGAAGTCACTCCTGACATGAAAAAGCATAAATGGGCTAGCTATGTAATCTTAACACGCCCTAGAAGGCCCATCAACAGACCTCCAGTACTACTCAGATTGGCTTCCTTAAGATTAAGATGGGCTCCTAGGGTTGATTCCTCAGGTCATTTGTAACAATGCCTACCTCCTTCTGAATGCAATCTAGGATGTTGTCCTTTGTTTTGGATGCAAGACCAAATGAGAGGTGCTTGTGCCCATCTTTCATATGTCAAAATAACATGGCATGCTTTGAGTAGTGTTTGACACTAGTCAAGTAGTTTGGATAGGTAAGTAAACCTTTGCTGTTCCTCCTTACGAAGTGAAGTGTCTAAGACAAGTTCTGAATTCTTATTAAAAAGAGAAAGGCTCTTTGCCTGAGACCATGGCAGTCTGTGGCTTGCAGTACAAGGAAATGCATGACTGAGATAGGTGGACCAGATGTCGGACTCAGAATTTTCCAGCTTCAGCGCTGGAGAGAATCATATATTTTTATTCCCTTGTATCGTTCAATGTGGTGGCATTGACACTTCTCTGACCCTCCCTACCCTGTCACTCATCTCTTTCCCTTGCTCTCTGTGCTGTGCCCCAGTCAATTATGGGCAATTTGGGAACAGCGGGTGGCTGACAGGGTAGGGAGGGGAGAGGCCATCTCGGCTGCCTTACAGCTCACCGCTTCTGGGAATGTAAAGTTCTCCAGCTGAGAAGCTCTCAGTCCTGTCTGCGTCTGTATAAGGCAGCTTCATTTGTGACATTTCCTTACTGTTTTTGAACTTCCCCGTCAATTGGGAAAAAAATTCTATACTATTTGTCAAACAGGTCTGACATGCTTAGCTGCATCCTGCACTTCTACTGTGTATATAGGTTTGTTTTTGTGCTTTAAAATTACCTGTCAACTTAGGGCAACTCCATGAATTTCATAAGGTTTTTTAAGGCAAGGGATACTCAGAAGTAGTTTGCCAGTTCACCTCTCTGAAATATATAGCCTACAGAACCTGGGGTTCATTGGTGGTCTCCCATCCAAGTACTTCATGCTTTTCCTTTAAAGAACTAAAAGTCATGTCACAATTACTGTATATACTTGAGTATAAGCCTAATTTTCAGCCCTTTTTTAAGACTGAAAATTCCCCCCTTGGCTTATACTCGGGTGAGGGTCCTGGTTGGCTTATATTTGGGACAGCTTATACTCGAGAATATATGGTACATTTATTATTTTTCTCTATTATTATTGGTATTATTACATTTATTATTTTTCTCTATTATTGTTGCTACTATTACATTTATTTTACTCTATTTGTATTATTACTACAGTTACATTTATTATTTCACTCTGATATTATTTTTAGTATTGGATTTATTATTTTACTCTATTTATTATTACTTGTATTATTTTCCTGTATTTATTATTATTATTATTACATGTATTATTTTACTCTATTATTATTAAAAGGATACATAAGCACATTTACATTGAAGAAGATGAGAATAATGATTTGATCAGAGTTGGACAGTCTTATCTTAAATTTGAGCTTAATGTAAATATTCAAAAACATTTAACCTACTGATGCCTCAATTAATGTAATTTTATTGGTATCTATTTTTATTTCTGAAATTTACCACCCTCGGCTTATACTGGAGTCAATGTTTTCTCAGTTTTTTTTGTGGTAAAATTAGGTGCCTTGGCTTATATTCGGGTCGGCTCATACTCGAGTATATACGGTATTTATAATTGTGCTTTAGCATGGCAGCTGAATACTGGTTATATACTAGGGGAATAAACCCACCCTTTGAGATTTCATCTTTCTCAGAAGATGAAACAGACAAAACCTGCAGAGGAACCTCCACAAACACTTGATAGCCAGCTTCCTTCCTTTTAAGACAGTGGTTCTCAACTTCTTGGTCCCCAGTTGACCTTCAACTCCCAGAAATCCTAACAGCTGGTAAACTGGCTGAGATTTCTGGGAGTTATAGGCCAAAATACCTGGGGACCCACAGGTTGAGAACCACTGTTTTAAGAAGATTAGGTCAGCTTTAAGGCAGAAATAGAAGAATGGCAAAGGCTTGCATGTCTTGCTCAGTACATTCCCTACAGATGAAGCATAAGACTATACTAAAGGCATCTGAAGATGCACAGTTGTGTAATGCTCTTCTTAAATACTGCTGGAGTTCAGGATGTTGGCTGAACGGGTTGCTATATAAGAAGGCTACTTTCTCCAGCTAAGTTGCTGAATACAGCTTCAGTTCTCCGGTTGACAGCTCAGCTCTTCAAATGTGATTAACAGATTTATAACCCCTGGATTGTTTATCGACTCTGCTAGCACAGCTTCCTAAAACTCTGTCTCTGATTTATAGCTTTCTTGTGGCCCTGTGCTGTTTTGACACCAAACACCACCTACTTCAATGGCTTCTAACTATGGCACTCTGGACTCTTGTTTAACATTGAGAGAAGGACACTAAGGCCCCTTCCACAGTACCCCTATATCTAGGATCTGATCCCAGATTATCTGCTTATCCCAGATTATCTGACAGTGGAGACTCAATATAATCCAGTTTAAAGCAGATAATCTGGGATCAGATCCTGGAATATAAGGACAGTGTGGAAGGGACCTAAATTTCTTGCAGATGTGATTCATATAAAAGTGAAAATGAAAAGGAAAGGGGCTAGGAGCTGAATCCCTTGGTTTGCTATTGATGGAAACAACCTTTTCCTTATCCCATTATCCACACATGATTGTGGATCCTCATAATGTCCCTATGAAGGAGGCCAGTCTGAAAGAGATTAACTGGATCAAAGTCCACTGGAGAAGTTTATGGTTCAGTGGGGACTTGAACACGGATCTCCCAAGTCTTCATCTAATCATTAGACCTTACTAGCTCTTGAACATGTGTAGCATCTCTTTCACACTACACATTTATAGCACTGTTTTAACTGCCATGGTTCTATTCTACTGAATCGTGGTATTTGAAGTTTAGGGAGGGACATTTGAAATTTTCACCCAGATCCTCACTAGACTACATATCCGGATTCCATTGGCGGCAACCATGGCAGTTAAAATAATAATAATAATAATAATAATAATAATAATAATAATAATAATAATAATAATAATTTTATTTTTATACCCCGCCCCATCTCCCTGAAGGGACTCGGGGCGGCTTACATGGGGCCAAGTCCGTACATCAACAATATAACAATATAATGGAATCATAGTGATATAACTGCAGTGTGAGTTTTTCTCCAATTCACACAAGTATGCTTCATCGACTTTTCCTCCAGAATTTGGGGTAAAGATATATTTTGGAATACAGTTTCCAGAACCACTTAGACAGCTTGGTCAAAGGGTAAATTTTTCCAAGCTTCAGACAATTGTTGCAAGAAGACCTGCCAAACCTGTGATTCGTCATGTCAATCCAAATCCATTTGTTGTATATGAAGCTGGCTTCAGCACATTTTTCTTTAACATCCACACCATTCTGCAAACAACACTGATAGGTTTCTGTAGGACCTTCAGATATGATTCATTTGACCTTGGAGATGAACTCACTAAGAAGTAGCCAAGTCTAGATAACTTCAAAAATGTATTAGGTGCAGTGCATTCAATGAGGAGCTCCCTTTGAAGATGGATGAGAAGCTCTCATTGATATAGAATAAGAGAACGTATCGATCATGACAGAGAAGTAGGTGCATATTTCTTTCTTTTTTTAGAACCATACCAGTTATAAAAGCTTTAGTTGTTTTTAATAACTTGCTTCCAGCAGTTTGTTAAGAGATACATCCACCTGCTTTGTCCTCTGCATTCTTCACTCAGCTTCGCACTTCATCAGTACAGGATATAAAAAGTGTCCCTTTCCCGATTCCTTTTAAATTAGCATCAAGGCAAGATCTTTCTGAGCAACTGCTTCCCAAACGGGTTACTCAATCAGTTGATTAAATTTAGGTATCATTTCCATCATGGTCTGTGGGCTTTCTGAAAGCATATGGCAAACCGAACATAGAGACGTTACATTTGCAGGCAGGCAACCAAGACGCAACTGGAACGGAAATCATAAATATCTCTGAAGATTCACTTGACAATGAGTGTTATATTTTAAAGATCTTTATGGAAACAGTGCTTCTGGCATAAAATCAAAGCTTTTGAGAGTTTGCTGATACTTTATCCATTTCTGATATACTTCTCTCGTTAAGAGGAAAAAACAATTTCTCTTATTCCGAGCTCCCTAGGGGTGCATTTGGAAGATCTGTCACTTCTTGAGAAGGTAATTAACAGCAATCTCAGCTACACATTCCCCAAATCTGCTATTATGGCAGCTCTGTACCTGTGTCTCTAAGACTGTAATGGTTGGAGACGCTAATCGGGCAGCATATTGATTGGTGTGATTACGGTATATTAATTCTTGAAGCTGCATTCGCCACCTGCTAGATTTGCAGGGAAGAAATTTGCTTTAGCTGCATGCAATCCTACTGACACAGTACATCATTGTAACTATAGATAGTACCCCCCAAATATGATGAATCATAAAGTGGAAAGGGGCTTCAAGGGCCATCCAATCCATCCTTTACCAATACAGGGATCTACCAGAAGAAAAAAATCTCTTCTGGCTTCAGTTTCCATTATTTCCATCCACATTCATTACATCACCCACTAAATCATTATGCCACCTCACAATCATTAACTCACATTTTGACACTTTATTAATTATGCTTGTAGCATTTTGAAAAGGAGGGTAAAATTGTAAATGGGACTCCCAAATTGGGAAGACTGTTTTACACAGCAGTTCTCAAACGCTGATCCTCCACTTCCAAAAGCTCTAAACGGCTTGGCCAAAGATTCCAGGAACTAGCTTTCAAAATACCTGGAAGAGCAGATTTTGAGAACCATTGCTTCAGATGATATGGAAGTCTCATTCACAAAAATACCCTAGATAATATCTTTAACCAGAGTCAAAAAAGTATTTCAGATTTGCCAGGTACCCCAAGTTTTGTAACTGGACTTTTGTCAATTCTACTTCTCATTCAAAAAATGCAGTTTCCCTTACAGTAGAGTCTCACTTATCCAAGCTAAACGGGCCGACAGAAGCTTGGATAAGCGAATATTTTGGATAATAAGAAGGAATTAAGGAAAGGCCTATTAAACATCAAATAAGGTTATGATTTTACACATTAAGCACCAAAACATCATGTTATACAACAAATTTGACAGAAAAAGTAGTTCAATACGCAGTAATGTTATGTTGTAATTACTGTATTTATGAATTTAGCACCAAAATATCACGATATATTGAAAACATTGACTACAAAAATGGCTTGGATTATCCAGAGGCTTGGATAAGCGAGGCTTGGATAAGTGAGACTATTTGTTCCTCATATAACAGTAATCCCACTAATTGGCATGAGTGTGGAAGGTTACAAAACAAGTCCTTGAGAACAGCTCTGATGGTGGCAGAAGAAACCATAGAATCATAAAACCTTAAAGCCATTGATCCTGGAAGCTAAGCAAGACCATGCCCAGTTAGTACTTGGATGGGAGACCACCAACAAATAGTAGGAGTTGTAGGCTATTTTTCAGAAAAAGGAATTGGCAAAAGCACCTCTGAGTATGACTATGAAAACACTTTGAAATTCATGGGGTCACCAGAAGTCAATAGGTGACTTAAGGCCACAGCCATACAATCAAGAGAGTCAGTATGATGTGGTGGTGTGAGTGTTGGAAAAGGACTTTTGAGGCCATAGTTCAAATCTATGCTCAGTCATGGAAACCCATTAGTTGACCTTGGGCAAGTCACACTTTTTTTAGTCTTGGCCTACAGCAGTGGCAAACACCATGCGAGTAAAACTGGCCCAGAAAATCCTGCGATAGAGTAACCAACCAATACTCAAATGTCAGGTTTTCCATGGAAAGGGCATCTTTAACCTCTTTCTCAAGAGCCAGCATGTTGTAATAGTTCAAGTATTGGACCAGGACATTCAATCCAAATCCACATTTGGCCATGGAAACCTACTGGATAACCTTGGGCAAATCATACTCACTCCTCTTCAGAGGAAGAAAAGGGCAAACCACCTTTGAACAACTTCTGTCAAGTAAACCACATGATAGGGTTGCCATAAATCAGAAGTGATTCGGTGTCTTAGGGTTTAATTAGCCTAACCAATTAAGTGGAGGGCTCAACCCAGCTGTCTTGTCTATCAGGGAGGCTTGAGCCATACCCTTGTTCTGTGGTCAATTTAGGGCAATGATTCTCAACCTGTGGGTCCCCAGATGTTTTGGCCTTCAACTCCTAGAAACCCCAACAGCTGGTAAACTGGCTGGTATTTCTGGGAGTTGTAGGCCAAAACACCTGGGGACCCACAGGTTAAGAACCATTGATTTAGGGAATCACCAAAAATAGGCTCTTTGGGAGCTAACTGCATTGGAGTCTGTAATCCTGGGTTTTCTTTACTGCAGGATCTGTCAGCACTGGACAAGGATGGTTTAATACAAAATCTCTGTCATCTTATCAGACGTTAGAAAGAGATAGTTTATATCTTACTGTCATTTGGAAATGAAACCCACTATCATTCAAATGCATCAGTGACTGATTTTACGTTAAAAGAGAGGAAGACAAACAAAGCCATGTCTGGCTCCTTTGCAAAAAAGAAAAATATACCATTTATCAGGATTTTGCTTGCTTGTGTGCCATTAAGATAAGACCATGACTGACTGATCATATTGATTTTTCCATAATTATGAATCTGAATGTTCCCCATTTACACAAATGCAATGTTGCTGCTCTGGTGATTTTCTATTCACTTACAATCAAGACATTTAAATTAGTGTGCTATACATTAGAATCACAAAGTTGGAAGAGACCACAAGGGCCATCCAGTTCAACCTTTTCTAAGCAGGAATACACAATGAAAGCACCCTCAAAAGATGGCCTCTCAGCCCCTGTTTAAAAACCTCTACAGAAGGAGACTCCATGACACTCTGAGGCTGCGTATTCCATTAATGATCAGCTGTAATCAACAGGAAATTCTTTCCAATGTTTAGATGGATTCTCTCTTTCTGTATTTTGAAACCATGGTTCTGTGCCCTAGACTTGAGAGTAGATGAAACCATGCTAGCTCCAACATCGATATGACATCCTTCCACATATTAAAACATGGCTATCGTGTCACTTCTTAATCTTTTCTTCACCAGGTGAAACATACCCTACTTCCTAAGCTACTCCTCAAAGGGTTTGGATTCAAGATCTTTTACCATTCTGATTGCCCTTCTCTAGACATGTTAGACCTTGTCAATAGCTTTCTTGAATTGTGATGCATTGAACTGGTATTCCAAGCAGGCCTGTAGTGAGGGGGCGGTTTTAGGGGTTCAACCCCCCCCCCCCCCGGAATTTTTTCAGGTTATAAAAAAAACCTGGTTTACTCATGAATTTTAACTGGTTAACCAAATCCCCATGGTAAGTCTATGAGACACAAAACATTAAGAGCCCCTCCAGGCACTATCTCAAGCAGATATTGACAGGTTTGTAGCAGGGAGGGGTGTGTGCTAGGGGTTAACCCCCCCCCCCCCGAAATTTTCAACCCCCCCCCCCCCCAATTTTTTTTCTGGCTATGGCCGTGATTCCAAGTGTGGTCTGATCAAAACAGAATAGAGTGGCACTATTACTCCACTCGACATAGACACCTATCATTGAAAGTTTTGCTGAAATTTATCACTTGCAAGAAGTCCACCTTTATGAAATCACAGCAGACAAAATGTGCAGGTTTTCTCAAACCTGAGAAAAAAGTGTGATACCAGGCTGTGGCGCAGGCTGGAAAGCAAGCCACTTGCAACAAATCAACAAATCACTCTGACCAAGAGGTCATGAGTTCGAGGCCAGCCCGGCGCCTGTGTCTTGTCTCTGTCTTTGTTCTATGTTAAAAGGCATTGAATGTTTGCCTTTATGTGTGCAATGTGATCCGCCCTGAGTCCCTTTCGGGGTGAGAAGGGCGGAATATAAATGCTGTAAATAAATAAATAAATAAATAAATAAATAAATAAATAATACTATTATTATTATTACTACTACTACAACTATTAATAGTAATAATAATAATAATACCTACAAACCTTGCCTTATATCTATTGACTGCTTTTGCTATGACTCTCCTTGCTATTGATACTACCACGTTTCTGCTCAACATCCCCTGACTGATGCATTTCATAGGCTCCAACATTTTACAGGTGAAAATCAGGACATATTTTTCCAGTCGTTCCTTCTATTGGATCCAGTGAGTGCAAACTGCTTTTTTGAACTCAGCTTGCTCCAATTGAAGCCAACTGAGAATGAAAGGGAAAAGGAGAATGTGGCGGAGAGAGAATCTAGGACGTTTCAAAAGCAGGGGATCAGTTAGGAATATCCTTGCCCTGTTGGCCCATACGATATTTCCCTTTGGCAATGGTAATCTTCCAATAATTTGTACAAGAACTAGGACTTTGAAAGACAACAGGCAGGAGACAGCTTCGCTAAATATACTGAATTGTACTGCCTTTTCATGCTGCATGGGAGAAACACTTGGGAACACAAATCAAGCTCTCTCATTACAGGTGCCTTTTGCATCCCATTGTACGTACCCTACGTAATAACGGGGAGATGGACCTTCGGGAGAAGCTTTTGCAAGCTCTGGCTGGTGGTTGATTATCTGCTGTGCACCACTTCGGTCTTCAACATTGTATTGATCAGCTATGACAGATTCCTCTCTGTGACAAGAGCAGTAAGTATAAACTTGTTTGTCTGTTGGGTATACATTCATTTTACGCTCTCCCTTGTTTTATTTCTTTTATCACATTGCACAAAGGTGGGCAACTGTGGCGGCTCTCGAAGTTTTCACGTCCTAGGATCACTTTAATTGCTTAATGCTAAGGAATCATGGGAGTTACAGGTTCTCAAGATTTTTATCATTCTCTGACAAGGAGTGTTGGTGCTGTTGGAGTTCAACCCCACACTGCCCAAGTCTGCAGTCCTCAATGAGGAACAGTTAGTTACCCATAGGAATAGGCTGAGGGAATCGCTCCCCCCCACTTTTTCTTGAATCACAGTTGGAATGTATCTATTTGTTCTCTTCTCTCTCTTTTTGCTCTCATTCTGATTGGTTTTATAAAGTGGGCACTTTTCAGGTGCATGCCTTTGTTTCAGACTTTTTCCTTTTACATCTCAGTGTGTATTGAGACCTCTCTCTACTTGTATGTGTCAAGAGAGATGTAGTGCTTGGAGATTTTTCCCTCTCTTTTGAACCCTAGAAGAGAGAAGCTCAGACCTTGTTCTTTACTATTAAGAAAAGTAGTTATTATTTTTTATTTTTTATTTATTTACTGCATTTATATACCGCTTTTCTCACCCCTGGGGGGACTCAAAGCAGTTTACGACATAATGGCAAAATGTCAACCATACATTAGAAAACATAACAGACTGATCAAATCATAAACAATAAAATGAACAACATCAGGTGTACTTATCGAATAACTCAAAATTTTTGTAAATAAAGTTTTTATAATTATAAAGATTGAATCCTGTATCTTTGCCTCCTAAGCTCTAAATTATTTTCCAGCCACAATGCTTCACACTCTGCTTGCTGTGAGCTGAATGCTCAACGATAAGTATCCTGTTTGTATTTTCGAATGCTCTGCTGTTTTGGGGCCCCTGATGGCACAGTGTGTTAAAGCGCTGAGCTGCTGAACCTCCGGACCTAAAGGTCCCAGGTTCAAATCCCGGGAGCAGAATGAGCGCCCGCTGTTAGCCCCAGCTCCTGCCAACCTAGCAGTTTGAAAACATGCAAATGTGAGTAGACTTCCTCTGGCGGGAAGGTAACGGCGCTCCATGCAGTCATGCCGGCCACATGACCTTGGAGGTGTCTACGGACAATGCCGGCTCTTCGGCTTAGAAATTAAGATGAGCACCAACCCCCAGAGTCGGACACGACTGGACTTAACGTCAGGGGAAACTTTTACCTTTACTGCTGTTTTGGGGGATTTTCCCAAACGACAACTCTCATAACTTTATAGTACTGAGCCATGGCTGTTAAAGTGGTGTCAAATTGTATTATTTCTACAGTGTAGATGCACTCTATGTTAGTCTTAAATGTGGATGCCACATTGACATTTTCCTTCCCTCCTCCTGCCTCCTTTTTTGCTGCAGGAGACTACCATGGTACATTCTTTGGATTTTGTATCAGACATTATTTCTCTTGAAGTCAATTGGTTTTCAGAGGTCCCAGTGCAGGAGTGTTGAGCTGAAATTAAAATTAATGATGAGAGGGAACATTCCTCAGATATCTCCTAAGACAATTCCAAGAACATGGGGGTAGGATGAATGAAAGTGGGTAAAGACGAAGAAATCCTTGGTCGATTCAGGTTCCTAAAACAGAAGTATTGTGATTCTGCACTGAGTCATGTAGACACATTTTGGCCATTTGTAAATTCTTGCCAAACTTTGACACATAATTTGGTCATAGACGTAACGGAGGAAAGAGGTGAGGAAAAGTGGAACTGTCTAATCGTAAAAGTTCTATTCTAATTTTTTAGCCTTGAAGAAACTCTGTACTTGTTTGCTAAATAAATGCTTCAGTAATAAGAATGGGAAAGTTTATTCTTACAGTTCCAGTAGGCTTAGCACTGATGATAGCAAAAGGAGAAGAAATCTCACCAGATTATTTACAATATTATGTTCTTTTGCAACAGAATCACACTTTCAAGAGTACAGAACACATTAATAATGCAATAGATGTCAACATTAAAATGAGAAGGAAAATGGGAAAGGACGTGGGTAAATATTCTCTTTTAAATAGGAATAATCAGAGCCCATGGAACAAAAAGATAATGAAGGATTTAAAATAGTGGCTGTGATATTTAAGATGGATTACTGTACACATGTTACAAATTCAATTATCTCCCTAGGAGATAAGCAGAAATATCTCAAACTATATATTAAAAACTAAAGCTATTCACAAGTGAAAGATCTATTATCTGATCAACTGCCAATTTTTCATGAGATTTTCCACCCTGTTTATTATATATGAACCCTGCTGTCTCTTTGTATTTGACTCATAAGAAACACCCCAAGCCTGAAAAACATTGGGTATTATCCAGTGATTTATACAAGGGATATTTTCCTGCACATACAAATATCTTCTTGATATTTGATATCAGGAGAGAATGCTTCTGGAACATGGCCATACAGCCTGGAAAATTCACAGCAACTCAGTGGTTCCAGCCATGAAAGTCTTCAACAACACATCATCTTGATAGGAAACCTCTCTCCCCATCTTCATGGTCTAGCAACTAACCAAAGTATGGTGATGTTTGGAATATCCTAATACAATAGGAGAAAACATTCACTTTCCCCCCTTTTGAAGAATCTTTTACTTTAAATTTTGAAATAAAAACAATGCTTAACCAAAGTATAGAAATAATCAAGGAATGGCACAACAGCATTAATATACCTCTGATATTGCTCCTATTTCTATGAACAAATCAAGGCAACTTCAGTTAATTGAATGTATTCATGATGGTGTTTTTTCTTCATTTTTGGGGAGTGAACCAAGGAAAGTGCAGCTTTCTGTTGTTTGTTAATTGGATCTCACCACAAGCATCCATGCGACTGTGGAAGGTTAACTTTTAGAAGTGTTAATATACTCAGTACATGTGAATAAATTTCTCAAAACAAATCTGCTTTTTTTCTGGGCCCTTCCATTATCACTAGATGATGGTGTGGGTGTGTAAAGCTAGAGATAGTACTTCTCCTGCACAGAGTTTGTGCCTTTCCTCCTTTTCAGCTCATGCTGTTACTCCTTGCTGGCCACTAATTGTTTCACTGTAGTTGTTAACTGCCTTCAATTTAGATGTATGACAACCTTATGAATGGGAGGATTTGTGGGGGAGTTGGTTTCATTTGCATTGTTTTTTCTCAGAAGTAACTTTCTGCGGCAGCATAACCTCTAGAATCATATAGCCAGTATGTCCAGTGGTTCAAAAAGTTATCTTTCTAAAGCTCTGTTCTGCCTCAGGCAACAACATACTTTACACTGGTTTTGTTTTTCCTGGTGGGTTTTGCTGTAGGCTACAGCTGGGTTTTTGTTGCATGTTTGAGTGTTACTTCCGAGATGAAAAGCAACATGCCTCTGCATAGGAGCCACAGGGAAACAACTGTGGAAGAAGGGAGACTACCTTCACATCCTGTCTGTGAGCTTCCTGGAAGCATATGATTTATTTATTATTTATTTTATTTGCCCCATTTATACCCCGCCTTTCTCACCCCGAAGGGGACTCAAGGCGGCTTACACATGGCACAATTCAATGCCCCAAAACACATATAAAACCAAAGCTTAAAATATTAAATATTTTAAAAAATTAGACATAAAAATTTAAATATTACAATAGTTAAAAATCACGCCAACCAAAAAATCATGGTCTAAAGCCATTCCAAGGTCATTATACATTTTAGACATCCATTCTTGCACTGCACAGTTATCCAAAAGCTTGATCCCAGAACCAGGGATCTATACCTTGGACTAGAGTCAATCTTCCAGATTCACTGGGTTAGTGGCACAGTACTCCTGCAAAAGAAAAAAAACTACAAATAAAATATTATATTTTAAGAAGAGATAAAGCCTCTCTAGATATCTCTAGGTCCTTCAGCATGACTCCTACAATCACCTTCCACCATAAAGTAACTACAGAATTACACTAGAGGACCTAGAGATACCTAAAGAGGTGCCTCAAGTCACCCAAAATGATTCTGGTTGAGCTTACCTGTCCAAACACATCTCCCTCTATGAGCCTATAAGAGCTTTATGATCAGCTGGGGAGGGCCTGCTCTCTGTCCCAACCTCTTTGCAAGCGCAATTGGTCGGGACGAGAAACAGTGCCTTCTTAGTGGTGGCCCCAAGACTGAGGAACTCCCTCCGCAGTGACATCAGGCAGGCCCCATCCCTCCTCATTTTTAGAAAAAATCTTAAGACCTGGCTTTTAATGCAAGTGTTTGGTAATAGGAAACTGCGTAATGAGGCTTTAACAGCTAGAATAATGGACTATGGATTTTGGAAAACGATTTGAACATGAGATCATTACTCAGCATTTTATATGGTTTTAATGTGTTAATTGATTTATATGTGTGTGAATTGCTATATGTTTAGATTGTTTATATTGTGATGAGATGTGTTTATTGTTTACCTATGCTGCACTGAATTTTTGCCGGATTTGTAAGCCACCTTGAGTCCCCTCCAGGGTTGAAAAAGGCGGGGTGAAAGTTAAGTACAGTAGAGTCTCACTTATCCAACATAAACGGGCCAGCAGAATGTTGGATAAGCAAATATGTTGGATAATAAGGAGGGATTAAGGAAAAGCCTATTAAACGTCAATTTACATTATGATTTTACAAATTAAGCACCAAAAACATCATGTTTTACAACCAATGACAGAAAAAGCAGTTCAGTACGCGGTAACGTTATGTACATTTATGAATTTAGCACCAAAACATCGCAATGTATTGAAAAGATTGTCTAAAAAATATTTGCTACTAACAAATTGACTACAAATAAAGATATAATTGCATAAAATAAACTTACAGTAGCAATATTGTCAAAAATTAAATCCATAAAGAGTTCAGTCCTTGCTGCCTAGAGAAACAGCTGTGGATCGGGGTGGGAGGCAAACTGCGTTGGATAATCCAGTGTCATGGAACCAAGTCCCAGGGCTGAATTTCCAAGCCCTGGACTTGGAGTCATAACATAAATAATTCCGGATGTCTCATGGAGCACCTGGCAGAAGAAGATAGAAGAGCCTGGGAACTTGGGGTTGAAAGTATAAACAATTATAATTGGTAGAACGTGTGGGAATAATAGTAATGTGATACAGGGGGTGGGATTTGGTGATGATATTTACGTGTGGTGTGACGTTACGACAGAGGTGATTGTATGTAAACATTAGGTCATTCCCGACTTTTCCAAAGTCATGTATTCTTCAATAAAGATTGGATTTGAGAGCAGCAATCTTTGACCTGCGTTCAGACTGGTCCTTTGAAGTGAGCCTGACAATCCAGAATGTTGGATAAGTGAATGTTGGATAAGTGAGACTCTACTGTAAATAAATAAATTCTATGGTCGACTTCTGGCAGAATTTGATCACAGTGTTGAAATTCTTAAATTCTTAAAGCGAACGCCTTAATCAAGCCCATGAATAATTAAATCTGCAAAAAACAAACCTATAAATGTGGAGGGCTGTAAATGTTAATTGGCAAGAATAATTAAAGATGTTGTATCTTGACAAGATGAAACATGTCCAGAGAAGGGTAACCCAAAATGGTCAAAGTTCTGGATTGCAACCTATAAGGAGAGTCTTAGGGAGTTGGATATGTTAGTCTGGTGACAAGAAGGCTAGTGGGGCATTGTAGCCATGTTTAAATACTTGAAAGAATGTCATATCGAGCAGGGAGTAAGCTTTTTTTCCTGCTTCTCCATAGGCTAAGACACAGAAGAATGGATTCATAGAAATCATAGATTCATGAAGTTGGAAGAGATCTCATGGGCCATGTGATCTAACCCCCTGCCATGTAGGAAAAGCATAATCAAAGCAGCCCTGACAGATGGCCATCCAGCCTCTGTATAAAAGCTTCCAAGGAAGGAGCTTCCACCACACTCTGAGGTGGTCAGGAAGTTCTTCCTAAAGTTCAGGCAGATTCTCCTTTTCTGTAATTTGAACCCATGGCTACATTGAGTCTTAGGCTCCAGGGAGCAGAAAACAACCCTGCTCCCTCTTCTTTATGACATGCTTTCAAATATTTAAACATGGCAATCATGTCTCCTCCCAACCTTCTTTTCTACAGGCTAAACATACCCAGCTCTTTAAGACTGGATTTATGGTCTCCAGATCACCTCTGGACGCCTTCCAGCTTGTCAATGTCCCTCTTGAATTGAGGTTGTCCAGAATTGGACACAGTATTCTAGGTGAGGTCTGACCAAAGCAGAGGCACCCTTATTCCCTTGATGTAGACACTATAGTCCTTTTGATGCTGTCCAAAATCCCATTGGCTTTTTAACTGCTTCATATTGTTGCCTCATGTTTGACTTGTGATCCACTAAGACTTCAAGATCTCTTCCACATTTAGCCAAGTGTCCTCCGTCTTATATATGTGCATTTCAAATTGCAGGTAAAGAGGTTTCATGTAAGTCTCCTTCTCTGGAGGTTTTGAAACAGATCCTGGATGACCATCTGTCATGATTACTTTGATGATGTTTTCTTGCCTGGCAGGGGGTGGGCCTGGATTAGTCTTTTCCAACTCCCTAATTCTTAGCACAGTTTCAGCACCTTGGACAGCTAATTTAAAGTCCAGAGTCTATTCACTAACTTCCATGACTCCCGCTGGGAAAGAGCGAGAAAGAATGCCTCACTAGAGTTCATGTTAGCCTCATCCTCCTTCTCTGTTCCTTGTGATAATGAGCACACAGAGACACACTCCTTCTCCCCACCTGCTCTGCTGTTTGCGTTCCCAGAACATGGGGAGAAGAGAACTTTCATTTAGATTAAATTACTTTCACTTGCAGTAATTTTTCAATGGCTTATGGTTTTGTGATTGTTTCCCTGAGATTTCCTCCCTCTCTCTTTCCACACTTCTGATTAATTGCTATTATTGCTGGGCAGAGATTATTTTTGCTCCTTTTTTCTCAGAAACTTTTTTGTATTGCTGTTGTTTTTACACCAAACTAGCTATTTCCTGGTCTTGATTTATGGCTGAAAGACAGCTCTGAATAACTCTATATTTTCTAGAGTTCTCTTCAATTTCCCTTCCATTACTCCTTTCCTTTTTGTTGTATTTCCTGATGGAGCAGTATACTTCTCTATTTTTAACCACTATCTTTGAAGATCTACAAGGATTAATTTTATGTTTAGACTCCATTCATTCCTAAATCATGCCTTGGAGTCTGGGGCCAAAATTCTTATGCATCCGTGTTTTCTTCTGCAGATGAAGTTGGGAATTTTTGTCCAAAGTATGATATTTATATTTAGTTAAGGCTGGAGAAATTATTACAGGTGCATTATTATTATTATTATTATTATTATTATTATTATTATTATTATTATTATTATTATTGTATGACACAGCAAACAAGATAGATATGCTGGATTTTGTATCACAAAATTATAAGTCAAATACTTCCCAAGTGTCTAGGACTGTGTGATGTATTTTCAGATGATGCATGCAGATCCCAGTAGGGTAGCCTTTTGCAGTTGGCAGATAGTAATTTTGTCAATGCCTATTGTTTCCAAAGGCCGGCTGAGATCTTTTGGCACGGCACCCAATGTGCCGATCACCACCGGGACCACCTGTATTGGTTTCTGCCAGAGTCTTTGAAGTTCAATTTTGAGGTTCCTATAGCGGCTGAGTTTTTCCTGCATTATTATTATTATTATTATTATTATTATTATTATTATTATTATTATTATTATTATTATTATTATTATTATTTACAAGTGCAGTATTATTACAGGTGCATTGCTGTTTAACATGCTGCTGTACATTGTTAGGTAATGCCTATTTGTGTGTCCCAACTGAAATTGGTATAAGTACACTTTTCATTGTGTGTTTGATTATAATTTTGGTTGTACATTTGGCTAAACACTCAGTTGTGCATTCAATTATACAATGGCTGGCGTACAGGTGCTTAGTCACACTACACTTGTGGAACCTAAAAGTCAAAATTGTGCAACAGATTTACTCTCCGTATAGCAATGGAAGTGGAATTGCACAGACAATATGTTGCTCTGTGTCTTGCCTACATAAGTTGTGATTGCACATTGTGCATTGCAGTTGTGTATCATGTACTCTGTACCCAGTGATTGACCCATGTTGTGCAATGTTGTTATGCTGCATCAGGGTTGCCTACTTTTCAGTGTGCATCCCTGTGTGTTGAATGAATTGAATTGAATGAATCTACGTTGAATGAATCTTGGACGGCACCTGCTTTTGGTCTCCGCCTCCCAATAGATTTAGTACCTTGGATAGCTCCTTTAAATTATAATAATAATAATTTTGCCACTCCACTCAAATAAGAGGCACCAGCTACCATGACATCTAAGATCTATAGCTATACAGTTGTCTCCTTCATGCAGAAACTCTCAGCAATTTAAAGCAGCATAGCTAATGGACAGGAATGATAGGATTTCCAATACAACAATATCTGGAGGCTGCACTGCTATACAGCTGGGAATATAGTAATTACAGTAATTAATCACAGAGCTGATGGATGTTTAGGAGCAAATATAAGGTGTGTTTTTAAGAAAATAAAGACATAACTGCTCCTAAGTTTGCATGTGGTAAGCTTTGCATTCAAGGGCCAATTCTCCTTATGTTCTAAACTGCAATGGTCCACATTTTACTTTTGCATGTACAGGCAGTCCCTGAGCGACAACGATCCAACTAACAAATGGCTCATAGCTAAGAACGTGGGTGAGATAACAGGAAATGGGAGAAATCTATTCCTCAGAAGGAAATTTCACTTTTGAAAGAGTTATCATGGGGGAAAGGTGTTTCAATTGAAGCTTTATCGCCAATTCTTGTTTCCACAAGTCAAATTTTTCAATCCAGTTATCACAGGAACAGAAAATGAGATGAAATCCTCTGAACAGGGGCACAAACAGCAAAACGAACACCACAGGGATGTTAACTCTTCCCTTTGCTATCCAAAGCTATGTATGTATATATGTGTATGTTGTCAGAGTAATTTAAGCAGCGCAGCAGCAGTTGGATGGAATCAGTGGAACGCAGAACGAAGTGACACCCAGAGACGTTAGTAAAACTATATACAAAGTTTTACTGTAAGCAGTAATAATAAAGACAAACAGGCTTGCAGACAATAGACGAACACAGGACTTGACTCAACTCAGAACAGAACAGAACAGATCTGATGCAATCAGCAGTGCACAAACACTTATGTCTGGACACTCCCCAGTTCCAGCCACACATCAAGGTCAACACAACTTCTCAGTAATTAACTCTTTCCAGACTATAGTACACTCTGGATGATGCAATCAGTATGCAATACAGACAAGACACAAATTTCATTTAAACACTATCAATACACAAATCCCACATTAACATATGTGTATGTGCTTACACACACACACACACACACACACAGACAGATATAGATATATATGGTTGGAGTCACACTTTAAACATGTACCTGTTCTGACTAACTTCCACATTCAACTTAAGAACATACCTAGATAACCTATCTTTTTCTTCACGTGGAAACTGCCTGTAATCATTTTATTATGTTTCCCACTCTTACAACACTCTTTGCATTTCCCCTCAAAGTTATTTTCATGTAATCTCCTCTATTTTCCTTCAGTCCATGCTGTCCCCCAAACAAAGGGGTTCTGAGCTGCTGTAAATCAGAATACTGAGTAATGACATCCACAGCTTTCTCTTGACTGCAGAGCTCATTGAGATGGATAACCTCAGGTCCTCCTGCAGCTGTTTGTTTCTTTGGACAAGTGTCCTTCCTAATAGTTCACATCCTTTTAACAAATGTTGCCAGGAAAAGCCTATGTAGGATAGGGCTGACTCCATGCTCCACCGATATGAGAATCAACATTCTGCTGCTGGAAGTTTTGGAAAGGTGTGACCTTTTAGAGACCATAACCTTTTTGAAAACTAGGACTCTCCATAGCCTTTTGGAAGTGTAACCCTTTTGGAGATTAATGGGCATTCGCACTATTTGGATTAATCATAACCTTTTGTAAAGTATAACTTTCCTAAGAAGAGTTAAAGACCCGTTTAAGTTAATCTTCTCCTTAGTGGTAAATATCCACTAGCAAGGCAAATTAGGCTTCTCAATTGTTAGACTGATATACCTGGTTATCTCTCTGAATTGTTAGGAACAAAGATATGCCAATGCACAAAATATATCAGATCTTCAGAAGTGTTATTTCAGTTGCCTTAAAAAATTCTACTCTCCCATAAAATATATTGGTTTTTAAATCATGCTAGCAAGAAACCAAAAATAAGTAGTCTTCAGTAAATGTAACATAGTTGATGTACTTACAAGCTTCACGTATTCAGCATACAGGTACATTTCTTATTGGTTGATAGTTTAAGCAGTAAGTTCTTTAAAGCATTCTGTTTTGGTCTCTTCTCTGTTGCATACATACTAACTACTCGCTGCGTACTGACACTTCCAACTGCATACTGTACTGACTAACTTCATAAACTGTGTTGACTTCTGATGCAAAACAGGTTCCTAAAATGGAGTCTTAGTCTGAATAATCTCAGATCTGGTCACGTGTCTGCAGTCTCTCCCACAACCTCAAACAACATAGAGTTAAGTGAAAAATGCATATCAATCTATACATGCAATATAGTAAGGTAAAGGTAAAGGTTTTCCCCTGACGTTAAGTCCAGTCATGTCTGACTCTGGGGGTTGGTGCTCATCTCCATTTCTAAGTTGAAGAGCCGGCATTGTCTATAGACACTTCCAAGGTCATGTGGCTGGCATAACTGCATGGAGTGCTGTTACCTTCCCGCCGGAGCGGTACCTATTGATCTACTCACATTTGCATGTTTTCGAACTGCTAGGTTGGCAGAAGCTGGGGCTAACAGCCGGCACTCACTCTGCTCCTGGGATTTGAACCTGGGATCTTTCGGTCTGCAAGTTCAGCAGCTCAGTGCTTTAACACACTTTGCCACCGGGGCTCCCAATATATATACTAAGCAATCACAATTATATACATAACGAATAACTAGTATAGGAAGCTTGTAGAAGGTTGCTATTTTCAACAAGAAGAGGGGCTTAGATAGCAATCCTTATAAACAAAACCGGGACTTTTCAAACATTACCATATTTTTCATCTGTTGAATTGTTGGGAAGTTTGTCATAGTTTGATTATCTTGTGCAGGGAACTCAGCTGGAATTCAGTATGGGATTTATATCTACATAAGTGAACTTAACATTTTCAGGAAATAGAAGGGAGCCATTTCACAGCATCTGTATTCAGCAAGGAGCTGCTATGGCATTATTATGTAAGGGAATCGACAAAGTAACTGATGCACATCAGGACAGTCTAAGGCATGCCAGTGCACATCAGCTGAGCCCAGTGTGCATCCAACAATCTTGCTGGTGTTGTGATATACATTTTTGCAATTCACTAGGAGAGTTCCATAACACCTCTGCATTTCGGCACAGGACTCTATTTTAAGAAAAAGAGTGCTTATTATAATTTATCAGACTCTACAGCTGCACATACATACATTTCCCCACTAGAATCCTACAAAAACTAATGGCTTGATTAACACTGCTGCAAAAAGCCAAATATTAATAAAAAGATTACAAGCAGGTTCAGGGAGGCTAAAAGCCTTTTTATATCAATGATATAATTAAGAGTGCTTTTATCAAAATGTGTCACATCAGTAATTGCTTTGGCGTTCGGAATAATTGTTTAGAAGCAGACTCCGTGCTGAAAAAGTTCTAGGATTTCTCCAATTCTGCCATTCTTCACTCATGCTGTCCCCTGACAACCCAGCCTCACATGTGATCAAAAATAATTACATGTGATCCAGTATAACTGGAAGAAATCTCTATCAAAGAGCCTGCTTCATGAGATATATGTATACAATATAGCTATGTATCCCACCTTCTAGCCCCCCCCCCCCCCCGGTAATGCAACCATTGCTATGTGTTGCCAAAGGCTTTCATGGCCGGAATCACTAGGTTGCTCGGTCTGTATGGCCATCTTCAGTAGCATTCTCTCCTGACATTTCACCTGCTTCTGTGGCTAGAATTTTCAGAGGTTCTGTTGGCAGTGAAGCAAGTGGATTGTATGTGGAATGTCCAGGGTGGGAGGAAGAACCCTTGTCTGTTTAAAGCAAGCATGAATGTTGCAATTAGCATGCGCAAATACTAGCATTGAGTAGCCATGAAGCTAGGAAAAGTTCTTTCTTCCACCCTGGATATTCCACAGAGATATATGTACAGTATATACACACACAGTCCACTTGCTTCACTGCCAACAGAACCTTTAAAGATGCCAGCTACAGAAGCAGGTGAAATGTCAGAAGAGAATGCTACTGGAACATACAGCCTGAAAATATTCACAGCAACCCAACCATTTCTATCTTGTTGGGGTGTGGGGGGAGTAGGTAGGACTAAGGATACATTTTACTGTGCTAGATATGCTGCCATAGACATGTGCAGGAACCCCAGGGAGTCCTTGTGAGCTCTCTGCATATATAACATCCTCGCAACGCATCTAGCAACAGCAAAATATCTAAAGCCTCTGCTTTCTGAAAACATGGAAATAGCTGTATGCTGCTTACAAGGTGAGTTGGGGTTCTTTTGGTCATTTTATGGTCAGAAAACAATTCCAACGTATGCAACAATCATAAAACTGTGGTGCACTGCTATACATCTGACTTAGGTTATCAAATGGCATGACTACAGGGATGAGGACAGTGCAAAAAAACCGAACAGGTAAAACACTGCTCCCATGATGGACAGTAAAAGTTGCAAGGTTGAGCTTAGGAAGAGGAGGACAAGGAGGTGAAGATGAAAGAAGATGAAAGGAAAACGTATCCTTCCCTGGACTACTAGGTCACAAACATTCAATATTTCTAGATTCTCTATTTCTTGTGTTCTCCCAATACGTAGTTTTGTTATTCACTAATGGTTTCCCCTTATTCTCCTCTTTCAGGTCTCGTATAGAGCACAGCAAGGAGATACCAGTCAAGCAGTGTTCAAGATGGTGATGGTTTGGATCTTGGCCTTCCTGCTGTATGGACCTGCCATTATTAGCTGGGAATACATATCTGGTGGGAGCATCATACCTGATGGGGAATGTTATGCCGAATTTTTCTACAACTGGTATTTTCTTATCACAGCTTCCACAATTGAGTTTTTCACCCCTTTCATCAGTGTGACATTTTTCAACTTGAGCATTTACCTGAACATCCAGAAACGCACCAAAGTCCGCTTGGATGTACTCAACGAGACCCAAAACCAGAACTTCATGGAAGAGATAGAAATGAGCCAAGAAGCCCAGATTTCCATGAAATGCTGCAAATGGGAACCGAAAGACACAGCACAAACTCTGGAAGTTCCAAAGTGGAACAACCAAGAAGAAATCAGCAGAGGGAGTACAAATGTGAAATCTTCACTGGACTCTAATACTGAGAGCTCAAGGTCTCCCATTGACAAAATGAAACCTCCAAGCAAAAAGATTTATAAAGACGCAGTGTCCACTCACTCATTGGAGAAACGGGTGACGGTGGCTTCACAGAACATGTCACAGCGTTTTAGGCTCAAAAGGGACAAAAAAGTAGCCAAATCGCTGGCAGTGATTGTGGGCATTTTTGGTCTCTGTTGGGCACCATATACCCTTCTCATGATTATCCGAGCTGCCTGTCATGGCCACTGCATCCCTGAATATTGGTACGAGACCTCTTTTTGGCTCCTGTGGGTCAACTCAGCCATCAACCCCATCCTTTACCCACTCTGTCACTACAGCTTCAGGAGAGCTTTCGTTAAACTATTGTGTCCCAAGAAATTAAAGATCCAGCCTCACAACTCTTTCCAGAAATGCTGGAAGTGACCTTTTTCGATCCATTATAAGGTTAGAAAGGGCATGTTATCTTGTGTTGTTCTACAGTGCTTTACTTTTTTTGAGAGGCGTGATAATATAGCTGTCAGGAGCTGTGGATTTAACAGTCTTATACTGTTCAGTGAGATACAGCTACAAGATAGCTGCGTCTTACTGTGAGTTGAGCTAGGGTAGACCTAATGCTTAAATCTGTGCTCTCCAAGTCCATGCATATAATGAGGAGGAATTCATGCTACTTAGATAAACGGGCCTTTCTTAGAAGCAAAGCATTAGATTCAAAATTGGTTATCCTCAAACACCAATTTCATTGAAGTCAACATACCAGACTTATGTTAGTCACTACTTATTTAAGATGGATTGATTTCAGCGTGGAGCCATTAAGAAACGATTAATTTTGGGTCAAGCCCAAAAGGATGAGAAGGAAAAATTCAGGGCTGGTCCAAGACATTTTGCTGCCTGAAAGACAAAAGACAAGATCCTAAGCCCTCCTTCAGTACTAGATATCACTCCTCATGCCTAGAGGCAGAAGCCTGGATATAGCACAAGCAATTCTGTCCTCCAGCTCAACCTTACCATTTGCTTTGCACTGCTTTTACCACTGCATGTCTCAGATGGAAACACAATTGTGCATCACGTAAGCAGATCACCCCATGCATACCATGCGATGCCTTCTGGTTGGGAAGCTCTGGGCTAGTTGGGCTGCTTTCATTGGTATCTATTCCAACAGAGATATCATGATGTGATGGGAGAAGATGCTTAGATTAGACAGATAGCCCAAGCCAACAACAGCCAAGGCCTACTGTTGCCCTGGAGTTGACTCAAAAGGTTGAGATTGACAAGAGACATTGGAGGATGCTGATGCTGTGGGGCGATTGCTTCATTCTATCTAGGGGTAGAACCAGCCCTTTTATTAGCTGTGGATTAAGTCAAGTATTTTCTTGCCTGATTACTGGAGGCTGATAATAGCCTTCAACATATGAACAATGAGCCAACAATGAGTCCAACAATGAGCAATGATCCCTATATACCAGTGGTTCCCAACCCTTTTTTTGACCAGGGACAACTTGACCAGGGACCACTTTGACCAGGGACTACTCTTCAACATTAGTACCAAAAGGGTTATGAATCAGTTTTTGGTCAACTTTAAATTTGTTTTGGTTATTTGGGATACTGATTCAGAAAATTGCATTGGATAGACCACATCAGCTCTAGTTTCTGATACAGAACATATGGCATCCAGTAGTCACCATCTGCTCACCACAGAAAACTATATTTAATAATCTAGAGCTGATGTGGTTTATCCAATGCAATTTTCTGAATCAGCACCCCAAATAACCCCAGGAACAGGCCTAAAAATGAAGACACCAAGGCACCTTTGCTTCCAGGCGCCATATGGAACGTCTGCACTCAGGGAGAGAGAGGAGGAGGAGAAGCAGCAGTCAGGAGGCTTGTTGTCATGCCTTTCATGGGTAGTCAGCCTCTCCGCACCCAACATCCCTGTTGTCTTGGCACTATAAAAGGGTTTTGCTAGACCAGTCACTCTCGTTGCAATGGTGTAGTAATGGTGAGGTTGCGGACCATATTTTAGTGCTTGCGGACCACTGCTGATTCACGGACCACAGGTTGGGAACCACTGCTATAGACCTTTCACAGTCACTATACTGGCCAAGGAAATTCTGCAAAGAGTCCTGGGGCAATTTTTCAAAATCCTAGATTATCAAAAAATATGAAATACTGTCATAAATTGCCTCTTCCTTGCTCCATCCCATTCCTCATGGTAGCTGATGGTTCCCAGGTCATTGAGGCAGTGAATCCATTCTGATCTTTAACCAGACTTTAAAGGAGTTACCCATATGGTGAAGCTATTTTGTGCCTCTAAAGTTCAAACTGAAACCTAGAACACAATTGCCACTCTTCTCCCACACTAGCTGTGCCTCCTATGTCACTTGGGCTAGCTCTGTAGCTGTACTGTAAAATTAACAGAGTTTTACACCACTTTAATTGGCATGGGCCAATGCTATGGGATCACGGTAGTAGTTGTTTGATTAGGCACCAGCACGCTTTGGTAGAAAAAGCTAAAACTCTTGTAAAACTATAACTCTCATGATTCTATAGCACTGAGCCTTGTTAATTAAAGTGGTCAGCTCTGGTTGCTTGACTAACATCACAAACCAATGCTATAATGGTATAAAATACATGCACAGTAGAGTCTCACTTATCCAAGACTCGCTTATCCAAGGTTCTGGATTATCCAAGGCATTTTTGTAGTCAATATTTTCAATATATCATATTTTGGTGCTAAATTCGTAAATACAGTAATTACAACATAACATTACTGCGTATTGAACTACTTTTTCTGTCAAATTTGTTGTATAACATGATGTTTGGTGCTTAATTTGTAAAATCATAAACTAATTTGATGTTTAATAGGCTTTTCCTTAATCCCTCCTTATTATCCAAGATATTCACTCATCCAAGGTCTGCTGGCTCATTTAGCTTGGATAAGTGAGACTCTACTGTATTGTCATTGCCCATATGATGTTGTACATATAGAAATATATGTTGGAAAATATAAGACCCTGGCGAACATGCTATTATTAGATTGTGCAGCATAAATCTCCTCTTATTAGCTGTGGATAAGGTCAAGTATTTTCTTGCCTAGAAAATTACACATTGATTATATTACATGGCCCTTGTTTTGAACAGCTACAGTGTAAAATTGAATGTATGTCTGAAGATACAATCAAACACACAATCAAATGTGCAAGCACAACTGCACCAGAGTGCAACTCCATTTCTATCTTGAAATGAATTGAGATGTTGTGTAGAATAATGTAGAATAATGGTCAACTGGGGTGCTGTGAGTTTTCCGGGCTGTATGGCCATGTTCCAGAACTTTGGTCCTCTCACCTCTGCAGGAGTTTACCATATACATACAATGCAGCTGTGGACAAGTCTACATAGGGATCACCAAACACAAACCAAGGAACATGAAAGGCGCTGCAGACTAATTCAACCAGAGAAGTCAGCCATAGCAGAGCACTTGATGAACCAGCTTGGACACAGCATATTATTTGAGAACACAGAAATGCTGGACCACTCTAACAACCACCATGTCAGACTACACAGGGAAGCCATTGAAATCCACAGGCATGTGGACAATTTCAACAGAAAGGAGGAAACCATGAAAATGAACAAAATCTGGCTACCAGTATTTTTAAAACTCTAAAACCAGGACAGTAAATAAAGAACAACACTCAGAAGACAGAGATTTCCAGAGAAGAAGCAATCAGGGCCAGTTAACACCTCCCAACAAAGGAATCCCCCAGGCAGGAAGCAGCCAGGCTTTGAAGCGACAAGGATATTCAATGCTAATCAAGCTGGCCAATTGCAACATTCACGCTTGCTTCAGGCAGACAAGAGTTATTTCTCCCACCTTGAACACTCCACAGATATATAAATCCCATTTGCCTAGTTTCCAACAAACCTCACAATATCTGAGGATGCCTACCATAGATGTGGGATCAGGAGAAAATGCTTCCAAAACATGGCCATACAGCCTGGAAAACTCACAGCAACCCAGTGATTCTGGCCATGAAAGCCTTCGCCAATGCAATGCTTAATTGCACATAGAAACAAGTAGACATCCTGCTAGCAACCTGTTTTCTATGAAGTTTTCAGGTGCTAGCAGGACTTTTTAGTGCCATTCCATCCAATACAATGCTTGTCATCAAAACCCAAATATCAGCCTATGTACGAACAAGATTCAAGCATTCAACTTGAGAGAAAGAGAAAGGGAAGAGAGAAAGGAGACCAGGGAGAGGCAACCACCCATCTGTATCTATCTTTAAGGGAGGGAATCATTACTTTTTTAAACAATAGATTTCTATTAATGCTGCTGCTTTGAATCACATTACTATCAGGATTTAAAAAGATATCTGTGTAGGTGTGTTTTACTGTTTGCCCCATGTTTTTTCTTCTATGGCCAGCGTGGTACCATTGGAAAGCTGGTGGAAGCAGCTTTCATTACAATAGTTTTGAAGTTTTAACATTTCGTTCTGAAGCTTAGAGATTTATTGTCGTCAAGAAGCCCATGAAGATTGAAGGATGAAAAGAACGAAAGGTGTTATATAGTGACGAATTTCCATTACATTATTACTTCTTGAGGTGAGCCTCCAGCTCTCCTCACTTATCTTCCTTCTTGTGGATGGATGGCAAAGGAACAAAAATCCCATATTCATCCTACAGATCCTGGGTGGTGGGTGGGTGGGAACAATAGCTCTTGTCTGTCAACTTTAATAAGTGTTTCCGCAACCTCCAGTTGTATTTTTTGCTCTGGCTAAGTCACTTTGATCAGATGCTGATGCATGCCTGGTTTTGAAAATAGCTGCCTTTTAAAATAGACATTTCCACAAAGGAATCACTTCCATTTTAAAAAATAAAATTGTTATTCTTGCATGTGAAAGATTAGTGGTAACACTTTAAAAGAAAGAAGGCTGGTGTCACTTCCAGTTTGCTCAAGGTGGCTTGTAAATTACTTTCAAGCATTAACTTCATATTGTCAGTAGCCTCTTAGAGACCCCAAAACTCCCAGTCCCACTCAATTTGATTTTTTTGGCTGATAAGCATTTTTTAAAACTCCCAAACAAACACTAAATTATTACTATGTTAGATCTCTTTCCCCTCCAAACAGCAGGAAATTGGCATCTTCAGGGTGATTGTCAGAATTGGAAGTGACATAACATTGCTTCTAGGAGTAACATATGGCTTGTGGGGAATTATAGAGGGGAATAGCCCCTGACCCCTTTGTAGTAGTTCAATTAGTCGAAAAATACCTAAAAACACTGGATTTTGCTCTTACAATGAACCTGTGAGATAGGCCAGGTAAGTGAGTGAAAATGTTTGGAACCTCATTGCATCCGCAGCTGAGGAGGGATGTAAATTCAGATCCCTTTAGTTCCACTCTAGTAAATTTATTGCAACACCATGTTATGGCTCACATCCCGTTAGTGACATCTGCACAGGTATATTCTCCTTACACATGCATATGTTCTTTTTTGGATAATGAGGGGGTTGATTTTCTCTTCTTCCTCTACAGACCCAAAAGCACCTGCTTCGCTTACTGAAAAGACCCAAAGTGGCCATTCAGTGTTTGACGGTGAGCCAGCAGGTTTGCAGAGGCATCTGGCTATGACAGATGCAAAATGGTGATGTCAGTACTGAGAGCCAATGGAGTCTTCTGTGGGTCTCAGTGCTGCTGTAATTTCACATCTGGCTATGGGAATGTAGTCGGATACTTCTGCAATCCTGTTTGCTTACCATGGAATAGCCATGCAGGATGGCTTCAAGGGCTTTTCAGTAAATCATGTGGGGAACCCTACATGTCTCAACTTGGCATGTAGATCCAATATGCTACACTGAGCTCTACAGGTATGCAATTTAAGGCTGACATTCTGCTGGTGATTCCCAATTAGATCTAAAAGGACATTGGGTTCCCCTAAAATATGAAGACCAAAATCCACTGCTCGTGATGATATGAAAATAAACAAACTCAATGTATATCAAAAAATCTCAATGATATCCAAAAAACAGGACTGTCCCAATCACATATAAGTAGAAATCAGCGGTTCTTCTCTTGAAGTATAAGGACAAGTTTTTCATGTGAGTAAATGTCCTGTTCTTTATTATATGAGTAGACTCCAGTTTCCATATAACTTGACTCAAACCTGCAACCGGTTTCGACTCACAGGAGTCTTCGTCAGGCGGTTGGGTCTACAAATAATACACATCATAAATATATACTTGCAAACCATTGAGATTTTTGGATATACATTGAGTTTGTTTGTTTATTTTCATATCACCACGATTCCCAATTAGACCCATTCTAGTCGGTTATTGAATGACGAGTCAGCATTTAATTCATTGGGTCTACTGTAGCCAAAATTAATACAATTCAGGCCATAGAATCGTAGAGTTGGAGGAAACCACATGGGCCATCCAGTTCAACCCCCTGGCATGCAGGGAAAGCACAATCAAAGCACTCCTGACAGATGGCCATCCAGCCTCTGTTTAAAGGCATCCAAAGAAGGAGCTATCGTTACACTTTGAGGCAGAGAGTTCCACTGTTGAACAGCTCTTCAGGTCAGGAAGTTCTTCCTAAAGTTCAGGTGGAATCTCCCTGTGATTTGAACCCATTGCTCCCAGTCCTAGTTTCCAGGGCAGCAGAAAACAAGCCTGCTCCTTCTTCCTTTCAGATATTTATACATGGCTATCATGTTGCCTCTCAACCTTCTCTTCTGCAGGTTAAATATCCCCAGCTCTTTAAGCCACTCCTCATAGTAATGTTAATCAGGCAAGCTTGTCTTATTGATGTGCTTTCCTTGTTGCTGCACATGAGGAGGCCTGTGCAAGATCAGACCAAAGCTCATATAGGCTAAATCGTGGTCTCTAAATCTTCCTTCATGTTTAGTGAGTCATATGTGATGCACCACAGCTGCAGATCAATATATATATTGATCCAAATGAAATACTTCTCTGCATCCTCCCTTTGAATGTTCATTCATCTCCTGAATGCCAAAAAACTGAGATGGAAAAAGAAGGCACTATTTTGCCAATACACATTAACTGAGGAGATAAAATGTGCCGTCCGCCAGACAATAAAAAAACTATAAAACTGAAACGTGCCGTCCTTTATCCGGGCGAACTGCAAATCCCTATAAGCTGTCCTAAAATATTGAACGACTGAGTCTGGAGAACTTCAAAAAAGGATGTTTATTCATACAAGGTTGTAAACCTGGCACAGATCTTAAAGTTGCAGAAAATGAAACAAATTTCTATAGGTTTTAGGTACAGAATTATCCCTGGTTCCAGAAAGCAAAGGTGATTATAAAACCACTATACCCTAATCACGCTGCCTATATTAGAAGGAGAAACTCTTTCCTTCCCTATCTTTACAGCAAAGATTAGTTCTAGAAGCGACAGAATAACCCTTCTCCTCCAACTAGATTTCCTATTCCAGATCAATATAATTCAATACTTATCTAATTTGGATAGGCTTAGATTGGCCTGGTTTTGAGGATGATTTGTCCCAGTTAGCCTTGCACAGCTCCAGCACGTTGGAAGACTATAGCCAGAATGAAACTCTAAAATGGAGACTAGACCCTGGTAAAAAGGGCGGTCCTAAGATGTTGTACTCTTTGACCAATCATTGCAAAGAAAACTGCAGCCAGCTCTTGCAGACTTCAAGCCACCTTTCCTGGGCTTTTGCAGCCAGAGGCTGAAACAGAATGCAAAGGAGGGAAAACAAACAAACGACCAATAAGTAAGGCAAACCATCGTCCTGGGGGACGGAACACTCCCCGCTTAAATTCCCAGGATGTGGGAATTTACCACTCAAAAACATACAAACACCTTTGCACATATGACAATACAAACACTAGAACTTTAAACATCTCCAATAAGCAACACGAGGTCACTAATTGGTCTGTCCAAAATGGACACTTTGTCTCTGTTGCAAGTCTTTAATTGAACTTTCCTGACCTTACCATCCGGGCAAGGAAAGGTCTTTAATACAATGCCCATGGGCCATGCATGGCGGGGCAAGTCTTTGTCCTTTAACAACACAACGTTGTTAACCTCAATGTTGTCCTGTGGGCTTTGCCAGATTCTTCTAGCTTGAAGCTGGCTTAAGTACTCAGCTTTCCACCTTTTCCAAAAGTGGTTGGCCAAGGACTGCACCTGTTTCCACAGGGCACGGTGAGTTCCGTCCGGAACTGGCAACATGATGTCCTTCCATCCTGGCACCTTTTGTGTCAAAATAAGTGCAGGAGTCAGTGGTTGTAAGTTCTCAGGGTCACTGGTAAGGGGAACCAGCGGCCGGTTGTTGATAATTGCGGTAACTTCCGCCATAAGTGTCACCAAAACATCATGCGTCAATGACCTATGACTCAAAAGCATGGCATTAAGGATTTTGCGACTAATACCAATCATCCTCTCCCAAACACCACCCATGTGGGAGGCGTGAGGAACATTGAAAGTCCACATAATTTGTTCAGTATTCGTAAAGTTCTGAACCTTTGGGTCTCTCCCAAACCTAGACACACAATTGAGTTCTTTGGTCGCACCTACAAAATTGGTGCCACAGTCCGACCGAATTGACTTAATTGGCCCTCTGAGGGCTATGAACCTTTTTAATGCGTTTAAAAATGATGAAGTGTCCATCCCTTCTATGACTTCTATATGGACAGCTCGTATTACTAAACAAGTAAACAAAACTGCCCACCTCTTGTTATTTACAACACCACCCCTGGTTTTCCTAGTGACAACCTCCCAAGGACCAAACACATCGATTCCCACATGGGAAAAGGGTGGGTCTGTCAAAGTCCTATCCTGAGGTAGTTCTGCCATCAACTGACTTTGACAGTTTCGCCTAAGGCGCCTGCATTTAACACATTTGAAAATACAACTGTTGACCAACCTTTTGGCATTAACTACCCACAGACCTTCATTTCTAAGGGCTGCCTCAGTTAGAGTTCTACCCTGATGATGGATCCTTTCATGGTGATGCCGAACGAGCAGCAATGCAGTGTGACTATTAGGGGGTATGATGATGGGGTTTTTTATGCACGCCTTGAGTTTAGCTTTGGCTAACCTTCCTCCAACTCTCAAAATACCCTCCTTGTCTAGAAATGGGTTTAACTCATTTAGAAGACTTTGATTAGGGATGTTGAGCCCTTGCTCTAGCCTAGCTATTTCCTGCTTGAAAGCAGATCTCTGTACTGACTTGAATATGACACTCTTAGCCTTTATCATATCCTGGACCTGTAAAGGCTCACTATCTTTGCAAGCTAAACGATGTATAAGCCTAGCAACTGCTCTAAGAAGACTGTGCCACTCCGAAAAACATTCAAAACGGTGTGGTTCCAGGCAAGATCTTTGGCCCATCTTGATTTCTGTGGTCATCTTGCAAACTTTCACCTCTGGAACGGACTCGGGCAATTCTGTATTTTCGGTGGGAGAAAAGGCTGATGGAAAATTGACTTCGGCGTAGTTACTTTGGAACATGTCTTCCATAAAGCCAACGATTTGCTCTTTTACCTTGGGGTCTTTCTGCATCTTCTTCTTTAGTGACCAGAGTCTATTTTCTGCCACATGCCTGTTGTTTGGCAAAGTGGGTTTTTCTGCTTTAAAAGGCAGAAGGGCTATCCAATTTCCCTCTGGACTCCGGGAAACTTGAGAGTTCATGATCTCTAAAAACCTCTGTTCATCTTTGGAAAGCGCTGTAGTTTCATCCCTTTCGGAGACTTCAAAGATGGAAGAATACTCTGGTGTTATCCCCTGACAATAGACCGAGATATGACTCAAACAGCTATGCATTAGTGTGGGGCGACTGCCTTGAAGCACGTGCGCTTGACGAGTGCCCACCGACGATGGAGGGTGCATCCTATTTATGCACACTGGGCCTGTAACTGTCCAGCCTAGTGGTAGCAGCTGAGCAATGGGCGCCCCTGGAGGTCCCTTAACTTGGTCGTTCACATAGAACAAGTTCGGACAGTCCGCACCAAGCAGAAGGGCAATGTCCACATCTGGACGGAAAGCAGGTATGGCATTCTTTAATCGTCGCAAATGTGGATGAGCCTCCACAACTTCTCTAGTTACAATTTGTTTTTTGTTCCGAGGGATGGAGGAACACTCAATCAGGTCTGGCAACTTGAACTGCCTCTTCTGGTCGCAAGAGGAGACAACAAAGCCAGATGCTATGCGACCCTGCAACTTCTTTTTTCCTGCACACGTAGTCATAGTGTAGTCAACCATCTTGGTTTTAAGGTCAAACATGCGGAAGAACTCTGGAGTAGCCAGGGAGGCGTCGCTTTGTGAATCCAAAGCCACGTAAAGTCTCTTTTTAAGCCAAGGTCTTCTGGCTGGATATACATCTGCTAGGCAGATGGGATGGCAGACTCTGAACTGGTGCACGTCAGAGCATAGTTCAGTACAGGCGACCGATGGAGCATCCTCCTGCATCCGTGACGCGGTCTGCATGTTGGTGGCTTCAGTAGATGACCCTTCTTTGGAAGACGTGTCCCCTTTGGCGCGGGAGACAGCGTCAGAGTTGTGCATCGCGGTGCAATGCTTAAGGCTGTTACACCTTGCGCATTTGACGTCCTCTTTGCAGTTGGATGCAAAGTGAGGAGTTGCTCCACAGCACCTAAAACATATGCCCAGCTTCTGTACAATCTGTTGTCTTTCTTTATAAGGCTTCTTGCCAAATTCCCGGCAGTTGGCCAAACTGTGAGGCTTTTGGTGGATGGGGCAGAGCACCTCCTTCACCTCTGACTTGGATTCGTTGGCCCTGTGCTGAGTTTCAACAGCCTTAACACTAACCGGTCTTTTGGCCTCTCTGGATGGTTTTTTCTCCACTTTAGGTGCCTTCTCTGGCTGGGTCCCTTGGTATAAGGTGGGGAGGCCCGTCTGCGGATCATTCCTTTCTCTGGCCGCCCTGGTGATGAACTGGACCAAATGAGAAAATGGAGGGTATGCCTGGGAGTGGGCCTCCTTGTAGTTGAAGACCTCCTGTCCCCAGCGTTCTTGCAAAGTGAAGGGCAGCTTGGTCAAGATCTGCCTCTGGGACAGGTGCTGATCGAGGCACTTCAAACCGGGCAGTTCTGGATTCTCCTTGGCCGACTCTAATTCCGTAAGGAGATCGCTGAGGTCCCACAAGAGTTTGAAGTCTTTGAGTTTCAAAGCTGGGAACCTTTGGAGCTTGTCCATAAGAGATGCTTCAATCTCTGTGCTGGCCCCATACCTCTGCTGCAACCTGGCCCAGGCCTTTTCCAGGGCTTTGTCGGGATCGGCTACGTGGGCTGCGTAGATCTTCTTAACTTGTGAGGATGAGGCTGGGCCCAACCATGCAGCCAGAAGAGTCAGTTCTTCCTCAGGCAATAACTTTAAGTCTCTGATTGCTCTCTGGAAGGTGGCCTTCCAGAGAAGAAATTCCTCAGGCTTGTCCGAAAACTTTTCGACACCCTTGTCCTTAAGATCTCTTCTGGGGCTTCTGATGATGGAGACAAGCTGGGACTCTGGCGTCGAAGGGAACAATTGAGGAGTTTGCTGTTGTGGAGTGGACTCCCACCGTGCACCTTGCGTCAACCTTTGGCCTCTTGGAGGGATGACATCGACCACTGACGAATCGATGGTTCCCTGTGCAGCTGTCTGTAGGGGCCAACTAGCACTCGGCCTTGAGGCCCTGATTGACTGACCTAGGGTTTTAGCAGGAGGCACAGGTAGCTCGAGCAAGGGTGAGCTCCCCGCTATGACGCTCTGCTCTGCAGGAAACTCAAAAGTGACTTTGGGGCCCTGCTCTGGGTAAGGAGAGAAGTCTCCCTGTTCCTCATCCGAAAACTGGCTGTTCATGCTGCCAAGGTGCGCAAACACTTTGGCAGAAGGATCCTGTATTGGTAACTGGCTTACATTTTCTTCTGTGAGTGGCTCAATTAGGGCCTTGGCCAAAGTCTCAGCCCTTACCTTTTTGGCAGTAGCATCCATCCTTATTCTAAGCATTTCTATTTCACCTTGCCTTTGGGCCTGTTCCATTTGCATTTCGCTTTGTCTACGGGCCTGTTCTATTTGCATTTCGCTTTGTCTACGGGCCTGTTCTATTTGCATTTCGCTTTGTCTACGGGCCTGTTCTATTTGCAGTCGTTGCTCTTCTTCTTTAAAGGGAAGGGTGAGATCAGCTGCCTTAGCATCAGCCTCCGCCCCCGCTACCTTGCTCTTTAGCTCCAGACGTGCAGCCTCCTTAATGTGCAAGGCAGCTAGGGAAGAGATGGCACTCCCAGCAGCAGAAGACTTGCTAGAGTGGCTATGTTTAGATGATGCACACTCCCTTAGTTTAGATACCTGGCTAGAGCGGTTGGACTTAAGACTAAGTGCCACAGCAGGTGATTTTAAAAGATTGGTCTCATGGCTGCATAAGGAAGACTGATTTCCTTTTGGCTCAGACCTTAGATTAACAGATGGAGAACTAAATTCCAAGGCATCTAGAATTGCCCTCACCTTATTTTCTTTCTCATTAGTGTCAGCTAAGACACTCACTATTTCTAACTCTGAATCCTTGGCGTTAATGCGCTCGAGGACCTGGACTATCTTAGACACCAAACCCCTCCAAATACCGAAGGTCTCTTCAAGGTCTGTCTGTAATATGGATGGCACCCTTGTAATACCCAAGCTCTCAATTCTGTCCATTAATGTTACAATTCGCTCCCATGCTGAACCTAACCTCACATGGAGGAGCTCCTTTTCATCTATTAGATGGGCTAGCATCTTGGCTGAAGGGTGCTTTATCCTTTGGGGCCTTTCATTCCTACTTTCAGCCTCAGAAGGAGGTATGCCATCTGTATCATCTTGAAATTGCATAGACATTATGTATTCTTAATAGCAAGTAAATTTACAATAAAAGCAAATACAACATACCAGCAAGTAAATTTACAATAAAAGCAAATGCAATATATAATACAATGCACAACACTTAACCATAGCAATATATATCACTAAGTAACTATACTTTACAAAGATTGTGACCTTTGGCGCCAGATTTTAGTGGGCAAGCTGCAAAATGCCAACTGACAGCAACTTGCCACTTGATACCTCCCTTGCCCGAGTGACGTAAACTGCCAAAATGGCGACTTCGCCAAATTTTCAAGCACCTCGTGCTCTGCGGCTCGAGGCCTGCCGCCGAAGGAGCACCGAGGCTGGCTTTGGAAAGGAGGAGAGAAAAGACGCCTCCTCCCCGCTGTGAAGGGAGGTCACCACCGCAGGTCGATGAAACAGGTCACCACCGCAAGACGATGAAGCAGGTCACCACCGCAGGACGATGAGGCAGGTCACCACCGCAGGACGATGAGGCAGGTCACCACCGCAGGACGATGAAGCAGGTCACCACCGCAGGACGATGAGGCAGGTCACCACCGCAGGATGATGAGACAGGTCACCGCCGCAGGTCAATGAAGCAGGTCACCACCGCAGGACGATGAGGCAGGTCACCACAGCCGGACAATGAGGCAGGTCACCACCGCAGGACGATGAAGCAGGTCACCACCGCAGGACGATGAGGCAGGTCACCACCGCCGGACCATGAGGCAGGTCGAAGCCGGCCGAGTGCTCCGGCCGAACTCGCAGCAGCGTTGCCAGGCCTGTCCAGGTTCTAGCCTGGTTCTGGTGGGCTTCACGCCTCAGAGCCAGCCAAAGAACTGTCGCTGGTGCTCCGCGGCTCGAGGTCTACCGCCGAGGGAGCCCTGGACGTTGCTGGGAACTGCACAGCCTGTGCAAACCCAGAAAGCCACTGGGCCACGTGCGCACACGCGAGCCAAATAGCAAGGAAATAGAGCCCCACTATTTGACTCCTTCAGGTCTGAGAGCGGGCTCCACTGCCTCAGACGCTGGTAGAGTCTTTAGGTATGCAGACTGAGCTCAGGCGGAAAAGCCGCGGCCTATACTAAACTTCCTAAACTATAAAAAACTATAAGCCGTGCAAGCTAGCTCAAGCGGAAAAACCGCTGATCTCCCTCAAAACTGTGCCGTCCGCCAGACAATAAAAAAACTATAAAACTGAAACGTGCCGTCCTTTATCCGGGCGAACTGCAAATCCCTATAAGCTGTCCTAAAATATTGAACGACTGAGTCTGGAGAACTTCAAAAAAGGATGTTTATTCATACAAGGTTGTAAACCTGGCACAGATCTTAAAGTTGCAGAAAATGAAACAAATTTCTATAGGTTTTAGGTACAGAATTATCCCTGGTTCCAGAAAGCAAAGGTGATTATAAAACCACTATACCCTAATCACGCTGCCTATATTAGAAGGAGAAACTCTTTCCTTCCCTATCTTTACAGCAAAGATTAGTTCTAGAAGCGACAGAATAACCCTTCTCCTCCAACTAGATTTCCTATTCCAGATCAATATAATTCAATACTTATCTAATTTGGATAGGCTTAGATTGGCCTGGTTTTGAGGATGATTTGTCCCAGTTAGCCTTGCACAGCTCCAGCACGTTGGAAGACTATAGCCAGAATGAAACTCTAAAATGGAGACTAGACCCTGGTAAAAAGGGCGGTCCTAAGATGTTGTACTCTTTGACCAATCATTGCAAAGAAAACTGCAGCCAGCTCTTGCAGACTTCAAGCCACCTTTCCTGGGCTTTTGCAGCCAGAGGCTGAAACAGAATGCAAAGGAGGGAAAACAAACAAACGACCAATAAGTAAGGCAAACCATCGTCCTGGGGGACGGAACATAAAAGGATCAACTGCATATAGACACCATGCAAATATTAGGTACATGGAGAGAGGGGATGTGTTTTGAATTCATTCTTATGTCTGTTTGCTTTCATTTTAAATTCAGTGTGGTCTGTTGCCTTGATATACTAATTTTTGGTAAAAGATTGGGATATGGGTTTAATCAATATAGGCCAGAATCCTATTATCAGATGAATCTCTTTCTGTCAGCAGTTAGACTGTGGATGAATTGCATGAAGGTCAGGCTAGGTGAAGGTCAAGCCAGCAGAGCTTACTTACAGACTATCCATGCTGCAAAATTATAGCAATTGTCACTTTAATTACAATTTAATTACCATCCTATGGAAGCCTGGGGTGTGTTGTCTGTTGTGGCACCCAAGCACTCCGACAGAGAAGGATAAACATTGTATGAAACTACAAATCACAGAATTCCATAACATTGAGCCATGGCAATTAATGTAGTGTTAAAAAAAACTATAATTATGCAGTGCAGATTCAGCCTTAATGCACTTAATTATGTGGCTGGCACAGGATCTTGGCCTTAGTAAGTGCCTTCCAATCCCTCCCCATCCATAAAAAGATATTCCATGTAGACGTGTTTGAAGCATAAAATAATCAGAATGAATAAAAACCTGGTAGAAGAGCATAAAGTGCTTTGCCCTTTTCCAGGTATGCTGCATACTTTATTCAGATATTTTGGACCACAACGTCCATTATATCTGTATCATTGATCGATGTGTAGGAGTTGCGATGGTGCAGTGGATTAAAACCTTGTTCCAGCTGAACTGTTGACCTGAAGGTTGGGTTGCTGACCTGAAGGTTGCAGGTTCGAATGTGTGAGATGTAGTGAGCTCCCGTTTGCCAGCTCTAGCTCATGGGGACATAAGAGAAGCCTCCCAGCTAACTCATCCCGGCGTCCCCTGGGTAATATGTCTTTAAACGGCCAATTATCACACACTAAAGGCAACTGAATGTTGGCAGTTCAAATCCGCAAGATGGGTGAGCTCCCATCTGTCAGCCCCAGCTTCACATGCAGGGACATGAGAGAAGCCTCCCACAGGATGGTAACACATCTGGGCATCCCCAGGGCACATCTGTGTAGATGGCCGATTATCTCACATCAGAAGCGACTTGCAGTACGTTCTCAAGTCGCTTCTGACATGATAAAAAACATTGCTCAATCTGCCTTCTGTGCCAAAGAGTACTGGTACTTCATTAAACTACAAGTCCCAGGATTTCATAGCACTGAGGCAAGGCCATTAGAGTGTTGTCAGACTGTATTAATTCTGCAGTGCAAATGGACCCATAGTCTACAAGATAAGATGGGAAATCCTGTACTTTCATTATAATTTCTCTGCAATAGACTGATAAAGCAAAGTACAAATTGTGCTTAATTTTAAACTCTAAATTAACAGCCTGCAGAAAGGAATAAAGAGTTCCTTCCACTGATCATTGCAAGTATGTGTGTGATGGGAGTATTCTTACTCTAACCATTTTTTTAAAAATCTAGAGCATCTGCTTGGTTATCATAAGCATAATTGTATTTCTTGAGCTGCACTAGAAATAAAGGCACCATTATTATCCAGTTATCCATATGAACTTTATTGGTTAGATAAATAAGCTTCCAGCCGTACAGTATCTAATGTCCTGTCTTGTGCGCACAGTATTTTGCCCAGGAAATGGGCCCAGTAACAATTTATACACAGATTAACAGTGATAAACTTATTTTGAAGCAATGTAATATGTCAAGCGAGCCACTGTTTTTGCGATTTTGTCCAGTCTCACTTGTAAGCTTCCTTGCAATGCCACCAATCTGTAAGAAATGGAATAAAAATATTTTCTTAGATTAATATCTTTTACTTGCTTCTGAATAAAAACAAAGAGGGGGGGGTGTTTAATGGTATTCTTAACCCTACCATACCAGGATATACAATCTTACATTGTATAAATTGTGAAGTGGATTCTGACCTAAATGAGAACATCAATTAAGGTTTAGCAGTAAACAAGTATCATGAGTCAATGATATCCATAGAACTCTTTTCCTGTATCACATTTTAAATAAATTGATTTTTCTTCCCAACTAAAAAATGTGGTTCAAAAAAAATAACATATCAGAAATATAAGTTATTGTTGGAATGAAAACAGTTATTCTCTTTGATAGTGAATAAGCTGAACAAAATAATTGGAACTGTATTTGGCATTTATTCATGATCTAATTTCCTGAATGTCTTTTACAAGCATCTGCCGCCTTCAGGTGGAGATCAAGGCTGGATTAAAGTTTGATTGAACAGTGGTAGAAGCACCAGAAATTGGAGATAAGTACTTTGCAAAACTGATCTGGTCTTGTGAGAAGCCAGCTAGCCATCTCTAAACTAAACAGTGAAGGATTGGGGGAGAAAATGGACTATTCTCCTCATAATCCCCCACTCAACAGAAACTAATCTATGTCCTCATTACAAAGGACCATATGGATCCAGAATAGGTCTCTTCAGTCACTTAAGGACCCACCACCAAGACTCTGCCATTGGACAACAATTATACTCAGTCACAAGTTACTTTGGCCTGAATATCAAGCAAAAAGTGTGGGATAGAAATAATATACAAAAGCTGACTGGCACAATCTGGGGATTAGATACAGTGAAGACATCTGCCCTTGCGCTTTACTACTCTGCTGCTGAATATGCATGCCCAGTGCGGAATACATCTCACTACGTTTAAAAAGTGGACGTGGCCCTGTAATGAGACATGCAGCGTTATCACAGGATGTCTATACCCTACACTGCTGGAAAAATTATATTCTTTAGCTAGTATTGCACCACTTGACATCCGCTGGGAAGTAGCAGCCTGTAATGAAAGGACCAAGGCATTAATATCTCCAGCCCATCCTCTGTTCGGATATCAGCCAGCATGCCAATGCCTTAAATCACAAAGCAGCTTCCTAAGATCCACAGAGATACTCACAAGAATACCTCAGCAAGCGAGAGTCCAAAAGTGGCAGGCTAAAACCTGGAACCTCAATCCATGGCTGATACCAGATGAGAGGCTCCCTCCTGGGCACACAGAAGACTGGGCTACTTGGAAGGCACTGAACAGACTGAGCTCTGGCACCATGAGGAAATGGGGCTACAAAGTGGAGTCTACGACATGCGAGTGTGGAGAAGAGCAAACCACAGACCACTAACTACAATGAAGCCTGAGTCCTGCCACATGCACAATGGAGGACTGCCTCACCGTGACACCAGAGGCACTCCAAGTGGCCAGCTTCTGGTCAAAGGAAATCTAGTATAATGCCAAGTTTTTAACTTTGTTTGTATTTTTAAATACATTATAACTGTATCTTCAATTCACTTCTGACATGACAGATAAATAAACAAGTGATCGCTATAGTATAGTAATAGGGTGAAAGATATGGAAACTGCAGTTTCAATGTGGTCCAAACTAATCATGTTAGTTGGGTGTGTTCTGGATGTTCTGGTCCAAAAAAGGAACTTCCCCAACTTCTGCTGTGATCATTAATGGCAACAAAGTTTCGTATGTGAACTTCAGTAGTGCTAGTCATCGATATAAAAGATTAAGGACATGGCTCCAACTCCTCCTTCCCATTTCCGAAGTAGGAATGGAAGAGCTAAGATCAAAAGGCTGCCATCCTTACAATATAGCTAATAGATGCAGCCTTCCCCACTAGAGATGTGCGAGGCCTTTGGATCTTAAGCCTCCTGGGCCAAACCTATAATTAGCACTGATGAAGAATTCTCCCAGCCTGCCTTCAGTCCCGTGGGCACCGAGCATCAAAAGTGGGAATAGCAACATTCATACAGCAACTGTCCTACCGACTGCAGGATTTGAGAAAGGGTAGTCCCCTAAAGTAACTTTTCCAAGCTCTATTAACAACATATTATAAATTGCAATCAAACTCTACCCTGGGTAGAGACATGACAATTTTTTTATCAATTCACTTCTGTCCCCCGTCCCCCACTCCCTCCCTCCCTCCCTCCTTCCTTCCTTCTTTCCTTTCCTTTCCCTTCCTTCCTTTCTCTCTCTAACGTCCTCTCATTTTTCCCCTTATGAAAACACTTACACAAGTTGAGTATCCCTTATCCAACTTCTGAGGTTACAAAATTCAAACACAAAAGTATTGGGTAAGTTTCGATGTTTCAATTTTTGGTGTGGGCCACACCTGTGTGTCATAAGCATGAATTTAACAAATTTGATGCGACTTATGAAGACTAAGGAGCCCCTGTGGCGGAGTGTGTAAAAGCACCGAGATGGAGACCGAAAGGTCCCAGGTTCAAACCTGGAGCAGCGGGAGCGGCCGCTGTTAGCCCCAGCTCCTGCCAACCTAGCAGTTCGAAAACATGCCAATGTGAGTAGATCAATAGGTACCGCTCCAGCGGGAAGGTAACGGCGCTCCATGCAGTCATGCCGGCCACATGTCCTTGGAGGCGTCTACGGACAACGCCGGCTCTTCGGCTTAGAAATGGAGATGAGCACCAACCCCCAGAGTCAGACATGACTGGATTTAACGTCAGGGGAAAATCTAAACCTATGAAGACTAACAAAAAATTGCATGCCCCTAATACTCATGTATAACTTGAGGGCAGGTTGTGAAGCCAAAGTTTTAAAGTTGGGGCTCTAGTCTAAACACAAAATTCATACATGTTTCATATATATACATATAGATTAAGGCTGATTTTATACAATATATTTAATAACCGTGTGCACAAAACAGTTTGTGTACATTGCAAAGGTGCCATTATTTCAGCTATCCATGTGGACAATTTTAGAGGATGTCAGATTTCAGAAGTCCAGATAAAGGATGCTCAACTAGTAGTAGCATTGCTGTCTGCTTTCCAATTGTTTTTGACTTATGGCAATCCTAATAGGATCCATTTGATGATCCTGTCATGGGGTTTTTTTGGGAAAGTTTTACTCAGAAGCGGTTTGCCATGGCCTTCCTTTGGGGCTGGGATTATGTGCCTTTCCCAGTGTTTCTATGGCCAAGAAGAGAAGTGAACCTTGGTCTCCAGAGTGGTAGTTCAATGCTCAGACCACACTGATTAATAGAGATCTAAATCCTATATTGAGTCCCAGTTAGAGTGGTGCCATCTAATCAGTGGGATTTACATGCATGTTAATTCTCCATTCAACATTTAATTCAGAGGATACTCCAGTTGGATATGCCAACAGAGGAAAATATGTGACATTCCAGATGTTCCAGAACTACAAGTTCTAGGAGTTTTTCTTAACACTGCCAATGATGAAGAATACTGAGAGCTATAGTTCAACAATATCTGGAGGGTCAGAGGACTTCACATCCCCAACCAATAAAATTCCGGCCATAAAGTTAGTTTCTGGCAACAGAACATTCAAAACTACAATGGCCAAGGCTCTTTCACACATTCTAAAATGTTTTTGTAATATTCAGATTACTGTGATTAAACAAAAGTTGGCAGAAAACTACCAGAGGCATCAGGTGTCATTTATACGCTTTCTCATCATTAAAGCATGAATTTTTTTTAAAAACAGTCCAGATGTTTTCTCATGTGTCTCCCTTCACTCCTGTTTTAATTTAATTGGCACTGTGTTGGCTGTTTTTCCTGTGAGCCAGAAATTAGAATAAATTCAGCATTATCTGTTTCTTTTGAGGGGCAATTCAAAATCCAGTGTCAGAACAACAGAGAAATCACCGTATCACAGTAGCACCTTTTATGTCTATCTCTGCTGCCTTCTTGGAGGACATTTTTCATCTGACCTAAGACTTATTCAGAGCAAATTCAGTCAAGTGAAATGTGATTTATTTCTTAAATATCGCCACAGGTAAGAATGGGCACTCTACCCCATCCTTGCTGATTGCGCAGGCAGCCTGTTATGATCTCAACAAATGTGACCATAACATTCAGCCGCTCACAGGTAACTCTTTGGCCAATGAGAAGTAACAGCCGAAGCACAGATGACAAGGGGACAGTTGGAAAGTGGCCATAATGTAGTGGTGCAAAGCATCTGGAAGTCCCATAGACTCAGACAGAAAAAACTAAAGAAAAGAATCTACAAATCTTGAACTGTAGGACATGGCTTCCCCACAGACTGAAATTTCCATCTGTCCTAGTCAATACAGCCGATGGTGATCATTGCAGTCCAGCATCTACAGGACCACACATTCCCATTTTACCCTACTCAGTGACTAAACTGAGAAGTCATGGTGAGCACCTATAAACAGCCAGATGGAATACTAATGGCTGCTCATCTCACAAGGCTCCAGTTGTAGTAGCTGCAATTATATTCTCTGTAATAGTGGTTGAAGAGTACAGTTCAACAGCTACCATTTTTCATAGACTATAACAACGTAGGGCAAATAAAACACGGACAAATAAAAATTGTATCAGAGCCGGCCCTAGGTATTTTTCAAGTGTAGGCGAACAGAATTTTGGTGCCCCCCCCACAAAACCAATCACTGAAAAATAAAAGTGTTGGATAAGAGAAAATATTGGATAATAAGGAGGGATTAAGGAAAAGCCTATTAAACATCAAATTACATTAAGATTTTACAAATTAAGCACCAAAATATCATGTTTTACAAGAAATCAACAGAAAAAGCAGTCTTGACTGCGCCCCGTATGTTTTGCGCCCGAAGCGACCGCTTAATTCGCCTCATTGTTGGACCGGCCCTGACTTGTATTCATCTCATAGCTGTCATAATCCTGACACAAGGTGAAAACTATTTTTAGCAGTGAAATCACTTCTTTTAGGCTTTTTAGGCTTTTAGGCTTTAATGTGATATATTAAAGCTCACACCTTGTTCTGCAGTTTCTGAGAAAATTTGGTCTGTTGCTTTGTTTTACAATGAGTACAATTGAGATCAAAGTGGCTTTGTGGGAGGAGGGCGGGACAGGTTGCAGGGTGGAAAGTATCCGCATTTTGTATGTATGTGTATATATAGATATAGATCTATTGATATAGCTATATATACATGCACACACATCCAATGCTACTTGCTGGGGTGTATGCTTTGTGACATCAAACACTCCTTCATTTTTATGCTGGGAAGTGGTGGTGCAGAACTGGTGGGCGCATGGGGAACGGAGCAAAAAGAAAGACTCGGGAATCTCTGCCAATTCTGAAAACAAAAATAAAGTTTAAAGGAAGACTATTGTCATTCCCTTCCTTTCTTTCCTTTCTTTTTGCATTGAGTAGTGAGGAATGGGAAGGAGGAAGGTCCCCAACTCTTCCTTTCTACTTGGCTCTGCTGCTGTTTCCACTTCCCGGCCAAACAATTTCCTGCCAGAGCTTCTCTGGGGACATCGCTTGTTCAGAATGAGTTGCCCATTGGGCTACCCACTCATCATGGATCACATGGTTGGGCAGCTCCTTCTGATGTCAAAGAAAACAGCTTCCACAGTGGGGCTTGTTGCAGATTGGCCTGCTCCCATGGGAAGGGTAACCCAATAAGGTTCTCTTTGCATTGTATTTACTTCTCCAATAAAAGTCTGTTAAAGAAAACAAAGAGCTATTTATCCTTCAGCAGTTTTGACAAACTACCTCATCACATTGAGAAAGGAAAGCATGGGTGACTGTCCCTTTAAGAGAAGAGACTCACCCTTCTTATATAGTCAGCAGTGCTGTTTAGAGTTCTGCCTCCCCATCACACTCACAGGTGGAAACTTAAGTACAGTAGAGTCTCACTTATCCAACATTCTGGATTATCCAACACATTTTTGTAGTTAATGTTTTCAATACAATGTGATATTTTGTTCCTAAATTCGTAAATACAGTAATTACTACATAGCATTACTGCATATTGAACTACTTTTTCTGTCAAATTTGTTGTATAATATGATGTTTTGGTGCTTAATTTGTAAAAACCTGTCAAGCTACAGAAAACACAGCATCCCCCAACTAGATCTGAAAAACTTTGTTCTTTAAAAAGCCTGCCTGAAAATAAAGCCTTTTGAAGTCTCTGGTTTGAGACTATGGATGGCAAGTGCTGCCCATTTCTTATGAACTTCCCAGATGGCTTTAGTCTATTAGCAAGGGCCTCGTTTTTCTCTGTCCAAAGTACTTACCTATTTCCAGTCCAAGTACCAGTTTGCTATCAGTCCCAGCCTGAAAAATCTCTACACATCACAACTGACAGTGCTTGTGTGCGTGTATTTGAAGGCTTGTCCACTCCATTTAGTTGGTGGCATTTTCCAGTGACAGCGAAATAGAAGCAGACATCGCTGACATGATTTAGCAAAGCATAATTCAATTGCGGGCTTTGCAGGCATTTCAGGCAGAGCACTTGACAGATGTAACATTCAGCCACAAACAATTTCCACAATCAGAGGGTGGGTTGGTGAAGAAAGCTTGCAGAGAAAAAGAGCCAAAGCAATGTTTTCCACATGACATTTCACTTTGACTCCCTATATTGTCAGCACAGTAAACATACACAGTACTCTACTATCATTATTGTTGTGTGCCTTCACATAATTTGCAAGTTATTTTAACCCTCAGAGGTTAAAATCACAGTTTTCTTGGCAAGATTTGTTCAGAACGGGATTGTGCTTTAATTTAGTACAATCAAAGAACCAAAGGTTCCTTCTTTCTGCTTTAAAACTTTTTTAAAATGTTTCCTTCAATTTGAGGTTTCTGGGCATCTCTCCAAAATACAGATACAGTAGAATCTCACTCATCCAAGCCTCGCTTATCCAAGCCTCTGGATAATCTAAGCCATTTTTGTAGTCAATGTTTTCAATATATCGTGATATTTTGGTGCTAAATTCGTAAATACAGTAATTACTATGTAGCATTACTGCATATTGAACTACTTTTTCTTTCAAATTTGTTGTACAACATGATGTTTTGGTGCTTAATTTGTAAAATCATAACCTAATTTGATGTTTAATAGGCTTTTCCTTAATCCCTCCTTATTATCCAAGATATTCGCTTATCCAAGCTTCTGCCAGCCCGTTTAGCTTGGATAAGTGAGACTCTACTGTACAGTAGAGCCTCACTTATCCAACATTCGCTTATCCAAGGTTCTGGATTATCCAACGCATTTTTGTAGTCAATGTTTTCAATACATTGTGATATTTTGGTGCTAAATTCGTAAATACAGTAATTACTATGTAGCATTACTGCATATTGAACTACTTTTTCTGTCCAATTTGTTGTATAACATGATGTTTTGGTGCTTCATTTGTAAAATCATAACCTAAGTTGATGTTTAATAGGCTTCTCCTTAATCCCTTCATATTATCCAACATATTCGCTTATCCAACGTTCTGCTGGCCCGTTTATGTTGGATAAGTGAGACTCTACTGTACTAGTGTCACCTGGCTCTTACAGAGCTTGGGAAAGTTACTTTTCTCCACTGCAAGTGCCAGAATTCCTCAATTGTGCATTTCAGGGAATTGAAGGCCAAGAAACGTATTTTTTTCAAGAGCTGATTCTGAATCCAAGGAACTTTTCCCTCACTTTGGAACACTTTTCAGTCTGTTGTTGAAGGCTTTCATGGCCGGAATCACTGAGTTGCTGTGAGTTTCCTGAGCTGTATGGCCATGTTACAGATGCATTCTCTCCTGACATTTTGCCCACATCTATGGCAGGCATCCTCAGAGGTTGTGAGGTCTCACTTGCTTAGTTTCCAACAGACCTCACAAGCTCTGCCATAATTGTAAGCAAAACGTCAGGAGAGAATGCTTCCAGAACATGGCCATACAGCCCAGAAAGCTCACAGCAACCCAGTTTTCAGTCTGCTGTATCTCCAGTGCTCCAGCCCACTCTTTGCCTGTAATTTTTGAATAGACTGACAATTCTGTTCTGTAAAATTGAAATTAACAGAGCACCACAGCAATGCGCCACTCATTCTCCATCTTTATTCTAGGCTATTATACACAGATCTACTTATCACACTATCAGGGGCTTGTGGGAAGAGCATATGAAGAAAACTATGCTTTTGTAGCATGCTTTGCAAAATTGCTTTATTAGGCCTTAAGAATTCATGGCTTTTAAAGCTCCAAGAGAACAGATGGAATTTTTAAAAGATATGTTTGGGAGTTCCATGCAGAGCAAAAGAATAGCTCAACTCTCCCACCCAGTGAGAAGACAAAACTGTGAAATTTGATCAATTGATAATTATTCATTGGTTTCCAATGCAACACTCCCGCTGTTTAAGCTTTCATTGGCTCTGTTGCTTTAATATGTTCTGTTCAACATAGCACAACACATTTTTTTCCAGAATTGAAACTCCACAATTACTGTAAGTCCCCCTGCTTTCTCCTGCCCCCAAATCTGCAAACCAATTTTGCTTCAGGAGGAAAGTCACAGTATATTTTAAGCATAATGTGTTGACATTTTACCTGTGCTGCAAGAGAAAAGGTTGATCCACACTGAAATGTCCTGGTAACCATGGTAGATGTCAATCATTCAAGGACTCTTACACTGATTCTTTCGATAAAAGACCAGAGCTACACAAAGATAGGAGAGCTCTTTATAAAAGTGCTTGGGGTCATATGCCAAGAGGAGAGTTTTACACAGACATCACACATATACCCTCCAATGAAACCTTCAAAATAACATAGATGAGTCTTCTGCAGACAGTGTTGGCTGATACATGAATACCCTAAAGGTTTGTGCAGATGGTCTGAGCATTTAAATTATGTTCATGTCTGAGTTTGCGACTGGTAGAAAACCCTATGGGCAAAAAAAAAAAAAAATCGGAACATCTTCTTCAGATACCACGTTTGAAATGCTACAAAGAAAAGCGTCATGACCAAACTTGTCAGACTGATGTGGTCCCTAGGCATTGAACTCTCAACCATTGCTCATATAGATAAGAACCAATCTACAAATTACAGATGGAGCTACGAAATGGAAGAGGAAAAATTCAGAACAGCACACATTGCAAATCGAAAAGGGCATCATGCTTTGGAATAGGTCTTGCATGTAAAATGTTGCCCAAAGAATAATAATAATATTATAATAACAACTTTATTTTTATACCCCGCACCATCTCCCTGAAAAGACTTGGAGCGGCTTACACGGGGCCAAGAATGAAAGCGATCACTTGGTGAAAAGCGATGGGTCTCTACCACCAGCAAAGGAGTGTTTGTAGTCTTCATTGGCCAAATTTCCAGTGGCATGAAAGAGTTAATTTGTGTTAGTGCCCTTGTTTGATAGCGTTTGTATTACTTTATTAGTTCCAGCCTGGGAAAAGATAGCAAATCTGGGAACAGAGAAGTAAACATTCCTGACCTGTTAATACAGTTTTCATTGCTAATTGGATAGAGATGGATCATGTTTGCACACTTTTCTTTGTTTTCTCCTGCACTATATGACCCTTGGGAGCCCGTCTTCCATCCCTGGGATGACACTCATTTCTGGCACAAAATGATAACAACAACAACAACAACAACAACAACTTTATTCTTGTATCCTGCCCCATCTCACCGGAGGGACTCAGAGCGGCTCACATGGGGACCAAGCCCAGTAGTACACAATAAAATAAATCAACATAGGCACATTTATGTCGCCCTTTATCGCCCTTTATGTTTAGGGCTTGTCCTGTTGATTAACAGTATCTCTGCTGCACTTTATTCCATTCCTTCTGTTGGAATTAGTTCTTATATTTACCCCATCCCTAGCCCCTTATCATGATAATAGTCCCTGATTATTTATCTCTTCTCAAGTTTACATTTTTCACTACATGCACTTTCTTTGGCCCAATTCATTTTTATGGGCCTACTCAGGTTTTTAACTTTTTATGGTAAATGTGATTTTAATATGCTTTATAGGTTTGTTTTTATTTAGTGTATGGCGTGTCTTTTATATTGTCTGTAACTACCTGGGCTTGGCCCCATGTAAGCCGCCCCGAGTCCCTTCGGGGAGATCGAGACGGGGTATAAAAATAAAGTTATTATTATTTATTTTTATTTATTTATTTACAGCACTTTTACCCCGCCCTTCTCACCCAGAAGGACTCAGGGCAGCTTACAACAGTCGGCAATTATATTGCCCAAAATACATTCAATGAAACAGTAACAGAATCCATAAACAATAAAACAGTACCGCGTTAATTAAAACTCTAATTAAACTCTATTAAACCATGAATTATAAAATCTAAAATGCATATATAGTTAAATTCGTCTACTAACACCTTCGCGTACGCCTTGATTCATGTCATATCGACCTCAGATGTTACTCCTCAAACGCTTGAGTACATAGCCATTATTATTTAACTTATAAATGTATAAAATCATAAAACAATAAATAAAATCAGATAAAAGCAACTCAACAACAATAGCCACAGTGAGCATATTCAAAAATTGGAGGCAGGCGGTTAAAATTATAAATGTGCAATAACTAGCAGAACATTGATGAGATGGATCGAGTTAAAGTGCAGTAGCTGGGTATGGGTGGAGGCAAGGACACCATCAGTTATACCGAATTAGTCAAAAGCTCATTGACATAATCAGGTTTTCAGATTTTTCTGGAATGTGGCCAGGATATGGGCTTGTCTAATATTTCTCGGGAAGGAATTCCAGAGCCGGGTGGGCCACCACGGATAAGGCCCTCTCCCTCGTCCCCATCAACCGTGTTTGGAACGGCAGTGGGAGCAAGACGAGGGCCTCCCCGGCCGATCTCAAAGATCATGCAGGCTTGTAGTAGGTGTTACACCTCTAGGCAGCGAGAGCACTGAAAACCAACACAGAGGCCAATAACAATATAATATCTTTATTGAAGCAAATAAAGTTCCAAAAGAAAATAAGCAGAAAAGTTGAGCAGGCAATTGACCTTTCAGGAAAGATCAAAATTAGTCCAATAAGTGAAAGTCTTATGTCCAATATTAAAGTCTAAAGTCCAGAAACCGAAACACACTCAACCTCGATTTGAGGATTAAGTGGGGAAAAGGAGCAAGGTAGCACAGGTGAGTTCTCTGGAGTGATAGTCCAAAAGCAGGATTTCAAGGCAAGGCACGAACTAGATGTGCTGGAGCTGAACGCAGTCCAAACTTGGGCAAGAAGGTAAACCGGAGCCCGGTCTCCTCAGGAGGAAACGCGCCGTCAGGCCGCTTGGGATTCAGGAGCTAGAGACGATGATGTTTCTTAGTGAGACGTAAGGTTGACACCGCAAAGGAAAGTTCCCAGTGCAATACTTTTATTGAAGTTCATAAGCTCCCCCAAACCAGGTGCCTGACTCCCCAATTCTTCCCAAGAGAACTGAGCTTGCCATAGTCACCACGCTCCGCTAATCTGGCGCTTCTCCTCAAGCTTTGTCTCTGCAATCTCTCTGTTTTCACAAAGGCCCTGTGATCAAACACTAACCCATCCGGAGAATCTGGGAGAGCCGGCACTGTTTCAAGGGCATCCTTAATTGGTGCTGGCTCAGCAATGTCAATAGAAGGGATCTGGAAAGGAGTTGAATCTTGCTGACTTGGAAGAAAACCAAAATCTTCTTCGTCCTGGTCAGCAATAGCCACAGGGTCAGGGGCCAAAGATGCCTGAGGTATCACAGTAGGAAACGTAATTGCAAATATAAGCCAGCCCTGACCCATTTAGGGCTTTATAGGTAATAACCAGCCCCTTGAATCAAGAATCTTATCGACAGCCAGTGGAGCTGCTTTAATAGGAGAGTTGTCTGCTCTCTATAATTGGCTCCCATTAACAACATGGCTGGCTACTGTTGTACTAGTTGAAGTTTCGGGACCATCTTCAAGGGCAGCCCCACATAGATTGTGTTGCAGTAATGCAATGTAACTAAGGCATGGATCACCATGGCCAAGTCAGACTTCTCGAGATATGGTCACAGTTGGCGCACAACCTTTAACTGTGCAAAGACCCTCCCGGCCACCACCAACACCTGAGCTTCAAGTGTCAGAGCAGAGTCCAAGAGAACACCCAAACTGAGGACCTGTGACTTTAGGGGAAGTGTAACCCCATCAAGCACAGATTGCCACCCAATACCACGATCGGCCACACAACTGACCAGGAGGACCTAGAATCATAGAATCATAGAATAGGAGAGTTGGAAGAGACCTCATGGGCCATCCAGTCCAACCCCCTGCTAAGAAGCAGGAAATCGCATTCAGAGCACCCCCGACAGATGGCCATCCAGCCTCTGCTTAAACCTCTGTCTTGTCTGGATTAAGCTTCAGCTTGTTAGCCCTCATCCAGTCCATCACAGCGGCCAGGCACTGGTCCAGGACATGAGGGGCTTCCTTGGAGTTAGGTGGAAAGGAGTAGTAGAGTTGAGTGACATCTGCGTAGATGTTAGGAATTGCATGAGCTGAAGTCCAAAACACCTAGAGGGCCCTAGTTTGCCCATGCCTGGTGTAGCTAATGGTGAAGAATACTACTGGGCATGTTGGCTGTGGGATTCTTGGAGTTAGGGTCCCAAAACTCTTTCCCCCAATGTCTTTGCTTATTTACCCACCATAGTTTTGTCTGGAAAGCTCACAGTGTTTTATTTTGGACTTTTGACAATATATCTTTCTTTAGTTAATTCTCTTAAAAACATTTGCTTTTGCCAATAATAGTACCGAGAATGGTCCACCGGTCCAGTTGCTAAGACACCAGTTAAGGTTCTGTTTCTTTTTTTTCCTGCATGCCTTGCTGGGATAAATATTTTGTTTCCATGCCTCCCAGGTTTCATCCTTTTCCTCTTATTTCTGAACCTTGCCTCACTTGTCCATCCACACTGGATTTGCTCCTTCAGTGCATTGGAACCAAACTCTTCATTCTGATATTGAAGTTTCCTTTTCTTCCTTGATTTTTTTCTGTACACAGTCTTATGACTTTAGTTTATACATATATATGTTTACAAAACATTTCTTCCAGCAGTAAGGTATTGCAGATCAATTTTTGTCTTACAAAAATGATGAAGATGTGGATTTTGTAAAGCACTTCTACAGGCTAAGTTGTGAAAACAAGTGTTTCTCCACCTCCGCTAAACTGTCTTTAAGGTGGAGTTGAATTGGAAACCGGAAGCTATCCAAAGCTGTAGAATTGAATGAAATGGAATAGTCCCATCTACCTAAACTGTAACATGAGTGCCCTTCCATGTATCGGTAGGTCTTCTCTGATCTAGGCTTGTTCTACTACATTGTAAAATTAATGCAGTTTGACACCACTGTAACGGACCACTTCAGTACTATGGAATCCTGGGATGTATAGTTCGGAGAGGCACCACCACCTGTTTGCCACCTGTTTTTTCCTTACCTCTGCAAAATAAGGAAGAGCAATATTCAACCACTGGAAATAGCATATATTCTTTGCCTTGCATACCCATCCAGGTGAAGACTCCACAACAAGGAGATAGTAATGACAAAAAAGCCAGTGTTAAGATTTTTGTAGGCCTTTGCCTGCTGCATCAGCATGTTCAAAAAGCTATCAAGATATCCTTTGTTTTTAACAGCACTTCCTCCCTAATCATTGATAATGAGACATCTTTGCACAGAGAGGGAGGGAGGGAGGGATTTGCCCCCTGCCCCAGCACCCATCTCTCCTCTTGATTCCTAGTTTGTTCTCTCTCCTAACCCATTATTACTTAAATTGTTGCATTGTTCTTAGTACATGATGGAGACTTCATTAACTCCAAGCAGGAGGCTAAAGGAGAGGGAGCGACAGCAGCCTGTGCTTTTGTTTTAACACACCTGTCTGAGCTAATTAATAAGAGGTTTAACAGCACAGAATAGCCTCGGAAATCAGAGAGACGTGATTAGCTTCTGATTTGTCAGGATGGTGTTCTCTTGGTGTGCAAATGCAATTTCTCCTTGGAAGCCAAACATCTGATAGACGTACCGTCAATTTAACATATTTTTTGTTGTTTCTAATTCTGGCAAATTTTGGGTTTTTGTTGGCTTCAAAATGGTAAATAAATGGCATACATCCCACACAACCCTGGAGAATGGCCTCATGTGTTACACCTCAAAAATCATCAGAAAAATTAGCTTCTCCAAATTTAGGTTGGACTAGAGCCCTGAAACACCTTTTCACCACAAATCACACTATCCAGGTAATCCAGTAAGTAGAAGTTTATTGAAAGAAAAGTATACATATATATCTATATATATAAAAATGTAATGTGGTGTTTTACTATGGAGTAAATAGCAAAACCACTGAACCCAATCGCACCAAATTTGGCCACAAAAGTCATAGTCATCCAGTCTTTCAATTAAAAAAACCTAGAAAAATAGTCCAAATTACAGAGGATGAGGAAGAGCCTTTCTCCCCTAACTGCCAGTTAGAAAGGTAGGCTCTGCTTCCTTTAGCACCCCCCCCCCCACCTCGCTGCCTTTAGGCCTGCCACCTTCATATTCTAGTAACTCCCTCAGCCACAATGGCGCCCAGGGCAGAAGCAGAATTCACTTAGGCCACATCCATACTACCTATAAAATACAGATTATCCAATTTGTACTGCATTATATAGCAGTGTAGACTCAAGGCCTTTCCACACAGCTATATTACCCAGAATGCCAAGGCAGATAATCCACAGTATCTGCTTTGAACTGGATTATCTTGAGTCCGTACTGCTATATAATCCAGTTCAGTGTGGATTTTATACAGCTGTGTAGTAGGGGCGTCATAAAATCCAGTTCTAAGCAGATAATATAAGATTATAAATATAATATGTAATAATTACTGTAGTATAATAATACAGAACAATATAATCTCTAAAATCAGGACAGTAAATAAAGAGCAACACTCTGAAAGCAGGGAAATTGGGAATTCCAGAAAGGAAACAATCAGGGCCAGCTAACACCTCCCAACAAAGGATTCCACCAGGCAGGAAGCAGTCAGGCTTTGAAGCTGCAAGACCATTAAATGTTAATCAAGGTGGCTAGTTGCAGTATTCATACCTGCCACGCTGAGAATATTAACTGCTATTCAACCTGGACAACCAAGGATTCTGCAAGGTAGAAAGGGGGCAGGCTTGCAAGCAGCAAAGCTATTCAGTGCTATTCAACCTGGTCAACCAAGATTTCCCCTAGGTGAAAAACCCCCCAGGCTTTGAAGCCACGAGGCTACTCCGTCCCATTCAACCTGGCCTAGCAAGGATGCCCTATGTAGAAAGCGGCCAGGCTTTTAAGCTGCAAGACTATTCAGTGCAATTCAAGCTGGCCAAACAATGATTCCCTTACAAAGGAAGTAGACAGGCTACAAAACGGATCTTTGATTGAGGGTGCTACCCCAGCTACTCCAGAAAACGGCCAGGCTTTGAGGCTGCAAGGCTATTCACTGCTATTCCAACAAATGATTCCCATAAGCCACAGCAACGCATGGCCGGGCACAGCTAGTATATAGCAAATTCAAAAAAGAGAATCAAAGTTCAAAAGGTTATTTCCAAGGTAGCCGAGAGTCCAAAATCCTTTCCAATACAGTCTCCAGCGTCAATCCATAAATATATCCATAAACAAGATAATATGAATCCAAGGCAGGCAACCTATGTTAGTGTGTTTCTGTTGTTAGATTGAAATGTTATATCAAGTTAAGCTATTGGGTGTTTGCAACTGTGTGTTTCCGGCAAAGCATTCAAGCAGCACAAGGGTTAAGCACAAGCCTGCTTGATTGATTGCCCACAGGACCAATAGGTCAGGGTTTCCATTTGAACTGTCTGGCCAGAATGCGGGAGGTGCCGCTTTGTATAGATAACAGCCGAGCCGAGATGAGAAGACTCGCCATGTGTGTGGAGAGCTATGGCTTTCAGCAACTGTATATATGTATAATAAAGTAATTAGACCTGCTGGGATCAGCAGTAAATAACGACTGAGCTGTCATTTTCTTGGTGCCATTTTGCAGCTGCATAAAGGGGTCCTTCGGGTGAGCAGACGGAGAGAACTGGCTCACCAAATCAGTCAGGCTGATAGATGATCGATTCAACTCCCCATCCCATCATCCACACCACCCTGACAATCTATGCCACACATGAACTAGAAGCAAGAGCAAACTTAGTAGCTTGAATACATGAATTCCAAGAACATAGGACCAAAAACTGAGAGCTATTCATCTGATTGCAGTGTTGTTCTCACAAAGGACTATGCCAGCAGAAACCACTTTAAAAGGCTTCAATCCCTCCCATAACATCATTTCTTAACACCTGCTTTTCCTTTCCTTATCTCCAATTCTCTGGGAAAAGTGAGTCTGTCTTTGTTGCATGCTCTGTCTCTGCAATTCCAAGCATCTCGACCTAGACAAACATTTGTCTCCCACATTTCTCTCAGCTGGCACTTCTGGCAGGTTCTCATGAGGACTGATATTGCTTTCTCCACTCGTGGGAACTGCCAGGAGATTCAACGGTCTCTAGGCCACTTCTTGTTGGGAAACACCCTGGACTACTCAAGTCTAAATGTAGTCAGATAGAAGATAGAGTTAGATTGAGGGAATCTTTTCCCCGTTTCCAAAGCATGCCTAGATAGGCTTCACCTGCTTCATGTCCTATTTAGGTCAGCCCACCCTTTGATGTTTCTAGAAATGTGATCTCTCCTAGGGCTTTGACATAACTTCCCCAATTTGGCCTTTGGAATGTTTATGGCCCTAGAGAAGAAGCGACTCACGAGGCTTGGTCGCCATTCCAGCTTCCTGCTTTGTTCCAGAGAGGACGCACCTCTGTCCTCTATTAGTCAAGATGTAGCTATCTAGAGCTTTGTTATTTTAATCCGTCTATGTGGAGGGGATTCTTGGGTCTGTGAGGGCGACCACCTGCGCTCTGGATCCTTGCCCCTCCTGGTTGGTCAAGCTGGCCAAAGATGGGTTGTTGGATTGGTTTGTGACCATAATAAATGCCTCTTTGGTTCAGGGGTCAGTTCCATCCTGCTTTAAGCAGGCGGTAGTAAAACCACTATTAAAAAAGCCCTCGCTTGATCCATCTATTTGTAACAACTACAGACCAATTTCCAACCTCCCATTTTTGGGCAAGGTGCTGGAGCGGGTGGTTGCCAAGCAGCTCCAGGAGTTTCTCGATGACACTGATTTTCTGGACTGCTCGCAGTCTGGCTTCAGGCCTGGGCACAGTACCGAGACGGCTTTGGTCGCCTTGGTGGATGACCTCCGCAGAGAGCTGGACAGGGGGAGTGTGACCCTGCTGGTTCTCTTGGACATCTCAGCGGCTTTCGATACCATCGACCATGGTATCCTTCTGGGGAGGCTCTCTGGGATGGGGCTTGGTGGCACTGTGCTGCAGTGGCTCCGGTCCTTCCTGGGGGGTCGTTCCCAGATGGTGAAGTTGGGGGACTCCTGCTCGGACCCCTGGCCATTGACCTGTGGGGTCCCGCAGGGGTCTATTCTATCCCCCATGCTATTCAACATCTACATGAAACCGCTGGGAGAGGTCATCCGGAGTTTTGGAGGGCATTGCCATCTCTACGCAGATGACACGCAAATCCACTACTCCTTTCCATCTGAATCCAAGGAAGCCCCTCGGATGCTGAACCAGTGCCTGGCCGCTGTGGCGGACTGGATGAGGAGGAACAAGCTGAGGATCAATCCTGACAAGACAGAGGCCCTCCTGGTCAGTCGCGCGTCGGATCGGGGTATTGGGTGGCAACCTGTGCTGGACGGGGTTGCACTCCCCCTGAAATCACAGGTCCGCAGTTTGGGGGTCCTTCTGGACTCAGCGCTGACGCTTGAGGCTCAGGTGTCGGCGGTGGCCGGGAGGGCCTTCGCACAACTCAAACTTGTGCGCCAACTGCGACCATACCTCGTGAAGTCTGACTTGACCACGGTGGTGCATGCCTTAGTTACCTCTAGACTGGACTACTGTAATGCGCTCTACGTGGGGCTTCCCTTGAAGACGGCCCGGAAACTACAACTGGTTCAGCGCTCGGCGGCCAGATTAATTACAGGGGCGAGCTACAGGGAGAGATCTACTCCCCTGTTCAAGGAGCTCCACTGGCTGCCGTTCACCTTCCGGTCCCAATTCAAGGTGAATACCATCATTTATAAGGCCCTAAACGGTTTGGGACCCACCTACCTTCATGACCGTATCTCCTATTATAAACCTGTTCGATCCCTCCGCTCATCCGGGGAGGCCCTTCTTTCGCCACTGCCTTTATCCCAGGCCCGTCTAGTGGGAACGAGAGAGAGGGCCTTTTCTGCTGTGGCCCCCCGACTGTGGAATTCATTGCCCTCTGAGATCAGGCAAGCCCCCACCTTATTGGCTTTTAAGAAAGATCTAAAAACATGGCTTTTTCGATGTGCCTTCGGGGAGTAAATGTTATATACCTTTGATTACTCCCCTTGGATTTTATTCTTTGGACTGTTTGGACTGTTCCATCTTATACCCCTGTTCTCTTTATTTATATGCCTCTCTCTCCCGAGTTTTTAATTAAATGTTCATGTGGCCCGCCCTGTCTGCTCTGATCTGTGTTGTAATGTATATGATTATTTTTGTACTATTATATTGTGTTATGATATATTGTTTTATTTTGTTATATTGTATGGTGTCTGGGCATGGCCCCATGTAAGCCGCCCCGAGTCCCCATTGGGGAGATGGTGGCGGGTTATAAATAAAGTTTTATTATTATATTATTATTATTAGAACAGGATAGATTAGATAGTTAGCTCCAAACCTTTTCTATCCATCAATGGATTTCTTTTTACTTCAATAAATGCTTTTAAACTTTAAAGCTAACTTTGCATCCCTTTGCCTTCCTGAAGACACAGAGGCCTTCCAAAACTCATAGCGCGTAAATCTCACCGCTGCAATTTTTACTCTGCTATTTTAATGGGAATTTATCTCATAAAGAGGGTGATTAGAGCTTAACGGCCCGTCCATTCACAACACTTCTATCCTCCTCTGGGCCCTCTGAATCTATTGCATCATCCCCTTCCTCATCTGAGCACTCAGAATCTGACCAGGCCTATGGGCAATAAGCAATAAAAGGAATGATCAGAGATTATGTGCAATAGAGATTGATAATGGAACAGCCCTGGACTTTGATTTTTGGATTATGTGATTTTAATGTTTAAATTAATATGTTTTAACTCTATGTTTTAATGTTAGTATTATTGCATTTGATGACTCAATTGATAGTTGTATTTTATTATTTTTGTGTAGGCACTGAATTTTGGCATAATATGTTTGGAAACTGCTTTGAGTCCCCCACCCGGGGTGAGAAAAGCGGTATACAAGTGAAGTAAATAAATAATAAATAAATAAGACTTGTGAACATGGAGGATTTTAGGAAAGAAAATGTGGGGAGAAGTAATGATCTACATCTTAGGTGGGTAGAAAATTCAAAATAAGGATTCGGTTTACCTTTTGGCAATTAACTCTGACTTAAGATGTAGAAATCAGAAGCCAGGGCTGTTTTCATTCCCAGAAATGGTTATCATCACTTCTAAATGTCAACCGATCAGAAAAAAGGAACTTGTAACCCTCCATATGCTTTTGGATTTTCCCATCATCCATAGACAGGACAGCCAAAGATGATGACAGATGGGAGTTATAATCCACCATGTGGACAGTTACACTGCCATTTGTACTTCAAGAAGAGATTGGTAAAACCGATGGAAGCCAATTTGTTTTGATATCTTCAAAGTGAGGAGCTTTTAATGTCTGCTTACAATTGTGAAAAATTGGGAGAAAGAACATGGGTTTCTAAGCGGGCTGTGCTTGCCTTGTTGTTGCTAATTGCTATCAAGAAAGCTTTGACTTATTTTATTTATATCCTGCCTTTCTCCCAGCATGGGATCGAAGGTAGCTCAGATCAAATTAAAAACAAAGTACATTAAAAACCTATTTGATACAAGTTGAAAACTATTAAATAAACAGTTCTATTAAAAAACACTAAGCTACAGAAGTGAAAAACACATTAAAACATAGCTAAAAGATTCTAAACCTCATCAAAATGCCACAGTAATTTGCAGCAATCTATGAATAAGCATGACCCCTTGTTATTTACAGCCTTGCTAAAATTTTGGAAACTCGGGGATGTTACTTCCTTGATTGAGTCTATCCACTTGCAATACGGTCTATTTTATCTTTACATATCACTTGCTACCTTACCGAGCATTATTCTCTTTTCTAATGAGCCATGTCATCTAATGATACATTCAAGGTATGCTAGCCTCGGTTTAATCAGCTTGGTTTTTAGAAAAATTTCAGATTTTATTTATTCTTAAACTTTTTATATTTTGGCTGTCTGTGGCATCCATTGAACTCTTTTCCCGCACCACATTTCAAATGAGTTGGTTCTCTTCCTGCTAGCTTTCTTCACTGTATAACTTTCACAACCATACATCAAAATCATAAGTGAATGTCTTGAAAAATTTCAGCATAATGTCCAAGATTCCCAGTTTGTGTACCAACTGAATGCAAATACCGCAGCAGTGAGAATCATGTGAGCCAACCATGTCATGCGGCAGCTAAAAAAGCCAAAGGAGTTTTGGCCTGCATAAATAGAAATATAGTTTCTAGATCCAGGGAAGTAATGCTACCCCTCTACTCTGCCTTGGTCAAATCACACCTGGAATCACACTGTGTCAAATTATGGGCACCACAATTGAAGGGAGATGTTGACAAGCTGGAATGTGTCCAAGAAGGGTGACTAAAATGATCAAGGGTCTGGATAACAAGCCCTATGATGAGCGGCTTAAAGAGCTGGGCATGTTTAGCCTGCAGAAGAGAAGGCTGAGAGGAGACATGATGAGGGCCATGTGAGGAGGAGTCATAGGGAGGAGGGAACAAGCTTGTTTTCTGCTGCCTTGGAGACTAGGATGTGGAACAATGGCTTCAAATTACAGGAAAGGAGATTCCACCTGAACATTAGGAAGGACTTCCTAACTGTAAGAGCTGTTCCACAGTGGAACTCTCTTTCCCATAGTGTGGTGGAGGCTTCTTCTTTGGAGGCTTTTAAACAGAGACTGGATGGCCATCTATCAGGGGTGGTTTTATTGCATTTTTCCTGCTTCTTGGCAGGGGGTGGACTGGATGGTTCACAAGGTCTCTTCCAAATCTATGATTCTACAATTCTATGCAAACCTCCAGATATGACTCAATCAAAACTCTCAGCATTCCTCGCCATTGACAACATAGCTGGTACTTCTGGGGCTTATAATCTAACAAACACCCAAAGCTTATATGATTTCTATGCCTGTACTGCTATAATGTTCTGCTGGCAAACTCCAGTTTAGAAACACAATCTTTCAGGGGGTTCAGATAGCTTTCTTCTAAAAACAGGAACCCAGACAGTTCTTGGGGTGATGTGACAGTCTGTCCATAGTGAGTTCCATGATGAAAGACAGCTAGAAAAGCACACACTGGGTGCCTGAGCTTCAAGGGTAAGCATATACTTCAAAACAAAGATAAAAAAGGGTTCACTAAGGGCTCTGATCTGGACTCAAAAAAGGGATGCAATGAATGGATCAGTAGCTTAGTTCAATAATGAAGAGGAACTTCAAGCAGGTTCCCTCCCACTTGACTTCAATAAAGCTAGCTGGCTGAAAACTATACACACCATAAATCTGGCAGACACAGAGATACCAAGAACAAAAGAAGGGTGAACTTGGCTGGCAACTTTAATTTGATGGCATATTTTCAAGAGATGATATTTGGATTGGGCCATGTTTCTTGAAAGGGTTCTGGTCTGGCCAATTTCCAGGTGCCGACATGGGTCGTCTGGCAGGGGTGGTGACTTTGGTAGCCAGGAAGGCCTTTGCTATTTTTGGGAATTCCCCATGGAGGCAGCTCCTTTGGACTGAATTGGAAGAGTTTACATGTCGATAGCCATAAAAAAGAGGAAGAGAAGGAAGAAAAGAGAGAAACGTGGCACCACCTTTAAGACTAAATGGCTTTTATTTTAGCATGAGTTTTCATGGCTATTGGCCACTTTCTTCAAGTATCTGAAAAGGTTTAGGGGGGAGGAGGGAGCAAGCTTGTTTTCTGCTGCCCTGCAGACTAGGACACGGAACAATGGCTTCAAACTACAGGAAAGGAGATTCCACCTGAACATCAGGAAGAACTTCCTCACAGTGAGGGCTGTTCGGCAGTGGAACTCTCTGCCCCGGACTGTGGTGGAGGCTCCTTCTTTGGAGGCTTTTAAGCAGAGGCTGGATGGCCATCTGTTGGGGGTGCTTTGAATGCGATTTCCTGCTTCTGGGCAGGGGGTTGGACTGGATGGCCCATGAGGTCTCTTCCAACTCTACTATTCTATGATTCTATGATTCTATGATTTATAACCAAGTGATATATCCCTTCCTGCAGTCAACCAGGGCTCACTCTTCATCTCATTCCTTGCAGCTTTGAAATATCGAAATTGATGTGTTGCCTAACGTGCCAGACAAAAATGCAATACACAACCTTGTAAAAGTTACTTTTTTGAACTACAACTCCCCAATGGCATGTGCCATTATGATTGAGTTTCTCTCTAACAGGCCGCTTTCTCACCTATTCTATAATCAAACCAATGGAGATATCTTCTTTGACATCCACTCTAGATGGCCAGGGCAAGTTAAACATTGGACTTGGGGTTGCTGTGCCGTCGCGCCTGGGGCTGTACTCTTAGTGAAAGAGGCATGGACGTGACATCTTTCCCCAGGGGATTGCTTCTTGCCCTCCTTTAGGGAAACTGGAACTCCTAAGGACCAAAACACTGTAGATAACTCAAAAACTGGGTTTATTGTTCACAAAGGGGGTAAAAGAAAATATACATTACAGTCTTTGATTGTTTAAGTCCGTGGAGCTTTCCAGATCCCTCTTTCTCTGGCTGTGAATGCCGGAGCAAACTCAGCCTCAGTCCAATGACCTATATCTGAAGACAGAGTCTTCCTCTGTTGCCAAAGGACTGATGTGAAGGCGCTTGAGACTCCTCAACGTTGTTCAGGTTGGCCCTGAACATGAAGTGTGAGTCCCAAGGGTAAGAACCTCAGAATTGGTGCTGAGAGGTAATTTTTCAAGGGCTTTCAGAGCCAAGTCTCTCTCTCACGTCCATCTGGTAGAGAGCTTGCTGGTGGAATGAAAAGGAGGAAACACAGTCCTACTCCAGGAAGAGGTGGAGCCAAACAATTTAGCTGAGTGAGCAATATAACGGGTACAAACAACATTGATTGACAGATATAAATAACCAATCCAACTACATTTACAGGGTAAAGGCAAAATCAGGCATGATACAATTCAAATCTTGCAACTTATAGTTTGACATATAAATGGCGCCACTCGCGCCGTCACAGTTGCAGTCATTGACTGACATTCTGCTAGTAGCATAAACAGGTGCTGTCAATCTTACAGCATGGTTATTTAATAATGGTCAGTAAGCCTTTTCTCCTCTGCATTGACCAAAGCCCATTGGGCCTACCTACCATAGGGAAGAGGAATCAAAGAAGCATTGGCTTTGCCCCAGTAGTCAGGCACAAAATGATGGCATCTTCCACTGAGACCTCAGCAGAGGACATAACCATCTTGCATTTGGCGCTGAACATATATTGGTACTGTATTCGATTTTTCACCCCTCTTGCTAAGTCTGAGGTTCCCAATCTTTGGTCCTCCAGGTGTTTTGGACTTCAGCTCCCACAGTTCTTAAGAGCTGGTAAGCTGGCTGGGATCTCTGAGAGTTGAAGTCCAAAATACCTGGAGGCCCAAAGGTTGGGAAACACTGCACTAAATGTAGAATGACTGGCAATGCATTGCAATGACACTGAAGTAAGTCCAGGAGTCAATTAATGCTTATCTGCAGTACAGTTTCTCATGCAGAACTGCTACACTCTGCCAAACCATACAGAGATTTTTCCATGATGTTACAACAATTTTTCCAAATTTTATTTTATTATTAATGACTATCATTAATCATGACCCATAAACTCAAGTAGACCCACTGAACTGATGGGTCTACTTGTGTGTTCACATCATTCAACCGCTGGCTCAACATTTCTACTCCAAAAAGGAGTAGCAATTAGGTTTAATCCATTCTGTCCAGGATAGTATGTTATTTGTATTCTCAAACAATGCACTTCTCATTTTGTGTTTAAAAACAAGGTTACAGAAAAGAACCTGGTAACAAACACATTATGCATAAAAACAATTTCCTACTTCAGTTGAATGGTCAATGTTTATGGAGAAACTTAAGAAATACAATTGTACCCAACAGAGAACAGTTGGCTTTATTTATACACAAAATTGCATCTGGCTTTGGAACACAAGTTTGGGCTAATCATTTTGGAAGGAGTGTGGTGATATGCCTGAATGTAATATGGCAGCTTGGAATGAGTTTAAATGCTATAATAGCTATATTTGAAGGGCCCTGCAGGCTTTTACTCAGAGAATCATTAAGAGCTAAGCTTTCTTTTAGACCAAGATATTAACATCTATTTCCTGAAATGCAAACAATAGCATGGGCTGCATGCTGAATTTTCCAGGCTTTAAATTGGAAATGTGCCCCAGAGCATTGGAGAATTAATGGTGGATTAACCAAATGCAATCATCACTGTCAATTGACTCACAATTTACATGAACTCAACTGAATGTTGAAGCGCTGTTTTCCCTCATAGATCCAGCATTATACCATAGATTATATAAATTGGGAGAAAGCAGTGTCATGAAAGACTCTGCCATGAAATTTAAATCAACCACCTAGAAACATTTCTTTCGACCTTTACTGTCGAGGTTTTGTGCAGTGCTAGACAACACCTTATAATCAACCCAATACTTCATATTTATGCAGCATCTTTTACCAAAGGATATCTTAAGAATATTACACATGTTGCCCAATATGGATATATTTCCACTTCAGAAAGAGGATAAAGATAAAAAGTGAGAAAAGAACAGTTATAGCAATAATTCCAGATCATGAAATGGAAGCTACACCAGAGAAAGCCAACACCTGCCCAAAAAAGGATGAAAATTATAAATGAGATCAGTTACATATTTTCAGTGAACTAGTTAAATGAATTCACAGCCTGTTCTAAAACAGATGAAAAGCCACCTTTGCAGGGAGTATGTCCTCTCAGGAAGTGCCATAAAATCAGGGAAGATACTGTGCCTACATTTGCACGTATCACCAAGCCGTAGTTTATGTTAGACATGGTCTGTCGCTTTGGCCATGAATTATTCCACAGACAACTAGACAAGCCACATATTGCTTCCTCAGCTTCTCTAAGGATAGACACCTTGGGAAAAGGCTAGGGGGCTCAGACACAACAACAAGCCATAATTTAGGCAAGCTAGAATTAATACGCCAAATACAACTCATGGCTTCTAACTGTAGTTCATGTCTAGCTAGGATATCGTGATTTGTTTGTAGATTTGTTTGTCGGTTCAGAGACAACAATCCAGAATTCAACAGGCCACAATCTGTTTACTGTTGCATGAAAAGCAAACTGCTGAGCTGCTGAACTTGCTGACTGAAAGGTTGGTGGTTTGAATCCGGGGAGCGAGGTGAGCTCCCGCTGTTAGGCCCAGCTTCTGCCAACCTAGCAGTTTGAAAACATGCAAATGTGAGTAGATTAATAGGTACTGCCTCTGTGGGAAGGTAATGGCACTCCATGCAGTTATGCTGGCCACATGACCTAGGCGGTCTCTATGGACAACATCGGCTCTTTGGCTTAAAAATTGAGACGAGCATCACTCTGATTAGACTTAATGTCAGGGGAAACCTTTACCTTTATTTACATAATTTACCTTTACATACATATGGTAGATCAAGGTCTTGTTTTATAGTACATTTCCCATTAAAATCTGATAGCAGATAAACTGTGTACTAGAATGCCTCTTCCAGTATGAGTAGATGGCACTGGGCAAGAGGGTTGAGTAATTTATCCCAGTTTAAGAAATCTTCCCATGTTCCAGCTGGGAGGAACCATCACCATGATAATCTGCTATGATCCCATTCAATTGCATTTCCTAGCCGGTGATTTTGCAACTGTCACAGCTGTGCACAGAGCCAAAGAAAATTGTTTCATTATTGAAAAAATGCCTGTGTTGCCCTTCAACTGTGACAGTTAACAAGGTAGTTGTAGGAAGAGCTAAAGCCATCAAGCAGAAGTTAAAACCACCCACAAATAACAAAACAAAATAGCAATAAAATGGCATGAATATCATCACAGAACCATCTCTTGTCAGTACAGTAGTAAGAGAAGGCAAGAGATATAAATGCAGTGGTAAAGCAATCAAATCTTCTAAAAAGGTTTTGTATAATGATCTAGTTCTTACTTGGTATCTGAAGGTTAAAGGATTTCCAAAGGTTAAAGGTTAAAGGGTCTCTGGGAAACCTGATCCGCAATTAGAACATCACTCTTGAGAAGCCTATGTCTCTAGCAACCATATCTCTGGCACAAGAAAAAGGCTCCATGAAAAAGGTCTCCGACCATGATGTCTTGGATTAGAACTTCCATTGCTCTTCAGTCATACAGGCTGAGATGTGAAAGAGCTGAAGTCTAAAAGATTTGGACAAAGGTTCCCTTCCCTTCCCCAAATGATGGCATCCTTGTCCTTAGCCTTGATTTAAATAATTTTTTTTCATGTGCAACACATGGATACTTTGAAGAGTTTGCATCCCACTTTAAATCCTGCGTTGGCCTCCTGCAGAATTCTGGGGTTTGTAGTTGAAGGAGGGAGGCCCAGGACACTTCTGGTGGAGAATTTAAAACTGCAAATCCCAGGATGCAACACGAAGCAGCCATAGAATTTAAAGTGGGATACTACTTACTCTTTGATGGTGTAATGTGATGATCAATGTAATAGTGACAGAAATGCACAATTCCATCCATATGCCAAAGTTTGACTTCGAGGTCTGGATTATTATGATATATCTGGCTGCTTGTCAAACGCTTATCACAACGCAAAGGTGCACCCAGATGAGTCATAACTATGCATCACATATCACTCCCAGCTCGATAGTCAGCACCAGGGACCTCCTTGCTCATGCTTTCTCCTCTTCTAAATTTTGGAGTCTACCTCAAACATTCTGATATAAATAATGAATATATTTATTTATTTATTTATTTATTACAAATATTTCTATCCCGCCCTTCTCACCCGGAGGGACTCAGGGCGGCGTACAATTGGCAACAATTTGATGCCGATACATCATTAAAAACAACAACATATAAAAAATACAACCAATTAAATACAGTATAAAATATAAAACATAAAACGTGTTTAAAATCCGTTCGTCCAATATCCTCCAACTTTATCCATATAACAATCTGGGTCGTCTTTATCATTTATTCATTAAAAGCCTGGGCACAAAGCCATGTTTTTAAGGCTTTTCTAAAACTCAAAAGGGTTGGGGCTTGCCGTATATCTCTGGGGAGGGTGTTCCATAGCCGGGGAGCCACCACCGAGAAGGCCCTGTCCCTCGTTCCCACCAGCCGCGCCTGTGAGGCAGGCGGGACTGAGAGCAGGGCCTCTCCAGATGACCTCAGGGATCTTCCTGGCTCATAGGAGGAGATACGTTCGGACAAGTAGATTGGGCCAGAACCGTTTAGGGCTTTATAGGTCAAAACCAGCACTTTGAATATAAAGCACAATATGTATTCCCTACATTGTTATGGCATGCTCCATCATATGGCATCCTAGTATTTGTAGGTTATGCTAAGAATTCTATGCTGTTGTTAGCAAGAGGACACTTTCATTCTCAATGGATCCAAGGCTCCATTTGATTGTGTCATGACAGTGAAAGTGCTTTCGAAGTGTTGTTATTGAGTAGTGTTGATGTACTTTAAAACCATATGTGCTGGTACGGCTGTACTAGAAGCACCAACTTTATTTTCTTTCTGCTAATGTTTGCAGTCATAGGGCAGGCCACCTGTCCATCATCATTAAGTTTGGTTCCGCCCCTTGTTCAGGGCTCTGGGAGGGAAGGAGCCATTTTTAAGTCAGTCTCACTTAAGGAAGCTAAGCTATAGGACGTCGACCAGCTCGTCCCATAGAAAAGCTTCATATCTCAAGAACATCCGGTGATATAGAACATCCAGGGATATAGAACATCCGGGGTTATAGAACATCCGAGGAATCAGAAATAGAAATTCCAGGGGAACGGTCCCAAAGTTCTGGCTAAGAGCTCACAGCCTCTCAGCCTCACAGCTCCTGAGGGAGACAGCCCTAAAGTTTCCAAAGAAACCTCTGAGAGGGAACAGCACCACAGATCCACGGAACCCCAGCTGAAACATCTGCAAGCCTTGGTTGGTAGGTCCACTCGATACCCAGACGCATTTGGAATCGGTAGTGGGTCCCACATCAGCTAGGCCCATATAATAGACAGCCTGGGAGAGGTTATAAGGGGATTTTCTTCTTATAGAGAAAGCACAGTTAGTCAAAGCCAATTGTCTGTCCCCTGGGGACAAGATTGAAAAGTCAACAGTTTATTAAGGAAACCTTGAAGTGTTATTTGACTCCTTGAAGATTTATTATTTGTTCAACAATAAAGACTTTGTTATCTCATTAAAGACTCAAAGGACTATCCTTTTCAGGAAAATCCTCAAGAACCTCTCTTTGAGGCACCCTGGCTTCCTGCTGGGCATAAAGTATACGTCCTATACAAAGACAATAGTTACAGGCTCAGCTCGTGACAGAACATCATAGAAACATGACCCTTTGCTTTGGACTTAGGTTTGCCATTCTCCTAAATAGAGATGGACTTTGCAGTGCACACAGGCATTATATGACTGATGTCGCATCATCACACATTCATTAGAAACAAAAATATGCACTTCTCTTTTAAATATCCCCAACCTCAATTTTAAGCAGCAGTTCAAAAAGGTAGCCTTAACTAAGCCTCACTACTTCTGTTCATGGCAACATCCCTTTCCATTGTCCCCAATAAGCACACCAAACTCAAATGTCTGGGTTTCATCCCTTCTGTATGCACCACAACATTTGCTGTTTAATCAACTGCAGACAAAAATAATTATCTGCGTGGTGACGATGGGGGGTTACGATGAGAGGATCAAAAATTCAAGAGGATGAAGCTGCCTCACCAAAAAACATTTTTAAGTCGTACAAATGATAAAACAGAATGATTAATTTATGCACTGTGAATCTTTGACTGTTCTGCAAAAGTACTTCTTATGAGTGTTCGAAACTACCATTAATGGAAAGACATCCGGGAAGTCTGTTCACTGTTGAAATACATGTCCAAAAGCAATTTCACATGGGCTTGTGAAAGGTTCTGGGATCCAAAGATAAACATATTTGTCAGGAATTGTTGTTATTTATTTTAGTAAATGGTTGAGTCTTTTAGAAATGAAGGAAAGGGAGCCTCTGAATTCACCTATGTGAAAAGTAGGAGGAACAACAGGCCGGTATGGTGCTACCCCTCTAATACTCAGGACATTCCCATACACTTCAATACTTCGCAGATGAAATGATCTGAACCACTGGGGCTCTTTCGTGTGTTTAGGTCATTTCATATCATCACGTGGATGGAAAAGTGGGTCATCAAAGGATTAACTGGAACTGTTACTACCAAATTAGGACAATTGGAAAATATGGGATTGTGAAGAGAAATAAGGCAACTAGACAGTAGAGGGGAGAACACAGTTGTATGCATGCATCATTCAAGGAGGTCATGGTTGTTGCATTATCTGAGGACACCTCCTTAGGCATGCTGGTAAAATTACCAACTGCTTTAACAGCTGGACAGTTACATTAGTCCAATCAGGATTCAGTCAGCGGGGCTCTAGATAGATAGCTAAGATCATTGTTTTCAATAATATCTGGTTTCCAGGCCAATAATCCAGCTCTGTTCCGAGGAGGAGATGATGACAGCAACAGCTTCTTGATCAGCAGGCTCCTATTCTGCTCCTTGCTTGACTCCATTAAATCTTACAAGATCTTGGCATCCCACAGACACAGGGAAATAGGTCCACAAAACTGTCCTTTAAGTAATGAACTGTTTTGGTTTTCGTTTCATAGTAATACAGTCTTAGGAGACTCTATGCACTCAGCTTCTCTATCTGCTCCAACCCTCCAGACTGGATGAAGAAAAATATTGATTCTTCCTTCTCAGCCTGCCTTGGCTTTGGACCTTCTTTTCTCTAAGCGTAGCTGGAAAGAAGATTAATTGGCGCAGTAGCCTAGCAGCACCAGACATTTTATCATCCACTTTACTTCTCCTTTAAGGGCTAGCATTGTTAACCTAACTCTGGCACAGTTTTGATGGGAACCTGCTGACATTTTAAACAGACGAGATAATTCCATGTAGATTTCTCAGGACAGCATGGCAGCTAGAAAGCTGCTTTCCCCATTAGCACAGTTCATTGCTTAAGCAAATATGATAGCGGAGACCCCCGCCTTTAAGCTTATCTGACCTGCTGCGGGGAGTTCCACAGATCCGGATCACCAACGAAGCAGGAGAGTGCGCGGACCACAACGAATTATTATTGATTTCTTTTATCACTCCCCCCCCCCCAACCCTAACATTGTAACTAATCCCCCAATAAAAGTATCCCCTTTTATCTTGAAACTCTCTCCACTGGTTACTTTGTATCCCTTTCTCTGACTCCTGCATGGAAAACCTCTCTCCTTTCTTCCACTAACCCAGCCGCCGTTCCAACCCTGGCGGGAAGCCTTCTGTGCTCTCCCTGCCATTGAGTAACATAGGGGACAGAACAATTTGACCCATAACTTCCTCAAAAATATTCCAAGCATGCCTATCTTTTATCTAACACTTTTTAAGACTCCTGGTTCTGGGACAACCAACAGCGCCAGGATTGGTCCATTCTAAAACTTTGAAACAGCTGACTGTCAAAAAGCCGGTTCCAATTGCTCTTTGCAGCCCCGCGCCACTTCTCGGCTCCCGCGGCTGGCAGGATGCCTTTTCGGGGACACAAGTTTCTCCCAGGGCTACTGGTAGGGGGCTGCCATTCCCTGAGAGAGAGATGTGGTTTCTTCAAGGACCAGCTGCGATCCTCATAATGGCAAAGACTCCCGGACGGACTTCTTCGGTTCATTCATTCATTTTTATGAATGAACGGATTCCTCATTCATATACTCTTGCTGGACTCCCAAGGACAGAAATCAACCTGAGCTGCTTATGAACTAATATGCTTATATGTTTATGAAATATTGGAATCAATTCTTTATTAACTGTTTAGCCAGATGTAACTTGGTCTGTGGGTTCCCTGGAAGACCCCCAGACTCATATATTTCCCTTTTATATATGTTATATTACAGAAAAACCTGGGGTTTTTTTCCTTCCCTTTAAAACCGGAGGGAATCTGAATTCCCTCCTTGTCCTTAGACAAACCGCGAGAATTGCCTACCCCCAGCATGCATTTTCATTCGTAACTCACTCAATTTTGCACCAAGAATCACCCCAATTCATATTTATGACTAAAATCACCTAATCTTTAAAATACAACCAACAGAGATCATTTTGACCATTTTTTCTCTGATCATCAGCTGATTGTCAAACTGCGTTCCTTGCCTAAATAGCCTTCCGCTTTGCCCTCTTAGCGCAGGAATGGAAAATAAGCTATAAATGTTAATATTTAGTACTTTTTCGGTAATTTTGGGTGGAAATGGATAAGATATGATTCTCTATATTCCCTAGTATATTTTAATCAATGAAGGCATAGCCTGAACTCTAGTTAACCCCGAAAATTCCTGCCTTCTCTCATCCTGGATTCTGGGCTTCACACACAAAAGAGGATAAACTGTCACCATAAGATTTAATCTATGTTGCATTTGCATGGCCCATAGCCAGACATTGAAACACCCCATGTTCGGAGCAGTCCCCGGGGTGATAAAATCTCATATGGTAATGTTGATCACAATCCCATCCTGGACCCCTGGGGAGCCAAAGAAAGACTCCCCACTGGTCCTGCCACCATAATCCCATAGTGTCAATATTTGTTGTCATCTCCGCCACACCTTAAGGTGTTCATGAACTGTGTATGTGCGTAAAGGACCCCGGACATCCCAAATGACCCTACTCAAAACAGCGACAATCTTAAGATTATCTTAGAAGGCGCTAGCCTCGGGTAATCACTTTGCATAAGATAACTCCAAATGATTCATTCACCAGAACCCATTGTCTAGCTGACTCCCGCCTTCCCCAACCTGATTGGCTCTGGCAGAGGCGAAGGTTGTTCTTCATTGGCCGAGGTGCGGGGCGGGAAACCAAGCTCCCGCCTAGTGCGGCGCCCTCGACCTATCAGCAGCCAGATGGGCAGAGGGACAGGGCGGGAGATTCAAGCAGACTTCAAACTTAGAAATGTATAAAATGGCTTTATTTTCATCAAAATGTTACATCTCGCATGTCGATCTATCGCGGCGGATGTCCTTTTCAGCTGAATTGCTTTAATAAATGCCTTGGCAGTTTTTCCTTTAACTTGGCAGAGTCTTTTCCTTTCGGTCTCAGATAAATTTATATTCCGGGTTATTTTCTGCTTCCCTGACAGCTCGCCAAGGTTCGTTCTCTCATCGGAGGAGCGGTCGGATCTCCCTCACAGGGCAGATCCCTGCTCTATCGCGGTCTTGATAACAAATAGACCCCATGCTCATGATCAAACTGGATGTGTTCACAAGTGATGAAAAAGTACATAGTCTGAATCACACATTTTCAACCTCTTGAGGACACATGTCTAAGTATAGCATCTGTTCAACTCTCACAGGCCCACTGAAGGCATGTATCCATAACTGGTGTTCAAACACTGGAAGAGTGGTCCAAGAGAATACTAAAGCTTCACTTTGGGTGTATCTCCACATACCTGGGTAAATCCAGATTAAAGTGCTTCATATCTGCTCTGCTGCAGCCCAAGAGTGTCCCTGGAGCCTTTTGGTTGTCCACATTGTCAGCCAGGCTGAGGATGCATTGGGACCATTATCACCACTGCTGCAGTGTTGCCAACAAACAACTCTCCGCCAGGAGCTTTAGCACAATGTTGTATTTCTGGTCACCTAGCTTGATGTCCTGGTGCTCTATCACCAGAAATGAAATGTCTCCAGCAAGCCTTTGGAAGGGAGTTGCTTTTTGGTGATGATATAGCCATTGGAGATGTGGATCCAGATAGCCACATGTCCAAAACTCCATGTAAATCCTGTATTTCCTTGAGTCGTATTTACATCTGGATGCATGCATCATGTGGACTCTGTGCAGCAGTTGAGTGGTGAGTCAATTTGGCCATGTAAACACAGCCCCATTCTGAAATTCTATTTCAAAATGGCTCTTCTTTGCAACTTACAAAGCAGGATTTTAGGAATGGTCACTATTGGAGCAACCCAAACAGTATCCTCCTCTGTCACGATTTTATCTAGTTACTCTTTTAAGGTATCTAAATAATCAGTGATTATTGCTACATCTCATAAATTTGGTTGATTAATTATGTACTGTGTGAAGAAGTAATTTCTTTGTCAGCCAAACTTCGCCACCAGCCACTGGACACCAAATTCTATGAATTAATGTATCCTAATCCATCCGCAAATGATGAATACAGCAATCAGAATGTGACCAGGGCTGTGAATTTGTTTTTGCTAACCTCCGCTGCCCTTCAAAGATGTTCGACTATTTGTTTATTAAAATATCATTTATATGATAAGATCTCATACTGACATACAACTGCACTCAACCAAAGCCAGTTAAAAAATAAGACCTCCCAAATAATGTATTTATTTATTTTATTTATTTACAGTATTTATATTCCACCCTTCTCACCCCGAAGGGGACTCAGAGCGGATTACATTGTACACATATAAGGCAAACATTCAATCCCATATAACATAGAACAGAGACAGAGACAGACGCAGAGGCAATTTAAACCTTCTCCAGCTTCCAGCTTCCAGCTTCCTGAGGGTATGCTTGATTCCGGCCACAGGGGGAGCAGCTGCTTCAACATCCACTGCAACAGCAACTTCCTCATTCCAACGGCGGCTGGATGATTTTTATTGTGTTGTAAATTAGCCTCCCCACATATAAAAGGTAAAGGTAAAGGTTTCCCCTGACGTAAAGTCCAGTCATGTCTGACTCTGGGGGTTGGTGATCATCTCCATTTCTAAGCCCAAGAGCCAGAATTGTCCATAGACACCTCCAAGGTCATGTGGCCGGCATGACTGCATGGCGCACCGTTACTTTCCCACCGGAGCGGTACCTATTGATTTACTCACATTGGCATGTTTTCGAACTGCTAGGTTGGCAGGTACCTAAATTTCCTACTTGATAGATGCAACTATCTTTCGGGTTGCTTAGGTCAGCAATGAGCAGGGGCTATATTTTATTTTTAATTGTCGGGTGCTCACCCCGACAGGGGCTGGCCTCGAACTCATGACCTCTTGGTCAGAATAATTTATTGCAGCTGGCTGCTAACAGGCTGGCTGACTAAAAGCAATTTAAAACCAGTTTTAAATGTTAAATGGTTTAAAAGCATGCGCAATAAATAAGTTAGATCTCACCGCCCAAGAAAGAAACATAGACATGTTTTTACTCAGTGGTGAAATGAAGTTGACAGTGATGCCAATTAAGCCTCCAAGGCAGAACAGGGCCTTCAACAGCTGAAGTGCCAAAGCTGAGGAGGCCTTCCACATTCACACTCTGTCTGTCTGTCAGCCAGTCTGTCAGTCTGTTTTAGAGTACTCATCCCTACCAGCCAAAAAGTTCCCCACTCTCAGGCTTACAAATGTAAATAAGACAAAAAACGTAAGAAAAAGGAATAGCAGTTGAGGAAGGAGGTCAATTAAATGGTTACTATCACTTCTTATCTCCTTCTAAGGCCAGAGCAGTGGCAATTTGGATGGAGAAGAGGTCCTTTCATCTGTTTCTGGATCTAAGACTGATGACATTGCCCGCTGGTGAGATCCAAAAAAAAAGCCTTCTCCATTAGACTACTTGGTCTGGCACAGTGGTTCTCAACCTGTGGGGCCCCACATGTTTTGGCCTGCAACTCCCAGATATCTTAACAGCTAGAAAACTGGCTGGGATTTTTGGGAGTTGTAAGCCAAAACACATGGGGACCCATAGGTTCAGAACCACTGGTCTGGCATATATGGAAAGAAATGGTCCTTCAGGTATCAAGACAAAACCCTCCTCATTCTAGCCACCCAACTCCAACTGAACATGCTGTCTCGGGATAATTGATGTTAGAGCCCAAAATCATGGCCTTACATTGTTGACGTTGCCAAATAAATTCTCAGAAGAAGGTGCACTATCAGGAACTGTAAACTAAAACAGACTCTGCATTTAATATTTGTGAATGTAAATGGTCATTCTGATCTCTATATGAGAATGCACTCTCTTGACTGTGAAGGACAAATAAACACTTTTTCTATTCTTTTCATTAATTCTTATCATTTTAATTTTTTTCTAAAACCAACCCAGAGCCCATGACCGACTCCTAAGGATGAAAAAAATCACCACACCATTGATTATCAAAAAATAAAAGATGAACCCTGTAAAAGGTCATTTGGTTTAATAAAATGACATTTCACTGGTTAATTTTAAAATATGTGATAAATGATCGGTCTGCTCAAGCAAACAAGCATAGCAGCCAGGCTTAAGTTTCTGATTTATATTATACAGGAAACAAGAGGAAATGAATGGTCGCAAAACAGTATGATTTTATGAATAAGATAATCAAAACATGGGTATTTTGCCTGTAATATTGCAGATGTCTCCTCCCCAACCACTGCTTTAGCAATTATATTGTCTTATGCAAATAACACTTCTTCCTACTTGTGCGAGATTTGACTGCATTTAGGGAAAAGATTGACTCATCTGGATTTAAACTGTAAATAGCGAACACTTCCGTCAATGGCTAATTAACAATGCATGGACAAGAGATGGTTGGGATGTATTTGTATGTCCTTGTAAAACAAATTGACTTGGAGGAGGGTGGGGAAGTAATTTTGTTTTAAAAGTAATTCATGCTGTCCTTGAGAAGTCAAACCTGGACAGATGGTCACTGAGATCTTGTTTGTATCCAGATTAAATTATAGCACAGGAATACCTTTGAAAGATTAAGTTAAAGAATTATAGAATCACAGAGCTGGAAGTGACCAGAAGGGTAATCTGTTCAGATGCCTTGCCATGCAAGAATACATAACTAAAGCACTCCTTGAAAGACATCTATCCAACCTCTGTTCAAAGGCCTCCAAAGGTCTACCGTCAAACAGCTCTTACAGTAGAAAAATTCCTCCTAATATATAGGGGTCGTGGTGGTTCAATGGGTTAAATCCTTGTGCTGCTGAACTGTTGTCCTGAAGGTCAGCAGTTCAAATCCATGGGATGGGGTGAGCTCCCACTGTTAGCCCTAGCTCCTACCAACCTAGCTCAAAAACATGCAAAACGTAGCTAGATAAATAAGTACTGGAGCCCCCGATGATGCAGCTAGTAAAAATGCTGAGCTGCTGAACTTGCTGACCGAAAGGTTAGCAGTTCGAATCCGGGGAGTGGGGTGAGCTCCCACTTTTAGCCTCAGCTTTAGCCAACTTAGCAGTTTGAAAACATGCAAAAGTGAGTATTATTTATTATTTATTTACAGTATTTATATTCCGCCCTTCTCACCCCGAAGGGGACTCAGGGCGAATCACATTACACATATAAGGCAAACATTCAATGCCTTAACATAGAACAAAGACAAGACAAACACGGGGCTCCGAGCTGGCCTCGAGTAGATCAATAGGTACTGCTTCGGCAGGAAGGTAACAGCACTCCATGTAGTCATGGCGGCCACATGACCTTGGAGATGTCTCCAGACAAAATCAGCTCTTAGGCTTAGATATGGAGATGAGCACCACCCCCCAGAGTCGGACATGAGTAATGTCAAGGGGAAACGTTTACCTTTACTAAATAGGTACCACTTTGACGAGAAAAGGCAAAAAAGACGCCCCAAGCAGTCTTGGCGGCCACAACACCAGGAGGTGTCAACAGACAATGGAGGCTACTCGGCTTGGAAATGGAGAAGAGCACCTCTCCCAGAGCCAGAGATGAGCACCGCCTTCAGAGCCGGAAATGAAAGGAGAAGCCTTTGCCTTTGTCTGTGTATGTGTGTTTCATTGTATGCCATGGTAGCACTGCATTGAATGTTCGCCTGTATCAGTTTATATATTCTGTTATCTGCTCTGAGTCCCCTCGGGGAGGAGGGTGAAATATAAATAAAGTGTTGTTGTTATTATTATTATTAAGATTAGTTGGCTGTTCTACATGTTGACCTTGCTCTACATACCATCCACCCATGGGTCCTATGATACTCTGAAGTACAAGTCTTTACCTATCTTTTAATTGATTATGTCTACCTTGCAGTCCTGAGTACTGTATTGGACTCCTTCATGTTGACAGGTACTGTAACTGTGTTCATTTTAGATTGAACTGTTTTCACTGCTGTTTTATGATATTGTTTTTATTATGTTTGTTCGTTCATGCCATTGTATGTTTTTTGACAACTGACTTTTATACATGCTTGAAACCGCCCTGAGTCCTCTCGAGAAGATGGAGAGGTATCACAAAATCTGGATTTCGTATCACAAATCACAAGTCGAACACTTCCCAAGTGTCTAGGACTGTGTGATGTATTTTCGGATGATGCGTGCAGATCCCAGTAGGGTGGCCTTTTGCAGTTGGCAGATCGTGATTTTGTCAGTGTCTATTGTTTCCAAATGCTGGCTGTGATCGTTTGGAACGGCACCCAATGTGCCAATCACCACCGGGACCACCTGTACTGTTTTCTGCCAGAGTCAGAAATTAATAATAATAATAATAATAATAATAATAATAATAATAATAATAATAATAGTAATTATTATTTTCTTGTAATTTCAATTCATTAATTCGTGTTCTAGTTTCTGGAGAGGCAGGAAAAAATCTTGCTCCATCTTTATAACACATCCCTTCTGATATAAGTCTTCTCCATAAGGCTTGTTCTTCATAAGGCTTGATTTCTGGACCTTTGATCACCTTGGTCACCTTTCTCTGAACATGTTCCAGTTTGTCATTATAATTCTTGAACTCTTGGGTCCAAGGAAGACGGTTGAGAAACTACTGCTGGATGAAGATGAAATTGTGAGACTGTTAACTAAAGGTCTTTAGACTGCAGCATATCAGGGCATATTGTCAGTTTGTTCTTGCTCCCAGTTCAAAGCATCATTTACAGCTCTAAAAACACCTTGAATCCAGGATATCTCGATAAATTATTCTTCCCACATTTGCTTTTAGCAGAGGACTGCAGGAATACCTTGATCAAAAGCAGAGGTCTGTGTCATGTCCCTCCAAAAACCAGAGAAGTGATAAGAAATGTGAAAGGAGAGAAGTGTATGAACACCTGACTACAAAGATGGAATTATCTTTGCTGGTTACATTTAGTCAAAATTCTGATTCTCGTTTCCAAAAGTTCCATAGCCCCGAACACAATAATCCTCAGAATGGAAGTGATAAAAGAGCTCCAATGCAGAGGAGGAAAGTGAAAGGTTGTGGTGGGGTGGTGGGAGGCAAGGAACGAGATCATTATTCATGCAACTGGGTACTTTTAAGAGTTTATTGTTGTTCTAGCAGCTTTACCCCCAAACTAGTCATGTTAAAAGAAAAGCTATCCATCTGTCTTACTCCTACTAGCAACACAACCACCATTTTCAAATCAGTCATGATATAAGTTCTCTGGGAGAGGTAAAAATTGAAAACATTAAAAATAGCGTTAAGAGCAACAAAATAATAAATCATCAGATAAAAAAGCAAGAGCAAACCAGTATGCCTGACAAGTAAGTGATTAATTAATTAGGTGTGTGGGGTGGTGATAGTAATTAAATAAAAAATATTATAACAATTACATTGTGGATCAGTAAAAGAAGATATTTTACAGTAAACATCTGATGTCATTCTTAACTGAACCAGTCTTCATCTTTGTTTGCAAAGGGGCAAACACCCTGGGAATCTTCCAGGCTGTATGGCCATGTTCCAGAAGCATTCTCTCCTGACAGTTTGCCCACATTTGTGTCAGGCATGCTCAGAGGTTGAGATGTCTGTTGGAAACTAAGCAAGTGAGGTTTATATATCTCTGGCATGTCCAGGGTGGGAGAAAGAACTCTTGTCTGCTAGAAGGCATGATAATCAAGTTTGAAGATGGCACCAAATTGGGAGGGATAGTTAATACTACAGAAGACAGGAGCAGCATTCAAAACAATCTTGAACAGGGACAAATGTAAGATCCTCCACTTAGGCAGAAAAAATGGAATGCAAAGATACAGAATGTGGGACGCCTGGCTCAATAGCAGGACCTGTGAAAAAGATCTTGGAGTCCTCGTGGGCAACAAATTAAACATGAGCCAACAATGTGCTGTGGCGGCAAAAAAAGCCAATGGGATTTTGGCCTGTATCAACAGGAGTATAGTGTCTAGATCCAGGAAAGTCCTGCTCCCCCTCTATTCTTCCTTGGTCAGACCACACCTGGAATACTGCATCCAATTCTGGGCACCACAGTTGAAGGGAGATGTTGACAAGCTGGAAAGCGTCCAGAGGAGGGCGACTAAAAGGATCAAAGGTCTGGAGAACAATGAGGAGCGTCTTAAAGAACTGGGTATGTTTAGCCGACAGAAGCGAAGGCTGAGAGGAGACATGACAGCAAGTATAAAATGTGAGGGGAAGTCATAGGGAGGAGGAAGCAAGCTTGTTTTCTGCTGCCCTGGAGACTAGGACGCGGAACAATGGCTTCAAACTATAGGAAAGGAGATTCCACCTGAACATCAGGAAGAACTTCCTCACTGTGAGAGCTGTTTGGCATGGAACTTTCTGTGTGGTGTGGTGGAGGCTCCTTCTTTGGAGGTTTTTAAGCAGAGACTGGATGGCCATCTGTCAGGGGTGCTTTGAATTCAATTTCCTGCCTCTTGGCAGGGGGTTGGACTGGATGGCCCATGAGGTGTCTTCCAACTCTTTGATTCTTTGATTCTAGGTGTAAATGCTGCTATTTATTTACTGAGAAATCCACAAGCATGTGGACAATTTCAACAGAACGTAGGAAACCATGAAAATGAACAAAATCTGGATACCAGTGTTTAAAAAACCTCTAAAATCAAGACTGTATATAAAGAGCAACACTGAAAAAACAGAGGAATTCCACATAAGAATCAATCAAGGCCAGCTAACACCTCCCAACAAAGGATTCACCCAGGCAGCAACCAAAGAGGCTTTGAAGCTGCAAGGCCATTCAATGCTAATCAAGGTGGCCAATTGCAACATTCACATTTGCCTCAAGCAAACAAGAATTCTTTCTCCCACCCTAGACATTATTCCACAGATATATAAACCTCACTTGCTTACTTTCCAACAGACCTCTCAACCTCTCAGGATGCCTGCCACAAATGTGGGTGAAACATCAGGAGAGAATGCTTCTGGAACATGGCCGTACAGCCTGGAAAACTCACAGCAAGTTACCCAGTGATTCTGGCCCTGAAAACCTTGACAACACCCTGGGAATCTACTCCAGTCCAACAGAATCAGATAACTTATATGTATATTTGAAGAGGTGTCTGCCCGCTATTTACAGAAATTCTCCATCAAATGTGTTTAATATATAACACTAGAAAATTCCGGCACAGTTGGTTTCCTTCAAAGGAACATGCAGTGGAATCTTTCAGTGTCTGAGTGAAAATAAATGTATTCGCACCTCTGTACAATGAAAAGGATAAGGTGCAGAACACCTAGACGCAAAAGCAAAGTGAATGATGTCAAATGTTTTTGGACTTCATCATGTTGCTAGAATTCATGACCAATTTGCTTCCTGGGCAATTTTGTTCATTACAACCAATTTACTGCATCCAGGGATGTGTCTGTGGAGGGGGCAAAAGGAAGGCTTGCCTGTCAAATAAAAATGCTCCCTCTCTCATGTTTTCACTCCCGAGTTTCTAACGCTGCAGTAACTTAACACTTTGGTGGAGCATTTAGAAATACAGTCAAGACATTCAAAGAAAAGTGGCAGGCAAAGTGACTGAGTGAATGACAGCACAGCTAATGGGAGAGGTCTAGAAGTAAACCATTTTCACTCTGCAATGCTAAAAACTTAGGACTCTATTGCATTTAACCCCCCTCCCCCCTTCGGTTTCTAAACACTTCTAAAACAGTTCCCTGATGAAGCAGCACGGAGCCCATCAAACAATGCCTGTCATCCATGATGCTTTGTCAGGGAACTGTTTTAGAAGTATTTAGAAATGAGAGGGACAGGAGACAGGGAGAAATAATCTTTTGAACTCATGATTCCCGTGGAAATAGGAGAAAATGGGGGGCAACATGTGGGAATTTGCCTGTCTTGAATTGCTTCAGTAATGGGCGTTCTTATGGGTGGTCTCCTACCAAGCATTGACATTTCTCTCCCAAAATCCTGCTTCATGAGCCCGCAATGAACACAATTTCATGATATCACCACTTAGTTATGGAGCCCCCGGTGGCGCAATGAGTTAAACCCTTGTGCTGGCAGGACTGCTAGCCTGAAGGTTGGGTTGCTGACCTGAAGGTTGTCTGTTCAAATCCAGGGAGAGCGTGGATGAGCTCCTTTGGTCAGCTCCAGCTCCCCATGCAGGGACATGAGAGAAGCCTCCCAGAAGGATGGTAAAACATCAAAACATCGGGCATCCCCTGGGCAACATCCCTGCAGATGGCCAATTCTCTCACACCAGAAGTGACTTGCATTTTCTCAAGTTGCTTCTGACAGGAAAAAAAAAAAACACTTTGTTTTTCCTGTCATTTCTTCCTCATAGTAATCTTTGCTTTTGAAATTGCACTACTGCTAGCTTTTTAATAATAATAATCATCATCATCATCATCAGACTACAAGCAGAGGCATAACACCATTGCTCAAATGATTCATTGGAACTTGTGCCACAAACACCATCTGCCTGCAACAAAGAACTGGTGGGATCACAAGACGGCAGGATTGAGGAGAAACAACTGGAAAAGCTGGCAGGATATGTGGATTTAAAGATCGAACTGCGAAGACTCTGGCACAAGCCAGTCAAGGTGGTCCCAGTGGTGATCGACACACTGGGTGCAGTGCCTAAAGACCTTGGCCTGCACTTGAACACACTGACAAAATTACCACCTGCCAGCTGCAGAAGGCCACCTTACTGGGATCTGCACGCATTATTCGCTGATATATCACACGGTCCTAGACACTTGGGAAGTGTCCGACGTGTGATCCAGTACAACAGCCAGCAGAGTGTCTGCTGTGGACTCATCTTGTTGTGTTTCAAATAATATTATTATTATTATTATTATTATTATTATTATTATTATTATTATTATTATTCTATCATGCCTCCATCTCCCCAAAGGAACTCGGGGCAGCTAACATGGGGCCAGGCCCAAAAACAAAAACAAAATATGATAAGTTAAAACATATATAAATAACTGAATAAACACTATCAACAACAACAAATAAAATAAAACAGAATTAAACCACAGTAATACAATATAACATCATAATAACCAGATAAAAAGATAAAATGATAAAAACAAACATCACCACCATGAAATGGGGGTGGTCAAGTCAGAAAGTGCAAGAGTATATTGTTACAAGACCATTTAATAAAGTGCCTGGACAAAGCATCAAAGAGTTATCTGGGAGAATTTGGGGTAGGATGGGGTAGGAAGGCAGGTTGTCTCCAATACCGGGCCAAATTTTTAACTTTGTTTTCCCTTTTTTAAAACCAACGACAGTAAGTTCTAATGCCTAAAGGGTTCTGGACATCCACGATTGAGGCTGAGTAGATTGAGAAAGAAAGGAGCGGAGCCCTGAGAAGGGGTTTCTGTCTTCTGTCTCCTCTACGGATGGTTGAGCTAGAAGTGGGAAGAGGCAATCCTGTGTGATGGGGTAAGTAAATTCTCCATCTTCTTTAAGTACGGAATCCTATGCAAAGAAGACAGTTCTACACACAAAGAAGACAATTTACCCCCCTCCACTTTCCCCTGTTTCCCCCACTTTCCCCTGTTTCCCCCCATTTTCCCCAGCTCTGTCTGATGAAATTCTTAGAGACTGAAGGAAAAAATCATTTTTGAGATCAGATTTTTTCTATGGGATGGGAATGCCCTCATTTTGCCTCTTCCTATAGTTACAACCTTGCTGGTTGTCCATGCTGTCTGTGAGTAACTGAGTTGGAGTTCAGCACATTTGGAGGGCACTAGGGTGTAGGACAGTGGTTCTCAATTTGTGGTTCCCCAGATGTTTTGGCTTTCAACTCCCAGAAAACCTAACAGCTGGTAAACCGGCTGGGATTTCTGGGTGTGGTAGGCCAAAACACCTGGGGACCCACAGGTTGAGAACCACTGCTGTAGAAAAATTCCTGACTTCTCACTCTGCTCTCCATGTCTTTCACCCATTGCTGTACTTTTCCTTTGTTGATACTGTGAAAGCTAGACATTTTCATTAGCATAAGGCGAGAATGTGACTTTAGGTTTACTTTAGAACTTGTCAAGTTTTGCTTTGGGCTATAACTCCCAGGATTCACTTTTTCATAGTGCAAAAATTAACTTTGCCAGGCTTTGCATAGAGAAAATGAGAGAATATGTCATGAGAAGACAGAAGGGACATAGACAGATTCACTCTGCATTATGGATCAGAAGTTCTTAGATGCCATTCAGGTACAACATCTTGGTCAGTGTGGGCTATAAAATCCTGTATAGTCAAAGCTGACATTTCCCAACACGTGTAGCTTCCTTTTATAAAATGTGTTGATGACCACAGACTAGGATAATTTACAATACAGATAGAACAAAATCATAAAGGGTGAAGCTATCAGTGGCTAGTTGTCACAACAGATCTGTGCCTCCTCCATAATTAGAGGCAGCATGCCTTTGAATAACAGTTGCTAGGGAGCCATTGGGGAAAAGGGCTTTTGCAGTTATGTTCCGGGCAGTGATTTCACTGCACTGAATCCTATGTCTTGTCTTTCAATGGCTAGATGTGGAATGCAATTTTTGTAATGTCATTAATTAATTTTTATGACAATGCCTTTATTATTCCGGCATTTAATGTTTGCTGTTACTTGTTGGAAACTGCCCCGAGTCCCCTTGGGGAGATAGGGTGGGATATAAATAAAGTTTTTTTATTATTATTCACATCACCTTCAGGGCAGAGTTTGGACAAGGATATTGACAAGCTGGAACATGTACAGAGAAAGGTGAACCAAGTGGTAAAAGGTCTGGAAGCCAAGCCCAGTGAGGAATGGCTTAGGGAGCCAGATATGTCTAGCCTGAAGAAGAAAAGGTTAAGAGGGGACAAGATTTAAATAGTTGAAATAAGGCCATATTCATAAAATCATAGAATAATAGAGCTGGAAGAGACCACATGGGTCATCAAATCCTACCCCCTGCCATGCAGGAAAAACATTGAAGGTGGACCAAGCTTGTTTTCTGCTGCTCCAGAGACAAGGACACAGAGCCATGGATTCAAACAACAGAGAAAGTGTCTAGTTCAAGGGAAGTAATCGTACCACTAAATTCTGATTTGGTCAGGCTTCAACTGGAATACTGTGTCCAGTTCCGGACACCACAATTCAATAAGGATATTCACAGGGTATAATGTGTTCAAAAAAGGGAGACCAACCTAATGAAAAGCCTGGAAGCCTGGCACTGAAGGAACTGGATATGCTTTGCCTGGAGAAGAGAAGGTTAAGAGGTGACATGATAGTCATGTTTAAATATTTCAAAGAATATCATATTGAAGATGGAGGAAGCTTGTTTTCTGCTGCTCTAGAGACTAGGACATAGAGCAATGGATTCAAACTTCAGGAAAAAAGATTCCATCTAAACATTGGGAAGAACTTTCTTATGAAAAGGGCTGTTTGGGAGTAGAATATACTGCCTTGGATTGCAGTGTATTCTCCTCTGGAAGTTGCAAAGAGAATCTTGATGGCCATCCGTCAGGAGTGCTTTGATTATGTGTTCCTGCAATGCAAGGAATTGGACCAGATGATCCTTGTGGTCTCTTCCAGCTCTGTGTTTCTATGATTCTATTATTCTAAATAGTTCTTTTGGTTACAGCTCCCCAAATCCCACATCAGCAGTAAGGCTCTTGGAGTTTGGGTTTTAAAGAAATCATTTCTCCAAGCTTTGCATCTGCTGGGCTACAAAGGCTTTTGGTTTGTCTCAGCATGTCTCTTTTTAATTTGTTTCTTAACTAATATGTTTCTGTCCTTCTGAAATTGGCCTGATTTACAATGCATTTAATTTTTTTCTAAGTTGATTACTTTGTACTTAATTACTGGCAGCTGAAAATGGGAACTTATTTCAAATGCAAAATAATGAGCTTGAAGTATATTTCCTGTGGAATCAAATCTTTGAAGGCCTATTTTTTCCCATTAAAGTCACCCTTTGATGCTTCGGCCATTAAATGATGAATGGTCAGGAGTCACTGGGTTCCTGTAAGTCTTCCAGGCTATATGGCCATGTTCCAGAAGCATTCTCTCCTGGCACTTCGCCCACATCTATGGGAGGCATCCTCAAAGGTGTGAGGTCTGTTGGAAACTAGGAAAGTGGGGTTTATATATCTGTGGAAGGTCCAGGGTGGGAGAAAGAACTCTTGTCTGTTTGAGGTAAGTGTGAATGTTGCAATTCACACATGCCTGGAAGGTCAGGTGTCAGTCACCCAACCTTGTGGTTCTCCACTCCAGACCTTCTCTGAAGCATAGCCACTGATGATGACTCTTAGAGCACAGTTTTCTGAACATTAGTGATCCACATGGCAGTGTTCCAATCTATTCCATATTTAATTACTTGGCTAACAAAAAACATTATGAGGAGCCTTTTTAAATTCCTTGCTGAAACCCAGATAAATGACATCACAGCATTCCCACTATCTACTTAACTCCGGATCTGATTGTAAACTGATATAGGTAGTTTGGTAGGTCGTTCTTGAAAAACCCACGCTGATTTCTTAGAAACTACAACAAATGGTTCACCAGTAAATTCCTTCAATACTTTGGGATGCAGTTCACCTGGCCCTACAAATTTGGATTCATATAGGTTAGCTAAGTGATTCCTAACTGGTTTCCTATCTATCTTAATTTGCAATCCAGACCCCTTGCCAAGATCTCTTTTTCACAGTTCTCTTTTTCAAAGAAAATGAAAGCAAAATAGTTCTGCCTTTTCACTGTGAACTAGTGGTATTTTACCATCATTACTGATTAACAGCCCCATTGTCTCCTTTATCATGTTTTTGCCATAAATGCATCTGAACCACCATGACCACCTGCAACCAAACACAAACACTGCTTTTTGTTTTCCTGGACAGTCTTGGGCTCATTTACATGAGAGAGGTCAGCACAGAATAACTGTGGCGCAATCATGTATGCTGACTCTGGGGGCATTTATTTACAGTATTTATATTCCGCCCTTCTCACCCCAAAGGAGACTCAGGGTGGATTACAATGAGCACATATATGGCAAACATTCAATGCCAACAGACAAACAACATACAGTACAGACAGACACAGAGGCATTTAACATTTTTCCAGTTTCACGATTCCGGCCACAGGGGGAACTGTTGCTTCACCGTCCACTAGTGGCTGTACTTCCTCATTCCTTTCCTCGTGTTTTGCTGGCAGTTTTATGGTGTTGTAAATTAGTTAAATTAGCCTCCCGCATAAAGCGTACCTAAATTTCCCTACTTGACAGATGCAACTGTCTTTCGGGGCTGCATAGGTCAACAGCAAGCTGGGCTATTTAATGGTCGGGGGCTTAACCCGACCCGGGCTTTGAACTCATGACCTCTCGGTCAGTAGTGATTTATTGCAGCTGGTTACTAGCCAGCTGCGCCACAGCCCGGCCCTAGTACTATCATTACTGTATCATTACTGTATCAGTACTATCAGTACTGATTAACAGCCCCATTGTCTCCATCATGTTTTTGCCATAAATGCGTCTGAACCATGACCACCTGCAACCAAACACAAACACCGCTTTTTGTTTTCCTGGACAGTCTTGGGCTCATTTACATGAGAGAGGTCAGCACAGAATAACTGTGGCGTAATCATGTATGCTGAACTCTGGGGGCATTGTCCAGATGGCATCAGCCTGAAGGACTATCAGCTTCTCTGTGTCATTGATATCACTGTTCCTGGTCGGTCACAGAGCTCTCTTTGAGTGTTTGGCCATTGCAGTTGCCTCTGTTGGTGTCAGAACAGAGCACATCCACAATTAGCAAGGAGGAGGTTGATCTACTCCTCATTTTTGCTAGTTGGGTGGGAACTCTCTTCAGAGATCGCAGGTGCAACAGGCAATGGCCAGATACTTGAAGAGGCTTTGTGGCCAGCTAGGAGTGCTACTGGAAATGGCACGAGCACTCACCATCTATTTTCCCTGCAGTGCTCACAATGATGGCAGTGATTATCTATCTGGACATCAGAGCAGGCCAAATGGGAACTGATTCAGCAATCCAGACTGCTCTAAAGCCAAACTTCACAATATCCCCCAAAGCAGAGCAAAGTTGGAGTATAACTCTAAATCCCAGGAAGACTTCCCTATTGAGATCTTTTGATGCTAACATAACGAGCCACAAGTACATAGCATGTTACCCATCACTAGTCCTTTCCCGTTCTTCTCAGAATAAGATTACTGTATCCCCACTGCACATTATTAGTTCATGAAGCAATGTTCTGAAAATGTGAGCTGGCTAGGGAAAGCACACACACCTGAGAAAGGTATACTAAAGAAGAGGAAAAAGAATCAGGTGAATCGGATGAAGAAATAATAGTGACTTATATATGATTAAACTTGGGCATCTCATTTCACACCTGGGGACTGAATTTCTTGAGTGGCAAAAAGAAAGAAGGCCAGGACATGACTGGTCTCATTTGCACAACAAGGAAGGTGACGGAGTACTTGTGAATATTTTTGTAATGCTTCTTTGGCACTGAACTACACAGAAGAAACTCCTACAGAATCATAGCCCAATGGGATGAAAGAGGGTTGGGGGTCAGAACAAAGTTGGTGTGCTTACTAAGAACAGCCAAAACAGGCCTTTGAAACCTGCTGCTCTGACCTGCTTAGTCTTTTGGTCTTCTAGATCAATGCTTTTAGCTTGCCATTTGGCCAATTCAGGAGAAATGAAAAGGAGCCAGGAGAAATGACGTGGTTTGCTTGGCAACCACACAATATTTGGCAACTCTGCAGTCACCTTCCTGCAGCCTGATTATTTTTTTCTAGCCTTGCTTTAGTAATAAACACTTGAGCTGAGTACAGAGGTCTAGGGTGTCCTGCTACGATCAAAATTAGCTACAATCACCTTAGCTGTTGGTTTTGCTCAGCCACACACACACTGGTTTTCACCTGTGAAATGTTGGAGGGTATGCCTTTATGGTGTCACGGGCAGATTCTATCAACATCATTAAGCATTCATTAAGCTCTGATCAGAGTTACAAAGAATATGCCATTTCAACAAAACACACACGTTGCAATGTTCTTGTATTGAGATTTCTTCCCATTGTCTTTAGGACTGGAGAAAAGAGTCCAGATCCCGAGACATGTATTCCCCTTTTTCATTGAATGAAATTATCACATGGATCCCATATCCTCCAACTGTCTTGATTTGACAAGGTAAACCCAATTAATCTTCTATTGTCCTACTTTTTCAGTTCTTTTACAAATATTCTGGTTTCTTTCTCTTCCTCTTATTTCCCCCTCTTTTATCCTTAAATGACTTCAGTTGCTGTAAGATGAGTTCAAAGTGCAAATGTTTGTCTTTCCCAGTATATTTGGGCAAAGGCATGATGCTGCAACCTCTCTTTTGCCCAATCTTGTTATTGTGATGCTGTTTGACTGCATGTGTCTCAGGCAACTATCACATTACACTGTTAAAGTGTTTCTATTCGACTTTAAATGTTATGGCGGTCTCCTGTGGAATCCTGGGATTTGCAATACCCAACCAGAGAAGTCCTTGGCCTCACTAAACTACAAACCGCAGAATTTCACAGGAGATAGTAATTTAGGATTTCAGTGGAACTGCAATGCTTTAGTAATGTAGTATGATAATCTCCTTAGTTTTTATCTGTGGTGTGAGAAATATGTATAATTGTTGTTGTTGATTTGTTCAGTTGCTTCCAACTCTTCATGACCTCATGGACCAGCCCATGCCAGAGATCCTTGTTGGCCGTTGCCACCCCCAGCTCCTTCAAGGTCAGGCCAGTCACTTCAAGGATACCATCTATCCATCTTGTAATATGTATAATATTACAAAGGATTACCACCTCACCCACTTCATAGGAAATCTGCTACAAAACAGGAGCTTTTTTGTTGAGTTCTAGGGTCAGAGAAGCAGATGGTGAAAACAGAAAAATGGCCTGCCTCAGGTGAGCTTGCTTGCTCCATCAATGTTTAACATTTACACAAATGATCAGCCACTGCCAGAGGGACAGAGAGTTTCATCTATGCTGACAATCGTGCCATCACTGCCAAAGCCTTAGATGCTCTTACTGCCTATTACAGGGAAAATCAGCTGATTCCTAATCCACCTAAAACACAAATGTGTGCTTTTCACTTTAAGATCAGACAAGCATGTCGAGCTCTGAGGATTACCTGGGAAGGAATCTCACTGGAGCATTGTAGCACACCTGGGAGTTACCCTGGACCGTGCTCTGACTTACAAGAAGCCTAACTATCAAGCAAATAATGGCTGCTAGAAATAATATCATATGAAAGCTGACTGGCACAACCTGGGGATCACAACCAGTCAGTGAAGACATCTGTCCTTGCGTTTTGCTACTCTGCTGCTGAGTATGCATGCCCAGTATGGAATACATCTCACCACTTCGAAACAGTAGATGTGGCTCTTAATGAGACGTCCTGCCTTATCACAGTATGTCTATGTCCTACACCACTGGAGAAATTATACTTTTTAGCTAGTATTGCATCACCTGACATCCGCCAGGAAGTAGCAGCCTGCAATGAAAGGACCAAGGCATTGACATCTCCAGCCCATCCTCTGTTTGGATATTAGCTAATGCTTTAAATCAAGAAACAGCTTCCTAAGATCTACAGAGATACTCGTAGGAACACCTCAGCAAGCGAGAGTCCAAAAATGGCAGGCCAAAACTCAGCATCTCAATCGGTGGCTGAGACTGGGTGACTTGGAAGGTGCTGAACAGACTGTATTCTAGCTCCACGAGATACAGAACCAACCTTAAGAAATTGGGCTACAAAGAGCAAGTGAGGAGAAGAGACGACTTACTACAATGCAATCTTGAGCCCTGCCACATGCATGATGATGATGATGATGATGATGATGATGATGATGATGATTTTATTTTTATACCCGTCTAATGGAGGACCTTCTTACAGCAACACCAGAGGCACTTGAAGTGGCCATCTTCTGGTCAAAGGAAATTGAGCATAATGCCAAGTTTTAAACTTTGTGTTTTTTTCTATCTTATAGCTGTATTCTCAATTTGCTTCTGACACAATAAATAAATAAATGTGATGTGTTGTAGGGTATGGGATCTCCCTCATCCTCTAAATACAAGCTATACATTTATTATTATTGTTACAATAATAATAATAATAACAATAATAATAACTACTATTATTACTTTTATTATTATGTTTATTTATACCCATCTTTTTCCCTCCACAAAGGAGACTCAAAGCATCTTACCTTAAACGCATTTCAGTATTGCAGGCTGTTTGAAGTTTTGTGTGTGTTTCTTCTGTGCAACCTTTGATTCACCTCAAATCTTTAGGAAAACCTCCCTCACAAAGCACAACTTAAAATGCCAAAAGTGGTGTGGAAAACTCAGTGTAGAAATTAAATCCTGTTTTTGTCTTCTCCATGTAAAACATCTGGTCCAAAACGTATATGGAACTACACTTCTCGGTTGCAGAAAATGGCACAGGGATCAGAACTGTGTGTGTGTGTGGCCAAAGACAAACTATAGACATATGCAGTCTGGTCTTTGTGTGGAGGATAGTTAGCAATTAGGTGTATCATTATAATCAGTGCAAAGAAGCTATTTATACATAGGAACACGATACTAAGTGGCTGATGGTAGTAGATTGCATTTAGTTCAGAAAATTAGAAGAAAAGAACCTTCAGTTTGAAGGAGAGAAATATTTAAACTTCAACACATCCCGGCATATTTGCTGTCAAATAGAACAAAGCCAATATCCTGATTCAGTGGGTATTGATTATCGAAAAGCCAAGTGTAAACGCTGTTCCAATGGTGATATGACATTTAATAATCTAGTAAGAGTGGAAGGATTCCCTCGTTTGAAATGTAAAGTTTCTTCGTCACACCAACACACACAAGCACTTTTGGGATTAGCTGATAGAAATTGGTACTGGGATGTAATAGTGGCATTCGCCACAGTGACAATGCTATGGAGAGACCAATCAAATGACATTTTCTTTGTCTTTAAAAGTAATTATTTCAAATATCTATAGCTCCTTGTCATTTTTACTGTTCTGGTGGTCATTTGCTATCAATTGACTTGCTATCAGTTCCATATCTACAATCTTGACCACCTCTAACTATTCAGCTTGATGTTTAACTATAGTATGCTTCTCTACAATGGTCCAAAAACTGACCCTTTCCATAAATTCCAGTCATCTTGGGATTCTGGGAGCTGAAGTCCAAATAATTTGGAGGACCAAAGTCCTGATGGCAATAGCAAACTTCCTCCAAATTAATCTCTTAAAAAAAAACCCTAAGTTGGTGCTGACTTGAAAGCACATGATAACAACAAATTAGCTTATTTGCGTTGTCACACCTCATTATCAGGAAATGTATACCTTCATTTTCAAATCAGGATATTCCTAGAAAAATTATACTGATATGCATGGAGTGGAAATATTCAATAAGATATTGCTTTTTTTTGGTCCCACCATATTGGATTTGTCCCTGGGATGTAGCCTCCAAACACTTCTTTGAAATTGAATTTGGCTTTGGGGTAAGCCTGTTACACTCCATGTGAGTGGAAAGTGGCCATAAGCTGTTTTCATTCTCGCTCTTTGACAACAGAGATAGCTTAGCTAGCTGTCTGACTTCAGAGCCAAATCCTGACTTCACAATCTCTCTGTTAGCTGCTAAACAACCTTCCACAACCATTATTTATCTTAATGTCAGGAGTCCCTACAGAAACAAAAATGGACACATTTTTCAAAGGCATTGCAAGAAGGCATGGATCATTCAGAGCCTTTCCATTCCTCCTTCATGACCTGGAGCATGTGTTCAAGAACCCCAGAGCTGACACATATAGCTCTTACCACTTTCTACCAATATATATATAAAGATGTCGAGAAGAGAACATCAAACGCTACCCTTCAACCCCTTCTACCTCCCTGGCAGAGCTTCAGTTATGACTGTTCCTCCACGCTGAATCTCCCCTGCAGATTGTTCTGTAACTTTCCTCCAGCAATCACAATGAGCAAATTATTTCAAAGACCTGATTGAAGAACACTAGTTCATCAAAATAATAAGGCCCCAGCACTACCGGTTTCTGCTATCTCATGGAATCGTCTACCAAAAAAATGATACTAGAAACGGTCAAAGCACATCCGGCTTCAGAGCTCAATGAGACGAACAAAGACGACTTTCGTCCTCTTCTTCTCATTAGCATTCCCAGTTTACACACTCCTGTATCTTTATTCAGGTCTTGCAAAATGAGGTAACCAAGGCAGTTTTGCTAAAGTGCATAATTATTTTTAAATACTCCTAATCCAGATTTAATTAATTAATTAATTAACATGGCATACCACTGTGTCACAAACAAAAATAGTCCTCTAATGATAAGATCGCAATTATGGAAAATGAAGTAAAGGGTTCTGATGTAACATTCTTTGTAACAATCCCCCATAGTGCTGCTCATACATCTACCTATTATGGAATCATATTAGAGGACCTAGCAATTTCCTAACGCAGTGGTTCTCAACCTGTGGGTCCCCAGGTGTTTTGGCCTACAACTCCTAGAAATCCCAGCCAGTTTACCAGCTGTTAGGATTTATGAGAGTTGAAGGCCAAAACATCTGAGACCGACAGGTTGAGAACTACTGTCCTAGAGGAAAAGCCAGTCCAACAATGAGGAGAATTAAGCAGTCACTTCGGGTGCAAAACATACGGGGGTGCAGTCGAGGCTGCTTTTTCTGTTGATTTGTTGTAAAACATGATGTTTTGGTGCTTAATTTGTAAAATCTTAATGTAATTTGATGTTTAATATGCTTTTCCTTAATCCCTCCTTATTATCCAATGTTTTGGATCCAATGTTATCCAATCCAAAATTCTGTTCGCCTACACTTGAAAAATACCTAGGGCTGGCTCTGACTAGAGGGATACCTATAGAAATGTTTAGGTCCTCCAGGGAGACTATGGTAGTTTCCAGCAGAAGTCATTCATTTCAATAGGGTTCACTATCAGTAAGTAGAGTCCCACAAATAAGGCAGGATACTGTATTTTGCTTTTCTACTTAAACTCTTAGCTGCCTTTGAGTCCCATAAGGGTGAAAGGCTGGATATAATTAAAACAACCAAGCAAATAATGCTGACTTTTTCAGCTGTCTGTCAGCTGAAGTGGAACAGAAACCAGATAAATTGACTTATATCTGTAATTACTTAGGCTTTTTGCACTTTTTGTTTCATTAAAAAAAATGGCTCAGTACTAATTAATATGCAAGGAGGTTTGCTCTAGTGACATGTACTTTTTTGTTGTTGCAAAAGATTAATCATTTTCTCTCTGAGCTCCTCAATAACACAATGACTGTTCATTTCTAATTTATAAATTCACCCTCAAGCATCCTTTCTTGTGACCTCTAGCAAACAGGTCCAGGCTTGGCTATCTGGTCAACAGCATCTTCAGCAAGGACTAACGCAAAGAAATAATTTCTCATAGACTTTCAGTAATCTTCTACGCCTTCGCTGTCCATTATTCCAGTGATAACCCAATGGACGATCCAAATGGCAAAATGATCTGAAATGACACTGTACATTATATACACTGAAAATACAAAGACTAGTATTTGAAAGGCTCTTACTGAATACACTAAAAATACAGGCGGTTATCATTACCTTCATTATTATGATCAAGCATGAAGAATAACCATCAAAGGCATTATGTGCTGTCCTTGGTAGCCTCCTTTTCTCCAATCTGTTGGCAGTCCACAAGCTGCATGTAAAGGTAAATGAGGGCAGTCAACAGGATCACTGCCGCAACTCAATGGGATGTGTATGCTTGATGAAATCTATTTGAAAGCTTAGCAACAACTACAGAGATAAGTGTACTTATTGTGAATGGTTTCCTGCAATTTGTCGAGACACCTCTAGTTATGGTGACTTCTAAATAGGGTCTAAATGATGTTTGAACCTCTTCTCCGCTGCCTAGAAGAGAGGGTGGTTTTTTTGTACAATAAATATCACAAAGTCCGTTCTGATAATAGTTGCAACATTTGCTTCCTGCTCAATATTTTGTATAGCCACTCATTTGTGCTTTTTTGTTGCAGCTATCCAGATAACTTAGACCTTTACAACCACCCCATGAGTAAAAGACATTTCTTGGAGATATTTGTGACTGTTTGTTGCCACCCTGCTATATAATAAACGAAGTATAATGGATTTTCTATCAGCCAAATGTTTAGGAACACATGTTTTGGATAATGAGTTGTGGATGCGTTACAAGATTTCAGCATGTTTGCTCAAATATTTCAAACTGAAATAGAATATGAAACCATGTTAATGCTTTTTCTTGTAATACAAAGCTCGATAACTCTTCACTAATGCAATAGGCTCTTGGCTAGATGGGTGGAATATGGACCTAGAAGAAGTCCAATTTGGGAAACCTCTATTGATTAATTTGGCCCTGCTCAATCCATCTTCATCATTCTAGGGGTTACTTGACTTTATCACAATAGGTTGTTGCAGCATTGTGCTGACTTAGTTGATCTTTCCTTGTCGCATAATAAACAGCATACATACACTATGAAAGAAATAGGAAGGAAAGTGGTGCCACGCAAAGCAGTGCAGAAGACTGATTACAGAAAAATGCATCACCAAAGCGGCAGCATAACACAACTGGAAAGGTGTATTTCCATACCAGTATGTTTTAGTTGGCTTAAATGCAATCGCTGCAAATCAGTTTAAAGAAATAGGAGTGGGGAACCATAGCTGTTTCACACATGGGTAAAATCCAGTAAAATAACCCCTTAAAAGATGTACATTAAATCATTGTTTCTAGACCTAAACAACAAATTAATCTTGATTCTTGGAGTATACATGGCCGAGGCATTTTGCCCTTCTGAAGAAATGTCTTGATCTATCTATCTATCTATCTATCTATCTATCTATCTATCTATCTATCTATCTATCTATCTATCTCACTATTATACCACAGAGATATTTGTGGAGCTTGTTTCCAAAAGGTACCAAATGCATCTGTACTATAAAATGGAATTTTCCAAGCCCTGTACCAAAGTGAATTAATATGTTTTGATAGTTTTGATCCACTCATAATATTCAACTCCTAACCAACAATGTGCTGCCACCTAGAAATCATTTACCCTTTAGAAATAAATTCCAAAATTTCAAGCATGGCAGTGAACTCGGAATGGATGGCGTAGCCCGTTGTTATCTGGCCATTCCCAGCTTTCTTCAACATCTGCTATACTTGTAAGGACTTGAAGGAAATTCTACTTTTCCCCGTCAAATATAGAGCCTTATCAGTTACAAACCTCCACCTTTGGCACATTCAGCCCTGGAAGATGCCTTGGCCTTTTTCCAAACTTGCTTTTAAATGGTAGATGAAAGCTGAAATAAACTGAATTTTGTTTGGGATGTTTTTCTTTTTCAGCCAAGGACTTTCATGCTTTGTGTTTTAAAAACATCTTTTGTCTGGTTTTCCATTGCATTTTATTAGAAACAGCCCAGAGTTTTTCTGTGAAATGATACATACAAACAAAATAAAATCTGATAGATGAAGGCAATCTTTCAGTAGAATAGGAAACTGACAAGACATTAGTATATAGCAGGGATGAGAGAGCTGGTTCTGTGGCACCTTAAGAAGCTTTCATAACTTGCACAATCCATCCTTCATCCTCTTTTCATCTTAATCAATTGTCATGTTTCAATCAGAGAACAAAACTGATGACTCATTTACACTCTCCAGCAGAAGATGAATGGATCTCTGTCATTCAAAATGTCTTCCAAGTTAATTTGATTAAAGAGCATCCTGTTGGGGTTTGAAGATTATATGCTTTGAAGACACCAGAGAGATGTTTAGCAGCATCTCTTGCTACACTATTTAGCAGCTTCTCAGACAAACACAAAATTGAAAATAAAGGACCAGATGGCTGCTGAAAGGTGAAGCCTAAAGCTGCTTGCAAGCCGCACAAACAAAAAACTCCCACTTCTAAGACATTGTGTTCTCTTCTTAGTTCTACCAGGGTGCTCTGCTTCAATGTAGACTAAGCAGCCTTTGAAAGAATTAGCACCGTTGCCATATAAAAGGGATCTAGTCCTGACGTTGATTAAGGGCTAAACAAAGTGAGTCACTTTGGACAACATGAGAAGTCAGAGATCCACAGGAACCTTTGCTTATCAGTTATGAACAGAGCGCTGGTAACATACCGCCCAACTGCTCATGTTTGTAAAGGAATGGCTGGATGCAGAGCCTTTGTTGCATGACTTTCAAAACGCAGATGCTTTTATATCTGCAGTTTCTTTCCCAACAAATCAAAGAGAAAGTGCAAAGACTTGAGACATTACAATAAACCAAGCACAGAGCAAAGCTTCATATTTTTGAAAATTACCCATGGTGCAAGTGGCTTGTGGCCAACAGCCAGTGTTCTCTTGTGTTACTGCTTTATGTTGTTTAAACCAGGCCAGACTGTTAAAATACGTTCTTGCATTTCATGTGGCTGTTGCTCAAAGCGGCATCTCATGTAAGAACTGGGTGCATGGATACAAGGCAGTTTGAACATTTCCTGTGGCCCTAATAAAATTCTAACTTTGTACTGGGACAAAGTGGCAACCATGGAAATGGTTGAGTCAAGGAGTCACTGGCTACTGAATTATGTCTTCCTGCTTGCTACTAAGATATCAGTGTAAAGTGTAGAAGAATAAATAAGCCTTTCCTTCCTGCAGTAATTAAATCTTTTGTAAAAACACAACAGATTCTTCTAATTTGTTCTCTAATTAATACATACACATACAATAGGTCTGCTTATTATGTAAGCTCACTGAACAGTTTCATTTATTTGCAAAGACCTATGAACACAACTGGCGGACCAAGAAAATGTGTAGAAAGAATAGTTCTCTGGATATTTTAGGTCCTCCAGAGTAATTTTATGGTAAGATTTGCAGGGAAGCCGAAGACATTGTTCATTTCATGTATAAAAATAGGGTTCCAGATGACATAAAAATTGTATTACATAAAGATCCGCTCCCCCGTGTGATATGTGGGCCTAACTCTGTGTTTGTGTAAATCAGTGGTTTTCAACCTGGACTCCCCAGATATTTTTGGCCTACAATTCCCAGCAATCCCAGCCAGTTTGCCAGCTGTTAGGCTTTCTGGGAGCTGTAGCCAAAGACATCTGGAGACCCAAAGTCGAAAACCACTAGTGTAGATGGATAGATATATGAAATATGGGGGCAGGGCAGACCAAATGTATTTTATCTTTAAATGGCTCACCGGTTTCCTCTAGCTAATTTTCAAACCAGAAGCTGGCTGACAATGAGCCCTTCAAGAAGAATGTCTTAAAGGTCATGTGAACAGATCCTGAGAAAAACATAGATGGCATTTGAGGACAGAGTTCTACTATTTTTCCACTACGTACAGTGGAAAAGTCTACTAATTCATCCCAGTCCTCCCCATTTATCATTTCTCCCTATTAAGACAGAGAACAAAAGCAGGATTTTCTTGCAAAAATAAAAGAGAAGAAAGATGACATCAATGAATAATTAGTACATTCTTATTCCTTCCTAGCTATGTAGCATTGTAGCATTCTAATGGGTAACCATGGACCTCAAAGAAAGCAATATGGCCAAAAGGATTAAAGCCTTTTTGAAAGATATGCTAAAGTCAGACAATCATTGTGTTTTTATGAACATTTCCAACACAATTTATGCATATTCTGAAAATGGCATTCTCTGTTCTTTTTGTGCCCTAGAAATTGCTTGTGGCTATAATCCAACACAAAATTAAGCATGATTAAGACCAGTAAAATCAGTTAATTTCTCATAGCACTGTTTCAAATTATTTATCACTTGTCATACAGCCTCCTCTACTACAGATGGTCATTCATTCTTGCCTATTTCTCAAATAAAATAGAAACAAAGCAAGCAGAGCTTCAAGGAAAGGTCTAGGCACATTCATAGAATACTTGTTTCTGTGTTATACACGTTGGCCCTAGTATTAGTCTCCACATGTGTATGAACACATTGTACAATTATATATAATCAGATTAACCAGAGCCAACAGACTATTCCCTATGTCTTTAAGAACCCAATTAAGCAATGGGGAAGGCCGGGGGGGGGGGGGGGGGGAGAGAAGTCACTGGTATGTTTCTTCCGCTTTTGTAGGAAAGTGCCTTTAATTTTGGATGTGTTCAAGACATATGTTTCACAAACACTAGGTATTTCGTCCTTCACCCCCTTTCTTCCCAGATGTGACTAAAGAAGAGCTTTCCTGCTAGCTACCACTTCATTGGCTTACAGCTCTGTCGTTCTTCTGTCTTTACATAATGATCATATAGGTCTTTCAGATGCAACAATAATTCCTCCAGATTGTCTCCTGTCAGAGCAGACAGTGGGATGACTCTCTGTTCTACTTGCTCCTTAAGGAGAGGCAAATTGCTCTTTGCCTGCGGAAGATCAAGCTTGTTCCCAATTATGGCATGAGGTCTCTTGGACAGGCCTTCTTCATACTGTTCCAGTTCATATTTTAAGTCTCGCAGCTGAGTCCATGGCTCAGGCACAGAGAGATCCAACACATACAGAAGAAACCGGCAGCGTTCTATGTGCTTTAGGAAAGCTAAGCCAAGCCCTCTGTTCTGATGGGCTCCTTTTATTATTCCAGGGACATCCGCAACTGCAAAAAGAAGGCAAATAGATAGCAAAGCAATCAATAGGGTGCCAGTTATTGAAAAATATCAGAAAAATGTATCCATGCTTTTTGAAGGCAGGATCTAATGTTTCTTCACCAAGTTCAGAAAAGGCAGGAGTAGCCAGCAGACAGGAAGAGGAAGAGACGCAACCTATTTTGTTCATGAATATCTCACTACAAGAGTGCACAACTATTGCCTTGCGAGCCCTAATTTGTCTACAAATACCAGCTCTGCTTCCACCTTTCCTTTAGCACAGGCATGGGCAAACTTCAGCTCTCCAGGTGTTTTGGACTTCTACTTCCACAATTCCTAGGAAGTCCAAAATACCGGGAGGGCTGAAGTTGCTCATGCCTGCTGTAGAATGTGCATAAGGTTTTTTATTGTTCCTGCTGCAGAACACCAAAGATATCAATCAATAAGCTTTCCTGAACGGGTCTTTCTTCAAATTTTTCCACAAGTAACAGAATGCTGTTTCTATCCCAAGCCATCTACAGCCAAATATAAAAGGCTTGAGGAGAAGGCAGTCTTCTGTCTTCTTTGCCAAGACATTTAGGTAAGAAAAAAGAATAACAAACTCTTGTTTATACTTCTCATACACAAAATGTAGCACACAAATGTGTTAAATGTAGCCAGGAGGTCTTCTTGCTACAGAGCCAGGTCACATGTTAAGGTTAAAAATATGTCTTATCTGAAATATTATCCACCAGTTTCTATGGAAATGAAGTATCCTAATTAGAATGGCTATAACACTTTGCCATTAATGTAAATTAATGACACTGATTGTAGAATTTTTTCCCCCTGGTATTGATTAAAACATACAGTTTGGTTGAAAGTTGATTATGTTGTGCATCTAGATTATTATTATATTTAAATGTGATGCCTTATTGTGGGATCTTACACAGAGCTTTGAGGTAAAAAAAGGACATAAATTTTGTAAGACTGATGTAATATATGATTTTTTTTTGCATTTACTAACTACATTAAAACATTAATGCTCTGGGAATTCCACAATGGTTTAAAAAACAACATTGTCACAAAACATTAAGTTTGATACAGATTAGAGTCTAAAAAGGCACCAGGTCCTGTCTGATTTGGAAACTTGCTTAGTATTGGATTGGGGGGGGGGGGGGGCTCACTCCGGTTGCTCCTGACACGAAAAAAAACCCCCAATGAATACCTGTTGCTGAAGATTATAGTTCAGAGGAAGAAGCAGGTAAATTTACCTATAAGTAATCCTTGCCTCAGAAAACCCTATGAAATTCGTTGCACCACCCTAAGCAGACAGGATGAAAACAACACACATTCCAGTATCTCAGAATAAAATAAACTACAAAGCATCAAAGCTAAAACAAACCATTAAGAATGTAAACTCCTTTACTAGAGGCTCAATTAACGGAAGGTAAAAGTCTTTAAATGCCCATGGGAATGTACAGGCTATGGGAGAGAAAAACCAGATTTTCTGCTCTCCTGAAACATCTACTCCTCAGCTGACCTGTGGAAGAAACTCCCCTGTATTTGGGACCATCTGATTTCAACTGCCATGCAGAAGGAACCCAATAGAAGGAAGCAGGTGAAGAAAGCAGCAGACCTTGGATCCTGCTCCAGATGGGCTCCCCCTTCCCTTCACTTGGTCATCTGCTACCAGTGAAAAAAAATGCTAATGATTTTTTAAAGGCTAATATTTTTCACTGTGATTTCATAAACATATATTTATGTTACTTATAGCTGCCCTAGAAAGGTCTGTTTCCTGAAAGGCAGCATATAATTGTAAAACATAATAATAAATAAGGAAATTGAGAGCAAAGGCATTTGTCTTTTGTCAGGAAGATGCAGTCTGACGAAATCTGAACTGTTTCTTTCCACCCTAAAAGACAATTTTCCTGCTTCTTGCAGGGGGTTGGACTGGATGGCCTATGAGGTCTCTTCCAACTCTACGATTCTATGATTCTAAATAAAGGTTAGCAACAGCGACATATCTTTTTTGGAAAGACAGGGACCAGAGAAACTTCTCTTTTGGTAAGCATCACAACTCTTCTTTTCATGGCTGTCCACTCCAATTTCTAGGAGATCTAGGAGCAGCTGCATACAATCACATTATATAATGACTAGCAAGAGTCTATCCCAATGTCAATCCCATTGACAGCTAGGATGGGCAGCAGCTGATGTTACAGACATCTCCTTCTTCTATTGTTGCCTTTGGTGGATAGGACCAATACCAGGATCGGAGCTTAGAAAAGATACTATCAACATGGACTGGCCAAAAAAACCAAAAAAAAAACTCCTCCAAGTTCAGTCCAGAACAATGTGTTTCTTGTTTGTTTACAGCTAACTCACAGCAAACTATTTCAAAGATAAACCACTTAGGACAGTAGAGTGAATTATTTCAATGTTATTCAAGCCAAAGAATGCTATGTAATTGTCTTTACTTTTAGGTCCTGTTTGTTCTAAGAATATTATCCAGCTATTACAGATGACAGACAAGACCAACGTAGTATTCATGCCTTTAAAAAGAGTACTCAGGCTATAACATTTTGTTTATGCTCTTTTAATACTTTAAAACTCAGCTGAAACTACTGAGCAGCACAAAGTAAGTCTTATAAAACCATACCTGAAACTTGCTCATAGCCTTCGTAGTGGACAATGCCCACATGTGGATTTAAGGTAGTGAAGGGGTAAGAAGCCACAGCTGGTTTTGCATTGGAGATCGCTCTCAACAGTGAAGACTTCCCGGCATTAGGGAATCCCACCTGGAAGGAGCAGCCCAAAATTGATTATGTAAAAAAGCAGCCAACTCTGGTAACACTGTCCTCACTAAGCCACAATACAGAATTTTAATACATCGGTCTACACAGACTTGGTTTGTGAAGCAGCAACAAGTACAAGCTTCTTCCGTTCATGTATTTAATTCTGAGTGGCATGGTGGATCCAATATTTCGTAGATCTGTTCCTTCTGCCACCGTGATCTACAGAATCAGAAAACCAACTGCATAACACCCACCAATGCACAAATTCAAGATAACTGTGCTGAAAAATAATTACTATGATGATAAAATGGGCAGAGCATACCTAAAATATAGTGAAATGGCCTTGTAGAATTTGGGGGGGGGGGGGGGAGAGCAAAAAAAAACCCCTCTTGCACAGCCCATAAAACAACTCTGGGAGCGGATATAGGATATAAGTCACTTTGCCCACCACTCTCATTGATCAGATGAATTATAGTCAGTCTGACCTTTAGGAAAGAGAAATTGAAGCCAACCTTTCTGCTTCTGACATGGCAACAAAGCACTGTCTTATGGATCTTCCAGCCTGTTTTATTACCAAAGGACTATTTTAACTATGTTGTATGCTGCCTTGAGCCATGAGGAGAGACGGAGAACAACAACAACAACAACAATAATTTATACTCTGCTCTTCTCCCAGGACTGGGACCCAAAAGGGATCATAGCCTTAAAAACAGTACAATTTTAAAATCTACAAAATACAAATATTAAAATAGAATTAAATATTACAATTATTAAAACAATAATCAGAATATGTTAAAAAAACCTATTAATTCCTAATCCCATGAAGCTCCAACTCAGCCAGGAAAAATAAACCTACACTTTTAGGCTCTTACTCTTTCATGTTCCCAGACTTAGTGGTTCAAATAAGAATCATAAAACAAAATAAACAACAATGAAGAATCCAAAACAATCTAGTACATGTTGCTGTGAGTTTTCCGGGCTATATGATCATGTTCCAGAAGCATTCTCTCTTGATGTTTTGCCCACATCTATGGCAGGCATCCTCAGGAGGCTGTGAGATCTGACTTCATAACCTCTGAGGATGCCTGCCATAGATGTAGGTGAAACACCAAGAGAGAATGCTTCTGGAACATGGCCATACAGCCAGAAAACTCACAGCAACTCAGTGATCCCGCCCATGAAAGCCTTTGACAACACAAATGTAGTGCAAATTATTTCATGTAAAATCGCATCCATCTTCCTCTCTCCCTCCCTTTTCCACATCCAAAATTAATGGGATTCTCCTCACATTGTTCCTCCCAAATCTTCTGCTGAAAAAGTACGTACCATGCCCGCATGGGCCATCGTCTTGAGCTCCAAATTGAGAACTCTTTCTTCTCCTGGCTCTCCTTCAGTAGCCATTGTTGGTGCTCGATTATCATTGGCCAGAAAGAAACGGTTGCCTTTGCCACCAGTTCCACCATAGACTGCAACATATTCCTCACCATGTTGGTTGAGGTCAGCTACAATTTCATTGTCCTCCTTAACCACTGTACCAATGGGGACCTTAGAAGAAAAGACAAATTGGAGCCAAATTAAGACTAGGGCTTTGCATCATGAACACATTTGTCTGCAAAACAAGCTTCACTTTCTGCATATAATAAACCAACAGACAACTCATTCACACTGGTAAACATTTAAAGGAAAGAACATTTAAGCACAAACATTGGTTGCATACCTTAAGATAAATAGATTTACCAGCAGCTCCATAGCAGTTTTTACTCCCTCCTTTTTCTCCATTGAAACCTCTATACAGTGGGAGAAGTGAAGCTAAGGATTTGACTTGCTGATCCACTGCAAAACATTCAGTTAAGACTACTGTTATTGTTATTCACTTTGCAAACAGAAAATGAATGATTCTTGGAAGAGAACACACCATTAATGTCAGAATCTGTTTTTGCACATTGGTTACTGCTGCTTGAACATAGGTATCTAATGATCCTACTCATCTAAACAACAGTAAGTTGCCAATGGCATACTACTGTACACAAAACACATTTCAAAACAATGTGTTTGAAAATTATAACATATGCATAATCAACAAAATAAAACATTATTATTATTATTATTATTATTATTATTATTATTATTATTATTATTATTATTATTATTATATTGTTATCCTGCTTTATGTCTCTTAAATACAGACACAAAAGCAATACAATATATAACCCAGGGAGAAGTGCAACAGAGTTTTTGCGACCCTGGAGAGGAATAGGTGTGGTAGTCTTCAGGACAGACCTCCCAGCCTTAAGGTCCTGCTTTTGAACGCCAGATCCGTCAACGGTAAAACAGCTGTTATCCAGGATTTGATCCTGGATGAGGGGGCGGATCTGGCATGCATCACCGAGACGTGGTTGGACGAGCAGGGTGGTGTGAATCTCACCCAGCTGTGCCCACCAGGTTTCGGGGTGCATCAGCAGGCCAGGGCTGGGGGCGGGGAGGAGGAGTCGCGGTGATCTTTCGGCAGTCCATCGCCCTGATCAGATGCGCCGTTCCGCAGTCTCCGAGGTTTGAGTGTGTCTTCCTGAAGGTGGGAGCCCGAGACAGCTTGGGGATTCTGCTGGTGTACTGTCCACCCCGCGACCCAGCAGTCTCTCTGTCCGAGCTAGCAGAAGTGGTCTCCAATTCGGCCCTGGTCTCCCAACAACTCATAGTTTTGGGGGACTTTAACATTCATGCCGAGACCACTTTGACAGGTGCAGCTCAGGATTTCATGGTTGCCATGACGACCATGGGGCTGACTCAAGTTATATCTGGGCCCACACATCAGGCGGGACACACGTTGGACCTGGTTTTTATTGTGGACGGTGGGACAGTCAGAGTGGAAGAGCAAAATATTCTTCCATTGTCATGGTCTGACCATCATCTGATCTGTTTAAGTTTCGCCGTGGCTTCTAACCTCCGCAGGGGTGGTGGACCCATTAAGATGGTCCGCCCCAGGAGGCTGATGGATCCGGATGGACTTCTGAGGTCTCTTGGGTCAACAGCGAGTTGGCAAGGGCACTTGACACGATCGCTCCCGAACGTCCCCTTTCGCTGCGTAGAGTCACGTCGACTCCTTGGTTCACTGAGGAGCTGGCTGTGATGAAGCGTGCGAGGAGGGGACTAGAGTGCATCTGGAGGAAATCTCAGGATGTGTCTGACCAAGCACGGGCTAAAGCCGCTATTAAGGCTTACTCCGTGGCTCTGCGAGCAGCCAGGAAAGTTTTCACGAATGCCCGCATAGCGTCTGCAGCCAACAGGCCATCGGAGTTGTTCCGAGTTGTTGGGGAGCTCCTGCGGCCTCCTGAGACCCAGGGGCTTCCTGATGACTTGGCAACTCGGTGCAGCGATTTCGCACACCATTTTGCAGGCAAAGTTGCTCAGATACTGGACTGGATGAGGAGGAACAAGCTGAGGATCAATCCTGACAAGACAGAGGTTCTCCTGGTCAGTCGCTCGTCTGATCGGGGTATCGGGTGGCAACCTGTGCTGGACGGGGTTGCACTCCCCCTGAAATCACAGGTCCGCAGTTTGGGGGTCCTCCTGGATTCAGCGTTGACGCTTGAGGCTCAGGTGTCGGTGGTGGCTGGGAGGGCTTTCGCACAACTCAAACTTGTGCGCCAACTGCGACCATACCTCGTGAAGTCTGACTTGACCACAGTGGTCCATGCCCTAGTTACCTCTAGACTGGACTACTGTAATGCGCTCTACGTGGGGCTTCCCTTGAAGACGGCTCGGAAATTACAACTGGTCCAACGCTCGGCTGCCAGGTTAATAACGGGGGCGAGTTATAGGGAGAGATCTACTCCCCTGTTTAAAGAGCTCCACTGGCTGCCGTTCACTTTCCGATCCCAATTCAAGGTGCAGACCATCATTTATAAAGCCCTAAACGATTTGGGACCCACCTACCATCGTGACCGTATCTCCTACCATAAACCTGCCCGATCTCTTCGATCATCAGGGGAGGCCCTCCTGTCGCCACTGCCTGTATCCCAGACCCACCTGGTGGGAACAAGGGAGAGGGCCTTCTCTGCTGTGGCCCCCCGTTTATGGAACTCACTGCCCATTGAAATTAGGCAAGCCCCCACTCTTTTAGCCTTCAGAAAAGATTTAAAAACCTGGCTTTTCCGATGTGCTTTCGGAGAGTAACTATTATACACTTCTTTTGTTACTCCCCCAACATCTACCCTCTAGATTGTTTTTATCTTATGTCCCTGGTCTCCATGATTGTATTCTTATCCTTTTCTCACCCCAAGTTTTAATTAAGTGTCTCATGCGGCCCGCCCTGATATATATATATATATATATATATATATATATAGAGAGAGAGAGAGAGAGAGAGAGAGAGAGAGAGAGAGAGAGAGAGAGAGAGAGAGATTTTGTGTTGCATTGTATATGATTATTTATTGTATTGTTTAATTGTATCATGATATGTTGTTTTATATTTTGCTATATTGTACTGTTCTGGGCATGGCCCCATGTAAGCTGCCCCGAGTCCCCGTTGGGGAGATGGTGGCGGGGTATAAATAAAGTTTTATTATTATTATTATTATTAATTTAAAACCTAAAAAACATATATCCAATTTAATATATCTATCCTGCAAACTTTAATAGTTAAAACACTATCAAAATTCTTGATTCCGAATATTTGCTTTCTTTTTTTAAGCGGTTTGGGTCAGGAAAGCTTTTTAAGTAAATTGTCTAATACCTACTTTAAATATTCTTTTACTATCTTGCATTTTTCTGAATGCAAATAGAACCACATTTTCCATATTCCCCCTCTTGGTTTCTGTACAACAGAAAGTCCCATGATTTCACAGTGTTTGTGGAAGGACACTTATCCTAGCTTAAATCTGTATCTGGCTTATCCCCTCTTCCAACCTCTTCACATTGTTCAAATCCCTGGTCAGCCATGGAAACCCACTGGATAAACTTGGGCAAATCACACTTTCTCAGAGGATGGAAATGTCAAAGCTCCTCAGAATAAATATTGCCAAGCAAAACCTATGATAACTTTACCATAAGTCAGAGTTGATTTGAAAGTGCATAATAATGACATATAATTATGTGAAAATTCTACTTGCTGAGTAAGAGCTTTAGATCCAAAACTTTATATAATCTTTTTATAAATGTGTTTCTCTGACTCATATAACCAGAAGTGATCTTTCTGTTCTGTTAGCTTTCTTTTGTTTCTAAAGTCTCATGCTTCCACTTCTGGTTTCCAACTTGGTGCTTTCTGCTGTTACTGTTTTTTACTGTTTCTTTCTGTGGGTTTCACAGCCAACTGACAATAGGTTGATTCTGTTCCTTTTCTGCATAATTCTCAAGACTTATATAGCTAAGCTTGTTTATCAACTAGTTGTTACAGCTATAATTCAAACATTCTTCTCTTCTTCCTCCAGTTGCAATTACAGTCATCTATCCATATTTGCCGGGGTTACAAGCACATGACCACTACGGAATTGATATGTGTGTGTGTGCGCACACGCGCGTGCGTTTTTCCCATGGAGTAAACGACAAAACCACTGAACCAAACCACACCAAATTTGGCCATAGTCATCCAGTCTATGTCTTTCAATAAAAAAACCTAGAAAAATAACATCCAAATTACAGAGGACGGGGAAGAGCCATTCTCCCCCTGGCTGCCAGTCAAAAGGGTAGGCCCCGCCCCCTTTAGGCCTCACTCACTTTGTGTCCTAGCAACCCCCTCAGCCACAATGGCTGAGGGTTCACTTAGGCCTCTTCCACACTGCCTATAAAATACAGATTATCTGATTTGAATTGGATTATGTGGCAGTGTAGGCCCTTCCACACAGCTATATAACCCAGAATGCCAAGGCAGATAATACACAGTATCTGCTTTGAAATGGTTTATCTTGAGTCCACACTGCCATATAATCCAGTTCAATGTGGATTTTATACTGTTGTGTAGAAGGGGCCTCATATAATCCAGTTCAAAGCAAACAATTATAAATATAATATATAAAAAATTACTGTGGTATAATAAAACAGAACAATATAATCTCTAAAATCAGGACAGTAAATAAAGAACAACATTCTAAAAACAGGGGAATTCCTGACAGGAAACAATCAGAGCCAGCGAACACCTCCCAATGAAAGATTCCCCCAGGGAGGAAGCAGCCAGGCTTTGAAGCTGAAAGGCCATTACATGTTAATCATTCTGGCTAATTTCAGCATTCATACTTGCCTCCAACAGAGGCAAGGAACAACCAGAAATATTGTATATTCACAAGCTTTAGGAAATAACATATACTAACTACCACCAATTCCTCAATACTTTATTTCCCATACCACCACACTTTGCCACAGCAATGCATAGCTGGCCACAACTAGTTGCATATATAAGAACACTGTAATTTTTTTTTTACCTGAGAGAACACCTCTCTAGGAATCCCTAACTCTTCCCACATGACTCCATAGCCAACTTTCCAGGAAGGTGATCGTAAAATTCAACTCGAGGACCTATAGATTCCTAGAAAGGGCATTTTAATCAAATCTGTGATTAATCAAGTCCCCAAAAGTGAAAGCCACAAATGTAAAGGGACAACTGTATTTTTCTTTATAATTAATACCTCAAGACAGCATTTTGCAACTATGTTTAATTGTATTGCAATGGTATTTTGAAGTGGCAAATGGTTAATACTCAAAAAGCACTTCTATGATCAATCAATGTGTAAAACTGCCTCTTGGGATTGTTTCCAGTGTGTAATTTGAAATTATTTAGATGACTAAGCACTACGAGAGCTGTCTTTTCCCCCAGAATTCTTTCTTCAGATGCTAAAACAATATGTACTTGCAAGGTTTTAATTTAAAAATATCTTCAATATTGAATATTAAGCATTATATTCAATTCTACTCAGGTTCCTATGGCTCTCTCTTCATCAAAATAATGGAATGTATTCTGGAAGCATAATGTAAAGAGTGATAATGAGAGTATTTGCTTTCCGGAGAGACAGCGTTACCCACTGTCACATATAAAAGCAATTAAGGGAAATCTTGCATCCACCATCTAGTGTCTATATGCCCATGGCAAATGTAAATAATTGAAATCAAATTGACTCAAGCTGTCATTTAGGTGAACTGTCTCTTCTGTACTGTGATGCTGTGCACACTTGCTGTTTCTCTGTGAACTGAAAAGGAGATAAAAAGAATTTTTTGAGATAAGCAGAGTTAAATAAAACTCTGCTGCTTCCTTCTATGAATTCCAGAGATAATTATATGCTTCATTTCAGAGTCATGTTCTCCTGAATGGTATCTCAAAAGAGAGGCTTTGCTTACCAAATAAGTCACTGTAGGGGAACACGACAAGTGGGATGCACAAGCAATATAAAAAAATGTATCTGGAGAAAGTAAGGAGTTAGAAAAGGGTTGAAAATAACTTTAGCAGTAGGAAGGGACACATGATGGCATGTGTGAAGCATGTACTTTTAAGAATTCCTTGGACACATACACATTTATCATTTCTGTTCCCAAATCCCAATTTGGGTTTGGGAAACAGTCAGAAAATAGTTCAATTGTACACAAATACAAAATAATTTAAAATATATAACTCTCTTACCTTTCAGTATAATATGTCCCCCATCTCCTCCATCTCCACCATCAGGGCCGCCATATATTTTTCTCGGTTCACTATGAAAACAGCTAATGCCATCACCTCCTTTGCCTGCTGTGAGACGCACTTTTCGATGATCTACAAAGCAGCGAGTCTGAAATGGGACAAACATTATTTTGAATACCTCCAAGTACCAAAACATGTTTTTTATTTATTTATTTATTTTCCATATTCCTACCCTGCCCTTCTGAACCCCAAAGGGGACTCAAGGTGGCTTTACACATAGGCAAATATTTGGTGTAAACACACTCGTAATTGAGGAAAAACTCAAGCTAAGCAATATGTATTAATATCAAACTTATCTTACTGCTTTAGACAAAACGTTTCATTCATAATTTAGTTAACAAATAAAATTGTGCCATTTGACATATCAATACAATACATAAAAGCTTTGTTTTATAGAAGCAAAATTGTAACTACAGCCTATGCAGGTCGATAATCCCTTATCTGGAATTCTGAAATCCAACATACTCCAAAATCCAAAACTGAGATAGTGACATCTTTGCTTTTCGATGGGTCAAAGTACACAGACTTTGTTTCATGCACAAGTTGATTAAAAGTATTTATATACATTTCCCCGCACAATAGGTTTCTTTCCATATCTTAAAAATGTATGGAAATCTTGCATCACTAATCTTGAATAAGCAAACCTTGTCATAAAAGAACTTCACTAATTACAACAAATGAAAAATTTTATCATTCTGTTTTCCTCAAAGGTTCTCATTTCTTCTATTTTAAAGAGTGAAAAATTGTCCTTGGGAAAAATGACTGTCCTCTTTTATGGCATTTTCCCCCTGGGGCTTCATATCTAGGTCAAGCAACATTAAAACAATAGTCAACCCTTAATGAAAAATATGTAATAGTCTGTCTCTCCTTCATGAAAATACCAAGTCGCAGTAGTTTCAATGAGAGTTTATATTTAATTAGTTTTTGATTTTATTTTCAGAGTTTTTGACTGTTTTCATATTACTAAAAAAAGGTATGTCATCTTCACTCATTAAGATTAGCATCTTAACATCAATATAAAATATTATGTAATCTTACAGTAACAAAGAACTCCAGAATGTTTTCAAAGCTCACAGTTGAATGGGTTTGTCTAATAAACAGAGCTGTTAGACAAATACTGTTAAAGGTCTACATTTTGAACATGAAAGTTACAGATGCTAAGTAAATAAACAAAATGCAAATAGCCAACAGTGTGCATAAACCAGGACACCATGTAGGAAATAAAACTTTTAAAAATTTGCATAGCATCACCAAGTGGTTGCAACTGCAAAATGCTCCTCTAAATTACTTTGAAACAATGCAACAAATTACTTGTCTTTCCTGAATGTTGAATACTTGCCAAAAGTTTTTATAAAGCAGTCTCTGGAATATAAACAAATAAGGTCAATAAGAGGTCCCTCTTCTCAAATAAATGGGACAAAAATATCTCATGCTACCAGATGGCTTCTCTCACCTCTCAGCAGGTGTCAACATGTGCTCTGCTGTTCTAAATCATAAGCCAAATTGTTACTAGAAAAGGTTGAGATGGGGCATGAAAGCCAGGTTTAAATATCTGAAAGGATGTCATGTGTCACATCTCCTGCTGGCAAGGAGGAGGAGGTGGTGGTGGCAGCGAAGGAGGAGCCCTGGTGGGAACGCAAGGGAGCCAAGTGGCTTTGTACTGCTGCCACTGCCGCCAGCAACGGGGTGCCAATGTGAGACGAGTGGGAAGTGTTGGAAGCAAAGAAGTATCAACACTTGTATATAGAGCAATCAGGAACAAAGAGAACCCTGTGGTGCATGCCTGATGTCTGATCTTCCTATTTCTTAGATCTATGTTGTAGCTCAAGGTGCTTTGTTTCCTGCCTGCATGAAGAGGTCACTTCCACCCTTCTTCCCAAGTCTTCTGTGTGCTTTATTGCCCTGTTTGAGAAGGGAGCATCATGAGGTTTCTCTCTGCCTCAAGATGCCTTGCACACAGACATGAGGGTCAGACTTAGGAACTCTTCTAGCAAAGTTAGGTAACATACATACATACATACACACACATGGAGAGAGAGAGAGCACTGACTACATTGCACTCTGTTGCACTAAAGATACCAAGCATTCCTACAGGAAGATCCTCTTCTCACCACCAGTGGTATGATGACTTCATGGGATGCTACCACAATGATGAGTACAGCAGAGATTAAGGAAAGGATGCTGGTGGCTGCAGTAACAAGGAAGAGGGAGACCTTCTACCTTCCTTCCTTGATCCTGGTAACATAGGTAGGGGGAAGGAAGGTGGCGGGGTGGAAGAGGGTTTTGGAGCTTTTTGAATTTCCAGATCAGGGATGCTCAACCTGCATTTGCAATTAAGTTGATCATTTGTTTAAACTTTACCAGCTTCTTTTCTGAAAGGTTTCTTTTGCATTCCAGCCTTCGTGACTTTGAACATATCCAGCAGGTTGTGCTAAGATTCTTGTGCCAGCTTTTAACCTTCTGTGGAAAAAGCGAACACCGTGTATGTGAATCTGCCCAAATCGACTGGCTTTCCAACCAAGCTCTGACTGTTATTCGCATCATCTCTGCCTAGAAAGGGGGGGGGGGAGTGATTAAAGGGTAAGATAAGTAAGACATACAGAAGATATGTGCTATTAAGAGCAAGAGAAACAAGGTTATAACAAAATTGAGCACTTGTGCAAGGACCAATCATGCACAGCTGCACCCATTTCTGATTTGCAGTGGTTGCAAAATTACAAAAACAAGTACACTTAACTCTGATGAATTGCTGCCCTCATAGGTTCATTCTCACAATTGCTTTTGTTACTCTAGAACTCCAAATCAAGCCTGCTATTCTATACACACAATAAAGTATCTCATCCAGATGTTAATCCTTGCCATCCTACCCAGAAAACATGTGCAGGATCAAACTGTCATGTTGACAATATGGGTTAAGCAAAACTACTTTGTGCAGTACTTTCCTAAGACCTCTGAGGGTTTAGTTAAATTATTCCAGAATTCCTTACACAATATAGGACTGCCTTACAAGTCATCAAACTTTCCTTATTATGCCTCAAAAGAAGAGATACCAGAAAAAACAGAAATAAATGGCACACAGGAAGAGGAACTAGTGCCTTTTTGTCTAACTGTGTGCTGCTAGTCTGTTCTGCCGGGACATTTACCCTATGGATCCTACTCCCTTGCCTCTTTTTATATGCTGCTTTTTTCCGTTTCTCCTGGTATCTCCCTTCCTTTGTTTGGGTGAAACAGATACTCCTGGAACACAGGAAGAAGAAAAGGAACCAGATCCACAAGATACATGGAGTGGCACATGGGGCCTGCTCTTCTTCTTTCTGCACACTGCAAGTCTCGGTTTCTCCCTCAGAAAGGAAGTAATAATAATATTATGTTTTATTTATATCCTGCCCCTTCCGCCAGAAGGGACTTAGGGCGATCTACAGCAAGTAACAGTACCAATAAAACTGAAACAAGTGGCAGACTGGGGTCTTGTACAGGCCCACTGCTCAATTCCTGAGGACGAGGCTGCCATGTGAATATTCACACAACAGCCCCATCTTCAGGAGGCAAACATGGTTCAAGGAATTACTTTCCCTATCTGTCCCTGCTCAGCTCTTAAGAAACATGTTAAATTTGTCAAAGTGAACTCCATAGTACTTAACAACAAACCATTATTAGGTGTTTTAATAGATATATGAGTTCCAATCCAAATTAATTTAGGTTAGTTATAACATGGCACAAGCTGTAAAGACGATTCTACACATCATCTGAAAGCGAGCACAGATTCCCCTAACATGTGCACACTTCAACAACAACAACAAATCCTTAGTTTTTAGATCTGTTCCTGGGGTTATTTGGGGTGCTGATTCAGAAATTTGCATTGACTAGACCGCATCAGCTCTAGCTTCTTAGAGATTGTTATCTTGATTTTATATGGGGGAGCAGATGGCGACTGCTAGATGGTATATGCTCTATCTTAAAAACTAGAGCTGACAGGGGAAAACTGGAGCCATTTTTGCAATCAGTTAGTCAGATATACCCTCTTGACATCTGAGGCACCAAAATGTGTGTGTGCCAGTGTTATTTTTAATACATATTGCTTAAATATGCTGTTAAGTAGCCTTCATTGGCAGAAAGTGATTCCTTGATATCTGCTGGTGTACCATTCCTCCTGTGGATGCTCAAGTCCCATTACATACAATAGATGGGGTTTACACCTCAAGTGTTAATAGCACTTGGATATGACAAGGCCAAATCCGTTATCAAGCACTGTACCTGGGATGTGTAACTGGAAGAGCATCTGGGAGAAATGGATAGATAAAAGTATGATGCTACTCACCCCAGTGAGTTATTTATCAAATTTACAAAATCCTTCACCCTGGCCAGATTTAATGTGTTGCCTTCAGCATTACTGCAAGATAGGTTTACAGGCACACTATACCAGGAACAAGTATGCCCATGAGGTATGGAAAAAGTAGAAACTGCCAGGAATGTCCTTCTATATTGTAGAGATATTTGAGCTGTTTTTATTACTCCCATTGTACAAAAGATACCTGGTAGAACTGACGGCTACTATTTAAAACATCTTATAGACATAGGGAGCCATCAATCACTTAGAATGGCTAAGTTTTGTGCTGCTGCCATAAAAGTAAGGAGGCAGGGTTGTTGTGTGTTTTCCGGGCTGCATGGCCATGTTCCAGAAGTATTCTCTCCTGACGTTTCGCCCACATCTATGGCAGGCATCCTCAGAGGATGCCTGCCATCATGGGACTGTTGTTGAGCCAGGCGTCACCCACCCTGTATCTTTGCATTAAATTTTTTTCTGCCTCTTACATTTGTCCTTGTTGAAATTCTTTTTGTTAGTTTTAGCCAATCAGCTCTCTAATCTGTTAAGGTCTTTTTGAATTCTGATCCTGTCTTCTGAAGTATTAGCTCTCCCTCCTAATATGGTGTTATTTGCAAACTTGATAAGCACGCCCTCTAAACCTTCATTAATAAAGATGTTGAACAGAACTGGGTCCAGGACCGAATCCTATTTATGGAACTCCAATCGTCACTTCTTTCTAGGATGAAGAGGAATCATAGGTGAGCACCCTTTCAGTTTGGTCGCTTAACCAATTACAGATCCACCTAATAGTAGTATCGTCTAGCCCACTTTTGATTAGTTTGCTTGCAAGAAGGTCATGGGGGACTTTGTTGAAGGCCTTACTGAAATCAAGATATGCTACATCCACAGCACTGCCTGTGCCTACCAAGCTTGTAGCTCTATCAAAAAAGATTAGTCTGGCAGGATAATAATAACAACTTTTAATTTTATGTTTTTGTTCTATTACTGTGGTATTTTAATAATTGTACAATGTATTGTTCATATATGTGTTTTATAATAATATATTTTATGTTGAGGTATTTTGACTGTGAGAAGAGGTGAGTAACAAATAGAATCTATTATTATTATTATTATTATTAAATACAGAAACCTTCAATACAGAAAACTGACAGCAAATGAATCAAACAATAATTCATATAATTTTTCTCATGGATTTCAAAGCAGTATCCATGAGGCAAATAATAATAATAATCCATTAATTAACCAGTCTCCCGAGTCTTCCAACCAATGACTAGTCTCATTAAATGATTAATAGCACAATCCTACATAATTTTTTATGACTTCCATTTTGCAAGTCTCTCTTATGTTTTTATTGGTAAGTCATCTAGAAGGTATTTCCTTTAAAATCACACACACACAAAGAAATGATACCTCACCTGGGTTGCTGTGAGTTTTCCGGGCTATATGGCCATATTCCAGAAGCACTCTCTCCTGATGTTTTGCCCACATCTATGGCAGGCATCCTTAGAGGTTGTGAGGTCTGTTGGAAATGAAGCAAGGGAGGTTTATATATCTGTGGAAGGACCATGGTGGGAGAAAGAACTCTCGTCTGTTGGAGGCAAGTGTGAATGGTGCTACTGGTCACCTTGATTAGCATTAAATGATCTTGCCATTTCAAAGTCTGGCTGCTTCCTGCCTGGGGGAATCCTTTGTTGGGAGGTGCTAGCTGGCCCTGGTTATTTCATGTCTGAAATTCCCCCATTTTCTGAATGTTGTTCTTTATTTACTGTCCTGATTTTAGAACCTTTTAATACTGGTAGCCAGATTTTGCTAGTACTGTAGTCACATTTGTTGTTGCATTTCCAGAAACACAACCTACACACTATCTACAGATCCATTAAGAAAATCCAACAAATGCTACATTCAGCAAAGGACAAGAGGGATCATCCCACCTCTGCAGGAGTCTACCATATACCATGCAGCTGTGGAAGTCTACAAACACAGCATTGCCCAAACACAAATCAAGGAGCATGAAAGATACTGCAGACTAACCGAACCAGAGAAGTCAGCCACAGCAGAGCACCTGATGAACCAACTTGGACATAGCATATTATTTGAGAACACAGAAATGCTGGACCACCCTAAGAACCACCATGTCAAACTACACAGAGAAACCATTGAAATCCACAAGAAGCAGGTAGACAATTTCAACAGAAAGGAGGAAACCCATGAAAATGAACAAAATCTGGCCACCAGTATAAAAAAAAATCTAAAATCCGGACAGTAGATAAAGAACAACACTCAGAAAACAGGGGAATTCCTGGCAGGAAACAATCAGGGCCAGCTAACACCTCCAAACAAAGGATTCCCCCAGAAAGGAATCAGACAGGTTTTGAAGCTGCAAAACCATTCAATGCTAATCAAGGTGGTCAACTGCAACATCCACACTTGCCTCAAACGGACAAGAATCATTTCTCCCACTCTGAACATTCCACAGATATACAGTAGAGTCTCACTTATCCAAGCCTCTGGACTATCCAAGCCATTTTTGTAGTCAATGTTTTCAATATATTGTGATATTTTGGTGCTAAATTCGTAAATACAGTAATTACAACATAACATAACTGCGTATTGAACTACTTTTTCTGTCAAATTTGTTGTATAACATGATGTTTTGGTGCTTAATTTGTAAAATCATAACCTAATTTGATGTTTAATAGGCTTTTCCTTAATCCCTCCTTATTATCCAAGTTATTCGCTTATCCAAGCTTCTGCCGGCCCGTTTAGCTTGGATAAGTGAGACTCTACTGTACATATAAACCTCACTTGTCTAGTTTCCAACAGACCTCCCAGCGTCTGAGGATGCCTGCCATGAATGTGGGCGAAACATCTGGAAAGAATGCTTCTGGAACAGCCGGGAAAACCCACAGCAACCCAGTGATTCAGGCCATGAAAGCCTACGACAAAACATTGAGACCTCACCTTTTTCATCCCACAGCGGCCATTTTCTGACAGGCCTTGCCCTTCCGAAGGCTTCAGGCGTCCTGACGTCACAACCGCGCGCCACAGGAAGAGGAAAGGAAGTGTCGAAAGCCGCCGGCAAAAAGAAAGGAGACTGACGTCACTGGGTGTGAGGTCCTTCTCCTTGGCGTGGCGACTCCTTGCGCATGCGCATTTCGAGGAGAAAGGCGGAGTGAGTTGGATACGCTCGCGCAAATACGCCTGCGCGGTATGAGTTGAATGCGATTGGAGGGAAGGAAAGGAAGAAGCGGCAGCGTTGCCATTGGTTCAAAGTGTTTGGAGAGGTGGGGCTTAAGGCTCAAGTCCCTTTGCTCCTGGAAACGTTTTGAACTTCATCTCCCAGAATTCCTGGCCATCCATCACGTTGCTGGGAATTGTGGGAGTTGAAGTCCAAAACACCCGGAGGGCCCAAGTTTGCCCATGCCTGGCCTAGATCGAGGGAAATTATGGTGCCCTTGTATTCTTCTTTGGTCAGATCTTTTTCACCTGGAATACTGTGTCCAATTCTGGGCACCACAATTCAAGAGAAATATTGACAAGCTGGAAGGAGGCCAGAGGAGGGCGACTAAAAGCATCAGAGGCCTGGAGACCATTAATCCATATGAGGAGCGTGTTAAAGAACTGGGTATGTTTAGTCTGCAGAATAGAAGGTTGAGAGGAGACATGATAGCCATGTATAAATATGTGAAAGGATGCCTTAAGGAAGAGGGAGCAGGCTTGTTTTCTGCTGCCCTTGAAACCAGGACTAGGAGCCATGGGTTAAAACTACAAGAAATTCCACATGAACATTAGGAAGAACTTCCTGACTGTAAGAGCTGTTCAGCAGTGGAACTCTCTGCCTCGGAGTGTGGTGGAAGTTCCTTCTTTGAAGGCTTTTAAACAGAGGCTGGATGGCCATCTGTCAGGGGTACTTTGATTGTTTTTCCTGCATGACGGCTTGGACTAGATGACCCATGTAGTCTCTTCCAACTCCATTATTCTATGATCCAATTGTCTCCTCACATTAAAGGAAGCGGAGGGAACCATCTCTTTTCATTCCCTGCCTGTCTGTCTTCAGGGATGGCAGTTGCCCCATGTCTTTTCCGCACTTCTTCCCATCTTCTGTTGTTTGGAGTGGAATTCAAGTAATCACAGCTTTGTCCTCAACACGTGAAGGTCTCTCAAGCTGTAAAGTATGGATCTCTGTGTATACTTAAATGGTACCTAGAACAGAGGAGGGCAAAGTGTAGCTTTTGAGCAAAGTGTAGTCTCCATATCCCTTCTTTGTGATCCTCAAGTTCCCACGACAGAGAACCAGTACGGTGTCATGATCTAACTCTTAACTTTTTATCGTGTCAGAAGCGAACATACTGCAAGTCGCTTCTGGTGTGAGAGAATTGGCCGTCTGCAAGGATGTTGCCCAGGGGACGCCTGGATGTACAGTAGAGTCTCACTTATCCATCATAAACGGGCCGGCAGAATGTTGGATAAGCGAATATGTTGGATAATAAGGAGGGATTAAGGAAAAGTCTATTAAACATCGAATTAGGTTATGATTTTACAAATTAAGTACCACAACATCATGTTTAACAACGAATTTGACAGAAAAAGTAGTTCAATATGCCGTAATGTAATGTGGTAATAACTGTATTTACGAATTTAGCACCAAAATATCACGATGTATTGAAAACATTGACTACAAAAATGGGTTGGATAATCCAGAACGTTGGATAAGCGACTGTTGGATAAGTGAGACTCTACTGTATTACCATCCTGCCAGGAGGCTTCTCTCAAGTCCCTGCATGAAACACTAGGGCTGACAGACAGGAGCTCACCCTGTCTTGTGGATTCGAACTGCTGACCTTCAGGTCAGCAGTTCAGCTGGCACAAGGATTTAACCCATTGTGCTACCACGGTTCCTAACTCTTAACTAGGACTCTGGGAAACCAGGATTCAAATCTGTGGAAATTCACTAAATGATCAAATCACAAACTTCTCAGCCTTGGAGAAAGCAAGAAATCTGAAGAAATCTTGCCAAGGAAATCCCCCGTCATAACTCAGGAGTCAACCTGAAGATCCATAACAACCTTTTTTTGATGTCAGGAGCAACTTTAGAAACTGCAACAATAAGCTCCCATGACATTTCTAAAGCCTCCAAATGTTCCTGCTTTTCATCCCCAAATCATCATCAAACTGCCACAAATGGCACCAAACCATTGCAATTTAACTTTACTTGCTCATGGTCTGCAGTTTCCATCCCACACAGGGAAAAGAAACTGGAACAAAAACCAAAGTTACATCAAAACTTTTAGCTTGTTTTTGTAAGCCACTCTGAGCCTTGGGGGAGTGTTAAGATTTTTTTAAAGATGTTTTTAAATTGTTAGATTTTAGCCTTTCTTGTAAGCCACCCCGGGCCCTAGGGGAGTGGCTGCATACAAGTTTAAATAATAAATAAATAAAACAAGAAGTGACAAAAATGAAACTGAATCAAACCTAATGTGTACCACTGTTATGGGAAGCTTGGGGGGGGGGGGGGGAGATGAATGACTTCTCTAGGTAATTGGTTCCATTGCCAAACTACTCGCATCGTTAAGACGTTCCTTCTGATATTCAACTGAAATCTATCCTCCTGTAACTTGAAACTCTTAAACCTGATTTTGCAGCAAAGAATATACCTACACTTTCCTCTGTGAGAACCTTTTAAATATTTCAAAAGTTCAGTCATGTCACCCCACAATCTTCTTCTTCATCAAGATGAATGTGCCCAGATCCTTCAACTTTTCCTCATATGTTTTGTTCTCCATTCCCATATCATACTTATTACCCTTCTATGAACTGTTCTAAATTGTCTATATCTTTTTACATTGAACACAATACTCCATGTGGGGCCTGACAAGCATAGAATATGGTGGGACTATTATTTGATCTTGAAATTCAAATACAATTTGACATTTGAAAACTGAGATGAGGAGTTTTTTTCTCATGCAATTATCTTTACTGGAAATATTTTCAGATTATAAATGGCATGTGACTGATGTATCATTTTCACTCAACCTGTAAATAAATAAAAAAACAGACTTCAAACATGATTACACCAGTCCTTTTTAAAGTCTTTCCATCATACGAAAAAGGTACCATTACTTGGCTTCACAATCAGTTCATTTTAACCTAAAACATGTTTAAACATTCTGTATTACAAAACAGAAAATATGATACAGGTAATGAAAAAAGTCAAAATGCTGGCATCACCTTTTTTTCTCGTTTCCCACATCAATACATAAATATGGACAACACATTTAAATATCCGTTATTAACAGTTAGAAATATTAACACTAAAAATCATGTATAAATTAGGAAATAATGTACAAACTATTTCCAAAGTGCTCTTTCAAATACAGTGTATATATATGTACAACATTCAAGAAATTCTTAATGTAAGACATTTCCAACTGATGTGATGTTCTTGTTAAAATGGTTGTGGTCTTTCAAAAATGATTTTCAACAATGCTTAAAAAAACCACAGGAGAAGCAAATGTCAAAGCTGGTAAGGAGCAATGCAGAGTGCATTTTTTCTTTTGTTCTTTGTAAATGTACTGATGTAATCCTTTCTTCTATATCACCACAATGAGCCAAGATCTGGCATTTGGGGGAAGAAGACTGACCCCAGTGGAAATAATATCGACAAAGAACTAGATCCATTGTGTTCGTTGTTGGCCAGGGAACTGAGTACAAGGGGCTTCTGGATTTCTGCCACAGACCTTTTCAAATATTCTCCAAAGACACAGTTGCTGATTATATTGTATGGCATACAAATTAGATGGTCTTCTTCTGCAGATGCATCAGAAGAATCAAGGGCACTCAACCATAGTGCTACATGTAGCTGGAGTTGAGGATAGGACCCTGGCTAACACACTGGAGGATTTAGGAAAAGGAAGACAAAAATGAAGACTAAAGAAAAAATATTCCACTTAATCAGCAGCTATACTAGGATCCTTTTTTGTTGTGTTTGGGAGACTCTGTTACCTTTCACTTTCTACAAACAGTATGCTTTTGTGGTATCATGCTGAAGACGCAGGGGAATTTATTATTTATTAGCATAAAACAGTTTTGCTTTTTTCCTATCATTGTTTGTAAATTGCTTTGAATTTATTCTATGAATAGTGGGATTTGTGTGTGTGTCAGGGGAAACTTGAGAAACTGCAAGTTGCTTCTGGTGTGAGAGAATTGGCAGTCTACAATGATATTGCCCAGGGGATGCCTGGATGTTTGACAGATGGGAGCTCACCCCACTCCCCGGATTCGAACCACCGATCTGTCGGACAACAGTCCTGTCAGCACAAGGGTTTAACCCAATGTGCCATGGGGGGCTCCAATAGTGGGATAACAATATGTAAATAAAACATTTTATGAAGACAGGGCTTATTTTTGTACAGATTGGGCCGAAAGTCACAAAGGCATCTGATGTTTTAATAACTTTTTTTGTAAAAGCTTTAAAAAAGAATTTGCATGTAATGTAATGTAATTTCCTATATATATATTGTATATGATGCTATAGCAGTGCAAATTAAAAACAAAATAAAGGAGTTATTACCTATTGAAACCAGTTTGTACCTTTTGGCCCACTCTATTATACATTGCCAATGCCATCACTACTCTGTAGATAAATCCTTAACACTGGATTGTTTCCTAAAACAACTCACATCTACACTCTTAAGCTCGTTTTTTTTTCTTCTGGTGGCTTATAGAAGGTGATACTTCAACATGAAAAACAAATTCTTTGAAGTTTGAAAAAGCAATATTTTGAAAATATTCCTTAAGGAGTACACTGAACTCTACAACCTTCTTCTACTTACTTATAGGTCTGTAGTGGAAACAGGTTTTTGGATGGTATCTGCTGTAATAGAAGGATAAAAGCTTTCAGTACTAGAGGCAAACAAAATGTAGCCTGCAGCAGAAAGCTTACATAAATTGCACTCATCTCTCCATAATGGATGCATGGCACTATTTAACTTTGGCCACAGTCTCATATAGATGGGCAAAACACTTACTACTAGACAATGTTCACATTCGTCTTAATTAAAAACTTTTCAACTACTCAATTGGAAAATTGCTAAATTGTTTGGTCCAATGACAGACAAGCTGTCGGCACTATGCCAAACTTAAAAAGTCAAAACAATAAATAAATATTTGATATAAAATTATGTTTGCTGAATGTATTTGTTTCTCCTTTGTAAAACAGCGACCCTGGGCTTACTTTCAGAGATTAGCAGTGTATAGGGCTAAATGATGAACGGAAAGGGCTTGGGTTTTGGGCAGAGAGAAATTAGAAAGTGAAGTTACCTCTGTGGCCCCTTCCACACCGCTGAATAAAATCCCAAATTATCTACTTTGAACTGGAATATATGGCAGTGTGGACTCAGATAACCCAGTTCAAAGCAGATATTGTGGGATTTTCTGCCTTGATATTCTGGGTTATATGGCTGTGTGAAATGGCACTGATTCATCAAGATTCTTTAAGGACCAGATTACATGTAAGAACAAATTTACAGGATTAAGAAAAAAAACAACTCCAAATACACACTTCTAATAAAGGGGATTTAGCAGAAACAGAAGCCAACTCAACGCAGGTTGCATACAATATACAGTGTGGCTTATAAACTGAACGTTCAATTCTTATAAGACTGTAAACTTGGAAGTCCTCCAGATGAGAAGAAAAGTCTCTGAAAGTCCCAGAATTTGTTCCTGTACAAAACTGATTTTATTTTGGACATTCACATGTTTTTTTCATCCCCAAGTATTTCCAGGGAATTTTGTATTCCTATTTCCCTGGTCCATTGAAATTAATCCAGTATTTTCTGAAATGAAGTGGCTGTTCATTTGTATTATCTAAGATAGTCACCACCAATAAAGATGGCTAGCGAAAATTATCACCATCAAGCTATTGTTTTCAGGACACAAAATCATCATAACAATATGTTTTGCACTAAAACAAAATGATGCTTAACTATTGTAATATTGCTAAAGTACCTTAGAACTCCGACTATAATGCTTGAATAATAACCATATAGAAGAGGTATAGGAAACTGGTGAAAAACAGTATCTGAAATATTGCACAAGTCTAGATGTAACACGTACTCATTGGGGGGGGGGGGGGGAGGAAGGCATGGGGAATTGACAGAAACCTGGGAATATGCAAGCAAAATCAAAACAAGGGGCAGGGAAATTTCTAGTATTTCCAGAGACTTTTTCCCCCTTCTAGATGAACCCACAATCAGGAATAGAATAACAATATTGTGGTAAAACTAATATACAAACATCTTCAGATTCCACATCATCTTCTTTTTTCTTTCACAATAATAATAATAATAATAATAATAATAATAATAATAATAATAATAATATACAATATCACATAAAATGTACAGGCAACATTCATCCATCACTTATTTATATCCCACCTTTCCCCCAAAAATGAGAACCATCATCACAGAGGGTAACAAATGGCTAATAATATCAACAATGTGTTATGTAATCTGTAAAGTTGTTTTGCAACACATTAATTATAGCTACATTTAACTTTTGTGCTGCTTATCAAAGCTGCTGTTTTGCAAGTGAGCTTTCTTTCTTACTGTAGGAAATTAAGGATGGATCCTATTTGCAGTTGGTAACACAGACCTATTTTTATCTTAACTGTTATGAATGTTGTGGTATGCAAGCTCTGTTGAATGGGCTTCTGTATATGATATATCCATTTTACCATAAATGTGCATTTGAGGGGTTACATGAATTTTAATTCATGTGAGATAGCCCCAAGACTATGAGAATGGCTATAAAAAACATTAGCAACCTCCATCCAGAGATTGTAGTGGATGATTGGTGCTAAATGGGGCATCTACACTGTAGAATTAATAGAGTTTGACACCTCTTTCACTGTGATGACTCAATGCTATAGAATCCTGAGAGTTGTAGTTTGGTGAGGCACTGGCACTCTTCAACAGAGAAGGCTAAGGACCTTTTAAAACTATGGTTATCATGATTCCACAGCATTGAGCCATGACAGTTAAAGTGATGTCAAACTGTATTATTTTACAGTGTAGATGCATCCTGTGAAGAAGATGATAGCTCAAAGAATGCAGAGAACTGTCAAATAAAAACCAGAAGAATATCTCTGTAAAATGCCCAGATAGGGAAATGCTGATAGAGAGATAGGAGGCAGGAAGGACTGTAACAGAGACAGGGCAGTCAGTCATTGTGGACTAGTGACTCTGGTTTTGGGGAGCTGTGACTGAATAGAAAATTCAGGAGCTGATGTCTTACTTTGTGTTTGACTGGCTGACTTTATCAACCCTGAGTAAGAACCAGGTCAAACTTAGCACAATGAGCCCACAAATGAACACAGCTATTGGTCTACATGTAAAGCGTCACATGAGGTCCAAGTATCCGATCCAGGGAGGGCGCAAATGGGGAACTACAGGGCCAATCTGGGAGAAGGGATCTGTCATAGGGTCTAACTCCCTTTCCTCCTATGCTCCCTATCATGGGCCAGATGCCTGTGATGTTCATGCATTGCCACAGAAATTCTGTGCCGTCAGGAGGCACCTTGTGAACTAGTGCTCCCATTTATAGTAACAGTGCATTTAAAATACCACTATTCTTGCATTTCCTTACTCTCCCTCTCTGGCTATCTTTGGGAGGGCTCCATTCTATTAAACATAAAGGAACAGTCCACAGTTTGTTCTGGTTATTGGAAGTACAGAAACAGATTTCAGAACTGCTATAGCAGGAAGAACGATAGGAGCAGAGATGTGCTGCTTCTATTTTGTTCGTGGCTGCAAAATCTGAAGTGGAAGAACTTTTAAGAAAATGATTGGGCAACTAACCAGATGCTTGAGTAAGTTGCACAATTGTTTTTGGAGTAATCGGGATTGTGATTCAAGCTTCCCTTCAACTTAACCTGACTTCTGAAATACATTTATCCATAGTCATGGAAAACTAGATGAAAAGAGGAGGAGCAATGCTCTAATTTGGCTAAGACCATCGCCACTCTGTAGCTACACATCTGGCTGAAACTAATCCTGTTTTCTGTAGAAATGTATATTTGTATATAAAATATGTACATTGGAGGGGGTTCTCCAACCACAGCAGGTACTCATTTCCATGAGCATTACAGGAAACAAAACAAATTAGTATTTCCCCTTAGTAATGTCAATACTTCTTATTTATACCCAGACTAAACCCACTATGACATTTCCGGGCTCTCTAAAATGGAATGTGCCACAATTCAATGTTTCTTTGGTATTGACCTATTATGGGACACGTAGATATATGGGCATAACAAGGTCACTTCCCATGTTAATTAACTCGCAGCAGGAAATAACCAGAGGGAAGGCATACAGTTTAGGAAAGGCCTAATCACTGCTGCATAAAATTACTGCTGCTCGATAAAGGGATGTGACAAATCAAATTTACATCCATACATTTCATTATGTGCAATTTGGAAAAGAAATCAGTAACAGGTAAACAAACAAAATAAACCTATTTTACTCTGAACCAACTAAGATTTATGGATTTTAGGGGGCAGTACATACAAAAGAAATAACAGTGCAGCTGAGTTGGTATTTCACATTAGAAACCAATGTTAGCTTACCTATGTGACTAGGGAATGGAGACAAACTGAGTTACACATTTGATGTGTTTTAGAATATTGCAGTTTTTAAAGGGGAGAAAGACTGGGTACATATAACTCTGATCATCAGGCAACCTCTAAAACTAGTTTAAAACATCAAAAGGGTTTGTGGATAAAGAAGGAAGAATCTCTGCATTGTATCAACATACAATACTATACACAGCACCAAAATATACCAAACCATTAAAGCATTGCCTTGTTACCAGTAGTGCTCTGCTTCATATCCAGCATGAAATGAATACTATTTCACATACAAATGCTCCTTTTGTGCTAATGGGGGAACCAACATATTACAGTTAATTTAAAAAAAATGTCCGTACATCCAGGGTTGAAAGACGGACATAAATATTGAAACAAATTTTGACACAGGTGCTCCTCCTTTTATTGCTGATAATTTCCATATTGGCCCTGTTAAGAAACATTGAGAGAGAAGGAGAGAGAGAATAAATACAATCCTTTATTTTCAAATATACAGAGTTAAATTCAATAGTTCAATTAGAATAGATCCAGTGAATCAACAGCTGAATCAGTGATGTCACACCTATGTAAATTACACTGAATTACTTAGTCACGTTATCTTTTGTTCTAATCCTCTGCATATTAACGTTATAGCCACACTAATTTTACACAAAAGCTTCATCCTGATCTTTTCCATCAAGGAGTCCAGGAAGAAGTGAAATGATTATTGTAAAAGTTGCAATCCAATGCATTTTTACATAGGAATAAATAGCTCTGAAGAAAGTAGGGTTTATCTCTCTATATATAAAAGCCAAAGTATGTTGTGTTTGTTTGTCTATATCACAAAGACTGTTGCTAGGTGAAATGGCGCCCTGTAATGTCACTGGATTGGCTATTGCTAGGTGAAGGATTGTGTTATGATTGAGCCTCATGGCTCTGTTACTGGCAGACGTGGGCGTAAGACTCCTCGAGAGTCAGATACTCTCGAGGAGCGAGAAAGAAAGAGACTGCGAGATATCTTTGCAGCACCATCTGACGAAGAGTCTTTTGAGGGGTTTACGGAGAGAATGGAGGAGGGGCTGGTTAGCTCGGAGGAGGATGAGATGGATTGGACTCGGGTAAGGGAGGAATTGGGTGCCACTGGCAATGATGGGATGGAAGATGAATGGGGACCTTCAGGATTAGACCCATGGACAAGCTGGAGGGATGGGACGGGATCCACAGCTGGGGATGCTGTGGGGCGTAGTCAGAGGTGTTCCAGCTCTGATGAGGAAAGTGATGAGGAAACGCCCGGGTTAAGGAGGGCAGCTGATAGTGATGAGGATTTGTAACTGGCATAAAATGAGGCTTGGGAGCAATTGCAAATTGCGTTGGGCAAGGTAATCTGGACGAACGCTTGGGATCTGTGTGGGACGCTTTCCTGAAGACTGGTGTGTTTTCGTGTGCTGATACGTAAGTTGTTTTGGAATTTGGGGTCAGACGGCGGGAGGAATTGTGTGGGCTTTTGTTTGTGCAAACTTGTGCTTAATCTCATTAGCTTTGACCTTCCGTCGTCTTCTTGACGGACGCCATCTCCTGCTTTGGATTTCGGATTGAACTGACCACGGCTTGACTTCCCCCTACTCGGACTTGGTGAAACTACAAACGTCTGCTTCTGGCTTGAACTACGGAAAGGAACTGGGTCTACTCTACTGCTTCAATCCTCGGCTGATCTGTGTGTATTGGAAATCTTGCCTGCTGTGTGGAGGAGTGACTCAAGTTACTCAAAGCACAGTGCTGGCAGCAGAGAGGAATCTGCTGCCAATTAATTGCATTCTTTTGAACACTTTGTTCCCCGGCTTCTGTTTTGTTTATCCCCAGGCTGAAGCAAGCTGTTTTGTTTTTACCCGGATTAAACTCCGGTTTAATCCGGTTTATCTTTTGAACGTTTTTCCTTGCCCCTTTTTGCTTTTAAAGGCTAATACTGCCTGGCCCTTGTATTTTACGGGCATTTTGAGTTCTGTTATCCAATAAACTCTGTTATCTTTGATCTTGTGGCGTTCTGTCTTTGACAGATTGACTGCTGCTAGGTGAAGTGGCCCCCTATGATGTCACTGGAAAAGAAAGGGGATATGTATATGAGAGGAAAGAAGGAAGGAAGGAAAGAGAGCCTGCCCACCATTGCCAGTGTTGCAATGGAGACACTGTGAGGTAGGCCTTCTCAGAGCTGGAGAAGAGAGAAAGGGCAAGGGGAAAGGAAGAGAAGAAACTGCTCTGTGGGGAATCACCATCTCAAGTATTTTATACCATATTTCTTCGACTCTAAAACACACTCCCCCCCCCCCCCCCCCATATAAACATCTTACAATCAATGGCATCATAGAATCAAAGAGATACGGTACTTGTAAGGTAGGAGTGAGCAACAGTGCAAGGCCAATTGTCTTGGTCCCTCTTTCTTTGGACAACAGTATCCGCCTCTCTGTGCACCGAAATTCAAGTTTTGTTGACAGTACATACACCAATATGTTGGTTGTGTGCCATCACTTATGAATGTCCACAAAATCTCCCTTGAACTCAAGGAGATGCAAAACATTTGTTTGGGGTCACTTGAGGTCTACTTCCTGCACCCTTCTTTCTAGGGGGTCAAGCATCTTCCCAGCTTACCTGCTCATAGCCATAAGGCCTCTGTTGCTGTGCGGATGGTCCTGTCTGAGACGCTCTGTAACTCCCATACTGTTGCCCCTGGCCCTGTTGGTAACTGGAATACTGTGATGAAGCTCCTTGGGCAGGACCTGGGGAAATGACAATATTTAGACAGAACCATGAGAAACAGAGACCACAAAATACCCTGATGACAGCCGTACTTCAATTTGTAACAAATATGTGATTATGCTCTCAGCAAGCAAAGTAATGATGTTCCTTCATAGCCAGGAGCCTTTCCAAACTTTGAAATGTTACAGACATCTGAGTTTATTGGAAGGAGTAAGAGGTAAAAAGCAAGCTATGTCAAATAAAATACAAAATACATTATCAAACTTTCAGATAAGTGCATGTGACCCCTATTCTGGATCAGGAACATAGTGCAGATGCAGACCTTTCAGTTGACTTCGGTTTAACATTCATCTTACTGAATACCTTCTTCCTTGTTGACTTTTTAAAACATTATTTAGAAAGGCTTTTGAAATAGAACATTTTTAAAAAACAGACAATGGGATTCTGTATTCTTTTAACTGAACTGTTTTTTAAAAAAGTTTTTATCTTTTTAGTTACTTTTTATTTTTTTAACTTGAGGTGTGATCGTTTTAATATTGTAAATAGTTTAATGCTGTTTTTATGTTCACTTTTTCTATGGTTATAGTTGTATAGTTCTTTTAAATTGTGAGCCACTTAAGAGTCCCAGTTTTGTGGGGGGGGGGGGGAATTGGATATGAATAAATATAGCAATAAATAGGTAGTAAAGGTAAAGGTTTCCCCTGACGTTAAGTCCAGTCGTGTCCGACTCTGGGGGTTGGTGCTCATCTCCATTTCTAAGCCGAAGAGCCAGCGTTGTCCGTAGACACCTCCAATGTGAGCAAAACGTCAGGAGAGAATGCTTCTGGAACATGGCCATACAGCTAGGAAAACTCACAGCAACACAGTGATTCCAGCCATGAAAGCCTTCGACAACACAATATTTTATATTTCATTGACTGTTATAGCCAAGGAAAGTGACAACTGAATTATGAGAAATGACATTTACGAACATCTGGTTTAGGTTCAGAAGTAAGCAGTGAGCTTTTGCACTGTATGTACTCTGCTGCAATACTATCCATATTTATTCTTACTGATTTTGTTTCCAATAAAATGTACTGTTATGTAAGTGGGCATGGGGATATAGTCTTTGAATTGTGTTTTTATTGTTCCTTCTGAATCAATGCTTGCAAAGAAAGCCCTCCCAGTGCACTAGCAAAGTATATGGGATACTATGTTATCTCACCATTTTTTCACAAAATAAAATGGGCCCACAATTATGTGCTGATTATCAACACATGACAGTGCAGGGACAGTACAGGTTTTCTCACCATATCCTTGCTGTTGTCCTGGGTAGCTCTGTTGATTTGGGTATTGCTGCTGTGAATAGGTCTGTTGTTGGGCAGCTCCCTGTTGGTATCCCGCCTGCTGCTGGGTGTATTGGGAATTTCCTAAGGAGGGAAAATCACCATCATCATCATTATTATTATCATCATCATCATCCTCATCCCACTTTTTCTCTCTTAAAACAATGGCATGATTCAGATATCAACCAAAATGACAGATTCACATATCATCTGTTCATATTCTGGAGCTCCATGCTCTGGTAACCATTTGTTTGGATTTCCCTAGTGTGTTGTACAACAGGAATAGATTGACAATTGTTTTTAATACCTTTTACGATCACTAGTGCCTGTTTAGTTGATGTTAATAGCATATTTGTGCTGGGTTTATCTCATTGATTCAATTTCTCCCATACTAGATTTTAATTTCTACATTATTATTAAAATATTTATATCCTGCTCTTTTTTTAAAGATCTCAAGTAGCAGATAATAAAATCAACACAATCAGTTTAAAACAAGGATAACAATAACATTATTTCTTAAGTATAAAGACAAATTTAATTAACCAGTTAAAAGAAGGCATTTTAAATGCCCAGAGGACTATGTTGCATGTTGAAAACATGCTAAACTCAACAGACATTGGAAGGAAGTACTATCATCTGGAGAGGAAGTATCCTTAATTGGGAGGTAAATACCCTGATTTGGCCCCCATTTAAGAAATCCTTCTACCCTGTGTCTACTTACCACCTTCATAGTAGTGCTGTGTGGAATCGTCAAATGTTCTGTCATAGCTTTGTTCGGAATAAGATGACTGCTGGTACGCATAGTCACCATGACCTAAAAACAGGAAAGAACAGAACATCAGAAATGGAGATTAAGAAGGAAAGGAATATATGCATTTTTAAATGTATGGCAATGACTTTAAAACCAAAAGAGAATGCATAAAGTATAAATATATCTATCTATGGGACAATTATGGCTTTTCTCCAAGAATTCTAGAAACTGATGTGTGTGCTGAAGGGCTGAGCACTATGGCTGTAGATTTGCCCGGCCTCACCCTATGGAAACGTAGATCCTATTAGGAGAAGATGAGGAAAGTATCAAAACTGGTTTGATTTGTAATGCAAAAAATGACTGAATTGTAACCTGTGTCCAGATTAAACAGAAAGGTGGGTAAAATGAGAGAAGTGCTTCATTTCTAAAACAGAGGCAACAAATCAATTTTTAATATAAATATCCTTAATTTTAGAGTTGCAAAGGTTCTGCCTTTGAAACACTTCTTGGCTAATGAATTTCTCTTTACATTGGTCGCCTTTGTTTTCTTGAGTATTTTTATTCAAAACCTAACATCTCAGCGTTAGGATAATGGACCCTAAGAGAAACATGGGATCATACCATACAGTATTTGGCTGTGATGTCTCATGGGCCTTGTAGTCCCGTTCCTAGTACTATGGTGGCAGACGAAGAGGAAAACATGGGATTTACACCGTTTCAGCCAGAAACGGAGCCCCTGCACCTGCAGGATGTTTGCCCTCAAGAAGTTAGCCAAACAAGCCTTGGGCAGAATTCTCCCCCTTTTCTCGTAAGGACAATTATAATAAAGATAGAGGCGCTAGGGAGGCGAATCGCCGGAGCGCCAGAATCGCAGCCAAACAATTAGCTGATTAGGTCTGCTTCCCTTGGGAAATTCTAAGGAGTCATGCATCTGGACAGAGTTGAGTTTCACTTCTAGTTCTCCAGGGAAAATGTTATTCTGGCGGGAAGCGAGACCCTATTTAGGTGTTTTCCCGCGAAGGAAACCTTGCGGAGTCAATTCGTCAGCTTGTGGAGTAAGATCGTGTGTGGACTTCGTTATCCCAGCTCCTCGTTCCCGGACCAAGTTTCAAGCCGCCTTGTTTCACGGACCTTGCCACGGACCCTGTTCTTGTTCCTTGTTGCCTCGTATCAAGTCTTGCTTAGTCAAGTATCTAGTTGTTTCCAGCCTTGTTGTCAAGCCTCCATGGACTAAAGGACCTTGTCATCTCCCCACACTTTGCTTGGCAAAGTGTGTGTTTCGGTTATTGGATTATAACTTTGGACTCTAATATCACATATTGGACATTGTTTTCCTGGACTATATTTGACCTTTCCTGAAAGGTCTACTTCTGAACTATATTCTTCACTAGTTTTTATTGACTTTATATATTTCCTTAATAAAGATATTAGATAGATTCTGGTCTCTGCGCATGGTTATTGGTGCTCCGCAGCCTGGGTCCTGACATTGGCATGATTGTCTAAAAGTTTTTCTCCAGTCCCAATTTGCCACACTTGCTATTACCTTTTTAAATTAAAACAAAACCCCTTTCATACAAAGGTGAACTGAATGAATGATGTCACATGAATGGTGGCACATTACAGGCTCCTTCCTGGATGCTTCACCTGCCTTTATGAATTGGTTTCCCCTTCATTCAATGACTGTGTCACATGCTATTTGACCTCCTAGCAGCTGTGATGTTAACCTTCTAATCTGCTGGAAAATAACCCCCATTGTCATCAGTGGTTGTCGTTTTCAGAATAAAAGGCTTAGGAGTGTATGTGTGTGAATGTGGCTCCACTTCCTAATTCCAATCTGGATCCCCAAAACTGTCTTGCACTTCAATGGATTTAGAGACTTATTACTGAAAGCTCAGCAAAATTACCGTCAGGATAATATTGCTGGTTCATGGGCTCTGATGAACTTTGTCCGTGACTGTATTGTTCACTGTAGTATTCCTCCTGGCCCATATACTGCTGAGAGGAACCTACAAAGCAGAGCAAATGGATCTTAAATCAATCTACAGTGGTGCCAAAAGGAAACAGAAAGTAATTCTTTAAACACAAATAATTCCCATAAGCCCTGCTTCTTAGCCTAACCTATACCTTGTGTAGTAGAGTGGGCAAGAATGAGAACCTTCTTTGAATCTGGTTTCTGTTCTGAACTACCAAAATAACAGCCAGTTTCATGGAGTGCAGGGTGGGAAACAGAGTGGCCCACAGATAATATATATATATATGGCCTCTAAGGCTGTTTTACAGCCCCTTCTGAGGTCATTGTTAAAAGGTTTTCATCCACTAATTTTCTTAAGGGGCCATGAGATCAATTTCCATGCATATTTGCCTGCTACGTCAATTTCAGATCAGAAAAGGATTTTTCCAAAAATGTAAAGTGAAAAGGAAGTGATCCAAGAAAGCACCCAAAATCATTAAATGCCCACCATGCTCCCTAAGGGACAATTGAGGGTATAAATAGCCTTCCTAGGATTTCTTGGGGCTAATGTGATCCCCTGGCCTCCCAGCTGCCCACTCCTGTTGTAGAGGCTAGGATGTTGGTAAAAGGATGGGGGGGGGGGGAGTTTCAAATCCTGCCTGAGCAATAAAACCCACTGAGTCACCACTGTCTTATGCAGATCCCTGCTTGCTCAAATCATCAGTATCATCAGCATCATAACTAACACCACGACCCAGGACTATAGGCAGGTTGACTATAGGGAAAATTGTATTTGGAGATGAGCCCATAAGCCCTGTTTACCTCCTCGCCTCTCTAAGCTACTCATTCTAGGACAGCATTCCAAACTTTATTTAACTGTAAACAAGTACCATATAGGGCTCTGTAGCTGCATGCAGTGAATGGGGATTCACTTTATCCTGCTTTGGAATGCATAGTGCACTCTTAAAGATCATAAATTATAAGCATACCTACATTGCCATAAACAGTTTTATCCCTCAAGAAAAACAAATAAAAGCTTGCATAGAGCTTATTCTTTAGTGTACTTCACAGAAGTGTTAGGATAAAATAAGTGGGAACCAAATTATTGCTTTCAGTTAACTTAGTTAAGTATTTCCCTGTGAAATTAATCTGCTGTCCATCTGGATAAATTACATAATGCACATGTCTTTGGCTCTTATCCAAAAATTCAGACTTCCCAACATCTTGTTTAGTCTATAAAAAGGAAAAAAAACTTGCCAACCCTCTAATAGGGGGCAACTTTTATAATAAAAAACACCTGCTAACACTATAAGGGACAAGATTTCTCATCCTGAAATAAGGGGAGACTCTATAATAAAAGGCATCTGGCAACCCTACAGTAACATAGTTCTTTCTTTCTAACCAACTGCAACAAGAATTCATCTTCTGTCTCTCCTGTTGATTACATCCCAAATGCAAACTGCTCTCCCTTTTCTGGCATGCACATAAAGAACATGCTGACAGACCCTTCCACTACCTTCATTTCCAAAAGGCAATTTTACTACTCATTGTGCATTGTTTCAGGGTGGGAGAATTTGGTAGCCTAGAAGCAAAAGTAAGTCAGGATTGCAGCTGTTGTGGCAGGAAATGAAAAGGAACAGAGAAAGGGGGGAGAGAGAAAGCCAAAGCATAAATAATCCCAGTCATGTATGAAGTTCAGTTGCATTTTGCCACCCAGTATGAATAAAAATTTATGGGTATAGGAATAGTAATACAGGTAAGGATGCATACCAATTAAGGCTAAAATTTTGTACTTTGGTAAATGTATGTTTAAGGATGCAGGCTGATTTCTCTTTTGGGGGATAAGACCTATTAAACCTAGTGTGGTTTACTTCCAAGTGAATATGTTTAGGCTTAAGATGCAACTTTTCTTTGTTTTATTGAGATATGATACCCTAAGTAGACCAGAAATGGAGATCCATGAGTAGACATCTAAGCTCTGAAATTTTGATCCAAGAAACGGTGAAGCAGGGAAGCCAATATGGATCAGGATCAAGATGCTGGAAGAAAGCTGCTCCAAGCCATTCCTCCAGTGCTGCTCTCTTTGTCCACCTGCCTCTCTAGAGTTATTATTTGACCCAGAAGTATAAAAGGTAAATGTTAACTACTATTCCACAGTGCCATGTTTTTTATTCCAATCAGATCATTTTCCTAGACACTTTTTCCATAGAAAAATCCTACATGGAAATATTGGACTGCAAAATTCCTGTCTCATAGCTGCAACCCAGCACTACTCAGACAGTATTAAGATATTACCTTGCTGTGAAGGTCGGTAGGGGCCCATCGGCCGCTGTCCCATCATGCTGTTGCCTTGGTTACTCTGACTCATCATGGCAATGGAAGACTGCCCTTGGTAATGTTGGGTCCCCGCTTGCGCAGAATTGTAATGCGACGTTGCCGCTTGCTGGTGCATCATGGACACTGTAATGCACACAAATGCATTTGATGACCCTCAAATTCTATATCTATATCCAGGGTGGGCAAGGTGTGGCCCATAGATATGCAACCTACCCAAGGCTCAGAAACTGTCTGCAATTCTTTGGCCCCCATATGTCACCTAGATATAGTTGACGGTACTTTTGTCACGTTTCTAGGAATTATCAAGGCAAAATAATATCAGAAGCCTTTTTAAAAAACAGAAAGTAAAGAATAAGTGACTGACAATCACTTCTTGTTAGAAAAGCTCTCCCCTGGACCTATAATAACCTAAGGGGACCAAAATGGCTCCCTAGGAAATCATGAAGCCCACAGACTGCACATAGCAACCAAGACTGTCTTTGCACTTCTGGTTTACTTTTAGATATGTCAGCCTAATAAATAAATGGGGGAAGGGGGATGTCTCTCCCAAAAGGAACATCAGCTCCATGAGTTGCAATTTTTCTCTAAAATAAGATGAAGGGTTTCCCTTTAAAGAAGGAGTGGTAATTGGATGCCCTCCAGATACTGCTCAACTACATCACTCAGCAGAACTAGAAAATAATATAAGCTATAGTGAATGTTGAGGACTACAGCCCAGCAACATCTGGATGGCCACACAATTCCCATCCCTGTTTGAAGATCACTTCTGGATTTTAAAATACATTTAGGAGGGATGCAACCTGCAGAAAGTCACAGTGGGCAAAACTAGCCCCCAGAGCTATGTCTTACAGATATTAATTTTTTAAAAAACCATATGTGTATTTTACCTCAATTTCTTTCCCTTTTCTCTGTTTATTTTTATATATACTGTAAGCCCCATAGTGCTGAAAGGACTCTAAAAAGAGATGTGCTCAACTAATGAATTGTCAAGGCCAAAACCAATTTGCATAAGAACAGCAGCTCAATTCTAAACATACTTCCCTAAGCCCTTCCACATGACACTATTATAGCATTATGATCCCATGCCATAGTTCCATCCTAAGGAATCCACAGAGGAATGTTGAAAATTCTCAGCCAAAAACTCTTAACACCTTGTCAGACTAGACCAGTGGTTCTCAATCTGTGGATCCCCAGATGCTTTGGCCTTCAACTCCCAGAAAACCTAACAGCTCGTAAGCTGGCTGGGATTTTTCTGACAGTTGTAGGCCAAAACACCTGGGGACCCACAGGTTGAGAACCACTTGGCTAGACACTCCTGGATTCTACAGCCATGGCTGCTGAGGTGGACTCACAGTGCCATGTCAACTGTGGAGTGTGAAATTGCCTCTTTCTTCAAGCTATGTCCCCAGCCCTCATTCAGTAGTAAGTACTCCCAAGTCCAGCAAAGCTTTGGTGCTTTATACAAATGACATATTTTTCCAAGAACAAAAAGACCTAGGCAACCATACCTGGGTTGGACTGCATGTTGATATTTGTCCGTGAGACGTAGTTGCCTATTGATCCCTGGCCTTGCATTGGTACATTCTGAGAGGCAGGCACCGTATGGCTATAGCCGGGTCCTGTTCCGTGGCTACTGACAGTCATGCTCAGGGAAGTCGTGGGCATCGTGTTCTGGCCTGACTGTTGCATAGAGACATGATTGGGACCTGAACAGAAAGCAAAGAGGGAATGATGAGAAGAAATGGTGCTACTGAAACTATTCAGACTTCACCTTCTTTTAGTCTTGAACAGGAAGGGCAGGAGGTAGGATTGGGGTACTAACTCACATGCCCCTTGAGGATTCTGACCCAAATAAGAAATCTTCCTTCAGTCCTCAAATTTCTAGCACAGCATAGAGACGCCAAAAATAGTTCACACTTAGAACTCTTACATTTGCTGTGCCTACAATCTCTTGGGAACTTCTGTCCCTTTTATTTTAATGCCTAAACTTTATTTCTGAATGCTCTGCTGAAGTTTTAAGTTACTGCAAAGCTAGACACTAAAGGCGATTTTCATGTGGAATCAGGTTCCGACTCCAGACAATATATTTTTTGGAATAAAAATTAGAAAGGACTCCTGAACCATCAATATTTGCATAGAAGAAGGCATTTCTGCAGGTGTACTTGTTACCTGTTTGTGTGACAAACATCACCTACTAAAATTCCAGAAGAGGGAATTTTAGTAGGTGTTACTTGGTCTCTGGGAGGCTAGGGTTTGAATCTCTCATCAGCCACAGAAAGCCACTGGATGACTTTTGGGTAAGTCAAACTCTTTCAGCCTTAGAAGAAAGCAACAGCAAATTTCTGAAAAAAGCTTGCAAAGAAAACCTTATAATAGGACAGAGTTGACTTGAAACTATATGGCAACAAACAAAGAATGCGTAAGGAATCCAAGAAGTGTATTTCCTTGATTCAAAAATCCTTCAATCTCAGGTTCTTTCTGCAATCTTCAAAACGCTTAAATTATGGGCAACATGGCAAGGACTTGTGTAGATAAGGGGAAATGATAAAGATTGGGGATGTAGATAAGGGGAAAGGATAAAAGTTGATCCCCTAAGAAAATTTCCAAAGAAATGAGGTGTGCAAACGTACAAAGGGAATGTGCAACTATGTTCTAGGCATTAACCATTTTCCAGATCTCACAACGCTAGCAATTGAAAAATTTTATTTGGCATAATTCTTATGGGTGACATCCCTGGCATTTATACAGTTTACTTCACAAGCCACTGAAGTCAACGCCTTACAGGATCAACAATGTCAAACTCCATGGCCTTGCTTTCAGCTATCGATTGAACAGAAAGCCCACAGTGGGGAGGCATGGTAGCAACAACCTTTACAAGCTGCAAACCCAACAATGTGTGTACATTTGAGGTTTCCCACGTGCCCAAGAGGCTAGTTAAACAGCCATAAAAGGCAGCTTCTGAAACAAACCCGGGTTTTTGCGATGGAGTTGCCAGGCAACCTCGGAAAGCTCACCGTTACTAATCTGACTCTGCATGAGGGAGGAAGGCGGAAGGCCGGTCCCGATTGCATCACTGAGGTTGCTCTGTGGATGAAGAGCCTGGTTGGATGCGCTCTGATTCATCCCTCCGGGGCCCAGGGACATGTTTTGCGTCGGTGGCTGGAGATGGCAACAAGGAGAAGAAAGATTCAGTAAGAGATGCTTTTTGGAGAGCCTGCTGCCGCTGATGCTGTTGTTGTTTTTTGAATGTTTGATCCAGCAGATTTCCTCCCATTATTATGATTTATTGTTAGCCGTGATGAATAATGAATCACATCATGAATAAGGATTTTGAATCAGGAGCAAACCAACAGCTATTATTATAGTACATGTGATCCTCTCTTTCGAATCTAAACAGCCCAAGAAAAATCCAAGCACATATTTTGGAGGTTGGAAGAGATAAAACATATTTTTGGATTAAAAACATACACACAAAGAGATATATTTACAGAAGATTAGCGTGAAATTAGAAGGTTAACTGATGGGAGCAGGAAAAACACTAAGATGTGTCGGGTAATGGCAGCTCTGTATATTTTGTAATCCATTTTAATTAGCAGTCAGTTAATTAGAAAACACACACACGGGCTGAGACTATATTTATCACTTACAGATGGGAGGGTTGCCAGAACAGCACAAAACATATCCATACATCTTCACTATCTAAAAATATTCCTGTTTTCAGTGCACAGAGAAGAAAGACAATATGAAATGAAGATTTGAATTTGGTTTTGAAGTCAAAAAGGGAATTTGCCCTTTGTTATCAGATAAATAGAGCCAACTATTTCACACAGTCAGATTTAATCTTGGTTAGCTCCAGTTTCATCATATGTATGGGGTATGCAGAGCATTAAAATGCTATTTCTTTGGACTGCTGTTTTTGAAATTCCCCTGCTAGGATGTGATTCCGGATTCTGAAGACCATAAAATAATTTTTCCTAGCTTTAGCCATCTTCCATAAATATATGACCTCTTGGAAGGTGGACAGTAAGGTTTATTCTGGAAATACAGAGATAGTACATTATAATTCATTTTCACATACAGAAAAAGCATTGCTGTCTTACCTAATTTTACTGGATAGGGCACTAACTGTACATTGAGGAATGTTAGTAAGAGACAGACTCAGAGATAGGAACACAGTGATGAAAAAAGGACATTAGACACTATGAGTGCATGTACACTATAGAATCAATGCAGTCTAAAAGCACTCAATGCTATGGAATGACGCGAGTTCAAGTTTTACAAGGTCTTTAGCCTTCTCTGTCCAAGGGTGCTGGTGTCTCACTAAACTACAAATCCCAAGGTTTTATGGCATTGAGCCACAGCAGTTAAAGTGGTGTTAAGCTGCATTAATCCTACAGTGTACATGCACCCTAAGTATTTCCTCCTCTTCCCAACATTATTTGTTATCCTGTAGAAAATATCAATCAAAGTATTTCACTTAAAGTAATGGACTAGACTTGGTGTTAAGCAGGTACTTACAGCAGGAAGCAATGACTGCATATTCTGGTTTGAGTCTGCTATTGTTGCCAAGTACACCAGATTTCTGTGCAAGATTTGTTGATATCTACAGGCAAAAGAAAAATAATTAATATCTGATGCAGATTAACTATACGAGAAAGTGTTCTTTTTTAAAAGTGCAACTTCAGCCTTTGGAGTGGGTGCATCTAATCAAACTGACATTCTTTATGAACTTGGCAAGATAATTGACCAAATTCACTCATTGTTAGTACTGATGGTCAATAACATCCTGTGGAAACTGACTGGCAGCTCATGGGGAGCAGACCCACAAGTAATAAGAACATCAGCCCTGGCCTTGTCTTTCTCAACTGCAGAGTATGCCTGTCCTGTTTGGCAAAAGTCTGCCCATGCAAAGCAGGTGGACATAGCACTGAATGAAACATGCAGAAGCATCACAGGATGCCTTAAACCTACACCTGTTGATAAACTCTACAAGTTAGCTGGCATTGCCCCTCCTGACGTGCGACGGGAAGTTGCTGCTAACGGTGAGAGAAATAAGGTCGAACATTGTGAAAGCCACCCTCTGCATGGCCATCACCCTCCTCCCACCAGACTCAAATCAAGGAAGGGCTTCATGAGAACCACCACTCCTCTTGATGTTCCTCCAGCAGCAGCAAGGGTGTCCCTCTGGGCAGCTAAACCTGGCAATTCTAACTGGATGGCCCCCCAAGAGGGTCTTCCTCCAGGGGCAAACCAAGAATGGGCAACTTGGAAGTCCCTGAACAGACTCAGAAGTGGAGTGGGCAGATCAAAAGACAACTTGGCAAGGTGGCACTACCTGGAGGAATCCTCCACCTTGTGTGACTGTGGAGCTGAACAAACAACTCAGCATATGTATGCTTGCCCACAATGCCCTGCCTCATGTACGGAGGAGGAGTTGTTTAAAGCTACAGACAATGCAGTTGCTGTTGCCCGCTTTTGGTCCAAAACTATTTAGTTGCTTGTGATTTCTTTTTTTTTAAATTTCCATTATTTGAAATGTATTTGTTGTACAATGCTTTTGACACGAAATAAATAAATAAATAAGTACTGATGGTTCCTATGTGAGCAGGTACATGAGCACCTACAGGGTCATTCTTCCAATATTTTTCAGATGAAAATAACAGATTCACTTGCAACATCTCTGACTTGCACCAGACTGTTGCCTGAGTGTTGTTGTTGCTGTGTGTCTTGATAATTTATTTCTAACTTATGGCAGCTCTATCACATGATTTTCTTGGCAAGATTTGTTCAGAACAGGTGTGCCATTGCCTTCTTCTAACCCCAGCCATAATTTGATGTATTATTTATTAGGTACACTTACAACTTGCCTTTCCTCCAATGAGCTCAAGGTGGTGTACCTCTCTCTTTTTCTCTTTACATTGTCCTGACAAAATCTCTGTGAAATAGGTCAGACTGAGTGTGACCGAACCAAAGTCACACCGTGAACATCACGGTTCAGTGGGGGCTTGAACCTGGAACTCTTTAGGGCCCAGTTCAGCACTCTAACCACTGGTGCATAATACTGGTCGGAGTATTCTCCTCCCTTGGCTTTGTCCATTTATCCAGAAAACAACCTGTTCTACACTGCATTCAAAATAGGAAAGATCAAATCCATTGGTCCATCTAGGTTAGAACTGCCTACATCCCCTGCCAAAAAATTGCCATAGCTTTTAGACAGAGGTATTTCCATCCCAATGGTGGCCAAGGTGTGACCCTCTAGATCTCGTTGAACTGCACCTTCCCTCTTCTTCACCACTGGCTCTGTTTGGTATCACTGATGGGTACTGTAGTCCAGCAAAGTCTGGGGAGCCACATATTCTCAGTTCCTGTTCTATTCGGATGTGGACATGCAAGAGATTTTGGCCTGCATAAAAAGGAGTATAGTGTCTAGATCCAGGGAAGTCGTGCTATCCCTCTATTCTGCCTTGGTCAGACCACACCTGGAATACTGTGTCTAATAATAATAATAATAATAATAATAATAATAATAATAATAATAATAATAACTTTATTTTTATACCCCGCCCCATCTCCCCGAAGGGACTCGGGGCGGCTTACATGGGGCCTAGCCCGATAAGACAATCAATATCAATAGCACGACTATAAAACAATTATACCAGTAAAACATCAATAGCAATAAAACAATCGTTAAAATCAGCAAAAAGCATACAAAAAACATACAATACTAAAACAGGAGACTAATTCATTTCAATTCTGGGTACCGCAATTGAAAAGAGATGTTGACAAGCTGGAAAGTGTACAGAGGAGGGTGACTAAAAAGATTAAGGGTCTGAAGAACAAGCCCTATGAGGAGCAGCTTAAAGAGCTGGGCATGTTTAGCCTACAGAAGAGAAGGCTGAGAGGAGGCATGATAACAAGTATAAAAATGTGAGGGGAAGTCATAGGGAGGAGGGAGCAAGCTTGTTTTCTGCTGCCCTGGAGACTAGGACACAGAACAATGGCTTTAAACTACAGGAAAGGAGACTCCACCTGAACATTAGGAAGAAGTTCTTCACTGGGCGAGCTGTTCGGCAGTGGAACTCTCTGCCTCAGACTGTGGTGGAGGCTCCTTCTTTGGAGGCCTTTAAGAAGAGGCTGGATAGCCATCTGTCGGGGGTGCTTTGAATGTGATTTTCCTGCTTCTTGGCAGGGGGTTGGACTGGATAGCCCATGAGGTCTCTTCCAATTCTATGAATCTATAAGGTGGGATATCTTCTGCACTGATAAACAACCTATATATTTGAGCTATAATTCTTGTGAAAGTGTAAGGCAGTTTCATAAGAAACCTCAGCATCTGCAGCGTGGCAAATAGAGGACTAGGCACTATGGCTCATACCAGGACAGAGGTAGAACCCACCTGATAGAATGAGCTAATTTCACAATGCACTTGCTCCTGCAAAGAAGAAAGGAATATATCCAAATCTCCTCTAGAGGACTGGGAGGCATAATTCTGGGCATTCCTTGGCTCTGGGGAGCATTTTGAAGGGAAATTGTTCTGGAAAATGCATTTTAACCACTTACACAGCCTTTGGCCCTTCAGGTGTTTTGGACGCCAAAACCCAGAAGCCCTAACCAGCTTGTCCAATGGTCAGGAATTCTGGGAGCTGAAGTTCAAAACAAATGGAGGATACAAAACTAAGTTTTCCCAAAGGTCAGGGCATATGGTCCTCCATTTACAACCTACAATCGTGCTGGCCAAACATGTGTTTGTCAGATCAGTGAGATTTGGGCCAAAGACAGTAGAAGGCTTAGAGAGATCTAAAGGAGAACAAGATTCACTAGAGAATGCTGTAATCGAATCTGTGAATAATAAATCAGCAAAAGTCATAAGTGTGTAAGGAAGACTGTAACTACGTACAGTAGAGTCTCGCTTATCGAACATAAACAGGCCGGCAGAACACTGGATAAGTGAAAATGTTGGATATTAAGGAGGGATTAAGGAAAAGCCTATTAAACATCAAATTACATTATGATTTTACAAATTAAGCACCAAAACATCATATTTTACAACAAATCGACAGAAAAAACAGATAAATATGTGGTCACATTATGTAGGAATTACTGTATTTACGAATTTAGCACCAAAACATCGCAATGTATTGAAAACATTGATTACAAAACACTGACTACTAAAAGGCAGACTGCATTGGATAATCCAGAACATTGAATAAGTGAAAGATGGATAAGCAAGACTCTACTGTATATCAGGAAACATTTCTGGTAACATTTGGAAAAAGCTCTCCTGCTCATAACTCAAAATAGGTTCACCCTGAAGGAGCCCGAATCAGCCCACTGGGCTCGCTAGAGGATTCTGCAATTTGATTCACGGTGGTTCTGGAAAAAAGATGGAAGGGAAGGATGCCCCGCTATGTCCTTCAGAGCTATACATAGCCTGCCAACTAACACATTAACCACTCACTGAAGTACAACATGCTTGTGTGCATTTTTAGGCATAAACATTTTAGCTGGCAGCATTTCCTTATGCGTAACTTGAAACTACCACAACAAAGGATCTCGTGCTTGTATTTACCTGCCAATGGCAGGAAACCAAAAGGTATGTCTGAGCTATTGTTAACAGTGTCAGAGACCACAGGCTACATCCTGGAAGAGAAGGGAAGTGTGCCATCAGCAGCTCACAAAACTCTCTCACGCACCATTTTTAAAACTATGTAAACAATAAACTACAGATTGCTCAGAGCCCTGTATAAATGCATTTGTTTGGTTTTATCAGCCACTACAATCCCCAGAACAGAAAAATGAATAGCTGCCAACTGGGGTTTATTTTCGTGTCAGGAGCGACTTGAGAAACTGCACAGAGTCCCCGGTGGCGCAATGGGCCAGCAGGATTGTTGACTTGAAGGTTGGGTCGCTGACCTGAAGGTTGCTGATTCGAATCTGGGGAGAGTGCGGATGAGCTCCCTCTGTCAGCTCCAGCTCCCAATGCTGAGCCATGAGAGAAGCCTCCCACAAGGATGGTAAAATCATCAAAATATCCGGGTATCCTCTGGGCAACGTCCTTGCGGATGGCCAATTCTCTCACACCAGAAGCGGCTTGCCAACTGGGTGAAAATAAATATGAATTTGGAAGCAATTTCTGGTCATGTCCAGGTTGAACAGAATACATATGGGCAGAGTGAAAATTGTCTCCTGCCTGTGCAGTTATTCACCTCTGGACAGAGATGCAAAATTTCTGCTCCCCCCTCCCCAAGAATAAAACCAACAATTTTGTAGGAAAAAATTAAAATGCAATATTTATAATATACAAATATAACAATAGCAACAAATGAGCTCTAGATATTTCAGAGGAAGGAACTAACAAACCCACCTCTGAGTATTCCTTGCCTAAGGAAACTCCATGAAATTTCACAATAAGTTTAAGTTGACTTGATGGCAGTTAACAACAAAGTTCTCTATAGTGTCAAGCAGAAATAATGCATTCATTTCCATAAAATGGACAGAAAAAAGGATGCCAAGACAATGAATGACAGAGAATTGACACTGTATATAGCCTTAGTTAAAAGCCTTCCTTTTATGTAGTTTTCAGAAATGATAGTGTGAGCACTTTGTCTAAAACATTTCATTTATCTTTGTAAAAGAAAATATAATCCATCTTGGGGGGGGGGGGGGTAATGGGAAAAATTGCCTAATTCTATTGTCCCCTCTCTCCCTCCTCTAAGCTTCCACATATCTATGTCTGGATCAGATAAGTCTGTAATACAAATCTCAATGTGAATTTCTTTACAACACTAACTTTCAAGAAAGGGCGTATATAGTTTCTATTACAACACTAATCTTCCTTTCATGTGAGTGAGAAACCTATAACTCTCTAAATGAATTTATATGAATTGTTGTTTTGTAGATTGTTTTATATGAATTGTTGTTTTTACATTGTTTTTAGGCATTGAATTTTTGCCTATTTATTGTAAGCCGCTTTGAGTCCCCCAGGGGAGAAAGGCAGGGTAAAAGTGATGTAAATAAATAAATGCTGTTGGACTCCAACTTCCACAAGCAACAGTCCGCATGACCTATGGTCAGGGAAGATGGGAGTTGTAATCCAACAACACCTGAAAGAACTGGATATCCCACCCCTGCTATAGTATTCTCCACCTTGAAATTTTTTTTATTGAATTTCCAAATAAATACAATGCCAAACCATAAAGCCCAGGATTCTGTTGAATGGAGTCAAGTGATATAACAGCACAGTGTAGACACATCTTGGGACAACCTCAATCTGACACAATATTTACCCATAAGTGCAATGCCATTCTATGGTTCTTGTTTCCTCTGAAGGTTTGTGTTAAATCACACTCCTTGAAGTAGTGATTTGACCACTGAGGAATAAAACTTTACAGCTGCACTCCTCAACATAATTATCCTGGAGTTAAACTCCTCAAGTACAAGAAGACTACTTTAAATTCTGCGGCCAGTGGAGAGTGGCTTTAAAAGCTTTACAGATATTCTCAGCTTTGCAGCAATGAAAGAGCTCCTTTCAACTGCTGACAATCAGCAAAGAAACAAGGGAGCCAAGATAAATCAACACAAATAAAGATCATACTCACTGAGTACATTCTGCTGTTTTTCCTTTGCTCTGATAGTCCATAATGCACTGTATTAGATGGTGATTTTCATCCAGCATCTAGGGGGAAAACACAAAGGCATTATTAACCTAATAATAATAATAACACAGTCCTAGACACTTGGGAAGTGTCCGACGTGTGATCCAATTCAACAGCCAGCAGAGTGTCTGCTGTGGACTCATCTTGTTGTGTTTCCAAGGTTCTGTATTACACAAGGCAGTCTGCCTTTTAGTAGTCATTGTTTTTGTAATAAATGTTGCAATGTTTTGGTGCTAAATTTGCAAATACAGTAATTACTACATAACATTACTGCATATTGAACTGCTTTTTCTGTCAATTTCTTGTTAAACATGTTTTTGAGCTTAATTTGTAAAATCATAATGTAATTTTATGTTTAATAGGCTTTTTGCTTAATCCCTCCTTATTATCCAAGATTTTCGCTTATCCAATGTTCTGCCGGCCCGTTTATCTTGGATAAGTGAGACTCTATTGTATTGATTTTGATTGACTGGTCCTTGCTCTTCCAATTTGTAAAGTCCACAGCAGAGGCTAGAAATGGAAATGGAAGCGGTTTGTCACTGCTACTATAATTTGAAAGAGCTAGTTTATAGAATAAGTTTTAATGTTTATATTGGAAAGTGTATACAGTATTATACTTTTTAAAGTTGTCTGTTAATTGATATCATGACCTACGGCTAGTACAATAAACAAGTCATTCATTCAATTCTTTGATGCTTGGTTTCCAATATCATCTCCCATGGATTCAGTATTTCTGGAAATATTTTTTTTTCTGGAAATATTTTTTTTTTTGGACATCTCAAGTGAAGACAAACACGTTTTAGAATACTCCACCATACAGAACCAAAGCATGGATAAGTTGCGTTCTTGGATTACGACTTCCACAAACACCTTCAAAGCCAGAGCTCTCAGAAATAATAGTCGAAAACAGGCTTGTCCAACCTGCGGTACAGAGGCCATATGCGGACCAGGACACCTATGAATGTGACCCAACACAAAATCATAAATCTGCTTAAAACAGTATGAGATATATATTTTTAGTAACTTGATGTGTGGCTCTCAAGCATAAACTTTGCAGAAGATAACGGAGTGGAATGGAATAATTAGACTGTGTTACATTTACAAATATCGCAGTATTATCCATAATTTGCATTATAATTGCGAACAGTTCAGCCAGAAGGTCAGCTCAACAATTTTAAAAGACCCTCCAAATGAAGTGGCACATACGTAAGATTATTCTGCAAGGACTTTTTTTTGCTTATTTGTGGTGGCAGAAATAAAAAAAAAACTTTGCACTTTTTGTGCTCATCAGCTGTTGTTGTTTTTTTGCTCAGTCATTTGTTTGTGTGTTTTATGTGTGGCCCAAAACAATTATTTGTCTTTCAGTGTGGCCCAGGGAAACCAAAAGGTTGGACATCCTTGGTCTAGAATTCTTCACCTAGCATATTTTTCATGTTAGGTCAGGATGTGTCAAGGACAGAACGCCACAAGATTCAAAGTAACAGAGTTTATTAGATTACAGAACTCAAAAATGCCCGTAAAACACAAGGGCCAGGCAGTTTTTGCCTTTAGGAGCAAAAAGGGGCAAAAGTAAATGTTCAAAAGATAAACCGGATTAAACCGGAGTTTAATCCGGGTAAAAACAAACTGCTTGCGTCAGCCTGGGTATAAACGAAACGAAAGCCAAGGAACAAAAGATACAAAGAATGCAACTAATTGGCAGCAGATTCCTCTCTGCTGCCAACACTGTGCTTAGAGTAACTTGCGTCGCTCCCCCACACACACAGCAGACAGGATCTTCAACACGAGTAAATCAGCCAAGGATTGTAGCAGTTGAGTAGACCAGTTCCGTTCCGTAGATCAAAGCCAGAAGCAGACGTTTGTAGTTTTTCCAAGTCCAAGAAGGGGGGAAGACAAGCCGTGGTCAGTTCAGTCCGAGTTCTCAAAGCAGGAGATGGCGTCCGTCAAGAAGACGACGGAGGGTCAAGCTAATAAGAGTAAGCACAGGTTTGCACAAACAAATGCCCACACAATCCCTCCCGCCGTCTGACCCTGGATTCCAATCAACTTACGTCACAGCACAGGAAAGCACACAAGTCTTCAGGGAAGCGTCCCACACACACACGGATCCCAAGCGTTTGCCCAGATTACCTTGCCCAACGCAATTTGCAATTGCTCCCAAGCCCCATTTTATGCCAGTTACAAATCTTCATCACTGTCAGGTGTCCTCCTTAACCCGGGCGTTTCCTCATCACTTTCCTCGTCAGAGCTGGAACACCTCTGACTACGCCCAACAGCATCTCCAGCTGTGGATCCCGTCCCATCCCTCCAGCTAAACCATGGGTCTAATCCTGAAGGTCCCCATTCATCTTCTGTCCCATCATGGCCAGTGGCACCCACTTCCTCCCTTACCCGAGTCCAATCCATCTCATCCTCCTCTGAGCTAACCAGCCCCTCCTCCATTCTCTCCGTAAACCCTTCGAAAGACTCCTCGTCAGAAGGTGCTGCAAATATGTCTCGCAGTCTTTTTCTCTCTCGCTCCTCGAGAGTATCTGACTCTCGAGGAGTCTTACGCCCACGCCTGTCAGTAACAGAGCCATGAGGCTCAATCATAACACTATCCCCTCTCACAAAGGCCTCCTCCCCCGATGGCGGAGAAGTGGCAGTGATACCCTCCGCTATAGCACCACGACGACTAGAGGTATCAAGTTTCAACAGCGAACGATGAAAGACTGGATGGACCTTTAAACTAGACGGTAAACGCAAACGAAACGCAACAGAAGAAATCTTTTTAACGATAGGAAAGGGACCCAAATACCGAGGCGCAAACTTTCCCCCAGCCTGTTTAATATGTTTGGAAGATAACCACACCAAATCCCCTTCTTCCAACTCCTCCCCTGCCTGCCTGTGGCGGTCAGCCTGAGTCTTTTGCGTTGCCTTAGCTTCCAACAGTAAGCGACGGGCAACATCATGCAATGCAGCCATTTCCGAAGAGCGGTACACAGGGTCCGAAGAGACCACATTGGTCGACGGCGCCACACCTCCCCGTGGGTGAAAACCATAAGTTAGCTCAAATGGCGTATGCTGACTAGACGTGTGCACCGCATTGTTGTAAGCAAATTCCGCCACCGGTAACCACTTTACCCAAGCCGTGGGTTGATCTAAACAAAAACAACGCAGATACTGCTCTAAGAGCCCATTAACCCGTTCCGACTGTCCATCCGTTTGCGGATGGAAAGCTGAAGACACGTTTAACTTAGTCCCCAAACACTCATGGAAATGTTTCCAAAAGCGTGACACAAATTGCGGAGCCCTATCTGAAATAATCACCTCGGGTGCTCCGTGCAAACGATAGATGTGCTTTGTAAATAGTAAGGCCAACGTAGGGGCCGCCGGAATGGTTGAACAAGGAATAAAATGAGCCAGTTTACTAAATAAATCCACCACCACCCAAATACAAGTATAACCCCCAGACTTAGGCAAATCTGAAATAAAATCCATGGAAATGATTTGCCATGGCCTCTCCGGAACAGGTAAAGACGATAACAACCCTCTAGGGCGCCCAACAGGCGTCTTACTCTGCTGACAAACGGCGCAGCTGTCACAAAAGCGCAGAATGTCTTGCCGCATCTTTGGCCACCAGTAGCTCCTGGTGATAAGCTGTACGGTCTTGAACCTGCCAAAGTGCCCAGCCATGGGTTCGTCATGGTGGGCTCTAATCACCTCCAACCTGAGGGTCCCTACTGGTACGTAAACCTGCCCCCTACGCACCAATACCCCGTCTTGATCCTGGAGATGCGGTAGTATGGTACGGTTACCTGCAGAGAGCAGCATCAGTTGCTCCTGAGTCCACACATCATCCTTCTGAGCCTCAAGGATCTGGTCATGTAACCCAAGCTCATTATCTACAACACACAGAGAGGCAGTAGGCAAGATGGTCTGACATACTACCTGCTCATTGGTCTTAAATTCCGGCTTGCGGGATAAAGCATCGGCCCGCAAGTTTGCCTTCCCCTCCACGAACTGCACCTTGAAGTTAAACCTGGAGAAAAACAAAGCCCAGCGGATTTGACGCTGGTTTAACTTCTTTGCTGTTTGCAAGTGCTCTAAGTTCTTGTGATCAGATCTGACCACGATCTGGTGCCGTGCCCCTTCAAGCCAGTGCCGCCACACCTCAAACGCCACCTTAATCGCCAACAACTCCTTCTCCCATATGGTATAGTTCTGCTCGAAGGGTGTTAGTTGCCGCGAGTAAAATCCACAGGGACGCAAGGTCCCTGAGGAATCCTTCTGAGACAATACAGCCCCCAACGCGTAGCTAGAAGCGTCCGCTTCTACCACGAACGGTCTGTCAACATCAGGATGGGTTAGTATGTTGTCCGATTGAAAACTAGACTTTAGTTGTAGAAACGCCTCGTGAGCTTCCCGCCCCCACACAAATGGCTGTTTCTTGCGCAGAAGCTGCGTCAAAGGTACCGTGAGCTTTGCAAAATTCGGAATAAACTCCCGGTAGTAATTAGCGAAACCCAAGAACCTTTGTACATCCTTCTTAGTCTTCAGCTCCTGCCATGAGTTGACGGCGTCAACCTTATGTGGGTCCATTTTAAGTTCCCTACCTGATACTACATGACCTAGGAACTCCACTTCAGGCACATGAAAGACGCACTTGGAAGCCTTGGCGAAAAGCCCATTAGCCCGCAGTCGGTGCAGAACCTGCTTGACATGTTGACGATGTTCTTTCTCGTCCTTAGAAAAAATCAAGATATCATCCAAATAAATCACTAAAAATTGATCAATTAGGTCCCTGAACACATCGTTCATGAACCTCTGGAATACCGCAGGAGCATTACAAAGCCCAAAAGGCATGACTCGGAACTCGTGGCATCCGAAACACGTGTTAAATGCCGTCTTCCATTCATCCCCTTCCCGTATACGGATTAAGTTATAGGCCCCCCGCAGGTCAAGCTTGGTAAAGACCTTAGCCCCTTGCACCCTTGATAACAGTTCCGAGATTAAAGGGAGCGGGTACCTATCCCGAATGGTGTATTTGTTTAGGATCCGATAGTCACAGACCAGCCTAAGTTCCCCAGTCTTTTTGGCTACAAAGAATACTGGTGCCGCAGTTGGAGAACTAGATGGGCGAATAAACCCCTTGGCTAAATTTTCATCTAGAAACTCCCGCAAAGCTTGCCTTTCCGGTACAGTCAAGGCATACAGCCTCCCTGCTGGCAGTTTCGCACCTTCTGCCAACTTGATGGCGCAATCATATGGCCTGTGCGGTGGTAATTTGTCCGCTTCTCTTTTACAAAATACATCCGAGAACTCCCCATACTCAGCAGGCACTCCCTCCATATCAGAATGAGTAACATTTAGAGTGCAACAATCCTGCCTCTTTAAGATCACTTTACGTGTTGCCCAATCTACTTGTGGGTTTACTACAGCTAGCCAATCCATCCCCAGGATCACATCATATCTAGGCAAGCTCGTAATATCCCACACAAACGTTCCCGTTACTCCCTGCACCTCCCACGTTACTGCTGAGGTTTCATGGTTAACCACCCCAGTCTCCAGCAGTCTCCCATCTGCTCCTTCCACCCACACGTCGCATGCCTTGCGCACTCTAGGAATGCCATGCTTCTTAGCAAACTCAATATCTACATAGGAGACCGTAGCTCCTGAGTCCAGCAGTGCCAAAGTAGAAACAAGTTCCCTTCCCCCAACAGATAATGTAATGGGTACGAAAACATGCTTCCTCCCCTCAGTTGACTGCTTGAGGAGCCCTAGTGCGTTGGACTCACGTCGCACTAGGGCTGGCCTTTTCCCGAAAGCTGGGAAGGTTTCACATTACAATTTTTGGCAAAATGCCCAGCATTCCCACAGTACAAACACAAGCCCAGCTGCCTCCTACGGCTCTTTTCCTCTGTAGACAGCTTTTTAAAGACCCCAAGCTCCATGGGCTCTTCCCCCATCACCACAGGTGCCCTGGTTACATGCATGGGTGGCGCACACATTGCTTTTGAGTGTTTACGAGCCTCGAACCTTGCGTCTAAACGCAGCACCTTAGCTACTAAGGCGTCCCAGCTTTCAGCCGGCTCCAAGCGTGCTAATTCATCCTGGAGCATATCACTTAACCCGGCAGTAAATAAAAGCATGAATGCATTTTCCCCCCAATCCAGCTGGTGGCGATACAGGTTAAACTTATTTAAGTAATCCAAAACAGTCCCCTTTCCCTGTTTCAACCGATACAGAGCCCACCCAGCGTTCTCCGTGCGGAGAGGATCCCCAAAAGTATCAGTTAACAACTTTTTGAAATTATTCAAATTGTCCTTGACTGGGTCATTTCCCAAAATTAAATTAGTGGCCCATTGTCCTGCGGGACCGGTCAACAAACTCAAAATAAAGGCCACCTTGCTAGTGTCTGTAGGAAAAGCATGAGCACTGAGCTGAGAAAAATAAAGCTCCACTTGTGCCAAAAAGGTTGGCAACTTGCACCTGGTTCCGTCAAAGCGTTCAGGAGTCAAAACATGTCCTTTCACAGCCTGAGCTGTTTGGCTAACGGTAAAAGCCGTTTGCAATTGGTCTACTTTGGCCCGTAACTCATCCATCGTCTTCCTGACGGGTTTATTGCTGCAATAAACCTTTTATGGGCGTTGGGCAATCTGTCAAGGACAGAACGCCACAAGATTCAAAGTAACAGAGTTTATTAGATTACAGAACTCAAAAATGCCCGTAAAACACAAGGGCCAGGCAGTTTTTGCCTTTAGGAGCAAAAAGGGGCAAAAGTAAATGTTCAAAAGATAAACCGGATTAAACCGGAGTTTAATCCGGGTAAAAACAAACTGCTTGCGTCAGCCTGGGTATAAACGAAACGAAAGCCAAGGAACAAAAGATACAAAGAATGCAACTAATTGGCAGCAGATTCCTCTCTGCTGCCAACACTGTGCTTAGAGTAACTTGCGTCGCTCCCCCACACACACAGCAGACAGGATCTTCAACACGAGTAAATCAGCCAAGGATTGTAGCAGTTGAGTAGACCAGTTCCGTTCCGTAGATCAAAGCCAGAAGCAGACGTTTGTAGTTTTTCCAAGTCCAAGAAGGGGGGAAGACAAGCCGTGGTCAGTTCAGTCCGAGTTCTCAAAGCAGGAGATGGCGTCCGTCAAGAAGACGACGGAGGGTCAAGCTAATAAGAGTAAGCACAGGTTTGCACAAACAAATGCCCACACAATCCCTCCCGCCGTCTGACCCTGGATTCCAATCAACTTACGTCACAGCACAGGAAAGCACACAAGTCTTCAGGGAAGCGTCCCACACACACACGGATCCCAAGCGTTTGCCCAGATTACCTTGCCCAACGCAATTTGCAATTGCTCCCAAGCCCCATTTTATGCCAGTTACAAATCTTCATCACTGTCAGGTGTCCTCCTTAACCCGGGCGTTTCCTCATCACTTTCCTCGTCAGAGCTGGAACACCTCTGACTACGCCCAACAGCATCTCCAGCTGTGGATCCCGTCCCATCCCTCCAGCTAAACCATGGGTCTAATCCTGAAGGTCCCCATTCATCTTCTGTCCCATCATGGCCAGTGGCACCCACTTCCTCCCTTACCCGAGTCCAATCCATCTCATCCTCCTCTGAGCTAACCAGCCCCTCCTCCATTCTCTCCGTAAACCCTTCGAAAGACTCCTCGTCAGAAGGTGCTGCAAATATGTCTCGCAGTCTTTTTCTCTCTCGCTCCTCGAGAGTATCTGACTCTCGAGGAGTCTTACGCCCACGCCTGTCAGTAACAGAGCCATGAGGCTCAATCATAACAGGATGAATAGTCTAGAATTCCTCACCTAGTATCTAGTTTTCTATGTAAAAGGTTTGTTTTATTGGGTGGAAAAGTCATGAAGAATAATCTAGAATTTTTCACATGGAGACTAGTCTAGAATTCCACACCTAGCATCTAGTTTTCTAATCAAATAATTGTTTCATTGGGTAGGAAAGTCAGGGTTCAATGATGCTCAATCTACAATCCAAATTTGTATATTGGGATCACTGTTAAAACTAGGGCAGAAAGAATATTTGGAACTGGCTATTTATATACAGGGATCTGCACATACACAAAATTAATCAGAGCATCAGAACAGCAATTTGGGCTCTGCAATTATCAGCTCTCTAAACTCTAGAGAGGGATGTTTTCAATATAACCAGGATTATTCCACAGCAAGCAAGCAGGGATAGAGGCCCAAGAAGCTAGAGTGAGAAATGTGGGTTGAAATCTGCTTCACTGACTAGACTGAATCAGCAATCAAAAAGAGAATTACATCCCCAATGCATTCTTTCTCCACAGAGACGTTTCTCTTTGGAGAGAAAAAAGATTTTGTGTAGGCACGCATCAGCAAAATGGCATTTAGGAGCAAATCAAAAGCGATGATTGACTGATCTGTGCCTTAAGCCAAATTCTAGAATGAGACTTTCTGTTTCCAGGGAGTACGATTGGGTGAGAAATAGAAGGAGAACCAAAGGAAATGGAGCAAGAATATTTCTTTATTTAATTCATGTGAGAGCACGCAGCAGCCCTGAAATAAATTTGTGCCGCTGCTGCATACGTTATAATGTAAAGCATGACACAATTTCAGACAGTGAAGTCCTTCCAGGGTTTAATAGGACTTTACATTTGTATATTAATAATCACCACAAAGAATGATGAAATAATTAGTCAGTGGAAAGGATGTCACATTTATTTGATATGCTTCTTGCAGTTCAAGCCCTCAGGAAAGCTCAAGCTATTCAACAAGGGAAGCTTATTTATTGGATTTATATTCCTGATCTTCTCTCCCTAAAAAAAATGGAACTCATGGTAGCGAAAATATAACCCATTTTCTCTCTCTTGCTACACAAACATTTCAGGGTAAGGAATGGAATAGAAAATGGAGATAATTCATAGACATGAACAGATTAACAATCCTGATTTTCACTAGTTCCTATAAATTCCCATTGGACAAAGTCAACAGGCTACAGCATGGGGCAAAACCATGCAAAGGCTAAGGCTTTCAGGGTTGTTGTGTGTTTTCCAGGCTGTATGGCCATGTTCCAGAAGTATTCTCTCCTGAAGTTTTGCCCACATCTATGGCAGGCATCCTCAGAGGTTGTGAGGTATGTGGAGAAACCAAGCAAGGAAGGTCCAGAGTGGAGGAAAGAACTCTTGTCTGTTTGGAGGCCAGTGTGAATGTTGTAATTAATCATCTTGATTAGCATTAAATGGCTCTTAACTCATATTCTGGGTTATAAGAGTCACTAAAATATTTTGATAAAATTAAAAGCAATCCACCAGATATTAAAATTCTTTAGCAGCCAATTTAAGCTGCAAGGCTTGGTTATATTCATCATTCCCATATTATTCCTGGTTATCAGGTTCTCTTCTGCATCTAGGAATGCTAAGGCTTTCCTTTCCTTCATAGGTCAGTGGGTCATGAAGCAGGTTATCTTTGATGGCTGCCATAATCATGTAACCTGTTTCAAGTCAGCTCATATAAGCTGCTCATTCCTACGGAGACCTGTACTTGAGGATACTGTCCATCTATTTCAGGTACTGGTATTCTATGTATCTGACCACTGGCAGAGGTGGGAATGTGCCTTATGGTGGTAGCTTAAGGATTAGGTTGGGGTTTGGGTGAGATACTCTGAAGGGGCACGCTTGATCTTCGAAACTGTTCTGTCTCCATTTGGGCACAATTATTAGAGCAGGTGTTGGACTAGGATTCTGGGAGACCATGGTTTCAAATCCTCCTCAGCCAGGAGAACCCATAGGCAGGGAGGAAGAGCAAGCTCTAGAAGCTGGCAGTGATGCCCCTGTTCAAGTCTCATCCTTGGCAAGTGCTCAACCAGTCCAGGCATTGGCACCAACCTTGGGTCTCCAAAAAATGTAATGTTTCCAAGATGTGGTTCAGATCTTTGACAAGATATCTCAAAAAAGGAGGATGTCAAAAGGGGTGTGCCAGAAAGACAGGCAATAAAAAGATGTCAGAACACAGGGGAAAGGCATATGCAGAAAAAGGCTAGACATGTTCACTTTTGCTCCAGTTCTATCCAATTTTCCCCCAACATTCACTACTGGAATCCCTTTCCCACATTCAATGAAAATGACATACAGATGTTGAAAAAACAGAATCACAGAGTTGGAAGGGGCCCCATTGACCATTGGGTCCAACTTTCTTCTTACTGCAGGAACTCCATCTGAAGCATTCCCTCCAAGGAGCTGTCCAGCCTCTTTTGGACAGCATCTAGAGTAAGAGACCCCATCACCCCTCTAGGTCCCGTTGCTTAAATGTTTTCACTGTCAAGACGCCCTTCTAGCATTCAATCAAATTCTATCATACTGTAAATTAAAACCATTAGACCTCGTTCCATCTCTGGGGCAGCAGAGAACAAGCCTGCACACCTCTTTCATAACAATCCTTTATAGCAGGCATTGGCAAACTTTGGCCTTCCAGGTGTTTTGGACTTCAACTCCCACAATTCCTAACAGCCTACCAGCTATTAGGAATTGTGGGAGTTGAAGTCCAAAACATTTGGAGGGCCAAAGTTTGTCCATGCCTGCTTTATAGACATTTAAAGAAGGCAATCATGCCGCCCTTAGTCTTCCTTTCACCAGGATAAAAATGTCAAACTCTCTCAACTTTTCTTCATATGTTCTGTTCTCTAAGTTTGTTTTCATCCTTCTTACTCCAACTTGTCTATATTTTTCTTCATTTGAATCAAATCATCATACATGTTATATTGTATATGGGAAAGAGCTATGTCTCAGCGAGAGAATTTTCCTTTGCCTCAAACAATGTCCCTGGTTCAATTCTGCAATATCTCTAGACTGGGCTTCTACAGGGGTGTTGCTTTGGATGAACAAAATGATGGGCCCCCAAAAATTATTCTGACCCTGCAATGAATTTGGCTCCATCAAACTTATTCTACATCCACAGTCCTCAAATTTATAGCATTGCTGTAACTTCAAACTTCAGTTGGCATTGGGAAATACATGAGTGAAATATATATATATGAAGAAGAATTCATATTTGAAGGAGCAGTGCCCTCTTCCCATCCCACCCTTGTAATGACTCCCCAAGGCTAGACAAAAAAATCAGCCTGAAACCCCAGAGAGAGAGAGAGTGCCATTGCCAGTCAGTGCCAGCAGTAGTGGACTAGATGGACTAACTTGAGAAAAGTATGTTCTGAAGGTTCTCAAGTGCTATTGCCAATGTTAAGTATTCCTATAACAGCACTTGAGCCACTCAAACATTCCAGAAATAAAGCGGAAACTGAAGAGTGAGCTCAATTTCTAGTTATTTTTGCAACAATAAACCCTGCCGACAACCCTGTGCCTCTTGAAATAACATATACAAAAGGGAATCAGAAGATGAAGGAACAGAAAAGAGAGACGTGGTACTTCTCGCACATTTCCCTTTTGTCCATTGGTAAGTGGCCAAAACAAAGCCAGTATAGTATAATGGTTTGACAATTGGACAAGGACACTGGGAGACCAAGATTTGAATCAATGTTCAACCATGGAAACCCAGTGAATGATCTTGAACAAGTCACATCCTTTCAGAAACAGAGGAAGGTAATGTCAAACCACCTCTGAACAAATCTTGCCATGGAAACCCCATAATAGGTTCACCATATGTCAGAAATGACTTGAAGGCACACACACAACAACAATAACATGGTACTGGCAATTTGCTGGCAGAATACATATTCTGTATACACAGTGGCTTAACCGGAGGCAGTTTAGAGATCCTTCACACTTCTTTCTGCATGGTACTTACTAAATGACTTGCTACTGAAAAGAAGACAGAAAGCATGTGTTCTGCTCCTGTGTCTCTACAAGTCGTTGTATGTTGCAGACCAAATCAGTCTTCAAGGGAGCAGTGGAAGGTAATTTTAGGACCCAAAGAGTTTAATAAGCTAAATTATGAAGAGCAAGCCCCGGTGGCAAAGTGCGTTAAAGCACTGAGCTGGAGACCGAAAGGGTCCCAGGTTCAAACCCCGGGAGCGGCCGCTGTTAGCTCCAGCTCCTGCCAACCTAGCAGTTCGAAAACATGCAAATGTGAGTAGATCAATAGGTACCGCTCTGGCGGAAAGTTAACGGCGCTCCATGCAGTCATGCTGGCCACATGACCTTAGAGGTGTCTACGAACAAGGCCGGCTCTTCGGCTTAGAAATGGAGATGAGCCCCAACCCCCAGAGTCAGACATGACTGGACTTAACGTCAGGGGAAACCTTTACCTTTACCTATCAATATACCAATGCTATTGATATAACAAAAAAATCTCAGTCTACTGCGGCAATATAATGTTGGACATATCCAACACACTACAGTAGAGTCTCACTTATTCAACACTCGTTTATCCAACGTTCTGGATTATCCAATGCATTTTTGTAGATAATGTTTTCAATACATCATGATATTTTGGTACTAAATTCGTAAATACAGTAATTACTACATAGCATTACCATGTATTGAACTACCTTTTTTGTCAAATTTGTTGTATAACATGCTTAATTTGTAAAATCATAACCTAATTTGATGTTTAATAGGCTTTTTCTTAATCCATCCTTATTATCCAACATATTCGCTTATCCAATGTTCTGCCGGCCTGTTTATGTTGGATAAGTGAGACTCTACTGTATTTGGATTTAACTGTATATTTATTCAGGCAATTTGGAATTAAGAATAACATCTGCCATTTTTCTTAACTTTGGTCTTCAAATCACATGGACAGAGGCTCGCCAAATGATAAAATACAATTCTCATCAATGGAAAATGGAGTCCAACATTTATAGGGCCATAAGTCTGCTAGCCCTGATTATGGTAAGATATGTTTCATAAAAGCACCAGATTCTGTCTTATCTTGAAAGCTAAGTAGGGTGAGCCCTGCTTAGTACTTGGATGACAGACTACCAATGAATGCCAGGTGCTGAAGGCTCTATTTTAGAGGAAAGAACTGGCAAAACCATTTCTGAGTATCCCTTTCCTCAGGAACCCCCTCTAAAATTAATGAGGTGGCTATAGCTGAACAGGCAACTTGAGGGCACATACACACATACATCATTGTCAATCCTAATGACCAGACAGGTCAGAGGAAGAACTGTTTAAAGCTACAGACACTACTGTCGCTGCTGCCCGTTTTTAGTCAAAATGTATTTAACTGCTTGTCTTCTCTTTATCTTTATCAGTTTTATACTTATTTAGCAATGTTTTTGACATGAAATAAAACCAGACAGATCCTCCATAGGTATTATTAAAAGGGTAGTAAATATGTTTGGAAGACAACCCATGCAAGCTCATTTTGATATAAGACAAGCTTCTCTCCCTTCCTTGACACCTGTTTCAAAATGCCAAGAATTTTTAGAATTGAAACGCTCCATGAAGTTTATTTGAGGTGCAAGATCAACTTCCCGGTATTGTGCCAGCTTCCTAAGTAGCTTTGGCAGCTAAGCTCCACCATAATCCAGTACCAATGAACAACCTGTAACAAAAGGTAACCCAGGACGAAGTACTGTTGAGTGCTAAGCATGTTAAAGCACCGCCAGTTTCAGGAGGAGAAATGCACAGGTCCCTTTTGATACTAAATCCCTTGGAGCACGATGATCTTCATGTTCTTGTACTAGCAAAGAACATCACAATGTTGTTTGCGAGGCATGGATCGCAACCTCTCCCACAACAGTCAAGATGACTTGTTAAAGGATTAGACACAGAATCAATGTGTTTTGCTTGCAATTGCGCTTAACTACCTATGGTGGACACTGAACTTCAGTTTTTTTTACTGTCTCTTAACTTGGGTGATTTGAAAGAACATGCATGAACATGTAAATAAAGAACAACACTCAGAAAACAGGGGAATTCCAGTCAAGAAATAATCAAGGCCAGTTAACACCTCTCAACAAAGGATTCCCCCAAGCAGGAAGCAGCCAGGCTTTGAAGTTACAAGGCTATTCGGTGCTAATCAAGCTGGCCAATTGAAACATTCACACTTGCCTCAGGCAGATAAGAGTTCTTTCTCCCACCCTGAATATTATTACATGGGTATATACCCCACTTGCCTAGTTTCCAACAGACCTCACAACCTTGAGGATGCCTGCCATAGATGTGGATGAAATGTCAGGAGAGAATGCTTCTGGAACATGGCCATACATGTCCCCTGAGGGGTGAGAAGGGCGGGGTAGAAATGATGTAATAAATAATAAATAATAAACAAATACATCCCGGACAACTCACAGCAACCCAGTGATTCCGGCCATGAAAGCCTTTGACAACACAATACACAAAACATTGGCTTAGGTGCATCTCCACCAGGTATGGGCAAACTTTGGCCCTCCAGGTGTTTTGCACTTCAACTCCCACAATTCCTAACAGCCCATCGGCCCACTACAACCTCTACAACAGCCGGTAGGCTGTTAGGAATTGTGGGAGTTGAAGTCCAAAACACCTGGAGGGCCAAAGTTTGCCCAAGCCTGCTTTAGCATCCCCATATGTTGTAAATGAGTTGAAGGCAGAGAAACTCCTTAGCGATTCTAAAGCAAAGCTGGAAGCCTGGCACTGGCAAATCAGAGGGAAGGGAGGGACTCAGTGGGAAGCAGGCCCGATGAAAGAAAAACAAATCTTGGGTATTGTTTAAGCATTAACCCATCAATTACTCATCAGTGACATCTCCCCACCTCTTCCATTATTTCCAGATGGGAAAAGGGGAAAGTGGGAGGGAGGAGAAGAGGTGACAGAATTTGGATGGCACATCCCCTTGCTTGCTTTGTCTTTCTCTCTCTGGGTGCATCTACACTGTAGAATGAATGCACCTTGACACTATTTCAACAGCTATGGAATGATGGGATGCATCATTTTCCAAGCTCTTTCGCTTTCTCTGCCAAAGATTGCTGGTGCCTGACCAAACTATACATCCCAGGATTCCATAGTATTGAGTCATGGCTGTTAAAGTGGAGTCAAACTGCATTCATTCCAAACTATACATCCCAGGGTTCCATAGTATTGAGTCATGGCTGTTAAAGTGTAGTCAAACGGCATTCATTCTACAATGTAGATGCACCTTCTGACTTCTCCTCTTGAGAAAGGAGCATTGCAAACTTGAACTCAATGCAACACCTGCCTTATTTTTCCATACCTATGGTTCCCAATCTTTGCGTCTCCAGGTGTTTTGGACTTCAACTCCCAGAAATCCCAGCCAGCTTACCAGCTTAGGAACTGAAGGAGCTGAAGCCCAAAACACCTGGAGGCCCAAAGATTGGGAACCACTGTTCCATATGAAGTTTAAGGTGGGTTTACAATAGATTTCTTTTTTAAACCCAGATTTATAGACTTCCCTTTCATCCATATATGAAATATCTGATGACAGAATCATCCCATGCATGACAGAGACACCTGACATCAATGATAGCAGAGCAATTGATGAACCAACCTGGACACAGCATATTATTTGAGAACACAGAAATGCTGGACTATTCTCACAACCACCGTGTCAGACTACACAGAGAAGACATTGGAATCTACAAGCATGTGGACAATTTCAACAGAAAGGAGGAAACCATGAAAATGAACAAAATCTGGTTACCAGTATTTTAAAACACTTAAAAATAAGACAGTAAATAAAGAGCAACACTCAGAGGAATTCCAGACAAGAAACAATCAAGGCCAGCTAACACCTTCCAACAAAGGATGCTCCCAGACAGGAGGCAGCCAGGCTTTGAATCTGCAAGGCCATTAAATGCTAATCAAGCTGGCCAATCAAGCTATGGTGGAGGCTCCTTCTTTGGAGGCTTTAAAGCAGAGGCTGGATGATCATCTGTCGGGGGTGCTTTGAATGCAATTTTCCTGCTTCTTGGCAGGAGGTTGGACTGGATGGCCCATGTGGTCTCTTCCAACTCTATCATTCTATAATTGCAACATTCACACCTGCCTCAAACAGACAAGAGTTCCTTCTCCCAACCTGGACTTTCCACAGATATATAAACCCCAGTTGCCTAGTTTCTAACAGACCTCACAACCTGTGGGGATGCCTGCCATAGATGTGGATGAAACATTAGGAGAGAATGCTTCTGGAACATGCCCAAAAGACTAACAGCAACCCAGTGATTCTGGCCATGAAAGCCTTCGATAACACATTGCTGAATACCTTTCATCATCACAACTATCACCATCGGGGACCTTTAAGACAACCAGCAGAGGGGGGAGATCTGTCACCACGCTATGTAACGTGTCCCCCCACCCAACCTAAATGTGCAGAGAAATACAAAAGATAATAATGCACAACGCACGGCCCTTTCCATGGAGGGCTTCTGACTTCTTTGATTTATGCTCTTTAAATGCAACCTTCCTGCTTGCGGCTTGCTTTCTGCAATGCACCCCTGAGCGTTGCAAGCATTATCCTTGCAAGGGATGGGGATAAAGCAGCAAGCGAGGCGTAAGATTATGCCCATCTCCCCCTTTGATCCTTGAGAGAGAGAGAGAAAGAGAGAGAGATCTTGCCATCATCTGAACACCTTTGCTTTGTTCCTCCTCCTCCTTCCTCCAAGGTCCATCCATCCTGCTTTCCAACATCCTTTGCAGATCAGGAGCAGAATTAAAGCCTCCTCTTCCTTTTCCTCCTTCCAACCCTTGCAAGACTTCTTCCCCACCATATAGAATATAGGCACACACACACACACACACACACACATATATACACACACATCATATATATAAACACCATATACACACACACACAATATATATATATACACACACACACACACACATATATATATAGACCATATATATATATATATATATATATATATATATATATATATATACACACACACACACACTGAGAGAGAGAAGGATACGTAGGTATATATAGATGAATAGATATAGATATGGATATAATGAGATGATGAGATGGCACAAAAGGCAAGGCTCTCGATGACAACATTACCTTCTGGATAGTTTGCTGGGTGACCTCTCCTTTGCCTCTGGGGCGAGCCGAAGCAAAGGCAACCGACATGATGGTGGGATGCTCTCCCTCCCTGTTGGTTGGTTGGTTTCCTCCTTATCCGTATTCCTCCTTTCCCTGTCAATACAACGGCGCCGTGCGGTGGGGATATTGTTATGCTCTCCCTCAGCCTCCGCCGCAGTGCATGAGGAGGGGAGTCCGCGCAGTTGGTACGTTCCGCGCCTCGCCAGCAGCGCCCGGCTCCGCTCTCGGCTCCCGCCCGCCCCCCTCCTCCGCGCCCTCCCTTCACCTGGGCGCCCCCCCGCTCCCCAAGGAGGCGCGCGAGGCAGCCGAGAGCCACCTGCGCCGCCCGGCCCCGCCCCCTCCGCCTCCCCCCCTCTCCCCCGGCACATGGTGCAGCCCAGACCCTGGCTCTCCCGTCGCAAGCGAATCGCATCTCTCCCCGCCTTGTGCCAATAGTAGCGCCTCGTTGCGCCAACTGCGTAAAGGGAAGGAGGAGGAAGCACCGGCCCCGCTACGCCAATTGCGTGGGGGTGGCAGGTGGAGAGAGAGGCGGGACCATCGCCATCCCCGTCCTCTGCGCAAAGTCGCTCAGCTCTCCTCAGCTGCGCCGTTAGCGCAACGCCACTCATCGCCCCATTAGTGTCGCTCAACTATCAGCTGCGCCACTAGCGCAATGCCGCTCAATTTTCCTCAGACGCGCCATTAGCTTAAAGTCACTCATCACTATTAGCATCAGTCAACTCTCGGAGCCTCCGGTGGCCTAGGGGATAAAAGCCTCGTGACTTGAAGGCTGCCAGGTTCGAATCCCACCCGGGGAGAGCGCGGATGAGCTCCCTCTTTCAGCTCCAGCTCCATGCGGGGACATGAGAGAAGCCTCCCACAAAACATCAAAACATCCGGCGTCCACTGGGCAACGTCCTTGCAGACGGCCAATTCTCTCACTCCAGAAGCAACTCCGGTTGCTCCTGACACGAAAAGAAAAGTCAACTCTCAGCTGCGCCATTAGCGCAACGTCGCTCTACTTTCTTCAACCGCGTCGTTAGCGTAACGTCGCTCAGTTCTCCTCAGCTGAGCCGTTAGCGTAAAGTCATCGCTCTATTAGAATCAGTCAACTCTCAGCTGCGCCATTAGCGCAATGTCGCTCAACTCTCATCAATCGCGCCATTAGCGTAACGTCGCTGTGGTCTCTTCAGCTGCGCCGTTAGCGTAACGCCACTCATTGCTCTATTAACAACGTCGCTCAACTCTCCTCAGACGCGTCATTAGCGTAACTCAACTCTCTTCAACCGCAACGTCGCTCAACTCTCCTCAGCCTTGCCATTAGCGTTACGTCACTCAAGTCTCCTTAGCCTTCTTGCCGTGATTCCCAACCTAACAGGTGTTTTGGACTCCAACTCCCAGAAGCCTCAGCTACCGATCAAGCCCTGTGGGAATCGAAGGGAAAAGGGGGCGGGGCCAGATTGCTCTCCGGCCGGCCAATCCCTTTAGTCGCTATGTTAGCAAGGAACGGGATTGGTCCGCGTGTGTGCGTGTGCGTGTATTGGGAAGGTTTACGTCCTCGACGCATGCGCCGCGCTGTTTGTGGAAGTCAGCCTGTGGGGAGAGCTGCGGCGCCCGCGCCTGCGCACTGAGGGAAGGTGACGGTGCTGTTTCGAGGGCTGGCTGTTTCTCCTCAGTCAGGCTTGCCGCCATGAGCTACGACCGGGCCATCACCGTGTTCTCCCCGGATGGGCACCTCTTCCAAGTCGAGTACGCGCAGGAGGCCGTGAAGAAAGGCTCCACCGCGGTAAAGAGCGGGTCCTGAGGGGAAGGAAGGAAAGAAGAAGGGAGGGAGGGAAAGAGGGGAAGGCCTCAACTGCAGCCATGTTGGAAAAGGCGTGGATTTTCTCCCTGTACGCTTTTCCCACTGTTTACCTTCCACCATAATGGAGAGAAAAGCGTGGAATGGCCTCTCTTTGGAGCAAGCATGGGCCAACTTGGGCCCTCCCTCCAGGTGTTTTGGACTGCAGCTCTCATAATTCCTAACAGCTAGGAATGGTTGGAGTTGCAGTCCAAACACCTGGAGAGCCCGCGTTGGCCCATGCCTGGGATATAGTAAAAGCGATATCTCAGAAATAGACAACTATAAAGAAATGGAATCACACTCTCTCAGCCTCAGAGGAAGGCAAAGGCAGCCTCTCCTTAAGCAACTATTGTCAGCGAGACCCCATGAAAGGCTTGCCGCGGAGTCACTGTAAGTCAGTAATGATTGAAAGGCACACAGCAACAATGTTGTTATTATTAATAATAATATTATAATAATAGAACTTTATTTTTATCCCATCCTATCTCCCCGAGGGGGCTTAGGGTGGTTTACAACAGAAAATTGGCAAACCTTCAATGCCGGCATAACATCACAAACAGATTGAATTATAAACAATAACATTAACAACATCAGGTGTACATATAGAACAACTAAAAAAATTTGAAATGTAAATATATAAATCAAACATTTAGGGCAGTGGTTCTCAACCTGTGGGTGTTTGGCCTACAACTCCCAGAAATCCCAGCCAGTTTACCAGCTGTTAGGATTTCTGGGAGTTGAAGGCCAAAACATCTGGGCACCACAGGTTGGGAACCGCTGATTTAGGGCATGTTTACTAATAGATCTAAACAGTTAAACAGTAACAGTTAAATCATTAAAGGTAAAAAGGCAGTTTGTGACAAGCCAACTGGGCTGACAAAGTGTCGGAGCCAGAGTGTTACTACTACTACTATATTGATATGTTGCCTTCTCCCATTTCAGGATTCAAAATAGTTTGCAATAGTTAAAGGACACATTGTTCAAAATGCAAAAGTTTAAAAGTGATTAAACAATCAAAAACATTAAAACTAAATATATGCCATTAAATACACACTCCCACACCAGTACAACAATTAAAGAAATCCAGCACACTGCTTAAGTGGAATGGGCCTATATACAATCAGTAATCAAATTCCTGTAAAAGGGGGGGGGGATGTCTTCTCAAAGAAAGTAGGGGAGGGTACTAGTCTTAACACCTGTGAGAAGAGAGTTCCAAAACCTAGGGACAACCTATGAGAATGCCCATGTTCCCACCAGATGCACTGGTGAGGGTGATAGATTCATCAGTAAGAATAGGGTCCTTCAAATAATAATAGGGTTTTACAGCTCAAGACTAGTACTTTAAATTGAGCCTGGAAGTGGACTGTAATAAGAGAGTATGTAATGTGAATCTTGTTTTTCCAGCCTCATACAAAATCTGATAATGGTTCCACTGTAGGTGGGTATATTGGACTGTTTAAGAATTGCCTCTTTAAACTTTGGTGAGAATTGGAAGACCTACTTGGCATCTGAGAAGAGTGATAGGCAGTCTTTAAAATCAACCAAGTCAAGAGATTAGAATTTTGGTTTTTATTACCTACTCCTTCTGCAAGCAGGGTATCACAATATAAAGCATACAGGAGGAGAGGTTTGACTGTGATGTCTCAACCATGTGCTCATTAGTCTGTATATACAGTGGCATAAGATGGTAAAATGCTGATCTTGTAGAGTGGACTGATCCAGTTTGTTCTGTGGGTCAGTTTGCTCACCTGATAAAATGCCCCACAAATGAAAAGTGGGATGTTTGGTAAGAATGTGTCATCATTTCCTATTTGACTTGTAGCAGCCTTGTGAACTGGGGTTAAGCTTTCTCTCCAGTATGTTTATTTGAGGAAAGAAGTATTCAATGCTGAAGTCACCTATTTCTAGTTTACAACTCTACAGTTATGTACAGTAGGCCAGACCTTTGCTTGGGATGTGTCTTGTATTCTCCCTCCCCTTTAGATATTCACGATTACTACTTTCATTTTCAGATTGCAACATACACATCAGAATCTGTTTGCAGATTATGTAAACTGCTTGTGATTGTTAACATGCATACAGTTGGGGTGGTTGGGAATATTTCAAGTAGTGTATTAACTGAAAATATAACTATGAAATGGAAACTTTCTGGTGTCCATTAACGTACCTTATCTGAAACGTGGAGATCACTGGACTGTCTATTAATAAAGAATAATACAACTGTGAGAAAGCGTGATTGGGAAAGAAATGAGCCTATTATTTGATGCTACAGATTGTGGTCTTGCAACTCTACTTAAATTGGATAGAAGGGTGTAGCAGAGAGACAGGGAAGCACTTTTGTCGCCAGTTGCTATAGAAACAGTTAGGTGGGGTTGAGATTGGATGTGGGAAATTTTATTCAGTGAATCCACAAAGTTAACTCAGAAAACAAAAGATATAATGATTGTGCATTACTAAAATGTTTCTTGAATAGTTTTCTTTCCCCAAAAACATTATGAGCAAATAATCAAAAGGAATCAAATGCTTCATATTGTCTACATTTGCACTGGCTGCATATTCATATATAAATGTTATTTTCTTAATATTTTGTAAATTTTCCCCTAATTAGATAATGCTATCTTAGGTATAAATTTGCTTTCATATGTATGACTAAAATGACGAAAACTTAATTGTATAATTTTTCGTAACAACAGCAGACAGAAATTATCAGTTGTCTAACTATTAAAGGACATCAGAACTTAGTCTTGAACCAGGCAATAGTTGAATATATTGGAATAGTTGGAAAATATCTGCCATGCTTTAAAAAAAAATGGATATCTTTCTAACTCCCCTCTCCATATTTCTGTAGCATTGTAAACAATGTGATTTGCTGCTTCTTTTTTTCTAAAAAAAATAGTACAGCCTTAAGGAAAATAAATGTCAGCATTCATTATTAACATTTTATTTAATTATTTTGAGTCCTGAAGAATATGTATTCTCAAAATATTTTTTTCAGAAAAACCAAAAAGCAAAATTATCAGAACATGATAGGCTCTCTTAACTCAAAACTTTTTTTAACATTGTATTTGGAAAAACAAGGTCATAAGATACTGGGGTTTTTTTCCTCTCAAGTCATTTCCAACTTATGGCAAGCCTTGGGGCAAGATATGTTCATGGGACATAGCCTTTGTCTCCCCTTGAAGCTGGAAGAGTATAACTGGCCTAAGACCACCTAGTGAGATTCCATCTCTGAGTGAGGATTTTAACCCTGAACATTCAAACCACTATACTACCTGGCTCTCGTCATATTATTGCTTAAAGATACAGCTGCCTAGATTTTATGGTGTTTAAGGCAAACATGGAAAATAAAGTATTTCTAATTTGTGTAATATCAAAGGTTGGAGTGCGTGGAAAAGATATTGTTGTTCTTGGTGTAGAGAAGAAATCTGTGGCAAAACTTCAGGATGAAAGAACTGTCCGAAAGATCTGCGCCCTTGATGACAATGTCTGCATGGCTTTTGCAGGTACTGTTATAACTAATTCATGGGGATAAAACTATGATTGGTTCGAAAACTGCTACAGTACAAAACATTATGCAGTGATCCCTTTTATCTTAAAGCCTTTTTCAGTTTTACAAATATCTTAATTGCAAAAAAGATTGCATATTAACAAACGTATGGTACAAGTTGAGAAAGGAGAAACTAATTTCTCTCCTTGCTTCTTTGATTCAGAATGTTTTGAAGACTGCTTAGCAAAGGGACTGTTGTGTATGCTTGTACACTTTTGCTTTTGACAAAAAATAAATAGAAGTTATTTCAATATTATCATCAAGTAATCTAATTCTTCTGATTAGTTTATATTAAAATGTAAATAGTTTCCCAACTCTTTTCCTTAAACTTTGTACTAAGGTAAAGGTAAAGGTTTTCCCCTGACATTAAGTCTAGTCGTGTCTGACTCTTGGGGGTTGGTGCTCATCTCCATTTTTAAGCCAAAGAACCAGCACTGTCCATAGACACCTCCAAGATCATGTGGCCGGCATGACTGCATGGAGCGCCATTAACTTTCCGCCAGAGCGGTACCTATTGATCTACTCACATTTGCATGTTTTCGAACTTCTAGGTTGCCAGAAGCTGGGGCTAACAGCGGGCACTCACTCCGCTCCCCAGATTCGAACCTGCGAACCTTTGGTCCGCAAGTTCAGCAGCTCAGCACTTTGACACGCTGCACGACTGGGGGAGGGGCTCCATTTGAACTACTTGCATGTAATATATAAAGAATAACGATGTTTGTTTGTTGGATGAGCTGCCATTAATTAAGAGGGTAATGGGTATATTCTGGTCCATCTGTGAAGAGCCATGTCCAGAACGTTAAATGACATTTTTCCAACCTTTGCAGGGCTCACAGCAGATGCCAGGATAGTTATAAATAGAGCACGAGTGGAATGTCAAAGCCATAGACTTACAGTGGAGGATCCTGTCACTGTGGAGTATATTACACGTTATATTGCTAGCCTTAAACAGGTATGTATAAATATAATGTATTAACAAGAAACAAAGGGGGTCGATAAAAGCTTGTCAACTAGGGCATGCTGTTCCTGATCCATCAGTGAATTCCAAAAACAGAATATAAGGCAGCTGCTGGGGGTAGGGGCTAAAATGATTAGAAGATGATGTGTAGAATGTCTGGTTCAAAAATAGTAAAAAACAATATGGAATAGTATTTGTCTGTTGTTAGTACCTGGAATTATCATTGTGGTTTCTGGAGTACAATATATTTTCTCATAGTTTTATGTAGTGGCTTTGTCTTAGCTGAGTCATACCCAGAGATCTATAAAGACTTTTGTGAATCCCCTCGATGGATTGTCACCTTGCCGTGGTGAGGGGGCTTGCGTGTTCCAATGAACCTGAGGGCACAACCACTGGAGTCATGCACTTCCAGGAGTGGCCTCAGGGGAGGATCCAGACCAAGAACAATCCGAAGACTCTAAGACCTCAACGGCGGAGCAGGCGGAGGATAACATGGTACATTTTACAATGGCTGTGAAGGCGGAAGAAGGCTGCAACAGACTGAGAAGCCACTCTCGTTATGTTAATCACACCACTGCTGGGACCTCACTCTGTGAAGACTGTGTGTTGACCGGCCGTGCACCGACCTCCACACATTAAAAAAAATCACACACAGGCGTCTTCCAAGAAAAATTACTGGAAAACCATCATCCTCGAACTACGAGGGATCGCCTACTTTGTGAATACAGGTTCCAGAATTGTATGTGAAAAAATCTTAACAGAACTAGAATTCTAATTTCGTTTCAGATTTTCTATACTTTGGTGTTATAAAATTCAGTAGTCAGGAAGAATCATTGATAGAAGCAGTAACACATTGATTGTTTGATGTATTTGGTTGCTTCTGGCATTTTCATTGAATATGCATCACAGTTCTGACTTCATAAAGAGGAGGAATCAGTGCATATGTATGTGTCTGACTTCAAGGCATAGATCAAGTCAGTTCCACTGATCTTCACAGAAAATCCCAGATGAATGTATACAGGATCATAGTAGCAGTATTTCACTTAGTCAGAAATCATGACTTTATCACACATTGCTATCAGACAGAATTCCAAAATTGGTTATTGCTGTGACCAATCTGTAGCTTACTTTTAAGTGGTTTATTAGAAGATTATGACTGTTTTCTCAATTATCAACCAGTTTAGAAGAATATCCAGGATTGTCCAAGTTATATTCCAGGCGTTATTTCTCTGTGCCTCCATGCATAATACAAAACGTTACTGTTCCTTCCCAGCGGTACACCCAGAGTAATGGACGCAGGCCTTTTGGTATTTCTGCCCTTATTGTGGGATTTGACTTTGACGGAACTCCAAGGCTGTACCAGACTGACCCTTCTGGTACATACCATGCCTGGAAGGTGAGTCGAACTTGATTATTTTGCTTAGATGAAAAGGGTTGAAGCATTCTCTTTATATAACTAGATCCTATCTACATGTTTAACCTCCTTTCCTTCAACCTACTAGAAAGTATGCCCATGGTCTTTTCTAGTGAGTCATGCCTTTTGATATGTCCAAAGTATTATGGTTTCTACCCATCTTGCCTTGCTTTTTCATCTCCCCACTGTTCTTTGCTTCCCATTCTGAAAAAGAAAATAGTGCTTCATGAGTGTTTAAAGATAAGTATTCTCCTGATAATCACATTCTTGCACACATGAATAGATGGAGATACATATTTGTATATCTTGTATTGGCACTATTTCAGTTTTCAGTGTTGTCACCTCTGTTGTAAACCTTTGTGTAGACAGAATAGCTACTTTGAGTCTCCTTCAGAAGAGAGAAAGCAGGGTATAAATAAATACAATAATTTTCATAAATGAAAAATGCACTGTCTTGCTTAAACGCATAACTTGCAAACATTTCTAAATGAACTTTTTAATTTTAGGCGAATGCGATTGGCAGAGGAGCAAAATCAGTGCGTGAATTTTTGGAAAAAAACTATACTGATGAAGCAATTGAAACAGATGATTTGACAATTAAGCTTGTTATCAAAGCTCTGCTTGAAGTAAGTGAATGTTCTTACTGTTTTAATTTTAAATTTCACTTTTCTGCCAGTTAGCCATCTGGACAGTCCTATAGAATTTCTTGTAAGATTAGATCTTTGGTTATAGAATGGTTTTCACAAATGAGAACTAAACATTTCAATTGATCTTAATATTGTTTGTAAAAAATACCTTTATTTACTTGTAGTTTTATTCTGAAATGCAATTTTGCATTTGTACTGTTAGGCTGCAATTATTTAGTAGGTTTCTTTTGCAAGTTTACTAGATTAAAGAAACCTCATGCAAACATTTTCTTAATTTTCCACATTTAAGGTTGTGCAGTCTGGTGGCAAAAATATTGAGCTTGCTGTTATGAGAAGAAACCAGCCTCTGAAGGTAATATGTCTTTAATGTTGCATTTCTGACCCCCCCCCCCCCCCCCGTTCCGCTTTCACAAATAGGACAGACATTCAAATAAGCAACTAACAGGATAAGCTATTTTCAAACCAGTTTCCTACATTCACATCACCATTTCAATCACTTCCGTGACAGCATTTCTTGATTTCTTTTCTGAAATCAGCAGGAGTAGTACCACTAGTACTTGCTGACTAGTGTTAAAAGAATTCAGAGCATTGAAAAATCAGTCTTCTGGATTTTATTCAACACTTAAGGAATCTTTATGCCTTAGTTGTGTTCTAAAACAGTTACTGGCAAGAATTCATACAACTTTTGTTCCTCTGCTGGCCGTCCAGGCTGAGTCCCATTTGAATGTAACTGCAGTTTGATAAATCCCAGCTGGGAGATAAGAGACCCAGATTCCAATGGATGCATGAATATGTTAACAGCATTTCAGTGCATGCCTGGGAGATCAGAGGAGGTCACTTGTTCTATATTTGTGTACTACCCTCCTTAATTAGAGTACACTAAACTAGTTAACATTAACAGACAAATAAAATTATTGGCAGAATACCCCTTGAAAACAAGGAGAGAAAACAGCCGATATTACATTTTTATTTCTCCTTGTGTTTCAGAATATATAATCTCCCTTGTTTGTGATTGATTGACATCTCAGTCAAACATCTTGGAACTATTTTTTGATTGTTATTGTATAAGATGACCATTAATATACTTGAGCTCTACGCTGTGAAGGCTTTTTTACAGGGCAAAATCAACACCCTAAATTAGGCTGCAACAATAACTTGTATAGGTCTCAGAATGGGTGAGATGCGATCTCATTAAATCCCGAGAGGCATCCTGCGTATTTTCAGGCAATAGTGCCTTCCAATCTGGAGTCAAGCACTTCCCCCTTCAGAGTAGTTTGCAAGGGGTTTTAAGGGTCAGTTCTACTAACATTTTCCATTTTTGTTTCAGATTCTGAGCCCTGACGAAATTGAAAAGTATGTTGCTGAAATTGAAAAGGAAAAGGAAGAAAATGAGAAGAAGAAACAGAAGAAAACAACAACATGATGCATACAATATATTGTCTAATCTGGATGTTTAAATCAGCCATGAAATCTGTATAGACATAGAGGCATTCCATTTCCCTGTGCTGTTTCAAGAAGCCCTTTTTAAGAGGCCTGTAATAAACCACCTGTTTTTTAAGCTTGTTACTTTAAGACTCTGTTCTTCAATGTATACTGCCACGTGGTCATAATAGTTTTTTTTTTCTATAGTAAGTAGAAAGTTTTGCTTCAGATCAACAACCCAAAGTTTGACATGGAAAATGCCTTTTATTACTCAGTCATGCTCTATAATTGTTAATGGCCATTGTAAATGTGTATGTTCTAATATTTTGCAGGTCATCTCTTGTTTTCATTAGTCACATCAGAGCTCTATATTTGCTGGAAAAATTGCAGCATAATACAAGGTGGTGCAAAAATGTTGCACTTGGGTATTAAAGATAAAATTTAAACTTGCTGTCTCTGGAAGTTTTGAACTGGCTTAATAACTGCATTGTGGCTTTCCAGTCTCAAAAGTAAACAAAAAAATTGAACAATGACTGGAAGATCCCCCTCCCCTTTTATCAGTTTTAAGTTGTGCTTTTTTTCTAGGTTTACAGTTTAAAACTGGAAATGTGAAAACATACCTTTACATCTCTTGTGTCACTGAAATACTACACTAAAAATCCTTTTATGATAAATTAGCTTTTCACTTGGATGTGCTTTCCCCAATACCCGATAAGTAGGCTCAATTGTTTATTTTCCTATTGGCATCTCAGTAGGTATTCATTGGGGAGGGCACAACCGATGGTCTACAGATGCCCCCTCCAAACGTTCCAATGCCTACCAGCACATCTATTTAAAAAAAAAAAGCTCAAAATGTCCCCTTGGACTCTGATTTGCAGTACCATATCTTTGTCTTGAGTTCAACTCAAAAGATCTTTTTTAGAACAGTAAAGCAATAGCAATCAATTAGGTTCACTGTGTTTTTAAAAATCTGTTGCAGACTGAGATGTGGTTAAAACTGTTCCCCATGCAGCCATTCTGAACTAGAGTGAAAACCAATGTAAAAATGGGGGTGGTGTTGTAGCCTTCAGAGATTCCATGCAGGGGCAATGTGTCCCTTGAGCCTTCTGCAACTTACACCTTCATTAATAGAAGAATAAATGAGAAATTACGCCTTCATGAACTCTAGTTTTCTTTAAATTTGTGCTCAATTAAAAAGGTCATCACACTATGAAGCTTTACTGAAGGGAGATTTTGTCATTACAATGCCCATTACCAGGGACAGCTTGGAATTAACTTAATGTTTAACTTGTTAAATTATCAATTCATTTATTTTCTCGTGATTTTGCCTAGCTTTCTAGAGTCCTTAAAAAAGGAGATTTTTAAAATACGCTTTTGTCCATTAAGTTGTTGGTATTCCTTAGAGTGGTCCCCCACTTTGTCACAAGCAAGGGGATTAATAGAAGTAAATGTGTAGTTAGGCAGATTAATCTGATTGATTTCTTTGAAGTGACAGCAGAGAGGACAATTTTCAGAAGTGTAAGTTTGGAAAACAAAGGAATAGAAAAGAAGAAAGTATTGGAAGGGAATGGTAGAGGGCACGATTTCTTTCAACCAGAGATAAAGGCCTTTTTCCAATGTTCTCCTGTAGGGAATGAATGGGTTTCTACGAAAGTGTTTGGAGTCTCTGCAGAGTGGAGGTGCATGTGATCCAACTTGGTAGTACTTGGTAGCCTTTCTGTTGAGTATGTTCCAGACTGGTTTCCATTACATATTGTGGTATAATGTGCAATTAATACTAACTTTGGCTCTTTTAGAACTTTTAGGCCAAAAAGCAGCCCATTATACCAGGAAATGTTTTCTGTAGTCAGTCACAGTTGGTCTGTGGGCACAGATCCAGATATCAAACTGCAGAGATTCCACTACACCACTCTAGGTAAGTAGGACTAACAACTATATTTAGCTGTTATATGGTCAGCTGTATCGGCAAGTCTGTATCTTGAAATGTATATTATAGGAAACAAAGAGGGAAGGGTTGAGGTCATATATGGAGAAGAAACAGCTAGGAATATTACAACCAAATTGTTTTATTTTTTTAAAAATGGTTAAGAGCCACCCTGCTCTGGTGCTTTTACACTGATTGACCAGATCTTAGGAAGCTTTAAAGAAATGGCTTCTTACATTATGATTGGATTGCATTTTATTTCAAGAAAAATAGTGAATTTTTGTTGCAATGACAGCTATGAATGGAAAAAGCCTAGAACACTGACGGTCAGTCATGGAGCTGTATACTCTGTAACATTACATCTTTTCACAAACAAGTCCTTGCATTTTTTTCTGAATGTCACATAGAATTGCCTTGTCTCTCTTATATTAGTAGGAAAAAAGCCACACGGGGCCAAGCCCCTAAACTGTACAGTGTTCCTGTTCTATGAAGTACGTGGTCCTTGTGCATATTGGGGAAAAGCTTAATTTATTTTATTTATTTAATTTATATACCGCTCTTCTCCCCCAGGGGAGAAGCTTTGTGTCACTCTATGCTCAGTGCAGAAAGGCTTTCTATACCATCTCTCTAATAACAGGAAGCATAAACTTTGCAAATTTAGGATGCAACTTACACTATAGAAATCCACTCCTTACCTTTATATTTATATTTACTTGGTCACTTTCAATTTCATTTGGTAGAAGAAAACCTTATGGCTTAGACCCAGATTAAGATGGCTGTACTTTGGATGCTTTGAAGGAGATTTGTCTGCTCCTTTCTCTGCATGGCAGCTACTACCTCCATCTGCCACGAATATACTTGTACTGAGATTCGCAGCACCCAGCTGAATGAGGTCAGCTGCAGCACATAACCTGAAAATCAAGCCCTTCCACTGAGCATTTGAATCTGCAGAGGGCAGATCCTGGCTGCAGTCCCATGTCCTCATAATCCAGCAGGACTGTGCCCCATTTCTAGAGGCTCAGAAATAATATTTAATGAAGGCCAGAATGTCAAGCTTTGCTCCCTAGTTCCTTCTCACTGCTGCTTCAGTAGACAATTCCCAAACTACAAGTCACTACTTGTCTTAATTTAGAAGACATTCTTAACAGGACAAAGATATATAGGAATTCTGCATCACCTTTGACACAGAGGAAGAAAATATGCTTTCATAAAGGTTTCATAGACTCCAGTCTACTTCACTGAATGTAGTACTTACATTTTTGCCATACACTTTATTTCAAGGATGTAATATTAGCATAAGCTACAGCCCCATCTAAGAGCACTACATCTGAAACAGAGTCCCAGCCCCAGATGTTAGCCCAATGTTGGGGTCCCAAAAACATGGCAATAAAAGGATTCTAAACTTTTGGATGTTCTAGACATTTACATGTATATGTTGTGCAGTATTTCGAGTGGAGTGCAGAAGATACTTCAGCTGTACTTCAAAAAAAGGGAAATTGGCTTGCAAATGCAAATGTGTAAATGTTTGATTTTTATACCTATTTTACATACCTATATGCCTGAGGCCACGTAAAAAGTCTTGGGTCAAAAGAGTCGTGAGAAGAAAAGGTTTAAGAAGCCCTGATCTAGAGCAATGTATTTTTACATGCTAAAATGCACCAAGATGGAAAAGTAATCATTACATCGTTTTCATGGTTCTACCTTTAGCTGGCATGAAATCCAAGCACAGACATCAACTCTCACCCAAAGTATATTTTCCCAGTACTGCAAGTCATTTCTATTCATTTCTATAGATCATTTCTATTCATTTTGAGTTCCAACAATAAGGCTTACAGAAGACAGCTAGGCAACAGAACAAAACGAGAAGAGCTAAACATTTTATATGTTTATTTATAGTTACGATTTACATGACTCCATAAAGCAGCCTCACCACAATGTGTACTTTATGATGAAGGCCTACAAAACTAAAGCCTTTACAGCAACTTAAATCGATGCATGACCTAGTGGGGGAGGAACTGAAAACGCTAGTCATGAAGGAGGTGGGGGAAACAGCTCCTGTAGCTACAAAAGAGACACATGCCTATTACTAAAGGCTTAACCCACTTTCATGCAAAAGTTTAGAATCCCCACACACCCAACTTTCAAACCCTGCCCCAAGTCTTTTTAAAAACAAGAAAAAAACAACAACCCAGAACTATTTATAGAGTTTGGGGAGAGGGGACTGGAAGGAACTGACCATGCTTTCCCCATGTTTCATTTAGCTCCCCGCATTCCCCATCCAGAGGATTAAATATCCTACCCAGCTTCTAAGCACAAAAGCACATACTGCTCTTTTCCTCAACGGGGCTTGAAACTGAAAAACTTAAATTTTCCCCTTTTAAATAAAAGACAGAGAGAAAGAAAGGAAAAATGGAGGGAAGGATATCAGTCTGTTAAGAATTGTTGAAAGAACATCACACGAGCTTATGCCTTCTCCAAACACAGAATACGCCACTGAAGTGCCAGAAAATGGAAGGCTACCATCAAGGAGGCTGGAGAATGGTGCTTATTATCAGCCATATCCAATCCTTCGTATCTCTTTTGGAGGGGTGACCAGCACTCCAAGCAGGTTTATTGTACAGCTCCCCGGAGACGCTGTGTGCATCTGAAGCCCGGAACTCGGAATTACGAACACATGATCAGCAACAATCCCCATCGCCACATAATACACAACGTTTTGCACTAGAACTTGTTTCTGTACATCAAAATAATCTGTGTGAACCAAGGGGTGAGTGTGAAAAGGCAAGAGAAGAAGGCTGAATAGCAGGAGACTGGCAGAACTGTGGCTCCTCAAATAAGTAAAAGTTGCTGGTTTCGATGACTTTGGTTTGTTTTTGAAGAATTTCAAATTGCATTGTCCTCTTCAAGAACAGAACAGGTATTCTGTGTATTCAGTTACTGCAGCCTTTGGAAATCTAAAAGCAGCACAAATTCCTTGCACTACTCAAAAAATAAAGAAAGGAAAGTCTTCTTGAAGAGGTGGTTTGTGGACTTACTCATTTTCAAGTAACTCCTGTGTTCCATTCCTGCTTTGACAAACAAGCAGCAGTGCTGGGAGTTTAAGCTTGTGAACATAATGCTCCATTCACCCATGTTTTTAAGTGCAGCAGTTCTGATTGTTCCCTCCTTCCTATATACACATGTCTTTGCAGCAAAATATGCTTGAGAACCTTAAAAGAAAGAGAAATTAACACATTTTACATTTGCAAAAGAATTACTCAAGTGAGTTATTTCTAAAAAAAAATGCAAATAAAAAAGGGGAGAGAGAAGGGTCAAGATTCAATACCAAGTATTAGAGTTAAATACATGACCTTAGTGAAAATGAGATATATATTGGGGAACCTGAGGAAACATTGTGATACACTTGGTTCATTTTGTTTGTTATAAGAGTGCCAATAGCTTGTTGAGTTTCAGGGGCAAACTTGGGCCCTCCAGGTGTTTTGGACTTCCAACTCCAATATTTCCTATATCCGGTAGGCTGTTAGGAATTGCTGGGACTGAACTCCAAAAAACCTGGAGGGCCTAAATTTGCCCATGCCTGGAATAAAACCATTTTCTGTAGGCAATGTGGTATCCTTGGGAAGTTCCTTAAATCTCTCAGCCCCTAAAGTATGTTAATAATGGCTTGCCTTAGAGGTTCACACTCTTCCGGTGCCCACTCTGGGAGGAGCCTGACTCCGCCGGACAGCTCCGGACCCCCTTCCACCACGGAACCCACCGCGGAAACTGCGGCCACGAAGAAAGCGCCCCGACACACCAAAAGTCTCCGTGTTGAGTTTCCGTTCCTCAGCCCATGTTGTACGCCTTGAACTAAAGAACAAGTTACCGTTTTTCACCTTCTGTTACAATCAATTTCTCCATGTTCATATCGCAAACCCCTGCTTCAAAGAGAAGAGCAAGGCAAATCCCTAACCTAGAAAAAAACATTGCTTACTGTGTTCACACATACTGTTAAACTTTTGCATTCATATAAGATAGCTGTTGTACTGAGAAACAACAGAAATCCATCCTAGAACAATTGAACAGTATGGGTCTCCTTGATTGCTTTGGAGAATTCAAATATTGCTCTAAAAAGCTCCAATAGAAAGTGAAGTACTTTCTTATCAATCTCTGGAAGTGGTAGTTTTCCTACAAAATTAAATCAAAATTTTGCATGTGAAATGTTTTTTTTTCTTTTGAAATCAAAAGCAAATTTTGTAAACAAATGGCCTATCTTTTTATACTGCGATATAACTTCTATGGGCTTGATTCCTGCTTCTTGGCAGGGGATTGAACTGGATGGCCTACAGGGTTTCTTCCAACTCTATGGTTCTATGATTTAACTTTTTCAAAATGTGAAATTTGTTAAATTGTACAAAATGATGATTAAAGGATGTACAAAACATGACTTTCATAAAGAACTGTATTATAAAACGGATGGGCAAATAAATGAAGCATATGCACACAGTGGAACGCAAGACATATTCTTGAGTAGGAGCAATTAAATGATCTAGCAGTTTCACCTAAACTATGAAAAAGATGAGCAGATGATGAGCTTAAGGACAGCGGTTTTCTAACAGTATCAAGAACAGCAAAATGCTAAATGTCAGCTACCTGGACTTAAGCTCTGAGGAGATGTTGTCAAAGAACGACTTTGTTTTGTCATAATAGCAGTTGGGTCCAAGGAGATCTTCATCTGTGGCGCCATCGCAGTTATCAGCAGTCACTGTAGGCTCCCCCTTTTCTTCACCTGTCTCAACTTTTTCATCTGAAGAGGAATAAGGAAAACCCTCATCTTTAGCACTACACCTCTCTCAACAATGCACTTTTTTCTTTTCAGAGAAGGTACTGGCATCCAGATCTCTCTCACATATGAATGAATCATGTAACAACACTTACAAACCTTTAAAGTTAAGTTTCTTCTTGAATTCTTTATCCAGCTCTTCTCTATTGAATTGCGCATTTGCACTTTCAAAATCAAAGTCACCTTCAAACTTTATTGTATTCTCTTTGGAGGTAGCAGGTCGATTTTGCCCTCTGGAACGATTCCTGGTCCTCCTATTCCCTGTAAGGAAGAATAAAATCCTTTAACTAAGTTATCTGGTACTGGATAAGTCAAGACAGAATGCACAAGTTCCCTGCTTGTGACAACATACAAGCGCTATGTACTTGGACACAATTTTAATTCCCTTGCAGAGGTAATTCTAGAAGGCTTGCTATACCTGAGTATTCCTTAAAATTTAATGGCTATAATAGTGGCATTCACACTTGCAGTCTATACACTCACGCTAGGATTCATGGTTAAGTTTTCCTCAAGCAATCCCCTCCTCTTAGCTTAAATCATAGCCCCAGACATTTTTACTTTTGTACACATGGATTCTAGCTGCCCCTTATGTCTTTCATTCTAATTTACAAAGTCTTGGCTATTCTACTCAATTAAGTGCTCATTCTCTTGAAATCTATTGAAAACAGCAGAAATATCAAGTAAACTAATTAACACCAACTCAAGTTGTTTCTGCTTCAATTCTGAAATGTTCCAATGCAGCATCTCAGGTTTTGTCATTTGAGTCTCTTTACTGTGCCAATTTTGAGGCCTTATTTGTGATCCATAGCTTTGTGTTTCTAAATGCTTGAAGTCAGATATCATTTTATTGTAATCCCTAGGATTCAGTAATTCATTAAACCATGATCCTTGGCTCAGTCTTATAATCTTACTCTACAGAGGTAATGCACAGGAAGGTACTTCAATGTGGAGAATTTAAGTCAGGTAACATACCTGATCTCCTCCTCTGGGGCCTTCTATTCTCATCATTCACCTGCCCTTGTGTTTGTACAGGTGTTGGCTCAACTGTATCTAAGGCAAAATAGGAAAGTCTATTCACTCAATATAATCAACATGCTGAAAGGTAACAGTGGATTTAACTCATGCCAATTCCAATTATACAGGATGTTTCAAAATGATGGACCCAATTTCAAAGCTCATGATGGCAACATATTACAATTACACATTTAAGGAGTATATAAAGTGTCATCTAAGGTAAAGTGACTTTTGGAATAATGTATATCGATATAAGGCTTGTATAGCAAAAGTTTGTTAACTGAATTAATTTATCAATTTAAAAAATTACACAAAATGTTACGAATAGCTTAATGAGTTATCAAGTTTTACTAATTATTTTGAGCCAGAAGGAAATGTAAACATTAACTCCATAAATGAAGAACATCTCATTAGGCCTTTTGCTGTGGGGTCATCACCTCGTGAATGACCTAGGCTACGGGCTGTTTGTGTGCCAGGAGAGCCATTTTGAAGTAATTATTTGAAATCTCCATGTCCCACCCTTAAAATGATAAGAGTTTCATTCATGGGCAGTTTGTGGTTTCAGATATATATCTGTTTCAAATCGGGTCCATCTTTTCGAAACATCTTTATTATTATCATTATTATTGTTATTATTAAAAGAGTTTTGGAATGTTTCTGAAGGATAGTCCCATTACCACTTGTCTTGTTATTCTGCTGAATCTGACGTGTGTTGCGCTGGATCACTGGAGTGGCTTTGACTGGTGGAATCTTTTTGGGATTAAGATTGCTGTCAATCGGTCCTGTCTGGACAGCTTGCTCCACCATGGGACTTTTACGTACTGAATGAACTGATGGAAAAGCAGCACCTGAGGGAAAACCAATAAACAATTAGAAACCACTGTATTAGTTCTACCACCAAGACAGACTAGAGTTTGCAGACCACTGATTTCTGCATAATGATACGCATGTGGAACAGAAAGCTCTGAAGAAAGGTTTTATCTGGATAGCATGTTCTTTACATTGAGATCTCATTTCAAAAGAGGCACAAATTTGATTTTCCTACAGTTTAGAGAATAAACCTAATAGTCATTAAATATTTTCAAGATCCTCTTAGTTGACAATGGCCATGTTAAGAAACCCTCAAATGAAACAAAGCATCACACAACTTTTGTCAAACCTGAAGTACAACACTGCAAAACATTAGTACACATCACCACTGTATACATCTCCACTATAATATAGGCTACACTCACTCCACTCCATCTCTTTAGGAACTATAGCTATGTGAAGAAGCTAAAGATCTTCTGGATTTACTTGAGACAAACAATATGGTGGTCAAATTAGATGTAGACCAATATGCTTTTCACTGTAGATAGTCTTTCATATGACCACATTTATCAAGTTTGGAGACCACAACTTTGATATTTGACTCCCAAGTCATAACACATGCCTTAAGAAAGGCAACTGGTGATCCACACCCATATTAAGTCAATACATCTGTGCTCACAGATACATAGCAGTGTTTATTTATATGTCCTCTGATTATCCATCTGACTTGTGTCTCAACAATTATTTGAAAAACTGATAAATCAATCAGTTTTCTCTACAGCAGAGACATGAAGCAGCAACTCCACAAGTTCCATGATTGACAGAACACAGCTTTTCCTGGCAAAGAAAAGAGCCAAATAGGAAGTTGGCTCAGGAGAATATTTGGATTTCTACCACCTTCCTTTCAAAGGAATTAGCTTTCAGTATCCCACACCATGGGATACGATTTGAAACCCAACTAATACAAACAGATCTGGAGTCTCTGTGATGAATTATCAGAAAGAAACTCAGTTAGACCTCCAAAAATAGGCAAAGATTCACTATTCACACTGTGTCACTCAGGTCCCTTCTACATTGCCATATAATCCAGATTATCAAAGCAGATAATCTACATTATCTGATTTGGATTATATAAGTCTACAATACTATATAATCTAGTTCAAAGGAGATAACCTGGATTTTATATGGGAGTGTAGGTGGGGCCTCAGTAAGTGCGAAAGCTTTGTGCTCATTATTTTCCCTACCTACCTCTAATTCTAGATAGCACAAAAACATATGAGATTAGAGTTACTACGGTTTTCACCAAAAAACACAGCACTTGGCTCTGTGTTTCACAAATCTAATTTATATTTGCTCCTAATTGTATTACAGCAACATTATGCAGTTTGTTCACAAAGTGAGCAACTGAACATAGTAGATTGAAACTGCTACTCATTTCAACATGATACAAATCCACTATATCTTCATAAAGTTAATTCTGTCTCATTAAGATGACTGTCCTAAATATAGATATCAATCCAGAATGCTTGCTGTGGGCCTGGACACATTCACTTACCAAATCACATAATAGGCGAGATTCGTTTATTATTAATTAAGACCTTTAAATCCTTTGCTGAAGCAACACTAGAGGAAAAATGTTTGCCAGGGCTATCTGACCTCTACTTACCCCTTCTATGTGGCAATATATTACAGCCCTCTTCCCCAGAATAAGCACCGCAAAATGTTCAAAAGACTTTTAGTATTAGTCTCAAAGCACCCATAAAGCTCCTGCAGATTTCTCTTATTTATTAAAGCAATTTGACTAGGTCTGCAACCTTGAAAGAAACCTTTACTTATGTATCTGGCTCCAAAAAGAAGTTATTCTAGTGGCCATGCAAAAGATATGCAACCTGTCTAACAAGCATCAACAGCCTTCTCAAGCTGAACAGTGACCATGCACAACTGAATCCAGGTAAAAATAAGAAAAAAGGTTAGTCGCCGGAGAACCCAAACATGCATCACAGCGCTCAGAGGCAAATGCAACCAAAATACTTTATTCTATATCATGTGAAGCAAATTCTATATATACAAACAAGTACTTTAATCTGCTCCTCCAGAGCCATGTCTTTCCAACAGGATATAAAACAGGTTAACAGTGCAAAAGCAACAAGCTCCTCAACGAAAGCTGTACTGGATTTATCTAGAACCTGCATTTTGGGAAGTCACAGGCCAGCTGGCCAGCCAGCCCTGTTAGCTGTCAATATTCTAGCTTCACCTGATTTGAGTTTGGATTCTAAAAGTTGTCTAGGCAGCCTTCTGAAACTGAAACTCAGGCAAAAGGTGTGTTATCCTACAACTTGCCCGTTCTCCATGCATTTGAGTTTCCAAACATATTTGGCCTGTACTATAGCTTCCTTCTTTCTAAATAGTTTAGTCTCCATGCTTGAAATTACTGTGCAGAATTCCTGGTCATCCACCAATCCAATACCTGGAGCAGAAGCACCAAGGGTTTCTGTAATAGACTACTGCTGTAATCTTTGTAGATGTAACTCTGTTCAGGAACAAGAAGGGGGTTAAAAGACAAAATGGTTTTGCAAACACCATGCAGTTCTTCCAAATACTTGGAATCCTCAAGCTGCTGTTACCCTTAGAAGACAGCAAGTGTGGCTCTGATGACAAGTCAGGCTCTGAAACTGGCTGAGGAGATGAAGAAGTGCTAGGACTGGAAGCAGCTGCTGATGTTGGAGGGCTTACCAGTTTCTCTAGAAAGACAGGGAGGAAGAGAGAAGACAAAGCAAAGAGGAACACCAATGAGACACAAGGCAATAGAGACATCCAGAAATTTTGGGGAAGAAAGTTGGCTCAACATCTGTGTATTTTTACAGCTTTAGAACCATGAAGAAACAAGATATATCTTGGTCAAGTCATTCAGTTTTAGACCGTCAGGAATCCAAACTTTAGATCTTAAGATACATCTTAAGATGCGGACAAAAACAAAATAAAAGCATAAAATATTTGAAATCATGGCCTGCCCCTTCTTCCCAATTATCAGCCTGTCAATGCAAGTGCAGAAGAATTTCCTCAAGAGTCTCAGTAAACTATTTACCTACCATAATCCAACCACACCACTGCAATCATATTACAGCTAAGGAACTGAGGCTGAGAAATAGCAGTGGCAGGATGTCCATACTTTAGCTTGGATTAGCACCAAACTTTCAGCTTCAAATCAAGACCTTTCCCTTTCACTACAGTTTGAGCAGCCTGCATAAAGTTGGATTACTTCTACAAGCTTCGCTTCATATCCATAGGAGCTAAGTTTCTTAATTTACATCTCTAACAACTGAGGAATGATGAAAAATCCATATTATCTCTGAGCTACGACTTCTGTAGAAATGTAAAATCTATAGATTGTTAATCTATGCCTAGACTGTTCATCTCAAACTACAAGTGAAAGCTTTGTGACAGAATACTTTCCTAAAGGAACAAAAACCAAACAAATCTTCAGCTCAGAAAGGAAGAAATTAGGCCTTTTCTTTCCAATCAATACTAAAAACCTTTTCCACACAATATTGAAGACCTTTCCTTGTAACCTCCCATCTGCTGTTTGAACAAATTTACAACTACAGTAGAGTCTCACTTATCCGGCAGAATGTTGGATAAGCGAATATGTTGCATAATAAGGAGGCATTAAGGAAAACCCTATTAAACATCAAATTAGGTTATGATTTTACAAATTAAGCACCAAAACATCATGTTATACAACAAATTTGGCAGAAAAAGTAGTTCAATATGCAGTAATGCGATGTAGTAATGACTGTATTTACGAATTTAGCACCAAAATTTCACAATGTATTGAAAACATTGACTACAAAAATACTTTGGATAATCCAGAACATTGGATAAGTGAGACTCTACTGTATAATGAAAACTAGGGTATTGTTTTACTCACCTAAACCAAGGGAAGCTGCATACTGTTGCCCAATTAAAGAACCGGCAGCAAGCTGGCTGTAGGGCGGCATGCCTCTGAAGGGACTGTAAGGCACATGTGACTGAAAGGAGGATGCTGAAGCAGAACTCAGGGACGACTGCAAAAGAAAAGTGCAGGTTATGCTTTTAACAGTAAAAGTTGCAAAAATCAAATAAAGGAGGCAAAACATGTTCAACACATTCACAGTTGTTCTCCCAAAACACAGGATGTCAGTAAACATCAGTCTAGACCACGATTTGACTCCTGGGTTGAGAAGAATCACTATCTGACCACCTATTTTATTTTTTATCAAAAGTTAAATAGTTAAGAAACAGCCTAACTGACAATGAAGTAGCTATTATGATTCTAAACCATATGTTTCTATAGTTATGTGTTGAAGGCCAATTGACAGATAGATCTGGATCAGGGGTCCTCAAACCTTTTAAGCAGAGGGCTGGTCCACAATCCTTCAGACTGTTGAGGGGCCGAATTATCATTTTTTTAAAAACGAACAAATTCCTATGCACACTGCACATGTCTTATTTGTAGTGCAAAAAAAACCCCAACAACAATGAAAGAACAATACAATATTTAAAAATAAAAACAATTTTAACCAACATAAACATAACAGGATTTTAACAGGAAGTGTGGGCCTGTTTCTGGTCAACGAGATAGTCAAGTTAAGTAGGATTGTTGTTGTTGTGTGCCTTCAAGTCATTTCAGACTTTGGGCAAGCCTAAGTCTAAAACTGAGGGCAGGCGGGGGCCAGGTAAATGACCTTGGGAGGGTCGCATCCGGTCCCCGGGCCTTAAGTTTGGGGACCCCTGATCTGGATAGCTGGCCTACCAACCCTAGGTCTGTGATGGCAAGAGGTCGAGAGGTTATGAAGAACAGCTGAAAAACAGATGAGAATATTTAGACACATCCTTTAAGTCCAGTGTACATATGAAATCAGCATAAGACAGTGAAAACAATGTGGTGAGACCAAAGATATAGAGACCTTACAGTTAAGTAGTTTTAGTTACCAGAGATATAAAGGAGATCACCCAGTTGTGCAACCAAAACTTTCTCTATACAACTAGTGAGATGAAAATTGAACTATTCTACCTGGGGACCACAGATTCTTGGCTTGGCTCCACCATCAAGGTACATTCTCTGCCTTGTGCTGAGGCTTTGCCTGACCCCTTTCTTCAAAAGCCCAATAGGATCTCTGTGCTAGATGTGTGGGACAGGGGTATTTGTCAGAGGAGGGAAGCTTTTTGCTGGCAACTGCATTTACAAAAACTCATTTTTAAGTACAGATATAGTAAATCAACTTCCATTTATTACTGGATCATTTCATAAAGACAGACACTCTTTGTTCTTACCGGGTGAGACCCAATCAGCTACACCCAGATGGAATTAGAACCCAGCTAAGTATCACTTTCATTTTGCTAGTCATCCCCAAAGGAACATAGTGATCCAAGTTTATGTTAATAGGAGAAGCTACCACAGACATTTCAGACAGAAGCACTTACTTGAACAATAGCAGGATCCTGGGGTAGATTATGCTGCGCTTTTGGAGGCTCACATACAGTGATGTCTTTGATATCACTCCCCCGGAAGATGATATACTCATAAACCTCTTCCCTCGGGGGTGCAGGACGGTCTGTGGGTCGATCTTCCGTTCCAAAGGAGCGCACTTTTAGCATTTGAAGAAAAGCAAAGTGTTACATGGCTTGAATAGACTATTTTATTGCCTTATAAAGACACCTTCTAGGACTGTTTGAAATGCAATTTTAATAATAAAAGTGGAACAGGAGCAGTTTTTCTAACACAGAACTGTTGCTGACCTTGCCTGGTGCATCTGGATTGGAATAATATAATAATTTTTGAACTTGCCAACTTATGCTGGAGTTTGCCTCCTGCCCCTTTATTCTGATTTGCACAACACACTTGCTCTAAGAATGGGCAATATCCATTATCTGGCACTTCATTAAGTACATTTTTTTGTAGAAAATGGGTTAGTAACAGCAAAATTGTGTGACTGGGATGAATTTCTACCATTCGTCTCCCAAGTATTTATCTCATAGATATAAGATTTTTATTAGTTGTCTTAAGCCCCAGCATCATGAGAAAGACAGGCTATAAATGACAATAATAATACAGTAGAGTCTCACTTATCCAACACTCGCTTATCCAACATTCTGGATTATCCAACGCATTTTTGTAGTCAATGTTTTCAATATATCATGATATTTTGGTGCTAAATTCGTAAATACAGTAATTACTACATAGCATTACTGCCTATTGAACTACTTTTTCTGCCAAATTTGTTGTCTAACATGATGCTTTGGTGCTTCATTTGTAAAATCATAACCTAATTTGATGTTTAATAGGGTTTTCCTTAATGCCTCCTTATTATGCAACATATTCGCTTATCCAACATTCTGCCGGCCTGTTTATGTTGGATAAGTGAGACTCTACTGTACTTGAAATCAAACAGATAAGTTTGCATGAGAAAATATTCTTTCGGGCACAGAGTTACCCTGTTCAAGAAACTCTCTTTCCAAGAGGCTTATATGATAATGCTGAGATTTTTTTTTTTGCACCAAGCAATGTTTTAATTTTTAAAATTAAATTCCATCAAAATATATAATAATGAAAATACATTGATTCTCATATATGCTTTGAATTTATTCTTTCATCTTTTTTCCAGGTCTTTCATTTAAAAGAGCCTTGAGATTACATACAACATCTGATCTATTCAGAGTATAGCCTTTTAATAGGATTAAATGTTACAGTATTGAAATTAATCCCAGAAAGAGGGCAAATTATTTATTTATTATTTATTTTATTACAATATTTATATCCTGCCCTTCTCACCCAACAGGGGACTCAGGGCGGCTTACAATAAAACGCATATATAAAAATTATACAGTGCCATATAAATCCACCCCAAAAGGTTGTGTATGTTTAAGTCAAACAACTGTCTGTGCAGGGGGCATTTAAAATATTTCCTCCTTTATTCTAAAAGTAAAACTAACTAAAATGTACTGAATACTTTTGTTTTCCAAGGACATAACACCTTGAAAAAAAGATGCATTTTTATTCTGCTCTCTATATACATCCAATTGTCATTTTTGAAATGACCTGGACATACCAAAATAATCATAGAATCATAGAATAGTAGAGTTGGAAGAGACCTCATGGGCCATCCAGTCCAACCCCCTGCCAAGAAGCAAGAAATCGCATTCAAAGCACCCCCGACAGATGGCCATCCAGCCTTTGTTTAAAAGCCTCCAAAGAAGGAGCCTCCACCACAGTCCAGGGGAGAGAGTTCCACTGCCGAACAGCCCTCACAGTGAGGAAGTTCTTCCTGATGTTCAGGTGGAATCTCCTTTCCTGTAGAAACCTATTGAATGCCATTTCAAAATGTGATTTTTGGCAACACTGTTATTTTTAATATAGTAATTTCATGATTCTACATACATTCACATCACCACAAAGAAAAGCACATAGATACCACATAATTAAAAATAAACAACAGTTCTAGCAACTAGTTTTTCTTCTGGTAGGAATCAATTCCTAATATTCTACCTCTTCTCTCTTAATCTAAATTGTGACCCTTCGTCTAAGTATGCAAAGGGATCTTGTAACCCCTTAGAAACTGAGAGAATGAAGTTGACAGCATACGTTTTCATAGACTACATCTACGTTGTATCTGCATCTGAAGAAGGGAGGGTTAGTTTACAAAAGCTTATGCTATCAATTTTAAAAATGCTACAAGATGCCTTTGTGTCCTGATATTCCAGACTAATATGAGCATGTCTTTTATTTTGTCTATTGCTTCAACATATTACTATTGAAAACCAATAATCTTAACACCTTTGTTCTTTCTCAAAATGTTTATTAGGGGTTTCTCCTAAAACTTAAAAGCAATTACTAACAACTTTTCTCAACAACATAATCAGCTTATCCATCTGTGACAATTCATTCATCTTTAATAGGTATAATGATACTCTTCAATTTCTGAGAGTATCATAATCTTGCTGCCAGTCTGGTCAACATAATTATCAAAGCACTACATGTATTGTAGAAGTCAGTTAAAATCATCCACCCCAGATTTTGTCTCTACTTCTCAAATAAGCAGCATCTTTATTGTTTAGGATAATTACAAACTCTATCCCTCCTCTTTCCGCAGTGTAACTTGTCTTGCAGCACTGAGGTCATAACACAGGAGTCGAGGGAATATACTTCATTAAGAGTCAAAAGACAAAAAAGGAGTGTTGCAAGGCAGAACTAAATCATGTCTACAGGAGGCAGTTAGTATTGTACAAGATTATTGTTTTAAAAAAAGAACCCTCTCTGGATACTGCTGTATTGAACAATTACCACCAATTACCAGACAGTTCCTAACATTCCAGTTTTGGGCAAAGCATGGTAAGATGTGGCTATCAACTAGCTAAGGGCTTCGGCACAGAATTATGGCATCTAGATCCATTTCAGGCCTGGCTGTGAGACAGAGATGACTTTGGTTATCTTGATGAATGAAAAATGGATCTCCATTGGGAAGAAGGAATTTGTTCCTATTAGTTCCACTGTATCCCTCAGCAGTTTTCTATACCATCAAACATGGTATCCTTTTGAGTTACCTTGGGATAGGACATATATGCATTGTTTCCATTACTATCTGGGAAAATTCAGAAGGCGGTGTGGAGGGACTCCTGCCTGACCTCTTGAATGTTGATCTGTAATATCCCTAAAAGTTTATTTCATGCTATTTAATGTATGCATGAAACCCTGAGAGTTCAATACAGAATTCTAAGACCCATTGCCATCAGCATGTGCCTGAAACTCAGCTCTGCTACCCTGTTCTACCATGATCAAAAGAAGTATCAGTTTTAAACCAGCGTTCATTATCAGTAATGGACTAGAGGAGAAACTTAATCCAGACAAAAGTGCTCTGGGTAGTCAAAACAGATCAGGGAACAGATTCAACTTGCACTGGATGAACATTTATCATGCACAATCTATGCCTATCTATGCCCTGTAATTGGGTTTTCATGGTTTGAGTGTATGTCTGGATTCGAATACGGAAGCTTAGCCTCCAGCAGTAGCGAGGAGTGCATTTGCAGAGTTAAGGCTTCTATTCCAGCTGGAGCTGTTCCTAGAAATGTCAACCTGGTCAAGGTGACACATGCCTTAGCTCCACCATTGTTTGCATCACTGTGCTGTATTGTCTATTTTTGTTTTCTTTTAAATGGCCTTGCTTTTAAATGTTTTATTTCTTTTGTTAGCTTGATTAAATTTAATTTTTAAGTAATTTCAAATTTAAAGCTGTATCTGTTTTAGGTTTTTTAAGCCACCTTGAGTGCTAGACTAAGGAAAGGAAAAATAAAGATAAATGGAATTGGGTCTCTTCATGGCAGGGGGTTCAAGTAGATGACTCTTATGGTCTTTTCCAACTCCAGGATTCTATGATGCCATGTTTCTAAGTTATATAGGTCACACACACACCCTATGGTCCCTTGACTCAGGCTCAACAAAGGTGGATTAGTTAGTTCAGACCAGTCTTGACCAATAAACACAATAAATTGTTATTTTTCACAACTATTAAGATATGCTCAAGCGAGTTTTTAAAAAGGTTTCCAACTAATCAGTATAAAGCACAGGATGATCTTCAAAAAGTTGTGTCCTGATATGTGTGGGAATTATAAAGGAAAACATTTGGCATGAAGTAGGTGTTTCTTTGCAGCTAATAAATATATATGGTTGTTTCTTTTCATATAGTGTAAAGTATATTTTCTGTTGGGCTGAACTGAAGTCACCTGTTTCTATTTTGTTTCCCACTGCTACTGACAAGCAAATCTATTTTTCCAAGTATAATGCTATAAAGAAAATAGTGAGAATTACAGTTCATGATACCACTATTTCGGCACCATACAAGAATATGCTTAAGTGATATGACAAATTGAGTATTTAAGAGCTTCTTGCTAGTATGACCAAATACAAAAATCATTAACTACCGTGTTTCCCTGAAAATAAGACAGTGCCTTATATTAATTTTTGCTCCCAAAGATGCGCTAGGTCTTATTTTCAGGGGATGTCTTATTTTTCCATGAAGAATTCACATTTATTATCGAACAAAAAAATGAACATTATATACTGTACAGTAGTTGTCATCACAAACCAGCATAACCAGACAAACTGTGAATCCTATCAAGAATTTATTACTGCCATTATTTCCATGTATATGGTACATACATTTACCGATCCTGCATGCTCTGGTGTTCTGTTCGGCGGGCATTCTTCCAAACAAAAACTTTGCTAGGTCTTACTGTTATGGTTGAGCCTTATGGCTCCAATACTGGGAGACGTGGTCGTAAGACTCCTCGAGAGTCAGACTCTCTTGAGGAGCGAGAGAGGAAACGGCTGCGGGACTTATTTGCAGAACCAACAGACGAAGATTCCTTTGAGGGTTTTACCGAGGGAATGGAGGAAGAGGTGGTTAGCTCAGAAGAGGATGACATGGAATGGACTCGTGTGAGGGAGGATTTGGGTGTTCTTGGTAATGATAGCATGGGAAGCAACTGGCGGGTTGCAGGATCGGACCCGTGGACGAGTTGGAGGGATGGAACGGGATCCACAGCTGGGGATGCTGTGGGGCGTAGTCAAAGATGTTTTAGCTCTGATGAGGATGATGATGATGAGGCACCTGGAATTAGGGTAACAGCTGATAGCGATGAGGAGTTGTAAACTGGCATAAAATGGGGTCTTGAATCCAGGGCTAATTGCGTTGGGCAAGGTAATCTGGACGAACGCTTGGGCTCTTGTTGGGAATTGCCTGAAGACGGGTGTGTTTCGTTTGCTGAATACGTAAGTTACCAAGGACACTGGGCATAGACGGCGGGAGGAACTGTGTGGGCTTTTGTTGTGCAACCTGTGTTTAATCTTATTAGCTTGGACCTCCGTCGTCTTCTTGACGGACATTAATTGCCTATTCTGGATTGACGCTGGACTGACTGACTGACTACGACCTCGGACTACCCCTTCTGTGGCTTTCGGTGGAATTGGTGAACCAAAGACATCTGTACCTGGCTTTCGACCTCGGACCGGACTGGGACCCTGCTGACCGTTGCTACCCTGATTGAAGCGTCTGGATCCGGATTCCGTTTGTTGCACGGAGGAGTAACAGCCTTAGTTACTCATTTGCAGCTTTCGAAGTAGCAGAGAGGAATCTGCTACCAGCTTTTTTATGTTTCTTTGAATCTTTATTTATCAGCTTTTGTTTGTTCTAATTGCCAGGCTGAAGTAAGCATTTTCTGTTTAACCCGGATTAAACTCCTGTTTAATCCGGTTTATCTTTTGTACCGCTTTTAGTATCAGCGGAGTCTTTTTTGTGTATTTTTACACTGAAAGCAAGTGTTTGCCTAGTCCATTGTTTCATACGGGCACTTTTTAGTTCTGTAACCTTAATAAACTGTGTTGAACTTTATCTGGTGGCGTTCTGTCCTTGACACTTACTTTCAGGGGAAGCCTTATATTTAGCAATTCAACAAAACCTCGACTAGGTCTTATTTTCTAGGGATGTCTTATTTTAGGGGAAACAGGGTACTATTTCTTTTAGGGCCAGTGGCATTGTAATTTTAATGTACACTCTGCTATGTTGCTGCTGGACAAAAATAAGTCACTGAACTTTACTAACCACAACACAGCTGCATCCCCACATCAGCTACCATTAGAAGTTCCAGCATTTTTGTGGGGAAAATATTTTTATGAAGACAAATCAAAGCTCACAAAACATACAAGATTTGAGATCTCAAAATCTGTTCCTCAGGCATATTACACAAAAAGTAGGAGGTAATGGTCAGAGATGAGTATGTGTATGTAGAGATAAGTATGTGCATGTTGGAGCTCATACTGTTCATATCATCTGTATCACCAGCTTTCTTTTCTCTCTTCCCCACCATTTTTGGTAATATCTTAAAAATTTGCAGATTTGTGATCTTAGTTGCCCTAGTGAAAGTATTATCTTAATATGGAATTTCTTAGTAAACTTCTGCATCAGAACTTATTCTCCTGTTTCCATCTTACTAAGGATGTGTAAGAAAAGGGCAGTGCTATTCAAGGTGGTGGTCCCTGGATCAATGCTGCTGCCTGGCAGGTTTACAGCAAAGAAACAAACAACTTCAATTATTAGGAACAATACATTGTCAGCCCCTGGAACACTGGAAACAAGAGCTGGTCGCACACATCAGATAGTCTGAAAAGCAGTGCTGTAGAAAATTAGGTACTAAATAGAAGATGTCTATCTTCTCTGAAGAATGAAATATACTGTGTGATCAAGGGGGAAAAGAAATCATGGGCTCACCTTGATGCGGCAATGAAACTCAGTCATAAAACTGTCCTCCTTTTCTCGTCAGCAGCTGAGTGTTAACAAACTGCCATCCCTCTATTTAATTACAGGGAGAGCAGTAACTCTGTAAAATGACCAGCTACACTCTCCTCGATCTGCATGGAGGTCCTGAAATTAAGAGGCGCAGCATTCCTCAAAGGAGTGTGGTTCACCTCATTTGGGTACATTTACCAACATTCATAAGCACTGCCCGTGTTGGCTGTGGGTATATAGGAGGTGCAATCCAATTGGGAAGTCTAAGCCTGGATAAAATTATCTTTCAGGTGATAAGTCCCAAGTCCCAGAAGACAACATAATGTTGCATTCTACTGGGTCAGGCATTTATACATCTTCTACAGGGGAAGCAATTTCTAGCTAAAGAGCTTAATCAGTTTCCATGACTAGGTTGCAGAAATAAGTGGCAGGCTGTATGCTTCTAGAGCAGGGGTCCCCAAACTTTTTAAGCAGAGGGCCGGTCCACAATCTTTCAGACTGTTGAGGGGCCGAATTATCATTTGAAAAAAAAAATACAAACAAATTCCTATGCATACTGCACATGTCTTATTTGTAGTGCAACAACAACAACGAAAGAACAATACAATATTTAAAAATGAAAACAATTTTAACCAACCTAAATCTATCAGGATTTCAATGGAAAGTGTGGGCCTGCTTCTGGCCAATGAGATAGTCAAGTTAATTAGGATTGTTGTTGTTGTTGAGTGCCTTCAAGTCATGTCAGACTTTGGCCGAGCCTAAGACTAAAATTAATTATTTACTTCATTTATTTACTACATTTATATCCCACCCTTCTCACCCCGAAGGTGAGCAGCTGTATGTACATACAATATATTATATTATTAGCATAACACAATATTAGCATTATATATCTATATATATAAAAGAGTGATGGCATCACGGCAGCGGACAAAACAACAAAAGTAAACACCCCACAACCTGGAAAATTGACAGCACAACCCCTCATCCATGCCTCTAAGTTGATACAACAAAAAGAAAAGAAAAATAAAGTCCTAATTAGAGGGAGAGGAATAATTGTTTTTATCCAATTGCTGCCAGTTAGAAGGCTAAGCTCCGCTCATTTGGTCTCCTAGCAACCCACTCAGCCCAGGGGCCCTTTACCTTAACTACCACTAATTCCTCAATACTTTATTTGCCATACCACCATACTTCGCCACAGCAACGCATGGCCGGGCACAGCTAGTTACTATATAGAACTATACCACTATACTATTATATAATATGTAATATATAACATATAATTAATATTATTATATGGTATTACTATTAGTATTATATTGGATAACATAATATTATTATCAATATTATATGTATATACAATATATTATATTATTAAAACTGATATAAAAATATTATATTATAAAACTGAGGGCGGGGGCCAGGTAAATGACCTTGGAGGGCCGCATCCGGCCCCCGGGCCTTAGTTTGGGGACCCCTGTTCTAGAGGCTACTCTAAAGGAAACCCCATGATCTCCTATCAGAAATCTATGACAGCAGGGACTCTCTTTTTGACTTCAATTCTGCTTTCTCTGCAAAGGGAATAACAACAAACCCAGCCAGGCAGATGACAGAACTTTGCTTCATCTCTGCCTTCTCCATGCAGGTGGAAAAGAAAAGAGTAAGGCAAATCCCTAAGCACCATTTCGGAAAGCTTTTCTTTCCACTATAGCTAGAGATCTGATTACACCTGGGAAGGGGCACAGTCCCCGATGTCTTCTAGCCAATGAGTGCGAAAAGCCTATGATTAATCTATCTTAGTTTATGGAAGTTATTCCCCAAATTTGTAAGACAAGCAGTTATCCTCCATAGTGTCTGTTACTTTATGCTTTAAATTGAAGTACCATGGTTTTGCATATAGAACGTTCTGCATACAAAGCTATTGTTAACCACCACTACTGGGCTGCAGTCTGTCATAAGCAATGTTGCATGGGGCACTGTACAGTAAAGCAAGTCAATCAAAAACCTAGGCCTTGTCTGGTCCTCCCCAGATAAGCACTTCGTCTTTTTTCTGGACAAACGTCCTTTGCCATAGTCCCTGGCAGACTTCTTGCTTTAATCACCTAAGTTGCTCTTTCCTATCTGCCCTGAATTAATGGCAAATACAAAACAAAGCTTCGTTTGTCCACACTATAAAGGAAAACAGTTCAAGAGCCCTTCACAATTTCACAGCTTGCTCAGAAAAATATTCATGTGGAAGCAAATGAGTGCCTCGTCACTCTATGCTCCATTCAGATATATCACCTGTAAGAAATGAGATGCTAACCTCACCCACATAAACCAATTATGTTATAAGACTTTTCTGTAACAGAATAAAAACTGTGCAATTCTTCAGGTACTGAAATGCGATTCTCAGCATTACTCATCATTGGCTAAACTGGCTAGAGATGCTCGGAGCTGCAATTCTGAAGGTTGCATAATCTCTGTCCTACTCTACATTTGTGTTTGAAGGAAAGCTGAGAGGCCAATTTTCTGAACTCTCACATTTAGGCGTATAGCCTCTTGTTCTTTTAAAAATACATACTGGTCTTTTGATACCGAGTTTAATTATTAATGTTTATTTATATCCTGCTTTATCTCTACCAAAGGAGACTCAAAGTGGCTTATGTTAAAAGTATGACCACAAAATTTAAAATATACAAATATTTTAAGAGCCCAAGCCTGGGCTAGCAATGTTTTTAACAAGATAAATATTGGGAAAATTGGGGTAGAAACAGTTAGCTGACTTGGGCTTATACACTCTAAGTATAAACAAAAGACAACAATTTAATATTCAGCATACATCAATCAAATCTAAAAAGGAAACCAAAAACAAGCCACAAGTGCACTTTATGTAAAGACCTGCCAATAAAGAAAATGAGGGCAAGATAGCAAGATGGACATACAAGTCAAAGGGTTTGTCCAGAAGATAAAAAGGCCAGAAAAGACATAAAATCGTGAAAAATAACAGGTGACCCTGCTGCTGTCACTATCTTCTGAGTCAAGCAGAATGACATTAGACTCCAGATATGCAACACAAAAAGGTTTATTTCCCCTCCTTATACAGTCCTGCTGCTGAGCTTTACACTAGTTTTGAAGGAAGCATAAAGATTTTTAATACTTCCTTAACCTTGTATAGAAACTGCAATTCTAACATCTGGTCTACCATCTTTTTAAAATTAAGGGACTACTTTATTCCAAGACATTGATAGAAAAAATGAACTTGAGTAGAGACCCCCTACAATTCAATATACAGTAGAGTCTCGCTTATCCAACATTCTGTATTATCCAGTCTGCCTTTTAGTAGTCAATGTTTTCAATACATTGCAATGTTTTGGTGCTAAATTCATAAATATGGTAATTACTACATAACGTTACCATGTACTAACTGCTTTTTCTGTCAATTTGTTGTAAAAAATGAGTTTTAGTGCTTAATTTGTAAAATCATAACGTAATTTGACGTTTAATAGGCTTTTCCTTAATCCCTCCTTATTATCCAACATTTTCGCTTATTTAACGTTCTGCTGGCTTGTTTATGTTGGATAAGCGAGACTCTACTGTACTTAACAACTGTACAGCTAAATATTCAGCAATTACTAATCCTAAACATTCTGGTTCCAAGTTAGCAGCATTCTCCCTCAGTTGTCACCACACTGCCATATAGCAGGAGCTGATTCATGGAAAGGGTAAGCTGCCTTCATCCTTTTTGCCCAATCCAATGACCTGAGTACTTTTCAGTAACATCACATTTGTCTCCTTTCATACAGAACGTTGCTTTTTTAAAATGCAGAATATCACTATAATAGAAGACATAGAAAGGTAATCAATGGTCCCATGGATATTCCAAGGCAAAAGTGGATGAAGGAAACAGATAAGCCCATCCATTTTCCAGAACTTGGGAGATGAGAAGAAAAGCTATCACTGAAGTTTCCATGTAAAAAAAATAGCAGGTAGCTAGTGTAGTTTTAAAATTCTAACTACACAGATCCCATCCTCAGACCCAGTCTACAAAATCAAAATACATGTAATGTGCCTGTCCTTCCCCTGCAGGAAACCAATTAAAAGATGGAAGGAAAGAGTGGCAATAGTAGAACTCTGAGGCAAGACACTCAGTCCAATACTATTCTATATATGTAAGAGTACCCATAAATACTTGCATGGCATAGTCTGCATTTACAGCCTCAAGTTCTTAAGAGAAAATCCCTGAGGTCACAACTTGCAAGAATCTAGGTCATTTCCACAATTATCAAGGCAAAGGCTTTAGCAAAATCAGTCTTGTACTTCTATACAATTAGCCTTCAAATTAGGGAAATTCAAGAATATTGCTCTCCCACCCAATTAGGCTGCAAGCGAAAGAAGGCAACACTATCCTAGTTCTCAAAATAATGTGATGAAAAAAAGGATGAACTATACCTGCAGCTTCCTAATTGTAAGGAACACGTTTGATTTGTCACAAAATCCAGTAGGTGCTAAACAATTTTTGTTACACTATTATTCCTAGAACTTTCATAGAATCAGATTTATCTGCAATACCGCTAGACTTTTCCATTTCCATCTCAGAAATTCAAATAAAGTATTGTGATTAAAACTCACAGCACAGCTGCTTTCCCCCACTCCAATATTTGAAGGATCTGTTTTCAATGAGAAAAATGCAAACGAGAAAGACAAGCAGAAAGGGGAAGTTTTTCCATTCTTCTCTGTCAGGACTATAAGGAGACAGAAGTCACAGCACCTCTGCAACATCCTAGAAGTTAATTCACAAGTGTGCCTTGGTGGGTGGCAGAAGAAAGTGATAGTCTGGATATCTTATATCAGGAGATTTATTAAATCTTACCCTCCTATTACTGAATATGCAAAGAATCCCCTGCACAGGTATCCTGGAAGTATATGAAAGATGCACACACACATACTGTATACAAAGACATAATCTGCAGTATCTGGTGAATAATTTGTTGAATTTTCCATCAGGAGAAAGTAAGTTGGCCTTCCATATGCAGATTCTGCATTCACAGGCCCCTTCTATACTGCCATATAAAATCCAAATAATAATAATAATAACTTTATTTATTTTTTATCCCACCTCCATCTCCCCAAGGGGACTCAGAATGGTTTATATGGGGACGAGCCCAGTCAACATCATAAAATAATCAAGTTAAAACACATACATCAATTACATAAAACAAGATAGACTAATATATACCAGTTCAAAGCAGATAATGTGGAGTGTCTGCTTTGATAATCTGGATTATATGGCAGTATAGAAGGGACCATAGTTTCAATCATCCAGGGCTTGAAGGGTGGAAAAAATCCAGAATGCAAACCTTGATTCTGTTATTTTGTATCAGGGACATCATTTTGCTACACCACGTTGCATAATGGGATGCCAGCATCCATGAGGGTCCTGGACCCAAAGTCCCACTTGTATTGTGTGTATTTTCTCTTCCTTTAGTACTGCTGGATATATTTAAAGGGACACTGTTTTTATTTTATATATATATATATATATTAAAAGCAATAACCATGCAACTCCCTATATACCATCTCTCCATGAAAAGATGGGGAGGATGGGAGAAGAATAACAAAGAGAATATCTGAACCTTTTGAACTGTATAATCTCCCTCACACACTGAAGTCCTCTGGGAGACATTGCTTCAACCAACCAAATCCCGACTAGCAAGGGTCACGCAGAGGACCTTTCATTGGCCATCCCTAAACAATGGATGACCTGCTGGAAAAGATTCAACAGCTAAATGAGGTGTCATAGAATTCTAGAGCTGGAAGAGACCCCAAGGCCATCCAGTCCAACTCTATTCTGCTATGCAGGGACACACAATAAATGCACTTTTGACAGATGGCTATCCAGCCTCTGCTTAAAAATCTCCAGAGCAGGACACTCTGTCACACTCCAAGGCAGTCCAAGTTCTTCCTAATGTTTAGGTGGAATCTGTTTTCTGGCAGTTTGAATCCACCGGTCAGTGTCCTAGGCTCTAGTAGTGCATCACAAAACAACCTCACCCACTTCTCAGTGTGAATTTATAACATAATTAAAGATCTATCTCTCCTAGAAGGCCTACTACTGTCAATTTTAAACTATGAATTTTACATTCATACTTTATTAGTATTAGCATTTTAATCTTTATGCTTTTATTAATATATGCATTGTATGGTCCTTAGTTTTATTCATATAAGTTGAATAAAATATGTTGTCCCCTGCTTGGAGCAGGATAACACATAAACATTGTTGTTGTTTTACTCCTATCCTACCTCAGGGCAACTATCGCTGGGATTTTTAACAAAACCCCAATGAACTATGAACAATTGCAACCTTACCTTTTATTAGCATTGATGCCAATCTTTGTTCTGTGTATTTTCATATACGCATTTTAATAGTATAATATTTTATTTGTGGGTTTTAAACATGTTGTGCCCCACCTCAAGCTGTGAAGTGAGGTTGGAAACAAATAAATGATGTTGTTATTTTACTCCCACCCTACCTCTGGGCATCCTCCACACCAGGGTCATTCTACCTCATCTCCTAAGACAAACAGGCACTTCCAATTACAGGCCTAAATTCAAGTCTGATTTTTAATAAGACCTCACTGAACCAAAAATAAAAACAATTGTAACCTTACATTGTATTAGTACTGATGGTGTCAATCTTTGTTTTGTGTATTCTAATACAGCACACGCATTTTAATAGGATTATGTTTTATCTTTGTGTTGTATAAGGCATAAGGAGGAACAATTAACATTTATTTTTTATAATTCCATTATTATTACAATTATTCTATGAATTTTAAGTACATTCTTTTTGTTCCATGCATTTTAATAAATGTAGAAACAGTCTGTAACAGGCATGGGCAAATTTGGCCCTCTAGGTGTTTTGGGGAGCCCCCGATGATGCAGTGGGTTAAACCACTAAGATGTTGAACTTGCTGACTGAAAAGTTGGCAGTTCAAATCCAGGGAGCGGGATGAGCGCCTGCTGTTAGTCCCAGCTTTTGCCAACCTAGCAGTTCGAAAGCATGCAAATGTGAATAGATCAATAGGCACCGCTTCTGCAGGAAAGTAACGGCGCTCAAAGCAGTCATGCCAGCCACATGACATTGGAGGTGTCCACAGACAACACCAGCTCTTCGGCTTAGAAATGGAGAGGAGCACCAAGCCCCAGAGTCGGACATGACTAGACTTAAAGCCAGGGAAACCTTCACCTTTACCTAGCTAGATGTTTTGGGCTTCAACTCTGACAATTCCTAACATCCGGTAGACTATTAGGAATTGTGGGAGGGCCCAAATTGGCCTCCTTATGGTTTGAGACAGGGGTACAACACAAATATAAAACATAATCTTATTAAAATACTGTCAGGAATTGCGGGAGCTGAAGTCCAAAACAAATGGAGGGCCAAAATTCTACCTACCATGCCTATCCTATAATAATATGGGGTTTTATGGAATGTATTTTAGCACTATGATGTATTTTAACTACGTTGTGGCCAGCCTCCAGCTGTAAGGAGAGGTTGGTAATACATATATAATATTAATAATAAATAATCATATATAACCATATAATATTGTTATTATTTCCAAAGTGTACACATTATAAGGTAACTATTTGTACCAATTAACAGTAGTGATTTTACAATATCTTGGACAAGAGAGTCATATTTTACATGAATGAAAAGCAAAAAACATCAGACACACCTTAAGCCAGTGGTTCTCGACCTGTGAGTCCCCAGATGTTTTGGCCTTCAACTTCCAGAAATCCTAACAGCTGGTAAACTGGCTGAGATTTCTGGGAGCTGTAGGCCAAAACACCTGGGGACCCAGGTTGAGAATCACTTAGGCATCACTTGTCAGTTTATAACTTTCCCCAATTACACCTTATACTGTACTAAAAATCTTTTATCTACTTATACATGTTTTATTTCTTTATCATTATATTAACGTAACAAAAACATATAATAATAATAATAATATATAAAATAATTATTGTGTGTAATATAATATTAGAGCCCCCAGTGATGCAGCGGTTTAAAACCACTGAACTGCTGAACTTGCTGACCGAAAGGTTGGAGGTTCGAATCCAGGGAGCGTAGTGAGCTCCCACTATTAGCCCCAGCTTCTGCCAACCTAGCAATTGGAAAACATGCAAATGTGAGATCAATAGGCACCGCTTCTGCAGGAAAGTAACGGCGCTCAAAGCAGTCATGCCAGCCACATGACCTAGGAGGTGTCTATGGACAACGCTGGCTCTTCGACTTAGAAATGGAGATGAGCACATCCCCCAGAGTCTGACACGACTAGACCTAATGCCACGGGAAACCTTTACTATAATATTATTAAATGTAGTAACATATAATAATATAATACAGTAGAGTCTCATTTATCCAAGCTAAATGGGCTGGCAGAACCTTGGAAAAGCAAATATCTTGGATAATAAGGAGGGATTAAGGAAATAATAATAATAATAATAATAATAATAATAATAATAAATTTATTCTTATATCCCGCCCCATCTCCCCGAGGGGACTCGGGGCGGCTCACAGCAATAGTAGAAACAGTGACAATTACACATTGTAAAATCAAACATGAAAAACAATCATACAATCAAAACATACATCACATGTTAAAAACAAGGAGGTAAAACAGTTCTGGGCCGAAATAGAGGGCTACATGAAGAAGGTAGCTTCGTAGCAGAAGTGCTCGACAAGGTATCAATAATCATGGAAGGACACTCTCTAATTAAATTAAAAGGGCAGGCAAATCAACCCCCAAGAATTAGTCGTCGAAGGCCCTCTGGAAAAGCCAGGTTTTAAGGCTTTTTCGAAAGGCAAGGAGGGTGGGGCCTGTCTAATCTCCCTCAGGAGTGAGTTCCAAAGGCGGGGGGCCACAGCGGAGAAGGCCCTATTAAACATCAAATTAGGTTATGATTTTACAAATTTAGCACCAAAACATCATGATATATTGAAAACATTGACTACAAAAATGCCTTGGATAATCCAGAACCTTGGATAAGCGAGTCTTGGATAAGTGACTCTACTGTATTATTATATATAGTTACTATATAGGTAAAGGTTTTCCCCTGATCTACTCACATTGGCATGTTTTCGAACTGCTAGGTTGGCAGGAACTGGAGCTAACAGCAGCCGCTCCCACCGCTCCCAGGGTTAGAACCTGGGACCTTTCAGTCTGCAAGTTCAGCAGCTCAGCACTTTAACACACTGCGCCACCACCAGGGGCCCAGTTACTATATATGATAACTAGCTTTGCCTGGCCACGTGTTACTGTGGCTTATGGGAATCCTTTGTTGGCCAGGTGGAATAGCAGTGAATAGCCTTGCAGTCTCAAAGCCTGGCCGTTTTCTGGAGTAGCTGGAGCCTTTTGTTGTATGAACGTAGAGGCATGGATGAGGGGTTGTGCTGCCAAGTTTAGTGTTTCTAGGATGTGTAGTTTTGTTGTTTTGTCCTAGGCCAAAATTTCATTACCCCTATATATATATATACACTAGCTGTGCCTGGCCACGCGTTGCTGTGGTGAAGTATGGTGGTATGGGAAATAAAGTATTGAGGAATTGGTGGTAGTTAAGGTAAAGGGTAAAGGTTTTACCTTACATTAAGTCCATTATAAATGGGTTATATAGCTGTGTGGAAGGGCCCTGAGTCTACACTGTTATATAATCCAGTTAAAATCAGATAATCTGTATTTTATAGGCAGTGTGGAAGAGGCCTAAGTGAGGCCTAACTCTGCCTGTCCCCTGGGCTGAGTGGGTTGCTAGGAGACCAAGCGGGCGGAGCTTAGCCTTCCAACTGGCAGCAATTGGATAAAAACAATTATTCCTCTCCCTCTAATTAGGACTTTATTTTTCTTTTCTTTTTGTTGTATGAACGTAGAGGCATGGATGAGGGGTTGTGCGTCCAAGTTTAGTGTTTCTGGGATGTGTAGTTTTGTTGTTTTGTCCTAGGCTGAAATTTCATTACCCTTTTATATATATAGATAGATAATATTATATTATTATATGTTACTATATTTAATATTATATTATAGTAAAGAGAAATGTTTCCCCAGACATTTCCCCTGATATAATAATAACGATTAATATTTTATATTATTCTTTCATGCCCGCCCTATTTTAGGGCCTCCTCCCCACTAGGCCTCCCTACTTCCATCTCCTGAGAGGAGCAAATGGCAGGAAACTCTGGCCTCAATTAATCCATCCTTTTGAACAAGTCTCTGACAAGGTGCTTCGGATACAATGGGCTTTAAGGCGAGGGGGGGGGAAAGAGGAGGAGCCTTCCAGGCTGTAGAGGGAACCACGCCCCCTTTCAAAGCTCAGCAACCCCCCCCCCCCCTTTCCCCACTAGAGCTGGAGGGTGAGGGAAGAAAGAGAGGCCTTGCTTCCCCACAGCCCACCCCCTCCTCCTCCAGACGCGCCTCTTTGCGGCCTAGTGAAGAGCATCTCCTCAGCGCCTCCATCCCTCCTTCCGCGGCTTACTTACCCTTGGCGAGGGCGACGGTGGAGTTGTCGGTGTCGATGGTGTAGAGAATCCCCTCATAGCGGATCTGCGCCTTGGAGATGAGGCTGATTTTGCTCCCGATGTACGGAGTGCCTGAACTCATGGCGCCGCCGAGGAAGAAACAACGGAGGGCTTTGAGGCGTCACAAGGCCCAGAGACCACAATCGAGCGGCCCTCCTTTTCTTCCTCGCTGTCCTCCCACCTGCAGCCACCCGCCTCGACTGCGGACTGAGAAAGGAAACCCCGCCGGCGGCTCTTTTTATAGGCCACGGGCAGGCGACGGCGGGCGGGGAGGGGAAAAATAGATGGGGAGAGAGACAGAGAGAAAACGCGAGAGAGGGGGGAAAGCAAAAGGGCGGGGATACGCATGCGCACTAGGCTCTGCGCGAACCAGACGGCTGGCGGGGAAAAAGCGGGACGGGACTGAGAAGGAAGGTCAGGTTGAGGGAAAGGGAGGGGCGGGGCTTCTTTCGCGGAGGAGGCGTCACGTGACACTGGCTCAGCTGCTGCCACTCAAAACAGGAAAACAACAAATCCGCCTCCCATTGTAATGTCATGGAACTAACCTTCCCTGATTAAAGTAAATCGACTTCAGCGGCAGCCACTGTTCAGGTTTTGATATAATTAGGAATATTTATGTCTTATATATACACTTATCCAACATAAATGGGCCGGCAGAACGTTGGATAAGCGAATATGTTGGTATAAATAAGGAGAGATGAAGGAGAAACCTAGTAAACATCTAATTAGGTTATGATTTTACAAATTAAGCACCAAAACATCATGTTATACAACAAACTTGACAGAAAAGGTAGTTCAATATGCAGTAATGCTATGTAGTAATTACTGTATTTATGAATTTAGCACCAAAATATCACGATATATTGAAAACATTGACTACAAAAATAGCTTGGATAATCCAGAACCTTGGATAAGCGATACTTGGATAAGTGAGACTCTACTGTATATATATTTGTATTTATTAGTTTGGTCTTTTTAACAGTTCTGTTAGTTGTTGCAGTGCTATTTATGGACTGACTGGCACAAAGCTTTCGGATTCGCCCTGAAATATTTCGAGATGTGGAAAGGCCTGTGTTGTCGAAGGCTTTCATGGTCGGAATCACTGGGTTCCTGTGAGTTTTCTGAACTGTATGGCCATGTTCCAGAAGCATTCTCTCCTGATGTTTCGCCCACATCTATGACAGGCATCCTCAGAGGTTGTGAGGTCTGTTGGAAACTAGGCAAGTGGGTTTTATATATCTGTGGGAGAAGGAACTCTTGTCTGTTGGAGGCAAGTGTGAATGTTGGAATTAATCGCCTTGATGAGCACTGAAAAGCCTTGCAGCTTCAAAGACTCGCTGATTCCTGCCTGAGGAATTCCTTTGTTTGGAGGTGTCAGTTTTTTAATACAGGTAGCCAGATTTTGTTCCTTTTCATGGTTTCCTCCTTTCTGTTGAACCAACCTGGACACAGCATATTATTTAAGAACACAGGCATGTTGGACCATTCTAACAACCACTATGTCAGACTACACAGAGAAGCCATTGAAATCCACAAGCATGTGGACAACTTCAACAGAAAAAAAACTCTAAAACCAGGACAATAAATAAAGAACAAAATTCCAAGAACAGGGATATTCCAGACATGAAACAATCAGGGCCAGCTAACACCTCTCAGCAAAGTATTTCTCCAAGTACAAATCAGCCAGGCTTTGAAATTGCCAGGCTATTCAATGTTAATCAAGGTGATTAACTGCAACATTCACACTTGCCTCCAACAGACAAGAGTTCTTTCTCCCACCTTGGACAGATATATAAACCTCACTTGCCTGGTTTCCAATATACCTCACAGCCTCTGAGGATGCCTGCCATAGATGTGGGTGAAACATCAGGAGAGAATGCTTCTGGAACATGGTCATATAGCCCAGAAAACTCACAGCAACCTAATAATACTTTATAACTTGCCCTATCTCCCCGAGGATGATTTCCAACAAAAGTGGCAAACATTCAATGCCAAAAAGCAGACAAACATATTATCTCAAAAAACAACAAATAAAACAATCACAATATCACTCTTATAATAACTAATCCAAAAAGTTACCAAAATTATTAAAATTAACAACTTAGATAAACAAATGGAACTTTGAAAAAGGAGATTGAGGGCCTTATTCTTGCAGCCTAAGAACCTGCAATTAGAACAAATGCCATCCAAGCCAGGATTGAAAAGTTGACTACAGATTTCAAGTGCTGAATCTGCAAAAGAGGCAGACAAAACAATGGATCACATCATCAGCTGCTGCAAAAAGATCATTAAGCAGAGGCATAATACCATTGCTCAGATGATCCACTGGAAATGGTGCCACAAATACCATCTGGTGGTGGGATCACAAGCCTGAAAAAGTTACAGAAAATGAACATCAACTACTTTGGGACTTCCAAATTCAGACTGGCAGAGTTTTGGAGCATAATGCTCCTCATCTCACGATCCTGGGGAAAAAAAACAAAGTATGCATCGTCAATGTTGCAATCCCAGCTGAGAGCAGAATTGACAAGAAGCAACTGGAAAGGCTTACACGATACGAGGATTTTAATGCAAAGACTCTGCAAAGACTCTGGCACAAGCCAGTAAAGGTGGTCCCAGTGGTAATTGGCACACTGGGTGCAGTGCCTAAAGACCTTGCCCAGCACTTAAAAACCATCGGCACTGACAAAAATCACCATCTGTCAGCTGCAAAAGGCCACCCTACTTAAATCTGCATGCATTCTTCACTGATATATCACATAGTCCTAGACATTTGGAAAGTGTCCAACGAGGGATCCAATACAAAAGCCAGCATAGTGGTCTTGTTTGCTGTGTACTAATCTTGTTGTGTACCAACAATAATAATAAGCGTGTGGGATGGATTGTATGGGAGAAGGCAATTATAACAGATCTTGCCTACCTTACAGGGTTGGTGAGTGGCCTGCCTTGCAGGGCTGGTGTGTGGCCATTTTGCAGGACTTGCTTGCAAAAGCTCAGAGAGCAAGGGAGGAGCAATCAGGCAGCCATTACACAAAGTGCAGTCTGATTGGCTGATGCAAATAGAGAGGAGTTGCTTTTTCAGTTAGTCAGTTGGTTAGTGGGAGCTAGATATAAGTTTTGGGAATTGTGTCTTTGAAAAGGAAGCCTCTTTGAGGAATATAGTTAAAAGCCTTCAGGAAAGGAAGGACTGAGAACTATATTGTAACTCTATAGTCTATAGTGTTGGTGTTAAATCCCAGGGGAAGTGGATTTAAAAGTTGAAATTGTCCTGTTTGTGTTTCCTATGTGAAGGAACATGTTTCCACAGAATTCAAGTTATAAAACCATCCTTTGTAATAGAAAAGCCTAACTTGTTATTGAAACTGCTACACATCTTTACTGTTCAATGTTAATGAAACCGCTACGCTTCTTTACGGCTCAAATACAAATAAACAACAACTTCTTGTTTTTCCTCACATAAAGTGTCTCGTGTAACTCTCTCAATATCCTAATACAGATGATGCTCCTGAGCATAAGATTGGTGGCAGCATTAGTAGAGGAGGCAAGTTCGAATCCTCCATATTTTTGGTGGCAGCTGAAACTAAAGCCTTTGCAGTTTTGGCCATTTGGAAAATTCTCTAAATTCTATATTTTTGAAACTCAGTCCTCTGTAACGATCCTTTAGGTAACCTGGACCCAAAACATGTAGGGCTTTAAAGGTCAAAACCATCATCTTGTACTTTACCCGTAAACTAATAAACGGTTCTGGCCCAATCTACTTGTCCGAACGTATCTCCTCTTATGAGCCAGCAAGATCCCTGAGATCATCTGGAGAGGCCCTGCTCTCGATCCCGCCTGCCTCGGAGGTGCGGCTGGTGGGAACGAGGGATAGGGCCTTCTTGGTGGTGGCTCCCCGGCTTTGGAACACCCTCCCAAGAGATATGTGACAAATTCCAACCTTGTTGGGCTTCAGAAAAGCCCTAAAAACATGGCTGTGTGCCCAGGCTTTTAATTAATTAATGGCAAAGATGACACGAACTGACCTACGGACAAAGCATGAGGTTTCTCTAGGATGAACAGATCTGATTTTATGTTTAAAGTTTATATATGGTAATTGATATTGTATTTTAATAGTTTTAACTGTTTTACGCATTGTTTGATATTGGTTTTGTATGGGCATCGAATTGTTGCCATGACTGTAAGCCTCCCTGAGTCCCTTCGGGTGAGAAGGACGGGATATAAGTGTGAGAAATAAATAAATAAATAATTGCCAGCCAGTGGAGTGACTTTAGGATAGGGGTGATATGTTCACTTCTAGATGTTCCTGTAACCAATCTGGCTGCCGTATGTTGAACCAGCTGGAGTTTCCGAACTTGATACAAGGGTAACCCAATGTAGAGTACATTGCAGAAGTCCAACTTTTGAGGTTACCAGTGTGCACACCATCTTCAGGTCCTCCAAATCTAGGAAGGGGTGCAGCTGGTGTATCAGCTGAAGCTAATAGTATGCACTCCTGACCGTCGCATCTACCTGAGCTGGCATTTGGAGAGACAGATCCAGGAGCATGCCCAAGCTGCAAACACAGTAGTTCGGGGGAGTGTAACCCCATCTAGGACTGGATGACATGCCTTCATCCTCAGATTAGGACCCTTGATTTCTGTTTTGTCAGGATTCGGTTTCAATTAGTTTTTCGTCATCCAGCCCATTCCCTCCTCCAGGCATTCATTCCGAGGAGACATGCTATCCTTAGCTGATATTGTTTTTGAAGGCGAAATATAGTTGGGTGTCATCAGCATACTGATAACACCCCACCCCATTCCTATATTTTCTAAACATTCAGTTACAGACTGTTTTCTCTTTTGGCACAATAGAAGAGGAAGGCTGCATCACAGCACTCTTTAAAACGACCATATAATCCAGATTTTCAAAGAAGATAATCTACATTATTTTCTTTGAACTGAATTATATGGGTCTGCACTGCAAGACAATCCAGTTCAAAGCAGATAATCTGGAAATATATGGCAGTGTACAAGGGGCCAGTGTTGGCCAAGGAAGCCATAGACCTTCAGTGTACAAGACCTGAGCAATGGAGCATAGGCTCGTAGGAATTGTGGAGTTGAAGTCCAAAACACCTGGTGGACCGAAGCTTGCCTATGCCTGGTCTAGATTCACCCAGCCATTTAGAAGCCTTTGCAAACAAACATATATGTGTATATATATATATATTTCTACTTGTATTTATACATATTAAAAATAAAATCAAAAATTAATTGTATGTGTGTTGTGGATACATTTCTAAGCTGCCAATATGAAAATCAAGTCAATACTTAGTCCCCATGACAATCTGTGTTCATTTTATCTAGCTCTTTCTTTCTGGCCTTTTTGCAGCCAAAGCAAAAGGAGCCGCTTTGTGTTACATAATCATTGAAATCACTCAGAAAAGAACTGAACCAGTTCTTCAAGAGAGTTCCCATTTCTTTTTATCAGCAATGTTTCCAGAAATCTCGAGTATCTAGACAAGGGACAGGTTAGATTGTAATGCATAATAACAACAACATCGGCAGCAACAATGTTTGTTATTACATGAAAAATATGGTGTGTTTTGTCATGTTTATCTAGAATGTGCAGAGAAACAGTGCTAGGAAGTATGCTGTCCTCCAGATGTTGCGGGTCCGTAATTTCCAGCACTCCTCACTTTGATAAAGCAGCTACTGGGACTTCCATCTGGACTGCAGCATCATTCCCATGCATGGTGCAAAGAAACCTGGAATTAATTGCCGTTTTCCAAATGTATTTGCTTGGATGAAGGCATTGTTATGCTTAGAACAAACCCACCATAATCAATAGAGCTTGTTAGTTTTGACTAATAATAATAATAATAATAATAAAACTTTATTTATATCCCGCCACCATCTCCCCAACGGGGACTCGGGGCGGCTTACATGGGGCCATGCCCAGAACAATACAATATAGCAAAATATAAAAACAACCTATCATAATACAATTACAACAATACAAAAATAATCATGTACAGTACAACACAAAATCAAAAAAGCAATATAACAGGGCGGGCCACATGAACACTCAGTTAAAACCTGGGGTGAGAAAAAGATAAGAATAAAACCACGGGGAGCAGAGACATAAAATAGCAAACAGTCTGGAGGATATATGATGGGGGGAGTAACAAAAAGTGTGTAACAGTTACTCTCCGAAAGCACATCGGAAGAGCCATGTTTTTAGATCTTTCCTAAAGTCTAAAAGAGTGGGGGCTTGCCTGATTTCAATGGGCAATGAGTTCCACAAACGGGGGGCCACAGCGGAAAAGGCCCTCTCCCTTGTTCCTACAAGGCGGGTCTGGGATAAAGGCAGTGGCGACAGGAGGGCCTCCCCTGACGATCGAAGAGATCGGGCAGGTTTATGGTAGGAGATACGGTCACGAAGGTAGGTGGGTCCCAAACCGTTTAGGGCTTTATATATGATGGTCTGCACCTTGAATTGGGATCGGAAAATGAACGGTAGCCAGTGGAGCTCCTTAAACAGGGGAGTAGATCTCTCCCTGTAACTCGCCCCCGTTATTAATCTGGCAGCCGAGCGTTGGACCAGTTGTAATTTCCGAGCCGTCTTCAAGGGAAGCCCCACGTAGAGCGCATTACAGTAGTCCAGTCTAGAGGTAACTAGAGCATGGACCACCGTGGTCAAGTCAGACTTCACGAGGTATGGTCGCAGTTGGCGCACTAACTCATCTCATTGATTTTAATGAGCCCACTCCAAGCATAACTAAATCTGGATCCAACTCACTGTTTCAGTAGACTTTACAATAGATGCTGAGTCAGCTCCCCGGCCCTAACATAGGACATTTTGTCTTTTCAGATCATATATCACCATAAGCAGAACTTGGAAGAATTATTTCAAGTACAGTAGAGTCTCACTTATCCAACATTCACTTATCCAACGTTCTGGATTATCCAACACATTTTTGTAGTCAATGTTTTCGATAACATCATAATATTTTGGTGCTAAATTTGTAAATACAGTAATTACTACATAGCATTACTGCGTATTAAACTACTTTTTCTGTCAAATTTGTTGTATAACATGATGTTTTGGTGCTTAATTTATAAAATCATAACCTAATTTGGTGTTGAATAGGCTTCTCCTTAATCTCTCCTTATTATCTAACATATTCGCTTATCCAGCTTTCTGCCGGCCCGTTTATGTTGGATAAGTGAGACTCTACTGTATATGTAAATCCCCCAGCCACAATAGTAAGTATCCATGCAGCCTGGGGAGATCTAGGAATTGTCCTGTATACTGATGGAGAAAACATCAACTAGATTCATGCCACAAAATACATTTCCTAAAAGCATGAGCTCTATAGACAAACTAAGGCGATGACTGCATTTACCACAAGCTATTTTCTCTGTGATATCATAGGCAACTAATTACAGTAAATGGAATATATCTGAGAAAGACACATCTTTAGCCATTAGATAGGGGTCATTTCACAAATGCTAGCTGATGGAAGCAAAAGCTTTCTTTGTTGATACCACTACCAGTTAGTCTGTTGATATGCAGTGAACTGTTAATATTGGAAGAAGTCAATTGCCATTCACACTGAGATAATCTTCTCTCCCAGCTCTGTCATCACAGATCCTATAGAAGGGGTTTTATATGCTGTTATGTATTCTGTTTGCACTACTATGTGCTTTTGTAAGCCGCCCTGAGTCACTTTTGAGAGATGATGGTGGGATATAAATAAAGTTTAATGATGATGATGATCCTACGTAAATCTAATATGGTTTTGCAGTGATGGAAGGTGTTATATCCTGCCAACATATCAGGAGACCAAACCAACTTTTTGTTCCATCATTCAAACTTCAGTTGTCAACAGTCAAGTGTATCCACACTAAGCAGTTATAGCGGTTTGATAGCACTTTAACTACCATGGCTTTATATCCAATGAAATCTTGGAATTGTTGATTAGTAAGAATTCCCTTTTGGAAAGCACTTGTGTTGTGGTTCAAGTACACTAAAATTTACTATTTGAGAACAGTGGGGACTTCCCCAGATTATAAGTCTTTGTAGGATAAAGCCACGACAAGTAAAGTGGTATCAAACTGATGCAATTGTGCAGTTTGCCAACCCAACTTGTACAGCCAACCCAAGGGAAGTATAGACACCTTCTCAGAAGAAAAGTGTGTGGTATTATTCTGATATTCCCAGAATGTGGTGCAGTGGTTTGAGTGTTAAATTTCAACTTCAATGACCAAAGTTTGAATCCCTGCTCATCCATGGAGTCCTACTCAATGACCTTAGACAAGTCATATCCCCTCAGCCTTAGAGAAGGGAAAAGGCAAACCCTTCTGAACGAATTTCCCCCCTAAAATATCTTGTGGTAGGGTCTCCATGTTAGAAACAATTTGAAGGCACAATAACAGTCCGTGTGTTCCTTGATTAGTGAAGAAGTTCAACTGTATTATATTATCATCTGAAATAGAAAAATTAGATCAACTTTATGCTGGAGTTATGTTCATGTTATCTCAGGTTCAGCCATATAACTAGGCAAAAAAAAAAAAATCCTTAATGGCAGATGTTGGGGGAACAGTAAGTTTGGGGAGGAGAGAGCTGCCTATTATGTAGCCTTTTCTGCACCTTCAAAGCCAGTCTGCTGCATTGGAAATCAGTGAAGAACTTAGTGTAAGTGTTAAAATATATTCATCTGTCCAGGTTGATTTTGTACATTAAATGGGATAGGGATTTCTCTCATCTCTGCCCAAGGCAGCAAAATATATTTTGAGGAAAATTTTTCAGAAGAAGCTGGAACTATCGATGCATCTCTGTCAACAATGTTTCCTGAGAATATCAAAGCTGTGGCTATCTGTTCACGTTAGGAACTACCAATATTAAATTTGGTTTTAGGTAGTAACAGTTGGTCATTTCATAGCTCATATGCACTTGACCAAAATCAGCTTCCATGATATTTGAGGAGGGGTATGTCTACATAGTAGAATTAATACAGTTTGACACTGCCATATCTCAATGCTATGGGATCATTTTTGGTTTGGTGAGGCACCTGCCCTCTTTGGCAGAGAAAGTTAAAGACCTTATTAAACTATAACGCCTGTGATGTGATCATAACATTCAATACAACCCTCTGTATCTGCTGGGGATATTATATGGATACACAAAATTATGGATAATAGCAAACCCAGTTGAAATGAAATGAAGGACTTCCAGCCCAAGAATACCATAGAATTGCACTGGAGGATTTCGAAAATGCATAGAGAAAACATTTTGTCAGATGTGGATAAATGAAGCTGCAGATAGTGCATGGGTTGTACTGTATATAAGTGAAAGTTATCTATATCTTGTCTTTGAGTTATACTTGCAGATGTTCTACCTTATTTGGGCTACCTTGGCCCACCTACTGATATGGTCTGAATAATCCATCTGTGATGGCCACTACTAACATGTACCGGTAAGGAGCTGGGTATTAGTATACCTGTATATATTCCCAGTTTCTTATATCTACTGTGTGGATATATATCCATTTTTTCTTCCTATAACATCCTGGGTTACCTAAGGTGATGCAGGTGGTGTGTGTTGCTGTGGAGACCCAGGCCAGTGTCACTGGATGTCATCATTGTTGTGGGTGTTTTCCATCCAGGTCCCAGGAGATATTTTGGTGCATGGGTTGCGTTAACATGTTTTCTTGAGAGTACTTCTTCTTGCTGGTGGTGTGGGGGCCAAATCTAATTCAGCTGGGGAATTTCTGCAAAGTCAAAAGAGAAATGTGGAAGAGATGTGATTCTTAATAGCTGTCTACCCTATATACTCATGTCAAAATAAACCTCATGTATAAATTGAGAACAAAGTTTGGAGGCAAAATTGTGGATTTTGATATGATCCGTGGATAAATTGAGGGTTATTTTGTGTTGAGGGGAAGCTACTGCCATTTTCCATCTGGATATTCAAAAAGGTAGGAAGTGGTGCCACAATAGAGAGAGTGAAGGGGTGTGTGCGCACACTTATTTTTAGTTTTTCCTGAGATGAAGCTCCTGCCTTTAGCAAGCAAGCATGGGCAAACTTGGGCTCTCCTGGTGTTTTGGACTTCAACTCCTACAATTCCTAACAGCCTACCAGCTTTTAGGAATTGTGGAAGTTGAAGTCCAAAACATCTGGAGGATCCATGTTTGGTCATGACTATGGATTAGCCACTATACAGGTATTCTCCGGGTTACACACATCCGACTTACAAATGATTCATACTTAAGAACAGGAGTGAGACAACAGGAAGGAAAGGAATCTACCCCTTGGAAGGGAAATTAACTCCTGGAAGAGTCATCATGGGAAAAAGATGTCTCCACTAAAGCTTATCACCAATCTTTGTTTCCACAACAAGCAATTTTTTTTTCAAACTCTAATTGTCACAGGGACAGAAAGTGAGGTGAAATCTTCTGATCAGGGGCGCAGACAGCAAAACAAACGTTTTAGGGATGTTAACCCTTCCCTATGCTAGCCAATGGAGCCCCCCCCCCCCCCCCAATAGCACTGCTGGTTAAACCCCTGAGCTGCTGAACTTGCTGACCGAAAGGTCGGTGGTTTGAATCCAAGAAGTGAGCTCCCGCTGTTAGCCCCAGCTTCTGCCAACCTAGCAGTTCGAAACCATACAAAGGTGAGTAGATCAATAGGTACTGCTCTGGCAGGAAGGTAATGGCGTTCCGTGCAGTCATGCCAGCCACATGATCTTGGAGATGTCTATGGACAACGCTGGCTTTTTGGCTTAGAAATTGAGATGAGCACCAACCCCCAGAGTCAAACACGACTAGACGTAACGTCAGGGGAAAACTTTTACCTTTACCTATGCTATCTAAAGCTTAAAATATATAGGATTGTTGTGTGTTTTCTGGGCTGTATGGCCATGTTCCAGAAGCATTCTCTCCTGACATTTCACCCAAATCTATGGCTTGCATCCTCATCCCCTGTGATTCTGGCCATGAAAGCCTTCAACAACAACAACAACACATACACAGATATATATATAATATCATAATATAATATATTTATCTGGTTAGAGTTACACTTAAAAATGCACCTGTTCTGACTTACATACAAATTCAACTTAAGAACAAACCTATAGAACCTATCTTGTTTACAACTTGGGGACCGCATGTGTTTCAAGACGTTTAGTACTCATTAATATATAGGGAAGTTGCTTCTTCTATTTGGAATTCTTCTTCTTTCCATTCTTGCACTGAGTAGCCTCTAATAAAAAGGAAGACACTACAAGATTCTTGTGCCATGTCAATTGTTTCACTAAAGATGATAAAAGATATTAATCTTGCATTATGCATATTTTTTTAAGGATCTATATTTTGGTCTGTCTTAAAAACACTTTGTAGTGGATTTTTCAATGGTTTAGTGATTATATTATAATTTGAATAGTTTCATTATTTTCTCTAAAGTGGCAACTGAACTTCCCACACATGTATTTGACTTTTGAAGCTTATTATAGTGTTATAATCATTATAATCATAATATTTATTATAGCAAACTCTAGCGCTAGATTTTCACAAAGCCAAGCATATTGATATGGAATAATTGCTTACCCTTTTAATAGCAGGGTTTTTTCATATAAGCAAAAAATGTGTTTATAGAATACCTAGCTAATCTATGTAGTGCTCTGCTGCTGGAAATATAGTGGCAAATCAAATAATTGAATTAGGGGGAAAGAAGCAAGGCAATGCATAAGCTGATAGAACAGGGGCAGAACAGCATTCTAATAGTTCTACAAAGTGTAATATTAAATAAAATAATATTGTTTGAATAATTTGGTCTTTTTGCCTACTTTGTGTATCTGTGCTTTCTAAGTTTTAAAGACATTTTGGTATTCAAGGGGATTGCCGGGAAGGGGGTACAAATCTCAGGATAATTTGGAAGAGGCAAGGGTTTGGTTTTATTGTGTGAGAAGAATTTCTAAGTCTGGACTTCTCCATTAGCACCAGATCTGGCAAGCCTATTTGGTAAACCTGAGCAGGGACACACTTGAAGAATCAAACAACACAGTAAGCACAAATATTCAGGGCATGCCTATACTGTAGGATAAAAACATTTCTCATTGGTGCTGCAATCCTGACACACAGCATTCTTGGCAATTTGCTTGCAAGTGGTAATTTTCAGCTTTTATCCAGTTCAAAAAAAAAAAACTTACCTTTCACCCTGCAGTTTTACAGACAATCCAGATTTTTTTGGTGTGTAGCTGGCCCTCCAAGCAGCATTGCTTCACTGCGGAGGAATTAGTGGTGGATAAAACTGGTTGGTAGGAGGTGATCATTCCCACCAGAAAGTGGTCCTTTCCTAGGTTGAATTTTTTTAAGAAGGTGGATGTGTATGGACATACTTACATGTCAATATGAGTATCATTGCACTGTAATTAACAGAAAATATGTACATTCGCATGCATGTGGGGTTGGAGAAGCAGGGTGGCTAGCTACAGCTGTGTGGCCAAAATTAATGCTAACCATTGGAAATGTGGACCATCACTTAGCATCAAGGTGCACCAGAGGGAAATGTGTGGCTACTTACAGTGATCTCAGCACAAAGTCTGTGGCATTAATGGGTCGTTTCAGAGTCAATGCGTACTGGGGAAAATGCAGTGCTGAGCATATTTTTTTCACTTAGTGTAAACAGTCCCTTAGATATATGTAGAACATGTAGACACTAGTCATCGTGCATACTAATCATACTGAAAAAGTGCCTTAACTTTTTTTATTTAAGCCCTAGATGTGATTCTATATTGTAGGTATTACAAGTAGCCAACTTTGACACTAAAATTCAAGATCATGATAGCAAATGTTTGGAGAGAGAATTAGTCCTCCATTTACCTGATCATAACAAATAGGAAGGACCTAGCTGCAGCTGTAAATCATCTGGGAGACCCAGCTTGCAACTAGCACAACAGGACCAGGTTTGATGCATCTTGTGAAAGTTTGATAGTAGTTGCCTGCCCTTCTTCTCACTGGAAGAGGGATAAGAAATGTTGGAAGCCATGGAAAATTGAATGACATGTGAGGAAGGGAAAGAATGATGAGGCTGTCCATGCGATTGTTCCCGCTCTGAAAAAGGGAGGTTGGAATGGGAAATTACCTAATAACCGAATCTCTTCTTCCCACTTTGACATAAAGGAGGTAGTAGTTACCATGGCTGGCCATCTGAAAAGTGAGTAGCAATTAGGACCCTCTCTGTACAGCTTGAGCAACAGAGTTAGCTGGTAGAGATGTTGTGATACTTGGGGGGAAAAAGTTCAGAATCTGAGTGAAGTTAATTCATTTTTCTGGATGCCAGTATTAGTAGGGGGTACTATGTGCATGATTTATGATTTATGTTAACTTCTGTATGTGTCTTGTGTAGCTAGTGATGTATTCTGTATACATACATACATACATATATACATAAGAGATGAGATATGAATACACAAATTGTTTTGTGCTGTTTGCTATTGTGTGACATTACTTATGTGTATAGTCTGTACTAAAAGGATGAAAACAAGATACAGACTTTTAAAAAGTTTTCCAGAGTATATCAGGTTCATATCATGTTACACAATATAGTACTTTGATCATTTACACCGTTATAGCAATCTAATTGCGACAGCTGTTTCCTACAGAGTAGTCATTTATTATTTGGTGAGGCATTGGTGCACTCTGGGAGAGCATTTTAAATATTTAATGAAAATACAAGTGTCAGCAATGCATAGGATGTATGCATGGCAGTTAAAGTGGTATCACAGTGCTATAATTATGTAGTGTGAAAGAGATTTCAGGAGCTGAACACTGTGTGCAATGTGTATTTCCTGAGATAGCTACTTCACTTCTCAGTTATTTGCAGCTTTCCAATTTCAGAAAATAATATTTTAACTCCAACTGTTTCTGATCTGTTTTTAAGGTAGATTTCTAAACTGGTTCTTAATTACAGTTATCATAAACCTTCTTGGACAATTGTTTGATTTGTTGTTTTGTGCTTTCAAGTTGTTTCTGATCTATGGTGGCCCTAAGATAAACCTTGCCAGGATTTGTTCAGAAGAAGAATGCCATTGCCTTCCTCTGAGGCTGAGAGGGTGTGACTTGCCCAAGGCCATCCAATGGGTTTCATGACCAAACAGGGATTCGAACCCTGGTCTCCAGAATCATAGTCCAATGCTCAAGCAACTAAACCTGGGAAATTTAAATATCAACCCTTTATCTCTTAGAGGGAAATCAGTTGCAAATGCTTTCTATGGAGGGTATTTTAGTGAGGGAAAAGCTTAATTAAATGAAGATTTATGTGGAGCAGAAGATGTAGAACAAAATGAGGCTTGGTTGTTGCAGGTACTATAGCTTGACTCCAAAATTTGGTTGCAAACTGCAACAGTGATTTTTGGTGGTGGTACAACCAGTCATAGTTGGAGGAAGACAAAATTGGCTTTCTGATTGTGATCATTGTGATTTAATATATGTAACATAAAAAATTATCCATTTTGAACATGCTAAAATGTAGCAAGAAGTCTCGGAATGTTAATATCTTTTAGCCACAACTTTGTTTCTCCAAATTAGAGCTATATTCCTTTCTTATCACATATCACATTGCAAAACATTTTTTCTTCTTGCATCAGAATTCATTGCTATTTGTTCTGCATTTTTTTCAAACTCTCTAAGTCTTTGTACAGATTTAGTATACAATTTGCCAGTGATTTTAAAAATGTCAGTGTATTTTTCAATTCTCTACATTTCTTAACCTTACACATATTTAAAATGTACCCATGATTTTATTCATATTTTATTTTTTCTTAATACACTATAATTCTTGCAGATCAAAGAATCTGGAGGCAATATGCACACTGTTTTATAGGGAGTCTTGGGAAGAGCAAAATGGACACTTTCACTGAGAATTTCAAACCCAGCCATAGGCTTTTCTATTCTTCGTTCATGCACACAGAAACAAGTAGAAGCCTTTAGATTTCCATTTGATCTGTATCAATGTACTTTGTAGTGATAGATAAGGAGTAGAGCTTTCAAAGCCACTTGTTCAAAGAAATGTGTTCCTGTTAAACTTTACAGTGTCTGACAACCCATTGTCAGTACTTATTACAGTATTGAAAAAAAGCAAATAGTTTATTCTACTTGCTGTGAGACTTGATTTTCTTCTATAGTAGGCCTTTCATGGTAGTTGGAGGTACAGGACCCCTGCGGAAATGGAAAAACCATTATTATTAATAATAAACAACTATATTTTTCACTTGATGGAACACTTCTCTGGGAATCCTCATGTCCTCCAGGGCAACTTCTAGCCAACATTAGCCATAGAGCTGTGCTGGAGGACCTAGAGATTTCTAGAGAGGACGTATTAATCAAATCTGCAAACATTAAACCTGCAAATGTGGAAGGCTACTTTGTTATTAAAAAATGAAAATAAAAAAAACCTTAAGGATGATAAGAGAATGGCATATAACTTGAAAAAGCCTTGTCACTGACAGGCTGTCAGTATACTCTTTAATGTTTGAAATGTTGGAAATAGCAGCCTTCTCAAGCCTCCATTAGTTATATGTTGTGTATATAATTCAGATTGCTTACTGTAGTGTACATGTGTGTATTGGTATGCAATTTTACCTTAACTCTTTGTTGTGGGAGGGGTTACAGACAGTGATGTCTTGGCTCTGCCTTTTCCTCTCTCTTGCTTTAGTTCTCTCTGTTTATAGGTTTTCCCAATAGTGTAGATAGATACCTCCATTTGTATTAGTTTTGGGTGGCACATAAAAAAACCCCTAGAAGCCAGACTTAGTTGGTCTATTCCATTTGCCTGCACAGAGCTCTCTTGCTAGACTCCTTTTCTTTCTGGAGCATAGCTAAAGTGTTTAGAGGCTTGGGCATTGCCTGGTAATCCTAGGCCCAAAGCAATCCAAAACAGGCATCCTTAGCACTAAACACTTCATTCAGCAGTATTCTTATACCACCAGTCCCAGAGACAACAGAAGCTTTTGGTCAGCCTAAGCTTCACAAAGTAAAGGATTGAGACAGCTTATAAGCACCACTTTGTAAACCATCGCTTTGCATCAGAGGCAAAAGACTTTCAAAGACTCCAGAGAGATGACTGCAACCAGCAAAATCTCCTAATGTATTGTTTTAAACTATTTTATAATAATCCTGGGTGGAGTTAACCCTTTATTCATCTTGTTTTCAGTAAACTTATTTGGCTATATTTTTACCTTGCCTAAAGTGCCTCTGTATGTTAAGGGTCTTGATCTTAATAGAAGCTATACAGATAGCTCCCAAGTAAAGCCAGAACACTATAGTTTTCCTAAAGGGTCAGGTGTGCCATCACAGACCATGTGATCAGAACTGGGCATGTTCAAGACTCAGACTCTACTTTAGAACAGTTCAGTTTAGACTTCAGTCAGAACTGTATGCTTCAGACTTCAATGCAGGAACAGTATGCTGTGCAGAAGCCATTAGACTCAATTGGGCTATTGATTCTAAGAATGTTGCCTGTATTACCTACACACAGAAACTACTTCAAATCTATTTGTAACTGGATTGATAAGCAAAGCTCCTGTATGCTGAATACATGAGGTTTGTGAGTAAACCAGCTATGTTACTTTTAAAGAAATCTACTTATTTTGTCTCCTGAGAGCATGATTTAAAGGCAAATATATTTTCATAGAATCATAGAGTTGGAAGAGACCTCACAAGCCATACAGTTTAATCCCCTGCCAAAAAGCAGGAAGATGACATTCAAAGCACCCACGATAGGTGGCCATCTAGCCTCTGCTTAAGAGCCTCCAAAGAAGGAGCCTCCACCACAGTCCGGGGCAGAGAGTGCCACTGCCGAACAGCTCGCCCAATGAGGAACTTCTTCCTAATGTTCAGGTGGAATCTCCTTTTCTGTAGTTTGAAGCCATTGTTCTGCGTCCTAGTCTCCAGGGCAGCAGAATACAATTTTGCTCCCTCCTCCCTATGACTTCCCCCCACATATTTATACATGGCTATCATGTCTCCTCTCCGCCTTCTCTTTTACAGGCTAAACATGGCCACTCTTTAAGCCGCTCCTCATAGGTCTTGTTCTCCAGATCCTTGATCATTTTAGTTGTCTTCCTCTGGACATTTTCCAGCTTGTCAACATCTCCCTTCAGTTGCGGTGCCCAAAATTGGACACAGTGTTCCAGGTGTAGTCTGACCAAGGCGGAATAGAGGGGTAGCATGACTTCCCTGGATCTAGACTCTATACTCCTATTTATGCAGGCCAAAATCCCATTGGCTTTTTTAGCAGCCGCATCACATTGCTGGCTCATGTTTAACTCGTTATCCACGAGGACTCCAAGATCTTTTTCACACGTACTGCTGTCGAGCCAGGCATCATCCCCCATTCTGTATCTTTGCATTTCATTTTTTCTGCCTAAGTGGAGTATCTTGCATTTGTCCTTGTTGAACTTCATTTTGTTAGTTTCGGCCCATCTCTCTAATCTGTCAAGATTGTTTTGAATTCTGCTCCTGTCTTCTGGAGTATTAGCTATCCCTCCCAGTTTGGTGTTGTCTGCAAACTTGATGACCGTGCCTTCTAACCCTTCGTCTAAGTCGTTAATAAAGATGTTGAACAGAACTGGGCGCAGGACGGAACCCTGCGGCACTACACTCGTGACTTCTTTCCAGGATGAAGAAAACGCATTGGTGAGCATCCTTTGGGTTTGTTCACTTAGCCAATTACAGATCCACCTAACCGTAGTTTTGCCTAGGCCATATAAGGGAGAGTAGATGTTTTGGGCAACTAAAAAAAAACACTTCTGAAACTCTGCTGAATATATATGTTTGTGCATTGGCATATCTTTGGCCCTAACAGTTTAAAAAGCTATTTAGGACATCAGTTTAACAGCTGGGAAACCTCATTACCTTGCATGAATGTTGGTGGATGCCATTTTCCCAAAAAGGTTATGATTCTAATACAGTGGTTCCCAACCTGTGGGTCCCCAGATGTTTTGGCCTTCAACTCCCAGAAATCCTAACAGCTGGTAAAGTGGCTGGGATTTCTGGGCGTTGTAGGGCAAAACACCTAGGGACCCACAGTTTGAGAACCACTCCTAACAGGTCATGCTTTTAAGAAGAGGTTATGGCATCATTTTTCAAAAGGTTGTGACTTCTGACAAGCCTTTCCAAGCATCATAACATCTCCAAAAGGTTATGGAGATTCTTATGTTCCAAAATGAAAGCAAATAGAATGGTTATATTTTTCTTTTAAAGTAATATTTATACCCTTCTTCCACCCAAAGATATAGGTAACTTCATTACTTTCACATATTACTTGTAACACATTACTCCCAAACTGTAACACAGAAGAAATTGCAGAGACCTATATAAGGTAGAATGAGGAAGTATCCACATTGCACAATTAATGCAGTTTGACGGCACTTTTGACTGCCATGATTCAATGCTATGGAATCCTGCGAGCTGAAGTTTTATGAGGCCTTAGCCTTATCTGTCCCAAAGCGCTGGTGCCTCACCCAACTACAACTCCCAATATTCCATAGCTTTCAGCCATGGCAGTTAAAGCAGGTGGATCAATTTCTGTTCATATTTCTGTTTGGGGAGGGAATTAAAAGGTAAGGTGCAGTACTTACATTGACCCACAGATAAATTAACCCAGGTTTTGGGGTTTGATTTTTGCTAAAAATTTCTATATTTATACATGTTTTTAAAGTACAGATTGACATCCTTTATCCACAACTGTTCAACTGGGCTCGGGCTGTGGCGCAGGCTGGAGAGCAGCTGTAATCAATCACTGCAATGAATCACTCTGACCAGGAGGTCATGAGTTTGAGGCCCGGCTCGGAGCCTATGTTTGTCTTTGTTCTATGTTAAAAGGCATTGAATGTTTGCCTATATGTGCAATGTGATCCGCCCTGAGTCCCCTTCGGGGTGAGAGGGGCGGAATATAAATGCTGTAAATAAATAAATAAACTGTTTATTTAGTGGCTGAGATTGTGACATCTTTACTTTCCAGTCTTTCAATTTTATGCAGAAAGTTATTGAAAATATTATATAATTACCCTCAGGCTATGTGTATATGAAACACATTTTTCCATATTTAGATCTGAGTCTCATATCAAAGATATTTTATTGAGTACGTATATGAAAATACAGATGCTCCAAATAAAAAATCCCAAATAGTTCTGGTCCCAAGCATTTCATATAAAGGATACTCAGCTTATATATCTCTAGTCCTTCTAATAGCTATAACGAAAAAACATGCATTTCCTAATCTGCCCAAGTGCCTTATGAGAAATAATCCTCATCCTGCCTTTCAGTATGTTGAGCCAGTAAGTAATTCACAACTGTGACTGACATTTTTAGGTCTTTAATAGATTTAAAATTGTAGACTGACCTATTGGTCTTTAAACTATGTTCACACCCACTATGTATAGCCAGGCTAAGCAGCATTGCTACAGAAGGATTAATGTGACAGCTTTCAACCCTGAACAACTCAAACATGTGGTTTAAGAAGTCGAACCATTTGCTTTCTCAGACTGCCAACCTTATTTGCCTTTTGTAACTACGTTTTGTCTATTTTATGAATGGACAGCGTCAGGTTAAAGTGTGTTGGTATGTGAAACTGAGAGGAGTTAATGTCCCCCTTTAGAGTCACTTTCTCTTTCTACTTCATCCTATAGCCTTTACACAGGAGTAACACCCATTGGCCTCAGTAATACTTATTTGTGATTAGAGATGGATAAGACCGAATCATTAATTGACTTTAAAAAAAGAAAATAACTGAGTCGAGGAGAACATATTTTGCACATATTCAAAAATCCACACTAAAAAACTTTTTTTTTCAGAGGAAGCGCACTCTGCTGAGGTCCATTTTAATCCTGTTGTTGCTGCAATTACATAATGTACCTACTACTACTACTACTACTACTACTACTACTTAGCATGTTAGAGGCATGTCTGAGCATACATCTAGTGTTAGCTCCTCAATCTTTACAGCAACCCAAAGTCAATTCAGTATCTTCCCATTTTGCAGACAGATATGAAACAAAGTGCATGTGCAGCTGTGTGTAACAACTATGTCTTTAATGGAGGCAGTTACATATTTGTTACTTTACTATCTTCAAAATATTTTGCATTAACAGTCTGGCTATGGTTATCTGCATTTGAACCACCTTCAAATAATGGAATACACTGTATGTATCTTTGGAGAAGGCAGTTAGTACAAAACACAGCTGTTTTGGGGTACTGACAGCGATTGGGTGTTGGAAGCCTGCCACCTGCGTTAAAAGAACTTCACATAGTTTAAAATGCTGGTGTCACTTCTGCAACCTTACAGAACTGATTGATCTGCTTCTGGATCAATCTGCCTGTGTACTGCATTCTTTTTCCCAGGGATTTCTTGGGATAGTCAGCATCTGAGGAGAGGAAAATGGTGCTGGACTAAGGAGAAGCTTCTTTAGAAGCTAGCCAGGCATGGGCCAACTTTGGCCCTCCAGGTGTTTTGGACTTCAACTCCCACAATTCCTAACAGCCTACCGGCTGTTAGGAATTGTGGGAGTTGAAGTCCAAAACACCTGGAGGGCCAAAGTTTGCCCATGCCTGAGCTAGTCCCATCTAAAAAAATGTCACTTGTCACGTGTCAACATATTGGTATGTTTCTTGTGTAAAATTCTTGTTTTTTAAAACAGTTACTATCTTTGACGTATGTGTTTTTATTCACCTGGTTCATTTATGTATTTGCATAATACATGTACAACATATGAGGAGAGCCAGTGTGGTAGTGGTTTGACTGCTGACTATGACTCTGGAGTATAAGACTCACTCTTAGACCCAGGAAGCCCCATTTCTCTTCAGCTTGCCGTAACTCAGAAATGACTTGAAAGCGCCCAATAACAACTTTATATATTGTTTTAACTTGCTGCTACACTTTGTTACACCTTGGTAAACTTTGGAATCAACTGTTTTGGTACTCTTTAGCATCAAGAGGCAGTACAGAAATCAATCAAAACAAATTAAAAGACCCCAAATCATTTCCTAAAAAGAAAACTCTGTGAAATGTTTGATTATAGCCCCGACTAACTGCATCTTTGCATTTAAAGTGAAACTATTCTGTAATGCAAACAGAACTAGCTTGGTCTCTTTCTGAACCAATTTGTTGGGGTCACAGGTTGTATAAAGAGGGGATGTAATTCTTTCATTTCCTAATGTGATCCTGAAGAAAAATCTTTTCTCTGATGGTAATACAGTAGAGTCTCACTTATCCAAGCCTTGCTTATCCAAGCCTCTGGATTATCCAAGCCATTTTTGTAGTCAATGTTTTCAATATATCATGATATTTTGGTGCTAATTTCATAAATACAGTAATTACAACATAACATTACTGTGTATTGAATTACTTTTTCTGTCAAATTTGTTGTATAACATGATGTTTTGGTGCTTAATTTGTAAAATCATAACCTAATTTGATGTTTAATAGGCTTTTCCTTAATTCCTTCTTATTATCCAAGATATTCACTTATCCAAGCTTCTGCCGGCCCATTTAGCTTGGATAAGTGAGACTCTACTGTATTAGATTTGAGAGAAAACCATCCAATGACACAAACATACATTGTATTTAGGTTGGTTGGTACTTGATTGGCTATGTGAGCAAAGTGTTCAAAGATTGGGGCTACCACCAGAATAGCCCTGTGACTGATATGTATTGAAGTTATATGTTTCCTTTTGTTTTGTTTCTCTTTTTGATTTTCACTGAAGCTTTTTAGGGGTAAGGTAAAGGTTTTCCCCTGATATTAAGTCTAGTCATGTCTGACTGCTTTTTTTACAGTAAGCTTTTTACAGTAGCGTTAAGTATAACAGCAAATTTTCACTTGGCCAGTCTTTCCTATTCATCCTATCTCTCCTGCCAATTGCTTTTAGCAAAAAAAAATCGATTTCATCTGTTTCTTTTACAGTTTCATGACACAAGTACTTAATTGTTTAGGGTTCGGCCCCACATATATCACCCCTGGAGCATAGACACATCATGTTAAATGTGGTGAGTGAGAAGTTAAGAGGGAAGAGGGGCAAGAGATATATGTTCAGTGATATTTTACAACATGCATGGGCAAACTTGGGACCTCCAGGTGTTTTGGACTTCAACTCCCACAATTCCTAACAGCCTACTGGCTGTTAGGAATTGTGGGAGTTGAAGTCCAAAACACCTGGAGGGCCCAAGTTTGCCATGCATGTTTTAGATGGAAGGCAATAAACAACTAAACCAGACCTTCCTCAAGAGGAAAGTAAGTGGGAATGGGAACTGGACAAAGATTTGTTCCAGGAAAACAAAGGCAAAAGGGAGAAATAGACACCAAGGAAAAGCTATTTCCATAGTACTACAATAAGTGGATGTTTCCTTTTGCTGCTATAAAAGTAGGGAGTCGTAGACTGTATTTTTTAAAAGAAATATTAACTTGGCAGTTGAGATTGAAAAGAAAGGAGTGTGCATAATGTGTGGGCGTAAATGGGCTGAAGTGCACGTGTATATGTGGGGCATTAACTGTTTTTTTTTTTAAAAAAAAGATGAGTGGCAGTGAGGTGTAATTATAATTACAGTTTTAAAAGGGCAGTGGATAATGACAGGGATTTTAGGCATGATAATTATTATATAAGGCTTCCCAGCGAGACAGTGTATTTGTAGAACAGCTTCCATGGCAAGCCAACCTATTTCATGGTTTAATCTACATGCGTTGAAAGTATATATTGTGTGCTCATACTCCAGAACTGTGAGTTCTCACATATTTATTTATTTATTTATTTATTTACAGTATTTCTATTCCGCCCTTCTCACCCCGAATGGGACTCAGGGCGGATCACATTATACACACATAGGACAAACATTCAATGCCCATAAACACATCAAACAGAGACCGAGACAGACAGACGCAGAGGCAATTTAACCTTCTCCTGAGGGGATGTTCGATTCTGGCCACAGGGGGGAGCAGCTGCTTCATCATCCACTCTGACGACACTTCCTCATTCCAGGTCGTAAGTTAGTTAAACTTGCCTCCCCACTTTTTTATAAGTGGTACCTTATTTCCTACTTGATAGATGCAACTATCTTTCAGGTTGCCAGGTCAGCAATGAGCAGGGGCTATTTTTTATTTTTAATTGACAGGTGCTCACCCCGCCACGGGCTGGCCTCGAACTCATGGCCTCATGGTCAGAGTGATTTATTGCAGCTGCTCAACAGCCTGCGCCACAGCCTGGCCCCAACTATACCCACTTTTTCACTAGTGTAAAGGTTGTGTATGTTGTACATTTTGGGGGTATAAGACCAGAGATCTCAAATGGTAGCTTTCTGTTAGTTCCAAATACCTCCCTGTGATCACCATATCAGATCAATGGGATAATAAACTCTCACAAATTTACCAGCAAAGGAGGAGGTCCCGAATCACTGTGTAAGAAAGACATATAAACCGCTTTCAAATTCTGTTCTAGGTTGTGTGTGTTAGGGAACAGAGTTCCTTGCTTTCTGACAAAAGATGCAAAGCAGCTGTTTTAACCTTCTGCATGGTGCATTCTCAAGACACCAATACTGCATTTAAAAAGACCTCAAACCAAAACAGATGCAAAACAATCTGGGAAGACACTATCAAAGAAAGCCCTGTTGGATGACCATTGTTTTTTTTAAAACACAAGATAGTGTTTTTATTACCACTCTGATATATTCCACCACGACCACCACTGAGTCCATCAGACCCTAGGAGGGACATTCTGTGATTCCTATTTGGTTGGCACCTTAAGAGTAAAATTGCTCATATGCTGAACTTGATATTGTAATTGATAACTGTTTGGTTTGAGCTGTTCAGAGGAGAAATTACTGGAATCAGTTTCAGCGAATATGATCATAATTCTTGAAAGGCTTCAACCAACACCTCTGCTTGTCCTCCTCTTGGCTGGAGTGACTGGATAGGTGCAAGAGGGCATAACGCTTCTTGGAAAGAAGTGATTATGCCACCAGCCCAGAAGTAGACCATGGTGTGGCTTCTTATTTAAAAGCTCTCTTTGGACATGGAAGATTTTTATGGAATTCCTGCCCCTTATTTCACCATTTTCCCCACCAGATTTAAGGTTTCTGTCTAAATCTTCACTGCTACCATATGCAATGCCTTCCACAAATTTCACTAATATCACCAGGTGTGAGGTCTTTCCCTTATTGCAACCTCTGACACCAGTGTAGGGACTCAATTTCCCTGAGCCCAACCTCTGACACAAGGTAGAAAGTTTGTTCTTTTAGCTGTGGTTATCAATTAAAGGGACGTATGAGATGCACTCAAAGTCTAAGTGTGAGATATTATGCAGCTTCTGTCTCCTCTGGACTACAAGTCTCTTTTGCCTGTGCGCCTAGCACAGACACCAGATATAAGCTCAGTCTACATATAAATACACACACGCACATAACCCTCCTCTCCCCACAGATAGGTGTGTGATGTATCAGGAGGCCAAAAACATATTGTACAAAACCTATACAGTACTTTAGTAAAGGAAGTTTAACATCACAAAACAGATTAATGATTTAATACATGGAACACAAACATTTCATTCTCTTCCATTTCTTCTAGAAAATCTAGACTTTTAACACCACTCATTCATTCTTAAAGCTCTCTTAAACCTCATCCTTACTCATTCACACCACGTTCCACATCAGACTCTCAACCACCAGATTAACTGTCATCAGGGCCGGCCCAAGGAAATTTTCAAGTGTAAGCGAAACAGGATTTTGGTGTCCCCCCCCCCCCCAAAAAAAACCCAATCACCAAGAAATAAAAGGTAGAAGGTAGAGGTGAATAGAATGGATAAAAGAGTTTACCTTACAACCAGAAGTTTATTAACAACATTATGTTCATATAGTAACATTACATAGAATTAACACCAATCTTGCATTTTAATAAATATATATTTTAATAAACTTTGCAACAATTTTAATTTTTTTGTTATTTCTAGTCTACAAGTACTACACAAAGGTTTCCTGGTCATGATATCTCTTCAGAAGATTTTTCAGACTTCGGACTAGCTTCAGATCAGTTTTGTTTGGGAGAACGCAGCCCCAGGAGAATAGACACTTCCTTTCTCAGGAAGTGAACTCTTGTCCTTCAGAAGTGCCACGCCAGCGTGGACCATTGTAATGGGTGTAGCAAAGCAGGGGAAATCCAGTCATGAATCAATCAGGGCCAGCTAACACCTCCCAACAAAGTATTCCCATCATCAAAGTCTGGTAAATCCTCTGTTTTCTCACGGCCACAGACGGCAGAAGCACATACCATATCGCAAAGAACACCACTCTGAAAACAGGGGAATTCCAAACAGGAAACAATCAGGGCCAGCTAACACCTCCCAACAAAAAATTCACTCAGGGAGGAAACAGCCAGGCTTTAAAGCTGCAAAGCCATTACATCCTTATAATTTTTCCTAATTGCAGCATTCATACTTGCCTCTAACAGACAAAAAAACCCAATCAGAAATATTGTATATTCACAACCTTCAGGAAATAATATCCCCTGATGGCACAGCGTGTGAAAGCGCTGAGCTGCTGAAATTCTGGACTGAAAGGCCGCAGCAGGTTTGAATTGGGGGACCAGAGTGAGCCCTCACTGTTAGCCCCAGCTTCTGCCAACCCAGAAGTTCAAAAACATGCAAATGTGAGTGCATCAATAGCTACTGCTCCAGCGGGAAGGTAACGCTGCTCCATGCAGTCATCCCACATGACCTTGGAGGAGTCTACGGACAACGCTGGCTCTTTGGCTTAGAAATGGAGATGAGCACCAAACCCCAGAATCAGACATGACTGGACTTAATGTCAGAAGGAAAACATTTACCCTTTAGGGTTGTTGTATGTCTTTCGGGCTGTGTGGCCATGTTCCAGAAGTATTCTCTCCTGACGTTTCGCCCACATCTATGGCAGGCATCCTCTGAGGTTGTGAGGTCTGTTGGAAACTAAGCAAGAGAGGTTTATATATCTGTGGAAGGTCCAGGGTGGGAGAAAGAATTCTTGTCTGTTGGAGGCAAGTGTGAATGTTGCAATTAATCACCTTGATTAGCAGTGAAAAGCCTTGCAGCTTCAAGGTCTGGCTGATTCCTTTGTTGGGAGGTGTTACCTGGTTGTTTCATGTCTGGAATTCCCGTTTTCAGAGTGTGTTTCTTTATTTACTGTCCTGATTTTAGAGTTTTAAAATGCTGTTTGCCAGATTTTGTTCATTTTCATGGTTTCCTCCTTTCTGTTGATATTGTCCACTTGCCTCCTCCTTGCCCAATTCGCCCTTAGTTCCTGGACGCGGCCGCAGATCGCCCTGGCATGCACACAGCAGAGATCGCCCAATTCTCCCTTCCTGGACGCGGCCGCAGGTCGCCAGGGCGATCTGCGGCCGCGTCCAGGAACTAAGGGCGAATTGGGCGATCTCTGCTGTGGCGCTATGGGCTGCTGTCGACGCCTCGACAGCGCCCCTAGTGGCCAGCGCCCGAGGCCGCCGCTTCAGCAGACTCATATGTCCAACCGGCCCTGACTGTCATCTACATCTTTATTCAAATCCTTTCAAAAATTCCATTTATTGCTTCTCGCTCTCAACATTCAATTTGCTTATACAGAATCAACTTACTTTAATGTATAAAACAACATTTTCTACAAAAATCAATGAAATCACATTTGCATGCCTTCCAAATACATGATTGTGCAGGAACAGTCCAATTAAGCCTACCATTCCACTTTTTCATCTGCCTTTATAATGCCCCAGTTTCTTTCTCCTCCCATTTCCCTTCTCTGCAATAACATAACTTCAGTTGCTGTAAATGTAAACTGAATTTAAAATGCAGAAGTAGTTTGCACTCAACTTAGCAGGGAACAGGAAAAGCCAGAAAATTGCCTTTTCTGCTAGGTCCAGGCAAAATTAACCTACTTTAGCTTCCCCTAGTTGGTGTGTTCATCCTCATGATTGCCATCTTGACCACACTATGATATTGCTTGGCTACACATGCCCTGGTTTTCACCTGTTAAATGTTGGAAAGCATGAGATAGTCATTGTATCATTAATAATCCCTTTGGGGGCTTTTAATTGCAGGGTGGAAGCAGTTCAGCTCCAGGCACTTTTGGATGAAGGAACATATTTAGACCTTGTATAGATTTGGCATGGAGATTGTCCTAGTAATTTAGATGGAAGGCCTTTGTTTGGAAGAAGAAAGGGGAAATGCAATGTCTTCTTGTTTTGCTGGGTGATACCAGTGGTTCTCAACCTGTGGGTCCTCAGATGTTTTGGCCTTCAACTCCCAGAAATCCTAACAACTAGTAAATTGGCTGGGATATTTGGGAGTTGTAGGCCAAATCACCTGGGGACCCACAGTTTGAGAATCATTGCCATAGTCTGTGATGTCAACTGACTGAGGTGGTAGTTGGAGGCAAAGTCCTATCACAATTTTTTTCTTATCTGCAGGATTAGTTTCAGAAAGAATCATAGGGTGGGCGGTCAATTTTGTTTAAATTGATGGCATTTATATTGTGGCATCCTGGAAGGTTCCATCCTAATCTACATTAGATTTTTCTAAGATAACATCATCAGAGGAGCTGTAGTGCCCTCCAAATCCTGATATGGACTAAATATCCTGTCTGAACTTGGAAGGCTGGATAGTATTTGGATGGGAAACCCCCAATGAATATCAGATGCTATAATCTAAACAGGCAGTCAAAATTATCTCTGAGCATTCCTTGCCTAAGAAAATCCTATGAAATTAATGAAGGTCACCTTAAGTAGATTGATAATTTGAAGGCTCACACAAATACAGTAGAGTCTCACTTATCCAACACTCGCTTATCCAACATTCTGGATTATCCAACGCATTTTTGTAGTCAATGTTTTCAATATATCGTGATATTTTGGTGCTAAATTCATAAATACAGTAATTACTACAGTAATTACTACATAGCATTAATGTGTATTGAACTACTTTTTTGGTCAAATTTGTTATCTAACATGATGTTTTGGTGCTTAATTTGTAAAATCATAACCTAATTTGATGTTTAATAGGCTTTTCCTTAAACCCTCCTTATTATCCAACATATTCGCTTATCCAACATTCTGCCCGCCCGTTTATGTTGGATAAGTGAGACTCTACTGTATACACATATTATGTTCTATCTGGAATCAAGTGAAGTTTTGCAGGTGCAGGATGTGTATCTAGAATTGGTAACAAGTTGGATGAAAGGCAGGCTAGCTCAATCCTGATATATCAAACATGCTGTGATTGGTTCTTCTATCTGGGAATTAAGTATACAATCCCTATAACATGGATATGCCATACTTTGGGTGTATCATGAGAAGACAACACTCATTATAATACAATACACTCCCAAAGGTAATACTGCTTGGCAAGGTAGAAGGCAGAAGAAAAAGAAGAAAACTACATTCCAGATTGATGGAATCAATCAAAGAATCCTAAGTCTGCAAGACCTCAGCAGGGCTGTTGAGGATAAGGTGGTGTTGTTAGAGATGGGTTTTACTACTTCTGGTTGACATAATATCCACTTGTAGTAATAATAATCTCCCCGAAGGGACTCGGGACGGCTAACATGGAGCAATGCCCAAAACAAAACAGAATAAAGCAATTACAATGAATATCAAAACAAAAACAGTAATAACAAATAAAATAAAATAAACAATTTAAACATTTTTAAAATACAATAAAACACATAAAATCAGAACAAATTAGTAATAATACAGCATCAGCCACTGGAGATAAAAAGGGTCGGGCATATAAAACACAATATCTAAAGCTTTAATAAAGTGCATGAACAAGTGTCAGAGAGTCAACTGGGATAATATGGGATAAGGTAAGGTAGGAAGGGATTAAAGTGCTAAGAAGTAATGTCTCGGTGAAAGCGTCTTGTTTATGTTTAGTGGGTATGACTGATTCAATCTAGTTTTCCAGCTTCATATGTATGACTATTTAAAAAGCTATGTGTATATGTATTTAAGGTATATTATCTATATTTTCAATGCAACAGTGTGCATTGAAAGAACAACAGTGGTAAGAACCAATAGTGCTTCAGTGACCTAAAGTCTCCTCAGGTCTTATCTAGGAATGGAGTAGACATTCAGTAATATTCCAAATGAGGTCACATTGGAGTTCTTGGTCTGTCTAGAAATGTGCCTAGGAAGAATATTGCCATGTCAAAAGTTCCCACAATTTGTTTGTTTTTTGTTGTTATTGTTCCTAGCACAACAGAAACTCAGCAGTTTTTTAAAAATTGTGCAGGATTTAATAGAATTCACAGCATTGGTGTAAAAATCTATACTCACATAATTTTAATCCATCTGCTTTGGTGATTTAGCTGTTGCACAAACCATATTATGTGAGAAGAAAAGGAATGCAGGCTGACTGAAGATGCATGCTAATTTGAATATTGTGCAATTTCCTTTTTGCGCCAAAAACTGCAGTTTTTTAAAAATGGTGCAATATTCTGGGCAAGCTGTCCAGATTTTGCAGAAAAGCAGTACATTTTACTATAAATGGGGAAGGTTTGAAATTCCCAAATATCCCGAAGGTACAGAACAAAAATCTGTTTCATTTATTATGCTTAACCTTATCCACATATCCTAACCTCTGATGTGGGCTGACATTCTTAGAGATCATTTTGCCTCTTCTGTCTGCCTGCTCTTCATTATCTCACCCCCATAAAAGTGAAAACAGCTTAGCCATGCTCTAACCTGTCCCGGCTTCACCTAGCGTAGAATTCTTAGAGAGCTTTCCTGCCTCTAATGGAGTTCCTATAATAAAACTTTAATTTGTTTCTTCTAGTATCATTGCTACATCATCATAATACAGTAGTTAGTATGCACACTCTTATCAGTCCATAGCATATGCATTTATAGCATGAATTAAGGTGTTGCTCCTTGTAACAACAACAGCAACAACAGTTACAATGTATTTGTTACCCGCCCCTCCTCAAAAATCGACACAGGGCATAACACAGCTAAAATGCATAGAGAAAAACATGGACCATTCAAGTACATATATTAGAAGACAGACATAAGATTTAACCCATTTAAATCCTTTGTACTAATAAAATGTAAGCTTAAATGCATAGGTTAAAATTGACTTGTACATGTTGTAATCCCTGTTTTATGTGCCACATGGCAATATGGATATCTTTCCCCCCAAGTCAGCCTAGTATATAGCTTGGAATTTTTACTTTTAGACTGCAAATGGCAGAATCCCACAGCCAAACTGGACATCTGGATAGGGGATACTAGCAGCTGTAGCCCGAAAATTATTATTTTCCCCAGGCTCTTATTATGCTAGAGGGGTGTAATATAGTATATTTTTATTACCTCTGCTTATGAAGATTTCTGATCCAGTACAAAGGCTTCTTAAAACGTTCCTTATCACTTGGCAGGAAGTTACAGTTGGCCTGCTAACCAAATTGTTTTGGGAATAACTGAGTCATAGCTCAAGAATAGTACAAATGCATTTTGTGTTTATTATATATGCACCTTCCAGTGCCTGTGCACCATCAGAGCAGCACACAATAATTTATTTTATTTGCTCACTGATGAATTGTTTGAATTTATAGTCTCTTTTTCATCCTGCAGTCCCAAGGCAGGCACAGGCACAGACATATCAATAAAACAATATAAAGACACAATTGAAAGCACAGTTCACATCAGTCCAGCACACTAATTCGGTAATCAGGTACAGTATGAGTGGGATATGACAGCATGATCTCATAGCAGTCTTCCTCTTCCAAAGGCTGAAAATGCCAACAAAAGGGTGACGGCCTCTTCACTTTTGGGGGTGTTTGAACAGAGGTCAGATGCTTTAGTTGTGTATTAAACTACAAGCCCTGTGGTCTCTTCTAATTATGTGAAAATACATGTAAATAAGGCAATAGTTCCACCTCAGAAGGATATGCAATGTAAAATATACAATCAATAATGATAATAACATGGATACAATATAGAAACAGGAAACCAGTATGACGTAGCGGCTTGGACATTGGACTACAACTCTGAAGATCAGGGTTCAATTCCCAACGAGGGAACTGAAATAATAGTGACTCCTATGGCCAAACCTGCCAAGGAGTTTAGCAAGATATAGTTAATGGTAATGAAGCCATATTAGTTCCATCAGAACTAATAAAAATGTATCCTCCCAGCCGCATTCACAGCATCTATTGTTCACTGAAACGACCAAGGATGTTTCAGTTCTGAAGTTGGGTATGAAAGTAGATTGATCGATTTCATTCAGGATTCTCTGGGATTGAGTCCCCCATGGAATCAAGATGAGACTTGTTGGAAATTATCAAAATACTCCGGGTTTCACAATGAAGAGTTTATGACAGTTATCTTAAAACAGGATAGTTTCCTATAAGAAAGTATATGCTGCTCTTCTTACCCATGTGACCAAAGCCTCCCTTCAGTCTTAATTAGTCAAGAAGGACAAGAATTAAGTACATAAGTGGTTTATTTCACAATACCAAGAATCATCCTTCTCTTGGATATGCATCTTAATGCAATGACTGGGTTTGGGAGTGTCAGGAAGAATAAGTGCAATTCTCTCAGGAGGCTCAACTCAGAGAATAATCTTCTAGTAGGTCATTCAATGGTCAAGTCAGAGCCTTCAGACAGAAAAGCATCTATCTTCTTCAGGGAGTTATGGAAACATCAATAGAAAAGAACAGTTGGAATGGAGAAACTCTTGAAGCTATTAGATAGCAGCAGTACTGGAAGTTGACGGTAATGGAGCATCTCCTATAGACAGTGACAATTTAGCTAACTCTTGCTAGTATTGCACAGAAAGCATTAGTCATTTCTGAAAGTCTTTTTTAAAAGCCTGTTATGAAAATTCAAAATGAAACAATAGAAGTGCTGAAAGATGAAACCCACCGATCAGAAGGCATGCAAACAGTTGCAAGGGAAGAGAAAGGACAAATATGAATAGTGGTTATTACTGGACCCAAGGTTTGGATACTCATTTGGAAATATTTCAACAAATTTTAATAGCACACATTTCTCCAACAGCTACTATAAGTTCTGCATTCTGGAGCACCACAAATGGGAAGATGCCATTTGTAAATTCTGCACATAGGGATAGAAATAATTTCCAAAAATATTTTTAAAAAACATGTGTCTCAAGCTCTGATGAACCCTGACAGGAAGGATCCTGACTGATAAAGAGTATTTGCAGTTCAGGATTTATTGTGCACAAAATTCACACATGGTTGTTTTGTGTACAAAATAGCATGTTCTATATTAGAAACAGAAGTCATTGCATTTTGTAGATATTCCTAGTCTTCATCCATTTCTACTGTAAGCACTATCTTTTAACCCTAGTATTTCTTTTCCTCAAAGGATGCCTGCCATATATGCAGTTGAAATGTCAGGAAAGAATGCTTCTGAAACATGGCCATACAGCCCAGAAAACTCACAGCAACCCACTGATTCCGGCCATGAAAGACTTCGACAATTTATTGTCTACTTATCAAATTTTCCATCTAAATTTTTTTTACAGTTTTTGACTGTGGGTAACTGAAACTGAAGAAACAAAACTATGGAAACTGCCATCCTTAGGAAAAAAAATTCCCAGCCCTGTTACTTTTGATATATATTTTATTTTTCCTTTTCTCGTTGCAATGCCACTGTCTTAATTGTTTTATCCTGTATGATTATTTCTCTAGAAATATCCCACCATGTTTTTTTCTATCTAGTATGTGAGCAATAAATGAAAGTTTATTGTTGTTTCAAATATTCTTGATTTTAACAATTCTTCCTTCTCTGTATATTATTTTTTCCAGGTCCCTCTCCCTATTTGGAGTGGTGAATTCTTTCCCTTTTGCAAGACAAAAGCTTTTTGTTACCAATGAAACATTATCTCATTATCTAGTTTATTGTTATGTAGACCATCACAAGTGTTCTGAGCTTAAATTGACATTTGGCACTGTAGATTAATTTTATCTGTGAGTTCATTCCAAAAGGATTGTAATTTGCTACAGGTCCACAACATATGTCAAGAATTAGCTTCTCTAGCAGAACTTTCAAGAGAGAGCTAGGATTGCCTGTGGCTCCCTGTCAAAAGGTGGCAAATCAGGAGTTTACTACATGTAATATGTCAAAGGGCATTTAATAATGCCAGATAAATGTTTGAAAATATGCCCAGTTTCACAAACCAAGGGAATACTGATGATTACCATGACGTTTCCGTGCTTTGCACAGTTGTCTGGCATTAGCGATAGTTTTATATTTCAGCTAGCATATATACCTGGCTTACCCTGGTTTTTATTTTGCTTGTAGTTTTCTTTTCTTCTTCCCTTTCCCTCATACAGCTTGTCCCTCTCTTTTCTTCTTTTCTTCCCTTGTTTTCTATCATACACCTTTCCTGCTTTTCTTTCTTTCCATTCTCTTCTTTCCTTCCCTCCTTCCTTTCTCTCATACACATCAGATAGCAAAATCCAGTCCGTGTCGCTCCCTTTCATTCCCAGTCGTAGGATTGAGGGCCCCTTGGTGGATTGTCACCTTGAACCTGCGGATGTAACCATTGGAGTCATGTACTCTCAGGAGGGGCCGCAAGGGAGGTTCCAGACCAAGAACAATCCGAAGACCTAAAGACCTCAACAGCGGATCAGGCAGAAGATAACATGGTGTGAAGGGGGAAGAAGGCTGCAACAGACTGAGAAGCCACCATCATCGTGTTAACTATGCCACTGGTTGGGACCCTCACTCTGTGAAGACTGCGTGATCGGCTGTGCACCGACCTCCACACATTAAAAAAACTCTCACACAGGTATATTCTAAGAAAAATACTACACTTGGAAGGCCATCATACTCGGACAACGAGGGATTGTCTAAGTCAGTGGTTCTCAAAATCCAGTTAGCAAACCACCTTCTTTGTTTACTTTATTTCATTAATTTCATTTCCACTCCTTTCTGCAAAGCAGACCATTGCATTGGTTAGACCACATCAGCTCTAGATGATTAAATTGTTGGGATTCATCCTGGACTACTCAAGTCTAAATGTAGTCAGATAGATGATAGAGTTAGATTGAGGGAATCCTTTCCCCGTTTCCAAAGCATGCCTAGATCGGATTCACCATTGTTTCCTGCTTCCCATCCTGTTAGGTCAGCCCACCCTTTGATGTTCCTAGAAATGTAATCTCTCCTAGGGCTTTGACGTAACTTCCCCAATTTGGTCCTTTGGAATGTTTATGGCCCTAGAGAAGAAGCGACCCATGAGGCTGACCGCCATTCCAGTTTCCTGCTTTGTTCCAGAGAGGACGCACCTCTGTCCTCTATTAATCAAGATGTAGCTTATCTAGAGCTTTGTTATTTTAATGCCTCTATGTGTATTAGAACAGGACAGACTAGCTAGATAGGTCCTAACCTTTTCTATCCCTCAATGGATTTCTTTTTACCTCAATAGATACTTTTAAACTTTAAAGCTAACTTTGCATCCCTTTTGCCTTCCTGATGATGTAGAGGCCTTCCAAACTCACACCCGTAAGTCTCACGCTGATGCAATTCTTTACTTTGCTATTTTAATAGGAATTTACCTTATAAAAGAGGGTGATTAGAGCTTAACGGCTCTTCCATTCCCAACATAAATATGGTTTTCTATGGGTGAGCAGATGGTGACTGATGGATGGCATATGTTCTGTTTCAGAAACTAGAGCTGATGTGGTCTATCCAATGCAATTTTCTGAAACAGCACCCTAAATAACCAAACCGAGTCTAAGTTGACCAAAAACTGATTCATAACTCTTTCGGTACTAATATTGGAGAGTGGTCCTTGTTCAAGTGGTCCCTGGTTAAAGTGGTCCCTGGTCAAAAAAAGGTTGGGAACCACTGGCCTAAGTAAAGTAAGGCTAGAGGGTCACTTCAACCAGCCATAGGCAATCTGTTTCATTCCTTTTTCTCCTCCTCAAAAGGGGTGGGTTTTTATGTTCAAACCCCTCAATTATTATAAGTTGGATAATGAAGGCAATGTGTGTCAATAGCTGGAAAAATTATCCAAGCAATGTTCCTCTTTATGTCCACCTATCAAAGCAAATTGGACTTTTCAGCTTATGCTCACACCAAGATTAAGTTGGATGCCACCCTGGATGTACATTTTCAGCTGTCATACATAAATCCCAATTTCTTACTTGTGAACTATAGTTCCTGTAAAGATTATTTAGCAATTATTGCATTCATGGGAAATGTTGAATAAGTTTATATTTCTTCACCCAACATTTACAAAACTTTAGGTAACACATAAAAGCTAGTACTGGCTGAAAAACCACAAATAAAAACATTTAGCTTTAAAATATAAACCTTGTCCAATAAACACAATTGTAATCTAAACAAAAAAAATCAAAATGCAAGACAGAGGTGTCATGGAAATGTTGAAGTTAAAACAGAGAAAAGATTTTCCCAATTAAGTGGCTCTAAAATTCTTGATTGAATGTTTGTTTGTTTTTAAAAAGGGTTTTTTAAGGCATTTTCTTCATGTATGGCTTCAGCTGTTTCTAGCATATCTGAATCGGGAAGATGTGCCTAACAAGCAGCAAAAGTTCTTTCACTGCAATCTGTGGGTTCCAAAACCACATGCAGGTTGTGTCTCCCTTATCCAAAATGCACTGTCTTTTTGCAACAAGTCTTTTTGGATTATGAAATATATGTACATAATGAGGTATCTCTGAGTTGGAATCCAAATCTAAACACTACATTCATGTCTTTTTTCATATTCATCCTCTATACCAGTGACTCCCAAAGTAGGCACTACCGCCCCACGGTGGGCACTGGAACAATCCAGGGGGGCGGTGATGGCACGGGGGCGGGGCCAGAGGAGAGGTGGGACTTCTTCCCAAGTGCCGGAGACAGGGCTGAGCACCTGAGGCGCCTGTTAGGACACACAAGGGGTGGAGCTAGAGGAGTGGGCGTGGCTTCTTACCAAGAGCCTGAGACAGGGCTGAGAATCTATACTCTCCTGAGGCTCTTGTTGGGACACAGAAGGGGAAGCTAGGGAATGGGGCGGGGCCTCCTTCCAAGAGCTCGAGACAGGGCTGAGCCTCTATACCTCTCCTGAGAGGCCTTTTAGGACTAAAGGGCAGGGCTAGGGGTGGGGGCGGGGCCTCTTACCAAGAGCACAAGATAGGGTTGAGCCTCTGTATACCTCCCCTGAGGCGCTTGTTAGAACACGGGGCCGAGGTATAGAGGTTCAGCTCCGTCAGGCACTTGGGAAGAGGCCCCGCCCCCTCCTCTAGCCCCGCCCCCTGTGTCCTGGCAGGCGCTGCAGGACAGGGATAGAAGCTCAGTCCTGCCTCAGAGCTTGTAACTCTGCCCATCCCAGTCCTGGCCGCCCATTGGTGGCCCCGCCCACCTCCCCTCACAGACCTGCATCTTGGACTAGTAGAGAGGCTCAGCTCCACCCTCTTGAGCTGGAGCCATGCCCATCCCTCTAAGCCACGCCCCTCTTTCCAGGGGGCACTGAGTAATATTTTAATCATATGTTTTTATATTTTTTATACTGTTTTAATTGTTTTATTGGATTTTTATAGCTGTTTTAATTATGTATAGGCATCGAATTGTTGCCAATTTTGTACGCCGCCCTGAGTCCCTTCGGGTGAGAAGGGCGGGATATAAATGTTGGAAATAAATAAATAAATAAATAATATTTTTTCTGGAAAGGAGGCGGTAGGCCAAATAAGTTTGGGAACCACTGCTCTACACATAGCCTGAAGGTAATTGTATATGTATTTTTTGTATATGTATTTATATGTATTAATTGTATATGTATTTTTAATTGAGCATTAAACAAAGATCATGTACATTGAACCAACAGAAACAAAGGTACAGTATCACTATCTCAGTCACCCATGAAGTCAGTGTTGAATTTTGAGTATTTCCGATTTCAAAATTCCAGGTAACAGTTGCTTAATATGTATTGTGTTGCTTACAGAATTTGCTCTTACAACAGAATAAAACTTTCCCACCAACCCCCCGCCCCCCAAACAGGACCTAATGGCCACAATTCAAGACAAGCTTGACTCCATTCATTTTGATAGGATTAAGCAAGCTTAACTCTGTGTTGGACTGTAGCCAGCATATAAACGGGGCTTTTGAAGTTCTCAATTTTTGAAGACTAGAAAAGCAGATTGGTGGAATAAAGAATCCTTTGCTAATGGTTCCCACTTTTTAAAATACAGTATACAATCAACAATATGAGGGAAACCTTTTTTCTCCTGGAAAGTTCTACTATAATGGAATGTTCTATTATTTTTTTCTCATTGAGGAATCTTGCTATATAATCCATTTCAAGAGTCTGGACAACTCTCAATTTGTGAATTTTGTTTTGTTTTTTAAATGTCTTACTTTTTAAAGCTAATTTTCAGAAAAAGATTGTAGAATAACAACAACAATAATGTAAGCCACTTTGATCTCCTTGTGGAGAGAAAAAGCAAGGTATAAACTGTTATTATTATTATTATTATTATTATTATTATTATTATTATTATTATTAATTTTTGTTTATACCTCACCTTTTTTCTGCACAAGGAGACTCAAAGAGGCTTACATTAAAAGCATTTTAATACAATTTAAAATCTACAAATATACAAACATTAAAACAGAATTAAATATCATTAGTATTTTAAAATGTCAGTTGAAATTGATAAAAACATATTCAGAACTTTGAACTCGTATTACCATCGCAAGTGAGGAAATTCCTTTTCTAAACAATTCTTCTCTATACAACGTCTTTTGAGGGTATATCTGGGAAGATAAGCTCATTCAGTCTATAATTTAGGAGCTTGCTATGTAAGAAAGCATTAATAAACTATCTGCCACATGTAGACAGAAATGGTACAGTATAGAATTCTACAGACTCAGATTTCATAAATATCCCCAGTATTTCACAGATGAAAAACCAGGATGCGTAGCCAAGAAACTTTAGAATGGAGTCAAAACTGCAAGAGTTCTTAATGAAGAACACAATAGCTAAGTAGAGTTATGTATAGCTAATTGCTTTGACTGAGCCTACTGGGAAGAGCAGGATTGGGTTAACTGAGTGCAAACTAATTTTGTACTTCGAATTCTGTACTGAAGTAAGATTAAGACAATGTGGGAAGAAGCGGATATTTTAAAAGCACCTGAAAAGTGGGAAGTTAGAGGATTAATTTAGACTACTCCTGACAAATCATGACAAGACCTTATCACAGTCTTATATCTCACCTCTGATACCCTTTGCCTACTGGTTTCTATGGGTCCTATCACATGACGCAAGGTCTGTTTCGTATGTCACCCATAGGCAACTGTAGGCAAAGGATCTGCCATGAGTACCTTTTGTAAAACGGGTACAAAGCAACTTCATCTTCAAAATTTCTGCACATATCAGAGGTACATTTTTTTGTGTAATGGTACATTCATCTGCAGGTTGTTCTTGGTACCTGAGAGATGTCTTCTGTGGCTTGTTTTGGGGGCAGTCTTTTCATGCTGCTTGATTCTCCTATGCTGAAATGGCCACTTGAAGAATGACTGTAATTAAACCAGTTCATGTTTTCTGCTTGCTCTTAATTGTTTCCCTTTATTTCTTTAAATTTTTGGATCTGTGCACCTCTGGAGGATAGAAAAGATATGTTTGGGTTTTTCCGCTGGCACAAACAAGTGGAGCCACGTAGCTGTGTGAGATCTGCCTACCACCCCAAGGAGGGAATGACAGTGACATAGGGGAATATTGGATGGATTGGAAGGAGTAATCCGTCAGCCATGTGATAGTCAAATATGCATTATATTTGATATGGAAATAGAAAAGCTGGTGTGATGGGATGGGTATATATCCAATTCTCATCTAGCCTTCTTTAACCATGAGTTGCCTATTTAATCGATGTTTTCTCCTGTGTTTGTGATGTCCACAATTGAATAAGATGTGAAAAGCTATGAGGCCACAGTATGCTGTGGATATTGAGCCTGGTGCTAGGCCTTTCCTGTGAAGCTGAGCTAATCCCTGAGCTATTCTCTTCTAACATTGTTGCTCCAAGAATGTGGAGTGACAGTGAGCAACAGCTGGATTCATTCCTATATTCCAGAATGAACAAGTGTTACTTTGGGGGCATGAGAACATGGTAAGATTGAATGACATTTTAAGAGCTATGTTGCCCAATAAGGCCCAAAAAGTCAGTTTGGAAAAAGTACTGTTTTGGGCACTTTAAGACTGTAACATAAGATACGGAAACTGCAACATTTTTATTTTTATAGCTCTAAATCGCCAATATGGAAAAAGAAGCAATAAACCTAGGCACTGAATTTGTGGCCAACAAACATTTATTGCAATTTAGAGGGAGCTAGCTAGACAAGGACTTTACTTTTGATTATTTAAAATAATAATTAACTATGCTGCAGCAAATCTATAGATATCTCAATAAATTATGTGTCTATGTGCCTTCAAATTGCCTATTAATTTATGGCGACCCCATAAATGTCATAATGTTTTTTAGCCAAGGAATACTCAGGTATGGTTTTGTCAGTTCCTTCCTCTGAAATATAGCCTGTAGCATCTGGTATTTGTTGGTGTCCTTCCATCAAACTGCTAACCAGGGCTAATGCTGCTTAGTGTCTCAGTTTAGACAGGACCTGGTGCCTTAAAGGTATTTAAATCATATCTAAATGATATATGCTTACCAGCATGTTTGCTGTATTAATTTTAGGTAAAATATCTTATGTAAGTGAAGCAGTCCTTAAAACAGAACTGCAGATGATGATGATGATGATGTCTTTAAATTTCTTTCCCACCTCTCCTTACAGCTTGAGGCAGGACATTATTTGCACATTAAAGCAAATGCATTGGTGTCATCTCTCTTTAAGGAACTAGAATACACATGGTTTACTCACGTGTTTTAAATTTACAAAGGAAGTGTTCACACCCAGGCAGCGCCTCGCTTGATCAGGCCATGGTCCACCTAGTCGAGCATTCTTTGCAAACACCTGAACAACTATCAAACACTAAGTGCTTTACCCAATGGATTAGTGGCCTACTTACAGACCATACTGTACCTTGTACCCACTGCTGAATTAAGGTGCATTGAAAGCTGATTGTACTCTTGTGCAACAATTATAAACATACATAGCAGCAATTACTTGCTTTTGCAATCAGTGGACCTTCTTTGGACGTAAACTACTTCATCTGTTTGTGAAGTAGTTTACGTCATGTAAATACTACATTTCTCTTGCCTTGAGGAAGTGTTTGAGATTTCAGTGCTAACTACTTGTTCTCCCGATTATAGAGATAGCATGGCTTTTGCTTGGAGGTAATGACACTCACTAGTAATTTTGCTGCAAGAGGAAGAAAGGACAAAGGTAAAAGGCAGAATAAATAAGGAAGCTGAAGAACGACAACATAAGAGGCACAAAAAACTAACAATTTGTAGCAGTTGTGTATTGTCAACTTGGACTTTGGTAAGTAGCACACAATCTCTTATCACAGTTATTATGCTTCTGCCACAGGTAAACTTTGTTCCTTTTATTTTATTCAATAGTACTGGAGTGAGAGCTCTACTGCATGTTATGAGGGCAGCAATTACTAATCAAACTGTCTAGTTGTGCAAATTGTAACGAGGATAGGGCAAGTAGGACAAAGTGCGAAGCGGCCAGATTAAAAGGAACAATAGCGTAGAAATAGAGAAAGTATTCATATAATGAATTTGATATCCAAGTATGAAAAAAAAACCTGGATGTTCAAAATGTTTTATTTTTGCTTTGGCATCTAAGGATAAATATTACATGGACAGCACTTCTTGAAGTGGTGCTCAAAACCAAAGATTCTGTAGAGGGCTACATATAAAACACGTTTTTTAAAGATGTCTGCTTTTCACAACAAGGGCTGGAGCCTTTGTTGGGACACGACGGGTTAATATTGCTTTGTTATGACAGTTTATGGCATCCTCTTTTTACCTTTTGCTGCTGAATAGTCATTTCTCCGAAACCCCCTCTCTCTCCAAAGGCTTTAGAATATAATACATTCACGTGGCTTTTATGGAGTGGAAATATCAGCCTAGAAATGTCTTTCCTATATCCAAATATTAAAAATACCTGCTAGAAAAGAGACAATAAATCAGTTAGCAGCTTCCTTATATGCTTTCCACTTTCCTCAGGCAATCCTTAATTGGGGACTAAACCAAGTTACCTGCTGCAAGAAGCAGACCCCCTCTAGCTGCTCAGAGAGCACTTGAAATCCCTGCTGTGCATTGACACCGATGGCAACAGGAAATCTTAGTCTTATAACTACTTCTTAAAATCAGAACACAGTATAATCTCTACTTCCCTCTCTAATAGAACTGGGACTAATCTCAGTAGTTCAAGACCCTGATACTTCATAAGTTAAAATGAAGCTGATTTTAAGTGGATTTTCCCCCTTATGTCTTTCCTTCTTTTAACCAGTTTCAAAGTCTCATCAGAAGTATAAATTATAGAAGAAAGTAGTGCCACCCATCCTGAATCCTCAGGATGAGGTGGGCTAAACACAGAAATAATTAATAAAGGGCAACAGCAACATCAGGCATCTCTGCAAGGGAGATAGTGACTACTACAGCCTGAAAGTGGCCACATTTCAGATTCATTAGAAAAGGAGGAGGGGAGAAATATAAATGGGATTTTGAAATACAGTATCTACAATCTATATTGCTCTATGATCTCTGATACAGAGGAGCTCCTTAAATTGCCGTGGAATGCAAATGCACCACTAGTAACTACTAAAAAAGGATGGGCAACTTTTTGTGGAACCAGTATAAAAGGTTTTCAGGAGCTATTTGAAAAGAAATCTGTACACTAGTGATTTCAGGGCAGATTGACATAAGAAAGATGTAAAAATAGATAAGTGAGAATATCTAAAATTAAAGGTTTAAGGAAGAAATGATCTTATGTAGACATCAGAGTGCTTGGCTGTTTCTCTTTGTTAATGTATTCTGGTATTATGCAGACAATCCTATCGAAGCTCTGGTCGACCTCTGGAACATGGAGGTGGCCAGGGCGATGGATACGATTGCCCCCAAACATCTTCTCTTGCTTAGCAAGAGTCAATTTGGCTTCTTGGTTTACCGTGGAGCTAGCAGTGATGAAGCGAGCGAGGTGGAGCCTAGAGTGCCTCTGGTGGAAGTCTTGGAGCGAATCTGACCAAACACGGGCTAGAGTCTCACTTAAGACTTACTCTGCGGCAATAAGGACAGCCAGGAAGGCTTTTTCGGCTGCCCGTATTGCATCGGCAATGAATAGTCCAGCTGAGTTGTTCCTAGTGGTCAGGGGACTCCTCCACCCAGGTTCCCAGGGGGAGGCTCCTGATCACTCGGTGGCTCGATGAGGTGAGTTCACCCGTCATTTAGCAGACAAAGTCGCATGGACACGTTCTGAACTTGACACCAGTTTTATGGTAATTCCAATAGATATACCTGAGACATCTGCCCTATTTTGTTGGATTTGTTTCAGCTAGTTCAGCCTGGTGACATGGGAGCTGTGAGAGCGACCACATATCCTTGCCCCTCCTGCCTTATCAAACTTGCCAGCAGGGGATTGGCCGAGTGGTTTACAAGGATTATTAATGCCTCATTGGAACAGGGACAGTTACCAACTAGCTTGAAAAGAGCAATTTAAGATCAATTCTTAAGAAATTGTCCCTAGATTCCTCGATATTAGATAACTACCGGCCTATTTCGAATCTCCCTTTTCTGGGCAAGGTTCTGGAGCGTGTGGTGGCTTCCCAATTCCAGGGCTTCTTGGAAGACACTGATTATCTTGATTCTTCTCCATCTGGTTTCAAGCTTGGGTACGGAACAGACAGCTTTGATCACCTTGGTGGATGACCTCCACAGAGGACTAGACAGGGTGAGTGTGTCCCTGCTAGTTCTCTTGGATCTCTCAGCAGCTTTTGATACCCTCAGCCATGGAATCCTTCTGGGTTGGCCCTCCAGAATAGGTCTTGGGGGCACTGCTCTGTAGTGGCTCTGCTCCTTCCTGGAAGACCTTATCCAGTTGGTGATGCTGGGGGACACTTGCTCAGACCCATGGCTATTGGCTTGTGGGGTCCCACAAGGTTCTATTCTTTATGCCATGCTTTTCAACATCTACATGAAACCGCTGGGTGAGGTCATCCGGAGTTTTGGAGTTGGGTGCCATCTCTACACAGATGATACTCAACTCTACTACTCTTTTCCACCACATTCCAAGGAAGCTCCCCGGATCCTAGACCAGTGTCTGACAGCTGTGATGGACTGGATGAGGGCCAACAAGCTGAATCTTAATCCAGACAACACAGAGGTCCTCTGTTCAGTCGTGGGGCCAATTGGGTATAGGGTGCCAATCTGTGCTCAATGGGGTCACACTCCCCCTGAAAGCACAGGTCCGCAGACTGGGGATCCTACTGGACTCAGTGCTGACGCTTGATGCTCAGATGTCGGCGGTGGCTGGGAGGGCTTTTACACAATTAAAACTTGTGCGCTAGCTGCAACCGTACCTTGAAAAGCCTGACTTGGCCACGATGGTCCATGCCTTAGTTACATCTAGAATGGACTACTGCAATGCACTCTACGTGGGACTGCCTTTGAAGACAGCTCAGAAACTGCAGTTAGTGCTAAGGTCGCAGCCAGATTATTAACGGGAGCTGGTTATAGGGAGCACACCATGCCCCTAATAAAGCAGCTGTTCCTGGGGTTATTTGGGGTGCTGATTCAGAAAATTGCATTGGATAGACCACATCAGCTCTAGATTGTTAAATATGGTTTTCTGTGGGTGAGCAGACGGCTGCTGGATGGGATATGTTCTGTATCAGAAACTAAAGCTGGTGTGGTCTAGCCAATGCAATTTTCTGAATCAGCAACCCAAATCACCAAACCAAATCTAAAGTTGACCAAAAACTGATCTGTACCTTTTGGTACTAATGTTGGAGAGTGGCCCCTGTTCAAGAGGTTCAAGAAAGAGGTTGGGAACCACTGATTTACAGGTCGAGCATCTCTTATTATCTGGAATTTCGAAATACTCCAAAACAGTCCAAATTGGGGGCTGAGAAAACATTTTTACTTTCTGCTGGTGGAACGTACATACATTTTGCTTCATGCACAAAATCATATTTTAAATACTTGGGGCATGTGCCTAAAGTGTGACTCATATTGTGTGTCCCTAATGTCAACATAGGGAAAAATGGAAAATTGAAGTTGAGCATACCTTTATCTACAAAATATTATGTCTGTACACACCAATATTAAAATAAAAAAAATATATAAGAGTTAATTTATCCTATGTATGGAGACTTTTGGGGCCCTATCTAGTATATGCATGAATTGATGAATATTGTATTTCGGTCAATGATCAGCATTAAAACAAACACTAGAAGGTAAATAAAACATATGTTTAGGCATTAACATAGTTTTACATGTATCTCTATACACCATATGTATACATACAAAATACATATATTGTACACATATAGTGTGGGACAACAGTTGCAAAGGCACAAATCTGATGTATCTTAAAAATTAACTTTTTGAAAAGATTTCACACATAATTTATTTCAAAAATATACATATGCTTTGAAAGGTTTTTAAGATTGTCAGGGGCTGCTGTGGTTTTATATGATTTTAATAAAATTCAATACTGTTTTAATACTTGTATATTTTAAGTTGCATTGTCAAGTAAGCAGTTCTGCACCTGAACCATTGCCTGAGATCTGTAATGGACTGGATGAGGGTAAACAAGTTGAAGCTTAATCCAGACAAGACGGAAGAACTGCTGGTTTCGAGTAAGATGGATCCAGGAATAGGTTTGCAATCTGAGCTGGACGGGGTCACACTCCCCTTGAAGTCTCAGGTTCACAGTTTGGGGTGATTCTGGACTCTGCCTTAAACCTGGAAGCCCAGGAGGCAGCAGTGACTAATTCAGCATTTGAACAATTAAAGCTTGTGCGCCAACTGTGTCCATTCCTGGAGAGATTGGACCAGGCTACAGTGGTACACGCAATGGTTAGACCCAGACTGGATTACTGCAATGCACTCTACGTGGATCTGCCCTTGAAGACTTCTTGGAAACTGCAGTTCGTTCAACCATCAGCAATTAGGGTTCTAACGGGTTGATCTCAGGGAGCATACCACTCCATTAATGAGACAGCTCCACTGGCTGCTTATATGTTTCCGAGCCCAATTCAAGGTTCTCACCTATAAAGCCCTATACGGCTTCAGTCCAAGCTACCTGGAACGTGTCCCCTATACATACCAGGCTGAGTGCTGAGATCCTGCAGGGAGACTTTTATCTCAACATGGGCTCCCTTGAACATGTGCTCAAAAAGGACAAGGGAAGACTCCTCCTTAGGGAGTTTATATAGGGGTGGGGGCGACTGACTTCAAACACTGGATTTTAACTGTTTTTTACTTGTATGTTTACATGTTGTAAGCTGCCTTGGGGAAGATTAGCTTATTATTTTAAAACCTTGACTAGAACACAGCATCTTATTCTGGATTGTTGGTGGTGGATACATTATATAATAATGGTTTTAAAACTATTTAATTTGATTGGGTTTGTTACTTTGTAGGTTTAATAGATTTATAAGTTTTATTTCATTATTTAAACTTTGTAAGTAGTTGTGATTTGTAACAGAAGTTTTATTCACGGGGCTATTTGTACATTTTGTGTTGTTTTATGGCACTGAGTGTTTGCCATTCTTTGTTGGAAGAACTCCGCTCTGCGTCCCCTCAGGGAGATGGGGTAAGTTATAAATAAAGTTATTATTATTGAGTCCAATTGCGGAGAAAGGCGGGGTAAAAAATCTTAAATAAATGACTTAGTTATGAGCCACTTTTGAGTCCTGTATGGAGAGAAAAATGTGGGATGTAAAAAAACATAACAATAATAATACACACCAGGCATAGATAAACTTCAGCCCTCCAAGTTTTTTGGACTTCAACTCTGATAATTCCCAACAGAATTGTGAGAGTTGAAGTCCATAACACCTGGAGGGCTGACGTGTGTCCATACCTGATATAAACACACACTGCCTATGATGCTATTCTACTGTAAATTATGAAAATATAAATTGTCATTTTGTCCTACAAGCAGCAGCTGCTGTGACTGCTATAGCAGGTTGCTTTAGAAGCAACAAGGGGAACATCCTAAGGGTGCGAAAGACCAGAGGGTGTCTCTGCTTCCACACAGCCATACAATCCAGAAAATCTACAATATCTGCTTTGAACTGGGTTATATCAATACAATATAGTTCATACAATATAATATATAATTTTATATTATATATTACATGTAATATTGCAGCATAGTGGTATAGTACAACATAGTAACATATACTGTAATACTAATATTGTGCTTTGCCAATAATATATTGTACATATAATATTGATATTATAATGTAATACAATACTAATAATATATAATGTACTTTTTATTATTTTTTGCCTTGATATTCTGGGATATAGGGCTGTGTGAAAGGGCCCTGAGTCCACTTCGGGGTGAGAACGGCGGGATATAAATGTCGCTAATAAATAAATAAATAGAAAGGGCCTTAGTTGGAAATGACTTGGAAATACTCAATACCATCAGTCAAGAGGTGACTTGAAATCACATGCATTAGGAAGGGCCCTCTAAGTCTCTATATATGTGATTTCGAGTCACCTCTTGACTGATGGTGTTGAGTACCTTGAAGTCATTTCCAACTCAGGCCCCTTCTGCACAACTGAATAAAATCCCACATTTTCTGCGTTGAACTGGAATATATGGCAGCGTAGACTCAGATAACTCAAACAGATCAAAGGGCTCTTCCACACAGCCATATAACACTGAAGATCAAGGTAGAAAATCCCACAATTTCTGCTTTGAACTGAGTTATCAGAGTCCACACTGCCATATAATCCATTTCAAAGGAGATCATGTGGGAAAGGCCAGGGTCTCTCCTTCTTCAAGGGCAAGGAAGAGTCTCTCCTTCCACACAGCCATATAACCCACAAGATCAAGGCAGAGATTCCACCATATCTGCTCTGAACTGGGTTATCTGAGGGCCCTTCCACATAGCCTTATATTCCAGAATATCAAAGCAGAAAATCCCACTGTATCAGCTTTTAACTGGGTTATCTGAGTCCACACTGCCATATATGTCAGTTCAAAGCAGAAAATGTAGGATTTTATTCAGCTGCGTGGAAGGGGCCTGAGGGCCCTTCCACACAACCCTATATCCCAGAATATCAGGGCAGAAGATCCCACAATATATTATGGGATATAGGGCTGTGTGGAAGGGCCTTGAGTCCACAGTGCCATACAATCTAGTTCAAAGCAGATAATGTGTGAGAAGGAGTCTATCCTTCTTCAAGGGCAAGGAAGAGCCAAGGCGGTCGGCGAGGCCTAGTTCCCTCAGGGAAGCGCCGGCGTCGGGTCCCTCCAAGTCCCCGCCGCCAACTTCCTCCAGCGCGGTGAGACAGCAACAACAACAACAGCAGCGGCGGCGGAGGCTGCAGCCATTTTGGGTTTCGTCAGAGACAAAGAACAACTGCGGCAATGGTGGTGGCGGCGTCTGAGGCGGCGGCCGCTTTCTCAGCGCTGTCTTAAGTCCTCATTTCGCCTCCCTTTCCTTCCCGAATTCTTCGCAATCGCTCAGGATCCAAGACTAGGCCGCAGCCGGGCAGCCGTTGCCTGACTAAGCCCTCGCAGCCATTTGCGGCCGCTTTTATACCCAGCCGGGGGCCAATCAGAAGCAAGTGGAATCCCTCTCCGCTCGCGCCGCGCGCATGCTCAGTTCAAGGCAGAAAGAGACAGCGAGCGAGCGAGCGAGAGAGAGAGCCGGGATCGTGTATGTGTAAAATGAGTGAGTGAGGGAGGGGGGAGGGGGAGGGAGGAGAGGGAGGAGTGAGCGCGCGCGAGAGGGAGGGAGGAGGGAGCGAGGGAGGGAAAAAAAAAAGATGGCGGCGGGCTCGGATCTGCTGGATGAGGTTTTCCTGAACGCGGAGGTGGATGAGAAGGTGGTGAGCGACCTGGTGGGCTCGCTGGAGTCCCAGCTGGCGGCCTCCGGGCACCACCGCGGGCACCACCGGCCTCCTGAGGGCCTCCGGGCCGCCGCCACTGCCGCCGCCGGGCAGCTGCTGGGGAACCATGTCGTGAGCGGCGGAGGAGGCAGCAGCAGCCCCAGCCCCGGAGGAGGAGGCGGAGGAGGCGGAGGAGGCAATGCCAGTGCCCAAACCGGGAGCCCCGGCACCACCACTACCACCACCACCTCCTCTTCTTCCTCTTCCTCCTCCGCCGCCGCCACAACCACTGCCAATAACGCCGCCGCCAAGATGGGACTCAGTGGCCCAGAGACCACCAAGCCAGGTAACCTGGAGAGGGAGAGGGTCATAGGGGCCTTCATGCCTTCCTTTCATCCGCCTTGGTCGCAGTGGGCCCCCAATAGTCTCCCAATAGCACAGGCATGGTCCAACTTCGGCCTGCCCTCCAGGTGTTTTGGACTGCAACTCCCACCATTCCTCCCAGCCTCAGGCCCTTTCCTTTTCCCCCTCAGCCGCCTGAGGCTGTGAGGAATGGTGGGAGTTGCAGTTCAAAACACATGGAGGGCCCAAGTTGGCCCATACCCCCATATGAACAACAGCCCACCAAGAACTCCTCAATTATCCCATTTCAGAGTTTCCTTGTTCTACCTGCCATCCCCCAGTATACTATTTTGGACTGGGACAATCCTTTTCTCCTTCATAGAAAGTGAAGGAGGAATTGAGTTTTGTTTTGTTATGGTCAGCCTCTTAGTTTGGGTCCTCCCCACTTCAGTATTGCCTTCTTATAATTATGTCATTTCAGAGTCTCCGATGAGATCCCTCTTTGCCCTTCCTGTGGCTGTCTGAATTATTCTTCCTGCTCCCAAGATGAAGTGTCAGGAGGGGGGTTGTTTATTCATTATAGTAGTAGTAGTAGTAGTAGTAGTAATAATAAGACCTCACAACCTCTGAGGATGCCTGCCATCCATGTGGGCAGAATTCTTCTGCAACATGGCCATACAGCCCAGAAATCTCACAGCAACCCATACTTGTGTGCTGCCTTTCTCAACCCTGAAGGGAACCCAAGGCGTCCTTACAAAGGCAACTATTCAATGCCACATGTATTTTACTTATTTATCATGTCAGAAGTGAACTGAGGGTACAAGTTGTAATGTATTTGAAAACACAAAGTTTTTTTTTAAAAAAACAACAACAACAACTACAACTTGGCATTATACTAAATGTCCTTTGACCAGTAGCTGGCCACTTGGAGTGCCCCTGGTGTCCTTCATAGTGCATGTGCCACATGTATATATACATACATTCAAACTACAGGAAAGGAGATTCCACCTGAACATTAAGAAGAACTTCCTAACTATGAGAGCTGTTGAGCAGTGAAACCCTCTGTCCTGAAGTGTGGTGGAGGCTCCTTCTTTGGAAGCTTTTAAATAGAGGCTGAATGGCCATCTGTCGGGGGTGCTTTGAATGCGATTTTCCTGCTTCTTAGCAGGGGTTTGATTGGCTGGCCCATGAGGTCTCTTCCAACTCTATGATTCTATCAGTGAATAAACAAAAACATTAAAACCAACCAATTTAAAGATAACATTAAAACAAGAATTTGAAATCACATAATCCAAGTCATATTTCAGGGCCAGTCTGGGTCGTCATTAAAGTAATATATAGTCTATTATTGCACTGCTCCCATTATTGATCAAAAGCCTAATCCCAAAACCATGTTTTAATTTTTTTTGAAGGCCAGGAGGGAGGGGACTGATTTAATTTAACGGGGGAGGGAATTATTCTTCCTCCTCCCCATTCTCTGTTGCTGAAGTGTCAGAAGAGGGGTTGTTAATAATAATAATAATAATAATAATAATAATAATAATAAGCAGCTTTATTTATACCCCACCCGCTCTCCCCGGGGGACGGGGACGGGCTGTCTTACAACACAGCAAGCAAATACAATAAATGATGTATAAAAATCATCACAAATCAATTAATAACAAAATAATATGAGTCTAAGTAAACACAATTTTAAAAGATTAAGAAGCCTTATAAAAACAATATATAGTGCTGATTAACCATCCATTCCTATTATTAGACTGTCCAGACTAAAATTATAGTCATAAATCTGTTAAAATCCTGTACAATATGATGGTTTTAGCCATTATTAGAAGTTTGTTTGAACAGCAAGGTTTTCAGCTTCTTATAACACCAGTTTCTCCCAGAAGAGGAAGTGATGGAGAGTATTGAGGGCCAGGAACCTGCTTTAAACAATCTCTATGGGAATACCGGTCTTTCGGAGGTCATACACCCCAGTGTTTGGCTTTTCTACTTTCTCCAGTAGCCAGACTCTGGCATGTAGAAAATTGGAGCATAGCCCCTCTTGTGTATAAGGTTGAGAGAGATGACAGCCCATCTTTGAACAGTTTTTCCTTAGAACAAACAGCCCTGATTTTAAAAGAGCATTTAAAAGTGTTTGTGGGGGGACAGTGTTTATCCCCAGTATAGTCTGTGGATTGTCTCCTCCTCCTTCATTTCCCTCCTTTTCAGTTTCATGTTGCTGAAATGTTACTAGGATGCCACTGCCTGTCATGACACAAGGTTAATGAAGTGGGATCTTGGAGGAAAAACTCACTGCTGTTCCTGATTTATGTGACATTGTCTTTCTGATTACAATCTTCCTATTTGTGTTTACTAAATGCAGGGCCTGGAGATCCAGAGGAGGTGTAAGTCTTTGCTAGAAACCGTAGGTTTTCAGGGGGAGAAATAAGCACCTTTGTTAGTATTTGTTTTCCTTTGTAAGAGCAGCAATAAGAGCAGCAGGGTTTAGTGTGTGTGTGTGTTTAGGAGGGAGGATGAACTCCTCTAACATTGCCTTGCAACCTCCTTCCTGGTCTCCTCAGTCTGACAGTGTGCTGTTCATCCTCCCTTCTTCATGTCCATTTAGTTAGGAAACACATAGCTACTAGATTTTGGAACAACAGATAAGAGGATCAAGTGGAGAGGTTGGAGGCCCCAGGGCATTGTGATACTGACTTTGCTCAACCTGTCTGCTTTATCCCCCCTTCCCACAGCTGTAAGTCTAGGTTTGTAATAGGATGTTATCAAACATAGTGCTATAGCATACTGAGAGATAGATAGATAGATAGATAGAGATCTTTGCAAGAGTTTATTTCTTACTGTATACCTGTGCTTCTTAAAATCAGGGAAGATTTTTGGGCTCAGAAGTAAATGTCATTTATTGTTGCCCATTGTCAGTGGGAAATATTAGGATGAACTCTAACTTCTCTGTGGAGCTGAATGGTTTTACTTTTTCAATGTGTTATTTCAACACAGAAATTGCGATAATTTGATATAAAAGAGAGACAGTTTCCCCTTGTCTTGTTTAGCCACATGACTCCTTTGTCCTAACTATCATTTGACAATTTTTATTGGTTAATCCCATCTGTTTTATTTGCAGGAGCTGGTGGAGTGCAAGGGAGTGTTATCAATCATAATGCCAGGTCCCAGGGTTCCACTTTGGATGGAGCCACCACCACCAGCGTCAGCACCACTACAAATGTTCAAGGTGGATCTGAAGCTGCTGTCACCCCAGGGACCCTCAACCAGGGCAAGTCAGTAGTCATCAGCACCATGGCAACAGCTTTATCTACCAGAAATGGTAAAATTGGGTCCACAACAGTACAAACTTTGAACGGGAGTAATGTGGTGATGAATTCTCATACTTCTTTCACGGCTACTCCTGCAACGGCGAACCCTGCCATTGTCCCAGCGGTCACCCCTCTTGTTAACAATGGACCTGGAAATGTGGGGAAAGTCAGTACTGTTAATGCCTTGTTGCCATCTGCTTCAAATACTGTCATTCAGACTTCTTTTCTTGGGACTGGGGTGTCCTCAGCTTCTTCACCCTCTCCCACGGTGATATCCTCACAACAGCCCCCGGGCCTTGGGACTGGAGGGCCAACGGTAGCATTGGTGAGGCCGCCCATTCATGCGGCAGGACCCTCGGTAGCTGCAGCCACCCAGAATGGGAGCAATACTGTGATCAATTCAACCATCAGTGTGGGAAGTTTTCCTGCTGCAGCTGTTGCTGCAGCCACTGTGGGTTCTGGTGTTTCTCTCCAGACCTCTCTTGTGAACAGCCAGCCTGGTTCTGGCGTACCGACTGCACCCACCACACAAGTCATAAAGTCGGAGTCTCCTAAAACTATTGTGCAGACAGTAACTCAACAGCAGACCCTGGCTGCTGGTGGCCAGCCCAGTACTACAGGGGGTAATATGATTATTGGGCAAACTATGCAAGCTGGCCTGCCCAATGTGGCCCCTAATCCTGGTGGAGTACCTCCTGCGCCAGGCACTCCCACTGGTCTGGTAAAGGGAGCTGCCAATACAGTAACACAGAGTCTGCCAAGGACTCCAGCAGCAACTACAAGTGGAATCAGAGCAACTTTGACTCCTACTGTTTTAGCACCTCGTCAGCCTCCTCAAAATCCAACAAATATTCAGAACTTTCAGTTACCACCAGGTAAGGGAAAGACTAAAATGAATTTCTTGTTTTGGTAGTTATGATATCTGGTGCTTAAAAAGAGGCAGATCTGCTGTAATCTGAAGCCGGAAAGCTTGCACTATGATAGCATCTTTGAAAATTGGGTTAAATGTGTTCTTTCCATATTTCAGTTGTTTGTAAATGATATTAGGCAGGTAAAATTTCTTGGTGTACATTTGAAATTTATTTTAATACTATTTTTCAACTCAGAGGTGAAAAAGAGAAGGTGATTATACGGAAATCAAAACTTTTAAAGAAAGCTGGGCTATAATAGATTGCTACTTTTCCACCTTAAACCATTTTTAGATTTATCTTGCAAACATGAGGGCTAGAAACACAATTCAGTTAGCCTTGCAAGTTGGGATTCTTAAGATTCCAGTAGAGGGCTTATGAACCACACAGCTGTAAATTGTATTTATGTTTTTTCCAGAGTTGGATGCAATGGCCCTGGAGTGTTTAGAGTTCCACAGAAACAAAGCATACTGATGTAAAGAGGATGCACTCATAAATAGGTTTAAATCTGAATGTTAATTGAACAAAGATTTAGAACAATAAGTGTCATAGGTGAAGATTGTCCTAAGGTTTAGTGTGGCATTTTCCTAGTGATGCTGTATTTCATTCTAAAACTGTAGAAGCAGCATAAAGTAAGTACCATTTAGGGAAAAGTCTGTTTTTTTTTAAAAGAAAGCACTACTTGATTAAAACGATACAGAAATACTGTGTTATATCCTTGACGTTTGACAACCAGCATGTGTTGAATTACGTTTCAGTCTCACTGTCCTCACCTCACCTCATTCTTTTATGTGTAGTGCTGCTGCACATGTATGAGCTAATACAATGTTTTGGTACTGGAATGTGATGTAAGTAGGAGCTTCTATAGTTCAAGACCTAATAAGACTGGGTTAATTTTATTGTGCTTTTCCTGTGCTTTTGCCATGCAAGTTATCCTAGCTTTCAGTATCCTCAATTTTGCAGTCTTTAATTGACATTGTTTAATTAGTAGTAACTATAGTGTGTCTAGCTTCCTGGTCTTACTAAGTAAGCATTGCACGGGCAGCCCTGTTGCATTTAGAGTTGCCATTCCTTCATGGGTTAAACACTATTGACTTTTTGTGCGTGTTTAGTTTGGAAATTTTATGAAACTTCATTCTGGATAATTTTACCTGGATTCTACATATCTATGAAAATCTATAGTATCAATTGACACATATAGTAGATATCATTTTTCTCCCAAACCTTATAGCAAGGTGGCGTTATGACTATACAGAACAAAACTAATTAAATGTTTTATTACTACCTAATGAAACCAATGGGGTGCATCTACTTTGTGTACGATTTTAGTGAATCTTTTGAGTGTCAAAACCAATATTTCACTTAAAACATGACAGAATGCTTAGATTGATGTGTTTATTTTAATAATAAGTCAGCAAGCCTTATTATATTGCAATACTGTATTTTTCGAATACTCTAGGATTTAGCTGATGATCTTGTCCAGTTAATTGAAGGCGGTCTTTCAGTTACTCTGTGAAGGCTAGCTGGATATTCAGCAAACTTTGGTTATTTTCATTGAATTGAAAATATCCAAGTTTAATTATGCTTGTGGATCATGGCAGTCTTGAACTGCGCCAGAAAGTTTTACACACAATGTAACTGCTATTGTTAATTGTATTTTTATATTAAAAATAGAGAGAAAGATAGCATACACCCTGTTTCTCCAAAAGCACCTCTCCCCCACAATCTTCTTTTGCAATACAATTTTTTTTTTGGAATATAGTAGTTACTAAAAAAGAATACATAAATTGGAGTGAAGTGGGGTATAATAAGAAGGAAGAACCATTTAAAATACCCTATTATTTTGGACCATGCATATTTATTCCTTATGAGCTACCTTGTTTCTTCCCTAAGTCCATTTAAGACTAATAATATCAGACATGTGTATTAGAGAAGGGTAGTTAATGTATTGATTTTACTACCACAAGATGTCTTTTTCAGAATAAAAGTCAAATTAATGCAAAATATAGTAATGCAGGAGTTAGCAGTGATAGCTAGGTGGCACCTCTGTTTTCAAAAGAGAAATGCTCTGAATACCTAGTTCTAGGGGCAGGCAAGGGATGACTTCATGACCCCTTTTCTAGGCTCTTTTGAACATCAGGCTGTCCACTGTTGAAAGGAGAAGGCTGAAATAACTTTGTGGGATCCAGCAATCTCATGCATGTCAAAGCAAAAACCCTTTTACCTAAAAAGAGAGTGAACTGTATTGTCATAGTTTCTATAAAGTTATTGGGATTACATATATTGTGGCATATATTTGAACTATTTTTTCTTGCCCAGTTTAAATCTGAAAATTAGGGGATGATGAAAGTGTGACTGAGAACTTTTTAAACATTTTTTAAAAAATGAGTGTTAAAGTTCCTGTTTTCCTGAAGTAAGGCTCCTGATGTATTGGTCCTACAGAAGAAAAGCCTTTCATGAAAAGGGAAAGAAAAACATAGTGTTGCTTATTATTACCATATATGTATTTTCTTTACATAAGTTTTGAGGTATTAAAAAGCAGTCGCTTGGCAGATATATACTCAAAAACATGGCCTTACATGTGATTTGCTCTTTAGAATAGTGCTCCTAAAAGCTATATGTTTGGGGTGGGGTGGGGGGGGAATGGGACGTGGCATTTCCTCCCAGTTTGCCAGGGACTAGCACCATGTTTATACCTTTCTAGAGACTGATGGTAGTTGGCTTATTCACTAACATTGGTTCACTAACTGTCACTTTTGTGTCAGTCTGCTCCAGAACTTGGACTTATGTTTACAGGAAAATCTAAAAGTATATTCCCCCTGTCGATTTTATATCAAGAAAATTAAAGCTATGATCCTATTAACGCTTACTTGAAAGGAAGTCCAATTATACTTAGTTTGATTTATTCCTGTGTAAGTGTGAACAGGATCATTTTACATGATATGCCTGTGTAATACCAGTGTTTTGTTTTGGGTTCTAAGAGGTATGATTTTTCAATTGTGTGGCGAATTGCCTTTTTGCCTATTTAGGTTGTACAAGCAGGCAAACCATTTTATTGCTTTGTTATTTATAATACTTAATAACTCTAATACAAAAATACTAAAGGTGACATATAACCATAGCTTATACAGTAGAGTCTCACTTATCCAACATAAACGGGCCAGCAGAACGTTGGATAAGCGAATATGTTGGATAATAAGGAGAGATTAAGAAAAAGCCTATTGAACATCAAAATAGGTTATGATTTTACAAATTAAGCACCAAAACATCATGTTATACAACAAATTTGACAGAAAAAGTAGTTCATTACACATTAATGCTATGTAGTAATTACTGTATTTACGAATTTAGCACCAAAATATCACAATGCATTTGAAAACATTGACTACAAAAATGTGTTGGATAATCCAGAATGTTGGATAAGTGAGACTCTTACTGTAGTATCATTTTAAGATTTTAAAAACTGCATACATATTTACAATAGTACAAGTAAACACTGGGCCCCTGGTAGCACAGTGTGTTAAAGCACTGAGCTGCTGAACTTGTAGACCAAAAGGTCCCAGGATCAAATCCCGGGAGCGGAATGAGCACCCGCTGTTAGCCCCAGCTCCTGCCAACCTAGCAGTTCGAAAACATGCAAATGTGAATAGATCAATAGGTACCACTCCGGCGGGAAGGTAACGGCGCTCCATGCAGTTATGCCAGCCACATGATCTTGGAGGTGTCTATGGACAACGCTGGCTCTTCGGCTTAGAAATGGAGATGAGCATCAACCCCCAGAGTCGGTCACGACTGGACTTAACGTCGGGGAAAACCTTTACCTTTACCTTACAAGTAAACTCAGTAAACTCAACAAGTAAAATTTGCAATAAATATGACAATTGTCAGAAAGTAGATCTAATTCATACTTTTTCATGCTTTCCAGGATACTGATTAACACCCCCTCTCCCTGGGTCTCTCCTCTCAAACAAGATGATACCATGTTCCAACCTTAGTAGCAAAAGTTGTGAGGTAGAAGGTCTGAAAATCAAGATAGTGATATCAGAATTGGAAAATTGGACTTTCTTCAGTGGGATACTAAGAGGCATTCTGTAAAAGAAATGGTTATTATGATTAACAGAGAGTGTGTTTAATGGACATTGTAGTATCAAGAGACTGTTGCAAGTTTACCACTGCGCCTCTCTTCAACTCCCTATGTTGGAAACTATTTCTTCTCCAACATGATATAGATATTCATAGGATTTTACTATTCCTAAAATCCTATGGATATCGCTATGCAAAGAGACCTAGTTTAATGAAAGCATAGATTATTACCAGGTTCCTTAACATGATGCACCTGCTCACTTGAAAGACACTGAAAGTCTAGCTGAAGGTAAAGACAAGAGTGCAGTTCAGATTGGGAAAGCATGTGGCTGTTTTGCTTTAGTGGAGCAGCAGACAGTGTTGGTTGATAGTTACATGAATGAATGTAGGTGGTAACAGGTTTTAGTGATTCAAATTGAATAGATTGTGTGAATTGCAAGGTAGTGCAGCATCCACAATGGTGTAAGTGTTTAAGAGTGCATAGGAAAAATATGAATTTTGTTAAAGTTAGAATTGCAGAGTCACACTTGTTCGTGATTGTGTGGCCTAAAAATAAATAGAAATTTAGGGAAGTAGAAGGACTGATGTTGGTTATGTAGGTACAGAAAGTGCCATTTACTTTATAGTCATGTATACGTCTAGACATTTTAGTTAAAAATTGATAGAAAAACCTAGGTCAACTTATCCACATTCTCTGAATAGATTTGCAAGAAGTGAAGACTTAACACATGTTGGGAGAATTTAGTAGATGCACTGACCTCTTTTTCAAACTACTGTGGTACCACTTCTGGCCTTTTTGAGTGCCTGTGTGGGAAATGGTGGTAGCAGCAAGGGGCAAGTGACCTCCTAAGGCGACACTGATGCTTTCCCTTATCTGTAGAATCCTTGACTTATTCACAGGTCATATAAAAATCTACAATTTCGGCATCAAAATCTGCCCTCTACTTATACTCAAATATATATGGTTGTTGATATTATCAATAATTCTAAAGTGTAATTATTTTACATTTTAAATTTACAGTTATTCATTATGTTTAAATAGTTTGGTACAATTAAGAATAAGAATTAGATTTTTTTTTAAAATTAACAGAGTACCCATTTTTGGTTTAGGAAGATCCTGTGGGTTTGTGATTGTGGCAGATGATACCCTTTTGGGGAGGCCTGGGAGTAAATTTTGCTTGTTGTGGCACATTAATGGTCATGTATATGCATGTGTGTGTTTTGAATCTTTTTCTGTGTTTGAATGCTTTGTTGAATTTATTGTACTGTGTGCATTGGGGTCTAGCATACAGTTGTCTTCCTTTCTTAGCGAGACACTCTATAATCTGAATGATTTAAATTAATGGTCATATATTCATGTCACAACAATCTGGAACGCTGTGGGACTGAACCATCATTATTACCTGACTGCATTAACTCGCAGAACTTTTGGTCTGTGATTTCCTTAGTTTGAAGTCTGAACCCAGTGAGATCAACTCTGTTTCCCCCACCCCCTAAAGTTTGTTTCTTCATATTTTCTATGGTTCCTTCTTCTTGATGGAAAAACATGCTAGGAATCTATCTGCTGCTTGGTTTAAATATCATGATAACAAGCCCTGAACTGAAAATCTAATATAGCCCCTTCTGCTAAGCATGCTTGTTGTCTGTGCTAAAGCATGATAAAACAAGGTAATCGCGATGTCTTAATGTGTCCAATGTGTTGGAAAGGTATTGCTTTGTGCAGATTGTGTATAATGTAATTTTACGTCTTGTAGAGGATTGAGATTTTATGAGTAAAAAAATCAGGATGACAATTGAGAGAGAGAGATAAATGAGACTAAAAATTTCAGGAATTTTTCCAGATTACAAAACTCAACTAATGTTCTGTTACCAAGCTATCCTACTTTCCTAGCATTGTGATTCTGTGTCTTTTCATATCTCCGTCCTCTGTAGAAGTCAGATTTAAGGACCTAGCTCATTATTAATTCCACCACTTTACATCCAACAAGTAAAGAAGTTTGTAAAAATTAATGTGGGATAATGAAGTTACTAGAATGTTGTTAGCATTGAATTGGACTTGGTTTGTTTATTGGTTCATCCTTATCAAAGCTTTGTTCTCTTAGAGTACCTTACATAAATGCTGTGTATAAAAGTAGGCCCTTAAATGTTTTGTCTTCTGTTATTTGTCATCACATCCTTGCCTCCTCAACTCTGCCACCCATAGACGTAATTCAACAATATTATTATAGAGGTAAGAAAGCCTTAACCATGCAATTGCACTCATGTTTAAGCTGGACCTTCTGTAACTATGTACTTGGTGTTCATAGATAGTTGGGATTCTTGTCTAGGTCATGAATTCCTCTAAAAGTGCTAACACTTCATCTAGGTTAGAAGGCCCATTTCAAATGATGCAATAGCTGTCAGAATCCTACATTTTATAAAAAAATAATCTTAGTATTGCTATTAAATCTGGCCTTAGTTGCTCCAAAATCTCTTATATTTTTAAAGAAGAATCACCTTTTCTCCTTAATTTATGTGCAAAAATTTCTCCTTGAATTTTTCAATGTGCAACTATTCCCCTATCTATTTCATTTTTGTCAACACTTGACATCAGTGTGTCAGATCTGACAACCTTTAGTTCATAGATATTCCCAGCTGAAATAGAACTTAAATTTGCATGATCTTGGACCTCCCTCCCCTCTTGTCTTCCTCAATGTCAATACATCACTTACAAAGGACAAGTTACAAGTTACAAACATCTGACTTACAAATGACTTATAGTTAAGAATGGGGGTGAGACAACAGGAATTAAGAAATCTACCCTTAGGAAAGGAAATTATCTCCTGAAAGAGTTATTATCATGGGGAAAAGGGGCCACCACTGAAGCTTTCTCACCAATCCTTGTTTCCTCTGTTCTCTCAAAATTCAGTGATAATAGGGACAGAAAGTGAGATGAAATCTTCTGAACAGACAGCAAAACACATACAGCAAAATAAACTCCAAAGGGGTGTAACCTTACCCTGTGTGATCCTAAGCGCTCTCTCTCTCTCTCTCTCTCTCTCTCTCTCTCTCTCTCTCTCTACATACACACATACACATATTTGGCTGGAGTTGCACTTAAATATATACCTGTTCTGAGTTACATACAAATTCAACTTAAGAACAAACCTACAGAACCTATCTTGTTCATAACTTGAGGACTGCCTGTATATAGTTATGATACCTTTCCTGTAAAAAAGCTTGTATAGACATGACAATGTAAGAATGAGGATAACAAGTAGAATCTTATTTTTCAATGCATGTTGGCTGTTTCTCTCAAAGAAAAGTGTACTGCTTTTTAATGTAAAAAAACTTGTTTATAAAAAGTTTTTTTTACTGTGAAAGACAGGTGCCTGATTTCTTTTGGTTGTAAATCTAATGTATCTGGGGAAGAAAACAACATTACACATTTTGTCAGTTATACACGGTACAAACACATCTTTTTGCCTAGATGTTTACAGTTGCACAGAAATATCTCATAAAATAATGATTGCATTGGCAGCCCTCCTCTTGAATATTTATTTCCTAAGAAAACTGTATGAAATACATGTGGTCACCATAAATCAGGTGGCAGAAGGGGCGTACCTGATACACACACATATAGACACACTTGTAAGTGTAAGACAAAAGTTCAGACATTCTGTGACCTATATACAGTTTGAATTCGATATTTTCTGTTTCATCTGCTTCCCTTCTTCTCTCACCATTCCTATTCCAGTAGCTCTTTCCTACCTGAATCACCAAATCATTTGTAAAATAAAATCTGTAGATAAAAAAACAATTTTGTATATATCACATATATACAAAAGACTAAATAACTGGATTTTATATCTTTGTTCTAACAAGAATAACTAAAGCTAGATCTCATTTGGGAATTCTTAGTGTTTGTATCATATGGCACCTAAAATTGACAGGATTTAAAAAGAGGTGTATCAACTGCTTTTCAGTGGATTCTCTAGCACCTGTTGTTTTATCATCTCCCTCCATCCCATATATCACAGCTTTTCTCTGAGAACTTAGATAAAATACCTTCTTAGCTGTCAGTAGTTTTTTTTAACACTTCTCTTAAGCAAGGAGAGCATATATTATGAAAGTGCCAAGAAGTTCTACAGAGTACCAACAGTGGCTCCAAAGTAATTCTGTACTTTATGTAGCTAAATCCAGGGAAATTTTATGCAGTATTTCTTAATAATTTTGTACATCAGACAGATCTTGTATATACTAAACTATTGGAAAGCAAAGGTATCACAGTCTCACTCACCCCACAGCCAAATGTAGACAATTTTGGAATAATTCATATTCTGTAATTCCGGATAAGGGATACTCAGTCTGTATTATCATAGTTACTGGAAGCAAAAGCATTTATTGTATTGAGATTTCTGCTTGTATGATAAATACATATACTGTATGTACAGTTACAAGAGCTATATAATGAATTGTCTTGGAAGTGGGACCCAGATCTAAACATAATATTGGTTTGTGATTTATATGTACTTTATAAGCACACTTTGAAGCTGATTTTATGCATTTAAAAAAAAATGTGCAAGGGACAAAGGTTGTACTCATTGAACCAACAGAAGCAAAATTTTCACTATCAGCCAACCAAGTGGACAATTGTAGATTTCAGAATTCCAGGTAAGGGGAACTCAACCTTTACAAGAATGCTGAAAATAACCTTTAAAAATGTTCCTCGACCATTTTTTTCTTGATTACAATAAGACTACCGTATTTCAATGTCTGAGGTAAATGAGAACCTAGGGGACCATAGCTCTAGTTCACTAAGGGACAAGCTAAGATACCTTGAAGCCAAACAAATGCATCCTAGGGTTGTTGTATGTTTTCTGGGCTGTATGGCCATGTTCCAGAAGTATTCTCTCCTGACGTTTCGCCCACATCTATGGCAGGCATCCTCAGAGGTTGTGAGGTAAACGTCAGGAGAGAATACTTCTGGAACATGGCCATACAGCCCGGAAAATATACAACAACCCTGTGATCCCAGCCATGAAAGCCTTCAACAACACAAATGCATCTTACTATGTAAAATAATTTAACCATAAGCCATTTTTGTAGGTGAGTCTCTGATAGATTTCCTTAAATTCTATCATATTGGTGTAATTGGTTTGTGAAAAGTTAGATTCAAACAGGAGTGTGCAGCTGGAAGCTTCTTCCTAGTTGAGGTGATGCAATTTGTAAAGTGTATGATACTGCGTTTCAAAATGATTCTTATGACATATATTATTGAATCTATTGTCTTGGATGGTAAGGAAAATGAGCTTTCTAGTTGCACAGAAGTCCTTCATTTTGATTGGTAGGAGCCCCTATTGCTCAGTTTTGAAAAGTCTATGTCTTAATTAAATGACATTCAAGGCATTGGGATATTCCTCAGTCCTGTTAAGGATAGTTAGGCCGGGTTGGAGAGATAGAGGTGCATATTTTCATTGTACCAAAAAGCATACTCCCGTATGTGACTTTAGTTCTTGACCCAGTTCCATTCACAGGAGTTGTTTGGATTCAATTGAGCAGTCAAAATATAAGCATATATACTACCTTGAGATCCTTAGAGAAGTTAAAAGTACTTACTTTAAAAAAAATCCAAATTTCAAAATTATTATGCATCATAAAAATGTAAACATAGAGAGGAAATGCATGATGATCAGTTTAACTCCTGCCTGTGTATAAAATATCTATTGTTGTTGCTGTTGTTGCTACTGCTACAACCACTTTTATCTGTATCCTGTTTTTCTTCCAAAATTGGGAGTCAAGGCAGGATACAATTTGAAAAATAACCCTACAATTAAAAACACGTAAGAATATTAAAATATAGTAGTCTCCCAGTTAACCGGAACTCAAGCAATCCAAACTTAAGCAACCAGCAACAAAAAAAATCAAAGAAACAATAGTTGAAATAGAAATTAAAATCAAATTTTTATAATACAGACAGTCCCCAAGTTACAAACGACTTAGTTAAGAACGAAGCTGAGATAACAGGAATTGAATGAAATCTACTACTCGGAAGGGAAATTCATGCCTGAAAGAGTTATCATGAGAAAAAGTATCTCCACTGAAGCTAGCTATACAGATATTATATACATATTAAATATATATATGTATGAGTATACACAGAAAGGGCCCCTGGTGGCACAGTGTGTTAAAGCGCTGAGCTGCTGAACTTGCGGACCAAAAGGTCCCAGGTTCAAATCCGGGGAGCGGATTGAGTGCCCGCTGTTAGGCCCAGCTTCTGCCAACCTAGCATGCAAATGTGAGTAGATCAATAGGTACCGCTCCGGCGGGAAGGTAACGGTGCTCCATGCAGTCATGCCTTCCACATGACCTTGGAGATGTCTATGGACAACGCTGGCTCTTTGGCTTAGAAATGGAGATGAGCACCGCCCCCAGAGTCGGTTACGACTGGACTTAACATCAGGGGAAACCTTTACCTTTTATATACAGAGAAACACACAGATACATACCCACATATTTGGCTGGAGTTACACTTAATAATGTACCTGTTCCAATTTACAAAGAAATTCAATTTAAGAACAAACCTACAGAACCTATCTTGTTTGCAACTTGGAGACTGCCTGTACAGTTTTATAATACAGCAAATGCTTTACATTAAGTTAAGTTTGTTTTTCTTAATTTGCTTGTAGTTATTGTATTTCAATATTCATATCATGTTAATACAGAGTTTATGGTAGGCATAGTATGGGCTATAGTAGGGCTGTTTTCAATAACTCTCAAGCAAGCAGAAACTAAATTTGTCCAGCACCTACTAATTTCTTTGGGTGCTGGTTAACTGAGAGCCTACTGCAGAATTAAGGTATTCACAACATTATCACAACATTATCAAAACTATAATTAAAAGAATAAATGCAAATTAAAAGGTAAACTATTAAAAACAGTTCTGTTTAAAACAATCCAGCATCTCTTCGCCATTCTTTAAACATGTCCTGTTTTAAAGGCTGTCAGAATAAAAAGGTTTTGCCTGCCAATGGAAGAATAGCAAGAAGTGGGGGCATTCTGACCACTCTGGGAAGAAAGATTTAAAGACTACAGGCAGCCACTGAAAATGCCCTATATTACATATCCACCAATTGTGCTTATGATGCTGGTAGGATTGAGAGAAGGTCATCTCCTTAGGATCTCAGGGCCTGGAAAAGCGCTCATAAATAGAAATGATTTAATAGATTACCTGAGTTTGAACCATATAGAAACAGACTGGCAGCCATTGGAACTATTGAAACACGAGTGGGATGGGTTATTATAGCTCTTACAATCTGCCCTGGTTAACACACCCTGCAATCTAAAATGCACTAAATTATTTTGTTATATAAAATTAAGTTCTAAGATATGTGGTTTCAGTTTTATCAATTTGCATATTATCCCTGAAATCTGATGCATGTCATTGTTTTATTTTGCTAGTGATTCTACTAAACATCTGTGACGCACAAGAATCTTTCCCAAAGTTTATTTATAAGAGTATATTGTGTCAAGAGGACTAGTCTTGAATAGCACTTTCACTATGGGGATTGGTATTTTTTTGGCAAGTTTCTTATCTGCTGTCTATGCCCAAAAGCGAAACTCATTACATTTCTTTCCGCACCTGTGATCTGTACCGATAGCAATATACTAAGAGAAGCAAGGGGGGGAGGAATCTGAAATGTGAATTATACTTAGTGATTCATCCTGTAGCAAGATTCCCATCTTTGGGCTGTAATATGTAAACTGTCTGACTTTTAGACACAATTTTATACCAGTAGTGGTCAACTTTTTCAAGCAAGTATTCTGAATTCTGTCTTAAAATTAAAGGGCTGCAATTTGAGTATTTGCCAGATGAAATTATAATGCAAATTACAATTTAGCTTGCATATACCTTTCAAGTTGGATATTGAATTGCAGTTTCTAGACATTTTACCTATAAAATCTTTATTTCAATAAGGTCCTTCATGGGATAGAGAGCATCATAGGGGAGGATCTTCCAACTACAGCAAAGGCCCTACATATCTTATTAGAATGACCTTTCACCTTCCTCCAGCCCGAACTGAATTATGAATACATATGGACATATTTAGAGTGGCTTTGTTATGGCCGGTATAATATTTGAGTTCTAGAGTGCTGTAAAAAGTGTTGTGGTGTTGGTAATGCAGCTTCAAGTTGCTTCTGAGTTATAACAGTGAACCCTTATGGGGTTTTGTTGGCAAGTTTTGTTCAGAAGCAGTTTGCCTTTGCTTTCCTCTGAGGCTGTAAGTGTTTCACTTGCCCAAAGCCACCCAGTGAGTTTCTATGGCTGAGCAGGAATTCAGACCCAGGGCTCCAGAGTCATAGTCCAGTGGTCAAACTGCTACACCATGCTGGTTCTCGCAGTAAACATAGTTGTGGTAATTAAGAGAAATGAGGCCTATTTGCCTTGCCTATTTGATGCTTTGTGCTCAACTCAAGGTAGTTAATAGTAAAAGGATTTGCAGGCTTTCTTTGTCTGCAGAAACTCTTGATTTTGCCTGATGGGATAGAGGCATCTGCAATACCTCCACAATCTTTGTGTACAAGTTATCTGTATCACAGACATTTCTTAAATAATCAGGAGATGTTTCTGATAGATGCTGCAGACTTTACCCAGGTTACATCTAGATAGGGAAGAAGACCACCAGCATTCTTGAAAGATAATGTGATATATAAAAGCCCATAAAGCTGAAACAAGTTTTTTGCTAAATGTTAACAGGACATTAAAATAAGAATATTTACATTCTGGTGGTGTCCTGGTTTGTGTATTGGACTAGAACTCTGGTTACTTGGATTCGAATCCTCACAACTTCACACAAACCTATCACAGTCTCTCAATTTCAGAGAAGGCAATGGCAAGTCCATTCTGAAGAAATCTTACTAAGAAAAAACCCTGTGATAGGTTCACCTTAAGGTCGACATAAGTCGGAAACAACTTGAAGGCAACCAATAACAAAGTTTAACCCAACCATTGTGGTGTATTACAATAGTAATTGTTATTTAGTGTATTGATTTTGCAGAATTTGTGAGCTAGCCTCAGAAAGTGAAATGTGGCCTTAGTTGCATGACCAAAAACCCCACACTGTGTGACATTATTAAGGAAGGACAGCTGTTTGAGGCAGGCAATGAAATTCAGTAGTTTTATTTCAACATGGAGACTGACGTAACACTAGGCATGTTTTCTATCTGAACTGCCCTGCACCTACCATCTGGATCATTTGCAAGTAATTGCCCTCCAATACATGTGTGAGTATGCATGTGTGCCTTCAAGTTACCTGTCAGGTGATTCCATGGTTTTTTTTTAAGGCAAGGGGTACTCCGAGATGATTTGGCTGAAATATAGCTCATATCACCTGGTATTCATCCAAGTACTAAACACAACTGACCCTGCTGAGCTTCCAAGATGGATACTGGTTGTGATAATATGTGCTGTTTTATATGTGATGGTAAAACAAATCTGTCATTTCCCAAGAACCTGCATGCTCCCTCTTCTGATCACCAGAAGGAGGTGTCTAGAAACTTTTAAAAAATCAACTGCTGCTTCCCATACTATGATTAGTGGAAACAAAACCATAGTTTGTTGATCTGACTTGTTTCCCCATCCCCAGCTAATACAAGGCATAATTTAGTGTTTGGAGGACATATGGAACTCTATTCAGTTTAAAATCAAAGGGAAAACTTTCAATTGCTAATGAGCACATGGAATGGGGTGAGGTTAGGCTTGCATTCATAATCCTAAATTATAATTTTGTACCATGTGAAAACATAACTGGTGAATGATGTAGTGATGAATAAAAATGTTTATTTTTCAGTCTGCACAAGAAATGTGAGTTCTAATTGAAGTAAGAAGAATCAGATTGTTTGGACCCATTTCAGCCTGGTTTCATGACAGGGAATTATACAAGAATGAACTGTAACTTCTCTGTGCCTACAGGTGCTCCTGAAGTTGGTTGACCTTAATTTGGATCTTTATAGACCAGGATTGCTATGAAGAAAGGAGGTGGCCCACCTTTTAAAACCAGGTTAACATTGTATATCTTTTTGTAAACACAATAAATATAGGGGTAGAAATGATCCTTTTACATATCTGCCACCTGCAAAAGATTGATTAACTTAGGAAACTTTAGCTCGTCGAACTGTAGGATCCAGCTGATGGGGAAGCATCTTTGCAGATAGTTGTGCTTAGCAAACGTATGCCGAAGAAGAGATTGCACAATGTGCATGCCATGTCGAGGTGGGGCATTGCAATGTGGTCCCATGCTCATATTTGGGTAAATTAGTATCTTGAACATCAAAATAGGGCTATATATCTTGATTATTGCTTACTGGTATATTGTCTTAGTTACTGTAAGCAGATTGATGTGTGTTTTTGTTTCTGGCATGATTACCATTTTCTGGCTTTTTGCTTTACAGTAGAGTCTCACTTATCCAACATTCACTTATCCAATGTTCTGGATTATCCAACGCAGTCTGCCTTTTAGTAGTCAATGTTTTTGTAGTCAATGTTTTCAATACATTGTGATATTTTGGTGCTAAATTTGTAAATACAGTAATTACTACACAGCATTACTACTTTTTCTGTCAAATTTGTTGTATAACATGATGTTTTGGTGCTTAATTTGTAAAATCATAACCTAATTTGATGTTTAATAGGCTTTTCCTTAATCCCTCCTTATTATCCAACATATTTGCTTATCCAATGTTCTGCTGGCCCGTTTATGTTGGATAAGTGAGACTCTACTTTATTTATCTTTGGTAAAACTACTCGAGTGCTTGAGTTCCATAGCTCTAGGTTAAGAAACATCTCTCTATATCAGTTTCAGGTCTGGCAGGATTTGCACACAACAGTGAAATTTTCCATTCTCTTACTAAGTAAAAGCTTTAACATCTAAACAGATTGATGCCTCTTATCTCTGTTGCACATTGCAAAAAAAGAGAAAGTAAAAATTCCCTTCCAAGATCATTGATACTTTATTGTAAAAGAACATTTGAGCATCTGCCTGAACACACTCAAAATATGCCTAGTGGATTTGTATATTAAGTGCATCATGTCATTTTATATCTCATAGCTTACTGAAGACTGTGGGATATAAAAGGGAACCCAGATATATTCCACAGAGTAATGTCTATGGGGTTGAACACACAGTATGGTTTTCCGGTAATGGCCACACAGATAGATACATATCTCTTTAAAAAGTGTCTCCTACTCCTATTCGACAGAGTCAGTTCAGTGTGATCAGTAGTATTGAAAGCTGCTGAGACATTCGGGGAGATCAATGGTGTAGCCCTCTTCCTGTCTTTCACCTGGACTAGGTCATCAGTTACAGTGACTTAGACCATTTCAGTGCCACTTCCTGGCCTAAAGACAAACTGACATGGATCCAAATGATCAATTTTTTCTAAGAACAGTTGAAGTTTGGGCATTTGTATTTTTTCTCCCAATATGAGTACTCTATATGCCCATGTATAACTCTAGACATTTTAGTCAAAAAAAATCAACCCAAAAAAAACTTTGACAATTGATCAATTTGAGTGCTATACTGTAACTCTTATAAATTAAAGTACACTTCCCCTCTCTGCATAGAGTGGTAAAAAGGAAAGACCATCTCATGAAAACCTAAAAGGGGTACTGAAATTTGCTATTTCTCTGCCATGCTGTTGCTTCTGGCCTTTTTGAATGCCTGTGTGGAGAAATGGTAGAGTAGGTTAGGAATTGCTGTCTCCCTGAACAGGCACTGATGTTTTCCCTTCTTCGAGAAATGACACTAGACTTATTCATGGATCATATTAAAATTCTTAATTTTGGCCCCAAAACCTGACCTCGATTTATACATGAGGTTGACTTATATATGAGTATATACTGTATGTCTTAGATTACACACCTTTGGGAGGTGTGAGTCTTTTGTGAAATGCCATATACCCTGATGATGCTATATAAGTAAATTATAATAATGATAAATAAGTTGTCCAACTACAGTAGAGTCTCACTTATCCAACATAAACGGGCCAGCAGAATGTTGGATAAGCGAATATGTTGGATAATAAGGAGGCATTAAGGAAAAGCCTATTAAACATCAAATTAGGTTATGATTTTACAAATTAAGCACCAAAACATCATGTTATACAACAAATTTGACAGAAAAAGTAGTAATGCTGTGTAGTAATTACTGTATTTACAAATTTAGCACCAAAATATCACAATGTATTGAAAACATTGACTACAAAAATGTGTTGGATAATCCAGAACGTTGGATAAGCGAGTGTTGGATAAGTGAGACTACTGTACCACATGATTCAGTAATTTGACCTTTAAACGGATATTAGCAATAAAGCAGCTTTCCCATACTTTTCGGTCTAGGGAAGTCTTCTTCATAAGTAAGTGAACCACTCCCACCTCTATTCTAACTATTAAGTTAGCATGCACCCTTTCATGGTGTGGCGAGGCATTTACCTCATTTATCTCATTTATAATGGACTCATTATGCTAGATTTCAGCAGCCAGTATAGTCAAGGGCGAAGCTTGAATGTGATGGGCTGAACTGATTCAAGTACTTTATGGACATCTTCCTTTTTAGCAGCTGGAACTGATGCTAAAAAGACTGATCCATTTGAGCCCTGGATAAGTGTGGCACTAAATTTTGAATGCAAAATACCTTTTTCTCAAAATGCTTAGTAAATTTATCATGGTAGGCAACCAAAGATTCACCTCCTTGCCTCTCTGATCCTGGTCTCAGTAAGTTCCTTATCATTCTGGATAATTTTGCTAAGTGACATGTTCCCGTCACAAAGTTTTTCCTAATGTTTAGGTAGAATGTTCTGCCCTGGAGACTAGGACTTGGAGCAATGGGTTGAAAATACAGGAAAGGAGATGCCACTTGAACTTTAGGACGAACTTCCTAACCGTAAGAGCTGTTCAGCCACGAGACTCTATGTCTCAGAGTATGGTGGAAGCTCCTTCTTTGAAGGCTTTTAAACAGAGGCTAGATAGCCATCTGTCAGGGCTGCTTTGATTGTGCTTTCCTTGCATGGCAGGGGGTTGAACTGGATGGCCCATGTCATCTCTTCTAACTCTGTGATTCTGTTTTAGTCATTGACAAATCTGTAAATGTGATGCAAAGCATTTATCTTTTGAGATGCAAATGGTTGCATAATATTAAGAGAACATTTCCTATTGAAATGCTTTTGCCCTTGTAATATTCAGCATTTTGTGAGTTCAAAAGTTTATTAATGGGTACTGAATTGTGTACTCCTGCTTGTGTCCCTTGCTATTTAAAATAATTTGATTTAAGCAACTATAGAAAGAGATAAGAGATAATTAAAATAATGGTAAAACAACTACAATAGTAACAAAAGAAAGCCAAAGAAGGAATTGTAGACACATAAAGATACACCACATGCAACAACCAGGGCTTGGCACAACCAAGGTGAACTCAGCTATTATGTTCACTGTGTGATCTTGACATACTGTTTAGCTGTCAGATCTTTTCTGGCAGCTTATTCCATAGTCTTAGGGAAAGCTGATAAAAAGGTACTCTGCGTGACTTGTAAAAAAATATAATATAGTGACAGAAGAATCCTAAGGAAGGAATTGTAGACACATGGTGTTGTTGGCTGAGTATACAGCATGTACAGCAATTAGGGGGAGCTACAACCAAAGTGAGCTCAGCCATAAAGTTTGCTGTGAGAACTTGAGCTAATACTTTCTTTTAACTTACCTCATTGTTGTTGGGGTAGGATCAAATGGAAGAAATTTATTTGTGGTGCTGTTATAGCTGAGTTATACAGTCATTTTGCCAAATTTGCAGATTTGATGTTTTCAGATTTGATTATTCATGGATTTGATTAAAAATTCTCTCTAGCATCTGCTCCAGTGCAACTCTGTAGTCAACTCCTTTCAGTCATGTTGCCAGGATTTCTAGGGAGCATGCGATTCTGTGATTCGCTTCCAGTTGAAGTTGGCCATAGAATGGTACTGGAAGAGCTAGAAATTCCTAGAGTGGTGTTCTCACAGGTAAAAATTAGGAATTTCATTATTTATAGTTTCTCACTTTCATGGAGGTCCTGTGCTCCTAAGTTTACTGAATGTGGTAAAGTGACTGTCTATCATATTGACATTGTGAATATGGGAATATTTTAGAATTAAGGTTAAATTAGTGAATATGGGAATCTTTTAGAATTAAGGTTAAATTAGTGCTCTTGGTCCATCCAGCGTTTTGTTGCATTTGGGAAGAAATGAATATATGTAGCAAGGCCTTGTAATTTGTTGTCTGTAAAATAATCATAATTTCTTATTCCCCTTTCCTCATGGATTGAGGTGAGAACAACAGTATATTAAAATACTACATGTATAGTCAGTTAAAACATATAACCCAGTTAAAACGTCATTTTAAAAGAACATATACGCTCAGCCCATATTAAAACAAGCAGCACATAATTTAACATTCATAATTTAAATTTCATATTTAAAAAATCATCTGGATACAACAGCAGCCCACCCATATGCTTTGTTAAGAAAGATTACTATATTTAACAAAGCAGAAAACTTGTTCAACTTGCCTCCAGCTTTTTCTTTTGGCATTGGATCCAACTTCTTTTTGCACGGACTCCATGGAAACGGGAGCCCTAATTCCAAAAAGGTTTTTTCTTTTATGGACCCCTTAACACATATAGGAGGATGTTGTGAGGACAAGGGAGGTTCACTGTAATCAGCACCTTGAGTGTTTTCTTTGTAGGGAAGGATTTTGGACCTTGCACTATACTGTATTAAGAGGAAGGGGCAGAGGATACAAGTGTCCCTGTACATCTTTGGATTGGGTTGTATGTAAGTTCAATTGTTGTCTGATACGATCAGCTGTTGCTCAGTGAAAGCGTATTGGCTAAAGTAACACAGTTTTTGTGAGCTGATTCAAGATCTTGTGTTGCTATAGAATCAGCAGATCCATTACCAGATATACATAGTGGTATGCTGAACTGTGACATGTAGGTCAGAAGTGAATAGAGAGGGGGCCATGCAATATATCAAATGCTTGTTTGGTAAATGAAACTCGTTTACAACATTGAAACCACATACATTTTCAGAACACACTCCTGTGCATTTGAGGGAAGAAAGAAGCAAGAGATGTATGGCTGTGTTGTCGAAGGCTTTCATGGCCGCAATCACTGGGTTGTTGTGCATTTTCTGGGCTATATAGCCATGTTACAGAAGCATTCTCTCCTGATGTTTCGTCCACATTTATGACAGCCATCCTCAGAGGTTGTGAGGTATATACAGTATTGGAAAATTAAGCAAGGGAGGTTTATATATCTATGGAAGGTCCAGGGTGGGAGAAAGAACTCTTGTCTATTGGAGGCCAGTGTGAATGTTGTGATTAATCACCTTGATTAGCATTAATAGCCTTGTAAGCTTCATACCTGCCTGGGGGAATCCTTTGTTCTGAGGTGTTAGCTGCCCCTGATTGATTCATGTCTGTAATTCCTCTGTTTTCAGAGTGTTGTTCTTTATTTGCTGTTCTGATTTTAGAGCTTTTTAATACTGGTAGCCAGATTTTGGTCTTTTTAAGGGTTTCCTCCTTTCTGTTGAAATTGTCCACATGTTTGTGGATTTCAATGGCTTCTCTGTGTAGTCTGACATGATAGTTGTTAGAGCGGTCCAGCATTTCTGTGTTCTCAAATAATATACTATGTCCAGGTTGGTTCATCAAGTGCTCTGCTATGGCTGACTTCTCTGGTTGAATAAGTCCGCAGTGCCTTTCATGTTCCATGATTCGTGTTTGGGCGTTGCGTTTGGTGGTCCCGATATAGGCTTGTCAAGAGAAGTTTCCTAATTCATGCTAATGAGCAAGCCTGGTCTGAAAACTTTAAATAAAGAAGAGCAAGTATTACCTGGTCTGGACTATTAGTACAAAGGGTCAAAATCTTATCTTGGTTGTTATGTCTGATCTGTTTTAGTTCAAATAATGGCACTTGAGAATCCCATTAGTAATTCTTCATTTTCCCAGCACATGATGTGTTGTAATCTGAAGATTTGACAACATCTAATAACTCTTCATAATGTCTGCTATCTCCAAGATATTTTTAGAACTCTTAAAAAATCTCTAGGACCTCCAACACAACTCTATGGTAGGTTGAGACCCAAAGTTAGCTACTTTAATAGTGTTTGGCCATTTCAGGTAACTGTGGTCCAGCCAGGAACATATCTTCTATGGGTAAGGTGGGGTGTCCTACTGTATTAGGGATTTCTTAGTTTTGAAAGAATATAACCAAGTTGTAACAAGATAGTCATTTATATCACTATGAAATATATGTACTGAGAAGCTTTTCTCTTGTAATACATGACATTATGAAATGAAAGCAATCCCCAGAGTGTTTAGGATAGAACAAATTAAGCACTTAATTGAGTACATAATCAATGCATGTGAATTTCACTTCTGCAGGATATTGTGATGGCCACCAGTTTAGATGATGTTAACAGGTGTGAGACCAGCTTTCCAGAGCCTGGTGCCCTCTGTGTGTTTGATTCCATAATCCCAAATCAGCACAGCCATGTTGGCTGGCTGATAGGAGTTGTAATCTGGAAAATACTTGGTTGCAGAAATTTGGGTTAGAGTAGTTTATGGAAGACAGAACTACTGGTAGCTAATGATAGCTAAATGGAAGCTTTTTGGGGTTGTCTGACAGTGAACATCAGTTGACAGAGACATGCAGAAGGAATTCTCTTCACTTCATGCCTTGCTTGGCTGCAAGTACAGTGTTCCTCAATTTTCGCGCGGGTTAGGTTCCAGGCCTGCCCGCAAAAAGTGAAAAAACACGACGTTTTTTCAATAAATATAGCCTGCCTCCCTCCTTCCCTCCCTCCCTCCTTCCCTCCCTCTTTTCCTCTTTTAACATACTGTACTGTATTTCTTATTGTTCCTGAGGTGATGAGGCACAGGCAGGGTCTACTGGCGCTGCCTGCAGGCGGCTGAGGAGGAAGTGCGGGCCGGGTCACATGCCTCAATCTGGGTCCTTTTGTGCCTGCGAGGGGAGGGTGGGCCGGATGGGAAAATCCGCAAACCAGCAAATCTGCGGAACCTGAACCGCAAATTAGCGAGGGAACACTGTATCCTAAAAGCACAGCTGATTACCATTAGAATCAAGATGCTGAACTAGATGGAACTCAACCTTAACATAGAGGGATTTATCTTACTTCACTGTAACCAGTCAAATTAGTTAGCACACTAATTTTATACTTACTGCAGCTCCATTATTTGGTGAAAAGGTGTCTCTGACCTCTCTCCATCGAGCCTTTTCTAACAACATAAAACATTTGTCCACTTATCTGGAGTTGTAGTTGAGCAAAAGCAATTTTTTAAAAGTGGTTATTTTGAGGCCATTGATGCAATTTTATTTTAAAAAAGGTTGAGGGGAAGAAGAACCCACGATTAAAATGAGACATTCAAAATCACTTGCCTGTGCTATAATCCAAGTATAGATCATAAAGAAAATAAAGGACGCAATATTAATATGTAGTTAACGAAGCTCCTTTTGGTAATCTGAACTGATGACAACAATTCTGTATAGAACATGTCATCCTTTTGTGGCTTTCATTGGAGAAAAAACCTAGTAAGTATTTCATTACTGGTCAGATAAGGGCTGGAGCAAGTAAGGAGGACACCCTGCATTCTTAGTCACTGCCCCTCTTGACTGGTCGTCCAGGGAGGAGATGCAATTTGATCTCAAATTATCAATGCATCTCTCAGGAAAATGAATTTCCCATCTTGTTTAAAAGAAGCAGTAGTTAGATCACTGCTGAAAAGCCTTCCCTGATTCCCTGGACCGTAATAACTACATACCTGGATCTTAATAACTACAAACGATTGAAAAAGCATTTGTCCTCCAATTTCAGGAAGTCTTGGATGACACACACTTCTTTGACCCATTTTATATCAGTATCAAAGCAGGATTTGGAGTTGGACCCGCTATGGTCACCTTAGTGGATGATCTTCATCTTAACACTGACAGGGGAGTGTGTCCCTGTTGGTGCTTCTAAACCTCTCGGCAGCTTTCAACTGGGAACTGGAGACACTGTGTTGCAGTGGTTCTGTCCACTCCTCTCATGCAGGTTCCAGATGGTGGTGCTTGGAGCTAGCTGCTCCTCAAAAAAGGAGTGGTTACATGGCATTCCACAAGGTACTGTTCTATCCCCATTCTTTTTAACATTTACATAAAACTACTGGGAAAGAATCATCCGCATGAGGTGGGGTGTTATCAGTATGTTGATGACACCCAAATATATTTCTCCATGCCTTTAAAAATAGTCTTAGCTAATGATAGCATGTCTCCTCTGAATGAATACCTGGAGGAGGTAATAGGCTGGATGAGGAAAAACAAATTGAAATCAAATCCAGACAAAACAGAGGTGCTTGCCATTAAGGGTTCTTATCTGGGGATGGAGGTATGTCAACCTGTTCCGGACAGACTTACACTCCCCCGAATGACTGTGTTCGCAGCCTGGGAGTGCTCGTGGATCCGTCTCTGTAAATGTCAGCCCAGGTAGATGCGATCATCAGGAGTACTTACTACCAACTTCGGATGATACGCCAGCTGTGCCCCTTTCTAGAGGTGGAGAATCTAAAGATGATAATGCATGTGCTGGTAACCTCAAGGTTGGTCTTCTGCAATGCTCTTTACATTGGGCTTCTTTTGTACAAAGTTTGGAAACTTCAGTTAGTTTGAACCACGGCAGCCAGATTGGTTGCAGGAATATTCAGGAGTGACATATTGGATCCATACTAAAGTCACTCCACTACTTGCCAATTAGTTTCTGGGTAAAGTACAAAGTGTTGGTTTTAACCTTTAAAACTCTACATGGTTTGGGGGCAAGTTACCTACAGGATCACCTTCTCCCGTACAATCTGCCCTGGACAGGTCTTTGGGGTGGAGGTGGGGGTGGCTGCTTCCGCCGGCCAGAATCCAACTTGCAACCATCACCCAGACCTTTTTCTCACTTGCCCCAAGGCTGTGGAATGACCTGCTAGAAGATTTCTGACAGCTAAATCAACTGCCAGAATTGCAGATGCAACCGAAAACCCATCCTTTCTGGCAGGCCTACTCAGTCAATTTTTACTTGTGAATTTTAATCTGCATTTCATCAGTGGATTTTACCTTGTATTTTAACTTTGTGTGTTATGTTGTATGTGTTTTAATAGTGTTTTATCTCATGTTTTAAAATAGTCGTACGCCACCTCAAGCCACAGGGAGAGGTGGGTAATATCATTATTTCACCCCAAAGCAGATTTACGTACAAAATTATCTTAAGACTCAGATCAGAAGTGTGGTACCCTTTCACATTTTATAAGCAGGGAATCTGTTTATGTGAGTGGGCAGTGTGGTTGGATCAGTTTGTGCAAAGGTGACATTCCTGTGAGCTGTTTTTGTGATCTCTGAAGACAAAGATCTGTGATGCATAGAATGATAAGAGAACCATTCATGTGCATAGCAGATCACAGGAGCTGAGTCATGTGAATATACAAAGCTCTTTTATGCAACATCAGAATGTTGATCCATCTAGATTCAGGGTGTTTGTTTTCAGCAACTCTCCAAGGGCTCAGTCAGGGATCTTTCCCATCCCTGCTTTGGGGAGTTCTCCAAACTAGTAACTGATCCTGGGACCTTCTACATGCAAACCCCAGTAGATCATTTCATGTTTTTTTTTATAAAAGCCCAATTTGTTGATAGTGGAAGGAAGGAACACTTTTGCCCTTTCACAATGTGCTCTGCATTTATGCTGGATACATGGGATGAAGTGCTCTTCCTATTTATATACCCAATATAAAAATGAAGTGGGCTGGTGGCAACTCAGTTGCTTCTTATCGGGGATGGGATGGTGACAAGGTCCTTGCTATCAGTCCCACTATACATTTTCAGATTGATGGAAGAAGACCCAAGTACTCTGATATTATCTTGTGACTAATTTACTCGCCTGGGTGAAATCTCTAGTTACTTTTAGTGCCTAAATATGTGTTTAAAACAAGGTTGTTTCAATTGCATTTCTTTCAGAAACTAAAACACATTTTCAAGGGTGTGATAGTTTTTTCACCCCACCCCCCATTAGTTTGACCGGCCTTATCCCTTTTCTTCTTTTCTCTTGGCATTGCTTGAATAATTAAAAACAACTGGTTCCATAAACACACCCTAAAATTAACATGATTTCTCCACCAACCCCACTCGTTATACCCCTACAACAGAAATATAATTTCAAAGCTAAACCAAACAGTATGAAATAAAGCTGAAAACAGCTGACTGAGCAGAGAAGTCTTATGTGTAGTTCATTATCTTTCCACTTTAAAAACTACTGTACTAAATACTGTCATAAAAGAGAGTTTCACATTCAGGTTGAAAACAGCACAGGAGAAAAAAGAGTGGGCCTTAATAGAACAGAATGGAACAGAAAAGTTTGGAGGCTGAGGTACTTACACTGAATAGGTCTTATTCAGAAAATGTATCAGTGTGTGCGATATATTTAACTGCTTTTTTAAAAGCTGCAGTAGAACAAAGTGGAGCCTTGAATTGGGGGAACAGTTGTCACTTAGCCTTAAATCTTACATGGAAATGGCTTGGAATGTGCTCACAGAATGTGCTTTGATAGCTATAGAATTTTATGTGCATACCACTGGTGTATTAATTTGTTTTATTTTAAGTTTTTGCCTTTCTCTCAGTATAAATCCTAAAGTATCTTAAAATATGTGTTAAAGCACAGTCATAATACAAAGTTAAGAATCAGTTAAACAATTATATTAAGGCCATTAACTTAAAACAATTTAAAAACAGTTAAAACATAATAGTAACAATAAGCAGAACACACCCCAGTTAATAGGCCTTCTTAAATGGCCAGTTAACCCTCAAAGGCCTGTGTAAACAAAAAGGTCTTTGGCTCTTGGCTGAAAGAGACAAGAGGACAACCTGACCTTACATGGAAAGAAATTCCACAACCTAAGTATTACCACTACCCAGATAGCTATCCAGTAGGATAGTTATAATAGTATCTATCAACTCCCAGGTGACCAGGAAGTTGACAGCTAAATCATGGTCTGTAGAATTATTACATACTTTTTGTGTGCAGTTATACATTTATCAGTTTCCACAGTGTTTAGAGCAATAGACTGTGATTGTAGTGTATAGTTCTATTGAAGTTCATGGAATTGTTCTGTTAAGCTTTGAGAGATCTTTGGCGAGTTCAGTAGCAGTTTGTTTTTTTTAGGACAGCACTCTTGGATTAAGTCTACAGTCTGTCCTACATCTCTTTCTCTGTAGTGGCCAGATGCCCCTGAGAAGCCCATCAATAGGGAAATCATTTTACTGTTGATGTTCAATACAATATTGTCCTTAGACATGGTCTACAAGATGACCCCAAAGTCTCCATACATAATTTTTAAAACCAGGTCATATTATATTATACATTTTTTGTAAAATTTTGTAATGATTTTTTTTTTGTTAATAAAGGTACATTTAGCTACGGTTTGCCATTTTCTATATGTATGACGGCTTTTGGGATGCCCTCTATATAGACAACATTTGTAACAGCAATTGTTGCCTACTATTGAATTTGCCTAAAGCTCATTTAAGTTAAAAGCCAGCACCATTTCTTGTAATTATATAAATTAATAGGCTTCACTGAAGAAATAGAAACAGTTGCATTTTGTGGTTACTGCTACAAACCATATTAGAGACTATGGTATAGACATAACTGTATTCATAGTAAATAGATTAACACATTTGCTTCTACTAGTACAGGAAATTATGCTATTCTTGTGCACTAACATTTGTATCCCTTGTTACCCAACTTTTCTTCTCCTCTTGTTCATCATAACCAGCTGTGTATTACAACACAGAATAATTTCACACTCATTAAGCTTACTCCTCTCTGGGAGTAGCCTGGAAATAACTATATGTAACACACCACCATGGAAACGAACATTGTAATGTACAACCTGTTGGGATTGAAAGCACATGCATACAGAAGTGGGAAGAGTGGGAAAGAGTTTATCTTTTTATAAGTAACAGCAGTAATTATTCTTTTCTGGCTTGAAATGTAATATAAATAATTATATTGGCCAGGATCCCAACAATTGCATGACCAGTTTTGAGCTCTTTTAAGGCATCTATCCACATAATAAAAGTGAGAATCTGTATGTGTGTATGTGGCACAGGTCTCTGCTCACACAAACAGCCTCGTGCCTACACAAACAGGCTATAGTTCCTAGTTACTATTTTAAAAAATAGTGCCCCTACTTCACGGATTTTCACTTATCACAGATGGTCCTGGAATGTCCTGGAAGATAAGTGAGGGAACACTGTACAGCTCTCCTGCAATCTAAGACCACTCTGAACTCCACCAATGATGCATCTGGAACTAACTTGGCACACAGACCCAACTTGGCCCAACTTTTGCATACTGGCAGGGTGACTCCAGCAGATGAGGGATCTGGACTAAACTTGCCACACAAATTCAACATGGCCACTTGGGAATACTGGTGGACTTTGGGGGTGATTGACCTTTAATTATGGGAGTTATAGTTCACCTGTGTTCCGTGAGCCCTCTGAACCCCACCAATGACGGATTTGGACCAAACTTGGCACACAGACCAAACACTGCCAACTTTGCATACTAATGGACTTTGGAGTGAGTGACCTTAGAATCAGAGAGTTATAGCTCACAATGACGGAACTTGACCAAACTTGGCACACAGATCCAACATGGCCAACTGTGAATACTGGCAGGATTTGGGAAGGATTGACCTACAATTCTGTGAATTGTAGTTCACCCACACCCTCATCCATTTTCTAATGGGAGCATTCATAAAAAAACAACAGGAAAGACTAGCTTTTTCAAATAAATAGCATCGCAAATTACCAAACTGATAAGACCGCACATCCAAAAACAAACAATGCCTTTCTCAAATAACCCGGGCATTGCCAGATCCCCAAGGTAGTCCCTAAATGTTGTTCATGCCAATTTTGCAATTGTATATTTGTTTGATGAGAGAGAGAGATTATTGCAGAAAAATAAACACAATTTGTCTTGAATATGTAGTTGGTCTTCTTATAACTGTTGTAAACTAGAATCATTCTGGCCAAACTTCCTTTTGCATTTCCTTGTATATTTCAATATTTCCCATGAATACTAAGATCAGTTTCACTCTGAGATAATACATTTGTGTTTGCCACACACACCTCAAACCATGGACAGGGTCTCACATGATGGAATGGTCTTGTCCATTGGGATAGCCTCCCACACTCAAGCTTCCACATTCACTGATCATTGACATTTTATTGGTGCCTCTGTGTGGGGGTGTTTATGGAATAAAAAGCAGATACCACTCCTCTGCAGTGTGAAATGATATAGTACATATCAGTAAGAAGTAAACTGCTGAGAGAAAAACAGAATTGGTTATGTTATGTCAGGATGTTAAGTCTATTTCATGTTCCAAGTATAGCATGAGTCCCCCTTTTGTTTTCATAGTAGACAGGAAAAATAAATAAATCATTATTTGGTTCATTCAAAACTAATTTTCTTGATGAATGAAGAAAGAATACAAAGAGAATAGCTCTGCCTGATTGGGACGACAGAATCAAAACAATTCAGTTAAAGAATGAGAAAAAAAACCCCACAATATAAAATGAAAAATCTTGTTTGGAAACAAGAAAGTTTTCATTTGAGGAGCAGTGTACCAGTGTTGAGGAAGGCAGTTTCAGGAGCATAGAGCAGTCAGTGAGAATGGATGATGCTGAACTAAAGAAGAAGAAATAGTCGAATGAGAAGCGTGATCATTTTTAGGGGTTAGTGTTTTGATTGTCTTCAGTGGGGATAGAGTAGAAATTGATTTTTAAGAGTAGGACAGAATAGCCAACAGGAGGGGCTAAAGAGCCTCAGAGGGGAAAAGCCACAGCCCAGAGACATTAAGAGTGGGGTGCTCTAAACTTCCAAACTGGATGGGGAAGCAGGAGATTTTTCAAGAGAATGTAAATATGGTGGGCATAATGGAAAGCTGGTGAGAACCAGAGTTATCTGGCCATCTCAACTTCTGAATTCTAGAAGAAGGGTAAGAGAAGCCTGAATTTATTTAGTTTCTGCATTTTGGCAAGATTGGTAATTACTATGGCTTGGGTTTGAAAGGATCTGAGGAGGTTTTTTTGTTAGCAAATGTAGTTCTGTCAGGCAGAATAGAAAGAAACTAAGTTCTAGTTCACTGCCTGCCTTGTGCAGCTCCCCCCCCCCCCCCCCCCAGTTTTCCAGTATTGACCATAGCATGTTAAAATGTAAAGGCCTGGGGCCAGGGGTAAGGGAACACCTTTTTCTTTCCTTCAAGAAACAAATCCCCTCCCCCATCTGGGAAAATTCTTTTTTGAGGTGCGGGTGGGAACAAATTGAGTTATGGAATATTTCTTCTAAATGTTTTATTCATTGTCCTAAGACATGGTGTTCACATGCATAGGACCATGTACAATATCAAATCATTAACGTTCTGGGTCTTGGTTTCTTCTTCTTAGTTCTTTTTATGGAAATTAATGTGCTACGTCTGCTTTGTGGAAGCAAAAATAATCAGAACACAATTTATTAATAGAGAAGATACTGCATCTGGGGAAACTATGGGGCCAAGAAAGGGATTTTTCAGGTTAGATATGGCAAAATTGTATTTTAAAGGCTAGCAGTCCTCCCTTCTCTCTCTTCAGAATTAGTTATGGTGCTTGAGTGTGAAAACCAAGTGGCGTGGCTCTTTTACAGATCTGATACAGGTTCACTCACTTTACTAAAGATTTGGGTTGCGATGTGTGCTACACACCACAGCTGTCAACTACTGAGATTGATACTACTCTTTCACCAGAATACTCATGTCAGTGTTGGTCTCTTCCAGCATTTATCTTCTAGTATGCTTATTATTCTCCTCAAAGTTGTTGAGGCTTTTATGTATCATGTGGGCTGAACCATTGTGCCTCTAGCATTTTCATGTTGTATTTTCTCGTCCTGGTTGCCCTGCTTTTTCATTTTCCTTTCTGTACAGCAGCAAGGTTGTTCCATCAGTTGTCCTTCAGTACTCTCACTGGGTAATTGTGCTTGCTGTTGGATGAGTTGCATAGGTCTCTGTGTTCTTGCTTATGGAACTGTTGTATATGGGTGTTAGTATTTGTAAACTATGTTGCTAATGTGAAATTTTATACACTCAGATCAATCCACATTATTACATTTTTTCAAGTCTTTGTAGTGTGTAGCTTCCATAAAGTAGAAATATCTTTAATAGGCTATATTAGGCATGGGCAAATTTCAGCCCTCCCTGTGTTTTGGATTTCAACTCCCACAATTCCTAACCGCCGGTGAGCTAGCTATGATTTTGGGAGTTGAAGTCCTAAACATCTGGAAGGCCGAAGTTTGCCAATGCCTGGGGGATGGATGATATATATATATATATATATATATATATATATATATATATATATATATAGTGTGTGTGTGTTATAATAGTTACATTTGTCTTTGACGTTGATTGCTAATTAACCATGTATTGAATTCCAGTTAGTGTAAGTCCAGTTGAATAACAAAGGCAAATTAGATGTCTGCCTTGTACACATCTTCTACCAAAACATGTCAGAAAAATATTTCTGCTAGCCTGTCAGGAAGTAACTTTTGTTAGAGCACCACTACATTCACCATTATTCCCATTCTGAAAATGAAATGTAATAACTGTCTTTCACATCTCTCATCGTCTTGATAAACTGGTGGGAACCAGCCCATAAAGTCTAAATCCCCAAATCCCACACACACAACATATAGTATTATAAGAGGCAGTAATCTTTCCTCTGAGATACCAATATATGCCCAAAGTGTAAAACCATTGGGGCTGGAAGAGCCAGATGTTTAAATTTAAAATATTCTTGTAAACCTTTACTTTTCTTCTTACGTTGCTCTTTGTAATGTATCATTTTGGGAATGGATGAAAGTGTTTGAGACAATGTCACAAATGGCCTGCAGCAAGGACTATATGAGAAGTATTCTGAGGTATATAAAAAGTTATATCTGTAACTTAAATTAAGACTGTTCTTGACCAGTTGGATCTCTCTCTCTCTCTCCCTCTCTCCGTCTCTCTCTCTCTCTCTCTCTCTCTCTCTCTCTCTCTCTCTCTCTCTCTCTCTCTCTTTTTTTTTAAAAAGGGTGATAACAAATTAGTGTAGCACTGCCTAAAGAACTAGACCGTGCTCTTTTATTGTAATGAAAAGAATGAATTTGATAACTAATTATAAAGCACTCTCCTTTAATCTGGCTTTCAAAAAGAACTAAAAGGGTACATTAGTACTTTTATTTTTAATTTAGCAAATATATATCTGGCATGCATGGATGATACTGGAAGCTGCTTGGTTCAGTATGTTGCATTATAAATAATTATTGAGTAGTACAGGTTCAACTGTGTTTGTTCATTGCACAGACAGACCTACCGGTACTTATGATAAGAGATCTCTTGATTCAATCCTGTTTGGATTACTGCAATAACTTGTACATGGGGCTGCTTTTGAAAAATGTTTAGAAACCGGCTGGTTCCAAAATATTGTGGCTAGAATGCTGACTACATTGTTGAAACCACATAACTGGCCACTAGTTCATTTCTGGGACAGTCAGGGTGTTACATGGGCTGCTGTATATGTGTGTGTGTGTATGTATGTGTGTGTGTGTGTGTGTGTGTGTGTGTATATATATATATACACACACCCACACACACACACACACACACACACACACACACACATATATATATACACACACACACACACACACACACACACACACACACATACGTACACATACAATAGTCAACCCCATGTATAAATTGAGGTCATGTTTTGGGGCCAAAATTATGGATTTTGATATGATCCATAGATAAGTTGGGGTCATTCTTTGGAGATGAGAAGGCATCAATGGCAGAAACTGCCATAGTGGAGAGAGTAGAAGGTGAACTTTAGAATTCTTGAGGGGGGCTTTCTCTTGTTCCTGCCATCATCAAAGATCTACTGGATTAGGACACTAGACAGAGCCTTTCCAGGGGATTCTTCCGCCCTCTGGAGTCTTCTTCCATGGAGGCCAGACTCCCCCCCCCCCCCCCCCCCAGCTTCCTTTTCATAGGCAGGCAGAGAAGTTTTGTTCAAGCAGCCAGTATGATGTAGTGGTTTGGATGTTGGACCTTTGCTTGGCCATGAATCTTTTTTGAATCTTTGCTTGGCCATGGAAACCCGCTGGGCGACCCTGGGCAAGTCACACATCCTTAGCCTCCAAAGACCCACCCCTTCTAAACAAATCTTGTCAAGAAACCTTTTCTTTAGGATCACCCTAAGATGGAAATACCTTGAAGACACATAACAGCAAATAACATATTATTGTATCGAAAATGGAAAAAAAAGCACAGTTACGTCAGTTCCTTGAAAGAAAGGTAGGATGTGACAATGCATACATTTCACAGATCAAATCATGATGGCTCTCAGACCAGCCTTTCCTAGAGACAGAGCTTGGGAGTACAAAGATCCAGTGGTAAATTGATGTTGGAATCTGCATCTGACCATGCCCATAGTGTGCTTATACTATGGAATTAATGTGGTGTGGACACCATTTTAACTGTTACGGCTCAATGCTATGGAATCATTGGGGTTGTAGTTTTACAAGGTTTTTAGCCTTCTGTGCCTGAGAGTTCTAGTGCGTCAGCAAACTAAAACTACAGTTTAGATGTACCCATTGTGATTAATAGAGTCCTTCCTACATATAGAGGAAGTTTACATCCCCCCTCTCTCTCATATGTGCATAGGCATGTTGGAGCACTAAAGTGAAAGTTTCAAAGGATATACTCAGCAGCAGATGGCTTGTTTATTATTCTACTTGTATTGATGTACAAATTGGTCATTCTAACTGGTTTAGTTGTACCTTTTCATTTCCTCAGCCTGTTGATTTTGGGCCTGTACTTCTCTTAGATTCAGAGGACTCTGTTGAAAGATCTATAATTCTGTTCTTCATTTCTTCTGGACACCAGCTGACCTAAGTATGCTGGTTTTCTGTCTGGAGTGTATATGTCCAGAGGCATTTTAAGGAACTGAAAAAGAGACAGAATAAAAATCAAATTTTAATGTCAAATTCAAGCGAAATACTAAAATTCACATATGAGTTATTTCTGTAATATGCACTATATAAGTGTGAAGTAAAACTCGTGATGTATTTATCATGTACCATAATATCAAAGCTTTTCTGAGTATCCCTTTTCTGAGTATCCCTTTTCTGAAATGCTTGGGAGCAGAAGTGTTTTGGATCTTGGAATACCTGTATTTATATATACATACATAATGAGATATATTGGAAATGGGGCCCAAGTCTAAATGTGAAATTTATTTTTGTTTTACATACACCTTATACGTATAGCCTGATATAGCATAAAACTACACAGTTTTATACAATATTTTAAATAACTCTGTGCATCAAAAGAAGTTTGTGGCACCATCAGAAAGCAAATCCCAAATGGTTTAGGAACCCCTAACTTAAAATAACTTGTCAGGCTATTTGAATTGTAGAAAATACTGCCGTACTTTCTGTCGCAACATATGGAAACGCATCCCCAAGACCATTTTTGCCTTACAAAAATGGATGAAAGTAGTCTCCTTATGATGACCTCTTTATTTTATATTAAAGGTGGAACAAATTGCTTCTGATCCCCTGAGGCCACACATAGCTACAGTTTTTTGTACTATAGAATACTGTACAATCATTGTTAGATTTGTTAGACTGTTATTAGCAGTGTATTTCTAAACTGGCAAGATTTCTATAGCTTAGACCTCTTTCTTGACAGGCTTATTATGTTTGGTGGAACTTTGAATGTGTTCATAACTTATTTTTAAGGCAGCTGCCACCAATCTGTAGTTTATGGGCAGTTTCAAACCCTTTAAATTTCATGTAATGCAGTAGCAAGATTATAGGCCAATTGATCTATACTATTTTCTATAGTACTGTTTGAAGCCTGCGGCTTCTGCTGTAATAATTATTGTTATTAATGCTGTTTTATTACATCAGGGGTTCCAGACATATATTCCTTGGGAAACATTCCAGGAATATAGATTTATTTTGGCTTTCAATAAGATAGTATTGTCAAATTTGACTACCAGGCAGTACTTCCAGGAAGCTGAACAGTGTGGTGGTTTTGATGTAATTTTAGAGAGGGAAAGGTGATTTATGCCTTTCCTGCTGAAGCAGTGCCTATTTATCAACTCACATTTGCATGTATTTTAACTGCTAGGTTGCCAGGAGCTAGGGCTAACAGCGGGAGCTCACCCTATCCCACGGATTCAAACTACCAACCTTCAGATCAGTACAAGAGTTTAATTTATTGCGCCACTGCAGTTCCATAAGTCAGTACTAATTTTATATGGAGAAATCTGACAATACAATTTATTTCAGTTTTTCATTTTTCTAGTCTAAAGACTAGTTTGTCTCATTTCTATGCATTTTGCCATTTGCCAATACATGCATTTTTTGCAATCCGACCAAAATATACTTTTTTGTCCCAATACCTTTATAATCTAATTAATTTCATTTGTTATTTTTATACAACATATTTGCTAGTATGTGCATTTAAGCATATATTTTAATAGCATATTGAATCTTTAACAGAAGTGTGATTTCAGAGAATAACTATATTTCTATCTCATTCAGAAGCATGAAATGGGCATATTCTGATTAAAATGTGAAACCAAACTCTCTCATCTCTAATTTTAAGTAAATTTTCTCAAATAAAAATCCCACTGAGTTCTCTTACTCCTTTTTTATTGAGATATTAAGCTTGTTAAGAGTCAGGATTAATTCCTTTTAGTTGTTACAGTGGCACAACTCCCTATTGCAGTCAGCTATATTATTTTCCTTATATCTGGTACTAGAGGAATATATTCTTTAACTGTGAAATGTTCCTACCATTAGTTTTCAGATTTACATTCAAAGTGTAACAGAGTCTGAACTCAAATCTCAATGTTAGTTCTTTGGTATTAGTTAGTTCTTGTAGCATTAGGAAAGCAACATAGCATGTTTAGAGGCTTTTTTACACATTTGTATAGAATTTGGAGGCATATTATACCATAAAGACTAGATTACTCACACTAACTTTCAGACAGGTAGCTTCAGGGCTCTTTGGGCTAAACATCTATAAAATGTACTGCTCCTCAGTCTTGACAATAAATTGTAATTTGTCCATGCACTGTCTTCTTAGTATTGGAGTAGCTTCTACAGTATCTATTAAAGTTTAACTAAGGACTTGATATAACTGAATGAAATGACAGCTTGCTTGAGAGGCTACTTTTGTTTTTTTTTTTGCCAACACTCCAACTGCTGACTTTCAGTGATTCATCTTAAAAGAGTTGCAGATGATGAGAGTATGCTTTATCGACAGTCCACTCCCTGTTGATACATTTGATGATCTGAGCTGGTATTAAAAACTTTCCTGATCCCATTTGTTCAATAGTTGCCTTTTTCAGGGGAGAAGAAACAATTTTAATGCTGGGACCAGTCTATGCAGAACTGTTTCTGTCTTAGGGTTTTCACTTCCGTTTCCTGGCTGCTGGTTTTTTATTGTACTCTATTCCAAACAAGAGTGCTTGATGCTGTGTCTTAGGGCAGGTTGCTAGTGGTGTAATATTTTCACCATTTATGCCCACTCATTTCCTACTGCAGTGAAGGCAAAATAGTAATCCTGGAATCTAGTCCCAGTCAATGCCTTTTCTATGGGGGTTCAGAGTGCCTGCCTTCCATCTTAGGGATGCCACTCTTGTTGTGGAGTTGCTTCTGTTGTCTTCTATCCATGCAGATTGAATTAAACAAATGATCAAATGCAGTGTTTATTATTATTATTATTTGTATTATTATTTATTGTGTCAGAAGTGAATTGAGAATACAGTTATTACATATAAAAAAAACCACAGAGTTAAAATTTGGCATTATACAAAATTTCCCTTCATCAGAAGCGGGCCACTTCGAGTGACTCCGGTGTTGCTGTAGGAAGCTCCTCCATTGTGCATGTGGCGGGGCTCAGACTTTATTTATTTATTTTGTATCAAAAGCATTGCATACATTAGTATAAAACTGATAAAAATAGAAGGAGCACAAGCGGCTAAATATCTTTTGACCAAAAATGGGCAACAGTGACCGTATTGTCTGTAGCCTTAAACAATTCTTCCTCTTTACATGAGGCAGAACATTGCAGGCAGGCATACAGATGTGGAGTTGTCTGTTCTGCTCCGCAGTCACACAAGGTGAAGGATTCTTTTATTATTTATTTATTTATTTATTTACAGCATTTATATTCCGCCCTTTTTACTCAGGGCAGATCACATTGCACACATAAAGGCAAACATTCAATGCCATAACATAGAACAGAGACAGAGACAAGATGCAGGCACAGGCTGGCCTCGAACTCATGACCTCTTGGTCAGAGTGATTTGTTGCAGCTGGCTTGCTATTCAGCCTGCGCCACAGCCCGGCCATGTTTAAGTAGTGCCATGTTGCCAGGTTATCTTTTGATCTGCCCAGTCCACTTATGAATCTGTTCAGGGACTTTCAAGTTGCCCATTCTTGGTTTGCCCCTGGAGGAAGACCCTTGTGGGGGGCCATCTTGTTGGGATTTCCTGGTTTAGCTGCGTAGAGAGATACTCTTGCTGTTGCTGGGGGAACCTTAAGAGGAGTGGTGGAAACTACAAACTACAGGAAAAGAGATGCCACCTGAACATCAGGAAGAACTTCCTCACTGTGAGAGCTGTTCGGCAGTGGAACTCTCTCTCCTGGACTGTGGTGGAGGCTCCTTCTTTGGAGGCTTTTAAACAGAGGCTGGATGGCCATCTGTCGGGGGTGCTTTGAATGCGATTTCCTGCTTCTTGGCAGGGGGTTGGACTGGATGGCCCATGAGGTCTCTTCCAACTCTACTATTCTATGATTCTATGATTCTATGAAGCTTTTCCTTGATTTGAGTCTCAGACTGCATTGTAGTAAGTGGTCTGTGGTTTGCTCTTCTCCACACTCGCATGTTGTGGATTCCACTTTATAGCCCCGTTTCTTAAGATTGGCTCTGCATCTTGTGGTACCAGAGCGCAGTCTGTTCAGCGCCTTCCAAGTCGATTATTATTAGCATCACCATTATTATTTATACTGAACTGGAGCTGGTCCCCAAACCACTGGTTGTTAGTCTCTTTACAACAGGAGTGGGCAATTCTAGAAGCCTAGGAGGCCGCATTAGCCCTCTAAATAGGGCTTCTTAAACATTTCCATTTGTGACCCCTTTCGGCCTGAGAAATGTTCCAGTGACTCCAAGTATATTGTTGTATAAAACAGATATAAAAACTAAACATTTATTAATAAATCAGCATTTGCAAGGCTTGCTAGACAGACTAATTTTCCTTCTTATGAAGTACAACTGAAGCATCTTCTGCAGAGTCCACTGTAAACACTGCACAACTGATTCATGTTAATGTTTAAAACAGTTATTAGATGATGTTCAGAATACCTTTACTATTTTTGATACATTTTTCAGAATCCCAACATTGAGCTAAGAGGATTCCATTTGAGGATGGGCCCCACAGTTTAAGAAGCAGTACTTTAGAAGACTTTGATGGGCCTCATCAGTTCCTGTAAATATATTTCCTCTGATATCTATAGAGCATTACATCATGTGTTGGGTTTCAGAAAGTCCTCTTCTGGACCTAAATTGTCCCCAAAAGCACACCAAATGTGGTGGAAATGCAACACATGCCCTCTAGTGGACATTCTGAAGCATTTCAGGACTACCCCCTTTTTTAAAAAAAAGAGAGAAAAAAAAAGATTTTAGCCCCAGAAAAATCAAAGGGGGAGGGGGTGGGAGGGAGCAGCTACAGAGGCTGCGGGAGATTACTCATCCCACCTCTGGAGTGCATTTAGGGGCATTCTTGAGCATGTGCGAGTATATATATATATGTGTGTGTGTGTGTGTGTGTGTATGTATATATATACGCACATACACACATATACTGATGAACACCGATGAACATCAGTACAGTTCTGTTGGGCAGAAATGGCTGCCCCTCCCCCCAATCAGCCTGAGGAGCAATGATTTAATTAATTACATATAGTGTTTTTCTTCCACTTCAAATGGGCAATAAAATAATTGTGTTTGCTTTGTTTCAAAAATATGTATTTAAATGCAATATAACATAGTTGGCCCTTTGTATCCGCAGTTTCTACATTCATAGATTCAACCAACCACAACTTGAAAATATTTGAAAAAAATATAAAATCAGATTTTGATTTTGTCTCACACTGAGCTATTTATTTATTTCGTGTCAAAAGCATTGTACAACAAATACATTTCAAATAATGGAAATAAAAAAGTAAAAAAAGAAATCACAAGCAATTAAATAGTTTTGGACCAAAAGCGGGCAACAGCAACCGCATTGTCTGTAGCTTTAAACAACTCCTCCTCCGTACATGAGGCAGGGCATTGTGGGCAAGCATACATATGCTGAGTTGTTTGTTCAGCTCCACAGTCACACAAGGTGGAGGATTCCTCCAGGTAGTGCCACCTTGCCAAGTTGTCTTTTGATCTGCCCACTCCACTTCTGAGTCTGTTCAGGGACTTCCAAGTTGCCCATTCTTGGTTTGCCCCTGGAGGAAGACCCTCTTGGGGGGCCATCCAGTTAGAATTGCCAGGTTTAGCTGCCCAGAGAGACACCCTTGCTGCTGCTGGAGGAACATCAAGAGGAGTGGTGGTTCTCATGAAGCCCTTCCTTGATTTGAGTCTGGTGGGAGGAGAGTGATAGCCATGCAGTGGGTGGCTTTCACAATGTTCAACCTTTTTTTTCTCACCGTTAGCAGCAACTTCCCGTCGCACGTCAGGAGGGGCAATGCCAGCTAACTTGTAGAGTTTATCAACAGGTGTAGGTTTAAGGCATCCCGTGATGATTCTGCATGTTTCATTCAGTGCTATGTCCACCTGCTTTGCATGGGCAGACTTGTGCCAAACAGGACAGGCATACTCTGCAGTTGAGAAAGACAAGGCCAGGGCTGATGTTCTTATTACTTGTGGGTCTGCTCCCCATGCGCTGCCAGTCAGTTTCCGCAGGATGCTATTGCGTGCAGCTACTTTGTGCTTGGTGTTCATGCAGTGTTTCCTATATGTTAGTGTTCTACTGAGCTGATCTGTAGGCATGTGCTAATGTAGTTTCCTGCCACTTTACAGATCCTCAGGCTTTCTCCATCACTTGTTCAAATTGCTATTTTATCTAATACCACTTTTCTATTGCTTTGTATATAATGGAACTTGAGCATCTGTGGATTTAGGTATCCATGGGGGTGGTCCTGGAACCAAACACAAATAGATACTGAGGATCTACTGTAATCATATTTATGACCAAGCTGACCTCCCCTCCTTTCCTTCTGGATTATACTACCTTGGCATTTTTCTTAATATTTTTCTTCTGTGCTTTGATTAGTGACTCACTGTCTGGTTTTTTTCTGCTATTCTTTAATGCTTGGATATTCCGATTGTTCCAGTGGCTCCAAGACTGAATTTGGCTCAATTGGCTCTAGTTTGCACAAATTGGTCCAAATTGACCTGATTCAGTTTAGGCTACAGGTTGACACAGGCTAGTAAAGGAGGACAAGTTTCTTTGTTCAAGAAATACTGAAGGGATATGTTTTAGGACACAATGTCAGTTTGTGTAGGGCGATGGTGAGCTTTGTTTGACACAGGCAATACAATAAATTAATCTAGCATTCATACAGAGATATACCCCAAACTCTGAAAGACATACATTCTTAAGGGAATTTTGGATAGAATAGGTGATGCAGAACTTTTAAAAGCACTTCCTTTTAGCATAGGTACAGAATTGTTGAGATTCAACCCTCTTTTATCTTCTTTGTATTACTGTTCTTTCTGCCTATTTTCGCTTAGCTGTGTCAGTTTCCTTTCTGAGAAATGCCTAATTTCTCTTTGAAGCCCCAACATTGGTGGCCAATTTTTGAAAGTGGCACTTGATATATGTTTTCAAGAGCAGCAGGTGTTTGTTATCAGCTTAGAGTGTGTTGAAGATCTATGCCTATTCACTGTTTCTTTCTAGGCTTAATGAATACAGGAATGTGACAGGGAAATGGGCAGAATGTTTTTGTTTGACTATCATATTTACATGTTGGCATAAAAATACCAACTTCTTGAGTGAGAGGCACTTAGATTTTTATAGAAACACTTAATTTCTTGCATTCATCGAGCCCATAATCCAGTTGAAGTTCAGCTCTTCTAAGTCCTGGCTATTTCATTGAGAACCATAGAGTGTAATGAGCTCATCGAGTCCAATCTCCTGTTCAGTGCAGCATCTCCAGTTAAGGTCTTCCCATCAGGTGGCTGTCTAGCCTCTTTTTGAAAACAGCTTGAGAAGGAGATCCTCATCATCTCTCTAGGCAAGTAGTTCCATTGCCAAACTGCTCTCACTATCAGGAAGTTCCCATTGATGTTCCATTGAAAATGGCCCTCCTGTAAATTAAAACCATTAGACCTAGTTCTGCTCTTTGAGGCAGTAGAGTTCAGGCTTGCACCTTTATTTTTGTGGCTGCCCTTGAGTTATTACTGTGTTTCCCCAAAAATAAGACATCCCTTGAAAATAAGACCTAGTAGAGATTTTGGTGAATTGCCAAATATAAGACATCCTCTGAAAGTAAGACCTAGGAGGAGGGAGCTGCTGCAGCAGAGGAAGGCACATGCAGCGCAAAGGAGAAGGAGGGAAAAATGTGCGCCTTTCCCTCCTTTCCCTTCATGCCACACGCACCTTCCTCGGCAGCAGCAACAGCTTCCTCTTCTTCTGCCGAGGAAGGCGCATGCAGCACAAAGGAGAAGGAGGGAAAAATGTGCGCCTTTCCCTCCTTTTCTTGCATGCCACATGCACCTTCCTCGGCGGCAGCAACGGCTTCCTCCTCTTCCGCCGAGGAAGGCGCATGCAGCACAAAGGAGAAGGAGGGAAAAATGTGCGCCTTTCCCTCCTTTTCCTTCATGCCACACGCACCATCCTCGGCGGCAGCAACGGCTTCCTCCTCTTCCGCCGAGGAAGGTGCGTGCGGCACGAAGGAGAAGGAGGGAAAGGCGAAGGAGGAGGGAGCTGTACACAGCAGCAGCAACAACAAGAGGGAGGCTGTTTTACACTTCCATTGATCAAGTTTACACTCAGCGATCCATGCTTATAATGCATTGTGGTCAAAACATGATTAAAACATGGTATAGTCTCAGGACTGTAACTATAATTTTAAAAAGTTTTGGTAAATACGTCTAAGTAATGATAAATCAGAATTTTCAACACCATGAAAGCAATATAGACAAGAAAGCTCTAAAAAGACATTAAAATTGGCCATCCAGTGCTGCCTTAGTGAGGCAGCTTGAAATCTATTATTCACTCATATATAGACAATTGGGCAGGCTAATATGAATACACTTTCTGCTGGTATTGCCTATAATCCTTTTTCTCAGTCATTTTGCCCTTTGTTGTGTAGCAAGGGTTATTGAATGTCATTGAATAAATCTTGCTTTGTGTTCATAAATATCGGGATCGGTAAATGTACCATAGATTGTTGTACATGGAAATAATGGTAGTAACAAGAAATTCTTGATAGGATTCACAGTTTGTCTGGTTATGCTGGTTTGTGATGACAGCTCTGTATATAATAATTGTTCATTTTTCATGAAAAAATAAGACATCCCCTGAAAATAAGACCTAGCACATCTTTGGGAATAAAAAAATAATATAAGACACTCTCTTATTTTCAGGGAAACAGGGTAAAAGAGTATGACCATACCACCACATAGTCCTAGCTTCATTAAACTGAACACGCCCAGCTCCCCCAACCTCTTCTCATGTGTTTTGTTTATCCTTATTTCCTTCTCTAATCTTGCTCCACACATAGTTTTCACTTTACCATTGAAGCTTTAAGTATATACCTATGACTAAAGCTGTATTCTGTGCATGTTCACATCGTGTTTAGAGAAATGACAAAAGCAAACCAGTTATTGATATCCCCTTAAAAAGAAAACTGTAGTCATAGACATATGTTCACATCGTAATTAGAGAAAAGGCTGGGTTTACTGTTTTTAAAGGTCCAAAACATTACCTATTTTAACAATGCATTTTATGCGTATTTCTTGACTGTCTGTAAATGTGCTTGCCTTCTCTCCATTTGCCATCAAAATGATTTTGACTTTTGATGACCTTATGAGTGGAAGGCCTCTGCTCAGGTCTTTATCATCTGAGACATGTAGTGTCCTTAATTGACTCAATTCACTTGAAGTGTAGCCTTCCTCTTTTTTTACTGCCTTCTATTTTACTCAGCACCATAGTCCTTTCCATTGAGTCATGTCATCCCATCATATGTTCAAAGTATGGTAGCCTCTGTTTATTCGCCTTGGCTTCTAGGGAAAGTTCAGGTCTGGTTTGCTCTCAAGATACCCATTTACTTATCTTTTTAGCAAACCATGTTATACTTAGAACTCTCATCTAGTACCATATTTCAAATGATTTTTCTCCAGATAGTGTTGAAATGGACCCTGAAAACTATGCTGTGAACTAGTTAGCGCAACTCTTACCCATTGTCCTTAAATCTTCTAAGTCAGAGAAAAATGATGAACTAACCACACTGCAGTTCTCATGTTATTTCTGTGTGAAATATAACCTTGTTAAAAACATCTTCAAACTGGAGTCCTGGTTGTTTTCTAAGTGTTGGTCCTTCATGGTGAGAGAGATAATTCTAAGTTTGCAGTGTTGTCATGTTCTAAATGTTCAAGCTAGAAGGGAAAACAGTATGACCCTCTATGTCCATAATTTTTAAAATCAAAATTATACTACTAGAAGCTTCAAATAGGCTAATTGTAGTATTTGAATATTATGTTTATTTAATAAAAATTAAAGCATTCTTTGTTAATAACTTAACTTGAATATTATGTATTATGAAGGCAATGGTGTGATTATATTTATTGCCTGTCACCATGGTGGGTGGGTGGGAAATGCCAGTTGGAATTTTCCTGCTCATGACATTCCCCATGTGAATCCTAATTTAATAAAATCCACTTGAGTCTGTTAATAGACTTTTCCACTTCATCTCAGTTAATATTCAGATGAAGTGGGAAAGTTTATGAATAGCCTCAAGTAACAAATAAAATTCATGTTTCTAGAGTATGTGACAATGAACATGCTGATGTCTTTTCTGCTGCATAACTTGATAAACGTTTTTCTATGACTGCAGATATTGACTCAACTGGGATGATTGATTCCGCTTCCTATTTGGCTTTTATGATCAGCCTGATTTAAACAGATACACCAACACAGGTGTTGTATTCTAGGCGTACTTTAGTTACACCCCATTTAGATTACTACAGTGTGCTTTACTTTGGGGCTGTCTTTGAAGAGTATCCAGAAACTTAAGCTTGTCCAAAGAACTGCAACCAGATTTTTGGCTGCAAGGATCACAAAATTCCCTTGATGCAACAGATCTACTGGCTTCCAGTTTGTTTCTAGGAACAATTCAAAGTATTGGCTATGAAGTATACAGACCTATATATACAGACCCGGGACTCAAAAAGACCTTGTCGTGGGTGTCTACTACAGACCTCCGAGTCAGGATGAAGGACTTGATGAAGCTTTCTGTCAACAGCTGACCAAACAGGCACAAAGAAGAGATATAGTAGTCAAAGGTTCGCAAGGCTAAAGCGCAAAATGAGCTCAGGCTTGCCAGGGACATAAAAAACAACAAAAAAGGTTTTTTTGCTTACGTTGGTAGAAAAAGGAAGAAAAAGGAGGCGATAGGGCCACTGCAAGGAGAAGATGGGGTGATGGTGACAGGGGATAGGGAAAAGGCAGAACTGCTTAATGCCTTCTTTGCCTCGGTCTTCTCACAAAAAGAAAGCCATCTTCAACCTCAGCAACATGGAATGGACGAAGGATTGGGGGAAATCCAACCCCAAATAGGGAAACAAGTTGTCCAGGAACACCTGGCTGCTCTAAACGAATTCAAGTCGCCAGGGCCAGATCAGCTACATCCAAGAGTATTAAAGGAACTAGCGGAAGTTATTTCAGAACCACTGGCAATCATTTTCGAGAGTTCTTGGAGAACAGGAGAATTCCCAGCAGATTGGAGGAGGGCGAATGTGGTCCCTATCTTCAAGAAGGGAAAAAAGAACGACCCAAACAATTACCGTCCGGTCAGCCTCACATCAATACCAGGCAAGATTCTGGAAAAGATCATTAAGGAAGTGGTCTGCGAACACTTAGAAACAAATGCGGTCATTGCTAATAGTCAACACGGATTTACCAATAACAAGTCATGCCAGACTAATCTGATCTCTTTTTTCGATAGAGTTACGAGTTGGGTCGATACAGGGAATGCCGTGGATGTAGCCTACCTGGATTTCAGTAAGGCCTTCGACAAAGTCCCCCACGACCTTCTGGCAAACAAACTAGTAAAATGTGGGCTAGACAAAACTACGGTTAGGTGGATCTGTAATTGGCTAAGCAAACGAACCCAAAGGGTGCTCACCAATGCGTCGTCTTCATCATGGAAAGAAGTGACAAGTGGAGTGCCGCAGGGCTCCGTCCTGGGCCCGGTTCTGTTCAACATCTTTATTAACGACTTAGACGAAGGGTTAGAAGGCACGATCATCAAGTTTGCAGATGACACAAAACTGGGAGGGATAGCTAACACTCCAGAAGACAGGAGCAGAATTCAAAACGATCTTGACAGACTAGAGAGATGGGCCGAAACTAACAAAATGAAGTTCAACAGGGACAAATGCAAGATACTTCACTTCGGCAGAAAAAATGGAAATCAAAGATACAGAATGGGGGATGCCTGGCTTGACAGCAGTGTGTGCGAAAAAGACCTTGGAGTCCTCGTGGACAACAAGTTAAACATGAGCCTACAATGTGATGCGGCAGCTAAAAAAGCCAATGGGATTTTGGCCTGCATCAATAGGGGAATAGCATCTAGATCCAGGGAAGTCATGCTCCCCCTCTATTCTGCTTTGGTCAGACCACACCTGGAATACTGTGTCCAATTTTGGGCACCGCAGATGAAGGGAGATGTTGACAAGCTGGAAAGCGTCCAGAGGAGGGCGACTAAAATGATTAAGGGTCTGGAGAACAAGCCCTATGAGGAGCGGCTTAAAGAGCTGGGCATGTTTAGCCTGCAGAAGAGAAGGCTGAGAGGAGACATGATAGCCATGTACAAATACGTGAGGGGAAGTCATAGGCAGGAGGGAGCAAGCTTGTTTTCTGCTGCCCTGCAGTCTAGGACACGGAACAATGGCTTCAAACTACAGGAAAGGAGATTCCACCTGAACATCAGGAAGAACTTCCTCACTGTGAGGGCTGTTCGGCAGTGGAACTCTCTCCCCCAGACTGTGGTGGAGGCTCCTTCTTTGGAAGCTTTTAAGCAGAGGCTGGATGGCCATCTGTCGGGGGTGCTTTGAATGCGATTTCCTGCTTCTTAGCGGGGGGTTGGACTAGATGGCCCATGAGGTCTCTTCCAACTCTACTATTCTATGATTCTATGATTCTATGATATGGCTCAGGCCCAGACCAAGCTTCCCTATATGAGCCTGTCAGGACTCTAGATCATTAGGAGGAATCCTTCTCTCAGTTCCACTGCCATCATTGTTGATGGGGGCATTTTAGTGGCTTCCCTTGGGCTCTGGACCTCCCTTCTCAGAGAGGCCAGAATGGCTTCCTGCTTGTCTTTCCATCAACAGGCTAAAACTTTTTCATTCAGACAGGCTTTTAAAACAGAAAAGGGCTAGAAGGTTCTGTATTATTTTAGTAGAATTGTTTTAAACAGTTTTTTATTTATTGTATAAATCTATTTTAATTATTTAATGATTGAATTATTTCAAATCTATTTTAATATTCAGCTTTTATATGTTTTTAAATGTATCAATTTTAAATTATCAGCCATTTTGGGTCCCAATTCTGAATAACGGATGGCATGCAATTGGTTAAATTACTTTCAGAATTTGAGAGTAAAGTCGCCTTTCCAATCCAACTGAAAATGGAGATAACTTGAGACTTAAATGGTGCATAACTTATACCATAAACTGTCAGAATTCAGAAGCAGATGTGCTGCGCTTTTGTCTTCCTCCTTCCTGTTCATTTTGGACAGAATAAGTATCTTGTGTAACAAAAACCTGGATGATGCATCTCATACAAATTATTTACTTTAAGCATACTCTGTTATGGGGAGAAATTAGCATACCATGGGAAAACACAGTGAATGATAAAGACTATTGAAACAAATTCCTTTGATTGTTAGAAAGAGAAATAACTCCAGTATTTGTCCTTCTAGTGTCTATGATTTTACCTGGCTTTACACATTAGTAAGGACTACATATTTGTTACAAAAACAACAATAGCAACCATGACAAAAAACAGTGTGCTGATTTCATGGAAACAGTTCAGATTTTGTGTGCCAAAAGATGATTCTGGAAAAAATTAAATAATTATTCGGTTTTGTAAATAATAGATGTACTTAGGTATATAGGGATGAAAAAAGGAATGATAAGGAATAGTGTGATTTCTCTTTTAATGAGCATTTTCTCCTAGAACAAGATGCATTAGTTCTGGGAAGGGGTCATGTAGAACTTGGAAATACATTTTGTAAACTTATTAGTGTGACCTTTACCTCATTTCCTTCACCTTCTTCTTCATAAGAAGATAGATGTGTTTCACTAAAATTTAAAAATCTCAGCCCCTACTCTCATCATATTAACGTCCCTATAACTTGAAAAACGTGCAGATTGTGACTTGATACACCCTGCATATAGCCTTCTTGTTGTTTTTGAAGCTTCTCTGAAGATCTTTTTACAAGGAGTGGGAGGGTATTGTATCACTGTTTGCTGCAGACTAGGGAAGCATGACTTGAGGCTCGGAAATATCAGGGGGTTATTTTATGTCCTCTGCTCAGAGGGTTCATGGTTAATGACAGAAGGTATTGACACACAAGGATACCGTGGAGCTTTGTTTCTGTAGAGCACCAAACCTAAGTCACAGGTAATCAAAGAAGCAGTAATGTTTCTAAAATGCAAACCCCTGTTTCAAGGATTTAGAGCCTGAAACTGAGACAGGGAAGTGTTTGTGTGTCACCTGTTACTTATGCAAGGAATACTCGGAGGTAGTTTTGATGGTACCTTCCCCTGAAATACAACTTATAGCACCTAGTATTTGTTGTCTACTATCCAAGTACTAACCGTGTCATAAGTTCAGATGGGATCTGGTGCCTTTAGGACATTAAGATCAGGACAGCAAGTGTGTTTGAGGAATGGGTTGGTGCAGATAGTGTGAACAGGGGAAGAACAATCAAATCAGTACTGACAATGTATGTGGGCGAATAATACTTGACTAAGTGCTACGTTGCCTGTATCTTAGTTTTGCTCATAAGACTTGAGGCCACTACTTGCAGGTTTGGGTTTTTTTAAATCCTAACCCCCACCATAGCCATTATACCAGGTTAAGAGTGTAGATATGTGTGACTGTGCAGTGAATAGCTGCCTTACTTGCCGTCATTTTATTTTTCTTTGGGGATGTAATTCTACGCTGTGCCGTCTATTACAGATGCATTGGAGGGCAGTTACAATTTTTATAACCACTTTTGTGACTAAATCTGTTATGGAAAATTAATTTGGAAGTTAGATAATTTGTTTTCCCATTTCTGATGAAACAGGCATTTAATTGGTTGGTGGCTTTTAGATGTGTTTGAATGGACTTGTACACGCAATAGATTCCCCCCCCCCCCCCCCCAAAATAACCTATTGTATTCAGAAGCAAGTAATGTGGAAAGGTGGGTGATTTTTCAAGATAAGTAATTCTGTGAAAGCAGGCAATGTGGTGACTTAAAATTGGATAGTGGAGATCTGAATTGAAATCCCCCAAAACTCCCTGTGAGATATTTGAGCTATTTATTAGTCTTAATTGGTCATATGGTTCTGATTTTAACATTCTATAAAAAGGGATTTGGCAACACATAATATGTTTGTGCATGACACTGCTATTAAGCGAATATTCATGGTCCTTCGGATTTCTTTCTGTGCCTTGGAAAGTGTGGGGAAGGACAAGCTAGGAGGATACTTTAGATGTGAGTAGCTTACAAACTTCCCAGCTTTGATCCTTTACTTTGTTTTGCAAGATCAGTAGTCATCTGTTGCCATTTCTGCTCTCTTCCTCTGCTTCAAGTGACATTCATGTAAGCCCTCCAGTGTAAGCAGATAGGTGAAGCTTGTTGAGAAGATTCTTCTCCCATAATCTAACTTAGAGTGAGAGAGGGACATTCATGACAAAGGCTATTAGGGACTTGCAGTGGTTTATGAGAATGGTGTGTGGAATAGCAAGTTGACAAAATGACATCTTGACAAGTTGGTAATTGCCTTACTGAAGAAATCTCTCCTGCTATTGCAAGATTTGTCCAACAGAATTGCTCAAGGTGGTCTTTGGGGTGAATTTTAATATAGTTTTGTGTTCTTGACGTTGAGTGCACCTTACTCAATGTTAATGAGTTCTATATGCTTGAATTCCTGTGTTACCTATTCAGAGTTTTCAAGATGTGGCAGCTTTATATTTAATAATCTAAGTACTACTTACTTCTCAAAATGCAAAATGAGGGGGAAAGGACAATTAGATTTAGCCACTTTGAGTCTCCTTTGGAAGAGATAAAGCGGGACATAAATAAATACAACAACAACAACAGCAATAGAACTATAGGGACTAAAAATAACTTTCTCTCTTGCTTTAAACAAATCTCTTATTTTATATGAAACTATCTTATGATGAACCAGTTCACTTACTTACTACTATTTCAGCTCATAGTGGCTGTTCAAAGCCTCAGGCTCTGTTACGGTAGCAGTGCTGGGGTTTGAATTTGTACCTTTCTGCTTGCAAGCCATGTGCTTTCCCAGTATAGTCCCTGTTGAGACATTTGTTTACTTTATCAGTATAGTTGCATTCAAAGACACCATAAAAAGATAGAAAAGTAATTATGCAAAATTATTTAGTCTAGGTGAAAAAAAAAAAGTCTAACAAGCTTCCAGTCCACTTCCAAAGATACGAGCACTGTAGAGCCCCCAAAAGTTTATGCTTGAGTTACCATAGTTTCAAAGGTGTTACAGGATTCCGTTACATCTTTTTACTCATAAAGTTGCTTCTACATTACTTCAGGACCTGGAACAACTTTCTGTTTCCTAAGTCTATTCTTATGGGTGCTTTCTTCCTTCCATTTTAGGCATGGTCCTGGTGCGTAGCGAGAATGGCCAGTTATTGATGATCCCTCAACATGCTTTGGCACAGATGCAGGCCCAAGCACATGCACAGTCCCAGTCTCAAGCGACCATGACTCCTCGCCCTGCCACACCTACCAGTGCTTCTCCAGTCCAGCTCTCGACTGTGCAGGTCAGTTCACTGAGAAATGTAAGTAGAAGACAACCTTAAATTTTCTTATATTTGAAGGTATCTGAGTTGGCCTCCTCCAGAGGCTCAAGCTATCATGATGTGCCTTGAAGTGTATTCTGAATGTCTACCAAATATTTTCCTGTTCTGATGATATGTTGGCAGACTTCGCAAGATACTGCCTTCTGTTTCTTCAAGATTATGGTGCTATACTTTTACCAGAGCTTCCTCAAGTATTGAGGTAAGCTTTTCTTCCTCATCAAAGGATCTCATTGCCTGGCTCTAAATCAGAACCCATTGATGTACATATAGAACCTCAATTTCCAAAAATATCTAGAGAAAAAAAAACACACACAATATCAAATCTCTGGCTGAAATAAGTGGTTCAAATATGCAAGTTTGCAAATATTTTCTTAATTTGCTGCATAATTTGATATAGCATTCAGTTTTCCATACTGTAAGGAATTGCAAAAGAAGGGGACACAGAATATGAGAGAGGGAGACTGGAAAAAGGGACATATTTTTGAAGTTTATGCTTGGGATGAGAAACCACCAGTCCATGGGACATCTTCAGCTGTTGTCTCAGATTGGCACTTTTGGGCCAAAGAAGGTTTCCCAATCTGGTCTAAGTGGAGAGGTTGATAGTTGTGATGGGAGGAATCTCAGTCACTAGTCACTACAATTCCTATTAATAGCTGTGGGTTGGATATATACTTGTACAGATTTATGTATATGGCAGATAATCCCAACACATATTTACATCTAAAACTATATGTAATAGAAATACTGCTTTTCTTCTCTTTTTTTCTTCTTAAATTAGAGTGGTCACTGCCAATATCTATTTGGATACCTACTTCAGTGATACAACATCTCTGTTTCGGCCCCAGTCTTTGTGATAGAAATGTGATAGTTATAAGTAAAACCTCTGAAATTAACATGTTTCTAATGAGCAATTGTGGTTTTAGAAGGGAATAAGCTCAACAGGAAATTTCAGAACGCTGACTTAGGCTCAGACTGGACCATTATGTTGGTGACACACACAAAATTCTATCAGTGTCATTTAGTTATTTGTATTTAGTGTTATTTGTATTTAGGAGTGAATGAAGAATTGAGGGAGGGAGGAGCTGGTAAGCACCTTCTCTAAAGCAGTGTCTCAGGGTGCTTTTTTCTGGGTGTAGGAAGTAATAGTCCTTCGGCAAGGAGGTTTAAAAAGCAGTTTAGGATGAATGCAAAAATGTCATGGCGTTTTTGTAGCCAGACACAGATAATTCCTGTTTTCCAAACCCTTTTAATGTTGCTCACTTTTACAGGGTTTACCTCCCCCTTAAGCTGTTTCTTTTTAGAAATTGGTTGGAGATTTATCTTGCATTTCACTGTTCTCTTGTTAGTTGATTGTCCAGATGTTTTATAGTTTTGATGTTTGTATTGTTTGTCAGTTCTTTTGGGAATGTCAAATAGCCATGAAAAAGCAGGTCATAAGTTCCGCAAACAAATAAATGAGACTGTCTGATTGTCGCTCTGATTATATCCTCCCATGGTAGTTTTTCAGTACAGATAAAATTTTAAAAACCAGTTGGAAACTCCCTGTTGATAGCTCATTTCTCCATGGAAAATTGAATTTTGCACTGAGTGCCATGTCAAATATTTGGAGACAAATTGTAATTACGCAGTTTCAGGATCCCTGCCCTGCACAGTAATTCCTTCTTGGAGCTGTATGTCTCCTCTTGTTTCTATTATTAAAATTCCATATTCTGTGCTTAGGAAATTTCCAGGATTTTTATTTACTTATTTACAATTACAATTTTTGTAAAATGTTTGCATCCAAGAATTTTGAAGTGATAGACATCAACATAACATAAAATTATTATGTCATGTATTGTTTATGAGGTTGAAGAAATAGAGGTCAAGTTGAAGGATTTCTAAAATAAGTCTTTTTATAACATGTCTTGAAAACTCAGAATACTTGGAGCCTGTCAGATTTATAATACAAGAGCATCTCCTATAGTACAAGCCAGTATAATAAAGAACCCCCTCCCAGCGAATTATTAGTACAATGTAACTATCGAAATGTGTTTGGTACAACATTCTCCAAATTCCCCATGTTATATGGGAATATTGATTTTTTTACGTGTCAGGAGCAACCGGAGTTGCTTTGGTGGTTCCTCTTGAGAACATCTATAGAGAAGTTTTGTTTAGGATTATGGCTTTAAATGACTTGCAGCTCATCCATATAAAAATCAGACTTAAATTGATAGGTGTAACTGTGTTGTCGAAGGCTTTCATGGCTGAGATCACAACTATGGCACCCCAACTTCTGAGGATGCCTGCCATAGATGTGGGTGAAACATCAGGAGAGAATACTTCTGGAACATGGCCATATAGCCCGGAAAACATACAACAACCCTGTAATTGTATGTTTTTAAAATTGGGATTGAAATTGATTTGTCTCAAATATTAGTTAGGAGAGAACATTTCCAATAAAAAGTAGATTTTTATTTCATGGTTTTAGAGAAAGGCATCTGGATAGGAACGTGTGCATTATTTTATGAACAGTTATTATTGTTTTAAATTATTTTATTCAGTTCAAACATCATAGTATAATTTGATGAAGAAATGATTTTTAATCTTCCACCCTCAAAACTATAACGGGGCTCCCATTACCTGACTACTATAATGTCTGTTTAAAATCTTTACATTTTTAATCTGCTGTTTTTGTGTATATTTAATGTTCTGCATAATTTTATGGGTTTACATACATGAAGAATAAGCAATAGATTTGACTCTGTGAGATGTGCCTGTCAAGCAGTGTAAGCCATTTAAATGTGCAAGTTACCTGAAGACAGCACAGAAGATTAAATTTAAACTGAATTTCCTGAGACAAAGTTTTTGCCTACTTTATACATATGTCTTTCTTAGACAGCTGTGTTCAAATGGATCGATTTATATATATGTAGCTGCCTCTCTTTGAATGTACTTGGGATTCTTTTTGCAGGCTCCTGGAACACCTATAATTGCACGGCAGGTGGCCCCGACCACTATAATCAAGCAAGTGTCTCAGGCACAGACAACTGTACAGCCCACAACAACATTACAGAGGCCGCCCGTAGTTCAGGTACATTGGTCAAAATAGTCCCTTATATCTTAAGTGAACAATTAAATATGCTTCAAGAATCAGGATTATGCCTTCCAGTTCTGGCTATCATCTCATTCAAACTGAGACTGCATCCTAGTACGTTGCTTCACAGATTTATCAAATATGTTGTTCTTGTGTGCCTTCAAGTCTCATGCCAATTCAAAGACAAACTTATCACAAGGTGGTTTTGGCAGAATTTGTTGAGAGGAGGTTTACCTTTGCCATCCTGTGAGGCTGAGATAGTGTGACTTCCCCATATCACCCAGTAGATTTCCATGGCGAAACATGAATTTGATGCCTAGTTTCCTAATGTTCTAGTCCAGCACTCAAACTTCTATGTCACTCTGGCTTTCTATTAGATATGACTAACTGATATTTTTTACGAATGTACCATATTATTACTAAATTACCATAGGAAACTCTCTGATGGAACTGGTCCACCAACCACTACTTCTAGTACCACTAATCCCAGACAGGTGTACATGTGTTTTGAGTATATTGACATTGTGTATGACAGATAAGTCTGTGTGAAAATTGCTCCCTATAAGCCAGGAATTAATATAAACAAAATAATATTTAATTTGGCCTTTCTCTTATCTGGTCTAATTTTGATTATTCTATCTAGAATAAACTTGTGAATCAGGGAATGACATCAGTAGTGACATACCAACTTCGCCTTGATTCAGTGGATCTATTTTAAGAAATTAAATTTAAGCCACAAACATTTTCTTAAGGTGATTTGTCCTGAACTGCAATCAAACTATACTTGCACACCTTCCACTTAGGCACACCTTCCATTAGTGTCAAGCTTCTTATGCTGCTGATGATTCAGAATAATTCTTGTGAATGGCTACTCACAACTGCTTTAGCCTTTTAGTTGTAAGTAGACCTAGGACTTTGCCAGACAAGCCCTATATCCCAGGGTCTGATCACAGGTTTTCTGTTTATCCCAGATTATCTGGCAGTGCGGACTCATATAATCCAGTTAAAAGCAGAAAACCTGGGATCAGATCCTGGGATATAAAGCCTGTCTGGAAGGGCCCCTAGTGGACAGGAATTTTCTTTAGTGTTTTCGCCTTTAAAAACAGCGTTAGACAGTAGTTTATTTTAAGACATTTCCATTGAGACTTTCCTTTTCACATGTAATGATTGGATGCTAACTGTTATATTACTGATGTAACATGAACATCCATTGTCTATTCTGTTGGCATACACAGCACCCCTTGAAAGAATTTTGAATGATTCTTAAGAAGCATAGATGAAACAGGTGCATGTGACTGTCCCTACAGCAAGTTGCACACATGCCTTTAATCAACTTCCAGAGTTTTCAGATTTGTAAACTTTGTGCCATCTGGCGGCCACTTCTTAAACTGAATCAGATAGATATCTAAGCAGGTCTTGTTATCTGGAAGCAGGTTTTATGACTGTTGTGGCAGACACTGTGATCATGATTCATTCTCTTTTTGTTTATGACCTTGCTGTATAATTGGCTAATGTCTGTTTTACGTTGCAGCCTCAGATTGTTCTGGGTAGTCCGGCACAAACGACAACATTAGGAACAGCATCTGCGGTGCAGACTGGAACTCCTCAGAGGACGGTGCAAGGAGCCACAGCAACCTCAACTGTGGCCACAGTAAGATCACAATAACTGTTTGCTGCAAGGCAAAAGCCAGCTCTTATCGGCTTTCTAACAAAAATGCATTTTTTTCTATGTTCAGTTTGGGGCATACTAATGACTACATTAACACAGTGAATGGTCCGTGATAAACTTTATGAGTAGGAAACTAAGTGAGTTGACACAAAACACAAAATGAAGATGAAGATTACTACAATGTACAAGTGATATACAAAAATAAAAAACCCTCCAAATAATTTTAATTTCCATAATTATGTCATAAAGACTTTTAAAACAAAAGTTTAAATATCCTGCTCAGACTGAACAGAATATCCCACTTCTGACACCAAAAATGTTATGAATAACTTTTCAATAACTTTAAAGCATAGGTTCTTTTTATTGCAATTTCAGTCTGAGAGGTATAGCAGAATTTTTACAGAACAACAAAGAACAACATTTAGACATACAGACATACAGATTCTATGCAACTACATTGGATTCACAAACAACCTACAGTTACATTGGCTAAGAAACAAACAAGGGGGGGGGTTTACATTTTCATTCTTCATTCACACACAACATGCATCCATCTTCATGCACACAAATATTACCATATTCTTTCTCCCTCCTTGGAGAAGCACCTGCTTAGGCCAGACCCAGCTTCCACTGCTGCCTGCCAAGACATAGTTCCAAAAAGCCAAACGCCAAAACTTCAAAAAGACCATGACTCCAAAACGCACTCTTTTCTCTTCCCATGAGAAAAAGAGGCCCCAAAAAGTGAACAGAATCCTGCTTTCCCATAGCAGATCTGCCACTCCCAAGTACACCATCTCCACTGAGTATGGCGGGTGAACAGCGTCGCTGTCTGTCACACCTTCTGGACTGTCATAAGGTTACTTACAGGGCCGGCCGGACATATTTTTTTATATAAAGCGGGGAGGGGAAATTGCGCCCCCCCGCCTCCTGCGCCCCGCCGGCGGGCCCCGCCTCCCGCGCCCTGGCCCCGCCTCTCACGCAGCGTGAGAGGCGGGGCCAGGGTGAGCTGCGTGGGAGGCGGGGCCAGGGTTGGCCCCGCCTCCCACGCAGGTCGCCCTGGCCCCGCCTCTCACGCTGCATGAGAGGCGGGGCCAGGGTGTGGGGGGCGGGGCCAGGGTTGGCCCCGCCTCCCGCGCAGCTCAGCTTGCCAGTCTGGCCTTTTCCAGGGGGCCAGACTGCAGCAAAGGTCCTTGCAGGCCACGATCGCGGCCTGCAAGGACCTTTGCTGCAGTCTGGCCCCCTGGAAAAGGCCAGGCCGGCGAGGCTGAGCTGCGCGGGAGCCTCCCGTGCAGCTCACCCTGACCCCGCCTCTCACGCAGCGTGGGAGGCGGGGCCAGGGCGCCTGACGGCACCCCCCCCCCCCCCCCGGGCCTGCGCCCGAGGCGGCAGCCTCACGTGGCCTCCGTGTTGGGCCGGCCCTGGTTACTTATATAGCAATATTTTGCTGATGATGTTGTCCCAAAGTTGTAAATGAGTGATAGACGTCTTCCATCCTGGAATATCCTCAGTTTCCTGGACTAGATGTTGATTCCTCTTGATTGGTGTTAGCAAACACAAGTACTCTGCCCCAAAGTTCATCAAGTCAGCAAATGTTGACAGATGTTAACAGATGTAAACATTTCTCTTATCAGTCGCAGTTCTTATCACAGTTTGCTGGGCAGATCAACTATTTCAGGTCTCATTAGCAGGTTTTAATTACAGTTCCTGAGCAGGTAGTTTTCCAGGCCTTAGTCTACAGACTGATGTCTTCAAATGTACTAACTCATTCATTCCTCTCATTCATACCACATATCATATATGCATATTTTGGTCACACTAATACATGATAAATTTGTAAAAATGCACGTTGCATGTATTACATAGTTCATTCTGTTCCTAGTCTTGGTGTGAGAGAGTAAATAATTTTGGAGGGCACTGAAATGCTACTCCTTCTGCAAGTACTAGAAAGCTTATTCAAATTGCTTTTTAAATTTTTTCTTTGTAGAAAGAAAATGGTTTCCATTTTTAAAGAGTGAATGCAGAGGTTTTTGAAAGCCAGATTTTGTGTGTGTGGGGGGGAGGGGGAGCAGGGGGGGTTTACTGCTTATACACAATGAATAAAAATACTTTGGATTCTCATTGTTGATAAAAGATGGACTTGACCTGGACTCTAGAATGCTCAGGAGGCATATTTAAAACTTCTCTTCTTTTTTACTTTGATTCTCCATCTTTCCCTCCAACAGGAAACCATGGAAAATGTGAAGAAATGCAAGAATTTCCTCTCTACGTTAATAAAACTGGCCTCTTCTGGAAAGCAGTCTACAGAGACTGCAGCTAATGTGAAAGAACTAGTTCAGAACCTACTGGTAAGATAACACACTGGATTGGTACATAGTAAAGGTAAAGGTAAAGGTTTCCCCTGACGTTACGTCCAGTCGTGTCCAACTCTGGGGGTTGGTGCTCATCTCCATTTCCAAGCTGAAGAGCTGGCGTTGTCCGTAGACACCTCCAAGGTCATGTGGCTGGCATGACTGCATGGAGCGTCATGGTACATGTGGTGACCTAAATCATGGCTTAGGTGATTTGGAATGACCAGTGGTGATCCCCCTTCCCTGAGTCCTCCTTTACATGTGAAGTTTTATTCAACTTTGCAAAGCTGAATAACACTTCAACTTTGTTTTAGATCAAACCACAGATGCAACTTACATCCAAACTCAAGGAAGCAGTAGCTAGTTTGCATTCAAGTTAGTTAGGAATTGAATCCCCCAGTTTTAAATCTGATTTGTTTGTAATAAGTTCCTTCCAAATTGACTACACTTCATCAAGTCTACACATAATATGAAATGGTAGCTTATTCTATGAAAAGTTGAATTCATAATGTTTCTAACATATTTATTCAGTGTTGGTAGTAAGGTAATTGTAACAATAGTAGTAGTAATTCACCTATTTTTGGTGAGTGTCTGTCTGCTAATTGGGCAATGCTTGTGTTTTGATATTTAATTTCTTTATTAAAAAGGACCATTTGTTAACAAATATGAAATCAAAATTTAAAAAACCAGTTTGAAAAGAGAAGAATTTCAACCTACTTGATACAGACAAATGTTTTACCAGTTATGGATTACTAGTTTCTGAAACTAGCAGAGAGGATAAATATGAATGTGTGCTTAATTTTTAAATTATTGAATTTTTAAAGAATATCTTAAATTTTAATCTTCCAACATACTTAGTAAAATTCCAAGTTAAATTATCTTCTTGTGGTGTTTATCAGCAAGGAAGATGTGATCCGTGTTATGTGGATACAGTTCTCACTATCTCTCATCTATACTGACTAAATTGTATAGGAATTTTAGTCCAGCAGCATGTGGAGGGCTGCATGTACTCCACTATTAATTTGAACAGATGAGAACTTGATATCAATATTCATTATCTGTATCTAAGTGTGAAATTTGTTCTACAGGATGGAAAAATAGAAGCAGAAGATTTCACCAGCAGGTTATACCGGGAACTTAATTCTTCACCTCAACCTTACCTTGTGCCTTTCTTAAAGGTAATAAAAGCAGTTCTTTCTTCCTTGTGTCATATCTCAGAGTAATAGGCCCAGTCCTTCTTAATAATGACATTACAAGCAAGTTACAATATTACATGTCTGATTGTGACCTTAAACCACAATACTAACTCTTGTGAAGATTTGTATGTTTTAACAATTTCTGTTTGGAAATGTTTTTCACCAGATAAAATTGTAGAATCTGTGTTATGAGTGATGGTAATGTGTGATGTATGCATATATCTACTCACTCCCCACACTCTCCTTTTTTTAAATTAGAAGTGCTGTATTTGTCATGCTAAGTCACATAACATAGAATATCACATAACACAGAAACAAATAGAAGCTTGATGGCTAGGATTGACTTCCAGATGGTTTTCTGTTAACCGATCCTAGGACTTTGTTATAATAGCAAGGTTCTGTTAGATCTGATTATGGTGCAAAATATATTCATGTCTGATTTTGTTTAATTCGAGCTGCTAATGTGTTAAACTCTGCAGTCTTTCTGGACTATCCTGTGGGATCCACAATGAAATGCCAAAGCTTACGCTCATAAGGCACTTTTTGTCAGAAGTCAGTGTCTTGAGCATTCCTGTCAGATCTGTGCAGTCAAGGATTACAGAATGTAGATTTTCTCCCTTCAGGGATAGGTTTTTTTCTTTAGTTTGAAATAGGTTTGCAAGTACTCTCCGTAGTTTGGAAATGTTAAGAGTTATGTAACTTTGAAATTTTAGCAGTATAATGTAATGTATATAGTTTAGACAGGGGAACAAAGAATAGAAGTAAAGTGCTGTAAATAAGAGATATGCAACAAAGTAGGGAATTGCCATTATGCCCCTTTATATGTACATTCTTCTAAAAGGAGATAATTGAAACATGTGTGCTGTGAAAGCTAACCATTTCTCAATGGGGATAACATTTTTGTCAAGCTACTGCGAATACTGTTCCAGTATCCTAACCTCTTATTATATATAATAATCTAATCAGATACTATATCAAACTTTATAGGTACATATGGGAAAGGACTATCCAGTCACTGTAAAACTTTTGGGTGAATAAATAGATCTTGAAATAGTGTCCGTACTACATTAATTTATTTGAAAAACTCTTGATGCAATTTTATATACCATAGTTTTTTTCTACTCTGTGTGATGTTGATTTTGGTCATGCTATTGGGATGCGTATAGGAGAGTTTCTTTTGATTCTCATCATAGGGTGATGGGTGCAGAAATCACTTTGTTTGGGTGGGAAGGCTGATTGTGTTACTCCAGTCCACTTCTCATTTTAGAGGAATTATTTATCATGTAGGAGTACGTAATTAACATATGTATTCCTATGTATCAGACTGAGAAAATACAGGCTTAGTGTCCACCTTGCTTAGATATAACATTGTTAAGCTGTGACACTACACTTGTTCTTTTGTTGTGAATTGCTAACTGAACAAGTTTAAAAACATCTCTAGCTCAATCAGGGATATTGCTGCACTTCTGTTAAATTTGTCATCTGATTAGAGAGAGTTTTCCACAGAGCAAAACATTGTCACTTGTGAATTATTCAACAGTGGAAGGAAGTGTGGCAGATACATCCTGGGATTTTCTGTTGATAGGATAGGATTTTAAAAAAAATCTCTGCTTAATAAATTTGAGATGACATAAGACCCATTTGTGTCCCCTATTGCACAGAGCTCCCATTCACTTGGGTCTATAACTGTGCCTTTTGGATGTGCATAGTCTTATTGAAGTGACTGAAACTTGATACATATGTAGTTTGAGCAAATGTTTTGGATGTTAACATTTGCTAAAGTGAAGTATAACACTAATTTCCTTTCTATTCTTATAGCGGAGCTTGCCTGCCTTGAGACAGCTGACTCCAGACTCAGCAGCGTTCATTCAGCAAAGCCAGCATCAGCAGCCCACGACGCAGCCCACAACTGCTCTCACGGCTGTGATGCTGAGCGGCTCGGTTCAGCGGACAGCCGGGAAGACCACCGCCACCGTAACGAGTACCTTGCAACAGCCGGTCATCAGTCTAACGCAACCAACGCAAGTTGGGGTTGGCAAGCAAGGGCAGCCCACACAGGTGGTACGTAAACCAAAAATGAATTTGTGCTACCATTGGTCTCCCAGGAAATTGATCATTTTACTTCTCAGAACTAGCTAGCAGTGTTTGTTAGTGCATGTAAAATCTTGCTAGTGTTTCATGGGTGTTCTGAACTAAATAAGATGTTATAATAGTATGCAAGTCACACATCAGTTTTAAACCTTACAAATATATTAGAGTCATCCATACAAAAACATCTCTAGGATGGCTCCATGTGAAGCTAAGAGTAAGATAAATGTGCATATGCTAAACCTTTCCTTGCCCATTTATTGCTCTAGATTACTCAGCTAATAATGCTGTTATGCCCATTCTTTTGTGTATCATTACAGCTCCTGAAGATGAATTTTATTGGAAGTAGATCCATAAATTAAAGAAAGACGTATTTCCTATAGTACAAAATTAACTGTTTGGGTTAATTGTCATGAGATGACCACTAGCTTAAATGGGTTTTTGAAAAACGGAGCCTATGCCAACCAGTGTGTATGCACTAAGAGAATTAATAAATAGAAACTCCATGTTAGGAAACAGTATTATTTAATGACAAATGCTAGAATAAGGCAGAAAGTAATTGCCATGTCCATCATATCTTGATTGTGAGTTTTCAGGAGTACTTGGCTGTCCAATTGTGGAGACAGAATTTTGGACTCAATTAATTGAAAGGTGGTTGTAGGGCACCTTCTGCTCTCTTTAATTTGATGGTAAATGGTCTTAAAATTGACATCTGATTATGTTTTGATTACTGTGAATAACTGTCACATTACTGTTTTTCGTTATTTGAAAAGTAAACCTGTTTCAATTCATATATTGAACCTGGGTTGGATGGTCAGGCCTTGAAACAGCAGGGTCACTCTTTCAATACGATCCTTGTGACCATCACTGGCATTCAAAAACAGCAGCTTCTACTGGTCTCATAAGAACAGGGGCACTCAGTTTGCAGTTTGTAAGCCCACCTTGTTTTCATACTCTTTGTTGCCCATTAATTTGAAATTTGTTGCCTCCAGCGATGTTCACTCATTGCATGTTTGATGTTTCCCAGAAGCAAAATGAGTTTTAAAGAAATGTTTGTCCTATCCTAGTTTACCAACCTGAATGTTGTCTCTCTAAATATTCACAGGTTATCCAGCAGTCTCAAAAACCAGGCACATTGATTCGGCCTCCACAGGTGACGTTGACACAAACTCCCATGGTTGCCTTGAGGCCGCCACACAACCGTATTATGCTTACTGCTCCTCAACAAATTCAGCTGAACCCACTTCAGACAGGTAAGAGGAAAGCAGTCACGTTATGACCAGAGCTAATGCACTAAGTTGCTTTTCTTTAAAGCAGGCCTCTTCAACTGCAACCCTTCAGGTATTTGTGCCTCTTAACTCCCAGAAGCCCTAGCCAGCTTGTCTAATGGTCAGGAATTCTGGGAACTGAAGTCCAAAACACCTGGTGGGCTGCATGTTGAAGAGGTCTGCTTTAAAGGTAGTAATTTGCTTTTCTTATCCATTATTGTCTGGTGAGAAATAATGTAATGTGTCTCTAAGGCATTACTTTGAAATTTCAAATTATATTTTAAAATCCATTTTAGAAGTAAAAAAAAAATAGTTAAGTACATCTTCAGATAACAGCTTCAAATGATGATCAGCTTGTCAATTAAAAAATTACATTACGACATTGTTGGTTTTATAGTCTTTTAAACGTAACTGTGTAGACAGTTGTTGATGAAAACAAAGATAACCGGTACTGTTACTTTGATCACATTACATCCAAGCTATGGTTGGCATGATGGATTTTTTAGAAATACTAAAGCTCCATCTGTTGTCTTACTATAAAATTGCAGTTGGAAGATGTTTGAAAATGAAAAAAAAAAAAACATGTTGGTGTATTTCTGGGTTGTTGTTGTTGTTGTTGTTGTTATCTTTATATCCCGCCCTTCTTCCCTTGGGGACTCAAGGCGGCTAACACTCTAACTAACTGACTTAACTAACGGTTGGAAAAGCGATGTTTTCAGCTGGATTATTTATAGAAAATTATTAAAGATAATTCTCTACACTTGTGGTCATTTACCAGAAACTTTTGGAGTAAGCTTTTCAAGGGAGCAGATAACTAGTAATTGTTCCCTAAGCAGAACAGTGGGAACTCTATTCCCGTCCTTTAAAGTCTGTTCCAAGTTATGCTTCATATCAATTATGCCTAGGGAGAAGATTGATTTAACTGCCCTTGTTTTGCCTTGTTTATTCTATAGTTTGTGGTGGGCTAATGTTGTTTGTGGAGCATCCGTCTTGATTTCCTTTCTTTCTTTTTCTTCTTTCTTTCCTTCTTTCTTTCTTTCTTTCTTTCTTTCTTTCTTTCTTTCTTTCTTTCTTTCTTTCTTTCTTTCTTTTGTACAGTCCCTGTGGTGAAACAAACAGTATTACCTGGAACCAAAGCTCTTTCTACTCTTTCAAGTCAAGCAGCTGCTGCTCAAAAAAATAAACTCAAAGAACCTGGGGGAGGTTCTTTTAGGTAAGTAATCCTATGTGTATGTGTGTCTGTCTAATATTGGCAGGATATACTAGAGATGACACCTGTCACTGCAATATGATATAGTTGATCCCCCCCCCCCCCCGTTTTATCTTTCAACAACATGGGAATGCCAATTATTCACTTATTTATGGCCTTTTGTTACCACCACTTAGCCTGCTAAGGCTCCTGAAGTGGTGAGAATGAGTTTCAATTCCTGTCGCCCCCGTAGTCACGTTGAACCCCCCTCCCCATTAGTTCAGAACAGCAGAGCATTCCCCCAGCTCTCACATCAAAATAGATTTGCATAATTTACTCACAGGATTCATCCCAGGAACTAGCGAGTACACCATGCTCATTCTCCCTCTATGTGGTCTGGGAGGTGCAATGCCACTAGGTATATATTACAGGTGTCGGAGTAAGCCTGTTTGTCATTGTATTTTTGTTTTATTGGGTCAGAGCTCCCCCTACTGGTTCTCATCTTTTGAAAACCCTCAACTGAACCTGACTTTTCTCAAAAGTGACTGCTGAACTTAGTTGTGTATTGGTGGCATGGTCTCCATAGGGTTCTTTCCTGAACATTTCTGAATCATTTTCTGAATAGAGAAATAGTAGGAATTATGGACCAGGGCAGTAAGCCAGATAAACTTTTCATTCAATTATTTTTTTAATATTCTAAAAGTATGAATAATTAACAATATGATTTTTAAAATAAAAAACCTTAAATAATATACTCAGTTTACTTCAGTTGAAAATCACTAAACGTTTATTTTCTCATCCATTTACAGTCATATCTTAATCAGAAATGGAAATAGGTACTATTTTGGACTACATCTCCCAAAATCCTGCTGCTAGCCTAACCACAAGGAGTTGTAGTCTAAAATAGTAATTGTTCCAAGCTCTAGTCCACTTATCTAAGCTGGATAGAGGATCATACCCCTGCATACTCCAACATGATGGAGAGTATTTCTCTTCCTCATGTTTTCTTACTGAGATGCAATTCTTGGAATAGCTGACTGGAAGGATTGTTTACTGGACCAAACGCTGCTCTCCATATGCTCTTTTGGGTTGAACTTCTCATTAATTTGTCTCTAATTGTTCATTTCAAATCCAGTAAGTTTTCACTGAAAGATCTGCAGATCTCTTGATCCCTTATTTGTGTAGTTCCATATTTGGAAACAACAGCACTTGGTTACTTAGGTGGCTTGACTCTATCTTTCTGCTTGGCTTAATATTTTGCTATCAAGTTTAATTACCTTGAATTTGAACAGGTTTTCACTACAGTATTCTTTCTTTTACTGTTAACCTTTTTGCTTATCATCCTGCATTGAATGTGGTTTGAATAGAAAGAGGCAACTGTTTTAGTTTGGTTTTGTAAAATTGTTTTGTGAATTTTGGCCTCTCTTTAGCCCAAATGACAAAAAATTATTTAATTTGTTTTTCTTTTCTTTTCAAGGGATGACGATGATATTAATGACGTTGCATCGATGGCAGGAGTTAACCTATCAGAAGAGAGTGCACGTATATTGGCCACCAATTCTGAATTGGTTGGTACATTAACACGGTCGTGTAAAGACGAAACGTTCCTTCTCCCAGCACCTTTGCAAAGAAGGATATTAGAAATAGGTGAGTTATTGCTATAATCTTCCTTAGACATAAGTGCAGTCACTATACTTGCAGAAGGTTATTTAAGTTCAATATAAATTGTTTACTTTTGTGGGTCGTCTACACGTTATGTTCTAGCAAATCTAGGCTTGCCAACAAATCTCTGCCTTATGTGTAATTGCAGCCAGTCTTTGCTGTCTGTGATATATGTATTTGAACAACACAGTAGTATTTCCAGATGTGCTTTTATATCATTAACACAATTGACTTTTAAATATACAGCTGAAAAATTCTAGAACACCTAAAAATATAGTAGGTGAAACAGCTGTTAAACAGTTCAGTAGTAGCCCTGCTGAAACAACCTTGCACCCTTTGTGTGTTTTGTTCCTGTGTTAAAATCTATAGCGTTGAGTTGTCATGTCAGCATATAACCTGACAATTTTCACTAGAGGAATATCTCTGCTAATGCATTGGTCTGATTGGTGGTATAAGGTGATCCAGGGCTTTGTCTTGTTGTTGTTGTTGCACATGACAATACTCCTCCATCAGGTACTGTAACCATTATCAGATGCAGGTTAGAGGTGGCATGTGAAGCCATTATCTGAAGTAGAAATGGTCTGAGAATGAAACATGTTGTGAGAAGAAGCAAGATAAATCTACATGGCACCCTAAAAGCCATTTAGCCCCTGCGATAATCACCCATACTTTTTTATTGCAGTTACCCTTTTGATGTATTACATTTTTAGCATGCAGGCAGTCCCCAAGTTACAAACAAAATAGATTATTTAGGTTTGTTCTTAAGTTCAATTTGTATATAAAGTCGGAACAAGCACATTTTTAAAAATGTAACTCAAGAGATAGCTAGATACTGCAAGCTTTGGATAGCATTGGGAAGGATTAACACCCTTGTGGTGATTGTTTTGCTGTCTGTGCCCCTGTTCAGTAGATTTCACCTCACTTTCTGTCCCTGTAATTGGATTTTGAAAAAAATGGCTTGTTGTGGAAACAGGGATTAGTGTAAACTTCAGTGGAGACACCTTTTCCCGATGATAATTCTTTTGGAAGTGAATTTCCCTTTCGAGGGGTAGATTTCTCTAACTTCCTGTTGTCTCACCTCATTCTTAACTATGAGTTGTTTGCAAGTCGGATGTCTGCATATCAGTATTGTGCATGCCAAAACTGTAACTTTTTTAAAACACGTTTTACAAAGCTTGGGCAGCATTGATGCAAGCCTTCTGTACTTAACAGCTTTCTATGTGCAATATCTGCATAGGACTGTAATATTTGGATTCAGTCTTACCATACATATCTCACACAGAAAAATTATAATAATGTAAAATAATAATAATAATAATAATAATAATAATAATAATAATAAACTTTATTCATATCCTTCCCTATCTCCTCGAGGGGATTCACGGCAGTTAACAACAAATATCGGCAAACATTTAATGCCATAAAAACTAGACCAGGACAAAGTAACCCAAGCCACCCAGACCCAAAACGCAACCATATCTGCATCAGAAATAGTAACGCATTATCAAAAATTAAACAATAACATAACACATAAACGATTTCACAACTTACACAGTTACAACATAGATATTAGGCAGGGCAGTTAGAATACTGTACAGTACACATTGTAAAAAGGGATGGATTTATTTGTCAATACACAAACATATACCAGCCTCTACACTGTAGGCTACTTCAGTTATGCCAGTGCTGATCAGGCTACAGTGACAAATAACTATTTTGGTCTACTTTGGTGTCTGTCTCTGACAAAAGCAATTGATTTTAATAAGCAAATGGCAAATACTGCATCTTTCAAAACTTGGCCAAGTGGTCATGCAATGATTGGAATGGATTTTTACTTGTTGGCATAGCCCCTGATCCTCCAGTATAGCCAAATTTATGGGATTCCTGTGCCTGCGTCTGTCTCTGTCTCTGTCACTGTTCTATGTTATGGCATTGAACGTTTTCCTTATATGTGCAATGTGATCCACCCTGAGTCCCCTTCGGGGTGAGAAGGGTGGAATATAAATACTACAAATAAATAAATAAATAAATAACCTATTTGGTTATTTTGGGGTAGGGGAGAAGAATGCAATGGGGATCAAAAAGCATTTTTATCTTGCTACTATAGTGTTTTGTATGATTGACTGTTGAGGACAAATGATATCATGTGACAAGAGACTGTCAATTATAAATAAGATCCTATTTTAGTCATACCCTATAGGTTTTTTTATTGTAAACACTTGGATATAGCAATTGGTAAATTTATTAAGTTATATTCTTTTAAATTCTGAATGGTACATCATACCCTTTTATTGCTGTCTTGAATGACTGATTATTATCTTTGGCTAAGCTATAAAGATTAGACAATAAAACATTTCACACAGAAAAAGAGCAATATAAAAAATCTAAAATAACGTGACTGCCAAGTATCTCACATCCATCAGTATGTGTACAGGCCCTTGAATATCTGATGTGTTGGTATATGGAAACTGCTCATCTGTATCTAAGTAAAACATACATTACCTAAGCTGTGACCTCAAAATTGCAATGCTGTAATATATTTCTAGGGCCAGTTTCTGCAAGTGAGCTCATTGCTTCAATGACTGATCACCCTTTAGTAAAACAGATATAGCTTTTATTTGTAATTACATACATTGCCCCTGCGCTAAATTAGCAATGGTTACTTGTATTTGTTTTAAAAACCCCTTTGTTTTTCTTGGAATACATAGGTAAAAAACACGGAATAACGGAAATCCATCCTGATGTAGTTAGCTATGTATCGCATGCAACGCAGCAAAGGTTACAAACGCTAGTTGAGAAAGTATCAGAAACTGCTCAGCAAAAGAATCTTTCTTACAAGGTAACTGTCTTCTCTGTTGTGAGATTGTTCAGTAGTGTGTGTTCATTTGCTCTTCAGTCAAAGGTGTAATGCAGTCCCAGATATTTTTCTCTTGGGCAGTGGTTAACCATATTTGTAATCTTCCTAGTAAGGGAACCTTGTAGTGATGAACAAAGGCATCTTGGTCTAAAATAATTATATGTGCTTTGCAGGCACAATCCTTGCTATGAAGGTGGCAGCAGGATGACAAATAAATAATTCCCAATAGAAACCAAAAAAAAATTAAACAGTAATTATTTTTAAAAATAGCTTGAGGAACAAGAGCATTTTTATTTAGTAATTACACCAGAACTTCTTCTCAAATGTGAAATGTGCAGAGCAGTTCAGCAGGCAAAACCCAGGACTGCCTGTATTGGTTTTTGAAATCTACCAAATTAAATTCTCAGCATCTTTTGAAAGCTGTATGTCTTTATTACATCTAAAAAAATGTCATGCATTTGCAAATAATAAGAATAGATTTAAATAGATACTGACTAGGTTTAGTCTCCGTGGGGCCCATTTTTTGGCAGCTTCTTACATTTCAGAATAAAACCACCTGCAGGCAGGTATGCTAATAAGCCAGATATATTTATTCAGAACATCAAGAAAATGTGAATTGAAGAAAAAAAATGGGTAAGGTGATTACAGTGTGAATTTTCATCTACTACATATTTTAAGGGAGAATATAATTTCACACCATCGTATGAGAGCAAACTGTATTCTCATGCATCAGCCAAAACCGCTTGTTTCTGATATTCTCCCTTTGTATGTGAGAAAGGGAAGAAAAAGAGAGCGGAATAACACAGTGGAGATCCATAATGCTGAAACCATGGTTTGCTGTTATGTCTGGGTCAAACCAATGATCTGCTATGTAGATCCCTGCTTAACTGACCAACCAGAAGCCAAATATGATGGGTTCATGTTAAAATTTCCATTGATTGATGAATTTGACAGGTGAGTTCATTGAGCTAATTTTACATCCCCACAGAGTACTGTAGTTGCAGGGGATCATACGGCACTGTTTTTGAAATGTCATTACCTCATGAAATATGACTCATAGAGTCAGTACAATAGGTGCTTTGTAGTCATTACTGCAAACATAACATTATAGAGTCAACTCTTTATATCAATAGATTTCCCATCCATAGACTCAGCAATGCACGACTTGAATTAAAAAAAAAATCCAAAATGCAAACCTTGATTTTGCTGTTTTATATAAGGGACAGCATTTCACTACACCATTGTATATAATGGAACCTGAGCATTCACAGATTTGGGTTCCTGGAGCTTAACTCTAGTGGATATTAAAACCCACTACATTCATCCAAGCATGCAATCACTTTCAAACAGTTTTTCATCCATGGGTTATTTGATGTCTATGGAAGATTCCTACAGCTTCCCTTAATATCCCACCGTATAATATACTCATTTGCTCAGATATGAGATGATGTTTAGTGGACAAAAGTAATACTTATCAGAGTGAATGTATCTCAATAGGGTCCCTTCACATTTCAAGGAACATCTCAGACTACAGTAGAATAATCCCTCCCCAAATACATTCAGACTGGACTGCCGAACTCCCAAGAGTGCCTTAGCTGTGGACTCCTGCATGGCGGAGGGATTGCACTAGGATGCCTCTGTTGCCTGTTCAGCTCTATGATTCTAATTTATTCTCATTGGAGTTACTGTTGGCCAGCATCCTCCTCAGCAGAGTGTGTATGGGAAAGACTGTCTGAAATTAGATTGGAATATTAAACTGAAGTGATCTAGGCGGGATTAGAGAATCCCTAAACTTGAAACTGTTCCAGCCTGGAAGTCACAGGGAATTGAGAGACTGTTCTTTTAATATCTTCTGTCGTACACATTCTTAAGTACATATCTCTGGCCTTTGTCAGACACAAAAGAGAGGACTTGATGAACAAAGCCTAATCCAGAATGCCTGTCTATTTGTTTCCTAACACCAGGTTTGGATATATGATAAGGGGAAAAGATAAATGTTGGATAGACTTAAGATGACTTGCCAGAATCCTATGTGTGAAAGATCTGCGCTTCAAAAATGTTTTGGGGTAAAAAAAAAGGGGCTGGTAGAAAATATTTCTTAAATGTACTCTGATGGGATCATAGAAGAGGATGTGGGATATAGAAAAAAATATCTAGTTGGCTATGTGGGTTAAAAGATTAATTTGCTATTTGAAGATGGCTTAAGTGAGTGTATAGTTCTCCTTTTTGGACTGTATCGTACAAATTAGCAAGTTTTTCATTCCTCCCCTTTCTGATTTCTAATGAAAGTTATTTATTACATTTTTTAAGGATGATGAAAGATACGACCAAGCAAGTGATGTTCGAGCGCAGCTGAAGTTCTTTGAACAACTTGATCAAATAGAAAAACAGCGGAAAGATGAACAAGAAAGGGAAATTTTAATGCGTGCAGCAAAGGCAAGTGCTTTGGGGTTTTGGCCCTAATATATTAACAAAATGCCCTATTTGACGTTGAAAGAATAATGGTTCTTTTGTTCTGGAGGCCATGGAATGAGGCAGGAGGCTCTGTCCCTAACCTTAGACATGGACGCAGTGTGATCTTGCTTCTTTTTGATGCTAGCCACAATTCAACGCCATTAAATGGTTAGAGAAGGTGTTGCAAAAACACAGAGCTTCAGCATCCCCACTCCCAATTGTGAAACTTGTGAAAGTTCTTTGTAACTTGGCAGCCACTCCTAAAACCTTTGGGGATGCCTTTCAGCAGCGTGGGAAGTTGGGCTGGAAAACCCTGGCTTATATGGAAAGATTTTTCCATGTCTAAGGGAGGTCTTTGGAATGCTACTCCATAAATGTAACTTTGTATAATTACCTTCATGCTTCCTGAATCCTTTTGTTCTCAGGCAGAGTTAAGTTTAAGATGCTTTTTATTCTATTTTCATAGTTCAATCTCTCAATCTCTATTGAAAATTTTTTCCTACTTGGATTCTTTTACTAGTTTTTATTTAACATAATATCCAGATGAAAGTGGAGCCTGTTAAAACTGGATATCCAATTAGTCCTTTATCAATCTTTTAGTTTTCTTTGTTTAACCGCCTGTCCATCTAATGTCTGTTTATAGTCAGATTTGAGACCTTTAATCATACATTATGGAACTGTAAATGCTTCCAATAGCACTCTCTTTGGAATTGTCATGGTGTTCTCACTTTTCTGTGTGCAAGTAATTATGTAGCTAGTAGGTTTGGAGATAGTATGTGATATAGAATGAAGCACATATACAGTAGTTGAAGAAATAATAATAATAATAATAATAATAATAATAATAATAATAATAATAATAATGTATTTGTTACCCTCCTCTTCTCACGGCTTGAGGCAGGACACAACTTTGTTAAAACACATCACCCACAAAATACATAGACTCTAAAAGACCATGGTTGCTCAGCCCACAGCATGACCATGGGCAAGTCACACTCTTTCAGGTTAAGAGGAAAGTGATTGCCTCCAAATAAATTTTGCCAAGAAAATTCTGTGCTGGAATTGCCATAAGTGAGAACTGACTTGGGTAGAATCATGGAACCAGAGAGTTGGAAGAGACCTTAAGGGCTGCCATGGAGGAAAACCCAATCAGAGCACTCCCAACAAATGGCCATCCAACCTCTGTTTAAAAACCTCCAGAGAAGGAGACCTCACCAAGGCAGCATATTCCATTGTCAAAAAATTCTTACTGTCAGGAAGTTTATCCTCACGTTTATCTTCTCCACGTGGATTGTCCAAAAAGCTGCCCTTTCTCTTTCCTCTGATTTAGTAATCAGAGATACAAGGGTATTTCACCTTCAGATTGCCTTGCATACAGCTGATATAATTGCTCAGTCTGTTCTTGAAGCTCATGGTTGTTCATGGTATTTGGCAATAATACGAGAATGTATTGTTTTGAATACTATTAAAATATAAAATTACAAAACATTCTTAAAGAAGTTCTACTTTATTGTTCTCTCATATCTTCTTCATTCTCTCTCCCACTTTCCCATGTATTTTTTTTTACCAATACAGTCTCGATCTAGACAAGAAGATCCAGAGCAGCTAAGGTTGAAGCAGAAGGCCAAGGAGGTACTTTTTAAAATAAAAATACTTGTTTTCAACTTATATTTATCATTACAGAACAATGTTATAATTTGAACTGAATTCTGAAAATCGTAAAACTCAAAGGGTAACTGTCATTTTCTGTTTTTGCAAAACACAGATGCAGCAGCAAGAATTAGCACAAATGAGACAGAGGGATGCCAACTTAACTGCACTGGCTGCAATAGGGCCCAGAAAGAAGAGGAAAGTGGAATCCCCAGGTGCTGGATCAGGGACAGAGGTACATGTCTTTGTGTGTGTGTGAGAATATGCACCATTGTAATCCAGACTTCTCATTGCTCTGACTTACACTTCCCACCCTGAATTAAAATTGGAAGTACACTTCACATTTGCTCCAAATAGGTTTCATTTGTTAAGAACTTGAAAATTCATTGGAACCCGCTGCCATATTTGGTCCTCAGAGTTCATCTGCTTCTACATATTCAGATTCTGAAGAAATTGCTCTTTGTCTGTTTTTTCTCCACAAGAATAACATTTCAGCAGCACTTTAAAATGAAATTATGATTAGGTGGAGGTCTTAGTGAAAGATAGAAATTCAGCAAACAAATGTTTTTGTCTAGGAATCAGTGGTTATTAGTAAGATATGCTGAATGCTGCTTAGTTGTAGGTGTAAAACTTCTAAGGCGGCAGTCTTATATAAAAATGCCTCAGCAAATACTCTTCAGTAGCAGATGCAAATATGTATAACAGAATTATGAAAAAACTAGGTAAATGTATTGTTATTGGTAAATTCAATATAGATTGTTTGAATCTATGTAGTAGCAAGGGAGGTTTAATGCTATTCAAGGTAAAAAATAATTACTTGCACATTATTTGCTTCTCATCCTTTGGGCTAGGGTCAAATGTAGTTATAAAGATGGTCCATATGAAATCTGTGGCCATTGCTTTCATGAAGACAATGAAATTGGATTAAGATAGGGCTTCAGACTTTATTATTATTTACTTCTAAAAGGTAATGGTTGCATTCCTAGAAACGCTGGCACCCAATGTGTTTGTTTTAAAAGTAACAAATAGAGTCAAATCCAGTAACATAATTTTGACCATAAACTGGATCAGGGATTAAAAAAAAGAGTTCATGCTTATAACACTGTGATGTGTAAAGCATAGCTATTCAGGAATAAGTCTTATTGTTTTCACTGAGGCATCCTCCCTAAGTGTGTTTGAGATTGCTGCATGAAATAATGTGGTTTTGAACTTTTTGGCCTTTTCTCTAAGAAAGAGAAAAGCGGTGTAGAATATGTTTTTTCTTTTCTTTTTGGATTTTTAATGCAACACATACTTTTCCATGTTGGAGGGGAAATAGCAACTTTCTTTTCCAGGAAATCTGCAGTGATTCAATGTATGTGGCCTAAAAACAGGGACCTCTGGGTGATCTTGGAAATTTGTACTCCTCCATGTTGCCACTGAGTAGTGTCTGTGTTAGAAAAGCTTTCTTTCCTTAATAGTCATTTTCCCTCTTCTTACATCTTACAAGGCTACACCATCAGTATTATTTTCCAGCTGTGGTTCATGGACCATTAAGTGAGCCCACATAGCTCTTTTTCCTTGCACAATGACTGAAGGAGCTTTCATTTAAAATAAATGTTGCCACATATTTAATCAAGCCTGACTTAAAATACTTTGTGAACTCTTAGGATTGAAGCTCTGTGTATGTGTTGTGTGTTTCTATGATGCGTATGTACCTTTCTGTTTACATTTCAGCTTAAAATTACGTTTAATATATGGAATCTGTTTCATTTTCTTCAGAAAGTCTTGTTTGTACTCCAGCAAACTCTGATTAATTTAGTTACCTTAGATTAATCAGTTACTGGATAGCCAAATCAACTGCAGGCTTCCTGAATTGAAGCTTTTGTTTGCTTAATTAAGAGCCAGCTGCTTTGGATCTAATTGACTCGACAGCTGTGCGACTGCTGTTCCAGTTGACATTTCTAAACTGAGCTTTCCTTGTCTGTGTTTGTGTATGTGTGTACATGCCTATTTTATTTTTGCAGTTAAAGCCTATTACCAAAAAGATTTGTTTAAATTGGTGTGTTAATGTTTGAGGAATCTGAGGTCCTAAGAATATGTAAAAGTCACCTTTGAGTTAAACGGTTTAGTATGTGCTTAGCTACTAAGCGAATGTTGACAGTAAATGCAACAAGGGGGAAGAAAGCTAATGAACTTACTCTCTTTGTGCAACTTCATAATGTTATATATCAGAGGAAGCTGTAAACACCAGGCGTTTAATCTTGGAAAATAAATTTGTAGTTATTCTTGGGCAAATTTGATTGCTAAAACATTTCCAGGAAAGGTCTTCCTATATTATGAGAAGACTTCCTGACTAGACAGTGTGTGCATGCACTTTCAAGTCACCTGCTGATGTATGGCAACACCATGTACTTCGTAGCGTTTTCTTAGGAAATGATTGCATTCTAGGCTATGGTTGACCCCATGAATGATTAAGAAGTCTTCATACTACTGCAGTTTCTCTCTCAATATTCTTCCCACTTTGCACATTATAAATGGCAACAAAACAGAATGCTTTTCCTCGTTTTTCAGCTCACATGGAGTAGGTAGTTCTTAGAGAGGGATTAGGTTTATAATAAGAGTATGCTCTTTTTATCTAGTCTTCTATTTTCTTTGTGTATATTGCAGAGTTTTTCAAAATGCTTCGAATTCCTTAATATCTGAACAATCTATCAGCGTAGCACCACCCATTTGGCTCAACATGTGCCTTGCACACATCCTTGTATGCAGTTGCATATGTATATGTAGTAGACACAGTGTGGGTGAAGTATTGTCCTGATGTTGGGGGACAGAGCAGGACATCTGACTTTCTTCTTAAGGCATGCACAGATTCAAAGGAGACGACTTTCAGAAAATGCTGCATTCAACATTGTGTCCCTTTCTGAAGCTCCATTCTCATTTCTTGGCCTATTTCATAGTCTGAAAACTTTTGATGTAGAATCAAGAGGTATATGTAATGTTCTAGGTATACAGGAGGAACACATGTCAGTAGAACTATTTTGACTAGTTTACAGTGGCAGATACTTTGATGTCCAAGTTGGGTGGGGGTGGATGAGCAATAGATTTTAAACTAGATTCTCTGAGGTGGAAAATTCACAAAAAGAGCCAGAACCAAAGATGAAGACAATCCACTATATAGCTAATTATAAAAAAGGAAAAGGTATGGTTTGGGATGCTTTCATAGCTTTTCATACCTGACAGTCCTTCTGTAGCTTCTCAGGTTCTGCTTAATTCAACTTCCCAGGCAGTGGGGAAAACCGACACAAAGGTACTAATGAGATATTAAATTAAACTGCTCTATACAGGATCTCCAGTTAAAGCATCCCTAGCAGGTAGCTGTTCAGTCTCTTTGAAGATATCCAGATAAGGAGACCTCGCCATTTCTCTAGGCAGTTAGTTCCATTGCCGAAACGCTCTTACTGTCTAGGGTTTTTCAAAAGTTTAGTTGAAATCTACTTTCCTGTACTTTCAAATCATTAGACCTAGTTTAACCCTCTGTGGCAATAAAGAACAAGCATGTACCCTCCTCTCTGTGAGAGCTCTTGTGGCATGTAAAGGGGTGCATCATGTCACCCCTCAGTCTTCTCTTTTCCAAGCTGAATGTGCCTAGTTCCTTCAGTGTTTTTGAACCTGCTCCAACTTGTCCATATCCTTCTTAAAACAAGATGTCCAGAACAGAATGCAGTTTAGGCTTCACCTAAACTAGTATCCTAGGACTATTATTAGTATCCTAGGTAGTACCCTAAAGTAGTATCCTAGGACTATTATTTCCCTTGACTTGGAAACTATGGATCTATTAATGTAAGCTAAAGTAGAAGTTGCCGCCTTTTCTGCAGCATCACATTGCTGGGTTATGTCCAGCTTGGATCAACAATAATTGCAAGGTCTTTTTTCACATGTAGTACTAGTAGTACTACATGTAAAGACTAACATCCCTTGTTCTAGCCTTTGTGTCCTAAATGTCAAATTGTACATTTCTTTTTGTTAAATTTAATCTTAATAATTTCTGCACAATTTGAAGTAGTTTGAAGCATAGCCATTGAATATCACTTATAGTGTAGTTTTCCAATCAATTATGGATCAATGTGATGGTGTTTTCATCTAATTCAGGTCTGCACAATTTGTGGCCTTCCAGGTGTTTTGGGTGTCAGCTCCCAGGATTCCTGACCATTGCTCGGGCTTCTGGGAATTGGAGTCCCTAACACCTGGGGGGAGGGTCACAAGTTGTGCAGGCCTGAATCCATGTCTCATCAGTTTGCTAATAATATTATGGGGGACCTTATTACATGTTTTGCTGAAATTCAGATAAATGTCATTCACTGTATTCCTACCATCTACCAAACCAGTGACACCCCCACCTCAAAGCAAATAAACAAAAATATATAATATTAGTTCGATTGGATTTCCTCCCTGCTGGCTTTTACCAATCCATGCACTGTCTTCAAGATACTTGCAGAGAGGCTATTAAAAATTCTGTTCTAATATTTTGCTGGTGTTGAGGTCAGGTTGATTGCCCTGTAATTTCCTGAATCTTCTTTTTTGTCATTTTGAAGGGATGACCCTGCTAGAACAAATACTACCAAAGTAGTGATATTCACTTGTCTAAATAAGTAGCTTTAGTTTGCACACCAATTAATAATCTTTCAAGAGAAAGTGATTCGTCAAGAGCTTTCTCTTGGCTCTTTGAAATCAAAATGTATTATCCAGTCTGTTTGTGCCACCTGCTGGTTGCAATTTATTATTGCTTCTCCAGGAGAATAAAGGCCATTATCAGCATTGACACAATAATTTCCCTTTATTGTCATATTTTTGTTATTTCTTAACGTAAAAGTGATTTTAAGTTTACTCATCATTAATATAGCAAAGTTCTTTTGTTACTTCAGTTGTGTAATACAATTTTTAAAAGCCCTTTGCCTCGGCTTTACCTGAATGTAGGATCTGTTTCCAGTGGCGGTGCCATTGTGGTATTCATCTCTTAAAGGTTGACATTGGCCAGATATACCGTAATCCCACTAGACATTCTCTATTTTTACTTGGACAGCCCATGTGGCAGTATCTCTCGCCCATAGAGCATTTAATTTTCCAAAAATGCTGAATTCTCAAACTAGGAAAGTTTGTATTATATATTCCTTCAAAGGGTGCATGCTTTGCACATGTTTGAGTAGTTGTCTTGATTCAAACCTAGCTTGAACAAGCATTCCAATTTAGGGGTTTTGAGATAGCGTGGAACCTGCTCTTGCAGTTTTAGGCCTCTCTCTGTTCTTTTTTCTGACAGAAGTTGAAGACCTTTTTATTTGAATGAGCATTTGGCAACTATGCAGTTGTCTATAATGGTCTTTGATGGTGTATGTATGTATGTATGCACTTACATTTTTGTAATTTAATATGGTAAATTTAATATGGTAGTTCATTAATTTTTAAACATGATGGGGGATAGTGACATTTTTGCTCACATACCATTTTTATATTGTGAGCCACCTTGACTCCATTTGAGGAAAAGGTAAGGATACACATTTAAATAAATAAGGAGCCCTATACCATATAATACTTCTGAATCCTTTTTGTCAGGGTCTTTTCATAGGACACAACTATAGTGTTATATTCTGCTTTAACTGTCATGGCAACATCTTGAGGAATTCTGGGAGTTGCGGTTTTAAGAAGAGTATTTAGAATTTTTCAACCAAGGAAACTAGTGCTTCACCCAACTACTGCACAAATCCCAGAATTTCTCTTTGATATACCTGTAGCAGTTAAAGTGGAATCATCACACTATAATAGTATAACATGAAACAGTCCCAGTTCACTGAATGCACACAATGGAGTAGATTGAATCTGAAGTCTCACAGAGTAAAAAGGCTATTCTTCAGACCCTGCTGCATCTCAAAGAGAAATGAAGATTAAATTCGCTCACTGTATACTTAAAAGCAATAGGGGGTAGAGACAAAATGACAGTTGTGAGCCAACAGAGTATCACTTAACACTCGACTGTCAGTACAAGAGACTGAAAGAGGGGAGACCTATCTAGATGAAGCAAAAGTGGCAGAGTTCACTCTTTTGGAAAGAAAGTTTGTGATTTAAAGGCAACCTTAAACTGATACCAGCCGCAGACGAGCTGGAATCTTATAGAGCAAATTTAATGTGGTTGTTACTTTAATATACACTGGACTCTTGGTATCTCCTGGGATTGGTTTCAGGAGCCCCTGTATATACTATATGTAATGCTCCAGTCACATTATATATAGCGGTTTAGTAAAATTGTGACACTTACATAAAATGGCAAAATCAAGGTTTGCTTTTTGGAATTGGTTTTTTGGAATATTTTCAAGTCTGTGAATGTTGACTCGGTGGGAATGGAGGACTGGGTGCATTCAGTTTAGCAATACCCAGTGATAATCGAATGTTGTCTCTTAATTTTTGTTTCTTAGTTCCCCAGACTTACCTCATTAAGACACTTATTTTTATTTTAATCTTGCTGCTGTTCCATTATTGGAATGCAAAGGGACCTGATAGAGGGATTAAAAACAAATTAAGTTGTAATATTTAGGGGAAAAAAACAATTAAATGGATTATTGTATTAAAACAACTAAATTGAAAACAATCTAAAACATCGGGAGGAATAAAAAAGTGTAGTAACCAACCGCACCGCCCTTAAAATCCATGTCCTCAGCAGCCAGTTAGCTCTCTCCTACTATTTTTAGATTTTCCAGTCTTAGGTTTATATTGTTACTACATTTTCTTAGCCTAGTGGTTCCCAAATAAGGGTCACCGAGTTGGGTTTTCAGATGTTAATGGATTAGAATACCCAGAATCCCTGTCTACTGGCCATTCTAGGTGGGGCTTCTGGGAATTCAAGTTCAACAACATCTCGGGATCCATGTGAGGTAATTATTGTGATATTCCATTGTTAAATCTTAAATTAAAAATCATTTTTGGTAAAAGCTAAGAGTTTTGCAATGGGTTAAAATAGGTTCGATCTTTTTAGAAACCCTTTGGTTGCACTCATAGGCAAACTACTGTTGTGAGAACATTATAAATCATTCTCACTACCAAGGATAACAAAATTATTCAGTAGTTGCAGAAACCATACAAAAATGCCACATTCTCCTATAGACATGGGGTTTGCTATGTATTACCATTTATCTTGAAGTGCTGCAAACCTAAATCCTCCATGCATGTTAAATACACACTCCAGATTAAATAAGTGCCAAATTCTCCAAACTGGGCATCATGTGAAGGGCAACAAGATGGGTCAGTCCACCATGGAAGATCTGATATCCCAGAATGTATCCCAGACACTGAAATTTAAAACCTCTTTCAGCACCTGTGTGAATACTGTTCCACTGATGATTTTTTGTACCTGGGATGAAAGGAGCTTGTTGAAATAGTACTGATCCCAAAGGTGTACCATTATAACTTCTTCTGAACCAGAATTCAAAGACATGTCCATCTTAGTCTGGAACAATATGCAAAGGGATCTCGTAATACCTTTCAGACCAACTGAGAGAAAGAAGTTGTGTAGGATTAGTTTGTATAGACTCAAGCTTGCTTCATCAGGTGCATCTGACTTAAATCTATGAAAGCTTATGTTAAGAACTTCTTTCATTCCGTTAGTCTCAAAGGTGCTATGAGATCTCTTTACACCTTTATGAAGCAGTCAGCATCAATCAGCACCCCATGGAGTCCTTCAGTAGGCTTTTTCTTCTTCTAAGTTTTAAAATACCTTCTCAGCGTTTTGTAAAATTGTATTACTTGCAGTCTTCATTTAAATATGTTTTATTGAATCTGGGTTGCAGTTCTGTACACTCTCCCCTGGGAGTAAGTCCCTTTGAACTCAGTGAAGTTTAATGTTGAGGAGATAAACATATGGTTGTACTATATGTTTTCTTACTTTAAGTTACTCATTATTTTTAAGCTGCTTTCAATGTTCCCTTTGAAATGGAAGGTGCAGGATTGCAAATTTATATTAATAAATAATCAAGCCAGCCTAGGGTGCGTCTGGTTCCATTTTTGTCTCTGGAAGTCCCACAATCTTCATTTATCAAGTTACATCCCTTTTTGGGCTGGTTCACTGTGGTGGTTCAGATACTGGCAACTTCAAGGCTTCCAAAGTGCTCAATGTAGGACTATCTCTAATGGCAGCTCCAGAAACAGCAGCTTATGAAGAACACCCTCAAATAAGCAGTTGGGTGAGGTAGACTCCTGGCAGCACAAAAAATCTCAAATAAAAAGACTGCATTGGTTTCCTACTTGACAGGAGACCATGTTTATGAAGCCCTAAACATCTTGAGACTTGGTTACATGGGGGTCCACTTTGGGCCTTATAAATCCATTGTTCTATAAGCACTCTCTTGTTAATGGTGTGCTGAGGTCTATTCTGCAGTCATTCAGAACAATAGAATGCCATTCTCTTTGAAATTCAGCATGCTACAACATTTAAAATTAAATATATACCTATTATATCCAATCTCCCCTATATAGTTTAACCAAATATCTAATGCATGGATCACATAAACATGTCTTAATTGGTATAGCACACACACACACACACACACACACACACACACACACACACATATATATATATAGATTTGTTGTGCATTCCTTTGATGTTTTTGAATCTAAGCAGTTTATAAGTACAGTAGAGTCTCACTTATCCGGGCCGGCAGAACGTTGGATAAGTGAATATGTTGGATAATAAGGAGGTATTAAGGAAAAGCCTATTAAACATCAAATTAGGTTATGATTTTACAAATTAAGCACCAAAACATCATGTTATACAACAAATTTGACAGAAAAAGTAGTTCAATACGCAGTAATGCTATGTAGTAATTACTGTATTTATGAATTTAGCACCAAAATATCAAGATGTTTGGAAAACATTGACTGCAAAAATGCGTTGGATAATCCAGAACGTTGGATAAGTGAGACTCTACTGTACTTGTAAATGAATAAAATGACCTGGAATAAGACAAAGGTCTTGATAAGATTTTCATTTTAAGCTGCCGTGGGCCAAGAGCTAATACAGTAAACACCCTGTTACTCTATTTGTAAGATAGTTAAGAATGTTTGTGAAGCCTAGGAGTAGGGTATGTAATAGTAAAATCTTGGGATTTGGGTTAGAATGTCTAACAACAGATACTTAGTTGGTATATTAGGAATATTCCTGAGGTGTGATATTACTGTCTTCTCAATTATTTTAAGTGGGAGAAGCTGAAGCTTTTCCAGGACTATGCTTTTAGGGCCCATAAACATTGGAGCTATATCTTCTATGCCATGGTAGAGGGTGTTTTTTGAACCAGGTCCAGGAAGCAGCTGATCATTGAATGGCAAAGAGAGGAGTAGCAATGGAAACATGATACTCATTTATATTTTATATTTGGGCTCACCACAGATGCATGTGACATTTTGGTGTAAGCATCTTCTAAAATAAGGATCAATGCATTTGTTAAACTGAAAGTCCCAAAAATCTCTTAAATTTTGGAATAATTTCTTAATGAAAGCATTTTTTTTAAAGAAGAAGCTGAAAGGAAGGTCATATATGTCATCAGTAAAAAAAAAACTACTTTAAAAAGAGCTCAGTTAGCAGAGCTTAGAAAAATGTTCACTGGAGATCCTGGAAAGCTAGTTCGTGTATATCATATTTTCCCAATCTGGCATCCTCCAAGGCGTTTTGGACTCCAGTTCCCACCAACCTTGAGTACTGGAAAAATTGACTTGGGGGATACCAGGTTAAATATCGTTAGAGCACATAAAATAGTCTTGTTGTTGTGTTCCTTCAAGTCATTTCAGATTTATGGTGTCTCTAATGTCAAGATATCATAGGGATTTCTTGGCCAATATTTGTTCAGAGAATGGTTGCCTGTCATCTTCTGAGGCTGTAACTTCCCCGAAGTCATCAAGTGGATTTCCATGGCCGAGCAGGGATTTGAACCCTAGTTTCTCAGTGTCCTAGTCTAGTTCTTAAGCCAAGGGTCTCCAAACTATGGCCCGTGGCTCAGATGTGGCCCGCCAAGGTCATTTACCCAGCTCTTGCCCTAAACTTAAACTTAGGGTTGCCCTATATGTGAAACAACTTGAAGGCACACAACAGCAACAACAATCTTAATTAATCTGACTGTCTCATTAACCAAAACCAGGCCACACTTCCCATTGAAATACTGGTAAGTCTATGTTGGTTAAAATTGTTCTCCATTTTAAATATTGTATTGTTCTTTTATTGTTTTGCACTACAAATACGATATGTGCAGTGTGCATAGAAATTTGTTCATTTTTTCCAGTTATAGCTCCCCCCCCCCAAAAAAAACAAAAAAAAAACAGTCTGGAGGACCATGAACCGACCCTCTGCTAAAAAAGTTTGAGGACCCCTGTGTTAAGACATTCTATTGTTCTAGAAACTAGTCTTAGATGAATTTATTCAGGATAAGGCAACTTCATATATTCACAGAGAGACATTTAAGAAGTACTGTGTTCCTTATTCAACCAGCAGGAAGACACTGTATTCCCAGTTATCTGATTCCATATTACACAGAGCTTATGTTATCATTGTAATGGAGACTCTCTGGAGGTCTGAAGCCGTAACTTCTTCTGTTTCTGTCCGCAGGGGTCCAGTACAAGCATAGCAGTCCCAGGCAGCTCTGGAGTCGGAACAACGAGGCAGTTTACACGGCAAAGGATAACGCGGGTGAACCTCAGGGACCTCATATTTTGTTTAGAAAATGAGCGAGAGACAAGCCATTCATTATTGCTATACAAAGCATTCCTTAAATAAAAGCGGAGAAGATCAAGGTATTTTTGGCAAAAGAAGACACCCGGGACACTTTTTTTTAATATATATTTGCAGATTGCGCCTTTTTGTAACGAGCATATGGGAATATTGTTTTCAGAAACACGCACCCCATCAAGAGCAACCACCACCACCACACCACTCTGAGACGACCACCTCTTGAAATGGAAATGTTTTCTATTCCCATTTGTTATAAACTCTTTGGTGTAAGAGCGATCCCTTTCTTTGACAGTAAGGAGACTTGCAAAGGCCAGAGAAGACAATAAGAGGACAATTTAAAGTTTAACTCATCTCTTTGATTGAGTGGCCTTCTTGCCAAACAAGCCATATTATAGAGACTGGATGGAACCGTTTAGCAAATAACCAGCTACTCTGTGTCAGATCCTGTAGCAATTTCAATTGTGCATTTTAGTTCAGTTTCACTTAACGAAATCAATATTAAGTATATGTCTACAGCAGATGACCTCATTTTATTTTAGCTTTTAAAAGGAGTCGGTTAGCAAAGCAAACTGATTTTTTAAAGAAATATTTATCTTTTCCTGCCCAAAATTGTTCAAATTCTAGATTACACTTAATTTTAAGCGTAACCTCAATTCTTTTAATCTTGTTATTATCGCTTATTAGAGGCACCCCGCCCAACTCTGAAGGGCCCCACAAAGGAGGGTTACTTCTGAATGTTTTATCAGCATCTGTAAAAAAATATGAAAAAGAAAAAAAAGAAATACATTTTATTTGCTATAGTTTGTAAAGCTGTAAAGTTTAAAACAGAAAAAATGAAAAAAGAAAAAAAGAAATCTTTTCAGCATAATTATATTTTACTTGCACTGTGTTTTTAGCGAAAGTGAAAGCTTAGATTAATTAAAAATCAAAGTTAAGAGGAATCATCAAAAAGACAGTTTCTCAGTGTGAAATCAAGTGTTGAAAAAAATGGTTGGTGTATTTTGTCAGTAATTGTACATAATCTTTTGGCACATAACATTAAAAAATGGCTATGTAAACTATAATTATTTTGCTAAAAGACTGTATGCAAGCTATGGGCTTTACTTTAAAGACGTCCAGAGCAAAATTCCCCTCTTTGTACCTATTTTTTTATTACAAATATACTAATTGGTTCTTTATATTTTCAGAGGTTATTGTATTAAATTGTCTATTGATAGTACTTTTATGACTGTAAATATGTCGGCTTTCTTTGTGTGAACTCTCTCATGTTAGACTTTAAGGGCATGAACCACCCTGAACGTTTCCTGTGCAAATCCTATTGCGATGAAGGGAGCTGTACTTGGACTTGGCATTGATTTCAAGGGAGCCTTGGGCAAGAAGCGTTTCTGGTGGATTGCACCTTAACTCTTTTTGTGTGTAAACTGAATGCTGATCAGTATTTTTATCAACACCCAACAAACTGTTACACCTTTTTATTTTGTCTTTTAGGGAAGAAAAAAAGAAATCCTGTCTTTCCATTTTTTTTCATGTAAATTTTGCACAGTTCCTTGTTCATATGTAAATATTTTACTTTCAAAAATGAAGTTTTTAATTGCTATTGTTTTATATAGGATTGAAAGAAAATTAACTCCTTTATTAAAAACAAATTTATCTGTACCTGCGTATGTATTTTTGGTCTATAAAAATAATCTATCCACCTCTAGATTGATTTAATCCTCCTAATTCCTCTTGCACTGCAACCAAAACAAACATCTATGGAAGGCTCTCTTCATTTTGTAGACACTACATGAGGAGGTTAAATTGTCAGGATATGTCACTTCTATCTTTTGCAAGCGGGAAGAGAGGTAGATGTGATCCTAAGGGGCAACTTTTTTTTTACTTAATTTCAGAAATATTGTTTAAAAGGGTAAGGAAATGTGAGGAAGGGGAAAATGGTTGGAAAACAGCCATCTGTATTGCACAAAAGTGTGTGTGTGGAGGGACTGGTGATGAGAATTTGGCAATTACAATTTTGAGACATCGATACAATCCAGTTTTCAATAATTTTCTGATTAGCTGTATATCTCAGGCTTCCACCCACTTCTTGACAAGAAGAGGGCTGAGAATATTTACCATGTTACCCTCCCCATGACAATATTAGTGGATGCCCAACTTTTGATAGTCCTCCCTCCAAGCTAATCTCAAACATGTTTAACAGCAATTGTCAATAATGCCTTTAGGCTAAAATGTGAGCCAAGATCCTGTAATGCATACAGCTCCCTTGTTGCAACAATTCAACTGGCTCCCAGTCTGTTCCCAGGCACAGTTCAAAGTGCTGGTGACAAACTACAACGCCCTAAGGTCTGCGTATCTGAAAGATTATCTCTCTAATGATCCTACTGGTGTCTTGAGATCTACCTTGAGAACCCTCTCATAGGTAAGTTTAGTGGGTACATTGGAGAGGGCCTTTTTTATTTGCTCCCCCCAAGCTATGGAGCTCCCTTCCTAGATAAATTAGACTGTCGCTCTCCTTGCTATCCTTCAATAGGCATGTGCAGACCTTTCTATTTCAGGAATCCTTTGAGGACTAACTGCTCAAGGACAGGACCTTTGATGTGTTCTGTCATTTATATGTGCTATTCTTTAAAAAGATTTATTGATAGTTTAGTTATACTGTAGTTTTAACTTTTGCATGATGCAATACCGTCCACAGTATGGCATAAATATTTCACAGATGAACTATACCATGTCTCAATCCCTCCAATTTAGCTGCTTCGGTACCCTTCTCCGCAGCCATTCAGTGGTTGGTTGAGAGTGAAATGGCAACTGGAGAAGTATCCGGCTATGTTTCTGTAACCCAATGCAAACTGATGACTTCATCTGATGAGATCCAACAATTACACTGTGTAACACGATTTTTGTTCCTGGATTAGAAATGTCATTTCTTAATTGGTTCCATCATAAAAACATGGAAAAAGTTTATTAAGCTGCAAAAACTTTTGTTTTTGCGAGACACCCTGTAGCACATTTTGCTATTGTTTTTCAATGAGTATCTCATAGAGTCTCAACCAATTCAACATAGTTTGTGGCAGCCACAAGAACAAAATTTCTGGAGTATAACTGTCAATGTCAGTATTGCACAATTAAGCAGGAAATAGCACTTTCAAACCAGTAACATTTTTTTTCAAATTTTGTTGCATAGTATTATAGCACCATCATTAAACAATTATAACTACACAATTATAGTTACCCCATGTTAATTGCCATAACAACATCCTATGTAACCCTGGGAGGGATATTTAGAATCCCCTGCCGGAGAAGTCCAGGGCCTCATCACACTACAATGCCAGCATAAGATGCAGCCATGACAGTTAAGATTGTATCACAGTATTATAAAATGTTTAGTTTAAAGAAGAATTTCATCTTCACTTACTTGCCAAGATTGTCTAATAAAAGTAAGGACCTTCCAGTCATTTCTGAACTTGCAGGCGATGGGAAGGTAAGTGAAAGCAAACATCACTTTTATTTCTGTTTATCATGTTAAATATTAAAAATGTTTTCCTCCTAACTGACATGAAATCAGCTATCACCTAACATCTGCATAATGTAATGCTATAGCAAGTTCTCTTTCACACTAGAGGTTGAATACCCCCTATCTGGGCTTCCAGAATTTGACTATTACTCCAAAATTGTCCACATCAGTGGTTGAGATAGTGACACTTTTGCTTTCTAGATTGTTCAGTGTACCAAAACTTTGTTTCATACACAACATTATTGGCAATACAATACAATTATCTTCATGTTATGTGTGTTAAGTATATGTAACGCAGACTTCAATTTTGTGTTTAGACTTACGTCCCACGTCCAAACTATCTCATGTTTAAGCAAATATTCCAGAATCCTAAAACATCTGATATCCCAAACACTTTCCCCCCAAATATTTCACAGAAGGGTTATTCAAACTGAATCAATGATAGCACTATGACTATACTATAACTGCCATGAAGACATTCTATGGAATCTTAGGATTTGAGATTTAGGAAGGGATATTCAGAATGTGTTGTTAAGGTTTTTCACAACCGGAATGATTGTGATGTGCGGTTTCCGGACTGTATGGCAGTGTCCTAGCAGCATTTTCTCCTGATGCTTTGCCTGCATCTGTTACTGGCACCTTCAGAGGATCTGATGGTAGTAAAGCAAGTGGAGTATGTGTGTGTGTGTGTGTGTGTGTGTGTGTGTGTGTGTGTATACATATGTATTTTAGAATGTGTTTTATGAATGTTCGATGTAAGGTAATAATTTTTAACTGTTTTATAGTGCATTGTACAATTTTTATATATGTGTTTTATTGTAAGCCGCCCTGAGTCCCCTGTTGGGTGAGAAGGGCGGGATATAAATATTGTAATAAATAAATAAAATAAAATATATATGTGGAATGTCTAGGGTGGAAGAAAAGAAACATTGATGTATCCCACTCAACACATACAAACCTAGCTTGTTAAATGCACCCTTTATACTTGTTCAACAGACTATAGTTCTTTCCTCTCACCCTGGACATTCCACAGGTATGTATAAATCCACTTGCTTTATTACCATCAGATCCTCTGAAGATGCCAGCCACAGATACAGGCAAAATGTTATGAGAAAATGCTGCTAGAATACGGCCATACAGCACGGAAACCACACAACACCGCAGTTATTCAGAATGCTCAGCCAGAGAGGCTTCTTGTTATTGTCATTGTCATTATGCTCCTTCAAGATGATTTTAACTGTGGTTATTCTTTGTTCAGAGAGGATATGTCATGGCCTTCCTCTGAGACTGAGTGTGCCTCACCAAACTACAGCTCCTGGGATTCCATGCTATTGAGCCATACCAATTAAAGTGGTGTCAAACTGCATTACTTCTAGAGTGTATATAAGGTTCTATATTACATTAGAGTAATAAGGTCCCAGAGTGTAACACATCCTCTTTATCGCACAAGAAGAGATTTGATTTGCCACTAGTATTTCTTTTTTGGAACAGCAGATGGTGCTCTGAGCCCATATAACAGAAATGAGCATCGTCCAAACTGTGGAATGAATTTTCTTTTTCAGTTCCCCATTTGTTAAGGAACACAGGTTGTTAAAGAGAGAAAAGTATATCTAGCAAGGAATTATGGAGGATGTTCCCCACAGCAGTTTACAATTCCCAGTTTACAATCACCCATAATAGTTTACAATTCTGGATTGTTAATTTTTTTGCATTTCTTTCTCCAAAAAGTGTCAGAACCCTGCTACTAGAGCCTGGATGTGGCTCTGAGTTTCAGGGTCACTGACATTGATAAGACACCTGCGTCCCAGGACTCGGAGGAGAAACGGCTGATGGACTTGGCGGGGAATTTGCGCGGGGTTTTACTGAGCGGGAAGAGACTGTTCAAATGAGGGGGAGGGTATATAAAGGAGGGTTGGCCGGAGCCTCCCATTCTTGGCTTTTCTGATGTTCATGTTTCCTACAGTAAAAGTTTCTGGTGATATCACAGAGAGTCTTGTGTGTTCATTCAGGAGCGGCTGTGGTGAGCTGACACTAAGCCAAGAATACGGACACCATCCCGCTGTAGCGGTGAGGTGTAACATGCAAGTGGAGGATGAAGAGCTCTTGGGCGCCGGAGGGGGAAGGTCGGAAAGGGCCACTCCCGAGACGGACGCTGAGTTCCACCAGCTGGCGGCCCTGGCGTCCTCCACCGCTTATGCCCAGCCAAATGGGGTAACCCAGAGGCGTGGAGTGGTGCGGGGAGACAGCACCGGAGGAGAGGAAGGTTCACCTTCCCCAGGCCCGCAAAAGATGGTGTTTCTGGAGGAGAGGATGTCGGCGATGGAGACCACCCTGGCAGTGATGTCGAGGGCGATGGAGCGCCTGGCGGTTTTGGCGGAGCCGGAGCGAGGAAGGGAACTCCGGGCTAGCTCAATGTGGGACGTGAGCATGGGAAGCAGCCAGGGCTTTGCAGACCTCCCAGCACCGAAGGGAAGGGAAATGCGAAAGGAGCCCGGTGCCCGGCCCAAGATCCAAACGAGCCTGACGCGGGTGGAGGAGAGTGACGACGAAGGGGAAAAGCCTCCGAGAATCCCGGCTACACTCCCAACTGAGACCCTGGTGCCCCTGGCGAATGCCGGGCGTGGCACAGGACAAAGGGAAGCAGCAGCGGGGCCCACTGGCCCGCAAGGGGGCTTGCGACGGGCGGAGGATTGGGGATTGCCACCACAGGGACCCCTACCGAGACGAGAGGAACTAAGGATCGAGTTTGGGGGAGAGTCCTCTGAACTGGATTTTTTCCTGACCACGGTGAGGGGCTATATGGAGGACAATGCCCACACTTTCAGAACGGAATCCAGCCGGGTACGGGCCATTGGTGCAGTGTTGAAGAGGGGAGCGGCCAGCTGGTACGTTCAACTACACGCGCGGCGCGACCCATGTCTGGGGTCACTCCGACGCTTTATGGGGGCCCTGGAGACCCGTTTCCGAGATCCACTGGAGCAGATCCGGGCGAGGGAGGAGTTGAAGACCGTCTCCCAAGGGCAGAGGTCGGTATCTGAGTATGCGGAGGAGTTCCAATGCCTCGCTGAAAAGGTGCCGGAATGGTCTGCAGTGACAAAGATAGAACTCTTCAAAGAGGGGCTCAGGCGGGAGATCCTCTCCTGGGCGGTGCATCGTGATGAGCCTGACACACTGCGCGGATGGATTCAGCTGGCGGGGCGCGTCGAGACATCGCTGGCCCAGGCGAGGAGGCACCGAGGAGGGCTACAGCAGCGGCCGCAGATGAAAGAGGGGAGCCGGAAGGAGGGATCAACCCCAGCCGGGAGGAGAACGGAGCCGCCAGGGAACGTGAGCACCAGCAGGAGGGGCTGCTTCGTGTGCGGCCGTTTGGGCCACAGGGCTGCCGAGTGCTGGCAGAGAAAAGGGGAAGGCGGAGGCCCGCCCAAACCAAGAGCCGTGGCAGGGAAACGCGCCGAGGAAGAACCACCGATGAGGCACCACTCGGGGGGGTTGGTAAGTCAGGACAAAGCCATGATAGTGGTCCCCATTCAGCTGGAAAGTGGCAGCAAACAAGCAACCTGCAAAGCATTTGTGGATTGTGGATGTTCCAGGAACATCATCTCCCCTGAATTAGCCGAGGGATTGGGATGCGAAAGAACGAACCTAGAATCCCCAATAGCTTTTTCGCAGTTGGACGGATCCACAGCATCGGGATCATTAGCTAAGTACAGTGCCGAAGATGTAAAGTGTAAGATAGGGAGTTGGGAAGGAAAGGTGTCATTTGTGATATCACAAATAGCCAGCTATAATGTTATACTAGGCATGCCATGGCTGGGGCAGGCCAACCCGCAAATCAACTGGGAGGATAAGAGCATGATCTTCAGGATGAAGTTGGAAGAAGGGAGCCAGGAAGTGGAGAGAGAGCAGGGGAAAAGGGGGGAGGAAGACTCTATCAGGATAGCAGAACTGGCAGATAAATTACCCCCAGAGTATCGGGATTTTGTGGACGTATTTGATGAGAAGGAAGCAGACAGTTTCCCACCGAAGCGGAGAGTTGAAGTGAAGATAGAGCTAGTCCCAGGAGCAGAGCTTCCTAAGGCAAAAATATACCCAATGTCGGCTAGGGAAAAGGAGGAACTGAGAAAATACATTGATAAAAACCTAGCGAGGGGTTTCATAGAGCCTTCCAATTCCCCTCTAGGGGCGCCTGTGTTGTTCAGGCGCAAAAAGGACCAAACGCTGAGGCTCTGCATTGACTACAGGGGCCTGAATGCAATCAGTTCTGGAAATAAATACCCCCTACCTTTAGTGAAGGACTTGATCGCCCAGTTATCGGAGGGACAGATATTCACTAAATTGGACTTAATTGAAGCATACCATAAATTGCAGATTAAACCAGAGGACAGGTGGAAGACGGCCTTCTCCTGTGCATTCGGATTATTCAATTATCGTGTGCTCCCTTTCGGTTTGTGCGGCGGAGGCGCCGCGTTCATGCAATTAATCAACGAAGTGTTGCATCCATTGTTGTACAAGGGAGTCTTTGTTTTTTTAGATGACATATTGTTAGTATCTCGGACTAAGGAGCAACACGTAGAACTAGTCAGGGAAGTCCTGCAAAAGTTGAGAGAAGCAAAACTGTATGCGAAGCTTGCCAAGTGCGAGTTCAATAAAGACCAGATAGACTTTCTGGGGTATAGGATTTCCTCCCAGGGAGTGGCGATGGACCCTGCGAAGGTAGAAGACGTGAGGGGGTGGGAAGCCCCCAAAACACGGAAGCAGCTGCAATCCTTCCTAGGGTTCGCAAACTTCTATAGAACATTTATCAAGGACTTTGCGCGCCTCACTTTGCCATTAACGGATTTGTTAAAGACTAAAGGCAGGGGAGAAACAGCCAAAGTGAAGGCCCCAGGGGCCAAACTGACATGGACAATAGAATGCCAGGAAGCTTTCGAAGCCCTTAAAAAGCGTTTTACGGAGGAGCCTGTCCTACAGCACCCTGATATGTCTAAAGCCTTTGTATTACATTGCGATGCGTCAGACCGGGCATATGGGGCAGTTCTGCTACAGAAAGACGAGGGGGGGAACCTGAAGCCATGTGGCTATCTGTCAAAAAAGTTTAGTGATACAGAAAAAAACTGGCCGATTTGGGAGAGAGAAGCCTTAGCGATTCTAAAAGCACTAGAGTGCTGGAGACACTTCCTGGAAGGAAGTGGAACACCGTTTGAGGTGTGGACTGACCATAGAAATTTACAGTATCTAAGATCCCCTCGTAAACTATCAGCGAAGCAAATTAGATGGGCCCAATATTTCAGCCGTTTTGATTTCAGACTCAGATTCTTCCAGGGGAAACATAATATACTCGCTGACGCTCTCTCTCGGATGCCTCAGCACGGGGGAGGAATTCAGGAATCTGAAGGGAGTATTTTTCTTGATAAGCAATGGGGCCTGGCAGTACTAACTCGAGCACAAGCGGCCAAAGAAAACAAACGTACTGCCATTTCCACGGGGGGAGGAGAAATATGGGAGGAAGAGTTGAAGCGAGCGTATGGAATGGACAAATGGTTACAAACAAACAAAGAAAAAGGAGAATTGTGTGGGGATTTGGTGTTTGTAAATAAGAAATTGTATATTCCTGAATGTTTAAGACGAGAAATGTTAAGGAAGTACCATGATAACAAGGGTGCGGGTCATCTAGGCCCCACCAGGACTATTAAACTGTTGGCCAAACAATGCTGGTGGCCCGGAATGAGGAAAGACGCCAGGGGGTACGTCACGCAGTGTGAATTATGCGCAGAGGGGAAAACACCACCGGGGAAGCCCCAGGGGCTATTGCAGAAGGTGGTAGAGCCCATGAGGCCATGGGAATGCGTAGCCATGGATTTTGTAGGCGAACTACCCCCCAGCAGAGGCCACAGATACATTTGGACAATATTGGACTTATTCTCAAAACAGGCACACTTTGTGGCTCTGCCAAAACTTCCTTCAGCTGAAAAACTTGCTGATTTGTATGTGAAGCACGTATATCGCCTACATGGGTGTCCCGACAAGATAATTAGTGACCGGGGAGTCCAATTTACTGCAAAATTTTGGGGAAAATTCTTACAGCTGTTAGGAGCAGAAAGGAACCTGAGCTCGGCCTTTCATCCCGCGACCAACGGGGGGGTCGAACGTACCCAACAGACACTGTGCCAATTCTTAAGGATGTACACCAATTATAGACAGGATGATTGGGCGGACCTTCTTCCGTTTGCTGAGATGGCTTTTAACGGGGCCGTACATTCGGCCACAGGTCGTGCCCCATTCGAAATAGTATACGGACAGGAGGTGGCACCTTTCCCCAGGCTACCCGAGTGGAAGGAAGGGGAGGGCCAGACCGACGAGGAATGGCCGGCCAAAATCAAGCAAGGGTGGCGAACCGTGGTAGAGGCATTGCGGGAAACACAAAAGAAGTACAAGCTCTTTGCGGATCGTAGGCGCCGAGAGGGGGACAAATTGGGCGAAGGAGATCTGGTTTGGCTGAGCACAAAAAACCTGAAATTGGGGTTCCCATCCAAGAAATTGGCTCCACGCTATATAGGGCCATTCAGGGTAGCAAAAAGAATAAACGAAGTGACCTATGAGCTGAGGCTACCAAAGGACCTAGGAAAGGTACACCCGGTGTTCCATTGCAGCCTGTTAAAAAAGTATAAAGGAACTCTGGACAGCGGAGAACAATAGTTGTGTTTAATCTTTTCCTTCCAGGACGAAGGGGAGGAGGACGCCATGTCAGAACCCTGCTACTAGAGCCTGGATGTGGCTCTGAGTTTCAGGGTCACTGACATTGATAAGACACCTGCGTCCCAGGACTCGGAGGAGAAACGGCTGATGGACTTGGCGGGGAATTTGCGCGGGGTTTTACTGAGCGGGAAGAGACTGTTCAAATGAGGGGGAGGGTATATAAAGGAGGGTTGGCCGGAGCCTCCCATTCTTGGCTTTTCTGATGTTCATGTTTCCTACAGTAAAAGTTTCTGGTGATATCACAGAGAGTCTTGTGTGTTCATTCAGGAGCGGCTGTGGTGAGCTGACAAAAGTATAAATACCTTTAACAAGGTTAAACATTCCAGTGGTACAGAAGTGTCCTGAAAATGCATGAGAAAATTTCCATGAGGTTTACAACTCCATGCTTTGACAATGCGAGAGCACATTGCTGCACAGGGATGACAATTTGAACTCTTTATGTACAATTGCAAATCAGGATGGGATTTGTAGCTCTGATTAAGTCATTCTTCACAATAAATGTATTTATTTAGTCTTCAAATACAGCAAAGCTATTATTAGCCATTGAAGGGTGCATGCATTTTTTGTGCTATCCTGTATATAAAAACTTCTTGCAGGGGGGAAAATAGCTAAAGTTACTACACTGTTCATAAACTTTTGAAAAGGGGAAAAATTGATTTCTCCATGGGTCCACTTCAGAACAATTTGAGTGAAAGGACAAGATGGTGCTTCCCAACTGGATATAGAGATACTAACTAGATGGGCCTTTCAATCTTGCATTGGCAAGGTGATAATGTTTTCCATCACCCCTGAGAGTATCAGGCTCTTTTTGGCGATGCAGGATAGGCATCATGGCAAAACCAGATCCTGCCTGACCTTGGAAGCTAAGCAAGGTCAATCCTGGTTAGTACTTGGATGTGCTGCCGCATCAACAGTGATGTGGCAGCTAAAGAGCCAATGTGATTCTTGGCTACTTCAAAAGGAGTATAGTGTTTAGACCAGGCATGGGCAAACTTCGGCTCTTCAGGTGTTTTGGACTCAAACTCCCACAATTCGTAACAGCGGTAGGCTGTTGGGAATTGTGGGAGTTGAAGTCCGAAACACTTGGAGGGCCAAAGTTTGCCCATGCCTGGTTTAGACTGAGGGACGTCATGGTCTCACTCTTTTGTGCTTCGGTCAGACCTCACCCAGAATAATACTGTGTCCAGTTTTGGGCAAAGTAACTCAAGAAGGATATATCAACAAATTCAAAAATGTCCAGACAAGGGCAACCAAAGTGGTCAAAGTTGTGGAAGGAGGGGCTTTGGGAGCTGGATGTGTTTAGTTTGGAGAAGAGAAGGCTGAGAAGGAACATGATAGTTATAAGTATTTCAAAGGATGTCATGTTGAGGAGGAGGCAAGCTTGTTTGCTGCTGCTCGGAGACCAGAGATTAGCACACCGAACAGTGGATTCAAATTGCAGGAAAAGAGATTATATTAGGAAGAACTTCCTGACTATAAGAATAATAGAATAGTAGAGTTGGAAGAGACCTCATGGGCCATCCAGTCCAACCCCCTGCCAAGAAGCAGGAAATCGCATTCAAAGCACCCCCAACAGATGGCCATCCAGCCTCTGCTTAAAAGCCTCCAAAGAAGGAGCCTCCACCACAGTGCGGGGCAGAGAGTTCCACTGTTGAACAGCCCTCACAGTGAGGAAGTTCTTCCTGATGTTCAGGTGGAATCTCCTTTCCTGTAGTTTGAAGCCATTGTTCTGCGTCCTAGTCTCCAGGACAACAGAAAACAAGCTTGCTTCCTCCTCCCTATGACTTCCCCTCACATATTTGTACATGGCTATCATGTCTCCTCTCAGCCTTCTCTTCTGCAGGCTAAACATGCCCAGCTCTTTAAGCTGCTCCTCATAGGGCTTGTTCTCCAGACCTTTGATCATTTTAGTTGCCCTCCTCTGGGCTTTCCAGCTTGTCAACATCTCCCTTCAACTGCGGTGCCCAGGATTGGACACAGTATTCCAGGTGTGGTCTGACCAAGGCAGAATAGAGGGGGAGCATGACTTCCCTGGATCTAGACACTATACCCCTATTGATGCAGGCCAGAATCCCGTTGGCTTTTTTAGCTGCCGCATCACATTGTGGGCTCATGTTTAACTTCTTGTCCACGAGGACTCCAAGGTCTTTTTCGCACAAAAGAACTGTTCAACAGTGGAATTTGCTGCTTCAGAGTGTGGTGAAGTCTTCTTTTCTCGAAGTTTTTAAGCAGAGGCTTGATGGCCATTTGTTGGAAGTGCTTTGATTGTGTGTTCCTGGTAGAAGGGAGTTGGACTGTGGATGGTCATTGGAGTCTCTAGCAAGTCTATGACAGCCAATTAATCTCTAGTGTTGTGGGCTCTATTTCAAGGGAAGGAACATCTGAGCACTGCTTACCTAAGAAAACATTATGAAATTCATAGGGTTTTCTTAGAGGTCATGATGTCAACAGGTGATTTGAAGGCTTACAAACACATGGGAAAACAATCTAGTAAAGCCATTGCTAGGGAAAATCAGTGGCATATTATGAGTTCTGCAATATGTTATTTCCCTCTCATTTTCATAGCTTGGAAAAGTTGTTTCAGCATTCATTGGTCATTGGGTTATGTATTTTTCCCTAGCCATGCTGACCCTGCCCTAAGTGCCCCCCGCCACTTATTTTCTTCATCTGTGAAAAGTTTTTCAATATGTTTTTTAAAAGAAATCGAAATGGCTTACAATGAACCATTAAAATAGCAGTATAGAATAAACTCAGAGAATAATGAAGTGGCAGCAAAAGGAACTATAGGCTAATTATCACTGTAATGTGATAATATTATAACATCCAAAATAAAACGGGAAGCCGCAAATAAAGGTCTGATAAATGATGATTTAGCAGGTTTCGTTGACTTGTGAAAGCAATAAGAGACTTTAAAGAAAATAATGAGGTTACATGTTTGGGGAAGTAAAGCCAGTGAATAAAACATACAGAGCCTTGGTGTTGAAAGAAGAGAAGATATCCAAAGGAAATCAATGTAACAACTGAGATAATAAACACTTTTGTCACATTGCAAAAGATCCAAGGAAATGCAGAATCAAACAAAAACCTTCAAACTCTACAGAAAGTATATGATTCTTTATCAGTTTGATAACACTTTAACTGTCATGGCTCTAGGCTAAATAACTTTAGGATTTTTAGTTTAGCTAGCTAAAACTGAGAATGTTTGCTTCAGTGTTCGGTTATGCTGCAGATGCCAAGGTACCCTGGTGGAATCCTCAGTCCCTTTTCTTAGGGTATACATTCCAGGACCATGATTGCAAAAGTGGCATTACTCTGATACAAAGGTGTTGTCAGGATCCTGGTCTCTGCTGGTGAACAGAGGTGAACCAAGAACAACACCCAGTTTGTGTCCCAAACTATTTTATTTTAAACACATACATACATTACTTGACTGTTTTCAAGATCTGAGTTCAAACATAAAGATAACTCACTGCTGCAAGATATAAAGTAAAGTCTCATGAACTTTGAGCGTACTACAGTATTCAGGAGTATATAGTAGTCAAACAATTCAGTCCAAGAGTCAAATGCCAATATTTTACAAATGAATGTTCCAAGGAGCAAGAGTCTAAAGCAGTGGTTCCCAAACTTATTTGGCCTACCGCCCCCTTTCCAGAAAAAGTATTACTCAGTGCCCCCTGGAAAGGGGGGCGTGGCTTAAAGGGGTGGGTGTGGCTCCTGCTCAAGAGGGCGGGCCTGAGCCTTTCCCCTAGTCCAAGATGCAGGGCTTGGAGGGGGAGGGGAAGGTGGGCGGGGCCACAAATGGGCGGCCAGGACTGGGATGGGTGGAGTTACAAGCTCTGAGGCAGGGCTGAGCCCTGTCCTGCAGCGCCTGCCAGGACACAGGGGGCAGGGCTAGAGGAGGGGGCAGGGCATCTTCCCACATGCCTGATGGGGCTGAACCTCTATACCCCGCCCCGTGTTCTAACAAGCGCCTCAGGGGAGGTACACAGAGGCTCAGCCCTGTCTCGTGCTCTTGGGAAGAGGTCCCGCCCCCCACCCCTAGCTCCACCCTTTAGTCCTAACACCCTCTGTGTCCTAACAGGCTCCTCAGGAGAGATATAGATAGATTCTCAGCCCTGTCTCGGGCTCTTGGGAAGAGGCCCTGCCCCTCCCCTGACCCCGCCCCATCTCCTAATAGGTGTCATCACCACCCCCCTGGATCACTGCAGCACCCACCAGGGGGCGGTAGCGCCCACTTTGGGAATCACCAGTCTAAAGCATAGTCATAGTTCATCAACACAAAAGTCTTCAAGGTTCTACAAGGCACAAGAATTCACTGTTCAGATGTGAATACTAACAATCCACCAAGAAGGAAGGGACCACCAGCTTCCACGGTCTGTTATGACAGATACTTTTCTCCCAAAGAGCAATCTCTAGGCTAGCTCTTTTTATGCAGTTAATCACAGCTGCATCCTATCTTCAAAGCATCCTCCCTGAATTGCAGCTTCCTATGGGTTCTTACAGATAGATTACTCTGACCTTTAGAACCCAGGACTGAAATTCACCCCTTCCATACCTTTTGCAGCATCACCACCCTGCTAGTCATCATCCTGTTTTACCCATCACCAACTACTAGGCATGACGCCAACCACCATCAACTACAGGCACAATGCAGGGTAGTAAAAATATTAAACAATACTAAGTTTCAGTTTCCAAGAGGGAAATAGAGTGTATCCCTTTCACTCAAGCTGAGTTTTTAAAAACCAGAGGATGTCAAATAACAGAGATCTTGGTGAGTTATGTTGGTTAGTGAATCTCTGTTGGTAGCCTCACATGGGCAGCATGTCAAGACTCAGCTACCATCACTACTCTGCCCATGTCTTTCATTGAAATGAAGGAGGATTTCAGTTATTTATATTTGAGCTGCACTCCTAATTTGAAGAGAAAAGAGTTGGGTACCATACACTTATGCAGACTACAGTTGTCCTGCTCAGAAGCCGAAGCAGGAAAGGTATTGGATAACAAGCAGTCTGAGGTCAAGAAGTTATAAATCAGAACAAAGTCCAAGGAGAGAAGTCAGTAAGCAAACCAAGGACATAAATCCTAGGAATACAATATGTAGCAGGGTCAGTTCGTAAAGCCATCATGATGTGGACTGAAAGTTGCTTCCAGTGACTAACACATGACTGCTGCTTTTAAGGATAGTAAGTTTACGTAATATGAAATTGTGTTTAAAACATGTGTCTTAAAGCTGTGAGTGCAAAGCTCTCTTGCTATGTCTATGCGGGAGGGTTTATGCCAGCCTTCTGCTTGCACTTTCAATTCCTCCTGCTGTTTCTGTGAATACTGTTGCTCTGGAGAGGAAGTTGGCTGAACTGGGAGGACTGGGCCACCTACCTGATATCTGGTTGGGTTAGTCTACTTGGTTCTTGGATGACGACCTTTCAAGAGGACATGACAACACTGAAATGAGACATGCTTAAATCCATGGATTGGGTCCTATCTGTAGCCTCCTGCTGAGGAACATGGCTCCCTCTGCCTACTCCCAGCTCCTTGGTCTCAGAAAAATCACACTCAGATTCATAGCAATTTGCCTCCTCTCCATTTGACTTGTTCACCCCAGTTGTAGAGGGTGAGTTATGACACAGACTTCTGATGTGTACAAACACCAATAGGTATACAATTGCATGTGTGCAAGTTTTTCTTCTATATATATTTATACATTGATACTTGGGAGACCACTACATCATTTAACCCATTGTGCTACAGTGGCGCTATGGCTTAAACCCTTGTGCCAGTTGAACTGCTGACCTGAAGACTGAAGGTTCAAATCTGTGAGACGGGGTGAGCTTCCATCGGTCAGCCCTAGCTTCCCATGCAGGTACATTAGAGAAGTCTCCCAGCAGGATAGTAACACCTCCAGGCACATCCTGGGCAATGTCTTTGTTGACGGCCAATTCTCTCACACTAAAAGCGATTTGTAGTGTGTTCTCAATTCGCTTGTGACATTATAAAAAAACTACATCATTGGGTGTAGTAAAGGTAAAGGTTTCCCCTGATGTTAAGTCCAGTCATGTCTGACTCTGGGGGTTGGTGCTCATCTCCATTTCTAAGCCAAAGAGCCAGCATTGTCCATAGACACCTATAAGGTCATGTGGCCGGCATGACTGAATGGAGCCCCGTTACCTTCCTGCTGGAGTGGTACCTATTGATCTACTCACATTGGCATGTTTTCAAACTGCTAGGTTGGCAGAAGCTGGAGCTAACAGCGGGCGCTCACGCCGCTCCCGGAATTTGAACCTGGGACCTTTTGGTCTGCAGGTTCAGCAGCTCAGTGCTTTAACACACTTTGCCACTGGGGCTCCATCATTGGGTGTATGTGGTGCATTTCTACTTGTCACTCTTGAGTTTGGATAATCAATTCTACAAATGCCCAGCTCCTGCCAACCTAGCAGTTCGATAACATGCGAATGTGAGTTGATTAATAAGTACCGCTCCGGCAGGAAGGTAACGATGGTCCATGTAGTCATGCCGGCCACATGACCTGGAGATGTCTACGGACAACACCGTCTCTTCGGCTTAGAAATGGAGATGAGCACCAACCCCCAGAGTCAGACATGACTGGACTTAACGTCAGGGGAAACCTTTACCCAATGCCAAAATGTGCCTTGTAACACCCATTTGAGGGAAGGTTGCAATGGCCATTCAAGCTTCTATGATTAATCAATGGATGTGCACACACTGCAGCACTCCCATTTAAAAGAGCTATCAAAAGGGTTGAAGATATTTTGAGGATAGCATTCAGCAACTTGTATAGTTCTCTTAAAGACTAAAGCACACAGTGAATTTTCCTCCCAATAACATAGAAACCAGCAGTTGCCCCGAGTGTTGGGTGATGCTTCTATACTATCTGATGTGGGGACCAGCATTGCACCTCTTTATTTGCCAGAGACCTGTATCATATTTATGCCCCCTGGTTATAATTCTTTCTTTCTTTCTTTCCTAGAATATCTTGAGGGATTTGAAACGAATGGTTTGCAGACCACCTCTTTTAGTAGTACAGTAGAGTCTCACTTATCCAACATTCGCTTATCCAACATTCTGGATTATCCAATGCATTTTTGTAGTCAATGTTTTCAATATATTGTGATTTTTTGGTGCTAAATTCATAAATACAGTAATTAGTACATAGCATTATTGCATATTGAACTACTTTTTCTGTCAAATTTGTTGTCTAACATGATGTTTTGGTGCTTAATTTGTAAAATCATAACCTAATTTGATGTTTAATAGGCTTCTCCTTAATCTCTCCTTATTATCCAACATATTAATTATTTATTTATTTACAGCATTTATATTCCGCCCTTCTCACCCCAAAGGGGACTCAGGGCGGATCACATTACACATATAGGCAAACATTCAAGCCTTTTAACATAGAACAAAGACAAGACAAACACAGGCTCCGAGCGGGCCTCGAACTCATGACCTCCTGATCAGAGTGATTCATTGCTGCTGGTTGCAGCTGGCTTTCTCTCCAGCCTGCGCCACAGCCCGGGCCTAATTCATATTCACTTATCAAACGTTCTGCCGGCCCGTTTATGTTGGATAAGTAAGACTCTACTGTACTAATTTAGACCTATATTACCAGTAGAACAATATTTTTGATTCAAAACAAAAGGTTCATTTAATTTTCCAGTTATTAGATCCTTGCAGTTTTCCCCTCTGAATTAATTCATACAGCCCACTATTTTACAAAGTGACCCTCACTTACTTGGAAACACCGAATCATCTTAAATTGGAAATCTCAACATTGTACTTAACTGATTGACTCGAGCCTCTCTCTCTTTCTCGTTTTGGAAGAAAGTGACCAGAACCCACACACAGAGATTCACCTTCCTCTTGTCATACTCTCATTTGAAGAGTTCTGTTGAAAGCTAATCTTATTTGTAATATAATCAGTCTGTTTACTGGTTGGGGAAATATCATCAAGCATTACTTTAAGACACTTAGGAGATGTGACATACTCCAAAATAGAAGCCACGCTTCGGAATGTAAAGGTATTAGCTGACTGGATTTGCTAATAGAAAAAAAAAAACCCCAGCTACGGTTTTATCAAGTCTGACAGTGGAAGAGAGGTTTATTAAGCTGGCTGATCACATCCAGTGTTTCGGAGAGGAAGGGTATTAGAGGGAGAAGGAACATCATTAGCAGTAAGTGGAGGTGCATTGCCATCTGCATACATAAATCACTCCCAGCAAACATGGAACATGACATTTCCTTCTCTTGGGAGCGAGAGGAGGAAGTGCAGTGGAGCTCGTGCCAGGGGGCAAGTGGGCACGGAAGTTAGGGGGTAACTTAAAACTGCCAGTCAGAATGTCATGGATTCAGGGGGTTGTCGGCATCTCATGTCTTCCTCCTGTTCTGCACTGAATTTTAAAGCAGTGGAAAATTTGATAGTTAGTAATAGTAGCTCAAAATGTTGTTAGGCTACTTCCAAGCAGGGTTGACAAGAGTTCGTCTCAAGTGCCACCTAAAAAGACATAATAAAGATTACGTTGTAGTGTACTGACTTATTCATGTCCCGCATTTCCCCCCAAAGCTGAGATTCAAGGTAGCTTACATGATAAAAAAACAACCAAGTTCAAAACACACGGAGACAAGACATACAGACTGTTTACAGAGTTGAAACCGTTTAAAACATTTCCGTTTAAAAGCAAAGGATGAAAGCGGCACTAAGAAAAAATCTTGCTGGAATAAAAGGCCTTCATCTGCCAATGGAAGGTCAACAACAAGTAAGCCAGTTCCTAATTCTCTTCTTAACTTGACAGTGCTTTTTGTTATTGTTCTACATTTGGCTGAATAATAAAGATTGAAAAGTGAGTTCTGGTGGAGTTGCCACACAGACATTTCAGGCAGAATAGAATCCTAGAGATGGAAGAGACCTCATGGGCCATCCAGTCCAACTTGCTGACATGCAAGAAAAACACAATCAAAGTACCCCCAACAGATGGCCATCCAGTCTCTGACCCCCCAACCATAAAATTATTTTTGTTGCTACTTCATAACTGTAATTTTGCTACTGTTATGAATTGCAATGTAAATATCTGATATCTGAATATATTTTCATTCACTGGACCAAATTTGGCACAAATATCTGATATGCTGAAATTTGAATACTGGTGGGGTTGAGGGGGGAATATTGATTTTGTCATTTGGAAGTTGTAGTTACTGGGATTTATAATTCACCAACAATCAAAGAGCATTCTGAACTCCACCAACGATGGAATTGAACCAAACTTGGCACACAGAACTCCCATGACCAACAGAAAATACTGGAAGGGTTTGGTGGGCATTGACCTTGAGTTTGGGAGTTGTAGTTCACCTACATCCAGCCTTCTCTGCCAAAGGGGTTCCTAAGACCATCAGAAATATGTGTTTTCTGATGGTTTTTTGGTGACCCCTCATGACCTCCCCAGATCCTGACCCCCAGGTTGAGAAAGGCTGGTTTAAAAGCTTCCAAAAAAAGGAGCGTCCACAAGACTCTGGGGCAGAGAATTCCACTGCTGAACAGATCTTACAGTTAGGAAGTTCTTCCTAACATTCAAGTGGAATCTCAATTCCTGTAATTTGAACCCTAGATTTCAGTAAGGCCTTCGACAAAGTCCCTCACGACCTTCTGGCAAACAAACTAGTAAAATGTGGGCTAGACAAAACTACGGTTAGGTGGATCTGTAATTGGCTGAGCGAACGAACCCAAAGGGTGCTCACCAATGCATCGTCTTCATCTTGGAAAGAAGTCACGAGTGGAGTGCCGCAGGGCTCCGTCCTGGGCCCGGTTCTGTTCAACATCTTTATTAACGACTTAGACGAAGGGTTAGAAGGCACGATCATCAAGTTTGCAGACGACACAAAACTGGGAGGGATAGCTAACACTCCAGAAGACAGGAGCAGAATTCAAAACGATCTTGACAGACTAGAGAGATGGGCCGAAACTAACAAAATGAAGTTCAACAGGGATAAATGCAAGATACTTCACTTCGGCAGAAAAAATGAAATGCAAAGATACAGAATGGGGGACGCCTGGCTAGACAGCAGTACATGTGGAAAAGATCTTGGAGTCCTTGTGGACAACAAGTTAAACATGAGCCAGCAATGTGATGCGGCTGCTAAGAAAGCCAATGGGATTCTGGCCTGCATCAATAGGGGTATAGCGTCTAGATCCAGGAAAGTCATGCTCCCCCTCTATTCTGCCTTGGTCAGACCACATCTGGAATACTGCGTCCAATTCTGGGCACCACAGTTGAAGGGAGATGTTGACAAACTGGAAAGTGTCCAGAGGAGGGCAACTAAAATGATCAAAGGTCTGGAGAACAAGCCCTATGGGGAGAGGCTTAAAGAACTGGGCATGTTTAGCCTGCAGAAGAGAAGGCTGAGAGGAGACATGATAGCCATGTACAAATATGCGAGGGGAAGTCATAGGGAGGAGGGAGCAAGCTTGTTTTCTGCTGCCCTGCAGACTAGGATGCGCAACAACTACTTCAACCTATAGGAAAAGAGATTCCACCTGAATATCAGGAAGAACTTCCTCACTGTGAGAGCTGTTTGGCAGTGGAACTCTTTGCCCCAGACTGTGGTGGAAGCTCCTTCTTTGGAGGCTTTTAAGCAGAGTCTGGATGGCCATCTGTCGAGGGTGTTTTGAATGCGATTTCCTGCTTCTTGGCAGGGGGTTGGACTGGATGGCCCATGAGGTCTCTTCCAACTCTACTATTCTATGATTCTATGATTCTATGCTTCAAGTCCTAGATTTCAGGGCAGCAGAAAACAAGCATGCCCATCTCATACTTGGGACACCCTTTCACATATTTATGCATGGCTAGCATGTCTCCTCTCAACCTTCTCTTCTGCAGGCTAATCATACAATTGAAAGAGACCATAAGGACCATCCAGTTCAACCCCATTCTGCCACACAGGAACACACTATTGAAGCATTCCTAAACACCCAAAAAAGAGACTCCACCACACTCTGGGGCAGTGTATCCCACCGTCTCTTACCATTAGGAAGACCTTCCCGATGTTCAGGAGGAATCTCTTTTCCTTTAGTTCGAATCAGTTGGTCCAGGTCTTTGTCTCTGGAGCAGGAGAAAACAAGGCTGCTCCACATTCAATATAGCATCCTTTCAAATAAGAAGTTCCTTTTGGTGATGACGACTCCTAGCATTCCCCAACTGGTATGCTTTACTGGTGTAGCTTCTCCCCCAAGCTCTGATTTCAGAGCAACCATTAATTGTTTAGATATAATACACTGTTGGCTAAGGAAATCTTTTTTAATGACTTGGAAAACAAGTCCGTGTGTTGGATAAAAGAAATTCCAAATTAGTATGCAGAATAAGAACAAACTATCCCACCTCTGCCAACAATGAAAAATGTTATCAGGCTTAGCAAAAGTTTTATGCCGTCCTGAGATAGTATCTTGATATAAGATTCAAAGGAATCCAGGCTGAAGAAAGCTATAAAATTTTAAATCATCATTTTTCACCTTAAAGGTAAAAGTCATATGTATAATTATTTAGAGACTGGGTAGAATTTATTTATTTATGGGTTCGCCCTTAATGGGGATTTATCTCTTAAATTTCAGAGGAGTAATAAGATGGTCCAAATGAATAAAAGTTTCCCAGATTCTCTAATATCATACAAAGTTAGGCAAGACAAATGTCCATGTCCTTAATGCCTAAATTCTGAATATTTTTACTTGAAAGATGAAGCCAGATCCCAGGGCTTGAATCCTAAGGAATGCAGCAGAGGGCAGCCTTTCCATCTTTCGTCTGTAATAATAATAACTGACTTTGGGAAAAATATTTTGCATGAGAAACCTCCTGCCAGCAGGGTCACTGGATTCTGGGATTTGAAGTTAAAACAAAAGGTAATTATTCTAAGCTCTGCAAACATCTATTCTTCCAGTAAGCTCATAGACACCGGGATCTAGTTGCTTGTAATATCTAGACCAGGCATGGGCAAACGTGCGCTCTCCAGGTGTTTTGGACTTCAACTCCCACAATTCCTAACAGTCTACTGGCTGTTGAAGTCCAAAACACCTGGAGGGCTGAAGTTTGCCCATGCCTGATTTAGACTAAGATACTGCAATGCTCTCTGTATTGGGCTGCCATTAAAAAGAGTTCAGGAATGTGTAAACTCCCATATTCCTGATATACCTAGGCAACAATAACATGCTCCACAAATACTAGTAAGGTAAGGTAAAGATTTCCCCTGATGTTAAGTCCAGTCGTGTCCGACTCTGGGGGTTGGTGCTCATCTCCATTTCTAAGCTGAAGAGCTGGCATTGTCAGTAGATACCTCCAAGTCATGTGGCCGGCATGACTGCATGGAACACCATTACTTTCCCACCAGAGCGGTACCTATTGATCTACTCACATTTTCATGTTTTCGAACTGCTAGGTTGGCAGAAGCTGGAGCTAACAGTGGGCGGTCACTCCGCTCCCCGGGTTTGAACCTGGGACCTTTCGGTTTGCAAGTTCAGCAGCTCAGTGCTTTAACACACTGAGTCACCAGATACTAGTCCAGTTTAACTGCATTTCTGATCTTAATTTAATCAGTGACACAAATATTTAAAATCCTACATGACTAGGGCTTATCATATTGAAAGCTATAGAGACCTATCCAAATTTCAGTGATAGTTATCAATGACTGAAGATAAGGGGAATTCTCTTGGGGAAAAGAGCACAGAAATGATGGAATAGCAATTGGGTAGGAGCCAAACGATATCAGAGGAGAGGCTATTGCTAAAGGCAAAGTCCTGGCACTCTGATATCATCTGGTCTCCAAATATTGGAAGTTGCAGCCTTCCAGGGCCATTCCAGTCCCTTGCTCCAGTTTACAAACCCATCTCTTCCGACTGTCCTGATTTGGAAGGGACAGTCCTCTGATGACTGGACTCACTTAACTGCAGAAGATTACAAATTTAAGAAAATCCAAAATGGTATTCATTATCCAAAAGTGTTCTGCATGCAGATAAAGAGAAGTTTTCTAGAGTAAAGCCAAACTGAATTAGAGATAGAGGTAAACAATGACTGAACCTCTTGGATGATGGACATCATCCTTGTAGAAGCTAAAGACTAACATTGGTTGGCATGAGGAGGGCAGAGCAGACCACCAAGATGACAGGAGTTGCTTGCAAGAGAAGCCTGTCTTTTGAAGGAGAATTGGCCCTTCAGAGAACAGATAGCTTTGCATGAAAAGTCCCCGAAGCACACTTTCACATTTCGTGGTGTGGAGTTTTCAGAGCAATGTTTAAGGGCACCGAGAAGAGAATGTGCAGATGAAAATTTTCTAGAGATGGGAAAATTGTCAGTTTGGGGTGCATTTAGAGGAAATCTCTGCTGAATGCTTAACGTTGCAAAAAATGGAAAGTTTCCTGGTTCTTGAGAAGTTATCAATTAGATTACCTTCTGGAAGGAGGGAGAAAAGCATGTAAAGATAAAGGGGAAAATTCATCCAGCGGTGAAGACTAGAGGTTTTTACTCTAGGTGGAGGGAAGCTCTTTGTTGTGAATAATAATCGAGAGGTAACAGTGACACTAGAAATTGCTATGAACTGGAAGAATGAGTACCTGACGTTTTTTACAACAAAGGAAACCAAATGATGGTCGATTGCATTGAAGGAAAAAATTGACAAATCAGCTGGAACACAAAAAGCATGCCATCTGCAAGGACACAAAGCACAATTTATGACACATCATTTAAATGCGTAATAATGATTAACCAGAACAAAGGCTCCCTGTTTTTTCCACTAATCTGATGCAAATTTTTGTAGAAACTTATTAGGAATCAATAGTGAGTGGTGGTTTTCCTTGCCAACGGGGCAGGTAATCTGTTCTGGGTTTTTATCCAAACTCTAAAGGAACAACAACAACAACAACAACAACAACAACAACAACATACTTTATTATATTCCCCTCCATCACTCCAAGGGGACTCAGAGCAGATTACAGCTACATATATATGGCACACATTCAATGTCATTAGACAATTGACAGAAACAGACAATGTATAAACACAGGCAGGCTTCCCTCTTTCATTTCTGGCATCTGGGGGGGGGGGGATGTCCTCAACTTGGCCATGGGAAGGTGATGTTGTTCCTTTCATCACGCCAAGGAGCCTGTCGATTGAACTGCTGGCATGTTTTTCAGGGGCATCTTTTACTGCCCCGCTAAAGTGGTACCTATTTATCTACTCACATTGCTGTTTTTGAACTGCTAGGCAGGCTGACAGTGGGAGCTGACCCTGCCCGTGCCTTGAACTGTCAATCTTCCAATCAGCAACATCTTCTGTAGCTGGTGGTTAACCCTCTGTGCTAGCCGCAGTCCTCCACTACGGCTACACCTATTTTTGGGGAATAGGATTTAGCATGTTGTGTAGCTGAAAACCATCAACAGCCAGGACTAGAAGTGTGTGCTTGCATCTGTGTGTATACTCACAGATGTGCAGATACTTCTCTATTTAATATATGAGCAAACACAGTATGGTACCTTGATATCACCTATTTATACCAATCCATAAATTGTAGTGCTCTTGTGACTGAACATTAGAATTATTATAAAATTAATAAAAATACTCAATAATATTTTACCTCCTGATTTTTTTGGAAAAACAAAACAATTATATGATGTAGTGGTTTGAGCTTTGAATGATGAACTCTGGAAGCCAGTGTTCATTTGCAACATTTATAATTTTAATTCATTTTTAACTCAATTTGCAACAAAGCTGAAGACAAAGAGAAAAAGTGGGAGGAAGAGAGTGAAATTTGGACTTTTTAAATACAGCTCAAAGGGTGAGGATTAATCAGGTTTAATGCTCCTGCCAAATTGGCACAGTTGGAGTGGTTATGAAAGTGTGGATGAAATGTATTAAACATGAAGACAATCTAATCCAGTTTAACCTGAGGATACTCCGCCAACACAGGAAGAATTGCTGCAAGCCTGAAAGAAAACATGCCTGTTTCTTTCTGTTGGGATCCTTTGCCTGGTCAGCATTAAGTCTCAAGAAGACCGGTGAATCCTGGAAGGTTTGACAAACGGACTCCAGTATGATGAAGAGTGACAGCTTTGTCATAATGTCAGTCCAGATATGATGGTGTTGGAGCTACGGATTCCTTCCTACAAGGCAGAAAGTGACAGGAAGGCGATAGAGACAGCAGCTACCACCTCCCCTGCTGCCTTATCTCTGAAAAGCCCAACGGTATGCACTTTCAGAAACACTGCTGGTTTTCTTTTTTGCTGGCTCTAACATATCAGGGAAGTGAGTTGTGAAAAGTTTGAAGGTGACTGTTTGTCTCTTACTGAAAGAAACCTTACCACATCTTTCTTCCCTTTTCTTTATTCAGGCATAATATGATTTCATGACCTCCTCCCTGGCTTGGGTACAACAGAGCTTTAAAAGTGTTTGGACTATATTTCACCAAATCTCTAGCAGAATGGCCTGTTGGCTGGAGAGTTTTGGGAGGAGGAGTCCAAACAAATAACTTTTCCAAACTCTGCTGGAGAGATTGTCTAAGGTCTGTGCTGGAGAAATGTGGATGAATGGAACAGATTTTGCTGTCTTGAGATATATTTTGCTTGATGCCCTCAATTTATCTCTATATATAAAAGAGTGATGGCATCACGACGACCCACAAAACAACAAAACTACAGGCCCCCCAACCTCGAAATTTGACAACACAACCCATCATCCACGCCTCTAGGTTGATACAACAAAAAGAAAAGAAAAATAAAGTCCTAATTAGAGAGAGAGGAATAATTGCTTTTATCCAATTGCTGCCAGTTAGAAGGCTAAGCTCCTCCAACTTGGTCTCCTAGCAACCCAATAAAAAATAATAAAAAACACTAAAAAAATTTAATACAATAAAATACTATAATAACAGAAAATAACTAAAAATAATACAAGAAAATAATAAAATATAATAAATAAAAATATAACTTACAATAAAATTAATTAAAAAATGCAAATAAAGTCAAATAAAAATTACACAACAATTTTTAACCAATACCACCACCACTTTACCACAGCAATGCGTGGCCGGGCACAGCTAGTATCCTATAAAGCAGTGGTTCCCAACCGGTGGGCTACAAGACTTAAAATAAAGTCTGTGAGACATGCGGGGAAAATTTGCACTGGGGGTGACACAGGAGGTGAGCCTTGGTGATGGTCCTGACTATAAAATCTTAAGCCCAACCAATTTTTTTTCTTGATGTCTTCGTTTTAATGCTTGTACCTGGGGTTATTTGGGGTGCTGATTGAGAAAATTGCATTGGATAGACCATAACTGCTCTAGATTATTAAATATGGTTTTCTGTGGGCAAGCAGATGGTGACTACTGGATGGCATATGTTCTGTATCAGAAACTAGAGCTGATGTGGTCTGTCCAATGCAATTTTTTGAATCAGCACCACAAATTACCATGCCAAATCTAAAGTAGACTAAAAACTGACCGTAACCCTTTTGGTACTAATGTTGGAGAGTGGTCCCTGGTCAAAGTGGTCCTTGGTCAAAGTGATCCTCGGTCAAGTGGTCCCTGGTCAAAAAAAGTTTGGAAATCACTGCTGTAAAGTGAATGGGTGACATGAATTCCTAATGGAAGAGTAAGTGCAGTATACAGTATGAACCTCATATCTACGCAGGATACATCACATGAATATTTGAAATTACAGATAATAGTGAACGTTACTGAGAAGAGGCCCAAGAATATTGTATAGAATAAGCATATGAATATGCACAGAGAGGACATATTTTATCAGACATGTGCAAATGGAACCACAGATACCAGTTCTTTGGATACAAGATCATCTTGTATTGAACAATTCCATTTTATTGGAATTAAATTCTTCCTCCTATTTCCCTAGCAGGATAAGCCTGGTCTAGTCAATAGTCAGCAGCAGAAAAAAATGTTTTAGGAGATTCCTAGCTGGACTAATCCAGAGGCTGGAGCATATCAAGATATATTTTGTATTCTTGCTTGCAGAATACAGTTTTTTTAAATTGTGACAGAAGCGACTTGAGACCATATTGCAAGTCACTTCTGGTGAAAGAATTGGCCATCTACAGAGACGTTGCCCAGTGGATGCCTGGATGTGTTACCACCTTGCTGGGAGGCTTCTAATAATAATAATAATAAAACTTTATTTATACCCCTCCACCATCTCCCCAACGGGGACTTGGGGCGGCTTACATGGGGCCATGCCCAGAACAATACAATATAAACAGCATATCAAAGAACAACACATCACAATACAGTGAACAATACAATAAATCATAATATCCATTACAATACAATTTTTTTTTCCGTGTCAGGAGCAACTTGAGTTGCTTCTGGAGTGAGAGAATTGGCCGTCTGCAAGGACGTTGCCCAGGGGACGCCGGATGTTTTGATGTTTTTACCATCCTTGTGGGAGGCTTCTCTCATGTCCCCGCATGGAGCTGGAGCTGATAGAGGGAGCTCATCCACACTCTCCCCAAGTGGGATTCGAACCTGGCAGCTTTCAGATCAGCAACCCAACCTTCAAGTCACTTAGTCCACTACGCCATCTGGGGGCTCCACAATACAAATGAAGGAAACAATGAACATTAAGTTAAAACTCGGGGTGAGAAAGACATAAGAATAAAAACCATAGCGAACAGGGTCATAAGGAAGTGGTGTAGTCTAGAGGATAGATATTAGAGGGAGCAACGGAAAAGAAATATAACATAGTTATTCTCCAAAAGCACAACAGAAGAGCCATGTTTTCAAGTCTTTCTTGAAGGCTACTAATGTGGGGGCTTGCCTAATCTCAATGGGCAGTGAGGCTTCTCTCATGTCCCCGCAAGCTAGAGCTGACAGACAGGAGCTCATCCCATCTCGCAAATTCACACTGGCAACCTTCAGGTTAGCAACCCAACCTTCAAGTCAGCAGTTCAGCTGGCACCGCGGCTTTTGCAGAATACAGTGGGCAAATGCAATAAGGCACCTAGAACTGAATGTAGTCCTTCACAAAGGTTCTGACCAGTGCAGAACAAAGTGAGAGGATTACTTTCCTCGACTTGGAAAGTATGGTTGCATTAAAGTAGGTTACAATATTATTCACCTTCTTTACTGATGATGTACAGCACGAACACACACCTGGGGCAGTAATTGTTAAGGTAGGTTATACACAGAAAATCCTTCATTCCAAAAGAGGTGGTGTAATGGCTATTGCAGCGAGGGATTGCCTAATGTCTGCTGCAGGACCTCGTAGCTTGTGTGTTTGCTATTTTGGGAGGGAGGTTTAAAGCGACTGTAATGGACAATTATGCACTAACATACCCAAGGGGAACGTTTCCTCTTGACCCCAGCCGTTAGTGGCTGGCTTCTATCTTGAAGCACAGGCTCTATATCGCTTGTAAAATAGTTACATATCCCAAAGCTCCTTTATGCAGTGAAATACTAACCTGTCCCATTCCACAGTCATCTATGCAACAGAATGCAGGAAGGGACCTTGTTTAGGGCAGGAATGAGATTGTGTAGCTCTTCAGATTGTGTCAAAACAATAACTTCGAGCAATGTTATCTGGCATAGCCAATGGTGAGGGATGCTAAGAGCTGTAGTCCAACGGCTATGGGATTTCTACCTCTGGTTTAATGCAACTCTGCATTTTGAATACTACAATGGAGCACATGGAATTTAGTGTTCTCACTGTGTCCAGAAGAGTTGTGTAAATTACTTAGACAGATTACAAAAATCTTTTTATTCAGGCAGGTTTTTAAACAAGAAAGTTTTTAAGATCAAGTCAGGGGTGCTGTGGTCTTTAGTTTGGAACATGTTTGTATGGATTTTAACAAATTAAAAAAATCAGTGATATTTAATTCTGTTTTAATGTTTGTATATTTGTATCTTTTAAACTGTATTGAGATGCTTTGAATGTAAGCTGCTTTGAGTCTCCTTGCGGAGAGAAAAAGCAGGGTATAAATAAACATAAACATATACAATAATACAGTAGAGTCTCACTTATCCAACATAAACGGGCCGGCAGAACGTTGGATAAGTGAATATGTTGGATAATAAGGAGGGATTAAGGAAAAGCCTATTAAACATCAAATTAGGTTATGATTTGACAAATTAAGCACCCAAACATCATGTTATACAACAAATTTGACAGAAAAAGTAGTTCAATACGCAGTAATGCTATGTAGTAATTACTGTATTTACTAATTTAGCACCAAAATATCTTGATGTTTCGAAATCATTGACTACAAAAATGCGTTGGATAATCCAGAACGTTGGATAAGTGAGTGTTGGATAAGTGGGACTCTACTGTAATAATAAGTTGGTAGCAATGCCATTTTACAATTAAATGTAGGTAAGGGACTCAGATTAGATGGCAAGCTAGTAGGGGCATGAAAGAGATACAGCTATATGAGCCATCTAATATCATTCAGGACCCTCTCTCCGGCAGCTAATATGTTATTTTCAGATGCAGCTCCAAACACTGGACTCTTTTATACCACAGTTGCAGCACTTTGATACCATTTTAACTGTCATAGTTGCATTTTATGAAGTTCTGGGGTTTGAAGGTCTGTGCAAGGTAGGTCCCAAGTAAGTTGACAAATGCACACAAAGAAACCCACAAATCTGTATGCAGCAAATCTTTGGAGCATATGAGAACGATGGAAATGAATTTCTTCCAAGAATCATGATGGGAGATGAAACATGGTTACATTTTGAACCAGAGGCGAACAGTTAATCAAATGGAGTGGCATCATGTGAATTCTCCCACATGTGAATTCAAAGCTGCACCTTCAGCAGGAAAAGCCACAGCAACTGTCTTCTGGGATTCAGAAGGAGTCTTGATAAAGGGACCACCATGAATTTGGAAGCATATGTGAAACTTCTTGAGAAACTTCAAGCTTGCCTGCTTTGTGTTTGTCAACACAGGCAGAAACAAGATGTTTTGCTGTTACATAACGACAACACCTGGCTACATGTCAATTGGCAAACCCGGTATGAGGTTGAAAAACTTGGATGGACACAGTTGCCACACTTACCTTATAGCCCCGATCTCGCGCCCTCAGACTACCACCTATTTGGCAAATGGAAGGACTTCTTGTGTGGAACAAGATTTGAAGATTATGATTCCCTCGTGGCAGCTGCAAAACAGTGGCTCAGATTTATTTATTTATTTATTTATTTATTTATTTATTTATTTATTTTCAGTATTTATATTCCGCCCTTCTCACCCCGAAGGGGACTCAGGGTGGATCACATTGTAAACATATAAGGCAAACATTCAATGCTATATAACATAAAACAGAGACAGAGACAGACGCAGAGGCAATTTAAACCTTCTCCAGCTTCCAGCTTCCTGAGGGTATGCTTGATTCCGGCCACAGGGGGAGCAGCTGCTTCATCATCCACTGCAACGGCACTTCCTCATTCCAACGGTGGCTGGGTGATGTTTATGGTGTCGTAAATTAGCCTCCCCATATATAAGTGGTACCTAAATTTCCTACTTGATAGATGCAATTACGTTTCGGGTCGCTTAGGTCAGCAATGAGCAGGGGCTATATTTTATTTTTAATTGTCAGGTGTTCACTCCGACACGGGCTGGCCTCGAACTCATGACCTCTTGGTCAGAGTGATTTATTGCAGCTGGCTGCTAACCAGCCTTCACCACAGCCTGGCCCCAGATCCAGAATTTTACCATGCAAGCAGACAGGCCCTAGTTCTAAGTTGGTGTAAGGCTGTTGAAGGGGATGGAGTTTATGTGGAAAAGTGACATTTATTTTCCCAAAGCATGTATCAATGTACTGCATAAATAGCAAAGATGTAGAATAAAAACTTTCTGTGCATTACGTTTGGAGTGACCCTCGTATGTCTCTGTGCCCTGTCCTCAATATACTCTCTCCAAGGGTAAAAGTAATAACTTGTATTAATTTGCAGAAGAAGTAAAATAAGGAAGAGAAACCAAAGCAGGTTTTATTATATAAAGAAGTACTTGGTTGGGATTCACATTTCCATCCAAATGCTTGTGCTTTATGTATTAATGAGATGGAGTCCATGAGCAACAGGGCTGTGTGTGTGTCTATTATGAGAGAGGGCAGTGGGGAGAGGAACATTCATTCAGCTTCTCCCCCGAGTATTTCCTAAACATGTTTAATTAAACAAATGGGAAGAAAAGGGAATTCCCCCTGCTCCTCAGCACGGTGGTGTCCATGTTCCTTCATGCACAACAAGCTGCCAGACCCCTAAGGGACAAGAGCCTTAGGGCTTCCTCAGGAAAGTGCAGCTGCGTTCTTGTAAGAGTGATAGATACTCTTCGCCTCATTGTGCAATCTTCTCCCGGTCTGTGAACACAACATTTTCACAGTCTTGAAAAGCATGCAGGACACTTTTGTGAGTTCAGCTGCCTGTGTGGATATTTAGCAGGGCTTTGAAAGGTTCCTGCTTAGGATTACAATTCCCAGAATCCTCTCAACCAGTAAGGCCACCCCAGAACTTGCACCACCTCCTTCTCCTTTGGCCTGCATCTTTCTCCCTTAACCGTAGCCCTTCATTCTTCTGCCATATCCTGAAAACAAAAGGCGTTACGCCCTGCATTTGTCTGCAAGACATTGCAATAAAAGAAGTAATTCTACAATCAAGCACAAAGAGCGATTCAACAAATTATGAACAAAACAGTACAAAAATATACATAAAATGGAAATAGGATGAAATCAGATATTATGAGTTTAGATTCATTCTGACTCATAAAAAATGACTGCTGCCTAATGAGAGATAATATCCTAAAATAAAATGTTACTTATGTGCCAGAAAGACTAGTAAACCACCCACAATGCAGAATCATAGGAGTCTGACATTACGAGGGTTGAATGAAAAGTAATGCCTCCACCTTCGTTACTTGGGTTTGGATGGGAATATTTTAGTAAATCAAATGCAGAAATAATTCTTAGAATGTGCTCTTTAACTACTACTATTTACTTTTCCACATAATCACTAGACAATTGGATACATTTCTGCCATCGATGAACAAATTTTCTGAAGCCATCACGGGCCGGGCTGTGGCGCAGACTGGTTAGCAGCCAGCTGTGATAAATCACTCTGACCAAGAGGTCATGAGTTCGAGGCCAGCCCGTGTCAGGGTGAGCATCCAACAATTCAAAATAAAAATATAGCCCCTGGTCGTTGCTGACCTAAGCAACCCGAAAGATAGTTGCATCTATCAAGTAGGAAATTTAGGTACCACTTATTTATTTATTTACAGTATTTATATTCCGCCCTTCTCACCCCGAAGGGGACTCAGGGCGGATCACATTATAACACACATACGGCAAACATTCAATGCCCATAAACACATCAAACAGAGACCGAGAGACACACGCAGAGGCAAGTTAACCTTCTTCTGAGGGGATGTTCGATTCTGGCCACAGGGGGGAGCAGCTGCTTCATCATCCACTCTGACGGCACTTCCTCATTCCAGGTCGTAAATTAGTTAAACTTGCTTCCCACTTTTATAAGTGGTACCTTATCTCCTACTTGATAGATGCAACTATCTTTCGGGTTGCTAGGTCAGCAACGAGCAGGGGCTATTTTTAATTTTTAATTGACGGGTGCTCACCCCGCCACGGGCTGGCCTCGAACTCATGACCTCATGGTCAGAGTGATTTAAGGCAGCTGCTCAACAGCTGCACCACAGCCCAGCCCCTCCCCATATGTGGGGAGGCTAATTTACGACACCATAAAAATCATCCAGCCGCCATTGGAATGAGGAAGTTGTTGTCACAGTGGATGATGATCCCCCTGTGGCCGGAATCAAGCCTACCCTCTGGAAACTGGAAGCTGGAGAAGGTTTAAATTGCCTCTGCATCTGTCTCTGTTCTATGTTATATGGCATTGAATGTTTGCCTTATATGTGTACAAAGTGATCTGCCCTGAGTCCGCTTTGTGGTGAGAAGGGTGGAATATCAATACTGTAAATAAATAAATAAATAAATATACATACATACATACAGTAGAGTCTCACTTATCCAACTTCCACTATCCAACATTCTGTATTATCCAACGCAGTTGCCGTTTTTGTAGTCAATGTTTTTGTAGTCAATGTTTTTGTAGTCAATGTTTTCAATACATTGTGATATTTTGGTGCTAAATTCGTAAATACAGTAATTACTACATTATGTTACGGTGTATTGAACTGCTTTTTCTGTCGATTTGTTGTAAAACATAATGTTTTGGTGCTCAATTTGTAAAATCATAATATAATTTGATGTTTAATAGGCTTTTCCTTAATCCCTTCTTATTATCCAACATTTTCACTTATCCAATGTTCTGCCGGCCCGTTTATGTTGGATAAGTGAGACTCTACTGTATATATATATATATATATATATATATATATATATATGTATCACACACACAAACATATATGCACACATATTCATAAAAAAACAATTAAACAAAACTATACAGGTATATATACATAGACCAGTGGAACACTATATAACTTTTATACAATAGTCATATTTGACTTTGCCCTTCCTTCCCTCCTCGCAATGCTCCCGTTGTGTCCTCCCGTTGTTTGGGTTGGAGGCATTCATATACAGTTCTGTTCTTCTCTCCTATTACATTGTTTTTCTATTCTTCCTTCTGGCATAATAGTTATTATTTATAACTTTCCTACAAAGATTCTAGCCGATTAAATTATGAAGCATTCTATTAAAACACTTCCCTCTGTCTTGCTTTTTTTTTTTTAAACAAAGTTTGGGAATAGCTCCCAGTCTTTCATAAAGTTTTTGTGTGTTTTTCCTTTGTTCATCATTGCTAATTTGTTCATTTTTGCTATTTTAAAATCTTTAATAATCCATTATTCAATTGACGGGAAGTCTTCCAAAGTTGTGCTAATGCTTTGTAGTTCAGCGATTTTGTTTGTTTATTTGACATTCACAATAAAAATAATTCAGGCTACAGTTGTAACTTTGATTTTAAAATTTCTTTCAGTGACATAGGATGTTATTTAAAAGTCATATTTAAAGCTGACTGGGTAGACCTGCCGAAAGAGCTAGGCCTTTATCTGTGTTTTAAAATTCTGACAGCTGATTTAGCTGTTAGAGCTCTTCTGGCAGGTCATTCCACAGTTTTGGGGTGGCTGATGAAAAGATCCTCTGGGTGACAGTCGCCAGTCGGGTTCTGGCTGGTTGGAGTGGATGCCCCTCAGAGGACCCAAGTGTGTGGGGCAGATTGTACAGGAGAAAGTGATCCTGTAGGTAACCTGGTCTTATACCATGTAGGGCTTTAATGGTCGAAACCAACACTTTGTACTTTTCCCAGCAACTAATTGGCAACCAGTGGAGTAACCTTAGTATAGGAATGACATACTCCTAGATGTTGCTGTAACTACTCTGGCTGCCATGTTTTGAACTAATTGGCGTTTCTGAACTTGGTACAGATGTAGCACAATGTAAAGCGCATTGCAAAAGTCCTATTTTTATCCCATTCCTTTTATTCTTATTATAATACTGCTTTTCTCTCTGGATTGAGACCCAAAGCAGCTTGCAACCTTAAAACAATGCAATTTGAAACCTACAAATTATAAATATTAAGACAGAATTAAACATACAGTTATTAACATGATTATTTACAAAGGCATTTTAAAATGATGCTCCTTATACAAAATTGTGAATGCAGAATCTTTGGATATGGGAGACAAACGTAACTGAATGACTTCTTGACCTAGTCAGTCTCACTCAACTCAACCTATTTCATAGGGCTGTTGTAAGGAAATCTGCCAACCTTTCAGAGAAGAAAACTTACAGTATGTGGCCATTGCCAAACAACAGTATGGTGAATTCAAGAAGATAAAGTTATCAACGAGTAAAGACACACACACTCCAGAAAAAGTTACATTTAGTTGCTTTAGCCTGATCCTCCTGGGAAGGGCAGAATCCTCCCTGGCTCTCCTCTTCTCTCCTCTCCTCTCCTCTCCTCTCTGTTGAGTTAACTGAGTGCAAACTGCAAACTACTTTTGCACTTTAAATTCAGATTTCAGCCATCAAATGAAGAAACTGAGAAGGAAAGTGGGAGGAAAAGTGAAAACTGGGACATTTTGAAAGCATATTATAGGGCACTTCCAGACAGCACTGAATCGCCAGTTTTGGTAAGCGGCAAAAAGAGGCAGATATGCAAATCGATGCAAAAATTCTCTTCTTTGTCCTGGCCTTAGAAACTTTGCCCTCGACATGTTATAAGATGTTTCTGGCACACAAATAAAGTTTGTGGGGTAAGACCACTTCTACCCAAGTCAGCACTACACAATCAAACAGGAACTTTGTCATTATTATTTGACCTTCCTGCCTGGTCATCTGTGCAGGAAAACTTGGTCATGTAGTTGTGGCATAAAACAATAGGGTTCTGTTCCTGGGTCAAAAATGACTGTTCCTGATTGCTCTTATTGTGAAAGGATGTACAAGGTTGAATATAGGGTGACAATTTTTTCCTGGCCAGAGAAACTTTGGGATCCACATGTTTAATGAAGTTTCAGCCACACAAACAGAGTTAATGGGGTAGGACCAGGGCTGTAGCCAGAAAAAAATTTCAGGGTTTTTTTTTGAAAATTTTGTGGGGGGGTTGAACCCCTAGCAGCCCCCACCCCCGCTACAAACCTGTCAATATCTGCTTGAGATAGTGCCTGGAGGGACTCTTAATGTTTTGCGTCTCATAGATTTAGCATGGGGATTTGGTTAACCAGTTAAAATTCATGAGTAAACCAGGTTTTTTTTTATAACCTGAAAAATTTCGGGGGGGGGGGGGGTAGGACCATTTCTGTACAAGTCAGCACTACACAATGAAACAGGAACACACACTTTTAAGCCAAGAACAGAACTTTGTCATTGTTGACACTTTTTAGGGTCGGCCTGGGCATCTGTCCAGACAGATTTGGTTGTGTACTTGTGGCACAGAACAACAGATTGCTGTTCCTAGGTCGAAAGTGTATGTTCCTGTTTCATTGTATACTACATACTGTGAAAATACTTGATCCACTCCAGAAACTTTGTTTTTCTGCCACAAACTTCATTAAACAGGTGAAGGATGAAATTCCTCTAGCCAGAACAAAGTTTTTGCCTTCTGCTCAACTGTCATCTTCTTTTTAGGAGCCGACCAATCAGGAACAAACATCTAAAACCCAGGGACAAACCCAGAAAAAAAATCCTGTGTTTTCCGATTGCAGGGACATACAGACATTTGAAGATGTGAATTTTTGGCTCAAAACCGGGATATTCCCGCACCTGAAAATCTCGTGGTTTTTGCTGTTTGTACGCTTCCTCCTGCATTTTGAGGGAACGCCATCTGGTCACCCTCCATTTTGCTGTGGAAGCTCCTGGGATAAAGGTACTGTCTGGACAGGGTAGCAGAGGATTAATTGCAACAGTTGGAGAATATAAGAAGGAGAATATAAGACGGGGCAACCCCCATCTAGCCCAACTTGGACCACTTGCATAGAGAAGAGATTAGAAAGAGATAATGATCAAGTGTTAGTGCAGTGTTAGCATCCTCCAAATTAGAATTCCAGTCCCATCCCTTGGGAAACTGAATAGCAGAAAAACTGGATCTGACTCATAATGTTCATTAAGGAAACACATGCATATGATCCATCTAATTTTACTTTGTTTTTCCCGTGGCAAAAACAAATCACACTATCCGTGTTAATATGTTCAGTTTCCTGTCTCCCACCTGCTCCTGTCTCGGTGTCATTCCATCACTTTCCCCCGCCGTCCTTGCTGTGTTGCCCTGGGGTGCTTCCAGATGGAGGGCTCCTACTGCTACCAGTCAAAATATATTATGTAGCTCTTCTATCATTTCCTTCTTATCCTGTTTTGAAGCAGGAGGGGAACAGGAAAATACAAGGAATTTATGGTAAACAGAGAGCCTTGCTTGCATTAAAGGAAAATATATACACTGGGTGCTGGTAATTAAAAATACAAAGTAACATTGAATCATTTATGCATTCAGAGATCGTTCAGAAATGTAATCCAAACTTAGTTTACAAAGTCTCCAAAAGGCATGGTTTTCAAGAGTGCAGTTGTCCTATGCAGCTATTATAGAGCTATATGTTGCCAAATGTAAAAATAACAAAAGCTAACCTATTTGGAGAAAAATCAGGAAGGAAGTAGAACTTAAGAAGCACAGTAGAGTCTCACTTATCCAACATAAACGGGCTGGCAGAATGTTGGATAAGTGAATATGTTGGATAATAAGGAGAGATTAAGAAAAAGCCTATTAAACATCAAAATAGCTTATGATTTTACAAATTAAGCACCAAAACATCATGTTATACAACAAATTTGACAGAAAAAGTAGTTCATTACACATTAAAATTTTAAATTGTTGATTTTAGCCGGTTCTTGTAAGCCGCTCAGAGCCCTAGGGGAGTGGCGGCATATAAGTTTGAAAAATAAATAAATAAATAAATAAATGCTATGTAGTAATTACTGTATTTACGAATTTAGCACCAAAATATCACAATACATTGAAAACATTGACTACAAAAATGCCTTGGATAATCCAGAATGTTGTATAAGTGAGACTCTACTGTATCAAGAAGCAGAAAGGCAGGAAGGGGGTGAGACCTAGGGTGTATCTACACTAAAGAATTAATGCAGTCTGACACCGCTTTGACTGCAGTGGCTCAATGCTATGGAATCCACAGAGTTGTAGTTTTACAAGGTCTTTATACCATAATTCCAATGCCCCATAGCATTGAGCCATAAAGGCCCCTTCTACACTGCCATATAAACCAGATTATCAAAGAAGATAATCTACATTATCTGCTTTGGATTATCTGAGTTTACACTGCTATATAATCCAGTTCAAAACAGATAATCTGGGTTTTATATGGCAGTGTAGAAGGGGCCACAGTGGTGTCAAACTACATTAAATTTACAGTGTAGGTGCACCACTAAAACTACCCCTTTCTCTCTTACAGGCTTGTCTGTTTCTTACAAGTGCTGGTGTTCAGCTTACAAGAGACAACTGGAAGTTGTCATGCAGATATTTTGTGCGATCCTCCCCTTATCCACAGACTCAATAGCCATGGTTTTATTTACTCATACTCCAAAATATATCCCCCACCCACTTCTAGAAGTGTTTGTAGGCCTCTTCCTCCAATACCATTTTATGAGATGATTCCAGCCCAAATACAGTAGAGTCTCACTTATCCAACGTAAACGGGCCGGCAGAACGTTGGATAAGCGAATATGTTGGATAATAAGGAGAGATTAAGGAAAAGCCTATTAAACACCAAATTAGGTTATGATTTTACAAATTAAGCACCAAAACATCATGTTATACAACAAATTTGACAGAAAAGGTAGTTCAATACACATTAATGCTATGTAGTAATTACTGTATTTACGAATTTAGCACCAAAATATCACGATGTATTGAAAACATTGACTACAAAAATGCGTTGGATAATCCAGAACGTTGGATAAGGCAGTGTTGGATAAGTGAGACTCTACTGTATAGTCAAAATATACGGTTGATTATTATTTGCATTTCCAGGTATCCACGGTGGTCTTGGAACATAAACGGCTTGGGTCCTGCTTACTTGTGCAAGCTTTTAGATCCACTGGGGAGGCCCTTCTCTCGCTCCCGCCTCCATCGCAAACACGACTGGTGGGGACGAGGAAGTGAGCCTTCTCAGTGGTGGCCCCTCGGCTCTGGAACTCTCTCCCTAGGGAGATAAGATTAGCACCTACCCTGGCCACATTCCACAAAAATTTGAAGACTTGGATGTTCCAACATGCCTTCAAACTGTAGGTCCATTTTTATCACCATCCAGTCTTAAAAATTTACTGCCCTAACCCTCAGCACTTTACCCTACTCCTTGTGTTTTTGTACATACCTGCCTTCTCTGTAATTTCTTAATAGCCCACCATTAAGTCCTGATGCTCACTGATGTATTTTAAGAGTGTTATTTTACTGTTATTGTTTTAATTATATATGCAGTCGTCGTATTGTTTTATCTGTTGATCAGGCTTAGTCCCCATGCAAACTGCTCTGAGTCCCCTCTGGGAGATGGAAGTGGGTTATAAATAAAGTTATTATTATTGACACAACGACATTGTATGACACAGCAAACAAGATAGATATGCTGGATTTCGTATCACAAAATCACAAGTCGAACACTTCCCAAGTGTCTAGGACTGTGTAATGTAATTATTATTATTATGGTGTTTATGACTTTGATGGTGTTGCCTCCCTTGAGCTTGCTTTTGTGAATTTTTCTGACCCTTTGTGTGTATTCTTTGCTGACCACAGTATTCACATGTTCATGCTTGATGTTGTCCAGCTGTAATATGCCCAGATATTTATAGGCCTCTGGCTGATGACACTTTATCATTTGGCCCTTTACACCCCCCCCCCCCCAAATAGGTGCCACCTTGTCATGGTGGGGGAGGCTTAACTGTTCCAATGATGCTGAGAGCTGTGCTGGCAGTAATGTAACTACCGGCAGGTTCAACCAAGCCAGAGAGGTCTCAGCTGAGAAGTGGAACTAAGAGCACCTAATCCATTAGTATTATGGAGACTCAAATCAAAACAAGGTCTATACTGGCTTGGTTGTTGCCCAGGATAAAAAGGACCACGGTGGATGATGCTGATTCTGGACATCCATCGACAAGTGGGCTGCAGAATCAAAATACAAATGAACAGACACAGAAGCGGCAGAAATATACAATGCCAGAAAACCGCAAAGTAGTAGTAGTAGTAGTAGTAGTAGTAGTAGTTATTATTATTATTATTATTATTATTATATCCTTTGTGGAATCAGAACTATAAAATAAACTCCTACTCCTATCCCAATGAAGTGGTTCATTAAGATACCATGATCAATTGTCTCAAAGCTGCTGAGAGATCTAAGAAGGTCACCTGGATACCCCTCTGTATTGTTCACCCTGCAGTAGGTTACCAATCAGAGCAACGACAGCCATTTCAGTGCCATTCCTTAGCCAGAAACCAAACTGAAATAGATCCGGGTAATCTGTTTCCTCCAAGAGCACCTCAGGTTAACCCAGCCACCACATGTTCCAGCACTTTGCCCAGAAAAGGGATATACACTGAATCTCCTTTATTCAAAATGTTTGGGACCAGCTCAATTTTATGGCATTCTTGGGCCAGAAATCCTTCAGTTCAATAGAGTTTACTGTTATCCGTGGTTTCGTGTATCCAAGCAAAGTCCAGGAATGTAGCCCTCATAGATATGTGGGCCATATTGTACCTGGCAGATTTTTCACAGCAGGCAATCATGAATTGTATTCTCCACTTCCCTGTATTCAAAAGGTTTCTTGCCACTTGGAACAATCCTGCTGGGTTGGAAGTTGTGGACGAAGTCCTAGTAAGCACAATATGATTTTTTTGGCCTGTTCCACTGCTGTATAATAGGCAAAACAAAGCATCTTTGCTGTTGTCTCTTCTCTCTAGGAAATAAACAAATGGATGAATGAATGAATGCTGATTGATTGAAATGTATATCAGCACCAAACTCCTCTCTTGTCATTTTAATTGAATTGTGTCATTGTGCTTTACTTTGATAAAGGGGGAAGATCATAATGGAGAGAGTTAATTAGCACTTCTGAGAGTCTGAGGGACAAGAGCAGCCTGCCAGTCACAATGGGGAGATCTCGTGTAGATTGCATTAATGCAATAACAACAAGCCACCTTCTTTGGCACAAATGAATGCATATTACGACGAGGAGGGGAGCAAATTAATAATAAAAACACATTCTGACATGCAGAATGGCCATAAAGGAGGTCAATTGTGCAGTTTGCAGCCTGCACAGGTGTGTATGTTGATAGAATATGTTGGTTATTTTGCTACAGAAAGGTTTGATTTTGTTTAAACAAAATTAACCTGGGGACCCTTTCAGACTACATAATTATAGCACTATTATTCTACATTAACTGCCATGGCTGCATCCTATGAATTCCTGGGGTGTGTAGTTTGGTGAGACACTAAAGCTCTCTAGCTGAAAACTCTATATACCTTTCCCTAAATGGCAAGGCTGGGATTGCATACATTGTAGTGTGAAATGGGGGTGGGTGGCAAAATGGGAGGCTTGACTTCGCAAATAAGAATTCTGCCATCCCATGAACTTTGTTCTATAATCTCTAAAAGTTTTCACATCACAGTAACTTAAAACTTTAGCTGAGAATTTAGAAATACACTTTAGGCAGCCAAAGAAAATCGGAAGCCAGAGTAGCGCAGTGGTTCTCAACCTTGGGTCCCCAAATGTTTTTGGCCTTCAACTCCCAGAAATCCTAACAGCTGGTAAACTGGCTGGGATTTCAGGGAGTTGTGGGACAAAACACCTGGGGACCCAGTTTCCAATGTCTCTGTGATAATAGATTCTCCCATTATTTTGGAAAATAGCATACATAACCATTTGGAGATTATAACCTTTTGGAAAAGTTTGATCTTTCAGGAGTGAGCCAAAAACCCATTTGAGTAAAATCTTCTCATATGGTATACAACCAAATGCAATAAGCAAGGCAATGTTTACAGTTGTTAGACTGAACCTATTGTCTCTGATCTATTAGGAACAGATAATATGCCAGTGCATATAAAGAGCAGAATTTCAGAAGTGTTTTTCAGTTGCCCAAAATATATCTCTACTCTCCCATAAAGCAACTATTTTTATATCATGCACTCAAGAGACAAAAATTAAGTAGGCTTTGGTAAAATAACATATTTGGTTTACTCACACAGGTATATAGTTTATCAGTCTAGTTACATATATGTTTGAGATTATCTCTGTGCAGATGGCACAGGGCATCTTTCTCACAATCATCAAGCAAGCATGATCTTAGCAGTCCAAAGTCTAAGGAGAATCTAAAATGGAGTCTGAGGACTGAGCTGTCTCAGATCAGATCATGTGGTCTACAGCTACTCCCACAACCTTTCAGGAAACATAGAGCAACATAAGCTGCATATCAGAACATAGATTAACAAATTACTAGAGGAGGCTTGAAGAAGGGTGTAATTTCCAACACATTATCTGGACAACAGCTCAGAGGGGTATAGTCTCTGGTCCAGTAAACATAGGGTTAAGAATGTGTTGGGCTAAATTACACTTATTGTGGTCAGCATCACAAAGGGATAATTGAGATCATGAAAAACAATTTCCCAGTGAGGATGACCAGTTGAGTGCCTGAATGTTAAGATACTTTCAGGGGAGAGGTTGTAAAATCTCAGGGTGTTAAGTGGCATGGCGAGAAAACAAAGAGAGACATAGGGTGCACCTACACTGTAGAAATAATGCAGTTCAACACCTCTTTAACTGCCACGGATCCATGCCATGGAATCCTGGGAGCTGTAGTTTGGTGAGGCACCTACTTGTTTGGCAGAGGAGGTTCAAAATCTTTAAAACAACAAGTCCCAGAATTCCATAGCATTCACTCATGGCAGTCAAAGTGGTGCCAAACTGCATTAATTCTACAGTGTAGATCAGGCATGGGAATTTTTTTTTGCCTTGGGGCCACATTTTGAGCCCGGCCAAGATGGCCGGGCTGAGTGGGAGAGGGCCTGTGAAAGGGTGGGGCTGGGAGGGGGTAGGCCTAGGCCCGGATCATGCTGAGGTTGTCCTCCTGGCATAAGAATGAAGCTGCTCGCCCCATCCTTATGCCGAGAGGAAAATGAGACATGTGGCAACTGCCCCAATTCTTCTCCTTGATCCTTGTCCCTTGATCTTCAGGCTGTCTTCTTGGCATTATGTTGAGAAGCCTTGAATCCCCTTGAGATACGGGCTGTGGTGCAGGCTGGTGAGCAGCCAGCTGCAGCCAGCTTCAACAAATCACTCTGACCAAGAGGTCATGAGTTGGAGGCCTGTGTTTGTCTCTGTCTTTGTTCTATGTCAAGGCATTGAATGTTTGCCTTATATGTGTAATGTGATCCGCCCTGAGTCCCCTTCGGGGTGAGAAGGGCAGAATATAAATACTGTAAATAAATAAATAAATAAATAAATAAATAAATAAATAATATGTGGGGCTGAGGCACCTGCCTTACCAAAGAGAAGCTTGGTTGCAGGCTGGGCAAAGATTTCCAAGCTCCCAGCGTCCTCTGAATGTAAAAGACCCGGAACTCCATTTGTATCATGAGTAGAATAGGAATGTAAGTCACTTTAGGGGCTTATGTTTATTTTTAACCATGGCCGAATATGACCTAGATTGTTGTAACTGTAACTACGTAACACCTGGAGGAAGGTGCCTTGACGCATGAGATGTCCTTTTGCTAATGTAAAATGCTTGCTTAGAATAAAAAACCTATTTTTAAAGGTCTTCTCTCTTTCATGGTATCTTCACGTGCCTTGCTTGGTACGTCACACACATATGTGTATAGGATTTCCATCTACTACAAGTAAGAAAGAGGAAAGTTCTTTGTAGAGTCAGAGATGGAGATAGTGCAAATGAAGCCCTCAGGAATGTCCCACAGAGAGCATATCTATACTGTAGAATTGATGCAGTTTGATACCACTTTAAATTGCCATGGTTTGTTGCTATGGAACCATGGGAGTTGTAGCTTCACAAGAACTTCCACCTTCTGTGCTAAATAGTGCTGGTGTCTTACAAAATGACAACCTCCATGATTCCTTTGCATGGAGCCATGACAGTTAAAGCAGCGTCAAACTGCATTAATTCTACAGTGTAGCTCAGACATGGGCAAACTTCGGCCCTCCAGGTGTCTTGGACTTTGTGAACAGTCCTTAAAATATGGAGGGAAAATATGTCTGGAGGGAGTATATATATCAGGAGGATTTGGAGGATAAGGAAGGATAACAGAACTGAGGAATTTATATGAGTAAATATGGTAACTTATATAAGAAGGTACGGTAACTGCCACCAACGTGAGGTAATGTCTTTTAACGTAAATGATAAATGGTAAATGGTAATGGCTTTCCCCCAGGCGCAGAGTGAGGCAAGGAGACTGATCTTTATGAACAACAACGAAGTTCAAGTTTATTTGTACATAAGCTTGTGGTTGCAAAATATAGACGTTTCAGGATCTTGAGTTACAGTGCAGTCTTATTTGTATGAATACTTCTTAAACAACTTTTCTTCAAAGAACAGTGATCTAACTATCACTTTAACAATCAAGCCGTGGATTGATCTTCTTTAAAAAAATTTTTTTTTTTTAAACCAACTCCCTCTAAACTAAACTCCCGGTCAGCTTATATCCTCAGCTTTTCCCTGAATGACAATAAGCTGCCGTCTGCTTGTGTGAACAAGCCTCAATTTCCCAGCTTTTCTAAGCTGTCAAAGAGCAACCTCTCTTCAGCTGATTCAAACAGCCCTTGACTTCCTCAAAAGTCAAACAGCAACTAACTTTTTAAAAAAGGGTTTAAGCTTTAACTGCCAACTTAGCCACGCCCCCTTCTCCTCCAAAGAGAGGCTATGTTGCTATGGCAACCTGTTGTATACTGTTTCCAGCTGGCTTCTATGCGAGGCCTGCCTTCGTTAATATATAACTCCTTCTTTTTTTTTAACAAACAAATAAAATCATATTAATAATTTCTGTTAACTCATAACATCCTTACAGACTTCAACTCCCACAATTCCTAACAGCCTAATGGCTGTTAGGAATTGTAGGAGTTGAGGTCCAAGACACCTGGAGGGCCAAAGTTTGCCCATGTCTGGTGTAGATGCATTCTGAGTCAGTAGGTCACAGTGGATACATGTCACACCTCAAATGTATGTCTGGGATAAGACAGTATTTAAGTTGTTTTTCGACCCAAATGGAAAAAAATCTAGATTTAGAAAACCCTCATATCTGCTTTCTGTCTCTCTCACACATATTTCAAATGCTGGATGTTTTAAGGAGATGGATACCTGCTTTGCTAATGATCTTCTCCTTGAGGAAATATCCTCTCCCTTCTCAATTAACAAACTGACGATATCTGCAAAGGCGACGTTATTCCTGCTTAATCTAGCATTAAATTTGCCCTGCCAGATGAGAAGTGTCAAAAGATCGTCCTCCATAATTTTACCTAGTTATATATCCAACGGATCCTTTTTTTTTTTTTTTAGTTCTGAGAGAGATGGGGATAAGTTGATGGCATAACGACTGAAGAATCCTTGCCTGGAATAACTGAATGAAATGGAAGCAAATGCGGGGCAGCTCTCATTTTTGTACACAGGGGCTTTGGCTTGTCGAAATGCATAATGGCAGTTCCATTTTCCTCTTCTCCTTGTTATTTCACTGCAGGGCCCCTTGCAGCGAGATCTCTTTTGTCCCTTCGTATAACGGTGATAAATATTTATGTACATCAGCTCTGGTTTTACTGCTCTTTCAAAAACTTGTAAAGGAATCCAAGCTCAGGTTTTTAGTGGCAAAACTCAAGCTAACTAATACAAAATGCAGCAGCTAGACTGCTGACCGGAACAGTGGACAAAAGAAAAAAAAGTATAACACTAGTTTTAAAGGATTTGCACTAGTTGAAAATACATTTCTTGGTCTGAATTCAAAGTGCTGACATTTAAAGCCCCAAATGACCTGGAACCCAGTTCTTGAAGGAGCATCTCTCCCTTTAGACGCCTGCTTGAGAAAGGAGATCTGATGTTAGGATACTAGAATGTCAAGAAACTAGAAATCCCAGGATTCCATAGGATGATAGTTAAAGTGGTCTCAAAGTGTTGCAATTGTTTAGTGTGAACGATATCTCTACCTCTGGGTTGCTGTGAGTTTTCTGGGGCTGTATAGTCATGTTCCAGAAGCATTCTCTCCTGACATTTCGCCCACATCTATGGCATGAAGCCTCAGAGGCTGTGGGGCTGTTGGAAGCTAACCAAGTGGGGTTTATATACCTGTGGAATGCTCAGGGTGGGAGAAAAAAACTCTTGCCTTTTTGAGAATGCCTGCCATAGATGTGGGCAAAATGTCAGGAGAGAATGCTTCTGGAACATGGCCATGGCTCCAGAAAACTCACAGCAACCCAGTGATTACAGCCATGAAAACCTTTGACAACATATCTTTACCTCAGTTTGCTTCTGTTAGGTTATGGATTTTATAATTTATATATTTATACATTTATAAATTATAAATTATTTTTACAATAATTTATAAATATACAATATATTGTATGTACTTATAATATTGATAATAATATTAAAATGTAATACAATATTATACTAATTAATAATATAATATAATATTAATTATATATTATATATTAAATGTAATATTACTAATAATACTACCATAAAATTATATAGTACAATACAGTAATTTAATTACTTATATTGTGCTATGCTAATAATATATTGTATGCACATTTGATTTGTAAGCCGCCCTGAGTCCCCTTCGGGGTGAGAAGAGCGGCATATAAATGTAGTAAGTAAGTAAGTAAGTAAGTAAGTAAATAAATAAATAAATGGATAAATTTCAGAGTCTGATGAAAAGCAGAAAGGTTTTTTGGTCTACTTAGAGCATGGTCCTGTTGAGACCTCTTTTGTATTGATGCCATGGTCACAGATTTCAATGGTATGAGCCAGTTCCCAGCCCCTCCTGTTCCAAAGAGATCTTTTCCACTGTTCATCCCTTGCCTTTCAAAAGACAGCATGGAAAGGAACATTTGCTCCCAGACCATTCGTTTCACAGTGTATCAAATGGCAGCTGTGCTCAGCTTTGTATCAAATCACACAGAGCGATCCGTTAAGCCATTCCAGGTGCCTGATAGCACTATGTAGCATGATTTTTGTTCCTGTGTTATAAATGTCATTTCCTAATTGGTTCTATCATAACAACATGGGGAAAAGTTTATTAAACTGCAAAAACCTGGTTTGGCGGGACATCCTGCAGCACATTTGGCTATAGTTTTTCAATGAATATCTCACAGAGTCTCAACCAATTCAACATAGTTTGTGGCACAGTCACATTGGAAGGTTTAGAGCAGTCTTTCTCAAACTGTGATTTCTTGCATGTTTTGGACTTCAGTTCTCAGAAATTCCAGTCACTTTACCAGCTATTAGGATTTGTGGGGGTTGAAGTCCAAAACACCGGGGGGAAGCACAGTGAGAAACTCTGACCTAGAGATTCCCAGAGTGGTGTTCTCTCTAGAAATCTAGGTCTTCCCAGCATGATTGGGTGAAGTTGACCAAAGCATTGCACTTCGAAGACCTAGAGCAGTGGTTCTCAACCTGTGGGTCCCCAGGTGTTTTGACCTACAACTCCCAGAAATCCCAGGCAGTTTACTAGTTGTTAGGACTTCTGGGAGTTGAAGGCCAAAACATCTGGGGACCCACAGGTTGAGAACCACTGCACTAGATTAAGTGCATGGGGAGGCAAGAAGTGTAGTTACACATGGTGGAGCTTTACATTCCACCACCATGATCTAACACAGTGGTTCTCGACTTGGGGTCTCCAGATGTTTTTGGTTTTCAACTTCCAGAAATCCTAAGAGCTGGTAAACTGGCTGGGATTTCAGGGAGTTGTAGGCCAAAACACCTGGAGACCCATAGGTTGAGAACCACTGACCTAGAGATTCTTAGAGAAAACATTTTAGATCGAATCAGTGAATAATCAAATCCAAAAAAGACAAAACAGCAAATGTGTAGGTATGATTGTATTCCCATTGTTAACTAATGAAAACATTCAGCGTTCTCAGGAGTTAGCCCACCTCCTCTTTAGTTCTCCAGTGCAGTCAGCTTCCTGCTTTCAGATTTCTTTCCTACACATCTGGCCATACAATTTTTAGTCTGATAATAAATCATACCCCATTATCAACTATACAAAGCAAATTTAAAGCATGGCAGGATTTATGATCCTGACACTCATTGGAGCGGATGGAACTTTACTGATTTCAGCAACTGCTTACTGGCAAATGGGATTTAGAGAGAATTTGACAAAAAAAATCATTAGGTAGCATCTTTGTTATGGTGCAACATTGCACCATAACAATCGTTCAGAATTCCTGTTCTTTTAAAAGAGAACCCTACAAGTTGACCATTTGATGTTGGGCTCTGCAAGTTGTCTCAGGTATCCCTTCCAGTCCTACACAAAGAGCAAAAGTTCCCGGGTGGATCAGGGAGCCTTTTATGGCTCAGCAGTGCCGAAGTTGTGGAAGGTTGCCCTTTTGCTGGAGTTAGCCTTCTGGGATGCATAGGAGAGAAATGCAGCTCTGTGCTATATTTATCTGCAAACCGCTTTTAAGCGTAGACTAAATTCCAATCTGTGGCTTGCAGAATCAATACACTTTACTCATCACCTCTGGGCATGCCATCCTTTCTCTTATTAGCACTTGCCATTTGACAACCTAATTAAGGTCACCAATCAGCAAAATGCTACTTAGAGAACTCTTTTCCCCCTTCCCTTTAATCAGCAGAACTAATAACCTTGTAAGTTGCCAAATGCTCCTCATGTGATCCTCCCCCTCTAGTGATGCTCTGTGACCCAGAAAATAGTCAAAACATAAACTGACTTTTATTGCAATGCAAAGACCCTAAATGCCAGAAAATGTAGCATCCTGTTACACTAGCAGAATTCAATGTGTTTATAAATGACTGGAAAGTTTTATTGGGCAGTAATCAAAATCTCCTGGAACAATATTCCCAGATCCTGATTGTATATCAGTGGAGGAAAGAACTATATGCATGTGTGCCTTTAAGTCACCTGCTAACTTATGACAAACCCGTGAATTTAATAAAATTCCATAAGCTAGGAAAAGTAAGGTGGTTCTGCCTATTTTGTCTACTGAAATATAGTCAACAGCAACTGATATTTGTTGGTGGTCTTCCATTTAAGTACTAACCAATGGTAACCCTGCTTGACTTCCAAGGCCTGATCCACATTATCTGCTTTGAGGGAGCCCCTGGTGGCACAGCAGGTTAACCGCTGAGCTGCTGAACTTGCTGACTGAAAGGTCGGCAGTTCGAATTTGGGGAGCGGGGTGAGCTCTCGCTGTTAACCCCAGCTTCTGCCAACTTAGCAGTTCGAAAACAAAAATGTGAGTAGATCAATAGGTACCGCTCCAGTGGGAAGGTAACAGCGCTCTATGCAGTCATGCCAGTCACATGACCTCAGAGGTGCCTTAACTTTTACCTTTATCTGCTTTGGACTGGGTTATATGGCACTGTGGACTAAGATAACCCAGTTCAAGCAGATATTGCGGATTATCTGCCTGGATATTCTGGATTATATGGCTGTGTAGAAGGGCCCCAAGACTGTAACCTTTCCCGGCACAGACTGAATCCCTTTTCCATCTTCTGTCTTCTAACTGCCCAGGGGCACCTCTGCCTTGTCTGGATTAAACTTCAGTTTGTTCACTCTTATCTGGTCTATTCCTGACAAGAGATACTGATTTAGCACTAAAACAGCTTCCTTGGAGTTAAGATGAGAAGGAGAGATAGAGATTAGTGTCAATGACATATTGGTGACACCAAACACCAACATTTTTAGAAGGAAATGTTAATCCTGATATATTTATGGTTAAAGGTAGGAATGTAGAGACAGGAAAGAGATGCATAGAGGAATTGAGTTGGAAGAGACCACACAGGCCATCCAGTCCCATCCTCTGCCATGCAGGAAAAGGACAAGGAAAGCACCCCCAAATATATGAGACAAGGCAAAAGAGTGGGGAAACTTCAAGGCATCTCTGAACCAGGACATCTCCAAACATGTTCAATATCTCTGGTGAAATTTCATACTGAAGTTTTGAGATGAAGAACAGGAAACTTGATTAATCAGGTCTGTATTTCACAATGTTGTTTCTTTCTCTAAAAAGGAAATAACATTGTGCAGAAAAAAAGAGAGTCTGCATTACAAATGGATGGATACAAGCAAGGATGCCACAGCCCTGAGCTTACAGGACCTGAATAGGGCTGCCAATGATAGGCTATTTTGGATGTCTCTCATTCACAAGACAGCTGCATGCTGAAGCCAAATTGACGGCAGCTTACTACAACAATGACATTTTCCTTCTCACTCCAAATATCTAGCATTGGAGAAAGTGTGACACTGAAAATTATGCAGACCTAGAATTCTTACATCTGTTGGGTTCACATTCCCTTGGTACCTTTGCCTGCCCCTTTTTTTGAAAACAAAGAACCTATATTTCTAAATGTTCAACTGGAAATTTTTGTTATTTCAATGCTAGACTTTTGGGAACAAAGGATATTTTATTGAGGCAGCAATTGGGGGCATTGCCCTCATTTTGCCCCCCTTGAAGTAGCCCCTGAGAAGCAGTGGAAGTAACAAAAATATTCTGTCCAGTAGCAGAGAACTGGACAAGCATCAAAAGATCACCAGGGAAGTTGACTGTTACAAGAAGAGAGAAAAATGTAAAATGCCTTGCCTTTCTCAGTCTCAAAAGAAATCAGTTAATGTTCATGCAACCTTAAAAAATGTAAAAAGAGAAATTGATTCTCCAAAGTGCCAACTATATATTACAATCCAGTGTGTTTGGGATTGGTTAGTGATATAAGAAAGATTTTTTTTCTTCACATGCCATTTTCCCGATGGTGCAAGAAGCATGGTCATAATATCTGGGAGCTGTTTAGTCTGTTTTCAGAATTTAAATTATTGTCCCTGAAGAACATTCCTACTGATCCGAAACTGGTTCAGTTGGAATACATTCTCATTGTTGGCATTTTTGAAAACCACTTTCCCTTTTTCTGCCTTCTTTTTGGCTTTGATGCCTTCCTCCTGATGTGTGCCTATTAAGCCGTAAGACGTTCTTGTCAGATTTCCTTTCAGCCTGGGACTCTTTCTAAACTTCCTCTCTCTTTTGGGTCCCTTGACTCATCCTCAATCTTGCATATTGTTCTTGGTATTTAGCCCAATGCCCTTTGTTCATGTGGATTAGAGCACAATAATGTGACACAGGACATAAAGAAAGAACTAGAGGCAAGATAACATTCCTCTTAAGTGCAACTAGCTGAATGAAGAGATGGAAGAAGGAGAAAGGATTGTTTTGAGTAGAAGTTTCTAGATGCTCCCTGCTGGTCTGAGATTTGAAGGACAGCTTTACGCATTGCAGGGCCTTCCAGAGATACTGGATTATGATTCTCATCTTCTCTCTTCGGTCCGTACCAGAAAACAGGACCATCTGGAATGCGGACTTGATAGAGTTTGGTGGGTGCAATGGGCACCTGCATCTGGAGAAGAGTGTTCTAGAGCCTAGAGGTAGCCACCAAAAAGGCCTACCTTGTGTCCCCAAGCATCATATTAAAGGATCTTATCCTACTCTAATTCTCCCCATTTACTCAACTTCTTCATACATTGGCAAAATGGAGGCCATAGCACTTCTGGTGACTGTGTATTAAAATCCGTCTTGCCAGCATGCTTCCACCACCTTCGCAGTCATAGCTGGTGGGGATGAGAGAGAGGGCCTTCTCTGTCGTGGCCCCTTGGCTTTGGAACTCCCTCCCTAGGGAGATCAGGCAGGCCCCTACCCTACTCTCCTTTTGGAAGAGCCTTAAGACCAGGCTCTTCCAAAAAGCCTTCGAGGATTAATTATTGGAGAGTCGATTTATCTGCCCATCTAATAATAGGTTGCCTGGCCATGATTATCTCGCACTTTATTGATTTTTAACTGTGAAACTACCTCTACCATGTTGAAGTTTTCTGCCCTTGGCCCAGATCCGTGTTTTTAGCCTCCTGTTTTTTAACCATTTTATGCTGTATGCTGACTTTTATAACTGTTTACTGATGTTATGTTTTTATTGATGCGACATTGTTTTATTGTCGATCTTTGTTTTATTGTTTTATTGCTGCTATTGTATTGTTGTCGGGCATGGCCCCATGTAAGCCGCTCCAAGTCCCTCCAGGGAGATGGGGCGGGATATAAAATAAAGTTATTATTATTATTATTATCAACACAACGACATTGTATGGCACAGCAAACAAGATAGATATGCTGGATTTCATTTCGCAAAACCACAAGTCGAACACTTCCCAAGTGTCTAGGACTGTGTGATGTATTTTCTGATGATGTGTGCAGATCCCAGTAGGGTGGCCTTTTGCAGTTGGCAGATGGTGATTTTGTCAATGTCTATTGTTTCCAAATGCCGGCTGAGATCTTTTGGCACAGCACCCAGTGTGCCCATCACCACTGGGACGACCTGCACTGGTTTCTGCCAGAGTCTTTGAAGTTCAGTCTTGAGGTCCTGATAGTGGCTGAGTTTTTCCTGTTGTTTTTCATCTATGCGACTGTCACCTGGGATGGCAACATCAATGATCCAAACATTGTTCTTTTCCACAACTGTGATGTCTGGTGTGTTGTGTTCCAGAACTTTGTCAGTTTGGATTCGGAAGTCCCACAGTATCTTTGCGTGCTCATTTTCCAATACTTTTGAAGGTTTGTGATCCCACCAGTTCTTTGCTGCTGGGAGGTGGTACTTGAGGCATAAGTTCCAATGAATCATTTGGGCCACATAGTTGTGCCTCTGTTTGTAGTCTGTCTGTGAGATTTTCTTACAGCAGCTGAGGATATGATCAATGGTTTCGTCGGTTTCCTTGCACAGTCTGCATTTTGGGTCATCAGCTGATTTTTCAATCTTGGCCTTAATTGCATTTGTTCTGATGGCTTGCTCCTGGGCTGCAAGGATCAGGCCTTCTGTCTCCTTCTTCAGGGTCCCATTTGTGAGCCAGAGCCAGGTCTTCTCCTTATCAGCTTTTCCTTCAATTTTGTCAAGGAACTTTCCATGCAGTGTTTTGTTGTGCCAGCTGTCAGCTCTAGTTTGTAGTGCGGTTTTCTTGTACTGGTTTTTTGTCTGCTGTGTTTTGAGGAGTTTCTGATTTTTGACTTCAATCAAAGCAAGTTCTTCACTTTGCTTGACATATTCTGCCAGGGCATGTTCTTCTTCTTTGACTGCTTGTTTTACTTGTAAGAGTCCTCTGCCCCCCTGATTATTATTATTATTATTATTATTATTATTATTATTATTATTATTATTATTTAGTTAAAGCAACAGGAAGCAGAGAAAAGTGGGAAGAATACAGGAAACATCATGGGATGGCTGGGGTATGTTGGGTCACTACTCTTAAAAACACTTTTTCCTGCTCCGCCTCCTTTCCTCCTGGTGGGACTGAGACAATGGCTCTTCTAGAGGATCTCAAAGTCATATAGGGAGGTAAGGGCTGCCAGTTAATCTATATCCAAGTCTTATAAGGTTTTCTAGTTAACTGTAGGTCTTGTGAGCTTCCACAAACTTTCAACTAAGACAACAACTTCCTATTAGTATCCTTCTTGGAGTGAACTCCAGCCACCAGAGCTCTTTTAGAGCTGTCCAAGCTGTGTTTATAATTACTTGCTCCGTAAAGGGACTTTTGCCTTGACTTCTCTTGTTGAGACCTTGCTGATTGTGTCAGAATTTCTTTTCATCAAACTTGTCTGGACTTCCTGTTCCTTGATCTAACCCTGATCACCATGACTAGACTTCTCTTCCCTTGATTTGACTTCATTGAAGGCTGCCAACTTCTTATCCTCAAATACCGACAGAACGGGAAGAAAGCTGCAAGTAATCCATGTATGCAGCATTCATATTTGATGTGAATATGGGGATTTTATTCTTAGGCATGTGTACGACGGAGCACAAACAGCATGAAAAGCAGCCCATAGAGATTCAGCCATGAAGACACAGGTCACCTCTTTCCCCTCAAATCCTGAAGCAAAAACAATGAATTATCCATAAAGGCTGCATTCTCTATTTCTCTCTCTCTCTTTAATAGCTCTTGTTATTCTGTGTCCTTTTTCCCTTTGGGGTTTCTTAACAGCCTAGGAAGAAGCTAGAGTATGTAAGTGGCTTGGACGATTACTGCGAAAGCTTGGATAACCAGTGCTGTCAATGAGCAACCTGAATTCCACAGAGTAGCTGAGCTTCTTTCTGATGTGCATTGTGAATGCATCTGCTATCATCTTAGCTACACTTTCAGATTTCTTAAAATGTTGTTCAAGCCCTTCTTACTTTGACAAGGAAGAGATTCAAAATTTTAATCTTTTTGCTATGCATGACTCTCTTCCCTTTACACTTGTGGAAGTTTCTATATCCAGTGCAAGTTGTAGAAAAGTGACAGCAATTTCTTCACATGGGCAGTAAACATTGCATGTCAGGGCCAGGGTGGCAAAGGGCTATGTCTTTCAAGCTTTGCTTGTGAGCTCCCAAAGGGCATCCATCTGGTCACTACTTTTTGATTCGACCCAGTAGGGCTTAATTTTACTACCAGTATAATCAATGAAATAGCTGAGATTTTATCGAGCTTTTAATGTATAGTTTTATTGGAATGCTGACCAATCTTATCTTTTTTGACTTGGATATCAGCTCCATTAATTTTAGTCAAATCCATTAAATTCAATGAGACTTACTTAAGATAAATGGTCACAAGATTTCAGCTTTGCTGTAGTTTCTAGAATGGCTTATGCTAGATATTTTCACAAATGAGAAAGAAGAAACAGTCACAGGCTTTGAACAGTGCTAATGGCTTGTCCGTAGCTTGGTTAAACTACATTACAATGTTTCAGGACTAAGGAGAGTTCATAGGAAATCTAGGAAGCTGCTTTGTTTATCCTGTACTGTTCTGTTTAGTTCAGGAATGAAAATCATGTGGCTCTCCAAATGTTGTTGGACTGAAACTTCCTCACCATTAGCTATGCTGGAGAGAAATGATGAAACTCAGTTCAACAACACCTGGAGAACCATATGATTCCCATTCCTCGCGTAGTCCGATTGGCAGCAGTTATCTATAGCAGAGCTCTTTCATATCACCTGCTACTTCACCTTTCAGATCAAAAAGGCCAGTGGTTAAACTGGACACTTTTTGCCCACTACATTCCCTTTATTCTTCCTCCAGTTCCTGTGTTTGGATGCCAAGTAGTGACAGAATCAACACAGCTTGCTCAACACTACATCAGGCTTTGCAGATTCTTCCATTTCAATTATTTTAGATATTGGTGACAAATCATCATTCAGAAAGGCACCAACAGGCATGACCAACTATCAAATCACCTAGCTCAGAATCAAAACAGTATGAATACTATCCTGTTAGTGTTTTATGCATGTATACATTTCTTTATGCACACAGCGATTTTTTTTTTTTTTACAAATGTATAACAACGATATCCAGCTGAATGTTATGGAAGCAGTTATGTCGATGATGCTGTCGCACATTTTATATTGTCATGCATTATACCTTGGTTTCATGGCTGCTCCTGGTTGTGCTTCAATGTGCAATTGGTTGTGCAATGCTGCAATTCTGCAATGAAATGACATTGTTCAAGTGATGTGCACCTCTGTGGTGGTCAACTTATGTGCTCTCTTCTAACTTTATAGGTTCTATAGTTTGTGTTGTCAAACAAAATCTGGCTACCAGTATTAAAAAACTCAAAAATCAGAACAGTAAATAAGAAGCAACACCCTGAAAACAGAGAAGTTCCAGATATGGGAACCAGGGGCAGCTAAAAACTCTGAACAAAGGATGCCCCCAGGCAGGAAGAAGCTGGGAGATGAAGCTATTCTTCGGTAGCGAAGTGCATTAAAGCGCTGAGCTGCTGAACTTGCAGACCGAAAGGTCCCAGGTTCAAATCCCGGGAGCAATTTGAGCGCCCGCTGTTAGCTCCAGCTCCTGCCAACTTAGCAGTTCAAAAACATGCAAATGTGAGTAGATCAATAGGTACCGCTCCGGCGGGAAGGTAACAGCGCTCCATGCAGTAATGCCGGCCACATGACCTTGGAGGTGTCTATGGACAACGTCGGCTCTTCGGATTAGAAATGGAGATGAGCACTAACCCCCAGAGTCAGACATGACTGGACTTAACGTCAGGGGAAACCTTTACCTTTCACACTGGCCTCCAACTGACAAAGAGTTCTTTTCTCACCCTGGACTTTCCACAGATATATATAAACCTTCCTTGCTTAGTTTCTCCATACCTCACAACCTCTGAGGATGCCTGCCATAGATGTGGGCGAAACGTCAGGAGAGAATACTTCTAGAACATGGCCATACAGCCCGGAAAACATACAACAACCCTGTTCTACGGTTTGTTTTTCAAAGATGTCTAGGATTCTTCTCCAGAGAGTTGGGACCAAAAGTATAGACCTCAGAATGTGACTAGCCCTGAAATATTAGCCTATAAAGCTGATCATTTTTCTGTAGGCAAAACAGACATGTTTTGTTTTCTGAAGTAAATCAGAGATCCAAGAAGTAATTTTCATTCAGAAAATGGTACCTTACAGAGAGTTCACAACTCTTTTCCCAGCACTGTGGTCCAGGCTTGAATCAAACACAGGCAGCACAACATGTGCAGGCACACCAGCTGTTAATATTTGTGCTAACCATGGAGCATCCTATTTAGGCATCTCCCTCATTATATCTCAACAAGAAGTCAACTTTCTCTAGACCATTAGTTTTCAAATGTTTGTTCCTCAAATGCTTTAGACCTCCAGAAACCATAGTCACAGTGGCCAGTAGTCAGGAAAACTTCTGAAATCCAAAACATTTGGTGGACCAAAGTTTGAGAAGTATTTCTTTAGGCTGTGAGTTTTTTGGGTTGTTTGGCCATGTTCCAGTAGCATTCTCTCCTGATGTTTCATCTGCATCTATGGCAGGCAATCTCAGAGGTTTGTTCAGATGTCTGTGGGAATGAGGCAAGTGGGGTGTATATATATATATCTGTTGAATGTCCAGGGTGGGAGAAAGAACTCTTGTCTGTTTGAAGCAAGTGTGATTGTTGCAATTAGCCAGCTTGATTAGCATTGAGTAGCTTTGCAACTGCAAAGTCTGGCTGTTACTGCCTGCGGACATCCTTTGTTTGGGAGGAGTTAACTTGATTGTTTGCTGACTGGAATTCCCCTGTTTCTGAGTGGTGTTCTTTATTTACTGTCTTGATTCTGGCAGGACATGACTATCCAGCCCAAAAAACTTACAGCAAACCAGTTATTCTGGCAATGAAACCCTTCGACAACACAATATTACTTTAGATTGTCTTTAGCTGTACATGCAAAAGTATATTGATATGCCCTCCAATACTTTTGGCAATGGTGGGATGATGAAGGCAGGAAGAATTTCAGCAGTATCCAAATCCACTAGAATGGAGACATTAATGAAGGATGGTGTTGAAGAAAGTCCTAATCTGAGTCAAGTGAGTAATATGTTATTTGTATGTTAGAACTAGCCCATGGGGCACCATGTCTGGTTGTACAGAGGGCAAGCACCCAAAAGCACTCACCATCCACAAAAACTGACCCAGGGAAGGCATGGCTAGTCCCAAGATGTGCCCATGTCTAAAGTCAAATGAAACAACCACTCCTGAGAAGTTCAAAACCAAGAAAGGAATTGACTGAGAGACTAGTCCAAATACATGAAGCCATGTATATCACACAGTGTTATCAGAGAGAGTTGACCCTGCTATCCACAGCACCAGAATGGCTGAGCTGATTTATAGCCAATAGTATATTAGCTCAACTTGGACTCATTAGTCTGGCAAATTGTACTTTTGAGCTGTTGACATGTGGCAGGGTGTAGCACCTCCTTTTTCCTCTTCCAGATCTGCAGGTGCTGCCCAGGATGAACCTGCCTCTGTTCCTTTCACAACCAGGCCACCAGTTCACTCTGGTTATAGTGGGGGAACATCCTCCGAGCATGACTTTTCTCTTTCCTAATCTGAGGAGGCTCTTCTAGGTAAGTCAAGACACACACCATTCATCACCAGGGTTTGCTGGGGCAAAAGTGCAAAATGTAGTTCCTGCATACTCTGACCCAAAGGTGCCTGACCTGGAGAACTTTTCAGAGATACTTCTATTTCATCAGCTGTGGATGTTTTTTTGCAGAGGCTTCTAGTTCAAGGATGACCCAGAGATTGTGGTGGTGGTGGGGAATCACAAGCCTCAGTGCTGCTAGCCCCCTAGGTTGATGATAATAGTGATGGTTGTTTGGATAAGTAAGATGGTTGTAAATGCCTCCTCCTCCTCCTCTCCCAGTGTTTGGGTGCCAAACAGTGACAGAATCAGCACAGATGGCATGAGTCCAGTTCAAAACAAAATTCCAAACCCACGCAAATGGCAACGTGATAAATCTGTCACTGAGAACAACACATGAGTTAGCCATATCTTAAAAACTAGAGTGCTTTTGTTTGGGTCCTGTCAGCACTTTGCTAATTTTCTTGTGTACGGTGCCTTCAGTGAACTTCCCTCGTATAAAAAATGCATTAGTTGTGCATTGAGTAGAGACCAGGGAGGAGGGGAAGATCCAAAAATGTGGGGCTGTCTGAAGAAAACAGGCTGCAATGCTTATTTGGGAAGACAGAAGGAACAAATTCTCCGGGAGGGTAAATAAGGGCAGAGAGCCAGGCGTTGTGAATTTGGGCTGCGTTGTTCAAATGCCAGTGAGTGTGATGGGTGGGTGAAGCATGAGACAGAGACTAGGCTGATTCACTTTTCTGATTGATTGATTACTATTAATAGCGTTTCTGGGTGGTGTATTGTCTGTCTGTCTGTCTATCTTTGTATGCTTCAACTAATTAAAATAGTGACTAGAGACAGGATTTAATAAAACTGAGAATAATACCAACAGCAAGGAACATTTATTTATTTATGTATTCATTAAAAGGGCCAGAATCCTGTTGGAGAGTTATGAAGGTGTAACTACCCTAGTAAAGTGGCTACACCAGGCATGGGCAAACTTTGGCCCTCCAGGTGTTTTGGACTTGAACTCCCAAAATTCCTAACAGTGTTAGGAATTGTGGGAGTTGAAGTCCAAAACACCGGAAGGGCTGATGTTTGCCCATGCCTGGGCTACACAGTGGTCAAACACATGCAATTTTCATGAAACAGTAACTGTGATCCACGGGGATTTGTTTCCCCCTCACTCAGGAAAGCAATTAACTGGCATTCCCACCCCTCCTGGACATGATGTTGGCTGCAATAGGCAAAAGTGGGGCCTCATCACAATCACACCAACTCCTTGACTTGAGATTGGAAGCCAGTGCAGTTATTGCAGGACTGGAGCTATATAGTCTCTAAAATCCACACCTGACATGAGTCTGCCAGCTGCATTTTGCACTAGCTGCAGCTTCTGAACACTTTTCAAAGGCATTTATCGCCATATAAAGTCTTATGGTCATCTAACAGAGAGGTCACTAAAGCATGAACCATTGTGGCTCAATCTGCATTCCTCAAGAAAAGGAAGCTAGTCAAAGGCACTTCTGGTCACTGCCGCAACATGGCTTTCCATGTGTCCCAGCCTTCTCAGCATCAGTTGTAAATGAAAGCTAGAGTACAATATCAAAAGCAGTTTGTATTCCAGCCAGTGAACTTGGGCAAAACTAACTCCTTCAACCTATTGTGTTGTCTTATTCATTAATAAAGTTTGACATCTTGAGTATGCCCAGCTATTGCTTGGTCATAGATATTTTGGTTCTCATCTCTGAAATGTTGGAAAATATATCATCATGATCAATAGTCATTGTTTGCTTTATCTTTCATAAATTTGCCCCAAAGTCATTTATTGGCCGGGATAACAAAGTTACCATTTCAATCAAGCTTCTCCTTGTCTACTTTCGAAAAGGTATGCACAGTTTTAGACACTTCTACTATTTCCTCCTATATTTCCATTTCTTCTAATCCTCAGACTCCCTACAATCTGAGATGGGAAAAGTTACTTTGAAAATGCAGTGCCTGGAATCCCTCAGCCAGCATGACCACTAGCAGTTATTAGCTGCTTGGAATATTGTCTTGGGAGAAAGAGGGGATAAAAATTAAGTAATTAAACAGAATAAATAAAATAGTCCAAAACTGACATTTGCAAGCTCTCCCACACATCACGGACAGAAAAAGTTGTGAGTCTTAGAATGCTTTTTGTAAAATTAGATCCCCCCTGATCCATTTCATGATGAAAATGATGGGAACTTTCCAGTATTCTCCACGGGTCCTTTCAGAATGAAACACTGATATATGTCTCTGCAGAGCAGCGATGTACAACCTGTGACCCTCCAGGAATTTTGGACTTCAGCTCCCAGAATTACTGACAATAGGTAAAGTAAAGGTTTTCTCTGTCATTAAGTCTAGTTGTGTCCGACTCTGGGGGTTGGTGCTCATCTCCATTTCTAAGCTGAAGAGCCGGCATTGTCCGTAGACACCTCCAAGGTCATGTGGCCGGCATGACTGCATGGAGTGCCATTACCTTCCCACCGGAGCGGTACCTATTGATCTACTCACATTTGCAAGTTTTCAAACTGCTAGGTTGTCAGAAGCTGGGGCTAACAGCGAGAGCAAACCCCGCTTCCTGGATTTGAACCACCGACCTTTCAGTCAGCAAGTTCAGCAGCTCAATGGTTTAAACCGCTACACCACCAGGTATTAGTGTTAGTATTAATAATAATAATACCAATAATAATAACTTTATTTTTATATTCCGCCATCATCTCCCCAAAAGGACTTGGGGTGGCTTGCAAGTGGGACCAAGCCCAGGACATGCAACAAAATATACCAACTAATAACGCAGTTAAAACATAATATAATAAAAACAATAGCAAAGACCTTTTGGAAAAAAATCCAGAAAAAGACTCAAAAGATAGTAGAAGTAAAAATACCAATGAAATATTTCTATTAGGAATACACAAACAAAAATTAGAGAAAAATAAAGACAAATGTTTACTCTTGCTAACTACAGCAGTAAGAATCTGCTATGCAAGATTATGGAAAAAGAAAGAAATAACAGAGGAGGTTGACTGGCTGACAAAAAATCTGGATATAAGAAATATGGATAGACTTACTTTCTTGATTTAAAAAAGCAAGGGGAACCCAATGAAAGAGACAGATTGGAACCAAATTACGGAATATGTAAAACAAAACAAAAAGAAGATACTGTTATGAAGAGAAACAAAACATCCATCTGAACAGACTATGAAAGAAGAGAGGGAGAAGAATTTAAGAGGAGGAAAGAAGGAAAAGGAAGAAACCTCAAGGAAGATACCAGGATCCAAGAATACCATATTATTTTATATGTATATTTCTTTGTTTCCTTTTTTTATTATTACTACACACACACACACACACACACACACACACACACACACACACTTCTCTCTTTTTTCTTTTTCTTTCTTTCTCTCTCACTTGCCTCTTTTTTCTTTTTTTGTTTATTTTCTTCTTTTTCTCTGTTTCTCTGTTTTTTCTCAGTCGATTTTAACGTATGACTTTTAATGAAAAACACTTAATAAAGATTTAAAAAAAACATAATAACGTACAACAGTCCAATTAACACAATTTAAAATAGCAAAATATAAAAAGCATTAAAACTGTATTGAAACAATACTTAATAGACCAGCAACCAGGAATACAATGGGCATGATCAGACTAAGGAGGGCTGGCCATTGAACAAGCTGGTTAGGGCTTCTGAGAGTTGGAGTCCCAAACACCTTGAGGGCCACAGGCTGTGTACCACTGCTGTTGAGTATAAGCTTTATTGAGGGTAAATGATTGGCTTATCCGTCTTTTTGCCAACAGAGTCCAGCATCCCCTCCAGGCCATCGGTGCAATTGGACCTCCAGACAAATCCTGCCCAGACTTGGTTCAGTTATTGCTTCTACACCTTTGTTTCAACAAATGCCCTGGTTTTTTTGTGTTGGTGTTTTTGAAGTGACATGCACTGCTACAAAAATCTCCCATGGAACTTGTCAGAGCGACTCAACGTGATCATCATAAACTGCTGATTGCACTTTGTGTTATCTTCCCCCAGCCGGCGTTGAAGCACTAGAGGAATTTTTGAGAGGCAGTGGACTGAAATACTGTAAGAAACCCTTCATTTTTACCCCTTGGCTTCCCTTTGATTTCACAGATTATTTCTGGCTGCTGGGCTGACAGTCCATGTGGTTTCAAAGGCGTTTCATGCAGTACACAACAAGACTCAAGAGTACACAGTTTGGAAATAGCTTAGGGGCCTGGCAGCATATATAAAGCTTTTTATTAGTCCCAAGCAGAATAGGCCCATTGAATCAATGGGATTTATGTAAGTGTTGACTCACTGTTTAAGAATTAATTCAATGGATCCAGTGTCCCAGGGACTAATCTCTGGGCTTATGTTTTCAGGTTCTCACATACAGTAGAGTCTCACTTATCCAAGCTAAACAGGCCGGCAGAACCTTGGATAAGTGAATATCTTGGATAATAAAGAGGGATTAAGGAAAAGACTACTAAACATCAGATTAGGTTATGATTTTACAAATTAAGCACCAAAACATCATGTCATACAACAAATTTGACAGAAAAAGTAGTTCAATACGCAGTAATGTTATGTTGTAATTACTGTATTTATGAATTTAGCACCAAAATATCATGATATATTGAAAACATTGACTACAAAAATGCCTTGGATAATCCAGAACCTTGGATAAGCGAGTCTTGGATAAGTGAGACTTTACTGTACCTATTTAATTTAACTTAATAAAACCTATTTTTGTACCTTTTATCACAGTAGGATCATGCATTAAATGGGAGATTTGTGCTAGGACCCTTACCTAGAACCCCATTTTTCTTACCTGAAATGTAAAAAGTCATAGGCTTGCAGTTGAAGCATACCATAGAATCACATGGGACAGTGGTTCTCAACCTGGGGTCCCCAGATGTTTTTGGCTTACAACTTCCAGAAATCCCAGCTAATTTATCAGCTGTTAGGATTTATGGGAGTTGAAGGCCAAAAACATCTGGGGACCCCAGGTTGAGAACCACTGACATAGGAGGACCAATCAATGCCCAGGGAAATGTTCCCTCTATGCCTCAAATTTGATCTGTAGTCGACTTCTGGTGGAACTTGTGATGCATATTTACCATAGAATTGCACTGGTGGACTAAAGAGAACTTTTCTCTAGGCATCACTAGGTTCTTCTGCCCAGTTATATGATATTCAAAGCTGCTCTCATGTAACTGAAAGTGCGTTCCACAAGTTCATGTAATAAGTAGGTCTACTGTAGTTACACTTACTGGTTAGATCTCTTATAGAATCACAGAGTTGGAAGAGACCACATGGGCCATCTAGTACAACCCCATGCCATGCAGGAAAAGCACAATCAAAGTATCTATCCTGTCTTTTGTTGAACGAGGCAATGGGAAACATCCATGCTTTTCTTCTCCACTTGATTCTTCCAACAATCTTGTGAAGTAGGTCATCTGAAAAGTGCTGTCTCATTCTCTAAGTCAGTGGTTCTCAACCTGTGGGTCCCCAGATGTTTTGGCCTTCAACTTCCAGAAATGCTAACAGCTGGTAAACTAGCTGGCATTTCTGGGAGTTGTAGGCCAAAACACCTGTGGACCCACAGGTTGAGATTCACTTCTCTATGCTGTTGTGAGGAAGAATACAACTTGAGCTCATAAGAAGAAATACAGGATATAAGCCACATGTCATCCAATGAGGTTCATACTGGAAAAGGGTTTTGAAAGTGGGCTCCTCCAACATCCAGTCCTACATGATTAACTGCTATACTGGACTGGTTCACAATTGAAATCAAGCGATATTTGGTATCATCTACTCCCAGTGCTATGTATCACACTGCCAGACTCTCCCAGGTTCATAGAAGCACAATGCTGTTGTCATGCTGAGCTCTGCAGGGATCCACCTCCCTCTTCATTGCCAAGCTGATATAACTACTTTATTTTATTTTTTAAAATCACAATGAATCTGTCTGTCCACTGCTGCTATTTTTGATAGTTTAATAAAACATCCACATTCAGAGGCTTTGTGCCCTGATGAAATAATGGGAAGAAGCAAAGCAACTCCCAAGTTCTTAGTTTTCTATTCTCCAAATGAGGAATATAATGAGGATGCCTGCCATATTCTCAGGAGAGAATATTTCTGGAACATGGCCATACAGCCCAGAAAACTCACAGCAACCAAGGAATATAATGTCTCCATTAAGGAACTACTTGTTGTTGCTAACTGATATCAAATCAACTTGGATTTATGGTGACCCTAGGAAAGAGAAACCTCAAAGTTTCCACTTAAACATTTCGAAGAACTTTATTTTAAAAGCTGTTTGAAAGTGGAAAAGATTGTCCAAGAGGTTAATCTTTGAAGGTCTAACAACAGTTGAATTGATATTTTTCAGGAGTGATGTAATTGTGTATTCCTGCATGGCTGAGGGTTGGATTAAATGGTTCCAAGAACGTATGATCCTATGAAAAGTAACTTCTTCTGGATTTGTGTTGGGAAGAAGCTATAATCAATGATAGTGAATATGCTCTGTATGTACCTTCAGTTTCTGACATCTCAAATTAAAAGGATGTGGGTTATATCTTTATATATTATCCTTCCTTGCTTGCAATATGTGTCCCAAATGGAACTGGGACAATTTTATTTGAGGACAAAATTTGTAACACCTAGAGAACTGAAAATTGATGCTATCTCTTAATATAAAATAGATTAACCATTTATCTTAAGATAAAATATCGTCTAGCAAACACTAACAAATTACTATCATCCCAGTGTAACCAGCTACTCAACAGAAGAGTTGTTATCAACCATTTTGTCCTGGACAATTATTGTATTTGGAAGAGAAAAAATGTCACAAGATCAGTGTGTCTTGTTCTTGAAATAGAAACTTGGCTTTGCCTCGACATTTATATAACAGCAGGAGAAATCATGACCCTGCGATAATGCCCTATTTCATGGACATTATCTCCTAAATTAGATTTGGTTGGTGCTAAGTAAAAGTACAGCTTGAAGCTCTGATGTGATATATGCAGTTTTCATACCTTCCGTAGAAAGTATTCACTAGCTAGAATATGTTAGCAATGGCTGAAACGAAATAGGGCTTCTGAAATTGGACAAAGCAATAGCCTAATAGAATAACCATATTTCTCCCGTTCCCAAGGTGGAGTGAGTGGTAGAACTGTAAATATGAGCAATTCATGCTGCAGAATTTGAATGATAAGGCCACAGTTTGGGATTAGCTACCAAGAAGGTAATCTACGGGCACTTCCACACAGGGCTTAAACCCGTTTCAGAGCGGATTAAAGAAACCCACTCCAAAGCGGGTTTAAGTCCCCATGACTCCCCCCAAAACCAGCTTTCCCAGGTGGGTGTCCCAATGCCATCCTGAAAACTTTTGAGATGGCATTGAGCCACCCAACTGCCCCCCAAAAGCCTTAAAAATGAAGAAAAACTTGCAGAGTCACCATAAGGCTGATCCAGCAGCAATCCTGGTGCGTAAAAATGACACATCGGGAGGTGGCGGCAAGGAGCAATTTGCCCTCCTGCCTCCTGGTGCATCATTTTTACACACCAGGAGGGCTGCTGGAACAGTCTCATGGCGACTCAGTAATTTTTTCTTTATTTTTAAGGCTTTTGGGGAGGGAGGGTTGAGAAGAAGGTGGGTATCCTCTTTGCTTCTACAGGCTCATTGTAACACTCCTAGGCGGCACGAACACTGGGAACCAACACAGAAGCCAATAACAATATAATATCTTTATTAAAGCAAATAAAGTTCCAAATGGAAATAAGCAGCAAAGTAAAAGTAGCAATTGACCTTCCAGAAAAGATCAATTTAAGATAAAGTCTTATGTCCAGTATTAGAGTTCAAAACCCAGAAACCGAAACACACTCAAACTCCGTCTGAGTTTTGAGTGGGGAAAAGAGCAGGGAGCAAGAAGAGTCCTCTAGAATAAATGTCTAAATCAGGATTTCAGGGCAAGGCAAAAAACTAGGTGTTCAGGTGCTGAAAAGCAGTCCCAACTTGGCAAAAAGGTAAACCAACACCCGGTCTACTCCAGAGTAAGTGCACCGTCAGGCCACTTGGAGATCAGGAACAAGAGACGACGATGCTTCCCAGTCAGAAGTTAAGTTGACACTGCGCCGAAGGTTTTCAGCGCAAAACTTTTATGGAAGTTCATAAGCCCCCCAGAGCAGGTGCTGGACTCCCCAATTCTTCCCAAGAGAACTGGTCCGCCAAAGACATCGCACCAGGTGCCTCCCTCCCTAATTCTTCCCAAGAGAATTGAGCTAGCCATAATCGCCTCGCTCCGCTAATCTGGCGCTTCGTCGCAAACTTTGCTTCTGAGAACAGTCTGTTTTCAGAAAAGCCCTTCTATCAAACAGTAAACCATCCGGAGAACCCGGGAGAGGCTGCACTGTCTCAAGGGCGTCCTTAATTGGCTCTGGCACGGAAATGTCAACAGTAGGCATCTGGAAAGGAATTGAATCTTGCTGACTTAGGAAAAAACCCAAGCCTTCTTCAGTTTGCTCAGGGGCCAAAGGTGCCTGAGACATCACACTCATGGAGCCCAAAGAAGCAAATAGAGCTGTGGGGACAGACTTCTGAAACTGCAGAAGCAGTCTCAGGAGTCTGTTCCTACAGGACCAATACCCCATTAGAACCAAACCTTTCAGGAAGGCCCAGATCTAGTGGGGTATCTAATTAATTCGGACTAAAGCAGGGTTTATCTGCTTAGTCCTGAATTAATTCGCTTCTACCTGAGGTGTCATTTAGATGCCTCAGATAAAAGTCCAACAGAGCCCACATTTTGGGCCCTGTCTGAAAGCGCCCTACATCACATATCTTCACCAGTTGAACATCTGCGCTGACAACTACCAGAATCTGCCAGGCAGAATAGCTGCTAAGTATGCTGATCAGAGGATTCTGGAATATTTAGTCCATAAGAAACTCTTCCAAGCTCTCATCTATTTTGATTGGCAGTAGTTCTGCAGAACTACTTATCTGTCACTTGAGCTCCATGCACACTATAATAATAATAATAAAACTTTATTTATACCCCGCCACCATCTCCCCAACGGGGACTCGGGGCGGCTTACATGGGGCCATGCCCAAAACAATACAATATAAACAGCATATAAAAGAACAACACACAATTAAAGCTCTGTTATAACATTTAATGGCCATGGTTCTGCCCCATGGAAATCTGGGATTTGCAGTTTAGACTGGGGCGTTCAGAATTCTCTCCAGTGCCTCACCAAACTACAAACCCCAATGTTCCACAGTACAGAGCCATGAGAGTTATGTGGAGAATAATCCTAAAGAGCTATAATAGCCGTGTGGTACAAATAGACTTTTGGTCATTGATCCTTATAATTAGAGATCCAAAGTATCAAACCTGCTAGATGATCTTGAAAATGTTTAGGGGTGACCTATTTGCTGGTCATAGATAAATAGACTGCAAATACTAGCCCTGTAGATATGGGTTGGGGTGGGGTAAAGTGACATACTATAATACTATACAGAGCAGCTAAAAATTGTAACTACAATATGAGATTCTGGCCCATTTTTTTTTCTTCATAGAATAATTTCTCTTCAAAACTTTGGGATGTCAAATGCCAAGAGAAAATTGTACAAAATTTGCAATCTCTTATTATTCTTCCCAATGGGGTTTCCCAACTGTCAAGAAATCCATTTTTTGACTTGGGAATGAATAACTACACATATTCTTTCCATCCCTAATAATGAGCAAAGTTTCCTAGTTATGTCAAAAAACTTACTTCAAGGGGCATTTTTAGAGGAACTTAGGGAGGTGTTTTTCAATTTTCATTCTATTCTCAAGGCTATTTTAAACTCCCAAAAGCACCCAGTTTGTTTTTATAACTGAGGTGACAATGAGCAATGCAAAGAGTTGTTTTTTCCAACGCTTTAATGAATAAGGGAAATCAATTACAATAAGCCTTTGGTATCCACTGAGGTTTAGCTCTAGGACTCCCATGGGCAGCAACTTCTGTGGATGCTCAAGTTCCATTATATGCAATGGTGCAGTAAAATTGTGTCTCATAAATCATAGAATCATAGAATCATAGAATCATAGTCGGAAGAGACCTCATGGGCCATCCAGTCCAACCCCTTGCCAAGAAGCAGGAAATCGCATTCAAAGCACCCCCGACAGATGGCCATCCAGCCTCTGCTTAAAAGCCTCCAAAGAAGGAGCCTCCACCACAGTCCGGGGGAGAGAGTTCCATTGCCGAACAGCTCTCACAGTGAGGAATTTCTTCCTGATGTTCAAGTGGAATCTCCTTTCCTGTAGTTTAAAGCCATTGTTCTGCGTCCTAGTCTCCAGGGCAGCAGAAAACAAGCTTGCTCCTCCTTCCCTTCACATATTTATACATGGCTATCATGTCTCCTTTCAACCTTCTCTTTCGCAGGCTAAACATACCCAGTTCTTTAAGCCGCTCCTCACAGGACTTGTTCTCCAGACCCTTGATCATTTTAGTTGCCCTCCTCTGGATGCTTTCCAGCTTGTCCACATCTCCCTTCAACTGTGATGCCCAGAATTGGACACAGTATTCCAGGTGTGGTCTCTAACATGTCTCTAATTTAGCATGTTTTTTATTGTGTCAGAAGCGAATTGAGGCAAGTATTTTCTGGTGTGAGAGAATCGGCCGTCTTCAAAGATATTGCCCAGGAGATGCCCAGATGTGTTACCATCCTGCTGAGAGGCTTCTCTCATTCTCCGCATGGGAAGCTAGGTCTGTCAAACAGGAGTTCACCCCATTTTGCAGATTCAAACCTCAATCTTCAGGTCTGCAGTTCAGCTGGCACAAGGGTTTAACCCATTGTTCCACCACAGCTCCAATTAATATGGTAAACAACTCAAACAAATGCCAGACCGAGTCTGAGTTTCTGTGAAATGGTGGATGACTACAGCCTACATAGTACTCAGCATGCTACAAAATCAAGGTTTGTTTTTTGGATTGTTTTCCTGAATATTTGTGAACCATGGTTGGATGCTTCTGTGGATGCAGAGCCCCGGATATGGAAGACCAACTGTATTATTTCAAGAGTAACTTTGTGATAACTGGCCGTGACAGTGAACCAGGGCTCCCTGCTGCCCTCGGGGTGAAATTAATAACTCTTGACAGTGGCTACCCCAGGTGTGATTGTAGCTTATTTCTTTAGGCTGGCCGAGCTGCATAATTCCTAGGAACCTCTTTCTGTTCCTCTCCACCCCCTCTGCTTCTCAGCTGTCTCCCGCTGGACTGTTTTCAGCACTAAGGGTTTGTGATGAGCCTGTCTGGTTTGGCATACGCTTGTCACTTCCAGAGCGGAAGATGGGTAATGACAAGCAGCCTCTCTTTAATGGAGATCTGATGTCCTCTTTACGGTGCGGCTTGATTGGCTTATATAATTCCATGAAATCAAAATGATTTTATATTATTAACTAGATGGCCTTTGATGGGGTGCTTTAATCCTGGCAGAGTGAAAATGAGAGGGGAGGGAGGGACAGGAGGAAAAGCAGGAGGCAAGCAAAGCATTACAGGACGCATTTTGGAGACAGAAACCAAAGGTCGAAGAGGGGGGAAAGAGAAAAATACTCATGTTTTTCGGGAGGTACTGGGGGTTGTAGTCCAAAATGCTAGGTGTTGCAGACCCACAAAAGTGCTGCTACTTAATGACATACTGACTGAGAAAGAGGAACCCATGAAAGCCCTGCCTTCTTTGTTCACCAAGTCAAAATTGTGCCTGCTAGTCACTTTAAGAATGCTGGGATTTTTAGGCTGCTCTTCCCTCCGAGAACTTGCTCTTGAGTCGTGATTACTATCTGTAGTGTCAGATCCAGCCCAGCAGTGCCAAAAAGATGGGAGGTTTTTTGACATCAATTACCGTGGTTTCTATCTTTCCCCCCAGTTTCATAGCGGCCCACGGAGCTCATTTCTGAGAAGGAAAGATTTGACTTGCCAGATGTTATGCTAAAGGAGTGCATTTCCAGGCAAGATGTTGGGTTGAGTGACTGGCTTTCTGAATGCAGATGGGTTGGGGGGAAACCTTATCTTGCCTGCCCTGGTGTGTAGAAAATGCATCATGTGCAGGCATGTCCACTTTCTGAATCAATTCATGCAAGGCAGGGCACACGGCTGCCTTTAACGAAAAAGTATGGGATTGGGACAGATAGGCAGTGCAATCCTAACTCAGAGATGGTCTGGCTACGTGGGATTAGAGTTAGGCACAACCAGAAATTCCTTTCTCCCGTTAAAAGCCCAGCTGATACAGAAATCTGTTGACAGAGTAATCTTCTAGCAGAACTCCTTTGCTGCCTATGATTTGCCCTTAGAAGAATTCAGTTGGGGTGAAGTCAGTGGGGAGCTGAGTTATATATCATATCTGAAAATTTTCCATTTCCAGACACAAAATTAGAGTAGTCCTAGAACACAGAAATGTTGGACCACTCTAACAACCACCATGTCAGACTAAACATAGAAGTCATTGAAATCCACAAGCATGCGGACAATTTCAACAGAAAGGAGGAAACCATGGAAATGAACAAAATCTGGCTGCCAGTACAGTAGAGTCTCACTTATCCAACATTCGCTTATCCAACGTTCTGGATTATCCAACGCATTTTTGTAGTCAATGTTTTCAATACATCTTGATATTTTGGTGCTAAATTCGTAAATATAGTAATTACTACGTAGCATTACTGCATATTGAACTTCTTTTTCTAGACAAGAAACAACCAGTGCCAGTTAACACCTCCCAACATAGGATTCCCCCAGGCAGGAAGCAGCCAGGATTTGAAAATGCAAGGCTATTCAATGCTAATCAAGCTGGCCAACTGCAACATTCACACTTGCCTCAAGCAGACTTCTTTCTCCCAACCTGAACATTCTGCAGATATACGTATAAACCCCACTTGCCTAGTTTCCAACACCTCACAACCTCTGAGGATGCCTGCCCATAGATGTGGGCGAAACATCAAGAAAGAATGTTTCTAGAATATGGCCATACAGCCCGGAAAACTCACAGCAATCAGTGATTCTGGCAATGAAAATCTTTGACAACACATTTCCCAACATTCCTAAACTAAGTGGAGTTTGACTTGATGAAGGTGTGATTAAGAGACAGTGTGGTGCAGTGGTTTGAGTGCTGGGCTGTGACTCTGGAGAGCGGGATTCAATTCCCTGCTTGGCCTTGGAGACCTTGGGCAAGTCATTCACTCTCAGAAAACCCCATGATAGGTTCATCTTAGGATTGGAAACAATGTGAAGGCACACAGCAAAAAGCATTTAGACCCAATGCTAAATCTTTGTAAAAGTATGCTATGTATATCTAGGAAATGCGGTTATGCTCAAGCTCAATGGGCTGAATGAACTCAGTAGAGATGTACTTCTGTCATGGAAGAATACCTCATCCATTGTAATGTATATTTTAATATTTGCTGCCCTCTGTAGATATTGACAGTATTTGAAAATAGTTTTTGCAGCCTTTTAACCATAATGAGTTCAGCTCAGTTTCTTACTAAAGTTAGTCTTCATTCACAATAATTCATAGAATCATAGAATTGGAAGGGCTACTTCAGTTTATTCAATGCTTAGACCATAGGTCTTTCACATATAGGACAAACAAATAATACATAAAAATCAAATCATTAAATACAATAGAAAATACACCATTAAAATACTATATACAATGCTACACAAATCAGATGCAAGACTCATCTAGTCCAATCCCATGCAATTCAGGAATTCACAACTAAAGCACTCCTGATAGATAATCACCCAAGCTCTCTACTTGAAGATCTCCAAGGATGGAAAACTTATCTTCTCGACACCCCGCCCAACAAGTTATTCCATGGTTGAATCGTTCTTACAATGAATATGCTCTTCCCAGTGCTTAGGTGGAGTCTCTTTTCTTGTTAATTGAATCTACAAGTTCATGTTCTAATCTCTGGAGCAGCAGAAAACAAGCTTGCTCCATCTTTTACATGACATCCCTTCAGACATTTATAGACGGGTATGATATCACCACTCAGATTTTTCTAAGCTAAACTCTCTAAATTGTTCCTCTTCTTGGGACTTAATTTCTAGACCTTTTTTCGTCTTGGTCAGCCTCCTCTGGACATTTTCCAGCTTCTTGAACTGTGGTTCTCAGAACTGAATACAATATTCTAGGTGAAGAATGGCTAAAACAGAATATAGTGGGACTTCTACATCATTGGACACTGTCCTCCTGCTAATACAACCTACATTCATAGAATCATAGCGATATCACGCAGGCCATCCAGTCCAATCTGCTGCCATGCAGAGAAAGCACAATCAAAGCACACCTGACAGATGCTCATCCAGCTTCATTTTAAAGTCTTCAAGAAGGAGCCTCCAACACACTTTGAGGCAGTAAGTTCCACTGTTGAACAGCTCTTATAGTCAGGAGCACATTGCTTTTCTTTTTTGGTTGCTGCATCACACTCATATTTAACCTGTGTACTCATTTTTAGTTATCTTATGTACCAGTTTTCCTGCCATGCTACTGGAAATGCCTCAGAGGAAGGCAATGATAAACCCCCTCAACAAATCCTTCCCAGTAAACCCCATGACTTTAGGGTCAGTATAAGTAGGAAATGACTTGAAGGCATACAACAACAAGAACAGTACACCCACTGAATCAATTGCTGAGACATCATATTGGTAAGTCCCATTGATTCAATGAATCTACTCTGATTGGGTTGAGTAATAGCATTATTCAGACTTTTTATTGGTATATGATTGATTTATTCCTATTATTTTGAGGGTTCAAAAATGTCAATACATTTTCAGAAAGAATAACGATTTATAATCTTGTCCAAAGTGTTTATAGGGTGGTTCAGATTGCAAGGTTTCTATCTCAGCTTGTTTTAGAGCCTAGAGTGAATTTATTGAATGAATGTTTTTTTATTGTTATGGTCCCAGATCAAGAATAGGGTGAATTTATTGGCTTGGGGTATCTAGTTCTTTAAAAAAATTAAGTTGAATTGTACAATAGTAGAAGAATGGGAGAACTTGGCCTTGGGATGCCTCAGAAATCATGAACACTAATCAAACCCACAAGGTAGTCAAGCCAGAGGGTTATGTTGGCAGCCTGCCTCTTCCTTGGTTTGTCTCTGGCCAAAACAAATTTGCTAGCATATATTCTGGACAAAGGAACCCCGCAGCGTCATTGCATAATTCTTAATGGCTTCAAACATTCTGTGAGCTGCATTGAACCAAGAGGCTATAAAATCTCCTCCTGCTAGCACTGTTGGGAATCCTGTGCTTGAAGAACAGAAATGGAAGCGTACTTTGAATATAATTAATATGTGATATCCACTTTGACCTCACTGGAAAGCAATTGCTTCCATAGCAGGGGAGAGCTAATTAGCGTCTTACATTGGAGGATATCAGCCTTGCCTTGTCTTTCTTCAAACGTGGAGACGGTCAGCTATCTATTACTCAGTGGGTGTTCCAGTGGCATAGCTGCTGGTTTTGTATATTGTCATGTATTGGATTCTGTTGTCAGGACAGAGCCTTTTGTCCATAGGGAAGGGTCCTTGACCTCTTCAGAAGACTTTGCAGGGGGTGCTTCCTCCCGTGGAGTTGTCACATTATGAACAATATCCTTCAGATAGCCTAACATAGGGCCTGAGGATCAAATGTTTCCTGATTCGAGGAGTAGGAAACCTACGGACTTTAGGATGTTGTTGGATTCCAACTCCATCTGGTTAATGGTCAGGAATTATGGGAGTTTGAGCCAAAATATCAGAAGGGCTGCAGAACCTGCATTTTTACATTTGCAGCCCTGGTGAATGGAGTTAAATATGAGCGTTCAGATGGTGGAACTCACTGAAGAAATTTATCAGGGATTACTGTTTACTTGATTTCCTCATATCTTCCAGGTCTCATATCCATTCAAGCCTATGGGAATAGGGAACAAGCATAATTGTTGCACCCTGCAGTACAATCCAATTATAACTATAAAGAGGGAAATTCAATCAGGCATGACCTTGGGTACACCTCAGACATTTATAGTCTCACAGTACAATTCTCTATAAATTTACTCAGAAATAAGTACAGTAGAGTCTCACTTATCCAAGCCTCGCTTATCCAAGTTTCTGGATTATCCAAGCCATTTTTGTAGTCAATGTTTTCAATATATCGTGATATTTTGGTGCTAAATTCGTAAATACAGTAATTACAACATAACATTACTGCATACTGAACTACTTTTTCTGTCAAATTTGATGTATAACATGATGTTTTGGTGCTTAATTTGTAAAATCATAACCTAATTTGATGTTCAATAGGCTTTTCCTTAATCCCTCCTTATTATCCAAGATATTCGCTTATCCAAGCTTCTGGGGCCCGTTTAGCTTGGATAAGCGAGACTCTACTGTATGTCCAAATTCAGCCATGTTTATTCCCAGATAGATATAGGATTGAAGCCTTTGAACAGTCATCTGTTGGTGCATCCAGAAGGATCCTTATGTCTATTGCTTATACGTTTGTTGGGGAAAATGGGCCAATGGGAGCTGATGGCTTCCATATCAGCAAGGTGGTGAACCTGCTCCAGGTCTGAACTCTCAAGCCACTATCCAAGGCATTCCTAAATAAGTTCAGCACATTGGTAGTTCCTTTAATATTCATACTGTAACCCAGAGTAGTTTTCCCATCCCACAGACATTGAAGTGAACAGTTATTACTGAGGTAGACATGGTTCCTATTTGGATAAGGATTCTCATTGCCCTCCTTCGGATACGTTTCTCTCTACTTTCAGGTGAGATAATTAACCTTTTACTTTTTGAAATGAAATACAAAAAATAGCTGAATCTCTAGTGCAACCAATGGCAAATGTCTATTTCTGGATTTTTTTTTTTCAAAAAATGATTCTTTGGAAATACTAGTGAAAGATCCTGGCTTTTAAAATGTTTCAAAAAGAATTCTGAATGTACTGAAATCTTTGACTGCTAGACTGACATATGGCAAAACAGTTTTCATGCCTCTGAAGACAGGCATCTTGACCATTTTCAACTTCATAGAAAATTGGGAAGGTAAATAGGGGAGGCCTGACTTTGATGAATGTTTTATCTGTACAAAAATGGTTGGTGGGTTGCTTATAGAAATATGAAAAGGAAGTTCTTATAGGCTAGGGCCAAGTTCTTCTATTCTGTTATAATTCTTCGTGGGCTCTTTTTTTGTTTGCAGCAGTCCCATGCATAGGGACTCTTACAAATTAATGATGCTCAATGTGCAGAAGGGGTTCCTTTGATCTGTCAGGAATCTCCATCTGTCAAGGAGACTGTTAAGCAGTGGTCGGATGGACTTCTTTTGGGGTGCTACAATTATGTATTCCTGAATGGCAATGAGTTGGACTAGATGGTCTATACGGTCCCTTCCAGCTAAGATTTTATGTCTCCCAGTATTCAACTTTAGGGAGAAGACTGAAATGACTCTCACCATCCTGATGAGAAGACCTCGGATGTTCAACACTGCTCCTAAAAACAGATAAATAGAGGAGACTGGCTTTTAAGACTGGCAGTAATTTTTGTGACATTATCCTAAGGCTCTACAATGAGAGACAATTCAGAAAGTCTAATAACCATATGAAACACATGACCAAAAAATGAAATTCTTGCATTTTCTTTAGAAAGAATAATAGCCATTGCTTATTTTTATGTTTAGAGTGTAATACGTAACCATAAAAAGATATTTAAAAGATAAGACTAAACCACTAAGTGCTAGATGCAAGATGCAAAGATTTTAGATAGTTGTTTTTTTCTTATATCCCTTATAACAATAGAAATTGAGAGTGATCTAATAAAACAGGCTGAAAATTTCACCCCTTATTAAAATTCCATTTTGAGCCAAAGAGGTTTAACTTTCATTAATACATTACATACATTAACGGCTTCAATGTGCTGATATTAAATCTTGATTAGATTTAATCTATACTATGGTGGCCTAAATGGCAGACCAATGAATACCAGTTCCGTAAGCTATATTTCAAAGGAAGGAACTGGCAAAACCAGTTCCCCTGTCTATACTTTGTCTAAGAAAACCTAAGAAATTGCAATTAAGCTGACGGCAGACTTGAAGGCACACATATACTCACACATATGTATATATACTATATTAATATTACATGTTATCTCTGTGAAAATATTTTATACATCATTTTTTGCTTTTGTGACCTAAATTTCCATCCCCCTTCATCTCAGATCTTTTAACCACAATTGAAAATTCAGTTAATTTATACTTCCATGGATTCCTTTAAAAAATCTTTCTAACTCTTTCCCTTTATCATCCCAAAAGTTCAAAACGATTGTCGTCCTGGATTTTATGAAGATTCGCATAGGGATAGTTAATGTGATTGTCCTTTTAACTTCTGATGTCAACAGACATTTGAGATTTTTGTTGCATGCTTCATTCAGTTGTCATCCCTTTTTGACTCAGATTTAATGGTTGGAACTGCAGAAGCCTAGAAAAAAATTACTTTATGCATTCAAGATGTGTAGAGAAGAAGGAGCTAAGAGGTGGCAGTGGAGTGAAGAAGTCAGCTGTATTTATTTTGCCGAATAGTAAGTATATTTTATTTATGCATTCAGAGAACTGCTTGCTTTAAGTTTTCCCCGACCCCCATGACAAGCTGAAGCTTCAGCTGCCTTGACAGAGTTTTACATGAAATGGGCTACACATTTGGCTTACTTCCCTCCCACTGGAAGACTATCAAGAATGACAGGGAAATATCTGACATTTCAGACTCCTCTTGTGTTAATCAGATGTGATGGAGGTTAATCAATTAATAAGGGTGATTAATTGATTAAAGGCTTCAACTCTGATTAAAACCTGACCTCTTATTAATGTACAGAAGATGACAATAGATGAATCCCTCATGACTTCCTGGACATATTAGTATTACAGGCTCGAATCATCTACATTTCTCACGGCATTCTGGAAAATGCAATTCTGACCTCACAAATATCCCAAAGGCATCAGATCTCATCTGATCTTGGAAGCTAAAGAGGGTCAGCCCCAATGAGGACTTTGGTGGGAGACCATCAATGAATACCAGGCATTGTAGGAAGGAACTGGAAGAATCAATCACCTTTGAGTATTCCTTGCTTCAGAAAATTCTATTAAATTCATGGAGTCACTATAAGTTGATAGGTAACTTGAAGGCACACAGATAGACACACACAGTGAGAGTGGGGTGAGAACTTGAAAATGCAATCTTCCTAGTCTAAAACTTCCATACTGGCTGTGGGACTCTGGGAATAACTGGTGAAAAATAGAATTCTTCAAGGCTGTATGTCAGGTAGTATTTTTGTGGCTGGAGGAAATTTCTGTACAGGCATGGTTAATATAAGAGACCTTTCCTTATTGTTCATTGTATCAATCCAATTTCAAATTATGGAGGCCCTATACATGGATTGGGGCCCCTGGTGGCACAGTGTGTTAAAGCGCTGAGCTGCTGAACTTGCAGACCAAAAGGTCCCAGGTTCAAATCCCAGGAGCAGAATGAGCGCCCGCTGTTAGCCCCAGCTCCTGCCAACCTAGCAGTTCGAAAACATGCAAATGTGAGTGGATCAATAGGTACTACTCTGGCAGGAAGGTAACGGCACTCCATGCAGTCATGCCGGCCACATGACCTTGGAGGTGTCTATGGACAACACTGGCTCTTCGGCTTAGAAATGGAGATGAGCACCAACATTGGCATGTTTTTGAACTGCTAGGTTGGCAGGAGCTGGAACGAATAGCGGCTGCTCACGCTGCTCCTGGGGTTTGAACCTGGGACCTTTTGGTCTCCAGCTCAGTGCTTTAATGCACTTCGCCACCTGGGCTCCTTGTGTTTAGGAAAAAGCAAAAGCACAAATCAAATCCCTCTCACCAGAATTAATTAGATAATGATGAGTGAAATCCTGAATTGTCATCTGTAGCTATGATGATATAGGTCTGTTGACACAGCTGTTTGAGCTCCTCAAAATCATACCTTTGGTTGAGGTAGTGCCTCAACCAAAGGGTTTCTGAGGCTTGGAAGATCAGGGAGCTGGTAAATGGTGACTGCAGCATTCTCCCAGTCATTAGACACATTAAGACAGGAACTGGAGAGATCCCTTGGGGTTTTGTGTCAAAGATCCCCGTGATAATTTCTTAGGGTTGTGATTTATAGCACTTTGGAAACCCTTTTGCTAGTATTGCCTGACTTAACAAGCAGTTTGGGGTGGGAGTCAGGTTTCATCATTAATTACCATAAACGTGAACCCCAAAAGTTAGGTCCATTTACTATCTTGTAAATATTTAACAGGATACCAGACAATCAAATTTAGGCTGAGTTCCTGCATTTGGATTGCATAGGATGAAATTGCCACATAGAAATATAGTTCAATCTGATTTCAGTAAGTGCATCAAGAGTCAGTTGAAATGACATTAGTCCAGCTGAAACTGTGCTGTTTCCAAATCTTGGTCTTTCCAAGAGAGATATCACTGTGGCTGATAGACTGGTATCCAGGGATTTAAATCTGGAGGAATTCTCATTCATTTCTACATGTTGGAAATTACTTAGACCAAGGTTAATATTGTCCTAATTGCAGAGGGGCTGAGATTTGGATTTGTGTGTGTGTGTGTGTGTGTTTTAGCTACTTGCATTTTCAAGCCCGCACTTTGCTTTGCATGCACTTCATAGCCCAGGCATGCCTTGTAAACCTTATACCTGTGTGAATTCTCAAGGTGAGGTGTGTTTTTTTGTGCGATGAATCGTATGGTGTGTGAAAATGCTACTTTCATCCAGACTGTCAAATCCAACTGAATTCTTTTCCATTCATGAAGGACGGCAGGAGATCAGGCAGAGAACTGCAGGTTGCCTACTGCAGAACTAAACTAATCATATGCTTTTTAAAATTTATCAGGTAGGAAAAGACTCAAACATTTGGCAATGAAATATATCTTTGTAGCCTTAGAAAGTTTTGCCTTCATTTGTTCCTGACCCAAAGTTTGTGAATCTATCATCTATCTATCTATCTGTCTGTCTGTCTGTCTGTCTGTCTGTCTGTCTGTCTGTCTATCTATCTCTATCTCTATATAGAGATTAGAGGCCAATGGTTGTCGAATTATCCACACCACTGGATCTGAACTCTCTCTGTGAAGAATGTGTGTTAATTGGGTGTGCACTAATTTCCAAACATAAATCAAACTCTCACACAAATGTCTTCCAAGGAAAACAAAAGTCCCATGGTGATCAGCAAGTAGCGACCGACTGTGAAATCTGAATGCCCCTAGCCATAGACTGGCACATGGGAGATGGATTTGGATTCAGTCATTCCACCTCAAGGTCAGAGGCAGTTGAGCAGTTGGCCAGCTGTATTCACAACTGAGCAGCCCTATTTAGGATCCACTCTGCTCACCCTATACAGGGAGAAGCGAGAAAAAGTGCCCCAAATAAAGCCTGTCTCTCTCATTCCTGACTGGACTGCTGTGTCCAGAGGGGTCAAAAAAGACAAATGAATTTTGGAATGTGGAACATACAGACACTGTTGGATAAAACAGACAACGAATGCCCTGGACACAGGATTGCTATTATTGCAAGGGAGCGGAGATGCTTTAAAATTGATATAGCAGCACTCCAAGAGACCTGGAGAGCAGGAGAGGAAGAAAAAGGAGGCTACACCTTCTTCTGGAAGGAACTACCTGAACAAGAATGGAGAATGCACAGAGTCAGCTTTGCTATCAAAAACAACTTGGTGAAGCATCTGTCCAAAGCACCCATCAGCATTAATGAACAACTCTCAACCCTCTGAATTAATCTTGCCAAAACCAGCAGGCAACTATCATAAGTGCCTATGCACCATGACTAGATACTGACAAAAACATCAAGGAAACCTTTTACTGTCAGCTGGACACCATCCTATCAGATATAGCTAAGGAGGACTCCTGGGTGATTTTAATGCAAGAGTTGGATGAAATTTCCACCTACTTTTGGCTACTGCAGTTTGCATTTGCATGAGTCTTCAAGGAAGGACAAATTCCACTTCTCCTCCTCTCCCCTCTTGCTGAGTTAATTGACTGCAAACTTCTTTTGCACTTGGAACTCAATTTGCCACAAGGAGGAGGTGGAATCTTATCCTTCTCTGTAGACTCAGGCAAAAGCAAAACACTTTCCTATCTTTGATACAATATGTTGGCTATTCCACAGTGATATAGGACCTGATCATGAAGTCTTATACCCGTCTCTGATGTCTTTTGTCTATCGGTTCCTACGGGTCCTGTCACATGAGGCAAGATCCATTTTGTGGGTAACCCATAGGCATCCATAAACATAGAATCTTCCATGAGTAAGTTTTGTAAATCAGAAATTAATTTACTTCCCTCGTCTTTTATTTCTCTGCACGTGTCAGAGGCACGTTTTTTGACATGTGATGGTACAGCCATCTGCAGGTCATCTGCAGCTTGTCATCTGTATCTGTGACATGTCTTTTGGGTTGTATTTTCAGGGCAATCTTTTTATGCTGCTCGATTCTCCTTTGCTGAAACAGCTAGTATTGCACTTTCAGGGGCAGTCAGAGAATGACCATGATTAAACCAATTATTTTTCCCGTTTTACCTTTATTGTTTCATTTTAAGTTTTTTTTAAAAAAATCCAGAACTGTGCAGCTTCAGAAGACTGAAAATATATTTTTTGCGTTTCTTCACTAGCATGAACAAATGGAGTTACTTGGCTGTGAAATAAACCCCCCCACCATGGGTGTGATGGGGCGGATATATCCTGATCTAGTTTTTTAAAGCTTTAAGTTGCCTACTTAACAGACATTTTATTTGGTGCATGTGATAAGGTCCATCCTGATTGGATCATTTGACTGAGGCGCCATCTACGCTGCCATATAATCCAGTATCTGATCCCAGATTATCTGCTTTGATTTGGATTATATGGCAGTGTAGACTCATATAATCCAGTTCAAAACAGATAATCTGGGACCAAATACTGGATTATATGGCAGTGTAGATCCAGCCTGAGACTTGAGAGATCCAGATACCATCCCCATTGAGCTATAAAATCCACTGGGGCTCATTACTCTTTTTCTCAGCCTGGTCTGAAAGCATAAGGTGGGGAAGAAGAGGGCTCATTAAAGGAAAGGCAGGATAATGTAAGAAATGAATAAGTAAACTTGAAAGAAGGAACTGAAAATTATCCATGTTTAATAGATTTTATCAAAGAATCAGATATCTTTAGGCTTCCAGAGCCTTTCATTGTCCCCATATTCAAGACAAACTTTTAATAACCTTATGACATTAAGCCAGGTGCTTTTTTCACTTCCTTTGTTATCATAGGATACATTTATTATTTAACAGCTTGCTCATAGCCTGGGAAATTTATTTTTTGGACTGCAAGTTCCAGAATAAAATTTGCAGATGACACCAAATTGGGAAGGATAGCTAATAACCCACTGGGCAGGATCAGCATCCAAAATTACCATAAAAGATTAGAGAGGTGGGTCAAAACCTCTGGAGGGAAAAGAGTTAAATTAATAAGTAGAATAATAGAAAAATAGGATAATAAAGTTGGAAGAGACCACATGGGCCATCTAGTTCAACCCCCTGCCATGCAGGAAAAGCACAACCAAAGCAGCCCTGACAGATGGCCATCCAGCCTGTTTAAAAGCTTTCAAGAAAGAAGCTTCCACCAGTAATTACTGTATAGATTTGTGTATAAATTGAAGGGAGTTTTTGGGGCCAAAATTTGGAATTTTGGTATGATCCATGAATCATTACCATCATAGGCTAGTAGCTGAGTATAATTGCTTTCCGAGTGGAGAGTTTTGGTGGTGGGTCTGCAAATGACTGTAGATGTAGCAGCCCAGTCAACTACTTGATCCTTTTTTCACCCAAACACCACAGAGATGAACAAGAATAGTGAGTTTACTAAGGCAAGAATGTATAATATAAAAATGTTTCAAAATACATCCACGAGTTAGATTTCCAGGAGCTTTTTAGCAATGTCCAACTCTGAATAGGAATTCCAAAAATCACTTTAGGCAAAAGCAAGAAACTGTAATCCAAGGGTTGTTGCACTTAAACTAGAATTATATCCAAAAGCTTGAAAGCACGGACATGACCACAATCCAAAGGCTTGATACTTAACTTGTCTATAATTCCAAAGGCTTGAGACTTGAAACAAGATTTATAATCTAAACAGGAAGCATGGAACTTAAACAAGAAATCAAGATACAGACCCAAGCACAGAACTCCTAACTTAAAGTTCCCAAGATAGGCAACTTGTCACATGAAAATCCAACATTGATCTCTCCACTGAACATTAACTCCAATTCCTTAAGAATACTGCCTCCCTCTTGCCCATGACATCACACTTACTCAGACCTGGGTTCCCTTTGTTTATCTTTCAGTCTCTGGGAACACCAGATTTGTCTCTGTTTCGCACTATCCCTTCTCATTTGTAAACATTGAGTTATCTGTAACCTTTCTGACTCCTCCACAGTCTTTTCAGAGTCAATTTCTGGCTGATTCTTTTGAGAATCAGTGCTTGTTTCGTCGACAACAGATCTATCCAAAACATCTCGAAAAACTTTGCTTTCCCCCACAGAAACATCAGGCTCAACCAGAAAATCCTCATCCTCATCTTCAGAAGCTTCACAGGCCTCAACAGTAGAGACCTATTCTGGATCCACATATTCGTTCGCAGTGAGGACATTGGTTTCCAGGTCAAAGGTGGTCCTGACAAGGGTTGGCTTGACATGCCTTCCCTTTGACAAGTTTCTCCCTTTTTCCCTCCATTCGTGTCTCTTTGAATTCCACAGCACTGCTGGTAACAGCTGGCCTCCAGATAGAATGCTCACGGGCTAGGGCTTCCCAGTTCTCAGTGTCTATGCCATAGTTTTTAAGGTTGGTTTTAAGACCATCTTTAAATATCTTTTCCTGTCCACCATCATTCCATTTTCCATTTTTGAGTTGAGAGTAAAGTAACTGCTTTGGGATTCCATGGTGAGGAAAAATGCAGCCTTGGGGCCAGCTAGACTTATATATGAGAAATATATAACATTAAGTGCTTTCTTTAAGGAGTAACTTTCAAAGCTCAGGGGTGTGAGTGTTCATGTAAGTACAGTAGAGTCTCACTTATAAACGCGCCAGCAGAACATTGGATAAGCAAAAATGTTGGATAATAAGGAGGGATTAAGGAACAGCATATTAAACATCAAATTACATTATGATTTTACAAATTAAGCACCAAAACGTCGTGTTTTTCAACAAATTGACAGAAAAAGCAGTTCAATACAAGGTAATGTTATGTAGGAATTACTATATTTACAAATTTAGCACCAAAGCATCGCAATGTATTGAAAACATTGACTACAAAAACACTGACTACTAAAAGGCAGACTGCATTGGATAATGCAGAACGTTGGATAAGTAAAGGTTGGATGAGCGGGACTCTACTGTATTTAAGTACAACTTGGCCCAGAAGGGAATGGAAAAGGTGACTACAATCACCCAATAAAAGCTCTAGAACCAAAGGGACACATATTTTTGGCCTTCTAATTTCTCTTTTCTGGTTATCTCTAAACAAGAGAAACGTGCTTTGTAAAGTGGCCCCTGAAATGCTTGCAGGCGTTATCCTCCTGTGTTGCAACTTTACATTCACTTCCCCAACATTTTTTACTTTTGGACTCAGACATGTTTCTGACAGCTCTGAAAGCAAGAACGAAGCTAGCAGGAGCTAGCATAGCATCCGTCAGTGCTCTTGACAAGGAGGGATGCTTTAAGTGAAGAGGACCATGGCATCAATAAGGTTAATGCAAACAGAAATGGTAACAGAGCTGAATCTCTTTGGACCCTTTTTTGGGAGGGGGATAAAGATATGCTTCAGTGGCTGATGCTGTTTGCTGTTTGCTAAGAGATGTTCCTACAATAAACACAGAGCGAATGAAAAAGCAGCAGCAGTGAAGCACAAACTGTACAAGAAGAGAAAGTGGTATGAGCAGGTTTTATGGGACAAATAATTCAAGCAGTGAAAACGAGAAATGTGTTTGGGAACTAAAAAAAGCCTGTCAGCTCTCAGTTCAAATTTGCTCACTTCAGCTGTGGGCACTCTTGTACAATTATTAAATGTGAACAAACACAAATATTTTAATGAAATAAATATATTGATAAATATGGTATGGATTTTGTGAATCCAATTCTTCTGATTCACTAGTGGGATGGCCAAGTCTTTAGCTACAGGGCAACATCTTCTGCTTGTATCTGACTCTTTGAACCTAAATGTGGGCTCAGCTGTTATCATTATATCAATTGTCTGTGTAAGGAATTTAAAGTGGTCACTCATCAGCTTCTTAAGTGACTGATGTGTTGATTAATTGACCTGATGTATATAAAGATCGTATTACTAGAGGGTGATTTTGAAGGAATGGTGAAGGACAGACAAAATAACTGCAGATGGGGACCTGTCTCATTACACTATAAATTACAGTCTACATTTAGATGTCATCTGAACAAACTAACAAACAAAATTAGCATTTTGTCAACCCCCTCCCGCCTATTAAAGTTTACATCATAAATGAACTTACATATGTTAGAAATAGAATTGATCAATTTTGCCATGTCTGTATTCAACTGAGACTGCCGTAACATTACATTGTATATTTTTTTTAATGTGCTAGAAGTGACTTGAGAACATACTGCAAGTCGCTTCTGGTGTGAGAGAATTGACTGCCTACAGAGACATTGCTCAGGGGATGCCCTGATGTGTTGTTACCATTCTGCTGGGAGGCTTCTCTCATGTCCCCACAAGCTAGAGCTGACAGACAGAAGCTCACTTAGTCTCATGGATTCAAACTGGCAACCTTCAGGTCAGCAATTCAGTTTAACCCATTGCACCACCGCGGCTCCTTATGTTGCCTGTAGCACAATGGTAGCCAGTAGGGCAGGTGATGTGAAATGGCTTGATGTGAATTTGCCATCAGTGTGCACTGGGCATTCTCAGTACACATCTAGGCACTGGTAACATAGTGTCAGAGCAAAACAGGAGAGCCCAATGGACACCAGAAGTATTTAATGTGCTAAGAAATGCCTAATACATATCACAAATGCTCAAAGTGTATCATAAGTGCCTGATGTTCATTGGAACACTTTTGACAGTGCCTGGATGTGTTCCCCATAGTTGCTAACAAAGTTTCATTGCATTTCTAAAAATGATTTTATAAAGTTACAAAATGTGGAATCTGAGCTGCTAGCTCAGAGAGATAGATGAACAATTGGCGTGTCGAGAAAGCTTTTGGATCCCATGACAGTGGGAGAGTCAATCTGCTCCAGGATTTGGATATGCATTATGGCCTCCTCATATCCACAGGACTGGCACCCATTTATTTATTTATTTATTTATTTATTTATTTATTTATTTATTTATAGTATTTATATTCCACCCTTTTCACCCCAAAGGGGACTTAGGGCAGATTTCAATGAACATATATATGGCAAACATTCAATGCCAACAGACAAACAACATACAGTATAGACAGACACAGAGGCATTTAACATTTTTCCAGCTTCACAATTCCGGCCACAGGGGGAGCTGTTGCTTCACTGTCCACTAGTGGCTGTACTTCCTCATTCCTTTCCTCATGTTTTGCTGGCAGTTTTAAGGTGTTGTAAATTAGTTAAATTAGCCTCCTGCATAAAGTGTACCTAAATTTCCCTATTTGACAGATGCAACTGTCTTTTGGGGCTGGATAGGTCAACAGCACACCGGGCTATTTAATGGTCGGGGGCTTAACCCAACCTGGGCTTCGAACTCATGACCTCTCGGTCAGTAGTGATTTATTGCAGCTGGTTACTAGCCAGCTGCGCCACAGCCCGGCCCAACTACAGTTTCACTTACCCATGACTGAAAAAAAAGTTCTCTCTAGACATATTCTAGATCCTCCAGTGCAGTTCTATTGTATGCTTCTGTCAGACCTTGGCTATAGAGTAGTGGTTCTCAACCTGTGGGTCCCCAGATGTTTTGGCCTTCAATTCCCAGAAATCCTAACAGCTGGTAAACTGGCTGGTATTTCTGGGAGTTGTAGGCCAAAAACATCTGGGGACCCCAGTTTGAGATTATGACTATATGGTATATTTCCATCTAAGTTTCTAAGGTGCTGAACATATTTTGGGGAGATGGTTCATCACCTTGAAGAACTCCTTTAAACTCTGAACTAAAATGTGGAGTAGATTCCACAAACAGGGGAGTTAACAGCTAATATTGCTTCCCACTGATTTTGGACTGCAACTGCCACAATTGATTGTCACTGGCTAATCTTTCTTAGGGCACACGAGAAACGCAGGTCCATCGCTATCCACTCCTGTATTAAATGTTCTCTTTGGCAGGTGAGGCAAAATAGCACACCAGAACAAAGATAACTTCATAAAGATAAACAAGATTATCCTTAATATGACCCCATCCAATTAAAATCATTTAGTGCTGATTAAATTCCACAGTGATTGATCAACTAAAAACGAGTTGATAAATTTTAGCAGTTAAGTGGATTAAACCTTGCTGCTCTTGATCTAATGGCACAGAAAGATATGGAAGCAACTCCAGAGATGTTAATGAGAATTTTGAGTGATCTGGTGCTTGCATTTTCCTTCCGTTGTACAAATGTTTGTGCCCCATGACACATCATTAACCCAGAGGACAAAAACAAGAAAACAAATTTAAGGACAATAATAAGAAAATAAAAACACAGCTACAATAATAATCTCTGCTACATTTCCCCTATTAGGGAAATTATCATGTCACTGTCTCTTGCCCTGTACAATTTCCCTTTATTTCATCTGATTTAGTTGTTTTCCTACTTAAACATGCTTTGCTGTCTAGTTTGTCAGGAGTTCCTATTTCTTCCTTCTCAGATGTTGTAAGCAGAGATTTGTTGGCTCCACTGAATTTAGCAGTTTGGGACATGCAGAGGTCTTGGTATAGTATATCCATAATATATTTTCACACTCTTGTTTTCTCCTATCCATTTAGGTTTTCTACCTACTCCCTCTGTTCCAAAAATTTCTCAGCTTACTATGAGGAAGAGGGAGAAACAAGTTAGGTGCTAATAAACATTGCTGTACTATAAGCATTGGTTACTTTTTTTTGGAATACAGCTCCCAGAATCCCCAACAAGCATGACCAGTGACTTTCCCAAGCTTTGACAGAAGATGATGTCAAACAGAGCATGCTGAGTGAACCATGAAATATTGGCTGAGAGCCGGCATTGTGTTTGCATGGTGAAAATGAACAATTATAGAATTACATGAAGATTGTACATGACCACCCCTTTGCTGAAAAGTGGACATTGTGGAACTGAATTTGCCAATGCACTTGCTTATTGTGCTGGAGGGAAAATGTGATGTCTGTTTCCACACTCCCAAGGATTAAGTGGTGTAACATAGATCCTATTGGAGAGTTATGTGATACTCAAAAATACACAACTACAGGTGAAGTAGTTATCCATGTGGAACTCTGTTTATGTAGCCTTAAATTAGATATGTCCATTTTGAAATGGCCAAAAAAGTATCACACGTATAGGGGAAGGTGTGCATATGCATGACAAAGAGACCAAGAACAATAAAATCCACAGGAGAACAAGGCAACGTATCGAATGATGCTAGGAAAATGGTATTTTAATAGCTGTAAAGCCCAACACATTTTATCTCATGGATACTCTTAGGGTCTTCAGGGGGTCTATATAAAATCACAAAGGACAACACATGAATACCTAAATGAATATTACATGAAATCACAGTATTTGCACATTGCTCACATCCCACACAGAATTGAAGCTACAGTCATTTCTGAGCTAGGAATTCAAAACTGTTTACTAGCAGAATGCGAACATGTGAAAGGAAGGCTGCATTTTAAAATTATCTCTCCGACAGATGGTGGGAAAAAATATAGATAACCTTCAAGGGCACATAGATCTATCTGGGTTGGAAGGAAAAGGTCTGATTGAAAAGTCTGAAAAGTGTTATAAGAGTGGAAGAGAGCTTGTTCGCTTAGGGCCATTGGGACTAAAGATTTTAATTTTAAAACCTCCTTCATTTCCTTTTTCAGCAGAACACTCTTGCCAGTATTGTTTGTATCCTCTGTTTCATCAAACCTAATGTCTATTTGAAAATGGTTGAGGATGTGGCTCATCAAAAGAACACCTGTTTGTTGTTCCTTATATTACAAGGGTATATCCCTGTACATTTCTTAGGAGTTTTCCCCATATAACCCTTTTGACATTTGTATTGTAAAAGATATATAATAAAACTGTTGTTGCAAGCCAATGCTATTCTGGACTGCAACAATAGAATATCGTGTCCAGATCTAGGGGAGTAACAGCGATGCTCTATTCTGCTTTGGTGAGATATCACCTGGGATACCAGTTCAGGATACCACAGCTTAGGAAGGATATCGGTAATCAGGAATGTGTTCAGAAAAGGGCAACCAAGATGAGCAAGAACTTTTGATGAATGATTTAAGGAGCTGGATGTATTTATCTTGGAGAAGAAAAGACTGGTAGGTGATCTTTCAGTACCTGAAGGGATACCACGCAGAAGATTAGTAAGTTTTTCTTGCTGCTGCTACAGAGATTACAACATGAATCAATTGATTCATATTACAAGAAAATAGATTCCAACCAAACATCACAAAGAACATTTTTACTGTAACAACGGTATGACAGTGGAATAGATTGCCTCAAAGGGTGGAAGCGTATTCTTTGTTTGGAGTCTTTAAACAGAAGTTTAATGGGGATTTTTAGGAGTGCTGTAACAGTGCATTCCTACAGGGCACAAGGTTGGACTTCTTTCAGCTCTAGGGTCCCATGGCTGAAAGTAGCAGAGAGGTGCAAAATAAGTGTTTTTGGTTCATTTGGTCCAGGATTTTATTACTTTTAGAAATAAATCTGGCCTAGACACAGCAGCCACTGTCTGCTTATGTGCATCAGAGTATTATGGATGTATTATGGATATTACACTCTTTGTGCAAATCTGTTTCTGCAACCTTGACTTGAACATGGGTTTTCTATATCAGGCAAAATTGTCTAGCTGCTTCCATTGTGAAACTGACCTATGCCTAAGACACTCACATATTTCCATGCCATGTTAACAATGGCCGTGTTAAACAATATTACACAAAGCTTAACTTTTTTGGACATTACTAGAGCTGGTTGAGTCTATGAAAACAACAAACAAAAAATTTCTCCCTTTTCACTGTAAGAAAATAAAACGCATAAAACATTGGTTTCTTTAAATTTTGGTAAGATTCTGAGTGGGCCAAAATATGTGAAAACAAGTAACTAAGGGCAGTTCCAGACAGCCTCTTTAATACGGGAGTGCCCGCAATTAAAAGGAGGCCGTCCAGATTACGTCCTAGGGGAAAACAAATTAATTCACCACAAACCAGGAAAACCCTGGTTTGCAGTGAATTAATTTGATAGCCCTTTAGATACACACATTTCTGAAAGGCCCAAGTCTAATGGGCTATGGCCTTGTTTGGACAGGCTCACGGGGAGTCCTATCCAAACACTCCGCACCTTCTGGGCTCTTGAAGTCCAGAAGGTGCGAGATTGCCCCCCCTCCCAAACCCCCTTAAAAACATGGGAAACAGTAAAAAATAACCTACCAGCCTCCATTAGGCTTCACAGCACAGTCCCTGGGATGGACCATTAGTGTGAAAATTCTAGGGGGAGACAGGAGCGATTTGGTCCCCACTTGGTCCCTGCTTGGTTTTCCAGACACTTAGGGTGTCTGGAACAACCCTAAGACTTAGAATGCACAACCATATTTTATTCCACAAATTAACACCTTTTGGACAAACAATGTATTTGCTGCTTTCTTCAGCCCTTAAAATTTTCATACAAATATTTCTTAACTGAAAGATGCTGGGCTATCCTATAAAAAGGTAAAGGTTTCCCCTGACGTTAAGTCCAGTCATGTCTTACTCTGGGGGTTGGTGCTCATCTCCATTTCTAAGCCGAAGAGCTGGCGCTGTCCATAGACATCTCCAAGGTCATGTGGCCAGCATGACTGCATGGAGTGTCGTTACCTTCCCGCCGGAGCAGTACCTATTGATCTACTCACATTTGCATGTTCTCGAACTGCTAGGTTGGCAGAAGCTGGAGCTAACAGCAGGCACTCACTCCGCTTCTGGGATTTGAACCTGAGACCTTTTGATACCCTATATAGGCATTCAAAAAGGGCTAGAGGGTGTCACCATGGTGGAGAGAAGAGAGGGGATTCATGCTTCTTTTAGGTTCTCCTGCGATGGGCTAAGCTCTTGTCTTTCACCTCTCCCTCTGCTCAGAGAAGATGTATCCTTTTTGATGAGAATTAATGTACTGTACTTACATTCACCCAGAGATGTTGACCCAACATTGGGTTGATTTTTTTGACTAAAATGTCTAGAGTATATAGGTTAATTTGTGTAATAACTTACTACGGGACTTTCTTGGCAAGTTTGATCATAAGGGATTTGCCATTGCCTGCCTTTGACCCTGAGACAGAATGACTTGTCCAAGGTCAATCAATTGTTAGTTTAGTCTTCTGGAGTGCAGACCCATCACTCAAACCACTAGACTATACTAGCTTTCTGTGGAACAATGTATATGTTTGTGTGCTTTCAAAGTTTCATATGCCCACAATTTGCGACTTGAAGGTGTCTCCATGAATTTCATAGGGCTTTCTTAAGGCAATGAATACTCAGAGGTGGTTTTGCCAGTTCCCTTCTCTGACCTATAGCCTATAGTACTTAGCATTCATTGACAGCCTCCCATCTAAGTACTAACCAGGACTGATTCTGTTTAGCTTCCAAGATGAGATAGGACCTGCTGTCTTTAGGATATTTTTTGGGAGATCTGTGGAATAATACCTTTCTCAAAATACATCTCAAGATATCTTAGCTGTATCATACTGTATTGTTTGACTTCTATTATTCTCTATAACTGCCATGTAACATAGTATGCAGTATTTCAGGGGATGATGGGGTGCAGAGTGGATTCCAAAAATTCATCATCCCGGTCTCACTTCCTTCTCCAGACTGTATTCCCATGCGGAGAATCAGCACTGGTCAAGAAATACTCCAGCAGGCGAAGTCCAACTGTTGATTAACTTTATTTACATAATCTATTTACAGTTGCATTTCTCGGCTTCAGAGCATAGCATTCATAGTTCATCTACAGCGAGAGCTCAAGCCGAACACCACAGATAAGATAAACAACACATTCCTCTGTCCAGAGGAAGTTCCCCCAAAGGCCGGAAGTTATGCCTGATAGGTCATAGCAATCACAACAGGCTGTCAGTCAAAACTAGCCTGCTGTTAACCATTTCATCACTGAAAAAATACACACTCCTGCTCATCAGCAGTAAACACTTGATTTACATTTCATACAAAATACAACCATACTCCAACAATCCAGTGATTTGCAGTTTAGGAAGGGGCATTTAGAATCCGCAGAGGATTCTTGGGCCTCGGTAAACCACAAATCCCTGAATTACAAATCATGCAGTTAAAATGAAATAAAAATGCTATAACAGAGCAGTGTAATTTGGCTGTCAGTCTCTCATTTTCACATATAGTTTATTGGATGCTACCAGTTCCTTCTGCCTTTTTTTTAACTAAATGTCTCTGGCCATAGAGATATAGATCTTTGCATTATTGATACTGTTTATACAGACTCACCAGGATCATAAATGCATTTTTCAACCTAAAGATTCAGTAACAGCATGGAGATGGCATTAATGGGAACACAGCGGTGGAAACTAATGTACTTTTCATGTCAGGCTTGTCCTCCGTCTTCTGGATCGATGCTGGTGCTGTTCTGAAATGATATTCTGTTGTTTTATGATGGATATTTCCTCCTGACTGCATGTAACATACAAGGACACAATAATGTAATGTCAAGAATAGCTACTTTGATGATATGCTTGGAAGTTAAATATTTAATACCACCCTATGTTTGTTCCACATGTTTCAATCTTTAATTTGAAAGACACTCAGATGTCTCTGTCCACATAAATGTTGAATTGGAACAATATTCAGATATACCCATGCATAACAGTGAGCCACTGGTATTTGCTGGAGTTTGGTCCCAGGGCCCCATGGTTACCAAAATCTATGGATGCTCAAATACCATTATATATAACAGTATAGTAAAATTGTGTTCTTCATATCCTATGGCAAAATCAAACTTTGTTTTTTTAGAATTTTATTTGAATATTTCCAAACAACAGATGGCTGGATCCATTAATTCAAAATCTGTGAATACAGAGGGCTGCCTGTCAATGTTTAATATTTCATAGTGGTCAAATAATGGCAAGGCTTTTACATGGCCAATGTACTCTGGAGAAGACATTTGAAACAGAATGGAAAATGCATAGGCTGAGAAGATAGTAAACAAGGAGGTAGTAACTAAAGCCAATTTTATAAGAATTTGTGACAGTAATGCAGATGCCTGAACATATCAACATTCAAAAATCCATGGACTGCCTCTGAAACCGTTCATATTAGGAATAAAAGCAGCTGATGTATAAATCTCAGCTGTTTGAATACACTCCAGGTTACCGCTATGTTCCCTCAAAAGAGAGGAATGACCCAACACTTGAGGCAATTACAGCAGTGTTTCTCAAACTGTGCTCCTCCAGCTATTTTAGATTTCAGGTCCCAGAAATCCCAGCCAGTTTACCAACTACTAGGAATTGTGACAGCTGAAGTCCAAAATACCTGGAAAAGCAAAGTTTGAGAAACAATGCCTTAAGGAGAGGGCTTGCCCTGTCCTGGTTAGACCACCAAGCAAGCATCTCAAAGGCTTCCTCTCCAAACAAGGCCATGTTTCCTGCTCAAGCTGCTGGTGGAATTACAGTTTGAGGCTCACTACCTTCTCTTTCCAGTAGTGTAGCGGGCTGGAAAATAAAAAGGGACGTGTTAATGTAAAGTGGCCTATTAAATAGATCTTGGGCTGATTTTATAGCAGAACATTAGCACTCCAAAAAAGGTCAAAGCACTCCAGAATTTTGTAGACTTTAACGGGGTTATGCTACTGCTCTTGGGGGAATTTTATAGGAAATGACTGTTCACAGAGGGGAGAAGTAAGGGAATGTCCTTGTTCTATTCCCCAAATAAACTCTTCCGTGGTGCCTGTGCTTGGCTGGAGCAGAGTAGGAAACTCACAGGCAAAGGTATAACAGTTAGTAAAGGAATTTCATTATGTTAAAGAATCAAAACCCTAACTTGTGTCAGGATCTAACAAATACTTGTTTTGATGGAACAGCCCGGGCTGTGGCGCAAGCTGGTGAGCAGCCAGCTGCAGCCAGCTGAGACCAATCACTCTGACCAAGAGGTCATGAGTTCGAGGCCAGCTTGGAGCCTGCGTTTGTCTTTGTCTTTGTTCTATGTCAAGGCATTGAATGTTTACCTTATATGTGTAATGTGATCCACCCTGAGTCCCCTTCGGGGTGAGAAGGGCAGAATATAAATACTGTAAATAAAATAAACAGACTGAAGCTTGAAACTTAACCGATTTCTCCTTGACTGCTTCCAAGAAGATCCTTCTGTGTCCTCTATCTGAATTTTGTATTCTTGCATAACATCTTGTATTTTTCAGTTTTTTCCTCAACACCTTAGACTTGAGTATTTTCCTCAGTACTTTAGATATGAGAGATATTGCAGCTTCCTAAGACCTTGGCACCATAAGAAAAACCAACAGCAGAGAGGGTGTCTGGGTGATTAAGAAGGCTGTAAGATTCCTCCTCGGCGGAAGTGGGGTTCTTCAAAAGACCAGGTCTAATTAAGATTCTCTCCCATAGAAAAATAGACAAAAAATAACTGAACCCATATTTTAATCTTTTGACAGTGTTGTCCACTCTTACCCATAGAATGAAGTATCCAACCTATGATTCGGTCTCATTTGTAGCATCTGCATTTCTGGTTGCCCATTAGTCAGCATTGATCCGGCTAGCATATGGCTCTAGCTCTAAAGATGTCCCCTTATCCTCGAGTCTTGGAAGATGTATCACTATGTGATTCCTCAAAAGCAATGATCTCTAATGAACAAGAGCATCAACTGGCATCCATTTGGTCAACAACAGGCAATTTTTTAAACTGCTTAGTATAGATGCCTCCTGGAGCTCTTTTGACGTATTGCCTTCAAAGTAGAATAACTTTCTCTGCCTGAGAGTTGACACAAGGTGCCTTAAGTGTCAGCTCTTGTAACACAGCATCAATCATGCTCATTTCTTTCTTTCTTTCTGGGCGGGTGGAGGGGAACAGACCTAGAATGTTACCAAAGGAGGTAACAGCTCTGAAGCATGTCTAAGCCGCTTGCCAATATCACTTGAAGGAAATGCTTAAACCTTCTCATTGACCTGCCTTCTTTTTCTTTCATTGCCTACAACTCATGGCCTTTTGAAGCTCCTGCCAGGATGTTTCATGTGAAAGCATCCCGCTGTCTTTGGTAAACTTGACTCAGAGATAGAAGTGGGGTTTCCTGTCCAAAGACATTTGATTGAAGGTAGGTTGACAGGGCTGTGTTTCTCTCACCATGAGATCACCCCACGCTGAGATCATGTAAGGAACAGAAGAATTTCAACCTCAGTCTCCACTATCCCATTACCATACCACTGCCATGCTGGGATGTTAAAGGCTTTATCTGGTGGCGTAGGACATTGCCTTTTGATTCAGGAAGGTGACCTTCTGTGACGGAGGCTCCATCAACTAGGACTACCACCTGAACGAAGTAGTAGTGGAAGAAGGAACTATACAGAATCAGAATATAGAAGGAGATAGGTTGTTTTAAAATGTTCTGTTATGCCAAATAACAATGAAAAAGTTATTTGAAGTTGAAAATGAAATAACACTTCAACTTGAAGGCTCTCTTGACTTTCTCCACCTTGTCCTATGTTGTCTTTTAATCTATTTCTGTCTTACAATTGATGCAGTGAGCAAAAGTCCAAGGGTCCTTTTACACCATGCAATTATATTGACATGATCCTAGTTTAACTGTCATGGCTCTATTTAATGGAATACTGAGATTTTCAGTTTAGGAGGTATATTTAGAAATCCCAGCCAGAGACTGACTTTTTTTTTTGTAGAGAACAAGTAGATGTTTTGGTAAGCTTTGATTTTGATTAGAGGTAGATTCTATAGAAAGGAGAGATAATACGATAATATGTTTAAATAACTGCTAAAAAGAACAATGGGAAGTTGCTTTTATCTTTTTGTCTCTTTTCTTTCCCTCTAGTCCTTTCTTTGTTCATTCTTTGTGCTTTTCTTTTAAAAATATGTATTGTTCTATGTATTTTATGTATTTTTTAGATCTTTCATAAAATGTTAAAAAATAATTCCCTACTTACAATATTCAGAATGTCAAAGGATGCAGCCATGGGAGTTAAAATGGAATAAATAATTGCTATAATTGTATGAAAATTAAGGTGGAGTAGTTATCTGGAGCCTTGAACAGTAACACTCCACATGCTCCAACATTTTGTTGTGGGACCCCCTTCCGTCTTCTGATTTTAATAGTCAGGGAAATACATGGTATTTCCCAAGGTTTACAATAAATGCAACTCAGGAGAAAACCTAGCTAGGTGTGGACAGCATTGTTGCAACTCACAACTCTTAAGCCACATCACGCAGTTATTAGCACTCTTATTCCACTTTAACTGTCACGGCTGTATTCTATGAATCCTGGGGTTTGTAGTTTGGTGAGGTTATTGAATTCTTTGTCTGGAGATTCTCAATATCTCTCTTCAAACTCCAAAACTCATGACTCCGTAGCAGATAAACTAGAACCATAGCATTAGTACAGGCAAGTTGTGAAGAAGATAGGTTTTGGGTTCTGTAGGTTTATTCTTAAGTTGAAATTGTTTGTAAGTCAGAACAAATACATTTTAAAGTGTATTCCAGCCATACACACACACACACACACACACACACACACACACACATTATAGCTTTGGCAACAGGTTAAACAGCTGAGTTGATGAACTTACTGACTGAAAGGTCAGTCAGAAAGGTTCGAATCCGGTTAGCGGGGAGAGCTCCAGCTGTTAACCCCAGCTTCTGTCAACCTAGCAGTTCAAAAACATGCAAATGTGAGTATATCAATAGGTACCGCTCTGGCAGGAAGTTAACGGCGCTCCATTCGGTCATGCCGGCTACATGACCTTGGAGGTGTCTATGGACAACGGCTTGTCTTCAGCTTAGAAATGGAGATGAGCACCAACCTTTAGAGTTGGACATGACTAGACTTAATGTCAGGGGAAACCTTTACCTTTATCTTTAGGGAAGGGTTAACACACCTGTGGTATTTCCTTTGTCCAGAAGATTTCACTTCACTTTCTGTCCTTGTGATAACCGGATTTTGAAAAAAATGGCTTGTTATGGAAACAAGGATTGGTTATAAAGCTTAAGTGGAGAAGCCTTTTCCTCATAATAACTCTTTCAGGGGTGAATTTCCCTTCCGAGAGGTAGATTTCTCTCACTTTCTGTTACTCCGGTTCTTAACTATGAGTAGTTTGTAAGTTGGATGTTTGCAACTCAGGGACTTCCTGTATATGATATCAAGCATGCTACACCTCAGACTGGAGGGGAAAAAAAGACAAAAGAACCCCGCTCAATCTCCCAATTCAGCTTTAGAATTAAAGATGATGAAAGAACCTTTGGGTTTTGGCTTTGCAACCCCATTCGGAATTTATACACATTCCAAACCCCATTTGGAATTTATACAAATAATTGTATGAGACAACTTATTGTAATTATCTTTACAGACAGACTTTCTATAAAGAAAGCCAACACTAATTAGGAAAATTAAAGTTTATTTTTCCATTATTGCTGTCCACACAAGGAGGGACATCTGTCAACTGTCTGCACATTGTGTAATTGGTGAGCAACCATGAAGAGCTGATTTGAAAAGCTCAGGTGGATGCTACTTAACAGCCCAATCCAAATAATGATTACTAAGTAATCCCCACTGATTTTATTTCCAAGTAAGTATGATCACAAAGTAATTCAGACTAATTTCAGTGAAATTATGTTCTGAGTAACACTACACAGGGCCAGAGTCTTATGGCTCATTTCTGTGCATCAGAATTAATTACATTCAATTCAGTAGAATTAACTTCCACATAGAGCAAGTACAGTACAATGGTTGAGGGACAAATTACATAGTATACTACAAGTACAAGTAATATGGATTCTTTTATATTACAAACAGGGCCGTAGCCAGAAAAAAATTTCGGGAGGGGTTTTGAAAATTTCGGGGGGGGGGGGGGGGGGTTGAACCCCTAGCACGCACCCCTCCCCGCTACAAACCTGTCAATATCTGCTTGAGATAGTGCCTGGAGGGACTCTTAATGTTTTGCATCTCATAGACTTAGCATGGGGATTTGGTTAACCAGTTAAAATTCATGAGTAAACCAGGGTTTTTTTATAACCTGAAAAATTTCGGGGGGGGGGGTTGAACCCCTAAAACCACCCCCTCACTACAGGCCTGATTACAAAACACCTTAAGAAGAGGTAGAAATGCTTACCATATATACTGGAGTATAAGCCGACCCAAATATAAGCTGAAGCACCTAATTTTATCACAAAAAAAACTGGGAAATCATTGACTCCAGTATAAGCTGAGGGTGGTAAATTTCAGAAATAAAAATAGATACCAATAAAATTACAGTAATTGAGGCATCAGTAGGTTAAATGTTTTTGACTATTTACATAAAGCTCAAATTTAAGATAAGACTGTCCAGCTCTGATCAAATCATTATTCTCATCTTCTTCAATGTAAATGTGCTTATGTGTCCTTTTAATAATAATAGAGTAAAATAATACATGTAATAATAATAATAAAAATAAAAATACAGGAAAATAATACAAGTAATAATAAACAGAGTAAAATAATAAATGCAATAATAATAATAATAATAATAATAATAATAAGATCAGAGTGAAATAACAAATTATTATTATTATTATTATTAATAATAATAATAATAATAATAATAATAATAATAATAATAGAGTAAAATAAATTTAATAGTAGCAACAATAAAAGAAAAAATAATAAATGTAATAATACCAATAATAATAGGGAAAGATAATAAATGTACCATATATTCTCGAGTATAACTGATCCAGATATAAGCCAACCAGGATCCTCACCCGAGTATAAGCCGAGGGGGGCTTTTTCAGTCTTAAAAAAGGGCTGAAAAACTAGGCTTATACTCAAGTATATACAGTAATCCTTGGAGCAGAATTTTTTTTAAATTTTCTTCATGCCTGTTTTTTTCTCTGAAACAAAGGTTCCCCTTTCGCTTATAGGACTCCAGATACATTATTGGGGCCCTTTCCAATTGCACTGTACTACTACTATTACTACTACTACTACTACTACTACTACTTTACTGGGAAGCTCTGGTTCTTGAGTGTTCTAACTAGAGGTCAGTTGTGACCAACAGTGCTGTGGAATTCGAAGAGGCATGAACGGAGGGCAAAAGGGAGAAACGCGTCAAGAGGAAGGCGTGTCAAGCCTACTCTGACTGGGGTCACCTTCTATCTGGAAATCAATGTCCTCACTGTGAAAAAACATGTGGGTAGGTCTCTACAGTCACCTATGGACCCACCACCAAGATATTTGGAAGACAATCATACTAGGACATGAGTGATTGCTCATGATGGTATACTACTATGTTTGCACATGAACAATTATGACTATGTTCAACAAATCCCTGGGGTTTACCATATGGGGAGGGGGATTTGATCTTGGAAGCTTAGCAGGATCAGCTTTGGTGGGAACAGGAAAAGCCATTTCTGAGTATTCATTGTTTATGAAAACCCTACAAAATTCATGGATCTTCCAGAGTCATCAGGCAACTTGAAGGCATTGTCAAAGGCTTTCAAGGCCAGAATCACTGGGGTGTTGTGTGGTTTCCGAGCTGTATGGCTGTGTTCTAGCAGCATTTTCTCCAGTTGTTTCACCTGCATCTGTGGCTGGCATCTTTGGAGGATTGGATGGTAGTCAAGCAAATTGAATGTCCAGGGTGGGATGAAAGAACCATCGTCTGTTTTTTTTTTTTTTGTGGTGTAGTGGGTTAAAGCCTTGTGACTTGAAGGTTCGGTTGCTGACCTGAAGGCTGCCAGGTTTGAATCCAACCCAGGGACAGCGCGGATGAGCTCCCTCTATCAGCTCCAGCTCCATGTGGGGACATGAGAGAAGCCTCCTACAAGGATGGTAAAAACTTCAAAACATCCGGGCATCCCCTGGGCAACGTCCTTGCAGACGGCCAATTCTCTAACACCAGAAGTGACTTGCACTTTCTCAAGTTGCTCCTGACACGAAAAAAAAAAATCATCTGTTAAAACATGTATAAAGGGTGCAATTAGCAGGCTAGATGGCAATTGAAGGCTTAGACATACATATTTAGATGTATCTCTCAAAGAACTCTAGCACCCCAACAAACTACAAACCCAAGGATTCCACAGGCACAGTACTATAATTCTGTAGGGTGAATGAGCTCGTGGTAAGTATGGGCATGGAATATAGGCAAGGTTAAAGATACTTGGAGAGGAAGTATTTTAGAGTGTAAGTATTTCATAGGAAAACATTCCTTTTCTTCACATAGCTTTCTGGGCCAAATTTCCCTGCACTCAGTGTGTTCCCCAAAGGGGAATAGGTTACTAGGGTTTCATTACAATGTTCTCACAACTGCCCCTGAACTCGAATCCAGCTGCGGAGCACAGACCAGTTCAGGTGGAACTAGAATCCTTCATCTCCAATTAAGTGAACATGAACATGTAGCATGTCCTTTGTCAAAGGGTCTAATTAACTTGGAAACACACAGGGTTGTTTGAAAAGATGCTCTCTTTCTATGCTTCAGCAGGAGATGCGAAAGGGCCAAAGAGCCAGAGAGCTTCAGAAGCAGGGAAATGTTGATGTGAGTAGGGCAGGGGGTCAGGCAGGTTAGGTTTCACATTACCTAGCCAAGTTGTAGTGAGCTGCTTCCTCCAAGTCATTCTTTTTCATCTTACTCATTATGGTTGATTTTCTGTGGATACAAAAAGACATAAGAGAAGGGAGAGGACCAAGTGAACCTGGCTGAATGCGAAGTGTCCATATGGCGACAGTCTCTTTCAAAAAGCATCCATCTCTCATTATTGCACATAGGGGTTCCTAGAAAGAGCATCAAATCCCATAGGCACATATGCAACCAGAATTTTTAAGGGTCCCAGATATGAATCCCTGTGCCTTGTTTATTGGTTTTAAGGAAGCAAGCAGCTAAGCAACCAAGCGCAAAGGATGTCATGTTATGTGGAAGAGTAATATATATGGGAATGAGTTGATGCTGGAGCTCTTTCTGTATGTATATACTCCTCTACTGAACTCCAAAGGGATTGTATAGAGTAGTTGTTAGCTAGCCACATCACCCTAGGGAAGCCAGAGCAGCGTGGAAGAGATGGCTTTCATGTGCTCTGCAGACATTGGACCCAGAGAGTTCCCATCATTACTTAAAGTTATTGCTGCTTGCTTCTGAAATGGTGTTGGAGCAGCAATGACAACAATGCCTTATTCCATTTCCCATTCCTATTTAAAAAGATTGTGCTCTCTCATAATACTGGCTGCTGGTTGCCAGGTCAGCTGAGCATTTAATTCACCTCAGGCTTTAGTTTAGCCCAATTAAGAAGCTGTCCTAGGTGCTGAACTCATGCCCCAAACCTTCAGATATCATCTTTAAAATCTGCCTCATTATCCTTAAACCACAGTGGATCCATTCCTCTTCTGACATGGGAACCACCTGAATGTTCAGGCAGACTGATGTAGACAAACAATACCAATACCTGGGAAAAGAAATGCTAACTTTTGCTAATGTGCTCACATTATTTTTTATTTATTTACAGCAATTACATTCCGCCCTTCTCACCCCGAAGGGGACTCAGGGCGGTCACATTACACATATAGGCAAACATTCAATGCCTTTTAACATAGAACAAAGACAAACAAACATAGGCTCTGAGGGGCCTCGAACTCATGACCTCCTGGTCAGAGTGATTCATTGCAGTTAATTGCAGCTGGTTTGCTCTCCCGCCTGCGCCACAGCCCAACATTATTGGTTGTTTTTTGTTTGTTTTTTGGGTAGTTGCATTATAAGGTCTTTATTCTGTGAAGTTGCTATTCTGCAACAGTCAAATTGTCAGAGATAGCAACAACATGCTGGGATGATCACCTTTGCTATCATACCTTTCTACATTAACGCAACCATGCCCATTCAAAGATCCATGACCCTGTGGCTATACTTCCACTTAGCTTCATAACACTGCCTTCTCCTGGTTCCTCTGGTGTGTGTATGTATGTGTATGTATATATATATATATATATATATATATATATATATATACACACACACACACACACACACACACACACACACACACACATATATATATACATATACACACACATACCAATTTTACTATTCTAGCACAAGTTAACAAAATTAACCCCAAAATTTAAAATCAGTGAATTACTGTGGAGGTGTAGGGGAGAGTGGGTGAGGAGGAGAATTCCATCTCCTGGTGCTACTTCAGCACTGGCAAGCTGGCACAGAGGCAGAATAGGTTCATAGTACCTGGTAAGTACTGGTAGGAGCCCCCAGTGTTCCAATGGATTAAACCCTTGTGCTGGCAGACTGCTGACTTGAAGGTTGGGTTGCTGACCTGAAGGTTGCTGATTCGAATCCAACCTGGGGAGAGTGCGGATGAGCTCCCTCTATCAACTCCAGCTCCATGTGGAGACATGAGAGAAGCCTCCTACAAGGATGGTAAAACATCAAAAACATCTGGGCGTCCCCTAGGCAATGTCCTTGCAGATGGTCAATTCTCTCACAAAATAAGTGACTTGCAGTTTCTCAAGTTGCTCCTGACATGAATAAAAACCCCTGGTAAGTGATATAGTCTGTGACTGTTGATGGGTTTCCCCATCAATAGGAGGGGATGGATTATCATGGGGTGGTGACAGGACAGCAATGGGTTACACAGGATGCTATGCAATAGGAACCATCACCAAGGGTAATGACTCTGCTATTTTGGACTCGGATTTGCTTTGTTCCTTTACATCTTCCATAATTTCCTTTCATAAAGAGAATGCTATTCATTTATTTCACTCTAGAACATGGAGCCCCCAGTGGCGCAATGCGTTAAACCTTTATGCCAGCAGGACTGCTGACCGATGGGTCAGCAGTTTGAATCCGGGGAGAGCGGGTGAGCTCCCTCTATCAGCTCCAGCTCCCCATGCAGGGACATGAGGGAAGCCTCCCACAAGGATGGCAAAACATCCAATATCCGGGTATCCCCTGGGCAACATCCTTGCACATGGCCAATTCTCTCATACCTGAAGCTACTTGCAGTTTCTCAAGTCGCTCCTGACATGAAAAAAATACCTCTAGGACATTTGGAGGGCACACAAACAGAGCATGGAGATAAAACTTGACCATGGATCATCCATCTGTACTGTATGCTCACCTATGCATCCAGGTAGGATGAAGGATACTTGCAATTGAGGATTATAAAAACCTTTTTAAAATGTATGATGGTGTATAGATGTTTAGTGTTCTAAATCCCAAAATGACCTCAGATTTGCTTCATCACTTACAGATTTTTCACAACTTGCTTTGCCATTTTTATGATTGTTATATGTTACTGAATGAAATAAATGATGAAAGTTGTGAACGAACTGTGTGTCGTATGACATTTTTAATTGTGTGTTTTGAATTCAGCACCCAAAATTATTTTAAAAACAGCTGCAATATTGAAAATAAGGTTTTTCATCATAGCCCTACTCACTCAGCAGCCAGTTGAGATGTTTTTTGCATGTGGAGTGGGAGATGCATCATGTTCCTCTTTTCTTCAGGCACCAAAAGGTGTATTTTGAGCTCCAATCCTGGGTTATAGTTTCTCTTTTACCATGAACAGCCAAGCTAGAATAGGCTTTTCTTTAAAAGAAAGGGCAAGACGTTCTGGCAGGCTTCCAGGCTTCCTATCAGAACAAGGCATGGTTCTGATATCGGCAGAATTTGGGGAGGAAGTCTGGATGGGAGAACCTATTCAACCTTTCAAACTCTGCCAGCGAGGCTGACACAAAGCCTGCCAGGAATTTACGAGACAAAATGCTTCGGGTGAAACATGTATCCTGGAGGGATAAGGGCAGAGAGAAGGATATTTCCTTCTGGCTACAAGTGAGTGTGAAACAAAGACTTAAAAGTTCCCCTGTCACAAAAATGCACATGCAGATCATAGCTAATTACCCTACAAGCAACAGCTGCTTGAAGTTGCACTAAATTTTGCCCTCATTGTTGACATTTAACTGTGTTACATAAGAACAAAAAAGGCATAGAAAGGATAAGAAGGAGAGGAAAAAAGGATAAATCTCATAACTCTCCCAAACTTCTGTGACCTTCTGTAAATGGGATGTAACTAATGAATGAAAGAGGTGAGAACCGATGAATTTATATTAGATGGATTTCACCAAAAGGATAAAATAGTTGAAGCCCAGTGGTTTCTGAACATCTTTGGAACTCATAGGTATTTACATAATAATAAGCTCCTGGGGACTCACTCCTGCCAGAACAGAGGCTCTGACTCTGTGAAGCAAGGCCAGCAAGCAACACCTGCTGTGCCAGAAGCTGGAGCAAAAAAAGGACCAAGCAAGAAATGAAGATACCATCACCAGGGCGTTGAGAGAAGGGGCAGTGTTTGTTTCCCTTGCTGCCCCTGGATCAGCTCTTGGGGACTCACTCTGGCTGCTTGGTGCTGCCGGACTTCGTCTTGACCAGCCTCCATTTCAGCATCCTGGGGTCAGCACGGAGATACCGGCATTTGTTTCTTCCAGCCATGGCCCTTGATTCACCTGGGCCCTCTCGAGTGAATGCTGCCACTGCGACCCCAGGTTTGTGTCTCATTCCTCTCCTGATGGAACATCTGCTCTATTTAAATGATGTTTTGATCTGTTTTATTCCGTTTATATGTTTTAATTGTTTTATAATTTGATATGTTATATTTATTATTTGTCGTATAATGCGGCATTGAATTTTGCCATAATCTGTAAGCTGCTCTGAGTCCCCTTCGGGGTTGAGAAGAGCGGGATATTTATTTATTTATTTATTTATTTACTTACAGTATTTATATTCCGCCCTTCTCACCCCGTAGGGGACTCAGGGCGGATCACATTATACACATACAGGGCAAACATTCAGTGCCTATAAACACATCAAACCAAGACAGAGGCAGACAGACAGACGCAGAGGCAATTTAACCTTCTCCTGAGGGGATGTTCGATTCTGGCCGCAGGGGGGAGCAGCTGCTTCATCATCCACTCTGATGGCACTTCCTCACTTCCTCATTCCAACGTTGTAAATTAGTTAAACTTGCCTCCCCACTTTTTTAAGTGGTACCTTATTTCCTACTTGATAGATGCAACTATCTTTCGGGTTGCTAGGTCAGCAACGAGCAGGGGCTATATATTTTATTTTTAATTGATGGGTGCTCACCCCGCCACGGGCTGGCCTCGAACTCATGACCTCATGGTCAGAGTGATTTATTGCAGCAGCTGCTCACCAACCTGCGCCACAGCCCAATACAGCAAATAAATAAATAAAATTTCTGATGATTCACTAGGCTTCTCCCTAGTGGAAGATGTTATTCCTTGGTCAGTACTCAGTCAGGTTGATCCATGGAATATTTTCAGCTGGCCGAGAGTAAAATTCATTCATGGATTGCAGTTGTGGAGAGCTCTATGTTGACTTGAAAGCCCATATACTCTAACTGTCCCAATATCCTCTATCGTCCCACCTGTTCAACTTCTTTTTCCAATATCCCAGTTTTGCTCTCCTTCTCCCATTTCCTCCTTTTGCCCTCAGCTTACTTCAGTAGATAAGGATGGGCTCCATCCACATAATTCAGAAAAAGTCTGCATGAAGAAGAAGAACGCTAGAAGGGCAGCAGGGATCCAGAAATGGTAAGGGCTTGACACCCCCAAGATGAAAATATAGGGGGATGTGCCCTCTTTAAAACATGGTAGTTTGGCAAAATTGGATCTCTAAGACTCCAATCTACAGCAGGATCCCCTTGTCCGTGGGGGATATTTTCTCAGCTGGATACAGCTAGCTAAAAGCACAGATATGACCAAGACCATTATGGTCCCATCACACCATAGAGTCACCATGGAGGACCCAAACATTCCTGGGAATTTGTAAGGTACTCTACAACAAGTATACCATAGAATTGCCTAGAGGATCTAGCTAATTTCTAAGTGAAACTGTGGATATTAAAGGGACCTCACTGTGGTTGACCCATTGCAGAAATTATCACTCACAAGTGGGGTAACTGATCAAGCAGTGAGATATGCTGACAGATATTGCCATTGAGTCTTTCCCAGGACTAGTAAAGACCGCTTGCAATCTATCCTATGTGCAATTACATGGGAGTACACTGCCATGAGCATTTCTAGGAACACATTGTGTAAAAAGATTTAGTATTGAAGGATGTTTCTATGATAATGGATGGGAAAAGGAATGTGTTTACCATGCAAATACCTGCAAGGAGGGAAGATTAAAAATGACCCACATATCAAAGTTAAGCTTGCCCCCTTAAAAAAGAAACACTTTGGAGTGTCCTGGAAGTCAGTAAGACTTGAAATCATCAGTCTGTAGGCAAGGAAGCAATAGAATAGGAAAAATATAAAGGGAATAGATCACCGACTCCCATCTACTTGTTTCTATCTCTGTGGGCACATAGGTGCACATGGAAGCATAGTTTCACATTTTCGGTCCATGTGTGCCCTTAAGTTGTTTGTCGACTTATGGAGAAGTAGAGAAGTAGAGACATTTTATCTACTTCAGACAAAGTAGAGAAGCCAACTTCCTTCTGCCACCCTCTTCCTTTTTCTGTGCCATGTATTTCTCCCCCATTATCTAGTTGGTGGTTGGGATAGTATAGATCTTTTTTGAGACTTAAAATAACTTTCTTAGGGTTTTTGAAGTTGGGCCAAGGAACTAATCGTAGGAGGGCAATAGTGGGAGCTCTAGATTCATCTGCTTTCATTGTCTTTTCTACTTTAAGCCTTCCTTTGCTTTCCTCTGCTTTAAACTTTCCTTTTGGTAGAAGTGACAGAAACTTCACAATTTCTGAAGGCAATATATGAAGGTCATGCTGAGAGTATACGAGAGGAAAAGTGGGAGACTGCATCACATAAGGCATCACTATTCAATGAAGAGCCATAGTGGGTGCTGTGGATTCATTTGCCTTCAATGTCCCTTTCTAGCTCAAGCTTCCCCTGGCGTCTTGTCTTTTCTATGGGTGCATATACACTGTAGAATTATTGCAGTTTGACACCATTTTAATTGCCATATTTCAATGTTATAGAATCTTGGAAATTGTAGTTTGGAAAGGCACCACCATACTTTGGCTGACATAGCTAAAGACCTTGTAATACTATAACTCTCATGATGCCATCGTATTGAGCCATGGGCATTAAAGTGGTGTCAAAATGCATTACTCCTACAATGTAGGTGCACATATGAAATTCATGTTGCCTTCCAGATATTGTTGGTCTGTAATTCCTACTTGCTTAACCAACATAGCCAATGGTGAGGAATGCTGGTAGCTGCACTCCAACAACATTTGCAGGACCACAGGATTTCCTCCCTTGTTTTAATAAGAGACCACCTCTCTTTATCAAAACAAAAAGGTGTTGCTATATTGGGGAAATTGTTGATTAAAATATGAAATGCTGAGTACATGTTTTCACAATCATTCTAGTCTTAGGAGCACTTACCCACAGAATGATTTGACCAAAGATAAGAAAAGTTATATTTGGCCAAAAGAATCCCCAACCAACTCACTCAGTTGCCTTGTTGTCTAGGATTTCTGAGAATTATCGTCCATAATCATATTGTAAGTTTCTGGATTTAGTGGATACGCTAATGTAGTCATGAAATTGCAAAGACTTGCACAATAGTAACAATGGTATCAGCAGGCCAGATAATTTCCATTGGGTTTTAGTTTGAACTAAAAGGAGCTATTTGGGGTATAGTTTCAAATGGGGAAAGAGGAGCTTGGTAACCCATGTAACAACTTGGAATGGAGTTAATTTTCTGCCTGTGGTGAATATGTCTTCAGTCCTTTGCTTTTCAGTATAATGGAAAGGGATTGATTGCCTAGTAATCATTCTAGGCCAGGGTGTATGGACTGATTAACAGGAGGAAAAGAAAGAAAGAAAGAAAGAAAGAAAGAAAGAAAGAAAGAAAGAAAGAAAGAAAGAAAGAAAGAAAGAAAGAAAGAAGGGTTACATGGGTGTCTGCTGTTTGCTACAATTGGGGAAGGATTGCTTTGCAATACATTTTGTCTGGACTTCCAAAGTGCAATATCTGAATTGGCCATTTAGGAGGCCATTTTCTTGAATTTCCCAGTTTCACAATTGGAACTCCTTAGTAACAACTTCCATCTTGAGTTATCCTGCTGGAATGCAGCAACAGTGATCAGTAATTTCTCTGTTAAGTGTCAGAAAAATGAATGCAGTAACTATTTCCTTTTCAAAAATAACTTCCTACATTTTGGGTGCATATCAGAAACTAGAGGCAATTGACTTAGGATGTCCTCATGATGTCCTTGTATGATTCACCAATCCATCTGATTCCTCATCTTGGAAGAAACAGAATACCAGACTAGACAGATCCACTTCTGGCTTAACCCAGCAGGGTGTCCCTTATATTCTTTAGGCCAATGACAAAGAACTGTGTCTGGCTGTGATAAAGGCTTCTGTGAGAAATGACCAAACAAGGCCATTTGGAAGGACTTTATTTATGACATTTGAGCACAATGCCAACGCACCAATTGCGCTTTGATGCACAATAAATCTGCAAAGCTGTTACTCATTTCTGAACCAAGATTGCTAGGGCACTAAAAGCACATTGAAAACATCGACTCCATTTCTGTTTTGTGTTTATAGTGGACCCTTGGTATCTGTTGGGAATTGATTGATTCCAGGACCCATGGATATTGAAATCTGTGGATGCTCAAGTCCCATTGCATACAATTGCACAGCAAAATGCTGTCTGTTATTTAAAATGGCAAAAACAAGCTTTGCTTTTCAGAATTTTTTTGAGGGGAAAATATTTTCAGCCTTGGATGATAGAATCTGTGGATGCAGAATTTGTGAATCTAGAAGACTGAATCTTTTTCTCTGTGTAAGAATATGTATGTGTGCATAAATATGGTACAAACAACAATATAAAATAGTTGTGCTGTTTTGATTGGTACAAAATAAAGTTCGAACTTTGTTTCACTCATACACTATTTCTTAATGCTCTTTCTGTTCCTATCCTTTCATATTGGTATGAATACATCGGTAGTCTTTCTGAGCTGAAAAGGAATAATGAGAAAACAAACAGTTCTTCCTGCAAAATAACAACAATTGCAGACTTTTCCCCTTCTGGAAAAGAAAACATGCAAAAGAAATATGAAAAAAGCATGCTTCGTTATACACATAAGTATGGTTTCTGTGTTTTCCATCTCAGTGGGTAGCTGCAAGTAATAGCTAAATTATATACACATCATGGTGAGCAAATTGGAGGTAGTTTAATATTTGCTCCCTCTGCCAAGCAAAGCTGACTTTCGAAGTCTGAGAAAACTACAGTATCTAGCTTCTCTTTCTCTTTGAAAACAGACACACCACTTTAAAATGTATGCTCTCATTTCACAAATAGTTATGCTGAAGAAATCTGAGAATCTTTTCACAATCTAATGATTTTGCAAATGTTTCTTCAACTCTTTAGAACAGACATGGGCAAACTTCGGCCCTCCAGATGTTTTAGAGTTCAATTCCTAACAACCTACCGGCTGTTAGGAATTGTGGCAATTAAAGTCCAAAACACCCGGAGGGCTGAAGTTTGCCCATGCCTGCTTTAGAAGCAACTTTTATTATGTCTAAAGTCAAGATCAGCAAGAGGCAGACCCAGCACCCAAAGACTATGAATCCTTCTGATGGCAAAAGCTGTTTGATAGTGGAATATGGTACTTTGGAGTGTGGTGGAGTCTCCTTCTTTGGAAGTTTTTAAACAGCCTGGATAGCCATCTCTCGGGAGTGCTTTGATTGTGTATTCCTGCCTGGCAGAATGGAGTTGGACTGGATGGCTCTTGTGGTCGCTTCTAACACTATACCCTAATCAATGTTAGATCTATTATTGAAAAGTCTTACAAACTCCTGTATCCCCCCCATGTCTCCCGTAATGGATCAACCTGGTTCATTTTCTGAAGTCTGCCTGAATTCAAAAATTTGTTCTGAGCTGAAAACAATTAACTCCCAGAGCCTCCAATTTGGGTTACTGAAAGATCTTTCCATTTAAAAACTATAACTACATCCTGTAGTGTTGTTTTTGTTTTTGCTGAACAGTGTGTAACTCAAAGGGTGCACAAAATCTAACAGGAGAGGAAATTGGTAGGAAAGCTCTTGTAGGACGCAGGATGGGACAATCCTCAGAGGTCCCCGGAAGATTATGGATATTGACTCCTGCTTTGAGCAGGCTTCTTGCTGGCTTTTGTAACTGGAGTATTTTTTTTAATTATCTGCATGAGCTGAAAGGCAACATCTCAGAGGCTTCGGAACATAATTTATACTTAGAAAAGTTTCATTCAGCATGATTACCTTATCACATGAGCCGCCAGAATTGCCACGCATCGTGATGAATCCAGTTTGGGGCGAGGGAACCCATTGCCCCATGCCCCACACTGCCCAACTTCCCCCTTCCCTGATCCCATAGGGGAAAGTATCCGATGCCTGGCCTCCCCCTATTGAGCCCTATACAACATGGGAAGCATGTGCTGGTTCTCTTCATTTGCATGACCGAGCCCCACCAGAAGTAGCTCTATGTCATGGGATGGGAGCCAGCAAGCCCTGTGGCACAAATAGAGAGGAACCTGCATATGATGAGGTTGTTAGATAACTGTAGTCTAACAAAGTTACTTTTCTGAGCTGTGGACAAAGATGCCTTTGAAATGGATCAATTTATATGTAACTAGTATCTGTACATGTATGCATGTGTGTATTTGCTTTCAAATTACCTGTCCATTTGTGGCAACCTATGCATGTCATAAGGTTTTCTTGGTCAAGGAGCACTCAGATGAGGTTTTACCAGTCCTTTCCCTGAAATACAGCTTGCAAAACCCGGCATTTGTTGATGGTCACCCATCCAAGGTTCAACTTTGATCTTGCTTAGCTTCCAAGATCAGATGGGATTAGTTGCTTAGGTGGAAACCACATTTCTTAATCAAAGGCAAACTAATGTTGATCATGTAATTCCTGTCCTTTGTTTGATGTCAAGAACTTTACACCCTAATTAATGAGGATGTAAAAGCTACATGATTACGTGTGTGTGTGTGTGTGTGTGTGGATATATGCCTTCAAGCAACCTGTCAACTTGTGGAGGCCCCATGCATTTTATAGGTCTTTCTTAGGCAAGGAATGTTCAGAGATGGTTTTGCTTGTTCCTTTCTCTGAAATGTGGCCTAGAGTACCTAACTGATATGTATTACAGCTTGTACTATTCTGTTTATTGAATCATTACATCTTCAAAAGCCATTTCATTTTCTTTCTTCCATAGGCAGCTCACTGTAGGGCTGAGCACTTTAACATACCATTGACTTCAAAGAGAGCTCTAAGCACATTTGTTCAATGCTGTGTGTGTGTGTGTGTGTGTGTGTGTGTGTGAAATCTAATACTACGAGGGTTGAATGAAAAGTAATGCCTCCACCTTCGTAACTCCTCAACAGATGGCAGTACTGGTATGCGGCAGGTACTGGCTTGTTCAGTAGACTCTCCTCTACAGTTCCATTTGGCAGGAAGCCTTAGCATTGAACGGTTGTGTTGTTAAGGTGCAAAGTATGGAACCCTGCGCAGACTGTCGTCAATGCAACTTAAGCAATGTGCAGTCGTTGAATTCTGATGCTGATGCCTGAAATGAAAGCACACAGACTTGAAATTTGCCAGGAACTCCTCTTGTGTTACGAGAATGAAGGTGACGCCTTTCTCCTTTGGGGTGACACCTTCTGCTGTCAAGAATTCAATGACTGCATGTTGCTTAAGTCTCATTGACCGTCTGCGTAGGGTTCCATACTTCACACTTTAACAACTCAACCGTTCTATGCTAAGGCTTCCCACCAAATGGAACTGTAGAGGAGAGTCTACTGAACAAGCCCGTACCTGCTGCATACCAGTACTGCTATCTGTTGAGGTATTATGAAGGTGGAGGCATTACTTTTCATTCAACCTCGTAATATCGACTGGGTTGTGCCCAGCTTGTTTCTTTCTTTTGGACACAAAAATGGAGAAATCTTGGTATCAAACTACCTTAAGCTGAGATTACTATTCTTCCACTCATTTCTGCAAGATCTCTGTCAATGTAGATGTGCCTATTGTCTTTGGTCAGCGCCAAATTATTTGAGGTTGGGGTGAGTTAATGTGGATCTCTAAAAGCCAGATATTTATACCTTAAACATTTGAGTGCTCACTTCTTGCATCACAGAAGCTGAATGGATGACTTCTCAGCTGTGATGATGGAAAGGTTATGGTGATGCCGGCAAGGCATTAACATGTTCTAGCTGCTGAGGAAGACGGAGACATATTTTTAAAATAAAATGATTGATTTCCCATAAACCAGGTAATGTTTCTTTGACATGCACACCCTGAGCTTCATGATTTCCCTGGCTGACATTTCCCCCTTCTTCTTTTAAGCAATCAAACCAATGCAAGATCAAGAAAGGTCATTGGATTCCCTCCCACTCCTACAGAAAAAGAAAAGAAAGATGGGGAAAATGAAGACTGGCAAAGAAAGGATGGAAACTGTTTGCAAGGAGCAGGCAATTTAGAAGAGTTGTTTGTTTCCGCATTAGTAGGTCAAGTAAAGTTGTTTGCAGACTCTTGTTTAGAGAACCTCCCTAAAATTGGAGGTTAAGGGAAGAATGGAACTATGGCAGCAAAGGGAAATGTGGTTTTCGTCATGTGCAAGTGGCAGAAGGAGCAGTTGATAGCTCCCATTGGGGCAGTGAATCCACTGATGGGTTTATCCAGGATTTTAAAGGATTGTCTGAGGCACTAAACCTATTTCAGGGATTTCATTCAGAACATCAGACATTGTTTTTAATGACCTTATGACACACACTCTTACCCCATCTCTAACACTCTTTGCATTCTGGTGCCAATGTGTCCTATTACATGACACAAGGTCCATTTTGTCTGTAATTCGTAGCCACTTGTAGGCAAAGAAATGCTGCAAGTAACTTTTGGGAAATGGGAAACAATTGACTTAACTCATCTTTAATTTCTCTGCATGCATTAGAAGTACATTTTTGAGTGTGTGGGAGAGTGATATGTATTTTGGAGCATGCTTTGGAGGTGATCTTTTCATCTTGTGCAATTCTTCCTTGCCGAAACAGCTGGCAGTACATTTCTGGTGGCAGTCAGAGAAAGACCATGAGTAAAGATATAGATGCTTTCTGCTTTCCCATTATTGTTTCCTTAAAAAACATTTTAGAAAAATCTGAACTGCACAGTTCCTTGGGAACAAAAAGATGTTTTCAAGTTTCTCTCTTGGGATGGAGGTCGCAAACCTACATGGTTGTGCAAGATCTCTCCCCTACCAAAAAAGAAAGAAAGAAAGAAAGAAAGAAAGAAAGAAAGAAAGAAAGAAAGAAAGAAAGAAAGAAAGAAAGGGAAGACAGTGATGTGGCAGAACATTGGATGGATTGGGAAAGGTCATCCCTGTGCCATGTAATAAGTCAAACACACATTATTTTATTAGATACGGAAAGGAGAGGAGCATGTGAGATAGGATGAGTAGGTATCTACTTCTCCTCTAGCATTCTTAAATGATGGGCTTTCTACTTAAAAATGCATTTCTCAAGGTGATGGATCCTATATTTCAGGTGTTGTGTAAAATAAGCTGTCTTTTTTTTTTTGAGAGTGTCCTAATTACTAACTTGTTTTCTTCAACACACTGTTCTGTTTACTTCTCAGTTTCCATGTCCTTCAGATGTGTTTGACCTCATCTCTCTCATTGGCATAGATTTGGAGCTGTAGTCCAACACATCTACTGAGAGGTGTCAGGTTGGGAACGGATATATTTTCTTTACCTTCATAAAAATGCATTGGCTTTGTGCCAGTTATGTCATGTTTCTCCCCCATACCTTGTACTTTGGTGAGAAATGTTAAAATGATATGGAAAATCTACAGGCATCCTCATAATGTACCAAAATGTTCACTGGAAACAGAGAGCTACTTTTTTAGAAGAAAAATCATTTAGTGGTGGTAATGATGGTGGTGGTGGTGTGTGTGCATGTGTGTAGGTAGCTCCTGAGTTACAAACTTATGACTTACAGGTGACTTATAATTAACAACAGGGTTTTTTAATCATGTTAGAAGTGTTGCTTCTGGTGTGAGAGAATAGGTCGTCTACAGAGACGTTGCCTAGGGGATGCCCGGATGTGTTACCATCCTACTGGGAGGCTTCTCTCATGTCCCTGCAAGCTAGAGCTGACAGATAGGAGCTCACCTCATCTTGCAGATTCGAACTGCCAACTTTCAAGTCAACAACCCAACCTTCAGGTCAGCAGTTCAGCCGGTACAAGGGTTTAACCTATTGTGCCACTGTGGCTCCCAGGGGTGAGACAACAGGAAGTGAGAGAAATCTACCCCTTGGAAGAGAAATTCAATCTGTAAAAAGTTATCATGGGGAAAAGATTTCTCAACTGAAGCTTTATCACCAATCCTTGTTTCTACAACAACTCAAATTTTTCAAAATTCAATTATCACAGGGACAGAAAGTGAGGTTAAATCATTTGAACAGGAGAAGAGACAGCACAACAAACACCACAGGGGTGTTAACTTTTCTCTATGCTATTCAAAGCTATATATATATATACACACACACACACACACACACACACACACACACACACACAGTAGAGTCTCACTTTTCCAACACTCACTTATCCAACGTTCTGGGTTATCCAACGCATTTTTGTAGTCAATGTTTTCAATATATTGTGATATTTTGGTGCTAAAATCGTAAATACAGTAATTACTACATAGCATTACTGCATATTGAACTACTTTTTCTGTCAAATTTGTTGTATAACATGATGTTTTGGTGCTTAATTTGTAAAATCATAACCTAATTTGATGTTTAATAGGCTTTTCCTTAATCCCTCCTTATTATCCAACATATTCGCTTATCCAACGTTCTGCCGGCCCGTTTATGTTGGATAAGTGAGACTCTACTGTGTGTGTGTGTGTGTGTGTGTGTGTGTGTGTGTGTATATATATATATATATATATATATATATATATATATATAGAGAGAGAGAGAGAGAGAGAGAGAGAGAGAGAGAGAGAGAGTGTCTGGAGTTACACTTAAAAATTAATCTTGTTTGTAACTTGGAGACTGCCTGTATATCTATTGATACTTCATTAGCACCTTTCTCAATCACAACTTTGTCGATCCACCAATCAATCAGTTAAACCAGAGGACTTTGATGTAAATGTTATTTTTTTATATTGACTCTATATAGAGGAAGGAGGACCCACTAGTATGAGTGAGAATTGTTTTTGCATCGCATGAAAGCCCTTCTGACAGCACCTTTGGAAAAGACATTTGTATGCATATTTTAGGACTGAAAAAACCCCTCCTCGGCTTATACTCGGATGAGGGTCTTGGTGGTCTTATATTCAGGTTGGCTTATACTCAAGTATTTATTTATTTATTTAATTCATTTATATCCCACCCTTCTCACCCCAAAGGGGACTCAGAGCGGCTTACAAATTAAATTTACATACAATATTATATTATTAGCATAGCACAATACTGGCAATAAATTACCATATTGTACTATATCTATATACTATAATATTATTAATAATATTACATGTAATATATAATATATAATTAATATTATTATATTGTATTATTAGTATTATATTGCATAACAAAATAATATTATTAATATGGTATATGGTATATTTATTACCTATTTTTCTCTGTTATTATTGGTATTGTTACATTTGTTATTTTACTCTATTAATTATTATTACATTTATCATTTTACTCTATTATTGTTACTTTTACATTTATTTTACTCTATTTTTATTATTAATTAATACATTTATTATTTTAATCTATTTATTATTACATTTGTTATTTTATTGCATTTATTATTATTATTATTACATTTATTATTTCACTCTATTATTAAAAGAATACATAAGCACATTTACATTGAAGAAGATGAAAATAGTGATTTAATCAGAGTTGAACAGTGATATCTTAAATTAGAGTTTGATGTAAAGATTCAAAAACATTTAAACTACTGATGCCTCAATTGATGTAATTTTATTGGTATCTCGGCTTATACTGGAGTCAATATTTTCCCAGTTTTTTGTGGTAAAATTAGGTGCCTCAGCTTATATTTGGGTCAGCTTATACTCGAGTATATACGGTAATAACTTTTTTGCTATCTTGATTACTTTGTGGTGTTGCTTGGCCACAAGAGTCCTAGCTTTCATCTATAAAATATTAGATGTAATGGGCTTATTAAAGCTGGAAGGTGGAAAGTGGAGGGGGAAAGTTATTGACATGGCCTGATATTGACATGAAGTGACTGGGTTGACCTTGAAGGAACTGGGGGCGGTGACGGCTGACAGGGAGCTCTGGCGTGGACTGGTCCATGTGGTCACGAAGAGTCGGAGATGACTAAATGACTGAGCAGCAGATATTGACAAGGTGGAACGGGGCCGGGCTGTGGCGCAGGCTGTTGAGCAGCTGCAATAAATCACTCTGATCATGAGGTCATGAGTTCGAGGCCAGTCCGTGGTGGGGTGAGCAGCCATCAATTAAAAATAAAAAATAGCCCCTGCTCGTTGCTGACTTAGCAACCCGAAAGATAGTTGCATCTATCAAGTAGGAAATAAGGTACCACTTATAAAAGTGGGGAGGCAAGTTTAACTAATCTACGACCTGGAATGAGGAAGTGCTGTCAGAGTGGATGATGAAGCAGCTGCTCCCCCCTGTGGCCAGAATCGAACATCCCCTCAGGAGAAGGTTAAATTGCCTCTGTGTCTGTCTGTCTCGGTCTCTGTTTGATGTGTTTATGGGCATTGAATGTTTGCCCTATGTGTGTATAATGTGATCCACCCTGAGTCCCCTTCGGGGTGAGAAGGGTGGAATATAAATACTGTAAATAAATAAATAAATAGCCATAGGGCCAAAAGATTAAAAAGTCTAGAAACCATGCGCTGAGAGGAGTAGGTTAGGAAGCTGGGTATGTTTTGCCTGGAGAACAGAAGGTTGAGAGGTGACATATTAGCCATGTTGAAATCTTTGAAAGGATCTCCTATTGAAGATGGAGTTAACTTATTTTCTGCTATTCCTTTAGGAAGAACATCCTGACAGTAACAGTGGGATAGGCTGCTTCAGAATGTGGTGGAGTCTCCTTCGTTGGAGGTTTTGTAACGGAGACGAAGTAGCAATCTCTCAGGAGTGCTTCAATTGTGTATTTTTGCATGACACAATGGGTTTTGACTGGCTGGCCCTGGTCTCTTCCAACTCTAGGATTCTATGAATCTAAATGTTCTGCTTTAAGCTGTTTGTGGACTGGAGTTCCAGGCCATGGTCCAGAGAACAGCACATCCAAATCCAAGACTCGAATTCAAAAGCTAGTCATGAAATTAACTACTTAATAGTATAGCCAGCCAACACTTATGTAAATCTCAGTGATTCGTTGGATGGAGTCTAGTGAGGAATTAGTAATCGGATTTAGGCATGTACTAACTATAGGGTCCATCCTATAGAAAGCATGACAAACCATGTTTTGGACTGAGAACAGTTTCCATATGTTCCATTGTTCCAAAACGAACAACTTCAAATGTCTTGCTGGGTGTTATATGAACATCCTTGGCTGCACCCCAAAAGCTCTCTGGGTTGTGGCCAATGCAAATGGCAGCAAAATCATAACAGATAGGCAGAGTGTTCCCTCCAGAATACTTTTTTTTAAAACCACATTCCATTATCAGACACGACACATTTCAAATGCTCGTTAATTTACAGAAATTGCGTTTTATAGAAAATATGATACAATGAAATATAAAATGCGCGAGGAGCATTTTCAAAGTCTATAGACAAAGGAGCCTGCATTCTAATACGCTCTGAACAACATCCATTTGAAGTACATTTCTCCACGCTCATTCCCCTTCCCCTCCCTTTCTCAACTTCAAAATGAGAATCAATTTGTATATTGACCCAAAAAAAGGGGGGAAAAAAGGAGGGAGGGGTGGGGAGAAAAGATGAAACAATAAAGGAGGAAAAGGCATGGTCAACCCCATTTCTTGTTGATAACCAAAAACCGTTTCTTTTAAAACTGTGCGGACTCTTGGATTGAAAGAAAACAATACCTAAGCACGTCTACATTGTTTCTCTTAAACCTGCTAGAGAACAGCTTTTTTTTGTTTTTTTTTAAAAGAAAATAATAGATAATCCAAGGTTTCATAGCACAATTAAGTGGCTCATAATCCATTAAATGTGATTTTGTACATTACACATCCATGCAATCTAAATAATTGTACAAACATTAGACGTAAACCCCACTAGTCCAAATCATGAAAAGGGATAGGGAGAGAACAACTTTGTTTTTAACAGAAAAGAAGTACAGAACCTAGATGGTTTTATTTTAAAAATACTGACCCTACGTACAAACTAGGTAGTATGCTACCCTTGATTATAGAGAGGTTCCATCAGGGTGCAGCAAATAACTCTGGCTTAATTGTCCACATTTACACACGTTAATCACATGGTACTCATTTATACCTCTGGCTGTCTTCGCTTATCCAGTAGGTACCGATTATACATACAGGTGCCTATTGATCAGGACGCACATAGGTTGGCTTGCATACAGTTGGTTCACTTTGGCTAATGATAGTCAAAAGATGCTAATACTGGCCAAAGAATGGTCAAGGACCTGGTGTGTGTTTGTGTGTTTGCCCACCTTTTTATGCGGAAGGAAATCTTGATTTGCACAAGTTGTAAGAGAGCAGTCACAAGTGCATGCTTCATCTCTCATAGTGTTTTCTAGGCAAAATCTCCACTATGCTTATGGTCCAGGGAGCCATAGCTGAGACCCTTTTAACTTATGACAACTTGATAGAGCTACTGTCTGGAAAATACAGTAAATATAGTGCTTCTTTCCTACAGTGGCATGGATACCAACCATGTCCATAGCACTCTTCACCCAACACTATGACCAATGTTTCTTAGAATGTGTAAGGTGGTTTATTCTAAGGAGGTACAGATTGTTTCCAAAGGAAAAATGGTCTCTTCTTCAACCTCAGCTAATGGATATCATATGAATCATAATGCTGCCTTCAGACTATATAGTGCTGTTGACTGTGGCAGCAATTCTCCTTATTGTCATGCAGAGATCTTTCTCGGCCTTTTGTTTTCCTGAGGTGCATTTAACCGAGGAGGCCAAAGACTGAACCTACAACCTTATGTGCAAAAAATATAGCGGGACTATCACTGAACTGAGTCCTCAGAGCCTAAATTAGACCAACAGGAAGGATAGCTGGCTTCCCATTAGTAGTGCCTCCAGAACACAAGGTTTACCTGATACATCTTTCACTTTGACTGAAAGTATGGAGGATCAATGAGGTAATCTCTCTGTGTGTCTCTCTTTGCTTTCTTGGGGATTCTTATCTGATGCATTTACGCTTTCTTCCTTTCATTTGGCCGGTTTCTTCCTTGGCCAAGGGCAAATACAGTCAGCTACCAAGAGATTCATCTTTAGTTTGTTGAAGGGACAAACTGTCTTTTTAAAAAAATGCAGTATGTTTACTTCAAGGTGACCTTCCCCCCATTGTACCTGTGCCATGGACTGTCCTTTTTGAAGGCTCCTCTCCACAAGGCAGATTTGGTGTATCCCATATTCTATACAGTATTAGCTTACAGTGGTCTTCCTGTGAATTGCATCCAGAATGAAAGCTCATTGTATGACAGAAAAATATCTATCTGATGAGGTTTTACCATGACTATTTAAAAAATAGTAATGCGAGAATTGGACCAGGACTGGGCTGACTATTCAACCACCAAAAAGGTTGCTTAGGGAGTGACAATAGCAATGTGTGATTAAAAAGCGTTTCTAAGGCTCCTTGTAGAGGATCTTGTGGCACACTGCTTGGATCACACACACTGCTATTGATTGGGATAGACACGTTTCTTGGGCCAACCTTGATATGCATCTCACTTTGGGAGTTATGACCCTCACAAAAAAACTCAAGTACAGTTTCTTACAATGAAGTAAGATGTTAATACACGGTCAAATAAATCTGGCATTAGATTCCTCATTATGTCCTATCAGTCTGCATGTGCTTTTCAATTAGGTTCATTCATTTTCCTGGCTAATATCACAATATCATAGAACAGACTGCGTGCACTGAAATAGGAAAGTGTGTGATACATCATTCCAAATTGGTCCCATCTTATCCATCACCAGGGAACATTACATATAACCATGGGAAAACATCCTCTGCTGAACCTGTTTTGAGTGGATGAAATGCCATCCAAGCTATTTTAAGTTCTCAAAGCACCAGTTCTTATGGCACTCAAAGCTCGTCCATGGAAGTTCCCTCTACTTTTGAAGCTTTTGGAAATGGAGATGGGCACCTTCTGGGTTGAGTGAATTCACTCCCTGTTCATTCCACAAATGGATTGTATGTACATTTCGCTTGTGCTTAGCTTCGTCCCCTTTCCACAGAACAGTAATAGGAAGGGGCAAAGCTTCTGTTTAAGCTAACATATAGGCAACAAAACATTATCTCTGGGCTGTACACAGTGCAACTCAAGACCATGAAACAAAAGTTAAGACCCACAGAATAGGGTTCAATGAGCCACACACTGACTGCCGAAACCTATGTTTTGTGCCACTGCTTTTGAGGATCTGGGGAGAGAGTTTACACAGCTTTGCCGAAACCATTTCTTCAAATGCCCAAGGGCTGCATTCCCAATCTTCAGTCAGAATTTCACATTCAAAATTCATCACAATGAACGTTTCATAGAAACACAGAACCGTGACAGACAGAACTCAGCAGGTGGAGGGGACTAGGAACAAAGAGAGAAAGAAAGAAAGAAAGAAAGAGCAAAAAGACAACTCTCTCACACAAGTGGCCTTTGGTCTTGTCTTCATTTCCTGTAGGGCATACGCAAGGTCTTCCTGTATTGTAGTTACCAAAGGCTTACCAACGCTATAGTTCTATGCAGCTACATCACATGTGACGTAGGTCACAAGAGAAAACCCAGGCAAATATTTTGCATCGGATAAACAATGAATTGTATATACAACAGGTGCACTCAGTTCACCATTTGATCAGGCCAAAAGACAGCGGTTTAGCAACTGTTGTTGTGTGCTAAGCGCCTTGTTTCTTCAGTTTCCCTCCCACCCAGAAATACCTCTCCCACTTTTTGTAATTTATTTATTATTTTTTAGGAAAAAAGGCCCATAGGAGAAACCATTCCATAGTTCCTGTTTTTTGTTAATACTTTCCCAGCTAGCACTGGCTTAGGGTCATAGAGTGTGGTGTCCAAGTTGGTGGAAACGTAAATTTCGGTTTGTTTCTTTTGAACACTCCTGAGATTGAGGGAATCTGATACATGTACCAAAAGGCACTTTCAAATATATATATCTATATATATATTTTAAAAACAGTGCTTCTGTTCTAAGAAATTCAAGTTAAGACAGAGTGCCTTTCACTCCCTTTATAGTCATAAAGTGGATAGAACAAGCAGTATCCCTGCTGACACAAGGGGAAAAAACAATTAAAAACCCCACAAATGCAGCAGAGACGAGTGTTCATGCTAGACAGCTCGAAGTTCTTTTTTTTAAAAAAAAGAGAGAGAAAGAGAACAGGAAAGAAAGAAAGGAAATAACAGAAAAAGAAACTTTCTAAATCACCACTAAAAGGAATACAGTCAGCAGAGGATATTAATTTTAAAAAGCTGCCACTTCTGTACAGTTCTTGGTTCTTCTCCATCTCCTTCCCTCTTTTCATTCCTTTTGTCTTTCTTTTTCCTTGTTGGGTTTCTTTTCTTCTTCTTTTTCATCATCATCATCGTCATCGTCATCATCAACAACTTCTTCTAATGCTATAGCTTTCCTCTTTTGCAAAACAATAATGTGAGGTCAGTTTAATCATCCTCGCCGCCCCCGTACATGTCCGCCAGTTTCTTGAACCTTGGCCCCCAGTCGTTCAGGTAGTCGTAGTCTTGGTCTCCGGAGCTCGAGGAATTGAGTGAACTGACGGACCCTGCTGTCGAACCGCTTCCTTCGTAGTCGAAGACAAGAAGGGAATCGTAAGGAGGAGCCGTGGGGTCGTTATCTGCTGCTCTCAAGCCCTGAAAGGTCAAAGCAGAAACGGGTTATCTAGCTTCTGGTTATTGAGGCAAAACTGCATAAGCTTGTGCTCAAAACATAACTGGCATGTCTCTTTTCTACAAATTTATATATTATTTTATGCAGTTATTATTATTTTTTTAAGTAAAGAATTCCAACACTTGAAGTTTTGTGAGACCCTTGAGAGATCCCAACTTCTTTGTTTCCAGGAATAAAGACTGTTGACCCCGTTTAAGGCTGCCCTGCATCCCATGAAGTGGATGTGGCCGCATTACCACAGGATGTCTACACCCTACACTGCTGGAAAAATTATACTATTTAGCCGGTATTGCACCACCTGACATCTGTGGTGGCCGGGCTGTGGTGCAGGCTGGTTAGTAGCCAGCTGCAATAAATCACTTTGACCAAGAGGTCATGAGTTCGAGGCCAACCCGTGTCGGAGTGAGCACCCGACAATTAAAATAAAAAATAGCCCTGCTCGTTGTTGACCTAAGCAACCCAAAAGACAGTTACATCTGTCAAGGAGGAAGATTTAGGGACCGCTTATGCGGGGAGACTAATTTAACTTATTTACAACACTGGATGAGGAAGTACTCCATCAAAAAGAACTCGTCATCACAGTGGATGATGAAGCAGCAGCTCCTCCTCTGGCCGGAATCGAGCATACCCTCACAAAGCCAGAAGCTGGGAAGTTAAATAGCCTCTGTGTCTGTCTCTGTGTGTGTGTGTGTGTGTTGTTTGTCTAATGGCATTGAATGTTTGCCATATATATGTACATTGTGATCCGCCCTGAGTCCTTTGGGGTGAGAAGGGCGGAATATAAATACTGTAAATAAACAATTAAATAATTAAATAAATAAATAGCAGCCAGCAATGAAAGGACCAAGGCTCATATCTCCAGCTCAGCCTCTGTTTGGATATTAGCCAGCATGCCAACACCTTAAATCAAGAAACAGCTTCTTAAGATCTACAGAGATTCTTCACAGAAACATCTCAGCAAGAGAAAGTCCAAAAGTGTTAGGCTAAATCCCAGAACCTCAATCAATGTCTGATACCAGATGAGAAACTCTCTCCTGGACACACAGAAGACTGGGCCACTTGCAAGATGCTGAACAGACTGTGCTCTGGCACCATGAGATGCAGAGCCAATCTTAGGAAATGGGGCTACCAAGTGGAGTCCACAACATGTGAGTGTGGAGAAGAGCAAACCACAGACCACTTACTACAATGCAGCCTGAGCCCTGCTACGTGCACAATGGAGGACCTCCAGAGATACTCCAAGTGGCCAGCTTCTAGTCAAAGGAAATCTAGTATAAAGCCAAGTTTTTAACTTTGTTTTTAATTACATTATAACTGTATCCTCAGTTTGCTTCTGAGAAAACAAACAAACAAACAAACAAAGTCCTATGAATCATACTTATGAAACTGGAAGTTTCCTTCAAGGAAACAAGTATGCCTCATATATGTTATTGTTCAGGCAATTGTAAGGTAAAAGTTTTCCCCTGATGTTAAATCTAGTCATGTCCGACTCTGGGGGTTGGTGGGTGCTCATCTCCATTTCTAATTCGAAGAGCCGGCATTGTCTGTAGACACCTCCAAGGTCATGTGGCTGGCATGACTGCATGGAGCACCGCTACCTTCCCACTAGAGCGGTACCTATTGATCAACTCACATTTGCATGTTTTTGAATTGCTTGGTTGACAGAAGCTGGGGCTAACAGTGGGAGCTCACTCCACTCCCTGGATTCGAACTAATGACCTTTCGGTCAGCAACTTCAGCATCTCAGCAGTTTAATCCACTGTGCCACCAGGTGCTCCTTCAGGCAGTTGTAGCTATGTACAATATTATGTAATGTATTGGTAAGATGGTATTAAAATTGAACCGTAAATCACAGGGAAAAAACCATAAATCAAGTAAATATATATTAGTTTTCTTCTATGTGTATGTTTCTGAATGTATTTGTGTGCAGGTAGATGTAGTTCACCACCTGAACTACAATTTTTGGAGTGCACTAAGTGTCAGAATTTAATCCTCAATTCCTTTCTTTACAATGTACCTTCTAACCTTTCACTAAAACACAAATCCTGGAATGCCTTTGGATGGAGCCATCACAGTTAAAGTAGTGCAAACTGATGTAGTGCTGATCTCCTTTAAAATAACTGACTGCAATTGTGATAGGAAAGAACTAACACGTTTCATAACCATTAATGAGCTCAAAAAGCTAACCTGTTTATCTTAACCTTGAACAGTAAAAAAGTTGTTACCATGGCAATCATTAACATTGCTGCAGTATTGATGGAGGAAATGGGATGTAGTCCTATTGCAAACTGTGAGGCTGCTGCCAGTCTAGAATACCCTTTATTGTTAGTTTCTTCAAAAATGATCTTTTGGGAATTTATATCTAACATGGCCCCTTCAGATGTGTATGAATCCCACACACTCTCGTGAACGCATACCTTAGGGGTGTGTTAGTATATCATGGAAACTGAGAACACATTACATTTCAATCCAGAATCGTCTATGCCCTAGTATTTCTGAGTTTTGTATATTGGTTTATGTATAAAGGCTAGACAGTGAAGAAAGCTGGCATGGAAAAAAAATATCAAACTTTTTTGAAATGTGCTGCCAAAGGAGAATTCTATGAATACCATGGACTGCTAAAAGAAACAGATAAATGGGTCCAAGAGTAAATCATTCCTGAACTTTCACAGAAACAAAGACTACTGTGCCAATCGTGTTTTGGACATATTGAGAAATGACAAGACTCATGGGAAAGGATGACACTATCCAGTAAAGTTGAAGGAATAGGAAAAGGAGACCCTATTACAGAGGGATAGACCTCACCAAGGAAGTCACAACCACAAATCTGCAAGAGCTGAGAAGGCATCCTAATGGCCAGAGGTCTTGGGGTCTAACATCCATTGGGTTTTCATACCTTGAAGATGGATTCAGAACAAAGAGTGAGTCCCACAATTCAAAAGTTGGCTGGGGATGGAGGGATTTATAGTCCAACTAATCTGACAAATGCCAGATTGGGAATGGCTTTTCTTAATGTACAATATTTAAGAAGCTATGCCACTATGTTTTGCCATGGATATGCTGCATCACTTCAGTCCTTTGGCTCCATTCATGCTGTTCACTCATCCTTAAAATATCATGTATTCTTTAGGGGAGAATCATATAAAATACAGAATAGGTCCTGTCAAAAATTCTCTACAACTGACTTAAAAAAAAAACCCTTGTGTAATTGTTCAAACAAAATATTCCATTCATTACTTTTTACATTTTATTACTCTAAGACCTTGCTTAAACAAGGTAGCTCAGTTATTTTGATTCATTACCTCCCCATCTCTAGCTAGGATCAAAATGTTTGGGGAAACTGTAATGACATCTGCCAGATAGAGAAAAATCTGCCATTTTCTCTTTCTTTTTTAAACCTTGAGTTTTTACTGTCTGTAATTGAAGAAATGTGTGAACTTTGGTCAATTCTTCAAAAACAAATTGAAATAATGTTCTCTCATATTTTCACTAGCTAAATTCAATAAGTAGTCAGTGAAGAGAAGTATGCTGTTCCTGACTGATGTATAGTTATTAAAGATGAGATACATCTCAGGGGGAAAAACAGGTGATACATCCTCACAAACGTGACTTGATAGAGAGATTGAAAATTAGAATGTTTAAGAGTCAAGCTTTCAAGCTTCAGGGCGTGGATCTGTCAGTTTCACTTCACACCCCATTCAAATGTTTTTAATCTCAAATTCTCTCCATCTCAAACAGAATCTAGATGCAACTAGTTACAAAGAGTTGCAAATGAGTCTTTTTCCCCAATAAGAAAGGGAATAACTGAATGTAATTTAATGAGAGATAACCTCATTCTTTTTTGCAATATGATGGTGATATTTTACACCATTTTGTATAATTACAAGGAATATGACATACTAAATCAATGGTTCTCAACCTTGGGTCCCCAGATGTTTTGGGCTTATAACTCTTTGGAATTCCAGCCAGTTTACCAACTGTTAGGATTTCTGGGAGTTGAAGGTCAAGAACATCTGGGGACCCCAGGTTGAGAACCACTATACTAAATGTAGAGATGGTTTTCTGGTTTCTTGCTGCTCCAGATGGAAGGACACAATCCAATGGATTCAAGTTATAAGCAAGGGGATCCAGGTTAAACATAAGGAAGTCCATCCTGACCCTCCAAACTAGGTCCTTCCTGCCCTTCTAAGGTCCCAGCCTAGCCTATCTCTCTGCTTCATAGGATCATAGAAAAATAGAGCTGGAAGGAATCTCATGGGCCATAAAGCCCAACATTCTGCTCAGTGCAGAATTTCCAGCTAAATTATCATCAACAGGTATCTGTCCAGCTGCTTTTTGAAAACTTCCAGAGGAAACCACACCACCTCTCTAAGCAATTGGTTTGATAGCTGAACCGCTCTCACAATTGAGGAGTTCCTTCTAATAATCAATCAAAATCTACTCTCCTGTAAATTCAAAGCAGAAGACCTGGTCTGCTCCTTCCTCTCTTTTATAGCCTTTGTTGTACAGAAACTCAGGATTTGGTCATCAAGAGCAGCCTTTCTTTTAGCAGTGGCTAGAGCAGGCATGGGCAAACTTTGGCCCTCCAGGTATTTTGGACTACCGGCTGTTAGGAATTGTGGGAGTTGTAGTCCAAAACACCTGGAGGGCCATGCTTGCTAGAGGCTTCAATTTCACTTGTGGATTTCACTTTAAACTTTATCACTTTTTGGGGATATGATTCATTCTCTTGAATACCTCCTTTAATATTTAGCCTGAATCTTGGAATAGATTTAGCACTGTCTTGCTGATATAGAAGCCATTGCTTTGTTGCCTTTTCCATGCATTTGTTTTGTACATTCCTATCACATGAAAGAACGGGCCCGGGCTGTGGCGCAGGCTGGTGAGCAGCCAGCTGCAACAAATCACTCTGATCAAGAGGTCATGAGTTCGAGGCTAGCTCGGAGCCTGTGTTTGTCTTCTGTCTTTGTTCTATGTTAAGACATTGAATGTTTGCCTTATATGTGTAATGTGATCCGCCCTGAGTCCCCTTCGGGGTGATATAAATACTGTAAATAAATAAATAAATAAACTACCAGAAGCCATCATTTTGATCAAGATGAGATTCTCCTGTCCAGAATGAAACATGGGCAGCGTGAGAAAGAACAGAAGGATCCTAAGGTGGGATCCAGAAGTTTGCAAATGGCATTTGTATGTAATGTAGGGGGCAGAAAGGAAGAGTATTTATTTACTGATTAAAAACTGAGGGTGGAGAAAAGTCTCAAGAGCAGGAAATAGATACAATAACAAAATTAAATTGCTCCCACATTTATGTACCAGCCTTATGAAATGAATCACATTTTTGCCTCCAAGGAAATAACACATCGATTGGTTTGCAAACATGCCATCTCACTTTTCAATAGCAAAAGGATCAAGTCGACAAATTAAAGGAAAATATTAAATGCGCAGTTCCAAGAACTGCACAGGGACTTCATTCTTTGCAAGCATGGCTGAAATACAGTAAGGAAAGCAGAGAAATCTGCATATCTGTGAATGGGACATGTTGAATCTTGGGCTCCTATTATTCACATTCTTCTCACGACTTCCACTGCTGATTTAGCTATATTGATAATTATAAATTGTTACTTTAAATCCCGGGCCAGTATTTCACTTGGGGATTTAATATGGTCATAAGTGGATATAAGTCTATGGAAAATTCTGACAGCACTAACAGGTTTTATTATATTACTAAAATTACTCAAGATGGCTATTTTCACAGGCCCCACTGGAAGCATGCCTTTACCCTATACATATGGCCTCTCCCACAGCTCGCTCACCACTAGACGAAGCAGTCGATTGCTCTTTTTGCTGGCTGCCACTTATGTTACTTATAGGGTTTAAATGTGCCGTTATTAAATTTTGATTGTATTGGTTGTTTCCTTTGTAAACGTTACACTTGATTTGCCTTGGGCAATCTGTTGGAAAGGCAGCCAATACATGATGCGGATTGAATATATAAGAGTAAAAACAAGTAAAGCAATGCAACATTTTGAAAGGCTGGACTGCACTACAAGAATACACTATACTATAAGTTCTCCAGTGTGGCTCTCAATGCAAGCCTGTATTAGGGCTTGTCCTAAACTATTTATTTATTTATTTATTTATTTATTTACAGCATTTATATTCCGCCCTTCTCACCCCGAAGGGGACTCAGGGCGGATCACATTGCACACATATAAGGCAAACATGCAATGCCATAACATAGAACAGAGACAGAGACAAGACGCAGGCACTGGGCTGGCCTCGAACTCATGACCTCTTGGTCAGAGTGATTTGTTGATTTGATGCAGCTGGCTTGCTTTCCAGCCTGCGCCACAGTCCAGTCCTAAACTACATTCCTAGGATAAGCTCTAGAGCAGTGGTTCTCAATCTGTGAATTCCCAGATGTTTTGACATTCAACTCCCAGAAATCCTAACAGCTGGTAAACTGGCCGGGATTTCTGGGAGTTTTAGGCCAAAACATCTGGGGTCACACAGGTTGAGAACCATTGCTCTGAAATGGGTGTAAATGTCCAGTGCAGTTAATTAAATCTCCTGAAACACAACACGTTATAAAATGGAAGACTGTATATCATACTGAAAACAAATTCTGAAATCTGTCTAAAATTCAAATAATATTTATCATGTAGCAAATACATGAGCAATATGGACCTCAGTTCGATTTGGATGTATGAAACGACTATTTCAGTTCTGTGGATCCATCCTTAATGGAATATGTTTTAGGGAGAAGAGGAATATACAAATCTAGTGTTAAGATCCATCAAGGTATGAATATTTCTTTGGCAAGAATTGACAGTTCATATTTATCTTTCTGTTTCTCTGGTTGCCTGCCTGCCTGCCTATTCATCTAACTGTTTTAATACTCTGTGCATGTTACCAGCAGCAGGGGTACAGAGCTTGGGAAAGTTACTTTCTTAGACTGCAACTGCCAGAATCCTCCAGGCAATGTGGCCACTGGCCATCCTGGCTGGGGAATTTGGGAGAAACAGTCCAAAAAAGTAATGCTTCTAAGCTTTGCAATCGCCCTTTCTGGCTATCTGAGCCTGCAGCAGCGATGTAAGGTAGCTCACAAGAACATACCTCATTAATAAAATCCCCAATGTCCCCAGGATGGGGGATTACAGGTCTTATAGGATACTGGGGCTCAGCGCCAATAGGTCGCTCATCTACTCGTCGGACTCCATTTGCTTTGTTCATAACATGATCCATGTTCTCTGGCTGCTGCAGTTGGCTTAAATCATAATCCTGTAATAAATGGAGAAGCAGAGAATGAGGCTCAGGAAGCTTATCACTGAAATCTTCAAGTGACTCTAGGCTACTGGGGCAAATAAATAATCTGACCGGCTCCAGTTCAACTGGAACTGAAGCAGAACCATCTCACTATGTGGCACCTGCTTAAACATATGTGAATCATATGCTGTTGATCATTTGATGGGTGGAGTTCCTACAGGGCATATTTGGGAGCTGGGACAACCCAGCATTGTTTCTATTACATTAGAAATGTTTTATCTCATATGTGGGGAGAAGAAAGAATGCCCACCTTATGGGCTGCAGAACTCAGTGAATTTCCAAAGAGTTGACTCATGATAGATTTAGAACAATCATACTCATGGAAATTTGAATTGAGCAAATCTATACTCCAAACTAAGGACCTTATAATATGAGGCTGGTGGATTGGAATTAAAGCAGGATAACAGTGGGTCTTATCACATAGCATTATCACTCTTCTGTTGTTCCCCTGGTGATAGATTATTAGAAGGCATTTTGTTCACAAAAGAAGTAATTAACAGATTATTTGTATGTGTAATAGAAACACGTTATTGGCTGCGTCCCACTGGGAAAGTAGCGGGAGAGGAGCAACATCATATGATAAGTCTCAGCTAAAGATACTGCTGTCCTGCTGTAATTACAATTTGCCTGCCTTGGGTGATAAGCTCCAAAATCTGAATTGCCATGTCTTACTTGGTCTACGTGGAGACAGCAGTGGCATGAGATTACAACATCACAGTTCCCAGGATCTGTAAATGACTATAGTAACTTTTCTGCATGTCATAAATAGTTCCTCTTTATCTCTAGGCTGATCACTATTTATACCAGGAAGACGGCAACAACGTTTGAAGTATGGAGATCCTTGAATAAGCCTAGCATCAATCTTGTCTGTCTGGGTTGGAAGTGACATTTTCTAGGGTCCTGACCACTGAACTCTAGAATCCAGTAAGGAACCATCTCAAAGCACCAAACAGAACTCAATTCCCCAACTTTAAAAGTTTCAGAATCAGATCCAGAGACAGTCCAAGACATTTTATTGTCTGACACAAAGGGCAAGATAGTTTCTCCCATTCATTCTACATATGCAGATGTTGGTTGGATTGGCAGCTGAATATTATTTCAACAATGGGGAGAGAAGAACCTCCACTGCACCCAAGAACAGCAGGTTAAGTGGCTGGATAATGGCAAGGCTGCGTGGAACACAGCACGGTCCTCTAATGTCCTGCCAATGCTCTATGCCCCTTTCCTCCCCCTGCATCTGTCACTTAACATTATTGCCAGCTCTGCCTAATGATTGCATTACACCCAGTTCTATTTTTGTGACTGATATTCTAGTACAATGCCTAAATAATTATGGTGTTGAGTATTTGGAATGTCTATGTTGTAAGTGAAGGCATTGGAAGCTGGCCCATGTGTTGGTTCCCCAGTGAAGATAATTTCCTCCTCACCTGGTCTTCTTCTCCACCTCCTTCCTCGTCGTATTTCAGAATATTGTCACGCACATCATCCTCTGGATCAATGAGAAGCTGTTTTGTGTGCCTCTCCTTTTCCCTGCGTTTCATCCATACTACAAACAGTAAAACCATAGCTGCAAAACAAACAAAGGGAAAGACACAATTGAACGCTTTCTATTGGACTAGTTTTTTTTAACCAAAAAGTAGGCACTAAAAGTGCCCCATCTTTCTCTCCGTAGATGATGGATTATATTAGAAACCAAATTGCTGAGACTGGAGGCACAAAAATGAGAACAAATGGGGGAAACTAATATCACCTCCTGTGTTAACAGCACATATGTGTCCTGTGATGCGTTGAAAATTAGGAGGTATTTAATTTATTCTTATTTTGTTCAGTTGAAATACACACTGTGATGTATTCATGTTGGGGAACTATTTACAGTTTCTGAAACCCTTGAATTTGGCTTAATAATAATGATTGTTATGAACAAAATAAGAATAAATTAAATGCCTCCTAATTTTCAACGCATCACAGGATACATTCTGAAATGGGAATAATTACTTTCATGTGCCAGAAGAACAGAATATCCTAGCTGATACGGCTTGTTAAAAGGTAAAATTAGGTATTAACTGATTATGGTGGTAACTTCCTACCAACTATCTTTTAAACTATAGCTCCCACCAGGAGCAGCTAGCATGGCCAATGCCATTGAGTTATGGTAGTTGTAATCTAATACATTTGGAAAGTGCTGTATATACTCAAGTATAAGCTGACCTGAATATACGACAAGGCACCTGATTTCACCACAAAAACAGGAAAAATGTATTGACTCAAGTATAAAACGAGGGTGGGAAATGCAGCAGCTACTGGCAAATTTCAAGAATAAAAATAAAAATAGATACCAATAAAATTACATTAATTGAGGCATCAGTAGGTTAAATGTTTTTGAATATTTACATAAAACTGTAATTTAAGATCAGACTGTCCAACTTTGATTATGGTATAATCGAGTGTAAAAAGGGCTGAAAAACTCTGCTTATACTTAAGTATATACGGTATCAGGTTGTCTACTCTGTATTTGACAGAACCTTCACAGTGAATAAATGGCAAAAAAATTGTTTGGCTGGGGAGGTGGAGTGGCTCGAACATTGCACATATGTAGGGTAAATTGACACACACAGTTACACAAAGGCTGAACTACACCGCTCTTCTGCAAAATATCGACACTTTAAATCATTGTGTGTTTGTCAGTGAAGACAATTGGTTAAATTGAAATAATGATGCAGGAGGAAAGATCTGTGGATACCATGGATTGTCAAAAAAGAAAAATGAATGGGTCTTAGAACAAATCAACCCAGAACTCTCTCTAGAAGCCAAAAAAACTGAGGCTATTATATTTTGACATATTGTGTGGCAATATGATTTATTATAAAAGACAACAAGGCTGGGTTAAGTAAAAGGCATCGGGCAAAGAGGAAGATCACGTTACGTACTTATGAACACACTCAAGAAAGGCCTGAGCATAAGTCAATGCTGACCTGACAGCAATCAACAACAACAACATCTTAGGGAAGTCCTTGCCACCATGTCATCCTCAGTGCAGCCAATCCTACCTGATTTCAAAAGTTAAGTAGGATCAAGCTTGGCTTTGTACTTTGATGGGAGTCCACAAGCAAATACTAGTAGTTTTCTGGGTAGGGCTAGCAATATATCCTGCCTGAAGTTTGGGACAGCTACTGCTGCCACTCAGAGCTGGAAAAGAGTTGGAAAAGCTGAAGTACAAGGACAGGTTTCCCCATTCTTATGCTGGGCTACTATGCCTCAGTCTGGCTAATAGTTGCCTTCAGAGCTTTACTCACACTAGTTTGATGTACTGGAGTGAAAAGCACACTTTGGGGATGGTAACACTGTCCTTTAGGATAGTCTTCCAGTTTGTGGGCTTCATTTTGTAGCAAGATTGTTTAATTCTCTTTCAAAGAAGGCATTGCTTTCACGACCTGTACAAAGACTTGAGGATTCTGGATGAATGGATTTTAATCTTGGACATTCTTAAAATTTTATACAATGTGATTTTATTTTGTAAAGGTATCTGTTTTATATGAACTGTTGTTTTGTAGATTGTTTTATATGAATTGTTGTTTTTACATTGTTTTTAGGCATTGAATTTTTGCCTATTTTCTGTAAGCCGCTTTGAGTCTCCTCGGAGAGAAAGGCGGGGTAAAAGTGATGTAAATAAATAAATAAATAAATAAATTGCTGGGCAACCTTGCCATCATCACAAACCCACAATGGTTCTGCTGTTTGTCAGATCGGGAGGACTTTATTTTAAATTAATAGCAGCTGTTTGGTGTTTTGATTGCTTTCTATGGGGCTTTGAAATGAATTTTATGACAGTATTATGGCTGCCGTTGTTATCAGTGTTGCTTTGTTGTGGCAGACAATGTGAGACAAGCTGGCTTTTTAAAAAAAGAAATGTAAGGAGTTTTTTTTAAAAAAAAAATGTAAACACCAGGCAGTTTCTGTGACACAAAACTACAATGGTAAATGAAATAAAATGATCTGCAGTTGTTTTTCATACTTCAACTACTGTTCATGTGCTTCTGTGAGTGTGAGGGGGGAGGAGGAGGTGAATGCTTCAAAGTGAAAAAACTAGAATGGTTACTAAGTCCTGTAAAGATGAAATGATACAAGAGGGCTCCTTTTTTTAGGACACAAAAAAGAAAAGGGTTTTCCATCACCTGACAGACCTATAGTTTCAGATCTCTTTTGAAGCCATTATTTCAATACATTAATTCCTTTCTATCTCCTTTTGTTTCATGCACACACTAGAAGAACCCAATGTATATCTGAAGTGCCTGAAGTGCTCTGAAACACTCTTGCTCACACCTAGGTCAGGCATGGGCAAACTTGAACCCTCCAGATGTTTTGGACTTCAACTCCCACAATTCATAACAGCTGGTAGGCTGTTAGGAATTGTGGGAGTTGAAGTCCAAAACACCTGGAGGGCTCAAGTTTGCCCATGCCTGATCTAGATGCATGACTTCACAATTAACTAACATTTCCTTGCTTTTCTTCAACATGGCTGTTGTTGTTGTTGATGTGTGCCTTCAAGTAATTTTTGACTTGTGATCCCAGGTGAACAGATCATGAGGTTTTCTTAGCAGGATTTGTTCAGTAGTGGTTGCTTTTGTCTTTCTCTGAAAGAATGCAGCTTGTCCAAGATCATCCAGTAGGTTTCCATGGCCAAGTTGGAATTTGAACCCTAGTCTCCAGAGTCTCAGTTTAACTCTCAAACCACTATAACACACAGGTGGATTAAAACAGCTCTATCAAGAATCAACTTCCATTCATCATTTGTTCTGAAGGAGAAAATCCTACAGAGACTTTCTCTTAGAAGGAGCCAATCTCTTGGTAGTAGTGAATGAGGGACAGGTGTTGACCATTTACTGCTAGGTGGGTGTCATGTGGCTTACTGTACAGCAAAAAGTCTTCCTTTATCAGCTTCCTTGATGATAGGTCCAGGTAGAGTAGGATTCTCCACAATCAAATACCAATAGGTTAATCTTCTGTGTTTAGAGCACAGGCTGAGAAAGTTAACTTTAGAGCTAGAGATCCCACTTTTCCAAGTTAATGTATTAAGAAACTGGAGCTGCAGGGAAATAAATTGCAGGAGTCTGTTGCTTAGAGGAAAGGCTTTCTTTGAGGGGAGAGATTCACCCTCCTTCTTTCTAGGATTGCTTTAATTTGATCGGCGGTGTTCTGTTGTTTTGAATAAGCAATCCATGTCCAAATATGAGAGAATTTGTGCACCGAGGTGGCCTCAGTGTCAGAAAATGTATGAAATGGTCCTGAGGATGTCTCTGGCTGAATTAGAAACTGCATTCAGGTCTCTTATGTTGAGTGGTACTCTGAATTGTATTCCATCCTTATGAAAAAGTCTGTCATAAGCACAACACTTCAGGAGGCTATTTTTTTTAAAAAAATAATTGCTTTGAATCTCCAAAATCATTTGAAAAGTGACTTCAACTTCTTCAAACCAGTCATGGGGCCAGCTATTTTAGTAGTGCTTCTCTCCCCATCCTAGCCCCCCTCTCTGGGTAGAATAAATCCTTTTGAATCTGCAAGATGTTGCAGCTGGGCTAATTTCATTTTAATGATGTGCGATTCTCTCAGAAGGAATGCAACAGAGGCTGGATAAAACATTAGCTCATATAATCCAATTTGGACTTATTCTCCTCCTTTTTATGGGCTTTCTGTATTTTCAAAATCACATTAACAAATGCTCTGAGATACTCGTTCAGCTGCCTTACTTGGAAAGCAAATCTGATCATCTTTGAACTCTTTACTGAGAAGGCTGGTGGGTTTTTGTTGAGTGGAGGAAAGCAAACTGAAGAACGGCAGATTTGGTTTCCCTGGGCAAGATAATATTTCTTTCACTCTTTGTTTTGCCTGAAGAAGTCTTTAGCGAAATTAAATGGATGATATTTGCTTTCACTGTAGCAAGTTGCCCTATCATTTTCTGTCTCTTAGGAACAAATTAGTCAGAGTCTGTGTTTTGCTATAGTGTTCAACTAGGACATGTGAGATCTTGGCTCAAATGACCACATAGTCATGAAGCTGCTGTTCCTCAGCCTCTCACTGTATCCACATTAGATAGTTATATTACTTTGATACCACTTACATTCACAAGGCTTCATCCTATGAAATATTGGGATTCATATTTGGGGAGATCTACTTAGAATTCTTTGTTATACTTCAGTAAAGTGGACTAGGGCTCTGTAGTAGAGAAGTCTTAGTTCCCCACTGAACTACAAGTTCCAAGATTATGTAGAATTGAGATGTGGGAGTTAAAGCTGGATCAAACTGCTATATGTTGTGTAGTGTGGATTCACACCTAATCTAGATAGGAGAGGTGCTGTGCAGGAGAGTATTCATGGTGTAGTGGTTAGAATTCTGGATGACTTGGCAGGACTAGTTTTTAGTACATTCTGAGTCATTACATGTGGTGAGAGACCTTATATCAGTCACTAACCAGCCTTTACTACAGAAAGTAGTTATGAAAATAAAGCAGGGAGAAAGATAACTGTGAATACAGCCTTGTGATAATGGCAAGTAAAGCTGAATATAAATGTAAACAACGGCTACACAATATGGGAAGAGAAATATAAACCTTGGGTTTGCTACCAAGTGTAATCTTAGTAAGGGGCCATGCAGGGTCTTGAAATGCTCTGAAAAGAGGTGGGAGGAGAAGAAGAAAAATACAATTCATTTTAAAGTCTCTATAAATATTCTGTATTAACTATTTCAAACACTATGCAGTGTGAAAGTTGAGTTTGCCACCAAGCGCCATCTCAAGAGGATTGAATGCTGAGCAGATTAGTTTCTAACAGAAATAGCTGTGTTGCTATGGTTCAGGAAACGATATATCAGTGGCAAAACATAGTTTCCATGCAAAAGATTCAAAGTTCAATCTGAAGTATCTCCTTTAAGGGCCAGTAGCAGGGCCGGGCTGTGGCGCAGCTGGCTAGTAACCAGCTGCAATAAATCACTACTGACCGAGAGGTCATGAGTTCGAAGCCCGGGTCGGATTAAGCCCCCGACCATTAAATAGCCCGGCTTGCTGTTGACCTATGCAGCCCCGAAAGACAGTTGCATCTGTCAATTAGGGAAATTTAGGTATGCTTTATGTGGGAGGCTAATTTAACTAATTTACAACATCATAAAACTGCCAGCAAAACACGAGGAAAGGAATGAGGAAGTACAGCCACTAGTGGACAGTGAAGCAACAGCTCCCCTGGTGGCCGGAATCGTGAAGCTGGGAAAAAAAAGTTAAATGCCTCTGTGTCTGTCTATATATGTTGTTTGTTTGTTGGCATTGAATGTTTGCCATATATGTGTTCATTGTAATCCGCCCTGAGTCCCCTTCGGGGTGAGAAGAGTGGAATATAAATACTGTAAATAAATAAATAAATAAATAAATAAAATGTAATCTGTTGTCTGGAGGAAAAAGAGTGTGTCTTCTGATCTACAGTCTTAAAGGACCAAGAACTGGATGTTACTTCAGTATTGCCACCAGGAAAGTGTCCACCATCAAAGTTTGGCACTTGGTGACAGAGCATGGGCCAGGCATATAGACCCGCAACTCTTCCCAGCTTTCTCATTCATTGCATTGCTTGGTTTCTGCCCACTTATTAAAGCATTGCAATGTGCTATGGTGCCTCCTGGAGTTAATAACCTTGGCTGGGTACTCTTGTTCTTGCTCATTCAGGAAGGGATCTTTCCTAAGGGGACAGTCTGTGATATATCAGGGAAAGGAGGCTAATGAAGCCTCTGAACAGAGGAGAGTCCTCAATTACCTCTGAAGGCAAATAACCACTGAAAGTGGTTCAATCAGTCTACTGATTGATTTAACAATATCTAAGGAGACATTCTGGGATCTAGTCTTAGGGGGCCCACACTCTGCATGTTGATGGTGACAAAGTCCACGAGACATTCCAGGATCTAGCCTTAGTGGACCTTCTATCTGGAAAAAAAGATATCTCTGGGGCTAACTTAGGTGAGATACTTATGACAGCAAAATGGTTGCCAATGCTTCTTAGAAGTCTGAGGAGCACTAGAAACTATATTGTAGGCAGGATTTTAGAAAGCTCTACCCAATGTTGGGAGGGCTAAGGACGGCGGGAATCCCAGGGCATGCTCAAAATGGATTGGGGGGCTATACTAACTCGACCCTTTCCTAGGGTGCATCTACATTGTAGAATTAATGCAATTTGAGACCACTTTAACTGCCATGGCTCAATGCTATGGAATCCTGAGATTTCCCATTTTGAGAGACAACAGCATTCTTTGATAAACTTTGTAAAATTATAACCATAGCATTGAGCCATGGCAGTTAAAGTGGTGTCAAACTGAATTAATTCTGCAGAATTAATACACCATAGGCTCTAATTTGGTGGGAACTCATGGTTATAACTTCACTGACCAATTGGGAGACTGGTTTGCTCAGCTTGTAAGGGAGAGTAATTTACTGGAGCATGTTCTCTGTGTTTAACACATTTTAAGATAGGTAAGACATTTGTTTGTTTGTTTCTGATAAGAACCTGCTCAAATCCTCATACTTGGAGAAGAAATAACTGTTAGAGATTAATTATTTGCTACATGTTTGTTTTGAAGTATGACTTTGTCCCTACCTAAGGGTTGTTTAGCCATCTGTTTTCAGAGATTTCCTAATGTCTTTTCCTGAGGCTGAGAGGATATGACTTGTCTAAGGATACTCAGTGGTTTTTACATAGTTGAGTTGGGATTTGAACTTGAACTCCTGTAACACCAGTCTATCAGCCAAGCCACTATACCAGACTGGCTCTTGAATTAGGATTTCTGTTGGTCTCTCCCTTCACCTCCTAACAATACACGCTGGGGCAATATCCTAAAAAACAGAGTTGGAAGAGATCACAAAGGCCATCTAATCCAACTCCCTGCTATGGAGGAATACACAATCAGATCTGTCAGAACCCTGCTACTAGAGCCTGGATGTGGCTCTGAGTTTCAGGGTCACTGACATTGATAAGACACCTGCGGCTCAGGACTCGGAGAAGAAACGGCTGCTGGACTTGGCGGGGAATTTGCGCGGGGTTTTGCTGAGCGGGAAGAGACTTTTCAAATGAGGGGGAGGGTATATAAAGGATGGTTGGCCGGAGCCTCCCATTCTTGGCTTTTTTGATGTTCATGTTTCCTACAGTAAAAGTTTCTGGTGATAACACAGAGAGTCTCGTGTGTTCATTCAGGAGCGGCTGTGGTGAGCTGACACTAAGCCAAGAATACGGACACCATCCCGCTGTAGCGGTGAGGTGTAACATGCAAGTGGAGGATGAAGAGCTCTTGGGCGCAGGAGGAGGAAGGTCGGAAAGGGCCACTCCCGAGCCGGACGCTGAGTTCCACCAGCTGGCGGCCCTGGCGTCATCCACCGCTTATGCCCAGCCAAATGGGGTAACCCAGAGGCGTGGAGTGGTGCGGGGAGACAGCACCGGAGGAGAGGAAGGTTCACCTTCCCCAGGCCCACAAAGGATGGTGTTTCTGGAGGAGAGGATGTCGGCGATGGAGACCACCCTGGCAGTGATGTCGAGGGCGATGGAGCGCCTGGCGTTTTTGGCGGAGCCAGAGAGAGGAAGGGAACTTCGGGCTGGCTCAATGTGGGACGTGAGCGTGGGAAGCAGCCAGGGCTTTGCAGACCTCCCAGCACCGAAGGGAAGGGAAATGCGAAAGGAGCCCGGCGCCCGGCCCAAGACCCAAACAAGCCTGACGCGGGTGGAGGAGAGTGACGACGAAGGGGAAAAGCCTCCGAGAATCCCAGCTACGCTCCCAGCTGAGACCCTGGTGCCCCTGGCGAATGCCGGGCGTGGCACAGGGCCAAGAGAAACAGCAGCGGGGCCCACTGGTCCGCAAGGGGGCTTGCGACGGGCGGAGAATTGGGGATTGCCACCACAGGGACCCCTACCGAGACGAGAGGAACTAAGGATCGAGTTTGGGGGAGAGTCCTCTGAACTGGATTTTTTCCTGACCACGGTGAGGGGCTATATGGAGGACAATGCTCACACTTTTAGAACGGAATCCAGCCGGATACGGGCCATTGGTGCAGTGTTGAAGAGGGGAGCGGCCAGCTGGTACGTTCAGCTGCACGCGCGGCGCGACCCATGTCTGGGGTCACTCCGACGCTTTATGGGGGCCCTGGAGACCCGTTTCCGAGATCCACTGGAGCAGATCCGGGCGAGGGAGAAGTTGAAGACCGTCTCCCAGGGGCAGAGGTCGGTATCTGAGTATGCGGAGGAGTTCCAATGCCTCGCCGAAAAGGTGCCGGAATGGTCTGCAGTAACAAAGATAGAACTCTTCAAAGAGGGTCTCAGGCGGGAGATCCTCTCCTGGGCGGTGCATCGTGATGAGCCTGACACACTGCGCGGATGGATTCAGCTGGCGGGGCGCGTCGAGACATCGCTGGCCCAGGCGAGGAGGCACCGAGGAGGGCTACAGCAGCGGCCGCAGATGAAAGAGGGGAGCCGGAAGGAGGGATCAGCCCCAGCCGGGAGGAGAACGGAGCCGACAGGGAACGTGAGCGCCAGCAGGAGTGGCTGCTTCGTGTGCGGCCGGTTGGGCCACAGGGCTGCCGAGTGCTGGCAGAGAAAAGGGGAAGGCGGAGGCCAGCCCAAACCCAGAGCCGTGGCAGGAAAACGCGCCGAGGAAGAACCACCGATGAGGCACCACTCGGGGGGGTTGGTAAGTCAGGACAAAGCTATGATAGTGGTCCCCATTCAGCTTGAAAATGGCAGCAAACAAGCAACCTGCAAAGCATTTGTGGATTGTGGATGTTCCAGGAACATCATCTCCCCTGAATTAGCCGAGGGATTGGGATGCGAAAGAACGAACCTAGAATCCCCAATAGCTTTTTCGCAGTTGGACGGATCCACAGCATCGGGATCGTTAGCTAAGTACAGTGCCGAAGATGTAAAGTGTAAGATAGGGAGTTGGGAAGGAAAGATGTCATTTGTGATATCACAAATAGCCAGCTATAATGTTATACTAGGCATGCCGTGGCTGGGGCAGGCCAACCCGCAAATCAACTGGGAGGATAAGAGCATGATCTTCAGGATGAATTTGGAAGAAGGGAGCCAGGAAGTTGAGAGGGAGCCAGGGAAAAGGGGGGAGGAAGACTCTATCAGAATAGCAGAACTGGCAGATAAATTACCCCCAGAGTATCGGGATTTTGTGGACGTGTTTGATGAGAAGGAAGCAGACAATTTCCCACCGAAGCGGAGAGTTGAAGTGAAAATAGAGCTAGTCCCAGGAGCAGAGCTTCCCAAGGCAAAAATATACCCGATGTCAGCTAGGGAAAAGGAGGAACTGAGAAAATACATTGATAAAAACCTAGCGAGGGGTTTCATAGAGCCTTCAAATTCCCCTCTAGGGGCGCCTGTGTTGTTCAGGCGGAAAAAGGACCAAACGCTGAGGCTCTGCATTGACTACAGGGGCCTAAATGCAATCAGTACTGTAAATAAATACCCCCTACCCTTAGTGAAGGACTTGATCGCCCAGTTATCGGAAGGACAGATATTCACTAAATTGGACTTAATTGAGGCCTACCATAAATTGCAGATCAAACCAGAGGACAGGTGGAAGACGGCCTTCTCCTGCGCATTCGGATTATTCAATTATCGTGTGCTCCCCTTCGGTTTGTGCGGGGGAGGGGCCGCGTTCATGCAATTAATCAACGAAGTATTGCATCCATTGTTGTACAAGGGAGTCTTTATTTTTTTAGATGACATATTGATAATGTCTCGAACTAAGGAACAACACGTAGAACTAGTCAGGGAAGTCCTACAAAAGTTGAGGGAAGCGAAACTGTATGCGAAGCTTGCCAAGTGCGAGTTCAATAAAGACCAGATAGACTTTCTGGGGTATAGGATTTCCTCCCAGGGAGTGGCGATGGACCCTGCGAAGGTGGAAGACGTGAGGGGGTGGGAAGCCCCCAAAACACGGAAGCAGCTGCAATCCTTCCTAGGGTTCGCAAACTTCTATAGAACATTTATCAAGGACTTTGCGCGCCTCACTTTGCCATTAACGGATTTGTTAAAAACTAAAGGCAGGGGAGAAACAGCCAAAGTGAAGGCCCCAGGGGCCAAACTGACATGGACAATAGAATGCCAGGAAGCTTTCGAAGCCCTTAAAAAGCGTTTTACTGAGGAACCTGTCCTACAGCACCCTGATATGTCTAAGGCCTTTGTACTACATTGCGATGCGTCAGACCGGGCATATGGGGCAGTTCTGCTGCAGAAAGACGAGGGGGGGAACCTGAAGCCATGTGGCTATCTGTCAAAAAAGTTTAGCGATACAGAAAAAAACTGGCCGATTTGGGAGAGAGAAGCCTTAGCGATTCTAAAAGCACTAGAGTGCTGGAGACACTTTCTGGAAGGAAGTGGAACACCGTTTGAGGTGTGGACTGATCATAGAAATTTACAGTATCTAAGATCCCCTCGTAAACTATCAGCGAAGCAAATTAGATGGGCCCAATATTTCAGCCGTTTTGATTTCAGACTCAGATTCTTCCAGGGGAAACATAACATACTCGCTGACGCTCTCTCTCGGATGCCTCAGCACGGGGGAGGAATTCAGGAATCTGAAGGGAGCCTGTTCCTAGATAAGCAGTGGGGCCTGGCAGTACTAACTCGAGCACAAGCGGCCAAAGAAAACAAACGTACTGCCATTTCCACGGGGGGAGGAGAAATATGGGAGGAAGAGTTGAAGCGAGCGTATGGAATGGACAAATGGTTACAAACTAACAAGGAAAAGGGAGAATTGTGTGGGGATTTGGTGTTTGTAAATAAGAAATTGTATATTCCTGAATGTTTAAGACGAGAAATGTTAAGGAAGTGCCACGATAACAAGGGTGCGGGTCATCTAGGCCCCACCAGGACTATTAAACTGTTGGCCAAACAATGCTGGTGGCCCGGAATGAGGAAAGACGCCAGGGGGTACGTCACGCAGTGTGAATTATGTGCAGAGGGAAAAACACCACCGGGGAAGCCCCAGGGGCTATTGCAGAAGGTGGTGGAGCCCATGAGGCCATGGGAATGCGTGGCCATGGATTTTGTAGGCGAACTACCCCCCAGCAGAGGCCACAGATACATTTGGACAATATTGGACCTATTCTCAAAACAGGCACACTTTGTGGCCCTGCCGAAACTCCCCTCAGCTGAAAAACTTGCTGATTTGTATGTGAAGCATGTATATCGCCTACATGGGTGTCCCGACAAAATAATTAGCGACCGGGGAGTCCAATTTACTGCAAAATTTTGGGGAAAATTCTTACAGCTGTTAGGAGCAGAAAGGAACCTGAGCTCGGCTTTTCATCCCGCAACCAACGGGGGGGTCGAACGTACCCAACAGACACTGTGCCAATTCTTGAGGATGTACACCAATTATAGACAGGACGATTGGGCGGACCTTCTACCGTTTGCTGAGATGGCTTTTAACGGGGCCGTACATTCGGCCACAGGTCGTGCCCCATTCAAAATAGTATACGGACAGGAGGTGGCACCTTTCCCCAGGCTACCCGAGTGGAAGGAAGGAGAGGGCCAGACCGACAAGGAATGGCCGGCCAAAATTAAGCAAGGGTGGCAGACCGTGGTGGAGGCATTGCGGGAAACACAAAAGAAGTACAAGCTCTTTGCCGATCGTAGGCGCCGAGAGGGGGACAAATTGGGCGAAGGGGATCTGGTTTGGCTGAGCACAAAAAACCTGAAATTGGGGTTCCCATCTAAAAAATTGGCTCCACGCTATATAGGGCCGTTCAGGGTAGCAAAAAGAATAAACGAAGTGACCTATGAGCTGAGGCTACCCAAGGACCTAGGAAAGGTACACCCGGTATTCCATTGCAGCCTGTTAAAAAAGTATAAAGGAACTCTGGACAGCGGAGAACAATAGTTGTGTTTAATCTTTTCCTTCCAGGACGAAGGGGAGGAGGACGCCATGTCAGAACCCTGCTACTAGAGCCTGGATGTGGCTCTGAGTTTCAGGGTCACTGACATTGATAAGACACCTGCGGCTCAGGACTCGGAGAAGAAACGGCTGCTGGACTTGGCGGGGAATTTGCGCGGGGTTTTGCTGAGCGGGAAGAGACTTTTCAAATGAGGGGGAGGGTATATAAAGGATGGTTGGCCGGAGCCTCCCATTCTTGGCTTTTTTGATGTTCATGTTTCCTACAGTAAAAGTTTCTGGTGATAACACAGAGAGTCTCGTGTGTTCATTCAGGAGCGGCTGTGGTGAGCTGACACAGATCACTATATAAACTCAGGTGAAAAGAGTTATACCTGTAGAATTGGGCCAGAAAAATGGGGGAAGAATTCATTTTGGAAGAATTTTCCAACTTTTGCAAAAAAAAAAAAATCTAAAAGATCAGGATGGAACAGAAACTGGGCTTTAAAAAGCAGTCTGAGAAAAGGTGAAGCACACAGGTGTATACATATGTATTTCTGTATGAGAGAAAGCACAACTTCAGTAGCACTTTATATGTGTAAGAACATATAATTTTCACTTAGAATGACTGAATGTTCAAGCATTCAAATATAAAGACCCCTGAGAAAGGGACAACTGGATGTACATTTACAAAATAAGCAGTTCTATTTTCAATACAATTTTAATATAAACATGTTAATTTTATAGTGATGGGGTGATAATGAGCAATAAATATACATCTGCTTTCTAAGACTGTTGAACATAATACAGTTCCCTAATGCCATTTTTTAACATAGTAAAAATGTGCATATGAAGCAACTGAAGCAATAAACCACAAAATGTCTTTTTTACTTTTTCGGGCTCCCCATATAAATCAAAGTCTAAAGTATGATTTAAACACTTGAGAAAATTCTGTTGACTGAAATTAAATACAGCTGAAAGACATTTGATTTAAGAGAATCCATTTTCCATTTTCAAATCCATTATCCTGTTTCAAATTATGGGTTTTATTACAAACGCGCATTTTTTTTACATTCATTGTCATTCTAATTGTCTTTTTAATGCTCTGCAGTTATCCTAGGCTCATATTGGTGGTGAAAAATGGAACTTGAGATAGGAAGATCTTTTTCACTTGCAGTCTCTTGTTCCAGATTTAATTTTGGGAGGTAGGGTGGAGTGTCCATATGTGACTTTGTTTTTTACTCTTTCCAGCTACTTTGTTAAAAGGACAGAAAGTATACTGACAGCCAGGCAGTGTATGGGCTTTGTATAAGCACAAGTCCTCCTGCACTTCACTTTTTCCTTCCTCTATTGGATTACTAGTAGTGGTGGAGCAGGGGCTCCTTAAGAGGGAGTTTGACAACACTGAACATGCGACTAACCCCCTTTCCTTCTATCCCTCATTCACTATGTATATGTGAATATAGTCATTCCACCCCCCCCCCCCAAAAGAAACCCCACCTGAAATCAGAAAAGTTTCATGTCCCAAGCATTTTAGAAAATGGAGACCTATAGTGAGGATTAAGCGTTAGACTAGGACTCTGAGTGAGGGAGGTCTGATTCCTGTTCAGCCATGGGCAGCCATTTATATAAGGGAATGTATGCATGCATAATATCCCAACAGAGCAGTGCACTGTATTGGTTTGAGTGGTGGAGGCTCCTTCTTTGGAGGCTTTTAAGCAGAGGCTGGATGGCCATCTGTGGGGGGTGCTTTGAATGAAATTTCCTGCTTCTTGGCAGGGGGTTGGACTGGATGGCCCATGAGGTCTCTTCCAACTCTACTATTCTATGATTCTATGAGTGTTGGACTAACACTCTGGGAGTGTTAGTTGGAATCCCTGCTCAGCCATGGAAACTCAATAGGTAGCCTTGGCCAAGTAATATTCTTTCACCCTCAGAGGATGGCAATGGCAAACCTTCTCTCGATAAATCTTGTTGAACAGGATTGCTATAAATTAGTCAGCTTGAGATCCCATAAAAATAGTAACGTTTTGATGAGCATCAAGCAGAAGTAAGGGATAAAATGGGAGAAAGGAGGGAAGCATTTAGTTCAATAGGCGGACTTGTCAGAAAGGACACTTTCAAGAACCCAAAGAAGAATGTAGAGTGCTATAAGAAAGGAAAATCTGGTTCTTTGATTTGAATAGAGGAATCAGTGCAGTGAAAGATCTGCTTGTACTGAAATGACACATTTCATTCAGCCTAGTCTTTCCAAACAAAACTCAAAAGCCCTTCAAAATGGCATTTTGTGCTAAAGAACGAACCTCATGGAAATCTGATACATAGACCTTCCAAAACCCCAAGCATCTTGTTTAAAACTGGTTTGAGAAATAAGTTGCAAAACAACAACAATAGCAACAACAACAAATCTGAACAAAATCCATGGTGAGCAGAGGAAATTGAACACAGACATGAACTTGGCCTGAAGACAAACTCTTCCTGCAGGTCAGAGAGAGAATCTATATGGGAGGCACTGAAACCATGGGGACTTGATCCTTTCTGTATATTTTCACTTCTGCTCCCCCGCCCAAACTGTATGCACTCAAACCATCTTAGGGATCATCACTGCTTGAGGTCCAAACTGCTACTCTGAAGACTCTTGAGAAAAAAACATCAGAAAAGTGGAGGCGATGTAATGGGAGAAAACAAAAGATTTCCCCAAAATAACATGCAGAGTGAAAACAGATCTTAAAGCAATGACAGAGCTTTTTGTTCAGATGCACATTTAACAAATAGTTCAAGCTGCATCTGCTATTGGCATTTTGAAATTCTCTGTCTTAAGGTAGCTGTAAAAGCATTAATGGAACAGTTCTCCTATGGACGTAGCCAACCCTCCCACCATTCTTTTTTAAAAAGGGGCTATTATAATGTAGTTTTCACACATCAGGCACTTTACTTGTTGTGAGAGACAAGGGAAGAAAAAGGTCTGAATAGTCGACATAAATACATGAGAGCTTTTTTTCTTTTTAAACCTATTTCTTCTCCCTTCCAGGTGTTTTCTTTTCTCATTTTTGGTCAGAGATAAAAGTTACATATGCCAGATAGAGCAGGCGGAAAAGTGTTACAGAAATATGGTACTATCAGAAAATAATTTCTTTTTGCTAGAAAGAAGTTAGGGCAGCCAGTTGACATATGGAGGCTGTAATTAGCTGTCCGGTCCTCTTGTCCTCAGTTGAGTGAGTAAAACTGCAATAGCTCTTGGAAAGCGAGAAATAAAAGGTAAGTAGGCTCGGATTTTGCCTTTTTTGGATAAGAGTTTTCTGGCTTCTGCATATCTAGATATTTTTCAGGATTTTGTGCTCTGTGCTTTGTGGTGGGGGGGGGGGCATCTGAAGGCAGACAAATCCTTTATTTTCCCAATTGCCTTCAAAACTTTTCTGACTTAAGGCTAAGACAAACATATTACAAGATTTTCTGGGCAAGAATCAGAGTTGGAAAAGACCACATGGGCCATCTAGTCTAACCCCTTGCCATGAAGGAAAAGCACCATCAAAGCACCCCTGGAAGATGGTCATCCAGCCTCTGTTTAAAAGCCTCCAAGGAAGGAGCGTCCACCACACTCTGAGACAGAGAGTTCCACTGTTGAACAGCGCTTACAGTCAAGAAGTTCTTCCTAATGTTCAATTGGAGTCTCCTTTCCTATAATTTGAACCCATGGCTCCATTGAGGCCTAGTCTACTGGGCAGCAGAAAACAAGCCTTCTCCCTCTTCCTTATGACATCCTTTCACACATTTATACAAGGCTATCATGTCTCTTCCCCACCTTCTCTTCTGCAGGCTAAAGACTTAGCTCTTTAAGCCACTCCCATTGTCTCCAGACCTTTGATCATTTGTTACCCTCCTCTGGACATGGTCCTCTAAGAATTCTCAGAAATGATGTTATGGAGTCTGTCAACATTCCTTAAGTATTTGGGGATGGTCACTTTTTTATTTTGGATGTATTGGAACACTCCCTCCACCTTTATTGTCATTTGCTTGCCAAATCCGTCTCAGTTCATTTTGAGCTTTAGCTTTACTTACACTATTTCTGCAAGTTTGAGCTATCATGTGCATGATTTTTTGGTGGATCAGATTTCCTTTTATTCTTTATACATGCTCTTTTTTTACGTCTCCCTCAAGTTTACTGTTCAGTCACATGGGCTTTCTCAGAAGATTCGTCTTCCACGAAATTGTTTGTGATTATGGTTTTGTTGTGTTGCAGTTCTTTCTTTATGAAATCCCACAAATGCTGGGTGTCTTTCCTTTAACTTCTGTAGCAATAGGATTGTGCCTAGTATTTCTGAGCTTCATGAAATGGTGAAGTCCAAGGACTGCGATTGACTGTACCTCTTTGGTTTCTCCCACAGCCATGAATTCTGGCATTACATGGTTATTTTCCCCTAAAGTATCAACTGCTTTGATTCTAGCAACCAGCTCCTTCCTATTGATTAGAATCAAGTCCAGGATTGCTAATCCACTTCTTCCTTCCTCCGCCTTTTGAAGGAGGAAATTATCTGCAAGGCACATCATAAATATTTTGGAGAGCCTATGTTTAGTAATGTTGCTAAACCTCTTCCAACAACACCATCTGTGTAGCCATCATTCACCTGCAGTATCTTCTTTTTCATGTGTCTTATACCATCTTTCACTAATAGCATCAGGAAGAAGACCACCTGTGCTCTAAACTCTACACTTTTCTGCCCAGGGCTTCATAGTCGGTTCTGCTCAGGGTGTTTTGTTCAAAAGTATTTTTTCCAGTGTCTTTGATGCCCAAATGAATTAGAAGAAAGGGGTACTGTTCTATGTTCTTGATGAGCTTTGGCAACTTGCCGGTGACATCCTGGATATGTGTGGCAGGAAGACAGCATTCTTCTTGATTCATCTTGTCTGGCTGGCACGCATTTTCCACTACACCTCTGAGCAATGAATCCTTTACCGTCAGGATCTTTTGTTATTGCTGTTCTTGCTGGAGTTAGGTTGGCTTCTTCCCTGGCAGGTAGTGTCTTTATCGTCTGTTCTCCTGTTTGCACCTCTTCATCACCATTATCCTCAGGATGTTGCAGGAAGTGATTTCTTAAGACTTCTGAATCCCTTGTGTATGGTCTTTTCCTGACGGTGACTATTCTCTAAGATGCTTCCTCAGTGTTATAGCCCTCTTTATTTCCATTGGTCATTTCTTCTTGTTGGTTCTCTGTTCTTTTAGGCACTTACCATAGCGATGAATGAGGTTTGCAACTCCTTCCCCACTAAATTCTGCCGCTTGCGTCCTCAACCACTTGTTTTCAACAATGGGGGCATGGCTGGCAACGCAGCGTTTTGGCGACGCTGTGCAGCTGCGGGAAGGGGTGACAGACTGGTTGAAGACGCAAGCGGCAGAATTTAGTGGGGAAGGAGTTGCAAAGCTAATTCATCGCTATGGTAAGTGCCTAGATTTGAATGGCGACTACGTGAGATGTGGGTTTGGGTCTGGCTTTCAACTGCATATGGTAAATGTTTTCTCCTATACTTTGTTCATTTTTTAATTCCAAAACGTAATCTACTTTCTGGATAACCCTCATAACTTATATTGACATGACTATGTGTGGCACCATGTGCGTGCCACTTGCCCTCAGAGATGGAACTTCAAAATCTGAGGCAGCAGTTATATAGAACCCCCCCAAACACTCCTTACTTTCTTCTCTTTTCAGATAGTGAGCTCAAAGACTGAGGAAGCGGTTATATAGTGGTCTGAATACTGACTAGGTCTCTGGGAGACCATGGCTCAAATTCCCACTCAGGCATGGAAAACAAATGTGTGACTTTAGACAAGTCACCTTCTCTCAACCTCAGAGTATGGCACTCTGAACAATTTTTTTCCAAGGAAACCTGTAATGGAGTCACCTTAGAGTTGTCATAATTCAGAAACCTGATTTGAAGGCATACAATAACAATGTGCAACCATATGAAGATTTGTTATATAGAATCAAATTATTATTTACTGGCAGCAATTCTTAATACTTTTCCAGTTCTTCCTATAGAGTCCAGAGACCTGGGAATTCTAAGATAAGAGTTTCAACCCCTCTCCTTGGGTATGTAGGGTTTGTAGGAGCCCCGGTGGCGAAGTGTGTTAAAGCACTGAGCTGCTGAACTTGCAGACCGAAAGGTCCCAGGTTCAAATCCCGGGAGCAGAGTGAGTGCCCGCTGTTGCTCCAGCTTCTGCCAACCTAGCAGTTCGAAAACATGCAAATGTGAATAGAGCAATAGGTACCGCTCCGGCAGGAAGGTAACGGCGCTCCATGCAGTCATGCCGACCACATGACCTTGGAGGTGTCTACGGACAACGCCGGCTTTTTGGCTTAGAAATGGAGATGCGCACCAACCCCCAGGGTCAGACATGACTGGACTTAACATCAGGGGAAACTTTTACCTTTACCTATGTAGGGTTTACAAAAACTATCACAATTGCAAAGGGTAATTATTTCCTTCTTTTGTGGAAGGGGAAAAGACATTCTGTTCTGCAAAATTATACAATGCAGGAAGATATACTGGCACACTACTGTATCATAGAAAGCCACAAAGTTTATGTCATATTTTGGAGGCAATAGTAATTGTGGGAATCTTGATAGTGGCAATGGATATTAGGCACTGTAGCCCCAGTATTGTACCATGTGCCTATTCTCCACATCAAGGAAAGGGAAGGATGAGTGTGGCTCATCACAGAGTTATTAAATCATTGAATATTGTGGCTTCCTTTTGTGTAAATAGAATGATTTTGTTTAGAAATGTGCTCAGATGCTATGTTACCACAGCACTTACATAACAAGATGATGATGCATATCAAGATGGCAATAATGGCTCCGGTTCCCAGCCCAGCTGCAGCAACCGCACCAATGGTGGTACAGTCTCCATTCTCATCACATGGACACACCTTGACCTTAATGATGGACATGTTAAACAGCGGGGGGTTTCCTGAATCTGTTACAATGACGGGAACATCGTATACACCAGCTTCCAAGTACGATATTCGTAAACTGAGTTGAGCATAGTCACCTGTAGGGAACAAAATGGAGACAATACTTACAAAGGTACTTAGAACTTGTCTACATGGTAAAGATCCTGTGACTATTTTTTTTACTTGAGAGAAACCTCTCTCGGAAACTCCAGTTCAGAAGTTGACAGCAGAATTGCACTGGAGAGCATAGAGAGGTGCTCTCTCAAGGAATTTTTAGGTCCTCAAGCATGATCTTATGGTCAAGTTCTTAGAGATTACTATCCAAAATATTTTAATCAAATCCACAAATAATCAAAGCTGCAAAACTCAATCTTGCAATTGGAGGGCTGACTGTATTATCTTGCCTGTTCCCCAATATCTTATCTGTGCTTCTTAACATTTCAGCACCATTTTCTGATGTTCTGTTTTTGACTAACCATGATGCTTTAAAAACGATAAAGAAAGAAGGAACGAGAAAAGAAGGCAAAAGAAAGAAAGAACCCTTTCCCCACAACTGGGAGAGGCAGAATAATGTATGAAAAAATAGACAAAGGACACAATTCATGCAGTCTATAGAATCTTGTCTGTATTTTTGGACTGTGTGTCCTGTTTGGAAATGGCAGAAGTTGGCAGGGTTAATGATGAGTGATGTAAATATCCAACTGTTTTCTCCTTGCATGTGTGCAGGGATAATTTACAGTTTTCTTCCTGCTATGGAAGCAACAGTGTTGGAGATTTAAAAAATAGTTTTTTTTTTTGCATGTGTGCAAGAACATGTTCTTAAGTATACACACAGACATACACACAATAGCTAGCATCCTATCAAGCAGTTACTATACTGAAAGTGGGCTTTCCAGTAGCCTAACTAATAGACATTCACATTTATGGTCAGGAACGAACAAACATGACCCTAAACATGTCCCTTTTCAGCCTGGCAGTGCTTCAGCCAAAACATTTTTGGATCACTGGACACCAAGGAATGGAGAAATTCGGAAAGAATCTATTTCCCCAATATGTGGGAAAAGAGATTCCACTTGAATATTAGGAAGAACTTTGTGATGGTAAGAAATGTCTGACAGTGGAATACACTGCTTCAGACGGTGATAATGTCTTGTTCTCTGCAGGTTCTTAAACAGAGATTGGGTGGCCATCTGTTGTGAGCGCTTTCACTGTGTGTTCCTGCATGGCAGGGAGTTGAACTGGATTACTCTTTTGGTTTCTTCCAATTTATTAATAATCCACAACATGCTCCTAGTTGCTTGGTGCATTGGAAAGAACAGCTGTGGTAAGTACCCAAGCGGTATCTCCAGCAGCTTGCTATTTGCTAATATTTGGGGGGGGGGGGTCATCAGTTAACAATGATGATACAGGATCCTGGCCACTGAATTGGGGTAGTATGGCTGTGTAGTCCAAAATAGTAATATTTCCAAGGACCTTTCTTGGAAGGTTGGCTTACTGACCAGGTGGATCCATTAGTAGGGATAGATTTCAGCTGAGGTAGATTTCAGCCGTCCATCTTGTCCCCAAGAATCTTCTCAACCTCAAAGCTACTTCTCTGCTAAAGTGCAGAAGGAGAGTGACTTTTATGCAATTAGAGTCAGAGGAATGATCATTGATCCTGATTGCAGCTCATGACAATAAAAATGGGACATAAGGAAGACTGATAATAGCTTTCCCTCCTGGGCTATTACAGATGATTTATCCCTCGCTCAGTCCCAATAACTGTATGTAATTATGAGCTGCATGAAAACCTAGAGGGTGGGGAAGACGAGTGCCAGTGAAAGCTCCAAAGAGTTCTGCTCAAGGCCCAATCCATGCAATTTGTCATTAACTATCTTGCCTATAAATGTCAGACAGCATGAGAAGAAAGAAAGAAAGAAAGAAAGAAAGAAAGAAAGAAAGAAAGATCAAAGAATGGGAAACAAAAAATAAGTTCAAAAGTTTGAAGTCTCAAAAAAAATATTTAAAAGCAAAAAGTGTGAAGACTGATCCCCTTTGGTGCTTTTGAATAAACTAGGTTACAAACACTGCCAGAGGTTGCCTGCCCAGTTTACCATTTAGCCGGGTAATGGTCCAGTTCTTCCTAATGGCAGATGGCACACTTGGCAGCTCGAAGACAAAGGGCCCAACATTTGGATCGATGTCAGCATCGGCGGCTGTGATGTTGATGACATTCAGGTTTGGCCTTTCACAGATCTGTGAATCCTTTGGCTGAAGCTCAGGAGCATTATCATTGATGTCAATTAGATAAATTTGGAGTGTGCCAGTGCCACTGGCTGGAGGGATACCTAGATTAGGAACATAATTATTTCAGTGAGTTATGGTTAAGGCTGACATAGGATATTAGAGGCATAGGGGTCTTTCAAGCCCTTCACAATATCCACTGAGCAGTAAGGAATAAAGAGAAGGTCAACTGCAATGTGGAAACCTGGGGATCATAGCCCTTATGTGGAAAGGCTAAAGCATTCGAGATTCTCCCTTCAAAATCTAGTACAAACAGAACCAAAAACTAATAATTACAGAGTTTGTAAAGTGATGAACAGAAAGTGGACACCATAGTTTGTGGGAACCTCAGACCTTGGGAAAATTACTTTTGCAGACTATACATTTCACTGCTTGCAACTTCTGAAATTTATTACTTTGAGAGTTCTTAAGATACTACACTGATTATAGAAGAACAGACTGCTTCTTGGGAAAGTATACTCTCCTTCTTTGAAGATATTTAAACAGAGATTGGATGGGCATCCAACCTCTGCTGTAGCTGAATATTCTTGCTTGGTAGGGGGTTGGACTAGATATCTCTTGCTGACCCTTCCAGCTCTAAGATTCAAAGTTATCTTAGGAGGAAATGCTTACACAGATTTCACCTAGGCAGTTTTCTGAGGAGAACTGCCCAATATTAGGAGGACCAGGATTTGCCTACAGAGGGAGAAATGAAGACATAATCCCTCCAGTAGGAATTCTGCACCCTCATGAAAATTTCCTTCCATTCCAAAATTTCCTGCAATGTAGAAACTTAAAACTTCAGTTGAGCATTTGAAAATATCCACAGGGGATATGTCCCAAAACTTAGTGGAAACAGGAAATCCTGCATAATAGTGAACCCTATAATACAGAAACATCCGGAGGACCTAGAAAATTCCTAGAGAAGACATATTGTTTGAATGCAGGTCGGTGAAACTGGGCGTCCCAGTCCTAAGCAAATGCAGGGTGTAGTTTATAGTTTAGGCATTCAAAGAAAAGTGGCAGGCAAAGTAACCAAGGGAATGTGGATGCAACAAATATTAGAGTTCTAAGTGTGAATTTTTTTCAGTATTTCAGAATGTACTTTCTGCAAAGCTAGTAATGACAGAATTGAAAGAAGAATTCATTTGGGGGGAATAACGTTTTATTTGGCAGGGCTATGCTCCCATTTTGACCTTCTCCTGGGCTATATCATCACCATCCCAAAGGATCAGAGAATGGGAATACCTTAATCCAAAAATTTTGGAGAGCTACAGTTCATTAAACTAGAAAATGCTGGGCTAGTTTGATGAACTGTTCTCCTATGTTCATAAAAGCTAGGATGCATATTCACTGTCAGAAATTTTTTTTTTGGATTACAAATCCCTAGGTCTGCCAGCTAGCATGGCCAATGATTATGCAAGCTGGGGGATTCTGAGGGAATCCAAATGCCCCAGTCTGATTCAGTGACAGTAGACTTCAAAGGTGCCAGATGCTGTGGAAAGAGGCAACAGTGGAGGAAGACTACATGTCCTACATTCATGCTTCAAGAGGCATCTGTTGCTTGTTTCAATTGGAAACAGAATGCTTAACTAGAAGGACCACAGTCTTTTTCAAATGAGGACTGTCCTTATAATCCCAGGTGCTAACATAATAAATGATTTCCGGTGACATTAGCCAACTATCGCTTTCCTTGTTTCATAATACTGCAGTGATGGAAGCAATTGAAAACATCAAACACCTCCTTGTCAGGTAAATATTCGAGGTTCAAAAGCATGCTTCAAGACCAGACACATTGACAGCCCCACATTGGTCTTTCTTCACAATGGGGAGCCTTGTGAGATCAATGGCTAAGCCTCTGGAGTAATGGTCAGCTGCGCATAAGTTGTCAGATCAAGCTCTTGACTTTGAGCTTGACTTTTATAAAGGTTAAAAGCCATCACTGTCCTGTATAATCTTTTGCCAAAAACCCTACCTAGTTGCTTCAACTCTCCAGGCCTGCATGCTTCAATAACTTTCTTCCAGTTGGGCTGGGGCCGGGAAGAGTGGAGTGCGGGTTTTCTTTCAAAGTGTTCAATATTCCTATTCATTCCTTCCTTTCTATCTTCCTTCCCCAGTGAACTGCAGACAGTTTTGTTCCAGGCCTCTACACTGATGATTTCCTCCAACAGTCCTGCCTGAGTAGGTTTTTAAAGCTTGTGTTCTCAATTCTTTGTTGCTGTTTTTCTTTAAAATGTAAGAGTGAAATAAAGAGGAAGAGGGAGAAACCACAAAACCTCCACTGATGCTTCTTGACTGTTTCTATAAAAGCTTTCTGCCATGCGTTTCTTGTTTGTTTTTGCCAACCGAGGTGCCTCAGAATCCCCGATGAAGGCTTCTCAATCCCTTTCTCATGATTGTTACGTTAACTCTCCCAACCTCAAGGTGTGGAACTGAAGAAATGTTTGTTTTAGCTTACTGGCTGTGGACAGAAATTCCTCTGGATTCTCCATCTTGATCAGCTATTGCATTTGCTACTCAGCAAAGCAAAACCCACAGTTAACCCCATCTGTCACAACCACTGTCAGTAACATTGCTGGGGAAAATTACATTTTTGGACTACAGTGCTCAGAATCCCCCAGCTAGCATTCCCACTGTCTCAAGGGAAGTATATCCAAAATGGCAGAGTTTATTTTGGCAGATTTATGTAACAGATCATTTCAGCAATTTGTCCACTCAAGCCAATAATATTATGACACTATACTTGGTGTGTGTCTGTTGTAACTCTCTTTAGCATCCTATGGTTAATCTTCACTAGAGCTAACCTATTCAATCAATGATTACATAGTGAGTCAACACATAAGTAAATCTCACTGATTGAATATATTTACTCTGTGCAGATAAATAACAGGAATTAGGGCCATATTTTGATTCATAAATGATTCAGCTAAGGAATATACATGCTATTTGGTAGACCCAGTTAACTGGAACTCCCACAAAAAAAATCAAAGAAATAATACTTTAAATAAAAGTTAAAATACATGGATAATATAATTAAAAGGTAATACATTAAATTAAGTTTGTCTTAATTTGCTTTTAATCACTGTATTTCAATATTAATATCAATTCAGTACAGGGTTTATGGTATAGAATGCGGTATAGTATTAGGTCTATTTTAATAGCACCTCTCAAGAAACCAAAAACTACATTTATCTGGCATCTACCAGTCCCCATGTGTGCCAGTTAACTGAGAGTCTGTCATATAAATATACTGATGTATAAGTCTAGAAAAATTAACCCCAAAAATATGGGTTGACTTAACTATGAGTAAATGTAAGTTCCGTACCTTAACTCTTATTTAAAAAGGAACCATTTCCTTCTCTGAATAAAGTGGTGAAAGGCAAGAGCGTAGTCCATTCTAAGGGAACTTTGCACTGACTTTCCCTATTTTCTTCCCTGCAATGCCTCTTCTGGGCTTTCTGAATGTCTGGATGGGGAAATGGGGTGACTGCCCCCCTGAAATGGATCACATCAAAAATTCATAATTTTGTCTCCAAATCTTGCCCTTGACTAATGCATGAGAGTGATTTATACATAGTATATATACAGTATTTAAAGTAGATACATTGGAATCAATGTGGCTGAAACTAATCATGATTTGTGCAAACCCCACCAATTTCATTGAGTTTACTCTGGGGAATGCCTAGGTCTGGATCTAACTCTAGGTCCTGGTAATCAATTACGATGTCAAGATCTCACAGAAGTTGTTTCTAAGGTTCGGCAAAATTTCAAGCAGCCTTCAGAGTGCTATTTTCCCCTACTGCTGTCATTCATTTCAATCCATCATGGTGGGTTTGATCATTACTGAAGTCAGTGGCATTTTGCAGCAGGAAAGGCATGACATCCCCTCAGTTGGCAGTCATTTTGGTCTGCTCCAAATCCAGCTGTTACATTGAGTTGAACCCAATTATTTCCCCAAGTTCTTCATCCCGGATCAATACACAATGAATACAAAATTCATCCATGTTGTTCAACTTCTTGGTTGACAGTATGTTATTAATCATCTAGGTTTGGAGAAAGAAGCTGTTTACTCAAGTAGTTATCTACTACCTAGCGAACATAAATACTGAAATTACTGTAAAATAACTGTAAAACAATAATAATGGGATTTAATTCAAGTTGTAGAAAAGCAATTGTTTTTTGTGAATATCCAATATAAATATTCAACCAATATTGCATTGTTAGTTTTGTCCTTACAGTCTTTAACCTTGTGTAATTATACTACTAGTTTGAAGCCTAGGTTGTAATAAAATCAGGATACCAGAAGTTACTTTCTCTTATATGATCAAGCCTTTCAATTATTTTCAGTTTAATTAAATATCAATATCACAGATTGAAAAGACTTCCTGACATGTGATACTACAATTTTCAAGGGCTGAAATTTTACATATTTATCATATACAATCACTACGGTAATATTATACCTACAACTTTCAAAATATGCAAAGTCTATTCGGGATATCCCCATGTATATTTAATGGACATTATCACAATCCATGTGGAATTTTATCTAGTGTCATAAACTCCGGTATCATTATGGATTAGATTCTATCCTTCACAAACTGCAACACTCTAATTCCCATTATATCCTTCAAACTACATTAAATTGTGGCAGATTCAATATCTATCCTTCCATTTATTACCATGGCTTTCCAATCCAGGGATTTAAAGGGCATTGTTAAAAGTCCATTCAGTTTTAATTTATGCCAGTATCACTTGCATGATTTGTGTAAAAAATTACTTTGTATATTTACTTTGTAAAAATGTGTAAAAAACCTTTTCATTCATAAAATAAATGGGAATTCACATTCCATTGTTATTCTGATTTTATAATCATACTCTCTGCGGTGTCTAATTTGACTTTACCAAGTATTTGTTATCTTTTCTAGTGAGTCACTTCTTCTTCTGATATGTCCAAAAATGTGACAATCTCAGTTTAATCATCTTCACGTCTAAAGCAAGTTCAAACTCAATTTGTCTCAGGACACATTTATTTATCTATTTAGTAGTTCATAATATTCATAGAACTCTTATGTGTTATTTATCCCTCATCCAAGATGCTTGTGACCAGAGTAGTTTTGGATTTTGGAATATTTGCATATACATAATGAGATATCTTGGAGATGGGACCAAAGTCTAAACACAAAATTCATTTCTGTTGCATATACACCATATACACATAGCCTGAAAGTTATTTTACACACAATATTTATATTCCTTTTGTGCATGAAATGGAGTTTGTATCAGTTGAAACATCAGAAAGAAAATGTGTCATTATCTATTATTTGGACAATATTGGATTTTTGATTATTTTTGATTTCAGAATTCTGGCTGAGGGATATTCAACCTGGATAAGATATTCTGTACCTTTGTTTAGAAAAAAATATGTCTAAAATTTCATCATCAAAGTTGTCAAGTTTTCTCCTATTTGCTGAACCTTGAGGGTCTCCATGGATGAAAAATAGACCTCACAAGCTGAAGGTCCGTCTGCTCCCGAGATAGTCTTGCTTGAGCCCTCAAGTTCTGTGAGGTGACAGTTTTGATCTAATACCTTCTCTCTCATTCTTGATTGTTCCTGGTTTCCTAATGGAACATATTCCTTTCTATGCCTCTGTAATATGATAAAGCCTAGTAACACACAGCAGGTCACCCCTTTGTCCTGACCCTTCCTTCTGTAGTCTCCAGTCATCCACAAATGGTGAGACTCTTCGCATTTTCTCCAGTCTGTTTCTTGCTTGCCCCAGTTTCCCCTTCATCACAGTCTGTGAATGTTTCACACATTTAATTTACTCTGGCAATGTCCCACTACAGCTTCATGGAAGTTGTTCCTTCATTCTGTTTTTTTCAAACTACTAAACCTGAAAAAAAAAACCCTAACTTATACTGACAACTTTGTCAGGGCATCATTCCTGTTAATGCATCACATTACAGCATTATTGAAGCATGAACGATGTGGAACTTGGGCCTACCATTGTCAGCTGCCAGGAACGTGGCCTCGTAGACATTGTTCTTAATGTAGGCTGACTCACGATCAAGGACAGCGGCAGTGGTGATCTGACCATTTGTGGCATTAATGTTCAGCCAGTTTGCAGGATCTGACAGCTTGGAGTATCTGCAGACAGCAAGGATAAATACATGGCAGTCTCTCCCAATGACACATAGTTAATGTGGCTTGAAAATAAGGTTGGGTTAGCATGTTGGTATTCTTGCTCTTCAGACCCCTTCAGGGGTAGGGAAAATGTGGAGATCCGGCCATATGTGGCTTCAATCATTTTTTGAGAGCCCCAAGCCTTTTTGAATACTCCAAACCTTCAGAATGTCTCAAATTATTTAGGGATTTTAAAAAAAATCACCCAGAAATCACACACTCAACAACTATTATCAGCACACACATGAACTGTACAACACTGAAATGTGGCAGTTTAGTGTTATTTCTCAGAAAACAGAAAAAAGTAAAATAATAAAAAGCATGCAAGTAAAGCTAAACCACAACTTGCAGTGATGAAAATAAAAGTTAATGAAAACCATTGCAGGCTGCTGTTGGAATACGGGACTGAAAAATGGTCCTTGTCTCTAGTACATTTGATCTCCCTGATTTAAATTAAGAGCATCTGAACATTTCGTGAGTAACATGAGGAGGTGGGAGGAATGAGGGCATTGGACTCTAAAATATGTGCCCTTCAATGACACTTTTTTCAGACCCCAATTTTCTTGTATTACAGTAACTTAAAATTTCAACTGAGCATTTAGTAAAACTATTTCGATATTTAAAGTTAAAGAGTAGGAAAATTTAGAAGGAGAATGTGAACACAGCAAATGTAATTAGTGGGGTGTGAATGTGTCAATGTTTCACTTTCCATAATGCTAGAAATTTGGAGATTGAAAGATAATTTCATTGAGGGGGGGCATACTTCTTATTTGGGATGCAATTACTTCATTTTGTTCCCCGTAGATGCAACATTGTTCAGGAGGTTAATGCATCAATCTCCTTACCACCACCATCCATGAGTTTCCAATGAACATCAACAGGTCTTCAGGGATGCAGATAGGAGTCTGTCCACACCCATCTGAATGCACGCAAAGTAAGTGTTCTGCCATTGAGCCATGCATTTCTCTAACATTTGATTTACCAAGCAGCATGCACAGATTGGAAATAACTTTTTTTTGGATTACAGCTGCTAAACTCTGCCAGCTTGTATGGCCAATGCATTTCTGACTTGCGTTTTCCAAGTTTTAACTGAATGCAATTGACCAACCCTGTGCTGCAACCGGCTTGACTTTTACTCTTTTCCTTCAAACGCCAAGCAACAGTGTGATCAAATACCTTGTAGAAAGGCACAACAGGTAACTGGTGGGCTACTTTCTGCTTGGTAGGTAACAAATTGTGCATGCCTGGCACTGAGTTAGGGTGGCACATTATTCTCAGGATGAAAGTCATTGAACTCAAGCAAAATGATAAGTTGAGCCTTTTTGCTCCCTGTTTGTTCTGTTTGATTTTAAACCCGTAAACAGAGGTGGTTTGGAAAATCAATAATGAAGAAAGCCAGAGACATGGACACCTTGGTCAAGAAGCAGACTTGGGGATACAAGCAAAGACAGTCCTGTCATGAGGCAGAATGGTACAACCAGAACTTTGGGGCAGCACCTCATTCCTGAAACTCCTAGCCATTCCCCTCTTCTTGGATGCACCATGCAATCTTGATCTTCTAAACAAAATCTCTTTCACAGTACGGAATGATAGTACCTTAATGCCATTTTAAGTTCTAAAGTTGCTTACCATGGATCTCTGGTATTTGTAGTTTGGTCTACTGTCTGACAGATAATCTTAAATTATGTGATTAAATCACAAGTCCAAGGACTCCATAAGATGCAGTCAAATTGTGCCCAAGTGCTACCACCATGCAGGGTAAAAGATTCTAGTCTGCTGCTCTTATTCATTACAAAAAATGATGATGGCTATGGTGGGGGATGCTATCCCATAATCTCTACTGAAATGAGTTAGCTTCTTTGTATGGAATCCCCATGTGGGGCTGACTTTATAAAATTTGACCTCGGGCACTAAAGTGTCTTGGACTGGCCTGGGTTAAAGTAAAATCCCAGCTGGGGGAATGAGCTATTTCTAATGGGGCGGCTTTGTACAATCAAAATTCTACCTGCACATACTGAATACCCAACACAGCAAATACATTCAGATGTAATGCAAGTTCAATGAATTTGGGGGTGGGGGTACACACCTCCACAACACCATGGATCAATGGCATTTCTCAATGCAACAGCAAACAAAAGAAAACAGACTGTATTTCCACTTGCCAGCAACCTGTACAGGAAACATGAACCTTGTTTTTATAGGAGGATCATATGTTCTAGAGCACTCCAGGAGCACAGTATTTCCCCTTCTAATTCAGTGGTTGGTAGAGGGACTTGGGAGCCACAAAAATAGTTATCTGATGCCTGCTGTTGTACCAGAGAATAGATTATCTGGTTAACATGACAGCAGGAACAGAACAGCTCGGTACGTATACAATGACATTTTAAACACAGGCAACTGGTGACTTCCATGTCAATGGGACAATGAATCAGCTTTGGAGCGTAATCCCAATGAATCAGCTTTGGAGTGTAATCACCATAGTGCCAATGCCTTGAACCACCAAGTTCCTGCTGGTGTGTTGGATTTACTTTTTCTGGAACTATTACAGGTAGGCAATATATGAAGATCTAAAGCAGTGGTTCTCAACCCGAATGTGCTATCCAAGGTGTTGAACCCTGTCCACCAGGTTCAAAATAGTTCTTCTAAACTTTGGACTAAATCTCAGGCACATCACTGATTCAACACACCACTGATGGCCAAGTTCCCAAGCACTCTGAGTCTAACAAAAGAGCTTCCGGTTGAAATAACAGTTGTAAAAGGGACAACACTGCCCTGCCATTTTCCCCTTGAATGGATTAAACTAAATTGTTTCCATTCTGCCTTGCACTCTATGCAGAAAGCATCTGACTAGAAGGCACTTGTTTTCCACCTGTGCTCCTCAATGCTGCTCGAAGTGCACAAGGCAAATAAGTGGTTCAGAGACAGGGCAGTTTCAGAATGAAACAACTAAGAAAAATGGCCTTGTTAGCTGAGATGTTCCTTCTGTCCTTAAAGGTTTCACTGCCTGTCCAAAGCCAACAAGCAAAGGCAGTGAGTAACCGCCGTCATTTTCTGCTCCAGACAGCTCCATCCCAGGTGAAGTATCTCTACCCTCTAATGATTATAAAATGTCACAAGTGATGTAAGTTTAATTGGCCCCAGCTCTTGTTCCACCGCGTGCCCTCCTGCTATGCCAAATATATCTAACATTTGCAATAAAGAAGCAGACAGATAACCAGTGCAGCCAAGGGAAGGAGGGATAGCTAGAAATTCCCTTTTTCTTAAGCAGAAAACAAGCATGTGCTGGATAGTAAATAGTTTTGTTGGATCCAAACACGATGTAAGTTTATTTAGGGATTTTGCGGAGTGGCATCTCTGCAGGAGACACAGACTGGCATACTGTTTATGAATTACAACGGCATAAGCCTGACTCTCACCATTGTAATTACCTTTTACATCATTACATTGTCAGAAGTTTCTCCTGACCTTAAAATGATCAAACTTCCCCACATAATTTCCTTTTTAAGCTATTTACCTGGCATACAGTGGGAGAGTGGGAATAAGTTGGGATATATCCTGCTCTTTTCTTGGATATTTTGTAAGTTATAGGAAAATATCATTTTGCTGGGGTGTGCATGTGAATTTTTCACAAAGGAGGACACTATGGGATGAGGTGTGTGTGTGGCCCATCAATGTCTAGGTTTCTAGGATCTAGGGGAAGGGCAAAGCACCCTTTAGATCAGTGGTTCTCAACCTATGGGCCCCCAGGTGTTTTGGCCTATAACTCCCAGAAATCCCAGCCAGTTTATCAGCTATTAGGATGTATGGGAGTTGAACCATCTGGGGACCCACAGGTTGAGAGCCACTGCTTTAGATCTTCATGTATTGCCCACCTGTAATAGTCCCAGCAAAAGTAAACCCAACACACCAGTGGGAACTTGGTGGTTCAAGGCATTGGCACTATGGTGGTTGCAGTCTGTGTTATTATTGCTTGTATTGATACCCTGTCTGCCCCGCTAAACCAGGCAGCTTACAAAGTAAATAGAAGTTATATAATTAAAATATGCAAAAGATCCAAATGAAAATTATATTAAACTATTAATAAACTCTAAAAACAATTTAGAATGTAGAATTAAAAATGATTAAAAGGCAGTTTAAAAAGCACTATCCTTCACTGGAAGGACAGCAAGGCTCTGGCAATCTAGCTTTCCTAGAAAGGGAGTTCCAGAACCTAGGGGCAACTATTGAGAAGGTCCATCGTACATCTTTACCAGCCATGTCTGTGAAATTCGTAGGACTGAGAGAAGGGTCTCTTCAGAAGATTTTGGAAACCAAAGTTGTCTATCACATATCATGCTTTATAGGTCTCAACAAGTACTTTGAATACTGACTGGAAACAGACCAGTAGCTACCGCGTTTCCCCGAAAATAAGACAGTGTCTTATATTAATTTTTGCTCCCAAAGATGCACTAGGTCTTATTTTCAGGTGATGTCTTATTTTTCCATGAAGAAGAATTCACATTAATTGTTGAACAAAAAATAAACATATTATATACTATACAGTAGTTGTCATCACAAACCAACATAACCAAACAAACTGTGAATCCTATCAAGAATTTCTTGTTACTACCATTATTTCCATGTACAACAATCTATGGTATGTACATTTACCGATCCTGCAAGCTCTGGCATTCTGTTTGGTGGGCATGCTTCCAAACAATAACTTTGCTAGGTCTTACTTTTGGGGGAGGTCTTATATTTAGCAATTCAGCAAAACCTCTACTAGGTCTTATTTTCTGGGGATATCTTATTTTAGGGGAAACAGGGTAGTGGAGCTGTTGTAGCAATGGGATGATCTGGCTCCTGTGACCAGCACCAGTTAACCAATCTGGGTGTAAACTGCATTGATCCAAACAGCTCTATTCTTGTTGGAACTAATGACTGGATTTAATTCATAATGTGTAAGAGAAACATGCTTGTTTGGAACCATATGCAATGATACAGATCCAGAGTTCAAGCAGGTAGCACCTTTGTTATACTTTTTACTACACTGTACCTCACACATGCCCTTGGTAGATGGTAACATGTCTCTCACTGCCAGGTGGGATAGTACTTGGTGGTTTAGCCATCTGTAAAAAAACCATTTTTACAGTAACTTCCTACTAATGCAGCTGGGGCTTACAAAAACAGATTTCCTGGAATTGTCTTCATTTTTCATAGAGGCAGTGGAAAATCTTAAATAGGGAGCACCACACCCCAAGGAAATACAAACCAAGCTTTGGGCAATATTGACTGTGCTACACAAAACTTGTGCATTTATGTGTCAATTGTACTGTGTGACCCTCATTTTGAATGGCTAAGGGTATATCCACAATGAAAAAAATATAGCAATTTGATACCACTTTAACTGCAATGGCTCTGTTTTATGGAACCTTGGGAAATTTGGTGAGGAGCCATCATCTCAACTACGATGCTACAGCACCATGGCAGAGAATTCTGAGTATTTCTCACCAAATTACTAACTCCTAGATTTCATAGGATGGACTCATGGCTATTAGAGTAGTGATATAATTTTCCTAGTGTGGATATACACCCAAAATTGCACAACCACATGCACAACAGCACACAACATACCCTGTCAACATTTTAATATCCATGCTCTAGAACTGAATACAGATGTTGTACAACTATCTCCATAGCGAACCTACACATTCATACAACACCAACAGGTTTCCAGCTGCAATGTACACCCAAGTCTTGCTTAGATATCAGCCAATTTGCTTCATCTTTAACTCACCTTATAGCTTGCTGCATGAAGCGATCAGGATCCACTGCTGAAAAGGTCATTAATGCTGTCCCTGTTGGTACTCCTTCCTCCATCCTGATGAGCTTGTGGTTCGTTGGGAAGTAGGGAGCCTCATTGACATCGGTCACAGAAATGGTGACCCCAGCTGTAGACTGGAAAGACATCTGGATCCCACTGGCCAGAGGAGCTTGGTTAGATACCATCACTGTCAGCATGAAAGCTCTGTTCATCTCATAGTCAACTTCCTGAAATAAAACAGATACACATAAGAGACTCCAAACAAGACTGCCCAACTCATTTTCTCATTCAGATGCTGCTTTGAGTGGCCACAAGCTTCTTTTTAAGGAGAAGGATAGGTTAAGAAGCAACGTTGTAGCTGCTTTAAGATTTTTTGGATCACACTGGGGCTCTTCCATGTGGCAGCAATGCTAGGTGCATCGACGTTGTAGAATTAATGCAGTTTGACCTCCCTTTGACAGCTGTTTCTCAGTGTTATGGAATCACACGGGTTGTAATTAGAATCAGAGAGTTGGAACAGAACACAAAAGCCATTGATCCCACTCTCTGAAAAGATGGTTGGTTGTTTAAACACGAGTTTGTGTTTTTCAGTTGCATGGAAGTTGTTTGCTCTTATGTGCCATTGGCTTATGGCAATCTCATGAATCAAAAGACCTTCAAGAAATGCTATTCACAGCCCTGCTTGGATCTTCAGAACTGGGAGACATAGCTTTCTTGAATCTTGCAAAATGTAGTGCCCTTCATTTTATTTTGTTTTTATTTAGTTTTACTTATCATTACTGGTCAATGAATGGCAAAATTAAATCACAACAAATCTTCAATAGTACATATGATTGAGTCACCAACATGAATACCAATAGCTCTATTGCAGAGGTGTATCACTGCAAAGTAGTGGAGGCTGGCACCTTCAGTGTTAGTGGAGTGATTAATTTATTTGGGGTTTAAGTCTGAACTTTACAGTTGCCATTCAGCATACAAACCCTTTCCCTGAAATAGGAACCTGACATATCTGTTTTCAAGTTCCGAGGAAAAGCCAGAATCACTCTCTCATTGATGGATGGACAGAGGATGGAAAAGTTACTTTCATAAATTACAGTTTCCAGCTTTTCCAATCAGTTTGGGGGATTGTGGAAATTATATAAATTTAACTGCCCCATGCTCTAATGCACAATTACTGATTGTGTTCATAAGCCTTTTGAAGCAGGAGATGCAGCTAAATCATTCTGGCACAATTGATTGAACTATTGTGTAGTGTATTTATCCGCATCATCATCATCAGCATCATCAGCATCATCATCAATTTCTAAATAGTGTCTGATGATGAGAGTAGATTCTGCTTACATGAGAGGGATCCAGGAGTTATGCAGGATCACAACTCTGCTAATTAAGACATACATTGTTTTAATTTTGCAATTTAGAAGGCTATCATGCCTCAGTTGTTTCTTCAAAGGTTTAATATAAAAATATTCAACACATCCAGCATGAATAAAGTGAGTAATATTATTGTTTAAATTGGCTATGCCATGTTAATGACAAATAAGCACAAATCATGGCAGAAACAACTTTTTGTATATTAAGAATGTTTATCAGGCTAGGTCTAAACAGAAAATGTGAAGAAAATGTCGCTGTGATGAGTTGTAACTCTTTTCAATACCTGCTCAGAACTAATGTGAGCACAAAATATTGTGTCCCTTATGAAAGGTGGTTGTAAACACCTGCTGGGCCTCTTGTATATCTCTTTGATAACATTCATTATCTGAAATGAATGCTATTAACCAGAAGAAATTGGCAGGAACCAGATTCATAGCCTGAGTTACAGATCTGAAACTTTTCTATATTCAGTAAGGCCATGTAGTCTTAGGATTTTATGAGATAAGGAAAGCAAACTGGTCTGGCATTATAGCTGGACTGCCACCAAAGCAGTCCTTTTCACATACAATGCTGTGTCTTTAGCAAATAAAACTAAAGACCTTGTAAAACTCCCGTAATTCTATAGCATAGAGCCATAGCATTGTAGAAATACACCCAGACTGAATTTAGACTATTTTCATGCACACTCTGTAATATTATCTATATTATTAGCATTATTTTAATTTTTTATTCAAGAAAAAGACAAAATACAATACACAAAATTATTTGTAAAACCACCGAAAAAACTACACATTTGCATAGTATCTCTATTACTAGGAGCTCCTGGTGGTGCAGTGGGTTAAACCCTGGTGCCGGCAGAACTGCTGACCAAAAAGTCGGCGGTTTGAATTCAGGGAACGGTCTGAGCTCCTGTCTGTCAGCTCCAGCTTCCCATGCAGGGACATGAGAGAAGCCTCTCACAGGATGGTAAAACATTCAGGCGTCCGGGGGGGGGGGGGGCACCGTCCTTGCAGACAGTCAATTCTCTCACACCAGAAGCGACTTGCAGTTTCTCAAGTCGCTCCTGACACAAACAAAAATCTCTATTACTAAAATAAATGACTATTTAAAATAAGCAAACAGAAAGAGAAAAATAAAACATAGAGAAACAATGACAAAAGCAACAACAAACTTCCCATTCTGTATCTGATGGCCGTTATTGCTTGTTTACTCCGTTTAAACTATTCATTTTAAATCTATTCTTCAAACCATCAGATACTGTCTACAACAAATACTATCTAAGTTCTTAAAAAACAATATATCAAAAGAAAACAGAAAAAATACCTATAGTAAGCAAATAATAATGCAGCTGTATAATGCAGCTGACTTACAATCATGAATTACAACAGCCACCAAACTCTGATCCAGGTTTCCTAATAAAATGGGCTTTGCTTTGGAAAAGTGAGCATGTCCATTTGAACTGGAAACAGACATAGTTCTGAGATTTCTTCATATGTGGGAGTCAGTTTATTTTAATCAGGACATATGAGTAGCAGGTGCTAACATCACGAGAATTAATGCTATATTCTAGACACAAGAGGCTCAGCACTACATAGCTAAACTGTGTCCTACTTTTAGAGCGGATCATTAAAGTATCAGTGCTACTGATAATGTTTCAGTGTTAAATTGACAACGAAAATCGTTTCACTCGTGTTAAAATGGGAAACATGGTCTTGCAAGTTAATTTCTTGTATTAATCATTAATAAGGCCCCGTTAATCCCTCATTTTAAAGAAAAAAAATCATTTGCAGTTTTTTTAGAATGGTCACAAATAGCTTACTACTCCAGAACTTCCTCCCACACAATATCAAATGGAAATGTGAGTCATTGCTTTAAAACAACTCCGTTAAAACAAAATAATTTGTTTAATTTAGTCTAAACAAAACGCCAAAGGATTGATGTTGGGACCAAGCAGGGAAAAATCATGATTTTAATTTTATTCTGATTGTTTTTAACAGTTTGGGGACAAATTAATTAATTTGTATTGAATTATTCTTTCCATGTTCTGTTTTAGAGGTTGGGTGACTCATCCTCACAATGGCTACAGAGTTCCCAATTGACTGTATAAGGCACAGTTTGAGAAGACGAAGAAAGCTATGGGGCCACAACACAACAATGGTGGCCATTGTAAAATACACTTAACAATGTAGTCCCATGGAATAAAACAATGGTTCAAGTATATAACACACATGGAGTTCAACATTGACTACACAGTCCTTGTGCTGAATGGCAATGTTACACAAAGAAACATGTAATTGCTACATGTGCATCCGCATGAGCATTCCCATGCATACATGGAAAATGGAGCAGGCTTGTTTTTAGCTACTCCAGAGACTAGAACAAGGAGCAATGGCCCCAAATGGCAGAAAATGAGATTCCAGCTAAATATTAGGAAAAGTCTCCTTGCAGTAAGAGCTCTTTAATAGCAAAATAAACTGCCCGGGAGTTTGGTGGAGTTTCCTTCTCTGAAGGTTTTTAAACAGGGATTGGATGGCCATCTGTTGGAAATGCTTTGTTTGGATATTCTTACATGGACTAGAAAAACCTTGTGGTATCATCCAACTCTATGAGTCGATGTGCTTTGAAAGTACAGTGAAGCCTTGACTTAAGAATATAATTCATTCCGTGATTGAGCTCTTAACTCACAATGCTCTTATCTCAAAGCAAATTTCCCATTGAGAAATGCTATTAATCACCTCTCCCCCCCATTTTTATGTTATGTGTTGTTAAACAAGAAAATGCTCCCTTGAAGCTGTAAAGCATTGTACTCTCATGCTAACATGTCCCCTGACATTAGCTCTTAACTCAAAATACTGCTCTCATGTCAAAGCAAAATCCAGGTTGAGTGACACCTCTTAACTCAAATGCTCTTAACTTGAGACACTCTTAAGTAGAGGTTCCAGTGTACTGTACCAATGATTGTGGAACTCCAATTCTAGAGCCTTCAACTGAAAATTTGAATTTGAAAAGTTCAACGATTTCTGTAGGGGAATTCATTCATTGCATAAGCTCTCAAGCAAGCCAGTCAGTGCAGGTTTGAGTGTTGGATTAGGACTCTGTGAGATCAGGGTTCGAATCCTCATTCAGCCCTGGAAAGCTCGCTCAGAGAAACACAAAAATAAACCTCCTCTGAATATACCTTGCCAAGGAAACCCCATGTGAGGTTATTTTGAAATAAATCTTTTCTAGGACAGGGTTGCTATAAGCTGGAGTTGATCTGAGGGTACCAAAATAACAAAAGATCCCAATAGGATTCCAGCCAACATCTTAATGAAATAATGTTACTAAAAACTTCCCACATACAATTTTAGAAGTAACAGGAAAAAAATTAAAGAGTACAGCTGTCCTTCTTTTTGCCCAGTTCATGGTTCCTCTCTTCAGAAGCCTAAACATGGTTCACTTAGGAGCTATAGATCATGAGTTAAGAACCTTATTCTTCATAATTCCTTATCTCAGCCACTCCCTCAAAGTCCATGCCTTATATCTGATTGAATCTGAAATGCTTTTTACCATACAGATGAATTTTATACAGGAGTAAGATCACATTGCCTCTAGTGTTCAAAGAACAAAATGGAAAACAACAACAACAACACTGAAATGAAACAAACTTCTCAGTCAAAGAAAATCTAGAGTAATAAAGCAATTTCTCACCAAGGAAGTTATCTGACAAATAACCGGAGCATATGGAGACTTTAACCCCAAACGCCCACTTACTCACCGATTTCTAGCTTTTTACATTTTTATTTAAACACTTTGTTGCTCGGTGGACACACTTGATTAATATGTGCTTCTCTCTAAACTTTCCTCTTGGGATTCATTGAGACACACATTTTTTGACACAGCATTATCTTTTGGACATTTCTTTGATTTATGCAGTTGGGGAACTGGATTTTCTTTCGCATTTGCCTATGTGGGACCAATTACATCCTTTATATCATTGTTCTTTGCAAATGTCAGTGACAGACAAAGAGACCGGTCACACCAGCAGGCCAATCCTTTCCACAGATTCGGCTTTCCCCCCCAGCAAACAAGAATCCATATGAAAGCAAGCCTATTTACCACACTGTAAAGCAGTGGAAATGTGGGAAATTAATTTGCTTGCATCCAGAGGTGAAGCTGTGGCAGTTGATCAGACCATGGTGTGATGGGACCTGGCTTTGTTTGTTTATGTAAGACAACTTCACACCCCTATCTGCCTCTTTGAATTTTTTGGCCTACTCTCCCATCTCCTTTTCACAGTGCAATTTGTAGTAGTTGCTTTGTTTCTGGGTAGGACTTTCCCCACCACGTTTACAGTTTATTTTCTGCCTATCCTACATTGTCACTGAGATACAGACAATTGTCTTAAGGCAGTGTCAGTTTAAATAGGTTGTCGAAGGCTTTCATGGCCGGGATCACAGGGTTGTTGTATGTCTTTCGGGCTGTGTGGCCATGTTCCAGAAGTATTCTCTTCTGACGTTTCGCCCACATCTATGGCAGGCATCCTCAGAGGTTGTGAGGTACCTCACAACCTCTGAGGATCCCTGCCATAGATGTGGGTGAAACTTCAGGAGAGAATACTTCTGGAACATGGCCACACATCCCGAAAGACATACAACAACCCAATTTAAATAGGTTTCTCAAGCAGGTGTTGTGGGAGCTATGATCTGGTGATTCACCTACTGGCACATTTGGTGTTAGATAGCTTTTCCTGAGTATCAGGCGATCCAGGGATTGGGAAGAATCTCCTGTGCTTGGGGCTGGTTTCTGGGCCTTTGCCCTCATCGGGGGCTAAAGCGGCTCAGGAAGGCTCAGATTTCATTATCTGAGATGGACTTTTGAGCAACCATGTTGCTCAGCAATTGATCTCAGGGGCTTCAGTGTTTCAGCCAGGGGAGGCTGTGGGCTCAGGTCAGGGGTGACCAATTGCCTCAGCTGATTTTGTATCAAATTTGCTCCCTCAAATTTGATTAACCACCACCAAGAAACATTTAAATTTGTAACAATGAATAATGTTGCCCTTAGTTTTATTTATTATTTATTTTATTTACAGTATTTATATTCCGCCCTTCTCACCCCGTAGGGGACTCAGGGCGGATCACATTATACACATACAGGGCAAACATTCAGTGCCCATAAACACATCAAACCGAGACAGAGACAGACAGACAGACAGATGCAGAGGCAAGTTAACCTTCTCCTGAGGGGATGTTCGATTCTGGCCACAGGGGGGAGCAGCTGCTTCATCATCCACTCTGATGGCACTTCCTCACTTTCTCATTCCAACATTGTAAATTACTTAAACTTGCCTCCCCACTTTTATAAGTGGTACCTTATTTCCTACTTGATAGATGCAACTATCTTTCGGGTTGCTAAGTCAGCAACGAGCAGGGGCTATATTTTATTTTTAATTGACGGGTGCTCACCCCGCCACGGGCTGGCCTCGAACTCATGACCTCATGGTCAGAGGATTTATTGCAGCAGCTGCTCACCAGCCTGTGCCACAGCCCGGCCCCGGTTCATTGCACTTCTGTTGTCTGGTCTCTTTATTCCTCTGGTTTGTCAGCAAAAGGTTATAGAATATTTGCTGCAAATCCACATGTGTCTTATGATGTTCAGCTGGACCCTACAAACATCCTGGGTGCTGATAAGAGATATTCCAGTGTCTAGCAACTCTCTGGTCAGAGGGATTTAATCCAAAAACAGTAAGGAGCTATCCATGGTATGAAATCTATTTGAGCAATGAGGTTCAACATTTTGACTAAATCTTTTAAATTTTGGAATAAATCAGGAAGTGGATTCATCACCCCACTGACATTGAATCCACATGACAGCATTTAATATAGTTTAGGAGTATAATCTGGTGTTTTTACCATGGCATGAAATCTGTGTTAAGGAGGCAGTAATTCTTACATTATTCACTGGCAGTGACAGGCATAGTTAATCATAAAACAGATATACCACTGGGTGCCTATATATATACTCATCCATGGATTTTGCTATTCACAGAAAGCCCTGGAACCAAACCCCAGCAGATATCATGTTGCATTTTGGATACTTACGGAAACCAATTCCCTTAGAAATGAATGGCGCATTAGTAGCCAAACCAATCTAGGATTCAAATAACAACATCAGTGGTTCCTAGACATTTTCTTTGCTCATTTTCACACTATTAGGGAATCATTTTTTCCAATATGGGTTTAAGTTGAGATAATATGGTCTTTGAAGCTTTCTTTAGTGGGAATGCTGTATATGCAACAGCATGTGATAAATACAATAAAATCCTAAAATCCACAAGAGTGCTACTTTTATTGGCCAACCAAAATGGAGGCAATGCATCATGCAAGCTTTTAATGAAGTAAAGATGTTAAAATCATACAGGAGAATAAAAATGATGATCTTACAGTAACAGACCTACAGAAAAGTGATGCTAACACTGTCAATTTCTTCTCCTGTATGATTTCTAACATCTTTACCTGATGAAGAAGCCGATGAAAGTTTGAGTGCTTGCACTTTGTATTTTCTGAATTTTTAGTTGGTAGCACTCTTCTGTGGATTTTGTATTTCTTGGAATTTGCTGCACGGCCAACACAGTTGTCCTAAATATGTTTCCAGCATGTAAGAACTGTAGCCTAATTTATGGTGCCAGACCCACCCAGGCAATGCCAGACAAACACATCAACCTCCCACCTATGTTGGAAATAGAAATGTTCATGTGAAATATATTGTCTCTCCTTACAGAAAGCTTAAAGAGACTGACAAATCTTAGCCACCACCCTTCTCTCATTCCTCCACTGTAGCCTTGCAGTGCCCACATTTTTCCACTTTACTGGCATCCATTTGTGTCAATCAATCAAACTACTAAGAAGTAGCGAGTTCCACTTAGTAAAGTCCTTGCATTTCATTTTTTTTTTGGATTAAAAGGCACAATTAAGTTACATTACAGTTGTCATACAAGAAGGGATAACTTCATTCATTTTGCAGTATAATTTTGAAGGATCCTGCTGCTTAGCCACATTTTATACCACAGACCAGGAGCTTGTAGCATTCTGAGGGCCTTTAAACAACAAAAGCAAGTTACCTTTTCACTGATCTTTGAGTAAGAGAATAGTAAAGTAATGTCTTTTACAAATTAGAGAGTTTTGTGGCATTTTAAAGATCTAAAACACAGAAGGAATGGGCTAGATCCCAAAATTACCAAGTAATTTTGGAACCATGTAATCTAACCAGTATACCTATTTTTCTGCCATTACTTGACCTCAAGTAATGTCATATCATTCCTGGCTTGTCGTTTGGATATTTGGGGGGGGGGGGGGTTGGTGGGATGTTCTTGTTTTTTTCCGAGTTAGATAAGTTCTAAAGCAGCACTCTAAAGACCCCTTTTTAGTGTCTTTTCAGTTGAAAAACTTATTGTTTGGGCCACATAATGAAGCTCTCTATGGACTTTGGATATAAATGAGAGTCTTGAGCATGGTTCCATATATTTCCCGTTCCTTGGTTACACCCTATGTTCCCATTGATTTAATGAGTCTGCTCTACTCAGGAGTAGGGATTGGAACCAGGCTTACAAATTTAATTTGGTATAAGCTTTTTGCAGACTCCAGCCCATGAGTCTGAGGGCCTGTGTACACCGGGAAAAAAGCCTTATTTATATCATATTTTCTGGATTGACATAGACCCTCATTAACACCATGTGGAGAATGAGCGTGGTAGTGAGTTTGTCTTAAGCAACCAAATGTGTGGCCTGGATGAACTCACCTTGGTATGAGCCTGTTTTTTGAAAAACCTCTTTCACTTGCACTACTGTCAACTATATGGCAGTGACTGCTTCATTTCCCTGCCTTTCCATCATGCATGTGAATATGTGTATTTTTGTCTAAGTTCACTTTAGTTGTCCTGTTATGTGGAGATGTGGTAATGCTGATGTATCAGCACACTGATATACAAATATCAACATTTCTGGTTGGAATGTGAATTAGCTCCAGATTTGAATCTCTCTTTAGCCATGGAAAATCCTTGGTGACCTCAGGAAATCCCACTTTTATAGAGGAGGGCATGGAAAACCTCTTCAGAACAAATCTTGCCAAGAAAACTATACACTAAGTTTTCCACAAAACATAATCCTTGTTGTTAAAATTGTTAGGAATACTTCCTAATAAATTTTTGACAAGGTAGACTTGGAATGTTAACTACAACAAGTAACTTTCCATCCTATGCAAGGGCCCCTTTGAGAGCTCCATTTACCATTGTACCTGCCTTTCTCCTTTTTTCAATATCTCAAGTCCTAATTGGAGAACAAAGTTTAGTTGCCATGAATACCACATTTGAAAAGATCAGTGAAAATTGGGCTCTCAGTATCTGCTGGGGTTTGATTCCAAGAACCGACGTTGATACCAAAATCCAAGTGCCATTATTTACAATGGTGTTGTAAAATGGCATGTGTCCCTTATATAAGTCAAAACTTTGCTGTTTTGAATTTCTTTTGGGTGTTTTTGAACCATTGTCAGTTGACTCTATGGATGCAGAATTAGTGGATATGGAGGGCTGATTGTTAACTCTCTCTGATATTTATTAGGTCACATCTCAGGAGAAAACATGGTAAGCTATGTCATGGGCTGGAAGAAAGAAATGAAATATGACTGAAAGGCATGAAGAAAGAATAGCTTACTGCAAGCAAAATAACATAGGAGGATTTTTTCCTTAAAAAAACAACAACCTTGAATTATCTAAAACTTTCCACCACGAAGCAGCTGGCCTTAGGATATTGAATGGAGTATAAATGTTTGATAGCCTAGTATGGGACAAGGTTTTAGAACTAAAATAAAGCTGGAATAAAACACTTTTGTTTTGTTCATAACTTAGAAGAGTAGAAGCATTTTTTCTGAATAGAATTTAGAATAACACTGTGTCTGTTATTTATACATATTTGGTTTTGACCATTCATTTCAATGCAAAGTGAAAATGAAATTGCATCTGAGCTTTGCAGAAAGGGGTGAAAAAATTTCTGAGAAATTTGTCATGACTTAGGTTTATGGATGGTGGTGGTGGTGGGGGGGGGGGGGTGTCTTCAATTTTATTGTAACAAGTTGTGTATGTTTGTATACTTTTAATTTTGCTGTGCTTATGTGTTTTGCAAACATTGTGGCTTCTTGAAAAGGCCCAGGGGATTTAATTCACGATTTCCTCCATTGAGGCTTACTAGTGATGCTTGTCTGTTGAGGGTCTGAAAAACACAGTGGGAGTTTGTTGTTTTCTGTTGCTGTCAAAATGACATCCTCCTGCCTCCGCCTTTATTATCAGCTTTTTTTCCAACAAGAGTTGCTGCAAGAGCAACAAATTTTGTTCATCCATCAGACACAACAAGGCAGAACTGAAAACTGGGAAAAAAGTAATCATGGGTATAGCCATGGCACACCACTATAGCAGTTTGATGCCATATGGCTCTATGGCTCTATGATATAGAATACTGAGCATTTTTGTATGGTGAAAGACTTATTGGAATTCTCTGTCAGAGAGCCCTAATGCTACAAATCAGGGGAGCAAACTCCTAGATCAGAGGGATAGTAAATATGGAATTCAATCAGCCCTCTACTTTAATGGGTTTGGTTTTTGAGGATTTGATTGCTCACGGGTTTGATTATAATATTCTCTCTAGGAATCTCTAGGTCCTTTAGTGCAACTTTATAGTCAAGTTTTGTTGGAGATTGGTTTTTTTATCATGTCAGAAGCGATTTGAGAACATACTCCAAGTCACCTCTGGTGTGAGAGAATTGACCATCTACAGAGATGTTGCCCAGGGAAAGCCCAGAAGTCTTAGCTGGAAGGCTTCTCTCATGTCCCCGCCTGCTAGAGCTGACAGATAGGAACTCACCCCATCTTGCAGATTCGAACTGGCAACCTTCAGGTCAGCAGTTCAGCCGGCACAAGGGTTTAACCCACTGCACTACCACAGCTCCCTTTGGTCATACATTCATGTCATACACTCATGCTTTAGGATTTAGAAATTCTTAAAGAGAGCTCTCTAGAAAGCTTTAGGTCCTCTATTGCAATTCTATAGTCAACTTCCAGTACAAATATCTAGAATTCTCTCAAGAAAACACCTCTCTAAGGCCCCTTCTACACCACCATATAAAATCCAGATTCTCTTCTTTGAACTGGATTATATGGCAGTGCAGACTCATATAATCCAATTCAAAGCAGATAATGTGGATTATCTGCTTTGATAATCTGAATTATATGGAAGTGTGGAAGGGGCCTAAAAATCTCTAGGTTCTCCAGTGCAATTCTATGGTCGAGAGGAAATTGACTATTGAATCATATTGGTTGAATCATATCTAGATATAGTTTCTTGGTGTATATTTTACTGTTTTCATGTTAGCCATTTTGGGTCTCTTTTTAGAGAGAGAAAACGCAGGAGAGAAATAACAATAACAACAACAACAACAACAACAACAGAAATTTCTAGAGAGAAACCTCTCTAAGAATCTCTAGGTTCTCCATTGTGATTCTGTGGTCAGTGTCCAGTAGAAATTGACTTTATAGTCATGCTAGAGTACCTAGACATTCCTAGAGAAGGGAAAATTCCTTTCTCAGGGCCGGCCGGAGATATTTTTTGATGTAAAGCGGGGGTGCTGAAAAGCGCCCCCGCCACCGGCGCCCTGGCCCCGCCCAGCGTGCCCTGGCCCCGCCTCCCACGCTGCGTGGGAGGCGGGGCCAGGGCGAATAGTGAGGGGGCGGGGCCAGAGTTGGCCCCGCCCCCCGTGCCCTGGCCCCGCCTCCCAGGGCACGCTGGGCGGGGGGGCGGGGCCAGAGTTGGCCCCGCCTCCCACGCTACCCCCGCTCGCCCGTCTGGCCTTTTGTAGCAGGCCAGACTCAGCGGAGGTTTCTCCAGGCCGCGATTGCGGCCTGGAGGAACCTCCGCTGAGTCTGGCCTGCTACAAAAGGCCAGACGGGCGAGCGGGGGTAACGTGGGAGGCGGGGCCAGCTCTGATGCCGCTCCCCCCCCCCCCCGCCCAGCGTGCCTTGGCCCTGCCTCCCACGCAACGTGGGAGGCGGGGCCAGGGCACGCTGGGCGGGGGGGGCGGCGTCAGAGCTGGCCCCGCCTCCCACGTTACCCCCGCTCGCCCGTCTGGCCTTGTGTAGCAGGCCAGACTCAGCGGAGGTTCCTCCAGGCCGCAATCGCGGCCTGGAGAAACCTCCGCTGAGTCTGGCCTGCTACAAAAGGCCAGACGGGCGAGCGGGAGTAGCGTGGGAGGCGGGGCCAGCTCTGACACCGCTCCCCCCCCCCCCGCCCAGCGTGCCTTGGCCCCGCCTCCCACGCTGCGTGGGAGGCAGGGCCAAGGCACGCTGGGCGGGGGGGGGGGAGCGGCGTCAGAGCTGGCCCCGCCTCCCACGCTACTCCCGCTCGCCCGTCTGGCCTTTTCTAGCAGGCCAGACGGGCCAGGGCGCACTGGGCGGGAGGCGGGGCACCGTCAGGGCGGTGCCCCGCCTCCCGCCCAGCCTGACGGCGCCCCCCCGGGCCTGCGCCCGAGGCGGCGGCGTCAGCTGCCGCATGAGTGGGGCCGGCCCTGTCCTTTCTTCAACTCTTCTCTCCTGACCACTGATAGCAAAATATTTTGCACTTTCAATTCAGTTTGCAGCAGTGGAAGTTAGCTGAGGACAAAGGAGGGCAGTGGGAGGAGAAAAATGGAAAACTTCTAAAAGCATATTGGGCAACTGTCAATATTACATCAAGAACAATTTGCAACAATGATCATTCAGAGTTTCACTAGCTTTTACCATCTTAATTTGTTTTATTGTAGAAGGGTGCTGAGTAATTAAAACTTCTCATTGGCTCTTTTCTTACATATTTTGTCCTGTTGTGATACATACATATTTTTTAAATAAGTCATAAATAATTTAATTGTGCCTATTCATTATTTCAGCATGAGATAGGTTTGTCTCGGTGCTTTTGGATTTTCGAGAAAATTGCATGTAATGAAACTGGGAGTGCAGTGTAGATAAATCAGACCATGTCTCAGGTTTCTTGTAAAAGAATAATAACAACAATAATGAACATATCTTTTTGTTCTAAAGCATTCTTTCACCGTAAGGAACGAGCTATTCTCTTGTTGTTCCATCAGGAGTCAGACACACAATAAGAGTGTCTCTATTTCAAATTCCTTTATATAATCCATGCAGAGTTCGTAATAACATTTTAGGGAGCCATCTGACACAGAGCATCTATTACTGCATTCGGAGACTTTGCTTATAGCGTACTGAATGGGAGCAAGATATCCCCCCCCCCCTGCTTGTCCTGTTTACAAGGCACACGAAGAAGATAAGCATCTTGTGCCACCAAGGAAATGGCTTTTGTTGAGATGGAAAACAAAATTGAAATTGTACATCATAGTGTATTTCGGTGCCCAAGTTCAGCTGGCAGAGATGCTGATGCGAAAGCTAGTTAAGAATACAACATAATATGTTTTAGTTAGGAATTCAGCGAGCCACTGATTTGTTAATGCCCTATTCACATTCAAGCATTAAATGTGTGTCTACACTGTAGAATGAATGCAATCTGACACCACTTTAACTGCCCATGGCCCAATACTATGGAATTGTGGGAGTTTTACAATGTCTTTAGCTTTCTTTGCCTCACCAAATTAATAATCCCTGGATTCCATAGCATTGAGCCATGGCAGTTAAATAATAATAATAACTTTATTCTTATACCCCGCCCCATCTCCCCAAAGGGACTCGGGGCAGCTTACATGTGGCCTTGCCCAGACACAACAATATAAAAGCAAAAGCAAAACAATAAAACAAATTACTCAACAATAAAACATCAACATCGATAAAAACAGTCATAAAAGGTCAACATACAAAATAAAATGTTAAAACAAGAGATGAATTCATGGATCTGGGCCAAAGTGCAAAATATGTCAAAGTCAGGGAGAGGTAGAAGTGTCATTCTGATTTCATTATACAGTATAGATCAGGTATGGGCAAACCTTGGCCCTCCAGGTATTTTGGACTTCAACTTCTACAATTCCTAACAGCCATTATTATTATTATTATTATTATTATTATTATTATTATTATTATTATTATTATTATTGACACAAAGACATAGTATGGCACAGCAAATGAGATATATATGCTGGATTTCGTATCACAAAATCACAAGTTGAACACTTCCCAAGTGCTTAGGACTGTGTGAAGTTTCAGATGATGCATGCAGATCCCAGTAAGGTGGCCTTTTGCAGTTGACAGATCGTAATTTTGTCAATGTGAATTGTTTCCAAATGCCGGCTGAGATCTTTTGGCACGGCACCCAGTGTGCCGATCACCACTGGGACCATCTGTACTGGTTTCTGCCAATACTGTATTGGGCCACCTGTACTGGTTTATACAGGTTAGATGTCCACTGATTGTGCCACTACTTACAAATTTTTGGATCTTTGGCCTGCAATGATTTTATATCTTGGAAGAAAAAAAACCATCTCTCCTGCCTTTAGGAAGAAACATTGACAAGGCATGGTTCATTATCTAGCAGTCCTTCTGTCAGAAGAATGAACATGTCAAATCTTTCCCTTTCTAATGCTCCTCCTCTACTCCTCTTGTCTTTGATGTTACATTAAAACTTCTCTAAGGACACTTTAAGTTTTGCAAAATGAGGAAGATTTGGACTTTGAAAGGGAATTTTCGATGATGGGGTGAAATTTCTGTAGATTTAAGCTGTTGGTGCAGAAAAGCCAGTTAAATGCTTTTTGTTGTTGGGTTAAAAAACATCACAGCTCGTGTCTTGGAGGTATATAACTTTTTGTTTTAAAAATCATTCACTCATCATTTTTGTTTAAAATGCTGAAGCACTGCAATTTCTAACTTACGTGCATGCAGATGTCTTCATCTAAAACTCCTCTCTATTTACAGATGAGTATGCTTCTATTTTTGTTTATTATAGCCTGATCCTGAGCAAAGATACTTAAAATTGAGCATGTTTAGATTTCCATCTTAAAGCTGCAGTTTTATGTGTAATCTTATTTAGAAGGAACTCTCATTGAATAAAGTAGGTCAGGCATCCATGTAAATATGCTTAGGCAGATTTTAGATAAGTTACTTTTTTGACTACGTCTCTCAGAATCCCCCAGGATTAATCGGAAAAGGTTATATTCCTTAGCTCAGTAATGGAACTTACTTTTACTGGGAAGTTACTGGGTTCATATTAAAGCCACTGGTTTGGTATTCAGGAGCTAAATTTCATTTCATAAATACATAAACTTTTAACCTTAGTTCACCACTTCTTCTTGATCAGTAAGTGGGATGAAAGTTTTAGCTCCAGAGATTTCTGAAGTTAAATGTCAAGCAGCCCCTGAAGAAGGCATTTGAAAGCATATACAGACTGAAATGCACTGGGATTTTTATTAATAAATCATTCATCAATCCACTGAGCACCTTGAGATTTGTATCCTTTTTTCTGTTGGCTACATTGGGTGACTCCTCAGTTATTTTTTCTCTCCAAGAAGATGCATGCATCCAAACTGCCAGTTTTTGAGGAACATGAGCAGGAGAGAGCTATTATAATGCCTTCTTTGTGGGATTCCCCACAAAGATTTTATTGCCCGACTATGAAATGTCATTTAGATAGGCATTTGGTCTGATCCAATTCTTACATAACTGTGGTCAGTATGGAAATATGACTTATGAAGACTACTATGCACTCTTGAACTGGTATCAAAAGCTTGAGTCCTCCTACATCAATGGCAGCTGATTCGATCTCATTTAAATTCTTGTGAAGAGAGAATCTCTCTGGACAGAAAGGTTCAGACAAGGGAATGTTGCTTTGTTCTCAAGAGATTTAGGCTATGGATCAAAGCCTTTCTTCACCATTGAGAGCTATCTTTTTTTTCATTGAGTTTTCAAAGAAACGACTTGGCTATCAGTAAATTCTTCATATTCGATGGATACTTCTATAACCATTCCCAAGGTCAAAGGCCATGTATATTGAAAGCCTGTGAAATGTGGATTTAATAAGTTCACTTAATGTGCGAAACTAGTATAACAAAGTCATCACTTTAAAGCTTTGTGTCATTTTTAATGAACATGTTCTCGAAATAAATAGACATTTCCTTAAGCCATATAGGAGCCTCAGCTTATATTTTAGTAAGATAGGCTGATGCTAAACATAAACCTAACTTCAATGACTCTTGAATCACTTTACAAGTGTTGTTTCCAAAGAGAGAGAGATAAAGACAAAATGCAGTAAACATGGGGAATAAATAACTGCTACAAGTGTGCAGCTGCACTCATTGGTCTTGTTTGTTTGTTTACTTTATGTCCTGCCTTTTTCCCAGTAGGAGACCCAAGGCAGATAATGAACCACACTCCTTAAACAAATGATCTTAAACAACTCTTCTCGAGACCCATTGTCTCCTCAGAAGACTTCTTTGACAAATGGGGTGAGCACTAGAAGTGGTACATACCCTCACAACGGTTACCAAGCCTTCGTTGGTAATGGGATCGGTCCTGATGGTGAAATGTCCAGAAGGGTCTCCACTGATAATCCGGTACACGGCATTCCAGTTAGGAGAATGAGGCTGATCTCTATCCATCACTGTCAAATTGGCAACCACTACCTCCACTCGGTTTTCTGGAACTTCTCCAGAATACTGAAAATGGAAAACAAAAATTGCTTTGAGTGTTATCTCCATAAAACAGAGGACCAACTGTGATGGTGAAGTACAGTGATTATATGCAGTGCTTTAAGCAGTGGATTAAACTCCAAATTGGGTGAATCAGACCCTCTCAGCCCCAGAAAACCTCATGATAGAGTTGCCTTAGAGTTTCCATGAATGCGAAATGACTTGAAGCACACAACGACAACAATGAATAATTGTGAATAATAAATAAAATCACTATTCAGGAAATATTTATCTATCTTTAAAGTTCAACCTTTATCCTTCTACAGTTTTGTTGGTGCACCTATAGAAAGAGAGGGAAAGAGAAGAGCTCTTAAAACTGGCATTAGCCTCTCACAAGAAATTGACTTTTATCTGCATTTAGAGAGAAAGAAGCACTTTCATCAAACAACTTGACATTAGGGCCTTGCGCTCAGTACAGAAGCGTACAGAATCTGCCTCTGAGAACACAATAGGCTTTCATCTGTAACCCAGCACTCCTATGTGCTCAACCCCCCGATACTATCATCTTGTTAGGAAGAAAAATTGTGAATTTATCCAAAATGGGATCTCATCCCAGTCTCAGTGATGGAGCTTCTGTGCCAATGACCTTTAACAACCCATCCGCTCAACAATAGAAGATCTTTATCTTGCAATCCAGCGGAAGGCTGCTCCGCAAGGGTGGGAGAGGGGAAAGGCAAGATGGAGAAAAGGACATGTTAAAATTCAAACCTGATTAAAAACAACAACCAGGCTTCCATTTTATAGTACAGTGGAGCTCTCTTTCTGATCCAGCAGACTTTTGTTTTGAGTCCCAGGAATGGAGAATATGAAACAGGAGCTGTCCCAATTCTCCTCTAGAGAATATTTGGTTGTAGAGTATAAGACAGCAATGCTGTCTCAGTGAGGATTATTTCAATGCATTGAACAGCTAAGCCAAAAATGGGTAACTGAAACGGTCTCCCCACCTCCCGCCTTGGTAACGGTTTCTCTGATTCTGAAAAAAAATAATCCAAGTTCTGAATTAGAATAACACAAATAGGGTTGCTTCCTAGGCCAAGAGTATCCCAGATCCTGAAATTTCAGGGGCATAAGCTGAGACCAAGTCATTGACCCTTTGTGATGTCACAGGCGCTGAGGCCCAAACTATGTTATAAGGTTGATGCTATAATGTGTAACCCCTGGTTGTGCCATTAAGAATAATAAATTAAGCCTTAATCACAATTACATAGAGGTTATGATTCAAGTGAAGGAATGCCAATTCTAAATAATGAAGAATACAGACACAGGCACACACACACAGAGTGGTTTTTCAAGGCAGTGCTCTCAATCTGAGATCATTTTTATCCTTTACACCAGTATTACTTATGAGCCCACAGTGGTGCAGTGGGTTTAACCCTTGTGCTGGCAGGACTGATGATTTGAAGGTTGGGTTGCTGACCTGAAGGTTGCCGGTTGGAATCCAACCCGGGGAGAGCGTGGATGAGCTCCCTCTTATCAGCTCCAGCTACATGCGGGGATATGAGAGAAGCCTCCCACAAGGATGGTAAAAACATCAAAAATATCCAGGCATCCCTTGGGCAACGTCCTTGCAGACGGCCAATTATCTCACACCAGAAGCAACTTGCAGTTTCTCAAGTCACTCCAGACATGAAAAAACAAAACAAAAACAGTATTTCTTAAACTCTATCAGGTGTTTTGGACTTCAACTCCCAAAAATCCCAGCCAGATTACCAGTTGTTAGGAATTGTGGTAGCTGAAGTCCAAAACATCTAGAAGAGAACAGTTTGAGAAACCCTGCTTTATAATGAACTGAGGATCTACATATCCTTCAGATGTTCTAATTTGTCAGAGACAGTTCTAATTAATCCTTCAATCCCATTTTATATCATCTTCTACATTGCCCCAGTTATATAATCGACTCTTCGTATCCACAGATTTTGCAACCACATATTCCATAATCCACATCTTGAAAATGTTTTTTAAAACATCTACAAAGCAAACTTTGATTTTGCCATTTTAGATAAAGTACCCAATCTTACTAGGACATGGTACCCATGGGAGGTCCTATAACCAAATCCCAGCAGATAGCGAGGGCATGGGCAAAGGAGAAGGTGGGATCTTGGCAAAAGCTGCAGCTATTCCTAGTTTGTATAGCCTCCTTTATTAATAATTTTTGCCATCTTGACCATATTTTGATGTTATTTGACCACATCTGTCCTGGTTTCCTTCTGTAAAATGTTGGAGGCTATGGGCCTAACCCTGAGAGCTGGGAACGCTAAACTCAAATAAATGGAGACTGATGTGTATTATGGAAATTAAATAGAACATCCACCTCACCCCTGTATATATATTCATTCATTTTGCATTGTGAATTAAGCAAAATACACCTACCAAAATGACACACAGACCTGTTGACATAGCAGGCATAATTTCCATAGGCGGCATGAATAACCACAACTCAATTCTTGAGTAAACATAGATACTGAAATCTTTCAGCGTGGTCTTCCAGTTTAGGAATAGAACATGTGAGACACTTCAGTTTCAGCTTCCAGCATCTCCAATTAAAAGAAGTTATGAAACAGGAATGGAAAGACTTCCATTACTAGCAACTGGCATAGTGTGGAAAGGCTGTGGAGGACTGAAGTGTTTTGGGAGTGAAAGTCTTAAAAAGTACTAGTGCAAGCTCTGCCAAAGAGCATCGATAATGATGATCTTCATAGACTAATGGCCAAGGTCAGGAAGGGGGACAATGTGTGGTTCACCAATGCAGCTGGACTTTATTCTCCATCTACTCTCCTCAGGAGTGGAAGAGCATCTAGACAAGCAGAAGTTACCCACCATGGTATAGATAAGCTATTTGGAATAATTAAGCCATAGCCTGGAAATGTTACTTCGTTGAACTACAGTTTCCATAATCCTCAGTTAGTGTGGTCATTGGCCATACTGGTTGGGTGATTCTGAAATTAGTAGCTTTTCCAGATTTTGTTTTGTGCAATTGTATGGAGGAAAACTGTCTGATTTATGTGCTGAGCTGCTCCTCAAGGGTGATCAACATATAATAATTGGGATGCCACCAAAATGGTATTCTTTTAGTTGTTTCTCCTCCCTTCCTGAAGTGCTTTTTGATTCACTTTCTGTTTTCTATGAACATTACCAATAGGAACATTGTCAATAAAAGAGTTCTTAGAACTCCTTTTGTAGTGTTATCTTTTTGGGGATAGATCTCTCCCTGCCCTAGTTTAAAAAAAATGGCCTGGAGTATGATGTACAAAATTTAACTGAAGTGACTATGGTATATTTTGAGAACATGACAAAAACATTTGCCATGTTCTCACTTCCATTCTGCCTTTAGACTCTATTATGGCTCTGGGGTGCTTCTAAACTGTAGAATTAATGCAGTTTGAACCCATTTTAATGGCCATGGCTCAATGCTATGCAATGATGGCGTTGTAGTTGGGGAACTCTGGCAGAGAAGGTTGAAAACCTTATAAAATTACAACTCCCATGATTGTATAGCATTGAGCCATGGCAGTTAAAGTGGTGTAAAACTGCATTAATTCTGCAGTGTATATGCACACTTAGACTTCCCTTTGTTTATACAGTAAGAGTCTGTCTGGCAACATCAAGTGCCAAAGGACGAGGTGGGATTAGTTGGATCTATGAGCAGACTCTGTTAGTAGGAAATGAAGAGTGTGATTTCATATCATATAGCCTTATATCTTATATCCTCCTGTCCTCATTGCGAACCTCCTAGAGACATCTGGCAGGGCTCTTCTTAAATATTCGTACATTAATATAGATTTGCCCCAATGCAACAGTTCATAAATGTAGTCGATAACTCTCACTATTTTCCATGCGTGGAGGATAGCTTAATCTATACCAGTGTAATAACATTTTATAAAGGAGATGCTTGACTGATAAATCTAAGTTAGGATTTTTATATCAACCACGTGCTTCTCATAATGAGTTTTAAATTTAATTTTTTTCCCTTACAGCAAAGCATATGCAAGCTTTTTTAAAAAAAAGAACTCTGGGACCAGAAGAGGAGGAAATAATACTGTAGTAAGAATACAAAAACTATCCCCCCCTTGTGTATGTGTCTCCTGTCTTAAAGAAAAGGGTGGGAAACAAAGGTTGAGATCCTATTTGAAATTGATAGTGCATAAAATTCTGCCAATAAAGTCCAGGAGGGTAATAAGAACCAGATGGATGCTGTGGAGACAGAAATTTTCCTGGAGCATTCCTTCTGCCAAATAGTTGCCATTTATATCTGTGTGTGAAATGCTAGTATTTCTAATTTGTTAAGACCCAAGAGTTCTCTGGCTGAGAATTATGAAAGCCACTCCAAAAACTACAAATCCCAGAATTCCACAGGATTATGCCATGATAATGAAAGTGGAATAAAGTACTACAACAGTGCCATGAGATAAAATCCTCGGAACTTATTTTCAGGAACTGTGTAGGTTAGTTTTCAACAACTAGAATGTCAAAGAAGCCTGTAGAACATATTAATTACTATTATTATTTGTTCATGGGAACTCCACATTTTTCCTCCAGTGCCATCTTACTGACTTCTGCATTATTCCAATAACTAATCTGGGGATTTGCGCTGCAAGAACAAAAGCCCTGCAACAATATTCTGGTTTGCTCTCTTCTTTTGGAAATATTGATTACATTTCCAGTCTCTGTTGTGAGCACTACATTATTGTTCTGTTCCACCGTATTTCAGGCATGTTTGACTGGTAAAGCCTTCACGCCCCTTACATGGTTGCAAAGGGACCAGAGAGGTAGACGATGAATAACAGACCCAACTTCCCACCTGTAAACGGGCTCATTAGTTAAGGCTAATTGTCTCATTAGAAAACGGTGTCTGCAGAAATGCAGGGATAATTTATAAGATTTCCCACTCAGGTAACCAAACAGTTTAAAGGGATGTATTTAAATTAAAGAGACTACTGTAAATAGCAGGTTGGAAATTGTACAAGAGGTAATTCTAACTGTCTCCAACACAAGTTGGTAAGGTGACACTTAGTAATTTATATTTCATCTACAGATACCACTGGGAAACATCTGAAGGCTTAATTTTTTTGTCTTATTGTGTGTGTACAGGAAGGCAATGCTCAGTTTTGGAACATTTGTCTTCTCCCAGAGAACTTTACATTCAAGGCTATTCATTAAATTCCAGAATAAGGTTTTTAAAATAATTAAAGTTGTAACCTTTCATCCTTTATCATTTTAAATGCCCCAAATTTGCATGTGTGTATACAGTGCCCCCCTTACTTTCCATAAAAGTGGGGGAAAAAACCTTTAAAAAACCATTTTCTCAACCTGAGATAACACCTCTCTATGAATCTCTAGGGCCCTTTCCACACAGCTGAATAAAATCCCACACTATCTGCTTTGAATTGGGATATATGTCAGTGTGGACTCAAATAATCCATTTCATAGCAGATATTGTGGATTATTCTGTCTCAATGTTCTGAGTTATATAGCTGTGTATACCTAGGTCCTCCTCGATTTGAGGGTTACCATAGCATCATGCTGAAGAATCTAGAAATTATTACAGAGAACATATTAATCAAATTTGCAAAAGTAATAACCATAAATGTGCTAAGCTGGCTGTATTTCAATGCAGTTGAATTCAAAAATGGAAAAATCATTTTAAAATTACTGGATATAGCATATTTTTTGTCTCTTTTTCCTCTTCCCTTAGGGGATATTGTGGTGGTATCAGGTCCCCACATCTCAGGGCTACGACTTTCTACTTCAGGCATCAGGTTCATGGGTGGACTCTCAGGGCAAAACAGTTGCCTTGAAAAGTGTGTGTATGAATATGTTTTCCATTTGTTAGACCTGATACTTATAAGTCAAATGTCATTCTTTGTGCAACTGTGGCCAATGCTCAGTGATTTATGATGTCACCAAGGACAGCCTCCCATGACATGCAGCCTTCTCCTTTGTATGTGGGCATTAGAGTGCATATTACTCTTATGCCAGGAGGATGGCTCATGGAAGGCACGTGGAGGCTGAGAGCCCTCCGGAGCACTCTCAGCGACCACATGTCTCACCCTCCTCCTGGCGTAATGCAAAGAGGACAGCTCGATGGTCAGTGGAGGAGGATCAGGACAGTTGCTGTGTGTCTTGCCTTTCTCCCAGCAAAAGCATGGGGTGAGCAGCCTCGTTCTTCTGCCGGGAAAGCAAACTGAGGATGACTGCTGCCCTGCCCTTTCCTGGCCTCTCCATCCAGCATGTGCTTGGCCCTTTCCCTCCTGGCCTAGCTCGCAATACAGCCCCAAGGCAAAAAGGTTTGCCCATGCCTGAGCCAAGAGCATTGAATGCAGTGCCATATCTACCACCTTTTTAGGGAAGTTGTAGGTACTGTTACCACAATGCTCTTGGACAAGCAGTGGATGGGGAGTATGAATTCCATCACTTTCACTGCATCCCTTCAAGCTTTTCCAGTAGGCTGGATCTAGTAATGACATTTCCTCTTCTCTGTGTGCATGATGATGATGTTTATTTATACCCCGCTTTCTCTCTCTACAAAAGAGGCTCAAAGTGGCTTGCTGTAAAACCAAATGAAAAGTATTTAAAACCTAAAACAAAACAAACGATAAAGCAGAATTAAATATTAATGGTATTAAAAAGTAAACAGTTAATTCATTAAAACCTGTATTTGTGAGGTCTACTGTCATTGTGGTGCCATGTGTCTATTTGTATTGAGTCACTTTTGTCCTGTCTGACTTCATACCCTGTTTCCCCTAAAATAAGACATCCCCAATAAGACCTAGTAGAGGTTTTGCTGAATTGCTAAATATAAAGCCTCCCCCGAAAGTAAGACCTAGCAAAGTTTTTGTTTGGAAGCATGCCCGCCAAACTGAACACCAGAGCATGCAGGATCAGTAAATGTACATACCATAGAGCAGGGGTCCCCAAACTAAGGCCCGGGGGCCGGATGTGGCCCTCCAAGGTCCTTTACCTGGCCCCCACCTTCAGTTTTATAATATAATATTTTTATATCAGTTTTAATAATATAATATATAGTATATACATATAATATTGATAAAATATTATAATGTTATACAATATGATACTAGTAATAATACCATATAATAATATTAATTATATGTTATATTTTACATATAATATTACAGTATAGTGGTATAGTTCAATATAGTAATATATAATACTAATATTGTGCTATGCTAATAATATAATATATTGTATGTACATACAGCTGCTCTGAGTCCCCTTCGGGGTGAGAAGCGTGGGATATAAATGTAGTAAATAAATGTAGTAAATAAATAAATAATTTTGGACTTAAGCTCGCCCAAAGTCTGAAATGACTTGAAGGCACACAACAACAACAATCCTAATTCACTTGACTATCTCATTGGCCAGTAGCAGGTCCACACTTTCCATTGAAATCCTGATAGGTTTATGTTGGTTAAAATTGTTTTCATTTTAAAATATTGTATTGTTCTTTCATTGCTATTGTTGTTTTGCACTACAAATAAGACATATGCAGTGTGCATAGGAATTTGTTCGTATTTTTTTCAAATGATAATTCGGCCCCTCAACAGTCTAAAGGATTGTGGTCCTCTGCTTTAAAAGTTTGAGGACCCCTGCCATAGAGTGTTGTATATGGAAATAATGGTAGTAACAAGAAATTCTTGATAGGATTCACAGTTTGTCTGGTTATGCTTTGTGATGACAACTACTGTACAGTATATAATAAATACTCATTTTTTGTTCAACAATAAATGTAAATTCTTCTTCATGGGAAAATAAGACATCCTCTGAAAAGAAGACCTAGCACATCTTTGGGAGCAAAAATTAATATAAGACACTGTCTTATTTTTGGGGAAACACGATAGATCAGAGACCTCAACATACACTGTTTTCCCAAAAATAAGATAGTGTCTTATATTAATTTTTGCTCCCAAAGAGGCACTAGGTCTTATTTTCAGGGGATGTCTTATTTTGCCACAAAGAAGAATTCACATTTATGGTTGAATTTTTAAAAAATGAAAATTTATTATCTACCGTACAGTAGTTGTCATCACAAACCAGCATAACCAAACTGTGAATCCTTTCAAGAATTTCTATATTATATTTTATTGCTATACTGTTTTTAAATTACTGTTTTAAATTTCTGTTTGTATGTAAATGTATGTTGTTGTTGGGCTTGTCCCTGTGTAAGCTGCCCTGAGTCCCCTCTGGGAGATGGAGGTGGGATACAAGAATAAAGTTATAATATTATTTCTTGTTACTACCTTTAATTCCATGTACAACAATCTATGGTATGTACATTTACCAATCCTGCATGCTTCCAAACAAAAACTTTGCTAGGTCTTACTTTTGGGGGAGGCCTTATATTTAGCAATTCAGTAAAACCTCTACTAGGTCTTATTTTCTGGGGATGTCTTATTTTCAGGGAAACAGGATAATAGACTGAATGCAGTATGTTAGCATGCTAGCAGGAGGAGTCTCTTTATGGGCACACCACGTGATTATCTTTCTTCGTATTCAGTAGGTTTCCACGAACCTTTGTGTACTATGGGGATGGAGCAGGATAGAAGCTCTGTTCTGGAAAAGAAAGAGTGTGGAGGTCTGCATGCACCATTCCAGATGCATGGGTCTAAATTTGGATTCAATATCAGTCACTGCAGACCAAGTAATCTCAGGCTTCTAATTGCAAAAAAAAATATAGGTATGGGTTGCCCTTCAGACTACAGGACCATTTCAGTAAACCATGTGCTAGATTATTTCATTTAAAAAAACCCTTAAGTTCTCAGTTTCATCTTTGGGCACTGAAGACAGTGGAAATTGAAACGTTTTGTGCTTGATATATATATTGAAGTTATGTTTTTAATCACAAACATACATAATAACAATTGAATTATTATTATTATTATTATTATTATTATTATTATTATATTTCGTGTTTTATGTTTTTTATTTAGTTATGAATGTATAACTTTGCAATGTATCCTGCCTCTCCACCTAGACTAGTAAATATGAAGCAGCTACTGATCCATAACTTTAGGTTCTGGATCTGTAGCTGCAAAACAGAATGCATGCCCCTGACATCTTCTTCATCATTATCATCTTCTTCATCATCATATAAAGGAATGTCAGGGCAGCATACAAGTAAAATCAATTTAACAATTGTTTGAAGTTAAAATACAACCAGAGTAATTGAACAGACTAAAAACAATTTAAAACAATTAAACAAGCTTTTACAATCCGATATTGTATACCATCTTTGAACAACTTCTGAGAAAGTGAAATGAATACTGTACCAGCATTTATATCAGCATAAAGCCACAAATAGGATTCTGACCTGCACATCAACCCTCTCAAGACAGAAATGACCATAGAGTATTTTTAACCAACCGCAATGCAAAACCACAATGCTGTAGGGAAAAATTGATCACCTGAAATGGTTTCCAGTGGTTTTGGCTGATTCAGGTATGGACTTATTGTCTTATTATGCTGAAATAGACATATTATCTAACTGAAAACTCCAGTTCGGTAGCAGAGCATGCGTTTTTTCCCAAGCTCAGCCCTCATCTTTGTTAAAAGATGTCAACTTTTACAACTTGGACAGATTTTTGTTTAAAATTCGGAAGAGCTACTGCAAGATAAAATGAACTTTTACATGGTTTACATGGGCCAGTGATCTCATACTCTTGAACATTTCACAGATGAAACCTGGAGCTCATGTAAGAAAACAACATCAGCATGTGGTCCAGGTGGAAAAGTTTATTAATAAGTTGAACACATAAGTTAGGACAGGTTGCAAGTCTACTCTTGCTTGAGCCTGCTGGGAAGGGCAACATTCTTCCCTCTCCTTATCACTAAGTTAATTGGGAGCAAAATAAGTGTGCACTTTGAACTCAGTTTTCTGCAACGGAAGCAAGATAAGATTGAAAAAGGTTAGTGGGAGAATGAACCAGACATTGGGACATTTTAAGAGCATTTGAATTACTGGGATGACAGAGGGTTAACTAGGATTATTCCTGCCAAATCAGGACAATTTGAAGATATGCAGTCGACTCATAAGATTGACAGCACCTTATATAATGCTATGTCATGGCATCCAAAGATCGGCGTTATTATTCAGTGTAATGTCATCTATGTGTTGTGCTTCAACCTGCATCAGTTCCAACCAGAATGGCCAGAGGATGATAGGAGGTCTAGCCCAGCAACATCTGGAAGGGCATAGGTTCCTCTTAGTGTACAATATATGTCAATGCAATCCAGAAGTTCAACAAGTGCTGAAGATGCCATTGCAGGTATTTTTGTTCACAGTAATACTGCTGGAATTTTGTAGAACAGATGGCTTCTTGAACTGGAAGACTCTCTCACTTTGGAGTCTGGCAGCCAGGAGAAACTGTTTGCTTTAGTCTGCCAATAAACACTGCTTTATGATAGCAAAGATGCACCCCAGACTACTGTTTAGAGAAATCCAGGGTGAATACATATTAACTGAATAAAGCTTAGTACCTGCAGCTTACTTCCTGACTAAAACTCAATGCAGGGAAGGTTGGAGACCATTTAATTGAAATGCGGACATTTTTTGTCGGCAACATCTGGCAACGTTACATCTCATTGCACACATCTAGGAGAGCTGTGTTTTGGCACTGGCATATCATTTTCGCTTTGGACATTTCATCCTCATTATTATATAATACATATTATGGCGGTATCGGTTAATGGATTTCTTCCCCCTGGCTCAACATACATTAATGGAAGAGGAAAACTGCACAGCGGCTGCATTGAAGGAAAATATCACAGCAGGAGATGTGTAACATGGGCAGATGTTACAAATGAAATGGTTCATGACAAATGGGCTCAAGCCAAGCTGACAGGATACCTGGCAAGAGTTGTGCTGTGTGGTACCTAAGCCATACAGCTACCCTAGAGAACACACAGATTCCATAAAATGTAATGCACAGTGCATCAAAACCATTTTGCTTGACAATCAAGTCGAAGCAATGACTGTTTGTGCTATCACTATTATTCCCTCTTAGGTGGTTGAGTGATTATCAGTTTGGAAATGAATAGAGGCTATCAAAAATTAGAAAGTGATTTGCATCTGTTCAAGAAAATCTCATTTTACCTCTGGAAACACTTCTGAATTTTTAAAGTTTTATTTATTTATTTATTTATTTATTGGTGAATGAGATGCAAGCTTCCAGGATACAGACAAGGAATGGTGAATTACTCATCAGGGCCACACTGGGGCTTTTCTGTTGGTCCACCTGGACTTAGGCAAGACTCCTCTCTCAACCTCAAGAGGCAGGGGGATTGGGAGGACCAAATCTGGTTTTGAACCTGGAGTAATTACTCAGATTGCACCTAATGCCACCTTCATCTTTCCTGCCTGGAAGAGTTAAGCCAGCTAAGGATACAACTAACACGTAGAGGAGCAGCTTCTTTATCTTCTTCTCATTGTCCTAATCAGAATAGATGATGTAGAAAGCTGGTGTCGACTTGGGTCAGCATATGGAGGACAGGTTCCTCCAAGGACCAATAAGCTACCACTTGTTTTCTTGATTGATGAAGGGTAGCAGGCTCAGGTATTTAGCCATGGACTTAAGAAATGGTCCTCAGGATCATATCTCAGACCACTGTGCTCTGCTTTCATGTTTCCTGTTTGGGGAAAGCTTCCTGTCCATAAGAGCTGTTCAGCAGTGGAACTTACTGCCTCGAAGTGTGGTGGAAGCTTCTTTGTAGGCTAAACAATACCATCTGTCAATGGCACTTGGATTGTGTTTTTCCTAAATGACAGAGGGTTGGACTAGATGACCCATGTGGTCTCTTCCAACTCTATGATGAGCAAAGAAAACATAAGATTTAACTATCTCTTGGAGAAGTACAGTAGAGTCTCACTTATCCAACATAAACGGGCCAGCAGAATGTTGGCTAAGCGAATATGTTAGATAATAAGGAGGGATTAAGGAAAAGCCTATTAAACATCAAATTATAGTAGAGTCTCACTTATCCAACACTCGCTTATCCAACATTCTGGATTATCCAACGCATTTTTGTAGTCAATGTTTTCAATACATCGTGATATTTTGGTGCTAAATTCGTAAATACAGTAATTACTACATAGCATTACTGTGTATTGAACTACTTTTTCTGTCAAATTTGTTGTATAACATGATGTTTTGGTGCTTAATTTGTAAAATCATAACCTAATTTGATGTTTAATAGGCTTTTCCTTAATCCCTCCTTATTATCCAACATATTCGCTTATCCAACATTCTGCTGGCCCGTTTATGTTGGATAAGTGAGACTCTACTGTAGGTTATGATTTTACAAATTAAGCACCAAAACATCATGTTATACAATGGATTTGACAGAAAAAGTAGTCCAATACGCAGTAATGCTATGTAGTAATTACTGTGTTTACGAATTTAGCACCAAAATATCACGATGTATTGAAAACATTGACTACAAAAATGCGTTGGATAATCCAGAATGTTGGATAAGCGAGACTCTACTGTAGCTCATTTAGGTCCAAATAGTCTCTTAGCTCACTATCGGTACTGCAGCCAGATGTTCCAGACTCTTTGTAATCTTGGACTGGATAATGGCTGGAAAACATTTGGTGACATATGTGGGATCTTTATGCATGCATGCTCTTGTTTTGTATAAAGCATTCCTTCATTCCTTGGCCCCATTCAATATCTTGACCCACATCTGCTAAGGCTTTGTGGCTACTGCTATGATGGAGGAGAGAGAAGGAGGTGAGTGAGCAGCATGGATTAGCTCTCATCTTTGCTGCACTTCACTAGGGAAAAGGGAAGATAAACATGGTTGTTGTTCCTCTCCCTCTATAGTGAACTGGAGTAGACACAAGATGTAGTCCATACTAATCGCTTACCTCCCTCCATTATTCCCTTCAATGACTGTTTAATGGTTGTAATAGTGCCTACCCTACAGGGCATTTCAGCTGGCTTGAGGGAGTGGGAGTAAGTGGCATGGAGTTGTGTGTGAGGGGAAGTTAGACTCCATGGCTGGAATCCAGTTGTTTTCCTCCAAACTAGAATACCCTCATTGAAATATTTGATGGAAGGTGAGTCAATCCAGTAGATGTTAATGAAGTCCACTCTAATCAACAATTCAAGCCTGGGTGTGCCATGCTTGTTATCTGTTATCTGTGCTTGTACTACTGTCCAAATGTCTCAAAACTGCAGGAAAATACACTGTACACATTCCCACCCATGCCTTAAACATTTGCTATCACCACAGAAACCTGGCCAAAAAATAAATAAAAGGGAAGTGAACAATGCCACTTTTTTGGGTGACACTTTGGAACATAGGGGTATTTAAGGTGATAAATTGTGCAGAAAAATATTTTAATTTTTAGGGACTCTGGGGGCTTTGGAGAACTTTGGATCCAGGTCAATGGCCCATATCTTGCCCATCCCTTCCATATAAGCATGCTGCTTAGTCCAATCAATGGAAGTTTAAAGAATGTCTCCAAATTTTACATTTTAGATCACTGCCCTGTCACAGAGAAATTGTTTTTTTGTGGATCAAACACTTGGAGGAACTGCCAGCAGCATATAAAATTCAATGATATACTACTATTCTATGTAGTAAACTAAAGACGATTTCATAATTATAGGTCATGAATATACTAGGCTTGAAAGAGTCTATTATAATCATACTATCATATGCTAAACTGTTTACTGTTACCATAGACACAAGGTAAGGGTTGGAAACATTCACGGCTATTCTACATAACTGTTGCTGTGTGCCTTCAAGTAATTTCTGACTTATAGCAACCCTAAAGTGAATGTATCACAGGAGGTTTCTTGGTAAGATTTATTCAGAGAGGGTGTTTATCATTGCTTTCTTCTGAGGTTAAGAGAGCATGACTTGCCTAAGATCACTCTGTGAGTTTCCATGATCAAACAGGGATCTGAAGCTTGGTCTTCAGCATCCTAGTCCAATGTTCACATTACTGCACCACGTGGGCTCTCTCTACATAGCTACATCTGGGTAACCAAGTAACATGTTTTAGCCTGAGTCCACCCACCTTCAGAAAGGATGATGTTTCCACCCTCCTTCTGTCAGAACATGCAACAGGAGGCCTGTTCTGATTGCTGCAGCTTTGATCACTGGTAGGATGGAAAAAGGAAGAGAGGACGACCAAGGGCGAGATGGATGGATGGTATCTTTAAAGTGACTGGCTCAACCTTGAAGAAACTCGGGACGGTGACAGCCGACAGGGAGCTCTGGTGTGGACTGGTCCATGAGGTCACGAAGAGTCGAAAACAACTGAACAAGTGAGACAATGACGAAGGATGTAATAGAAATATCCTCCTCTTTGGACTTTGATCAGACCACATTTGCTTAATCCAGCTGTTGGCTTTTAGTGTGAGCTGGGATGGCATTTATGCAGTTTTGCAGTACTAGACAGTACTGAATGCCAACCAGTATTTGCTGGTCTTAAGATGCACCCACATTGTAGAATTAATGCAGTTTGACACCACTTCAATTGCCCTGGCTCAAAGCTATGGATTCCTGGGAGAGGAACTCTACAGACCTTGTCCAAGTACAGCTTTGCCAAACTGCATATTTCTACAGTGTGGATGCTCACCTAAAGTGAGATACTCACAGTGGAAATAGGTGCAATGTTTCCCAGCATAATGTTCACTGAAATCTGTACAATACTGTGCAAGTTCTGTGCTAAACTCATGCTAGTTTGTGTCATCACAAGGATTCGGTTACTGTCTGAGCAATTTTGATTACTCTTGCGTCTGATAATGCCAAGTTATTTGTGGATTCTATACTTGTTTTGGGTTGAACTAGTCATACTGTGATGAGAAGTCGAAAGATTAAATTGCATCAGTCTTGATTTTAAAGCAAGGTGATTCCAATTTGAGAAAGACAAATTGAGCATTTTTTTTTTTAAAAAAAAGCTCGTCCTTTTTGACAACAGGAAATTGAAATCTGCTATTTCCTTTATTTTTCTTTTTAATGAATGCACTGGTCTTTGGCAAATTTAGACTCCAGGGTCTGAAAAATTCATTATTATTAACTTCCATCAAGAGTGTTCACGAAGCCAAAATTACTTAATCACCGCGTTTTCGTTTCTTGTGTAAACTTCAATTTGAGAAAAAGAATTATCTTCTTGAATTGTAATTGCAATTAATTTTTCCCTCTCCCCCTTTTCTCCCACAACAGAGTATGTTACAGTAATTAGATATTTTAGAAAAATGAGTTATATTCATTCAAGATAGCTAGCTTCACTTTTACATTTGATTAATCATATTACCACTGAGGTCTGAGGTTTGTCTCCAGGGAAACTTTAATGACCTCATTTTAATTCTTCTTTTACTCATGAAGAAGGTGCAAATGAACAAATACAAAATTATCATTTTGGTCCCTTCCCAATCTTAAGATTACATCTCAAGCAGGCTCCCCTTCTTCCTTTGTGGCTGACCTATTTTAAAGAGACAGTTTATCTATTTCTAATTAAATATTGGGTGCAATCAGACCTAAAATGAGGCTTGAACCATCCATGATAACTGAATTTTGGTTAAATCTTTATGGATTAGACAATCTTTCAGAAGAGCATTTCATTTTTAACATATTTTTAGCTGATACTAAAACAGAACTTTCCTGTTCTCAAAGCCTACTCTACATTTTTAAAGGATTAGACTGCATTTATGCTAATAGATTTACTCCTTCCATTGAACTGAATGGACAGGCTAGATGTGCAAGAATTAAAACATAGTATGATGTCATGGAGCCAGATCCCAGGGCTGAATTTCCGAGCCCTGGACCTGGCGTCATAACATAAATAACCCTGAAAGCACCTGGCGGGAGAAGATAGTATGAGCCTGGGAACTCAGGGTTGAAAGTATAAACAATTATAATTGGTATAGTGTGTGGGAATAGTAGTAATGTGATCCAGAGGGTGGGGTTTGATGATGATATTTGCGTGTGGTGTTACGTTGCATCAGAGGTGATAAAAATGGATGTATGTAAACATTAGGTCATTCTCGACTTTTCCAAAGTCATGTATTCTTCAATAAAGATTGGATTTGAGAGCAGCTATCTTTGATCTGCGTTCAGACTGGTCCTTTGAAGTGAGCCTGACATTTAAGTCGAGAATCCCGTTCTCACCCTCCTGCGGATTCGCAGTGAAGTGATAATGAGTGGAGAAGGAGATCAAAGCCCAAATGGAGCAGGGGCCCGGCCGTTGGGAGAAGAGACGTTGCAAGCCGTAGCTTCCTCTACGGGGTACCCCAGGCCGAACGGCGTGACTCAGAGGATTCCCAGAGGAGGAAGAGGCGTCTCTGCGGCTGCAGAAACCAGTTGGGGATCTGGAGGAAGCATGCCAGAGACCGTAGCCCTGCGGTTATCCATCCTGGAAACTAATTTATCCAGGCTGTCGGAAACCGTGGGGAGGTTGGTCCCACTATTGGAAGAGAATCTCCAAAAAGAGCCCATCCGATATGGCGCCGAGAGAGAGCCAAGTAAAGAAGGAGATTGGAGCCAGAGGGGCCAGCGCGCATCAACGCAGAGTCCCGTGGCGGCGAGGGACGAGGGAGATGAGGAATACTGGCGGGAGCTGGAGTTCCGAGACAGAATGGCCCGCGAAATGGAGCGCCAGCGAGCTATGGGAACTCTGAGGCCGCCAACTCCAACAGAACTTCCAACCCCCCGAATGGGTGTCGGGGTGGAAAGGCCACTGGGGCCAGGGATCGGGTCCAGTGGATTAGCAGACGAAGGCGGAGAGGAGCCGGAGATCCAGGAAGTGGAGGAGGATGTGCCGTACGACGAGGAAAGGCGAGGTGCGGGGACTACAGCGAGGCCCGCATTCGGATGGGTGGAAGGGCCGACAGCAGCGGCAGAATGTCGGGAGCCGCGCAGAACGACTACCGGAGTGGGGCGCGGCGTGTTCAAAGGGGCCGCCCAAGGAAACCCGATGCAACCCTTCCCCATGCCCCCCAGACAGCATCAACGGGCCGCAGAGTGGATGCAAAGGAGGGAAGATCTCAAACTAGAATACGGAGGGGAATCATCTGAATTGAACTTTTTTCTCATTAGCATCAGAGGATACATGGAAGATAATGCACACACATTCCCCTCCGAAGCAAGCATGGTTCGAGCCATCGGCAACACACTAAAGAGAGGAGCTGCCAGCTGGTATGTACAACTACATGCCAGACGCGACCCATGCCTGAGGTCAGTGCCCCGCTTCCTCGCCGCACTAGAAAACCGGTTCAGAGACCGGCTAGAGCAACTGAGGGCTCGAGACCAGCTTAAAGGAATAAAGCAGAGGGACAAAACGGTGCCCGAGTACGCAGAGGAATTCCTCCACCTCGCGGAAAGGGTACCAGAGTGGTCTGAAGTGACCAAAGTGGAGATATTTAAAGAGGGACTACGCCCCGAGGTTTTTAGCTGGGCAGCGCACAGAGATGACCCCGAAACACTCCAGGGCTGGATCCAACTAGCGGGGCGCGTTGAATCCACCCTGGCCCAAGTAAAGCGCTTCAGGGGCAGCGGCGGCCAGCAAAGACCGGTGGCGAGAGGTCGAGGAGAAATGAGGAAGCAAGAAAAGCCCGGAGGGAGGCCGGGGATCCCCTTCAGAGGAGATGACAACAAACCCAAACCCGGATGCTTTGTATGTGGGAAGACGGTCCATCGAGCAGCAGAATGTTGGGCCCGGAAGGGGGAGCCGCCAAAACCCTCAAAGCCCAAGCCAGCAACCGGGAGGCGTGCGGAGGAGGAGGTGCAAGCCCCAAAATCTTCGGAAAGGCTGGTGAGTCAAGACAAACGCATGCTAGTAGTGCCAATTTGCCTATCGGGGCTAGAGAACCAGGCCACCTGCAGGGCATTCGTGGATTGTGGTTGTTCTAGGAACATTATAACTCCGGAACTAGCAGGAGCGCTGAAATGCCAGCAGATGTTGCTTGACTCCCCAATTGCATTTTCGCAGCTAGATGGATCAGTTGCGGCTGGGGAAGTATCTACAAAGGAAATACGGGGGGTCCCATGTAAAATAGGCAAATGGGAAGGAAGAATATCCTTTGTGATAGCCCCTATCGCCACATACCACGTAATATTAGGGATACCGTGGCTCGAACAGGCAAATCCTGAAGTAGATTGGAGAGGAAAGAGCCTAGCATTTAAAGAACAACAGACGCAATGGGAGATAAGCAAAATTGCAGGAGAGGAGGACGAGGGAGATGAAGCAGGTGAAATAGACCCACAGCTATTGCCACCTGAATACAGAGACTTTGTGGATGTTTTCAATCAGAAAGAGGCAAGTAAATTACCTCCCAAGAGGAATATAGAAGTAGAAATTGAAATAACCCCAGGAGCAAACTTACCAAAACCAAAAGTGTATCCCATGTCTGTCCAGGAGAAGGAGGAATTGAGGAAATATATCGATAAGAACCTGGCGCGAGGCTTCATTAAGCCATCCAATTCTCCTCTCGGAGCCCCAGTGTTATTTAGGAGAAAGAAAGACAACTCCCTAAGATTGTGCATTGATTATCGAAATTTAAATGCAATTACTAAGGACAATAAATACCCTATGCCCTTAGTAAAGGATTTGATCACCGTATTGAAGAAAGGGAGCATATTTACTAAACTTGATTTAATTGAAGCATATCATAAATTAAGAATCAAACCTGAGGATACTTGGAAAACTGCATTTTCCTGCGCATTCGGCCATTTTGAATATAAAATTTTGCCATTTGGATTAAAAAATGGCGGCGGTTGCTTTATGCAGCTTATAAATGAAATACTACACCCATTGTTGTACCGAGGGGTATTCATATTCCTTGATGATATCTTGATCGTGAGCGAAGATAAAGAAAAGCACGTGGAATTGGTCCGGGAAGTTTTGCAGAGACTAAGGGAAGCAAAGCTGTACGCAAAACTGTCCAAATGTGAATTTAATAAAACTCAAATTGACTTTCTGGGGTATCGGATATCTCCAGAAGGGTTAGCTATGGATCCGTCTAAAGTATCAGACGTAAAAGAATGGGGAGTACCTCAAACTAGGAGGCAATTGCAATCATTTCTGGGGTTTGCAAATTTTTATAGATCCTTCATAAAAGGCTTCGCGCAAATAACCGCACCCCTTACTGAACTTTTAAAAACAAAAGGGAAAGGGGAGACAGCAAAAGTGAAAGCTCCTGGCGCCAAACTGAGTTGGACGCCAGAATGCCAAAAGGCATTTGAAACCCTAAAAGGATGCTTCACAAAAGAACCCATCCTAAAACACCCCGATATAAGGAGCCCTTTCATAATTCATTGCGACGCTTCAGACTGTGCATACGGGGCAGTACTATTGCAAAAGGATCAAAATGGGAACTTAAAACCTTGTGGATATTTGTCCCGGAAGTTCAGTGAAACTGAAAAATGTTGGCCCATATGGGAAAAGGAGGCATTAGCCATATTAAAAGCCTTAGAATGCTGGCGACACTTCCTCGAAGGAAGCGGAATCCCATTTGAAATTTGGTCTGACCATAAGAACCTCCAGTATTTAAAATCGCCTCGGAAATTAGATGGGCACAATACTTCAGCAGGTTCGATTTCCAATTAAAATTTTTCCAAGGGAAGCAGAATGTCTTGGCAGATGCTCTTTCACGCATGCCTCAACACGAAGGCGTAACCACAGCCAAAGAGGGAACAATATTCTCTGATAAACAATGGGGCTTAGTTGTCAGGACAAGAGCGCAAACCCAGAAAGAGAACACTGCTATTGTTGAAATCGACGGGGAAAATAGTTGGGGAAAAGAACTGAAACAGTCTTATGAAGGAGATCAGTGGATCGCATCCAACGCAGAAAAGGGGGAGCAGAAGGGGGGATTTTGGTTTGTGAACAAGAAACTGTATATCCCAGCAATATTAAGGATTAAGATTTTGCATCGTTTTCACAATAACCAGAGCGCTGGTCATACAGGAATTACAAAAACAACAAAGGCAATAGCAAAACATTGTTGGTGGCCAGGAATGAGAAAGGACATAAAGAATCATGTTGTTCAATGTGACGATTGTGCCAGAAATAAATCGAGAGGAGGGAAGCCAATGGGATTATTACAAACAGTAGCGGAACCTACCAGACCTTGGGAATGTGTAGCTATGGATTTTGTGGGGGAACTGCCGGTTAGCAAAGGACATCGTTATATTTGGACAGTATTAGACCTGTTTTCTAAACAGGCCCACTTTATAGCACTGACGAAATTACCATCGGTAGAGAAACTAGCTGAATTATACATAAACCATATTTACAAACTTCATGGATGTCCCAGTAGAGTGGTCAGTGACAGAGGAGTTCAATTCACAGCAAAATTTTGGGAAAAATTCTTGGAAATGCTAGGAGCAGAAAGGAGTCTAAGTTCTGCTTTTCACCCCATGACAAACGGGGCAGTAGAACGTACTCAACAGACACTGGGGCAGTTCCTTCGAATGTACTCTAACATGAGACAAAATGACTGGTCTAGGTGGCTGGCTTTTGCGGAACTAGCTTTTAATTCGACGATACATTCAGCAACAAATAAAACTCCCTTTGAAGTAGTTTACGGGTATGAAATACAGCCTTTGCCCCAGTTGCCAAGATGGACAGAGGATGAAGAAACAGGGGCAGGGAAATGGAAAGCTCAAATGCTAGAATGCTGGAGTCAAGTGACTGCATCCTTAAAGGAGGCACATAAAAAGTATAAAACGTTCGCAGACAGAAAAAGAGTGGAAGGCGATAAATTAGGGAAAGGAGATCTAGTGTGGTTAAGTACCCAAAACATCAAATTGGGGCTACCTTCGAGAAAATTGGGCCCCAAATATATTGGACCATTCAGAATACAGGGTGTTATCAATGAAGTAACTTTCCAGTTGGCATTGCCAAAGAGTTTAGGGAAAATACACCCAGTATTCCATCGCAACTTACTGAAAAAGTATATGGGGACTTTGGACAAAATGGACACATAGAGTTATTGTCTGATTTATTTCAGGATTGTGATGAAAGAAGAACCGAAGAGGAGGATGAAGAAAACGAGGGCGCCATGTCATGGAGCCAGATCCCAGGGCTGAATTTCCGAGCCCTGGACCTGGCGTCATAACATAAATAACCCTGAAAGCACCTGGCGGGAGAAGATAGTATGAGCCTGGGAACTCAGGGTTGAAAGTATAAACAATTATAATTGGTATAGTGTGTGGGAATAGTAGTAATGTGATCCAGAGGGTGGGGTTTGATGATGATATTTGCGTGTGGTGTTACGTTGCATCAGAGGTGATAAAAATGGATGTATGTAAACATTAGGTCATTCTCGACTTTTCCAAAGTCATGTATTCTTCAATAAAGATTGGATTTGAGAGCAGCTATCTTTGATCTGCGTTCAGACTGGTCCTTTGAAGTGAGCCTGACAGTATGAGCTTAATTATACTGGTCAGGTTGGGAGTGATATTTAAACAATGCTTTGGTACAATGCTTTGTACCAAGATAAGATAGATGAATGGGATTTAGGGGTCTATTTCCTCACCATTTTTTTTCAAAAGAAGTAACAAGTAATTTTCAGCTACTTTTCCTATGCAGAAATGCTGCTTTCAGTGCAAATCAATCCTGTATGAATTTTGTGAGAAATGTCCCAATTGCAGAATTTTCTGTGCAGAAAATATTACTACCCAGGGATATTCTTTCCAACACAGAAAAAGACCTTTCCTGTGCAGAAAATGCTTTTTCTATGCAAAGCAACCACGTATAGATTTTGCAATGTAGGATTATTTTCATCAGGATCTCTTGATACTAATAGAAAAAGCAACATGTTTTTATACCATTTAAAAAGCATTTTCAAATATTCTTTCTAATCCTAGTGTGATTTCCATTGTGACCACTGGGTGGGCCTATTCTTGGACATCTATGCACAAAATTAGAATTTAGTGACCTGGGTATAATGCAGAACATGTTGATTTACTGGATGTACATAGAAAAATTAACCAATGACTTGAGCTTACATTCTAGGGATCTGATGTACACACACACCTTATGAACATTATATCTATCTGTGCATGCCATGCATTGTCAGTAGGAAAAACCTGCCTCAAGGAAATAGAATATAACAGGACTCATGGAATTGATAGCTGAACAACATCAACTAGACAGTGAATGTTGTTGTTGTACTACTTATCTGCCATGTGCATTAATGTACAAATCACATGTGCATCACTGCACATTCACATGCAATGCACATGAGCATCAATGTGCAATGCTGCATAACTTTCCTTCCGCAAGTATGTACTGAAAACAGAAGGTCCACATTGAAAACAGAAGGTCCACATTGAAAACAGAAGGTCCACATCCAGGTGCTTCTGTAAGGGTGCTTAGACATGAGTAATGAACAAATATGATTCAAGATGTATTGTGGATCGGTAAACTGCAGTTTCACTCCACTACCATTTGTAGAGAGATTATTTTAACCACTAAATAAGCATATTATTCTGCCTACACCAATATTGTCTACTGTTACTGGAAAGTAGCACTTCAACATCTACGTAAGGTAACACACTTTCCCTACTCTTATTAACCCAAGCTATCAAATCCAAGAAAAATCCTAAATAATTTCTGACACCCACAATCTGGGTGGGGAGAAGATGCAAGAGTACTTCAACTAGCCTATAGGCTGCTCAGCTATCCTTTCAGATTTTACTCTTAGAAAGCAATCTCAAACACCACAATTCTGCAGTTTTTGTGTAGCAGTCTGTGACAAAGAAAAACTACTTTCCATGGAGCGTGATACATGATTCCATGAAGTCAACATCTTTGGAGTCAAGCCAAAGCAATCTTGACAGCTATGGCACTGCAAACTGTTATGTGGGCATATGTCCTATTCAAGCCAATGAGACTAATGCACACACAGAACAAAGCTGTAAAGTTCAATAGGACGCAATTATCTTAAATTCAAATATGTCTGTTTAATTGGGTTGTAAATGAGACTGTTAATTACCAGGTCTCAGGGGTGGGGGGAGACAAAGTAAACGTCTCTATCCAATGATTGTTTAAAAGAGTGGTTAGGGGGCATTCTTAATTTTTTTGACAAACAAAAAATACCATCCAATGACTTCTAACTCAATACAAAGTTGTAATAAGCATGTCTGTGACATGCAGACACATAAAAGGGGACATGAACTATCAATCATTTTGAATTCAATTTAGATTTAGTGGCAAATAATATACAGTGCTGGTAATTTTCTGAAATGTTGGCAGCTAAACAGAAGAGAAACAAAGATGTGATAGATTCTGCAGAAGGGTTATACAATAGTCACGTTTTTCACATTCAGGAAAAAAAATTGATAATCTGTGTATAGACTTTTCACTGAACACATGGTGACCAGGGTATAAATACCAATGGACACAATTCCACTGCCTCCTTGTAAATGTGAATAACCCTAGAGATGTCACATGAATAGAGCTAGTTTTCTTGTAACTACACAGCCTGTCAAACAAAGATGCTTTTTGGCACCTTTTCTATTCAACCGCTAGGTTAATGACAGAATGGAAGAATTGAAAAGCCCCAATTTTCCCCTCACTCTGTTTCAAATGGTTAGCCACCTGTTCAGCTACACAAGAATGATATAGTCTTAGTCATTTAAACTCAAGCTACACTTTCAAAGAGTTCCAGGAACTTGTGGGTTTTTTTCTTTTATAAAAACTCTAAAAAATTACTTTTTAAGAACTGCCACTCCCAATATCCCCCAGCAATGCAAGTTGGGGGATTCTAAAAGTCTGGATCCAAAGAAGTAATTATCTTCAAGATTTTTTCAAAGACAAATCTGCTTTTATCTGGATAACAAGGGATGGAAAATATTGTACAGGTTGAGTATCTCTTATCTGAAATGTTTGGGATGAGCAGTATTTGGGATATTTTTGGATTTTGGAATATTTGCATACACGTTATAGAGTTTTTTTCAGATCTGCCAAAACTGCAGAGGCTTTTATTTCAGCTGCCACCAAAAATATGGAGGATTCAAACTCGCCTCCCCTACTAATGCTGCCACCAATGTTATATTCAGGATCCTTTTATAAGATAGGATATTGAGAGAGTCACACGATACACTTTATGTGAGGAAAATAAGAAATTGTTGTTTATTTGTATTTGCACAGTAAAGAATCGTAGTGGTTTCATTAACATTGAACATTAAAGATGTATAGTGGTTTTAATAACAAGTTAGGCTTTCCTCTTACAAAGGATGGCTTTATAACTTGGTTTCAGTGGAAATATGTTCTTTCACACGGGAAACACAAACAGGATAATTCCAACTTTTAAATCCACTTCTCATGGGATTTAACACCAACACTCACAATCTAATTCTCAGCCCTTTCTTTCCTGAAGGCTTTTAAACTATATTCCTCAAAGACGTTTCTTTTTAAAAACACAGTTCCCAAAACATATATCTCTCTCCACACTTCAAACTCTCACTAACCAACTATCTAACTGAAAAAGAATTCTTTCGCTGCCTAGCTCCAACTTTCACTTTGGCTCTACCCACCTCCAGTTGCTAAGCAACCTCTCCCATTTGCATCAGCCAATCAGACTGCATTTACTGCAATGGCTGCCTGATTGCTCCTCCCCCTTACTTTGCTGAGCTTTGCAAGCATGGCCTGCAAAATGGCTGCACAACATCCCTGCAAGGCAGGCCACTCACCAACCCTGTAAGGTAGGCAAGATCCATTACGCACATCTTATCTTGGAAATAGGACCGAGGTCTACCCATGGCATTCATTGATTTTTCATATATACCCGACACATATAATCTAAAGATAATTTTATACACAATATTTTTAATAATTTTGTGCATGTAACAAAGTTTGTGAACACTGAATGATAAGAAATCAAAAAGGGTCAATTATCTCAGCCACACAATTTTGAATTTTGGAGTATTTTATATTTCTGAATTCTGTACCAGGTTACTTTTCCCAAGCTCTGTTTTAAAAGGGTGAAAATTAATTCTAAAGACCACATGGGGAAAGCATTGCCATTGTGAGGAGGTCTTGTGCTGGCTCCATTGGAGCTAGCACAACATGGGAAGATTCCTGTGTTGCTAGGGAAGCATTTGGCAACACTTTCATCACAATTGGGGGCAAGGCTTCCACAGGAAGCTCCCTTGCATCATCAGATGGGCAGCAAGCTCATCGGTCCTCCGGGGAGGACTAATGATAGCGTTTTACGATTCAAATCACCCTGTCTGACAAGGTAGTGTGTCTTCTCCATTATCCAGTTCCTGATTTTGGCAGCAGGAAATACCATGGGAATAAGTCTTCAAGCTTAATGTTGTGGCTTCTTTCATTGAGTCTAGCCATGATTTGTAATGCAGACTTTCTCTTTTCCTACTACCTCCCACATTCTGGTGTATTACTGTCTTTTCTAATGAGTCATTTCTCTAGATTTGTCCAATGTACAACAGTCCCAGTTTAGTCATCTTGGCTTCTAGGGACGGCTCAGCCTTGATTTACTCTAATACCCCTTTGTTTTTCTTTTGGAAACTCATGGTATCTGTAGAATTCTCTAGTGCCACATTTGAAATGAGTCGATTCTCTCCCTATCAGTTTATTCTCTTTCCAATTATACCACTACATAAAAACATAACAAGAGATATATTTGCCATTTATGTTGGCACATCTGGAATCTATGTAGGCTAAGTATACATTTGGCGGGGATGGGTTTTTTTTTTTTTGACATACATCTCATAATATTACCCAGGGACACCACATACAAGAAGAAATGATAAGAAAGCAGAATTATTTTGTTTGAGTTGGCCTTGGCCATCAAAGGCCAGTTTCTCTCACCCTCCCTACCCTGCTCACTAACACACTGCTGCTGAACCAACATTTTTCTATCTTTTAATTATTTATGAGAGAAGTTTTCATAGGGCTCTGAAATGCAATTAAGAGCTGAAAGTCCATTTTAACTGAAAAGCACTGAATTTTTTATTCAAACATGAACTAGACTGATTTGCAATTTCCAGGATCGGTTGTTTTGTATTTAATTGGTATGCTTGGGAAATTAAGGCCATGTACCTGGCATTAGCCAAGGAAAGCTATGTTTGATTCATGTGGAACACAACTCACAAGAGGAAGATAAATCTAGCCCATGCTAGTTAGACGGCCATAATTTATACCTCCTTGGTTTTTTTTTAAACAGAGAAGTTCTACATTTCCTTTAGGAAGAAATGTGTAAGTCTACATAAAATGATGCAGTGGGTATATGCCCCTTAGAGTCTTTCAGGCTCTTTATCTGCATCCTGGGACACATCTACCTGGGTGCTATACCCTGAAGTAGGCTAGAATTGGCTACATGGCATTTACATGATGCACAGAGCCATTTCACCACAAAGAGCTCCAAGCCACCCTGAGGCACTTTTGCCAATGTAAGCAAAAGTGGACACACAACTTGGAGAAGGGAGGGGATTGCCTCTCCTAGAATCATATAATCTTAGAGTTGGAAGAAACCTCATGGGCCATCCAGTCCAACCTCCTGCAAGAAGCAGGAAAATCTCATTCAAAGTACCCCCAACAGATGGCCATCCAGCCTCTGCTTAAAAGCCTCCAAAGAAGGAGCCTCCACCACAGTCCGGGAGAGAGAGTTCCAGTGCCAAACAGCCCTCACTGTGAGAAAGTTCTTCCTGATGTTCAGGTGGCATCTCTTTTCCTGTAGTTTGAAGCCGTTTTTCCGCATCCTAGTCTCCAGGGCAGCAGAAAACAAGCTTGCTCCCTCCTCCCTATGACTTCCCTTCACGGATTTGTACATGGCTATCATGTCTCCTCTCAGCCTTCTCTTCTGCAGGCTAAACATACCCAGCTCTTTCAGCCACTCCTCATAGGGCTTGTTCTCCAGACCCTTAATCATTTTAGTCACCCTCCTCTGGACGCTTTCCAGCTTGTCAACATCTATCTTCAACTGCGGTGCCCAGAATTGGACACAGTATTCCAGGTGTGGCCTGAACAAGGCAGAATAGAGGGGTAGCATGACTTCCCTGGATCTAGATGCTATACCCCTATTTATGCAGGCCAGAATCCCATTGGCTTTTTTCGCCACCGCATCACATTGTAGGCTCATGTTTAACTTGTTGTCCACGAGGACGCCAAGATCTTTTTCACACATACTTCTGTCGAGCCAGGAATCCTGTATCTTTGCTTTCCATTTTTTCTGCCGAAGTGAAGTATCTTGCATTTGTCCCTGTTGAACTTCATTTTGTTAGTTTTGGCCCATCTCTCTGTTAAGATCGTTTTGAATTCTGCTCCTTTCTTCTGGAGTGTTAACTATCCCTCCCAGTTTGGTGTCATTTGCAAACTTGATGATTGTGCCTTCTAACCCTTGGTCTAAGTCATTAATAAAGATGTTGAACAGAACCGGGCCCAGGACGGAACCCTGCTGATGGCACTCCACTTATGACTTCTTTCCAAGATGAAGACAATGCATTGGTGAGCAACCTTTGGGTTCATTCGCTTAACCAATTACAGATCCACCTAACCGTAGTTTTACCTAACCCACATCTGAGTAGCTTGTTTGCCAGAAGGTCATGGGGGACCTTGTCGAAGGCCTTACTGAAATCCAGACACGCTACATCCACGGCATTCCCCGCATCTACCCAGCTTGTAACTTTATCAAAAAAAGAGATCAGATTGGTCTGGCATGATTTGTTTTTGGTAAATCCGTGTTGACTATTAGCAATGACCGCATTTGTTTCTAAGTGTTTGCAGACCACTTTCCCTCCTCCCCTCTCCAAGTCACACAGATGCCTTTGCTTACATTAGCAAGGGCATCTAGGGGTTGCCAGGAGCACTTTGGAGCTCCATGGTCACCATTATAGTAATCAAAATATGACACAGGTAAGGGTGGCTATCCAGCAAGTGGAAAGAAGGCTGGTAGTCTAGCCAACTCTGGGATTGGTCTCAAGTACTGTCACTCTGGACTGGTCCCATGGTTACTAGCCCATTCAGATGCACCTTTAGACAAGCTGCTTGGTTGTAGAGAAAGGGTATTCTATATGCCATGCTGGATGCATTCACTTTAGCCCGACAGTTTAAGGGCTAATAAAATACCTACATCCTGGAAAGAACCAGGGGAGAAAACCTTGTTACCAATGTGTTTGTATTGCTGATACTATTAGGATGGGAGATGGGTCAAGCTTGCACATTTCAATTTCTTCTTCTTTTGATTTTGTGCTATATAAAACTTGGAAATTCATCTGCCAGTAGCCTTTGGAGGGGGGCACCCCCATCTAGGGAACCCAAGGGAATGTGTATTATTGGTCTTGATATAGTCTGGGTAGAATCTCTTGCCTGAGGATCCAATTCTACCTCTGCTGGAGCCCATCAACTAAAAGTCTGGGAGGCTTTCTCAGTTATACACCATCTGCTGCATCCTTTACCACCAATCAAGCTTATAGTAATGATATGTGCTAGTTTTTGGTATCAGACAAACCCTTGAGAAGTACTGGAATTACTGACAACTGCCACTCAAAACAGATCACAGCCTTTGTCCAATTTTACCTGTCCTTTCCATGGCAAAGCTTATTACAAAAACCTACCGTAGTTCTTTGGTACTCACTACGACTTTCTGGTTCAGTACAATGGAAGGTTAACAAGTCATGGGCATTTTGTTTTTCTGAAATGTAACCAATGTAGCTTTCTCCAAATAGGTCATACAGTGTGTGTGTGCCTGTGTGTGTCTCTGTGTGTGTGTGTGTGTTTGTGTACACGCACATGGCAATGCGTGCAGTTTTTCGTTCTGGCTCGATTTTATTCTCTTGAGTATTTCTGTCTTTACTCCCCCCATCCCTGCTTTTCAAGGCTTCATGATAGCATGTTCAACACTTGGGGGTTTCATGCCCAGTAGCAAAAAAGACCACCTGGAAAGTTTCAAATGGACGCTCAAGGCAATTCTGAACAACAGTCTCCCAGAAGACTAATACTGTAAAAGACAAGTTTTAAAAATCCTAAAATGCCTGCTCCTCCACTGAGCTGCCGCTCTCTTTCAGATACAAGATGAATATCCCTTACCTGGAATTCCAAAACCTGAAATACCTTAAAATCCAAAATTGTCCACATGAGTAGCTGAGATAGTGACACATATGTTTTCTGATGCTTCAATACATGCACAAACTTATTAAAATATTGTATATAAAATTGCCTTCAGGTGTATATGTAAGATGTATATGAAACCTACTTGAATTTTGTGTTTAGGCTTGAGTCACATCTCCAAAATATCTCTATGAACATGTATGCAAATATAGGTATTCCAAAATCCCCCTCCCCAAAATAAAAATCTAAAATCCCAAACACTTCTGCTCCCAACATTTCAGACAAGGGATATTCATTCGGAATAGACCCATAGCTACAATTTAAAGTGTGTTCTTAAATTTAAATTCTGACGGTTCTTTTCTCCCTTAAGTACCAGCTTGATATTATGATGCCTGTCAGAAGTCCTGTTCTAAATTAAGACAGATAACCATTCAGAACAGGATCTTTTCAGTAGTCGCACCTTTGTTTTGGCATCAGCTTTGGGGTCTTCTCGTAATACTTTCTTACAGTCTCAGACCTTTTCAGCTTAATCTGACATGCCAGTGTACTTACACCATACAGTTATAGGAGTTTGTTACTACTTCATGGCTCCTTCCTATGAAATCCTAGGATTTGAGGTTAGGTGAGATACTCAGAATCCTCCCTCAGGTCTTCTCTACACATGAAAAAAAATCCTTATCTATACAAAATTTTCCAAATCTGCACAGATCCTGTTTGTCTTATTAGTGCCATATGCAGCATCCACATTGTGGTGACTTCATCTTAAGCAGTTTCTTGTGTTCCCTGGGTGAACTTGATGTGAGTTTGCTTTCAGAAAACTCCTTTCATTTACATTATTAGTGGCCACATGGTTACTGACACTTTCTCTCCCCCCTTTCCATCATGCATGCGAATATTTGCGTGGGAAATAGAGATGAGCACCAACCCCCAGAGTCAGACACAACTGAACTTAACATCAGGGGAAACCTTTACCTTTACCTAAGGATCAAAGAGCTGGTTAGGATGTCATGAACATTATGTATCAGGACAGCAGTCAATGTGAGGTAGTATGGCTTTTTTGATCTATGTACACAGGCCAACAGAGAATGCTAGTTCAGTGGACTCTCCTCAACGACAGGGTTAGAGCTTGGTAGCAGAAAATTCTGAGCACCTGTGAACTTTTCCTCCCCCCTCTCTTTCCAACATGAATGTGGCCTCTTGACAAAATGCATTTTTCCCATCATGTTGATTCAACAAAAGGAGCTCAAGCTGTGATTAAGCAGAGTGGTAACCAAGGGTGGGCAGTGGTCATTCAGAGTGCAATTGTGATAAAGACAGCCTTTGGATTTGGCACTCAACTGAGAATCTCAAAGCAATGGCAAAGGGCAAAATTTAAAGTAGTTTCGAATAAGACCACCTAAGGCTTAGAGAATTTGAATAGGAAAGTTATTTTTTAAGAAAGAAGAGGTTGATTAGGAGGCTTCTCCCTCTCTGCTTCCTAGAACCCAAAGCTCCACTAATCACAAACACTTCAGCTTGGCTACATAATATTTCCTCATACATAGACAACTGCATATATATATATATATATATATATATATATATATATATATATTGCACAGTAGGCACATTTATACTAATTTTTAATTAACATTTCAGACACAGAGGTCTGATCATGCAAATGTGTCTCCATCTCCCCTTGCTTGCTTGATTGTTCCTGATTGAGTACGATAAAAATAGACTTTATTTGAGTTACGGGGGGCATGGATCTCCCTTTTCTCTCTGATTAAGCCTTGCCTCATTCTGAGTGGGTGTCCAAAGACAGCTATAAACTGTGCCACAGATACAACTATGGAAAGGGGCTTCCACTTCAATTCCTGAGAACTGAGTTGCTTTGACCCAGGCTGAACTTTCTGTTGGAAAAACTGTGTCCTTTTCGTCATGCACAGAGATTGGAAATGTTACCTTTTTGGACTACAACTCCCAGGATCTCCCAGCCAGAATGTCCACACTCATTATGGCAGAGGTGGGCAACTGTGTGTGTGGGCCAATTCTTCCCCTAGAAACTCCCCATCTCATAAGATGCATGCCCTTTTGCAAGCTCCTGTATCTCCATTTAATTGTGCAATCCTTTACAAAATGTTGCATTTATAGCTTGAGGGGAACAGCAGAGAAAAATCAAGTATGTGATAGGTAGTAAGGAGTTCTAGGGAGAACTAATGTGATGTAATGGTTTGTGTGTTGGGTCATGACTCTGGTTTAAATCCACATTTAGTCATGGAAACCACTGAGTGATCTTGGGACAGTCACTGTCTTTCAATCTCAGAGGAAGGTAAAGACAAATCCCTTTAACAAACCTTGCCAAGCCAAACCACTGACTGACATACCATACTGTCACCATATATTAGAAACAACTTGAAGACACACAACAACAACAAAGGGGTTCTAGGATGCATTTGATGGGATATTCAAAGGTCCCCAAAACAGTCCTAGGGGCACATTTTGGGACTTTCCTACATGAAAAGGGTAAGATACTTTTTTGTCACCTATATAAATCCAGTGCTTCAGTTCACATGACACTTATCACTCAGGGTACTGCATGTGCTTTGTCCCTACAAACCCCTTTCACTCCTTTGTGTTTCCGGATGGAAAAAAGGCTCAACATGCAGTAATGGAAGAGAGCTTTTTTCTTAAGACTGTGAAGAACTGTTGCCATAAGAGTAGTTAAGCCTTAGTGTAAAAATGTTGGCACGATCGGGTGGTTTGAGTGTTGGATTAGGCCCCCAGAAGATGAGGGTTTGAATTCTTACTCAGCAATGGATGATCTTGGGCAAGTCATGCTCTGTCAATCTTGAAGAAAATGGCCAATCTCAGCTGAATATGTTTTCCCAAGAAAACCCTATGATATGGTCACCATATGTCAGAACTTATCTGAAGGCAAAGGCAAAGACAGAGGAGGAGTAGGAGGAGGAGTAGGAGTAAAAACAACATTGAGATGGTATAATATGGAACAGTATGCTTCCTTTTGCACTGTAACTGGGTAACTGTTTCAGTTACCTTTACAGTTACAGGGAGATATGTAACAAAGGCGTTTACAGCATCCTGTTCTTGTAAAAGCAGTTGAGAGTAATTATTTTAATTATGTTTGAACAACTATAAAGTAGAAAGTTACTTCTCAAAACAATAACTGTAACAGATTACCTGGGATGGCAATGGAACTATAACAGCAACAAATCACTTTGTAAAAATGCCATTTTAAGCTCTGTGTATTATCATTTGGGTATATTCAAGAAGAAGCTGCAGCACATTTTTTAAAGGACAAGAAGAAGATTGTGTTCAAGGAAAAGATATGCCTCTTTTTTGTATTCATAATAAAAAAATCTGTACATGTCCCTATGGAATAATGTATGTTGGATAGGATGTAGCTGTAAATAGCATTCCAACTTGAACACCTTCCAAGTCATAAGAAATCCAGGGCATTGTGAACAGGCAAAATCTTACTAATCTATTGCAGAAAAGTCTGATATTCCTGCATAATGACAAGAAATGGAAGGTGCTGCTTGCATAGAGGGAAGAGATAAGCAAAGCCAAAGTCTCATTATTTCTAATTGAATTGGCATGAATTAATGTATTGCCCATTTAATGTTTGTGAAAAGAAGTGGAAAGGGACACCTGTAGGGAACAAGTTTTGTATGCTCCTTTGAGTATCAAGGAATGGACTGGATAAATATGTACACAATTTACATAATAAGACATAATAGGACAATTTGTTCTTTATCTGTCATACATATTCACGTCTTTCTATTTGGGATGCAATTATGAGGATAAGACTGAGTTTCATTCAGTAGATCATTTCTTCAGAAAAATCTTCATTTGGCAGTGGTGTTTCAACAGCTGAGATGTATTATTCAATAGATCGTATCGGGTATCACGGGTCCACCTTATGTCCTAATTTAGCCTTGAGCTTTTTAAAAATTGGATGAAATGCGTTTGGTGATATGTACTGGTGTAACTTGCATTTATGCCAGTGAGGATATTGCAGAAGGGGGTATTCAACACTGCCGCATAAAACACCATGCAAAACAGTTGCACTTCCCCAACTGGTAAAAGAGAAAATATTTAAGACTTTATTCTACAAGGGGGTGGGGATCAGGGGAAATCATCTTCTGAGCATTGTGTTTCATGTTACTTCATCTCCAAAGGATACAGAGAACTACCCCCATCACACAGGTTTTCCTTCTCCTGTTTCTACAGGAATCATCAGTTTGCTTCACCATCACAAGGGAGAGTGGAAACTCCTCCCATTTTCTCTCTCCTCACTTTTTAAAAAGTAAAACTTCTCATTAGTGAAAGTACTCTTTCTTGTGACAACCCAGAAACAGCATTGCGAACAGCATTTACTAAAAATAAACAAATAATAAAAGTATTTACTATTCTATCTGCTGTCCTTGGAGTAATGGCAATAGCTGCATCTTTGGGGCACTTTTAAGGACCATCCACAGGACAACGTCACAACATAGAAAGAACATGGGAAGAGAAAACATTTCCCATCACACCTAAATGTTGTTGTTTTAAACCGCCTATAAGCAACTTTAAAATCCTTGCATTTCTACACATTTAAGAAATGGACTCCAATGGAGAACCCATGGGACAACCTTGCATCGTCTGATGAGCTCTGTGGGGATACGTCGTGCCCTGTGTTTTAGGTGTATAGAAACACTTGGAGAGGCACAGTGGGATGAAGTCTTTACAAGAGATTTAGGGAGCAGTATCAGTTCTAGTCTCCTTTGATGGAATTGCAGCAAGATGTTACCAGGGTGTCTCCCAGCTTCCCACAGCACTTACTTGGAAATGGCCTTTCATGGTAAAAGGTAAAGGTTTTCCCTGACGTTAAGTCCAGTCGTGACCGACTCTGGGGTTTGGTACTCATCTCCATTTCTAAGCCAAAGAGCCGGCGTTGTCAATAGACACCTCCTAGGTCATTTGGCCGGCATGTCTGCATGGAGTGCCGTTACCTTCCCGCCGGAGCGGTACCTATTGATCTACTCACATTTGCATGTTTTCGAACTGCTAGGTTGGCAGGAGCTGGGGCTAACAGTGGGCACTCATTCCGCTCCCAGGATTTGAACCTGAGACCTTTTGGTCCGCAAGTTCAGCAGCTCAGCGTTTTAACACACTGTGCCACCAGGGGCCTTTCATGGGGGGGGGGGGGGGGAAAGAGATATTGCATGAAGAGATACTCAGTACTGCCTTTTGCAATATTCTAAAATTACACATATTAGTATATATCCCCATGGATGGCAAGAGAAGCTAATACAAAGAGAATCTATTGATTTGGAATGTGGTATTGGGGAAGAGTTTTATGATATCTATGGACTGCCCAAAAGACAAATAAATGGATATTCGAGAAAATCAAGCCCAAACTGTTCCTAGAACCCAAGATGACTAAACTGAGGACCTCATCAGACAGAAGTTCTCAAGCTGGGGGAAAGTGGGGGAATCAGTGGAGCAGTGGGGCAAATTTGGTGGGAAGTGGGGGAAGCCATTGCCCCACATTGCCTTGCATTGCCCACATCACCCACATCATCATCCCACAGGTGAAAGCATTGCTGTCCAGCTTCCCCCTGCACTTTCTCTGGCTTGCTGGACGAGAACACAGGAAGCCTCTTGTGTTCTCAGGGCACCGTCCTACAACACTTTCAAGATGGAGCCTTGCTGGAAGTAGATCTGCAACATGTGATGGGCTACGACGGGCTCTGTCCTTCAAGCGTCATAGGACGGGGCCGAAGACTAATGTGATGAGGTCTTGAGATTGTCATACTTTGGACCTTTCATGAGAAGACATGACTCATCATAGAAAATATGATAATACTTGGGAAGGTCGAAGGCAATAGGAAAAACTAAAGGATGCAGTCAAGGAATCTCCAACTCTGAGTTTGTATGACCATTGCTACCATTACCCAGATATCAGCTCTCTTCTCCCAGCTGCTGAACTGGTAACCTTTAGTGTATGTCTGAATAAAGAATTCAGCACTTTTCAGTTGAAATGGTTGTTCTGCTCTTAATTGCATTTCAGGGCCCTATGAAAACTTCTCTCATAAATAATTAAACGGAGGAAAAATGTTGGTTCAGCAGCAATGGGGGAATGAGTGAGTAGGGAAGGCAAGAGCGACTGGCCTTTTGTGTCCAAGGTCAAGTCAAATAAAAAAATCTGTTCTCTTATCATTGCTTCTGGTATTGGGTTTTCCTGGATAATACTAGAAGAAGGTAAAAAAAATAAACCCACACCCTCCAAAAGTGAATCTATCCTATGTACATTCCTAAGAATCTTCTGTAAATGGCAGGTATATCTCTTGTTTTGGTGTTATGAAGTGGTATAATTGGAAGAAAATTGATTGGAAGAGAATACCTCATTTGAAGTGTGGTGTTAAAGGAGAGTTCTGTAGATCTATAGACTTCCAAAAGGACAAAGGAAGGGGGGAAAGCAAATTAAGTCCGAACTGTCCCTAGAAGCCAAGATGACAAAATGGAGATTATTTTTACTTTGGACCTATTATGATAAAACATGGAAGGTGGAAGGTAGTAGGAAAAGGGGAAATCCATAATACAGGTGGATAAATGAAATCAATGAAGCCACAGCCTTGAATTTGGATGAACTGAACAGGGCTGTGGATTATAGGGTGATTTGGAGCTCTCTCACTTATAGCATTTCTGTAGTTGAAGTTGACTTGATGGCAATTAACAATAACATATCCCCAAGTTTCACAGGTATACATTATCATAACGTATTCCAGTCATTACCTGGTTTAAATGGAAGGAATGGGTCAGTGGACCTATACTGGTAGAGCACACATGTCCATTTCGTGTCCATCACTAACCTAAAAGCATTTATAAATGTGATCAACAGATGCATAAAAAAGAAGCACCCTTTCAAAGCAGTCAGCCAAAAATTCACATGGATCCTCCTTAAAAATACAATGAAACACACACAACTTGCAGGGAATTGACCTAGAAATAGGAAAAGGGGAAAATCCACAAAATGGACTTGTTAAATCGGTTCAGCCCAGTGCTAATTTCACATTGTGACTCTACAACTCTTCCATCCATGTCTCTTCTCTAAAGTCTCATTTAAGATGTATGCACACACAACACTCGGTCATATAAGGAAGTGGTGTGTCTTGTTCCACAAGCAACTGCCCTCCTTGTTGACCAGCTATGCTGCCGATTTCTTGCACTCTGGCCTAGCCATTAACTTTAACACGGCAACATTAATTCCCCTCTGTAGAACACGAGGGCTGTTGTGGAAGTATATTGCAATGTCCTCCTAGGCTACCTTTATATCCTGAAACTATTAAGCCTCAAGCCTGCCTGTGTGATTGACAGGTAATTTAAGAACAGGATGGGACGCGGGCTTTTGTGTGCTTTAATGCCAAATGTAGTCCTTGATTTCTCTTCCATTGGCGCTGTTCCAAAGGCAAACCCCTATTGCCATTGTTCAATCTATTTCTTTCCCTCATTGTAACTCAGCATACAATTGTTTTAAAGAGTTAAAGAGTTCACTGGCAAATGAAACAAATTCTGTTCCAGAATGACATGGTCTCTCTGTGATTGTTTGTGTGTGATAAGATGCACAAAAACAGGAAGTGCAAATGACCTATGCTCACTATTCCCCCTTAGAGACAAATACAGGAAACTGTCTTACACATCATCACGGCTTTGTTCTATTTAATTCTACAGTGTCCAGAAGCACTGATTGGCAGTTTTTCTCCAGGATTTCAGGCTGAAGCCCCACCTGGACATGTCAAAGACTCAACCTGGGACTTTTGCTCATAAAACAGGCATGCTATGATCGATCTACAGCTATTTCCCACAATAGTAGTTTCCTGAAACATGTATGGCTGAAATCTTGTATCATACAGGTAGAAGATGAGGCTGAAACTGCACAATTCTGCTTCTCCTTTGCTCTTCAAAGTGTTTTGTGTTGACTATTTAATAGGCATATTTAATATTTAATAGGCATCTCCAGAGCACGCTTCCAGGACTGGAAGGTGGAGCAGGGAATGGCAGAAAGCAATTCTGTAGTTAGGAGAAAAGAGCTACGAGTATTGAATGAAAAGTAATGCCTCCACCTTCGTAACTCCTCAACAGATGGCAGTCCTGATATGTGGCAGGTACTGGCTTATTGAGTAGACTCTCCTCTACAGTTCCATTTGGTGGGAAGCCTTAGCATTGCATGGTTGTGTTGTTAAAGTGCCAAGTATGGAACCCTGCACAGACGGTCGGTCAATGTGACTTAAGCAATGTGCAGTCATTGAATTCTTGACAGCTGACAATGAAATGTAATGCCTCCACCTTCATAACTCCTCAACTCTGTGACTGGCAGTACTCTTTGGCATTCATGTTTTCTTGACCTTGGGGTGGTTATGATTGAGGACACCATTTTACTTCTTGCTGGGGTTTTTTTATCTGTACTAGTCACTTGTTGTAATGACTTTACCACTTGTAACTGGCATGGATTAACTACCCGATAGATCTTGCACTCCAACCACTTCACTCCGGGGTCACTTGTTGGCTGGAGAATAGGACAGCTATAACATTAAGAGGAATTACTTAAGGAGTTGGGTATGTTTAACTTTTAGAAGAGACAACTGAGAGGTGATATTAGCTATCTTTAAACAGCATGAAAAAGCCAGCTCACTTTCTGCTGCTTTAGAGACTAGAATACAAACAAATGGATACAAATGGCAAGAAAGGAGATTCCACCTAAACATTAGAGCCCTGCTGAAAGAACTGCCAGTCTAGTCAATTGCATCTCATCTTTCAGCTCAGACAACAAATGTCTTGCCAGGACTTCCTACTCAGAATGCTGGATCTTTACTTAAAAGTTGGATTTTTAAATGGCTGTGTAAAGTTCTACATGTTAGCTTTAATAAAAAAGAAACAATAATTGCAATGCATCATTTCTGACACATGGGATATTACCGTCTATCCAGGGACTATTTCATACCACACAGTTATAGCACTGTGATTCCACTTCCTCAGAAGGTTACTGGTACCTGCCTTGCTACCTTTCTGCAGACAGGAAAATACTACTCTGGCAGGTCTTGAAAGACTGCTCAAGGGAAAAGCGCATTGCATATTGTGCTAGATTTTCTATTTACTGATTTCGTTTTAACGGTTTATGTTTTTAGCAGGTTTAAAACATTTGATTGTTTTATTACATTTTCAACTTCCATATGTCATGAATTTTAGCTATATTTGTTTTAATTCTTGAGTCCTAAACTGGGCATAGGTGGGAAACAACAACAACAACAACAACAACAACAACAACAACAACAACAATCACAACAACAATTTCTGAGAATTTGACAAGGGCAAATACTTTTTAAAAAGCATTTTCACTGGTAACACCTTTTGAAACCTTGGAACTACAACTGCACCTAATTACATTTAAAATTACTTTCAAAGTTCTGATTGAGCCTATTAGCCACTTCACCCTGGAGCTTACATAGCTAATTTCCCCATCAAGTACTGATAGTTTCAATGGGAAAGGTCTTTTTCAAAAAGATACACAAGGGTGAGAAATTTAGCACAGTTGCCTTCCACGTGACCTACTGTGGCTAATGTAACAAGTATCCCAGTTTGGGATGAGTTGTGAATCCGTTCCTTGCTCCCACTCATATAATTTAGGAAAATGCTGACAAGGTCTGAATCAATAAGAGTATAGTGTCTAGATCCAGGGAAGTTATGCTCCCCTTCTATTCTGCTTTGGTCAGACCACACCTGGAATAATGTGTCCAATTCTGGGCACCACAATTGAAGGGAGATGTTGACTCTGAGCTGGAATGTGTCCAGAGGAAGGCAACTAAAATGATAAAGGGTCTGGAGAACAAGTCCTATGAGGAGCGGCTTAAAGAGCTGGACATGTTTAGCCTGCAGAAGAAGGCTGAGAGAAGACATGATAGCCATGTATAAATACGTGAATACGTCATAGAGAGGAAGGAACAAGCTTGTTTTCTGCTGCTCTGGAGACTAGGACGTGGAATAATGGCTTCAAACTACAGGAAAGGAGATTCCACCTGAACATCAGGAAGAACTTCCTCACTGTGAGAGCTGTTCGGCAGTGGAACTCTCTCCCCCGGACTGTGGTTTTTAAGCAGAGGCTTGATGGCCATCTGTCGGGGGTGCTTTGAACGTGATTTCTTGCTCCTTGATAGGGGGTTGGACTGGATGGCCCATGAGGTCTCTTCCAACTCTATTATTCTATGATTCTATGATACGGTTGCAGTTTGTGAAAGGTTGCCTTAGCTTGCAATCCCAAACACACTTGTTAAGGAATACATCCCATGGAATACAGTTGGGCTTACTTCTGAGTAAATGCACACAGGACAGAGCTAGGAGAACAAAGCTCTATTTTTGTACCCACCTGAAATGGATTCTTGACTATAACCTGAAGAGCTGATTTATTTTAAAGGTCACTTTCGCTAAAGAGCAGTGGTTTATATAACTGTAAAATACCCTCCGGTTTGAATTATGGAAAAGAGCAACGGGGAGCATGAAAAGCTGTTCCCGCCCTTGCAAAAACTTTCTGCTCAGCTCTCAGATTTTAGAGAAATGGTTGAGTTGTCCTTTATTCCTGCTCGAGGGAAAGGCTGCAGTTTTCTGATCCATTTAGCTGGATTCCAGAGACAGACGTCTTGGTGAACATAATGCCTTCTGGGCCTGCACGCATGTGAGGACTTTCAAGGCTCAGGGGACCTTCACATGCAGACTCTCCTTCTAAAATGGTTAAACCACAAGGATGCGGTAATGGATCAGACTATTCTCTAAGGGACACATGATACATTATAGAACAGCTAGGTGAAATCGAGCCTCAGGGATCCTGTCTTCCCTGCAAGCCACCCTCAAGGAATGTGTGCAGGAGAGATACCTTGCAGCAAAGATTAGATGGGAGGAAGAGGTGAATAAAGGGCTTCACCTTCTTTAGCCAAGCATTTCCCCCCAACCCAAATCTATTACATATGCTTTTTCTTATAGGGTTCCAAAACAGTGGTAGTAAAATACACATGGATTTAGAAAACTGATGTATGTGGGAAGGTAGTGGTGATTACAGTAGTTGGGAAAGGTTCTGGAAAAACTTTCTACCAGAGGTCAAGCATCTCCTTCCATTTTCCAGCTAAACCTTAGAGTTCTGGGGGCACTGCAATGTAAACAGTCTATGTGATGGCTCAGCACATGAAATGCAGAACTAGAAAATCCCTAACAGCTAAGAGATGTCATTCTTTGTTAAGTTCACTCTCAAAGGAAACAATGAGTAGTTCTAGCAATTTTCTTCCACCCGTGATAATGTATTCAAAGACTATTCAGTTACGTCCCCCCCTAATGTTGTTGGACAGCAATTTCCACTTGTCCTAGGTAGCACAGTCATTAGTGAAGAATGCTGGGAATTGTAGTCCAACAACAACTGGGCAGCTGGATGATTCCCACCCATCAATAATACTCATGTCATTTGGTCAGGGGCCAAATGACATATGGGTTTGACAAGTGTTTGAAAATACGATATGCATCAATGATGCTATTTAATTTTATAGAACCTTCTGATGTTTGTGCTTTACTATGGTTTTTAGCTAATGATATTACAATGAGGAGTTAGCATGGTGTAGTGGTTTGAGTGTTGGACTAAGGCTCAGGGATATTAGGGGTCTAAATCCCATTTTACTATGGGAACCCACTGGGTGACCTTGGCAAATGACACTCTTTAAGACCATGGCAAACCTTCATTGAATAATTCTTACCAAGAAAACCCTATGGTGGAATCACCCTACATCAGAGTCAAATTGAATGCATGTAACAATAAGAACAAAAAGGAATTAAATTAAATGCAGAATTAACTTCTGGTAAAAAATGAAGCAGGAAGCCAGCATGGTGTAGTGGTTTGAACTCAGGACAACAATTCTGGAGACCAAGGTTCAATTCTATGCTCAGCTAAGTCACACTCTCTAAGACTCAGAGGAAGACAAAGGCAAACCCTGTCTGAACAAATCTTGCTAAGAAAATCCAAGATACCCTTAGGGTTACAATGAGTCAGAAAGGACTAGAAAGCACGCAACAGCAATAATAACAAGAGGCATTCTTACATTATGCAGAAGAAACATAGATTTTGAGGGAAACATTTAGCACATTCCAGCAGCTACTCACAAAATATTACGACTCCTGTCACTCATTTGTTAGTTGCTTTAAAAATGTTTTTAAAATAATCTTTACTCAGGAAACAAGTATTCACTAATATTGGAACTCTACAAATCTGAATGTTAAAACCTTGGCCACTAGATGTCGACACCTTTCACTCAACTGGAGAGGGAAAAGGATGCTTCTTCTCCTCCACCACCAAGAAACTGAATATTGTGAGCAGCAAAGGCTTGTGTGGCATGCAATTATCTGTCAAAAAGGGAAAGTTGTATGGAGAGACATAGGCTGGCACCTTGTTAGTGATATGCACAAACATTAAATGCAGCTTACATATCCCTATAAACCTTTTTGGATGGGCACATGGGATTATTCTATTATCCTTAGGCTGCATCTCAGTACTCTCTCCTAGGCAGCTGCCAAGTCCTGGGAGAAGCCTCTTCTTCTTTTTCTTGGTGGGAAGAGGAGGAATGAAGAGGGTACACTCCATCCATGAGCACACCCCCATTTCCTCCATGACGAAACAGAGTCCAGGTCTTCATGGTCTTCGTTTGCAGCATTCCAGATTCACTCCACACCACAAGCATTGGCTGAGAGGCCTGCACATCAATGTGACACTGGAACAAGGTCAGGGGAAAATCTATCCCAAGGAACAGATATGCTCCCACCTCCAATTTAGTTTTTTCCACAAGTCCTAAGGATACCCCAGAGCCAAAAAATGCCCCAATTTTCTTTTTGAAGTGAATGTTTTTTTCATATCCCTGTTTGTTTGTTTTAATTTGGGGGTGCTTTCCAGAAACACCCCATATAACCAAACTAGGCAAAACTGCTCCCAGGTCTAGTGGGTTTGTTTCTCTTACTCTTCATGTCTCCCAAACTATCTGTGCTGGCCCAAAATAGGCAAAACAAAAACCATACCTGATGCCATATAAATTATGGAGAAACATATATATGTGATTCATTGGGATGATAGTGTAAGATGACTCCCCCCATCCATGCAGATACCAATTAAAACATCCGTTCATCTCTTGGAAGATGTTCTACATTCCAAAATACATTATGAAGTTTGGGAAGAGTTCAAATGCACACCTTTCTGATCTTTCACAATATTTCCAGGAGCCAAACTAGTTCTGTCCACCCCTTGTTTTCACACATGGCACTATATCCTTCAATGTTTAGATCATGCAAAGTACAACATATATGAGTTAATTTTGGTGGGCCTTCAATTAACAAGATTCAGAGATAAGTTGGGAACAACTTGAAGGCCCACAACAAACAAACATATACTTTCCACATAAAAATTCAGAATGAAGATGGTGGGATGGAGAGGGAAACAGATCTGTGTTATGCAGTTTTCTTTTTCTCCTTTTTTGCCACAATAATTTCATTTCCTCAGTACTCCAGAAGAAACCAGTTGCCAGATAGCTGTGCCTCTTCATGAATCATTTCTCGCAACCCCCACCACACCATTTTTATTTGCTGAAAGTCTTTGTTACACAGTGATCTATCAAGTTCTTTCTATCTGCCAAACCAGCAAACAGAGACGAGCCGTATCAAATGTCCATGAATTACAAACACGTTGTGTGTCCATACATCATTGCGCTGATGTATTGATACTTACGGTGCTGGCGGTGAATTCGGGTGGGTTGTCATTCACATCTGTCACCATAATGATTGCCGTCGCTGTGTTTGAGAGACCAAAGTTAAGATTTCCTTCCATATCTGTGGCCTGAACGATGACTGTATACTGTTGAACTTTCTGGAGAGGAAAACAACAAAAGGGACATGAAAGATGTGAAATATTGTGCATTCTTTTTGTGCTGGCAATTTTCATAACACCCCAGTGAGCTATCTCCCCATTCCAAATGTTTTCCTAGGACACTCCTCCCACCCAGAGGTCCATTATCAGCGCTCCTGTTATTGCAGAAAATAACAGTAACATAATGGCTGGAATCCTGCTGGGGTCCTGCATCTTTGTAAGTAAGCTTACATTTGCTGGGATCAGAATTAGTCAATTCTATGATGTATGTGTCCCATAAGGAGTTGTTGTCACTTAACTACAGTAAAGTGACTGACCCACATTGGGACCAATGAACAATGGGGTTAATGGCACATTCAGACTCGATTTCATCCTTGATCTGGGATACATTGACTTCAGCACATTTTTGGCTAAACTTGGACTTTTCTGGAACTTTTTTTAAAAAGATCTGTATCACCCTTGATGTGCATTGCAGCACGCATTAGTGGAGTGTGTTTTGTGGCCATTGTGGCCTCAAACTGCATTATATGGTCAATGCAGAAGCGCCCTGTGATAGAGGATTCCAGCCATTAGTACTTGCATGTTTTCGTCCCAGCCCACAGCAAGTGATGTGGGAGGGAAAGAAGGGTGAAGCTTCATTCTCAATTGAAGATCTGCTTGGAAACATGGGGGACCTGAAGACATCAGGGGTGCAGTCATGGCCATGATTCACTCAGTCGATACAAGAATCCTGGGAGTTGGGAATCTGATCTTCCCTATCCTGAAATGATTTCCCAGTGAGCTTCTCAACCACAGGAACAATCAGAAGGAAATACATCACAAGGACAATAAGAGGGAAATGTTTTCCATGCTCAGACCCAATAAGGCAGGTGTGGGAAACTTTGGCAAACCCGGACATAAATTGTTCTGCCCCTTACACATCATCATAAGCTGCAAAAACCCCAAATTTAGTGACATAGCTTTTCTTTTCGTGTCAGGAATGACTTGAGAATCTGGTGTGAGTGACATAGCTGAAAACAAATGATAAAATACTCCTTGTTGAAATTGCCTTTCTTCCCAAAACAAGCTACTCAGTAGACATAAGCTTCATTTTCTCCCATGTACAGCTTGTTGTAGTCCAGAAGTAAGATTTAATTTTGGACAACTTTTGAAAATCATTGAAGTATCATCAAATTAGCAGGGGTGGGGCTTTAGAAGCCACAAAAATGGCCTGAGGCTTGATCCCTCCCGTCCAATCCTAAGACAATACCAAAGTTTTTTGCAATCTCTTTTGTGTTTTCAGTGTGAAGTGAGCACTGCCAGACTTTGTGCATTCAGTGTCAGAACCATTTCAATCCATTACAACTATTTCTGGGGCTCCGCATCTATAATAGAAGGAAGGGAGGGAAAATACATCCTTCCTTTCTTTGCATCAAAGAACTGAAACACCAAGCAGTCTTCCTGTGTGGCTCCTTTCTTCTATTTCAACTTTGCACGTTTTCTGTTCTACCTTGTTTGTAACATGACCCCTACAAAGTAGTTGCTAGGCTCAGAGGTCATCACTTACAGATTTATCAGTTAGAACAACCTGGGACTGTCAAAGCCGTTCCCTGCTCATGTCTTGCCTCTAGCTAGGGCACTGCAAAGGCGATGTGGTTTCTGTGTCAAATGTAATTCAGAAACTCATGACGCTGTTATGCAAACTTTTATCTGAACCTGAAAGTTGGACTGCACGAAAGGGTCATGCTAGGGCACGGAAATCTTTCTGATACAAAGACTGCAGACTCTAAGCATGTACTTTGGTGAAGCTGTATAACGTTCTAGAATGTTTTGCCGGGACAAGCTTGTTTGAGGATTGCTGTTACATGCGATAATCCTATATCTATTTTCTTGGAGAAAGCCCCATGGAATTCAACAGGAATTATGGTTGCAATATGCAATTATTATTATATATTGCTTTTTGAAACCCATCCATCTTCTGATTTAGTTCTGTTCCTCAAACCTTTCGAGAGTGCAAAACTACATGCAGTAGAACTGGGAAAAGAAGTAATAAAGCCTCGTTGTAAGTAAAGGTAAAGTCTTCCCCTTGACATTAAGTCTAGTCATGTCTGACTCTGAGGAGTGGTGCTCATCTCCATTTCTAAGCTGAAGAGCCAGCATTGTCTGTAGACACCACCAAGGTCATGTGGCCGGCATGACTGCATGGAGCATCATTACCTTCCTGCCAGAGAGATATCTATTGATCTACTCATATTTGCATATTTTAGAATTGCTAGGTTGGCAGAAGCTGGGCCTAACAGCAGGAGCTCACCGCTCTCTCCGGATTTGAACCGCCAACCTTTTGGTCATCAGGTTCAGCAGCTCAGTGGTTTAACCCACTGTGCCACCAGTGGCTCATTGTAAGGACTTCAATAACAACTGTTCACTGTCTTGCCATGTTTTCCTTCTACCTATCCTTTTTTTAAAAAATCACATTATTCATGAAAGATAATGCTATTAATGTTATCATTTAAGTATTAAGACTTCTGTGTATTCCAACAAGCTCAGATGTCAACATGAGAGAGGAAGAGGAAGAGAGATGGAGAGACAGACAGATGAACATGAAACAATAAAGAACAGCTTTCTTTGCAGTAGCTTGCTCTCCAGTTCCTGGTAGAGCTGAGGTGCTGGTAGACCTTGGAAAAGTTACATTAACTCTGAGCACCCCTAGCTGCTGACTATGCTGCCTGGTGAATTTTGGGAACTATAGCTCAAAAAGTAATTTCTTCAAGCTGGGCCACCACCACAGCCACTGTTCAACTATAATTTCAACTGCATTCCTCTGAAGATGAGAATAAGATTGTGACCAGAATGCAGCTGGTGTCATATGTATGTGTGAGCTCGCTCCTTTATGGATGTAGTTGCACATTTTTGTCCAAGGAATGTCTGCATCAGATTGCAGATTTGAGGCAGCAGAAACAGACTTGTACATGCAAATAGATGTACACTTTATTCAGTTATTCGTTATACATTCAGGGGTAGATTTAGTTCACCATTCAATGTATAATGCAATCAATGTATAACTCCACATGCTGAGATTGGCACTATGCAACCCTGATAAGGGATCTCAGGTAATATGTAGGCTTATTTTTCTCTCATTTGAAGGGCCAACAGGCACTGCCCCAGGAGCCAGTACTGGTCCAATGTCTGTCTGTTATTAACCCCGAGTCTAGTAGTTCTCATACATTTTGAAAAGGAGCTTTCAGGCTTACAAAGCTGAACCATCTGTCAGTGACCAAAATCCACTGACATTGATAATGTAGGAATATTTTAGACCAAAGATTAAATAAGAGTAATTTCCTCATGTAGGAGGCCAACGGACTGAAAAGCATAGAATACTTCTATATTTTGGAAAGTAAATAAAAGTGGACCTGTAATATATTAGCCATCAAATGCTATTTTATGTTGTGTGCCTAGAGCCTGGGTTCGTAAGGGATAGCAATTTTAGATAAGCCCTTTCAGTTATCTCTAATTAAATCACCACTGAGGCATGTCCCAATATGTGAGCAATTTGGGCTAAAAGCCCCTCCCAGCACTAACTTGGTCATGCTTGTGCATTAAGCTTATTTTATTGAGCCATTCAGGAAATTACCATTTCAATGTGTCTTTACAATTCGTCACACCATTTCTCTGGAAAGCCCCCCTCCTTGGTTAGCAGCTTGTAGTTGTTAAAGTTGTATGAATAAGAAAAGAGCAATACATGAGACCCATATTTTGCAAACACTTAAGCAAAACTCCGGTTCATAGGTCAAGGAAATTATAGGGAACTTGTTCTATCAGGTTGTTGAAAAAGCTCGCTAAAAGCTGGACTAGCAGTCTGTTAGCAACCTATGCAGGAGAATTTAACTTATTATTGTGGTGGATAGAGAGGCTCATCCCCTTCACCTTTTATGAGTCCCTTCCTGATCCACTTACAATTGGTCCTCCATATTCACAGATTCTGCATCCATGGATTCCACGATCTAAGGCATAAAAATACCCTCACATCCTTCCAAAAAACAAGACTTGATGTTGCCATTTTATATACAATAAACCATTTTAATATGACATTGCATATAATGGGACTTCAGCCTCCATAGATAGAATCACAGAATCATAGAGTCATACAGTTGGAAGAGACCACAAGTGTTACTCAGTCCAACCAGCCACATAGGAAAACACAATCAAAGCACCTCCTGGCAAATGGTCATCTAGCTTCTGCTTCAAAACCTTCAGAGAAGGAGACTCCACCATGCTCCAAGGCAGCATATTCTACTACCAGGTCTTCTTGAAATTTGAACCCATTAATCTGTGTCCTAGTCCCAGAGCAGCAGAAAACAAGCTTACATCTTCCTCAACTTGGCATCCTTTCAAATATTTAGAATCATAGAATCATAGAATAGTAGAGTTGGAAGAGACCTCATGGGCCATCCAGTCCAACCCCATTCAGCCAAGAAGCAGGAAATCGCATTCAAAGCACCCCCGACAGATGGCCATCCAGCCTCTGCTTAAAAGCCTCCAAAGAAGGAGCCTCCACCACACTCCGGGGCAGAGAGTTCCACTGTCGAACAGCCCTTCTCACAGTGAAGAAGTTCTTCCTGATGTTCAGGTGGAATCTCCTTTCCTGTAGTTTGAAGCCATTGTTCCGCGTCCTAGTCTGCAGGGCAGCAGAAAACAAGCTTGCTCCCTCCTCCCTATGACTTCCTCTCACATATTTATACATAGCTATCATGTCTCCTCTCAGCCTTCTCTTCTGCAGGCTAAACATGCCCAGTTCTTTAAGCCTCTCCTCATAGGGCTTGTTCTCCAGACCCTTGATCATTTTAGTCACCCTCCTCTGGACCCATTCCAGCTTGTCAACATCTCCCTTCAACTGCGGTGCCCAGAATTGGACACAGTATTCCAGGTGTGGTCTGACAAAGGCAGAATAGAGGGGGAGCATGACTTCCCTGGATCTAGACACTATACTCGTATTGATGCAGGCCAAAATCCCGTTGGCTTTTTTAGCAGCCACATCACATTGTTGGCTCATGTTTAACTTGTTGTCCACATCTTTAAATATTTGAAAGTATAATGCAAGATTCAGGCCCTGGTGTCATTATGGATATGCTAGAACATATTGCCTTGAAAGTCAGGCAACATAGAGCTTCTAAATTTTGTGACTAAAATTCTGACATCTATGTACGTATGCGAATGCTGTCTTTCTATGAAACCCATAGGTACCATAGGCCAATGTATGAAATAGAAATATACTCTTCTGGATCAAGTCCACCAGGAAACATCAATGCCCATTTGTCCCATACAAGCTGGGCTGTTTAGAAAGATGGAATGGTCAATAGCAGTAAAAATAGCAGAGGACCCCTCTAGAACCAAGAGGTTTTGTCACTTCTGCCAACCATTTTCTTCTTGCCCAGTTCCTAGAATGTCTCATTTCCCAATACAAATAATGCAGCATGTATCCCATACCTTAAACCAGATTTGAAATTAATCTTCCCCTTCCAAAGAATTCATTATATAACCAAATATTGGAGACCAATTTGAAAATACTTGATATGCTGTGATTCAAAAAAACTTTCCTTTCAAAAGAGGTCTTTCTGTTGCCCTTTTGAGAAACACGCTCATGTAGACAAGTGACCATCACTGCCCTTACTCTTCCACCAGCTCCTCTCCTGGCAGCTTTTATCAGACAAGAAGGGCAGGGGTTGAGGAAACATGTAGTAATTCTCACTGCTGGAAGGATCCTTCCCACATCCTTAGGCTATACAAATGGGAAAGAACAGTCTGTAATTGGAGCAAGGTTATGTCAGGTAGACCTCTACTAACCCCGACATTTAAGTTGGAGTCAATATGACAATAGCTCTGCAGCAATTTTATCTGCAAAGTGCCTCCCAAATTGGTCACAATTGGCTTGTGATTAGTCTTCATTATCATTTCATGGGCCAAGACAGAACAGGCTCTCTACCACCTAATAAAACTCCATTTGTAACTGGATAACTCTGTACAAATGTAGCAGAAGTTGAAAAGTGATTCTTCCCAGTACCATGGAGTAGTAGACACTCAGATGGTTTCCAGCTGTTTAAACAGAGTGATCCAAATCTCCTGCCAATGTCACTATCGTCACCATGCCACCCATTTCATCTTTCCCAGCATTACCTAAAATCCAAGGGCCTCATTATGGCTCAACTAAATTGGAGAGAGAATGTAGGAGTGATTGTGTCAATTGTCAAAGCCATTTCTCTGTTCTAGAAGTCCAGACTTTCATCAGAACAGCCCCCTTTTTTTACACGTACATTGATGGCTTCATATAAATAAATAACAACATGAATCTTGTGCCTGCTGCTGCCAGCTCCTGCTGGATATTGTACTGAGGATCCCAAGAGAGCAGATTTGGGAGAGATCCAACCAGATCTCCATTATACAAGCCAGGCTACTCAACCAGGATCAGGTCTTATCATCAAGAATTGTTTTTAAAAAATCACTGTTATTTGTTTTCTTTACATGATTGATTGCTTTTGCACTTTTGTTATGATGGAAGGGGAAAATATAGCCTTTACACTTCTATTTTTAGGGCAAACAACACTTCATTTTCTTTGTAAATGATGGGATATGAAGGGGCAAGTCCCCTTCATCCCAGTTCCAGGTCAGGTTTTTCATCCTTCTGCATTAGAGAAATCTCTCTCCACATGCATCTAGGAAATATCAGGTCTGTGGAGAACCTGCTGTGCTTTACAACAGTTTTTATATGGTTGAAATCCATCTGTTTGCTCCTTCATGGTGTGGAACTTTACACAAACTGGTTGTAAGATTTGAAGGGTTGGGTACTGATATTTTCCATTCATGGTGTAGGATTTTAAATAGACATGTTGTAAGATGTGAAGGGCTGGACACTAACATTTTATCACCAAGTTTTAGAGCAATTAGTGTATGTTCTGATCTCTTACATGCATTCTATTTCTAAACACAACATTTTATATCTCACTCTTTATGTTAAGTAAACATGCCTAGGTGTTAGATTGTACCTAACTTTATTTAATTGGTGTGATTGCAGCTGATTCACAAGGGTAGAAAAACAACAAATAATAAAACACATTTTTATATTTCCAGACATTATCCCTTTTTCTCCCTCTGCATCAGCCATGCTGGGGATTGGCATCAAAATACCAAAGCGGTTGTGAATTCAACATAAAATAATCCATCTGATTTACAATTTATGGCTTCTTGTGTTATGGTTACAAAAGGACAGCTGTTCAATATATGACATTTCGATCTATCTTAGGTACTTATCTTACCCAGGATGCCATAAAGTCTAACTCCTGAATAATTTTCTAACACAATTCTGTGGTCGTTTAAAAGATAGATTTAAGCTTTGTTTGTAATGTGTTGGATTTCTTTCTGCAGTCAAGGGTTTAGCTCTTAAATCGAAGGCTGATGAACAGTGATGTGTAAATATCCATTTGAGTTCACAAGGAAACAATTCATATCTTTTTTCCTACAGTATACAGGCATTTTCAAAACCTTGCCTGTGGAAGTCCTAGGTGATAATTCATAGTCTTTATAGTTAAACTCTGGAGAACATGTAGCAATAAAGCAGGTTCTTCTGCCAATGTGTCAAAACAATGATATAAATGACACTTCTATATAGAAAAAGAATGGAGAATATCTTAGGTCCTACAGATATTGTGGGCTTTAACTCCCTGAAGAACCAGCTAGTATGGCCAGTGGTAAAGGATTACAGAAGTTACCGCTCAAAACATATGGAGAAATAAAGTTAACCCCTTCCGTTGTAAGCATAAAGATTTAGAGCAATTCAGGACAATCAGCTTCCACAAATACCCCAAACATTTTGTCAGTTGTTGTACTGTTGTCAGAAAAAACAGCTAGGGAACCAACAGCCCATCAGTTTTGTGCAGAAGATAATATACATGCTTTCAAGGCAGTCCACAGCTGGGAGTGACTATACCCAAAGCTGTATGTAGAGAAGTGGTATGAAATGTGAAGTTCATGCTCCACAAGTGGTTCCAATTCCATTTTTGTGACCCTGCCAAGGTCTCCAATTTTTATTTCCTCTCAACTCATTTTTCAACAAAAAATCACAGAAAACCTGCTGTGGATAACTGCCGTCACATTGACTTTGACTTATGGTGACTGTATTAATGACACTTCCATGCCACTCTGTTATCAACAGCTCTGTGCAGGTCTTGTAGACTCATGGCTGTGGATTCCTTCATTGATTTCTGTATTGCTGTTTTCCACTTTTCCTACTGGCTTCTATCTTACATGTATTATTTTTTTCCTAGTAAATCATATCTTCTCCTGATGTGTCCCAAATACAACTGTTGTGTCTCAGTTTAAGCATCTTGGCTTCTAGGAAGAGTTCAGGCTTGATTTACTTTAGGACCCATTGCCTTTTCTTTTGGGTATGAAAAACTACCCTAAGGCAAATTCAGAGACATAGAAGTTTTAGGGCCCTTCCACGCAGCCGTATAACCCAGAATATGAAAGCAGGAAATCCCACAATATCTGTTTTGAACTGGACTATATGGCAATGTGGACTCAGATAACCCAGTTCAAAGCAAATATTGTGAGATTTCTTGTCTTCATATTCTGGGTTATATGGCTGTGTGGAAGGACTCTTCATCTGTATCAATATTCAAAGGGATCTTGTAGCACTTTTGAGACTGAGTAACTACAGTAAACAAAGGCCCAATCTACACTGGGATATTCTGTACACTGCCATATATTCAGACTCAGGCTGGATATACACTGCCATATAATCCAGTTCAAAGCAGATAATCTGGATTCAGAAACTGGATTATCTGGCAGTGTAGATGGGGCTTCATACAGTGCAGTTTAACTGCACTGAACTGCATTATATGAATCTACACTGACCATACCACACAATTTAAACTGCATTATATGGCAGTGCAGAAGGGGTCAGAATCTATGAAAGCTTCTGCTATAAACGTATTTATTTATTTCCATCATTTCTTTGCTGCCCTTCTCAGGGCAGCTCACAATCTGGCAAAATTCAGTGCCAATATACAGTACAAAGAAGATAAAACATAAGCAATTAAAACAGTTAAACAATTTAGCAGAGTACAATAAATAAATTTTAAACAATGCAATATAAAATACTTGAACCATTCATCCACAAAACCTTGCATGTGAACCTTAATCCAGACCGAGTCGAAGCCAACACAATTCACTCATTAAACACTTGCTCACAAAGCCAGGTTCTTCTCTCCCTCAGTGCTATAAGGTCACTTTGCATATCTTAAAACATTTGGTTTGCTTCCTATAACCCTAACTTTTCAAAGTATGGTCTGAAACTGAAATCAGAAGTAACATCATATTTGAAACCACCAGGGTTTATGAGCTTCACTTCTGATCTAGAACAAAGAACGTTGGATGTTATGGATGGCTGTGCAATTCCTACTCTGTTGAAGTTGAATGCCAGCCACAAGATGACCTGGTTACTGGTGACTCTGTTTCTCGCAATGAAATATTGAGAGGTCTGATCTTTCTTCTTTTAAAAATAGCAATGTTCTCTTTCCTTTCCCTTTTGCAAAATTATCCCATAGTACTGAACAGAACTGCAGATGGAAAGTGGGTGGCTGTACCCCATACCAAAAAATAGTTAACAGAAAGCCACTAGGTGTGAGAAAACAAATTCCTAATATTTTTTTCAAGTGATTTTATCGTGCACGTAAGAAAACCCAGAAAGAACAGCTTTCTCATACCTTTGAATAAAAAGTTTCACAAGGCACTCAATTGGATAGCAACTTTGCTAGACCCTGGATTATTTCATTTTGTGCAATTAAATCCTGCCTATTGACCAATAAACCCAAGGGAATTTCTTTGGCTTTCCTGTTCTTCATTTCATCCTTGTGGCATCCCTGTTTGAGAGATCAGGATTACAGAGAGAATGATTGGTTTAAGGGTCCCACCAGCTCTGAAACTGCATGACATAGTCAGTGTAGACTGTATTGAACTGTATTATATGAGTGTACACTGACCACATAATGCAGTTTCAAATTGCATTAAATGGCAGTATAGATGAGGCCAAGAATCCTCCAAGTTTCAGTCTACCACTACCACAGTGTACTTAAACAGTTCAACTTACTTGTTTGTGCAATGTAGATTTTTCTTCCGACAAAGAACAAGAATGTTAAAAATGAACTAAGAAATCATCTAAACGAATGGATAAAACAATATTTTTAATACCTTCACTCCCAACCATTCAATTTAGGTCTAGTCTATTTGATAGACTCTATTTTCCTTTATGAACCTGCTCAGGCCTTAACATTTTCAGGAGAGGCCCTTTTCATATTCCCATCACCTTCACTGGCATAGATAAAGGTAAAGGTTTCCCCTGACGTTAAGTTCAATCATGTCCGACTTTGGGGGTTGGTGCTCATCTCCATTTCTAAGCCGAAGAGCCGGCGTTGTCTGTAGACACCTCCAAGGTCATGTGGCCAGCATGACTGCATGGAACGCCGTTACCTTCCCGCCAGAGCAGTACCTATTGATCTACTCACATTTGAATGTTTTCGAACTGCTAGGTTGGAAGAAGCTAGAGCTTAACAGCGGGCGCTCACTCTGCTCCCCGGATTTGAACCTGGGACCTTTCGGTCTGCAAGTTCAGCAGCTCAGCGCTTTAACACACTAAGCTACCGGAGGCTCTTCACTGGCATAGCTAGTGGGCATGTGGACAGGATATTCTTAATGGTTGCCCTTAGGCTTTGAAATTCCTTTCCCACAGAGGCCAGAATGGATCCCACCCCACTGTCCTTTCATTAGAAGGCAAATCCTTTTATTATTCTTATAGACTTTTAGAACTGAAGGGCCAAGATCCTGCTTCTCAATGTAGCCATGCTGCTGGATCGGTGTTATTAAAGCTACAACTGGCAATGCCACCCTGTAAAACCTAGCTTTTAAGCCTGACAGTGCCCATATACTAAGGCTTTGGAGATCAGGTACTATGGGATGATATCTACTGTGCTCTCCCACTCACAGCATGGAGACTCTTCTCGAAGTCCTGCCACAACTTCTTCTTTCAAGGTACCCTACAACCAAAAAAAAAATGCTACAAAACAGCATTTTGCAATGCTCCAATCTGCAGCACTTCAGAAAAGCTTTGGTTGGAGCACTGCCAAGCTACAATTGTAGGTTCTGGGGGTAATATATGATTGTCCTTATTATATCAATGTGAATCCCTCAAAGCTGCATGATAGTTGGTCCAGTTTAAGATCTTGTAACTGCTGAACGGGATGCTATTGGGAGGTTTTTAAAGTAAGAGCTTTAAAGAGAGCGCTGTGTTGCTTTAATTGTTAAGTGTTGCTTTAATTTATTGTTTTAAAAAGTATATGTTTTAAATTGTTTTAATTTTATTTCAATGACGAGCCTTTGTATGCTTTTAGCTATATTGTACTCATTTTTAATTGGTAAGCTTCTTTGAATTCCAGCTCTAGGGAAAAGGCAGGGTATAAATTAACAACAACAATAAAATCTCTCTTTAGAGCCCACAACCTTCAGAAGCCTTGGCTGCTCTGAAAAAAAATCACCCAATGCCTTGTCATATCTAAGGCTAATAAAAAGAAATCCTCTATTATCACATGCTTGCTCTAAGTTATGAGATGCAATGGGTGGGGATCAAAGCTGAATCTTTGGTTACTGGATTTATTTAGCTGAGGAGGAGAATGCTGTTACTTCGAAGCCAGAATTGGAGAAGAAGGTGGTGCAGAAAAAAAAAGTGAGTATGAAAAACTGATGCTGTTAAAACCCAAAGAACTGGCTCACACCTAAATAGCGCCTTTTAAATTCACCTCATTCTTCAAAGCTGACAGAAGGGCCTGCTTTCTAAATTGTGCGTCTATCGTTAAGTTTGCATGTCAGCAATATCTGTTTGGGTTGGGGGAGGGCGGCTGTGCTCAGAGCTTTACTACAAAAATCTGTACTTATTTTTTTTCTTAAGCCCCAAACTTGACAAGCACACAAATGCTCATGGAAAAAGTGGGTAAAGGCTTGACCTGATTTAATGTTGTGGTTTTTTTTTAAAAGAACACAATGCCCTAATTTTTTCTAACCCTTTTAAAGTGGGCCCAATCCCTTGTGCAGAAAATGTCCACGAAGAAAAGAGGCCATTGGAGAAAGATGATTTTGTAATATTCAGATATGCTCAGGCAGGTAAACTCATGTGAGGAAGGACAGGGTTCTAAACGATGCAGAGAACTTTCAGCAGTAGCTCTTCATCCCAATGCATGAAGGGTGGCTAGATTGGGCAACAAGGACATACAATCTTGGGCTCCTCATAGGGATTCATGGTCTCCAGACTTTTGATCATTTTAGATCTCCTCTGGACACCTTCCAGCTTGTCAGTATTCCAGGTGAAGTCTCACCAAAGCAGAATAGAGGGGCAGCATGACTTCCCTCGATTTAGACACTATACTCTTTTTGATGCCTCCCAAAATCCCATTAGCATTTTAGCTGCTGCATCACACAGCTGGATCATGTTCAACTTGTTGTCTCCAATGACTCCGAGGTCTTTTTCACATGTACTGTTGTTGAGCCAGGCATCACCCATCCTCTATCTGTGCATGTCATTTTTTCTCCCATTTTTTGGTCCAACTCTCTAATCTGTTGAGGTCGTTTTGAATTCTGATCCTGCTGTCTGCTGGAATATTAGGCTAGGTATCCCTGCCAATTTGGTGTCATCTTCAAACTTGATAAGCACGCCCTTGAAACCTTCATCCAAGTCATTAGTAAAGACATTGAACCACACTGGACCCAGGAATGAACCCTGTGACACTCCACTAGTCACTTCTTTCCAGGATGAAGAGGAACCATTGATGAGCACCCCTTGGGTTCGGTTGCTTAACCAATTACAAATCCACCTAAGTGAAGTATTATCTAGCCCACATTTTACTAGTTTGTATGCAAGAAGATCATGGGGGACCTAAGTTTGTGTGTGTGCATGTCTTTAAGCTACCCACTGGCCTATAGTAATCCTATGAATTTCATAGGCAAGGAATCATCAAAGGTGTTTTTTCCAGTTCCTCCCTCTGAAATATAGCCTATAGCACCTGGTATTCCTTGGAAGTCTCCTATCCAAGCACTAGCATGGACTTAGCTTTCAAGACCAGACAGCATCCGGTGCTTTAGGGTATTTTGGTTGCTAATGTCATAAGTATATATCAAAAATTTACACTACACATCTAGAATGACATCAGTAGGGCTTTCGTGATGAAGATACAAAGCTATGGAATGGGAGTTTGTGTTCAGAGTTGCCTGGAATGTTTTGTTCAGAGCCTGGATTTAACAAATTAGAAGTACCTATAATAAGTTAGTTATTATCACCAAAAACATAACTGAGTCAGCCTTTCAAAAGTAATGCAATGGATGGAAAGAAAATTCTGCATCAAATTATTAGTGTGAATTAGAGTAGCTCCATGAATCAATGGAGCTTACATAGAAGTTGAGCTGCTAAGTTTGACACAATAGGTCTATACTGAGTAGAACTTAACAATTGGATTTACTACACTAAGTGGGACTTAACAATTGAAATTAGTCCAAACCTACTATTCTGGTGCTGCATGCATGAGTACAAAAGCGGAGGTTAGAGTGGAACATTTCATATTTTATGTCATTCTCTTATCAATTCTAAACTGTTTTTGAAGTAATAAAAATGACAAGCTATAATGTATAACCAAGATGATAATATCCAAAACATGGTTTTAAAATTGTCAAAAAATAACTTTTAGGGGATCAGCACTGAGTTAAATAATGAAACAGTTTTTTTTAAAAAAAATAACTCTCCAAGGGCATGTCCTGTAGTACAGCTGGAATCTAGGTCTCCATGGGGGAAGTTTCTTGGAAAGTGATGCTGAGGGAGAAGAAAAGTCAGCTTTTCCCCTCATCTGGCCTACACGAGAAAAGAGGAGCAGAGGCAACTTTATTTTCTTTTCCCATTCAGGGAGCCCAAATGGTTGCAATCAAGATTCACATTCAGTCCAAATCCAAAACTGTAAGAGCTCGCGGCTGGTATTGCTTCCTTTTTTTCTTCTAGCCTGAATGCTCTGATTCTTGAGATTCCATGTTCAAAGCCATATGCAAGTCTTTGCACCTGCAGATGTATTGAATAAGCAAATTCCTTGATCTGATATGACTCTGAATACAGCCCCATGCTGATCAATGGGCGCCTTGTGCTTCCAGTGAAAAAGAGTTCCATCTGAACTGACAAAAAAGCCCCTTTCAGTTCCTCCCAACAAAGATTTCTGCCCAATGAAGAAAGGTAAGAACTTGGTAGGGTTATTTTTATTTGCCATCACCTTCGATTTAGAGCAATCCTATGAATGGGGCACTCCAAGAACCCAAGTCTTCAGGGCAGTTCTTGCAAACACAGGAATGTGGATTTCCTCTTTTTCCACTGCTTTTACATTTATCAAGCATGATTGCCTTTGCTAATGAGTCATGTTGCCTCAAGATACATTAAAAATAAGTCATTTTGCCTTTCATTGAGAGTTCAAGTTTAATTTGTGCTCTGATCCATTACTTTATCTTTTAGGTGCTCCATATTATCCACAGAACTCTCCTTCAGAACCATATTTCAAATGAGTTGATTTTCTTCCTCAAATATCATGTTACACTACTTTAAAGAGTGTGCATAAAATATTTTTGTTTCATAATTCTATTACATTTTGTTATTACACACCACTTGCTTCATTACATATTAAATCTACACTTGTTTCATTACATTTATTTTCATTTCTACCTTTTTCATTGACTGGTTTTTGGTATCACTAGGGGCAGTAGAGAAGAGATAATGTTGGCAACTCCCATTTTATTGTCTCTGACTGTGCCCTGGATATTGCATTGTTCTATGGCAAACAACAGTGGAAAATAAAATGGCAATCAACAATGACTGCTGTTAGAGAAATGGGAGCACCACAATTTTAAAGGCCTGATGAATGTAATAGTGAATCTACTTTTTACCCATTTATATTTTACTAGCTGTGCCCGGCCACGCGTTGCTGTGGCAAAGTGGTGGTGGTATTGGTTAAAAATTGTTGTGTAATTTTTATTTGACTTTATTTGCATTTTTTATTAATTTTATTGTAAGTTATATTTTATTTATTATATTTTATTATTTTCTTGTATTATTTTTAGTTATTTTCTGTTATTATAGTATTTTATTGTATTAATTTTTTAGTGTTTTTTATTATTTTTTATTGGGTTGCTAGGAGACCAAGTTGGAGGAGCTTAGCCTTCTAACTGGCAGCAATTGGATAAAAGCAATTATTCCTCTCTCTCTAATTAGGACTTTATTTTTCTTTTCTTTTTGTTGTATCAACCTAGAGGCGTGGATGATGGGTTGCGTTGTCAAATTTTGAGGTTGGGGGGCCTGTAGTTTTGTTGTTTTGTGAGTCGCCATGATGCCATCACTCTTTTATATATATAGATTTTGACTTTAATAAATGAAAATGGAGTTAATGTGCTCCACTTTGTTGTTGAAGACTTTACTGGCCATAATCTCTGGGTTGCTGTGAGTTTTCCGGGCTGTATGGCCATTATCCAGAAGCATTCTCTCCTGATGTTTCGCCCACATCTATGGCAGGCATCCTCAGAGGTTGTGAGGTCTGTTGGAAACTAGGCAAGTGGAGTTTATATATCTGTGGAAATGTGCAGGGTGGGAGAAAAAACTATTGTCTGCCTGAGGCAAGTGTGAATGTTGCAATTGACATGCTTGATTAACATTGAATAGCCTTGCAGCTTCAAAGTCTGGCTGCTTCCTGCCTGGGGGAATCCTTTGTTGGGAGGTGTTAACTGGCTCGGATTGTTTCTTGTTTGGAATTCTCCTGTTTCTGAGTGTTGTTCTTTATTTACTCTCCTAATTTTAGAGTATTTTTTAAAATACAGATAGCCAAATTTTGTTCATTTTCATGGTTTCCTCCTTTCTGTTGAAATTGTCCACATGCTTGTGGATTTCAACAGCTTCTCTGTGTAGTCTGACATGGTGGTTGTTAGAGTGGTCCAGTATTTCTGTGTTCTCAAATAATATGCTGTGTCCAGGTTAGTTCATCAAGTGCTCTGCTATAGCTGACTTCTCTGGTTGAGTTCGTCTGCAGTACCTTTCATGTTCCTTGATATGTGTTTGGGCAATGCTGCATTTGGTGGTCCCTATGTAGACTTGTCCACAGCTGCATGGTATACGGTAGACTCCTCTTGTCCTTTGCTGAATGTAGCATTTGTTGTATTTTCTTAGTGGAGCTGTAGATAGTTTGTAGGTTATGTTTCTTCATCAGCTTCCCTGTGTGGTCAATGGTTCCCTTGATGTATGGTAAGAACACTTTTCTTCTGGGTGGATCTTTGTCTTTGCTCTCATGGTTTGTTCTTGGTCTTGCAGCTCTTCTGATGTCTGTGGTGGAGTATCCATTGGCCTGTATATCCCAGTTTATGTGGTTCAGTTAACCTTGGAGGAGATGAGATTTGCAGATTCTTTTTGCACAGTCTGCCAGGGCTTTAACTGTGCTTCTTTTTTGACCTCGGTGATGCTTGGAGTTTTTATGTACGCATCTATCTGTGTGTTTAGGTTTTCTGTAAACAGTGTGGCCCAATGGTTGATTTGGTTTGCAAAATTAGTTACAAAATTAGTCCATTCAAAATTATTGCCTTCAAAAAGAGAGGGGAAGAGCGAAAGATTGAGAAAGGGAGAAGGAGAGGGAGAGATTGAGAAAGTGAGAGAGAAATAATTTGATGCAGATGCACTTGTGTATGCGTAGGACCTATGGAGATATCGTAATCTTATTGTGTCAACAATATCTTACTTTTCTTGGGTATGTCAACTGAACATAATTTTATTCCATGGAACTGACATGGAAACTGTTGCCTATCTGGACCATGCTGCTTGAGTATTTTGATCTGAACACAAAACAAAACAAAGAAATTGGTGGTTTGAAGATGAGGCATATATGAATTCAAATGATAAGCAATAAGTGAGTCTTTCTGATAGTCTTGGTGATGGATAGCAGATGATGTCTCTCATATTGGTAGAGTGGTAAATTCAGTCCAGCTTTTATGAAGCTTTCCAAGGCATATATCAAATAGTATTCAGTACCTTGGAGAGGTCCTTTAAAATTGAAACCTGAAGTATATTTGCCAACTACCAACTATCACTGATTTTGAGAGAGCATTTGAGCAAAACTGAGTATCTTCTGAAGGCAATGTTATCCCAACAAACAATAGCTGTCAGGAGAAGCTCCCTGGTGAAAATCCTAGGACTTTACTAATGATACCTAATATTTCTTTGTCATAATGGTAACAGATGTCAGGGAGAAAAAAAATCTAAGGATCTGAAAAGGAAGAACAGAAAAGACTACAGGAATGTTTCCTTGTCTATATTTCTCAAAGGCAAATCTTCTCCCAAGAGATGAATAATTTCAGACTGATATCCTACACATCTTCAAATCCTAGTTATGTACTTCCCTGCTTTTAGCTGCACAGCTGTTACAGCTGTTTTCTCTTTATGCTTTTGGCTTCTGGTTGACTGAATATGCAGGGCAGAGCAGGTTTGCTTCATCTATCAAAGAAGCCAAATGTCAAATCAATGAGTGCTTGAAACATTGTCTGCAAAGTCCAACGTTTATCTTTCTCTCTGTGTTACAAGATAAAACCTTATTTTTTCCATTTAAAAAATGGCAAATTTGCTCATCCACTAAACACCATTTCCAACCATTTTGCAGCAGTGTTGAAACAAGGGAATGCAGAAAATATTTTTGAAAGTGCCAAACTTTTAGTTGCCCAGTTGGACAAACAATAGTACAAAGCACTGTGGATATTTTGCCATATGTATAGGACAGGCTACAACTCAGTTGTACAGCCTTATCTGGAATCCTAATGTCTGAAAACTCCAAAATCCAAAACTGCCCACATGGGTGGCTAAAACTTTGCTTCATGCACAAATGCATTACAAATATTTTGAATGACATGATCTTTGTATTACATGTAGAAGGCATATATGAAACAAAAACAAATTTCATGTTTCGACTTGGGTCCCATCATACTGTATAACCTTGTAAGGTAAAGGTAAAGGTTTTCCCCTGACATTAAGTCTAGTCGTGTCTGACTCTGGGGGTTGGTGCTCATCTCCATTTCTAAGCCGAAGAGTTGGCATTGTCCGTAGACACCTCCAAGGTCATGCGGCTGGCATGCTGCATGGAGCGAGGTTACCTTCCTGCTGGAGCGGTACCTACTCACATTTGCATTTTTTCGAACTGCCAGGTTGGCAGAAGCTGGAGCTAACAGCAGGAGCTTACCCTGCTCCCCAGATTCAAACCTCTGACCTTTCGGTCAGCAAGTTCAGCAACTCGGCAGTTTAACCTGCTGTGCCACTAGGGGCTCCTCGTATAACCTTGTATGTTACCACATTTCTATCCAGCTCCCCCATGAGCCCCCGGTGGCGCAGTGTGTTAAAATGCTGAACTGCTGAACTTGCAGACCGAAAGGTCCCAGGTTCGAATCTGGGGAGTAGAGTGAGCGCCCGCTGTTAGCTCCAGCTTCTGTCAACCTAGCAGTTCGAAAACATGCAAATGTGAGTAGATCAATAGGTACCGCTCTGGCGGGAAGGTAACGGCGCTCCATGCAGTCATGCCGGCCACATGACCTTGGAGGTGTCTACAGACAATGCCGGCTCTTCGGCTTAGAAATTGAGATGAGCACCAACCCCCAGAGTTGGATACGACTGGACTTAACGTCAGGGGAAACCTTTACCTTTACCTTATCCTGCTCCCCTATAGACACCCAATATTTACTACTTCAACAGATCACTGGAGTTTTTATTGCTTCTCCCAGTATAACCTGCCAGAGAATTATCAAACATATTAGAACATTTTACAGAACCTCCAAGGATTTGTGTTATATTTTAGCACATTGATGTAAGAATGAAGAACAGTGATCTTTCCTGGTTAGAAAGGCTCTTACATCACTCCATCATTTTGACCTAGTGAGGGCATTTTATTTGGGTCAGATACAAAGGGATTTAGATGGTAGCCCAGGGTCTCTCATAAGCAGAAGCTGCAGATGGTCATAAACGTATGTGTCAGGGGTTTTGTAGAGGAGATTTGTTGCCCTATGGGGGAAAAGGTGAAAGCCTGAAATATGTTTAATTTTATCGTATGCTGCAGTCACATTTGTATCCAAGAGGTGAAAGAGGCATTCTCATCTCAGGCAGCCAGTCTCACAAATAACTGTGATTTTGGCCTTATGTCCTATTTATAACGCGGCTGTATGAGGTTTCAGAAAAATAAGTGCCTCTTTTCCAGCAGTGAATGTCAGCCTATTCCAAGTTTTGAAATGAATCAATTGATAGCAAAACTAAAGTGTTAATCTAACATTAGCCATCAGAGTTTCTTGGCTGAAGTCCCTTGGCCAATATGAACTTTTTAATGTGGCTCGGGACAGAATGGATGCTAGTGCACCTGCTGGTTCCATAAGGCCTCCAAGGGTGATAGTGGAGTGAGGGGGGCAAGCATCACCTCAACTGCTAGGTCTCAGTGCTTACTTGAAGGGGAAGATAATATCTCTAGACAGAAGATAACAAAGTCTAACAAATACAAGTAAACTTAAGAATCTTTATACTGGCAGTGGGAGTAGTGGTTTGAATGTTGGACTATGAGAAAACAGGATTCATATTCTCATTTGGACATGGACACCCACTTGGGCAAGTCATACACACTCAGCCTCAGAGGAAGACAACAGAAAGCCTTTCTGAGCAAACTTTAGCAAGAAAGCTCTGTGATAACTTAATATTAAGGCTGCCATTAATGAAATGATTTGAAGGCTAACAACAACAAACAGCATTCTCAAGTTAATTCTGAAATGACAAACTTTAGCAAAAACATATCATAGAATCATAGAATCATATACAGTAGAGTCTCACTTATCCAAGCCTCGCTTATCCAAGGTTCTGGATTATCCAAGCCATTTTTGTAGTCAATGTTTTCAATATATCGTGATATTTTGGTACTAAATTCGTAAATACAGTAATTACAACATAACATTACTGCACATTGAACTACTTTTTCTGTGAAATTTGTTGTATAACATGATGTTTTGGTGCTTAATTTGTAAAATCATAACCTAATTTGATGTTTTATAGGCTTTTCCTTAATCCCTCCTTATTATCCAAGATATTCGCTTATCCAAACTTCTGCCGGCCTGTTTAGCTTGGATAAGTGAGACTTTACTGTAGTTGGAAGAGACTTCGTGAGCCATCCAGTCCAACCCCCTGCCAAGTGGCAGGAAAATCACATTCAAAGCACCCCCGACATATGGCCATCCAGCCTCTGTTTAAAAGCCTCCAAAGAAAAAGCCTCCACCACACTCTGGGGCAGAGTTCCACTACTGAACAGCTTTCACAGTGAGGAAGTCATTCCTAATGTTCAGGTGGAATCTCTTTTCCAGTAGTTTAAAGCCATTGTTCTGAGTCCTTGTCTCCAGGGCAGCAGAAAACAAGCTTGCTCCCTCTTCCATATGACTTCCCCTCACATATTTATACATGGCCCTTATCATGTCTCCTCTCAGCCTTCTCTTCTGCAGGCTAAGCAGGCCCAGCTCTTTAAGCCACTTCTCATAGGTCTTGTTCTCCAGACCCTTGATCATTTTAGTTACTCTCCTCTGGATGAGAATGTTATTGGAAATGCACTGCTTTTCTTATTTCAGAGATCTACCTTGTGGGACAAAGCTCAACTCCACCGTAATGACTACTTTGTGCTTCTTCATTTTTTTTCCTGATGCCATCACTGGAAGGGTTCACAATCTAAGATGTGGAGCAGAAAAATTAGATTGAGTTTGGGAAGTCCACGGCTTGCCAAGACCCCTATTATTACTCCAGGCAATCCTTTTCCAATATGGAGAACCATGTCTATATAAAAAGCATGTTGAAAGGCACTTGATTTCACCCATCTAATATCTTCCTGTGATCTTAGCAGTCTGGCTGCTATACTGTCTACCTTTCTCCATTAAAACAGAGGTACTGATGCTGATAAATGGTGATATGATAAGTGGCTTCAGTATATGTAAATCACTAAATTTTAGACCAATTGTTTATGGACTATTACTTTTTGTTGGCATCACTATGTATCCAAAACATAATTTTCATGATTGTACCATGACTGTAAAAATACATTTAAGAGCTGTATACAAGTAATGCTATGGAAAAGTAGGACTTTATCAGTCTTGTTCTTATTGACAGTAACCAATGTGGATAAGAATAACTTGTTCCACATATAAACATGTACTGAAAAGGTGATAAAGCTTCACACTCTTACTGCATACTAAAGACCCAGATTTTACAAAAGAGTGATCGGTGGGTGTCAGAGAGTAATTCATTTATATGAAGAGAATAAAGTTGATATCAGTTAGGCATGGACAAGTTCCTAGATTTCAGTGGGATATCTCAGCGAGTTACTAGATGTAGCTTGCACTGTGAAAATGGATGTAGTCAACTTTAATTTTATTATTTAGAGAGCTTTGTAGATTTTCTGCCACCAGTTCAATGCTCAAGACTGTGTAGGAGCAGATGTATTATGAAGTGACGGATTTCCAAATAGAATGTTTTCCTCCTTCCTGAAGTATATTGAACAGCATCAGTTGCTTTTCATATCAAACAAAAGGGAAAGCACTCTACTTTTCTCATCTTGACAGCAAGGAACTTCATCTCTCTGCATTTGAATAATGTGAATATATTAATTAAGACTGATAATGGCTTTTAATGATATTCATCAGTAATGGAATGAGGCTATATTTATCCTTACTTTTATACAACGGATGCCTAAATATAATTCCTTATATCAAGAAGGGCTGAAGTTACACAAACTTTGTAATTTTTGTTAAATAGATTCTTTACAACTATATTTTTAAAGACACAAGAATTTTCTCAAGTGTCTCTGGATTGGTACATCCAGTTTCTCCTGAAAGTTATGATGTTATTTGCATCATAGTCAGCATTCATGGAAACACCTACATAGGCAATTTATTGGGGTTGGGGGCACATGAGAAGAATTTGAATGGCTGCAACTGCTAATGCCCCCTCCAAAAAAAAATCTATTTTTTGGAACCAAAATGCATCTGAAGTCCCATAGTTTAACCACATTTTGCCCCCTGGTTTATTTAGAATCAGAAATATTGCCTGTCTTGTCCAATTTTCTCTTTTTGTAATTGCCAAGCAGATATCTAGCTGGACATGTGCACAGCAGTATCTTCCCACTCATGCTTTTAGCAGATGGGATTCAGAGTCATGGGATGGATCTACATTGACCTGTTGTTCCCAGGGCTGATGTGGCATGGAATACAGCAGATCGGTCTTGGGATGGCTTACTTAGCCAGCCCCACGGCCACTGCAGGTGGGAGGTAATTCTAACATTCTGGTTGACCATTGCACAAAGGCCACCCTTGCCATCCTCTCTCTTTCTCTGTGTTACGGTGGTCTCTGAGCACAACGAGGAGGAATCCAATTCCTATCGCCTGGAGAAAGGGAAGGGTGACATTGGTAAGTGCTATCTCATATCCTTGAGCCATCCAAGCCCAGGAAACATGGGATGGCCAGTTTTGGATCACAACCAGCCCAACTGTTTACGTGGGCCCAAAACTGCAAGTTGCTCTGAATTCTGGGCCAACACTCACAACAGATGACCATCCAGTTACTGCTGGATGACCGTCTGTCAGGGGTGCTTTAATTCTGTGTTCCTGTATGGCAGAGGGATGGACTGGATGACCCTTTTGATCTCTTCAAGCTCTATGATTCTATGATTTTGTGGCTGAATAATGTGGGTCAAGGCTGCATTAAGGTGGCCTTTCCTTGTGTTGCCCCAGATCATATAATCATAGTTGGAAGAGACCTTGTGGGCCATCCAGTCCAACCCCTTGCCAAGAAGCAGGAAAATTGCATTCAAAGCACCTCTGACACATGGCCATCCAGCCTCTGTTGAAGAGCCTCCAAAGAAGGAGCCTCCAGTACACTCCGAGGCAGAGAGTTCCACTGCTGAACAGCTCTCACAGTTAGGAAGCTATTTCTAATGTTCAGGTGGAATTTCCTTTTCTGTAGTTTGAGGGCATTGTTCTGCATCCTAGTCTCCAGGGCAGCAGAAAACAAGCTTGAGACTAGGACACAGAACAATGGCTTTAAACTGCAGGAAAGGATATTTCACCTGAACTTTAGGAAGAACTTCCTAATCTGCTCTGTATATAGCTTGATTGCCACAGAATGGATTCAGGGGCCCTTCACATTAAGGGGTCAGTTTAGATGTACCCTTGGTTCTCAACCTTTCTGGCTTCATGATGATTCAGTGCCCCTCTAGACTAACCAAAAACCTTGGGATTTGGTGGCTGTCATAGCTGTAGTTATTAGGTTTTTGTTTTGTTTTGTTACATCCAAATGACATTCTTTCTGCTCCAGTATTTTTCTTGTAAATTTCCAGTGTTAGCCAAAACTTTTAAAATCCATTACAGGGCGTCTCCCCTTGTCCTGCAAGCTTCCAATATTGGCAAGAGTAAATGTCACATGTCGACATTCATTGATTCAATTCTTCCTGCTGTACTTTTGGGTGGTACCACTGATGACATTTGGAATGGGGGTCTGACCTTTGCCAGTTAGAATTGACAAGGCTGAGCTAGATGGATTAATACCCCAAACCAATATAAGGCAATTTCCGTCATTCCTCTGTAGCATTCTCCAACATTTGTGTAATCCTGTCATGCCCATTATCACTGATCTTCTTGCAATAATTCTAATATTTCCCCAAAACAAAGTTTAAAAACCACCAGAGAAGGCAAATTACGTTTTCCTCAGAGATCAGATATGAAGATATTTCAATCTCTTTATTTACTACTTGGATTGAAGGGTGGAGATGGGGGTCACACAATAAAAATGTATTAACCTTTCATTTGCACAATGCAATCTGGGTCTTTTCTTAGAGGAAAGCAGTAGGGTTACTGTCTAAACAGTCAAAACAAAACTTGGGCAATGAGCAAGAGTGACATGCTGTTAAATAATGTATGCATGTCTTAGAATGGGAACATTTTTAAATAAAATGAATTTCCAAGAAAAATGCACAAATCAGTCCCTCAGAGGCATTTTATAAAGATTCATTTCAACCCCCTTTCTAAGGATGGAATGTGTATTTAACAAAAAGTCATTGTTGCTGTTCTTTAAAAAGCACAAACATTTATCCAATGTGTATTACAGTAGAGTCTCACTTATCCAACATAAACGGGCCGGCAGAATGTTGGATAAGCGAATATGTTGGATAATAAGAAGGGATTAAGGAAAAGCCTATTAAACATCAAATTAGGTTATGATTGTACAAATTAAGCACAAAAACATCATGTTATACAACAAATTTGACAGAAAAGGTAGTTCAATGCGCAGTAATGCTATGTAGTAATTACTGTATTTACGAATTTAGCACCAAAATATCATGATGTATTGAAAACATTCACTACAAAAATGTGTTGGGTAATCCAGAATGTTGGATAAGCGAGTGTTCGATAAGTTAGACTCTACCGTATTAGTAAAGGTGTGAATATGCATTTTTCAGTTTCCCCTCAGTAAGAGGAAGAGGACAATCTTTTTTTTTTAATCTACAGTTGACCCTCTACTTTTGTAGGATTTAGGAACACAGGACCCTTGCAAAAGTGGAAAAAACATGTATAAAATATCTGCCTTTTTATCTAAGAGGTCTCTAGGAATCTCTAGGTCCTACAGCAAAATTCTATGGTCAACTTCCAGCTAGTTGCCCTGGAGAAAAAAATATATTAATCAAATCCATAAAAGTTTAATCCTCAAATGTGGATGGATAACTATACATATAAAGGTTTTGCTGATTAAAAATGGCTATATTTGAAAACTAGGTTTTGGATAACTTTAGAGGAGTTGTCTCAGGAAGTTGTCTCATTTTGAAGATAGCATTATAGTGGATTCACTGTTCCACTGACATAAGAATAATCTTTCACCACTGAAAACCTTGGTCCCTCTGTACTTCTAACCAATGTGGTGGACATGATGGTATTTCAGACTCTGGGCACCTGTGATGTGTGCAGTCATAACTACTGGCTAGGTGTATGTGCTTGCTTCATACTTCCTCCTAAGATCCTGGGTTGTTCATAATCTCTATTCCTATTTAGAGATATGTAGCCAACATTATAGGACTTTATCACACAAGGAAATGTCAGCATCCTATGACATTTCTGCCTGAGGTGAGCTACGGAGTCCAACACCATCCTAAAATGCTACACTGCCAACAAGGGAGCCTCCCCGTGTTCCATTTGGAACAACAGGGCTTGTGTGGGGGAAAGTTGCATGTCAACGCTTCCCCACATGTGATGGGGAAACCTCACGTGGCAGCAAGGCAGGGTGTATAGGATTGCCTCTCAGCCCCCCGATTTGCCACGAAGCCTGGCAAATCGGAACGCTGGACCGCATCATTTGGTGAGGTTCATATAACCTACTGTCAGGTTAACAAAATTAAGTGCTGGCTCCTAGAATCATAGAATCATAGAGTTGGAAGATACCTCATGGGCCATCCAGTCCAAGCCCCTGCCAAGAAACAGAAAAATTACATTCAAAGCACCCCTGACAGATGGCCATCCAGCCACTGCCTAAAAGCCTCCAAAGAAGGAGACTCCACCACACTCCGAGGCAAAGAGTTCTACTGCTGAATAGTTATCACAGTGAGGATGTTCTTCCTAATGTTCACGTGGAATCTCCTTTCCTATAGTTTGAAGCCATTGTTCCATGTCCTAGTCTGCAGGGCAGCAGAAAACAAGCTCCCTTCCTCCTCCCTATGACTTCCCCTCACATATTTATACATGGCTATCATGTCTCTTCTCAGCCTTCTCTTCTGCAGGCTAAACATCTCAGTTCTTTAAGCCGCTCCTCGTAGAGCTTGTTCTCCAGGTCCTTGATCATTTTAGTTGCTCTCCTCTGGATACATTCCAGCTTGTCAACATCTCCCTTCGATTGCGGGGCCCAGAACTGGACACAGTATTCCAGGTGTGGTCTGACCAAGGCAGAATGGAGGGGTAGCATGACTTCCCTGGCTATCCTTTCCTAGTTATCCTTCACCAGACAGATCTGAGTAATGCTAAGGACAAAGTCCTGTTTGTGGCACATGCAGGCATAATTGCAAATTACTCTGGCATCATGTTTGGGGGTTTCTATGAATGAAGGCATGCATCTGATGAGACAGACTTAGTCTTTTTGCTATCAACTTCATTCTCTCAGTGACTCTCTAGTGCTACAATATCCCTTTGGATGCTCTTAGTTCTAGGTATGTACTACTTTAATTAAAATCGAGGTCTAGAGGTTCTAAAGATTATCTCTTTTCCCTGCAAGAGAAATTGGCAAATGTCCCTCTCTTTCACCCCAGAGAACAATCTGTCTGAATATAACATAGCAGAGCTTTCCTCAAATATTTGCAGCTGAAATAAATCTAAGAAGATTGCCTAACAGAGCATTGATAATTATACTATACATTAATCAAAACAGACAACACTGCTTCTAATGAATACCTTCCCTCACCTTTGGAACAGAACTGGAGTGCCTTGTTCACCCACTTATTAGTCCATAAATATTCTAATTAGGCTACAACTCCAGATGAATAGGATTAGCAATTGAGACATTTTAGACTAGGTACAAAAGAGATACTCCAAACTTCCCTATCTTGTCTATGGCTCTCCTGACATTTATAATCATGTAGAAATGCTAAATTTACATAGCTATGCCTAATTAGACATGGTTGTAATTATCCCCCCTGCCCAGGGATGTCAAAATCGGAAGGAGAAACCTGAGAACAGAAATGACAACTTGGGGAAAAATATCTTTGCAGCACCTTTCGCGGACGTGAAACATGGTGTTTTAATTTAAAAATGACTGTGCCCAGATCCCAGGTATAATATTCAGCATGCATGAAAGCATCAGAGATTGGCACAATGGAAAATGGGAGTACTGGCCAGCCTACCCATGATCTGATTCACAAAATCCATCTGCGCTTTAGGAAACTAAATGGAACAATGATCCAACTCCATATCATGCAGCTTCTGATATTCCTAGCATGACGGTCACATAAATGAGTCTGTTGACAACCCCTATGTCAGCTGGAGGTGATGGGAGCTGTAGTCTATCCATGTCTAGAGGCCATGTTTGGGAATTGTTAGTAAAGGCTTGGGGCAGAATTCACTTGGGGACTTGAATCTTTGTAGGTGGACTATGTATGTGAGAAATAATAATAATAATAATAAACGTGCTGGATTTCATATCACAAAATCACAAGTCGAACACCCAGCAGGGTGGTCTTTTGCAGTTGGCAGATCATAATTTTGTCAATGCCTATTATTTCCAAATGCCAGTTGAAATCTTTTGGCATGGCACCCAATGTGCCAATCACCACCGGGACCACCTGTACTGGTTTCTGCCAGAGTCTTTGAAGTTCAATCTTGAGGTCCTGATAGCGGCTGAGTTTTTCCTGTTGTTTTTCATCAATGCGACTGTCCCCTGGTATGGTGACATCAATGATCCAAACCTTATTTTTTTCCACAACTGTGATGTCTGGTGTGTTGTGTTCCAGAGCTTTGTCAATCTGGATTCGAAAGTCCCACAGTATCTTTGCGTGTTCATTTCCCACAACCTTTGCAGGTTTGTGATCCCACCAGTTCTTTACTGCTGGGAGGTGGTACTTGAGGCATAAGTTCCAATGAATCATTTGGGCCACATAGTTGTGCCTCTGTTTGTAGTCTGTCTGTGCAATTTTCTTACAGCAGCTGATCAAAATCCAGCGTATCTATTATGTTTGCTGTGTCATACAATGTCGTTGTGTCAATAATAATAAAAGTTATTAGTATACCGCCCTATCTCCTCAAGTGACTCAGGGACATACAACAAGTTAAAACCATACAGCAATTAGGATATAATACCACATGAATATAAATACATAGAACATATAGTCAGTTAACAGGAATTAAAACCTAATGACAACAGCTCCATCAATAAACCCAAATACAGTAACCAGGATTCAGTGGTTAAAATGGCCCACTATAAAGTGCTAGTTCTGTAATGTCCACATCCAATAAGGGACTGCATAAAACTATAGAATCACTGAGATGGAAGACACCACAAAAGCTATCCAGCCCACTCCACTGCCAAACGCAACTACATAGGGAAGCCAGCAAAGTGCAATGGGATCAATGCAGAACAGGACCAATGTACATTTGGACTTTTTGCCTGGGGACTGCTGATGAGTTTTAATACAGCCTGATGCCAGTGTCCTCTTTAAAACATCCTCAAAATTCATTAACAGATTCCTTAGCAACTCTATAATGGAGATAACCAAGTGTTAAGTTAATTATGCAGCATAGACCATGATAGAGCACTCCAGCTATCCTTTTACAGGTCTTTACTATGTTTGTTTGGAAGAGGTTCTCTGAATATTATACAGATGATAAATTGTGATGACAACAATAAAAATGGGGGAGAGGGCATTGATTGTTCAGTGTTGACTCACATAGAGGCACTCCCTTCACAATTCCCAGCCCTAAAATTTGTAATTCAAATCAGCCCGAGACTTAGCTCAAGTTTAGCCATGCATTTCAAGCATATATCAATACACTTGGCCCAAGTAATATAGAGCTGGATATAATCAACTCTTGTCTTGTTTCCTTTTAATATAATTTTCCACCATATTAACATCCTTTATGAAAGCTTGCCTTTTTCAAGCAGATATAATTCAAAATCACTACATAGTTGAATTGGATTAATTCTGTCACACGCCACACAAATGCACACAGAGTCCTCTCCCCAGCAATAGTGGGGTTTCGTTTCATTAAGCAAAAGAATTATGGGCCCATGTTTCACGTGCGATGTGATAAGATGATACAGACAAGGCCAGAGCTGAAGTGATATGAAGCACTTTTCAAAGCAGTCCTATCTAAAATTAAATGTGCCAATATGTTTCATTATGCAACTTTGCGAAATTATTTCAAGCAGAACCATTTCATGTAAAATATTAGTTCTGGTTTCTCCAACAAGATGGATCTAGGAATTGACTGAGGCCCCATCTACACTGCCATATAAAACCCAGATTATCTGCTTTGAACTGGATTATATGACAATGTAGGCTCATATAATCTAGTTCAACTCAGATAATCTGGGATGAGATACTAGATTATATGACAATATAAATCCAGCCTGAGATTCTGAAGAACTGTAAATTGGTCAGAATAATTCAATCAGAAAAAAATCTTGCACAACTTAATGGAAATTAATGGAAGCAGCATAAAAAGTTAAAAAAAAAGACTAGAGATAATGAATCTGAGATGGTTGCAAGCTACTACTCCTATTATGCTCACCAATATCACACTAACTGGGACTAATAGAAACTAGAGTTCAGCATCATCTGAAAGAATGAAGGTTGTCCAGTCCTACACTATCACATCCTTTTATATTAACTGCAGTGGCCTAAATCCCAATGGCTAGACTCAACTAGTGTAGACCTCTTGGTCAACTGCTAAATATTAAGTCAACCATTAGGAAAATAGCATTAATTTAGTAAGTCTATTTTAGGAGGGAGTAGTAATTGGACTGAGTGCATTTGGATCTCTAGACTGCAACCTCCACCAACCATCACCACTTGCAACATTGGCTAAAGCTTTTGGGGTTTGTAGTCCAAGAAGATATGGAGGCCTCAAGAATTCCATCCCTAATGTAGATCAATGTGCCTCCAGAGGGAAAAACAGCCTGGCAGATTTCATCCAATGCTTCTTTTGAAACTTACTTATCAACAAAAGGTCTATCTGATTTATTGATTTAATGATACGATAATAAAGACACTTGGCTGGTGATAACTTTTCACAGTATTGTTTCTTTAACAACTGCTAAGAGACCCTCTGGGTTATTCTTTTATGTTTCATTTTAGTCTGGAAGGCCAGTACAGAGAAATCAAGAGAGAAAAAGAAAGGAGAGAGAAGGGGAGAAAGGGAGAGAGAGGGAGAATATCTCTGTACCTCAAATCGCTTAGTTCGCTTTCTTATTTGTAATACTTGGGAGAGTCACTGGAGAACATTTCAGTGGTGCTTAAGTACCTTTTGCACATGGGATTACAGCTTGTGTACTGGGTTCCCAATGGAGTATAACCAGTGCCTGGCACCAGAAAATGTCACAATTTATCAGGTAATTGCCTCCTGTTAGATGATAATGCACTAGCAGTAGGCTTTCAATAATATCACCTCAGATCATGACATAGCACTTCCCCTGAATAGTAATGATCATAGCTTTCAGAATAAGTGGTGGCACGCAAGTAAGCTGCTAGAATGACTGTCAGCAAAATGCTGGGACAATAAAAGCAGTGTGTGTACAGACACTGCCCTGGTGTACAGGAAGGAGGGTGGGAGGCAGTGATGGGGAATGCTAAATGCAATGTTATAGCCTTGTGAGATTATTCTGCCTACTATCTGCCATGCCTTTTGTCCTGACTCTTTCACTTCTCTTTAACTTCCTTACATGTTGATCTTGGTTCTTCCTCCACGGTTGGACCAGCCCTACCATTAAGCAAAACAGACCTTCCGTTAGGCAAAGTGAGGCTACCACCTCAGGCAGAAGATATCTAGGGATGTGGGGTGACAATGGCATTTGTTCCTCCTAAACTCCATGACTATCCCTCTCTCTTGGGGTTCCACAGAGCCTGTCTTATTCCCAGAGTTTAGAAAGTCCTTTCCTCACCCTGGACTTCCCACAGATATATGTAAACCTTCCTTGCTGAGTTTCTCCATACCTCACAACCTCTGAGGATGCCTGCCATAGATGTGGGCGAAACGTCAGGAGAGAATACTTCTAGAACATGGCCATGAAAGCCTTCGACAACACAGTTTTCTTTTCATTTGCAGACAGGAAAAACAAAATCAACACATTCAAAATGTGATTGTGGGTGGGAGTTCTACAGGTACTGTGCACCACCAGAAGAGAATAAAATGCAAAAGAAGTTACAGCTAAAAGTTGAGAAAACAAAAACAATGATGAGAAATGATTTGTGTTGATAGAGACCCCAAAGGCCATGGAGTCCCCATTGTGCCATACAGGGATATATAACTAAAGCCCTCCTGAGAGATGGTATTTTAGTCTTTGCTTAAAAACCAGAGAAGGAGACCTGACCACCCTGCTGAACAGCTGTTACAGTCCTTTTTAGGTGGAATCTTTTTTCCTACAATTTGAATCCAATGAACCCAAAATAAGATTATGCTGGCTGGGGAAAGGTGGGGGGAAGAACTCTCCTTAGGCAGCCATTCTCCATCACTGTAGCTGCCGGCAACTCTTGCAGAGTTTGTGGTTGCGGATGTCCCTCCAGCTGCAGAATCTGATGTGGGGGCTGAGTGGGGACACCAACTACTTCTTGCTGATGGCCTCTGGGAAGATGTATTGTTGGTTGGCACTCAGGAGGAGTGGCACTCTGAGCAGCCAGGCGGCATGACGCCAAACTCTTCTTCTGGTGGTGCATGTTGAAGTCACAGCCAATGTGGAAAATGCTGAGGACCTTGAACACCAGGACCTTTCAGAAGTGAGCAGGCAGCTGGCGGTCAGATGCTAGAGAGTTCAGTTCAAGTTGCAGTCATCATAGGCGCAAGGTGCCTTGGCGTAGTTGTTGGCAAGTCCCTCAGGTGAAGGCCATGCCAATGTTGTGTTTGGTGGACTTCCAGGTCTTTAGTCTCCAAAACAGTAAAAAAACAAGCTTGCCTCCCAGCTAATATGACATCATTTCAAATATTTAAACATGGTTATCATGTCCCCTTTCAGCCTTCTTTTTTTTCAAAGTAAACATACCCAGCTCCCTCAGCCGTTCCCTTTGATCATTTTGGTTGTCCTTCTCTGGACATGTTCTAATTTCTTGAATTGTGGTGTCCAGAACTGGACACAGTATGCCAGGTAAGATCTGACCAAAGCAGAATCAAGTGGAACCATCATTTCCCCTGATCTAGATACTATACTCCTATTGATGCAGTCTAGAATTGCATATGCAGTACCTATCCTGATAAGGAATTGAGAAAACATCAGATGGATAGTAGCATATTGGAACATACAGCTTGGTGGGATTGTACAAAGATCCAGCTAGCTATTTTCTTACTGCGATGGCTTGGGGGGGGGGGGTCCCTTGTAAGAGCAGATGTGATTGCTAGACAGATAGACAAGGGTGGAAATGAACCGTTCTGGCCAAAATATTACAACATGTAGAGAACCTTAATATGTCTGCTCCTATTCATGCAATTTAATTGAATGGAGGCAAACATTAGTCATGCCTTCCTAAATTCATCTTAATTTACTGAAACTCATACATACAAAACAATAGGAATGCAATAAGATGTTGTGTCTGATTTGATGATTTATGGGTACTTTCACAGGAGTGGTTGGTGGCAAAGGGAAAACAGTAGTCCAGGAAACATTTCCTGGATCATTGGTCTCAGCTCCACAAGTAAGTTTACTTTTCCAATGGCTCCTCCTTCTGCAATCATCTCTCTAAGGATTCCTTGGGTGGGGGGATCTGCATTTGTAACATCCCTCTCTTCTGTCTGCCCAAGCCTTTTCATTCTAGGTTCTTTAGATTTATCATCAACCTGCTATGCACTGTATCTGTTAACTCTGCAACAGCCTGTGGTACATTGGCTTAGAAGTTGTGTTTGTATGCAAAGTAGTTGCATTTTAATAAGCTGTTATGAAGGTTAAGAATGTTTAGTAGAACAAATGCTTGAAGACTGATCTTTTGTGTGTTTATTTAGAAAGTGAGTGCCTTTATAGGACTGCAAAAGAGCTCTTAGCTTGGGATGAATGAATGCTAAGATAGCTGCAATGGAATGTGTGTTTCCTTTGAAAAAAGTGCTGCTCATTTTGGTGGACTTATTTCTCCCTGTAATGCAATGTAACTGGGGAAAAGGGGCACTGTGTTCTATCCAGGGGCAGGTTATGAGAAAACAGGTCATTTACTCAATAAATTAGAATAGTTGCTGTCACTTTTCAGCATGGATCTCTCTGTATTCAATGTGGACACGTCTGAGGATAGATGTACTTAGGTCTTCCATTAGTCATAGGTGATTGAAAGAAGGCAAACATGCAGGATTGCTGTAGGATTGATCATGACTAATCCTTCATGTTATAAAAGTCTTTTGATTCTTGTGTTTGGTGTTACCCATAGAAAAAAGGCCTCCCAGAATAAGGGGAGGGGGACAAACAGCCATAGACATGACCGAAGTAACATCTGAAAGCCTAATACTTTAGGGGTCTGTGTTGTGAGGCCTATAGAAAACATCATTTTTAATCTTGGATAAATATATAAAATATATTGGGGGAAGGGTAGCTAATATTGTGCTCTAATATTAGTGTGGTACCAGCGTATGTTTTGCAAAGTGAGCAAAATGGTCTATGAAAAACATAGAACTTGTGAGCTCTCTAAATGTTAAGCTGTGTCTCTGATCCATCCTAGTAGCATAGTAAATGGCAAAGATTCCTGGGAGAAACCCTTATAACCCATGTTAAGATTATATCTTTCTACAGCTAAGGCATATTTTAGTAGATTGCAAGATGGGGCAGCTCTGAGGATGATGATGACGTTAATTGTCATCAGATCAATTTGACTTATGGTGAGAGATTTGCAAGCCACCCTGCTACCAGCAGCCCTGCTCAGATCCTGCAAACTTAGGGCTGTGGCTTTCTTGGTTGAGCCTATTCCTCTGTAATGCAGTCCTCTTTTCTCACTGCATTCTCTCTTTCCAAGCATTATTGTTATTTCTAATGGGTCAGGTAATCTCTTTCTTTCTAATGCATAATGACATGATATGGGCAAAGTATGACAGCCTCAGTTTGGTAGTTTGGTATTCCAAGGAGAATATAGGCTTGGTTTGCCGGTGGCGTAGTGGGTTGAACTGCTAAGCTGCTGAACTTGCTGACCGAAAGAGAGAGTGGGGTGAGTTTCTTCTGTCAACCCCAGCTTCTACCAGCCTAGCAGTTTGAAAACATGCAAATGTGAGTAGATCAATAGGTACTGCTTCAGCAGTAAGATAACAGCATTCCATGTAGTCATGCCAGCCATATGTCTTGGAGGTGTCTACGGACAACGCCTGCTCTTTAGCTTAGAAATGGAAATGAGCACCAACCCTAAGAATCAGACATGACTAGACTTAATCTCAGGGTAAAACCTTTACCTTTACCTTTGCATTAGGAACGATTTATTTCTCATTTTGACAGCTCCTGGTATTCACAGACTAGTTTGCTTTCTTCACTATTCAGCTCTCACATCCATAGATAGGAGTCAGAAATACTATGGCACTAAATAACATGTCCAAATGGAGCTCTAAGGAAGCTAAACAGAGGTATATTTTCCTTCCAGTTTTGCCCAGGCCACTCATAGCTTCCATTTAAGAGAGAGAGAAATGGCAAATAACAGATAGAATTCCATTTGCACAGATTAGTTGCATGAATCATTTGAGCTTCACAAGTCAAAGGGATCCATGGACAATTTCTTGGCCTCGGGCGCATGAGGATGCTCAGCCTTGAATCCTCATTTCTCTTCTTGCAGGCGAGCACCAGGAATATTAATATGTATATTCCGCCGAAGAAGTTTGCTTGACAACTCTATTTCCATTGGGTGAGTAGGTGGTGAAACATTGTTCTTGTCCTGCACAACCTGCAGCTATTTCTAAATCAACAGGAGAAATGGCAGTGTGTGATGCCGAAACCATTTTGATAGGCAGCTGCAATGGAGCAATTAAGGATTGTTCTTTCCGGCTCCATTTGCCAAGAGGAGAAGACATCTTGATAGGCTGAAGATGAGCCAGTTCAGTGATAAGGATGAACTGTTTTGCCAAGATATATATTTTTTGCTTGTGCCCAGTGCCTTCCTGCTGTGAACATCTGGCTGTCATTTCCTCTCAACAAAGCTTGCTCCTGGCAGCAGAGGAGGAGGAAGTCTCACCCTCTGTGCTCCTGCCTTCAATATTCAGAGGCTGAAGAATGTAATCTGAGCAAACAGGGGAGGAAAGTGTCCTGCAATTGTTGTAAATGCCAGGTAGAGTACATTCAGACAATGGCAGAACCAGGATTGGGGTGTGTATGGGGTGGAAACAGCAAAAGGAAACACAGCAGGGTCCAATCTGGAGAAGATGGGGAGTACAAAGCGAAGACTCTCTCATATTGCCTTGAAGCCTATTAAATGTTCCATGGAGGTTGACAATAGCAACTACGGTATTTTGTCCATCTTCCAGGCCCTGAAAAACATCCAACTATATGCAGGTAGTTCTGACTCAGCACTTGCTTTCAATGTAAAGAAATGAAATGCAAGGTTCTTGCAAGGATGCTTGGCAAGTAACTAGTTTTCTTGTGATGCCATTGGTGAAAGGAAAACCGAAATTCCCACACTCCTTTCATTTGTACAAACCGTTCTGTTGACAGGTGCAGCTACCCTGACATTATTCTAATGTGCAGCTGGATATATTTTGTGTAGCAGAGAAATAAAAGATGCAGCAGGAGGTAGTTTTTTTGGGCAGTTGGCAATATGAAACAAGGTTAGTTCTTAAAACATATAAATGAGAAGGGAGATAATTAAAACAAAAAAAGCAATAGAGATTCTGCATTGCTTTCACAATAATCTAAATGAATGACTTAAGGAATTAATCCCTGAAACTCACATTAAACCTGAAGGAACCACTCCAAGGAATTCAGTCTGTATTGTAGGCAGATGAGACATTTCGGGGTGATGTGGCTAGGTCCTTACAATCCCAAAGTGGATTGTGGGGGTATTTTCCACAGTGCCAATAGCGCCAGAATATTGAATATAGAGCACATACAGATCCATAACTCTTGCTATGAATCTGTAACTAACTGCAATACAGGATGCTAGCCTATAGTTATCTTGCAGTCTTTATAACCTTATAGTCACATAAAGTATTAGTAGGACCAACTACTTGTCTGCTCCGTCAGTGACCAAGGATGAAGATATACACATTTATTTAGTTAGTTATTTACAACATTTCTACCTCACCTTTTTCTACCCTGAAGGGGACGCATAGGCAACTATTTGATGCCTTAAAATCAATGTACAATTAAGATGAGCATTTAAATAGAACAGAATACAGTACATTAAAACAATTAGAAACATTTAAATAATACAATCAAAATTAACCACATAATCCACAAGTGTAATCCTGGCCATTCCTATAGTCATTGCAGTGGGTTAAACCACTGAGTTGCTGAACTTGCTGACCGAAAGATTGGTGGTTCAATTCTAGGGAGTGGAGTGAGCTCCTGCTATTATCCCCAGCTTCTGCTAACCTAGCAGTTTGAAAACATGCAAATGTGAGTAGATCAATAGGTACCGCTCCAGTGGGAAAGCAACAGCCCTTGATGCAGTCATGCAGGCCATATGACCTTGGAGGAGTCTACGGACAATGCTGGCTCTTCGGCTTAGAAATGGAAATGAGCACCAACCCCCCAGAGTCGGACACAACTAGACTTAAAGGATAAACCTTTACCTTTACCTACCTATCTATCTATGTACATGAAGAAAAGTCTAGCTACTTCAAATCCAACTGTGTGGTTTCAGGCATTATCAGCTGAAATCTTTTCATTGTGATTATAAAGTACAGCAGCACCAAGAAATTCCAGCTTTTCATCACCCAATTTTCCCATGTTTTGCACCATGACATAAATTTAATCAGTTCTGGTTCAGTGCCTTCACACCTCAGGTATGGTCCTAATATTCAGGCAATGTCTTGGGAAGCAATATTTGTTAATACACAGAAAGGCAGAAGAGATGCTCCTGCCTGATTTACCTGGTACCACAATCTTTTTAATTTTCTATCATGCTCTGCACATGATCCTGGAGAGATTGGGAAGACTGAGAGAAGACTTAGACATGGCATAGTAGTCATCTTTAAATATCCAATGGGAAGACATCAAAAATACTGCATCTTAAAATATCTGATGTGAACGTTTGGCATGGCTTTGATTTCAGTGTGCTGGAGACCAGCACCCTATTTGTGCCCATTGGTTATTTCGACCTCTTTCTTCACTGGAGGCTTGCCACACAATGACAGCCAATGAATCTGAAAAAGGCACTGGTCCATGGGCGACCACTTCAATGCAGAAGATGGAACAGGCTTGTCTTCTCCTGCTTGAGAAACTAGAATGCACACTAGTGGGTTCAAATGGCAAGAAAAAGGATATAAACATTAGGAAAAAAACTTCCTGATGGTAAGAATAGTTTGACAGTGGAATGGACAGCCTCTGAAGGAGGTGGGCTCATCTTTACTGGAAATTTGAAAGCAGGTTGGATTGAAAACTTTCTAGAATGTTTTAGTCCAGAAGTGTCAAATTTTGTGACCCTCCAGATGTTTGGGCCTCCAACTCCCCAAAGCCCCAGCCAGCTTGTCCAATGGCCAGGAATTCTGAGAGCTAAAGTCCAAAACACCTGGAGGGACACAAGCTTGACATCACTGCTAGTCATAAATGCCTGCATAGCATTGGTTTAATAGACAAGCCTTGCAGTCTCCTTCAGCTCTATGACTCTGTGATTTTACAGCAATGCAGTTCCAAATGTGAAGCATCTCTATGTTATGTGAAGCCTTCTGCCTCCAGACTGCAAAGGGTTAACATAAAGACTAATGCTGCCTTTAAAATGCTAATACCTAACAATGGTCTGTGGATAAGTTAATTAGTGGAGCCAGCTTGTGTTTAATTATTTCACTTGACCTGGTGCAGCTTTATACAGTAATCCCTTTAGAGAGAGAATGGGGCTATTGGAAAAATATGGGATTTACCAAAAAAGAAAACTTTAAATCATTTTGAGCCAAGCAGGTGCTTTTCTCTAACTTGGAATCAGAAGGGCTCACTATTTTCCTCCGTGATACAAGCTTATATGAGAAAGAAAGGGGGAAAGTAGATTTAAACTGCCAAGATTATGCTAAAACCCAGTGAGCTTTCCAGCTGAACATTTCCCCCCTTATTCATTTGGGATTTTATTTATTGAATAATTTAAAAAGCAACCAGCTGTAGACAAGGTGGAGGGATTATTATTACTTTGGTGAGCCATTTGAAACAAAATGTAACATCAATGTCTGGATGTGAAGCTACTTTGATGCAAAGACTATGTGGAGGTATTTAAGGTCCGGTTATGTTGGCAAGAATCCTATTAGTGAGAATGTTGGCATCACTTTGGATTTTGCCAGTGTGTGTACTTTTGGGGCATTGCACAAGAAAGGACCCAATACCTCCTTATGCAACACTTTTGGTCTAGATGCATGGATGGCAGATAGTTGCCATGGAACTCCTAACTGAATATGCGAGTAGAAATGCTTCCTATTAGTATAAATTAACATCAAGAAAAGCCTTACACTTAGAAAGACTGACTTGATGGAACTAGATAAGATCTTCAAGTGCAAAAATTAAAAACACAAGTCAGAATAATCCATGCCACAGTATTTCTGATTTCCATGAATGACCATGGAAACTGGATAATGAAGGAAGATACAAAACTCATTTAAAATGTAGAGTTGAACAAAAGTATTACAGATACTATGGATTGATAAAAAGACAAATAAATATGTCTTAGAGCATGTCATACTTAAATTCTCACTGGAAGCAAATATGACTAAATTGAAGCTCGAGTGCTTTGGACACATCATGAAACAACGGTGCTCAGTGATAAACACCATAATGCTGGGAAAAGTGGAATGCAGTCAGAAAAAAAGACGACCATATTACAGATAGATTAACGTAATCCAGGAAATCAAAGTCTGTAAGATCAAAGCAGGACTTTTGATGACCGAGGCTCTTGGAACTCTCACATTCATGGGTTTAGATAATTTCAAAGCTTGCTTCATGGCAAATAGCAATAAACAACAAAAGACAAGAAAGCGATTTTAAAAGATTGAAATAATTATTTGTTGTCGAAGGCTTTCATGGCCAGAATCACAGTGTTGTTGTGCGTTTTCCAGGCTGTATGGCTGTGTTGGTACGGCTGTACCAGAAGCTCCAACTTTATTTTCTTTCTGCTAATGTTTGCAGTCATAGGGCAGGCCGCCTGTCCATCATCATTAAGTTTGGTTCTGCCCCTTGTTCAGGGCTCTGGGAGGGAAGGAGCCACTTTTAAGTCAGTTTCACTTAAGGAAGCTAAGCTATAGGACATAGACCAGCTCGTCCCGTAGAAAAGCTTCATATCTCAAGAACATCCGGGGATATAGAACATCCAAGAAAACAGAAACAGAAATTCCAGGGGGAAAGTCCCAAAAGCTCTGGCTGAGAGCTCACAGCCTCTCAGCCTCACAGCTCCTGAGGGAAACAGCCCTAAAGTTTCCATAGAAACCTTGGAGAGAGAACAGCATCACAGATCCACGGAACCCCAGCTGAAACATCTGCAAGCCTTGGTTGGTAGGTTTACTCGATGCCCAGACACATTTGGAATCAGTAGTAGGTCCCACATCAGCTAGGCCCGTATGATAGACAGCCTGGGAGAGGTTATAAGAGGGTTTTCCTCTTACAGAGAAAGTAAAGTTATCCAAAGCCGTTTGCCCGTCCCCTGGGAACAAGATTGAAAAGCCAACAGTTTATTAAGGAAGCCTTGAAGTGTTATTTGACTCCTTGAGGATTTATTATTTGTACAACAATAAAGACTTTATTTAATTAAAGACTCAAAAGACCATCCCTTTCAGGAAAATCCTCAAGAACCTCTCTTTGAGGCGCCCTGGCTTCCCGCTGGGCATGAAGTATACGTCCTATACAAAAGACAATAGTTACAGGCCCAGCGCGTGACAGAACAATGGCCATGTTCCAGAAGTATTCTCTCCTGCTGTTTCACCCACATCTATGGCAGGCATTCTCAGAGGTTGTGAGGTGTATTATTATTAAGTCTGCCATAGATATAGGAGAAACGGCAGAAGAGAATACTTCTGGAACATGGTCATATAGCCCAGAAAAGACACAACAACCCTGAAATAATTATGTATGTCTTCCCAGTCAGATATTTATCTTCTAGAAAGCCCAGGGAAGGAGTAAACACATGAGGAAGGATTCAAGAAGATCATAGGACTATAGAGCTGGAAGAGACCACAAGGGCATCCAGCCCATTCCTTGCCATGAAGGAATACACAATCAAAGCACTCTTAGCAAACTAATAAATTACTAAAAAGGTATCTTCACATGACTCCAAAGCAGGTGTAGAGAGGGAACAAAACATTAGAGACTAATGTTGGTCAAAAAAGGATAACTGGGATATATGGTCATGGAAGCAATTTTTGCCTTATAGGCCCTCTCTATTCTTCTGAATAATCTTTCAAGCCCTATGAACTTCACTTTCCTGCTTAATGGAGGAAGACTATCAAGCAGAACATTTTCCAGCCTGAAAAGTTTCAGTTAATCCTTAGGTAGGTGATTTTCAGCTTTGGTCCCTCAATTTGGGGCTTCATCTCCCTGATCATTGGCTAAGCTTCTGGAAGGACCAATGTTTGAGAACCACTGCTTGAAGGAATTGATTCCATTGTCACTGTGCTGTTATCATTGAGCCATGCCCTAATGAGTTCTGCCCTCTTGATCAGCAGAGAACAAGATACCACCCTAAAAGACTTGACTGATTCAGTTGAGCTGCTTCTTTTCTTCCCACACACGCAGTGTTTCCTACACCTATACATTATCACAATGGACAGAAGGTGCAGAATGCATTTCTAACAGTATTAACCAGGGTTAATAAAAGAAACACTTCTTGCTAATGAGTGACATTACTTGTTGCAATAACATGCTGTTAAAGGTCATGCCTGCATTATAATGGCATCAGAATGGAACAAGGGGAGCTTATTGCTGTACACCTTGCAGTAACGTCAGCTTCAAACCAACAGTTAAATCTATGGCTAGGCTAAATTCAGCTTAGCACTAATCAGCTGTTTCCTTTGACAGGAAATGTTGCTGCGGAAATGGGGATAATTTCCGAGTGGAATAATTTCAACAATTTGATTATTTTGGTAATGATATCCAGGCATATTAAGATATAAAAACCTTTGTATTTATATTTTTATTGCACAGGCCTGTGGAGCTAAAAGCTCTTAGGAATAATACAGCACAATAAATGCCACTCATACACATTTGCACTGCATTACATCCAATGAATATTGAACTTTACATATCTCTAAGAAAGGGCAGAATAAGCAGGCAACAAATACGCTTGGAAATCAGTAGGGATGGCCAACTCTGTCAAGCTCAATTTCAACTAGATCATAATTTGAGCTTGTTCTATCTCATTTCCACAATGTGCTGCAAATTATTGATGGTGAGGAAATATAAGGTTGTTGATATGATGTATCTCCAAGCTGCTTCTGCCTTGTGACAGCCCTATTAAAGATTTTGTGTATGTGCAAGATTTGTTCAAAGCAGATATGCCATTGCCTTCCCATAAGACTGAGAGAGTATGCCTTTCCATGGCTAAGCAATGGAACCAAAATCCGGTTTCCCAAATCTTAGCCCAAGAAACACAACACTACTGACTTCCAAATGGCACCCTTCTTCAAATCAATGTTACTATGTGCCATTAAGTCACTCCAACTATTGTAGGGTTTTCTTAAGAATATCTATTTAGAGCAGTGGTTCCCAACCTTTGGGCCACCAGGAGTTTTGGACTTCAGCTCCCACAGTTCCTAACAGCTGGCAAGCTGACTGGGATTTCTGGGAGTTGAAGTCCAAAACACCTGGGGGCCCAAAGGTTGGGAACTATTGATTTAGAGGTTGTTTGCTCTGGTCAAGGTTCAGAGGGTGTGACTAGTCCAAACTAACCCAGTTTAGTTTAGTCCAACACTCAACACTGTCTGCCTATACCATGCTGGTTGCAAGCTAAGGAACAAGTAGGCTTGATTTATCATGGTGAAATCCCATCAAGAAAGATGCAGCCTAAGTGGAAACCTTCCAGTCAGCAACCCAACCTTCAGGTCAGCAGTTCAGCTGGCACAAGGGTTTAACCCATTGCGCCACCACAGCTCCCTAGGCGTCTTATGATTATCCACTAAGAAAAAAGGTGGTGGATTGGACAGACCTTTGATTCAGCAGATTTTTTTTCACATTTAGATCAAAATAATTGTTATTGTATCCAAAATTATCTAGAAATATGACCTGACTCTGTCAACACAGGCTGGCCACAGTGGTTATTTATTGCTAGTTTTTGTTATCATTCTTCTGACATGTTTGATTTATTGTTGTGTTTAGACTTTATTATTTGTGAGCCTTCCAGGAAACATTTTCCACTCTGGGGGAAGGATATTTATCCATACAGATGAAGAAACAAAGATCAAATAGGAGAAAAATGGGCTGCGTCCCATTTGTTGGCTTTTTGAGATTTCATTAAAATTAAAAGAAAAATTGAGCCAGCATCCCACCCTCTCCCTGACCCTGTATAATACAATATAAAATATGAATTTGTAAAACTTTGATTTAGTACCATTGGTTCCCTACACCAGTGAATATAGGGAAGGGAAATTTAATGCAGTCCTGTTGATTTCCCCCTCCCATCAGTCTCTTTCTCTCCCCCCCCCCCCCAACTGTTTCATTCATAAATAAATAAGCCACTCACTCTGCTGCCAGCAGGCTCTCTCTTTTATCTTTCACTTGGTGGAGAAACCAAGAGTGGGAACACTGCAATTTCTGAGAACCAAGTCCTGGTAATCACAGAGTTGGAGTTCATGTATTTTTAAAGTGGTATGTACAACAGAACTCCAGTAATTTTGGGAAGAATTATAACAGCAAAGGGGGGAAACCAAATGAAGAGATTCATGAAACTTAGAAACTCTTCAGTTTTTAAGAAGAGATTAATATACTCATATGAACTACTTTTAAAAAGAAGATTGGGGAAATTGCTGCTATTCCTACCACAGGCGACTGAGAGCTGAAATGCTTATTAGCTCAAATAAGCACCAGTGACATTTGAGATATCTCTACATTTATTGGCTTGCCAGCAGAATCTATAGCAAGGCAGTCCTTTTCTCCCTCTTCTCTGACTTTCCATTTCTCTCCTCTTTTTATGTGCTCAAAGTCCTTTTTTATAAAATATTTAGTGCTAGCTCTCCAAAGGGTTAGATTGCCTTTGCTGTAGACCGGATGAAGATTTACAAGGCTGCTGAGAAAGAGACTCAGCCGCCAGAGAGATCAGGGCAGCTGTATCCAAACACATGAAATGATGCTACAAGGTCTCAGTGACTCATCCGGCTCTCAGAACTTGGGTGGTGGCCCTCTGTGGCTCCAAATATTCTCAGGCTTTCAGATATGGTAAACTAGTGTAGTTCTCTTTCCCTTCCAAAAGAAAAATGCCAAATAAAAATGAATTCATCCGGTATTCCTCCAGTAACTTTATATGGGGTAACGTTCCAGAGAGAGAGAGGTGGTTTGAGCATTGGACTAAAACTCTGCACTTGATCTTAGACAAAACATTGGAAAGCGATGGGTTACAATTGTGGAAACCAGGCTTGAATCCCTGTTCGGCCACAGAAACCCACTGGATGATTTTGGGCATGGCATACTCTCTCAGCCTCACAAGAAGACCATGACAAGACTCCTCTGAACTCGCCAAGAAAATTCCGTGACAGGTCTACCATAAGTTGGAAATGACTGGAAGGCACATGACACAAATTCCAGAAATGTGATTAAAGTTTCCATCAGGTTTAACTGGAGAGATGATTCATACAAACAGACAATCCACAAAGTTATCATCACCATGCTGTGCTGATAACTGTCTAGAGCAGTGGTTCTCAACCTGTGGGTCTCCAGGCATTTTGGCCTACAACTCCCAGAAATCCCAGCCAGTTTACCAGCTATTAGGATTTCTGGGAGTTGAAGGCCAGAACATCTGGGGACTCACAGGTTGAGAACCACTGGTCTAGAGGTGCTGCAGATCTTCCTGACAACCACACGTTCACAGCTTTTTGCCTGTAATTCATGCATCTGGAAAATCCATACCTGTTCTCTGGCCCTGTTTTAATTAAATTTAGAAGGAGTAAAAATACATAAAACCACAATCAATTATAAGGGCCTTCTAAGTGGCTGCTCCAAAAATTGTACACTATGAACCACAGGAAGCATCCACACACAAAACAATAAGTATCCCACAGGAAGATTCAGCACCATAGGCAAATCCTTTAAAGCAGTGGTCCTCATCCTGTGGGTCCCCAGGTGTTTTGGCCTCCAACTCCCAACTGTTAGGATTTCTGGAAGTTGAAGGCCAAAACATCTGGGGATCCACAGGTTGAGAAAGTTAAAAATAAAACCTGGATCAGATTCATTGCCCAACCAACATGAAAACACCAGCTACCACTGGGAATAGGCTTCCACTGTACTGGTAAAGGGGACTGATTGTACCCTTGTAAGGATTTTAATTTAATATTCTTACAATGAATAAGCATGCCTTCTGAAACACCTCTCAAAATCCCTCCCGATCCTCCATTTCCTAAAAGCATCCCTCCCTGCTCTTTCATTTTCACATTTGTCACACCTGGCAATGTAATTTCCTTATTAATCAACATATTGTGTGCCTCAGAGTCTCTTTAATATTTCCTCTGCTTCATTTTCAAACATATCTTCACAAATTTTCCTCCTTCTCTCTTCCAAGGTTCAGCACAAGTATTTGATCTGAACCTTCAAAACAAACAAAATAAAAACCTAACTTTCCTTTACATTTCAGCGCATCTTTGAATCTGTGGACCTCTAACATCTCTCTCTCCCTCTCTCCCTCTCTCTCTCTCTCTCTCTCTCTCTCTCTCTCTCTCTCTCTATATATATATATATATATATATGTAAACCTACAATTTTCTCCTATTAGCTGAAGGGGATATATGACTTTATGTCTCATCTTTAACATTTTTTCACCCTTATGCGAACGTGGAGCCAAAATCAGTCTGTCACAATGCAGGCTCCCTTTAATATGTTTGCATGAAGTGCAGTCCAATTATTGTTATCTTCCTTTAAGATCCATTCAATTAAGCACAGATGTAGTGAACAAATGGTCACAGTGCTTTGTAACCACATGTATATCCCAGTTAATGGGAATCAGGTAAGATAGCTTCAACACCATTATTAGTTTATATCTTCTCTTTTTCTTTTCTTTTCCTTTGTTTCTCTTTCTTTCTCTTTCTCTGTCCAAAGTCAGACATAATTCGGCCAGCTGGTTTTTACACAGCATAAATTAATACACATTTTTAAAAGGAAATCCATTGCAGATGCCTCTTCTGTGGTATAGAGCCAACAAGGTGTAGCAGTTTGAATATTAGACTACAATTCTGGAGACCAGGATTCAAATCCCTAGCCATGGAAATGGATTGGGTAATCTTGGATACATCATGTTCTCTTAGTCTCGGAGAAAGGCAAAAGCAAAACCACTTAAGACAAATCATGCCAAGGAACCTCTGTGATAGGTTCACTTTAGAGCCACTAAGACTGGTTCTACATTGCACTATAATCTAGTTACAGAATATAGATTCACTGTATTGAACTGGATTATATTAGTCTACATTGCCCTATAATCCAGATCAATGCAGTTAATCTGCATTCTGAAACTGGATTTTAGGGCAGTGTAGATTCAGCCTTAGCTGTAAGACACACAAGAAGAACTCCCATAACAGTAAGATAGTTTTTTTCCCTCCAGTTTGCAAAGTATAACCACAGTGCTCTATTGATAAATGTTTGCTAAGTTATTACTCTTGTACCTGCTTCAGTGTTTTTGGGTAGATCACTGGTAAATAGTCTAAGCAATGTTGCATCAATGGAGCATAGCTGATAGTTGAGACCTTCTCTGTGAGTTTGAATGAGATGGTCGCCACAAGTGGAGGAAGATTGCAGAAAAGGGGAGATGTGGAATTTGTATGAGATGTGGCATGTGTGAAAGAGAAAACACAGAGAGAAAAACTCCAGATGCTGCAATTGCAGAAAAGAGTCTTGTGGCATTCAAAAGGCTAACAGCGTTATTTGCATACATTTTTGTGGACATCTGCCCATTCTTCAAATGCATCAGATGAGTTCTGGCTATTTGCAAAAGCTTAGAATGATAGAATTCTTGAGTTGCAAGAAACCTAAAAATCATTATATTCAACCTACTGCCAGTGCAGGAATCCACAACTAAAGTATCCATAGCAGAGGGCCATTCAATCTCTCTTGAAGAATGTCTAGTGAAGGAGTTTCCTGCCTTTCCCAGATAGATCATATAATTGCTGAAGAACTTTATCTGCCAAGATATTCTTCCCTTTAGTTAGATTCTCCTTTCCTGCAATTTCAATAAATTCTCATTGGATCCTATCTCCTGGAGCAACAGAAAACATATTCCATTCCACCTTCTATGTGACTGTTTTAAAGGTGGCAATCAGATCCTATCTCAATCTTCTTTTGCCCAGGCTAGATATACCCAACTCCCTCAATTGTCCATCATAACCTTTGATTTTCAGATTCTTTACAATCTTGCTCATTTTCCTATGTCCATGATTCAGTCGATATCTTTCTTAAATGGTGATGTTTGGAATCACTGCAATCTGACTAAAGCAGAATAGAGTGACAATGTTACTTCCCTTCATTTGGACACTATAGGTTTGTTGATAAAAACCAAAATTGCAATAACTTAACTAGGTGTTACATTGTTATTTTTACTCATGTTTAGATCTCTTGACCTATGTTTAGATCCTTGCATCCTAGCTTATGCCAAATAAAATTTGTTGGTTTTTAAGGTGTTACAAGGCTCTGTTATTGTTTGCAGCACATGACTAACATAGCTGCAATTCAGGAAAAAAATCTAGCAATAGTTAGCTGATCCATAGGGATGACCAAATGTCTATGTTTCTACCACATAGAAGGGTTTGTGTGCTTCACTGAGACTCAAATACATGTATGCATACATAAGCATGTGTATGTATCTGTGATTATATATGAGGCAAATACAAGCAGAAAAGTTATTTTTTGAATATAACTCAAATTGGCCATGGTTGCTTAGGGATTTGGGGCTCTTCCAAAAAAAAGTAACTTTTGCCAAATATTGAAAATATATTACACACTCATCATTATTCCTTAATTCAAACAAAACCCGACTGGGTTTGACTGTTAATCTAATAATAATAACACTTTATTTCTATCCCACTCTTATCTCCCCAATGGTGACTCAGGACAGTTCACAGCATACAGCAGCAAACATTCAATGCCATAAAGTGTGACCAAAAAAGCAAATAAACAAACTATAAAACAAATAATAACATATTAGACACCATAAATTCCTCAAATCTCTCACCGACAGGGAAACTGGGGAGCATATAAGGTCATTCACGGCCAGGGTGTAACTAAAGAGAGGCAGGATAAGTTCTTTGCCACCAAATACAAATTGCTTCCCCATCTCCCAATTAAAATTGTCTTTCAATCCCAAATGTACTCTGACACAGAAAATTAGGGGACGGAGGAACTGAAGGAATTGGGGAAGTGAAGAAAAAAAAATCATTTGGGGAGAGCAAAATTCTTATTTGGGGAAACAATGCCCTCATTTTGTCCCTCAGCCCCTGACCTTCACCAGCTACAACTCCTGTTTACACCTTCTCATCCAAAGTGGATTTACCAATATTGTTGCCTGGGATAATCATTCAAGGAGATCTGGGAAGACAGAGTGTTGTTGCTGAGCCTGCCTAAATGAAGAAGTCAACCGCTTTGAGAGCTTTTCTTTGGGCGTCATGCCAAGTGGCAGGTGACTGTAACCATCCTACTCAGCAAGTGTTGTAAAACACAGTCTGTGCTAAATTGGCCTGCTGTAGTAGAGAGGAAGCCAACGGCAGTGTTCCCCTCCTTCTTTTTCTCCATCTCTGTTTCTTTTCTAACACATGCAGCCTCTCGAACATTCTTCACCTACCCAACCAACTCTCTTGACATGGCAAACTGATTCTCCTGCCTCAGGGTCAATAGGAGCTGACAAGCCTGCTTCGGGCAAGCCCGAATGCTCAATGCCAGCTCCACCTGGCATCCCTCCTATTTTCTCTTCCAAATCTTTTTGACAGTCCGTCAGCTCCTCCCTCCTCCCTGCTTTGTACCAGCCGGCTGCTGACTTGCTGTCAATGTTTCCCTCAAGTTCTCTGAATTCACCAGTGGCCACCTTCCTTCTGCTCGGAGGCGGTGTTGGGATGTGTCAGAAGCAGCCCAGAATCCTTAAAGTCTGGTTGTAGCCTCCAAGCAAAAAAAAAAAAAAAAAAAAAAAAAAGAGCCTGAGGTGTTTGAATGGAACAGACAGAAGCATTGACTGAAGTAGGAGAGGGAAGAGGAAGGGAAAACAGAGAGCGAGGATGGAAGAGAAATTGTTTGGGCAAGTGCAGTCTCTCCTCAGAAGCTGTGAGACTTTAACACAGCTTGTAGGGCCAAAATGAAAGGGAGAAAAGTTTTGAATGGCACCTTCCCCAGTTTCATATTTTGGCACATTAGATGTATGGTTTTCAAAATATGAGGCAGGCATGTTTGAGCTGGAGAAGGAAACAAGACGGAAAGCATAATCTTTCTATCCTCATCTCTCTAGCTTCATGGTTTTAGGGCAGATCAATAGATGCCTGGGAACCAGAGATGCACAGTCAGTATGGTGTATTGGTTTGAGTGTTGGATTATGGAACTCCACTCTGGGACCTTGGGAGAGTCATGCACACTCAGCCCCAGAAAGCCTTAGGTATAAGTTGACCTTGTTGAGGGCAGATTGTGGAACCAAAATTATGGATTTTGAAAATACCTAAAGATAGGTTGAGGGTCATTCAGCAAAGAGGGGCAAGTGACAGTGCCACCCTGGAGGGCTAATCGCTTTTGGCCATTGCCCTGAGTCTCCTTCAGGGTTGAGAAGAGTGGTATATAAATACCACAAATAAATAAATAAATACATTGCCACCATTTTCCCACTCAGGCATTCAGAATGGCTAGAAATGCCACCATGGGCCAGTGCTTATTTTAGGTTCTCAAGGACTAAGCTCTTACCTTTCAACATACTGTACTATTCAGAGAAAGGGATGGTTCCTTTTTTTAAAATAAGAGTTAAGGTATAGTACTAACATGACAGTTTTGGGCAGAATTTTTGATTAACATTTCTAAATTTATACATGAGTATATTGAAGGGAAGCAACAAGCACTGCTGTGTTCATATCCCTGCCTTCCATCTTCATCCATGTCAGAGTGTGTCGGGCTGGGACAGGTATCCCCAAATGGTTTCCCCTTTATTTCATATTTCACATTTATATTTGACTTGTTTTGTCTTTTTTTGAAATGCTAGAATTGCACAACAGTGCTAAACATAAACATTAAAAAATAGAAATAGCAGTAGTGCAGGATGACATGGTTATGAGGATATACGAGTGGGGCTACAAACTGACAAATCAATATAATAGTGCCAATGAAGAGAGATGTGATATCGAGGGTGCTCAATGCTATCCATATTTGCTGTCAACAATAACACAATTGTAGTGGAATAAATGGTTCATGTAATAAAAAAGACACACATTTTTTTTACAGAACGATTCTTGTATTGGAAAGGTTAATGCTAGTCCATTATTCTTTTGGTTTACCAACACTTGGAAAACCTTTCTGACCTTTTCTTGAGTACTTTCAAATATTCTTTGCATCTGTAGCCTAAACTTTAAAGGAGCTATTTTGTAAGTAAGGTTCAAGTACGTTAAAGTTCAAACTAAAACAAAGAACAGACTTATCACCACATGGATACTGAATCAATCTGTCACCACTATCCCCAAAACAAGTACAAGTATGTCACATGATTAAGAGGGAGATGGCAAAATATCTTGGTGGTCACAAATTTTGTTTTCTCTTACCTCTCTGTCAAGTCCAGCAGCCACTGTCACAATGTCTCCTGTCTCACTGTTAATGGTAAACATATTCTGTGATGGGCTTTGCGGGCTTTGCGTCACAATTCGGTACCTCACCATCCCATTGGCTGTGGTGCTATCATCTGCATCATTTGCTGTCACGGTCATCACATAGGTTCCTTTGAAGAAGGGGAGAAACAACACAACCGATCTTAATGATCTCTGTGAATGGGAGAGGGTGGTCTAGAACATCTATGAGTGAAGATGACAGGTGTAGGCATCTTCTCAATAAACTTAGAACTTGGCCATTATTGCATTAGGCCAAAAAATTGCTCTCCTGTGAAAGTAGAAGAAAAAGTTGTAGACTGTAGGGCTGGAGGCAAATACCATGAACAGGAGTGTTTCGTGGTGGTATAAGTCCAAGTTATAATACCATGGCCCACTTTTTGGGTTTTACAGATGTTTTGCAGAGACCAAGGCAATGATTCCCAACCTTTGATCTTAAAGGTGTTTTGGACTTGAACTCCCAGAAAACCCAGCCAGTTCAACAGATGTTAGGAATTGTGGGAGCTGAAGTCCAAAACAACTGGAGTGCCAAATATTGGGAACTACTGGACCCGGGACTCTTATCTGTGTTGGATGGAGTTACACTCATCCAGATATCTTAGGCTCACAGCTCAGGTGTTCTTGTGGACTCAACTATGAGCTTTAGATGGTCAGGTTTCAGCATTGGCCAGACTGCAGTTGCACAGCTAAAACTAGTGTGTCAGCTGTACCCATTCCTTGAGGTGTCAGATCTGGCTAGAGTGACACATGCCCTGATTATATCCATTTGGATTAATTAACATACATTATATGGGGCTGCTTTCAGAAACATCAGTGGATTCAAAATGTTGCAGCTAGTATGGTGATTTGAGCAGTTATTGGGAGCACATAACTCCCTTATTGAGTCACCTTTGTGCATTTTGTTTGTGCATTTTGGGGCACAGTTTGAATTTTTTGTTCTTGCATGCAAGAATGAAATAAGTGAAGATTTACTTGCTTAGGTGTCACCACTGCAAAGACAGATCCAGAAGGACTATATCAGGGCAGTGGCATAGAAATAGGTCTTGTGAGTCACCTGATGCCCACAAACAGGAGAATTTGGGGCTGTTGTGATGATGCCATGGCTTGAATCACCTGCACTCTGGTAGATGAAGTATTTCTGACTCATAGACATAATTTTGTTGAGAATTATTCTTTCCAAAATGAAACAAAACTTGAAGCAGTATGTACATGGTTAACTCTAAAGTAAAAACACTTTGAATGGCTATTACCAAATGTTTTATTTTTATAGCTGCTTTAGAATTGCTTTAGAATTGTCATTATACCAACCTAGGTTAAAGCAAGATTGATGTTCATTAGTTAGACTTAATGCATGTTAAAACTGGAGGTAATGGAGCATTTATCAAGAGGCCAACCCTCTCTCTAAAAATCCTTCCACTTTGCTCTTTATGCCTTTAGGCAACGTACAACCTTTTCCTACAACACCCTGCCTAGTGCTGTGTTCTAAATATAAAACAATGATAATTATTGCTTTACAGTGCTGCCCGTTACAGTTTATGTTTATAAATTGTTCTTATTGCCAAATTATTTAAGGTTGGTTAACCTTTTTGGTTTAATTTCTAAACTACATGATACTTAATTTAATTACCCTTGCTATATATAAAAATTCAAACAATTATGGGCAGATTTGTAGCAGCAACCATATTATATTAGATCTTCATTAACCTAAGTTAATAATGACTTCTCACTGATGGAAATTATCCCTTCTGGTCATTTTTTTCCTCCTGAATATGTGATATTTTTCAGAATGGATGCTAAGCAGAGGAGGGTTTGAGAGGAAAGGACAAAGGATTGGTGATGGAAGTGTTTCAGAAATGTAGAATGGATTCAAGAATTATGTCAGAAATCCCTGAGCCATTAAGAGCCCGATCTAAACCCATTTCCAATTTTAACCCATCTCATAATGGCTCATGACAAGTTCCCTCATTTGTTAGTGTATCTCCTTTCCTTTTCCCCACAAACCAACCAAGTTGTGAGCAGGAGGTGGTAAAAGGTGAGAATAATTTACTTCCTAGGCTTGGCAATAAAGTTTTTGACTATATTTGGAGCTGCATTGCTATATTGTAAATCCTATTAGGTGGGAAAATATCTGATAGTTTGGATTCTCTATTTTCATTTCTATGTATCCATTAAAAGGACTGAAAACAACCTGAACAACAGCATGTTTATAGATTCTGCATGTTGACTAGAGACTTCAGGCCAGCCCATAAATCCAGGGTCATTTCAGAGCAGAAATGCTCTGGACTGGCGTTGGAGGTGGCCACATTCACGCTGTTGAACCCGCTGTGGTGGAGAATGGTATCCATATAGTCCCACTGGGTTGATAGTACATTGGTCCTGGCACCTCTGCTGATGTGAGAACAGAGCACCTGTGACAGCCAGAGCTCACACAGGCCCCTTCTACACTGTCCTTATATCCCAGGATCTGATCTCGGGTTATTTGCTTTGAACTGGATTATATGAGTCTCCACTGCCATATAATCTGGGATAAGCACATAATCTGGGATAAAATCCTGGAATATAAAAGGAGAGTAGAAGGGGCCACAGAGCTCTGCTGCCAGGTAGCAGCAGTGATAGTAACATGGAAGGTGAGGGCTGATAGGATCTTGGACTGGACCATGGTGATGCAAACTTGTTATTTCAGTGGGTTTGGCAAGGTGTGTGTGGCTACCTCCAGATTGGGCCTGGATCTACCTAGCCAGTGTAGATTCACCTGTTATTCAAATGCTTGTAGACTCTAAAATAAAACAAAGTTTACATAAGTGTTGATTTGCCTTCCACAAGTGAATCTGTGGCCACTGATTGGCATCTTTTTATAGGCATGTGTAGGTGCGCATCCAACTTATACCTGCATATGCCTTTTAATGGGTCATAGGAATGGCTGCTTTTCTCTTTCACTTTCCACATCAACCAAAGCCCACCAACACTATTTAGCTCCAGCAACCCTCTGCTCCACAATAGCCATTCTGTGGCTGGTGAAGAGTGGGTGAAGTGGTTAAGAGCACTATTTGGCTATGTCTCCCTACATAGACACATGATGATTATTTGCTCAGAGTTTCAGAGAGCCCTGGCAGATTACAACAGAAGATGTAAATATTCTGAGTTTGGCTGTGGAGACATATTTAGATGCTGCTGTGATCCTTCACCAGCCACAGAATGGCCATTGAGAGAAAGGGCTGGAGAAGATAAATAGTGAATCCTGGGTTTGTTGAGAACACAGGAGCAGTGCAGTTCTGCATATGTAAACAATATGCTACTTTTTGCCATACAGGACATTGGATACTGCCTGTTTCAAGTCATATCAAGATAATTTGTGCAGATAATACATACAACCTTGAACCCTATTATCTTATGCATGGGGAAGTTCCTCTGTATATGTGGCTGAGCACTTTTGTCAGATATGAAAAGGTTTCATTCAGCTCAAGATTGCAGAATCAGTTTCAGATTGTGCATGGGTATTCATTTTATATGGATGCATGTACATATGTGATATGCATTTGATTCATTTGCCTTCAGCATAAGAGTTATGGAGCACACTTATTGTAGAACTCTTCAAGTGATGATTTACATTCTGTAAACTGGAGTTCTGCCATAGGTCCTGTTGAATTTCCTCAGCCATTTTATTTTCCAGATATGTTGAATTGATTTAGATTGACTGATGTTAATAGACTGGTTTAAAAAAATCAGGCAAATACCCAGAAATTAGGATAAAGGATGCTTCTCCATTCCTTCTCTTTCCCACATTAACTAAAGCTGAGGAAGGCAAAGAACTGGAATTTTCTGCAAACTTTATAATTCCCGATCAGCCCTTGGGCCAAACAGATGAAATCCACTGAACTTTAATCTCTGGACCTAGCAGCAAGGTTATGAAAAGATATAGGACAGGAACTAATGTTCCTGAGATATAGGACAGGAACTGATGACCTCCTTGACCAAATCAGGCTCCCTAAATAGTAACATCTGGTCTGCCAGTTGCCAATCCCAGCGGCAAAAGCATAACATGGGTGAGCAACATCTGCAGAAATGGAAGTTGGCAGCCGAGCATTTGGTTGAGTAGAAGCCTGGGCTTTCTATGCCCCACTCCCTTGTCAAATTCCTCCTCTGGCACTTTCCTACCTAAATAAAGAAGACCAGCTGTTCCATTATCCTGGAACAAAGAGCTCACATCTGATTACTACAAACCTCTGCTGCACAACCCATAATCTGAACTGTGCAACACAACCTACAAGCAAAGATCTGCTATGTACAGAAAACATCAGTAGCTCTTTGACATGACAATCTATTCAGATTCAACTCCAAGCTTGAAACATTCTTGTTCACCCTCGTTTGTTGTAACCAATGGTCTATTTGGACCTTTCATGCAGCTAACCTAATTAAGAAAGAAAGTTCTTTCCTAATTGCTACAGACATTGGATTCTCATCCTGGTAAAAGGAAGCAGGGAGACACCTAAATGAGGATTTAAAAAACTGGCCTGAAGAGATTTTGGAACGAAAGCAAGAAGAACCCCTGACGTGAGTGACTGAAGAGTTGCCTTTCATGTTCACAAAATACAACGTTTGGTTAAGAAAACGAAAAAACTTTTGCATGGAGGTTTGCTTTTATGGGGGGTGGAGAAGCAGGAGGAGACATGGAGATCTACAATCATAGCTGGTTGAAGCTGCAGGCAAAGGACCATGGCATAATATTGAAACACAACAAAAAAAAGCAGATATCAAAGTCTCCTCTACTGTACCAAGCAAACCCAATATGTCTGCTGGAGACTATATTATCAGAAGGCCTGGAACTTGTAATATAAAAATCTGAATTAGGAATAAGATTAACAGATGCCGTGCTTAATATCAGTGGCTGGAATTCAATATTGCAGTTTCAAAATTGCAACTAAGAATTACAGATCTTTCACTGACTTATATTCACAAAGTCTTTGTAATCACCGTCTTGGCAATGTTACCACAATCATAAAAGTCCCTCAGTCTTATTTTACTGGTCACCATCCATTGTGAGCAGCAGCGCTCTGTTCTCCTGTCTACCGAAGAGAAGTACTGGAACAAATGGATCTAATGTTACACAAAATGATAATGCATATACACTAAATATATGCATGGGTTTCCTTCTCCACTACAGGTCTTAATTTTCTCAGCCATTATGGTGATATTACCAATTATCACCAATTTCTGCAGTGCATTTCCATCTGTTTAAGCTCTAATTGAATTGCCACAGATGGTAGTTTTTACATTTTGTTGCCATTTAACTGTGCTGTTTACATTTTTTTCCTTCACCATATGTATTTATACCTGCTGTATGCATCTAATGGAGTAGGCTCTGGTTCTGTAATAAATCTGTAGGATTTTAAGATGTCAGAAAACACTTAGTTGTTTTTGCTACAACAAACTCACTTTCCCCCGTGTTTTTCATAATTTTACAATCATCTGTCAGTCTTTTACTGCCAGTTAATTCTCTTTTTCTAAATTGAAGATCTCCAGGTTCTTTTGATTTTTTCTGGATTTTCTCCACCAACTGTATGTGCTCTTTAGAGTTGTTGAGAATGTAACAACAACCCCCATTAAATATGTCTTAGAAATACAGCTAGAATTAATTAGTTTCCAGTGACCCAAAATAATCTATTAGTCTCTTAGCTACCGATACAAACTTCTCCAAGATATAAACTCATATGGATTTTTTTCTCCTCTCCCCTTCCAGTTCTTATGTACAGTAGAGTCTCACTTATCCAAGCCTCGCTTATCCAACGTTCTGGATTATCCAAGCCATTTTTGTAGTCAATGTTTTCAATATATCGTGATATTTTGGTGCTAAATTTGTAAATACGGTAATTACAACATAACATTATTGCGTATTGAACTACTTTTTCTGTCAAATTTGTTGTACAGCATGATGTTTTGGTTCTTAATTTGTAAAAGCATAACCTAATTTGATGTTTAATGGGCTTTTCCTTAATCCCTCCTTATTATCCAAGATATTCGCTTATCCAAGCTTCTGCTGGCCCGTTTAGCTTGGATAAGTGAGACTCTACTGTACTTTCACTTTTACCCTCTCAATTCAAGGGTAGCATACTATCTTTTGAGAGCCATGAAGTTTTTTCCGACAAAGCCATTGGTGTCTTTACTTCTTAATTGGAATTGGTAGGTGCTGCATTTTCCATTAAGAAAGACCTATACCACATTCTTCAAAACATGGATTTAAATCTCCCTTAAAGACAACCAAAATTACTTATCCTATAAGACTACCAATAAAGAGATCAAGACGGTGACAACTCATGCAAGTATCCAGTGATGCTCTGTCTGTTTTGCAGTTAATGGGAGGATTTTCCCTTTCCTTCTTTCATTCCATCTCCTTCCTTAGCTTCAAAATGACCGGTTCTTACATTTGACTGCTCTGCAATTTTCGTGTTTGTCGCCTTCATTTCCTTCTCTCCTAGAATCTTAACAACTCATTCCGCAACACTCTTCCATGTCCTTTTTACCAGGAGTACAACTGGCAAGGATGCTGAGCAATTTCTTCATTAAATGCACTATCAGGTAGAAGGGAACACCTCCTCCCCTCCCAAAGACTTGGCAGCAAATTTGGTACCTCACTTCTTTGCAGCAGCTTATGTAGAAATGTAAGGCTATGCCTTAAAGGATTAATTTCACAAACCTTTAAATTGCAGTTTAATTTGAAAACTAATTCAGGCCCATAATTGGCTTTCTGTTCAAATCGCTGAGGCTAAAAGATTTAAATTCTTAATATCCAGATGACTTTCAAGTATCTCGCCCCATCTGTGCATTAGTCCACAGTTTTAATCTCTCAAGGGGATCTGTGCTGGCAGAGAAATAGAATAAAATAAATAAACAAGGGGAGAGCTAATAGAATAATCTACTTTTGTAAAGGGGAGGGGGCAAAAGTACAAAAAAATTTACATCCCTAGCATTCTGTAGAATATTTATTTTTATGAGATTTCCTGAATTTAATTTGCGACATGTAGATCTCTCTCCCAGCTATTTAATTTTTTAAAAGGAACATCAATAAGGAGAACAGTGCTAAGAAAAGGAAGAGCTAATGCAATGGTACCGAGTTAGAGAAGGCAAGGGATTTTAATTACAACATCCTTCACTTAAGCAATAACAGTAGCAATGCCCTTGGTACTTAGGGGCCATTTTTCCTCCCCCAGCCAATGCCTTCTTTCCTCTAGAGTTAATTCTGGTCTTTGAGTCAAAAACAGTCAGAAGGAAGGAATGGAGAGCCCTTCTCCCCAGGAGGAAAGATATTTTGCCAAGAGTGAAGGAAAACACACACACACACACAATACTTGATAGAATTATAGAATTGTATAATCTTATAATTGGAAGGGATCAGAGGAGCCATGGTGTCTATTCCCCTACCATGTAGAAATACACAACTAAGACAGGCCTGAGACCCAACTCCAAGGTGAAGATCTTCCAAGAAGGAGAGCCCACCACTTTAAAGGTAATCTATTCCAATGTTAAACACCTTGTACAATAAAATAAGTCTTCCTAACATCTTGTTTGAATCCCTTTCCTTGCAATTTAAATCCATTAGTTCACATTCTGGTTTCTGGAGCAGCAGAAAACAAGCTCATTCTGTCATCTATTTGATATCCCTTCTGATATTTAATATTAGCTTTAATGTCAACTCAGAATTTTCTCTTCTCCAAGCTAAACATATCCAGCTCCCTAAGTTGTTCCTTCTTAGATGGCTGATCATTTTGGACACTCCTAAGCAAGCTGAAGCATGACCCTAAGGCTGCTTCTACTGGTTGGGCCAAAAGTCACAAAGGTGTCTGATGTTTTAAAACCTGTAATATAATGTAATGTATTTTTATTTCCTAAATATATTGCATATGATGCTATGGTATTGTAAGTTTAAATGAATGAATGAATAAAGGAGTTATTAAATATGGCCCACCCTGTATAAGGGAAATATAGAATTTCAGGGTTATATATACCTCATAACCTCTGAGGATGCCTGCCATAGATGTGGGTGAAACGTCAGGAGAGAATACTTCTGGAACATGGCCATACAGCCTGGAAAACACACAACAACCCTGTGATTCCAGCCATGAAAGCCTTCAATAACAATATGGAATTTAGTCCAGACTGATAAAACAGGTAGTTTTGAATTAGATATCTTTACTTATGCCTTCTCTCTATATCAGTGATTCTCAATCTGGGGTCTCCAGATGTTTTTGGCCTTCAACTCTTAGAAATCCTAACAGCTAGTAAACTGGCTGGGATTTCTGGGAGTTGTAGGCCAAAAACCTCTGGGGACCGCAGGTTGAGAACCACTGTTCTATATTATCAAGAATGTTTTGACAGCACGTTCTATAGATTCCCAGTTTCTTTGTCCATGAGAATTTTGAAAGACAATTGCTACTCAGCACTAAGTGACTCACATAAACCATAGAATCATGGAAACATAGCATAATAGAGTTGGAAAAGACCTCATGGGCCATCCAGTCCAACCCACTGCCAAGAAGCAGGAAATCGCATTCAAACACCCCCGACAGATGGCCATCCAGCCTCTGCTTAAAAGCCTTCAAGGAAAGAGCCTCCACCACAGTCCGGGACCATACTTCATCTTGATTTTGCTTCTGCCTAGTATGCCTTTTGCTCCACCCAGTTCCTAATGGAAGAGCTTGAAAAAGTTCTTTTTGTCGGACAACAACCTCACAGACTTTCTCGGCTTGCATGGCCTATGCTTGTGGAATCCAGAGACCTTTATCTGCTTTTGAAAGGAAACTTCTGCAGCCAGAAGAGAACTTTGCTGATTAAGACGCTGGAGAGTCCAGTGGGATTTTTCAGTTCTGGCTTTGCAGCTGCATTTTTGTATTTGTATTTTTTAAAAAGAAAAAAAAAACCTCAGCTGTGTTCTTCATAGAGAGACAGAGTTCAAAGAAGCAGAACATTATTTGAGGCAAGTAAAACATGGCCTTTTAAGATACACTTTCAATTGGCAGCAGTACATTAAATCAAAACAGCTCAGAAAAAGGAGGGATGTTGATCCGGTCTCTGTGTGTGTGTTTTAAAAATTGTTCACATCTATTCATGTTTTCCACTTGTTTGGAAAGCTCAGCAAAGATCTACATATAACAAATTAAAAAAATGAGAGAAACACTAACGGATTCATCTGCATAACCTTGCGCTAACAACATGAGAAGTAGTTAGGGAGAATTTATTCTTCAGCATTTTCTAAGCAGAGGGAAGGGGCTTTTCTTTTTATGTGAGTCTAGGGTACAATATACAGTCAGCTTGATGTGTCTTTGCTTACACGGGCTGGTGCTTCTATTCCAGAATGACTCTCACATTCTGTGGGATTATGTTCCAGTTGGCATTATAACATAAGTACTTCTCCCCACATGACAGAAGGAAGAAATAATTTTTGCATAATCTCCAATGCATCACAAATACTGCCCCATTTTGAGGAGTGGAGAATGCTGCAAATGTGAGGGATACTTTTCAAGACTGCATGACTTTTAAATGATTAGATTAACATCAGATTGTAGTATCACATTTTTATTTTAAAACAATAGCTGAAATTCTTTCGGTGATGTATGCAGGCATGATGTCAAATTATGCCAGAGGAATGTCTATTAATAGGAGCCAACATGGTACAGTGGTTTGAGTACTGAACTGCGACTCTGGAGGCCAGGGTTCAAATGACCTCTTGGACATAAAACCCATTGGGTGACCTTGGAGAAATCACGTTCTCTCAGCCTAAGAGGAAGGCAGTGACAAGTCTCTTTTGAAAAATCTTGCCAAGAGAATCTTGCCTTGTGACAGATTCTCCTGGTCACTAAATGGCAATGAAGAGATGTCCAAGGATTAGGTTAGTAGAGTGGTTCTCAACCTTTGCTTCTCCAAGTGTTTTGGACTTCAGCTCCTATAATTCCTAACAGCTAGTATGATAGCTGGGATTTCTGGGAGTTGAAGTACAAAACACCCGGAGGACCAAGATTGAGAACCACTAGATCAGTGGTTCTCAATCTGTGGGTCCCCAGGTGTTTTGGCCTACTGCAGTGGGTTAAGTGCATGGAGAGGAGAGAAGTGTAGTTCTACCTGGTGGAGCTTTACATTCCACCATCATGATCTAACGTATTAGTCATTAGCAAGACTGGCTATGCTGGAAGGAGGATTTTAAGAGTTCCTGACCTAAAGATAAGATTTCCAAGCTTGTTTTCTTATAAATAAGCATTATTATTATTTTTTAAAAAAACCCCACCCAACTCTAATCTGGGCTCACAATTGTTTCTGCGACATCCTCAGCCATATTATGCCAACTTTCCACTATCTTAGTTAGCAGCCCAGCCTTTCCACTATATGAACTTCTCCAGGAAAGAAATTTTATGACAATTAATAATTCTTTTGGGAAGTCTGTATATAAGTAACATTTATGGTTTCCCTACCAGTGGAGCAGTCATTCTGTTCCCATCTAAACTTTAAAGGAGCTGCAGAAGCTACTGAACTTATTTGTGGGACAAAATTAACAACACTGGATAGGTTCTAAAGTTAAAACAAAAACACAGAATAAGTTAATCATGTAATGGACCTGGAAGCCACCATCGGCCATCACAGGCAGAGCCTTTTAGGGCTCAACGTCACTATAGAATTAATGCAATTTGATATCACTTTAACTGCTATGGTGAATGCTATGGAATTCTGAGTTTTGTAGTTTGGTGAGGCACCAGTACTCTGGCAGTGAAGGCTAAAGTATTTGTGGAACTACAACTTAGTTTAGGACAGTGGTTCTCAACCTGTGGGTTCCCAGGTGTTTTGGCCTTCAACTCCCAGAAATCCTAACAGCTTGTAAACTGGCTGGGATTTCTGGGAGTTGTAGGCCAAAACACCTTGAGACCCACAGGTTGAGAACTACTGGTTTAGGATCGCCAATATTTTGCCCTCCTAAAATATGGCATTAATAACCCATCTTGCAAGTCACCTGGCCTTTTACCTAGTTTTCACAATTGTGAGTAAAACTGCCCAGAGTTCATCTGTACATGTAGTTCCTAGAATGTTCCAATTAGCAAGGGGTAGCAGTCTAAAAATAATTTCTTCCAACTTCTGAAATTTTCCAGTCACAGAGCATTTCTTCCTTAACCCTAAATGCATTTTTCACATTAGTGGTTGAAAGAAAATTAATTGTATGGTGTTAAAAAATAAGCCCAGAGAACAGGGATGAACCACCGGGACCCATGTCTGCAAACATGAGGCCATCTAAAGATGGGATCATATGAATGCATGACCTTGACTTTGTTTCAAAGACACAGCACTGCAATTGTTGCAATATAGACAGAATGTGGTTTTCCCATGCTACTGTCCCCATGAATTTTAGCAAAGGCAAGGAAGAGAAATTCAATACCAATATAAACCTTTTAAGAGACTACAGATTAGGTGAGAGGAGGTGGGGTGAGGGAATACATCAAAGGTGAACGTAATTGCTTCTGAAGAGGAGAGACAGTTTTGTAGCCATATTATAGGTCAAGGATGCATAGTACAAAAAGGCAAAACCCCACAAGCCCACTGCTGTAACGAGTGGAACAAGTGTTTTGTAGTCAAAGGTATCCAATTCTGATTTAATAGCTTAAAGGCTTATGAGGATTTCAAGCAAGAAAAGGCTGCAATTTAGTCTATCTATCATCCTAATGAGCAGGGCGAATTTTAACATTTGGTAATTCTCTCTCTATCTGTGGCATCGATTTGTTTTAGAATAAGAGGTGGGAAGTTTGATTTGCTTTGGGGCTGTCAAGGGGATCACAGCTCATTTCAAATAACATGATGACTGAGAATTGCTTGTCTGGTAATTCCATGATGTAACAGTGGGCAGAGTGGCCCATGCAGCCCCAGAGTGTGGTACAGATAAAGCAGGGTATAAATATATTAATAATAATAATAATAATAATAATAATTGCGATTGCAGTAAGTACAAATTTCACAGCAAAAAGAACCAAATACGAAGAGAATGCAGTTCCACTCACTCACGACACAAGTCAAAACTCTTTGAATTTACAGAACTTGCCATTGTATCCTAATTCCTTACTAACTGGAAATGCAATCAATTCCCATTGCAATTCTTCTTATTAAAATAGTGTCCTTTGGTGTGTATGTGTGTGTGTAAGTGCGGCATGCACATGTATATATGTATATAGTATTGCCCGCAGGCAGGGGAGACGTGATGACAAATGCCTGCTGACACAATCCCAAAGCTATGTGATATTTAATCTGTCCACCAAGTAAACAAGGGCAGAAAACAAATTTATCCAGGGGAAACAACTTCATTAAGGCTACCCTGAGATATATACTTTACACCAAGTTTCCTGCTGTTCGTGAAATAACCTACATTTTTTTTCTTTTTTTAAAAAAAGCCCAGCCACATTAATTATTATTAGGGTTGTTAGGAGATGAAATTTGCTGTCAATTAACTGTCTTATTTTGATCATCCAAATTAATTTAAGAGACTAATTAGTGCATATAATCGATTTACCTCAGTGCAGGTGGTCATATTTCGAAAAAAGATGAAGTTAACAGTTTCTCTTGATTAAAGAACATAGACAGATTGTTTCAAAGGACCATTTAGAGAGTTGACCTGAATAGATTGATGGAAATTGTACTGTAGCATTTTGACAGGGGTGAAGTTAATGACAATACATTAAGAAATACTTAATTTTTAAAAAGAAAATATGGTAATAGAGATTAGCACAGAATTGCAGGTCTCAGAACCAGTTTGTTGTTGTTAACATCTGCCAAATTGACTTCAAATTATATACCCCCGTGGATGAGACCTCCAAGCCAACCAAACATCAACAGCCCTGCTCAGGCCTTGCAGCCTCAGTGGCATAACTTTCTTCACTAAGTCTTTCCATCTGTAATGTGGTCTTCAGTTTTTACTACTGCCTTCTGCCTTACCAAGTATTATTGTCTTTTCTAGTGAGTCATGTCTTCTCATGATATGGCCAAAGTATGACAGCCTCACTTTGGTCAACTTGGCTTCTAGAGAGAGTCTAGCGCTGATGTACTCTAGGGTTTATTTATTTATTGTTGTTTTATAGCAGTCCACAGTATTTGTAGAAACCTTTTCCAGCACCACATTTCAAATGGGTTGGTTCTCTTTCCATCAGTTTTTTTCACTTTTCACCTTTCACAATCATACATAATAATTCAGAAATACTTTAGGTAGCTATTATGTCACCTGTTTCCTCATCTCCAAGGTCAATACACCCTGTTTCTTAAGTTAATCCTTATTTGGCTTGGTTTCCAGATTTCTACTCTGCTCTTTTGTAACAATTTTGTCAGTATCCTTATGATGCCCAGAACTGGACATAGCATTTTAGGTAAGGTTTTAGCAAAGCAGAATAGATTAGCACTATGAGTTCCCTTGATCTAGTCACCATTCTCCTGTTATAATTGCATTGTCCTTTTGGAAGAACAGGATCCATCAGTGCCATCTCTTTCCCTCTCCTGAGCCCTCAAAACTTTTACTGAGAGAATGGAGAACTTTTCTCCAAATCAGCTTTTGAGGGGCATGGAGAGCCACAGAAAAAGAATATACAGAAAATTCCTGTATATGGGTGCATATCTGATGGCAAAATACTAGAATTAACCCACTGCATTTAAGAATGCATTAATTAGGAAGAAACAGAAGCTACTCTCCTGAATGTTATTAGTTATGAATGCATGGGCATAATCGAGTTTTCTTATATATATTTAAATGTGAAGAATATTTAGGCTCCTACCTATTGAGTAAAATATTTGGAAACATGTTCATAACATGATGACATGCATGGACTTTATGACAGATTTCTTTCAAAATAAAGACAGAATGATATGTCACTTCTTATCAATTTGCAAATATATAAAATATAATTTTAGTGAATTATGGGATGTATAATCAAGAATGGGTTAATTTTTTTCCATTTCATGATCTAATTCCTCACTGGCAAGAATTTTTTGAATTTCCAATACAACAGACGTGTGGAAGTCTATATATTTTTCTGCCTGTTCTCCTCTTTCATTAGATCCTTGGACATTTCTATTTCTCCCCATCCTCTGCACAAAAAACCAATTGTTCTAAAATTGAAAGAAGCAGTCCTTTTCCATACAATACTGGAACCATGATTAATATGCACAACATTTTAGAAAAAATTGCATGCCCTTAATTAAGAGAACTATACATTAAGCTGTGCATTTTGAAGAAAATCAACAAAATGTAATTGTGAGTCAAAGCAAACAATTATAAATAGTTTTGATAAAGAATGGGAGTCTTTTGAGTCATTTGGAAATCAAAAGAGCATTAATAACTGATAAGATCTTCTTGCTTTTATAAACAGTGGCCACATCCTATAATGAGTAACTTTATGATGACTGAGCTACTGACATGATAAACAATTGCATTAGAAGAAAGTTGTGACAAGGCATAATGGGGCACCACACATTGCACATTGTCTCAATGCACAATAGTCACATCCCAATTCCACAATGGGACATTATGAAACCTAGGGAGCTTTTTAAATTTGGTATCAGGGTCCCCATCACTTTCTACTGCTCTTTGTTTTGGGATACCAGGAGCTGCTGTCCCTCCCTTTGTGCACCATCATTGTGTAAGGGCAGCCTGTCCCCATAAAGATCTACACTGTTGCACATTGTGACCATTGCAAAGTGTCCACACTGCTTGTTCCACTTATGCAATCTCCAATACTCCCTAATCACGAATACAACCATTATAAACAATGCAATCCCAAGTTCATTTGCAATGTAATAAACTCCCAACCTGCTGATAACTAGTATTTTTATAATCAATATGAGAATGGTTCAGTAAAATATGAGCAACATTTGTTTTCTTCACAAGGCCCTCCTTTGTTGCCTTATGTTGATGGCTCTGGTCTCAGGACCACACACATTTTGGCAGGTTGCAACAAGGGATATGGATTGAGGTAAGGCCTTGCTTGTGGATATTGCACCTGCTGTCCAAGGGCTAATCTAGTGAAGTCCTACAGAAACCCTGCTCAACAGAAGCTTAACCATCAGGTAGCTGAACTGGCCATACAAACTACAAACACAACAATATTGTGGAAGAGTTCATGGTCTGTATCAGTGAATAGACTACTCACATGAATAAAATCATGTGGTTTTGATGTATGCATGCATATATTAAGCTTGGTCAATTGTATCGTCCTCAAAAATAATATTTGAATTAGTATTGCAAAGACAGTTTCACAAAGGTTCAAGAGAACCAAGATAAATATATTTCTTCTTAGCATCCTACTAATAATAATTTAATTCAAGAATTTCCAACTTAAGTTAGCCACTATATTTTAAAAATAATGGGATTATGCAACCCATTGAATTAATAAATTAATTGGTTTTTAGTTAGATAGTTTCTCCCTGCCAGATAATTCCTGCTGTTTAAAAGTGAATCTCCATTTCTGGAAATGTCTAGGCCAGAAAGAAATATTATGAAAGGGGCTAGGGGCTGCAAAAATAGTTACATATGATCTAAACAGATATAAGCAATAGTTCGTAAGAACCAAGGAAGGGCAGATAATATGGCATCAGCAATCCTTAATATACCTGGTTTAGATCCTTCATCAACAGATCCATTATAAACTTGGTTTATGAACTCTGGCCGGTTGTCATTCATGTCAATAACATAGATGTAGAGGTCAATGGGGTTTTCCACTTTATTTCCATTCATGTCGACTGCATGTGCTCGAAGCTGTTAAAAAACAAAAATAGGAGAAAGAAAGAATCTCATGTCAGTAACAGAACTGAAATTTTGGAAAGGCAACATTTTGTATTCAGTTACTTCAATTCAATTATTCTTTGCTACCATTAGGACTTATAAATGCCAAGATTTCAGAAGGCTTGAGTTTGGCATTCTAGGATGAAGCTATCCAACCAATTTTGGCATGCATAAGTACATGTACCTTTATGAGTGCCACAATTTTAATGGCCTTTTGGAAGTTTTTTGAGAATTGTGAGCTACATTATTCATGTCGTGGGAGAGCAACTTTGATGAGAATTTCCTGTTTTAAATTTCCCAAAATTGGGGGCATGCAGTTTCATACTTTAAAGCCCCAGTGGGATTCTGGAATACTTTACTCTGCATAGCTTGGCAGCATTACCAATTGATTACTCATTCTCACAGACCAGCTCATCAACAAATGCCCAAACCCAGGAAAGCTGCAAATGTCTTCCAGAGACAGATGTTTTTACTGCAGCCAAATCTAGTAACAAAGGCAAAAGCAATCAGTCAAGAAGAATGGAAAACTTCTGCAACCTTCTCCTCTGCCAAGCCATTATCAATACAAATGTTGAGTACATGAGACCACCGCTTCAGAACCAGCACCTGCTCGGCATCCTAAAGAAAATGCCCTCAATTTTCTCAGAAGAGTGCTTGTTGTTCAGACTGTTTGTTGGTAGCTTTTTAATCCTTGCCTCATTTCGGGTTTGCCATGTTTGCTTTTATTCACACAGATATTAAGATTGAACACAGCATGTTATTTCAACAGAGAGCTCTACAAATCTGTTGCAAAAAAGGAATAATATAGTGTATTATGCCATATCTAGAGCGGCTTTCTTGAATCACTTTTGTGATACAGAACACTTCTCAATGGATGAAAGTAGCATCAGAATATTTGGGCTATATGGGTTCCTTCCCACATTGGCCCAGTTCCTCTTGGAAGAATGGTAATGTGAGGAGAAACCATGAAGTTGTGTCCCCCAAAGTGGGCTAGAGTATTTAGCGTTATCGTCATCATACAGGAAGAAGCAATCTTGTAATAGTTCCTATATCACAAAAATAATGAGGAAGAAAAGCAGGACCCAGTTACACTCTGATTCATACCAGAGTCTTATGTCCTAAAAAAGTAGTGGATATGTCAGTTCACAAATCAATCATCTTTTCGTCCAGCTTCCATATTCCCCCCCCCCCATCATTTTCATTTTGAACTATAAGCAGAACAGCCTTATCTTCCAAGGATATACCTAATTTTTAGATTTGTGGACTTCACTACACTGTGTGGTAATGAATCCCACAATATGTGTTTCTGCATGTTATGTCCCTTTTGCATAGCCTACAACATGAAAACAACATCAGAATGTTGGCAAATGCTATTAGAAAGAAAGAATAGACAAGCATCAGCTTGCTTTTGCTACAGAAGGCATAGGCAAACTTCGGCTGCCCAGGTATTTTGGACTTCAACTTCCACAATTTCTAACAGCCTATCGGATGCCTGCCATAGTTTCGGGTGAAACGTCAGGAGAGAATGCTTCTGGAAAATGGTCATACAGCCCAGAAAACTCACAGCAACCCAATGATTCTGGCCATGAAAGCCTTCGACAATACATTTAAATTTCTTTGGATTGACATAAACATGTTATTCCAGTAACTTGCCTTCTTCCCAGATCACTACATATGGAAAAATGAATCCTGCTTTATTGACATCCCAATGTTGACATGAAGCATCCTGGGACAATTCAGCAGCTTATTTGGGATTTGATACCACCTATACATAATCTTCTACAGGTTTTCTTTTATATCCTTCGAACACATTTCCCCATACATCCATATGGATACTACACCTGAAATTTTGGGCCCAGATTATCATGTACTCCTTTTACAAGGCTCATTTTCCTTCCTCTAGTTTCAAAAGCCATTATACACTTTTAAAATTACATTTAATTACATGGTTTACTTTCCCTTACCTGCCCTTTTCTCTAAACTAAAAGGAAAGATTTTATCATTGCCTTTAAAAAGAGAATTGCTGTTTCTTTGCCACAGATTTTCCAGTGCCCCTGCTACTCTTTCTAGAGGAGATGTTGCGAATCCCTCCCGTAAGCAGAAATGCATTCATTTAAAAATATTTTTATGTTCCTCCATGATGGAAACTTATCCATGGCCTCCTTCGCTTTGCGCATCTCTTTTGAATGCAGTTACCAGCACTGTACGAGTTCATTACCTCTTATGCCAGAGCTGCTCGGTTCCTCTGATGAGGAATATTTCGAAAAATGTAAAAAACTAGTGAAGCAAACCTCTCTTTGATGAAGTCATGCTGGTTTTTTCCCTCCCTCGGGAAGGCTTATTTTTCAAAGGTTTAACAATTCTTGTTCTAATAATGCTTTTGACCAATTTCCCAGAGAAACAGTTAGGCTGACAAGCCTGTAATTTCTTGGATCCCACCTAGGCTCTTTTGTAAATTGGTGTTACATTGGCTACCCCTCAGTCATCAGGTAAGGAAGCTAAGGTTGTTTAAGAAAAATGCATATTTTAGTTAATAGTTCCGCAATTTCATATCTGAACTCTTTAATAATCCTCAAATGCCACCAATTTCCCATGATTTGTTATTTTAAAATGCCATCCTTTGTCACAGTTTCTTTTTGAAGCACTACCTGGAAAAAAGAAACACCCACGAATTGTACTGTTTATTTCTTCAGCATTTCTGATGTGAAAGATATGCAAAACTGAAATCGATTTTTCTGTCGTTTCCTTTCATTCCTCCTCCAAATTCCTCTAGTCATCATTTCTTCACTTGTTATATCCATCAATAAATCATCATCATATCAGTTTACTCCCTGAATTCCATCTTGGGTTGCTCAGCCTTGCTATAAATGTCAGCCCTGGAGGCACAGAATTCACCAGCGTATTGTAGTGGTTTGAGGCTTAGATTACAGCTCTTGAAAACAGGATTTGAAGCAAGTGGCTGACTTTGAGGAAGTCCCACTCTCTCAACCTCAGAGGAAGGCAAACTCCCCCTGAACAAATCTTGCTAAAAAAAGGTCATGATAGGTTCATTGCACCATAGCCATAAGTCAGAAATCACTTGAAAGAACACAAAAATAAAAAAGATGGACTTCCTTCATATTTATATTTCATGCTAATTTGCCTGATCCTTCAGATCTCCTTCCTCTCTCATATGCCTCACTTGTTGTAATTCCTTTGAAGTGCTCCACATATGAAGGCCCTCAACCTGAGCTCGAACTCAACTAGAGTCAAATCCATTGGGCTGTTGCATGGAGATAGAGCAGCTGGGAATTGATGCAGGCACCAGAATAATGATTTTGAAGGATGGTCAGTTGAATTAATTGATTTTCACCCCTGGCAGATGGCCATTCAGCCTCTGCCTAAAAGCCTCCAAAGAAGGAGCCTCCACCACACTCTGAGGCAGAGTTCTACTGCCGAACAGCTCTCACAGTGAGAAAGTTCTTCCTGATGTTCAGGTGGAATCTCCCTTCCTGTAGTTTGAAGCCATTGTTCCGCATCCTAGTCTCCAGGGCAGCCGAAAACAAGCTTGCTTCCTCCTCCCTATGACTTCCCCTCACATATTTGTACATGGCTATCATGTCTCCTCTCAGCCTTCTCTTCTGCAGGCTAAACATGCCCAGTTCTTTAAATCCTCATAGGGCTTGTTCTCCAGACTCTTGATCATTTTAGTTGCCCTCCTCTGGACACCTTCCAGCTTGTCAACATCATGATTCAAGGTGTGGTCTGACCAAACCAGAATAGAGAGGTAGCATGACTTCCCTCGATCTAGACACTAGACTCCTATTGATGCCGGTTAGAATCCCGTTGGCTTTTTTAGCAGCCGCATCACATTGTTGGCTCATGTTTAACTTGTTGTCCACGAGGACTCCAAGATCTTTTTCACACGTACTGCTGTTGAGCTGGGCTTTCCCCATTCTGTATCTTTGCATTCCATTTTTTTCTGCTGAAGTGAAGTATCTTGCATTTGTCCCTGTTGAACTTCATTTTGTTAGTTTCGGCCCATCTCTCTAGTCTGTTAAAATCGTTTTGAATTCTGCTCCTGTCTTCTGGACTGTTAACTATCCCTCCCAGTTTGGTGTCATCTGATAATCATGCTTTCTAACCCTTCGTCTAAGTCATTAATAAAGATGTTGAACAGAACCAGGCCCAGGATGGAACCCTGCAGCACTCCACTTCTTCTTTCCAAGATGAAGAAGACGCATTGGTGAGCAGGCATCACATAATGCTCCTACCATGGTAGTGCTGTGCCCTCCCATCCCATTAGCTGCCCAGCCCAGAAGGAGCCATTGCTGCTGGTCTTTCCCAGTAGATGAAAAGGAGAGGGAAGCAATCCAGAGGAGAAAAATGATGCTGGTCTGGACTTGCAGGAAGTCAGAAATGAGGGTCTGCTCTTAGCTAGAATGTATACCCCCCAGCATTACACATAAGACCACTTACTGAAGACCTGGTGGTGTCGGCAGGTTTTTGAGTAATTACATTGGACTACTGCTGATTTCTGGGCCTGAATATATTGCACAAGATTTCCCTAGCCTAAAATGATACATTTTAATATATTGGTTTTATGGTTCCCGTCACCTTGATCTGGTCATGTAAGTGTGATTTATTGTTATAATTGTATTATTTTACTTTGTTTAATAATGTGTATTATGTTGTTATGTAATGTTTGTGTTTGCTTTTATGACTGTAAACCGCCCTGAGTCCCATCCGGGAGATAGGGCGGTATATAAATAAAGTTTTATTATATTATTATTACTTATTACATTGCGGTCTGAACCCTGCCGCATGCACAACAGAGGACCTTCTCTCAGCGACACCAGAGGCACTCCAAGTGGCCAGATTCTGGTCAAAGGACATTTAGCATAATGCCAATTTTTTAAACTTTGTATTTCTAAGTACATTACAACTGTACCCTCGGTTTCACTTCTGATGCGATAAATAAAATACACATAAGAAAACCAAGACACATATAGTCAATCAACACTGCAGTGTGGTCAAGTGGGCAAGTTATTAATGAGGAATAACACAAAAGCTAGCCTGCAGCAGTTTGCTTTTGCTTGAGCCCTTAGGGAAAGGCAAGGTTCCACTCCCCCCTTTCCTTTCTTTCCTGCTGAATTAACTTGAGTGCAAACTTTTTAAATGAATTGTATCAAATGAAGTAAACTGAGGATGGAGGGGAGGAGAAAGAAACTATGACATTTTAAAAGACATCTGAAGAAGTGGGAGGGCAGATGATTAATCAGGATTCAGGATTGTTTGTGCCAAACTAGGACAGATGGAGAGTATTTGAAAGTATGATCTTTTCCTTTCTCCACAAAATAAAGTTCAATTGCTGCTTCTTTTCGGAATCCTTCCCCTTTCCCCTTCACACAAGGAAGAAGCAGCAGCAAACACCTCTCCTGGGAGTTGAAAGCTGGGAAATGCCTTGAGGGCAGGATAATTGTCCCTGAATCCCACACAAAACACATGTTAAGGTGAGAGACACCAAAAAATGGCCAAAAATGTAAAACGTTAAAAAATGATCAAAAACATGTTTTTGGCATGTTGGAAAACCCTTACAAGAAGAATACTAATAGATGCAGTTTAACATTTATCTTGAGCAAAATTCAAATATCATAGATAGGTATTTTCTGTGCAGGAGTTAATATTGTTCTGTGTTGAAATTTTCTGCATAGAAATTTTTTTCTGCACACAACAACCAGATGCGCATTTTGTGCAGAGAAGTCCCAAATTGTAAATAGCATTTAAGAACTTCATGGTTTTTAAAGGGTTTCTTGTAGTAGGAAGAAAATTGCTGAAATACCTCATTGATATCTTTGAGAAGAAACTTACTTGAAGGGTTACATCTCTAATTAAGACACAAATGGACATGTAAGCTGCTAACAGGATTTTTCCTTACAGGCGACATGCCAAAGGGCTGCTTTCTTAAGGGCCTCCATGACTACAAGGGAGGCTAAGGTCCCATTTACACAAGACAAATGCCCCCAGGAGGAGGGGGGTGAATGGACTCCATGCCATCCACATGATGTATGACACTTCTGATTCACCCCAGGGCAGGCAAAGCTGTTTAACACAGTCTTACCCCATGTTAGCTATTAGGCTTGCTCAAATAATTTGATTTTCCCGTTACCCGTTATTAATTCGTTATTTTCGTTTGTTTTGAAGCAATATAGAACCTTGGTTGTCCACACGTCTGGATATCGCGGTTTCGAATCGCGAGAGGCCGTTTTTTCTTATTTCTTCGTTTTTTTCGTTAAGAAAAAAAAGCTTTTGCAAATCACCCAAACTCCTTTCCTTTTGCCCCTCAGCCAATGGGAGGCTCAGCCAATGGGAGGGGGCGAGGGGGAAGGAGGCCGAGGAGGAGGAGGAAGAAGACGGAGGGGGGAAATGGCCGCCGCCGCCGCCTCGCCTCAGCTCAGGCCTGGAGAGACCGAGAGGGGCCCGGCGGTGAGGAGGAAGAGGCCCGGGATGCGAGGGGGTGTGGGCCAGGCCCGTCCTCGGCTGCTCCCAGGGGCCCAGATTCGCACCCTCCCTCCCCCCAATACAGGTCTCCAGTCCATACCACGCTACATGAACTTGAATGGATACTGTGGTTGTGTTGTCGAAAGCTTTCATGGCCGGGATCACACTGTTGTGGCAGACATAGAGGTTTTGACGTCTGTGCGAAGCTAGGCAAGTGGGGTTTATATATCTGTGGAAGGTCCAGGGTGGGAGAAAGAACTCTTGTCTGTGGGAGGCAAGTGTGAATGTTGCAATTGGTCACCTTGATTAGCATTGAATAGCCTTGCAGCTTCAAAGCCTGGCTGCTTCCTACCTGGGGGAATCCTTTGTTGGGAGGTATTAGCTGGCCCTGATTGTTTCCTGTCTGGAATTCCCATTTTCTGGGTGTTTCTGGGAAGGTAATGGCACTCCATGTAGTCATGCCGGCCACATGACCTTGGAGGTGTCTATGGACAACACTGGCTCTTGGGCTTAGAAATGGAGATGAGCACCAACCCCCAGAGTCAGACATGACTGAACTTAACGTCAAGGGATACCTTTACCTTTACCTACACACACACACACACACACACACAAAAGCAGGGACTATATATACACACAATATATATCACACACACACCAAGTTTCAGCCACAAAAACAAAGTTTCTGAAGTAGAACAATGACTTTCACAGTAAAGACAACCCAATTTAACAGGAAATAAGACTTTCAAACCAGGAACAGATTTCTGCAATTATTAAAAAATGGTTTATTATAAAAGCTATGAAAATTTGCCAAAAATCAGAGGATAAGGGAAACGTTCCACATTTTGGTGAGCTATCAGTGTTAAATGTGTTCTACCACTGTACCAAGTTTGAAGAAGATCACTCAAAAAATGAGGGCGGGAGAGCCCCCTAAGTACCCCCCCCTTCGGGCTGTTTTTGGGCCACCGCGCATGCGCGTCCGCCATTAACGAATTAATTTAGAAAATAACGAATTTTCGTTAATTTCGAAAAATTTTGGGGGCCAAATTCGTTATTAGCAACAAAAACGAAAAACTGCCCCCTCTAGTTTTGAAACGAGTTTAGAATCAAATTTTTCATGGATCGATCAAGCCTATTAGCTATAGTAGGGGAATCTCTGGAACACCAGCAATGGAACTGTCAAATGCTCCTGGTTATCACTCATCACTTTGCTAACACTTGCAAAAGCACCAGTGCAACTTAAAGAGAGAGAGAAAAAATGGAGGGGTTGTGCTGACACTTTTGAAAGTGTTGGCAAAGGTGGTGAGTGACAACCAGGAGTGCTTGGGAGCTCTTTAGCCACAGCTACAACAGTGATAAGAAAACAACAGTAATCGTAAGGGTGACTGTCCAGCGGGATCAAACTATGTTGCACCGTGTTATACAGTGTGGACTTCTGCCACCACAGTGGCATGGAAGCAACCAGTGTGGACAATCTCCCACCATGGCAGCAGCACCGAGGTTGGCCGTGCATACTCCCCTGTTCCTGATCCAGAGTAGTCCACTCCGGATCAGCTTTAGAGTATATTAGCTGTGCCCGACTACGCATTGCTGTGGCTTATGGGAATTCCTTGTTGGCCAGGTGGAATAGCAGTGAATAGTCTTGCAGCCTCAAAGTCTGGCCGTTTTCTTCTTATGGGAATCCTTGTTTGGTGAGCTCGAATACAATGGAATAGGTTTGGTGCTTGGAAGCATGGGTACTTGCATTCTAGGGGGATTCTTTTTTTGGGCTGGTAGAATTGCAATGAATAGCCTCACTACCTCAAAGCCTGGCTGCTTGCTGCCTAGGGGAATCTTTGATTGGTCAACTTCAATAGTACAGAGTAGTGTCACTACTTCAAAGCCTGGCCGCCTTCTACCATCCTTTGTTGGTCTGGTTGAATTGCACTGAATAGCCTTGCAGCTGGCTGTGTTATACTCCAGCTGGCAAGCTGGAGTAGCACTCAAAGAGCCGCTTTGAAATCTGGCTACTTCCGTTGTAGGGGAATTCTTGTTTGGCCAGTTTGAATTGCACTGAATAGTTTTGCAGGTTAAAAGCCTGGCCCTTTCTACATAGGGCATCCTTGCTAGGCCAGGTTGAATGGGACAGAATAGCCTCATGGCTTCAAAGTCTGGGGGGTTTCTACCTAGCGGAAATCTTGGCTTGCCAGGTTGAATAGCACTGAATAGCCTTGCTGCTTGCAAGCCTGGAGGCTTTTTACCTTGTGGAATCCTTGGTTGGCCAGGTTGAATAGCAATAAATAGTCTCGGTGTGGCAAGTATGAATGATGCAATTAATCACTTTGATTAGCATTTAATGACCTTGTAGGTTGAAAGCCTGGCTGCTTCCTCCCTGGGGGAGTTTTTGTTGGGAAGTGTTAGCTGGCCCTGATTGTTTCCTTTCTGGAATTTCCCAGTTTTCAAAGTGTAGCTCTTTATTTTCCGTCCTGATTTTAAAGATTATATTGTTTTGTGTTATTATACCAGAGTAAATATATATTATATTTATAATTTTATATTATCTGCTTAGAACTGGTTTATATGAGGCCCCTTCTATACAGCTGTATAAAATCCACACTGAACTGGATTATATGGCAGTGTGGACTCAAGATAATCCAGTTGAAAGCAGATACTGTGGATTATGTGCCTTGGCATTCTGGGTTATATAGCTGTGTGGAAGGGCCTTGAGTCTACACTGCCATATAATCCAGTTCAAATGAGATAATCTTTATTTTATAGGCAGTGTGGAAGAGACCTAAGTGATACTGTATTTACTGCAGTGGTTTTTTTTGTGTGTATATTTTATCTGTAATTACCAGGCATGGGCAAACTTGGGTCCTCTAGGACTACAATTTCCACAATTCCTAGGTCAGCTTGAGCAGCACTTTCTCATAATGCGTTGGTGTGGCATAGTCAATTGGCCACCTTGATTAGAATTTAATGGCATTGTAGAATTAGAATTTAATGGCATTGTAGCTTGAAAGCCTGGCTGATCCCTACCTGGGGGAATGCTTTGTTGGGAGGTGTTAGCTGGCCCTGATTGTTTCCTGTCTGGAATTCCCCTGTTTTCAGAGTGTTGTTTTTTCTTTACTGTCCTGGATTTAGAGTTTTTTAATGGTGGGAGTCAGGTTTTGTGCATATATTTCTGTATATTTTATCTATAATTACCAGGCATGGGCAAACTTGGGCCCTCTTGGTGTTTTGGACTTCAACTCTCACAATTCCGGCTGTTTTGGACCAATTCCAAAACACCAAAAGGGCCTAAGTATGCCTGTGCCTGGCATATATTATAATGTTATGTGAGCCATTAGGGTCTTGTGGCATCTTGTTGGGCCCTCTAGGTCTTTTGGACTTCAACTCTCACAATTGTGGGAGTTGGTCCCAAACTCCTAGAGGGCCCAAGTTTGCCCATGCCTGGTTAATTTATGTCAGCATTGAGGGATTTTGGGGGCCATTTCTCGAGGAAGGGTCTCTCTGCCTGCCTTCATTTGGGGGTCTCTCCAACCTGCCTTTTGGCTTCCGAGGGTGGAGACGATGAAGGGAAGGGAAGCAAAGGCTTCTTTTCCCCAAAAGCACAGGAGGAATGCTCATATATTGGAAGTATACATATATGTGAGAGAGGAGGAGGAGGAGGAAGGAGTGTGCTAAGATTTCAGAGAGGCCGGTGAGTAGCTGGGTGCCCCCTCGTAGAGGACGGGATTGGGGGTTGCACCATTTTGCGGCAGCAATTGCGAGTGACAGGATTTGAAAGGAAGAAGGATTGCTGGGTGGTGTGTGAGAGTGGGTTACCTCAGGAGGCTTGTGTGGAGGCTGGTAGGCAAGGATGCTTCTGAGGGGATGCAGTGCCTGCCTTTGGGGTTCGTTATTTTGAACAGTCTTTCTTCCTTTGTTTTTTTTCCCTCCAGCATGCTGGAGGGGCGCAAGGCTTGAGGCAGCACATGCACTGTTTGTTGTTGTTAATTTTGGGGGTTTTAAAGACCCTTTATCTATGTGTGTATGTGTTTTTCTTTGTAGTGGTCACTCATTGCATGGTCTGGAGTTTTGTTGCCAAATTTGGTGTGATTTGGCCCAGTGGTTTTGTTGTTAACTCGGTCCTACAAATGAACAGTACCTTTTTTATATATAGCTGCCATTAGAGACTGAAAAATGAATCTGTTGATAAGAATAAATACTAATCTCAATATTAGCAAAAGACAAAGGAGTCCATTTCAGTTATGCCACATGCACATACATTCAACTATTCCATCTTCTTTCTACATTAAATCCTGAAAATGCCCATTTCAATATATGTTCTTAGATTCATTTTTATTTTTAGAGAGTAAATACATTTAAGAAATGTATATTTCATGGAAAAATGTAAAAGCATTTTGATTATGGGCACTATATTGGAACATCCAGGAAACAAGAGAACTACTACTTAAATACATTTTCTTTTGTACATTAGTCTAGTAGGTACAGAATCCATTTCCGAGTGGCAAAAATCATATTTTTGTCCCAACAGATCAATGGAAATGCATGGCTTGAGATTTTAGAACCAAGACTTGTAAATAAAGGACTTGTGATGTCACAGGGATCAGATGCTAGTGACATTACGGGAGTGACTCTTAGTAAGCAAGAATCAGACATGATTGTCAGAATGTGCCATTAGGAAAAAAAAACCACTGGGCATAATAATAATAATAATAATAATAATAATAATAATAATAATAATAATTCTCAAAAGCAAGCTCAATGGAGGAAACACCATCAACGCCATAAACACCTGGGCCATACCTGTCATAAGATATACTGCTGGCATTATAAATTGGACACAGATGGAACTGGACAATTTGAACAGAAAAACAAGAAAACTCATGACCATTCATCATTCACTGCACCCTCGCAGTGATGTTGACCGGCTATATCTGCCTAGAAGATCAGGGGGCAGAGGACTCTTACAAGTAAAACAAGCAGTCAAAGAAGAAGAACATGCCCTGGCAGAATATGTCAAGCAAAGTGAAGAACCTGCTTTGATTGAAGTCAAAAATCAGAAACTCCTCAAAGCACAGCAGACAAAAAAACCAGTACAAGAAAACCGCACTACAAACTAGAGCTGACAGCTGGCACAACAAAACACTGCATGGAAAGTTCCTTGACAAAATTGAAGGAAAAGCTGATAAGGAGAAGACCTGGCTCTGGCTCTGGCTCACGAATGGGACCCTGAAGAAGGAGACAGAAGGCCTGATCCTTGCAGCCCAGGAGCAAGCCATCAGAACAAATGCAATTAAGGCCAAGATTGAAAAATCAGCTGATGACCCAAAATGCAGACTGTGCAAGGAAACCGACGAAACCATTGATCATATCCTCAGCTGATGTAAGAAAATCGCACAGACAGAATACAAACAGAGGCACAACTATGTGGCCCAAATGATTCATTGGAACTTATGCCTCAAGTACCACCTGCCAGCAGCAAAGAACTGGTGGGATCACAAACCTGCAAAAGTATTGGAAAATGAGCACGCAAAGATACTGTGGGACTTCCGAATCCAGACTGACAAAGTTCTGGAACACAACACACCAGACATCACAGTTGTGGAAAAGAACAAGGTTTGGATCATTGATGTTGCCATCCCAGGTGACAGTCGCATAGATGAAAAACAACAGGAAAAACTCAGCCGCTATCAGGACCTCAAGATTGAACTTCAAAGACTCTGGCAGAAACCAGTGCAGGTGGTCCCGGTGGTGATGGGCACACTGGGTGCCATGCCAAAAGATCTCAGCCGGCATTTGGAAACAATAGACATTGACAAAATCACCATCTGCCAACTGCAAAAGGCCACCCTACTGGGATTTGCACACATCATCAGAAAATACATCACACAGTCCTAGACACTTGGGAAGTGTTCGACTTGTGGTTTTGCGAAACGAAATCCAGCATATCTATCTTGTTTGCTGTGCCATACAACGTCGTTGTGTTGATAATAATAATAATAATAATAATAATAATAATAATAATAATAATAATAATAATAATAATAATATAGTGTTATTTCTTGTCTGCCTCTCCTCATGGCTTGAGGAGGATTACGGCATTACTAAAACATAAGCAAACACACAATCATTTTTAAAAACTCTGTAAAATGCACATATTAAAACATACTTCCATAAAATATGTATTGAAATTCACAAAAACAAGGCATGTAGTGGAGTTTAACATTCACCATTAAAACTGTCACGGAATCCTATTGGATAGTCAAAAATGAATCACGATTCCTATTATTTGGGGGATATACAGGCATCATGAAAGTTTCCCAATCTGCACTTATTGGGCAGCAGCTGATGCAATTGATAGCGGTCTGTTCTCTTGTCTCTTAGGAAAAGGCTGACTGACGTTCTCTCACACACATTCCCCATGAGTGATCTCTGTTGCAAGGCAGGATTGTGATAGCGACCCTCTTTTTGCCGGTCACAATGGGAATGTTTGTCAGCCACTCCCTGAGCAACAGGGGAGCAGACCCCCATTGATCGCAGAAGCTGCTGACCATTAATCGGGATTCACTATGGAGCTATGTAGTTTGGTAACAATGTAGAGTATACAAGATTATGGCTACCATGTCTAACATAGGAAGAAAATCAGCACAATTTTCAAGGCAGTTCTCTCACCTTGAGACACCTTCCTCTTGTCTATGGGCTGGAGAAGAGGGCCACATCTTGAGATCTCATTCAGTGCGTCTACTCTAATTGACAGGTACTCATGCCTATGGTTTGAATCCTGTTGATGTCTTATGTTTGTATAGATCTCCGTGTGCAATCTGGAACACCTGCCTCCAGTTCAAAATTGTACAAGCAGAGTTGCTCATGTGGGGCTATTGTGCATGCAGACACTCATGCACACACAGATGGTTGTGCATCCAGAAGTGCCTTCAGTTGCACAACCCTATGTAGCACAATCCAAAAGTAACACCATATGTAGATATTTATTTAGGATCTTAGCACTTTGTATTGAAACGTACTATGAAAAAATTCCTCAAGCATTCCTAGCTGGCCCTCCCCAGCTCTTTGCTTGATGCCATTCCCCTTGCCAGCCAAGCTCATGGCACAAATTAGCCATTTAACAGATGTGTCACCCAGGGCTTGTCTGAGTGTATCATTGCAGCAGGTTTAAGTGAGATTATAGGAGGCTCGTTCGCTGAATTGCTTTTTGCTTGAGCGAAAAGCACGAGCAAATGCATATGTATGTGGACTTGGTGTGTGTGACAAGCCGATAGGCTTACAGTGCGAAGAAATTACTTAACTCCTGGAGATTTCAAACAAGAGCTATCAAACATAATTAAAACTTTAGGCTGGGGAGGGAGGGAGGGAGGGAAGGTGAGATCTGAAAGGATGAGATATCTGCCTTGCGTTATCTCAGAATGGAAGCATTTTCTGAACTGGAGATAGAGCAGGAAAGAATCCGTCATCATTTCAGTTTGAAGATAATAACTTTAATTCTAGCTACCAATTACTTTTTTTCCCAAGGGCAATATGACCTTTGCCCTTTGACATTACTGAATAAACACATCTCGCATAATTGAGAAGTGCTGAGCACAGATGCCTGTCAAAAACAGTAAACACACAGACATGGTATGCATACATTTTAATTCTCAGGATTTTAGAATTCTAAAAATAATAATTATATACTAATTATATTACACATATTACATATGCTTTCAAGTTGTGACCCTAAGATGAACCTGCCACTGGGCTTTCTTGGCAAGGCTTGTTCGGTGTGTGTGTGTGTGTGTGGGGGGGGGGGGGGGTTGCCTTTGCCTTGAGAGAGTGTAACTTGCCCAAGGTTTCACGACCAAGTGGGGATTTGAACCCTGGTCTCCGGAGTCATAATCCACTGCTGGCTGACTCCCATTATGTATTACTTTGAGTACTAATTATATATATTACAACTCCTCTAACTTTGGGGGATATGGACTTTGTGTGGATATATGAAACCACAGATAAGAGTTAACCACATTATTTTTAATAAGACAAATGATGGAGTTATTGAGAAAGGAGTGTGTTGGTAAAAGATTCAAATTAAATATTAAACTATATGCTGATTTGCTTTAGTGAGCCTGATCAAATGTATTTTGTTTCAGTAGCTGCCATCTCCTCATGGCCTGTATTGTTTGCTGAGCTCTGTCATTTATCTGATGCTAAAAATGCTGTAACTGCAATATAATATGCCGAGGATCAACAACCAGAATTTACGACTTACATTGAAAGACCCTGTAAATATCCTCTTAAACAAACACTCAAGCTCTGGATACATGCTGTGCTGGTCACATAGACTTCAGATAATGATTACCAAATATGCACTTTGTTGTTGTCAGTGTAACTCTGAAGTTCTATAAAATTTTGATACTTGAAATAAATATTATCCTGACCAATGCTGTGAATAGATTGGACTGAAAGCAGTGCGGAGTCCTGGTGGACCCTTTGGCCAAAGTTAGTTTGCCTTTCTGCTCAGTTTCAAGGCTCATCCCATCTTAGTGTCTCACCTGGGGATACGGTTGGGATGATATTTCAGTCCTACCAAACAGTTGTACCTTGTACAGGAGGTTCTGAACAAATAACTGAAATCACGTGTATGGATTACATAGACTGTATTGTATTTTAATTTTTCAAAAATAAGACCATACTTTAGAAGCTGTTAAAAGGTGCTGTTGAGGAGAACTTTTCTCTTCACATTAAGAACATTCTCCACAGGAATATATGTACTTAGAATTTGTTACAAGTGAGGCGGCTGATGAAAACTCTGGCGTGAACTGCCCTTATGTCACAAAAGGTGTATTGTGGCATGCGGCAAGACCACAGATTTTGCTTTCCTTTGAAACTCAGCCTTCCATAGCATGTCACAAGCTGTATAAGACCCATGTAGACCCAGAAAATCAAGGGATCTTACATACATATTGGTTTACCAATTCTTCATTGATTCAGTGGGTCTACTTTAGTTGGGATTAACAAATCAATTTAGGCAGTTGACTCCTATGCAACAGATTATTTTGTTTTTCCACATAGGGCTCAGCTTGTTGTGTATCCCCTATGAATTATCTCAGTAGATGAGAAAATTCCAAGGAAGAGGATTCACTTGCTAGTTGAGCTCAGAAAGAGAAGAAGACCTCAAGCTGGAAAGAAGTTGTAGTGGCCAGGGCTAAAGAATAAGGTAGTGGTATTTTCAATTATGTATTTAGCAAAAGGGTGAATTCTTTATACTGTATTATCTGTATTATATTTCCAAACTATTTTGTATTTTTATTTAGGGAATTACTGTTGCATCCAAATGTTGCAACACTACTGAGTGCTATAAGCAGAGGAATGCACAAATTAAGTTTTGCACCTCATTGGATGAGCAGAGCTTTTGGGACCATCCATATATTTCAGATATTACATTTAATTTGATGTATGTGTATGTGTATGTGTATGTGTACAGACTTAAATTGCGATTGCATTTGCAATATTCAGTTATAGCTGACCACCAAAGAACACAGAAAAAGGTATAATGTTGTTATGGATAGTGGGGCAACAGGGGAACACACATGCAAGGGATCAATATCCTACTTGCAATTTTCTCCAAGGAGTAGAAGACAGAATTAATTATGCAACAAAATAAAAAATAATATTTTGATTTATAATGGGCAGAGCATATTTCCCTGGTGTTCAAATGAGCATTCAATGTCTGGTTATTGTCCAGTTATTGTCCTGTAATGAGGTGGTGGACTTCATCTGCAAAAAAAGCAACAGGCTACTATTGGAAAGAAGATAGTTGTCTAGATTGGCAATTGGTGTGAATCTGTAAAGCTGTTCTTAACTAAAAGCTGATGGCCTTGGGACTTATTAAGTCCAGAGACTATCAGCTTGTCTATGGAAGTAATTAAAATCCATAGACTCCAAAGATTTTTCTGCGCTATGCAACTTGTATCTCATGAAGGCATTGAAGGTTTTAAAAACTTTGCATTTTCTAACACTAGATCCTTTATTCAGAGGTTTATATTTAGCGGTTTCAACACTCCATCTAAGAAATGGCTGAGATCCTGCATTGAGAAATGTACACCTGGCAAGTAGCTATGCCTCTGTACCTCTGTCTCCCACTGCTGGCCCCTCAAAACCACAATTAAACAATGCAGCCATTTCAGTGTTGTTCTCCAGGAGGTTCCTGCTGATAATATCCTTACAGCATGTTCAACAACAGGGAAATCTCCACTGATTTACCCCTTGCTCTCCAGTTGCAAGGAAATAGCCATAGTTATGTCCTGTGTTGCTTATAAGGTGGTTTAGGGGGGAAATTTGGGTGAAGAATGATTGATAGAAAATTATTTTCTCCTCAGTGAACAAAATAGCAAAAGTCTGAGGTATGCACAGAATCATAGAATTGGAAGAGACCACAAAGCCATCCAGTCCAACCCTCTGCCAACAGGAAGACTGAATCAAAGCACTTCCAATAAATGGCCATCCAGCCTCTGCTTAAAAATACTCTTGTCTTAACTCACTAACAGAAAGCCAATCAATGCTATCCAAAGTAGTGGTATACGCATCAATACTGAACCACTGACCAGTCATTGGTAAATTGGTGTCTTATAAATACTTGTTCCTTATTTCATCTCTTTCTCTCTCCCTCTCTCTCCCCCTCTCTCTGTATGTGTGTACATGGATATCTGTGTCTGTATGTGTGTTTTAATGTGTTTAATGTGTTTGGTTGAATCTCAGGGGAATAACAGAATAATAGAGTTGAAAGAGATCACATGGGCCATCCAGTCCAACCCCCTGCCATGCAGGAAAAGCACAATCAAAGCCATACAGCATCTGTTTAAACATCTCCAAGGAAGAAGTTTCCACCACACTCCGAGGCAGAGAGTTCCACTGCTGAACAGCTATCAGTCAGGAAGCTCTTCCTACTGTTCAGGTCGAATCTCATTTCCTGTAATTTGAAACCATTGCTCAGAGTCCTAGTCTCCAAGGCAGCAGAAAACAAGCTTGCTCCCTCTTCCTTATGACATACTTTCACATATTTATACATGGCTATCATGTTTCCTCTCAACCTTCTCTTCTGCAGACTAAACAGACCCAGCTCTTGAAGACACTCCTCATAGGGCATGGTCTCCAGATTTGAGCTAGTCAGTATCTCTCTTAAATTGTGGTGTCCAGAATTGGACACAGTATTCCAGGTGAGGTCTAACCAAAGCAGAATAGAGGAGCACTATTACTTTCCTCGATCTAGACACTATACTCCTTTTGATGCAGCCCAAAATCCCATTGGGTCTTTTAGCTGCTGCATCACACTGTTGGCTCATGTTCAACTTATTGTTCATTAAGATTCCAAGATTTTATTCAAATGGACTGTTGTTAAGCCAGGTGTGGATGAAGGGGCTGACCTGGTATGTATCAGAGAGAAAGATGAATGTGGAGGACTTGATTTTTTCCAGTTTTGTCCATGTAGATACTCAGTGCAGTACCAGGCTAGGTTGGAAGGCTGTGGAGGGGAGTTTCCTCCATCCATAAGAAATCCATCCTTCTCAGAAGGAAACCCATTTGCTAAATTAACACGTTTCAAGGCCAGAAAACAGCACAGGGATGTGTCTGGTGTATATCTTGAGCATTTATCTTGTCTGGCTATGTGGTCTTGGAGTGTCTCAAGTCTATGGAACAGTTATGTTACAAGAAAAGTTCTATTACAGATCAATCATATTAATTTGAAGATAACTTCTCCTTGATGCACACCCACATATCTTTCTCTATACACCACACACACACACACACACACACACACACACACACACACAGAGTGTTAATTAGGGAAATGGAGGATGGACATGAGCAATTAAAAAACAACAATGATAATATAATTGTGATCATGAAGCAGTGCAATTAGGTTAAAAGGGAAGCATGTGTTGAAAGCGGGGGATGGAACGAAATGAAGCTCTGATTAATATCTGCACTAATTCTGATTTTAATTGATTTGGAAATTGGACACAGAAAAGCAATAATGGGAAGGCTCACACTTGTGTTTATATGTTCAAAGAACTTTTCTGTGAACATGCCAGTTGGGTGCCTTGCTAGATGTAATTCCTGTAGCAAAGTAGGGAGAAATCCGCAACAGAAAGAAAGGTTTCCACAAATCTCATGGGGATCTCCACTAGTTGAAGACCTTGCTTTAAGATGCTACAATCTGAGCCAAAGGGGAAAGATGACAGAAACATCCTTACTTGCTACACTTTGAGTTAATCATAAACATTCAAAAGCAAGCCAGATTCCAGTAGCTCATTTGCTCAAAGTTGCTTCTAGCCATAGCTCATAAAATTTACCCAAATTCATTGTTTTCTTTCACAGCTATCGTTTGATGGTAACTTGTTTTTCTGCCTTTCCCTCTTGCTTTAGGAATAAGTTTATCTGGACTTTGCTTGATTTATTTTCAAGTGCAAATACATCTTTGGGTACCAGCTGCTGGGATATACAAGGTCCAAGGGAAGGTTGTTATAGCTTTCATGACTTGCTTGTGAAAGTTTCCATAGAAGCTGTCTTGAAATGTGGAATACAAATATATTCAATAATTAAATATAAATAGGAATCTGGTTGACTATTGTCAGAACAGAAGGCTGGACTAGATACACCTTTGGTCTGATCGCAATGGGACTTCTTCATGGATTTGACCATCCAGTTTGATTCACACATACTTGAGAATAAACTTCATTGAACAAAGTGGGGCTGACTACCAAGGAAATGTGTGCAGTATGTGTGTGTAAAGTGGTGAATTTTTAAATCTTGAATGGAAATTGTGTTTTAAGTATTTTAACTGTTTAAAATCATTTTAAATAATATTTGTGTTCAATTCTTTTTAAATAAATTAATGCTATAATTTGAGATTTTTACATTATTGTAACCCAGACTAAAGGCCATCTCGAGAGATTCAGTAAATTCAGTAAATCAATAAATGAAAAGAGTTGGTCAACAAGAAAGTAAGCTAGTTCTGTTTGTTTTAGAACTGTATTAAACCTTTTCAGTTAAAATTTCACCTCTGGGGAGAACTCATTCCTTTTTCCTACTATATTGTGGTAGCAACACAATCATACTCATCCTCATTTCTGCAACATAATTAGTATCACTGAATTTTACAGACTATCTTAAATAAAAATGCAGTATCCTTCTCTGAAGAGGGGAGAAATTATTAGTGTTCTTCTTGGAGTTTCCTTCTTCCCTCCCTTCCTTCTTCCCTGCTTCAGAGAATGGTGGACTCCCATTCTTTGGAGGTTGTTAAGCAGAGGAAAGGCGATTCCACCTGAACATTAGGAAGAACTTCCTAACTGTGAGAGCTGTTTAGCAGTGGAACTCCCTGGCCCAGAGTGTGGTGGAGCCTAGGCTCCTTCTTTGGAGGCTTTTAAGCAGAGGCTGATGACCATCTCTCAGGGGTGCTTTGCATGAGATTTTCCTGCTTATTGGAAGGGGGTTGGACTGGATGACCCATGAAGTCTCTTCGAACTCTATGATTCTATTATTCTAGAGGTTGGATGGACATTCTCAACAAGACTTTAGTCGAGTATTCTTGCATGGTGGGGGTTGTACAAGATGGCCCTTGCAATCTTTTCTGGATCTAAGATTCTATGATTCTATGAAACACTTCTGGAATTTTATGCATCAAATATAAATATAGTTTGGTTAGCTTTGGGAAGTATGCAATATGACCAGGAGCTCTAATAGTTTGAGTATTGGACTGCAAACTACTAGGGTTTGAGTCCTCATTTGGCCATCGAGACCCACTGGGTGACCTTGGATGAGTCACATTCTTTGATGACTTCAAGGAACACAACAACAATGAACAAAAAGTAGAAAAGCATATTGTTTAATCTTTTTTCCACAGCTAGTACATTCCAATTTTATAGTATTGATTGTCAGAGGATATGATGGAATAGTAGCCTCAATTGTATCTTGACCTTGTTGTATGGTCTTCTATTAGCAATGGAATACTTTGCATATATTGGAAACCGCCCAGAGTCCTCTTGGGGAGATAGGGCAGTATATACATAAATTATTGTTGTTGTTGTTGTTGTTGTTGTTGTTGTTGTTGTTGTTGTTGTTATTATTATTATTATTATTATTATTATTATTATTATTATTATTATTATTATTATTTGAAACACAACAAGATGAGTCCACAGCAGACACTCTGCTGGCTGTTGTACTGGATCACACGTTGGACACTTCCCAAGTGTCTAGGACTGTGTGATGTATCGGCGAATAATGCATGCAGATCCCAGTAAGGTGGCCTTCTGCAGCTGGCAGATGGTAATTTTGTCAGCACCGATTGTGTTTAAGTGCAGGACAAGGTCTTTAGGCACTGCACCCACCATTGGGACCACCTTGACTGGCTTATGCCAGAGTCTTTGCAATTCAGTCTTTAAATCCACATACCATGTCAGCTTTTCCAGTTGTTTCACTTTAATCCTGCTGTCACCTGGGATTGCAACATCGACAATCCATACTTTGTTTATTATTATTATTATTATTATTATTATTATTATTATTATTATTTTGATTTCAGATATGCAAATTCCAGTTTCTTTTTTATTAAAAAGACAAAGTAGGAATTTGAACCCATTCGAATGTTGTCATGAAGTTCCAAGGAAGTGGTGAAGCTGGTACCAACCACAGCACTATGCTAGTATATCCATATAGTTTAAATAAGTAATTTTTTTCCAGTTATGGCCTTCACCAGCTACAGCTTGCCGTCACAATCAATTATACCCAAAGGTTTTATAAATTGATGCAACCCAAATCCACCAACCAACCAACAAAATAATTTGTCCAGCGCTTGTTTGTTTTAGAAAAAGCTATCCAGTCTGCTATCACTACATCCTGTGGTGGTGAATTCCACAAATGAATTATGGATTTTGTAACTAAATATTTCCAGAATGCTGGACTATGTAGGACTTTGGTCATTCTAATCAGAGCTCTTTTAACATTAATCTCTGAACGGATCTGCTAAGCCCTAGGCACCTTGATTCCAGGCTATCTGGAGCAATGTATCCTTTCATATAAATCTCCTTGGGCTTTGAGAGGTATGAGAGAGAGCATTCTAGGGAAGGGTTGTCCTTCACCGTTGTCTTTCAGTTAGCAGGAAAATACCTATTTATTCCGTCAGGCCTACCTGCGATGACTAAAGGCTACTAAAAGGAAGTGGTTGATGTTTAAACAATAGTTTACTGCTTATTTAAGATGAGCATTGTGTTTTTAAATTGTTTTAAGTGGAATTCATTTAAGTTAATTTAACATGCATAATTCATTGTGTTTTTATTGGAACCTGTTTTAATTGGAAATTGCCTTGCATTGCATCCCTGAGAGAAAGGTGGGATAAATAAATAAATGTAAAATGGAACCCTTTAACTGCCCCCATGATTAATATCAATTGCAGAATTATCATTCATTCATCCATTCATTCAGGGGTGGCTGTGTCAGCCATTCAGCACAACACAACTGAATCAAAATTACACTTCATGACAATTTCTGTATTAGGCAAACCAAATACATTATTTTGATTTTTCAAGCTCACTGGCTTCTTCATCAAGCAAACATCTGGAAAATCATACAGGAAAGAAAAAGTGAAAGTATCAGAGTCATGGCCTGCATCTGGTTTGAAATGCTTAGTTATATTTGTGTGTATGCCTTTGAGTTGCATGGCAACTTATGGCAATTCCCATAAATTTCACAGGATTTACGCAGCAAGGAATGCTCAGAGTTAGTCTTGTCAGTTCCTTCCTCAGAAATGTAACTTGCACCACCTGCATTCACTGGCAGTTTCTTATCCAAGTATCACCCAGGGCTGACCCTGCTTACCTTCGAAGATCTTTAGAGTATTTATGCTTGTCTTCAACACAGTCTTAAGGAAGGACTGATGCAAATGGAGAATTTTTTTTGCCTTGTCATAAGGGATGGTTTAGAAAAAACCCTTAAAATAACTAAACAACTCACTTTGAATGATTAGCCATCCCTATCCAAAGTACATCTGCAACCACAGGGTAGACTTGGCAGAGTACAGTTAGTATTTCAAGAGACATTTGGATGTTGTTCTCTTTGAGAAACACATGGAAATGTAACAATGCATGCAGTCTATTACACAGGTATGTGGAGTGGGGTCTGCCTCCAAATCAGCCAGTCTTGGCTTTCTAACATGAATATTTGCTGCATTCACATGATGCATTAAAATGCATACTTATATATCTCATGTAAAAGTGTTAGGTGAAAAGAGACCACTAAACCACCTGTAACATTGCTGATCTCACCTGAATTTGGAAACTAAGCAGGTTTGGTTTGTTTATTAATCAGATGGAAGACCACCAAAGGAATCTCAAGGATCTCCAGAGAGGGCTAAGAAAGTCTTACCTGAAACCTCTGGACAGCTGCTACCAGCCAGAGTTGACAATGCTGGGCTAACTAATCCAAATGTAAAGTGAGTCTGAAAAATGTCCACAATGTTTAAGAATAATAAGTCTCATAAAGAGATTTAAGCATTCTTGGGGAATGTATTGCTACTATGTGTTTTAATTGATGTTATGTGCCAAACCTATTTTTGGAGTTTAATCTGTCATTCTTCCACCTCTGGATCCACAGGGAAAGGTAGGTCTCTCCAAATGTCAGCCCAGGTAGATGTGATGGTCAAGAATGCTTACGATCAGCTTCGGCTGATACGTCAGCTGTGCCCCTTCCTAAAATTTGAGGATCTAAAGATGGTAGTGCATGTCCTGGTAACCTCACGGTTGGACTTCTGCAATACGCTATACATTGGGTTACCTTTGTACAAAATTAGGAAATTCCAACTACAGTAGTTCAAAACATGTCAGCCAGATTGGTTACAGGAACATCTAGGAGTGAGCATATCATACCCATGTTAAAGGCACTTTGCCAATTAGTTTCTGGGCAAAGTACACAGCATTGGTTTCGACTTTTAAAGCCTTACATGGTTTGCATCCAGGTTACATACAGGATTGCCTTCTCCTCCACATTCTGTCCCTTAGGACATTTAGGTCCTCTGGCAGATACCAACTGGTGATTGTCACCCAGATGACCTTTTCATTGGCTGCCCCAAGGCTGTGGGATAACTTGCTGGAAGAGCTCTGACAGCTCAATGAGATCTCAGAATTTGAAGTGCAATCTCTTCCGGCAGGCCTACCTAGTCAACTTTCAGTTATGAGTTTTGATTTGCATTCTATTGCTACTATATGCCGATTCTGTATCTGTGTTTGGTGCAAGTTTAGAAAATATTTTTGTGTTTTTAATCTATATAATTTTTTGTATATATTTAATGTTCATATGTTTTTGACGTTGTTGCACCCCACCTCGAGCCATCAGGAGAGGCGGGTAATAAATAAATTTATTATTGTTATTATTATTATTATTGGTGAGAAGTATAACATCATTATCCTCATCACTATCAGACTGCAATAAATCTATGGAGAGCTTTGTTAAACCCAGATTCTATTGTTTTAAGACCTTATGATAAGAAATTCAGCAGCCTCCTTTTTATTATTGCTGCTATTGGCCAGAATCCTCTATGGCAATTACAATAACCCTTAGTCACATAGTCATGACAGCTACATATTCAAAGTCCTTATTTTAGGGATTGTGAAAGTCCCCCAATTTCCACTAACTGGGTAGAAGTCATTGCAATTGACAGGAAGAAGCTGGCTAATGCTCCCAACCCCATCATAAGTGTGATCTCTGGCATGAGGGGCGATTACAACAGAGATTCAGGTTTTGTCTGTCATAACAGAGGACTCATAGAAAGAGGTTGGAATAACAGTCAACTGCTTCCCAAGTGATGGTGAAAAAACATCTGTCAATCACAGAGAATAAGTAGGGATAGGGGGAATGTGCCAGATTCTGAGTAGCACTATAACAATAGGAAATTTCTATATAGGATTCTGACCATCATCACCATCTATTTATGTATATCCCAACTTTTTTACAGTCTGGAACTCATGGCAGCATACATTACTTAAAAGAAACAAAGATAACATTATATCAAAGTGGAAAATATCATTAAGCTAGCCCTAAAATTAAAATCAGTCCAAAAAATAAAGCTCTTCACAGATTAGAATCCAACAGAACATAACATGACACACAAAGACACTTCTAGGAAGCCCTGAAAAACAATTGTCTTAATTTGCGATTAGTAAATAGGAAACACTTATTAAATAGTTCAGGGTCACATGAAGTCATCATTATGGCAGAAAAAGTTATTTCTTTTTGACTGCGAGTTTCTAATACTGCAGTCCTAATGATTCAATCAAAGGCATTATTTTGAGACCTTGTACCCCAATTAAAACCCACGTTATAATGACCTGACATCAGTGGAACATTGCTGGCAACTCAGTAGCAGCACTGAACAAATCCTGTGCCTCAAATACTCCTTTCCCTTTTTTGAAAATCTTTTTTTATTTCAGATTTTGCCTGGTTTGCTGGATAAAATAATTGCTTTTGTTCACAAGGAGGATAAAATAACTTTCCCTTAGATTCCCCTTTAGCCCTTGGGAAATCTCTTCTTCCATACAGCTAAGGAGCTAATATACTTTCTTTATCCTTCTGCCTCTGTCCACAAGCAATGTCAACATAGTTAAATGTGTACCAAACCAAATATGACTTGGTGGAATCAATGCCTGCCATGGAACACTTTAAGAAGATGAAGTCAGTCAAACTGACCTGTGCAGTTTCATGGGCACTTTATAGCATCGTCATGTGGATACTTGGAAAGCCATTTTGCTCATAGGCCACACAAAGTAATGCACTCAATGGTTTCATAGCCTTTCTGGGATACACAAAAGGCAATCTGTTTTGTAGGAAGCAGTCAAGTTGTTTCAAAAAGAAACATAAAAAATAGTTTTATGGAACACTGGGGAAGCTTTGGACCTCAGTGACAGAGCATGTTATATATGTAAAAAGCTCTGTGTTGAGTCCCTGGAATTTTCAAGTAGTTCTGGAAAGAATCCTGCCTCAAATCTAGGCAAATAGTGAAGCCGATACTCAGCTAAATGGACTGTTGGTCTTATTTGGCATAAGTCAAAGTAATCTCTTCTCATATCCTTTCTTTCACATAAGATATTGTTTTAACTAAACATAACTTTAACATACATTGCATACATTTCACAGTATTGTTGATATGCAGAAAGAAGTCCCTACAGTGAGCAAACCCATTGAAGACTGACCCACTACCATCCCCACTCCACTCCTTGCCTGGAGGTCTAAAGCAATGCAAGCACTAACATCACAACACTGTGTGTGTTTGATCTATCTTGTTCATATTGTTAGCCACTTCCCTGGCTTGACACACCATCAAGGTATGGAATCTTCTATATTAAATCATGATGGTAAAAATAGGGAAGGAAAATTGAATAGCAGTGTGTTAAATATGGATGAAAAATGCATTTCTTAGAATTTGGCCACAATTTTGGATGGCAAAAGGAAGGATGGTAGATTACCGTGGGATGCGTTTTGATCCACACAAATTAATGGCAAGAGATCTGGGGTAGCAAAAATAGCAACAATGCAACAAGGACAAAGGTCCAAAATAACATTCTGGATTATCTTTGTCTCAAAATGGGCAAATTATGGGTCTGAGTTTTTATGCTTTGGCATTTTTGTTGGTTCATATGATCCGAGGAGATCCTGGCCCATGGATTTACCACAATTATCTACCCCAGAATAGCTGATGAAATTGTGATGAGGTGTTTGGAATATAAAGCAAGAAAAGAAATGTCCACCCTTGCTAGCATAGACCACAAATGCCTTAAACGGGATCAGCAGGATTTACAAAAGGGATCTCATCACTTGAACTTCTGTGAAAGTATTCTTTCATCACCTTCCCACTTTCATACTCACCACTGAATTTCATCCATAAAATTGTTAGTACCATAAAACTAAAGTATCCTCTTTTCAAGTAAGCAGCCATATCATTATCAACATACCTGATCATAGCTAAACCTTCAGAAACCTTTATAACATACTCTAGGAAGATGTCAAAACTGAGCAGAAAACTTTTTTTGACAAACAACAAATTCTACAGCTGCATAACCTCAAATGTATGAAATCACAGTATATTTTAAAGGCATGGCGAGTACTGTAGAAAGCTTTTGGCATGTCAAAAGTTTGCTTCTATAGTTTTGTTTGGGGCATGCACTGAGGCTGTGAAAGAAAGAAAAGAAAGGAAAGGAAAGGAAAAGAAAACCAAAACCACAAGATAGTGGAAGTGAGAGGCCACATGCTTACATGGTAAGATGCTCTTTCTTCTCTATCCATTGGGCGGGTCACGTACATTCTCCCAGACACAGGGTCGATGTTGAAGACTTCCATAGGTGGTTGGTCAGCTCCCACTCCTGTGATGCTGTATCGTATATGGATCTCACTGTCTTTATCTGAACGAATCTGAATAAAACATTAAAGGGAACCATGAGTCAGCTTGGGATGCAGGACAGGAGCAAAGAAAAAGAAACTTGTGGTGACACATACATGTTTCAAGATGAATGAAAACCAAGAGCTTGATCCCTTGGTATGTCTATGGACGTGATGGGTTTAGATAGTGAATAACACAGCAACCCATTCACAAAAAGTATAATCAGATTTTGACTTGAGGAATCTTTCAAACATCGCCATTTGTATGAGCAATGTAATCTGCCTGTGCACACATATTATTTTAGCTGTTGTAAAATGAATAACCTATATATTTCTGCATTTCAGTCCCAGATACCACATAAATTGTTGGAAGAACCACAAAGCCCTGGCTTACAAGCTTGCATAGCTTTCACAATAAGAATGATAAAATTTGGAAAAAGCTTTTTGCTCTACAACTCCGAGACTGCCTCTAGCCTTGATAGCTGGAGGATTCGGAGAACTATATTTTTCAAAGCTCTGGATGGTGCCAAGTAGGCTCATGTTTCTATTCCCTAGGTGTCCCCAGATTTCTACAGAGAATATAATCTCAAATACACTGCAATACGAGAGCATATGAGAATATTGTTCAACTGAATTCTGAACTGTGTAGAAGCTTCCATGTGTATAGCTCTCTGCCCAAAGGTTTGCCATGTGCAAACTCTATGCTATCTGTACATGATGTTGGAGTGAAGCGAGATGGCAAATACAAAAAACAAATTGGGTTTTATGACACAACTCCTTTCATGCCCACACATTGATTGACTTGCTTCGAGGTAATTCCTATACAGTGTTCCTTACACAATCAAATATCGCTAATGTGGTGTACTTAACATTATATGCACATAACACCAGTTGTTACTGTGCTGAAATTCAATTATGCATAGAAAAACAACACATATTCAAATCAGGAAAAGAATGCATGACCTGAGAAAGTAAAAAAAGACATTTGCCCAGTGCTGAAATGACATCAAGGTAGACATCTGCTAGGCCGCTCTGTGATGTGCATTTGGGGTCCTACCACTGAAAGGCCCTCTCTTTGATAGTCATGTCTCACTCAGTTTCCAGAAAAGGTGAATGCCATGAGAAAAAGATTTTTTTTTGTTTCTCTTGCATGGAATGGATTTTTATGATCACAGATGGTTATAGCTAGTCATTTTGGTTTCATATGCTTGTATAAGTTCTCCCATTAAACTTATTTTGATGCAATGCCTATTCAGTTCAAGACTGTGCATGGGATGGCACTTTTGTGCATGCAGTGACATTATAGATGATAGACAGAAAATACACATAGGGTAGGTGTGCACACACATTCCTGATACTGGACATGTGTGTTGGTTCATGCACACCATTGCATTTTGGTCTCTTGATTAAGTTCATCTAATGTATATAATCCTGACATAATAGCTCAGTCGGAGAGAGTTTTGATTTGGAATACCTTAATGAAGTTTCAAGACCACCTTCCCAGCCAAGCACACATTTTCCCCAAAGGGAAATAACAAAGAATGCAAAGAGATCTGCATGGAGAATCTCATTCAGGTTTGTAGCACATATGAAAGAACAGACATGCAAGTCAAATAGTTTAAAAAGCTTGGGTTATCTCTTTACAAATTAACTATTGAAAGATCTTCTTCTAAATATAGTTTATTTTGGAATGGGGTGCAGGATACAGTCTATTCATGAAAGAAAAAGCAAACAATTTGCAATCCCCACCCCATCAGAAAATGAGACACCAATCACTTGGTGGAGGAAAGCAGGGTGAATGAATAAAGATGTGCTGTGCATGCAGAAGACACAAAGAAATGACTATGTTAATAAATAAATAAATGAAAAAGCAAACAAACATGCTCTGCTCTCTGGCTGAATGGACATAGCTTCACAAGGGGAGCATGAGGGCATGTTTATCCTTCAGAGAAGAAGTCAACCAAAGAAGGGGTCCTGGTTTTCTCTCTGGTATATTTCCTCTTGTGTTTTGAAAGGCTGGGTGCCAACCAATTGACATATTTTTACTTGAAGAACCACTTCCATTTTTTGATGAAAAAAATTGGTCAACCATCTGAATTTAAACTATTTCAGTTGGCCATCAATGATATAATTGAAAGTGATTTAGATAAATGCAGTGACTGAAATCATTATCCAAACTTGAATAGAGGTTTTTTTAATGCTTCTCAGATGGAAGTGTTAGATAACATGCAAATTAAACCCACCAAATGAAAAAAAAATGCTTTACTAATTACAGTGCCACAACAATACCATCAATAACATTTCTACTCAAATTTAGAGGGTCAAGTAAAACAAATATTCCCAGAACTGGGTCCTGGAAATCCTGATTTCAAGCAATGGTTTCCTTGATTTTTTAAATGGCACTGGATGGGAAGCTCTTTGAGAGCCGACACTCCTTCAGCCTTGCTTACAAGGCTACAGGATAAGCAACATATCATAGCATGTAAAACTTGAGATCCAAAAGCAACCCAGAATAATGCTTGTTCAAGGATGAATGAAATGAAGATACAGGTAGAGAACATATAATGCTTTCATTGCAACACAGAAGGTTTTACCCATCCCCTCCTTGAAGTGTAACCTGCTCTAAGAACCAACATTTCCACCTCTCAACTTTCAGGCACTGAATGTGGCATGCAGTAAGCCCAGCAGGGATTTCATACAGTTAGAATTTTGTGTTTTGTCTACATCACAGTCTACACCTGTCACCAGGTGGTGGTACTGCCATAGACCAGAGAACAGAAGAAGCCCTTCTTCCACTTGCATTGATGTGCATTCAGAGTACAGACACAATACATCTTCCCCATCACTCACTCCTTCATAGCATAAATATATACCCTTCTTCGTTTCTTCAGCATTATTTCATAGAATCATAGAATAGTTGGAAGAAACCACACGGGCCATCTAGCCCAACCCTTGCCATGCAGGAAAAGGCCAAACAAAGCACCACCAACAGATGGCCATCCAACCTATATTTAAAAGCCTCCAAGGAAGGAGCTTCCACCACACTCTGAGGCAGAGAGTTCCACTGTTCAACAGCTGTTTGGAGACTGTGCTAAATTACCCTTGTAAGGAAAAATTTCCATGTTCCCGTCATTTTGATTGCTAAATTTCCCTTTTCATTCACTATTTGGTCATAGAATAATAGAATCATAGAATAGCAGAGTTGGAAGAGACCTCATGGGCCATCCAGTCCAACCCTCCGCTAAGAAGCAGGAAATTGCATTCAAAGCACCCTGACAGATGGCCATCCAGCCTCTGCTTAAAAGCTTCCAAAGAAGGAGCCTCCACCACAGTCTGGGGGAGAGAGTTCCACTGTCAAACAGCCCTCACAGTGAGGAAGTTCTTCCTGATGTTCAGGTGGAATCTCCTTTCCTGTAGTTTGATGCCATTGTTCCGTGTCCTAGTCTGCAGGGCAGCAGAAAACAAGCTTGCTCCCTCCTCCCTATGACTTCCCTTCACGTATTTGTACATGGTTATCATGTCTCCTCTCAGCCTTCTCTTCTGCAGGCTAAACATGCCCAGCTCTTTAAGCCGCTCCTCATAGGGCTTGTTCTCCAGACCCTTAATCATTTTAGTCGCCCTCCTCTGGACGCTTTCCAGCTTGTCAACATCTCCCTTCAACTGCGGTGCCCAGAATTGGACACAGTATTCCAGGTGTGGTCTGACCAAGGCAGAATAAAGGGGGAGCATGACTTCCCTGGATCTAGACGCTATTCCCCTATTGATGCAGGCCAGAATTCCATTGGCTTTTTTAGCTGCCGCATCACATTGTTGGCTCATGTTTAGCTTGTTGTCCACGAGGACTCCAAGGTCTTTTTCGCACACACTGCTGTCAAGCCAGGCGTCCCCCATTCTGTATCTTTGATTTCCATTTTTTCTGCCGAACTGAAGTATCTTGCATTTGTCCCTGTTGAACTTCATTTTGTTAGTCCTATCGTTTCCTTTCCATGTTGGTTATCTCTTCTAAATTGAGTGATCACTTGGATGTAATGTGAAATAAATGTGATGCTGCTGTGATATTAGGAACCTAATCAGATCAGACTACAGTAAGAACAAATGAAAGCAACTGGAAGTGCAGTTAGCACTTTCTTGACTAAGAAGAGAGGCAAAATTTTCTAAAAGGATGTCCCAGTGTTACCCAACTGATCAGGTTTGTTCTTGTGATTACATGATATCACAGGCTTCATGGGCCTTTCCCTAGTTCCTCAGCTGTGCCAGTCCAATTATCTGCCCAGTTTCTTAGGTTGTTTTTAGAAACTGACCTAACTCCCTTTTCCAACTGTGTATCCAGCTCGGCCAGGGTTTTGGAATCACCATGTAAAAATATTTCTACTTCTGTGTTCTCCACAGGGAGACAAAATCCACAGATAGTATGACAAATGGTATAGAAACTACTACCAGCAGTTAGTATGCAAAATATTTGATGGCACATCCTATAGATTCTGCTCTTGTATCAGACAAGAAGTCAGCAGCAGAACATGAAATGTAAAAATGCCTTCTATCCTAACTTTCAGGAAGCTGCACCCAGTATATTAAACCCTCCATAACCTTTCAAGAGTTTCACTTCTGGAGTTGTTAAAGAAATGCTATCAATATTAATCACAGTATAGAAGTGTATTATTGTGCAATGAAATGTCTTTTATTACAAAGCTCTTAATGCTCTTGGCCATTAGAGCAGCTCAACTGAAAATAACCATCTCTTGTATTCTATCATGCACTCCATGTTTAATGGAAATCAAACAATGCAAACATATTCAAATCCTTTAAATTAGAACACTTAAGAATCTATTTAAGCATGCCAAGTTTGGCTCATTAAATATCATGGAAATATTTTATGCGGCTACATCTTACTGCTCACTGAGATCCGTAAGTAAGGTTTCAGGCTATTTTTTTTCAGAGAGAGAGAGAGAGAGAGAGAGAGAGAGAGAGAGAGAGCTTGTATGTTTAAGTAATCACTTATGTAAATAAAATTCTCAAATACAATTTTGCCATCACTTTTGTAGATTAGTCAAATGAGAGATTAAAAAGGTTGCCTCTTCAAGTATCATTACTAAATACGCACTTTAATACATACAGTATTTCCATTTCTGCATTCCTTCCTGCTCAAAAACTCCAGTAGCCAGATTATAATGTTAGACTCAAATGGGAAAAACTAAACAACTTATGAAAATAAAAACAGGGGCCCAGTAAAAATAATATCCCATAAATCCTATCGATAATAGTTAAACCTATTGAATTAATGGGATCTATCTATACGTTAACTCAGAGTTTAAGAGTTGCATCTTTTCCATCGTTTTGCAGATGAAATCTGGGCTATGTGTGGCCAAGGAACATGAATGTGGTCAAAATTGCAGAAGTTATTAATGAGGAAGAACACACAAGCTAGAAGGGATTGCAGTTGTTTGCTTTTGCCTGAGACTCCAAGCCCTCCTTTCTTTTCCTTCCTGCTGAGCTAATTAAAAGCATATTGGGAGGAGAATAAGGAAACTGGAACATTTTGAAAGCAGCTTAAAAAGTGTAATGACAGGGGAATATTTGAGATTGTTCCTGGCACATTGATCCAGTTGGAGGGTGTGATGTTGATTCAACGGCTCTAGTAGGGAATGGCCATCACCAAGAGGTTTCGGGCCTGTATGTTTGTTTAGTGAAGCATTAAAATTCTCAATCCTCAAATAAGAGTCTGGAAAGTATAGGTAAACAAGAAAATTACATCAAGGGCTTCTCCTTCACATTTGAGCCCTAGAGTTGTCTTTGACGTCTTGTTCTGAATTGCTAGCGTCTTGAGGGACAGAAGATTGCTGATGGTGGTCCTGTCTTTTTGGCCGCCAACTAGTTTTCAGAACTTTTTCAAGAACTTTCCTCCCTAATCCTGATTTGTTTAGGCAATGTTTTATCAATTTCTTACTGAGCAGCAAACAAGAAAGGTTGTACATCCTCAAGGGATTTCTTCACCTCAGATGGAGAAAGTGGCAGTCCTTGCAGACTGTGCCATTTTGGGTACATCTCTTTTTACACCTCATTACACAGAGTTACAAATCACATACAGAATCTGCCCGCATAGAACTAACTTTATGTTTCCTCCTACTATGTATGTGTATGTGGCTGGCAGGTGGAGAGATAATAGAAGATTTGAAAGCAGATAGTACCTCTTGTGTGTACTCAAATGATGAGTGAACATAACTGAATGGTGCTAAATTTGTTAACTATTGCATAGAGACTGGAGGAGAAGAGAATATTCATGCAAAAATCAGACCATAAAGTAAAAAAGCTTTACCTCTTGTTTCAGAATCATACAGGATAGAAACAAAGCAACTCCCAATTATTTTTATTGCACAGTATGAATGGGCAGCATGTTCCTTAAACTGATGCAATTTAATTATACCTTTTTATATTCCATTCTTTCTCCTGAGAAGTCAACTTTAACCCCCTTGAATCCTTTTCAGAGATAAAGGTATAGCCCAGTTTTGTGCTTTATCAATAGCCAGATGATAATACTATTAAGAATCCAAATCTCTACATGACTACAAGGAAATAAGTCTCATTAAGTTCAGTGAGGTTTATTTCCAGATCTTCCTCTCCCTGTAAAGAGAGCCAGTGGTTCCAATTTCTGTACATTTCATTGCATCTGGAAAGCAATGTGCCTGATAAATAGGAAGATTAAAGCCCACAGGGAAAATTCATAATCTGCGGCTGGCTTTTGGAAAGGGGATGCAAGAACAGGTATATTCCTACTACATTAATAGATTTAATTTCAGAACTGTTATATTATAGCCCTTTAGTTCTCTCTTAAAAGATAAGTTTGAAGCGAGGAAAGTGTAATTCAGGGAGCCTCCAAACACTTAAGGCTTTGAGACATGATTATGTGTAGTCAACGGGATAACACGCTTGAAAGAAAAATATATATACTATAAAGCTTGTCACTGAAATTAAAATTACTTCCAGATGAGGCTATACAAAAAACAGTGAGGCAATCCTATTAATTTATGCTAAACAAAGAGGGAAGCTGAGTGAAATCCCAAGCCCTTCCTGAATTCTCTGCCAGAGAACATTTAAGCGTAACAAAAGCAGTCAAAATGGCAAAAAAACCCCTTGTAAAGTCCAGAAATGGCACCAGAAAATCATTTGGATATTTATTTTTGTACCCATAAAACTTTCAAGCATCAGTTGGTAGTGAGGCTTGACACCACTTCAGGATGTCAGGGCAGGCATTAAACTGCACATTACCATATGTCAACTTTGAAGAGCTGATAATGTGACTACTCCTTGGACAACTTAACGGCTTTTTGCAAACCTCTGTCAAACCAAATCTCTCTCTCTTGATCAATAATGGTGCACCAAGAAGGGGGCTATTCGGGGTGTCTAAAAAGCTGGATTAGCAAAATATTGTAAATACAGATGGCAAGGACTAATTCCGGCTCTTAAGCAGTGATCATGCAAATCACTTAGACATGTGAACAGCTCCTCGAGTTCAAAGGGATTACACACATGAGTGGAATTGCTCGCACCCGCATATTAGCACAAATCAGGACTTATTTTGTACAATCACTTGGCATCATATATAACACACACATATGCAGACATGGACTTTGAACAGAATAAGTACACAGTTAATGTCCTTAGCTCCCCTGTTCAAACTCAACTCAAGCTCCAGTAAACCAGAACTGTTTGTTTTAGTAGTAGATACACTCAGGTTGTGGGAAATCCAGGAATACTGGACAAAAGAGTTTGAATCAGCTCTTCATACCTCCCATTATTCCTACTTGCAAGTGAAATCCAGCAAGTGTTTCTGTATATATTGGCCTAAGCCTATTTGTGGGGATGAGAGACAGGGATTTCTCAGTGGTGGCCCCTCAGCTATGAAACCCCCGCTCCAGGGAAATTAGATCAGCCCCCTCCCTCCTGGCCTTCAGGAAGAAAGTGGAAATATGGAAGAGGAACCAAACCTTTGGACATTGACTCCCAGTGCAATAATGATTTCTCAGTGCAATAATGAACAATGGAATTAACAACCGGAATGGCTCCAGGAATATGCCTTGGATTGTGTGATTTTTAAATAATGGTTTTAAGATTGGTATGTTCTAATTATGTGATTTTAAAGTATGTGTTGTTTTTTTTCTATATTGTTTGGCATCAATATCCAGCTGATCCAATTGTGACTTGTTGTGAGTCACCCTGAGTCCCCTTCGGGGTGAGAAGGGAGGGATATAAATGAAATAAGTAAATAAATGGAGCCCAGGTGGTGAAGTGTGTTAAAGCATTGAGCTGCTGAACTTGCAGACCGAAAGGTTGCAGGTTCAAAACCCGGGGGCGGAGTGAGCGCCCGCTATTAGCTCCAGCTTCTGCCAACCTAGCAGTTCGAAAACATGCCAATGTGAGTAGATTACCTCCGGTGGGAAGGTAATGGCGCTCCATGCAGTCATGCTGGCCACATGACCTTGGAGGTGTCTATGGACAATGCCAGCTCTTCGGCTTAGAAATGGACATGATCACCAACCCCCAGAGTAAGACATGACTGGACTTAATATCAGGGGAAACCTTTATCTTTACCTAAGTAAATAAATAAATACATTTGCAAGTCCCAGCTGGAGTGGACTCATTGAACCAATCATTAAATGATAAATCAGTACTTACTATTGAGCCAGTAGGTGTGATCTAGTTTGGATTGAAAACTGGTTTTAGTCTATTGACTTACGGGTGCTCTACTGGGCAAAAACCCAATAATGTACACCTTCAGCCCACTGAGGCTGACCAGGAGAAAACCCCAAGGTGACAAATATGTCTGTACAAGCAGAAGTCTAATCCAATTGTCTAAAGTTTAATGAAGTACAGGTTTCCAAGTCAAGTCCAAAACTGAGATGGAAGTTGCCATAAGGTACAGCCTGGTTCCATGGTATGTAGCTTTCTTTTGATGTTTTTTCATACATATTGAAAGTGTTTTGTGTTAATAAAAATATTTTTGCTCTCAGCTATCAGTTATTGGTTGTCATTATGTTTTTATTATGATATCTTATATGTTTTTATGTGTTAATTCATTGTAATTGAAATGTATTTTATGTTGATAGATTTTATTGTTGCATTATTGGGCTTGGTCCCCATGTAAGCTGCCCCAAGTCCCCTTGAGGACATGGGGCAGGATATAAGATTATTATTATTATTATTATTATTATTATTATTATTATTATTATTATTAGGATATAAGAATATAAGAATATTATTACAGTAGAGTCTCATCCAGCATAAACGGGCCGGCAGAACGTTGGATAAGCAAATATGTTGGATAAACATCAAAATAGTTATGATTTTACAAATTAAGCACCAAAACATCATGTTATACAACAAATTTGACAGAAAAGGTAGTTCATTACACACTGATGCTATGTAGTAATTACTGTATTTATGAATTTAGCACCAAAATATCACAATACATTGAAAACATTGACTACAAAAATGCGTTGGATAATCCAGAATGTTGGATAAGTGAGACTCTACATCATCATCATTATTATTATTATTATTATTATTATTATTATTATTATTATTATTATTTTAAAATTACAAAAATGAATCCGATCATTCTTCTATCCAGACCGTTTGTTGTCTTTCTCAACTGGGAGCTCTCCATGGTAGAAGTAGCTTGCAAAATGCCTGAATGGAAATCCTAACTAAGTGTGATGCCTCATGGGCCTTGTAGTCCTGTTCCTAGTACTATTGTGGCAGATGAAGATGAAAACATGGGGTTTTCACCGGTTCAACAAGAGCTGGAGTCTCTTCACCTGCCGGATGTTGACGTTTGCCCTCAAGAATTCAGTAAACCAGGCCTTGGGCAGTACTCACCTCCGTTTCCCAGGAAGGAATCTTATTCTAAAGACAGGGGAGTCAGAGAAGCTAATCGGAGAAGTCTAAGAATCGCTGCCAAACAAATGGCTGATTAGGTCTGCTTCCCTTGGGAAATTCTAAGGAGTCTTGCATCTGGACAGAGTTGGGTTTCGCTTCTCGTTCTCTAGGGAAAGAGATTGTTGGCGGGAAAACGAGACCCAATATAGGGGTTTGGCGCGAGAGATTCCTTGCGGAGTCAATTGATCACCTTCAGGAGAGAGATCGTGTGTGGACTTCGTAAACCCAGTTCCTTGCTTCCCGGATCAAGCTTCAAGCCTTGCCCTGCCTTGCGTTTCTACCATGGACCCTGCTTCATGCTTCATGTTTTGCCTTGTCTCCAGTCACGGATCTAGTCAAGAATCAAGTTTATTTCCAGCCTTGTTGTCAAGCTTCATTGGACTCTAAGACTCTGTTATTTCCCCACACTATTGCTTGGCAAGGTGTGTGTTTCGGTCAAGTGGATTAAAACTTTGAATTCTAATATCATTTATTGGACAATACATTTTTGGACTATATTTGACCTCATTTGAAAGGTCTGCTTCTGAACTATATTCTTCACTTGTTTTTATTGCTTTTATATATTTCCTTAATAAAGATATTAGATAGAGACTGGCCTCTGTGTAAGGTTATTGGTGCCCAGCAGCCAGGGACCTGACACTAAGGATGCCAAAAATAGAATTTAGGCTTTTCTATTTGTAAAACATGTATTCTAACCAAACAGAAATACCATCAATAAGTTAGAGATCCAAGACACCTTGTTTCATGCCCTCAAGCTAAGAGCAAGTGGGATGAACATTTAGGGAACCTGAAACTGAGAAATCTTACTTTCCAACTTGTCCACAATGTTTTTTCCCCGTATAATTTAGTGTTGTAGCCTTAACAGACAATTCACAAGTGCAGATGGCCATTTAATAAATGCTGTTTAGATATGTGTGAAGCAGTTTTCCTTGCTTCTTTTTCAGAGATAGTCTTGCTATTTTATTGCCCCATACAGAGGAAAAAGTCAGTGAGTGGAGGAAGAATCTAACAGCAGTACTTTAAATACTGGCTTATTTTAACACAAACATTTGTAGTTTTTAATGGATGTTTTAATTTTTTAATTGTTTAGTCTTGTTTTAACATTTGTACCTTTTGGATTTTTAATGATATCTTTTTTGTTTGATTCACAATCTGGAGAAAAAGAATTATAGAAATAACAACTACAACAATGTGGATTTCAGTGAATAAGACTGAAATCGATGAAAACTCATGCTTTTAGTCTTGAAGATACTGCTAGATTCTTCCTTTTCCCCACTCCTTTTCTCTTTTCTTATCTCTGCTAGTCATCATTATACTTCCTCTGTTGAAAATAATCTACTATGGTGTGCTCCTCCTTGCTTCTCTACCACTATTTCTTCTATCCCGCTTTCTCAATAATTGACTGATTCCACCACTGTTTATATATTGGATTCTACCAACTCAGTGAGCATCTTTATTTGCAATGTGATGTGTGTCCAAGCCACACCCTTTTCACCAAAAGTTGGATCCTCAGAATTTTTTTAAGCACATTTGACCCTTAAGAATAATCAAGGATGGAAGGGAGTTGAGGAAAGCGTTTGACCCTCAAGTGTCTCTGAGATTCTGAATAAGTGAGAGGAAACTTTAGTAAATAGAAAGCAAACAAGCTTTAAAGTCTTAGAGGTGAAAGGCAGCATATGGGATGCAAACTGAGAGACAAAACACAGAGGACTGAAAAAGATTTAAAGGTTTATTTTCTTGGTTAGCACCTAAAGGTGGCATTAGGAAAGGAAATAATTTTTAATGTATTAATCCAATACAGGCAGTCCCCAAGTTATGAACAACATAGGTTCCGTAGGTTTGTTCTTAAGCTGAATTTGTAAGTTGGAACAGGTAAATTTTTAAGTGTAACTGCAGTCAAGTGTATCTTTTAGCTTTGAATGGCATAGGAAAGGGTTAACATTCCTGTAATGTTTCTTTTACTGTCTGTGCCCCCATATAGAAGATATCACCTCACTTTTTGTCCCTATGACAACTGGATTTTGAACATCTTGGCTTGTTGTGGAAACAAAGATTGGCGAGAAAGCTTCAGTGGAGACACTTTTTTCCATGATAAGTCTTCAAGGAGTGAATTTCCCTTCGAAGGGGTAGATTTCTCTCACTTCCTGTTCTCAATTATGAGTCAGTATCACCTGTCAGCTGCTACAGGTCACATCCCATGGTCATGAATTGGCCTGAGAATCATAGGGAACATGTAAGAAGCATTTGGCTATATCTCTGTAGCCAGGTGCTGATTATTGAAATAATCCTCTAGGCAGAGCACCCTTAAACACCAGATTATGGCAGTCCTGTGAATGAACGGTCCTCACTCCTTTGATCTTGCAAATACAGGGCTTGGTTGAGACAATTCACCTGTAATGAATTATATTTTCTTACTACCTTCACCTTTACTGAACAATACTAACAAATTCTTCAATTCACATTTGAGAAGTAAACAATATTCACATCATTGTAGAAATGTTCTTAGTTCTCACCTCTAGTGAAAGAAAGTGATAAAAAAGATTTTTTCCCCTATTCAATTTGGCATAATATGCACAGAAAACGCTGTGAAAATATATTTTGAAATGTAGTGGGCACACAAAGCCAGCACAGAAAGAAAGGCTCGTTGGAGTCAAAACAATATTTGAGCCTTGACAGATTCCTACAGGAAGATTGGGTCCTTTTGATAGCCTGGATCTATGCAGTAGGGCTCTTAAGTGGCAATACAATACCATGGCTAGCTAAGGAGAAATTATTCATCAGTAGTCCTTTGCTACTTTTGCTGGCAAGTAGCCCTCTGTGCATGCAAAGAAACAACGGATGAGGAAACATGAGTGGGTTGCGCTTCTTCTACATGTTTATTTATTTATTTATTTACAGCATTTATATTCTGCCCTTCTCACCCCGAAGGGGACTCAGGGCGGATCACATTAGACATATAGGCAAACATTCAATGCCTTTTAACATAGAACAAAGACAAACAAACATAGGCTCCGAGTGGGGCTCGAACTCATGACCTCCTGGTCAGAGTGTTTCATTGCAGTTAATTGCACTGGCTTGCTCTCCCGTCTGCGCCACAGCCCGGGCCCATGGTTGTTCTTCATATGTATGAAATGCTCCCGGCTGCCAACATACTAAGACTAAGTCAGAGGGATGGGCCAAATCTTCATAGGCTTATTTAGCATCTGAACATAAAATATGGATTTTCTATTCTACTTGAAAGGAAAACAGCAAAAGTTTTTTTCAGTTGTACAAAAGTTGGGTTTCTGCAATGCTAGGATGAATTATGAGCATTTCCCCCCTCTCCAAAAAAAGAACATGGCTTATGTTTAGTAGGCAATACTTGCATGCTTTTGAACTTTGAAACTGCTGTGGTATGCAGAATGGCTGCTACTTCCTTGAGTAAGATCAAGATAACACACCTTAACAAAACAACTTTGGAAGGGCATCTTATTCATTCATTTTAATGGCCATTTTCCCAATCATTTGAGCTTTCGCCCACCTCTTAATGCGCAAGATGTCGTCTTGCCTTGATCATCCCTCTTGCTTAGAGACTGCTGCTGCGGGACAGTTTTTCTCCCCTAATTAGACAAATGGGAGGAATTGCCTGGGTTTTCTGCCTCCCTAAGCACCCAGCAAGGGACATATCATAGACACATCACTTATCAGTTCTTCCAGAGACACAGGAATATGGTCCCAGTCCCTTGGGCTATTTAAAAACAACTCTACTTCATTCACAGTAAAATGTTTCCCTTATTTCCCTTGAATTCAACCAAATAAAAGCTTTTTTTAAAAGCTAAAAATGTTTTCTCCTTTACTAGCCCAATCCCATCTCTATCAACCACCTGTAGTGGAGGGAGGGCTGACAAGCATTCAGGATCTACTTGGTGTTGGTGTCTTTACTAAAATCCCAAACCCCACCAACCAGAGGCTGGTGCAAAAAAACAGATGCTCATAGTTGCAGAATATTGAATCTGGATGAGCAGATAAGAGAAAGGATAAAACATAGATTTGATGCCTTGTCAGTACTATATTAGCACTTTATTGACTATTTTAGCTGTGAAACTACCTCTCCCCGATTTTGAAATATTCTGCACTTTGGCCCAGATCCGTGTATTCGTCTCCTGTTTTTAACATTTTATTCTGTATGTTGATTTTTATGACTGTTGTTTTGATGCTGATGTTTTATTGTTGGGATTTTTGTTTTATTGTCTTGCTGTTGTTGTTATATTGTTGTGTTGGGCAAGGCCCCATGTAAGCCACCCCGAGTCCCTTTGGGGAGATGGGGCGGGATATAAGAATAAAGTTATTATTATTAATTCAGTTTTCATTTGCTAATTTCTCTGTGTAGCTGCAGGTGTAGAACTAATTGCAGGCTGGAATTCAGTCTTCATATGTTCATTTATATGGAAGGGAAACAGAACCAGGTATATACGTAATGTCTGTATTCATCCATAGGGATGCTGTGATGTTACTACTTATAGACATCCATTGTGCCATGGTAGCCAGTAGAGTGACCAATGAGTGGCAGGCACCAATGTACATTGTAGAAACCCCTAAAGCACATCAGGACACAAGCTAGAAAGTACTGGAGCACAACATGAGTTCTGGGTGTACTTCAGAAGGGCCTGACACATATCAGAAATTCCTGGTGCACGTTGGAACATTATTTGCAATGAACTAATAGAGCTTCATTTCTGCAACATAGTTATAGATTCATACAGTGAAAAAATGTAAGTGGTGAAGAATCTTGGTTGCTGCCATTTAAATAGAAGAACAATGCATGGCACTTTAATGGGAGAGACTGTGATCAGTGGATGTGCTTAATTGCATTTCCACCTGGTTGGACATCTTAAAGATCCCTGTTTTAGGTATTCTAGACACTGCTATGTCTTTTTAGAAAATTGCTGTCTACTTCAGCTGGATACTGGCCATGAAGTACAGATAACACATCTTTGTGGCATATGAGTAATCAGGCTCAATGGACACTGCCTTCTGGCTGAATGTGTTACTATACTTTAATATGCCAAATCTTTAGTATATGCATGGTTGTTGTGTTCCTTGAAGTTGCTATGAATTTATGGTGATCCTAAAGCAAATTTATGATGGGGTTTTCTTGGTCAGACTTTTTAGAGAGGGTTGCAGTTGATTTCTATGGCTGAACAGGAATTTGAGCACCAGTTTCCACAGGTATAGGCCACCACCCAAAATGCTACACCATACTGGTTCTCTTGGCTCCCTAGTTTCACAAAAACTATCTATCTTACTGGGTGTATGTATGAACTATAAAGCCTAGTATTATTCCTTTCATTTCAAGTGGAACAAGTTGATCATTACGATATCACAGGCATGGGCATACTTTGGCCCTCCAGATGTTTTGGACTTCAACTACCACAATTCGCTGTTAGGAATTGTGTGAGTTGATGTCCAAAACATACGGAGGGCCCAATTTTGCCCATGCCTGCTATATCAGAAGAAAAAAGACAATACAAGCTGGCATTTGTCAAATTTCTGATTCCTATAACTGTAGCTTGGCTTGATTTTACATCAGTTTCTTACAGCACATTTTTACTAATATGCCTCTGTATGTGTGTGTGTGTTTATATATGTATTCTTACTAGAAAGCAGATGTACTGCAGCAAATCTGGTGTCATGCAGAGGATCAGACTTGGTTTGGTGCTGCTGGGTGGTCTTGAAAAAGAAGCCATAAAGTTTTCAAGACAGAATGCTTAACCTTCCTTTATTGAACATCCCATGAGGTCAATAACAAACTACAAGAGCAGGAGCCCCCAGAGGCACACTTGCTGTGATGGGAATGTCAGCTTCAAAATCTATTAAGATGGCATGATCCGGCAAAGTTAAGGACTTTTCATTGATTTCAATGGGAGATTTAGGACATGCCATCCATGTCTGGCACATGAGATAAGAGAATCTGCCCTTATTTGACCAGTGCAAGACATTATGAAACCAAACAAACAAACCATGTTGACTACAGCAATAACAAGCCAAGGTTGAAAGCTTCTATTTCATTTTAAAGCACTCCTACATTAAGTCTATATTCTCTGAAGACACATACCAGTACATTGGTGATTGTGGAAATTATTGTCTGTCTGAATTACATGCCTGTTGTGGTAAGGGGAAGAAAATGAGCTTTCTGATCCTTGGCTAGTCAAGCTTCTGACAAATAAACACTGATTCCCAAATGCTATTTAGGTTGAGTTATAGGAGATACAGAAAACTACAGCTGCTCTATCATTCTCAGATCTTTCCCACCAATTGTTTATAGCAGCAAGAATGAAAGACAGGAGATTTTAAGACAGAACACTTATAGCTCCTTGGTTGTTTTGTTCTCTTCCAATATGATTTCATCCTTACTATGTCCACGTACAGGTAGGATCCCTTTATCTCCTCTTCTCCAAGAATCTAGGCATCTTAGAGAATGTGGGATGTGTTGATCTTCTTTATTTCCATGGATATTCCCAGGAAAAGACACAAAGATCAGCCATCTGGCTCTCAATAAGAGAAAGATAAGAATTTATGAGAAGGGAGAAAATGAGGTGTAGTGATTTTGGCACTGGACTATGACTATGGTTTGATTCCCACTTGGCCATGGAAAGCCACAGGGTGAGTCTCACACTCTCAGCCCCGTAAAACCTCATGATAGGGTTGCTTCAGGGTAGCCAAGCTATTAGTCTGAAATGACTTGAAATCACACAATAACAAGAGTGTAGTTTGTTTTTCAGTTTTCTAGAAGGATGTTCCTTGATTCAGACATTTGAAGGCAGAGAGGAACTTGAGGTTTAAAAAAATATGGGAGAAGACACAACGGATTTGCCCATCCAAGCCTTAACAGTTTAGCTTTTGAAAAATGCTCTATTCCCTGTTTACACAGCCATGTTGTGAAGCTAAGCTAAGATTGTCCTCTTCCCCAACTCATCCTTAATGGCTATGTTAAAAACAGGTAAGTCATGGTCTTTTTTATGTGGCAACAACTGCACATGCGGAATTTGTCAAATATAAAGGGTTGAGAATGTTGTTCAATTGGTTTGTGGTATGTACTTATCAAAATTCTTAATTTTAATATTAAAACCAAGAAAAAAAGAACACAATGGGGTTGTTTGAGAAAAAGGGGAACTGACAGTTCACCCCTCCCTATTCCCAGTGTCCTTTGCTGTCCCAAAGATCCATATTTGTTGTTCTTCTCTTTCTCTTTGGGCCCCTAGGCAGAAAGACTGCCAACATCAGCACCGGAATTCAGAAAAAGGTGGAAATTGTTAGTTATTAACGTTATTACGGTTGCATTTTTGCCACAGAGGAAAGGGGATATGTGTTTCTATATTGTCTACTTATTTACCTTTGGATCCCCAAATGAAGGACAGTCTGACCTCATTATTCATGGACTCTTGATTCTGCCATTGTATAAAAGGGGCATCATTTTTACTACATCACTGACTATAACACGACTTGAACATCCATGGATTTTGGTTCCAGACTCTAGCAGATACCAAGGACCCATTGTACCTTGACTATGTACTTTGACTTCAAAGCAGAGGGCACATTCATTGCTTCATTCAGATCTTTCACCGTGTCACTCACAGTTGCTATTTTGATGGCACAGATAAGGCATGCATAAAATAAGACCATTTATAGCAAGGAACAAGTTAAGCCTCAAGAACAGTACTCCTGTTTTCCTTTTTTTAATGCTCAGCTTTCTGAAGCTTATAGTTTGGATGATCTTCCCTCAATCAGATAGCTCCCAAGAGAACAGAAGGCAATGGACAGCATCTCTAGAGAGCCAGGAAGAAGGATTTAGGCATAAACAATGGTATCCCAAGTGATCCAATAATTTCTGTATTACTGAAAATAGAGGAGATAACAGCTCATCCTTTAATGTGCTGCAGAGAGAGGTCTCAGGAGGAAAACATTACCCGGTTTTAGAGCAAAGACCAACACACTGAAAAGGCAGAAATTTGTGTCAGGGGAAAACATTACTGCAGTGGAATGAATGTTCTCAAAGATACAGGGCTCTGTTCTCTTTCCCGAAATTGCCTGGAGCAGAACTTCATATTTATGAGGCAAAAACAGGGATCCCATGTATGCTTTGTGAGGCTAATGCAACAGGGGCAGAATCAAGCAATTCTCTCATAAAACAATTGTCCCCCACAGCCTTTTCTTTGGTTTTAAATTCTATATGGCCAAAGCCCAAAGAAAGCTTTTTTGTGCAGCATTGGTCTGTTCTGCAGCCTTAACATCTAGCTCTGGAGAACAAACCAATGGTAGACAGTAAAGTCTTCTTTGGACTTTGTTCACATAGAATACAATGTGAACTTTATTGAACCCTAGCAAATGTACGTAGGTACATTGCAGGTTCTTCCCATGTAAGGCTAGATTTGAAAGAAACATCCATAATATAATTACAATAGGATAAATTATAACGCTGTGATGGCAAGTCTATACAAATGTGGGAACCATCCTGTTTCAGCTACCTCTCCTTACCTCATCAAAATACACGAAAATCAAAGCAGTTGTTTTGTGATTCTGTGATGCTATCTCAGGATGGTTATTAATTCTTGTTTTGTTGTGTTGTCGAAGGCTTTCATGGCCGGGATCACAGGGTTGTTGTATGTCTTTCGGGCTGTGTGGCCATGTTCCAGAAGTATTCTCTCCTGACGTTTCACCCACATCTATGGCAGGCATCCTCAGAGGTCCATACCTCACAACCTCTGAGGATGCCTGCCATAGATGTGGGTGAAATGTCAGGAGAGAATACTTCTGGAACATGGCCACACAGCCCGAAAGACATACAACAACCCAATTCTTGTTTTGTCTCATAAGTGGATGTTTATCATAATGCTCACCCAGAAAGGAAGAGGGAGTGTCTCTGTCATGGAGACTTCCTGAGTTTATTTTTTGTTCTGATCTTACTGGCATATTCCTAGGTTTGCACCTAATGCCTTCTTGAAATATCCCAGTTGTTTCCCTCTCCCTTCCCTGGTGTTCTTACACCTGTCTTGACTATATGTCACTCCTAGGGGCCATCTACACTGATCATTTAATGTAGTTTCAAAACTGTATTGAAGAAAGTGGTTTTGCTTTGCAGATGATTAAATAGGAAATCCTGGAACCAGTTTGAGGCCCAGATGGTGATGCCACAAACCACAGAACACTGATGCACGTTAAGGGCTTTATTTTGCGCACTTTTATACTTGTTGTCTGGCTGTCATAGTTTGATATTAGCTTCAAATTTAATTAAATGGTCAGCGTAGATGGTGCCCCAGACTCTGCAATGTTTCAGAAATTTCCTCTGAGCTTTCTTTCCCATTTAGGAGTGAATCAAATGTTAACAAGATTACATTACTGATTTAGTCTTCCTTATCGAGAAATCTGGATTCCTTTGAAAACTGAAACACCTTTGGGGAAAGGGGGTTTAGTCACAAGTCCAGTCTTTGCTGCGTTTTTCTGCAAGGAGCCCTGATGAGGGAAAGAGAACTGGGGGAAGCAGGAAAGACTCTCATTGCACAAGGCCCCTGTAGAAACCAAATGTCCCAGAAGCTTCCAGACTTGTCTACTCCTGCTCATTGGCAGTATAGGGGAGGGTCGGCGTTTTGGAAATGGCTATGAAGATGAACATGGAACAATCCCATTGGCCATCGCCTGTATCCAGTCTAGATAAAATTAAGAAGACTAATGGGGAGAGGTCTCCTTCCTTCCTGTCTACTTTGCTAAAAGGGCAGAAAATGTGGTGACTGCTGAGGAAGTGTCTGAGATGCCTGCTTTTGGCAGGGGCTTTATGAAAGCAGATTCCTCCCCTTCTTCCCTTCTCTCATTGGGTTTCTCGCACTGGTGAGATGGGGAGATTGGCAGGAGCTGGATGTGTCAGTCACACCCTTTCCCCCATCCCTCATACACTTTGTATATGCAAATACATGTATTCCAAACTCTGAAAAAAACCTGAAATAGAAACCCTTTGCTTTCAACATTTTGGATAAAGGAGAATCAACCTATAGTTAAACAGAGAGAGTTACAATCATTGCTTTTGGAACAAATATCCTTATTTTCCTAGTTTTCTCTCTGTTGAATCTGCATACAGAATATTCCACTGTCAAACAGCTCTTACCATCAGGAAATATTTACTATGATGCCTATACAAAATCGATATCAAACAATACACAAAATCAATTAAGACTATTAAATACAATATAAAATTACAATATATAAATTTAAAAACATATGATCCTAAATCATTTCATAAAGGAACAAAACTTGGGAGTTGCAGAGATTTTCTTTCTTCTACAAAGAGGATCTTAATACATTTACTTGATTGTTTTATTAAGTGACAGTTTAGAATTATACATCATATTTTTGACACTGACTACAAGTCACTGTAATATGAGTGCCAATTATTGGTGAGAATAAATGCTGAAGCAAATACAATAAATATGGGCAGAAATAGTGTTGGCAGATGAAATTAAGGGCAGAGCCCTTGTTCCTTTAATGATTATGTAGAAAAGGGCATTTCTGCAGGTGATGCCACACAAGTATCATCTGCTGAAGTTCTGCAAGCCTAAGCAGAAAAACCACTGGTGTGAAAATGTGTATTTGGAAGTTGGACAGCAGATTGAATTCCTAAGTAGTTGGTCAAAGGTTTTTGTTCTTTTATAATGATCATTTATTGTAAACAATCATTTATGCAGCACTTTTCTTACAAAGGCATTTGGGTTCTTTGAGCCTGAAGAGAGGTCTCCATTTCACTTGACCCTTCTTTGGTGACTCTGTTAATATAATGGTTCATTCCATTCTGTTTCTTGGGTGACATTTAATTGTCACAAACACAGCCTCATTTCCAAACACACTTCATTTTGATGAAAATGTTTTGTGTTTAAAGCTCTAGGTTAGTATGGGAGCCAGGCAATTCCATTAGAAGGAATCTTAAGAATCACTCGGCCATGAAGATGATTTTTACTCCTAAATCTGATGCAGGGAAAACGGAAACAAACAAAAAGAGTCAAATTCATAAAACTTGGGAAATCTGACTTCACTGCTCTTGACAGTACTGAATGACAGACAGAACGGGGTATAATTGACTTTTCCCAAAACCACAAGAATAACAACAAATCCCAAATCAGACTCATTTCTTCTTATACGGATTGAAGCAAAAGAGCAGTTAAAAAAGCTCCTGGGGATGGACAATGCGTTATTTTTCCCAGTTCCAGAACTGCTTCCCTTGAGGTTTCATTCATTCAAGAGGTTAAACGGGTAAATTCCAGCTGAAGGCTCAAGTGCTTTACTTAATAAGGAACATAGGTATTTTGAGCTTTCTTGGTCTTACTATAGCAAAAGGCCACAAGGGAGCTTTGCAGACACAAACATAAGCAAGGTTAGATTCTGATAAACAGAGTTACACTGAATGGCAACTTTCACAGCAAGCACAGCAGAGATAAGAGGAAAAGATCGAATCCTGATATACAACAAGAATCTGTAAGATACCTTAAAGGCATCCATTCAGTGGCTTTAAAGCTGGGTTCTGGACAACACCATTCTTGTAAGCTTATCAGGGTTTCCTCTGTAGAGAAAAATCAATAGGGGCTATTGCAATATGCCCTCTGCAATTTGCTGCCCAATTTGTGGGTGGAAAATTGGGAGAAGTCCATTTGTGTGTGTGTGTTTGTGTGGATGTGTGTGTAATGCTCTAGGAGTTTCACTAGCAAGCCGAACAGTGACAGCAGTAACATCTCTTCTGACTCTCGCCACCATCAATATTTTGATTTCTAGATGCAGTGTCGTTTTCAGGGAATTGGGGAAAAAGGAATGGCATCCACCACATAAAATAGCAGCCAGCATTTCCCTTCACAGTAAAAACAGTGACAGGAACAAAATATGACAATGACATCTATTACTACTACAGGACGAGTCTCCCTTATTCAAAATGCCTGGGACAAGATGCATTTTGAATTCCTGATTTTGGAATATTTTGGAATATCTGTATTTTCATATACATACACATGATACATCTTGGAGATGGGACCCTACTCTAAACATGACATTCACTTATGTTTCTTATACTAATTTTTTCAATGTTGATAATGTTAAAAAGAGTTGGTATGGAAGAGAGCCATTACCAGTGCCGCTGTAACACTTGTTGCTGTAGTTTAACAGCAACAACTGTAGCTCTCTATGGCTGAGCTCTTCCTATATCTGAAGACTCTTTGTACCATAGAACATTTCCTCATGAACACTCCCTCCAAAGCATATGATTCCTTTTTGGAGAGGAAGGAAAGGCAGAAAGCAGATAGAAAAGAATGTATGTGTGTGTGTGTGTGTATGTGTGTGTAGTGGAGAGAGACAGTTCTTCTGATGCCGGTGGTGACAAATGGATGGAGGGCACAAGAGATTATAAAAACCAGATATCAATATCCAGGTGTCCTTCTGAGGCGTTTTTTCCCCTGGTAGCTGTTGGAGGATGCTAATTACTCTTTTACCAGTCACTGTTATTTCTATGAAGTGGTCACCTTGGGTGCAACTACACAGTAGAATTAGATTAGTTTAACCCCGCTTTAACAGTCGTGGCTCAATGCTAAGGTATCATGGAAGTTGCAGTTTTTAAAAGTTTTTAGCCTTCTCTGCCAAAGGGAACTGGTGCTTCACCAAACTACAAATCCCGGGATTCCATATCATTGAGCTAAAGTTGTGTCGAACTGCATCAATTCTACTGTGTAGATGTACACCTTGTCTACTACCAAACCACAATGCCTGGAAACATTCTAAGTATGGTCTATCCAGGAGCTGCGAAGTTCATGGGGAAATCTCTCTCTCTCTCTCTCTTTCTTTCTTTCTTTCTTTCTTTCTTTCTTTCTTTCTTTCTTTCTTTCTTTCTTTCGGATGCTGCCTTTCCCCCAAAATGGAAAAGGAACAAAGGAAAGACAGAATTTGCATAATTCTGAGCCTTCATATCTCACTGTATATTGTGATAGATTACCTCAGTGGTAACCAAGAGGAATTTCAGATCTGTCACTAAATGAATAATAAATATAGAGAAGAAATGATGATGAAAAATGGCATTAGCAGAACTCACAATGGTTGTTGATACAGAGGAAGAATTCTCACTGTGAAAAAGAGAGGAAAAATGTACTCGGCTCTTGGTGTTTTTTAAATGACAGAAACATTTAAAAAGCATTGTTGAGAGTCAGAAATGGTTTTCCACTACCAGTTGCTTTAATGTGAAATGTTGCCCAAATGTTTATATCAAGGTACCATTTGGAACAAGTAGTTTCCCCAGAGAGCTATAATCTTGGTTAGCAGGAAGTCAAGCGACCTGACAGGAACAGCACAGTGCCTTACTATGAAAGGATAGAATGAAAAACTGTCAGCATTTTGAATTTTGCAGGACTTTTCCCTGTGGGCGTAATATATGAACATGTGAATCAAGACTGTGGTCAAAGAGCCATCTTTCTTTTGGAAAGAAACATGTTGTGGTTGCGGGGAACAATTAAACAAAGCCCATCTATCAATTGTTCCCACTCCAAAGTAAAAAAGAAATAAAAAAGCTTGGCACAGCAAAGCTAAAAGTGGTTCATCTGTCTAGCAATTCCATACCATTACATCAGTATGATACTACTTGATATTGTAGTTAGTCATGGTTATATCTTCAGTAATTTTGCGGTTTGGCATGGGACTCATAATTTGCTGCTACTAGAGAACTTGAATGTTGTACTTCAGGGGAAGGGATTAGTGTTCTCCAGAAGAGAGTTTTAAGTACTTCACTAAACTACAAATCCTAGGATTCCATAAAATAGACTCATGGCACAGATATCAAAGTGTCAAAATAGTATAGAATAGCTATAATAGAACAGGGTGGGAAATGGAAAGATCATTTATACCTGTTTTGGGTTTTTCTTTAGAGAGATAAAGCATGATAGAAATAAGTATAATATAATAACAATATGCACCCAAGAAAGGAAGTCTGGAGCCAAAATGCTCTGAACTGGTCCCAGTGCCCACGTGACCAGGAAGAAAGAGACAAGTGATCCAATCCAACCCCCTGCAAGCAGGATTACACAATAAAAGATTCCCAACAGATGGCCACCTAGCCTGTTTAATAACTTCTAGAGAAGGAGACTCCATCACTCTCTGAGGCAATGGCCAAACAGCTCTTCCCATCTGGAAGTTCTTCTGAAGAGATTAGGTGGAATCTTTTGGCCTGTAGTTTGAATCAATTGCTCCATTTCCTAGTCTCTGAAGCAGCCAAAAATAAGCTTGCTTCATCTTTTTTATGACGAATGTCCAAGATGGCCATGTCAAGGCTGCAGCTCGCAGGGTGAGTAAGGTTGGCATAATAAAGACAGGAGTGGGTATGAAAAGCACCCAGAAAACCCTTTGCACCTGAAGGAACAGCTTTTTATGGGTGGTTATTGGAGATGGGGATTGTCCCCAGCCTTCCCTCACAATTTGAGGAGAGAGGGGTTGCATGGGTCCTGGCGACAAGAGTAGCTAGCTCCCTATCAGCCCCCCTATTCCTAACCTGGATTTACTCAAAGCACTTTCTATCCCAGAATCCACTGTTCTTGGCTTTGGTTCACATGTCTCCCAGGATGGCAGGCTTAAGACATTCTGTGTCATAGGGGGACAACTTCTGTCCTAGGTATTTGAGTTGGATTTTCCGAGAAGAAAAGCAGAAACATAGCTCATAAGAAATGCTACTAGCAACATTTTGGCAAACACAAGAAATAGCTTGCATAGGAAACCAAGAGTTGCTATTACCTCCCAAAGGCAGTCAGTTTAAATGTCATTTGGGTCTTGTTATAAATGTTTTTAATATGAGTCCAATCCTCCATTTTATGGCCTAGTTTGTCTTTCTGATTATTTGGAAAACTGCAAAAAAGAAACAAACTGGTCAGCACTTTGGAGCTCCACACAACTCATAAGCGATGGATGCAGGGCTATCAAATTAAGCTACCACAGAGGAACCCTATTGTGTTTTCTCTATTTCTCTCTCTGCTCTCTCTCTTTCTTGGAGCACTAACTCATTCCTCTCAACCGCATGCCAGAAACATTAGGAGGTTAACATCATGTTGCAGTAAGGGCATTACTGCTTAATTGTTTAATCCATTAAAAGTTCTTGATCTAAATGAGTGTGATGTAACCAAAGCAGAATCAGATTGTGCCATGGCTGATTGCAAATGAAGGCTGTGGTGGAGATTTCAAAAGTCAGACAGTGAGGAGAGAGGGGGAGAATATTCCCAAATGCATAAGAGACTGAAATGCATTCTATCAGTTAGCTATACCCCAAAGGAATTGATTGGCAGTAGGTTGTATGCTATCAGAAAATATTTCTCAGCAAAATAATAATAATAACACCCTACTGGGATCTGCACGCATCATCCGAAAATATATCACATAGTCCTAGACACTTGGGAAGTGTTCGACTTGTGATTTTGTGATACGAAGTCCAGCATGTCTATCTTGTTTGCCACTTGTCCACAGCTGCATGGTATCCGGTAGACTCCTCCAGAGGAGAGAGGATCCCTCTTGTCCTTCGCTGACCGTAGCATTTGTTGGATTTTCTTTGTGGGTCTGTAGATAGTTTGTAGGTTGTGCTTATTCATCAGTTTGCCTATGCGGTCAGTGGTTCCCTTGATGTATGGTAAGAACACCTTTCCTCTGGGTGGATCTTTGTCTTGACTCTCATGGCTTGTTCTTGGCCTTGCAGCTCTTCTGATGTCTGTGGTGGAGTATTCAGCGAAGGACAAGAGGGATCCTCTCTCCTCTGCAGGAGTCTACCGGATACCATGCAGCTGTGGACAAGTATACATAGGGACCACCAAACGCAGCGCCCAAACAAAAATCAAAGAACATGAAAGGCACTGCAGACTAATTCAACCAGAGAAATCAGCCATAGCAGAGCATTTGATGAACCAGCCTGGACACAGGATACTATTTGAGAACACAAAAATGCTGGACCATTCCAACAACTATCATGTCAGACTACACAGAGAAGCCATTGAAATCCACAAGCATGTGGACAATTTCAACAGAAAGGAAGAAACCATGAAAATGAACAAAATCTGGCTACCAGTATTACAAAACTCCAAAATCAAAACAGTAGATGGGAACCAAAACTCTGAGGGCTTGACTGACAAAGGATGCCCCCAGGCAAGAGACAAAAACATCTCCAATGCTAATTAGGGTGATTAACTGAAACATTAATGCTGGCTCCCAGCGACAAAGGACTCTTGCCACACCCTACACAGATATATATATTCTTTCCTTCCCTTACTTAGTTTATCCATACCTCACAACCTCTGAGGATGCCTGCCATAGATGTGGGCGAAACGTCAGGAGAGAATGCTTCTGGAACATGGCCACACAGCCCGAAAGACATACAACAACCCTGTGATCCCGGCCATGAAAGCCTTCGACAACACAAAGTACAGGCAGTCCCCAAGTTATGAACAAGATAGGTTCTGTAGGTTTGTTCTTAAGTTGAATTGGTATGTAAGTTTTATGACCAGTATCCACCCACAGAATGACCCTCCACCAATACAACAAACAACACTTTAAAATAGAAGACCACCTATATTGTATGTCAGAACAAGTACATTTTAAGTGTAACTCCAGACACACACACACACACACACACACACACGTACGTGTGTTGGATAGCATAGGGATGGGTTAACACCCCTGTGGTGTTCGTTTTGCTATCTGAAGATTCAGAAGATTTCACCTCACTTTCTGTCCCTGTGACAATTGAATTTTGAAAAAATCTGGCTCATGGAATCAAAGACTGGTGATAAAGCTTCAGTGGAGATCCTTTCCCCATGATAATTCTTTCAGAAGTGAATTTCCTGTCTGAGGGGTAGATTTCTCTCACTTCCTATGGTCTCACCCCTATTCTTAAATATGAGTCATTTGTAAGTCGGATGCCTGAATTGCTAAAAATGTTAAAGCAATAACCATCTATATATATAAAAGAGTGATGGAATCCTGGCGACCAACAAAACAACAAAACTAAACACCCCACAACCTCGAAAACTGACAGCACAACCCCTCATCCATACCTCTAGGTTGATACAACAAAAATAAAATAAAAATAAAGTCCTAATTAGAGGAAGAGGAATAATTGTTTTTATCCAATTGCTGCCAGTTAGAAGGCTAAACTCTGCCCACTTGGTCTCCTAGCAACTCAATCAGCCCAGGGGACAGGCAGAGTTAGGCCTCACTTAGGCCTCTTCCACACTGCCTATAAAATACAGATTATCAGATTTGAAGTGGATTATATGGTAGTATAGACTCAAGGCCTTTCCACACAGCTATATAACCCATTTATAATCTCATATTATCTGCTTTGAACTGCATTATCTTCACTCCACACTGCCATAGAATCCACTTCAGTGTGCATTTTATCCAGCTGTGTACAAGGGGCCTCATATAATCCAGTTCTAAGCACATAATATAAGATTATAAATATACAGTAGAGTCTCAATTATCCAACATAAACAGGCTGGCGGAACGTCAAAAACATGCAAATGAGAGTAGATGAATAGGTACTGCTCCGGCGGGAAGGTAACTGTGCTCCATGCAGCCATGCTATATGACCTTGGAGGAATCTACGGACAACGTCAGCTCTTCGGCTTAGAAATGGAGATGAGCACCAACCCCCAGAGTCAGACACGAGAAAACCTTTACCCTTTACCTTAACTACCACCAATTCCTCAATTCTTTATTTCCCATACCACTATACTTCGCCACAGCAACGCGTGGCTGGGCATAGCTAGTACATTATAAGATCACTGAGCTGAAACAGTACAAAAGCACGATGAGAATGGAAATAGAGGACTCTCTACATTAAAAGACCCTTCTCCATAGCCAGGAAATAACCAGAAATTTGCCAGTGGAAAGGAAACAGAGAGAGGGCCAATTTAGCCTCCTGTGGAATGCTTCTACAACTTGGAAACATATGTACGCATATATACATTTCCCCTGAAACCAACTTACATAAACCTGCACCAGATGATTCCCCACTAAGACAGAACTAGCCCAATATTCACAATATCATTTGGAATTATGTGATAAGGATATTGTATTGCTAGAATTAAACTATGGGCATGTTAAAGAGCCTTTGCCCTTCTCTCCATTTTAAGTGGATCAGCATATTTTTGAAAGGTGTCAATTCAGATAGCAAAAGCCAGCAGGTAAGAACATTTTTCTATTTATTTCACATCCCTCCACAAGGATCCTGAACTGCTTTTTTCTTTTTCAGAATTGCCAATTACCCACATACCAACTGTCCCGCCGATGCTCTGATCTTGCAGCAGGAACACTTAGTTCAGATATACAAAAGCTCTGTTTTTGCCCCCACGCTGTAGCGATTGTGCTACCGGTTCTAAATTCAGAATGAGCAGAAGGAGGCACCTTGTGGATGACCTCCTCCACGAAGTCTCTCAAACTCTGCTGCTTCTGAATTCTTGCTCTCTGCCCTTTGCCAGCTGACAGTAGGGGGCAGAAAGTAGCAAACCCGATAGTGCTTCTTTTGAAGAAGTTTGGAACTTTCTGAATTGGGAGACTGGGACAGAGAGAAAGAGATCAAAACACATCCCATGTTGACATTTATTAACAGAATCCAGACTTCACCCAGGCAATGGGAATTCAGTTGGTTTAACAATGTCATTCATGACTCTTCACACAGACTTGCAACAGGGCTTCACTTCGGCCATGGACGGGGGAGTCTTATTCTGCTTAGAGTAAGAGCTGACGATGAATGTACCGTCCCTCAATATGCAACTGCTGAATTTAAGGTTATGAATCTCCTATTGAAGGTACCATAATACTGAATTAGGGATCTACCCTATAAAACCATGTATAGGTCTAGAAATTTTACTCAAAAAGTCAACCCAAAAAGACTGGGTCAACTTATTCTTGGGTCAATGTGAGTACTTTACCTTAACTCTTTTTTTAAAAAAGGAACCATTCCCTTCTTTGGGCAGAGTGAAGTAAGGCAAAACTGTCATTCATCCTGAGAGAACCTAAAAGAAGCACCAACCCCTTCTGCTCTCTCTGCTGTGGCACCACGTCTGGTCTGTTTGAACGCCTGGGTAAGGATATGGTGGTGGCAACATTGGTTTTTCCCCTCTTTGAAGAATGACCCTCAACTTATCCATGGGTCACATCAAAATCCATAATTTTGGTCCCCAAATGTGCTCTTGGTCCTTGTTTCCACAACATGCCAAATCTTTCACAATTCAATTATTACAGGAACAGAATGTGAGGTGAAACCTTCTATATGGGATCAACTTATATATGGGATCAACTTATACATGAGTATACAGGTAAAGGTAAAGGTTTCCCCTGACGTTAAGTCCAGTCATGACCGACTCTGGAGGTTGGTGCTCATCTCCATTTCTAAGCCGAAGAGCTGGTGTTGTCCAAAGACACCTCCAAGATCATGTGGTCGGAATGACTGCATGGAGCGCCGTTACCTTCCCGGCGGAGTGGTACCTATTGATCTACTCACATTTGCATGTTTTCGGACTGCTAGATTGGCAGGAGCTGGGGCTAACAGCGGGCGCTCCTTCCGCTCCCGGGATTTGAACCTGGCACTTTTTGGTCCGCAAATTCAGCAGCTCAGCGCTTTAACACACTGTGCCACCAGGGGCCCCAACATGAGTATATAACATGAGTATATACAGTAATTCAAAATAGATCTAGTGACCTTACGTTTTGAACCAGAATTATGATTTTTCAGAGGGTTTTTTTGGTCCTATGAGGAACATCTATCTTTTCTTCACCTACTTCACCAACTGTGAGGACCTCTCCTTTAATTCCATTTATGAACGCAAAGTTCTGTTGACATTTGGGTTGTTGGGATAACTCTTGGTCTCCTCAGGAACTCTCCATGGTGCTAATGGTGACTCTGTTACCTGTACTTGCTACTTGAACTTTGCTTCTGCTGTTGAATAACACTCACTAAAGCTAATTTCTCTCAAGGCTTCATTTAGTGATTCTCAGTCTGACTGAAACAGAGTGTGGATGAATGAAGTTGCTGTTGTACATAGCCCTGTTGTTCAATGGCACCTTCTTATCCGTAGCAGTGCAGAAAAGACACTGCCTGGAGCTGAATGGGTTGATAGCCTTGAGACGGGCATTGAAAGGAATGAGCGGTAAATGCCTGACCCCTGACCTTGACTTTCATGGCTGGCTGCTTCTCACAAACATTAGGTTGCCATGGTGTCAGAAGACAACCTTTCCTGGCAAATAGCTGAAGCCTGGCCTTTACAATTTCCTTTTTTAAAAAAATAAATAAAAAGCTGTGTTCATATTCTTCTCATTTTAAAGCTGCAGTAAATATTTCCAGCTAAACTTGGCTATCATTTGAGGCTGTAAATATACTGGTCTTCCTACAGCATTGTCTGCAGTATGAACTGTGGAGTAATATCCCAACATTATACAGAGCCATTATTCTATTAACATGATAGAATGACAATGGCTTTTATGATGTGAACGACTCTGTTTTGCAGAATGTGGCACCCTTTCTACTGCAGGCAAGAATAATATGCACATTTTTCACTAAAACATTAGGGAACAATGCTCTAGTTTTGCATACGATGGCGGCCTTAAAAACATACATCCAAGAAATATGATCTCAGAGTTTTAGGAAATGAAAAATGTTAAGAACTATGAAAATGAATGTTACTCCAAATATATGTAATGCAGAGAAACTACCTAGTGACCAGCTTCTCTTAGCTGCTGGGTGAAGAAACTCCCAGGACCCCAATCATAAAGCAAAATATCAAATATTTTGTTATACAGCAAGAAGCAAGACTCTGAGGGTCTCAGCTATCTGTTAATTTCTAAAAGCCAGTTTGTATTCCCTGTGGGTTTGCGTATGTATACGGTATAATATAAAAAGTGATGGTGTAATCCAGTTATATGCTACATCTAGGTGGTGAGTAGCCCTGAAAAATAATTGACATTTGTGTTTGTTTGCCATGGTGATGAGACAGAAAACTGAGTATAAATGAGAATTTCATTTGGATCATTGTTTGATTAGAGTTGTCCAATATTTACATACTTTTTAAATAAATTTTATAAATGAATTATAATGGTATTTTTTAAAATTAATGTTGGAAAATACAAAAGTGGCAGAGGCCAAGATTCTGCATTGCATTTGCACGGCATACATTTGCAACAGGTAATTAAGTACAGGTTGAGCATCATTTATAAAGAGAGAAGAGAGAGAGAGAGAGAGAGAGAGAGAGAGAGAGAGAGAGAGAGAGAGAGAGAGAGAGAGAGAGAGAGTTTAGATTTGGTTCCTATCACCATGATTATGGTTACTCAATTCAAACATCCAAAAAATACTGAACACTTCTGGTCCCAAATTTTTTGGATAAGGGATACTCATCCTGTAGTGGCTGCATTACCCTGTCCTTCTTCAGAGAACCCATTATATTCGTGCCAGTGTCCTGGTGTATTGCTCAATTGTAAAAAAGAACTATCTGTATGTCATCTCAGTTATCAAGTGGTAAAATAAAAATGCTAGCCAACAGGCAACATCCAAGAATGTGAAACTGTATGTACAATGCTGTATGTACAATGCTATATGTTGGGAATACCCCAACATATAGATGTAGATGGACCATCAAAAAGCACTCTTCTCCACACAATCATCACATTACTCAAGCTTTAGGTGCAAAAGCCTGCAAAGTTGTTTTGCCACTTGCAGGGCAAACTCTCTCATGGCCTCCAAGCATTCCTCCAAATATTCTGCAGTCATTTGTATATTATCCTGGTGACCTTGGGTGGGTCACTCTTTATCATCCTGCTTTACTTCATTGATGTTGTTAAGAGGATAAAGTGGGGAGGAGGAGAGAACACAGTGGATGAATGCTAGGATGGTAAAATAACTAGTACCTGACTAATTAACTTACAAAACCCATGTAAGATGGACAGCATTTCAAATCAGTCAGCTATACCTGAAAGAGTAAGCCTACTACACCAAACAGAATTTGTTCTTGCATTTTGTGGAATATTAGAATAGTGATGGGTTGATGTGGAATGTGATAACCATGCAGATGAAGACCATGTTATAGATAAGCCAATAGAAAAAGTTTTTTAAAAAAGAGTCCCAAACCAGGAAACAAAATGAGTTAGTTTGTTGCCTATTCAGCATAAAAGTATTTAGATTAAAACTCAAACTCAATCGTTGTTACCTTTGGTTTATTTGTATTTCTTTTTAAAGTGTCACTAAGTGAAGTAGGTAAGAGTCAATAAACAAAGAGCCATTTGGATTTGTGTATCATTCACCAATTAACAATGATAACAATTAAAATTCATTAGACCTTTTTTTAACATTATAATCCTAGTGGCCTTGCAATAACTGATTTTTTATTTCTTCCAATTGCATACATATTTATGCTCCACTGACAATTTTATCTCTTTCTTATTCAAATATATTTTTAAAATGGACCTTTTCTAGGACTGCAAAACTTAGGTTGCTAAACTTACTCAAAGTGAGACTTATTTCTGCATAGGCATGCATAGGCATGAGTCCCTATGGGGAGATAGGGTGAGATATAAACAAATAATAATAATAATAATAATAATAATAATAATAATAATAATAATAATAGAGGATTATGGTCATGTGATACATATCTATTCTGCAATGATTCCTGTTTATGTCCTTGGGACATATTTTAGGTTATTATGTACAGAATTGTCTTCCTATTCATATAACATTCATAGTATTAATATGATGGGGAAAATCATCAGCTGTTTGTTCTTCTCTGATCTCTGTGAATTCTTGAAGAATGGCTGAGGTCAGTCTGGAGAGACAAATGTTTTTCCTATCTTCAGGAAGGAGGAGAATGAGCAACTATTGGTTCATTCACATGATATTAATACCAGGAAAGATTCTATAACAGATAATTAAATGAGTATTTCCCCACAGAGTAAGTCCTGAAATTGCAAAAAAGGTCTTTCACAAATGCAGTTTTGAAGAAACTTCTTGTAGCAAGAAAAATGGTTTTTCTAAAGAATTGTTTGTGAGAGCAAAATTTATGAAGATTTATATCCCTAGAAAGAAGGCCAAACCTTATTGTTTCAAAAGAGACCTTTTTAAAATTCAGGGAGACAATGCAATGCTAGTTATAATTCAACAACAGGAGAACTTGGCCTTGATGAATTGGGCAGGATCCCTTTTATTTCTGTGTTTTTAATAGTCAAAGTTGCAATAGGGTCAGACACCTATGTGAAGGACCCAATAAGTGCTTCCAGTGTGGCACTTCTTCAAGGATGAGGAGACGTTGCTCTCTACTGTGTCCCCTGGGGACATTGCTTTGAAATTATCCTTCAGAAGTTTCAAAATCCTAGCATGAACAATAATCCTTTGAAAATCAGTTGCTGGGGGACATTACTTGAGGAGGCTCTTGCCTTCATGTTCTGCTTGTAGGATTCCCAAAGGCATCTTTTTGGCCACTGTGGGAGACAACATGCTGAACCAGATAGGCCTTTTGTCTCATCCAGCATGACAGTCTTTATCTTTTCAAGATAATTTTGACTTGGGCAGAGTTCCAAGAGGACAAGATCAGCTGCTTCTTACACTGCCAATATGATTCCAGGCAGAATTGTGCAAATGACAATCTGTAGATGGGTTGGGATGTGGAACCATGATATACTTCCCCTCTCTACTCAGCCCTGATATTGGGTCCAATTATTATAGAAATGAAATGTGTACTCCATACAATGAAGTGTGTAGGTCACTGATATACCCATAGGCTTATAAAAGTTCAGTTGTATAAATACAGTAGAGTTCCGGTTAACCGACTTCCAGTTAACCGACACTCCGTATTATCCGACGTCCCAGGCCCCTTGGGAGGCGTTCATGCATGTTGCTAGGTAGCTTGCTATCTACCTAGCAACGCGCACAGGCACCTCCCAAGAGGCAGGGTGGCGAGCAGAGAAGCGCCTGTGCGTGTTGCTAGGTAGATAGCAAGCTACCTAGCAACACGCACGGGCGCTTCGCTAAGCCGAGTGCTCGCTGCTCTGCCCCTTGGGAGGCGCCTGTGCGCATAGCTAGGTAGATAGCAAGCTACCTAGCAACACGCACGGGTGCTTCCCAAGGGGCGGAGCGGTGAGCACTCGGCTTAAGAAGCACCCCTGAGCGTTGTTAGGTAGCTTGTTATCTACCTAGCAACGCGCACGGGCGCCTCCCAAGAGGCAGGGCAGAAGCGCTCCTGCGCGTTGCTAGGTAGCTTGCTATCTACCTAGCAACGTGCATGGGGCACTTCCTTCAACCGGCTTTCTGGATAATAGGGCCTCCCTATTATCTGTCAGATCCAGTTATTCGACATTCGGCCCGCCTGTTTATGTCGAATAACCGGAACTCTACTGTAAAAGCATATGGAGTTATCTCATCATGACCCAGTAATCCATTAGTGGTGGGCTGATGACTTAGTGTTGTTATCAGGTGAGACACCAGGCTCACTGGAGAGTCTGATACCCTAAGCCTGAAAGAGCTTAGTCTCCTAACGCTTTTTTAGAATCATGACCCTAGGCCATCATTAACAGTTTCTGAGCCTGGTTCCCAAGCTGAGGTCTGAAGATCATGCACCAACCTGGTGTCACATTAGCATGAGCTCATACATCCCAGTTTTGTCTCTCTCTGTGTGTGTGTGTGAACTTGTTCAAGAGTTTCAGCAGGGGAACTTCAGACCTTTTTTTTGAGCAATACATTTATATGCAAGGGCATACAGATGATACCTTGCTGCCCTTTCGCTTCCTCTTATTGGCTAGAACATCTATATGCAAAAGGATAAATACTAACTGAGAGAACAAAGTTGGTAATATAATCTTTTATAGACTAAGTCTGTGAGGAGGAAGTACATCTTAGGAAATAGGCTCAGTCTGCAAAATTTTATGCTACCAACTTTGTTCTCTCAGTCTCTAAGGTGCTACAAGATCCTTCTACATACCAATATTCCAGACTAGCAAGTCTTTGCATATCACTCTTCCTGCAAGAATATGATAACAATGGCAAATGAAAACCATTTTCCTTTTTTCATGCTCCAGAATCAGCAGCAATTGGGTAAATGATAGATGAGTCTACAATGGCAAACATAGAAAGTCTGAATTTTCATCTGAATTATACACACTCCCATGTCCCCAAGACTAGGGCTCTAAAGGACTGTCACTAATTCTTTTTGTCCTCAACAAGAAAGAAAGGCCTGCCAAGTCTCCACCATTTGCACAAGTCTCTCTTCCAACCCACTTTGTTAGTAGTAGCCTACTCATACAACAACCCCAGGTGGTCATGGTTATTAATCAGAAATTGGCATTGTTTATCTAAATATTTCTACTTTTAAAAACAAAGCACCAGCCATCATGTTTGTGTAGAACACATCTTTGTGTCCAACCCCAAACATCTTTTTGCATGAATATGAATACACTGTGTGCCAATTGTGGGGATTCTGTACAAAAGAATCATACATAAACCTTTACGTATATTGAAGAGAAGTTCCTGAAATGTGAAAACAAATCCTCAGAATATTCACAATTCCCTTCCAACAGGGAGAAAACATTTTTGTTGTTTTTGCATGTGAGTTTTATATTTTTATCCTACCTCATGCTCCACAAATACTCTTCTAATGCTCCTAGTCTTTTGGAGAGAGAGAATGAAGCAGTTCATGCAAATAATGGTTACCAATATATTTCTGTAATAGCTCAGATACCATATAACTACATTACATTATAATTGAAACAACACAGAATAATGCAATGCCATTTGCAAAGCTAACATAATGTTTAGTTATGTGCAGTGAAAGTGGTGCAGCCTAACAATGTAATGAAAGAAGAATACCCCATGGTTCAGGAGTTGGTTGCTACCTCATGCTGTCTTATGGATATTGAGATTACAAACTATAATAATTACTAATTTACTGTGTTTGAAAAAACTTAATTATTTACATTTTTTTTAAAAAACTGTCCCTACTCTGAGATTAGCATAGAGTGCATTATTTCAACAGGGTTTGGTTTGCATCCTTGTGAAGGATGTGATCAAAAGTAGAACGGCACACCAGAGGAAAAACTAGGATGCACATGGCCAAGAAACATCAGAGTGTGGTCAAGATAGCAAAAGTTATCAATGAAGAACATACAAGGCAGGAGAAAGTGCAGCAGTTTGCATTTGCCTGAGCCTACTAGGAACACTAAGAAATCATCCGTCCTTTCCTTCCTACGGAGTTAAATGAGGACAAGCTATTTTTTGTATTTTAAACTCAACTTGCAGCAAATGAAGTTCACAGAGGACAAAGACGGGAAGTGGGAAGAGCAAAACAAAATCAAAACAAAAACAGGGCAATTTAAAAGCATCCAGAAACAAGGCCTGGCAGAAGATTAATTGGAACTAGCCCTGCCAAATTGGGACAATTGGAGGGTATAGACTTGTTCTTTTCATTGTGCTTTTGTTTTTGCTATAGCATGGGGAGGTTGGTTTAGATGGCCCTTAAAAAACATTTTCCCTCACCCCCCCCCCCCACAGATATGAAAGCATTTTGTTTTCATTTTATTGAATGTAGAAAAATGATTGACAAGTGCAATATCACAGCCAAATTTAAGTCATTCATTTTTTTCTTTATTCCTTTGTCTTGTTGAAAAAGTCTTTTGAAATGTTTTTGTTACCAGATACATAACAATGAACACATTTTTAACATCAAACTCAAACAGTAAAATAATGGGAATTAACACTGCAAGCATGAACAAATTGAAATGCTAAGATGAGCTTTGATAAAGTAACAATTCCAAAAGTTTATAATGCAAGGTTCACTTCTTAAAAGGCAAGCTAATTTTTTTTTACTTCCATGTTTTTATTTAGTTCTGAAACTCCTTCCAAGCATATTGTGGACAAGGTAATGATCTCTCTTGCATACCAATCTACTGCATTTTAAACGTACCACTTTAGACTCAGCTCCTCTGAGTCCATATGTTGTCGAGTTCTCTGACAGAAAGCCAATGTTTGCAAAGGAAAACATTTTTACCCTCTCCCAGGGAGAACTAATCTACTCATTGCCATGAACAACGATCCTTGGCTGCTTGATTTAAGCATGGAAACCTTGTCTAGGAAACTGAATTTCTAGCTCAAGTGACCTAGACCTTGTAAATAACCAGCCTGTTGCTACATCTGGGACACACAGTCAAACATTTTTTTTCTGCTTTTGTATCCTGTAATTTGCCATGAAGTTACAATGTTGGGGTTTTGTATTACTCTAGCATTGCTGGCCTACCAACAATATAAGAAGTATTCTATCCAGGGCTGTGGCGCAGACGGGAGAGCAATGAGTCACTGACCAGGAGGTCATAAGTTCGAGGCCCGCTCGGAGCTATGTTTGTTTGTCTTTGTCCTGTGTTAAAAAGGCATTGAATGTTTGCCTAATATGTGTAATGTGATCCGCCCTGAGTCCCCTTCGGGGTGAGAAGGGCGGAATATAAATGATGTAAATAAATAAATAATAAATATCCAATGTAAATCAGGAAATAAAGATGAAGAAAAGATGCAATAAAAAGTGGCAATATATGAAGCAGTTCTGTTCACCTACTCCATTCATGTTCTCCAACACAAATGACCTTAAATGGAACTTAGAAACCTTCAGGGAGGACAAAGTTATCAATGGCTACTATCCATGATGCAGACTATTTCTACATACTACCTCCAGGATCAAATCAAGACATATTATGCTTCCTAACAACTGCTGCTGGTGAAGCCATAAAATACGTAAGACTGTGCTTGTGTTTTGTTTTGTTGACTTTCCATAGAAATGTAAAACTTCTGGTTATGGTTATGAGGTCAGTGGCAGAAAAAACAGAAGGAAAGATGTTGCATAAAGTCAAGGTGAGTATATATGAATGGTAGATGGAACAACTGGAATATCATGTGATGCTAACTGGCCAATGAGGCTGGTCGGTTAGTTAGTAGCTTTGGCTATGGTCATAATGCTTTCTTATGATGCTCTCATGGACAAAGGCTGTTCCTGAGATAACTTCATCCCAAGCTATTCATAGCTTGAAAAGCCAACATGAGCCTGATCAATTCAGCTTAGTAACAGGGAGTATCCAAGAGAGCTGTCAGAACAACAGTTTACTACAGTCCATCTGTCCTGCAGCCCAACACAAAAATCTAGCTTCATCAAACAAAATGTCTAGCCTCAGCTGGAGTTGTTTTTCACAGCATATGCTATTGATGCCTGTCTCTGAAACTGAAATGGATGGCACTTAATAACATAAATCATCATCCAAACTGCACACATCCAAACTGCTTCAGCAAGCCCATGAGCTCAGTAACCCTTAGAAGAGGAATTACTGTATTTATTATTCACATATTTAAAAGGAGGCTTGGAGGCAGAGGCTCACACCAGTAGCTATCTTGTAAGCGAATGGACAAACCTGAGACTTGCAGATGAAGCTTCCTCATTTGATCAAGTTGTGGCCACAACTGTATCATTTCCAAATAGGTGGCAGATTTGCAAGGAAAAATCTCCAGGCTCCTATAAGAACTCAAATCTCACAGGAACCATCAAACCTATGATCTGTGATAAGCATGGCAACTGTCCACTCTTCCCATGCATATGTCATATTTCTCCATAAAATCTATTCAGAACACTGTGAGTTTTTTGAGTACTGGGAGATTTTGGCAGAGAAATATTCAATTTCTCCAGCAGGAAGGAATATATGGCAACAGTTGTTTGCTGTAACATGCAAGGCAGATATATACATTTGTGAACACATACGTGTACAGTCCCTTTAATATCTTTATGGTGACCCAGGATCTGATGCTTATGGTCAAGGTGTTGTGCACTGATGAAACATCCATGAAAGGGAAACAGAATTGGAAGTATTGCTTGACTCCCTAACCACTATGATCAAAACTTTGATGGATATACTTTGATGGATCTTGACTGCACGAGGTGTCTATGACGGAAGTAAGAATGGTTTGGCCCCACTCAGACATTGTAGAGCCCTCAGTAGCCCTAGTCATCATAGACAATGGTGGAGTCATTAAGATCTGGCACTGGACCTTGATGCATGATAGAGCTCTTTAAAAAGTTCCTCAAAGCTAAAAGATTTAGCAACAACCTGTTGATATGCCAAAATTTGTTTTGTAATATAGTATCCATGGGGGATATATTCCTGAATTTACCATAGAAATTCAAAACACCTTGCCAGCATTTCTAAGTCCTCCAGCACAACTCAATTGCCAACTTCCAGCAGAAACATACTATAGAATTTTGCTGAATCTAGAAAATGCTCAGAGAGAGCATTGTTTTAGACATGGGTATGTGGAACCATGGATTCCAGTCCCATGAACAGGGAGGTCATACTGCATATTGATTCTTCTTTCACTGCTCAGCCCACTATCCAAGATGTGGGGATTTTGCCACCCCCTCAGGTGCTGAGTAATGCAGTGAGTCGCTGTTCAACAAGTAAAATTTCATCCCTTGTCTATATTAGCTATTCAATCATGAATAAGGTCCCTTTTTGCCCAAAGATTTTCAGAAGATGGGACCAAGCTGGGCACATATCAGGTCAATATCAATGGCATGCTGGCTAAGGATGAATTCAGTCCTTCCTTCAATCCTTCCCTCCCTCCCTGTCTTCAAAGTGCATAAAAATGATTCCATGTAAACATTAGCAAGAAATTTCTGATCATAAGAGATGTTGGGCAGTGGAATATACTGCCTTGGAGAATGGTAGAGCCTTCTTCTCTGAAGGGTTTTAAGTGGAAGCTGAATGGCCATCTGTAAGGGATGCTTTGACTATGTATTCATAGGGTTGGGCTGGATGGCCTTTGTGGTTTCTTCCAGCTCTATGATTCTATGATTCTTCCTTCCTCAGCTCCCCCCCTTTTAAAGCTGAAGCACTCCTGTACCACCATGATAAGAAACATGGCTTTCAAAATACAGATTTTGACATCCTGCAGGAAGGAATTATTTATGCTGTCACTTCAGTGTTCCATTCCCAGCCTAGAAATGTTTGCCAGACACCTTCTGTGCCCTTACAATGATGCCAGGCTAAGAGAGACCAAGTTCCTTCACTTTTTAATTATCGGCAATGTTCCTTTGTATGATTTTATTCTGGGCTGCTTTTTAAAATCTTGTTTTCATTCTATGGAAATGTGAGCTTGTTTATGAACTTATTCATAAGCTTAGCCTTGGTGTTGTGTAACGAGATGGCAGGATATATATATATTTCTTAAACGAACAAGACAAATATGACAGTGTTCTAAAACTACTTAGATCTGACTGCTACAGTGCCTGCGTGTTGAGTGCCAAGGATGAACTAATCTCTTCCTTTTGTTTTCATCCACTCCTTTTTTATTTTTTAAACACAAGTTCTTTCCATCCTGTTCAGGAAAAGGTACATGGGAAACCTTTGGTCAAGCAAACCAGATGAATTCTTCCATTCTCTGTACAGAGCAAATACACAAGCAAGGTTCCTCTTAGGCAGTGGTTCTCAAACTATGGGTCGCCAGGTGTTTTGGCCTATGACTCCCAGAAATCCCAGCCAGTTTACCAGCTGTTAGGATTTCTGGTAGTTGAAGGCCAAAACATCTAGGGACCCATTGGTTGAGAACCACTACTCTTAGGGCATGTCATCACACTGAGAGAGGAAAGCACAGGTGAATCACCCCTCTTATACTATCAGCAGTCCCGTTTTGTGTTCTGCCTTCCCATCACACTCACATGTGGAAACTTAAGAGCTGGCAACACATTCATCTTACATTCCTCACAAGGTCAAGAGAAACAACAATAACCGAAAACCAAGTAATCCCTTGCCCTCCCCAAAGCCTATTACATTAAAGGAGAGCGACACTAGTTTACAACCACTTCTCTCCATGAGATCCTACGGTTCTGCTCCAAACCCCAGAGGATACAAGAGACAGTGCTCCAGGTTAAAACCATTGCTTTCCATGGGATCCCATTGTGCTGCACCAAACTCCATAGGATATAAGAGACCACAGACAGTTGGGCAATGAAACAGTATGTGAAATTTTTGATGGTTCCCATCCCACCTGTTTTTCAGTTGTCAACATGGGAGTAAAATGTGATAACGAGTAAGAGCTCTGAACATGATTGTTGGCTCATGTTCTGTCAGCTGGCAAAAGGAAAGAATTCAGAAGCAGCAGAGTATCCACTGACTTTGCTTGTCTTCTATACCATCCATTCAGATCAAGTGCTTCTTCTCACTGCAATTCCATTACCAAATAAGCCAGGATTTGAGGGTGGGGTGAGAGCATATTATCATAACAGCATAATCATCAGAGGATACCTTAGTGGACCTTAACCAAGCCAACCCTGATTAAACCAACTAAAGATCAACAGGTCTACATAGATGGCAGCTCGGAAAGGTCTGATAAGTTCCTAAAATGTGTATATATTATTGGTTGTGGTTAAATAAACTGGAGGACTTGCCCATCATTTAGTGCCACACAATGCCTAGCTTTGGATTGCATTCATCTTGTTAAACTACAAATTGCTCAGTCTGGATTAGTACCAGCAGTTATAGGTACTAATTTAAAATTGTTTGTTCTGCTCCTTTGTTTTGACTCTTTCATTCTGGCACTTCGCTGAACTGAAATGCAATGAAATAAAATTGTAAAAAGAGGGAAAGGAATTGCTGTATTATTGTTATGATTATGTTTATTTTTATGTTTATTTATACCCTGATTTTTCTCTCCAAAAGGAGACCCAAAGCAGCTAACTGTAGTGTTTGGTTAACTTCCCATTCCTAGAGAGAGCTGTAAATCTCCACTCCATCTTAATCATCAACTAATAAGAAGAAATGGCTTTCATTGCTCCGCTTGTGTCAAACTGGTGATCATTCCAGTATCAGTGGACTAGTACAGCCACTCTGGGTTTTATTCTGAACTCTAAAGGGCTTGTCCTTTTGGGGATCAGCTTGAATACCCACTTTAAACCTTAAAACTAAAACCTGGAGTGAATTCACCGCTCCAGTGGCATCACAGCCACACACTGCCTCAGACTTTGAATGGAACCTGAGCAGCAGGTGAAATTTGCTCTGCTTTGACAGTAAATATGATTCCCTGCTAATATCTACAAATCAAGTGCTTATTCAAGACAGCAGCACAGGAGTCACTAAAAAAATAAAAATGAAAAAACAAACCCTGGCAACCTTGAAAGGAATAGGCGAAAGAAAACGGTCTTTTCTTTCTATATACACAGCAAGGAAAAAGGTTTGTAATTAGATGTGCATTTTAAGTAGCCAAGGCACAGTAGGGGGCTTAAAGCATTCGTATAAATTATACCAATCAGCAATGAAAGGGAAATAAATAAGGACATCAAATGTGACACTTTTCTATAAGTGATGTACACCAGCACTAAATCATGGCAAAACAGCATTAGAAAACAGGAACTGAAATGTCATCACGAAATGAATTCTCAGCACCAATCTTCCTAGATCTGTAAACGCACATGATCGTCTTAATGATGTATGTTCAGAAGACATGATAAATCGCCACGTTAAAGGGGGACTGTGGATATGAATACATTGGGAGATTATTCTTCAGAGAAATGAATGGCACATTGTAAATGAATCCAATGAACAGTAGCATCAACTTTCCTTTTTTATGCATTTGTTTTTGTTCTAGTTAAACCATGCAGGGAAACAAAAAGATTTAGTGTTTTTTTTCTGGTCCAGGAGAAGAGAATTGGGCCCCACATTTCTCCCTCATTCTAAACAGCTTGAATTTTAATTCTGTCCCCCCCCCCCTTTTTTCAAGATTAGTTAAATTTACATTTATTTTTTTAAAATCTGGACAGTGAGGAATAAAATAGAATTTGCTAACAAAAGACCACACTTTGGAGTAGAACATGCAGCATTTCAGAAATAAGAATGGAATCCTAAACATTCTTATTGAAAAATATGCCTCACTGGGCACAAAGGAATTTATATCTGAGTTAAGCACATGTACAATTCTACTGTGCCGCTTGAAAAAGTTAAACTTCTGGCCAACATCTTGGTTTTCTCCAGCCAGGGTTCAGCCTCCAGGTTCCTGCCTTGCTACCCCTCCCTGCTTCTTAATCAATTGGCAAGGAAGCAAGAGGTTGACAGAGAGACTGCAAGACAAAGAAATCAAATGCCCTACTTGTCAGGAAAAAATTCACCATAGTCTCATAAACAGTTTCTTAATAGTGTTGAGTAGCAGAATTTAAATCAGAGGTGGAAAAATGCAGTCCACACACCATTTGTTTGCACTCCGTTAACACAGCAGGAGGAGATGAGAGCCACAAACTTCCCTTCCCTGTAAGCTCAGGCAAAAAAAAATTGCCTTTCCTCACTTGCGTGTTCTTCTTAATCTATAATTTTTGCCATCTGATGTTGCTTGGCACATGTCAGTTTTCATCTCCAGACTACTGGAGGGCAGGTATGAAGATCAACCTTGCTAAGGACTCCTAAACTGATAGAAAACCTCTACAGTCTCCAGACCATACAATTTAAAAATGGCCAAAAACTCACCAAAAAAGTACAAAAATCAAGCAATTTGGTTGTCCCCCAAGTCCCCAAACAGAATCAGTGGGGGTGGGATGACCTCAATGTAACTGAAAATAAAGACACTATAAAACTGTAAGTTACACCTGGGTTGCCTGGAATGTGCTTGTGAAGCCTGAAATACATGGGGGTGAGGAACAAAGAGAAATGTACTATTAAGCATACCTGACCAGGAGGTAGAAGCAGAAGTGTGTGGGTGTCTTGAGGGGAGGGATGACATAGTGGAGGATTTCCCAGAGACAAGAGCAGTGACATCATAGCTAATACTTGTTAGTACTATGCAACAGGAGGCATGATAAACTCCTTTTGAATGTCCTTTGCCATGAAAACTATTATGAGATAACTTTACCCCAAGTATTACAACCTTTATATGATGCATTTTTTGTTTACAAGTGTCTAGCTTCCTCTGACTCATGCCTCTCAAATTCCATGTTCCTCTACCATGTGTTCTGAAGCTTCACCCTTTCCTTTTGCTTATGAGAATGTCAACAGCTGAATGTGCTTCCAGTTTGAGTCATTAGGCACAACACTACTCATAGTTGTTCTCTGCTGTATTCTTGTAGTTCTCTGAGTGCCATTGGACCTAGGAATCCCATCTGCTGGCATTATCTCTGATGCGTCCAAATATCTTACTGAATACTACAACTAAAATTGTCCACGCCATTGTATTGTATATCTCTATGTATAGTTGAGAGAGCTGGACAGCAAAGAAAGAGGATAGAAAGCAAAGCAACTCATTTGAAATGTGGTACTGGAGGAAAGTTCAGAAGACACTCAGATTGATAAAGAAGATCAATAAATGGGTCTTAGAACAAACCAAGTGTGAACTCTCCCTAAAAATCAAAATGAATAAACTGTTGTATTTTGTACATATCATGAGAAGTCAGGACTCACTACAAAAGACAATCACACTTGGTAAGGTAGAACACAGTAAGAAAAGTAGAAGACAAGATTACAGATGGATAGGCTCAGTCAAGGAAGCCATGAGTCTGCACATCCCAAACAGAACTTTTGATAAGGTGTCTTAAAGTTCTGACTTTTATAGGGTCGATATGGTCAAAGATAACCTGATGACAGATAACAATTAGAAGAACAACAGCAATTTATAATTTTAATTATGTATTGTTTGCCATTCTAAGCTTTTACAAGGAATCAAAAGGTATTGATAAATCACACAAATAGCGGCCCAATCTAGCTGCTGTTTACATATCTCTCTCCTAGACAGGTAGCAATTGCATTAGACCTTTCATTCTTGTGTTGCTTAAAACACAGAGATGACCCACTCCCACAAAAAGAGAAGCAGTAAGTACCAGTATTTCTTGCATAAGAAAACTGTATGAAATTCATGGGGGTCACCATGAGTTGAGAAGGGACTTGAAAACTCATACGCACACAAACATAAATGAATGAATGCTAAAGCCATATTTTTAAAGAGAAGAATATTCCCAATTCCAGTCATACAGATTTTATAGAATGTAGAGACCCCAAACCCAAATGAGGTGAAGGCAAAGAATAACTTCAATTCAATTCAGGCCCGATTTGTGTTTCTGAATTCCCAAACTTGTGTTTCATATTCCCAATCTGTACATGTTCCTACACCAGTTCTGTGGGCATTATTTTAAACTGCTTTACTACTTCATCCATTACCATAAGCATTCATCTATTCCAGCATTCTGTTTCCAAGAGCAGGCAGCTGGATGCCTACGGGAAGCTTACAAACAGAGCATGAAAACAACAATCCTCTACTGTCAGTTGTCCCTGGCATCTGGAGTTCAGAAGTATACTGCCTCTAAATAAATAAATTGAATGTTAGCAGGTCTTCTTCCACAGAGTAAATCAACAGGGCCTAAATATGCTCCAGCTGCAAGGTTTGGCTTCAGTGGGGCCTAATAGCTCCAAAGTCAGAAGAGCAATGAACCTGCCTTGATTTTAGTCCAAACTTCAAAGGAGCTACTCAAAGTATAAAACTCTTGTATGCCATACAAGTCCAGCATGAGACATAGCTCCTTTCAGTTTCAAACTGAAATTGCCCACTGATACGGAGCCACTAGCTGCCAATTTTGGGTTTAAATCTGATGTTTCACTAATGGATATCTAATGTGAAGTCTCTGCAGGACCTGGAGGGCTTCTAGATGCCTTGTAGTTCTTGTGTGAGCCATAATTAATTTAATATCTCCCCACTGGACACCACCACATATGTGTAACTGCTGCCCTCACAAATATTTGTTTGAACTTAAGCATTTCAATATGCTGCATTCTCAGGGGCATAAGTTATAAAGCAATGCTTTTGGGTTAGAAAGATTAGCAGTTTAGAGGAAACATTGCCCAGGGGATGCCCGACTGCATTTACTCAGTCTTCGGGGAGGCTCTTTCCATGTTAAGTTGCTGCTAACTGTGAGAGAAAGAAGGTTGAACACTGTGAAAGCCATCCTCTTCCCTGTAGACTGAAATCAAGAAAAAGCTTTATGAGAACCACCACTCCTCTTAATGTTCCTGCAGCAACAGCAAGAATATCCCTGTGGGCAGAAAAATCAGGCAATCCCAAATGGATGTCCCCCCATGAGGGCGTTCCTCCAAGGGCAAACCAAGAATGGGCAATTTGGAAGTCCCCGAACAGTCTCAGAAATGGAGTTGGCAGATCAAAAAAAAAAAAAAGACAACCTGGCAAAATGGCACAACCTAGAAGAATCCACCACCTTGTGTGACTGTGGAGCAGAACAAACAACTCTGTACGCTTGTCCACAATGACCTGCCTCATGCACAGAAGAAGAGTTGCTTAAAGCTACAGACAATGCAGTTGCTGTTGCCCGTTTTTGGTCTAAAATTATTTAGCCGCCTGTGCTCGCTCTATTTTATCAGTTTTATACTTATTTATTTATGCAATGCTTTTGACACAAAATAAATAACATGGAGGCAAAGTGGATAAAATAAAAATAATTTATTAGCTAGAAGTCCATCAGAACATCAGGAATGTATTCTTTAGTAGTGTATTTAAATTCTTAATGGCTCTAACTAACAAGCTACAGAGTTCACACATCTCACTCTCATATTACTAATACAGACTAATGCATATCCTAAATGACTCACACGGCTACCTAGCTTTGCTTTTGAAAATGGGTTTTAATGGTGCATGGAGGAGGGAGGTTGTAGTAAGAAGAGAAACTGAATTCCACCCAATATGCATTTACTATTATGCAGTAAAAACTATAGTTCTTACCATAGTCGAAATAACTTTTCACTGCCTCCTTTAAACTCTGTTGTGGCAATCACTTTTTAGCAGTGTTCATTGTCTTGAATTTCACATACTGAGGTATTATATACCTAATTATATTAACTTGTATTCGGAAACTGCCTTGTTTGCTTGCTTGTTTATTTGGTTCCAAGGCCTATTAAAATATACTGAACACAGATTATTGGCACAAAGGCACTGTAGCTCAAGACATGCCTTCCAACTGATAGACAATTTCTCTGATAAATAGCAGAGCAATTAAGGAAAATAAGTCACAAATTGCACAAAAATCCAGTCCTCAAAAACTGCCAAAATAATATCCAATAGGTCGCATTTCCCAAAAAGGAAGAAGAATATGTCAATTGAATCCAGAACAAAGAGGATTTTGAACTGTACTGTCTGAACTGTACATCTGAACTGTAGAGTTAATACAGTTTGACCCCACTTAATTCCCATGTCTCAATGCTATGATATCCTGGGACTTGTAGTTTGGTGAGGCACCAGCATTCTTTGGCAGAGAAGGCTTGTAAAACTATAGCTCCCATAAGTCCATAGCAGTTAAGGCGGTGTCAAACTGCATTAATTCTACAATGCAGATGAACTCTTGGTTTAGATATTTGTGGGACCTCAGGGTGATTTGATTTAAACCAATTTGAATCAAATTATGACTTAAATTGCTTTTCAGAAGCACTTTATTTTAATGATTTAAATTATAGCTTAAAACACTAGTGAGGAAGGTTCTATTTAATTATCATTTTAAAATAGAAATACACGGTGGTTTAGTGCAAGCTTAATACATATTCAGAGATGTAGGGTTCATTAGAAGGCAAGTACACATGAAGCAATTATTTCAATTTGTTTTGAGATTAATTCTCATTTAGCAAAACAAAATGGATCCCTTGCATTTATAGTCAGGCCCTGTACATAGAAAGAGTGAGAATGTGTAATTCATGCAAAATAAGAGTGATCAAGTTATTTCCCATTTCTAACAACTGAAGTTAATGGATTCGTAGAATACAATTACAAGTTGAGTCATTCTTATTCATAATGATATCATTGACCTAGGCACTTCCTTTTCTTCTACTATTAGTTTTATGAAATTTTGAAATCTGATTTAATATGTTTTTGAGGATGTAAATGGTAATTTTGTGGGAGGAGAAATACCACACCAAGGTCAAAAAAATCTCTAGAGATTGGCCTTTCTGCCCCGTCAGAGAACAAGTCCAATTTTTGTGGAATGTTATTTAAAAGAATGTTGCAAGCATCGTATCTTTTTGGGACAAATTGTACGATAATAAAGTTTGTATTACAGGAAATAGGTTAAAAGGGCAAATTTTACCATCATATAGAGGGTTGGAAGCCAAGGCCTGTTTTAATCTGTTTTTTCCTCTTGTTTTTGTCTTTTCCCTTATAGAATTAATGTGGCAAGTTATATGTAGTTAATTTGTATTGATCCTTATGTGTATTTTATGTAGTATAGAGTTGTTGTTTTGTGTCTATGTGTGTTTCATAAAAAAATAAAGAAATATGATTTAGCTAAAAAAATCCAATCTGTTTTCTCCCATGAAATTCACATTTATTATCATAAAATCATAGAATCATAGAGTTGGAAAAGACCTTGTGGGCCATCCAGTCCAACCTCCTGCCAAGAAGCAGAAAAATCATATTCAAAACATCCCTGACAGATGGTCATCCAGACCCTGTTTAAAAGCTTCCAAAGAAGAAGCCTCCATCACACTCTGGCTCAGAGAGTTCCGCTGCTGAACAGTTTTCACAGTTAGGAAGTTCTTCCCAGTGTTCAATTAAGTATGTGTGCAATAACCCTGGTGCAAAAAGAGAGAAGATATATATGGCAGTGGAGTAAGTAGATTGCTTGGCAAAAGGAAACAGACCATTCACAACATTTCACGGTTAAAGTCTATAATGCCATGTGGAAAGAAAGGGCCAGGATGACTAGGATTTCATTTGTTCTCATGGGGACTTGAAGTATAGACTCACAACTACATGGCAGGGCTTCCAGTATGATGCTGTCACTACTATCAACATTTCCAGGGCTGCAAGGAAAAGGATAGTAGCAAAAACAGGGACTTGTCCAGAGAAGGGTGACTGAAATGATCAAAAGTTTTGAAGCCAAGCCCTATGAGGAGCTGCTTAGGACATGTTTAGCTTGGAGCCAAGAAGGCTGAAAGGGGACATGGTAGTCATGTTTAAATATTTGAAAGGATGTCAAATCAAGGAGGGGGACAGCTTACTTTCAGATGCTTTGGATACCAGGGCATGAAGCAATGGATTCAAATTGCAGGGAAAATGATTCCACATACACACTAGGAAGAATTTCCTGATGGCAAGAGCTGTTCAACAGTGGAACCCATTGCCTCAGAGTGTGGTGTAGTCTCCTTCTTTGGCAGTTTCTCAGCAGAGGCTGCATAGACATTTGTTGGGGGTGTTTTGATTGTCTGTTCCTGCATGGCAGGGGGTTGGATTGGATGGCCCTTGTGGTTCCTTCCAACTCTGTGATTCTATGATTCTAACAATTATTTAGAAGAGTTTTGTCATTGCCTTCTGACTTGACTTGACCGTAGTCACCCAGCAGGTTTCCATGTTGAGGAGGGATTTGAACAAGGGTCTTGCAAATAATTAATCCAGCCTCATATAAAGGGAGAGAGGCAGGTAAGATTATCTTTCCCAAAAGTGCTGATTTTCCTGACAACTTTTTTTAAAGAAGGGGAAAGAATCAGAATACAACTCCAGACATCATGACAGGGCTCTGAGATTAATAACAGAACATCTTTTCTAATGGGTTTATATTCTTTAAGACAGAACACAGAAAGGAAACATGATGGGAGGGAAGAAGGAAAAACAAGAAAATGTTAAGGCAAGCCTTCAAAGGCCCCAAGAATTAAATGCCCCCTTACTAGATAGGGTAGATAACATCCAATGGAGTCACATCTAGATTTTACTTTGTGCCATTTTAGACAGTGTGCCTTTTAGGTCCACAATTGACACAAGGAAGTATCATTTCACACAGGACACAGATTTGTTGTTTCATCTTGGATTTAATGGCCTTTAAATTAGTTTTTTTTTTAAGAGTTGAGGAAATGTAGAGAGGAAATGCCTCTGTATTCACAAGCAGTATCATTCTATCTAATTGTCAACTCAGTTGGATGAGTGCCTTTAAGTTAAGAAAGGAAATGGGGCCACTCAAAGAATAATTGGGGATGCAGAGGGAATTGACCTGCCAAATTATAGCAAGTACAATAGGAAGTCAGAACTTAGGGCTGGGGGGGGGGTACTTTGAGGTTAAAAAAAAAACTAATTACTACACTTTTCAGAGATGTATTTGGAGAAATAAACAGAAAAGGAGCTATTTATGTTTTCCTTCTGTCTGATATCCCACCCACAGATAGCTATAAAATGATTAGGCTGATACACAACTTCCAACATAGGTTTGCTGTTTTCTTTAAGGCTATTTCTCTGTGCAAAATTATAGCAATATATTCAGCCATTGTTGTATCCTCTGAAATCGAGGGGCTTTTAGTTTGGGTGATAATTCTATATACACTTCCATAAAGTGCAAATTTCATCAAACCATATCTTCCAATTATGCCTATTTTGGCAGAGACAGTTCTGATAAATCTTATCAGCTCACTTTTTTTAGCTGCTCTTAAAATGCCCCAATTTTTTTGTCCCCCTCTTGCTTTCTCCTTTAATCTGTAACTTATTTCAGTTGGTATAACTGAGGGCGTATCCAGACAGGTGCTAAAATGAGCACCCTTCCAATTCTCCAAGTGGGGCATCCAGATGACGCCCCATGAAAACACAAATGCTTTTGCCACAAATCAGGAAAACCCTGCTTTGTGGTGAGATAATTTGACTTCTGGAAAGACACAGGTCTTTCAGAAGGTCTGTGTCTTTCCACCTGTGGGGGTTGTGTAGATGGGGTTGGGGATAGCGCTGTGTGATTTCAGGTGCCCATCTACACAAACTGTCTTGGGTTTCTTGGGCTCCAAGAGCTCAAGAAAAACTGTCTTGGATTTCTTGAGCTCTTGGAGCCCAAGAAACCCAAGGCAGCCCCTACCTCCTCTCCAAACCCCTTAAAACAGCCTTTTAACAAAGTAAAACTCACCCTGCAGCCATTTCCCCTTCTCTGAAGTTCTCCTGGGTTATATCAATGACACGTGAAGGGGGGGGGGGGGATTGGAGGAAAACTGTCAAATAAACAATCATCATTCTTATTCATTTTAGAAAGAACTAGCTTCTTCCTGATTTTCATTCCATTTTAACCAATAATGAAATTCACAATGCAAATCACAAGCAAAATGCACACATATATGTGCGCACAAGGTAACATTCTGGTTCTCAAGTTTCATGGTGGCTACATTTTGCATTTTAGGCAAATTGCTTGTTCAAAGCCCCCTTCATTTGCTCACTCAAAGTCACTTCTTTACAGGTAGAAAATAAAACAATGTATTTTCTTAGATTTTAGTTTGGATGTAATCTAGGGGTGGAAACACAGTCTGGCACCACAGAGTGTGCCTCAGATGCTTTTGTCTATCAACATTTAAGTATCTTTCCTTTGTAACAGCCATAGAAAATAGAAATATTGCTCAAGTACAGCATTGCCAGGAATGGGGATTCTACAAAGTCTGGGATTTGGATTAGAGCCTTGAAATCAATATTTTCCAGCACCCATTTCAGAAAGAAAAAGTTAGAAACTTGTAGGACGCCCAAAGGGCATATAGTATGTGCAAGCAACTGAGTAAAACGAAGAGTTCCAAGCACCCATTTCAGATCTTGGAAAGGTTTCTCCACGAGACCATCATATGCCCAAGGCACACACAGACTGCTCAAGCAGCAAAGCCTGTTCTACATACCCATTTCAGAGTAGGGAACATTTCCAGGCTCAGAATAAGATGCCCAAGGCACAAACAGAGTATGGAATCTATTCAATCTAGAGAGTTACAAAAAGATACTCAAGTAGGAGAAGTAATATACTGTGAATTGGTGTGGGTGACCATCAGGGACTCGGAAGTGGCATTGCTTCCCATAGAGCATTGGAAAGCCACATTTCTCTGCTGTCCTCACTGAAAGATATAAGTGTTGTTTTAGATGTTCCCCCTAATGCAGTGGTTCTCAGCCCATGGGTCCCCAGCTGTTTTGGCCTTGAACTCTCAGAAATCCTGATAAAGTGGCTGGGATTTCTGGGAGTTGTAGGCCAAAACACATGGGGACTCAAATGTTGAGAACCACTGCCCCAAAGCCTTCCAGGGCAGTTTTGGGCACATTTGCATGGGCCACATGTGGCAATGCTGGTCTGGAATGGCATGCAATTGCGCAAATTCACCTTGCCTTTACATCTTTAGCATTTAGAACAGGGTTTTACAAGAGGACTAAAAAGGCAGGCATGAAAAATTACACTAAAAAAATAGCTACTCAATCTCAATGTTATCCAGGTATGCAGAAGCATTTAAAAAATAGTAGAAAGTCACTTCTTCCCTGAAGAATCAAATCATGCATTGCTCTTAGGTAATGTGGTCTATTTTCAGTCTGTTCTCTGAGCCAGCACAAATAAAATTTCTGGCTAACTACATCTTTTGTAACTGAAGAGAAATTAGAGGTTTCTTCAAGCAAAAATTTATAATGGACCATGATATAATTATGATGTGCTATCTATAGTCAGTGGAGTGGGCAGAGAAAACAGGTTAGAAATGACCTCTCATCTGAAGAGTATTGTTTTAAACATCCAGATACACACCTCCCTATTAAAGATTCCTTCTGCAATGACTCAGGATGCTTTCTTATACTTGCCTGAAATACAAAAATAGTCCCTTGACTCCATAGACCTCATTTTCCTATCCCTTGATTCCAAGAGCAATGCTGAGGCTGAATCCAGTTAGTTTCATCCACAGTAGATACATCAAATCACCTGTTGACCTACCTATAAGAAATTCCCATTGATTCCAGAGTGTTCTTCTTCATGAAGTCATTCTGCTCTCACTGTTTAGCCTTTGGGTGGAGAACATGCAGATTTACAAATACTTTTCAACTCCATCTCCGGGTGGATCTACACTGCCAAATAATGCATGATATGGTCAGTATAGAACCATATCATGTAGTTTGAAATGCAATGAACTGCATCATATGGATCTACAATGAACATAGAATACAGTTCAAGGTACATTATTTGGCAGTGTAGATCCAGCCTCCCACTAGCCAAGCCAACATGGCCATAGACTGGGATGATGGGAATCTTCCTCCAAAACACCTGAGAGTTTCTAGCATGGGGAAGACTACCCATTCTAAATTTAGGCCATGTGATGGAACTTTTAGAGTTGCCTAATGCAATCATTTGAGGTGATGAAGAAGAAAGCAAGAAGCACTACTGAACTGGTGGAGCAGGTGCTTATAAACAAAAGGGAAGACATGAGAATGGAAGGGGTGCTTTCTATTGCAATATTCATTTAGGCGCCTCCAAATTCAGTCAGGTCTTGGTACATGGGGGGGGGGGGGGGAAAGCATACATTCTAATTTTCCTAAATGCTGTTAGCCATCTTCCAAGACAAGACAATCTAACCTGCTCCTCCTCCTATTGCAAAAAGAAGTGATTTTCTGAAAAAAGAGAGGTACCTCAACAGGCCGAAACTTCCCAAGTGTAGTTAATTACCCATTAGTCATTTTAGAATATCCTTATCTATCTTAAGAAAGAAATCTATCTCTCTTCTTTGCATCACAGGGCATCAATAAGACATTGGTAACACATTGATTGTTTGGTAGAGAGAAAGAATACACCTTCTGCAGATTTCAGCAAAGCCAACTATTGGAGATTAGATTGGCCTCCCAGGAGTCTCCGCACTTCAAACCATAGCACTCCAACTAGGCAATGCCCATTTTGCTTCCCTAAATTACACTTGTTGTATCTGCAAGAAGAGCTTGGACAAATGGAAAATTCTAACCAATGAGCTGCATTCATTATTCATTTTTTTTTTCAGTCTTGCAAAACAAGATGCTCATTTAGTGTCTGTTTAGATACAGAGCTCAGGATCTCAGTACCATGGGGAGTCTCTCTTTCTGCCTTTGCACCTATAGTTGTAAATCCAGGTTCTGTGTGTCAATACACCAGAAGTCGAACCTTCAAAATTAATTCTGCCTGAGAGAATTCTCAGGCAATCAATATGACAAAGGAAAGGAAGTAGTTTATGTTTGTTTCCTTTTTACATATAAAAACAAAGGAAGTTGGTGGCTCTGACATAAATAACCAAGTCAATCAGCTATGTATTCAGATAAGGGATACACAACCTATAATTGTAAATGCCACACACAACTACAAATCCCAGAATTCAGGGCTGCTAAGGTGAAATGAAAGCGCAATGACTGTGTAGTGTAACAGAGACCAACATGGCTTGAAGTTACTGATAATGAAGGAATCAATGTGATTCAGAAGGGAGTCAGGATCTTTATTGAAAGAATGTATTTCAAACAGTTCCAAGGCTCCGCTTATTCCCAATTACCATGCACTGTGGTTCCTACTGTGGTACTGACATAGGTTATTCAAAGTGTTGAAATACAACAGGGAAGAGTTGAGGGAAGACATCACTGCAGGAGAAGAGAATTGCTCTAAAATGAACTACAAAGTTTAGCTTCCAGTCAAATATATTGACATAAGGCACACACAGATTTAAAATAGCCCATGTAATACAAATAGAGTATATGCCTATCATGAAAATCATTCTGTTTCCAGCTGGAACTGTACTCAATAGATTTGGGGGATGAGGGATAAAAGGGACATTTAAATGCTATTTTATCAAATCCTTTATAACTCAATTGCAAATGCCATTTAGATGCTGAAGCATTTCATAAAGGTAGTAATTAGAAACAGCTTCAATATTACACATGTATTTAGAGAAGAGAGTCTTTGAATAATTTCTAAATGAGATTTGATGGTGTAATCCAAATGATGTAAAATTGTTATAAATCCCTTCCATTGGTTTTTGTGGTTATTGAAAATGTGATTAGCCAAGAGGGGAGAGGATTAAGTTGATACTTTACATGGCTCCTTTAAGAACACTATACAGATCAAAGAACAAACAAATGCAATAAACAACAGTTGAATACAAGCAGGGAGACGCACAACTCCCCATTTAATTTAGCCTTTCCAAGATGTTGATGAGATCACTTTAAATTAATCTCTTTTCAATACCATGAACGCCTTCAACCATCTTTTAACACAGATGCTTTCAACATTTTCAGAGTCACCTTTAATCCCAGCATTAAAACATTGAGCTTGCTGTTTCTTTTATCTTTTTTTCTCCCCCTTACTCTAATTTCCTTCTCCCCTTCTTTTAAGGAAAAGAAATCTAACCCAATATTGTGATCATATTTCTAGCAGAATCCACAGTCACAATCCGAGCTTGGAAAAGAATTTTTGGACTATATTCTTAAAATCCACTCAAGAAGCTCTAGACAAACTGTTTTGGGTGAAGACCAACAATTTAACTGTTTGGCATGGAAAACAAACAAGGAAACAAACATGGTCTTCTGTTAGATAGATAATGCATTGTTAGGAATTCATTGTCTGTAACCCAATTGTGTAAAAATGGTGGAAAATACAGTTCTAATGGACATGTGGTCACACACCTGCTGAAGGGTTAAGTGGGTGGTGATTGTGTACCTTAAGGGACATACTGAAGAAACTGAGTCATGAGCATGTGACACTTATGATGAGAGTCCTTGGGTGATGTAACTTTTGTCCCTGGGTGATGATGAACAAGCAATGGGTATAAAAGAGGACAGGAAGCATGTGTTCTTTCTCTTGCTGTGATTCTCTTGCTTTTCACTGTACATTTGTTGTTGATATAAGTTACCTACATCATGAGTATATCTCTGTATATGCCATTGACTGATAGGAGATTAGGGGATCCGAATCTGTGTGTACATATTTTGTACCTAGAGAAACATGTCAAGATTAAATCCTCCTGTGAGTTTATTGAGTCAAAGGGTTTTCTTAAACAGTGAGCTGCACAAAGTCAGACGGTCCTGTTATACTCTGCGGACAACTGATAAGGACTCTGCTATGTATGTGTTTATTTTTATGGCTTGCCTCTGAGACATTCAGTCTATTGCACCACGTCTTTAGGGAGAGTGTGATTGGAAGAAGAAAACTATAAATCACACACTTATCCTGCTTCAACATCTTCTTGATAGTTGCCCTTCATGATGAAATTCAGTTTAGAAAGAAACTGAGGCCCCATCTACACTGCCATATCATGCAATTTCTGATCCCAGGTGATCTGCTTTGAACTAGATTATACGGCAGTGTAGACCCATATAATCCAGTTCAAAGCAGATAACCTGGGATCAGATACTAGATTATATGGCAGTGTAGATCCAGCCTCACTCTTTGCTGGCTTCTTTCAAATATATAAAACCATGAATGTTCAGATAGGCACTTGCATAACACTGCAGCAGTGAGAGATGGATTGTTGGTTAAATTGCTAAATTGGCACCCAAACCTGTGGGATTAATACCCTCAGTTTTCCCTACTCAAATCTGACAAAATATGTTCTCTTTAGGAATTCTCTAGATCCTGCAGATTTTTCTATGGTATGCTTCTCTCAGACGTTATGACAGTTTTGCTCTGGAGAACTTAGCAAATTCCTCTAAGCATTTTCTAGGGCCTCTGGGGTGATTCACTGGTAATTTCTGGTAGAAACCATTCAGTGCATTATGGCAGGACTTTTAAATTCCACCCCCCTCCGGGGGGCCCTGTGAAAATTACATGGCCCTGGCTATGTAGGTATATAAAATAGGTACAGAAACATTTACTGATAATGAATCCACATTTGCAAGGCTTGCTAAACAGGCTGATTTTTGTTTTACAAACTACAACTGAAGCATCTTCTACAGAATTCACTGTAACACTGCACAACAGATTCATGTAAATGTCTAAAACAGTAAAACAGCCAGTAGGTGATTTTCTGAAAACCTTTTCAGGATCCCATACGGTGTTGGGACCCACAGTAGAAGAAGCCCTGCGACACAGTTTTATCTTATCCAAAGTTTCCTGTTTCCAAGTTAGGTTCAGGAAGCTATCCCTGTGGATATGAGAGGCATACTATACAGGTTTTAAAAAATCCATTATTGTTGGATCCATCAAAGGCTCAAAACACTTCTCTTTTCTGTTGTTGCTTACAGACATTTTTTCTCCTTCAATACCTCTCCCTTCAGCTGTTTGGTTTTCCTGACTGCCTTTTATCCCTTGCTGAGGAAGAAGTATTGTGGACTATCGGGTCATGGAGATGTCTACTGGTCCAGCTGGGCCAAGTCACAGAGCTGCAGGGGAACTGACAGATTCACATGCCGTCCCTGCTAATGGTGCCTTATGCTTTTCAGGGTTGTGGTGCTGATCCTTCACTACTGCTTTCCCTTGCTTGGTTGCCTTTCCCTGCTTGCTTTTTGCAATGTTCTAAATATCTTTGCAAGCTACCTCAAATTTATCAAGAGTAAGCATAATCTGAAAAAGAAGAAAACAATGTAATTTTCAGGGATGGGACTCAGCATCTTGTTTCCATACCACTCCAAAGATTAAACTAAGCTACAGCAAAAAAAAAGATGAATATACGTGATTCATGCAGAGAAAGAAATGTTGCCGAACTGGATGCAAAAAATATACCCCAAAATCCCCGAAACAAGCAACATTTAGGGGAAACAAAGGCAAGGAAGCTATTTTTGAGATTGTGTGTCTATTGGTGAAGCCTCATGTAGCTGCATCTTAAATAACATGGATTGAAGATCAAATTATTTATTTGTTGTAAATAATGGGACATAACAGATAAATCTTACATTTACTTTTTTCTGTTCCTTCTCCCTGGGACCTTGATGCCTAAACAGAGATTTTGCCTAAAGAAATGGGATGGGGATGATATTCAGGGAGCAACCTGGCCTTTCTCTGTGTATCTCTGTAGCTTTCTTGATATTTTTTCACACTCGTAGCCACCTTAATTTGCTTTGCAATAAAAGCAATGACCAATCTATAAAGCCTTAGGAGCAAGAATGGGGCCAGGGACCTTTTTACTTCCCCAAATCTCTATGAGCCACATCACGAAGAGCAAGGCCAAACACTTTCACTTTTCTCTGTAATAACTCTCAAAATGTTACTGCAGGTGTACTTTGGAGTAGTACAAGGGAAACAGAGGTATTTCGTAGTAATACACTTATTTGTGGGAATTCTGGCCATCATGCATTGATGGAATTTATTCATGGCTATGCGGTAAAACTTTCTCAGACATCATGCTGATTTTTTTTTAAAAATGGAAGGGGATATTCCTCAATCTGTGGCCCTCCAGCTGTTTTGGCCTCCAACTCTCAGAAGTTTTAAGCAGCTTGTTCAATGGTCAGGAATTCTGGGAGCTGGAAAGCTAAACATCTGGGGGGCTGCAGTTTGAGGATGCCTGATTTAGAATTGATGCAGTTTGGCACTACTTTAATTGCCATGCCTGAGTGCTATGAAACCATGTATTCTGAAGCATTCTTTGGCTGGGTAGGCTCAGAAAAACAACAGTTTCCATAATTCCATAGCACTGAGCAATGGCAGTTAAAGCCGTGTCAAATTGCATTAATTCTAAAGTGTAGATGCACACTCAGGACTTCATCAGATGGGCAGCAGGGAAGATGGGAAAGCATTGGGAAGGGTGGGGAAACTATCTTATCCCATTCTCTCCTGGCAAGATCCATCATCAGGGATGGCCAGCCATCCCACGATTTTTCCCAGCCTTCTTTTCACTTTCCTTTGCTTCCTCTCACTTTCTGGAATCAGGAGTCAGGGAATGCCCAACTCCTGAGAATGGAGTCTTCTCTCCCTTGTAGCACACTGGCAAGATGGAGTGCCATGGGCCGCCAACAAAAGTGGTTATGCATCATGGCCTCTGTGGGACTATGTTTTCTAGTGTGCAAAAACAGATAGAAAATGGGAAAAGGACACCCTTAAGGCCTGAGTTATGATTAGAAACCCCATATAATCTTTGGAATGCTTCTCTTGGTGATTTCTGGATGCACATGAATCATGTCATGTGCATCCAGAAAAAAAGCTCAGTTTGACATCATCCAACTAACTTACCATTAAGAATGGAGAGTTAGATGTTAAGTATCTCATTATCCAGTATCTCAATGAGACAGCCATTCAGTGCCAATTACCAGAGATTCTTTTCTCTGAAAAGACTGGATTTTGAACTATGGACCTTCAGCACGCAGAGGATGTGGTTTGACACTAAGCCATCATCCCATTGCAAGCCTCTGTCATTGTCTTGTCGCCATGCTTCACCACTCCGCATGGAAGTCATTGGCAACTGATTGCATAGGACTAACTGCATACATGTTGAGCCAAAAGCAATTAGAATTTACAAAGCATAATTGGCCAGAGTGAGTGGCCAAAGTGGTACAAGTTATGGTCTTCACTACATTGTTCCCCCTTCAGAAACACTTAGATCTTTAAAAATGGTTGACCTGTGTTCTCACAGCCCCCTTGCAGACCTCTGCAACTTGCACTGCACATCACATTTCTATTACTGTAGTTAAATTGGAAGATGCATCATTAAGAAGCCATTGGAGAAATTGCACTTCAGATGGGAAGCTCCACGAGAGGAAAAAAGGTTATGTAGATAAGACAGAGGAACCCGTTTTCTTCTTAATGGCCATGACCCTCAGGTTTCTTCAGATACTTAAAAAGCTTTTTATTCGTGTTCGACATTTTCTTTCTTCTTGCTAGCGTTTTGAAAGGAACCAGAAGCTAACAGGGACTGCAATGAACCACACAATGTTTAGATGCAAAGGACAGACTTTTAAATTCTTCTTTTATGTCTTTAAAAAGCAAACCATGTTTTTGAAGCCTATGATCAGAAACGTGAGGAGAAGAAAAGTTAAGCATTTGATCGTTTGCAATAAAGTCGAGAAAGGATCAATTGATCTACATGGCAAATATTGATTGATGCATTTCCGCTGCCTTGTGTTCTGGTAATGGAAGAAGGAGAAAGATCTCAGAAAAGTTTGGATGATTAAGAGAACTGAGGGAACGGTAAATATCAGAACTAATATCTGCACTCTGGGAATGTCTCTTAAATTTCATGATGTACAGAAAAAAACTCAAGAAAGAAGATGTTAAATCTACCAATTGTGAAAAGAATAACACCCGAGGCTCTGGAAGTGGGGAAAGGAATACGCTACAAGAGAGTAGTTTATTAAAGATACGAGTCATAATTAAACCAGTTAATCTCTTAAAGAGATTGCACACTAACATATTGTCAGTAAGAATATAGAAGGAGTCCTGATATATTGCACTGAATATTTAATTGAGAATGAGATGTTTTATCTTACCGCAGCTAATCTGTTCCAGCTCTTTTTTGTATGTTTTACAATATAAATTGCTCACTTGCTTTGCTTTTACATTTCTGCATATGATTTGTAAAATAAATACTAATCTTAAGTAGTAAAATCGAGGAAATAATATTTGAGGTAGTTGGAAATAACTCTTTTTCTTTCCCCTATTTTTTTGGGGGGGTGGGGGTTGGGAGGTATTAGTTTGTTGGTTGTATTTCTACTTTTGCGTGGTTTTATATAATATTTGGAGGGTGTTTAATAAAGATATTCAAAAATAAACAGAGAAGGGGTAGGGGAGAAAGAGGCGTGGAAAGGAGAAAACTGACATACTGAATCATACCATTGGCTTCTCTAACATTGGATTGTCAACAGTGACTTCCAGCATTCTTTAGGGCCCCATCTACACTTAGCCCCCAGTGGCATAGTGGGTTAAACCCTTGTGCTGGCAGGGCTGATGACTTGAAGATTGGGTTGCAGACCTGAAAGTTGCCGGTTTGAATCTAACCTGGGAAGAGTGGGGATGAGCTCCCTCTATCAGTTCCAGCGCCATGCAAGGACATGAGAGAAGCCTCCCACAAGGATGGTGAAAATATCAAAACATCCAGGCATCCCCTAGGCAACGTCCTTGCAGATGGCCAATTCTCTCACACCAGAAGCGACTTGTAGTTTCTCAAGTCACTTCTGACATGATTTTTTTTTAATGCAGTTCAAAGCTAGCTTCAAACTTTGGCAGTTATACAACAACCACCCACAAAAGTGCACTGAAAGAAAGCCCTTGACTATACCAGTACTCTGTGGTTTGTGTAATAACCATCTGAGCCTTGAAACTGTTCTAGGATTTTCAATATAATCTGCACAGCAAAACCACTTTCTTCAATACCGATTTGAAAGTGACTCAAGTGGTCAGTGTAGATATGCACCAGGTTTCAGACATACAGTAGAGTCTCACTTATCCAAGCCTCTCTTATCCAAACCTCTGGATTATCCAAGCCATTTTTGTGGTCAATGTTTTCAATATATCGTGATATTTTGGTGCTAAATTCGTAAATACAGTAATTACAACATAACATTACTGCGTATTGAACTACTTTTTCTGTCAAATTTGTTTTATAACATGATGTTTTGGTACTTAAATTGTAAAATCATAAATTAATTTGATATTTAATAGGCTTTTCCTTAATCCCTCCTTATTATCCAAGATATTCGCTTATCCAAGCTTCTGCCGGCCCATTTAGCTTGGATAAGTGAGACTCTACTGTAATCCTTTCCTGCTCTACCTGGAAATGTTAGGGGATTAATCTAAGCAGCACCTACTACTACATCACTGAATCCCAGGCCTTCCTCTGAAACTTGCAGTATTGTCTACTACTGGTTTCACCCATCTTTGTATCTGAGTTCAAGCCATTGCTGATACTTTTCTCTTCTGAGTTCCATCTCTTTCATTCCTTGCAATATTGCAAATGGAGGGCTGGAAGAGAAGAGGAGGAAGAGGAGGAGGAGGAGGAGGAGGAGGAGGAGGAAGACAGCTTGATAAGCGACCATTAGTGTGAAAGTGGAGTACTGGCCAACTACAAGAAGATGGATTATAGGCAAGGTTCAGAGTAAGGTTAGGATTTTTTAAAAAATGTTAGGAATAATATGATTGCATCAGAGTGAATCAAGTATAGTGAACCAGACGTGTTTATATTGAAAGGAAACCAGACAGCATGGTGTTGGACTACAGCTCTGGAAACCAGGGGTTGATTCTTTACTTGGCCATGGAAACCCATTTGCGACTTTGAGTGAGTTACACAGCATCAGTCCCAGGAAACCCTGTGATAGATTCACCTTAATGTTACAGTAAGTCAGAAATTACTTGATGAGAAACAACAACAACAACATTTTGAAATATCTGACTATCTAGCTTAACCATGGCCTAAGATTTATTTTATCAGGAGATCTACACTGCTCCAATTGGATACCACGAGAGACACAAAGAGACACATACTTTCCTGTTATATTTCCCTAATAATTATCAATTCAAATATTTGGCTGCACTTGTCTTAATCTGCTGCAGTAAAAATGACAGAGCCTTGTGGCATCTTAAAGATTACACATTTCAACATTCTTGCACTGTGGCTCCCTTCAATTGCCTGAAAACTGATAGCAAAAATGTCACTCACATTTTAAAGAGATTCCACCTGAACATCAGGAAGAACTTCCTGACTATATGAGCTGTTCAACAGTGGAACTCACTGCCTCGGAGTGTAATGGAAGCTCCTTCCTTGGAGGCTTTTAAGCAGAGGTTGGATGGCCATCTGTCAGGGGTGCTTCTGTATGGCAGGGGGTTGGGCTACATGGCCCATGTGGTCTCTTCCAAATGTATGATTTTATGATTCTATAAAGAGGGCGCCTGGGGGCATCCAAGGTCTCTTAGGAAACTAATGTGGCACCTAACTTGCCAACAGTGGCTCAGCCCAGTCCATACACACACACATTTTCATCGATGTGTATAAATATGAAACCTTACATTCAATAGGTATCGAAAATTTCATCGAAATGTGCTCCCTGAGTATCCCAGTTTAGATACTCATCGTGCAAGGATCTCTTTCTGCAACCAACTTTATAAAATATAAGCAAATCCAAAGAAACAAACTGATATCTTTTAAGGTTTGAAATCAGACCCCTTTTTTCTGAAGTACAGATTTCCTAGTAGCCTCCTTCCTAATAGAAATGACAACAATAAAACCTTTCCTTGTTATGTTAAGAAGAATTCTGCCTCTTCTCTCTGCTTTTTAAATTCTATTCATTGCAGTCCCATGTTATTATTAAAATAATACTATCAACACATTTTTGAGCTTTTGTTTATTTCATTTCTACATTATTACTCTGCATGAAAAATCTGATGTCAACATGTCACTTTTAACAAAAATGAATTCCCTATTTCTTTGCTAAGCAAACAACAATGCTGCGGTTTTTGAAGACCATGAATGCATTTCCATGGTAAGCTTAGTATGGGGTAGATAAATATGTCATTTTTCTTGTGGTAGCAGTTCTAAGTGTTTCACGTTGTCTTAATTAACTGGATCTTACATTGTATTAATTTTTCAAAGTTTGTGAACCACCTTGAGGAAGCTTTGCGGTAGAATATAGTACAAAATCAGTTTAACTGATTTAAACTATCAATGTATTTAAATACTAAATATACTATTTAAATACTTCTGAACATGAGCACAGACAGCAAAACAAACACCACAGGGGATTTTGGCTGGAGTTACATTTAAAAATATACCTGTTCCAATTTACAAACAAATTCAGCTTAAGAACAGACCTACAGAACCTACCTTGTTTGTAACTTGGGGACTGCCATTATATCAAAACCATTTTTGAGTTTCTGCTTCTAGCTGTACTTTGAGCTGATTGAATCTTTACGTACAATTTATTCTATTTCATGCCAGGTTTTATTGCTGAGCCTGGAACCTTAGGTTTTTAAGACATCAAATAGTTGCCTATGTGTAAAGCCGCCTTGAGTCTCCTTTGGGGTTGAGAAAGGCGGGATAGAAATGTTGTAAATAAATAAATAAATGTTTAGCTTGGTTTGTAAACTGCTCTAGGAAGGTTTTTTTTTTTTTTGGTTGGTTTTGCTTGAATTAAATCCCTACAACGAAGCACCAAAGTCTTATGGAAATCTCAGAATAAAGCAAATTTACTTCAAGGTAAACATCTGGATGCTCAAAGAGAAGCAGAACCAGGGAGAGAGAGAGGAATAGGACCAGCATGTTATTTATTCTGCAGATCCAGTTCTCTTTGTCAGGGCTAATGATGAGGGCGAAGATGAATGGGGCAAGCAGAGAGTAGTGACCTGACCCTGAGTTATCCATCCCTGCAGAACAGGACCGGGACCCTCAAGGAAGTAGGGATACAGAGTATTTATTTATTTATTTATTTATTTACAGTATTTATATTCCGCCCTTCTCACCCCGAAGGGGACTCAGGGTGGATCACATTATACACACATAGGGCAAACATTCAATGCCCATAAACACATCAAACAGAGACCAAGACAGACAGATGCAGAGGCAATTTAACCTTCTCCTGAGGGGATGTTCGATTCTGGCCACAGGGGGGAGCAGCTGCTTCTTCATCCACTCTGACGGCACTTCCTCATTCCAGGTCGTAAATTAGTTAAACTTGCCTCCCACTTTTATAAGTGGTACCTTATTTCCTACTTGATAGATGCAACTATCTTTCGGGTTGCTAGGTCAGCAACGAGCAGGGGCTATTTTTTATTTTTAATTGATGGGTGCTCACCCCGCCCCGGGCTGCCCTCGAACTCATGACCTCATGGTCAGAGTGATTTATTGCAGCTGCTCAACAGCCTGCACCACAGCCCGAGTAAGGGTAGGATCAGGAGCTCCAGAAAGCAGACCGGGAGTTAATCATTCCAGCTAGGCTGCAGTTAAGAACTGATGCCATCCAACTGAGGAGATCTAATTGGTTGGCTCAGAGGAGGGCCAACAGGTGTGAGAACTTGGGAAGTGGCATAAATAGCTGGAGGTTGGAACTGGGAGTTTGCTGGGAGCAATGGAAGGGAAACCATATACTTCACTTGTGTTTGCAACTGGAGGACATAATGACAGATAACAGTTGCCTTTCAAATGGTGTGCTCTGTGTTAGCCTTATGCACAATAATGTTGTGATTTTTCCCTTCTCTCAGAGGCCTCGACTTTGTCTTGTTATTCCACTTCAAGGATAATACCATATCCCAAGTCCCCAACTGTACAAATTAACCTGTAAGCATTCTGGCAACTCAAAAGAGCCCTTTTCAGGTTCAGAACAACGGCTGTTTCTGGGAATTTCAATTGGACTCTGAATGCGTATCACGTGCAAGGCCTTTGCGATCATGTTTACCATTTGCATAAGATGATATTTGGCATTCTACCCCCTACCCGAAAAAAGGGGAAATGTAGATTACTGGAAAACTGTCATTCTGGCTTATGTTTTTTCTGAGATGAGAAGGGTGTTGATAAATAATGCCTTTGATTGCTTTCTAAGAGGGTGCAAGTGTCAGAAGAGCTCCAATCACACCAGATTCCTTTTGTATTGCTTCTGCCAGGCAGAAACAATCAGAAAGTTCTTCACTTTGTTGGAACTGCCTTTAATTCCACACATTGATGTACTATTTGATCAGACAAAAGGTGCCACAAAATTATTTTACTCGTGACAGAAGGGTGTATATGATGGGATCCTCACCCACTGTCCCCCCAAAAGCATGTCATTCATTCTAAGGTAATGTGTTCAGAATGGACAAAAACAAAAAGAAGCAGACAGAAAAAAAAAACATTTCCTTCCTGATTTTCACTTCACTAATTTACTTTTACTTTGATTCTCCTATGCTTGAGGAGCTTACAAATCAATACTACTAGAACAATAATGTCCAATTAAAAATAAAATGGCCAATCTCATCACACTAAAATCACAATTAGGGAAACAAACACACACACACTCCAAATCTAGTTAAAGCAGAAGTGTAAAGAGCCCATAAAGGAAAACTATTACCACTGTGCATTTGTTATAGTCATTTTCCAAATGCTTTCTCCACAGGGAGTGCTTTATTTAGGTAACTCATCTGGCTTCCATTCTGTGAACTATCTCTGGCCATTCCCCCTTTGCTTACCCTTATGCCCAAAGGCATGCCCTTAAATGCCTCCTTAAAGACTAAATCTGCTATGGAAGGATCATTTTACCCAAGGATAGGCAATAGTGGGTTTAAGGGCATCTCCCTTAGAGCTGCTCCTGGGATCCATGACAAGAAACACACTGTCCTGTTCCCATAGCAATTTGGTGATGTGATGGCAAAAAGCTATAGTTTTAAACTATTACTCCTTTTGGAAAAACAGGTTAGTAGTGCACATATTCCTAGAGCTGAAATTCCCCCTCGATGGATTGTCACCTTGTGGTGAGGGGACTTGTGGGCAATGAACTTGCGGGCATAACTGTTAGAGTCGTATACTCCCAGGAGGGTCCACAGGGCTTGGGCCATTACAAGAATAATCTGAAGACCTCAACGGCAGAACAGGTGGATGACAACATGGTACATGTTGCAATGGCTGTGAAGGCAGAAGAAGGCTGCAACTGATGAGAAGCCACCGTAGTCATGTTAACCATGCCACTGGACATGCACCTCATTCTGTGAAGACTGGGTGTTGATTGGTTGCTGAATCACACATTTGACTCATGTCCAACCTGTGGTGTGCTAGACTCCTAGATCCCTTATAAATGGACTGTTTTCAAGCCTGGTGTCACCTATCCTGTATTTGTGCATCTCATTTTTTCCTGTTTAAGTACAGTATCTTAAATTTTCCTCTGTTGAAATTGAATTTGTTAAGTTTTGGTCTAGCTTTCCATTCAGTTCAGAACATTTTGAATTTTGATCTTGTTCTGTGGATTATATTATTATTATTGACACAACGACATTGTTTGACACAGCAAACAAGATAGATTTGGATTTCGTATCACAAAAATCACAAGTGTCTAGGACTGTGTCATGTATTTTTGGATGATGAGCGCAGATCCCAGTAGGGTGGCCTTTTGCAGTTGGCAGATCGTAATTTTGTCAATGTCTATTGTTTCCAAATGCCAGCTGAGATCTTTTGGCATTATTATTATTGTTATCATCATCATCATCATCATCATCATCATCATCATCATCATCATCATCATCATCAGCTACACCTCCTAATTTGGTGTTATCTGCAAATTTGATAAGCATGCTCTCTATTATGTCACCCAAAGCATTTGTAAATTGTTGAATTGCACTGGATTGAACCCTATGGCACCCCACTTGTTACTTCTCTCCAGTATTAGAGGAACTGTTTGGCTTGGCTGAACAACTAATTATAAATCTACCTAACAGTAGTATCATCTAGTTCACATTTTACTACTTTGTTTGCAAGAATATCATGGGGGACCATGTTGAAGGCTTTAATGAGAACAAGGTATGCTACATTCACAGCATTCCCTTCATCTATCAAGCTTGCAACTCTATCAAAAAGAAAGAAAGATAAAAGTAGTTTGGCATGATTATCTTCTGAGAAACCCATGCTGACTTTTAGTGATCATGGCATTCCTTTCTATGACATTCATTCAGCTCTTATAGAAACTTATAATTAATGCTGTTAGTTTTCATCCTTTTCAGTTTTTATGTTCCCAGTTCTGTTATACTGGACATTATTGTATGCAACTGAGATTCCTTTGGAAAATAAGTAAAATTTAAGGGAATTTTTTTAAGAATGTGTTACTTTGTAAAATGTATAGCAGTGCCCCAGTCTAAAAAGGAAATAGAAGGGAAGCATCGTATAGAGGAGCAAGAGTTTTGAGGCAACGGGCCTTTTTTGCCTTTTAATCCAGTGCAAAATGTATAAGTTCCTCTGTCTGCACACAGCTATTCAAAAAAGAATGACTCACTCAGAAGTCTATCTGCAGTCAGCTTAAACACTTGATGCATCTGCACAGCAATGGGAAATGTGCCAAAAGGATATGAAATTGTATCGTTTGGTTAAGTCAATCCTCTACTATGCAGACAATGTTCCCTGCTTGATGGAACACGGGAAGCTTGGCCTCCAAAGAGCTCTGTGTGTGGGTTTTTGAAAAACTTACTCTTGCAGTGAGCCATAATAGTACATTGAGAAATAGTTACAGAAAGGCTTTTGGAAGGGAAATTACAATATCCATTTGAGGAGAGTTGACGAGATTGTATTCAGAGCCGGGCACCTTTAAGGCACTGAGAAGATTTAAGTACTGGAGGGGGATTGTTAACTACCTGTTGCTCACATTACAGCACAAACATTTCTTTCTCTGTTGTGTCCCATTTAAAATCTTAAAATCATGAGAAGTAATCATGACACATTTTTGCTTTCTTTAAATAGTGACACTTTCTTCTAAACCTTATTATCATATTCACCACAACAGCCTCACTGGATTGTAGAAAGGAATGTTCATTCCTCTTAAACCCCTTAGTGACAGTCTAGGCTCCATTTCTGAATTTAAAAATAATTAAAATAGCTTTTTTTGAAGGAGAAAGTTTGATGGGAATGTCAGAAAAATTATTTATGCAATCATGAATCTTACAGGTTTGTCCCAATAGTCTTCTCCTCAAATTTTGGGTGTTTCTGAGGCCCATTTTACTATGGAGAGATAGCAAAAATTGCTTCTCCATTTATTGGCAAATTGGTGGTGACGCTAACAACAGCAATGTAAGAGTTCCTCCCTGGGAACACACAATCTTTTCACCCAGAATGTCCTGTACAAAGGAGACATTGTTGTGAAAGAAAAATTTATTGGTAAACTACAGATGCATCAGTAGAGGCATAGGAATCCCGTTGGCGAAGTGTGTTAAAGCGCTGAGCTGCTGAACTTGCAGACCGAAAGGTCCCAGGTTCAAACCCCGGGAGTGGCTGTTAGCTCCAGCTTCTGCCAACCTACCATGTTTCCCCGAAAATAAGACAGTGTCTTATATTAATTTTTGCTCCCAAAGATGCTCTAGGTCTTATTTTCAGGGGATGTCTTATTTTTTCATGAAGAATTCACATTTATTGTTGAACAAAAAAAAAAACCCCAACATTTATTATATACTGTACAGTAGTTGTAATCACAAACCAGCATAACCAGACAAATTTTGAATCCTATCAAGAATTTCTTGTTACTACCATTATTTCCATGTACAACAATCTATGGTACGTACATTTACCGATCCTGCATGCTCTGGTGTTCTGTTCGGCGGGCATGCTTCCAAACAAAACCTTTGCTAGGTCTTACTTTCAGGGGAGGCCTTATATTTAGCAACTCAGCCAAACTTCTACTAGGTCTTATTTTCTGGGAATGTCTTATTTTAGGGGAAACAGGGTAGCAGTTCGAAAACATGCCAATGTGAGTAGATCAATAGGTATCGCTCCGGTGGGAAGGTAAAAGCGCTCCATGCAGTCATGCCGGCCACATGACCTTGGAGGTGTCTACAGACAATGCCGGCTCTTCCCTGATGTTAAGTCCAGTTGTGTCTGACTCTGGGGGTTGGTGCTCATCTCCATTTCTAAGCCGAAGAGCCGGCGTTGTCCGTAGATGATGATGTCACAGAGAATGGGCCCCATGGATAACACAGGGGACAGACCTGATGTTGCCATAAGAGATAGTTTCTGATTATGGGCCCTGTGAATGTTGTGAAGCATTATAGAGTAAACATCAGCACAGCTACCCCAACACAGAACTCCATTGTCTACCATGTCTAAAAAACTAAGAAAATATTTATGCATTTGGAAATTAGGGCCGAGAGCTTTCATTTGCCATGATGTTATGTCTATGCTCCGTCTCTAGATCCAACATCCAAAATCTACGCTAAAATCCAGGCTGCAATGGAGTTCTGCAGTACTAGCAAGGAAGGTGCTAAACGATGATGCATCCAACCCTTTGGGCACATCATCCTCCATTGCCTTGTTAACTTGTGGCACAGAACACTCTCCCTTAGTAGGAATGTCTGGTTTTTAAGTTGGGTTGTAAATCTGATTATCAAACAGTTAAGAGGTTACTACATTGCACTGGCCCAACATAATGCCAGACCAAGTTCTCCAAGATCTGACCTGATTGATGCAAACAATTTCCCCAGTCATGCTTTTAACACCTTTGCAAACAGCACTTTTAACAGAAAAAAGAATGTAGTTCACCCAAAAAAGGTTTTGCGAACTCTGCCTCGAACATGAAAAAACATGCACCCTCAGCTCTGTTTCTAACCCTTTTGCAAACACTGCTTTTAAGAACAATTGGTTGTACTCCCACAAACACACAAAAGATTTCTGCTTTGAACAGAAGGAAATTCAAACTTTTCAGTTTTAACACTTTCCCAAGTTTTAATAACACATTGGAATTGTGATCCAACAAAATAAACTTTCTCAAGAAACAAGAGAAAGTTTATAATGGATTATTCCAATTAATCACTGCCTCTCACCAGCCACAGTTTATTTGCAACAGTCAGATAGTGGAATCTTCCTTCATCTCCCAAAATAATAAAATTCATCATAATCAAAACATTGCTATTAATAATCTCCAACTATATTTTGTGTGGGGGTGGAAAGATGACAACACTGGGATGTTGTGGGTGAAAAGAGTGGGAGAGATAGAGTGGGAGAGAAGGAGAGAAAATTATTAGTATAGCTAGGAGAAGAAGAGATAGAAAGAGAAAGAGGATGAGAGAGGGAAGGAAAGACGTAAGAAAGGTGTGGGAAACTACAGTCAGGAGAAATGAAGAATGAGGAGAAAGAAAGAGGGGAAAGGGGACTATGGTAAGAGAGAAACAAAACTAGAAAATGTGAGAAGGGAGACAAAATAGCAAAGAATGAAAAAGATCAGGAATTATGAGCAGTGGAGAGAAGATATAAAAAGAGAGAGAGAGGAAGGAAGGAGAGAGGCTTAGCAGGAGAAGGAGAAGTAAAGAAGGAAAGAAAGAAAGGACAAGAAAGAAAAGGAGAAGATGAGAACAGTCAGGAGTTGAGAAGGAGGGAGAAAAAAAGGAGAGATTTGAATTCTAGAATCTGAAAAGAAAAGAATCAAGTGCGTACACAGGAGAAGATCACAGTGTTTCAAACCACAAAAGAAAACTGTACTGCAGCTTGAGGGTGAGGAAAATGGGAAGAGAAGTGGGAAAGTTAATTGTAAAATCAGAAAAGCTGCAAGGCAGCAATTCTGTAGTACTGTATTCACCAGCTTCTATAGCAGCAAATACTAAAGCAGCAAATTGCTTCTCCATGCAAAAACTCCATTCAGCTTACCTTTAGTATGGGCATAATTTGGAACACTTGGAGAAAGAAAGAGACTTTAACCATTTTTAATCACTCTTTTTAAATCTGTCAAACTGTGTGAAATATTTTTAGTCTTATAAAATCATTTTTAATATAATTCATATGGTTTCAAATTTGTCAAAATGGTTTGATTGTACTCTGCCCTGAGAACTCTGGATAGAGGATGGGGTATAGATATTTTAATTCATGAATAAGAATAAGTTGCTGCCAGTGGCCATGAATACCTTCTGATAGGGACAGTTCATTTACTCCTGTATCATCCCACTTTTTCATCTGCTTTTAAAATGTTACAGTTTATCTCACCACTGCCTCCCATGTTCCCTCTTTCTCCTCAGCTTACTCCAACTGCTGCAAACTGAGGGCCCTTCCACACAGCCCTATATCCCAGAATATCAAGGCAGAAAATTCCACAATATCTGTTTTGAACTGGGGTGTCAGAATCCACACTCAGATAATGTGGGATTTTCTGCCTTGACATTCTGGGATATAGGACTGTGTGAAATGGCCCTGAGTTCAAAGTGCAAAAGTAGTTTGCATTCAATCAGCTCAGAATGGGAAAAAGGAGAGGGAGTGGAACCTTGCTCTTCCCTTTAGCCTCAAGCAAAAGTAAATCACTGACACTTTTCCAGGTTTCTCCTGCAAACTTGTCACACAGCCACTGGAATTGCAATGTGTCATGGCGAATACGGTGACCCTCATGGGGGGGGGGGGAATTCTGTCCCTCCATGCCCCATATCACACAGCTCCTGATTTTGTTAATTCCATGGGGGCAAGCATCGACTGAGTGGCTTCCCTCCATTGCTTCCTATGGCAACACGGGGAGCCTCCTGTGTTGCCATGGCAGTGGCATGTGCCAGCTCCACCATAGATTGTGCATGGTGCCCCGCTGGAAGTTTCTCTGCATCATCTGATGGAAGCCAGCAGGTTCCATTGATGACTTAGGTCTAAACCGGCGTATGCCGCCAAAAGAAGCCTTGTATGATGAGGTCGCTAGTTTCTTCCTCATTGCAGGTTGAGCATCCATGAACTGGATATCTGAAATATTCAAAAATTATCCATATGGTGGCTTGTTTCATGCACAAAATTACTAAAAACATTGTATTAAATTCCTTTCAGGCTATACAGGAGAAATGGGGGATAGAAACAAATAAATAATGATAATAATATGTATATGAAACATAACTGCATTTTGTGCTTAAACTTGGGTCCCATCTTCAAGATATCTAATTACATGTGGATATGCAATTACAAACATTCCAAATTTGGGAAAAAATCCAGAATCCAAAACACTCCTGGTTGCAAGCATTTCAAATCGAAGATACTCAACCTGTAATAACCTTTTCCCATCTTGATCGTACCCTGATGTTGCCAATTATATGGTCAATGGAGACTCATATAATGCAGTTCAATGCAGTTAAATTGCACTATATGGCAGTATAGATGGAGCCATACAGCCAACCAACTAGCATTATATTAATAAAGAGGATGGCTCTCTGTAATTCCTGGAGCAAAAAAAGAAAAGAAAAGAATATTCTAACTACAGTATATAATTTTAAGAAACAAAGCAAAAAGCCCAAGATTTCCAGAAAAAAGAAATGCAGTTTTGTGGAGAAACAGGTGATGATGCTCAAGCATCACGTGTGGTACTAGAGACAATATCTATCATATCGCCTAGAATTAGAGTAATCATCTGTTTAATTCAATGCATCCCTTAGTGCTTGTAACTGCTAAATGAAATGCACAGCGTGTCCCACAAATGCATCATCATTGCCTTGTAAAATGAAATACATGCGATATTAAAATGGAGATAACATTTATTAAAACCATTATGCAAAGAACCTAGGATGATATTTGAACGGCTTGCAGGGCGTGATGACTTGTTATGGTTACTCAAGCAACCTAGATATTTATTCACAGGCTAAGCAGCATATGCTTCTTCTTCTTCTTTTTTTTTGCCACGGAAGAAAATTGAGGAGAATGAAATGAACATTTGTAGGACTTCCTGAAATAGATAGGTATCAGAATTATATGGTCAGAATGGACCCAGAGGGATACCACCCAGTCCCAAGGAGGAAGTACATGATTTAGAAATGGGCAAGTAGACTCTCCTCTCTTGTACATTCACATTTTGCAAAAAGCCTAATTGCTAAGGAGAGTGATGCAGTGGGTTGAATGTTGGTCTAGGTCTCTGGGAGACAGGGGCGGTTCACCTGCCAGGCAAACTAGGCATTTGCCTGTGGCGCCATCTTGCTGGGGGCACCACAGGCAAATCCTGGCTCCACCAGGAAGGCGTTCTGCGCTTTGAAGACCAGAGAAGCGGCGCCCGCTTCTCTGGTCTGCAAAGCGCCAAGAAATGGCTTCCTGGCAAAGAGGAAGCCCTTTCTCAGAGCTTTGCAGCCCAGAGAAGCGGGAGCCCGCTTCTCTGGGCTGGAAAGCTCTGAGAAATGGCTTCCTGGCAAAAAGGAAGCAATTTCTTGCCCCACCCCCGGTTTGGGGGGGGGGCACCATTTTTTTTTTTTTTGCCTACTGGTAAACATTTCCTAAGAACGGCTCTGCTGGGAGACCAGGGTTTCAATCTCTATTTGGCCATGGAAACCCACTGGATGACCTTGGGCAAGTTACATTGTTTCAGCCACAGTCAAAGGCAATATCAAACTCCTTCTGAACCAATCATACCAAGACAATTCTTTGACAGTAACCCAGAGCTAAGTTAGCTCACATGGTAATATTTAGATGCGTGTTAACTCATTCTTGTGCCGAGGAATGAGGTGGGGAAGGGTACATCTCTAATTCATTTTAAAAAAAACCTGATTGTCTCCAGCAGACCTTGGGTAAGAGCCTTCTTTGGACTTTAACTACCACAATATTCCAACCAGCATACTTATAGATCATGCTGGCTTGTGAGTTCAAGGATTTGCAGCCCTAAAGGTGTTTTCCTCATGCTTTGCCCTTTATACTAATTTCATCGATTTCAGATGCTTAACCTTTCTTCTGAAATTAGTTGGACTTTAAAATGCTTATTTCTTATCAGATCAGATCATGTCATAAAAATAAAGAACAGATTTGTCTCTTGAAACTGGGAGTGAGCTAGAAAATCTCTTTAGGTGTTTCTCCAACATGGAAGAGGAGTGCAGTCATTCCTTCACATTCATTGGGTTATGAGGGCATGACCCCTGCGAAAGTGGAAAAGCCATGAATAAATCTCCCACTATTGTCTTTAAGCTCAGAGAAAACCTTTCTAGGAATTGCTAGCTCCTCCAGCACAACTCTGTGGTCCACTTCCACCAGAAGGTAGGTGACCACAGAATCTCTTGAGGCCCTAGACATTGCTAGATAAGTGTTCTCCAGTAAATGCACCAGAGAACTGAGGGAAATTCCTAGTGAGAATATTTCAATTATATCTGTGAACAATTGACTCTGCAAAAGTCATGCCCATATGTATGGAGGGTTGACTGTATTTGAGAATTTTCAGAGAAAGAAAGAAGTTTTATGGGGCAGAGTGTGAAAGGGAAAAGCTACACTAATCATTCTTTATTTAGCCTCCCAAAACTTCATTTTTTGTCCTGTCCCTGAAGAAAATCTCCAGACGCAAACTCACCTTTGCAGCCCATCAGTGTTATGAAAAGGTTTTGAATTTAATTATAATTTATGTTAGACCTTTCTGCTCATAAAGGAAGAAGCAGAATCTGAGTGGCTATGGGGCTGAGATGTAATTAGATTATATGAATGTGCACTGAAATACAAGTCTCATTCCCTTGCTTCCAAAAAAGAATCCTTATAATTGCAACTTTAAGGAGAGGTACAGATTCATGGAAAATTAATGCAAAATTATTGGTGGTGGATAATCAAGCCAAAACCTTAAGCCTCATCTGTTTCTTTTCTGCAACACAGGTTTGCTTTGCCTACTCTCCTGAAGTTACACCTGAATCAGCTGGCTCAACCCAATGGCTGATCAAACATTTTTGCAAGATGTTGTTTTGCATATTTTAATAAGCTGCTCCAGCTCGGGTGGAAACATTTGCCAACAGTGAATTCTGTTTGTCGGCAATAATAACAGACAGTCCTTTTGAACCAACACAATCTCAGCAGGTTGAATGACCTGCTGCAAGAAGAGATATCTTTGCAAATGAGGAACAGCTGGGAAGTGCAAAAAAAATCTCATTCCTTGGAAACTGTGAGCCAAATTTTCATCCAGAGGTTCAAGCTTAGGCTCATTCTAATTATCTCTGCTAATTACGGTGGGTTATAACCAGAGACCGGTGCTTGAAACATACAGAACCTGGGCATCCACAAGCTTTGGCAGTTATTTTATCAAATTATACCACTGGAAGGGGCACTCTAAAATTTTCTTTTTTGGTCAAAGCAGAAGCCTGGTTTTTAAAAAACAGGGATGGAAAACCTTGTTTGACCCAGCAATCAAATTCCAACTCATATTTAATTTGCAAAGTAGTATTTATGTGAAAACACTTGATGCATCTTAATTTTTTCTTAGATGTCAATGAATGAACCATATCCTAATATGTAGTATAAAATCACATCGAAATATTTTAAGAAGGATTATGTGTGTCCTTAGTAGAATAGTGGGAAAAATTAGAACATATTCAAAACACCAGGAAAAAACAGCAAAAGCAAAATCAGAAACTCATTTTCAAATCAATATTGATACAATGGAAAACGTCTACTAGTAATATGGCAACAAACACATGAACTGAGGTTCTACAGTAGACATTTAGCCACAATGGTATGGCTACATTCCATTTCCAGATCTCTTTTGCTTTTTTTTCTGTGTCAGGAGCAACTTGAGAAACTGCAAGTAGCTTTTGGTGTGAGAGAATTGGCTGTCTGCAAGGACTTTGCCCAGGGGATTCACTCATACCCCCCTTAAAATCCAACCAATTGAGCTAAGGGACCATTTTTGCAATGGTGGTGAACAGATGCAGACGGACGATGCATCCAACCAAATTCCACCCATGAGCTCTGATGTGTGAAAGACAGTCCCTGCTTCTTCTTCCCACATTGCAGCTCATTGGCAGGTGGGAACTGGGTGCACCATCCTTCAGTGCTCTGGTCACTTGTGCAATAAAACTCTGTTCCTGAGAGTGGCTGGCTGGAGTTTATGGAGGCTTTGGGGAGGTCTGATCAGGAAATTGAATGTAGCCCTGACAAGGTAAATATGAATAGGAAACAGTTATGATGTCATACGTCTAACTTATGGCATCGTAACTGTAATAGTATGCCTGCCAACACATAGCAGAGTAGTATCTTTTTACCTGGGGACTACAAATTAACTAAATAGAAGACAGCTGAATTTCACTAAGCAAAGTGAAATTCCCCAAACAAATAAGAATTGAAGTAGGTCTTTCATGGACTATATGAGCGCAGAGACACCTGAGGAGGAAATGCCTGAAAAATGCAGATAGTCTACCTGTTTCCAAGTGCTACTAGCATGGAGTATATTCTTATTCCAAAAGAGCTTCACCGGCTCACATAAAATTCTCAAATGGTGACAGAGATGGCTGAAATAGTTTTGCTCCCTGAGACAGAGATAGATATGGCAAGCACGCATTCTAATATAGTGTAATAGTAATGCTACTCGGAGTGCTGGTCCAAAATTTATTCTTCTTTTCAATGGCCTGATTTTCAAAAATCCATTCTTTTCTCCATTTTGAATGATACCTTATGTCCATCTTACACAGAGCATAGAATATTGATGGGACAGTGTGGGAAGGAGACATAAATGTTAGTTACATCCTTCAAAACTTCAGCAGTACACAATGCTATCTTACAAGATTCCCTATAACACTTCTTAACATCCACCTGCACTTCAGCCCTTCCTTCAGAGATATAGATGGTGGCAACATGGAGGCAAGACCTACTTAGTGGAAACAACAAAACTGAGGAACCCGCAAGCACACTCATTTTGTTTCTCTTGAAAAGTAGAAAACAGTTTTATTTCACTGGGTATTTAGAATCTCTTGAATCATGAGATTTATTTCTTCCAGCCAGAGTAAGTGTATTAAATTAATGGGGCTATAGTAGGTCAACCAGAGGTACAAGTATGGTGGGGAAACAAAAGGAACGTATTGCCTATTGAAGAGGCATGAATGGAGGGCGAAAGGGAGAAATGTGCCAAGAGGAAGGCACATCAAGCCAACCCTGACTGGGATCGCCTTCCATCCGGAAGAACATGCAGGTCAATAATAGGGCTTCACAGTCAACTATGTATCCACTGCCAAGACACTACACTTGGAAGGCCATCATACTCAGATAACAAGGGATTGCCTAAGTAAGTAACTAAGTCAATCAGAGGTAAAGTATGCTGGGAAAACAAAATGAGCCTATTGCCTCACCAAATACAAATTCTGCCTTCACCTGTGATTTTTCCCTCGAGTCCCCAAATTTCAGTCATTGAAATAATTTAACACTTGAGTGAAGAATTTAGAAATAGTACAGTTTAGTCATCTGAAGAAATACCTAAACTAGCAGAGTTACCAAGGGAATGGGAATATAGCAAATATGAGAATTCTAGGTGTGAATGGTTTTCAATATCTCACTCTCTGCAGTGCCAGCCATGTTTGAGTACTGAAAGAAAATTCATTGTGGGGCAACTTTCTTATCTGAGGGAGATAAATGTCTTTATTTTGACCACCTTGTACTATACCTCTGAAGACAATACCATTGATTCAATGAGTATATGCATGTTGAAACTCATGGATTTCACCTATGGCTGTTTTTGGCTTTATTATACTTTTTAAAACATTGATACGGCGTTTGATTATATTGGCAATGCTGTGATCTTTTGTATGCTGTTGTGGAAGCCCGTCCTTGTTAATAAATAAAGGAAAGAGAAAAGGTAAGGTAAAATATATTAAATAAATACCTTTGTACTTTTCAGCTACAGAGAAACTGACTTGGCAGAGAAGCTGCTCAGCAGGAATTTTCTTCCTTCCCTACCACTCACTTTGATGAATCACAAAAATTCTTTTCTGACCAGGCAGCATTTGGAGAAGGAATTCACATCGTCAGTAGGAGATGCTGCGAAAGAACATGGTGACATTCTACATCCCCTTCCTTGACTGAATAAATAGAAAATTCTGCTTTTTGTTACAGTATGAAGGGGGGGCAAAGGGGGAGGCTGTAGCAACAGAAGACATTTGCTGTACAACAGCATGGAAATGCCCTGGGGACACCTTGTCCTCAGAAATCTCTCACCTTCCTACATTCTCTGCCTTCCGACTTCACTGTACGTGGCTGTTATTTCTCAGGAGGAATTCACGTGCCTGGTTGTGAAAAGGAAACAGGAGCTCACTGCTATCTCACTACCTGTTGCTTGTAAGTTCCATAACTCAGCATGCTCAGATCTTAAATCCAATATAAAAAGGCCCATTTACTACATTTCTATTTGAGTTCATGTCACCCAGCTTAACTCTGGATGCAAAATGATACCTTTTTTAGTAGGTCTCTTCTGAGAGGCCTTCTCTGCTCTGGTTCCCCAGTTATGGAATACCTGATGGTTGGAGACTTGATTGGCATCAATCATTGATTATTCTGGTGCCAAGGGACAAAGTGGCTGTTCATTAAAGCTTTGCACAAACCCACTCGTTCACACAGTTTGCAATTGTTTGAAATTATTTTAACCACTTTTCATCTGCCTTTTTTTTTGGAGCCCCCGATGGCATAGTGGGTTAAAGACCATGATTTGAAGGTTGGATTGCTGACCTGAAGGCTGCCAGGTTTGAAACCCACCCGGGGAGAGCATGGATGAGCTCCCTCTACCAGCTCCAGCTCCATGCGGGGACATGAGAGAAACCTCCCACAAGGATGGTAAAAACATCAAAACATCCGGGCATCCCCTGGGCAACGTCCTTGCAAATGGCCAATTCTCTCTCACCAGAAGCGACTTGCAATTTCTCAAGTCGCTCCTGACACACACACACACACACACACAAATTGGCCTTTTAAACCTTTTCAAAGCATTTCATGTTTTTAGTCTTTTATTTTTAATTTTTTTATAAGGTTAAAATTATTCAGGTTGATTTATTATAAACCTGAGGTCTTTAGCTAGAGGGCAGGATACCAATACAGTAGAGTCTCACTTATCCAACATTCGCTTATCCAACGTTCTGGATTATCCAACACAGTCTGCCTTTTAGTAGTCAATGTTTTTGTAGTCAATCTTTTCAATACATTGTGATGTTTGGGTGCTAAATTCGTAAATATAGCAATTACTACATAACATTGCTGTGTATTGAACTGCATTTTCTGACAAACTTGTAAAACATGATGTTTTGGTGCTTAATTTGTAAAATCATAATGTAATTTGATGTTTAATAGGCTTTTCCTTAATCCCTCCTTATTATCTAACATATTCACTTATCCAACATTCTGCTGGCCCATTTATGTTGGATAAGTGAGACTCTTCTGTATTTCAGTAAAGAAATACAGAAAATACAAACCAACCTCTCAGAGTAGAAAAAGGGACAGAAATTATGATTGCTCTCATCAGTTGTTGTTTTTTTTAACTTATTGTCCAACTTGCCTATTATAGAATCATAGAGTTGGAAGGGACAACCAAGGCCTTCCAGTCCAGCCCCCTTCTGCCATGCTCTTCTGATAGTTGGCCATCCAGTCTCTGTTTAAAAACCTCCAAAGATTCTAACACACTATCTACTTGGTAGAACCAGTAAATATCCACAATTCTTTTTCATGGAGATGAGAATATGGATAGATGGATGGAAGGGAACATCACTGTTTCTCCTGCTGCAACAACAGGAGCAGGGCTGTGGCGCAGGCTGTTGAGCAGCTGCAATAAATCACTTTGACCATGAGGTCATGAGTTCGAGGCCAGCCCGTGGTAGGGTGAGCACCCATCAATTAAAAATAAAAATAAAAATAGCCCCTGCTCGTTGCTGACCTAGCAACCCGAAAGATAGTTGCATCTATCAAGTAGGAAATAAGGTACCACTTATAAAAGTGGGGAGGTGTCAGGATCCAGGCTGCGGAGCACCAATAACCATGCGCAGAGACCAGAAACTATCTAATATCTTTATTTAAGAAATATATAAAGTCAATAAAAACAAGTGAAGAATAAAGTTCAGAAGCAGACCTTTCAGGAAAGGCCAAATATAGTCCAGGAAAATAATGTCCAATATAAAATATTAGAGTTCAAAGTTATAATCCATTAACCGAAACACACACTTTGCCAAGCAATAGTGTGGGGAGATGACAAGGTCTTTAGTCCATTGAAGCTTGACAACAAGGCTGGATCATAGGCTTGGTACTTGGCTGAATCAAGGACTTGGAACGGGACAACTTGAAGCATGAAACAAGGTCCGTGGCAAACGTGAAGCAAGGCAAGACTTGAAACTAGATCCGGGAAGCAGGGAACAAGGAATACGAAGTCCACACACGATCTCTCTCCTCAAGCTGATCAATTGACTCCGCAAGGTTCCCCTTGCGGCAAAACCCCTATATAGGGTCTTGTTTTCCCGCCAACAGAACACTTTCCCTGGAGAACAAGAAGTGAAACCCAACTCTGTCCAGATGCATGACTCCTTAGAATTTCCCAAGGGAAGCAGACCTAATCAGCTAATTGTCTGGCAGCGATTCTGAGGCTCCGGCGATTAGCCTCCCTGACTCCTCTATCTCTATTATAATTGTCCTTTCGGGAAAACGGGGGAGAATTCTGCCCAAGGCTTGTTTGGTTAACTTCCTGAGGACAAACATCTTCCACGTGGCGAGGCTCCGATTCAAGCTGAACCGGTGGAAATCCCATGTTTTCCTCCTCATCTGCCACAATAGCACTAGGAACGGGACTACAAGGCCCATGAGACATCACAGGAGGCAAGTTTAACTAATTTATGACCTGGAATGAGGAAGTGCCGTCAGAGTGGATGATGAAGCAGCTGCTCCCCCTGTGGCCAGAATCGAACATCCCCTCAGGAGAAGGTTAAATTGCTTCTGCGTCTGTCTGTCTTGGTCTCTGTTTGATGTGTTTATGGGCATTGAATGTTTGCCCTATGTGTGTACAATGTGATCCGCCCTGAGTCCCCTTCGGGGTGAGAAGGGTGGAATATAAATACTGTAAATAAATAATAAATAATAAATAAAAGCACTTATGCATGTAATGTCTGGGTGGCCATTCTAGCTGTCATCTTGTTAGCATTAGACGAGGCATTTTAGCATTGTTTCAGCCCCTGCCCAAATATTTAAATTTCCCAGTCCTGAATTCTTTTCCTAAAACATTTTTAAATTGATGGGAATTGAGGCAATATTCCAGCCTGGATATACATGATGAACTTTGAGGTGCCAATCGGTCCATGTAGCTTAAAAGAAGAAAATGGATGATGATGGATTCTGCCACTTTAAATCCAGCCAGGCTGAGTTTTGCTGTCTCTTGCACATCCCGATCAATCTGTTTGCAGCCTTCCAAGGGGTTGTGACACTTGTGTTTTGAGAGCCCTTAGGGATGTTCAACCAAGTGGAGCTAAAGTTGGGAAGATGGATTAATGGCAGGATATAGCTATATAAAAAGGGGGTGGGGTGGAAGAGAGGTATAAATGTACACAGACTGGTTTGCTGGACTTGTTTATTTCAGTGGTTGCAGAAAAGGGGATGAAACATAAAACTATATACAGGCAGTAACAGACAAAATAGGTTTTGTAGGTTTGTTCTTAAGTTGAATTGGCATGTAAGTTGGAACAGATACATTTTTAAATGTAGCTCCAGCCAAATATATGTGCTTTGGATAACATAGAGAAGGGTGAACATAATTGTGGTGTTTGTTTTGTTGTCTGTGCCCCTGTTCAGAAGATTTTACCTCACTTTCTATCCCTGTGGGAATTGGATTTTGAAAAAAAAATGGTTTGTTGTGAAAACAAGGACTGGTGATAAAGTTACACCAGAGACATTTTTTCCATGATAAGTGAATTTCCCTTCCTAGGGATAGATTTCTCTCACTTCCTGTAGTCTCACTCCTGTTCTTAACTATAAGTCATATGTAAGTCGTATGTTTGCAACTTGTGGACTGCTTGTATATCACTGATAACTCATCCTAGTATTTCTGAATGAATACAACCTGGCTTCCCTCTCTCAGTCTACATTAGTAATGCATTCAAAGAGTTAAAGGTCAGGCAGTGTTTTGCTTCACAAAGAAAGCATGTCGGCAGCACTATCTCCTTAGAACATTCTGCAATCCAGGCATAGCAACTTATTCAAGATTGTAGGAAAGCTGTGAATGGAAAAAAAGCTATTCTAATGTGCAACTCTCCCCAGATAACACCAGAGGAAATTAAATGAGGCTATTTTATTCCATTATGGCCTTGGCCTATTTTTTTTTTTAAAAAAATACGGAAACTGCAAGTCAAACTTGGACTACAGATAAAATGACGCTGGTTTGAAATACAACTACAGACACTGAATGTTCCTATTCTGGCACCTCTAATCCAGTAATAAACTACCAAACCAACATTCTCCTTTTAGGCTTATAATTTTCCTAATGAAAAGTTGGAAATCCCTTCCATACCCCACACTGGTTTGTCTTTTTTTTTTAAAAAGGAGAAATCAGTCATGGTACTTTCATAGAAAAATGGCTTGTTTATTGAATACATAAACAAAGGATCTAAACAGTTTCAACTACCATCACACCATGATAGACTTTGGAAGAATATTTTTCAGATCAAAAGCTCCTAAATTCTCTAAAGACATTTTACCATTTCTTCTTACAAGATCAAAAAGACTTAACAAAACATAATTAAGTATGAATGAATTGACAACCATTGCTTGTTGGGAATATTCTATTCATTTTGTTTGTTTGTTGAATATGTGCGTGTGCAGGAGCGAGATTATTAATGAATTGCACTGTACATTTAAATATTAAAATTATTTATTTATTAACTAATTTTAAATTGAAATCCCACTCATACTTTGCATTTTTTACTTCTTATACAAAATGAGGAACACTTTTTATGGTTTGCCTGTGCCAACTTCCCGATAATGATAGGAAAAGCCTCTGTACAAAATTATTCCCTTTCTCCATTTGTGTAGGAAAGATCCCATTATAGGAACACAGAAAGAGTGTTTTATACACAAAGCATTTGCAAATCAACCCTAATTCTCATACTTGTCATCTACACAAGAAAAGAGCAAGAACTGCAAATAGTTCAAAAACATTGCTGTAATTTTCACTCACACATACAAAAATATGAATACAGTTCTCTGTAGCCACAGATTCTGCATGTATGGATTCTACCATCCACAGCTTGAAATTGAGGCTTTTAAGCAGAGGCTGGATGGCCATCTGTCGGGGGTGCTTTGAATGCGATTTCCTGCTTCTTGGCAGGGGGTTGGACTGGATGGCCCATGAGGTCTCTTCCAACCCTATGATTCTATAATTTTATATCCCCCTGACAAAAATCCCAAAAGCAAAACTTGATTTGCCATTTCATATAAGGGACACTACTGTACCACACAATTGTATATAATGGGATTTGGACTACCATTGGTTTGATAGTCTTGTGACTCCTGTAACAAAACTTCAGTGGATAGCAAAGCCCCATTGTACTTTGTTTAAATGTACAAAAACCACTCACCATCTCATCCAGAAACATAAAAACTTTAAAGGTTTTCTTGATGTTGCTTTCTTTTGTAGGAATGAATAGAATATACACCTCTTCATCTCTCTTTCTATAGATCACAAAAGGGTTCATCTTTTGCATAATTCAACCTCCCCCCCCCCACTGCTCACAACTGTATTTCAGCTGGTTTTGAAGAATGAAAACTGCATTTCAGTTGTCTGTGCACAATGAATTTACCATGTGCTGTTTGTATAGCAAGAATAATACCGGTGTCTGGGATTTATAGAACGTTTTAGCTCTTCCAGTGCTTCAAAGTGCTTAACAAAGGGAAATACCTCATTAGGACAGTCAAACAACCTATCTATTACAAAATAAATAAATCAGTTTTAAGTTCAGACTTCAAAAGGGAAACAGTAGCTGCCCTCCTAAAATCTCGGTGGGCAAGAAATTCTACAGAGCTAGTCATAATAGTTAGAAAGATCACTACTCCCAAGGTACCACATCACTCCCTTTGGCCTATATAGATTAATGAACAGCAGGGATGGAAATTAAGAAAAGGTTAAAATGCTCTTGCTGTGCAAGAGTGCAGCATAAAAGGAGATTACAACTATTAAGAACACATTGCATCAACACAGAGATTTTGCAGAGGACTAAATTCCAACTGGGAATATATTAGGAAGGAGAAACAAACACAGAAAGGAAGTCCGCGTTGGCCTGTGACCAAAGCAAAACAGCAAGTGGATATTAGTTTGAAGGAACCAGAGCACAGTGGTACCATATCTGCTCCAACTTCTAATTTGCCAGTCCCCATCCAAAAGAATTGGAAGCAAATTTACAAACTGGCACACCAATGGCCAATATTCAGAATGGGAATATCATGCGAGTTTATAGAGGTGACACTTGGGTTGGAGCCATAATTTGCTCTGGGAAAACTCCTTTTGATATGAAAGTTTACCAGAGAAGAAGCCAAGAAATAGGAATCTGTCATAGACAGACCATGTACAACAGTATGCAAGTAAACTAGCATTGTTAATTGAGAAGGATCAGATGTATAAAATTCAGATCAGGCATATGCTTAATGCCTTCTTTGCCTCGGTCTTCTCACAAAAAGAAAGCCATCTTCAACCTCAGCAACATGGAATGGATGAAGGATTGGGGGAAATCCAACCCCAAATAGGGAAACAAGTTGTCCAGGAACACCTGGCCACTCTAAACGAATTCAAGTCGCCAGGGCCAGATCAACTACATCCAAGAGTACTGAAGGAACTAGCGGAAGTTATTTCAGAACCACTGGCAATTATCTTCGAGAGTTCATGGAGAACGGGAGAAGTCCCAGCAGATTGGAGGAGGGCGAATGTGGTCCCTATCTTCAAGAAGGGAAAAAAGAACGACCCAAAAAATTACCGTCCGGTCAGCCTCACATCAATACCAGGCAAAATTCTGGAAAAGATCATTAAGGAAGTGGTCTGCGAACACTTAGAAACAAATGCGGTCATTGCTAATAGTCAACACGGATTTACCAAAAACAAGTCATGCCAGACTAATCTGATCTCTTTTTTCGATAGAGTTACGAGTTGGGTTGATACAGGGAATGCTGTGGATGTAGCCCACCTGGATTTCAGTAAGGCCTTCGACAAAGTCCCCCACGACCTTCTGGCAAGGAAACTAGTAAAATGTGGGCTAGACAAAACTACGGTTAGGTGGATCTGTAATTGGCTAAGCGAACGAACCCAAAGGGTGCTCACCAATGCGTCGTCTTCATCATGGAAAGAAGTGACAAGTGGAGTGCCGCAGGGCTCCGTCCTGGGCCCGGTTCTGTTCAACATCTTTATTAACGACTTAGACGAAGGGTTAGAAGGCACGATCATCAAGTTTGCAGACGACACAAAACTGGGAGGGATAGCTAACACTCCAGAAGACAGGAGCAGAATTCAAAACAATCTTGACAGACTAGAGAGATGGGCCAAAACTATCAAAATGAAGTTCAACAGGGACAAATGCAAGATACTTCACTTCGGCAGAAAAAATGGAAATCAAAGATACAGAATGGGGGACGCCTGGCTTGACAGCAGTGTGTGCGAAAAAGACCTTGGAGTCCTTGTGGACAACAAGTTAAACATGAGCCAACAATGTGATGCGGCTGCTAAAAAAGCCAATGGGATTCTGGCCTGCATCAATAGGGGAATAGCGTCTAGATCCAGGGAAGTTATGCTCCCCCTCTATTCTGCCTTGGTCAGACCACACCTGGAATACTGTGTCCAATTTTGGGCACCACAGTTGAAGGGAGATGTTGACAAGCTGGAAAGCGTCCAGAGGAGGGCGACTAAAATGATTAAGGGTCTGGAGAACAAGTCCTATGAGGAGCGGCTTAAAGAGCTGGGCATGTTTAGCCTGCAGAAGAGAAGGCTGAGAGGAGACATGATAGCCATGTACAAATACGTGAAGGGAAGTCATAGGGAGGAGGGAGCAAGCTTGTTTTCTGCTGCCCTGCAGACTATGACACGGAACAATGGCTTCAAACTACAGGAAAGGAGATTCCACCTGAACATCAGGAAGAACTTCCTCACTGTGAGAGCTGTTCGACAGTGGAACTCTCTCCCCGGGGCCGTGGTAGAGGCTCCTTCTTTGGAGGCTTTTAAGCAGAGGCTGGATGGCCATCTGTCGGGGGTGCTTTGAATGCGATTTCCTGCTTCTTAGCAGGGGGTTGGACTGGATGGCCCATGTGGTCTCTTCCAACTCTACTATTCTATGATTCTATGATTCTATGATTCTATATCTTTATATTCTGTATTTGAGAATCACAGCAGTCAAGTTCTTAACCACTGCAGCAGTCATATGGCTTCAAGAATTTATTTCAAAAACTCTTGAGGTCTTGTCTGCAGTCTTAAAATGAAGAGGAATAATAATCCTTCATAACACTCCAAAGGATCCCATGAAATTGTGAGTACAACAAAAGTGTAAGTAAATAACATTAATAATAAATAACTGGAAAGCAGAAAGCTCATCCCAACCTTCGATAAACACAACTTGAAAGATATCTGAGATTGCACAGTGAAGATTAATTGATCTCCATAAAGTACTCTATGTTTCTGAATGAATGCCGTCATGAGAGTGGAAACGGCCTGATCGATTATTTAAGGGGACATGGGAGGTTGGATAATTTGGTTTACAAGCTTCAGGAAAAATACACAGAGATTCATGGCACAGAATATTATTCCTGTATATATTCACTGCACACTTGATAGATTTAGGTGTATGAACACAGACACGACAGATCACTGCTGGGTCCCATATCTATATTTATCCTCTAGAAAGTGATAGTCTACCCTTGCTGAGTTCTGGAAGGTTGTATCAAACAAGCATATGGCAATTACACATCTGCCCACTGAAGACTAGCCTATCTTAGAACAACGATGCTCATCACAGAAAACTGGCCACAAGGGGATGAATTAGGATTGGAACTATGAACGAAGGACCTCTTCACACGGGGCTAAATGGCTGGGACTTCGATAGGGCCTGTCGAGCTCCATCAGATGACACTCAGCAGGCCCTGCCCAAGGTGGAGGAGGAATATCAGAAGGTGCTTCCTCCTCCACCACGGGGAGGAAAGTGTTTTTTGGATAACTGCACTTTCCTCCCCTTTTCCCCATATGATGTGGAAAAGGGTGGGGGCAATGCACGTTGCCCCCCTTTATCCCATCTGATGGGTACAGGTACAGGGGCCACCAGGTGATGGGGGAAGGAAGAAGGGTACATGGGGTGCCACGAGGCCCTGCACATGTCTTCCCTTTTGCCAGTGACTGCCGGTGCAATGGCATGGCCTCCATGGGTTGTGTGGAGGACCTAAATGACTGTAAATAATATTTGTATTTGGCATCTGTGAAAAGACTGCCTCCATTGATGAAATCATACCATTCTGGATTCTGGAGAATAGGATTTGATTCTCTGCTCAGACATGGAAAAACCTATCTTGGTTGAGTCGTACACGTTCACTCTAAAAAAATCCCCTATGATAGGTTCACTTTTGGATTTCCATAAAGTGGAAATGACCTCGAAGGCACCAATGAAGCTACAAGAGAACCAGATGCTACAGCTGTGTGAATGTTGGACTAGGGCTCAGGGAGACTAGGGTTTGACTCTCCTTGAAAACAAAATGGGTGACCATGGGTAAATCACATTCTTCTAGCCTGAGAGGTGGAAATCATGTTTCCAGAGAAGTCATGCTCCCCCTCTATTTTGCCTTGGAATACTGTGTCCAATTCTGGGCACCGCAGTTGAAGGGAGATGTTGATAAGCTGGAAAGCGTCCAGAGGAGGGCAACAAAAATGATCAAAGGTCTGGAGAACAAGCCCTATGAGGAGAGGCTTAAAGAACTGGCCATATTTAGCCTGCAGAAGAGAAGGCTGAGAGGAGACATGATAGCCATGTACAAATATGTGAGGGGAAGTCATAGGGAGGAGGGAGCAAGCTTGTTTTCTGCTGCCCTGCAGACTAGGACATGGAACAATGGCTTCAAACTACAGGAAAGGAGATTCCACCTGAACATCAGGAAGAACTTCCTCACTGTGAGGGCTGTTCGGCAGTGGAACTCTCTCCCCCAGGCTGTGGTGGAGGCTCCTTCTTTGGAGGCTTTTAAGCAGAGGCTGGATGGCCATCTGTCGGGGGTGCTTTGAATGCAATTTCCTGCTTCTTAGCAGGGGGTTGGACTGGATGGCCCATGAGGTCTCTTCCAACTCTACTATTCTATGATTCTATGATTCTATGAAATGACTTCCACCCGCTCTTTAATAAATCTGCTCAAGTCTTTCTATTAAAAGTCTTTCAAATAAACATTGTCAAGAAAACCCTATGAAAAAAATTGCATAACTCAGAGTCCTTGAAGACACAAACCTCCTTATCATATTGGGACTTTTTGCCCCTTTGAAGCACTTTGTGATGGGGCCTGCCAACCATGATCACATGATGCTCAGCAGACCCCATTTACGCTCCAAGTGCCAAGGAAGCATTGACAGACACTTTCTCGACAACTACAGAAAGGTAAGTGTGTTTGGAGCTACTCACATTTTTTTTCCCTTTCCTCCATCTGATAGAGGAAAGGGCAACTCAGCAATGCACTTTACCATCCTTTCTCCCTTTTGATGGAGACAGGCCAACACTCCTTGTGCCATGCCCACCACATGGGAAAAAGGGAGGGTGTGTGGGATGCCCTGCAACTGCCGGCAAAACAGAACAGGGCCAGAGACCATGTGAAGAGGTAGAAAGCTTCAACAAAGTGAAGCCACATAAGGTTTAGTGCTCATCTCTCCCTCTCCCCCTCTTTGTCCTTTGCTCTCTCACACACCGATTGAGAGAGTGATATAACAATACATATAAACAATTAATAACCACCTATAAAGTAATCCACTTGATCCAGATTGTATGTGCTACAAGTAGAGTTCCGGTGTTAACTAACTACACTTCTTACTTTAAAATGAACAAACATATAGGGACAGTTTCTGGTTAGGTGATATGATTTTCCAGAGAAGGCCCAGATAATGCCATTGCCTTCTTTAAAGTCACAAATGCAGTAGGGATTATGGTATCTATAACTTCTCCTAGCGGGCCCTGTCCCAGTTCTGCTCTACAGTCTTTCATCTCCTATTCTGCTCCATAGCTTACAGACATAATGCAAATTTCCAGATTGCCACCTGGCAATCCTTTCTATCAAAGGATTCCCTTCTTTTATGTCAATGTCACCTGCAGAGATTCAAATCCCCAGAGGTTTCTTTCTGCATTTTTTTGTCAGAGAGTAAGTCATCAATGATTCCCACACAACATTAAGGTTGCCAACTTTTATGTTCTGACAAGTTTTTTAAAAAAGTAAATAAATAAAGCTTTCCTGATTACTGTATTTTCATCTGTAGAAAGTGTCCCCTTCCACCATTTCCAGATATTAAGCAACTGTGAAAGGAATCGTAAGCCAAGAAAGAAGTTGGCAACATTATGCCGTCTTGTCATGGGAATGACCTGCAAAGAACTTCCAGTGGTTCATTTGGAAAGAGCGAGGGACAGATTCAACAAAGCTGAAAACAGAACTGGGTCTTAAGATATAGTAAAGGTTTTCCCCTTACATTAAGTCTTATCATGTCCAACTCTGGGGGTTGGTGCTCAACTCCATTTCTAAGTCAAAAAGCCAGTGTTGTCCGTAGATGCCTCCAAGGTCGTGTGGTCGGCATGACTGCATGGACCACTGTTACTTTCCTGCTGAAGCGTACCTATTGATCTACTCAAATTTGCATATTTTCGAACTGCTAAGTTGGCAGAAGCTGGGGCTAACAGTGGAAACTGACCCTGCTCCGCAAATTCTAACCGCCGACCTTTAAGTCAGTAAGTTCAACAGCTCAGCGGTTTAACCCGCTGTGACACCGACGACTCTGTCTTAAGGTATAACTACCATAATTCAAATATAGGAATAATGGAACCTTACAGATGTTGCTAGACTGCGGCTTCCATCAGCCATACTTAGCATAACCAAAGGTAGGAAATCCTGCAAGTTGTAACTCAATAATATCTAGTTGGCTGTATGATTTGTGTCACTGCTGTAGTTCAGATAACATGACTGTGACAGTGTATTTTACCATGTAAAGTACATTTTCCTGTTGAATAACCAAAAACTGCATGCCCACCTTACATGAAAAGTGGATATTCCCTTAGGACTATTCCAGCCACACTGTGTAACCAAATAACATGAACTGCCATGTTATTTTTTAACATAAGCTTTCTGAAGTTTAGAACTTCAGAAAGACCCAAAACATGTGCAAAGTAAGTAAAAATGCAAATCCTGGAGTATTTGGTCCCCACATGCAAAGATGCATAATTGTTGTAGAAAATTAATATGTACTAAGTACAATTCGCCCTTCACATTTTTGGACTTCACTTTTGTTGATTTGATTATTTACTGATCTGATTAATACAGTTTCTCAAGAACCCGTACTGAAGCTTTTTGGTCAGCTACCATGAGAAGCCACCCTGGAGGACCTCGACATTTCTAGAGAAATGCTATTTCATGTAAAAAAAGAGAGAGGATGCTTTTAAAATCATGTCCCCCCCCCCACTTTTGCAGCGGTCCTGTGCCCCTAACCTCATATTTACCTATCCTTAAGTGTTCCACACAAATTATTCTAATGAGAAAATCACACCTATTTTGCAATACTCCCCTCCCAAATGTTTTCTGCTCAGGAAACTCATTTTGTGGTCTGTTGAGTCTAGATGTAATAATAATAATAATAATAATAATAATAATAATAATAATAATAATATGCCAAATGTCTTTTTAAGTTATGCTCCCTTGTACGAAATCTGTGAGCCAGACCAAATAAAATGTTGCATTTACTCCCTCCTTTTTTCTTTGCTTGTTAAATTTGGGATTGCCCTTGATTCATTAATGAAAGATAAACATAACAACAACAACAACAACAACAACAATAACAGCAGCAACAACAGCAGCAGCAATAACAACAATAATTGCAACCAAGTGAATTTGGGACTCTGGGTTAGCTTTGGGGTGAGAAGGAAGACTAATTCAACCAGAGAAGTCAGCCATAGCAGAGCACTTGATGAACCAACCTGGACACAGCATATTATTTGAAAACACAGAAATCTTGGACTACTCTAACAACCACCATGTCAGGCTACCCAGAGAAGCCACTGAAATCCACAAACATGTGGACAATTTCAACAGAAAGGAGGAAACCATGAAAATGAACAAAATCTGGCTACCCATATTTAAAAATTCTAAAATCAGGACAGTAAATAAAGAACAAAACTAAAAAAAAAATGGGAATTCCAGATAAGAAACAATCAGGACCAGCTAATCACCTCCCAACGAAGGATTCCCCCAGGCAGGAAGAAGCCAGGCTTTGAACCTGGAAGACCATTCAGTGCTAATCAAGGTGGTCAATTACAACACTCACACTTGCCTCAAACAGACAAGAGTTCTTTCTCCCACCCTGGACCTTCCACAGATATATAAACCCCCTTGCCTAGTTTCCAACAGACCTCACAACCTCTGAGGATGCCTGCCATAGATGTGGATGAAATGTCAGGAGAGAATGCTTCCTGAACATGACCATACAGCCTGAAAAACACACAGCAACCTAGAAGGAAGACTGTTTTCCCATTTGTCTATGGTTCCAAGGCAGACAAGGCTGGCCTTCCCCTTGCTCTTCTTCTCTCAGAAGGCAAAAATACATATTCATTTATGTCAGCAGTTTTTAAAGGACTGGTTGGTTTTAAAAAACAAACAAACAAAAAACAGCACTTTAAATATGTGCCATATTGTTGTTTAATTGCAGTTTATGTATTTTATTTTTAAAACTGTTTTAAATTCTTTTCACGTCACCAATAGTTTAACTACATTTTAATGATAATCTTTTGTATGCTTTCATCTGTATCATTTCTATTTTAATTTTGTAAGCTGCCTTCCAGAGGCAGCTTTAATTTCATTTGCTCTGGGAAAAAAGATGGGATAGAAATAAAGTGAAGAATCATCATTATCATCATCAACCTCATCTTCAAACACACACACACACACACACACACACACATTCATTATTTCTCTTTGTATCCGTCACTACCAGCAAGGATATGACTATTTTCAGGACTCCATTGTGATGCTTGACTGCCAATGTCACAATGTTTCTGCTGGTTTGTATTTTAGATGCAATATAATAACATGGATTATATAGAAATAAATGTGGTAAAGTGTTGAAGCAGGGAGAGGTAAATATGGGAGGAAGAATATTATGTGTATGCTGGGTATTAGGTCAAATAAACAGAGGATGTGAGTGATGAAAACAGTAAAAAAAAAATAGTCACTGTTGATTTTGGATGTGAAGGAGATGGATGGCTCCAAAGGTACAGAAGGTAAAATAGACAGGAATGATAGTAATATTATTATTGGCTAGCATTCTGTATTTCAGTTGTGGTTTATATTCTAGAATTACAAATCTGTAAATCAAGGATATTAAACTCATTTTCATCAACCTTATGGTTGTCTTTAAAGAGCCGTTGAATCCATGAACGGACAGTGTGTGGATACAGAGGGTCAACTATAATTTGTTTACATAGTTGTCTGTGCTCTTTAGTTTTTACCCAGTTTGGGTCCCCAGATATTACTGAATGACAACTCCCATCACTTTTGATTATCCACCATATGCACTGGGGATAATGGGAATTGCAACTCAATAGCACCTGGGGCTCTGAGGCTGAATCATATAATCATGGAATCCTAGAGTTGGAGGAGACCTCATAGCCCATCCAGTCCAACCCCCTGCCAAGAAGCAGGAAAATCACATTCAAAGCACCCCCAACAGATGGCCATTCAACCTCTGCTTAAAAGCTTCCAAAGAAGGAGCCTCCACCACAGTCTGGGGCAGAGAGTTCCACTGCCGAACAGCCCTCACAGTGAGGAAGTTCTTCCTGATGTTCAGGTGGAATCTCCTTTCCTGTAGTTTGAAGCCATTGTTCCGTGTCCTAGTCTGCAGGGCAGCAGAAAACAAGCTTGCTCCCTCTTCCCTATGACTTCCCTTCACATATTTGTACATGGCTATCATGTCTCCTCTCAGCCTTCTCTTCTGCAGGCTAAACATGCCCAGCTCTTTAAGCCTCTCCTCATAGGGCTTGTTCTCCAGACCTTTGACCATTTTAGTCGCCCTCCTCTGGACACTTTCCAGTTTATTGAGGGGTAAAAGAACATTTTAAAGTCAGACCTTATATGCACTAGGCTTGTATCTAAATCCAAACCTGACTATCCTGACTAAACAGAACAAACTGGTGAAATTTAAGGTGAAAAAAACCAAACAAAACAGCAAACACAAACTCCCAACTTTCAAGAATCTGGTAAATCTACTTGTTCCGTCATTTAAACCTGTTATACAAATAAATATAATTTGTTCCACCACACCTGTGTATTTGGCCATGCTTAACAAGAACACTGCCAGAAATGAAAAACTATTTTAGATTCCAGATTACCAGATGGAATGAAATTGTGGGTTTTGCATTTGTCTTAAAGAGGTGTGGAGTAAAACAACAACACCTTTTATATATATATATATAAAAAGATTGCTCTGCTCCTGAGGAGTGAAACCGGGTAGAAAGGTAGAGGATTCCACACAATCACTTTGGGCTTTTGCATTTTCTTCAGCCTTAGTTGTGTGTTTATTTATTCAAAGGGTGAATTAAGTGCCAAATTGAACTGGGAGTCAAGTATTTCTGATAAGATTAGAGGTCTTCGGATTACTGGGAAATATTTGCATAAATAAGAGCAGGGCTCTCTTGGGCAAAGTAAGTTTCCCAAACAAATATAGAGTGACCTATGATTAACCAAATAAAGTCAATAAAGGCTTGGACTGAAAGTTGCTGGAATTCTTCCTTTAGAAGGCAGAATTAAAGCACACATCTCCTTCTCCTAAAAGGTGTGTTTTTCACATAAAAGGTGTGTACAGTAATCCTGGAATCTTAACAGAACAAAACAAACACAGCAAAGGTTTGCATCATTAGATGCAACATGTTGTGAATTTCTTTTCCAGATTTTTGAAATCCAAACTCCAAAACTGGCGGAGATAGTGATACTACACTTTCTGAGAGTTCAATGTACACAAACTTTGTCTCATTCACGAAAATATTTTAAAATGTGGTTCATCAAATTACCTTCCAGCTAGGAATGCATAAGACATAAATGAATTTAATGTTTAGACTTGGGTCCCATTCCCATGTACATGCAAATATAACTGCCCCCCGTAAAACCCTGAAATAAGAAACACCTCTGGTTTCAGGTATTTCAGATTTTAAAAACTCTCAACCCATCTCACAGGGAGCGCCACCATTGGGAGCCCCAAGGGGCTGGGCTGTGGCGCAGGCTGTTGAACAGCTGCAATAAATCACTCTGACCATGAGGTCATGAGTTCGAGGCCAGCCCGTGGCGGGGTGAGCATCCGTCAATTAAAAATAAAAAATAGCCCCTGCTTGTTGCTGACCTAGCAACCCGAAAGATAGTTGCATCTACCAAGTAGGAAATAAGGTACCACTTATAAAAGTGGGGAGGCAAGTTTAACTAATTTACGACCTGGAATGAGGAAGTGCCGTCAGAGTGGATGATGAAGCAGCTGCTCCCCCCTGTGGCCAGAATCGAACATCCCCTCAGGAGAAGGTTAAATTGCCTCTGCGTCTGTCTGTCTCGGTCTCTGTTTGATGTGTTTATGGGCATTGAATGTTTGCCCTATGTGTGTATAATGTGATCCGCCCTGAGTCCCCTTCGGGGTGAGAAGGGCGGAATATAAATACTGCAAATAAATAAATAAATATGTCGAATCATGCCAACCTCCTGTACATTTTCAGCCTGGCAGTGACCCAATCCGAGGTGCTGCAGATCAGGGGCAACAGGAAAGAGTTTCTATTCTCTCTCATTTGTTGAAGCAGCTAGAGAAATTCCTCCGGATCCTTCTGCAATTCCTTGAGAGGGCAATGCAGACATCATTTCCAAGTGTCTACTCTGCAGAACCTTTGATAGGGCCACTGTCAGGCTAAAGAGGTTATTTTGGAGAGGAAGGTCACATTTGGCTGTTAACAACCATAAACATATATGATTATCAGTTCCATGAAGCTCGGCTTATGGTCTTATGCCTAATGAATGGGATACCAGCCTTTCTCTCTATCCTTCTTAAATAAAGCTGGACACAAAAATGTCAGCTCACTACAGCCGCTCCTGAATGTACACACGAGACTCTCTGTGGTATCACCAGAAACTTTACTGCAGGAAACATAAACATCAGAAAAGCCAAGAATGGGAGGCTCCGGCCAACCATCCTTTATATACCCTCCCCCTCATTTGAAAAGTCTCTTCCCGCTCAGCAAAACCCCGCGCAGATTCCCCGCCAAGTCCAGCAGCAGTTTCTTCTCCGAGTCCTGAGACGCAGGTGTCTTATCAATGTCAGTGACCCTGAAACTCAGAGCCACATCCAGGCTCTAGTAGCAGGGTTCTGACATGGCGTCCTCCTCCCCTTCGTCCTGGAAGGAAAAGATTTAACACAACTATTGTTCTCCGCTGTCCAGAGTTCCTTTATACTTTTTTAACAGGCTGCAATGGAATACCGGGTGTACCTTTCCTAGGTCCTTGGGTAGCGTTTATTCTTTTCGCCACCCTGAACGGCCCTATATAGCGTGGAGCCAATTTCTTAGATGGGAACCCCAATTTCAGGTTTTTTGTGCTCAGCCAAACCAGATCTCCTTCGCCCAATTTGTCCCCCTCTCGGCGCCTACGATCTGCAAAGAGCTTGTACTTCTTTTGCGTTTCCCGCAATGCTTCCACCACGTTCTGCCACCCTTGCTTAATTTTAGCCGGCCATTCCTTTTCGGTCTGCCCTCTCCTTCCTTCCACTCGGGTAGCCTGGGGAAAGGTTCCACCTCCTGTCTGTATACTATTTCGAATGGGGCACGACCTGTGGCCGAATGTACGGCCCCGTTAAATGCCATCTCAGCAAACGGCAGAAGGTCTGACCAATCGTCCTGTCTATAATTGGTGTACATCCTCAAGAATTGGCACAGTGTTTGTTGGGTATGTTCGACCCCCCCGTTGGTCGCGGGATGAAAGGCCGAGCTCAGGTTCCTTTCTGCTCCTAACAGCTATAAGAATTTTCCCCAAAATTTTGCAGTGAATTGGACTCCCCGGTCGCTAATTATTTTGTCGGGGCACCCATGTAGGCGATATACATGCTTTACATACAAATCCGCGAGCTTTTCAGCCGAGGGGAGTTTTGGCAGGGCCACAAAGTGCGCCTGTTTTGAGAATAGGTCCAATATTGTCCAAATGTATCTGTGGCCTCTGCTGGGGGGTAGTTCGCCTACAAAATCCATTGCCACGCATTCCCATGGCCTCATGGGCTCCACCACCTTCTGCAATAGCCCCTGGGGCTTCCCAGGTGGTGTTTTTCCCTCTGCACATAATTCACACTGCGTGACGTACCCCCTGGCATCTTTCCTCATTCCGGGCCACCAGCATTGTTTGGCCAACAGTTTAATAGTCCTGGTAGGGCCTAGATGACCTGCACCCTTGTTATCGTGGCATTTCCTTAACATTTCTTGTCTCAAACATTCAGGAATATACAATTTCTTATTAACAAACACCAAATCCCCACACAGTTCTCCCTGTTCTTTGTTCGTTTGTAACCATTCGTCCATTCCATATGCTCGCTTCAACTCTTCCTCCCATATTTCTCCTCCCCCCGTGGAAATGGCAGTACGATTGTTTTCTTTGGCCGCTTGTGCTCGAGTCAGTACTGCCAGGCCCCATTGCTTATCTAGGAAAAGGCTCCCCTGAGATTCCTGAATTCCTCCCCCGTGCTGAGGCATCCGAGAGAGAGCGTCAGCGAGTATGTTGTGTTTCCCCTGGAAGAACTTGAGTCTGAAATCAAAACGGCTGAAATATTGGGCCCATCTAATCTGCTTCGCTGATAGTTTGCGAGGGGATCTCAGATATTGTAAATTTTTATGATCAGACCACACCTCAAACGGTATTCCACTCCCTTCCAGAAAGTGTCTCCAGCACTCTAGTGCTTTCAGAATCGCTAAGGCTTCCCTCTCCCAAATCGGCCAGTTTTTTTCTGTATCGCTAAACTTTTTCGACAGATAGCCACATGGCTTCAGGTTCCCCCCCTCGTCTTTCTGCAGCAGGACTGCCCCATATGCCCGGTCTGACGCATCGCAATGTATTACAAAGGTCTTAGACATATCAGGGTGCTGTAGGACAGGCTCCTCAGTAAAACGCTTTTTTAGGGCTTCGAAAGCTTCCTGGCATTCTATTGTCCAGGTCAGTTTGGCCCCAGGGGCCTTCACTTTGGCTGTTTCTCCCCTGCCTTTAGTCTTTAACAAATCAGTTAATGGCAAAGTGAGGCGCACAAAGTCCTTGATAAATGTTCTATAGAAGTTTGCGATCCCCAGGAAGGATTGCAGCTGCTTCCGTGTTCTGGGGGCTTCCCACCCCCTTACATCTTCCACCTTCGCAGGGTCCATCGCCACTCCCTGGGATGAAATCCTATACCCCAGAAAGTCTATCTGGTCTTTATTGAACTCGCACTTGGCAAGTTTCGCATACAGTTTTGCTTCCCTCAACTTTTGTAGGACTTCCCTGACTAGTTCTACGTGTTGCTCCTTGGTCCGAGACATTATCAATATATCATCTAAAAAAAATAAAAACTCCCTTGTACAATAATGGATGCAACACTTCGTTGATTAATTGCATGAACACGGCCCTTCCCCCGCATAAACCGAATGGGAGCACACAATAATTGAATAATCCGAAGGCGCAGGAGAAGGCCGTCTTCCACCTGTCCTCTGGGTTGATCTGCAATTTATGGTAAGCCTCAATTAAATCCAATTTAGTGAATATCTGCCCCTCCGATAACTGGGCGATCAAGTCCTTCACTAAGGGTAGAGGGTATTTATTTACAGTACTGATTGCATTCAGGCCTCTGTAGTCAATGCAGAGCCTCAGCGTTTGGTCCTTTTTCCGCCTAAACAACACAGGTGCCCCTAAAGGGGAATTCGAAGGTTCTATGAAACCCCTCGCTAGGTTTTTATCAATGTACTTTCTCAGTTCCTCCTTTTCCCTAGCCGACATCGGGTATATCTTTGCCTTGGGAAGCTCTGCTCCTGGGACTAGCTCTATTTTCACTTCAACCCTCCGCTTCGGTGGGAAATTGTCTGCTTCCTTCTCGTCAAACACGTCCACAAAATCACGATACTCTGGGGGTAATTTATCTGCCAGTTCTGCTATTCTGATAGAGTCTTCCTCCCCCCTTTTTCCTGGCTCCCTCTCGACTTCCTGGCTCCCTTCTTCCAAACTCATCCCGAAAATCATGCTCTTATCCTCCCAGTTGATTTGCGGGTTGGCCTGCCCCAGCCACGGCATGCCTAGTATAACATTATAGTTGGCTATTTGTGATATCACAAATGACACCTTTCCTTCCCAACTCCCTATCTTACACTTTACATCTTCGGCACTGTGCCTAGCTAACGATCCTGATGCTGTGGATCCGTCAAACTGCGAAAATGCTATTGGGGATACTAGGCTCGTTCTTTCGCATCCCAATCCCCCGGCTAATTCAGGGGAAATGATGTTCCTGGAACATCCACAATCCACAAACGCTTTGCATGTTGCTTGTTTGCTGCCATTTTCAAGCTGAATGGGGACCACTATCATAGCTTTGTCCTGATTTACCAACCCCCCCGAATGGTCCCTCATCGGTGGTTCTTCCTCGGCGCATTTTCCTGCCACGGCTCTTGGTTTGGGCGGGCCTCCGCCTTCCCCTTTTCTCTGCCAGCACTCGGCAGCCCTGTGGCCCAACCGGCCGCACACGAAGCAGCCACTCCTGCTGGCGCTCACGTTCCCTCTCGGCTCCGCTCTCCTCCCGGTTGGGGTTGATCCCTCCTTCCGGCTCCCCTCTTTCATCTGCGGCCGTTGCTGTAGCCCTCCTCGGTGCCTCCTCGCCTGGGCCAGCGATGTCTCGACGCGCCCCGCCAGCTGAATACATCCGTGCAGTGTGTCAGGCTCATCACGGTGCACAGCCCAGGAGAGGATCTCCCACCTGAGCCCCTCTTTGAAGAGTTCCATCTTTGTCACTGCAGACCATTCCGGCACCTTTTCGGCGAGGCATTGGAATTCCTCCGCATACTCAGATACCGACCTCTGCCCCTGGGAGACGGTCTTCAACTTCTCCCTCGCCCGGATTTGCTCCAATGGATCTCGGAAACGGGTCTCCAGGGCCCCCATAAAGCGTCGGACTGACCCCAGACATGGGTCGCGCCGCGCGTGCAGCTGAACGTACCAGCTAGCCGCTCCCCTCTTCAACACTGCACCAATGGCTGGATTCCATTCTAAAAGTGTGAGCATTGTCCTCCATATAGCCCCTCACCGTGGTAAGGAAAAAATCCAGTTCAGAGGACTCTCCCCCAAACTCGATCCTTAGTTCCTCTCGTCTCGGTAGGGGTCCCTGTGGCGGCAATCCCCAATCCTCCGCCCGTCGCAAGCCCCCTTGCGGACCAGTGGGCCCCGCTGCTGTTTCTCTTGGCCCTGTGCCACGCCCGGCATTCGCCAGGGGCACTAGGGTCTCAGCTGGGAGCGTAGCCGGGATTCTCGGAGGCTTTTCCCCTTCGTCGTCACTCTCCTCCACCCGCGTCAGGCTTGTTTGGGTCTTGGGTCGGGTGCCGGGCTCCTTTTGCATTTCCCTTCCCTTCGGTGCTGGGAGGTCTGCAAAGCCCTGGCTGCTTCCCACGCTCATGTCCCACATTGAGCCAGCCCGAAGTTCCCTTCCTCTCTCTGGCTCCGCCAAAAACACCAGGCGCTCCATCGCCCTCGACATTACTGCCAGGGTGGTCTCCATCGCCGACATCCTCTCCTCCAGAAACACCATCCTTTGTGGGGCTGGGGAAGGTAAATCTTCCTCTCCTCCGGTGCTGTCTCCCTGCACCACTCCACGTCTCTGGGTTACCCCATTTGGCTGGGCATAAGCGGTGGATGACGCCAGGGCCGCCAGCTGGTGGAACTCAGCGTCCGGCTCGGGAGTGGCCCTTCCCGACCTTCCTCCTCCTGCGCCCAAGAGCTCTTCATCCTCCACTTGCATGTTGCACCTCACCGCTACAGCAGGATGGTGTCCGTATTCTTGGCTTAGTGTCAGCTCACTACAGCCGCTCCTGAATGAACACACGAGACTCTCTGTGGTATCACCAGAAACTTTACTGCAGGAAACATAAACATCAGAAAAGCCAAGAATGGGAGGCTCCAGCCAACCATCCTTTATATACCCTCCCCCTCATTTGAAAAGTCTCTTCCCGCTCAGCAAAACCCCGCGCAGATTCCCTGCCAAGTCCAGCAGCCATTTCTTCTCCGAGTCCTGAGACGCAGGTGTCTTATCAATGTCAGTGACCCTGAAACTCAGAGCCACATCCAGGCTCTAGTAGCAGGGTTCTGACACAAAAATACTTTGTTGGATCAGGCTATTATTCCCACCAATCCAACAGTTCCCTAGAAGAGTCAAACAAACACCCCAGGAAGCATGTAAGGTGCAAGCGAATCTGACAAGATCTTCTCTGTGAGATATAAAACTTCCAGCAGTTTTGAAGCCATGAAGGGGATAAAAGAAAGATAAAAGTAAAATATCTTTAAAAAACAAAACACCCACTTCACTGAGAATTCTTTGGAATAAAATACAGCATGGGCATCCATTACAGACTGAAAGTCAGACTGTTATTTTTAGAAACTGCAAATATGTTACTTATAACCTGGTTTAACTTAAAATGTTGGTGTTTAGTATATTAAAAATAGCTTTTTAAGGATACAACCACAATTTTTGCTTACTTTTTGCATTTTATTTTTACCACACATTGAGCTAAAAGTTCCTGAACTGTAAAGAATATCTTTATTATAAGGAACCTATTGGATTCTGCATTAAACATTTAAAAAATCCGATAAACCCTTCTTAATTTTTTTCTGAAAAAAGCTTTTCCCCCCATCTCCCTTCTACCTCCTCATGACTTTTTCTATACATATCTCAGTTAAGAGGCAGTAAACATTTAATAATAAATAATTGGCACTCTTTTGTTGACATCCAATATCTAGTCCCTGAGGCAGATGCTGTCATGGTTTGCAAAGGCACTGTGCTGTGTGTGTTAACTGGAAAATGAAGTGCATGAAGCCAATTGGCTGAGTCTGCAAAGACCTGGGGGTTGATTTGATACTGTTTCTGTTCTGCTGCTGCAGAACCAGTTTGGACAAGTTTTTCATTGCTGACTGAGTACTGCTGGTGGTGTGTGTGTACTCAGAGAGGCCTTGTTATTTTGAGGCCTGTTTACTGCTGAGAAAAGAGGGAGAAGAACCAGGACTGTATTCTTCTCTGAAGCAGATTTGTGGATTTCTGTAAGTGATCAGAGGGACCATTGTAAATACTACTGTTTTTGATCTCTTGGAATAAAAGTTCCTGTATTTTTGTTATGCAAACCTGAGTGGCATGTTATTGTTCTGTGGGTGACTCTGGATCGCAGGCACACGTAAGAGCTTCCATTTATCACCAATCTGTAACAGATGCTTCACTCTACCTAATGGTATGACTGTCAACCATTCTTCCTGTTGTTTCTACTGTTATTCAGAATGGTACTACATCTGAACATGAAGGTTCCATCAACGTAACATGACTAATAGTTGTTACAAAAAAGAACTTTCATTGGATTTTATCCAAGAGTTTTTTTGTTAACATTTATATGTCACTTTTTTCCATCGAGCATTGCTGTGAATCATTGAGGGAAAGGGCCTCAATGGTGGACACATTGCAGAATCATGCAGCCCCGGGGCTGTTTTTGTAGCCCACTGGATCCCCGAAGGTAACACAATAAAATAAAAAAGTGTGTTGGGCATTTTATTAATTTTGTTTGCTCCGTAGTCCATTTCAGACTTTAGAGGATGTCTTTCAAAAAACAGGAGGGCTTCTTCTGGGTCTAAAATGGCCATGGGACTGAAAACATGCTGAAAATGCTCCCTAGTAATTCCGGAAGGCATTTGAAAGTATATTTTGTTATTTTTATGTGAGGAAATTTTGGCTTCCTGGGTCTCTGGAGGTGATTATTTGGCTCATTGGACTCCCACAATTACCCACATGGGATAGATCGATTTTGAATTATGAAAAGAAGCCTGGAATGACAGAAATCTTCACATTTAGCACTTATCCTGAGCAAAATTTGCACATGTTTGTTTTTCATAGCAAAACTATATTTCACATTCAGGAAATAGCTTTTTTGGAGCAAGGACAATATTTGTGAACAGAATTACTTTCTGTGCAAAAAATGGCTGAAAATGCCATTTTCCATGAAAAAAGTCCACTTTTGAATGTAGTATAAAATAAATATTTAATTGTGAATAGGCTTTGAAAATTGTAGTTTTTGAAGACTTTCTTGCAGTAGGAAGAAGTTGTTAAAATTACCCATTGGATCTTTTAAAAAGAAAATCAGTGAAGAATAGTATCCTAATGTCTACTAAATGATAGACACTAAGACTGATACTTCAGAAGTGGCACATTTAGAAATGAGCTATCAAAAACATCAGGCTTGTGATATCTGGGCTTTCCTTCCTCTGCTCTAAAATGGAATGTTTTCCCCAAATAGCTGCTGCAGAAGGCCAGCATGTTGTGGAGTAATAAAATCATTTCCCTCCTCCTGCCCACCTTCTTCATAATATCACATCAAATTGCTGAAGTAGTACCATATGGTGCTTGAGTACCAGGCCAGAACAAGTTGTTCAGCTTGTCATAATCTGGAAAGCTGCAGGAAACTTAAATAATTTCTCTGTGAAGTGGAAGATCTTGGGCTTGAGCATAACACATTGAAAACGCACTCTTTGCATTTCCCTCCCCTTCTTCCGTAGTTCTTTTTGAAAAATTCACATCCCTGGCTCTTGCCATCAGAGGAGCAAAGACACTGGGAATAGAATAAGAACAAGAAACTTTTTTCCTTCTTTTGAAACTATCAGATCCTTTGTCAGACAGTTGCTGGTTCTCCTGTTAAATGTCTGCTTTTAAAGAAAATCACTCCATTCACAAGAACAGGAGCATAGGTCAAAGACAAGTGTATTAATCTTCTACCACTTTATCCAATAGCAACTTAAATGGAAAAGTTCAGAACATAAATGCAATAACCATGAACCAAATGGGAGATGTCAATACTTATTTGCATAAGTACAAATAATATTTTATTTGAGGGAGGGAAGGCAAACAACTAAATGGGACATCCACTCAAAATTGATCCTGGGGTCCAAGTTTGTTTAGTACCGATGAAATGCTACCAGTAAAAACAGAGAAGAAAATGAAGGATATGCATGAAGAACACATCCTCTGAAAAGCAGACATATAATTCTTCAGTAGAATTTCATTCTTTCAGCAGTTTTCTTTCAACTGCAGGAATTATTCAGGTCCTGCACATTTATAAGCTATTTGTAGATCGGGACTTATCCTGTCCACATTTATACCTGGTTTTTTTCCATTGAAAACAGAAAACTATTTTTCTGTCAATGAAATGCTATTTTCTGTTTTAAAAAATCTGTAATTTTGGGACTTTTTCCATGTATAATTCACACATGATGTTTTTGTGAAGAAAATGGTATTTTATTGTTGTGAAGAAATATTATTTTATGAACAGATATGCTGTTTTATGCAAAAATAATTCAAGTTTCAATTTTGTGTAAAGAAAATCTAGAATGTCAAAGTCTCTCACTAATCAAAGATTCACTACCTCACATTCACCTGACACATAAGAAACATATTTGTAACTTTTTCCCAAACAGTATTCAATATCCTTTCCATCTCTGTGGGAAAGTTACTTTTCTCTGGACTACACTTTTCAGGAGTTCTTAATAGTATACCTCCCTATTATATTGTGGGTAGTTCCCAAAAGGAATCACTATGATACACCATCCTGTTGATGGGAAGCTTCCCACTAGAATGGAAATTATCTATCGGACAGATGTCAAGTTATTTAACCTCATAGATTGAATGCCAAAACCAAGGTCACAACAACATATGTTATAGAACTCCAACATGTCAATGATAACATAGTCTGTGCACATTCAGAAGAAGATCTACAAGCCACTCTAAACACCTTTGCAGAAGCATATGAAAAGCTTGGCCTCTCACTGAACATTGAGAAAACCAAAGTGCTCTTTCAGCAGGCACCAGCCAATTCCTCTGCAATGCCAGAAATACAACTTAATGGTGTAATCTTAGAAAATGTTGACCATTTCCGCTACCTTGGCAGCCACCTCTCCACAAAAGTAAACATTGACACTGAAATACAACACTGCTTGAGCTCTGCAAGTGCAGCATTTGTCCAAATGAAGCAGAGAGTGTTTGAGGATCAGGACATCCTTAGGGAGACCAAGATGCCTATTTATAAAGCTATTGTCCTCCCAACTCTGTTATATGCCTGTGAAATGCGGACTATCTACAAACGTCACACTCAACTCCTGAAATGATTCCATCAGCGTTGCCTCCGAAGAATCCTGCAAATGTCTTGGGAAGATAGGCAGACAAATGTCAGTTTGCTGGAAGAAGCAAAGATCACCAGCATTGAAGCGATGATCCTATGCCATCAACTCCGCTGGACTGGCCATGTTTTCCAATCACTGTCTCCCAAAGCAGCTACTATACTCCCAACTCAAGAATGGAAAACGGAATGCTGGTGGACAGGAAAAGAGATTTAAAGATGGGCTTAAAGCTAACCTTAAAAACTGTAGCATAAACACCAAAAACTGAGAAGCCCTGGCCCTTGTGCACTCTAGCTGGAATCAGATGTGACCAGCGGTGCTGCAAAATTTGAAGAAGCATGAATGGAGGGCGAAAAGGAGAATTGTGACAAGGGGAAAGCGCGTCAAGCCAATCCTGACCAGGACCACCTTCCACCTGGGAACCGATGTCCTCACTGTTGAAGAACATGCAGGTCAAGAACAGGGCTCCACAATCACCTACATATCCACTGACAGGACAGCACACCTGGAAGACGATCATACTCAGACAATGAGGGATCGCCTAGGTGAAGTTTCCAAAAGGAATCTTTCCAAGCTTTGCTGAAATATAGTGTCTACTGTCTGTCTAGCCCGAGCCCAGTCATCTCACATTAATTAGAAATAAGTATATTCCTAATATCTCTAAATTAGAAACAAGTATATTTCTAATACATCTTCAGAAAGAACAAAAAACAGCATAACTCTTGACAGCTCCACTGAGGTCAATAGGCATTCTTTCTCAGGTCAAAAGAAAAGCTGAGATTTGGCATTTTATTTTTGGATTGAGGAAAGAAAATACAAAGTGGGGCGTGAAGGTGAAGAAAATGCTTCATGTACAAAAGAAGGAGAAGATGTAAATATGTTCATCCACCTGTGGGTTTCCAAGGGTGACAGAAAGAGCTTGGAAAGTAACCCAGACATATGGAGATTGACTAAAATAAAGATATTAAATTCATTAAATGGATGAGCTCCTTCTTCCCTTGATGGAGGAAGTGAAGTGAAAACAACAGATACATTGTCAGTGATGCGTGTTCATTAACGATTGGTTAGGATGGAAGCAATTAGTCACATCCTTGTCATATATGTTCACATTAATACAGGTAAGATTTCAAAATAAACACATGGTAATGGAAAAGAAGAAATAATCCTATACAGAAGGAAACCAGGAGCATGATGCTTAGAGAATTGTGACTGTACATTGTTTTCTAAGTATTCGCCTGATTTATAACTTACCTAGCCCATTAGATGTGTTGTTTATTACCTCCCCAAAGCAATCATATCTTTCTTGCAATACACAGAAGAATGAATGCAACTTGACACCATTTTAATTGCCATGGTTCAATGCCATGAAATCCTGGGAGTTGGAGTTTTACAAGGTCTTCACCTTCTCTATCTAAGAGTGCTGGTGCCTCGCCAAACTACAAATCCCATGGGTCCATAGCATTGAGCCATGGCAGTTATCAAACTGCATTAATTGGACAGTGAACCCAGGATGTCTTTTATATAAAAGGGCCATACTTGAAATGCCTTCATCTCCACTGGATATCCCCGCTGGATTCCATGGGTTATTTTCCACATCCCTCATTTCTTAACCCTATTTGTAAATCTTTCAAATAGGATCCAGAAAGACTCCATTATTCCATTTCTCAGCCACTAGTCATAGACCTCCTAGACTTTTGAATAAATACATATGTGGAGATTTAAGTCAGTATTTAATAGGATCTCAGATACTATCATTGTGCTGTACTCCCACTTTCGCCTACTTTGTGCCTAGGGCTAGTCTTACCATTAGAATGAATGTGGCAGTCACCTTAGGCAACAAATGTTGGGAGGTGGTAGGAAAGAGACAGCATCACTGCAAGGCAACTTTTCCTGAACTATATAAATTAGCCTGTTGACTCTGAGTAGGAAAGATGCAGTTTTATTACCAAATGTTGGGGAAGAACATTGCAGGCCAGTTTTTGTACATATAACAGGAGGGGGGAGTCATTTTGTTTTTGTCATAGGCTGAAAAATATCTTGGGTTAACACCATTGCTCTGCTGATGCTTTAGCCTTCAACACTTGGTGTTCCAGATCATTAGCAGGGTTTATGAAAGTTGAAGGCTAAAACATTTGGACAGTGTTGGATAAGGAAGGTTCCTCTGTCATTTCAACCAAGATGGACATCATGCGGGCATACTGCAAACCTGCATTCACTGTCTTTCTATTGAATGCCAATATTTGCCAATTAATTGCACAATCTACTTGCTGTTTCCACAGTTCTCATGAATCAAGTGAATTCCTGAGCAGTACTGCACTATCCAAGAATGGGCAACTGGATGCACAACAGCTACATATTAGCAATTCTTTCTGCACAACTGGGAACTGAATGTGTGAGTTACACCATAGTCAACAACTGTGGAAATAAAAAATCTACAGGAGCCAAGCTATACCTGGTAAAGGAGGAGGCCCTACAGGGCTTGGGACAGCTCTTCTTTGTCCATCATCCAGCCTTATGCGAACAGGCTTCTCTCATGTCCCCGCATGGAGCTGGAACCGATAGAGGGAGCTCATCCGCGCTCTCCCCGGGTGGGATTCGAACCTGGCAGCTTTCAGATCAGCAACCCAACCTTCAAGTCACGAGGCTTTAATCCACTACACCATTGGGGGCTCCCTTCGATTGGGGTAGCTTTGGGAGTCATACATCGGGTCATATGGATGGATTTAATGAAACATGATTTATGACTCTCACAATTTTTTGCATAGCCCTTGTATGTAATCCTCCAATTGAGTGTCAGCTATATCATCACCCAAAGATCCCAGTCCAAATGCAGTGTGATGTGGCCAAAATGAAGGATGTCTCATCAGGGATGTTGTTTGCCAATAGAACCTGTGCCATCAAAATGGGGGCTCTGGTCTTTATAGTGTTCCTGACAATGTTTCAGTGAAATTGTTACTTTCTCTCTGAATTGTTTCCTTCCTGGAAAATGCTCAGTTCCCAGTATGCGCTGGTAGACTTTCATGACTAAGGATCTAGTAGAACATCTCTGCTTGTTTTTGCCCACCTAACACCATGGAAATGATGCAAGTAGGTGAATATGACTAATTTACTTCTCAAATATATAAACACCCATGAACAGACACTCATAAGAGATGCATTGTTTTTGCCTCATTCTATTTTTCATATTCATGGGGGCAAGTTCTAGAAATCAGCACGGATACATTTGCTGTCATCTTCATTTATAATTTTTTTGGCACAGTCTTATTTACAACCATGAGGAAGCTGGGCTTGCAACTGCAAGGAGCACATTGGAGTTCACAAACAAGAGATGCATATAAATCTCTGACTCACAGGATTTTATTAGTTGAGGCCTAAGCGGTGCAGTGCTAGCCTTGGAGTTTTGACGTCATTATAATAGAATTCCTGATTGCAGTATTGTAATTCTTTCCCTGCATTCCTCTCTCCCAGAAGAAAATGAAATAATTTACTTAATAGGCAGGGATAAGAAAACGATGTGTGTTTTAAAAATGGATTTAACTAGTTCACCAAGATTTACTTGCTACAATATATTTTTCTGCTTCACAGCTTCTAGTCTTGAATATGGAACACAATTGGCATGTGGGAATATGTACATTTCTGAGTTTGCAGTGGGCTCTGAAAATGGGGAGAGAGCCTACATCTGACAATATGTGCACATTTGAAATTAGCAAAATAGCATACAGGTAGAATACATACTCAAATATACACTAATGGCTATATGTTTATAAAAGTGTGTGGGTGTTATGTATGAGAGAGAGAGAAAATTAATATGCACAAAAAGAGACACAACGTAGAATATGTGCAAAAATATGCATAGACTACAAAATACAAGGAGGGTGAAGATCTCATACAAACCTGAAATGGAATGAAATTGACAGTGAAAAAAATATGAGGTAAGAGCAAAATATAGACCATTATAGAGAGGTCTAGAAAGGTGTAGTAGAAACAACACTAGAAGTTGTTACATGCCTTTTGGTTAACTTTGGGCTATTATCGCCCCATCTTAGGATTTCCCTGGAAACATTTTCTTAAACTGAGAGCATGACATACCCAAGGTCACCCAATGGCTGAATGAAGATTCAAATCCTGGTCTCTCAGAATTCTAGTGCAATGCTGAAACTACTATACCATACTGGCTTTTTGGACTTGCATTTTTCATCCAGCAGAGCCAGAATATCCGCATCTCTCACTGATTCATGTATGATGACTCTAAAAATGTGATCTACATCTCTAGTTGAAGAAAGAGTGAATTTACCCTCTGTGTGTGTGTGTGTGTGGTTGGGGGGGGGGGGTTCCTGATGGTGAGGTACAGCTTAATTATCACCTCCCTTTGATGAACATGTTCCCAAATCCTCACATTTAAAGAAACAGTTTGTTGCCTCCCAAATGGTATTTTGATGTTGCCAGCACAGGAAGGACTTCATTATCAAATTACATCAATGAAAAAAATTGGTTTTTTAACAGAAATTTTTTATTAATCTGGATCAGAAAATGGTCTTGGATTCCATTTAACTCTCAAAGTAAGTAGTAAATATTTCACCCAAAATTTTACTACAGAAGGAATGGAAAATCAATTCCCACTGAAATATCTGTTGTTCAATATGTTGTATAACTCCCATGTCTGCAGGACATTTTCTAGGTTCCGAAGTGAAACTCTATAGCATTATTGGAGCAAATGTCATTCATTTCAATCGCGTTTACTATTTTCTGTGGTTTTGGTTTGTTTTGTGTACTTTTAGGTCCAGCCTATCTTTGCAATCACATTTTTCTCTATGAACCTGCGCAAGCCTTAAGATCTTCTGGGGAGTCCCTCCCCTCGCTCCTGTCTCAGTCACAAGTGCGTCTGGTGGGGACGGGGGAGAGGGCCTTCTCGGTGGTGGCCCCCCAGTTCTAGAACTTCCTCCCCAGAGAGACTAGATTAGTGTCCACCTTGGCCACTGTCCAGAAAGATTTGAAAACGTGGTTCTTCCAATGTTCTTTTCACTAATCGGTTTAACATTTTGACTTGGACTTTCAAGCCCGACTTAATATTTAGCCTTTTGCACTTTATCACCAGCCCTGCTCCTGGAGTATATTGCACAAGACCTGGCCTGCCTTTTAGCCCTGACCATATCTACTGGGCTCGGCTACTGGTATCAGTTCTTGTTGAGGTTATGTTTTAATGATGGTTTACATGTTTTTATGTGGTTATGCCTTTTATGTAAATGTATTTTATGATGTTGTATTTTAATTTTTGTTTCACTGGGCTTGGTCCCCATGTCAGCTGCCCAAGTCCCTTTGGTGAGATGGGGTGGGATATAAGAATAAAGTTGTTGTTGTTGTTGTTGTTGTTGTTGTTGTTGTTGTTATTGACACAACAACATTGTATGACACAGCAAACAAGATAGATATGCTGGATTTTGTATCACAAAATCACAAGTCGAACACTTCCCAAGTGTCTAGGACTGTGTGATGTATTTTCAGATGATGCGTGCAGATCCCAGTAGGGTGGCCTTTTGCAGTTGGCAGATCATAATTTTGTCAATGTCTATTGTTTCCAAATGCCGGCTGAGACCTTTTGGCATGGCACCCAATGTGCCGATGACCACCGGGACCACCTGCTCTGGTTTCTGCCAGAGTCTTTGAAGTTCAATCTTGAGGTCCTGATAGCAGCTGAGTTTTTCGTGTTGTTTTTCGTCAATGTGACTGTCACCTGGGATGGCAACATCAATTATCCAAACTTTTTCTTGTGTCTGGTAATGTCTGGTGATTATTATTATTATTATTACTTTCAGGGGCTGGAGCGGATTGACTTTAAGATTCCTTCCAACTCCACAATGTTACAATTCTGCTGGATGAAGACCAATCGCATAGAATAGATAGAAGAGTGTGGTTCTCTCCCTTTCTTCCTTGCAACAATTGCATTATCCTTCAGAGGTTGTCATTCCAAATGCCATTCCAATCCTACATGTGGCTCGGTCACCAATTGTGATGAAGGATGATGGGTAATACTGACACTTCACTATAGTTATTAACGCAGGACACTGATCTAGTTGAACCCTGGAGTGAAACAAGTGGATGTGGATCAGATCCAAATATAGACCAGATTCACTCAGTTATGTTCTGGAGTATACTGCCATGGCTCACGTGATTTGAATCTATCTGGGGATATGGATGTTTAAGAAGGAGATGTGTGAAAATGCCACACAATGTGGAAAATATTGATGTGGTGTAATGTTGAGTGGAGGGGAGAAGCTAGGCTTTGCTCACTGCCAGCTCTAACATGGAAGCTGTGACAAGATTCTTACTAAAACTTTCTTGCAGGGAGGGACTTCATTTTAATGTATTTCTCTAATTCTTTTCAGAACTGCATCTGCTTGCCTGCATTGATTAACAAACATGTCAACAAACACATTAATTTTAATCCAAAAGCACATATTATTGTTAAGGCTTTTATACGAACAGTCCCGTTCTTCTTGCATGAACAGAATTCTGGGAAATGTAGTTTAGTAAGGTCAGGACCCCTGTGGCAGGGAATTCAAAAGGCCTCACCCTAAACTACATTTCCCAGAATTCTGCTCGCTTCAGAATACTGGGGCTGAAAGCCTCAATGTGATGAGGCTGGTCAGGTAATTGACATTATATTGTCAATTGCTTCATGTAGCTTTTCATTCATTTGTTAGATTTAGGTGTCAGTAGCTAATAATTGAAAATCGAAACCCTGTGGCGAGGGTACACATGGTTACTGATTGTTGTCTCAACTCAGTCTTTTGAATCTTTGTCTTTTTATCTCTCAGGCTTTTGTCTTGTTAATTCGAGCAAACTTTCTTGTTTGACTTCCTTTTTAGTTCATTAATTTCACTAGTAATCTGTGTATTGTCTGTGAGCCTGTATGTGATTTAGGAAGTGCTACTTCTTCTCGTTCCCTACCCCTTGCCCTAAATATTATCAGTTTGCTTCTTTGATTTTTCAGTGTGATTCATTTTAAAAATGTATTTTTCTAATTCTTTTCAAAATGGCATCTGCTTGCCTGCATTCGTTAACAAACCTGTCAACAAACACATTAATTTTAATCCCAAAGCACATATTATTATTACCATTACCACTGCTACATTGTATTACACTTAAATCTGTATTATGAGGCAAAGCAAGCAATATTATTTTATTGCCAATCCCATTCATATTGGCGAAAACTACTAAATTTCAATTTCTATTATAGTTCCTAATTCATTAAATTTATGTATCACTTCTAGTTTTAACACTCATCATTATAAACAGAAAATTTGATTATCAATTTAACTTAAACAATTTTTAGGAACCTCTGCAACAGTAATAGAAACATATGATTTATTTCTTAGGGATAGAGAAACACATATTACTTTGTTTTCACTTTCAATAGAACTTGTAAGGAGCAACGTTTTTGGTATGGGATAACAGGGGATAGAATATAATAGAAACCGGAAAGATGCAAATCATGTCCTTGCCCTAAATGTTCAAAGGGTTATGCAAGCTGATACAGGTCTTTCAGATCTTTATAGTGGTCATTTTCTGTGGATATGTGAATGCTGGACACAAGGAAACTGACTTTTGTTAAGCAGATGTACTGCTTTCACCCTTTCACACTAAGTAATCATCACTGTAAACATCTAAAATACTTGTATCATCTTCTACAGTCCTTTAAAAATACAGGGCAAGGGACATTATTTCCACCTTTTTGGAGCCTGGTAAATATTACTCCACTCCCATAACGCTATATGATAACCTGATACTTTAATATCACTGTGTGCTGCTTCTGAAGGAAATGGTTTTATTATTGTTTATTTCCTTCATTTCTATCCCGCCTTTCTCACCCGAGGGGACTCAAGGCAGCTTACAAATCTGGCAAAATTCAATGCCAATAAACAACAATACATAGAATAAAACATAAAGCAGTTAAAAGCCGTTAAATGAATAACAATATACAATATACAAATTTATAACAATACAAAGTGCTTCAACCAGTCATCTGCAAAACCTTGTACATAAACCTTGATCCAGACCATGATGAAAGCTCATGTTAAAAATAAAAAAACCACTTAAGTCTTAAAGAGGGTGCTTCATTCCTTTTGACTTCACTTCATCCTTTTGTCTTTGTGTTACAAGAGACTGACATGACTCCTTAAAACACGAATGAATACACAGAGTGATATATGCAGTTCTTCCATCTGATTTTATTGCCACAACAACCCTGTGTGGTAATTCAACTCACCGCTCTGAGTCCTTGGCATGGGTGAGAAGAGCGATATAGAAATAAAGTTATAAATAATAATAATAATCACAACAACAACTATCATGTGCCAACTGAGTTGTGGTGCATGTTGTGACCCCAAATAAAAAACAAAAACAAAACAGTAAGTCAGTGAGGTTCCCAATATTCTAAAACAACTTTTATACTCCCAAACTATTGGTCCTGCTAATTTCAGGCTCATTGGGCTTGAGGCTCATGAAACACGTCTTTTTTATGTGTGTTCTTACTACAATACCATGCTAGCTCTGAAATATATTTGTGAGCACTGAAATATTCTGGTCTTACTTTGAGCTTCTGCCCTTCACAATATATACATACATTTTACATATATATGTAGGAAAAGAGATGAGAGCAAATACTACACTTGACACAACCCAACTCATGCTGAGACAAAGATCTATCACTGCAGATGTGATAATGTTATGATCACATGCCCTGAAGTGGCAACAATATTGACACCCTCCTCTGCTTTTGGATTTCAGGATTTGGATTTCAGTGGAAGAAGGTAGGATGCAAATGACTTGAAAATCACTACAGCTCCTTCTCTAATTACTGATTAAATACAAGTGATGACTGCTTAAATAAAGTTCATGGGAAGAAGAAGAAAATCTCATTAAGAACAAGAGTGTCGATTTTTTAAAGAAGTGTATGTTTTACAACTCTATACAAAAGTGCAGCCAAAATGTAGTATCTGCATCAGCACATTTCAAAAAACAAAACCTATTGCCTAGCTTTACATTGTATATTCATGTCTAATCAAACAGAGAAGAGGAAATGTATGCTCACAAATTGCAGGTAAACCATAAGATGTAATTGAAAAAGAATGGCAGAGAAATTCTTTTAATGGGCTTCAGGAATACATAATAGTGTCACCATATCCCCTAGATGCTTTACAAGGCCACAGCAGCTGTTTCATAAATTTTGAATTGCTCTTTTGAAAGAATTTAACGGGTAGAAAACTGCACCATAAACATAATGCTCAGTGCAAAAATATTGTGCAGAACCTAGGGGTTTTTTTTTCAAAACTTTGCATCGATCTTTGAGTTCTTTAAATAGGTGGCTTCTTGAGAAACCAGATGTTGTTCTTTAGTGCTTTCCCCCCTATCCCCAAACTAAATTCCTATGCTGGGCTGTAGAGATGGGCTGTACACATACATACATACACAAATGAGACAAGACTCAGCCAACCTCTATTTTCCATCAGTGACAGAAAATTGCTACCTTACTCCTCAGTCCTTTGCTGTCAGATGCATACATAATTATTACAGCCTCGGGGAAATGATTTATGTTCTCAGGCTATCTGATTCTTTTTGCCCCTAAATGGTTTTGTTGTTAGGTGCTGCTGAATGCTATTACCGGTAAGTAAATTGTATCATCATTTCCCTCTAAATCATAATACTCCTGATGGATGTGAATCTAATCTATCCTCCCTGTTCTCCCTTCATATACAGAGATACCCACATAGGAATCTCTCCCAGATAGGTAAACAGATAGATAGAGATGGATATGTACACAGATTATTTTGTTCCCTTAATTTACATCAGTCTGATGAAACAACTTATTGCATATCAACTAGGAAATGACAAGACCGGAAACAGGATTGCATAGGAAAGGGCCACAGTTTTATTTAAATCTTTAACTATGCATTTTAAGACCTGCAAGGAGGAGCGCTCAAAGTAAGTTCCAGTTAAAGCAGGGGGTCCCAGGCTGATCTTCTCTTCAGCAACAGCTGGATTTCAGTGCCAGCTGCAATTTTGGCTGGATATTCCACCAACCACCAACAAAGGAGACTTTCCTGGGGATCATGTGTCTAAGGACTTTATTGCATGGACATGCTATTTCACTACAGTTGTACTATCACTGATAATGGATACATACCAGGTTGGGCACCTTCAACATTGCACCTCGATTCAATCATGCAGATGTGCCTATTCAGAAATTCATGATCCTCTGTGAAGTTCCTGGGTATCACAATGCACAGTACACAGACAAACCATCCAGTTAGATGGAAGATATTATAATCCAGGTATGGGCAAACTTCAGCCCTCCAGATGTTTTGGACTTCAACTTCCAGATATCCCCACCAGCTTACTGACTGTTAGGAATTGAAGTCCAAAACACATGGAGGACTGAAGTTTGCCTGTGCCTGTTACAGTCTCTATTGTCTTTTTGTCTGTAAAGAGTAAGAGAAAGAGAGAGGGGAACAGGCAAACCATTTTTTTGGTGGTGGTAGTAGTAGTAATTGAATCAAAAAGAGAAGGAAGGAGGAATGGTCAGAAAACCTTTTGGTTAATAATTCCAGTCCTAAATGTTAACACATGATGTATGAAGAAGCAAGTTGAGCCATCATCCCAATGAGTCCCTCCTTCCATTTGCTCTTGTTAACTTCAGTCAAGTCAACTACAACTTATGGTGACTTTATGAATGAGATAGCCCCAAGTCTCCGTATCCTCAACAGCTCTGCTCAAGTCTTTCAGACCCAGAGCCACGGCTTTCTTGATTGAATCCATCCAGCTGGAAAACCTTCTACTGCCTTCTACCTCACCAAGAATTATTGTCTTTTCTTTTGAGCCATGTCTTCTCATGATATGACCAAAGGAGGACGGTCTCTGCTTAGTCATTATGACTTCTATGAACAATCCAAACTTAATTTAATCTAGGACCCACTTATCTGGCTTTTCACCCTTGTATTTTCTGTCATGTCACTGCATGGTTATCACACATTCCTATAGGAAAAAGCAATGTGTTTTGTTGTGTTATTGCCTTTCACTCTGGTGAAACGGTCACAGTGAAGGGAAAACTACCTTCTGTGCAGGATGTTCTGTACTCTGGTCCTCAATAACTGGAATCCTGCAGGGGAACACAATATGCCCTTTAAAGTTCACTGCTCATTATAATGACAGCTATTTTGTACATTAAAGGTATTATACTTTCAGGTATCCATGTGATGAGCAGCCATGGTTTGTATCTGAATTGTGGATAAATTTCCTAAACATACAATGCTAAGGAAGATGGAAAGATTGCCAGAAATAATTTGTACATCCCTGCAGCAGCCAATCTTGTTGTAAATATGTGCAACTGTGCTCGTGGTTTTTTTGCAAATAAAGTATGCTCAGTGAATATCAATGATGGTGTGCCTAACAGCTAGAATGAACTATGAACTAGCAGAATAATAATAAGTACACAAAGTATAGGATTTGGGAAAGGAAAATCTTCTCCCTGCTTTTGGTAAAAGATAATTAAAATGTGCATATTCAGGTCTGTATCGCAATAGGATATTTGAAAGATGGTTGGATAGGTGCTGCTGCTCGTATTGCTGTGTGCTGCTTTTCTTTTTCCTTTTTATAAAATAGACATCCCCGTTCATCTTCAGGTGTCTGGAACTGCAGTGACAGCTTTGCTGAGACAAACACCCACTCGAGAGCAAACAACAGCATGCGTTTAAGGACTGTCTTGAGACAGTCACCCAAATTGTTATCCAGATTGTCATCAGCAATTGTCTAATTATTCAGATTCTGTTAAAAATGTTCATAACAAGCAACTGTCAATTGGAGCAAATTAGCAACAAATACCAAATGTCATCAAAGATATGATCAGCTGTCTCTGGGGAGCTCTCATCAAAATAAAAATGCCAAGGGAGGGAATACAGATCAAATCATAAGAAATAGAAGCCACTCAAACTATGGTGATTCATCCTCAAAACACAGCCGAAATGGCTCCAAGTGGCGATACAAGAAATTCCATCACAGGAATTAGTGTGGTGACACATTTGTCTCTGGAAATCTCAGCCACTATATATGAAAAGAACTAATCCACTGATGAAAATAGGTAAATAAATACATCAGGTATGTTCTAATCATTATATGCAAGTAAGTCTACCGGAGATCCCGATGGTGCAGCGGATTAAACTAAAGATTGGTGATTTGAATCGGGGAAGCAGGGTGAGCTCCCACTATTAGCCCCAGCTTCTGCCAATCTACCAGTCTGAAAACTTGCAAATGTGAGTAGATCAATAGGTACCACTCTGGGGGAGAGGTAACGGTGTTCCATGCAGTTATGCAAGCCACATGACCTTGGAGGTGTCTACGGACAATGCTGGCTCTTCGGCTTAGAAATGGAAATGAGCACCAACTTCCAGAGTTGGACACAATGTCAGGGGAAAATCCTTACCTTTACTTAAGCCTTCGGTAAACTTGTAATGACTGCTTCAAATAAAAAAAATCATAAAGTTGGAAGTAACAACAAATATCTTCCAGTCCAACCTCAGTTTGGCATGCAGGGATACACAATCAAAGTGCTCCCAACAGTTGGCCATCTATCTTCTGTCTAAAAACCTTCAAGGAAGGAGACTCCACCACACTCCAAAGCAATGTAATTCACCGTCAAACAGCTCTATGGGACTGCAAGATGTATTGCTTAAAACTTGTAAAAATATAGGGTGGAATTCTATCTTGCCTCCTTGCTGGGGCAGGTTGTTGAAGGCAAATTGAATTTACTTCTGCATGGCACACACAGCTAGTGATTCTGAAGGTTGGATTTTTGTACTTAAAGCATCCAGTTTAAAGGAGGAAGAGAGAAAGAAAAAATGTTTGATGAAAATAGCAATATAAAGCAATCTTTCATTCTCTTTAAAAATTACTACAATTTGCATGTATTTGGTATTTGCATTGTCTGTTTTTGATAGGGTCTACTAATGTATTCAATTAACTTTTTGCTTATCTGAGTTTTTATACTGTAAGCCTAAACGTAAGTACTATTATGTTTTGAAAATGGGAGCAAGAGTCAGAATGGTATAGTAGTTTAAGCATTAGGATTCAAATCTCCTCTTGACCATGGAAAGCCACTGGGTGACCTGTCAGCCTCAAAGGGAGACAAAGGTTACCTCCCCAACATTTTTTCCAAAAAAACCCCATGATAGTTTTGCCTTAGGGTCACCCTAAGTCAAAATGTTTTAATGACACACGATGACAACAAGATACCCTGGGATTGGAATAGTATCTTTGCTTTAAAACGAATGCATTTAGAATAAATGTAGATTAAATCTAGAGTAGCAATGGGAGTGAGAGGAAGGAGACAAATGAGAATGTTGTCCCCTTTGTGAAATCTTCTTTCAGTCCCAAAATCCTCCAGAGTCAATACTGAGCAAAATCAAGGAAGATATTTGAATGATGATTGCTGATGGAATTCTATTTTCAGCTGCTTAGGGTATCATTACTGGGAAAAATGTGGGATATGAATGAATAAAATAAGAACACAAGAGAGTTTGGGGAAGCTGAAGTACTGTAAAAAGTTTTCCATGCTCGGAATCTTTTGCACACATAATATTCTACTGCTAAAAAGGTATTTCCCTTGTTTTTGAAGTTAGATTCTCAGGATTATACATCAATTCTTATTTTCCCCACTTCATAATGGGTATCATGGCACAATAGGAAAGGCACAGGACATCAAGGTTCAGGTTGCTGTAATTGGAAGGTCAGTGTTAAAAGCCAGCCTTTCTGTGCTGCCAAGAACCAAGCAAAGAGTCCCTTGTTTGTAGCAAGTGTTTTATGTACTCTTCCTAAGACTCTGCCCACACACACCACTGCAGCAATGGAAGGGCTAAATTAAATCTCTGAACATTAAATTAATGATGGAAATCTAAAATATTAATATATTCTAATTGAATATTCTCTGATAAATTATCTAGGCATTCTTGGCAATTTGAGTCTACTTGCAGTTCTTGGGGAACTTTCAACCGCATAAATACAGCTATTAAAGCAATTCAGGAAAAAAGGAATGGGGCTTTTTCTCCCCTGCTCAGACAAGAGAATTCCAAACACAAAGGGGGCTAAAATTTCTTTCAGATGATTGATTAAATGATAGAGTCTGAGACAGCCAAATCATTAAATGACGGTTTTCTTTTCAGTCCCACTGGTTGAAGCAAGGACAGTATAAAATCCCCATAGGTCTGAACACAAGAAAAATACAATAGCTATAATTACAGTATACCCTGGAATCCTGTTATAAAAGAAATTCAAGCTGAGTTTCTTACAGTAGAGGAATTATTTAATCTATAGTGCTATATATGTATGTTTCATATGCCCAAAATTGCAGCAATGGGATACTGTTGCTGTTTTTATTTAAAAGAGATATTCTCCACATTCCAGTGTAGTAATGTTTTTCTACAGTGTTACCTATGAAATAAAATTTCTGTGTCAGTTGGTTGGAAATTTATGTGTGTTTTCTAGTAAGGCTTTGCAAAGGAACTGTGTTTAGCTGCATCATATACCAATAGGCCTATACTTTTGTGCCTTTAAGTGATCTCCAAGTTATGGTGACTCCAAGTTGAACATCTAATGGGACTTTCTTGGCCACATTTATTCATAGAATGCTTGTTACTGCTTTCCTCTGACTTATCATAGAACCATAGAATAATAGATTTCGAAGAGACTTCATGGGCCATCCAGTCCAACCCCCTGCCAAGAAGCAGGAAAATCGCATTCAAAGCACTCTCGACAGATGGCCATCTAGCCTCTGCGTAATTGCCTCCAAAGAAGAAGCCTCCACCACACTCCAGGGCAGAGAGTTCCACTGCCAAACAGCTCTCATAGTGAGGAAGTTCTTCCTAACGTTCAGGTGGAATCTCTTTTTCTGTAGTTTGAAGCCATTGTTCCGTGTCCTAGTCTCAAGGGCAGCAGGAAACAAGTTTTCTCCCTCCTCCCTATGACTTCTAACATGACCCTCATTATGTCTCCTCTCAGCCTTCTCTTCTGCAAGCTAAACATGCCCAGCTCTTTAAGCCACTTTTCATAGGCTCATATTCCTCCTCTGGACACATTCCAGCTTGTCAACATTTCCCTTCAATTGTGATGCCCAGAATTCTACATGGTATTCCAGGTATGGTTTGACCAAGGCAGAATAAAGGAGTAGCATGCCTTCTCTGGATCTAGACACTATACTCCTATTTATGCAAGCCAAAATTCCAATGGTTTTTTTTGCTGCCACATTACATTGTTGGCTCATGTTTAACTTGTTGTCCCCAAGGACTCCAATATCTTTTTCACACATACTGCTGTCAAGCCAGGCATCCCCCTTGTCTTGTTTTAGGTCATCCAGTGGGGTTCCATAGCTGAGTGGGAATTTGAACTCCAGCTTCCTAGAGGTGTAATTCAACACTTTACCCACACTGGCTCTCATGTTAAACATACTCTCCATCATTTTATCTGGGATACATCCAGGCAAAAGAGCTCCTACCATTCAAAAGCATTAGGAATCTATTTCATCTTTTCCTTCTTAGCTTGGATTTATGGTAAGAAAAAAGAAAGAAAAACTCATAAGAAAAGGGCTATTACTACTAGTACAATGCCATTATCTGAGGAATTAGGGTAAAAGAGACTGCTAGAATTTCCTGCCTGGATACAGAATGGCAGCTGGAGGGCTCAGGAGTGCAGCTGTCCCATGGACTGAGTGCAGCTACAATGCATCCATCACTTCCACAACCAACAAATAGTGGGGAGGAGGTGGATTTAGACCAAGCACAAGCAAACTTCAGCCCTCCAGGTGTTTTGGACTTTAACTCTCAGAAATCCCAGCCAGCTTACCGGCTGTTAGGAATTATGTGAGCTGAGGTCCAAAATACCTGGAGTGCTGAAGTTTGCCCGAGCCTGATTAAGACCCACGAGTTACTAGGTCCTCTGAATGCTGTTGCAAACCTGAGACAAGGAATATTGCACCAGGCAGCATAGGATACCTCCTTTTGTGATATCCTGAAAAACACATAAACGAATACCATCAGATTTTATACTAATGTGCATCGTCAAGAACATTCTAACCAAAAAGTTATTTTTGTCATTTTAAAAGATTCTTTAGAGATAATGAACTGTCCACTGGTACCAGAGATGATGCTCAGAGACATATGTCTGCACTCCCTGTTCCAACTCAACTGTTTATATTCATTTGTTCCCAGGAACATCCACACAGATTTATCAAAACCACAGTGAGGAGGTGAGTCATTTCTCTCTTTCTCTCCCCCATTAATTTATGCAGAGGTTTTGCACATTTCGTGCTGATAAGAAAAATGTTCTGAGCATAATTCTTTGCTGTACCAGCCGAGATTACAGCTTCAATTGCCTGTGACTGACAAAACAAGCATAATCTTCATCACTGCAGTTTTGGGGCCAGGTTGCCTCCTCAAGTCATGGGCCACAGCAACAGACAATGGGTATTGTTAATAACATTTTTTCATCATTCCTGGAGACTTGACAAAACATATTTGGCAAAAGCTAAACAACAACCAGGTGACAAAATCCCCCTGGAACCTAAGTGTTGCAGTGTGGTTCACAATTCATTATGCTGGACTAAACATATTTTTTGTGGGGCTATGTTTTCATTCACACAAAAGCTCAGCTGGCTGCACCATCAACATGGTATATCTTTTAAATTCAAGCCTTGGGCCCAAGCAGGAAAGAAGCCAAAGTCTGCAAAGGTGGTAGTGAACACTGTAATCCCTCAGCTAACCACACAGCAAAACAAAGGCATATCCTAAAGCCTCGGAATCAAGATAAAATTGCAACCAACCTGTCTAAAAGAAAACATGGTTCTCCAAAGGGGTTGATTCCTTTATTTATGCTCTAATTAAGTTAACACAGAGATTTGTATCCATTCAGACATCATGCTAAAAAGATCAATGATTTGGTCCTAGAGCAAATCAGGCTGAACTCTAACTACAAACTAAGAGGACCAAACTGGGACAGTCGTAATTTGGCATATCATGGGATGATGTGACTCATTGGAACAGATAACAATACTTGTTAAAGTGGAAGGCAGTAGGAAAAGAGAAAAATGCATTGCAGGCGAATTGATTTCATCTAGAAAGACCTGCCTTGGGATTACAAAACCTGAGCAGAGTAGTTAATGGCCGGGTCTGTAGGAGGTCTCTCATTCATTTGTTTACCATAAACTGAAATAATAAGAAAAACGATCACCATCTAGGGGGAAATACCTTCTGCAGGTGTTCAAAACCAGATCCTGGGAAAATTACTTAGTGGGACTACATCTCCCAGAACTCCTCATCCAGCATGGACAATACTGGATAAACTGATTGAGGGATTCTGAGTTTTATCATCTAATAATATGCCCCTTTGAAGACTTGCCAACCAGTCTTTCAATTCCCCAAAGAATCATTCAAATATATCTGGGTAAGGAAAAGGCAGAAGGGGTACTTCAATTTATTGAAGAAAGAGAGATGACATTGGCATATGATGAGATTTCCATTCATTCTCATATCTGGTTTCTGTCAGTGGCAATTGTCATATATAACATTTTGGTGCCTGGGGCAGAAAAATACAAATGCTCCCCTGTAGCAATGAAATAAAATAAAATGAAATAAAATAGCAAACTAACCAAACAAATTGGTAGTCTGCTATTATTAGTATAACAGTTGACAACTATGTGCCCCATGAGGCATACTGTCTCAGCCTCTCTAAGATAATAACTAGTTTTCATACTAGGTGGTTTTTAATTGAGGACAATAAAGTTATGAGAAATGTTGGGTGGCAGAGCAAATGTTTCAGGGGGGCTTTTCAAAACCGCAAGCTAGGCGTGCATAATACCACCTATCCAGTCATATTGGATTGAATGAAGCCCCTGAGGGAATGACAAGCCTTTCCATTGCTCCTAAATTACCCAAAGCAACCCTCTTAGCTTTTTTTCCCCACAGTGGTGTCTTTCCTGCTTGGTTGTGCCACAGCTTATTAAAGACAATGAAGGGTACAGCTGGATCATTTCCTTGGGTACGGCTGGACGGACCATTGCCCTGGGGGCCAGAGATCATTCTTTCCTGCCCAATCTTGTTTTGAATAATCTTCAAAACAAGAATCACACAAGAATCTGGCAGGAGTGGAACAGAATTAAGGAGTAATACTTCAGTTGAGAGTGAAAAAGCTACCTGTTTATGAGTGCACAATCCCTTGATGAAAATGATGCTAGGGCATGTGATGGAGCTTCCTACTTGTGTTGTGCATTTGTATGGAATTGCTGTTTGTTTTATTTAGTTTCATTCATTTTGTGTCATTTTCGTATTTGTTCCCGTTTCCGAAGACAGGTTGCCTATACAAATAGATCCACTTTGCTGGATCTTCTGGTCTGCACCAAGCTTCCTTATGGCATTTCCACACAGCATCAAAACCCATACCAAAGCAGGTTTAAGTAATGTGGGTTTCTGTCCCTACATACGTAGGTTTCTGTTCCTACATACCCACCCAAACCCCAGACTTTCTGGGGGAGGGGCTGCTGTATGCCATTTTGATCTAATACAGTATCTAATTAATTTGGAACAAACTGAGCAAACTTTGGTTTGTTTCAAATTAATTTGTTTTTACCAGAGGAGTTGTTTGAACACCTCTGGTAAAAACCAAGACAAATCATGGTTTTTGGGCCTGTCTGGATGGGCCCTCCTGGTAATTGTAAAGGTTTTCAATAGGCAGAAACTCCTATGGTTTCTGTACCCTTTTGCATTCCCTGCTGATAACACCTGTTGTCTGCTGGACACCTGCATCTGATTAATGGCACCTGTGCCTAATGCCTATGTCTAAACAAACTAAGTAATAATGCTGACTCTGACACCTAATTATCTATATTTATGTCTTAACATGTCAAGGATGCATCTTAACAAGTGCCGGTACAAGTTTTTCTCTGCATTTCAAGGCCCTGGGGAACATGTGGTATGCATAGTGAGATTGCCAAGGTTATGCAAGTTTAATACCAGTGAAGGCCAAAACTTAGCATCAGCTGAAGCGGCAGAGGCTTCTGGGAGAAATAAACTAAGAAAATTAGCATAACGGGCCAAGAAGGTTAGCTCAATGGGATACTTTACACATGTCATCCTACAAAGTTTGTTCCCCCCCCCCACATCCCCCCATACCATTGCTTCACTAATAGATGCTCAGTGTTGGATACAGCTTCTAGCTACTGTTTACTGTCAAAGAAGATGTACATGTTCTATGGAAAAAAGAAGGAAGGAAATAATAATGACTGGAATCCTGTATCAGCTACTTAGTTAGGTACAGTCAGCCCTCAATATTCAGCAAAATTAAGAGCACTGGACCCCCACAAAAGTGGGGGGAAAAACAAACCAAAAAACAAATAAAAGCCTGCTATTTTTTAACCCGAGGAAACACCAATCCAGGAATCTATAGGTTTTCGAGCGTGATGCTATGGCCAACTTCTGTTGGAAGTTGACCACAGAATTGTATAAAAAACCTAGAGATTCCTAGAGAGAACATTTTATTCAAATCCATGAATAATCAAATCAGCAAATGTCAGCTGAATGAAAACATTATTCATCCATCTGCCAAACACCGGCAGAATGGATCTGCTTGTCTCCACTCAGCTGATGGCTAGTAAAAGAGGTTTGGGAAGGGGAATGACAATTGTGATAATAATATCTTAGTCATGACTAAATAGTGATCATGAATACAAAACAGTTGCCTAGATTTACTTATCCGTAACTGTTTTCTATCCATGATGGCAACTTATGATCTCATCACACTGACTAAAATAAGCATCCTAGGATGCTTTGAGCCTAGCGTACCTGGATTTCAGTAAGGCCTTCGACAAAGTCCCCCACGACCTTCTGGCAAACAAACTAGTAAAATGTGGGCTAGACAAAACTACGGTTAGGTGGATCTGTAATTGGCTAAGCGAACGAACCCAAAGGGTGCTCACCAATGCGTCGTCTTCATCATGGAAAGAAGTGACAAGTGGAGTGCCGCAGGGCTCCGTCCTGGGCCCGGTTCTGTTCAACATCTTTATTAACGACTTAGACGAAGGGTTAGAAGGCACGATCATCAAGTTTGCAGACGACACAAAACTGGGAGGGATAGCTAACACTCCAGAAGACAGGAGCAGAATTCAAAACGATCTTGACAGACTAGAGAGATGGGCCAAAACTAACAAAATGAAGTTCAACAGGGACAAATGCAAGATACTTCACTTCGGCAGAAAAAATGGAAATCAAAGATACAGAATGGGGGACGCCTGGCTTGACAGCAGTGTGTGCGAAAAAGACCTTGGAGTCCTTGTGGACAACAAGTTAAACATGAGCCAACAATGTGATGCGGCTGCTAAAAAAGCCAATGGGATTCTGGCCTGCATCAATAGGGGAATAGCGTCTAGATCCAGGGAAGTTATGCTCCCCCTCTATTCTGCCTTGGTCAGACCACACCTGGAATACTGTGTCCAATTTTGGGCACCACAGTTGAAGGGAGATGTTGACAAGCTGGAAAGCGTCCAGAGGAGGGCGACTAAAATGATTAAGGGTCTGGAGAACAAGCCCTATGAGGAGCGGCTTAAAGAGCTGGGCATGTTTAGCCTGCAGAAGAGAAGGCTGAGAGGAGATATGATAGCCATGTACAAATACGTGAAGGGAAGTCATAGGGAAGAGGGAGCAAGCTTGTTTTCTGCTGCCCTGCAGACTAGGACACGGAACAATGGCTTCAAACTACAGGAAAGGAGATTCCACTTGAACATCAGGAAGAACTTCCTCACTGTGAGAGCTGTTCGACAGTGGAACTCTCTCCCCGGGGCCGTGGTGGACGCTCCTTCCTTGGAGGCTTTTAAGCAGAGGCTGGATGGCCATCTGTCGGGGGTGCTTTGAATGCGATTTCCTGCTTCTTAGCAGGGGGTTGGACTAGATGGCCCATGTGGTCTCTTCCAACTCTACTATTCTATGATTCTATGATTCTATGATTCTTCGGTGATGGAGCCCCACGCTAGCCATCACACAATGTTGTGTTGCTTCCACTAGATTTCACCTAATCCTACTTTACTATGCGCCAGCTGAATGGGAAGGAGATCCATTATGCCAGCAATTTGAGCACAGAAGTTGATTTGGGGGGGGGGGGGGGAATTATCCTCCAAATAATAACTATAATCGATGATGATGATGATGATGATGATGATGATGATGATGATGATGATGTTCCAAATGTTTTGGGAGGGGAACCATTTGAAGAAACCTTTGTCAAACCAATTTTTTAAAAGCAAGCAAAATGTGTGTTTATGTGTATTTGGAGACTCGCTTTTGCACATCACTAGTTTTCAAACTCAGCGCTAACCATATCTGTTGGAACACTTATTTCTCCTAATTGTCCATTAGCTTGGTGAGGGAGGAATGACACACACACACACAGTGCTGACATACACTTGATAAAACAGGTATTCTGGACAGTTGATTTTTCTTAATTGGCCATCAGTTTGAGAAAAAAGCTTTCACTAGCTGCCATAGCAACAGTGCACATGGTACTCTGAGCACACAAATTACATAGGAGTTTTTTTAATAGTCATAAATGTCTACTAAATAACTCCCACATGTCCATATGTTTCACCGACCTCTGACTGAAAAGACGGCACCTTCTATAGGCCAATTGTAAACTTCTTCCAAAATAATCCAGACTACTTTTCCCTTTCAGTAGCCTCCTCTTTTCTATCATTTCAGTTGTTGTTGTTATATGTCTTCAAGAAATTTCTGACTTATGGTAATCTCAAAGCAAACTTATTGTGGGGTTTTCTTGCCAAGATTTATTCACAGAGGGGTTGCTTTTGCTGCCCTCTGAGGCATAGAGAGTGTGCCTCATCCAAAACAAACCAGTGACTGAGTGAGTATTCAAGTCTAGTCTTCCAGTGTTCTTGTCCAACACTCAGATGGACACGTTCTGGGTCCCCAAAAACCTCAATGATTCAACTATCCTGCTCTAGTCAGATATAACACTAGGATTCAGGGATTTTTTGGTCCAGCAATTTGCACCAGTAAGTTAGGTATTCTAAGACATATAGCTGGGAAAGCCCTTTATCAAGGACTAAGTGCCCTTCCACACAGCTGAATAAAATCCCACATTATCTGCTTTGAACTGAAATATATGGCAGTGTGGACTCAGATAACCCAGTTCAAAGCAGATATTGTGGGATTTTCCGCCTTGATAATCTGGGTTATATGGCTTGTGGAAGGGCCCTAAGAAATTTAGAATTGTTCAATACAGGCAATTAATCCAGAGCAGAATGTGGATTATAGAGATAAAGTTAACTCTGGAATGGCTACACAGGCACCACACAAACTCACTGGAAGTTGCAAGAGAGTCCACACAGGTCCACCAGCTCTCTTAATCCATATTCTGCTCTGGATTAATAGGCTCAATTGAAACCCAGTATTATTTTTAACCTCTTTGAAGAGATAAACATCTTCCCAGCAGTGTTTCCCTCATAGCTCAACAAAGCAAGGCAGTGCAATGGGAATGTTGGGCTTTCATTGTTAGGGGGGAGAGATTTGTTTACCTTTACCTTCCTGCTAGGCTGTGCAGCTGCTTTGCTGCTTTCATACTTCTGTTTACATGAGAGTTTCTTCCTGTGAGTTGCCCATACACATGAGGAATTCTGCAGATTTTCTGCCTTGATTCAGGATTTCTAGTAAATATTTATCACACTGTTTGTGGGTGGATTCTCTTTGAAGATCACTTGAGGGGGGGGGGGAGTTCTCTGGATACCCTGACCTCAAGGTGGCTTCAAGCAAAATTTTAGTACTTGTGTAGATGGAGCTCTTGTCTTCCTCTCTTTTTGAAATGTAGGCATGCAAGGAGGAGACAGATCCTTCCTAGTGGCTCTGATAACAGGGCAAAGAACCACTCTGAGTTTGGATCCCACTTTAATGAGGCTATGGAGTGTGCAGGGTCAATTTTGGACGTATTTCAACACTGGATAGTTCCTTTCAAGTATGAGTTACATTATTTTACAAAGTCAATTTACTGTCCCACTAACCTCAGGCCAGCCTTCATTGCTTCATGTTGACTCAAGTCCTGATTGTTATGGGTCTATTTAGACAGGCCCATATTTCGAGACCTGTTGTGGTTTTACTGGAAGCATCCAAATTTATTTATTTATTTATTTATTTGGTTGTTGTATGTCTTTCGGGCTGTGTGGCCATGTTCCAGAAGTATTCTCTCCTGACGTTTCGCCCACATCTATGGCAGGCATCCTCAGAGGTTGTGAGGTATGGATGCCTGCCTCAAAACCTCTGAAGATGCCTGCCATAGATGTGGGCAAAACATCAGGAGAGAATACTTCTGGAACATGGCCACACAGCCCGAAAGACATACAACAACCCTGTGATCCCGGCCATGAAAGCCTTCGACAACATATTTATTTATTTATTTACAGTATTATATTCCGCCCTTCTCACCCCGAAGGGGACTCGGGGCGGATCACAATGCACATATACATGGCAAACATTCAATGCCATTAGATATATGACATATATAGACAGACACAGAGGCAATTTAACATTTTCCAGCTTCCGGCTTCATAAGGATATGCTGGATTCCAGCCACAGGGGAGCTGCCGCTTCACCATCCACTTGTGGCACTGAGTCCTTGATGGAGTACTTCCTCATTCTTCCACACACTGCTGGAAGTTTTTATGGTGTCTTAAATTAGTTAAATTAGCCTCCCCACATAAAGCGGTACCTAAATTTCCTACTTGACAGATGAAACTGTCTTTCAGACTGCATAGGTCAACAGCAAGCTAGACTATTTAATGGTCAGGAGCTCACTCCAACCTGAGCTGGCTTCAAATTCATGAACATTCCGATGAGCAGTCAACGCCAGTTCAGCCAGATGGCTTTGTTAGCCCGGAGGAGAAGATGGATGGTTTTGATAGAAGGGGGATGCTTATGCAAGGGTGAAGCGAAAGGGAATTTCGGAGACAAAGTCAGCATTTGGTTCACAGATGTGTTAATGAGCAACTTTCTCATGAAATATTCCTTGCTTCCTTTTCACCGCAGAGGTGTCAACTTTGCTATTCAAGTGAGAAAGATCTCTCTTTGTGTTCTTGCATTCGTGAATTTCAAGCCAAGATCCTACCTTGTGGATTTCAAGTATCTCCTGTCTTGTCAACCTTGTTTCCAGTTGGACCTTCCTGATTCCTTGGCTTGTGGACTGTAGTTTCTTGGAGTACCTTGAGGTTGGTTCTTGCTCCTTGTGGCTTTCTGCTGTTTCCTGCTTGGAAAGGGAACTTTGTGTGGACTACCTTTGATACTTCTTGTGGGACTAAGCACAGTTCCAGTTTGGATTACATCAGCGATATACTTTCTTGGAATTCTGTTTGAGGACAGTTAAGTATATTGCTGGGTGATTGGTCCACTCTGTTGACTTTGAACTAATGTGGTTTTTCAAGGTGCCTATGCAGCCTTGGGGTGCGACAACAACCCTTAAAACTTTAAAAAAATGTGCTCAGCTGCAATTATGATCTTCCTTGGACTCTCCTGGCATGAGGAAATGAGGAGGCATAAGGCCCCTCACCCCCTGTTTTAAGGGTTGTTTTGGGGTTTTGGGGTGGCTGCATGCCATCCTGATTGGTATCAAGATGGCATGTAACTCCCCCCTCCTTTGGGAAAGTCCAAGTTTTTTGAGTGAGAGTGGGGACAGAAATGTGCACCAAAGCAGATTCTAAAACCTGCATTTCTCAGAGGTCTGGAAGCACCCTATGTACTCTCTGCAACATCTTTCAATGTGTTCAACCAAAGAAAAGACCTGACCTCTACTTATGTGTGAACTTAATCTCTATCATCCACAGCACTGATGTAACCTTATCTACATGACTGGTATATTTGGTTTTACAGAAAACCAAATTCTGGATCCTGCTTTCCTTTTGTAGAGCAGATCTTGTGATGATATCTGCATGGACAAGCAGTTACATAGGCAAATCCTCACTAATTAATGAACCAGTATGTCACATAGCCTCAATAGATGTCATGCAGCCCACAAGGTGGTGGCATAGGGGTATAGCTGGGAAGATGAGGACATTGCCACCATATGGGTTCTGCACGCATGCACATGCACACATATACACACATATAGCATGACAATTTCCTTCAGTCTACAAATTTCTAGCACTACAGTAATGTAAAACTTTAGTTCACAATTTAGAAACAGAATTTAGATGTTCAAATAAAAGGGACAAGCAAGGATATCTAATGCAAACATGGCAAATATAAGCAATTTAAGTGTGAACCATTTTCTTTGTTTCACTGTGCAATGTTAGAAATTTGGGGACAAAAGGGAAATTTTATTTGCAAGGACAGTTCTTTTTTATTTTGGGAACAATGCCCTCATTTCATCCCTCCTGTAGCTACACCCCAGGGGAGCATTCAGTTTCCTACTCAAATCAACTTTCGTGCCCCATTGGATCACTGTCCAAGGTCTCATAAGGAAGGAAAAGGGATCTTTGTTATCTTTTTGAGAAAGACTTTCTGGGCCTGCCCTCGACAAACATTGCACGGCTGCCGGCAAATGCCATCTGTTGTTTTTTCCCCTCATGAAGTTAGAGGTTAATGGATTCTGAAATGTTAAGTTCCAAACAGCAAGATACACAGAGAACACCAGGCTGTGATGGATAATTTCCACCTTTTGCTTGGGGCTCATTTCAAAGATGTTCAAAAGGATGCTGGAATTTCTAACAGAACCAAGGTGGGACAGTTTCTTTTGGTTTAGTGTTTGGCCAAAAGGAATCCATATTAGCCAATCTGGACAAAACTAACCCGTAAATCAACAACAGACAGGAGATTAGAGAGATAGACAGATGTCTAAACTTAGGCATTTTATTATTAAGATTAGAAAATCTGACAGTTTTGCTTGCTTTTACATTTAATATCTTTTTAAAATCCAGTTGTTTCCATCCTGTTTATGAAGAAATCTGAGCATCTCAATTTTTTCTTATCAAAATCAAACTAAACAAAATTCCCCGCATTGGCAAAATTCAGCCACAAAGACCCTTTCTGCCAACCTATTCTAGATGTCAATGCTCTTGAAGGGGAAAGAGGAAACACACCTAACTCAGCACCACAAACAAAACTGAATATAATGCATTTCAAAAGCCCTCTGACCAGACAGAGGAATGTTTTAGTTTAGATTTCTCTCACATTTTCATACATTTCAATATTTTTGTCTTTGCATTATGACAAAATCTGCAGTTATAAGATACTCAAAACATGCCAAGTTCTCACTGGTTCCAATACAGGCAGGGTTCCAAATACAGCTGGTGACATAGAGACCTTGAAAACCCCATAAACTTGAAGTTTAGAGAACTGATTCCAGATTACCATTGTCAGCAGCACCTTCTTCAAGATTCTCAAAATCCCAGGAACCTTTGCTCATCTAAACTGCCATATCAGTCTTTTTGACAGTGCCAAAGTTAAAACTATTTTATATCATAAGTCAAATCTAGGTGCAGGATTCTTTGAGTTGTTGGCAACGACTTGTGTGGATGCTATTAGAGTGGACTTTTGTATTGCACTTTTTAAACTATGACAAAGGTGTGGAATTGTTAGCTGGTTTAAGTCCCCACGGGGAGAAAGCCAGGGTATAAATAAAGTAAATACTGTAAATAAATAGGTTCTTGGTATCCACTGGGGTTTGGTTCCAGCACCCCCTGTTAATACCAACATCTATGGATGCTCAATTCCATTAGATAGAATTGTGTAGTAAAATGACATCCCTTATATAACATGGCAGAATAAAGGCCAGCTTTTTGAGGAATATTTTTCAAGGTTCAATCCATGGATGCAGAGGACAAACAGTAATAGAAAGGAAAATACATTTCCTTATTTCTCCCCCTAAATAAATTTATCAATGCAATCCTAGATCAATGTTGCTATGGTATTCCATCATCTGGCTAATTTCCAATTCTACATTCTGCCAGGGTCCTTGTATCACTGAATATTCTCACCATGAAAGTAGAAAAAAGACCACCCAGCCACAATTCCTACAGAATTATGCCATTTTTTTCCTGGAATAAGATATAACATTTTAAGCATATTTTCTTTGTTGTAGGTTGATATAGATTTCATTGGACAAGTTGACCAAATTTGCTACCATTCTTGGTATACTAAAATATAACCTAGGTCCTGTTCCCTTATCAGAAGGATAATAATAGCTTCGAGGCAATATGGTTCCCATTCATTTCTTATGCAAATCAAACTAATGAGGGAAGAAGCTATAGGCCCATGGGTCCATCTGGAAATGATTAATCCTATAGAACAATTACAAAAGGATTCACCTTGCATTTCAAGATCATGAAAACATAGTTTATGCCCTACATAACCATTGTCAATGTTTTTTTATTTTGTTCTACATTTTTTATGGTGGCCAGTACATTGGCATCAAAAATGTGCCAGGGATTATATTTTAGAGAGGCAAGGAGCTATGATTGAGGCTGTGAGAGTGATTCTTCACTCTTTTTCTTGTTGTAATGAGTAATTTTAGCAATTTTTTCCCCTGCGGCAAGAAAATCATCAAGAAAACCACATGGTTTTTAAAGCTAATTTGTGACTGGGGATTTATTCTGTACAAATTTTGCACATTTTTTATTTGTGTTAAAAAATCCCTTTCTGCACCAGAAACAGTATTTCCTATGCATAAAACAATATTTTTGCACATAAATATTTCACTTTGGGGCAGAACATGTTTCTTCCATAGAAAATGCTGTTTTTTAAAATTAAAATCAATCATGTGTAAATTTTCTACAGAATACATCCTCAACTACAAAGTTCCATCGATACAGAATGTGTCTCATTAGTGTTTCTTGGAAATCAAAATACATTTTAACCATTTTCAAATATTCTTTCTATTCCCTACTCCAAGCTCATGGTCAGTCTCTTGAAGACAGGAGTGGACAAAACGGATCCTGTAGAATAGATCCAGCCTTGTACTGCTAATTCTTAAAAAAATTTCTTTATTGTTACCCTGTGGGAACATAGGAATAATTTCATTAGAATTTTCACTCCTTCGCAATTTTAGGCTGGAGGTTTATTTTTTTTCTAAAATTGGAAATGACTTTCAATCATTTTCGGTTTTTGGGAAAAACTTTCTTTTGGGCTTTCTTTTGGGCCAAATTCTCTCTCCATAGTTTGAGGAACACATTAAAAAAAGGAAATTGAAAAAGATGACATTTTTAAAAGAAATTAAGAGAGATTGACTACATTGGCACAAGCCTGGTGAGATATTCTTGTCAGGCTAAATATATGCACATAATTTGGTGAGTTATAGTGGAATCAGATTGGCAGCAAGTCTTCCCCCAGAGGATTTGTGTTCAAGATCCTAAAATCTCAGAGAAGTCTCCATATTTGGGATAGGCAATTCTCACCCTTTAGGTGTTTTTGGACTACAACTTCCTCATCATTGGCCTGCAATGACTGTGGCTGATGGGAGCTCTAGGATAAAAACATCTGGAGAGTCACAGTTGCTTCAATGTGACTTATATTTGTGTTCCCATGAATGTGCATAATTTAGACTGCCCACCTCCTCCTGTGATGTCACTACCTACCAAGTGAGATCATTTCGCCTGATGATAATGCCTGAAAATGGTTTTAGCCTCCGCTGTGTGGCATACTTTGAATACTGGTTAATCAAGCCCACATATTACTGGAAGCTTACAAGCAAAATTCCTGGAATGAAGAGCGAGTGCAATTGACAGAGAGGGCTGAATACATTTGCAAGAATAACATGGCACTGCTTGTTTCATTTACCATATTTCCCCAAGAATGAAACGCTTTAATGAACAGAGAATTACAGCTCATCCCAGCAGAACAGGAAAGGGGTTGTACTTCAAGCTCATGCGGGTTCCATCCAGCTTTATTCACCTTGGCAAGGATTGAAACTTCATTCACGCACAGCTCTGCTAAAAATACTGACAAGCTGCTAATCAACTTCCCATAAAATGGAACTTTCTCTATTCACAATAAAAAGCCGGATGAGGAGGTGAGAGCCAAAAAAGATTTGCCCATGAATTTCAAATGAGTTTGACCTATAAAAGAAATGGAAACAGGATCCTGCCAGCTGCAAAAAAGGACATTGTCACAGATCCTTTAAAATGCTGTGATGCCTGTGTGTTTTCTTTTTAAACATGGGATGCCAAAAGTTCTCGGTCACTGTAATTTATTTATTTTATTGATTGTATTTATACCCCATCTTTCTCCTGGGATGAGAGCCAAGGCAGCTCTATACCCACTCACTCTATTGTCTACACATGAAAAACAGAAGCACAGACAGACTGATTCTGGAGTAAAGGCAGGTCACTGAGACAGAAAGATATCTGTGTATCTAATTTTAGTTTACACCACTGTGGGAAGTTGTATGACAAAATATCTATTTTATAACTTTAATAAATAACATTACTTGATCTCAACAAAACCCAGCTAGACAGTGTGTCACAACCGCTGCCTCCAGGAATGAGACTGGCTTTAGCTGGGAATCCTTTGCTAACTAGACTCTCCACCACCACTAAAAAGAGCTTTTTCATTCAGAGGATTCATTTTCATTAGATTTATTTGATCTATGACTAGTACTTGACACACCAAAACATGTTATGGTAATACAATATATTCTGTAACTCTTTGAAGTGTCCCAATTAACAAAAACAAAATGAAAAAAGAAAAGAAAATGGAAATGTTACTGCTGACCTCCTTGCTTGGTAAGGCACCTAGGGCATGTCTAGTCTTACCATCTTTCTTGCTTCGCTTGCAACCGTTCCTACTTCCCTGCAGGTGTCTTCTACAAGCCAAGTGTCTCTATATTTCTCTGCCACTTCCAGCACCTTCTTCCTTTTTTCAACTCCATTTAAGTCTCTGTCCGTCATTACCGATTAAGTCCATTCTTTTTTTCCAGACTTCTCACCTTGTTGTCTCCCCACTGCATCTACTTTCTCCCCCTCCCTCTCTATGCCTGATTAACTCCTTCAAGGCCTTGTTGCATTGACTTGTCCTTTTGCTGCTCTCCATTAATCTCCTTTTGCCTTCTTTCTCCTGCTCCTCTTTATGCCTTGCTTCATCTCATTTGGTCCCCTCCTGACTCAATTTTTCAGCCCACTACCCTCCTCCAATATACTCAATTCCTCTCTCCCCCACTTTGAGTTTCTCAGTGTCTACTTTTTACATCCATGCATTGGCTGCTGCTTCCTTTAGCCTATCTCCTTTCCCCCCTTTCCTTATCCTCTTACCCCCACTTAATCAATTTAATGTCAAGCACTGCTCCCAGCCTCCTCTTTTGCCTAGTGCTCTTTCTGAGTTGTAGCCAGCATTACAGACACGTATCACTTTTGTGCTTCCTTCCGGCCACTTCCAGGCTCGGGACACCCAACTTTTGTCCACCAAACTAAGTCTCCACCATGGTGGACAACCCATTTCATTTCCCACTCAGCCAATTTCCTTTGTACTCTGTGCCCTGCTGATTTAATTGTTTTGACATGGGCTCCTTCTCAGCAGTCTGAGATCTAGGATGTAACAGCACTTTAACAGCCCAAACCAACTGCACTGGATAAGACTGAATTGGTTCTTCTCTTCCTCTATTACATCATCTCATACAGTGCAGCTGTTCTGGATAGTTAAAGGTCTATTACTGCAGCAAAGTAGGTTCCAAAATGGGTCTTAACTCATATTTGGTTGGATTCATTCTGTCTTTCTCCACTTGTATAATCGTCTATACGAGTACTTTAGAGAACCAAGGGCCCCATGCCCTAAACCCAAGTAAAGTACTTGAGAGCAACTGGATCCATTTTCCAAGGGGAAAAAAGATACAGGAAAAGGAAAAGCATAATAGAATCACTGTTAAAAGGGACTTTAGATGATATATAACAGAAGATATACGACCATATCCCACCCAAATTTCCCCGTTTTCTTACCATCTTCGAACAGAGTCCTAAGGAGGCTATCCCATGACGTAAGGCCACTTCTGATGGCAGTACATGGAAACCTGTCTCATAGGCATGTGAAGACAGAACACTTCCTTCTCAGGAGTTGGGAACACCTGACTCATGATTGAAGACAGTGATGGGAAATGGAGGAAAGATGGAAGAGGATGGGGAAATGTTGTGGGGTGGCTGGCTATCCCTGAAGACACATCTTGCCAGGGTAGGTCAGGTCCCCACTCTTAAAGATACTTTCCCCTGCTTTCCCTCATCTTCCCTCCTGCCCGTGGGATAAAGTCCTTAGTTTATGGAAGGGTAGGTAATCTGGTGCCTTCTGGATGTTTATGGCTACAGCTCTCATAATTCAATACAGTTGCTCATGCTGGCTGACGGTAATGTAGTCTTCCATTGAGTTCACCACCATATGTAAAAACAATTTGCCTAAATAACTCTACAACAGGAAACTAGGCAATTTAAGGCAAGATTATCTAGTACCATACATAGCCATGATGTGCCTAGCATCTGACGTTCTTTCTCTTTCTACAACTTGTAATTTGGAAAATCCCACTTGCTTTACCAGGCTGCCACATACCCAGTGCATCCAGACAAGCAGGAGATAGAAAGACAATAAAAGCTTGTTTCTAGTACTTCAACATCCTCCTTACATTGTATGTATCAACCTAGAAACAAAGTGGGCTGAGAATGTAAATTTTCAGATGTAATTTATGTTATCAAGACTGCTTGCACCTTGGAGGGATTGAAAAAACCACTTTTCGCTTCTGAGTGTCATGTGCTTAGCAAGGCAACGGCTAATCAGTATGGAGCAGGTAATGACAGCATTCATTTTAATCCTGGAAAGGACTTGGTAAGTATTGTTTCCTGACAAGGCATGCAAATGACACACTCTCATTTTGTCCAATTATTTTCTCAAATTTCTTGCAATTACATTGCAATTTTCTTCCAGGGGACAGCTTGACAAAACGTCTGCTGGTGGCTTTTACTTCTTCCTTTGTTTGTTTTACACAATATTTGTTTTCACTTCCAAAATGGAAAGCTCAGTGGATAGAAAAATATGTGGTGTTGGTTGATGTTTTGCTGCAGTTATTGACAGAAAACATATCCATATACACTGTCTCTTACTCAGACTTAGTTATGACATATTTCCTTAGGGATTGGGGCTAAGACTAAAATGTCTCCCTGTACAATATGATGTATAACCATGTTATTGCCTAAGGTCATCTCAAACATTTCTAACTTGCCAAAGGGGATTGTAGGCAATCACAATTTTTTAACAACTGGCTAATGGGAGGCTCACTCAGCTAATAGGAAAAGTCAAACAGAACTAGCTAGGTGAAGTTGAAAAGGGTAGAGAGGAACTGTTCATGTAATCACTATATATACTATATGTTGACCCCATGTCATATAAGTCAAGAGCAGATTTGGGGGTCAAAATTATGGATTTTGATATGAACCATGGATAAGTTAAGGGTCATTTTGAGAAGAGAGAAATACCAGTGCCACCTCAAGGGACCAGGCAACCCTAATCACCACTGCCATTTTCTTGCCCAGTCACTAAATCCCCCCCCCCCCCCAAAAAAGGAAACATGACAGAGAGGATATAGAGAGGGTTGATGATTCATTTAGGTTCTCCCAGAATGGACTAAGACTCTGCCTTTTGCTACTGTATTCAGAAAAGGTGATGGTTCCTCTTTTTGATAAGGGTCTCACATTGATCGGTAGATAAGTTAACTCAGGTTTTGGGAATTGATTTTTTTGTCCAGCCTTTCTAGACTTTTGCATTGAGTATGTAGGTTTCTTTATGTTGTTAAGCGGAAGGAGCATCAAGCCAACCCTGATTGGGACCGCCTTCCACCTGGAAACTGATGTCCTCACTGCGGGAGAACATGCAGATCAAGAATAGGTCTCTTCAGCCATCTATGGACACATCCGCAAGATGGAAGACAATCATCCTCGAACTATGAGGGATCGCCTAAGTTCTTTATGTCATCTTTGAGTTACTAATGCAAACAATGGCAACTCCAAGCAAATTCAGAGTAATGTTTTCCCCAAGGCATTAAAAGCAACAACAACAAGAACAACAAAAATGGTGGGTCAAGCCATACTACTCTTCCTACATCTTGGACAATGATGCAGAGCCTTTCATGGAAAAATACACCTTCCAGGTAATGGGACACAGTAATGGAAATGTACTGACTGGTTATTATGACAATGTTTGATATGAATTCTACTTATGGTATAACTGCTCTTCTACAGTGAGCTCTTCTGTTGATATTTAGGTGGGCATGGAAAATACAAATTAAAGCACAAGCAATACTACAACCATACTACAAGGCAGGAGCAGCTATGAAAATAGGGTTTGCCATTCGGTATTACAAACATTTTATTCCAAAAACAAAAACAAAACCCACAGTGTTTCTGTTGATTCTGATTTAGAGAAACAAGTTTTTGTTCTGGAGGTGACTCACCACCGACAGGCTTTGCGAAGTAAACAATTCGACCAGCCATCCATTGTGGAAATAAATTATTCAGCCATTTCACTCACCCTAACCAGCTGCTGAGGGAAGGGTCCTCTTGAATTTTCTGGCACATTGATTGGTGGGATAACCCAGTCTCGCTTCTGCCGCCTGAGCCCATGAGGATTCTGGTGATGGCGCCACGGTAGCAGCGTGTCACTTGGCTGTTGCAGCAGATCTGCTGACATGTTCTTCTTTCCTTTCTGCTGATTTGGAAGGGGGGGAAAAAGAGAAATATTTTGCTTTTTTCTTAAGTTCCATTCTCTTTTTTAAAACAAACAAACAAACAAAAACAACAAAAGACATTAACAACAAGAAAAATAACTCATCAGGGCTGGTGGCTATGTTTGTTGAAGCTTGTTCAGGTTGAGAAATAGCTGCACAAAATTTTTATTGTTATTATAATGAGACAAACATCTCTGTGTTAGAAAATCATGCAGCGCTTTTATTGACATCTTTGCTATGGCTTCATTTTTACAGACGTATGGAGCTGTCATTAGGCAATCAAGCCTTCTTCCACGACGGATTGTCTTCATTATACCGACGGCAGGAAGCTTTATCAGCTCCTTGGAGGATAAAATCTGCAGATTTCTAATAAATATAATCAATCACAAGAACAAAATGAAACAAGGCACAAACACCCCCAGCGTTACCAGTGGTTGGTCTGGATCCATTATGCAGCATTAAGCTCTTTGCTAGCCTGAAATTTTTAAAGTGTCGCTGACTTATCTGTAGCTATTATGAAATGGAATTCAAGAAGAAAGATCAAATGCTGTCCAGAAGAGCTATCATGAGAGAGATGCAACATGACACAGAGGGTTCCAAAAACATTGGTATTTGTTGGGTACTCTTAGCGATACTAACAATAGTCATTAAAATTTTTTGACTGTTCATGACGGGGTGCTGGAAAAGCCTGCTGAGATATTACCAAATTCTAGAATAGTTTTACCATTCAGCATAAGAAAAAGGCAAATAATATTTTGCAAAAAGACTGTATTTCCTCTTGCATGCATGCATACACACACATACACACACACACAAACACACAAGATCTGGCTGATTTATCAAAAAGATGGAAACAATTTATCCCTTGCTTCTACTTTTAAATTGTCTATGGGCCTCATCAGACAAGGCAATTTTAGCATCCTAGGACACTTCCACCCTGTTTTAGGGACAGAGCCCCACACCGGCCATCACATGACTTCTGACAGGGGTCCCACCCCAACTGAAGTGGAAGCATCCTTAGATGCTTCTCTCCCAACACAGGATGCTGCCCGTGTTCTATTGGCTCCAATGGAGCCATTACAGGTCCTTGCCAGGAGAACAATGCTTCCCATATGTGATGAGGAAAGCATCGCCCCACTGCTCCCCTCTGTCCGGAAGCAAAGCCAGGTAAAGTGAGACACTTTGCTTGGTCTTTGAGATAAAGTCATAAGCAACAAGGATGCAGCTATCTCAAATTTAGCTGTTCAACTTGTAGTTTATGCAAATTGCACTAAAATACTTCTGGTTCATGTGGTAACTCTCCCCACATCTATGAGTCTCATAGAATGCACACTCCTAGGTCTGTTTCAGACTATGTGAAGTTCTTTAGACTATGTGAAGTTCTTTACCTACAAGTGATGGCAAAGTCATCTTACTTTGTGCCCTATTCCAGAAGATGTTCCCCAGGGAAGACTTATATCCCCATTTTTGGAGAGCATGGATGTTTTATTTGGCTTACTCGCATACAACCAAAATGTATCCACATAATCAGAGTGCTTTGATTTCACTTTAACAGCCATGCCTCCATTCTACAGAAACCTAAAATTTGTAGTTTAGTGAGGCATTCCTCCCAGATAGCTTCTCTGCTCCTTTACAGAGGATTGCATTAATGTCGTCTAACTTTCCCATTATACTACATATCCCAGGATTCCATAACATGGAGTCACAGCACTTAAAGTGGTATCAAACAGCTTCAAATTTGTAGTATGGCAACATTCCAAGTATCTCATGCTAAAATATTTCTGTTGTTCTGCTTCTCCATCTGGCTACATGCAAAAAGAAACACCTTCTTCCCTTCCAGAACATTAGAAACCTTCAGGATTTGTCTCCTTACATACAGTGCCTATTTTCCAAGATACATAAGACAGACATTGAATTTATATTGCAGCATGATGTAGTCGTTTATTGTTGGCGTCTAGTATTGAACTGGGAACATCATGGCCCAAAGCCAAATGTGATTCCCCAGTCAGAATAGTAGCATTGAATCAAAGGAATTTTTCATAACTACTGATTTGTCATGCAGAAGCTGATTTAATGGGTCTACCCCATGGCCTCCAACTGTCCTGATTTGACAGGAGCAGTCCTGACACATCATCTATCATTCCACTTTGTTGGGGGCTTTTAAAATGTCCCTTTAGACTCCAGAAAAGAAAGTTACTGCAGCTCTCCAGGTCTGCATATTCTTCCTCATTAATAATGCCTTTCATATTGACCAAATTTTCCATATGTGTCCACGTTTTATATGTGAAAAGTTGGAAGGAATGCTGCTCTATTTGGATTAGCACATGACCGTCAACTGCCTTGATTTGGCAGGGACAGACTGAATTAATCTTCTGTGGTTCTTCTTTTTAGTGCCTTCAAGAATGTCCCAGTTTTTCTCTCTTCCTCCCAGTTGCCTCTTTGCCCTCAGCATACTTCAGTTGCTACAAATGGAGTTAAAAAGTCCAGAAGTAATTTGCACTCAACTCAACAAGGGGAAGAAGTGAAAAGAAGACAGAAGGGGGTAGAATCTTGCCCTTCAAGTAGGTACAGGCAAAAAGAAATGTTGTAGCTTCTTTGTTACTTTTACCATCTTGACCACACTCTAATGTGGCTTGTTAGGATGTATCCCAGTTTTCATATGTGCAGTGTTGGCTGTTATGTTAGCAAGTGGACTTTGGCACATCATTTGAAACTGGACTATAGCTTAGTGAGGCATATGAAATTGTGTCTCTCATGTCCACAGACCTGTCTTTAGGCATGGAAATGGAGTGTGCAAGATTACCTTTTGTAATTAACATTATGGAACCCATGAATAAGCCTGGTCAGGAAAGCAGCAGGTTATTTTCCAGCATTCCTCTAACTGTTTGCTTTAGGCACAAATCTCCACAGTCCAAACCCCAGTTCCAACAATTAACCTGAATTGGAGAATATATAATCCAGATTCCACTAGAGCTTTTCAAAGCTCCAGACTTGATGCCATTTCCCACCCAGTGTTGTTTTCAGAAAGGGCAAGGATATATTTTTCACTCTATAAAAGGGGACTGAACCAAGAGAAAAATGTCAGATATTACCCAAGGGTGTTATAGCTGTGCCTCTAATCTAACTCTTAATGCTGCAAATTGAACACATCATTCATTAGACCCCATCTGAGGAAGTTAACTTCTTTGGACCATAATTCCAATCTAATGGATCCTGGCAGCTGAATTCCCAAAGTACCCTCCCTAAAACACTGCACACCTTAGCGTGTTGACTCAGAAGTTCAGTCCCAGGTGAATCCTGTTAAAAGGATCAATTCTCAAGTGATGCAAAACACTCCTGTTTGAGGAATCACTGTTAGCCAATATAGACCAAATATTTGGAGTAATGAGGGACAAAGTGTCTCAACTGACCTCTATATGCTGTTAAATTCTTTGCTTAGTTCCTTTTCTCTCCATTTCAAGTTTTCTCTTGGACCCATACTTAATGCTGCTAGTTGAATATGCTTTTCTGGTCCTCATTAACAAGAGGTACCATTAACATAAAAGGGCATTCTGAAGCTTGGAATGCACTTATGTGTCCGCAAGACCTAAACACTCTCCTCACTTGAGTGTGTGAAAGAGAATCCTTTTCAAAGTCAGCTTGCAATTCCCAACTGGGGAAAATCTTCCGAGAGCAAAGGTTTGGGTCAGTTGAGATAATTGGCATGTGAGAGCGAGGGACAAATTGTACTCTGCCAAGTTTACACCAGGGAATGAATCTGAGCTAAAGAGAGACTTGAGAATTAACATGATTCCCAAAGCCCTCTGGATGCTGAAATAATTAGTATTGGCTCAGCGAGACCATCTTGGGCTTTTCATTCTTTTGGAAATATTTGACGGCAAGGGAGTGGAACGTGCCTCTTTGTCACTCCTAATGAGGTTTTCTGACATTAGAATAGATCACCAGCGTGACTTTGAGGCTGATTGTGTACGCTGCAGGTACGGGGGATATTTGGTCATTTTAAAAGGGTTCTGCCCTTACACTCCATGGAACAATGGTGTTCCTCATGCAGACAAGCAAACATCAAAATTTGCATGATCACACCCTTTTTTCTTCAATTTTCCTTTTCCAGAAAAGAGAGTGTAACAAACATCCTATTATCAGTAAGATAGAGGCCAGCTTGATCTTCTGAACAACGATGACAATAATAGAGGCAAGATCTTATATTGTTAATGCAGTTACAAATTTGTAACGATTTATTGTGTCCTGCCCGATCGTCCCAAGCCAACCTTAGCTGCAAGCAACCACATCAAAAATTGGACATCTATTCTACTGGCAATAAGGTCACAGCAGAATAATGATTTCAGTCCTCTTTCACCATTGATCTCCCATGTGGCAAGGAATTGAGACAAAAGTTTTGCTTTGGCTTCTTACAGCCTCACTTATACTAGTGGAAGAAGGCTGGAAATACTTCACTGCCTTCACATCACCAGCAAAACAGACCTCCATTGGGTGGCTGTGAGTTTTCCGGGCTGTATGGCCATGTTCCATAAGCATTTGTGCCCACATTTATGGCAGGTATCCTCAGAGGTTGTTAGATATACCGTAGAGTCTCATTTATCCAACATAAATGGGCCGGTAGAACGTTGGATAAGTGAATACTGTAATAAAGATTTTTTTTATCTTTTAGATCATTATGCCTTCAATAAAGCCTTAAAGATTTGTACAAATTAAAATGGAGCCTCCGATGGTGCAGCAGGTTAAACCACTGAGCTGCTGAACTTGCTGACCAAAAGGTTGGTGGTTCAGATTCGGGGAGTGGGGTGAGCTCCCACGGTTAGCCCCAGCTTCTGCCAAACTAGCAGTTCAAAAACATGCAAATGTGAGTAGATCAATAGGTACCGTTCCAGCAGGAAGGTAAAGGCACTCCATGCAGTCATGCTGGCCACATGATCTTGGAGGTGTCTACGGACAACGTGGGCTCCTTGGCTTAGAAATTGAGATGAATACCAACCCTCAGAGTTGGACACGACTAGACTTAATGTCAGGGGAAAACCTTAACCTTTACCTTACAAATTAAAACAAGTTTAAAAGAATAAAATACACATTTCTAAAAGCTACACATTTTGATACTGTTGCTTAGAATCTGCATTTGGGTTGTCTGGCATAAATCTCCAAGTGTCTACATAAATTTCAATACAAGGGTTGAGTATTGATTGTGCAGCATCACCCTTATGCTGAATGGGCACTTCATGGACCCTCATGCATATCCAAATGTGTATCTACAATGGCACTGCCCATTCAACCTGGCTTTTGCAATTTGGACCTGAATGCAGCTGTTTCACATCCGGCAAAAATGTCTAACCACCTAAGATACCCATAGGATTTCAGTAAAGAAATCAAAGAATTAATAGGAAAACCAGAATGGTGTTAAATATGAAAGGCTTGGCAAAACAATGTTATCTTCAACAGTCTTCTAATGAATAATGAAGGGAGATTGTACCTTCATTGTGCTGCTACACAAAAAGCACTGCCTCAAACCACCCACCAATCTCACCTCTCTAGGATATAGCATAGAAATAGCATAGACTGAAATGACAAAGACACATTTCAGACAGGTTCTCTATCAAGCAATGGATCTGGTTTCATTCAGAGTGTGGAAAAGATAAGGATTTCTTTTTACTAGAGCTCTGAGAATTCCCTGGCCATATGACCTGCCTTTGCTGATCTACATAGCAATTATCAGTGTGTGTGTGTGAGAGAGAGAGAGAGAGAGAGAGAGAGAGAGAGAGAGGGAGGGAGGGAGGGAGGGAGAGAGAGAGAGAGAGAGAGAGAGAGAGATACTGAGAAAAGACATTAACATCATCCTATGTCCCTCATATGAAAATCAGCTTCATGCTCCCACTGCTGCTCAATGGATCAAATGGTTGAACCATTGACATAGCAGCCATTAAGTATACGTACTTTTGTCCCTGCTTCAGCACTAGCGTAGCTACTCTATGTAAAAGTCATATATTAGAAGTAGGAAATCAAACATGGATTATTAGGTTCATTTACTTCTCACTTTCACATCTACCATGTCTCCAAATCTTATGTGCAAAAAACATTTTTAAAGTCATAGCAGGATTTTGTAAATTTTCCAATGCAAGTCAACAAGGGAGGACTGGAAACAAGAGAGTCTGGATTACTGATTTTTTTTTCCAGTTGGGTCTGGGGTCCATAATGATCCAGTCATAGCAAGTCTAGATCTGAATCACCAAACTAGGCCCTGTATAAAATCACAGAATCTCAGAGTTGGAGAAGACCCCAGAGGCCATCTAGTCCAACCCCCTGCTATGCAGGAACACACAATCAAAGCACAGATGACCATCCAGCCTCTGCTTTACCCTTTGTGCTATATGTCAACCCTGAAATTGGGATCCAGAAGCATTTTGCTAAAAAATAATCAGGAAGGAAGGAGAGTTTGAGGGTTCCCACTTTTAGCTTCTGTCGCTCTTCCTACGCAAAGAAAATCTGGTGTGTGCAGGCTGATTTCATGTATCTGATTTCTGAAATGAGATCCTGTGATGTGGGACTATACAAGTCAGCAGCATGTGCAAATGTTGTGGTACCTATCGCATCAAGTCTATATTCCCCATATGCATATACATATTATATATCACAGAGTTAGACAAATCATGTCAGCTTTGCATGTGTTCAATCCAAAATGTGTTGTATCTTATTTCTGCACTAACAATCTGCTCCAAAAAAGCAACTATGAATGTTTTAAGTAAAAAAAAATCTAAATGCATTTCCTCTCAAAATATGCATTTCCAAAAATATTTTCTTTCAAGATATACATTTTGATCCTTTCCTTTATGGTACATCTTTGAGATGCAAATACAGTAGAGTCTCACTAATCCAAGCTAAATGGGCCGGCAGAAGCTTGGATAAGCGAATATCTTGGATTATAAGGACTGATCAAGGAAAAGTCTATTAAACATCAAATTAGGTTATGATTTTACAAATTAAGCACCAAAACTTCATGTTATACAACAAATTTGACAGAAAAAGTAGTTCAATACGCAGTAATGTTATGTTGTAATTACTGTATTTACGAATTTAGAACCAAAATATCATGATATATTGGAAACATTGACTACAAAAATGGCTTGGATTATCCAGAGGCTTGGATAAGCGAGGCTTGGATTAGTGAGACTCTACTGTAGTACTAAAAGCAAAAGCAGATAACTAACTTCCTATCTGCACCAGGAGATGTGAATTGATTGAGATCACATCAGAAATTGCAATGCTTGAGTTACTCATGCATATCTAAATATACATTTCACTATCCTAGCAAGACACAGTATATAAGCCACAGACATCTAGTAGTTTCATACTGTGATTGCTGTGCTGCAGACTACCAAGGGTACAATTCTGTTGATCCAGGCCTTCACTGGCTAGGGACAGCTTGCTTTTTCTTCTTAGAATCATTAAATTATTGAGTTGGAAGAGATCACAAGGTACATCTAGTCCAACAGCTTCCTGACAGACATTTATCCTAAAACCTCCTTAAAAGCCTCCAGAGAAGGAGATTCCATCACCCTCAAAGACAACAGCATATCCCACTGCTGAGCAGCTCTTACCATTAGGAAGTTCTTCCTAATGTTAGGTGGAATCTCCTTTCCTACAGTTTAAATCTATTGCTCCATGTCCTAGTCTCTGGTGCAGCAAAAAAAAAAAAAAAAAAGCTTGCTTCCCACATCAATGACATCCTTTCAAATATATCATGCTTCCTTTCAACCTTCTCTTCAAGCTAAACATATTCAGCTCCCTAAGCAGCTCCTCACTGGGTTTGGCTTCCAGACCCCTAACTATTTTGTTTTACCTTCTCTTCAGGCATTTGAAAACCATGTAAAGCCTTACCTCTTCCACCAGATCCACCCAGACAGTCTTTAAACATGAATTACAAATGTTTATTCTCTGTTTTTTGTGTATTTAAATATGTATTTTATAGGCATACATTTTGGTATGGAACTTTTATAGAGGTACACTTTTGTGGTGTTTTTGCTTTGCGTATGTGTTTTAATTGTTCTATAACCCGCCTTGAGCCATGAGGACAGGTACGTAAGAATAATAATAATAATAATAATAATAATAATAATAATAATCCATTGATCATATCCTCAGTTGCTGTAAGAAAATTGCACAGACAGACTACAAACAGAGGCACAACAATGTGGCCCAAATGATTCATTGGAACTTATGCCTCAAGTACCACCTCCCAGCAGGAAAGAACTGGTGGGATCACAAACCTGCAAAGGTAATGGAAAATGAGCACACAAAGATACTGTGGGACTTCCGAATCCAGACTGACAAAGTTCTGGAACACAACACACCAGACATCACAGTTGTGGAAAAGAAAAAGGTTTGGATCATTGATGTCGCCATCCCAGGTGACAGTCGCATTGACGAAAAACAACAGGAAAAACTCAGCCGCTATCAGGACCTCAAGATTGAACTTCAAAGACTCTGGCAGAAACCAGTACAGGTGGTCCCGGTGGTGATCGGCACATTGGGTGCCATGCCAAAAGATCTCAGCTGGCATTTGGAAACAATAGACATTTACAAAATCACAATCTGCCAACTGCAAAAGGCCACCCTACTGGGATTTTGTGATACGAAATCCAGCATGTCTATCTTGTTTGCTGTGTCATACAATAAAATAATGATAATTCCATCTTGTCAATATCCTTCTTGATTTGTGGTGCTCAGAAGTGAAGATATTTCTTATGTTTCAGTTAACATCAACTTTTATGTGTTGATTAACTAAACAAAAATGAATGAAATCAGCTTAGTAGTCTCACCAATGGCTGAAAATGGATTCGTTCATGAAGATGTTGGTGCTGTTGACTATTGTGATTTGCACATTATTTATAATTTGTTTGATTTCTATGTAGATATTGTTGTTGCTGATGCTGTTGCTGATGCCTTCCTGTCAACTGTGACACAATGTGACAGTCACCTAGAGTTTTATTGGCAAGATATATTCAGAGGAGATTTGATATTGCTGAGAGAGCATTACTTGCCCAAAGTCATCTAGATGACATGGTTGAGTGAGGGATTGACTCTACACTGCAGAATCATAACAGTTTGACACTACTTTAACAGCCCCATCCTATGGAATCCTGGGATGTCTAGTTTTTTATGACACAAGAGCTCTCTTGCAAAGAAGGTTAAATATCTCCCAAAACTACAAATGCCAAAATTCCTCAGAACTGAGCCATGAGAATTAATGTTGTGTTCAATTGCTATAATTCTACAATGTTGATGCAGCTTTGGTCTCCCATGAGGACTACATGCAGACCTGTATCCTCTGATGGCTCTGTAGATCTTTACCTTCCCTTATTTAAAGTAACCGGAAGAATTACACTCAATACTTCAACGCTCAAATCACTATAACATGGGAACCTTTATTTTGGGGAACTGCTTCAAGGCCCCAAGTACTGTAATTTAGCCTTGGCAACAATGCCCATAATGCACCCAAGGAACAAAAGTACAAACCTATATAGGACCAACAGTGTAATGAATTGAATATGTTGAGAAAAAGATCTGCTCCTTTGGAAAACATCTCAGCATTTTGGATAGCTAATTAGGAGAACTGTTAGAATAATCCTCTGTTTCATCCATGGATTATGGGGTTCTTACTAAGTCCTGGTATCCAAGCTCCATGCCCCCTGGTCTCAACGTTTCCTGTAGAGCACCTGCCTCGATAACACAGATGCAAGACCACAGGCTAGTTGACATTCTGCACTTTGGCTTTAGTGCTGCTGAAAAAGGACTGGAACAGTATCCCATATTTATAAGGATAAATGCCCCAGCAATCTAGTTAACACTTGCCACAAGCCCCGATAGCGAGACAGGGACTCTGGAGCCACTGTCTTCTCATTTGGCTTCAAGCGGAACAAGTGAGTGTGAAAGAATACCAGCTTTCACCTTACGCTAGAGTTAGCAGTAACCAGTCCAGCCAGCTGGCACTTTCCCCCTTCCAGCCAACCTGCCTTTGATATCAGTCAGCCCCTGGCTATGGAGACATCTGGACGTTATTATCCAGTCAAGTGTATCACCAGCCTATTTACATAATATAATATCAGATTTTTATGTACCTGCTTCACTGTGCCTATCATGGATCCCATTGAATGTTTGTGGAAATGAATGTGAGAGACGGCTATCTCACTGTGCAACGATTATTAATTTTATAGATATCAGCCCCATAAAGAAAACATAACCTATTCTTGCATGGCAAGATCTTCCTTTTGCTACGTGAACAAATCATATCTGTAAAAAGCCAAAACAAACAATATAATTCTTAATGGTTTTTGTTTCCTTATCTGCCCGCCTTTGTATTTTCATTGCCTCTTTACATGTCTGATATATTTATTTCTTTAGCAAATTTGCTAGCTCCCTTTCCGCTTTTGTTCCTATGGTGGTGCTCAATGAAAGGAATAAAGCAATGCCATAAAACAGAAGAATCAGATTAATATCCATCGCAGAACCATCCTCATATCGTTGATCAATAAAAAGGAATGAAACCACAACACTGTAACTAAAACCAACTGTGGGAGAAGCTGGCATGCAAATAAAGCTTTTGCTTTGTGCTGGAAAGCCTTTAAAGTAGATGATAGGTAAATCTATATGCAGAGACTTTTCCCAACATGGATCACCATAACTAAAAAAAAAAAAACCCACATTTGTTGGGGTGGGGGAAGCATGTTCCCTTGTATAACATCTAGTTTTCTAGGAGGAATTTGCTAGTTCATCATTATACCTTCTTTAAGCAAAACAGTTTGAAATTTTGTAGATTCACAGAGCAAGGTGAACAACTGCATGCGGACAAGGGAATAATATGTCTCCCGAAGGTACCCCCTACAAAGCAAATACATCATTTGTGTTTTCTTCTGTAGTCCTTCTTAAAATGGTGTCAGGAAGTGATACTGTGATGGCATTTTGAAGCCTATAGAGGGTTCTGGGTATATGTGTGTGTGTGTGTGTGTGTGTGCGGGAGGGGAATTAGTTTGCATGTTTTCACATGTTTGAAAACCACTGACTTTAAAAAAAAAAAGAAATCAGGTGGATGGGGTCTTTGGTAAAGTGGTGCAGAGCTTCAGGGGCTACAAACGTGAGGTCAGCCACAAGCCATATTATGCCAAACATTATCACAGAATAAAGAAGCTGGAAAAGCATAAGGAAGATGATTCTATGGTGTCTGAAATTGTTCAACACTGCCCATGAGGTGCCTTACTATAAGGTAAAGGTTTTCCCCTGACGTTAAGTCTAGTTGTGACCGACTCTGGGGGTTGGTGCTCATCTCCATTTCTAAGCCGAAGAGCTGGCGTTGTCCGTAAACGCCTCCTAGGTCATGTGGCCGGCACGACTGCATGGAGTGCTGTTACCTTCCTGCTGGAGTGGTACCTATTTATCTCCTCACATTTGCATGTTTTCGAACTGCTAGGTTGGCAGGAGCTGGGGCTAACAGCAGGCGCTCATTCCGCTCCCGGGATTTGAACCTGGGACCTTTTGGTCCGCAAGTTCAGCAGCTCAGCGCTTTAACACACTGTGCCACCAGGAGCCCTTACTATAGCCTGAACTTATTCTACCTACACAGGTTGTTCCTCAGTAATTCCCAAATTTTGGTCCTCCAGGTATTTTGGACTTCCCTGTCCAGATTTAATCAACAGCCAAGAATTCTAGGAATTGAAGTCCAAAACATCTGGAGGACCAAAGTTTGGAAATCACTTGTTGGAAATCCAAGCATTTCACTATTTATTTGTTAATACAGTAGAGTCTCACTTATCCAAGCTAAACGGGCCGGCAGAAGCTTGGATAAGCGAATATCTTGGATAATGAGGAGGGATTAAGGACAAGCCCTAACATCAAATTAGTTTATGATTTTACAAACTAAGCACCAAAACATCATGTTATACAAAGAATTTGACAGAAAAAGTAGTTAAATACGTAGTAATGTTATGTTGTAATTACTGTATTTACGAATTTAGCACCAAAATATCACGATATATTGAAAACATTGACTACAAAAATGGCTTGGATTATCCAGAGGCTTGGATAAGCGAGGCTTGGATAAGTGAGACTCTACTGTATATATATTTGCTAAGCTGTATTCTATGTGTATGTTGATTTGCCAGCTTGCCACATGACCTTGGAGATGTCTCTATGGACAAAGCCGGCTCTTTGACTTAGAAATGGAAATGAGCACCAACCCCCAGATTTGGTCATGACTGGACGTCATGACCAACGTCAGGGGAAACCTTTACCTTTACCTTACCTCTCTGATGTGAGAAGAGCTATAGATGTGTGATTGTAGTGAGCATGTTCAAACTCAGAACTCCATTTTGTATTCAGTCTTGCATCAGACCTCAGTGGAGGTGGATGCACGTATGTCTTCAATGAAAGCAGGTTGCTGTTTGGATTTTAATGGAGAGATATGTGTTTGATCTTCAATAAAAGCAGATGTATGTGTCCAAATCTCAGTGAAGGTGGATGCATGTATGCTTTTGAGACTTCAATGGATACAATATGATTATGGACGTCAGTGAGTACAACTATACTAAAGACTATGGACTATTGATTAAGAATAATACTCTGTGAACTCAATACAGAGAGAAGCTATATCCTATTTATCTGAACTTCAATAAGAAATGTGCCTGTATGGTGAATTAATACAAGATCTTTATGAGTAAACAAGATATGTTATGTTTCAAAGAAGACTTTGCTTTTTATCTCTGAGAACATATTTTAAAATAAGAGGTTTTAAGGTAGTTATATCTTTTGGGCAACTTCAACTGCCAAGAAACAACCATCCTCTGCTAACCAAATATATTTTTGTAGTGGCATGTCTTTACCCTTGGCAGTTTAAAATCATTGTTCTTCAGTTTAACAGCCAAGTTACCTGAATGCTTGTGAATATCATTTGTTCAAAGAGTTGACTTCTAACAAGGTCATGCTTTTCTTGACTAGTGGTTTTCAAAAGGTGGTCTCCACATATTCATGGAGATTCATATTTGCCAAAAGGGTATGTGCCCATAGACTGGGTGCAGTTATTTTCCAATAGGTTATGCAATATCACTACCTTAGATCCCTTGTGAAAGAGTATAGAGGGGCTGTCCACTATAATGTATAAAATGACAGCTGGATGGATAGATAGATTGACAGACAGATAGAAGATAGATGCTCTTGGATGCCTCTCTTTTCAGGCAAATCTTTTCCTTTTTTTATAAAAAAACCCCCCCAAACTCAAGAACTTCAACAGTTCCATTAGTATTACCTTACTCTCCTAAGGGCCTCCATATTGCCTCTAGAAATGGAGCTCTTCCCAGCCGTCCTTCCAACTAGCTTTCAGGAAAATCAATGCACTTTATCATTTATGTATTAGTTTCACTTACATGCCACTTCTCTCCTGCAGTGGGACCCAAGGACACTTGCAAATAGAATCAACTAAAACTTAACAATGCATTTTTAAACACAATTTAAAACCATCACATCAAAAGAACATGTTATAAGCAATATAAAATAATTTGAATCCTAAGAATAAAGGCATTGACCATAACAAGGTTCTCTACAAGTAATTCAATATTAAAAGCCAGGTAAGGAAATTTGCACATTGGTGGGGGGACCTTTGGTCTGTCAGATGTTTAATACTTCACCTCCATAATTCTTTATTTTGTGTGTGTGTGTGTGTGTGTGTCAGGAGGGACTTGAGAAACTGCAAGTCACTTCTGGTGTGAGAATTATCCATCCACAACTTATCAGATTGCATCTCCCATCACTGACTATTGAAAATTCTGGATACAACTGATGACAAATGCAGAGCAAGCATCGTAAGACATCCATATGATTCCCACTCTTGGAGGAAAACAATAGCAGAATTATATACATTCCAACTGTTCCATTTTGGACACTTCTGATTCATCCTCTTTCTAATCCTCTCTGTCTCACTTATTCAGCTGCTTTTAAAATGTTTATTTTATTATTTATTTTATTTACAACATTTATATCCCACCCTTCTCACCTGAAGGGACTCAGGGCGGCTTACAAAAATTGGCAAAATTTAATGCCCTGAATACAATCATAAAAACAAAACAGTAACAGATATATTAATAACATCGTTAAAACACATTATAAAACCTTAAAAACGTATAAATAATTAATTCCATTCATCCGAGATCCTCATTCTTCATCCTTAAATCAGTCCATGTCAACTTTGTCATTTACTCATCAAAAGCTTGGGCACATAACCATGTTTTCACAGCCCTTCTGAATCCCAGCAGGGTAGGAGCCTGTCGGATATCTCCAGGGAGGGCGTTCCACAGCCGGGGAGCCACCACCGAGAAGGCCCTGTCCCTCGTTCCCACCAGCCGCGCCTGTGAGACAGGTGGGACCGAGAGCAGGGCCTCTCCAGATGATCTTAGTGATCTTACTGGTTCATAGGAGGAGATACGTTCAGACAAGTAGATTGGGCCAGAACCGTTTAGGGCTTTATAGGTCAAGACCAGCACTTTGAATTGGGCTCGGTAGCATATCGGCAGCCAGTGGAGCTGGCTTAGCAGGGGGGTTGTGCGCTCCCTGTAAGCTGCCCCAGTTATTAATCTGGCTGCCGCCCATTGTACTAGTTGGAGCTTCCGGGCCGTCTTCAAAGGCAACCCCACGTAGAGCGCGTTGCAGTAGTCCAAACGAGCTGTAACCAGAGCGTGGACCACCGTGGCCAAGTCAGACCTCCCAAGGAACGGGCGCAGCTGGCGCACAAGACGGAGTTGTGCGAAGGCTCCCCTGGCCACCGCCGAGACCTGGGGATCCAGGCTCAGCGATGAGTCCAGGATCACCCCCAGACTGCGAACCTGTGTCTTCAGGGGGAGTGCGACCCCATCCAACACAGGCTGTAACCCTATTCCCTGTTCAGCCTTACGACTGACCAGGAGGACCTCTGTCTTGTCTGGATTCAATTTCAATTTGTTAGCCCTCATCCAGTCCGACACAGCGGCCAGACACAGGTTCAGGACCTGAACAGCCTCCTTAGTGACAGGTGGGAAGGAGTGACAGAGCTGGACATCATCTGCGTACAGATGACACCACACCCCGAAACTCCGGATGATCTCTCCCAACGGCATGTAGATGTTAAACAACATGGGAGACAATACAGAGCCCTGCGGGACCCCACAAGACAAGGGTTGTGGGGCTGAGCAGGTGTCCCCCAATGACACCATCTGGGAACGACCCTCCAGAAAGGACTGGAGCCACTGCAAAGCAGTACCCCCGAGCCCCATCCCGGCAAGGCGCCCCAGAAGGAACCAGATGTTCTGGTTTCTCTCTCCTCCTTTTGTTCTCAAGCTTATTTCCAATGCTACAGAGATCAAAGTGCAAAACGGTGGCATTCAGATAACTCAGAAACAGTAAGAGGAAAATGAAGGATGAAATTTTGCCCTTCCAAAATGGCTCAGGCAAAAGGAAACTGCTGCATCCCCTCCTAGCTTCTGTCTTATACCTCATTAGCAACTTTTGCCATCTTAAGTCTGATTTTGCTTGATAGCACATGCTCTGGCTTTCATGCTCAAAATGTTGGGAAAGTATGGTATCAAGTCAAAGATGGTCCAATAAAAAATAATTGTGGAAAAGCAGTAACTGGGAAAAGGAAAGTTAACAGGATAAAGAAGTGATGGTATGAAAATTGATAGTTGTACAGGGAAACAATACATTTCTTTCTTGATATTCATGGATACAGGGAAAGATATACGTAAATGAAATAAATATTTTAATTAACCAGCGGTATCTAATTCTCTGTGTATGGGTGTCCTTGCATTCCTTTACATTAATTGATCATTTTCAGGCCAAGTGATATGATTTTATTTGATGTTGTAATGAAAAGATTGTGAAGGATGCACACACACACACACACACACACCCCTGCCTTCCTGCAATCAATGAACACACATAAATGCACAAACATCTACACTCACAAATTTTGCCAAAATTATTATTGCATTTGTATTTATGACACTGATAAATTGGACAGACTCCAAATCTCAGCAGTCCTGCATCCCCACGGCAGCAAGAGCATTAGGGAAGAAGAACACACTGCCCAATGTTCCTTTTTATTTTAGACCTTGTTTTGCTTCAGCCTACTGATGCTAAGCTGTTATCTTCATTAGGGTGTCATTCTTATCCCCTTTTCCTTGTCCTTCCATTGGAAAGTGATTAGGGGTACCTATCAGCCATATTTACAAGTAGTTGTAAACTTCATGGTGAATTTAATCAAAGCCAGCTTCGTGTCACGTCCCATTAGCATCAAAACACAAATTGCTATTCATGAGCGATTTGTGTCAAAGTGGTCTGAAAAACTGGCATTTTATCTGCAAGATGTTTCTCCATGGACATCGCTCCAGCAGGGGCATTAAATTAATGCGTCTGCATAAAAGGCATTTGCTAATTGACAAAGAACTGGGAATACTTGCAAGGTAATGAACTACACCGGGAAGAAGGCATGTTCATGCACACACACATGCCTCAACTCCCCCAAAGTATCTTAATTCGGGAAGCAAACAGGAAACCATCCTTACAGCCTGTTTGAAGTGCCAGATCAAACCTTTTGATAATCGACACTTCCAAAGGCAAACATAGGCATCAGTGCAGTTATGACCCTTATCAAAACCAGCAGCATAAAACTGAGGAAGTTATGTTTGCTTAGGAACTCATTAGATGAAATTACCCCCCCCCCCCCCTTTTACAGAACAGAATGCTATTACAGTATGAAATATTTCTTCTCCTTCCTCTTCTTTCTCTTCTTCCTCTTCTTCTTCTGATAAAAAATATTTCCATTAGTAAGAGATTCATTATTTTCCAGGAAAGGTGATGGCTTTCATTAACAGTGGGGTTGCACACAATAGTTCGCATTAGAGTCAATTAGTAAGAAAAAATTGTCACTTTTTGCAAGCACACAGATTCATTGGTTGACAGTTGGAGGAAAAGCTGAGTGAATGATTCTAACACAGAAAACTCAGAATGACATACACGCAAAAAGAGGATGACACGAAGCTGGCAAAATGGCTGGTGCAGTTGCATTCTGGAAATCTTACATACTAAAGGGGGTGTTCATGTTAAGTTAGACATGGTTGCATTTAGTATTCTCAGAGGGAGGTTTTTAGTCTGTTTACTATATTTGCCCTCTCATACTGGGCAAGTATAGTACAATCAGTTCTCCACATCTGGTGAGGTTAGGGACATAGGAGCCCCATGAAAGTGACAAACTACAAATAAAGATATTGATTTTCTCTAACCTCAAGCCATTTTAAAATCTTCTAACACAGCTCTGTGATCCACTTCTACTGGAAGATGAACATGGAGTTGTATTGGTAGACCCAGAGATTCCTAGAGAAATGTTCTCTCTAAATAAATATCTCACACTCTTCCAGCATGATTGGAAGAGGTTGAACACAGAGCCACACTAGACTCCTAGAGGGAACATGTTAAATAAAACCCACCAATGATTTAATCCACAAAAAACTAAACTTTGTAGGTGGAGGGATGACTGTACCATGATTCTATCTGAAGCACCATGGTTCCATCATATGAAGTACAATTCTCAGCCAGAGATCTCTAGTGCTTCACCAAACTGCAAAGCTAATGGCAATTCATTTAGAATCATTGTGCTATATAGTAAGAAAGGACTCCAAGAATGTGTGGAATGATTAAGGGAGTATGTTTAAGTTGAAGAAGACAAGAATGAGAAGTGATATGAGAATTGCTCTTAAATATCTGAATACATGTCATTTTTTTGCTGCTTCAGATACTAAAATGTGAACCAATAAATTCAAATTATAAGAATAATACCTAATCCCTGTCTGTATCGCCTCTCTCTACATTGAGAGCCGTCAATACATCTTAATTGACTACAGAGTAACATTTGAGACAAAAATGTAGACCTGTGACTCAAATGTCATTTTTCTGTGTGAATCATAACACCTTTGTCTGATTAAAAAAAAAGTGATGCCTTGAAAGCTCGCATGATACATTTTAAGCCTTGCAATTGGTCCCCTAAAGGTACCTAAACATCAGGAACAGTTTATTGACTGTAAGATCTGCTTCAAAGTGGCATGATCCATAGGCCGCTGGACTCTCCTTTAGAGGTTTTCAAACAGTGGTTGGATGGTGCTATTAATTGTGCTTTTCTGCACAGCAAGGGTTTGGTCCAGATGGTTTTTCTGATCCTTTTGAATATTAAATAGTGTACAACATCCTCCCCCAGTATTTCTAGACAGTTGTGTCTAGAAACCTAACACAAAAATACTTTGCAGAAATAGAGTAAACTTGCATTGAAAAAGATCTTATGCAATCCCACACAGCAAAAATCATGGCTGAAACTTCACAGGCTTGCATTAAATATAGTCAAATATGTGATCTTGTGCATGATTGCTCATTTCTGCACAAGATTTTGTTCAAGACTGCTGCTATTGTGTAGAAAACAATAATCTTACACCAATAACACATACGGCTTCCTCAAAGTCACATTAGAATTTTTCCCAACACTTTGTGATGTGTGAATACAAGGCAGGAACTGCACAAAAATATTCACCTTCTCAGCAGCAGGGAGAAAACTAGAAACTATTCATCTTAACTTGTGAGAAAAAAAATAGTCAATTATTAGCATCCTTAGCCCATGTGTGGCATACAAGTTTGTGCTATATATTTCAATAGCAATTTACTTGGAATCTGCAATCCATTCATTAAGCCGCTACCCAAAGAACAATACAGGCACTTTAATAAAAATCCATCTTGGCTGCTTATAGAAAGGCATATTGTGTTTAAGACTGTGCTGCTGGTTTTATGACATTCTTGAATGAAATGTATAGCTGCAGAGTTCTTGACCTTTGCTACAGATATGATCAACTTTTAGAATCTTACTCTAGGCCTATCAACTGTGAATTTGCTGGAAATCCAGCATGCCTAGAGTTGATGGGAAAACCAAGCTTTCTTCACTCCCTTCTGGATCACCCTTTGCCTTCAGATATGTAACCTTGTTCCTTTTCCCTTCATTTCATAAAACAGCGAAACATTTTTTCCCCTCAGCCAATTTTTTTTAGAGAATTCTAATGCTAGTGTTTTGTTATATCTCTTTCTTCAAAAATACTTTGAAACATGTTCCCTTGTGAAAAATGATGTTCCAGCAGCTTGAGGCACAAGCATCCAATGATGAGGAGTGTTGGGGGTCATGGTGTAACAACATTGCATGATGTGGCCCAGGAAGGGTGAGAAAAATAGTAGAGGTAAATAACTGGCTCTGAAAACGGTGCAGTCAAGAATGATTTGGCTTCCTGGATTATAGTCTGCTTTTCCAGGAAGATGGGCTTCTGGCATGGGATGGATTGCACCTCATAGAATTGGAAGGGATGCTTTTGCTGAAAAACTTGCACACCTGATCAGATGGAGTTGCATGGGAGAAGGTGACAATATTCTTGGAGACAGTACTTTACCAAGGCCCAGATGAAACAGCCCAAATATTCTAATATTTGTTGGAAAACAAACTCTGCCAAGATTACAAAGTTTAATTCAGTGTTTACAAACTGGGCCCTGCTTGGCAATGACTTTTTTTTTTTGGACAACTCCCAGAAACATGTAGGTATCATTGCTGACAGTAGTATTCTAGAAGCTGTCATGAAACAAAGATGACTTGTCCAAGGAAAGTGGGAGGATACAGCCAAAAGTATAATTTTTATGTTTATACAATTTAACTACTGTAGAAAAACAAAAAATTATGTGACACCTCAAAAACTAAAAACTCTAATTTAGCAAGAGCTTGTATAGGAAAGAGCTCAGTTCTTAAGCTGAACGAAGTGCTGAATAGAAATTATGGAGATCCATATATATACATACATATATGTAGACACAGTCCACACACATCCACTGGTGGCTAGTACTGTTAACATAAGCAAAGCTAATGATGCACAAATATACCTATTAAAATAGTAAAAATAAATCCTAAAATTTCAACAGATTTTACCATTTTTAATCTATACATAGTTTCCCTCGCTTTTTGACATTTGGCATTGTTGAATTTCCAAGTAATATCGAGGAGAATTCCATCATGACCTTAAACACTGTTGGAAGAATGGCATACAGTGAGCATTACAAGGCATCAAGAAAGCATTGAAGAAGGAGTTGGCCTGAATGATATTAAAAAGTTTCAAATGTCAAAAGTTCCTTGTTAAAAGATGCTAGGATTTGCTACTTTTGTTTCAGGCGCTGTCACTTGTTCATGATGAAATATACTCAAGAAATACTTACTGAGATGATATTTTGAAACCTTCATACTTCCTATTTAATTGCAAAACTTCCAAAAGCAAGATTTCATGACCTACCATGTCAGTGTGTGAGCAAGGAAATATTCATGGGACACATGCTATAAACCAGTCCTCCATTTAGGAAGGAGAGTCAAGGCTGGCCTGGCTGAGGAAGAGGAGAAAATCACCTGGGCTGAATCTACACTGCCATATAATGACAGCCTTGGTCGCCTTAGTCGATGATCTTCGCCGGGAACTGGACAGGGGGAGTGTGTCCCTGCTGGTTCTGCTGGACCTCTCAGCGGCCTTCGATACCGTCGATCACGGTATCCTTCTGGGACGCCTCGCGGGAATGGGACTTGGAGGTACTGTCCTGCAGTGGCTCCACTCATTCCTGGAGGGTCGGTCCCAGATGGTGTCATTGGGGGACGCCTGCTCGGCCCCACAACCGTTGACTTGTGGGGTCCCGCAGGGTTCTGTATTGTCTCCCATGTTGTTTAACATCTACATGAAGCCGCTGGGAGAGATCATCAGGAGTTTCGGGGTCCGGTGTCATCTGTACGCAGATGATGTCCAGCTCTGTCACTCCTTCCCACCTGTCACTAAGGAGGCTGTTCAGGTCCTGAACCAGTGCTTGGCCACTGTGTCGGACTGGATGAGGGCCAACAAATTGAAATTGAATCCAGACAAGACAGAGGTCCTCCTGGTCAGTCAGAAGGCCGAACAGGGTATAGGGTTACAGCCTGTGCTGGATGGGGTCACACTCCCCCTGAAGGCGCAGGTGCGCAGTCTGGGGGTGATCTTAGACTCATCGTTGAGCTTGGAGCTCCAGGTCTCAGCGGTGGCTAGGGGAGCCTTCGCACAATTAAAACTTGTGCGCCAGCTGCGACCGTACCTTGGGAAGCCAGACTTGGCCACGGTGGACCACGCCCTTGTTACATCCCGTTTAGACTACTGCAATGCACTCTACGTGGGGCTGCCTTTGAAGACTGTTCGGAAGCTTCAGTTAGTCCAACGGGCGGCTGCCAGGTTAATAACTGGAGCGGCGTACAGGGAGCGTAGCACTCCTCTGTTACGTCAGCTCCACTGGCTGCCGATTAGCTACCGAGCACAATTCAAGGTGCTGGCTTTAGTCTATAAAGCTCTAAACGGTTCCGGCCCAGCTTATCTGTCCGAACGTGTCTCCCGCTACGACCCACCTCGAAGCTTAAGATCGTCAGATGAGGCCCTGCTCGCGGTCCCGTCAGCCTCACAGGTGCGGCTGGTGGGGACGAGAGACAGGGCCTTTTCAGTAGTGGCTCCCCGCCTATGGAACGCCCTCCCCATTGAAGTCAGGCAGGCTCCCTCCCTCCTATCCTTCCGTAGGAAGGTAAAAACTTGGTTGTGGGGCCAGGCTTTCGAATAAGAATCAGCAGCATTAATTACTATTATGTATACTGGAACTCAATTGACAGACCCAGTCTTTTAAACTTGTACACGCCTATCTATATTTTATAAATGCATTTTATGAATGTTATATGTAAGTTAATTTTTTAACTGATTTATAGTGTATTGTACTGTTTTTATATGTCTGTTTTATTGTAAGCCGCCCTGAGTCCCCTGTTGGGTGAGAAGGGCGGGATATAAATATTGTAATAAATAAATAAATAAATAATAAATAAATATAATGCAGTTCAATGCAGTTAATTTGTATTCTGAAACTGCTTACAAACCATAGCCTCCCTCGTCCAGGTACAAATGTCAGTTTGTAGCCTCTTCAGCAGCACTGGACTCAGGAAGTTTTTATTTTTCACAAACTCCAGACTTTTCTGATGGGCCTTTTTTTACATCCATATGTCTTTGAATCTTTTCTCCCTTTTAATACCATCTGCTTACAAGGTATTTAAAAATATACCTTGTACACAGGTTCTTGCTTGGCAATTAAATAGTTTTCTTGGTTCAGAAATGTATTACTAAAAAGTAATGTGCAAGTCATAGAAAATATAATAATGGTTTTATGAAATGTGATAAAGTTTGAGTATCCATTATCTAAAATGCTTGGAACCAGAACTGGTTTTTTTTCTTCTTTTTCTGGATTTTTGAATACCCATGTTTGTGTGTGTGTGGGATATCTTCAACAGAAGATCTAAGTCTAAATTTCAAATTAATTTTTCACAATACTTTAATAATGCTGTTCATGAAATAGAGCTTGAATACACCGAACCACCGTAAAGCAAACATGTCCTTATGTCAGTCACCTACATGGACGATTTTGGAACATTTCAGAATTCTGGACAAAGGATGTTCAACCTGTGTTATGTATTTACATATCACTCTTTTATGATTTTATTTAGTCCTCCATAGGAGGTTGTAAGAATACACCCAGGTGAAAATGTATTATATTTCCCTACTAAAAATCCCCATATTTTAAACCTCTCATGTTTCTCCTCTGTGTTAACAGCATCTAGAAAGGCATTTGTTAATAAGAGGTCCCTGTTCTTACTGTGATATTGTTCCTGTTGTGACCCATAAAGCCCTATATGCCTTAAACCCAGGTTATCTCAAGGTCCACATTCTGTTATATAAGGACCTCACGTTTTGTGGTCATTAGGGAGGCCCTTATCATTAGGGAGGCCTTCACATGCTCATCTGGTGGGAACATGGTATGTTGCTTTTTTGGCAATGGCCTCCAGGCTCTGGAGCATCTTCTGTAGAGAAGCCAGATTGGCATAGGTTGGAATTTCGTTGTCATTTCCACAAAACTAACAGTTGCGGGGGAATTTTAAAAATAAATGTTGTATTGTCTTTTTGTTGCCGTTTCTGTTTTTAATTTCTTTTAATTTCTATTTTTATTTTGACTATACAGCACATCCCACTAATCAACAGATTAAATATTCACAGTTTCAATTGCCAATGCTCCAAAAATAGCAGATGGGTGTTATGACTTCTTTAATGGGTATGCTTTGACATTCATGTGATGTTTTCTGTTTCTAAACTTTTTAAAATGTTGCTGTGAGTTGCCTCAAGTCATAATTTAGGGAGTAATAAAAGTAAGCAAATAAATAAAAGATAATACTTTAAGGTTAATTAAATCTGAGCAGAAACAAAAGGTCTCTATGAAGTCCAACATGACATTCTTTTAGTTTTCCCCAATATCGGAACCATAATATTCTCCTAAAAGAAATATGAGAAATTAGGTATTTGGGGTTTTTTTACCATTTTTTTCCACAATGTGAATTGAGTTCTTTTGCAGTAAAGCTTTTCTCCACTCCAAATCCCCACTCCTGACTCCCCGGCAACTTCCTTGCATTGAATCTTATATTTTCACAGTATGAAAAATCACTTTGGCAGTGATGTTGCTTTGTGTGTGTGCACATGATACTGGTTGTATTCTGGTGTATGCCATTCTTTTGATCTTCTGTAGTAAGGAACACAAGGAACAAGAGATTGGAGGACAAGGCTTCCGATCAGGCAGGGTACAAGGACAATGTCATGGGTAGTAACATGGGTCTCTGTGTTTGTTTTCTTGTATTTGAGAAGAGTGATCACTTAGAGCAGCGAGGGGGGCTTTTTCAGCCCTAAAAAAAGGTGGAAAAACTCGGCATATACTCAAGTACATACGGTAATTTAATAAATTTATTCTCTGCCATGTGGAGTAATAAACCTACTCAGCGTCCTTTCCAATAAGTTAAATACAAATGAATCCAGCCCAAATAAGCCAATAAAACAGCATACGTTCAAAATGAATAATATTTCAAGGAAAACACAATTGTTTAAAGGTCTGGTTAAAAGAGTATAGCAATGAGACATCACAAAATTTTCTCCAGGAAGAGATGTTGAGCAAACACTGAAAAGACTCCGTCTGATAGATCTTAAGGGAGAACCAGAAAGGAAAACACAGGAAAATTGCTCAAATGAGTATAGAGCACCATTAAGAGGTTGCTTTTAAGGAGATCTCAACACATGTGTTTCATACAGAATACCAAGTCACTTAGGGTGGTATTGTGGTTTCAGGACATAGAAGGTTGTACGCTACTAAACAACCTGGGACAAATTACTGTAAAGGGACATAGGATGGGACCATCTTTTCTGGAGCAAGGCAATGATAGAATATCTTCCCCTTAGAGACCCAGTTGGTTCCAATCCTAGCTCCATTCTGATACCAGGTCATCACAAGGTTTTATACCAGATCCTTTGGTGTCTAACCACTTTTGTATCCACTTTGTACATGGTTTTGGGCTGTTACTATTTGTTATATAGTTTAGCATGTTTCTAGATCAGACATGGGCAAACTTCAACCCTCCAGGAGTTTTGGACTTCAACACCCACAATTCCTAACAGCTGGTAGGCTGTTAGGAATTGTGGGAGTTGAAGTTCAAAACACCTGGAGGGCTGAAGTTTGCCCATGCCTGTTCTAGATTGCTTATTTAACTTTAATTATTTTAATTAAAAAGTTTTTTTAATGTTTGTAAACTGATTTTACTGCACAGGAATATTTAGAGATAGAGTGGAACATAAATAGTTAAATAAATAAATATTCTACATGTGTTATTGTAATGGGAATCTTTTGCTCTGGATTAAGCAAAAAAAGACACTTTCTGTCATGCAAATATATCAAGCAGAGCCAGTCCAACAAGGCAAATTAAGCGGTCGCTTCGGGCACAAAATATACGGGTGTGCAGTTGAGACTGCTTTTTCTGTTGATTTGTTGTAAAACATGATGTTTTGGTGCTTAATTTGTAAAATCCTAATGTAATTTGATGTTTAATAGGCTTTTCCTTAATCCCCCCTTATTATCCAACATTTTCGCTTATCCAACGCTTTTATTTTTCAGTGATTGGTTTTGGGGGGGGGTGTGTGCCAAAATTCTGTTCGCCTACACTTGAAAAATACCTAGGGCTGGCTCTGATATCGAGCAAACCTTTTTAAGCAAAATCCAGCAAACCAACCACCACTAACATACAAACACACACACACACACACAGAGCAAGCTTCCCTACTCCTTTATCCTAGGAATGATACCATTCAAGTGTAACATTCATAAATGCTGACAAGAGCTAGAAGTCCAAATTATTCATTTCACAAACAAGACTCCCTTCACCTCCCCAGCTCCCTTCTTCTGCTTACGAAATATACCCACAGGCACCATCAACACATCCAACTGCAAAAATAGCCAGTCAGATGAGAACAGTGTAAGAAAAGTTTTATCTTAAGTATTTACTGTTATTCTAAAATATCACTCCATTTTCTCGGGGGTAATTCAGAACGCTGGTGGTAAATCTGTGACCTCATTTGCATTTTCTAATTGAATTGCTATCAGGTTTCTTGCAAGAGTGAACAACCAAAAAAACAAGAAACCCAACTGATGTTCTTACAGTTTTATAACGCCATTTGGATTTTCTCAGGGTTGGGGCAATGTTAGTTTTATAAGGTTATTTATTATGAACAAATGTTGGTAATTCATAATTCATGTAATACCATAGAATTTCTTCCTTAAGGAACGAATAGTTCTGGGTTTGAGGTTGCCGAGGCAAGGGTAAATATGTATTTATTTCCCATACTTGTACCCCACCCTTCTCATCCCGAAGGGGACTCAAGGCAGCCTCACAGAAGGCCCCATAGCAGTTCCATAAGGAAGTCTGGGATTGTTATACCTTGGACCATGGGCAGTAGTTTCAGGTAAGCCAGGGGCCAGGAACCATGGAATAAGCTAGGAGTGACCATACCACCAAGCAGGGAGTAGGACCAAGAAATAAGCCAAATGCATTGATTACACTATGTAACACAATTTTGTTCCTCAGTTAGAAATGTCATTTCCTAGTTGGTTCTATGATAAAAATATGGAAAACATTTACTAAACTGCAAACATGTTGAACTTGCGAGACTTCCTACAGCGCATTTTGCTATAGTTTTTAAATGAATATCTGATAGAGTCTCAACCAATTCAACCTAATTTGTGGCAGCCACAAAAACAAAGTTTCTGGAGTATAACAACTAGTTTCAAAGTAAGTACCACACAATTAAACAGGAAATAACACTTTCAAAACAGGAACTATTTTTTCCCCCCAAATTTTGTTACATAGTGTTATATGGAAGAGTGTCAGCAGTTGGAAAGATCCACAAGAAGATTAAATTTGAAACAGGAAATTCTATACTTCTTTCTACTGATTGGACAATTGGAGTGAGGTTGGTGAAAGTCTGAGAACACTTCACTGAGAAGCTGCCATCAGCGATTCAGTATCTCATCACAAGAGTCAGTTGTGCACATTTCAACAGCTCTTGATGAAGACATTGTGGGAAATGTAAAAGGATGGGCTACTCTTCACAAACCTTTCATCAAGATGATATTTCTTAAACTCCCTTAAGGTATGATTCTTATTAGGTCAATCCTTTTCTTTGTCAAATGGGAGTTTTTATCCAGTAGGTCTGCATACTTAAGTTAATGAATTGGATTTAAAACCTTACTATGGTATTTATTTTGGTCCCATGAGATAGCAGATGAAGTTTGGTGTCTCTCTGAGCTGGCTTTGTGTGGAATAACAGATGGAGAGAAAGACAGCTAGGTAAATAAACATCCTAACTTTCATTTATTTATTTATTTATTTACAGTATTTATATTCCGCCCTTCTCACCCCGAAGGGATACACACATAGGGCAAACATTCAATGCTCATAAACACATCAAACAGAGACAGAGACAGACAGACAGACGCAGAGGCAATTTAAACTTCTCCTGAGGGGATGTTCGATTCTGGCCACAGGGGGGAGCAGCTGCTTCATCATCCACTCTGACAGCACTTCCTCATTCCAAGTCGTAAATTAGTTAAACTTGCCTCCCCACTTTTATAAGTGGTACCTTATTTCCTACTTGATAGATGTAACTATCTTTCGGGTTGCTAGGTCAGCAATGAGCAGGGGCTATTTTTTATTTTTAATTGACGGATGCTCACCCCACCACGGGCTGGCCTCGAACTCATGACCTCATGGTCAGAGTGATTTATTGCAGCAGGCTGCTCAACAGCCTGCGCCACAGCCCAGCATATTAAATCCTATCAGACAATTACTAGACCTTGAATGACTGTGGCCAGCAAGATAATTGTTGCCCAACAACAAGCACAGCTTGTAGTTAAAGCTGGTTTCAAAGATCTTCTACTGACAAAGCAGGACCTAGGAAATCTTGAGTAAAGTGCAACCCATCTCTAATAAGTTGAGTGGTATTTTTGCAAACACAAAAACCATCAATCCCTGATACATGGATTATCTCCATATTGTCTAGTTGAAGTCTGTTCATTTAATTCATTGTTGTACAGCCTATGGGAGAGCCAGTGCAGTGTGTGACAGCTGATGTGGTGTATTGGTTTGAGTGTTGGAGAGCAGGGTTGGAATCAGTCCTAATTGGTGACCTTGGACCAGCCACACTCAGTCTCAAAGGAAGACAAAAGCAAAACCCCTCTGGACAAATCTTACCAAGAAAACCCTGACATAGGTATCTTTTTTTTTTTTTGTTGTCATTAGTCAGAAATGTCTTGAAAACATACAATGATAGCCTATTATTCAATCCAGGCACTGGTTCAGCTCTTGGGTAGCCCTAGCTAACTTAGATGATTAGGGAGGGAGAGACCTGTGTGCCACCAAAACACCTTTGATAAACTATTGAGTGGTTTATTCATTCAAAGATGAGAAGGAAACCTGCAGATGAAAGGAGAGCACATTGCACAAAGCAACAAATGCACTTTTAAACTGTATTATTAAAGATATGTTAAGCGCTTTATTAAAAAATCAGTGGCTACCCTGCAGTTACTGCTAACAGTATGCGCGTTTGTTTTGGTTCTATCTGACTGCTGAATATATATATATATATATATATATATATATATATATATATATATGATCTGTTTCTCTACAGAGATAAACTAGGGTCAATGCTCAAAAAGCATTGGGACTTTTAACTTGATAATGTTGGGTTTAGTGCGGCTTTGATATCCTTCAAATAATTCAGTGAACTTTCATTTCTTTTGCAAACAAACTCTTGTTTTCCTCATAAAAGCAGGAAGCTTTAAATAAAGCAGAATTTCAGACTCCCATTATGATGACACACAACAGTGCAGTCCGTGACCTTGTCATTAGTGTTGTTTTCCTCTGTTTTCTCCCCTCCAACGACATACTAATAAGGCTTTTATAGAAAAAATGATATGAATTTTAAAAAGCCACAGTTCTTTCCATCTTGAACTAGAGTTCAGCTTAAATTAATATTATACGAATTTCCAATCAAATATTTTACTGAAGTTGAAACACATCGCAGCTGGTATTCCTTTCACAGGCTTGAGGAAAAAATGTAAGTAGCTCACTGGAGATGAGAGTGGTCTACAATATTGAACCAAAATAGGCTCAGATGTGCAGACTATATACCATGCTGCTTCAATGCTCCAAAACATTTTTTAACCAGTTTCCTTCAGTGCTAGGTTGAATAGTTGCTTATAATCAACCATAGACCTTTTTTATGTCTCTTGGTCCTTCTGTAATAGAGCCTAGACCACATTGAATTACAGTGGGCCCTTGGCATCTGCTGAGGTTTGGTTCCAGAATCCCCACTTCCCCCTAGCATGCATACCAAAATATGGATACTCAAGACCCATTACATAGAATGCCACAGTAAAATGATGTCCCTTATATAAAATGGGAACTGTTCTAATTCTGATAACAAAGCAATCCCTCTCAGATAATGTCCATAGCTATTTACTTCCAAAGTGGGAAAGACTTCACTCTTAGCACCTCTACTGTCCATGCTAACTAGTTCTGAGACTTAAGGAGTATAATGTACGCCATATGTACCTTCAAATATCTAATGTTTCATTAGCATCTATGCCAATGCAAGTAAACTGGTTTCTTATAGTTTATAGTTTGTTGGCTTTACTAAAACTATTTTTGTGGTGTCCTCTACATTCATGTTCTTTGGTTTAGTCCAATCCTTTTGTGGTCTATTCATAGCTGTCTTTTTGTGAGATAGGATCTCTGGTAGGGATTAATTATGTCAGGATGTCCCACAGAATAGCATCATACCACCCTCCATGGGGTCTGATTCACTTTGGAATTGAGTTACAAGCTGGGTAGATGTGGGGAACACCGTGGATGTAGCCTATATGGATTTCAGTAAGGCATTTGACAAAGTCCCCCATGACCTTCTGGCACACAAACTAGTAAAATGTGGACTAGGGAAAACTACAGTTAGGTGGATCTGTAATTGGCTAAGCGAACAAACCCAAAAGGTGCTCACCAATGAGTCATCTTCATCGTGGAAAGAAGTCATGAGTGGAGTGCCGCAGGGTTCCGTCCTGGGCCCGGTTCTGTTCAACATCTTTATTAACAATTTAGATGATGGGTTAGAAGGCATGATCATCAAGTTTGCAGACGACACCAAACTGGGAGGGATAGCTAACACTCCAGAAGACAGGAGCAAAATTCAAAATGATCTTGACAGATTAGAGAGATGGGCCGAAACTAACAAAATGAAGTTCCACAGGGACAAATGCAAGATACTTCACTTAGGCAGAAAAAATGGAATGCAAAGATACAGAATGCGGGATGCCTGGCTCAACAGCAGTACATATGAAAAAGACCTTGGAGTCCTTGTGGACAACAAGTTAAACATGAGCCTACAATGTGATGTGGCGGCAAAAAAAGCCAATGGGATTTTGGCCTGCATAAATAGGGGTATAGCATCTAAATCCAGGGAAGTCATGCTCCCCCTCTATTCTGCCTTTGTCAGACCACACATGGAATACTGTGTCCAATTCTGGGCACCACAATTTAAGGGAGTTGTTGACAAGCTGGAAAGGGTCCAGAGGAGGGCGACTAAAATGATCAAGGATCTGGAGAACAAGCCCTATGAGGAGCAGCTTAAAGAGCTGGGCATGTTTAGCCTGCAAAAGAGAAGGCTGAGAGGAGACAGCCATGTACATGAGGGGAAGTCATAAGGAGTAGTAGCTTGTTTTCTGCTGCCCTGCAGACTACGACGCGGAACAATGGCTTCAAACTACAGGAAAGGAGATTTCACCTCAACATCAGGAAGAACTTCCTCACTGTGAGGGCTGTTCGGCAGTGGAACCCTCTGCCCTGGAGTGTGGTGGAGGCTCCTTCTTTGGAGGCTTTTAAACAGAGGCTGGATGGCCATCTGTCGGGGGTGCTTTGAATGAGATTTTCCTGCTTCTTGCAGGGGGCTGGACTGGATGGCCCGTGACGTGTCTTCCAACTCTACGATTCTATGATTCTAGGGCCTCTCAGTTCTGAGGAAATACTAGAGTTAATGTATTTATACTTTAGAGAACAGTCCAAATTTGTATTGGTATGGATGCCATGTATCCTCAAGGATCTCCACAGTGTACTTGTATAGGTGTACTATCTGAGATATGTTATTACAGTGTGCTGGCATTATGATCTATGCAAATAAATTAAATGGATTTTCTTATGTTTAATGGACTTCAGGATTAAGATTTTAAAATTCAGATTAGCTGTTGCCCAGGATCACAGCACAGCAAACCTTTCAAGAAGTGTTATAGGGATGACCAAACTCTGGAGAATGTGTGTTCCCCTATAGTACAATAAATAAACATCTGTACCAAACACTTGTCTATGTCTGTCAATATATCATCAATCCTGTATTCAAGGAGAATCCAATTTCACCCTAGAAATAGCCATGAGGTGACAGATATGTCATAAGAAATCGGATGCCTTCATAGAGTACATACTGTACATTCTAGAGCAGAGTGAAGAGTGAGCCATCCAACAGACCTAATGCCAGATTTGGCTAGGAGGAGAAAAACACTTAACCACTGTGTCTTCAAATCTGAATCTTTGAGAGGGAGAAGCAAGAAGAAACATAATGAAATGTCACATTGGATAAGGTCAAAGTTATAGTCAACAGACTATATTGGTCAAAATGCAGGGTTTTCCTTTCACATTTACTCCTTAGGAGATGCACATACAACCTGAAAATGGGGGAAAATATAGCCTTCAATTTATATTCTTTAACAACATGCCAGTACTTGGCTCATGATGTAATTCTGGAACCATTCATGAATGAGTAATGATGAGACTTAGAACATCATCCTATCACTGTTCAATTAAGGATATTTTCAGTATGTCATTATATTCATTCTTCTTAAAAATAACTTGCCAGTTTCAGATTGAAAAATATATCACTTCTGATGCTGGAAGTAATGTATAGCCATCATGACTAATAGTCATTGATAGCCCTATCCTCCATGAATTTGTACAATCCGCCTTCAAACACACTTGAGTAGGTGGTGGCTACATCTTGTGGAAGCAAATGCCATAGGTTAACTATGCACCGCTTAAAGAAGTAATTCCTGCATCTTTATCTGTCCTGAATCTTCCACTATCCAACTTCAAAGGAAAGCAAGGATAGCATGACAAGACAGCAGCCTGAGCCTCTATCAAGGAATGGAAAATCCTAGCCATAACATTAAGTTATCAGTGGAATAAATTATCCTGAAATAAGGTCTCATTTACCGTAGCAGAAATGACATAAAATATAACCCTGCACTTTAATTTAAATGTTTTTATCACCAAGTTAGTTCATGTAGGTTACCTTGTATTGGACTGTAGCAAGGTCTGCTGGCAGAAAAATCTCATAGCTTGGAAACACTCACAACCCCACATAAGATCTCACATAAATTAAAATTCAGAGCTAAACATACTTTTTAGAAGCAATTTGTTACATAACTTAGTACAAAACTCATTTTTTTTTCTTCTTGAACCCATTGAATAGCTTGCAATGTTACCTTTTTTTGGAAAAAATATTTTCAAAGCTTTCAAAATATCCATAGAAAAACTTTGTCCTCTGGATAAGTGCTTTTTTTCATGTCAGGAGCAACCGGAATTGCTTCTGGAGTGAGAGAATTTGCTGTCTGCAAGGATGTTGCCCAGGGGATGCCCGGATGTTTTTGATGTTTTTACCATCCTTGTGGGAGGCTTTTCTCATGTCCCCGCATGGAGTTGGAGCTGATAGAGGGAGCTCATCCACGCTCTCCCCGGGTGGGATTCAAATCTGGCAGCCTTCAGGTCAGCAACCCAACCTTCAAGTCACAAGGCTTTTATCCCCTAGGCCACCGGAGGCTCCTGTATAAGTGCTGAAAAGGCCCTCAAAATGTTCCTTTAAAGTATTTACTCCCCACATTAGTGTTAAAAAGGAATGAGTAAATATATCTTATGATATGATTAGTAACCTATTTCTCATTTGTTCTAGTATATTGCAAAAGTAATGTTGCTGTTCTCTGACTGGTAAAAAAAAAAACTCCAACCATTCAACTTTTGGAATATTTTACACATCCTTACTATTGGGCCCTAAGCCAGTGTATTTCATTGTGATTCAACAGGTTTTCTGGAGTCCCTGGTAGCACAGCTGGTTAAACCACTGAGCTGTTGGACTTGCTGACTATAAGGTCGGTGGTTTGAATTCGGGGAGCAGAGTGAGCTCCCGCTATTAGCCCCAGCTTCTGCCAACCTAGCAGTTCGAAAACATACAAATGTGAGTAGATCAATAGGTACCACTCTGGTGGGAAGGTAATAGCACTCCATGCAGTCATGCTGGCCACATGACCTTGGAGGTGTCTACAGAAAACGCTGGCTCTTTGGCTTAGAAATGGAGATGAGCACCAACCACCAGAGTCAGACACAACTTGACTTAATGTTAAGGGGAAAACTTTACCTTTACCTTAACAAGTTTTGCTCCATTATATACTCAACCTCTTATGTAAATTAGAAACTTTAAACAAACACAAGATGGTTGTATTTTTAGGTCTTCTAGCTGGTAGTGTTAGGGACTTGCATGAGGTGGTCTGAGCTTAAATGGCACCACTGGTTTTTGTGATCCCCCCCCCCCCCCCATACACACACACTCACTCACACTTCATTACTTTTTTCACTTCCTCCCTTACACTGTGCAATCACAAGTTATGTTTAAGCTCAACATGAGACAGTAGATAGTTAAAAAGAATGTCCCCTTCACCATTCCTACAGTTTTTCATGTCCAGTTATGAAACCTTTAGTTCCAAAACCTAGATCCCTTATTGATGATAATTTGCATTTGTATAAAACAAAAAAGAGGAAAAAAATATTGTGCACTGGAAGTCTGTTGAAGAGCCTTGTGTGCATTGTCAAATACCTCTGTGGAATAGTCAGTCCAGTTTGCAACATCTTGAATAGGATCTTGGCTAGAGCTCTGGAAGAAGAGACAATTCCAGCACCCCTTCCTTCCTTCCTTCCCATCTGTCTGAAGGCTGAATCTCAGCCAAAGAGGGGCAATACATCTCCACAAAAGAATGGGCGAAGACAGGCTCAAGTGAAGAATTTCCCCCAGTTCACCAAAGTTCAATCTAAAAGATGGACAAGTGGCCTTTTAAGAATAAAGAGGAGGCAGCTCAAAAGTCAATGCTCCCCTGTAGCAACATTAAGTTGAAAGCATGTGCGTAGGGAATAGAATTCATGGCTGGAAAATTACTCACAAGGGTCTCACTACTGCGAGTTTCAGCTCCTGTTTAGAAAAGCCTGTCTGTCTGATATACTTATATTTATTTATTATTCATGTCTCTAGTCTACCTATTTTCAAAGGTTTGGGTGGGTAAGAGCAAGTTAAAGACTACCGGGATGAAATGAGGGTGTTGGATTCTTACCTGAAAACAAAGAAAAAAACCCCCTCCAAATCAGCCTTCCCTAGATTTCCTTGTTTTCTAAAGCAGAAGTTAGATATAGTATAGCTTTCCCTGTACGAATGCAGAGAGGAGATGAGGTAGTAGGAAGGAAAGAGTGGGTATATAATAATCCTTTCACTATCCATTGCTTCCTTCCCAACGACTTCCCCCCACTTTTGTTCTTGATAAAGGAAAAAGGTTTTATCGAGAAAGATTATGGTAGACAGCTGTCAGACAAGGAGGGGTTAAGCACCTCCCCATTTCTCTTTTAGGGGTTGATCACACCACCAAAGTAAATCAGCTATAATTTGGCATTTCCTTCCCATTCACCCATTAGCACCACACCTACTCCTAATAAACTGGACTCCAATTGTATCCATAGCTGCATATCCCCATGCCCAAATTCAAATTGTGACAAAGGGGCTGCGCATATTTTTCTTCCAAGCATGCATAAGCCTTCTGATCAATATACTTTATTGTTCACCTGTCAGTGTTACCACTCACCTTACTGGATACATCCCCCATTCAATTCCCTTTATCCTTTGCTCCTCAGTGAGTGATCATGACTAAAGGCGGGAATTTTAAATGTTCCTCCCAGAGTGATACAAACTAAATATTTAATAAAATGTAAAATCAATAAAATCATCAATTTCAGGTAGGAATACAACATATATCTGAACACTTTCACTGGCTACAGGACAAAATATTAACAATTAAGTAAGTTGTAAGTTAATAAACAGTCAGTGGAACAGTAACACTGGAACAGTAGCAAAATATATTACCCAGCAATCCCTGCATCTGAATACAGTCCACACAATGTCATATAGTATGTTTATCCATATCTTATATTAATTGATTTCCCTTCGCCTAATTTCAGGAAGATCAAGGGGGAATTATTGCTTTGGTGCTTCCATGCAGTCATTGCTTGATTGGCTATTCTATTTTTTTTAGTTGCCATGATCATTATTTTTACCTTGCGTCCCTTGTGTTGTGATTTCTCTATCACCAGTAACCTGACCACTGTTTCCCATCTGTCTAGGGACTGGTGGTCCCATGCCGTCACCATAAACATAGTTTGCTCCGAGGGGATATGCACATGCTTGGTGGTGTAGATAGTTCCATCGGTCCTCACCTTGAAGTCCAAGTTGTCAGTTTCATATCGAATTCCCTTGCTCTCCGAGCAGCCGCTAAATTTCACTAGAAAGGAAGACAAAAAAAAGAAAGTATCACTGTAGTCGCTGTTCTTCCATCAGTGCACAAAGGGTTTAACAGTATCAGAAGAGTGAAGAGACTTGTCCAGAGGACTTGGCAATCAAAATGTTACCAATTGCAAAGACAAGAATACAAATAATGGAAAAGGAAAGAAGGTCAAATGTGTTGTCATCTTTGGCCATGAGAGTTATGTTATTGATTAGTGCAGTGCAAGAGTCAGATCACACGTGGGTTAAAGAAGAGGAGCTGGCTAGAGTGCATACTAACTGAGCTTGAATTGTACTCTAACCCAACTGTCCCCAGCAGCAATACACTGAGTGTCGGAGAGGGTGAGGTGCAATAGGAGTATAGAATGCAAGAGTAGACGATTAGTGCTCTTCCATCACTGAAGATTGAGATAAAGACTTAAAGGGAAGTATCTGTCTGTCTGTCTGTCTGGGTAGAACTGGTCTGGGATTTCTGGAAGTGCCAATGGATGATAGTGGGATTGCACATTCTATCTATGAAAGGGTTTTTTATGCTTAAGGATGCATAACACTGTAACTGGATGTAATTGTGAGAGTTGGAGTCCAAAACACCTGGAGGGCCAGAGTTTGCCCATGCCTGGTCTAACTGATAATGATGTCATCCTGCATTGCAGTTACAGATCCATAACCTACAATTATGGATTTATAACTGATCCATATGCACCCAGGCTTTGTATTCACAATCATGACATTATTGCCATAATCATTAATGCTCCCTCTAATTACCCTAACAACCAGCAGCTGCATCATGTAAGAAAGCTCTGTCTTGCTGGTAATCAGGACACAACAGGATGACATTTCCAATCTCCGCCCACTAGCAATTTTTGATGTGACAACCAGAAGGAGGACCTCTGTTGCAACTCTTAATCTTATCAGAGATTTCTGGTAGGAGGTAACAGGCAATGTCATCCTGGCTTTCTCCGATCACTAGCAAAACAGTTCTCCATTGCTTGATGCAGCTGCAGTCTGGGAAGTTGGGTCAGAAGTAGTTATACATTCATAACTTTGTCTCTGTAGGATTGTGGTGAATAATAATAATAATATGGCAGCTTTCCAGTAGTTGCAGTTTCTCTAACAAGCTGCACAAGGTCAGCTCACACATTAGAGATAGATAAAAATTCAAGCTATTCAAGAAAGCTTGGGAAATTGTTTCTTTGTTAGCATGCAGTGACCCCTCCTCCTTTGCCTATGACAGTGTCAGCACTTTTCAGAAGAGAGAAAGGAATTTTTAATATCAGGAAAAATTAGCCTGGCTGACTAGTCTGGAAGGGGTGCATTTGCTTGAAGCCTAACTCAGAAATCAAGTCCTTTGAGGTGGTGTTCAGTTCATTTTGTGTATGCAGGTGAATGACAGTCATGAAGGACTTTAATTAGCTTAAGGCACAGAGTGATCTTTGCCTTTAGGTTTTATTGCTACATCACCTTTCACACCTTTACGTTCGCAACAGACCATGAGATCGGTATACCTGTTTTGCCCGCTCACATATGATAAAATGATAAAATCACTCTTGATATTTCCAACACACCTCTGAAGTTTCTGGTACATTCTCAACACCTTCCATTCTTTCAACCATACGAAGCAAAAGTCAGCAAAGATTTTTTTTTAAAAAAAATGTAAGCTATTTTAGAGTGGAATACATTGTCTCAGAGGGTGTTTCTATGATTCTGTGTGAAAGTCACAAACAAGATGATATGGGACACATACAAAAGGAATTTGTAGAACATTCGACCAAATAATATGCTCAAGGTTTTAAAACTGATCTACTCAAATTCTTGGAGGATAAGGATAACAAGAGCTTCTAACAGTGGTGACTATATATACAGCCTCCAGGTTTAAGAGGCTTTCTGCCACTGAATACAATTTGTTGCCTTACTTTAGGCATCTAGTTGTTTACAGTGGGAGACATGATGTTGACCCAGACAATCTTAGGTTGGATCCAGCAAAGCACTTGTATTCAATTTTAATTTACTCCCATAAAAATATACTTGTAAAGATGAAGAAGGAAAGCATTCATGCTGCCCTAAGGCTTCGGGCAACTTCTACTCAGTTTCACAGCCTTTTGCCACCCCACCTCTTCCTCCTACCATTGAAACTTTGCAAACAGAATGCATGTTTTAATGCTGAATTGCCTCAGAGGCACCTGCTTCCTTTTCAAAATGTATCTTGTTTTAAAACAGTGTTGGTCAACTGTAATGGGCCCAAAAGCAATTTTAGGCCACTGAGGCTCTGAGGGGTAGAGGGAGCTGCATGAATTGTCAAATATGCCAGAGAACAATAATAAACTATGAAAAAGACCTTGAATATACAGATACTAATCAGTGGGGATGTGATGTATTTTAAAGGTGAATGAATGATCCCAGATGCTTCCAAAAGAGGCAATATACCCATCCCATTTTGGCTAGAAAAAGGTCATTTTGCAGTGGCTGAAGGCATCATAAACAATCTGGGGAGACTGAATATGGCCACCATATTTTCAGTATTGTTTCCAAAGGGAAACAATGTCTTTAAGACAGGGTAGGAAAGCAGAAGCTTAGTAAAAGCAGATTACAAATTACAAACTCATAGTGTTTTGAAGGGGAAACTCCTAAATACATACATACACACACACACACACACACGTTGTTGTTTTGTGCCTTTGAGTCATTTCTAACTTATGAAAACTATTGCAGGAGCCTGTCATGTTTTTTCATGTCACCACGAGATTCCCAAGACTGAATGGGGATGTGGACCCTGCTCTCTCAGAGACCCAGGGTGGATCTGAACTGTAGAATCAATGCAGGTCAACACCACTTGAACTGCATGGCTCAATGCTATGGGATCCTGGGAGGATAGTTTTACAAGTTCTTTAACTTTCTCAGCCAAATAGTACAATAGCTTCCATAGCATTGAACCAAAGCAGTTACAGTGGTATCAAATTGCATTAATTCTACCGTGTAGATCAGTGGTTCCCAACCTTTTTTTGGCCAGGAACCACTTGACCAGGGACTACTTTGAACATTCTCCATCATTAGTACCAAAAGGGTTACAAATCTGTTTTTGGTCAGCTTTAGATTTGGTTTGGTTATTTGGGGCGCTGATTCAGAAAATTGCATTGGATAGACCACATCAGCTTTAGTTTCTGATACAGAACATTTGCCATCCAGTAGTCACCCTCTGCTTGCCCACAGAAAACAATATTTAATAATCTAGAGCTGACATGGTCTATCCAATGCAATTTTTTGAACCAGGACCCCAAATAACCCCAAGAACAGGCCTAAAAACAAAGACACCAAGGTGCTCCTGCTTCCAGGTGCCACATGGAACGGCTCTGCTCAGGGGGAGGGAGGAGGTGAGGAAGCAGCAGACAGGAGGCTTGTTGTTGCACCTTTTGTGGATAGTCAGCCTCTCCCCTTCTGACATCCCTGTTGCCTTGGCACAATAAGAGGGTTTTGTGAGACCAGTCGCAATGGTGTAGTAACGGTGAGGCTGCAGACTATATTTTAGTTCTTGGGCACCACTGGTGGTCCACAGACTACAGGTTGCAAACCACTGGTGTAGATGTACCCTTAGTTTAGTACTCAAACTACCACACAATGATGGTTCTCATAGCATAACACAAGCAAATTTAATGCCTTTTTTCCTCCTTTAGACTCATGCATAAGTTGTTATGCTATGCTATAGATAAGCTTCCCATAATGAAGAGGGCTTCTTTGGGAGTGGAGAGGTCTAAAGGGAGAGAGGAAAACATAGCAAGGCAGGGAAGAAACAAACACCGTAAAAGGGCAGTGCCTAGATGTGAGGCCCAGCCATTAATTTTCCAGCACTGCATTCAAAGTCTCAGACAAACATCAAGGAAATTACATAACCGTTTCTTCGACCTTTTAAAGAAGCACTTGAACTTTACTACCATTCCCAGGGAAACCGCCAATGGCTATGTTTGAAGAACTTTCTAGACTTTCATTCCCTTGACAAAGGAGATGATTCCCACTGCTGCAAATGGATTTCTCCCCTGACTCCATTATCTTTTGAATATGATGAGACACTATTAGCCCCACAGTTGGTGTTCACAGCCATCAGTGGGATACTTGTGATTCTTTTAAAGGAAGTGTAAAGGTCCATAAAATCATTTCATTATCTAATTATGAGTAGTATTAGTACTAGTATATCACTGAACAAAGAAAAAACATGGATGTATTAGGATCCTTCTGTCTCAACTCAAGACACATGGCATCAAGACCCTAACTATTTAATGTAGATGATATGATGCAAATAGGAAGAAATGTAGGTTATGCTATCAGATAAACATATCACAGTGGGAGAGGAAAGTAATTAAATATATTTTAAAAATTAAACATCATTGGTGAAACTATGGCTGTCATTCTGCTGTTTAGTCTCGACTAGAGTATAAAAGGTAACAATAAATCGATAAAGCAACACATAGGTAAGCCATTGATTCACTGGGTTCACTCTAGTCAAGACTAACAATAGGATTTAGACCTATATTTTATACACCACACAATCATATATATTGATATTGGACTCAGTACTCTGAATCTCCTTGATTGGTATTTTATATGTCAATTTGCAATTGACTGCTGCAAGTTCACTTTTTCATGGTTGCACAGTATTGATGGTGGGAAGCCAGAGAATTCACCACTTTTGCAATCCAGAGAAGAAGATATTGGATTCCAAGCAGACCACTTCCGCAGTGTCTGGTTGCCAGTTGGGTTTTTGAAGCTAAAGATGCTCCCTGGTGGTTGTCTTAAGGGTTTATCACAAGGCATGGTTGCACAGTATTGATGGTGGGAAGCCAGAGAAATCACCGCTGCTGCAATGCAGATAAGAAGATATTGGATTCCAAGTAGACCACTTCTGCAGTGTCTGGCTGCCAGTTGGGTCTTTGAAGCTAAACATTCTCCATGGTGGTTATCTTAAGGATTTATCATGAGGCAGGTAAATTGCAATTACAGCAGGACAACATTGCCTTTGCTTTGGACTTAGTCTCATGATAGTCTCCCTTTCCTGCCATTCTCCTGGTGGGAAACAGCCTAGAAAGCATTTGTTTTACAATCACAAATATTCTACTAACGATTTCCTCTGGTAACATGAACATTTTCCAACTATCTCCCATTGGGACAGCAACATGAAAGGAGTGAAAGCAAATGAAAAGGTATGTTTGCATACATTTAGCTTGGAAAGGAAAAGAATGAGGGGTGAGATGATAACTATCTTAAAATATCTGAAGTGATGTCATGTAGAACAGGACTTCTTAAAATTGTTCAACTTGTGACCCCCTTTGCCCATGAATTCTTTATGTGACTCTGGATATATAAGTATAAGTAAATCATGTGTTTTGTTGAGTATAATTCTATGAAAGGCAAAAAAAGTCAAATTCATTTGAGTAATAGACTTTTTTATCAACTGTTTTACTCAAAGCCATCTTGTGGCTTCATTATGACTCGCCAAACTGCTTGGTGTATTCAGAGGAATAATTTATTTTAACTTTTTTTAGCTTTCAAATAGAGAATTCCATGATAATGTGCAGTTTTGACTTGTTTGGTTGATTCATACATCTTTTTAATTACTTATTCTGAATATCTTTTTTGCATGTGCATAATATGCTAATATTTTAGGTTGGGTAGTTTTGGTTTGGTTTTTTTTTAACCCTGGCCTTTATATCATTTTTACTTTTTATGCATAAGGAGATAATCTTGGCATGGGTAGCTCTGGGTAGGAGAGGAATAGGTTTCCTAAAATTTTTTAAAGGAATCTTTTGCATTTCCCCTGTAAATACATCAAATCAAAAAGTTTTAGAACATATATTTTTAAAAATGTGTGTCCTTGCAAGTTCATTTTAATGTTTTTTGATAAGCGATATATTTCAGGATAAAGCTGGAAACACAGACTCTTTCTTAAAGGTCTTAGTGGTGGTTGGAGAATAATTTCCCATGGGTGCACAAATCACATACTTGATTCCTTTGTTCCACTTCCAAATCTATAAAAAGGCTCCAATGATAATCCGGATGTCATGGCAGGGACATAATGAAAGTTTTAGGAACATCCAATTTAGAGCATTGAAAGAATAAAAAATTTACTTCAGTACACTTCCAGAGCCATCTCAGACCCCATCTACACTGACATATTATACAGTTTGAAACTCTATTAACGGATTGTCATCTTGTCATGATGATAGGGCTTGCATGTTCCAGTGAACGTGTGAGTGAAGCTGTTGGGAGTCATGTATTCCCAGAAGGATCTCCTTGAGAGCAGGAGAGGTACAGCTGAAGGAAGAAAAAGGAGGTTGAACCTTTTCTTGGAAGGGGCTGTGGAATAAGAACTATGGATACATGGAGCCGGCTTTGCTATTCAGAAATGACCTGGTGAAGCATCTGTCTGAAGCACCCATTGGTATTAACAAATAACTCTCAATCCTACAAATTAATCTTACCAAAAACCAGCAAGCAACTATAATAAATGCCTACACACCAACACTAGATGCTGACAAAAACATCAAGGAAAAATTCTACTGTCAGCTGGACACCATTCTTTTTGAGATACCTAAGGAGGCCAAAATCATCCTCCTAGGTGATTTTAACACAAGAGTTGGATGAGATTTCAACTTGTGGTCAGGAACTATAGGGAAAGATAGGTTTCAAAACAGCAACCTGAATGGCATACTACTTCTCACCAAATATATGGAAAACAACCTTGTCATCACTAACACTTCCACCAGAAAATAAGTTTAAGACATCATGGAAGCACTAGACTCTATAATGATATGTGTCAAAGACTGCCATGAGGCACTTCTCACAAGAGTCATGATGAGCGCTGATGAGTGCTGAACAGGCCATAACTTAATTCAATCCACGGTGGCCCCCAAACATAGATTTCAAGGAGGGAAGATAAGATGTCTGTCCTGTTTTGTCTTTCAAGAACAGTCTCAAAACAATGTGGTAAATGAAAACTGCTTTACTTCAGCAAAACATAAAGAATAACACACTCAGTGGTATAATGCAAAAGAAAGCAAAGAAGTCTTAAGGCAAACACAGTTCTTAAGTCTCTGATAAATTCCCAAATCAAGTAGCAGTCTTACTTCAGACAAAGAAACAGCAATAAATCCTTACGACTAGTTTCCCAGATGCAGACTCGAAGCAGGCACAAGGGGAGCGAAGGCTTAGGCATTAGAGTCAGTTTGTTACCAGCAAAAGCTGACTGCACCTGTTTCTGATTTATAGCCCTGAGTTCCCACACAGTGGCTAGGGTAGTTCCCAATTACTCAGCTGTATTTCTGGCAGCTATTCTAGCTGAACGACATCTCTGCTCTGTTTCCTTTTGCCTTTCCTGAAATGTGGGTACTTTCAAAATCTCCTCCTCAGATTCCAACTGCCCCTCTGATTCATGAACACTTTCCTGCTCCCCTTCCTCTTCTGAAGAAGAGGAATCCCTAACACTGCAAGATGAACACCCAAGCCCTTCTCCAAACAACACTCAGGGATCAGTTACCCTGAAAATGTTGAACATTAGAATAAACTGAAGATTTCTGCCATTTCAGCTTGTGGACAAAGCATTGGATACCAAATTAAGAAACATCAAGACTTGTCTGATGAGAATGGTAATAAGATCCAACATTTCATTGAGAAGAAAAGCCATTAACCAACTAAAAATAACAAAGTCAATGAACCTGGTAGGATTCCTGCCAAAATCTTTAAAGAGCATAGATCTGAGCTAACACAACAACTCCGCAAGCTCATTGAAAAAGTGTGGGTGACTGAGAACATCCCATCAGACTTCAAGAATGCCACTGTCATCACCCTTTTCAAAAAGGAAGAAAGAACAGACTGTGGAAACTATTGAGGTATTTCCCTTTTAACCTCCACCGGGAAAATCCTTACAAGCCGGAAGCCGCCTTCTGTCTATTTCAGAAGATATCATCCCTGAATCCCAGAATGGCATCTGCCTAGAAGACCTGGAAGTCATTTAAACACTTTCGCAGAAGCATATGAAAAGCTTGGCCTCTCACTAAACATTGAGAAAACCTTAGTTTGTGTATCACTCGTGTAAGGCTAGAAAATATTGACCATTCCTCTACCTAGTCAGCCACCTCTCCACAAAAGCTGACATCGATGCCAAAATACAACACCATCTGAGATCTGTGAGTGTGGTATTTTCTCAAATGAAGCACAGAGTGTTTGAGGATCAGGACATTTGTAGGGATACAAATGTGCAATAAACACTGAAAACTGGAAAGACCTGGCCCTAGAGTGTTATAACTGGAGGTCATCTGTTACCAACAGTGTTGTGGAATTTGAAGAAGCATGAATGGAGGGCAAAAGGGAGAAAAGTGCCAAGAGAAAGGCGTATCAAACCAACCCTTGTCGACATTGCCTTCCATCTGGAAATGTATGTCCGCTCTGCAAAAGACCATGCAGATCCAGAATAGGTCTCTACAGTCACTAACTGTCCCATCACCAAGACTCCTCTTCTGAAAGACAATCATACTCAGCCATGACAAATTGCCTATTAGGCTTGAGCGATCCACGAAAAAATTGATTCTAAACTCGTTTCAAAAGTAGGGGGGGCTAGCGTTTCGTTTCTGATGTCATTTCCGAATTTTGCCCTCAAAAATTTTCGAAATTTAACGAAAATTCGTTAGTTTCAAAAGTAATTCGTTAATGGTGGACGCGCATGCGCAGTGGCCCAAAACAGCCCGGGGGGGGGCTTTTACTGGGGGGAAAGATGTGTTGTTTCTTGTTTGGCAACGTGTTCTGGGTCAAACTACCAGAAACCCTTCTATTACTGTTGTTCTTATTCTTATACTGAAAAATGGGTATACCTGTATTTTCCAGACTTTGCAAGCGTTGATAGGAGAAAGAGAGCCACTGCCAGCCCAATGAGCTGAAAGGAAAGGGGGGGGGGGAAAGAATACAGCCTCCCTTTTCCCCAAGTTGTATTTTGGTGGATTATGGGAGTTGCAATGTTTGCCAGACTTTGCAAGTGTTGATAGGAGAAAGAGAGCCGCTGCCAGCCCAATGTGCAGCTCACTGAAAGGAAAGGGGGAAAAAGAATACAGCCTCCCTTTTCCACAAGTTGTATTTCAGTGGATTGTGGGAGTTGCACTGTTTGCCAGACTTTGCAAAATGAAAATTGGAAAATTTGATTTCTTCTATTTGCAACTCACTTTAACGCCTTGGTATATGCAAAGAAAAGTTTCCCAATAAAACCCCCAAAAAGCTGCTGAACTCCTTTTATTCTTTGTCCGAAAGAAAAAAGCCCACCCAGCACCAGAGAATATGGCGCAGCAGAAAAGTTGCAGGGCTGGTGGGCAAATGGCAAACACCAAGCTGGTGGGGAAAAAATGCCCACAGGCCCTTTGAAAAAACACCCTCCTCCCCAAACACCCACCCCTTTTCCCCTCCTCACCCACCCTTTCTCCCGGTCTTCTTTGGATCAAGCTCAGCCAAGGAAGCTGTGACGCAGCACTAAAATCTTGCCTGCCTGCCTGGAATCTCACTCAAAGCTAGCCATTTAGCCAACCCTACCACCCTCTCCAGATCCCTGGTGCAAATGAGCCATGAGGCTCCCTGCAGGCTCTTTTCATTCAGGACGTACAAGCCCCTCCCCTGAGTTAAACATGCTCTCTGATTGGCCACAAGGTGGAAACAACATGCTAGGTTGCCCCAGTGCACTGAAACAAGTTTGGGTGATTTGCAAATGCTTGCTTTCCTAACAAAAAAAAAGACGACATCAGAAAAAGGGCCTATCGCGGTTTGAAACCGCGGGATCCACACGACGGGGCAATCCAGGTCGAATATCGCTTCAAAAGCGACAAAACTAACGAATTACTAACGACAAACGGGGAAATCGAATTTTTTGAGCAAGCCTATTGCCTATGATGACAGTATGCAACTGCATTATATAGTCAGTGTAAACTCATATAGCACAGGTCTACTGCATTATATGGTAATATAGATTATGCCTAAACTCTACATTTGGGCCAATTTCAGTACTGGGATTTTGGGTTCTACGACCTGAATACTCATTGGTTTCTAGCTGATATCCTCCCAACAATGTCCTGATGCTCACTATGTATTTTGTTAATGTTATTTTACTGTAATTTTTTAATTATATATGCTATTGTATTGTTTTATCTGTTGATCAGGCTTGGTCCCCATGTGACCAAGTCCCCTCGGGGAAATGGAAGCGGGTTATAAAATAAATTATTATTATTATTATTATTATTATTATTATTATTATTAAAATTGCCATTATTCTCCATAAGTTACTGAGGTAAGTTCACAAGTTAAAGTAAGTACACAATTAATGCAGTCTAACACAACTTTAACTGCCAATGCTCAGTGCTGTGGAATCACTGGAATTGTGGTTTGGTAAAGTACCAGTATGAATATCATAGCAACTTTCACATATGATAGATGTAAATTATGAGGAAAGCCAAAAGCAAAAGTCACATTTAACTAATAAAAAGGATGGATAACGTTCCTGAGTTGTTGGTCTTTTTGGTTGCTTTTTAGTTTTTTAAGGATAGGTATGTCTATGCAATTACAGTGGAAGGATAGTTTTTTAAACAATTTCGCTGTCGCAGCTTCCTTGATTTAATTACTATTTATTGTAAAACCCAGGGGAAAGGTTCTTCGGTATTTTATTTCACAGAATGAATTCCGCCCACATCAGCTTCTCTTTTCACTATTTTATTACCATTTGGCATGGGAAAACAGCATCTATGTCCTCATGCAATGTAGTTATGCAACCTTCATATTTTCCTTTACAACCAAAGTCCCTTAGGATGCATTTACACTGCAGAATTAAGACAGTTCATTACCATTTTAATTACCATGGCTACAGAATACTGGGAGTTATAGCTTTACAGGTTTTTAGCCTCACCAAACTACAAATCCCATGATTCCATGGCACTGAGCCATGACACTTAAAGTGGTCTCAAACTGCATTAATTCTATAGTGCAGATGCACTTTATGTCTATGAACATTTATGCTATTTTGTTCTCTCTGTTAGTTCTGTTAGATACTGCAAGTGTTTATACACACTGAAAAGGTACAAAAAGGAAGATTTGCTTCTATGGCTCAAAGAAATAGATGGCTTTGGACTCTATAAACCTGTTCATTGAGGGAATGATAGGTTACCATTCTGTCATATCTTCATACTCTTTTAATACAAAGTGAAATACCTGTGGCATTGGATAAATGAACAGCTTTATCTGCATGCAAAAAATTGTGTCCTAATTTGCTTTAACCTTTCTTATGGGGTCACCAATTCTCTCCTTTGCACAGTGGATGTGGCTAGATCAAATGTATTTAGAGCCATTCCTCATTCACACACACTATACATAACATCTATATACAAACTTTTTTCAACATCACATGTAACAGCTGTTCTAATAGAGCTCAGATGCCAGAAATATCTCCATGGCCATAACAATATTGGACCAAGTACTTATAACATCCTCATTCATTCCAATGCAGTGGGGATGAAACTGGGTCCTTCTTTGCTCCTCAAATGACCTGTGGCAGGGCTAACCAGGTAGGATGAACCTGGTAGTCTGGAAGGGTCTAGAACCCAACTTTGGGGCAGAGAAGCCCGAAATCATGTCCTTTTTGACCTGGTGAAATCCAACAAATTCAGCTCTGAACATTTGGCCCCACATTCCATATCAAATTCTCTGGAACCCCTTTGCTCAGGGCATGGCTGGTGCTCATTCTTCATGCTCTCAACTCTTCAGTCTCAGGCAACTGAGGTGATTAGCAAGTGAGGCAAAGCTATATGAACCTTACCTCAAAACTTGTGAGAGGAAGCATCTCATGAGGGTTCTGGGCTTCTACAAAATGCCTAATATCATGGGAACCTGGAACTGTCACGAGGCACTCTTCTTGTACGTTTTGAGGCAGATGTTACATAACACATGTCATGTATACTCGGTGGTGACAAAGAGGACCATCTCATGTAGCTGTTTGAAAAAGCTGAAGAACCTAGTTGAGAAAGAGGGCTATTTCCCCCACAATGTCCAGAACCTGCAGCCCTGACATCAGTTGAAGTTGGACTGGATGTTTCTTCCAACCCTATGATTCTAGGTACAGACAGGGCTGGATTCCTTTTGTGGTATTTTGGAATGAGTCTGAACTTCTAGCACTTTGCTGAAAGATCTTCATTATTTTGTTGGATTGTATTAGATATTTGAAAATAGACAAAATATGAAGAAGTATTTTGTTATGTAGAATGTTCAAAATAAATGTAATGTTTTACCTGCTAGGCATGAAATTACTCCAAAACAGAAGCATTATATTCAATGATCCATCAGTCTTTGGGGAGCAAATAAACTATTGGCAGTGTTGAAGAATGAACAGATACTATGCAAGATTGCTCTTTGGTTACATCAAAAGCTGAATTGAAGCCATCATAGTTCTTTACATATAAATTTGCTTATACTCCTAGTAATCACTTCTTTCCCTCTCCTTGATTCGGAGCACGCTCATCTGCTAACGGGATTCCTTTGTTTGTTAATTCCTCTCCTAATATATACACTCACTTATCCGGTATTGCAAATACTTAAACATCTGCTTAAACTGCTGCATGCTGCTCCAATATGCTGTTCTTATGTCTTATGTCACTGTGTCGACTTTTATGCGCCATTATCTGAAAATGACTGCCTCATAGACAAAAGTCCCTCTGTGATTTGGTAATTATTTCTATTAGTTTAAAACAAACCTGGCTAGAGACAAAGTAGAAGCCAGGAGAGATATTAAGCCTCATTTCCTAAATTAAGTGGAAGCCTTATTTTCTCTCATTAAGCTAACCTTACCCAAATCGGTACTCTCCAGATGTATAAGACTAGAATTTGCACCAGTTCAGCCAGCTGGGGATGATATGCGTTTATTGCAACAGTTTTGGGAAGGCTGCCTCAGGGTGCATCTACACTGTATAATTAATGCAGATTAACACCACTTGAACTGTCATGGCTTAATGCTATGAAATCATGAGAGTTGTGGTTTTACAAGGTCTTCAGCCTTCCCTGCCAAAGAGTGCTGGTACCTCACTGAACTACAAATCCCATGATTTCATAGTATTGAGCCATGGCAGTGCATTAATTATACAGTCTAGACACACCCTTAGACACTGCTTGTGCTGTGAGTCGAAAGAAGGATGAAAGCCCTCAATACGCATCAGGAAAAAACCAGACATTGTGTAGAATATATTCCCTGCATTCGAATATCTCAAAATATTCTGGAAGATTTCTTTATATAAACATGCAGTATTTTGTGCATAGTAAACTACAAAACAACAACACATTACTTCACAGAAAACACTCCTTCCTGAAGATGAACTTTTTTTTTGCGCATGCTGAACCAAAAACGAAGTGTTTCCCTGTCTAGAAAAATCCTTTGGAATGTTTTCGAATGTCGAAATATTGGGAGCAAGTTGCAGAAAAGTCTCACTGGTCTATTGTTACCCCCCTCCATTTTTTTTTTAATCAGAAAATGACTAACGGAGAGTATTCTTTCTACCTCTGTGATAAAAGTGGTAGAGTGTGGCCATGCTGTATAAGAAATGAGCTCACTTGCTTTTAAAATAAAACTAGCTATTAAACTTCTGAAGTCTTTCTTTTTTAATTGATGTAACTTTGGGTGTGTGTTTGGCGGGGGGGGGGGGTGGGCGGGTAAATTACAATAAACTAATAAAATTTATTTTTCCCCTTCCTTGAGAAAGCTGAAAATACTTGTAACTTGCCATTGAAGCAACTTCAGATTCTTTCTTTTAAGAAGAAAAAGGAGAAGGAAAGTGGAAAAGATTTGGAAAATATGGCTCTGTTTACTCAAAGCTCAGATCTCTGTGGACTCAGATCTATCTTTCCTTTGACCAGTCTGAAATCTCAGGAACCACCGTACCCATTTTAAAATTCAAAGACTGCAGCATTTGTAATTAGGGTTCCAGATAAACAGCAGAGCTTTTCATTTATCTTTATATTTTACAGTTAGGTTGGGGTGGCGGTAGTAAGGGAAAATGTGTTTAAAAATATATGGGCATATCTACTGTGGAAATGTTCGGTGATGCTTATCAGAAGCTTATGCTGGAAAATGCATGAAACGGAGGAGGGGAGGGGGTTGGATGGAGAGAGAGGGAAATTGGGCCTGGCATCTTCATTAGCAGATGTCTTCAGTTTAACCCTTTACCCTCATCATTTTTAATTGCTTTCTCCATGAAAGAAGGCAGGGTGTGAAATGGGGGAAGGCAACCCAAGTTCTGAATGAAAATGTAGCTGAGTTGGCTTATGCACATTATGCAGTACTGCATTCAAGGAGACTGCAAAAGCTTACATTCCTCTATGCATGACACCATGAAATCCAAAAAGAAAAGCTGTACACTTGTGAATTAGTCTTTTTTAGCCCTCACTTTACTGCTGCCATGTCATTTCTGACTTATGTAAACCCTGAGTTGAACCTATCAGAGAGTTTTCTGGTACAGCTTTTCAGAGTATGTTTGCCATTGCCTAACTCTGCGGATAATGAGAGAATACAGCTTACTGAGGTTCAGTCAATAGGTTTCCATGATGGATCAGAGATTTGAACCCTCATATTCCAGAATCCTAATCCAACTCTTACACAACACTACAGGCTAGTAGAAATAGCCGAATTATCTTGAAATAGAATCTGCCATGGTTTTCTCAAGAGTTTTTTCTCCTTGGATGAGCCTTTGGTGATGGCTTGCCTGCCAAGAACAGTGCTTTGAATGATGTGATATACTTTTAACGTATTGTTGTTAAGATGCCTTTAATTTACAGCATTTATTTATTTATTTATTTATTTATTTACAGTATTTATATTCCACCCTTCTCACCCCGAAGGGGACTCAGGGCAGATCACATTGCACACATAAAGGAAAACATTCAATGCCATAACATAGAACAGAGACAGAGACAAGACGCAGGCACGGGCTGGCCTCGAACTCATGACCTTCTGGTCAGTGATTTGTTGCAGCTGGCTTGCTTTCCAGCCTGCGCCACAGCCCGGCCTGGTGTGTTTTCATATTATAAAGTAGTTTTATTGTATTCTTCAGAGCATTCTTTATTATGTTTATTTTTGTATTTCTAGAGAAAGAGGATATAAATCAAAGAAATAAAACATTAATTACCTACCCTATAAAGTCATGTATCCGTTCACAAATTTTAGTTAAAAAATCAACACAAAAAACGTGGGACAACTTATCCATGGGTCAGGAAAGGATCAATTTCCTTCTCTGAATAGAGTATCAAAAGGCAAGAATTTAGTCTGTCCTGGAGAAGCATTGGCTCTCTTTACTCTTTTTGCTGTGGTACCACTTCTGGACTTTTTCAATTATTGGGTAGAGAAATGGATCAGCGGTCATTGGCATTGGTGCTTTCCCCTTTCCACGTGTGATATCAAAATCAATAATTTTGGCCCCCAAACCTTCCTTTGACTTATACATGAGGTTGACTTATACTTGAAGATACACAGCAACTAAATAAATGTTATTCAAGGACACACATTACATTTTTTTTTAGGAATAGCTAAGACCACTTAACTCCTCACAACCTCTGAGGATGCCTGCCATAGATGTGGGCGAAACGTCAGGAGAGAATACTTCTGGAAAATGGCCATACAGCCCATACAACATACAACAACTCTGTGATCCCGGCCATGAAAGCCTTCAACAACTCAATTAAACTCCTTTCTTCCCCTTCCGTTTGCCTGCTCAGTGTTATTAAACTACAATTTCACATAACATCTGACATGGGAAACTGTCTTAGGCAAGCACTAGAGAGCACAATTGCAAACCAACATTTGGATGATGGTCTGCAAGCCAGGTATATAGGATCACTTGAGTTATTTATTTATTTATTTATTTCGTGTCAAAAGCATTATACAACAAAAATTCACTTGAGTGAATGCCTTCCTTGTTTGGCTAATATGGGAATCCAGTTGAGTAAAGCAGAACCACCTCCTTATCAAATCAGAGTGGATGAAAAGAAGAAAAGGGAAAGCGAGGAAAAATAATTTTTTGAAATTATTAATTGCATGTGCGTGTAAGTGCCTCTCCAGTGATTGACTGCATCCTTCTTGGATCCAGGAAAAACCTAGGAGGAGTGTTGTTCCTTTTAATCACCTATTTCTATATATGTATTTTATGACTTCATGACATCGCTATGGATTGTGGCGACTCTAGTGTTGGCATGGAGAATCCATCGCTCTGCATTACCCCTTCTCTCATCCCATTGGGGGGGGGGAGCATCCCATTCGGCTTCCCGCCATTCTTCTCTATGGAAAACAGGAAGTCTCTTACAAGAGTTCGACCTCACTTCAGCCATGGAGCCTTCCTGGAAATGCATCTACATCATGTGATGGGATCTGGCCGACTTAGTGCCTGAAATGAATTCAAAGTGTTGTAGGATGGGCAATTTGGCCTGTGTGATGAGGTAGTATATCTATCATCTGTCTACAGTTCTCCCTCTGTGTTTGTGGATTAAACCTTCAGGGATTTAATTATCCACAGATTACTGTTTTTGCCAATGCTTCCACAGCTGCCCTATACACAGCAGAAAAATATCTTGTGTAGGCTTTTCTAGATCCTCAGCATGAATCTATGATTAACGTCTGGTGGAAGCTGACCATAGCATAGTGCTGAGAATTTCAAAATGCCTAGAGAAGTGTTGTTCTAGGCAAAAAAACTGGAAAATTAACACTCACAATTTTATTTATATTTGTGGCTTTTCCACTTTCATGGGGCCCCTGAACCTGCTAAAACTGTGAAAGTTGAAGGCTGACAGTATAGCTGAATCTTGTTCCAACTGGGTTCCAGCTGGTGTATTTGCACCTAAATCCTGTCATGCAATCTCAGGCTGCTATGCAATCTGATATCCAGACTAGGTGATGTTTATTTCTATACAAGCAGAAGGTTTTTATTTGTAAGTAAACACAAGACATTTAGCTTCCCGCCTCTCTCCTGGGATTGAATTGCACAGATTACAAGGAGCTAATGATGGTAGAGTTTAACGGAAGACACAAAACTCAAAGGAGGGGATTTAGCTTTGCATTTGCCTGAGAGAACACATTTAGCTCCATGAAATTTTCATCACCTCTAAACATACCCTTCATTGCAGGTGGAAATGTTCTTGTTTTAGTATTGCACTTGGGAAGCTTGTTGGCAATCATTTGCTTGCGTCGTTTTTTTTAGTGCACCAAGTAAGCAAGAGTCAGCAATAATTATATTTGGAAGTTTACTGCAGAGGGAAACCTGAGGATGGTACTTCCTTAATTTCTGCATGCTAACTTACTCTACTGTCTCACTGGGGAGATAGAGGTGAGAGTGACTTCTTGAAAGCTATGGCAGATGATGGTGATGATGATGATGATGATGCTGATGATATCATCATCTTCATTATTATTATGTTTATTTATGCCCCGTCTTTTCCCTCGAGGGGACTCAAGGAGGCTAATAATTACACAGTGATAAATTTAAAAAAAAGCATAAACAAAAATAAAAATACCAATTAAATAGTACTGTGTGTGTTATGTTAAAATACAGTTAAAATATAATACATACAATTAAAATGCATTTTAAAACACACAACCCCCCACTTACAAAATCCCACCCATAACCTTCCACGCAGATATGCAGCCCCGAAGGTAGATTCTGTGTCTGGCATTCAAGGACCACTTTAACTCAGTACAGAGAAATTTGTCACCAGCAATGTGATCTCTTGTTGGTGAAATGGCCATAGGAACTTTGCATGGGATAGCTGTAATCTGTATTGATGGAGGGATTATCCCTATTAGAGAAATCACAGAACTTCAAAATGTTCAAATGTTCAAATCATTTCCTCCCTTCATAACACAGGTATTATCCTGTGTTGTCAGGAAGCCACACTCAGGTGTGAGAATCGACTGACTGGTCATCCTGACAGGAGAGGCCAAGGATGGGGAAAAGGGAGGGAGAGACAAGAACTAAGAGCTGCAACTGAGATAAGGCCCATCTTGCCCAGGGTGTTATGGGAACTGAAGAACTGAAGATGTTGGAATGTAACCTGCTGGGGGGCAGGTGGGAGTTTCTTAGGGTATTGTAGCAGGGGAAGTAGAATTGATTGGTAGAACTAGCTTTTTTGAACTTTGGCAAGATGGCAGTGAACTTTACCAGTATTTTCAGCAAGTTTTGGAAGTGTTAACCATCCTTTGGAAAAAGGAAAGGGTCACAGGCTTCAGTGATTAGAGATGGAGTGTGCCGTCCGCCGGACAATAAAAAACTATAAAACTGAAACGTGCTGTCCTTTATCCGGGCGAACTGCAAATCCCTATAAGCTGTCCTATAGATATTGAACGACTGAGTCTGGATAACTTCAAAAAAGGATGTTTATTCATACAAGGTTGTAAACCTGGCACAGATCTTAAAGTTGCAGAAAATGAAACAAATTTCTATAGGTTTTAGGTACAGAATTATCCCTGGTTCCAGAAAGCAAAGGTGATTATAAAACCACTATACCCTAATCACGCTGCCTATATTAGAAGGAGAAACTCTTTCCTTCCCTATCTTTACAGCAAAGATTAGTTCTAGAAGCGACAGAATAACCCTGCTCCTCTAACTAGAGTTCCTATTCCAGATCAATATAATTCAATACTTATCTAATTTGGATAGGCTTAGATTGGCCTGGTTTTGAGGATGATTTGTCCCAGTTAGCTTTGCACAGCTGCAGCACGTTGGAAGACTATAGCCAAAATGAAGCTCCAAAATGGAGACTAGACCCTGGTAAAAAGGGCGGTCCTAAGATGTTGCACTCTTTGACCAATCACTGCAAAGAAAACTGCAGCCAGCTCTTGCAGATTCCAAGTCACTTTTCCTAGGCTTTTGCAGCCAGAGGCTGAAACAGAATGCAAAGGAGGGAAAACAAACAAACGACCAATAGGTAAGGCAAACCATCGTCCTGGGGGACGGAACACTCCCCGCTAAATTCCCAGGATGTGGGAATTTACCAATCAAAAACATACAAACACCTTTGTATACACAACAATACAACAGTATAAAACTTTAAACATCTCCAATAAGCAACACGAGGTCACTAATTGGTCTGTCCAGGACAGACATTTTGTCCTTACTATGAGCCTTTACTTGAACTTTTCTAACCTTACCGTCAGGGCAAGGAAAGGTCTTTAGTATAATGCCCATAGGCCAGGCATAGCAGGGCAAGTCTTTGTCCTTTAGCAACACAAGGTTTCCCACCTTGGCATTGTCCTTTGGGGTTTGCCAGAATCTTCTGGTTGGAAGCTGGCTTAAGTATTCGGCCTTCCACCTCTTCCAGAAGTGGTTGGCTAAGGTCTGCACATGCAAAATTGGTGCCACAGTCCGACCAAATTGACTTAATTGGCCCTCTGAGGGCTACAAACTTTTTCAAGGCATTTATGAATGATGAAGTGTCCATTCCCTCTGCAACCTCTATATGGACAGCTCGTACTGACAAACAAGTAAACAAAACCGCCCATCTTTTATTATTTACAACACCACCCCTGGTTTTTCTGGTAACAATTTCCCAAGGACCAAACACATCGATTCCCACATGGGAAAAGGGTGGGTCTGTCAAAGTCCTATCCTGAGGTAGTTCTGCCATCAACTGACTTTGACAGTTTCGCCTAAGGCGCCTGCATTTAACACATTTGAAAATACAACTGTTGACCAACCTTTTGGCATTAACTACCCACAGACCTTCATTTCTAAGGGCTGCCTCAGTTAGAGTTCTACCCTGATGATGGATCCTTTCATGGTGATGCCGAACGAGCAGCAATGCAGTGTGACTATTAGGGGGTATGATGATGGGGTTTTTTATGCACGCCTTGAGTTTAGCTTTGGCTAACCTTCCTCCAACTCTCAAAATACCCTCCTTGTCTAGAAATGGGTTTAACTCATTTAGAAGACTTTGATTAGGGATGTTGAGCCCTTGCTCTAGCCTAGCTATTTCCTGCTTGAAAGCAGATCTCTGTACTGACTTGAATATGACGCTCTTAGCCTTTATCATATCCTGGACCTGTAAAGGCTCACTATCTTTGCAAGCTAAACGATGTATAAGCCTAGCAACTGCTCTAAGAAGACTGTGCCACTCCGAAAAACGTTCAAAACGGTGTGGTTCCAGGCAAGATCTTTGGCCCATCTTGATTTCTGTGGTTGATTTGCAGGCTTTCACCTCTGCACTTCGTGAGACTTGAGCATTCATAATGTCCGAAAACCTTTGCTCATCTTTCGAGAGCGCTGTGGCTTCGTCTCTCTCAGAGACTTTGAAGATGGAGGAATACTCTGGAGTTATTGCTTGGCAGTAGACTGAGATGTGACTTAGGCAACTGCGCACAAGTGTAGGACGTCCACCTTTAAGCACCTGTGCTTGATTGGAGTCCAACGACGATGGTGGGTGCATCTTGTTTATGCACACTGGGCCTGTAACTGTCCAGCCTAGTGGTAGCAGCTGAGCAATGGGCGCCCCTGGAGGTCCCTTAACTTGGTCGTTCACATAGAACAAGTTCGGACAGTCCGCACCAAGCAGAAGGGCAATGTCCACATCTGGACGGAAAGCAGGTATGGCATTCTTTAATCGTCGCAAATGTGGATGAGCCTCCACAACTTCTCTAGTTATAATTTGTTTTTTGTTCCGAGGGATGGAGGAACACTCAATCAGGTCTGGCAACTTGAACTGCCTCTTCTGGTCGCAAGAGGAGACAACAAAGCCAGATGCTATGCGACCCTGCAACTTCTTTTTTCCTGCACACGTAGTCATAGTGTAGTCAACCATCTTGGTTTTAAGGTCAAACATGCGGAAGAACTCTGGAGTAGCCAGGGAGGCGTCGCTCTGTGAATCCAGGGCCACATAGAGTCTCTTTCTAAGCCAAGGGCTCTTGGCTGGATATACATCCGCTAGGCAGATAGGATGACAAACTCTGTACTGGTGCGAGTCAGAACACAGCTCTGTGCAGGCGACTGCTGAAACCTCCACCTGCATCTCTGGTACAGCTGGCTTGTCGGTGTCTTCGACTGCTGACTTTTCTTTTGGTGAAGCGTTCCCTTTGGGGTGGGAGATGACACTGGAGTTGTGCATTGCAGTGCAATGCTTGAGGCTGTTGCATTTCTCACACTTGATGTTTTCTTTGCAGTTGGATGCAAAGTGTGGAGTTGCTCCACAGCATCTAAAGCAGATTCCCTGCTTTTGAACTAGCTGTTGCCTTTCTTTGTATGTCTTTCTACTAAACTCCCTGCAGTTGGCCAAGCTGTGAGGCTTTTGGTGAATAGGGCAAAGCAACTCTTTTACCTCCGACCTGGGTTCATCAGTCTTGTGTTGAGTTTCGACTGCCTTTACGCTGACAGGTCTATTGGCCTCTCTAGGTGGTTTCTTGTCCACTTCAGATGCCTTCCCTGGATGGGTCCCTTGGTATAAGGTGGGGAGGCCCGTCTGCGGATCATTCCTTTCTCTGGCCGCCCTGGTGATGAACTGGACCAAATGAGAAAATGGAGGGTATGCCTGGGAGTGGGCCTCCTTGTAGTTGAAGACCTCCTGTCCCCAGCGTTCTTGCAAAGTGAAGGGCAGCTTGGTCAAGATCTGCCTCTGGGACAGGTGCTGATCGAGGCACTTCAAACCGGGCAGTTCTGGATTCTCCTTGGCCGACTCTAATTCCGTAAGGAGATCGCTGAGGTCCCACAAGAGTTTGAAGTCTTTGAGTTTCAAAGCTGGGAACCTTTGGAGCTTGTCCATAAGAGATGCTTCAATCTCTGTGCTGGCCCCATACCTCTGCTGCAACCTGGCCCAGGCCTTTTCCAGGGCTTTGTCGGGATCGGCTACGTGGGCTGCGTAGATCTTCTTAACTTGTGAGGATGAGGCTGGGCCCAACCATGCAGCCAGAAGAGTCAGTTCTTCCTCAGGCAATAACTTTAAGTCTCTGATTGCTCTCTGGAAGGTGGCCTTCCAGAGAAGAAATTCCTCAGGCTTGTCCGAAAACTTTTCGACACCCTTGTCCTTAAGATCTCTTCTGGGGCTTCTGATGATGGAGACAAGCTGGGACTCTGGCGTCGAAGGGAACAATTGAGGAGTTTGCTGTTGTGGAGTGGACTCCCACCGTGCACCTTGCATCAACCTTTGGCCTCTTGGAGGGATGACATCGACCACTGACGAATCGATGGTTCCCTGTGCAGCTGTCTGTAGGGGCCAACTAGCACTCGGCCTTGAGGCCCTGATTGACTGACCTAGGGTTTTAGCAGGAGGCACAGGTAGCTCGAGCAAGGGTGAGCTCCCCGCTATGATGCTCTGCTCTGCAGGAAACTCAAAAGTGACTTTGGGGCCCTGCTCTGGGTAAGGAGAGAAGTCTCCCTGTTCCTCATCCGAAAACTGGCTGTTCATGCTGCCAAGGTGCGCAAACACTTTGGCAGAAGGATCCTGTATTGGTAACTGGCTTACATTTTCTTCTGTGAGTGGCTCAATTAGGGCTTTGGCCAAAGTCTCAGCCCTTACCCTTTTGGCTGTAGCATCCATCCTTATTCTAAGCATTTCTATTTCACCTTGCCTTTGGGCCTGTTCCATTTGCATTTCGCTTTGTCTACGGGCCTGTTCTATTTGCAGTCGTTGCTCTTCTTCTTTAAAGGGAAGGGTGAGATCAGCTGCCTTAGCATCAGCCTCCGCCCCCGCTACCTTGCTCTTTAGCTTCAGACGTGCAGCCTCCTTAATGTGCAAGGCAGCTAGGGAAGAGATGGCACTCCCAGCAGCAGAAGACTTGCTAGAGTGGCTATGTTTAGATGATGCACACTCCCTTAGCTTAGATACCTGGCTAGAGCGGTTGGACTTAAGACTAAGTGCCACAGCAGGTGATTTTAAAAGATTGGTCTCATGGCTGCATAAGGAAGACTGATTTCCTTTTGGCTCAGACCTTAGATTAACAGGTGGAGAACTAAATTCCAAGGCATCTAGAATTGCCCTCACCTTATTTTCTTTCTCATTAGTGTCAGCTAAGACACTCACTATTTCTAACTCTGAATCCTTGGCGTTAATGCGCTCGAGGACCTGGACTATCTTAGACACCAAACCCCTCCAGAGACCGAAGGTCTCTTCAAGGTCGGTCTGTAATATGGATGGCACCCTTGTAATACCCAAGCTCTCAATTCTGTCCATCAATGTTACAATTCGCTCCCATGCCGAACCTAACCTCACATGGAGGAGCTCCTTTTCACCTATTAGATGGGCTAGCATCTTGGCTGAAGGGTGCTTTATCCTTTGGGGCCTTTCATTCCTACTTTCATCTTGAAATTGCATAGACATTATGTATTCTTAATAGCAAGTAAATTTACAACAAAAGCAAATACAACATACCAGCAAGTAAATTTACAATAAAAGCAAATGCAATATATAATACAATGCACAACACTTAACCATAGCAATATATATCACTAAGTAACTATACTTTACAAAGATAGTGACCTTTGGCGCCAGATTTTAGTGGGCAAGCTGCAAAATGCCAACTGACAGCAACTTGCCACTTGATACCTCCCTTGCCCGAGTGACGTAAACTGCCAAAATGGCGACTTCGCCAAATTTTCAAGCACCTCGCGCTCTGCGGCTCGAGGCCTGCCGCCGAAGGAGCACCGAGGCTGGCTTTGGAAAGGAGGAGAGAAAAGACGCCTCCTCCCCGCTGTGAAGGGAGGTCACCACCGCAGGTCGATGAAACAGGTCACCACCGCAGGACGATGAGGCAGGTCACCACCGCAGGACAATGAAGCAGGTCACCACCGCAGGACGATGAGGCAGGTCACCACCGCAGGATGATGAGACAGGTCACCGCCGCAGGTCAATGAAGCAGGTCACCACCGCAGGACGATGAGGCAGGTCACCACCGCCGGACAATGAGGCAGGTCACCACCGCAGGACGATGAAGCAGGTCACCACCGCAGGACGATGAGGCAGGTCACCACCGCAGGACGATGAGGCAGGTCACCACCGCAGGACGATGAGGCAGGTCACCACCGCCGGACCATGAGGCAGGTCACCACCGCAGGACGATGAGGCAGGTCACCACCGCCGGACCATGAGGCAGGTCGAAGCCGGCCGAGTGCTCCGGCCGAACTCGCAGCAGCGTTGCCAGGCCTGTCCAGGTTCTAGCCTGGTTCTGGTGGGCTTCACGCCTCAGAGCCAGCCAAAGAACTGTCGCTGGTGCTCCGCGGCTCGAGGTCTACCGCCGAGGGAGCCCTGGACGTTGCTGGGAACTGCACAGCCTGTGCAAACCCAGAAAGCCACTGGGCCACGTGCGCACACGCGAGCCAAATAGCAAGGAAATAGAGCCCCACTATTTGACTCCTTCAGGTCTGAGAGCGGGCTCCACTGCCTCAGACGCTGGTTGAGTCTTTAGGTATGCAGACTGAGCTCAGGCGGAAAAGCCGCGGCCTAAACTAAACTTCCTAAACTATAAAAAACTATAAGCCGTGCAAGCTAGCTCAAGCGGAAAAACCGCTGATCTACCTCAAAACTGTGCCGTCCGCCGGACAATAAAAAACTATAAAACTGAAACGTGCTGTCCTTTATCCGGGCGAACTGCAAATCCCTATAAGCTGTCCTATAGATATTGAACGACTGAGTCTGGATAACTTCAAAAAAGGATGTTTATTCATACAAGGTTGTAAACCTGGCACAGATCTTAAAGTTGCAGAAAATGAAACAAATTTCTATAGGTTTTAGGTACAGAATTATCCCTGGTTCCAGAAAGCAAAGGTGATTATAAAACCACTATACCCTAATCACGCTGCCTATATTAGAAGGAGAAACTCTTTCCTTCCCTATCTTTACAGCAAAGATTAGTTCTAGAAGCGACAGAATAACCCTGCTCCTCTAACTAGAGTTCCTATTCCAGATCAATATAATTCAATACTTATCTAATTTGGATAGGCTTAGATTGGCCTGGTTTTGAGGATGATTTGTCCCAGTTAGCTTTGCACAGCTGCAGCACGTTGGAAGACTATAGCCAAAATGAAGCTCCAAAATGGAGACTAGACCCTGGTAAAAAGGGCGGTCCTAAGATGTTGCACTCTTTGACCAATCACTGCAAAGAAAACTGCAGCCAGCTCTTGCAGATTCCAAGTCACTTTTCCTAGGCTTTTGCAGCCAGAGGCTGAAACAGAATGCAAAGGAGGGAAAACAAACAAACGACCAATAGGTAAGGCAAACCATCGTCCTGGGGGACGGAACATGGAGGCTGGTTTAGAAAAGTTTCAGATGAGACCTTTAAATAAAGAAACCTCTGTGGATTAGCTCTGTGTAGCAGACAACTTCATATCCTTATTCTGTATCCTGGCTCTGCAGCCCCTTGGTTTCCAAGAATTCATGGTATTAGATTCTTGGACTCTAACTTTGGCTTCCTTGTACTCTGTTTTCAGACCCTGCTTGTATTCCTAAATGTATGGCTTTGACTACTGGCAGTGGCTTTTGATTTATGGACTTTGATTTCTTTTGTATTCATGACTTCCAGGCTTGACTTATGAACCCTTACTTCTGTTTGTATTCTTGTATTCCTAGCCTTCAACATATAGACTCTGACAATTGAATTCCTGGCATTTGACCACTGGATTGTGACCTTGGCTATTGTTTGTTGCTGTTCCTGACCTGACTCTGTACTTCGTGGCTTGTCTTCACTAATTGGACTTTTGACTTTGGTCTCCTCATTATTGGTTTGTGTGTTGCAATTCTGTTATCTTGGTTGGATCTTGAAAGACTTAATACTTTCTTTATGAACAAAATACAGTTTTTGGTTTATCATCTTTTTGTTTGTTGAAACCTCAGCTCTGATATCAGGACTCTAAAGCACAGCACATCACCAATGAACTACAACCCTTCTGTGATATGTCTGTCTCATAGATTGTAGGCAATAAGAACTCCTGCTTCAAGAAAGCTCTGCATTGCCAAAAAGAAACACAAAGATACAAATGAAAGGTCCTCTGGACCCTGCACCAAATCTGCTCCCATAGTCCACTGTAGCAAAATTAGTACAGGACCTAAAAACATTTGCTGTAACATCAGCAGCAGCTCACTTCCTTGTCTTCCAGTGATCTATGTGAATCCCTGCCTGCCATAACATTCCATTCTCTTTTCACCAAACAATATATGGACACATATCTGACATCAGAAACAGCAATCTTAAAAAATCAACAGATCTCCCTGCTGGCCTAAAAGTTCTCATATTCCAAAAGAAGTATTTCAGAAACAGACTGGTGTAAAATAGCTGGATTGGAATAAATAACTTTATTTAGTTAGTTTTATCCTCTGATTTTACAAGATTGAACAGACATAAAATATTTTAGACCTCCTACAGGGGGTTAAAGCACCTAGCTATGTTTAGTCACACTGCTTAGTTTAGTTAGTTAATTTGTAAGCTGAATCTAGCACTTTCAGTGTTCATGGGTCTATCATATTTCTACTGAATTTTTTAAAAAATATTTGCAATTAAAACCAAAGATACCAGTTAATTTTGTGTCTGTACATAGCCACACTTTTGCATCTATGAATATGCTCAAATGTTTCCTTCTGAGTACTTCTGATCAGCTCTGTGGCCTGGATTTCTCCTCTCCATGTGCTAAATTAGTTCCATCGGACAGCGGCAGCTGGTAGCTTTTGTGTCAGCTGAACAGGTGAGTCGATACTGAATTTTAGACTGAACTTTAGGCTCTCATCTTGTTGGGCTGTGGCGCAGGCTGGATAGCAAGCCAGCTGCAACAAATCACTCTGACCAAGAGGTCATGAGTTCGAGGCCAGCCCGTGCCTGCGTCTTGTCTCTGTCTCTGTTCTGTGTCATGGCACTGAATGTTTGCCTTTATGTGTGCAATGTGATCCTCCCTGAGTCCCCTTCGGGGTGAGAAGAGCGGAATATAAATGCTGTAAATAAATAAATAGTACCTTTCAAGCTGAACTAAAACCAGAAACAGATTTGCTGCCTCACCAGCCCCCACTGGTAAGCCATTCCCAACCTCACTACAGAGAAAACCGAAACAATGGCTTGTAGCCTACAAATGAAACTCAGAAAAATGCATTGTTGCTTAAAGGTATACAGAATTACTTTTGGCAGAACAAAACCCGAGAATGCAGCTCTCTGTCACTAAAACACATTTGCTTAGGAAATTCAGACACTCATAATGGTCACTCTTTTCTGTTGAAGACAACATAGAAAATTGGGAAGAAATGTATCCAATTATATTTCCTTCGTTAAGCTCTCTCATTCTTGAGTCAATGAATTTTCCCCTTATGTCAATATCTGTTTAGTATACTGCCTGCCAGGAGCCTTCTAATGAATACTGTTAGCCTTACATGCAAACAGAAACTACTCAAAGTAAAACAAGGCAATTTACACATCATCTTTGCCTCAAGTCAATTTCTCTCTTTGGAGATGTCAATGGTAGACATTATGCTGAGTACAGGAACAGATAGATTTTCAGCTTACCAATATTTTCTGGGGTTATTAAACAATATTTCCCTGCTATGTCACAGATCTGTGCAGAATAAGATCTTGATTTAGCTTTCGATGTTCATTTAAATGAAGTGAAACTCAGTATATGGGCTATTACCAGGATGACAAAGTATGACTATTATCATAAAGCATGCTTTGATTAAAGTACTCTACTAGTGATAAGGCAGAGAGCAATTGGTCCAATGTGGCTTGTAAAGAATTTGAACAGATTTTAGAGGAACAGACTACAATCAGCTAATTTAGATTTACATTCCAAGTCACTGTCACTGGGTTATTTGTGCCCTATGCTACATATCATCAATTGCCATACTGGATTCTGGTAAAAACTGTAATCTAGAGAGGCAATTAAAATTTCATCCTATTGCAGCGATGCAGGCTTAGCTTCTCTAGGTATATCAGATTTATCAATGGTGTGTACATGAAAAAGGCCTCTGAAAATAAGCTAAGAGAATGGATACACACTGCAGTAGTTATGTACCTTTTCTGATGGTATAGTAGATACTTTTCATTGCAGAAGATCTCCAGTTCAATCATTAAAATCTTCAAGTATGGTTGGAAAACCATCTTCCTAGAACACTAGATATCTACTGCTAATGAATATTGACAATAGTTGGTCCAGTTCTATATGAAGCCCTTCTCTATAATCAGAGTGGGTTAATTCCATTTCTAGGCTCAACAATTAGAGAGTGCTTTGTCTGAATTGCACTGAATTCCTCTCTTTTAAAGCTCTCAATTCTACTTTTTTCCATTTTCTCTGCAGAAAATTAAGAACTCTTAGGAAGAACTTCCTTACCCTTTTAGCTCTGCTGAGACAAGCACCATTGATTGCTCACTTCTCTCAACTGGCACCCAATCATTTCTTGTGTTAAAAGAAGATATGCAGATAGGAAGCAAACCCTTTCCACTGATTATACTTGGAATGGTTCTATTACACTTCTTTACTACCATCTTGTCAATGTCTTATGTAGGTCTATGGAAGTGGGTGGACATTTTTGTCCAATGTGGAACTTCGTTTCAAGAATGTGGAAGTGGATTTATTATTTGTATTTCCATTATGCATGGATGTGCACTGCATATAGATGTCAAATGCACATTATTTGCAGTGAACATGGCATATTGATTTACGTGAGCATATGGCTGTACATTTGATTGCACATTTGGTGTTTTGATTCAGATGAAGAATACTGACATTCCATACAAGGGTTGTACAACACAATTAATGTATAATTCTTCATGTGAAGATTTACATTAGGCACTTCAGATGCTCACTTCTGATGCTAACTCCTGGCCATTCTCACCCTCTACTGATTCCATTCACTCCAGTCATTCAAAAAAGTTTGTAATGTTTAGAACCAGTAACTAAGTTTGCTCCCCCTCCCTGCTTTCTTCAACAACCCTTTTTTGTGTTGTCTCTTTTAGATTGTCTTTTAGCCTGCAAACAAGAACTGTCTTGTCTGTTATTGATCTCATGCAAGCCCCTCTGGGAACCTTTTCATATGAAAGCCTGGGCTAAAAATGCTTGAAAAAAAATCCACAAGCAAAAATAAGTCTGAACGAAAACCATTGGAAGTAAGCATGGTGGACTACAAAGAACTTTCAAGTTTTTCTGGTAAGAATGGGTGTCTTGACACATTATTACAGATTTTGCACATTGTAATTCTTTATTATTTTGTTTTTATTGTGTCAGAACATTTATGCAAAAAACTGGTTTGTGCAAAAACAGTTGCTGCGCTAAACGTAATGTATTCATTGAAAGGCGTGCTGTCTGTACATACAGTACTCTTTAGTGAGTAAAAAAAATATTTGCACCATATACAATACTGTATCTCTTTTCAAGTTCTAAAAGATGAAAAGCCATTGAGAAGTGGGCTGATCTTCATTCATAATCTCATCCAACAGAGAGAAAACCTTTGACCTTTTTTGTTGTCATATGTGAGAACAAAATTAACAGAGTTACATCCCTTGACCACAAAGGTCAAATCCAACAAAGGATTTCTACTATTCCGTACACCTGATTCCCCTTTGTGCCTACTTCATGCCACTCTCCCTACTGACTCCCTAGCTACTAAAAATTGAGAAGGCATATATGGGGGACTGGCAGGGGAGATAAAGTCTTCCCTACACCTCTGGACTCTTTCAATGCTGAATGGGACTTTTCACAGGAGAATGAATGAGTTTCAGTAACAAATAAATGCAGATGATAGTCCTGTTGGCTTCCAGATGGATGAAGATTCTAGATGATTTTGGTCAGTCATCTGGTAATATAATAAATAAAAGAATTATTCCTGATCAGGGCTTGGAAAAATGACTTCCTTAACTACAAGTTCCAGAGTCCCTTGATCAGCATAGACATTATGAATCACAGCCCTTAAAAGTATTATTTTCAACCATTGTAACAACACAAACAATCTGAAGAAATGTAAACTGTAACACCATATTAGTAGCTTCCTATGTCCAAGATCTTCCACTCTTCTCCATGACCAGTGGCTACATTTGCTGGTAGGATTCTGGTAGTTCAAAATGTATCTTGTCCATGTTCTGGCCATTTCTAATCTGCATTGAAACATATTTTTCTTAAGTCCCTTGTTCCTGGCCAGACCTAGTACATCATTACAGACATTAATTTGCAAAAGAAAGATTGTGTAAAATGGTTACTAGGAGTTTATCTTCCCTACAAGCAACCACAGTCTCCTTCACTTGAGGCAAGCTTCTGAAATAGGCAAAGGGAACAGCAGGTTCCCAGGGCACACAATTTACACCCTAGTGGGTGATATAACCCCTCTATGTTCCTGAAGCATTACACATTGAATCATGCCACCTCCTCCTCCTCCGAGTCACCAGGTTTACTGTTAAACTAATGAGATGATTTGCAATTAAAGCCTTAGCTAGCAGGAAAATTATTTTTCCGTCTTCACTCCATCTGGCCTGGTCTGTCCTCCTACATGTCAATAAATAATCCCACACAGCTCCTGGCCTTGTTGCAGGAGCTTTCTAATGATTAACTCTGCATAAATTGGCCCCAATGACCCCATGGATTAATCAATGAGTTGCCTCTCGCAAAGAGCAAAGTTCAAGTTGTGGGAGCTACCTGAAATGGAAGTGTGTTTTAATTATAACTGTAGCATGAAGTAAATAAATCCCACCACACTCAATTTATAGGTAAAAGTCTTGAGATTTGCCATGGCTGAACTATTTTCTTTCCTTTTTGGCAAGAGAAACTTGCTGGCTTACATATCCATAAAAAGATAATTGTTGCAAATGTTCATACATGCTCTGGAGGGTAGATATTTGAAAAATGTTGCAACTGTAAACTTTGTAAGTGGCTAGTAATATTCACACTTCAGAAGGGAAGACATTTAGTTGAAATATAAAATGCATGTTGTCTCCACACACAAGGAACTTCCACAGCCAGTGACACCCACAGTAACACAGCAGGAAAAAAAATGGTCTCCCAACCTTCTCTTCAACACCTTTTCAGTACAGAATGTGATGTTAAAATATTCTCCAAATACCCGAGAAGATTAAAATGTTCACTACAAGTTTGCTAGATGTATTTGACAACTGATGGTGTTTGATTTCATTGTTTGTGTTGGACATTTTATTATTTGACAGTATTTGCCAAGCAGCAGTTGGCAGGCATTTCATAACTGACAGTATTGGATAGTTGATAATGATGTCTATGGTAGCTTAGATGAAGAACAACAAAAATGCCCCCCTCAGTACTCTTTTTATAGCCCCCTTGCCATGCTGATGCCTTCTCATGGATGTTCATGCACTCATAAGAACATACACTGCAACTTTGTGCATCATGGCCTCACTTACAGACCTGCCCCCGTCCCGGCTACTTCCCGTTAACCCATGCCACACTGCATTGTAGTGCTATTATTCCACTTTAACTGCCATTGTTCCATCCTATGGAATCCTGGGTTGTAGTTTAGGGAAGCACTAGAGGGCTTGACATAAAATCCTAAATGCCCCTCCATAAACTGCCAATTCAAGAATAATAATCGCACTATATGGGTTCTATGGCAAGAGGAGGACTATCAGGTTTTAAAATGTCCAGATATTTTCTACCTTTGTTTTTCCAAGCTTTTTTTAACAAAAAGTGCAGTTATGAGGTACTATCATCTCATATGACTCCTCCTAAGACAAAAGTGGAACATTACAGCATGGCATGGCCAGTGGAAGCTCGAGGAGGTAGAGGGCAGTGACTGTATCCTCTCTGCCATGAAAGGAGCAGGAAAGGAAGATAGAAATGGCAATGGCTCTTCCAGAAGCTGTGGGAAACATTTGTTATTACTGAGTGTCTTCAATTAATTTCCAATTTTATGGTGACCCTATTACAAGAGCTGGGATTGTGTAGTTTCCATGGCCAAGCCATGAATTAAGCCCTGGTCTCCAGATTTGCAGTCCAATGCTCACACCACTGCATGATGTTGGTTTTCTATAAGGAAATACAAATCATGACCAGGTCATGTTAACACACACTCACAAACAAGTTGCAAGTATCTGAAGGCCATTGTTTCTGTTCTTCCACAGGAATAATCTTGAAGCTCACACTCATGATTGCTGGAGCTAAGCCACTACAGGAGACCTATGCTAAACACAAGCAGCTTTCTCATTCCCTTCCATAGTATATTTGATCCAGCAAGCATTTGAAACAATAGCTATGCTTTCCATTCTCTGCATCTTTTTGTCTTGGTTTATGGGGGCTGCTGCTAAGGTGGCACTGTGCCCTTTCATTTGCCTCCTTCATTAGCAGTGACTGCAAGAGACATCAGGTGGCCCTGGAAGCCCAGGAATCTTCCCTTTGCTAGACTGCCATAAATATGTCACTGATGGTTGGCACACGGCAGTATTTTAGTGCCTGACTGTCTCTAGTGTTCAATACCTGTCAGGATCTCATATTTGACTTCTTGGCTTAGTTCTTTTGAGCAACTCATAGCTACCGTAGGTAGGAAAGAAAACTAATTTTAAAATTGAGTGTGGGTGGTGAGGTTGTCTTTCAACAGCACCTTGTGGTGTGGCACCTGGGTCTGCTAGTTAATGAAATGCTGCTCTAGATACTAGAACATGAATCAATGGATTTAAATTACAAGAATAAATATTCTACATCAACATTAGGAAGAACTTCCTGACATTGACAAGTGTTCAAAAGTGGAATAGACTTTAGAAGGTGGTGGACTCTACCCCTTTGGAGGTTTTTAGATCAGAAGTTGGATGACTATCTTTAGGAAGTGCTTTCACTGTGTCTTCCAGAATAGCAGGGGACTGGATTAGGTGAGCCCTTGCTGTTAACTCCCAATTGTACATTTGCTGCTGCTCAGTCGCATAGTCGTTTCCAACTCTTCGTGACCTCATGGACCAGTCCACGCCAGAGCTCCCTGTTGGCCGTTGCCGCCCCCAGTTCCTTCAAGATCAAGCCAGTCACCACAAGGATACTGTCCATCCATTTTGCCCTTGGTCGGCCTCTCTTCCTTTTTCCTTCCATTTTCCCCAGCATCATGATATTTTCCAAGCTTTCCTGTCTTCTCATGATGTGGCCGAAATACTTCAACTTTGCCTCCAATATCCTTCCCTCCAGTGAACAGTCAGGCATTACTTCCTGGAGGATGGACAGGTTGGATCTTCTTGCGGTCCAAGGCACTCTCAGGATTTTCCTCCAGCACCAGAGTTCAAAAGCGTCTAACTTCCTTCGCTCAGCTTTCTTATGGTCCAGCTCTTGCAACCATAGGTTACATTTATTTGTACATTTATTTATATGAAAAATATATTAAAATGCTACTATGTTTGCCCCTATATGAGGAAGAATGAAAAACATAATGAACCTACTAGAAATTTCACTTTACCCCTTTGCTTTGTCTTTCTTCAACTCCACAACCTGATAGATCAACAGCTCTCCTTATGTGTTTATCCTGAAGTCCTGCCCTTAGGAGCAGGACTTCAGGGTAAACTGTCTACTAGAATAAGGTAATTAGCTCTGGTCGACTGTTCATTAGAGTAAGGTAATTAGCTCCGAACTAAGATCATTGGGAATTATTGCCTATCCTGATTGTTCTAATAAAAAAAATCCAGAGGGCCACAGTTGTCCACCTTGGAGCTATAATTTCCAAAGTATCAGAAATAGGTGAGCTTTCTTAAAGCAATGTGTACAATTGTGAGGCACTTCATTTCTCAGCTTTACCTCCTATGGAATTTATGTTTTATCTTGTACTACTTGAGTCTCCCTCTTTTCTTTCATTCTAATCTCCCAGCAGCCACTATGAAAGGAATCAGAAAGAGTCAGTTGGCAGATAGATCAATTGAGTGCTCCGAATGTGTCTTGAACTTGTTTGCTGTGTGTTTTGTTTCTTTTTGGCTCTGTCCTACATCTGCCTGTATCCTGTGCAACCTGCATCCCTGCTCCCCTCCTGCTGAGTTCAACTATTCCACGACCCAACAGTGCCAGCTCTATTCTGGCTTCCATCCTAATATTAAATTAGACAATGTCTGCAAATATCCACACACAAAAAGTCCAAAATTTATTTGATGGGAGCAGAATTAAGCAAACTATACCAGCAGAGATATGCCCAGAATTTTCTTGATAAGTTTCTTCCCCCGCCCCCCCTTTAATTTCCAATTTGATATAAACCATTGTTTGGCAGCTTGAGATGTCTGGCACAGCATCAGCTTCGATTTGCTGGGGCTGAATCCAAACACGAACCTGAACTTTTCTAGCTCTGCTCATTTTAGTAAACAGATTCGCTTTGTCTGCCAAACATTTTTCAAAAGAACACAAAAGACAGGTGTTCCCCCCAAAAAAACTGGGAAGGGGGCAAACCCTCCACATATATTCTTTTCCTTAATTAAAAAGCAATAACAAACAAAAGGCACATCAACATTGGATGCTTTCTTAAGTAGTACAAACTATTTTCTAATTGTTGTTTTGTACCTTAAAGTTGACCCTGATTGCTGGCGACCCTATCTCAGGATTTTCTAGGCAAGATTTTTTAAACAGAGGGTTTGTGATTGCCTTCCTCTGAGGCTTTTTTTTGGGGGGGGGGGGGACACCTGTGTCATCCAGTTGGCTTCGATGGCCAAGTGGAGATTCAAACCTTGGTGTTTCAGAGTCCTAGCCCAGAATGACTCATCCTTGCTACTTTTTGCTTTTCTGTTCAATATCTACAATATACAATATAATCCTGCAGATAGAACCTAGTCTAGGCAGAGGAGAGATAACATTTTTCATTTATTTTGTTTTTTATGTGAAAAATCCTAGTTGGAGGAAAGGGACTGAATGGCTGGCATATCCTTCTAATTTTGGGCATGTTGTACAAAAAGCTCTCAATGAGCTCTGTTTGGAATGTGTCAGTTGAAAGGACAAGATAGCAATTTTTCTGATTACATCTCAATTTGTCATTTTTTAAAATTTCCTAGCATCATAATTTCTTAGGGCCTATACCTGATCATTCACTTCAAGCACTTGGTGTAGGAACAATGATGTGGGATATTATAATGGCAGTGTACTTCACCAGGTTAGAAATTCCATTTTAATGTTACTCATACCATATCCAAACAAAACACCTGGATGAAACAAGAGAGGAATGGCTTTGACTCAGCCTATTCTTTGTGTTAGTTTTCTACTTGAAAGCAGACCTGTAGCCAGAAAAAAAAATTCGGGGGAGGTTGAAACAATGTTATTTTTTAGAGTCTCATGAAAAGTTCATAACATGAAATAATTTAAATTCTATGACTCATTCTATGTTTTTATATAGACTTAATTAAATCAAAGTAAAAAAAAACCCTGAAAACTACTCTTAATTGGTAATTTAGTGGTTACAAAAGAATACCACAATGCCTGCTGGAAACATTTGAAAACTGTGTCAATACACTTTGACAGAAATTAGATTCCATCGATAAACTTTGGTGGACACTTGAGAGTGCAAGTCCAATGAGTCATTTTTGTCTCATTGTGCTTCTTATATATGTTTTCAAAAGCTTAAGAGTTGAAAACAACCTTTCATTTGTAGCTGTTGACATTGGCAATCTTGCAAAAATCTAAAGTTTTTTCACATTCAGAAAAAAAGTCTATCACAGACAAGATATGATTCCAGTGCATTTGATGGTTTTTCTATAGGTGTAATACTTTTCCATTTTCTACACCACAGATCAGACTCTTCCATCGTTGTGTCAGTATCTCAAAGGCATTCATTGTAAAGTTCTGTGCACTTGTTCAAGTTGGATTTTAAATGGCCACAATTAACAGGGAGTCCGCCTTGAATGGATGCAAGGAATCCAAACATCTCTATTTATAAACCCCACCACTGATCTTATTATGTCAATGATATCCTGAAATGCTTTCACAAATTTTGTGCACATTTCCCTGGCTTTTTCTCAGAGACTGTTGACATGTTGCAGACTACAGAAAATGTCAATAATTTGTAATTATTGACATTTTCTGTAATGTTTTGCTAAGCTGAAGATGTGATGACAGGAGCCTTCTTAGGATTATGGTTACTACAAATTCAGCATTCAGGACAAGCTAAAAGAAAATGTCCAGCTTGGGAAGAAGTCTCACTATTGTATAGATTACTCTCTTTTTGTTCTTCAAGTGTTCTCACCACCACACTGTACAGTTCAATAAAATGTAAAACTGCTTCGTGTCATTCAACCCAATGGGTTTCACAAAGTGGCAACAGGTTGTTTGCTCTTGACTCAAGGAAACAGTATTTTATATTGTTCTTCAACAGTTCTAGTCTGATGGATGATGCTTTGAAGAAATTACACACAGAAGATATTTTTCATTGGCAGTTTATGACAGGTAGAATGCTGCAAGTCTTTGCTAAGACTTGTTTTAGTTAGTGAGCACTGCAGTAGATATAGATAGCCACTGGATACTTCGATGATATAACTGCTAAAACAGATGCATTGCATATTTCAACAACTTTTTAAACTATCTTGTCACCATAAATGTCTATTAGTTCATTCTGTATTTGTAGTATAGTATACTGGGCATTCATAGTTGCATTTTCAAGATGACTTTTCAGGTCAGTGTCTTCTGATCTGGTGCAAGATCTCAACAAGGCCCTGAAATTGTGAAAAGGGTTTTCACAGGTAATAGGTTCTGAATTATTGCTTCCTCTTAAAGCCAGTTCTTGTTGGCCACAAAGGATAATAGTTTCCACTATTGGCAGAAATTTCTTTCTGCTTCCAGGGTATTTTTCTGTTTTCTGATTTCTTCTTATTTCCTTTATTGATGATGTTTTCCACTGTGAATTAGCAAGAAGTTTTCAGCCAAGCACAAATTGTTCTGATGGTACTCTGTTTTTTGGTGTCCACTGAAGATTTGTATTGCATCTTTGCATCACACAAATGGTTTAGCAACCAATGCACCAAGTTTCTCATGATCATTTTACTCCCAACTTCTCCTCTAAACAACACGCAGTACTTACAGAGTGCACCTTGTACATGAAATGAGTAGGCTAAACAGGGAAAATATGTTGAACTGCTTCAGTTGAAAACTTAGATGCCTCTTCTTATCTATAGAAAATACACAGCCTGGCAATGGAGTCTGTGGATTTTGCACTCATTGAGCTTTCATTTCATCATCAGAAACAGTCTTGTCTATATAAAGTCCAAGGCCTAATAATGACACATCTTCTTGTCTTGTCCTGTTTCAGGGTTTCTTTGGCAGGACTCAGATTAGATGAACCAGTAGTAGACACTAGGGTTATATGATTAGTTCGGAATTTCTTTGAATTTCTATCTAATTTGGAAGTGTCTAATTGGTTCTGTCATAAAAACATGATGAAAGTTTGTTACACTGCTAAAACTTTGTCTTTGTGCAAGGGACATCATCCTATTATATAGAACATTTTGCTTTGTTGAGTTTCCTTCAATTTAACACAGTTTCTGTCACAAAAACAAAGTTTCTGGAGTAGAACAATAACTTTCAAAGTAAAGACCACACAATAAAACAGGAAGAAGTCTAACTGTTGTATAGGAAATAACACTTTCAATTCAGGAACAGATTTTCTTTATTATTAAAAAAAGTTTTTATAACAACTTCGAAAATTTGCCAAAAATCTGTGGATAAGTCAAACATTCTGAAATTTGGTAAGCTAACAGTGATAAATGTGTTTTACCACTGTAGCAAGGTTAGCCTCAACAGCTTTAAAATGAGGGAGATATGAATCTTTGAAGTTTCCCCACTGGCAATGATGTCTTCCTTATTGCGGATGCACAACCACCATTAATGAAGTACTTATGTAGATTCAGAAGTTTTTTAAAAAGTTTTGAAATGTTTACCCCCAAAATTTGGAAAGGACTTTAGAAATGAAGCACTAGCGCCCTCTACTTTTTTTTTTTAATATATTTTTTATTGAGAGATTTTATATACAATTATATAAAAACAAGCAAAAGGAAAGAAAAAAAAACGAGAACAGAAAGGGGGGTAGGGGAGAGGGAGTGATGGGGAAAGGGGAAGGGAAAGAGAGAGAGAGAGAGAGAGAGAGGAAAAAAAAGTATAGGATAAGTTGTTGATCTTCCATTCTCAACGCTTCGGATCGTCATTTCCTTTCTAGTCTCTGTTTCCGATTCTCCTCGGGTTGGTTTATTATATTACATGTCAGTGCTAGTCTGGAATTGTTAGCCTAAACTTTGATTGTCCAGCATGAGTTTCTTGTATTTTTCATAAGGTGTCCAATCTGTGCGCTTGATTGTCATTCCCCTATGCTGTCTAACCAGAAATGTTAGGGAGTCCATGTCATATATTTCCTCAAGTTTCTCGCTCCAGTCTTTGATACTTGGGGTGCTTTGTGATTTCCAAAGTCTTGCAAACGTAATCCTTGCCGCCGTGCTCATGTATGTAAATAAAATGTCATCATTCCTATTAAACTTTATGTCGTTGTCAGTGATTCCCAAAAGGTAATACTCGGGCTTTAGAGAGAAGGTTGTCTTTAGAATTTTCTGGGTCTCTATGTGCACCATTTTCCAGAATTTTTGAGTTTCCTCACAGGACCACCAGACATGAAAAAAGGATCCCACCTGTTTCGAGCATTTCCAGCACTTGTTTTGCACGTTTGGATACATTATTCCTAATTTTTCCGGCGTGATGTACCACCTATGGAAAATTTTTAACCAGTTTTCTTTCAGGTCTGTAGCATAGGTATAGTTTAATTTTTTTTTCCATATTAACTCCCACTCCTCAAATTTAATTTGTCTGCCAAGGTTCCTTGCCCATTTCACCATACATGCCTTTACAGTTTCTGTGTCTGTCGACCATTCTAATAGCTTGTTATACAGTAACGTGATACCTTTCTTCTCACTTCTAAGCAGTTTATCCCATATAGAGTCAGTTTCATTAAATCCTGTCTGGCAGTCTTTTAAATATTGCTCTTTTATTTGGGCATATTGGAACCATGACATTTTAGTATAGGTCTTCTTTAATTCATCTAGATCTTTCAAATGATACCGTCCGTTGTTTTTTAAGAGAATATCCTTGTAAGTAGGCCATTTTTCCCATCCAAGAATTTTCCTTTGATTGGCCTCCAGAGGGGAGATCCATAGTGGAATTTTGAGATACATATATTTTTTATATTTTTCCCAGATCTTTATAATTGGGGATCTTATGAAGTGGTCTCCAAAATTCTTTTCCACCGTTCTTTTATCATATCCAACATATGCATGCCAGCCCCGCCTTAAGTTGAAGCCTTCTAAGTCTAGCAATTTCTCGTTCCTTAATAATGCCCACTCTGTTGCCCATATTAGTGCAGCGGCTTCCGAATATAGTTTTAAATTCGGGAGTCCAAATCCTCCTCGATTTTTCAGATCAGTCATCACCACATATTTAATTCTGGGCTTTTTCCCCTTCCAGATGAATTTGGAGATTTCCCTATTCCAGACGTTGAAAATCTTGGCGTTGCGAATAATAGGTAGATTCTGAAAAAGGTAGAGCATTTTGGGGAGGACATCCATTTTGATGAGCGCAATTCTTCCCAAAATGGATATGTTTAAATTTGACCAGTTCTTGAGATCTTTGCTGATCTCTTTCCACTTCAGATAGTAGTTGTTTTCAAGTAGTTGTGCGTTTTTGTTTGTTATCCAAATCCCCAGATATTTAATTTTTGACGACACCTCAATGCCTGCTTCCTCTTGAAGGGCCTTTTGATTAGATTTTGTAATATTTTTGGTCAATATTTTAGTCTTTTTTTTTATTCAGATGGAAGCCTGCTAGGTCTCCAAATTCTTGCACCTTGTTTAGCCATTTTTGAATGTTTTTCCTGGGTTCTTCGACAATGCATATGAGATCGTCGGCAAATGCTCTCAATTTATAGTCCTTAAAATTAATTCTCGCCCCTCTTAGGTCCTTATCAGCCTGGATATTTTTTAGAAGAATCTCCAGAGCAAAAATAAAGATAAGTGGTGACAACGGGCACCCTTGCCGGGTCCCTTTCTCAATCCTAATTTCATCTGACCAACACCCATTGATTGATAGTTTGGCAGTCTGATGGTCATAAATCTTGTCGATCGCATTATAGAAGTGGAATCCGATATCCAATTCTTTGAAAAGTAATTTTAAAAAGGCCCAGTTCAATTTATCAAAAGCCAGTAGCGCCCTCTACTTTTGAACACAGTTTAGAACCATTTTTATGATCCAACATGCCTAGTAGAAACCTCAGTTTCCACAGTTTCCTCAATTTTCACCTGCAATTCAGGGGTACATGCTCTGAGATCTTCATTAGTACCAGCTGCTGCAATGGTTTTCAGCCTGCTGCCTTCTTGGTCTTCAACATTTGGCTTTTTCTTTTTCTTTTGTCATGAACTAAAAAATGTTCAGTTGCTTTGATAGACATTTAGGCATCTTCTGGAGTCAGGTATATGAAAAGAAACAGCAAGTAAAAGAGCTTTAGGTCTCAGAACAGCAGCTCAAGCTAGCAGACAATTGCACAGTAGGACAACTGTGTTTGGAATGACCACAGCTGCTTTCATGCAGAGTTTGATGTCAGTTTCAGTGGATTATGTCATCTTCACATTGAAAATGTTGATGAAACATCCAAGACATCAAAACTTGGTTGCTTCCACTATGTTGGCTATTGCTGTTATTGCAATGTAAATTGGTGGAAAGGCATAATGATACTGTGAATACATTATCAAAATGTCATTAAGATAGTGCTTGCAGTACTAATTTTTGTTTCTTGTAGACTTAGCATGGGGATTTGGTTAACCAGTTAAAATTTGTGAGTAAACCAGGTTTTTTTAACCTGAAAAAGTTCGGGGGAGGGGGTTGAACCCATAAACTCCTCCGCCCCTCCCCCCGGTTATGGACTTGCTTGAATGAATATAAACAGGAGGACATAAACATGTAATTGATTCATACACTGCACATGGATTGCATTGCCACCTCACAACTGTAGCGACTAATTCTGAAGCATATACAGAACAATTATTTGGACTAATAAGGGCATCCACTTCACTCTCCCATCCATCAGTTCAACTTTAACTGACCAAAAAGGCTGAATATGTGTATGCCAAAAGCAAATGGAAAATTGAAAGATTTATCAGTGTTCTATTGCTCTGGCAAAATCTTGGATTTTTTCATTCTTAGTAGAGCTGAACCCCCTTCAGCTATTCTGACAAGAAGAATACTAGATAAGACCTAAGTGGAGCTGGTGGTGGGAGATTCACAAACGTAGTTCATGCTGTTATTAGCTCTTCCTTTAAAGATGTCAGTAATACATAGCTATTAAAGTAATGGTTTATGATCCACCTACCAGTCTGCCTGACTCACTACCTATCTTTCTGTTTCTAAAGATTCTTAGGATGACTGTATGGCTATCATCTAAATTGCAAGATATTCTGGTACATCATCTCCATATCTGGCCTTCTACATCTTAGATGGGTAACTGTGGATGAATGGAGGGGGGAATTGCATTGTTCCTTTAGGAGATATGGGAAGGGTGCATCACTTCTGAAAAAAAGGAGATTGCCCTCTAACCTCTAATGGGTATAGATATCATGTTTTTGAGGAATCCGGAGCTATTTTAGTCTAAGAGAGGCATTTCTATGAACAAGAAGTGAGCAGAAGTCGCTCTCTATTCACTGTATACTCCAAACAAAGTATATCTAGTACCTACATTAATTCATTGAGAGAAAAACAAGAAGGAAAGGTCCCACATGCAAATACAACCTAGATGACAATCTGGAGCAAAATACTTTTTTTTTTTTTGAAGTATTGGGCCATAGGTGGCTTTTAAACCTGATGAAAATGCCCTACCCACATCCCATAGGGCTTTGGGGGGCATTTCCGAGAAGATGTTTTTTGGACTTTTTAAACACATGGGCTGCAGTTTGTCCAACACTGTCCTAGATAGATCAGATAATCAAAAACTATGCTTATCTGTAAGCTCTAACAAGAGAATTTTTGTTTGCAACATTTTCAGAGCAGAAAGAGAAAACACAAGTTTAGTTCCCCAGACAAATTTGAATGCTGGAGTGAAATATAGAGGATGACATTCATCACCTAACACTGGAACTCCTTCAGTTACATGGTCACTTAATGTCACTGAGACAGAGGCTTAACACAGATATAGGTAATGGAAGCTCGTGGGTGATACAAATAATCATGCAATGAGGTCTTTGCAACATTCCTGTACAGAATGACTTTTATTGGATTTCACCTTCTTTGACCTGTGTGGAATGGGACTTCAGCAACAAAATGCTAACATGGTCTCATGTGTTTACAGACCTCTAAATAGTCACAAGTCTCACATTATTAAAGGTAAAATCATCCAAACAAAACACCTTCTCTGTTGAGTCGCAATGCTATTTTTGAGACTGGCTCATTCCTTTATCACATTTAAGGACCTCATCACGAGCCAGGGGACAGCAGGGAAAACCATGGGGTAGCATCCAGCTTTGTCCCCTTACCTGCCATCCCATAATATTTCCCAGTTGTCTCTGGTTTCCTCCTGTACTGTTGCTGGCTTCTTAGCATGCTGTAGCCCTGCGTCATATGATGGGCTCCAGCAGATTCTATCCCAGCAGTGTGCTAGGATGAGGGGGGGAAACCCATCTGAAGAGGACACAAGACTGCTAGAATCATAATACAGTAGAGTCTCACTTATCCAACATAAATGGGCCGGCAGAACGTTGGATAAGCGAATATGTTGGATAATAAGGAGGGATTAAGGAAAAGCCTATTACACATCAAATTAGGTTATGATTTTACAAATTAAGCACCAAAACATCATGTTTAACAACACACTTGACAGAAAAAGTAGTTCAATACGAAGTAATGCTACGTAGTAATTACTGTATTTACGAATTTAGCACCAAAATATCACGATGTACTGAAAACATTGACTACAAAAATGTGTTGGATAATCCAGAATGTTGGATAAGTAGAAGTTGGATAAGCGAGACTCTACTGTATGTCTGTTTGTCTGTATGTCTATTTTATATCTTTCCTTCCTCCCAATGTGGGATGCATGGAAGCTTAAAGTATAAATTACAAAACAAAACCAGCTAAAATAATGTATCTTACAAAACTTTAAAACCTGTTAAATAGGCAACACTATTAAAATATTTTCAAATATTTTCAAAAAAATAATTGAAGAATAACATGTTCTATTTTTTAAAACACCCTTTCTGCGCAACCTATTAAAAGTTAGTTGAAATGAAATGGTCTTTATCTGACAGCAAAAAGAGGGCACAAAAGCTTCCATTCAGTCTTCAACTGTCAATGCTGTGGAATTCTGGTAGATGTAGTTAGTTAAGACACCAGCCCTCTTTGGCAGAGAAAGTGATGGACCTTGTAGAACTACATCTTCCAGAATTCCACAGCATTGGCAGTAAAAGTGGTGGCAAACTTCCTTAATGTTACAGTGTAGATGAACTCAGAGCAAGGGAGAGTTACTAATATATTTATTAGTCTAATCTTTGTAAGATTATGCACATTCCTTTGATAATCCAGTGAAAGTAATAGACCTCATCCCTGTAAGGGGTAAAGGTAAAGGTTTCCCCCTGACATTAAGTCTAGTCGTGTCCAACGCTGGGGGTTGGTGATCATCTGCATTTCTAAGCTGAAGAGCCAGCATTGTCCATAGACATCTCCAAGGTCATGTGGCCAGCACAATTGCATGGAGTGCTGTTACCTTCCTGCCGGAGTGGTACCTATTGATCTACTTACATTTGCATGTTTTTGAACTGCTAGGTTGGCAGAAGCTGGGGCTAACAGCAAGAGCTCACCCACTCCCTGGATTTGAACCGCTGACCTTTCAGTCACCCAAGTTCAGCAGCACAGCAGTTTAGCCCACTGCGCCACTGGGGCTCCCATACTCCTAAAAGTGATGGTTTTTTAAATTGCCATCTTACCAAATATTCACTGTGATGGGAAAACTTCAAATAGTCAGAAGACAAACAACAAAAGGGAAATAGAGCTGGTTCTCTAACAATCAGAAGCACACCCATTATCCCAGTAGGGATCCATGGACTCCAAATTAAGAATAGCTGTCTTACATCCAGACCAGTGGCTCCTCATTTAAGTCCTTCCTTGAGTAATAGGAATGGATCACATTTTCAGAATGTCAAATAGTTTAGCCAGATGTGGATGGAAATTATATAGAAAAGGGGACCACCTCTTCCTCTCTCATTTTTACATGTGGGGGGAGGGTGTGTGATTATTTATTGCAGGGAGATGAGTTACTTTCACCTGTTTCCTAATATTCCCTGCTGCTCTGCATCACAAAACTGTCAGTAAGTTTTGTCTCCCATACTCCAAATTTTTCACTAGCTCAGATCACAGCCTGTCAATAAGGTGTGGAAAGAATATGTCTCTCAGATACATTTTGTGGCAGAAGATATTTCAGAGTAAGCTTATTTTATACATTGCTGGTCTTGTGAAAATAACAATAAGACCATAATTTGTTGAAATGCAGTCTGTTTTGCCTTCTTTCCCACTAAATTCTGGCTTATTTCCTTCTACTCCATATGTGTTTTGTAAAAGAATATTACCATTCCACCATCTTTGGGAACAACCTCCTTAGCAATTGCAGCCTGAGCATGAAACTACATATTTTCATCCTTCAAATTGTTGTTAAGCGTTAAAAGCTGTCCTCTTCCCAGAGTGCCTGTGTTGTATGGTACACCCACACAGCGGAGGATATTACAGGTTATCAACATACCCTGCTGGGGATATGATCACTTGGACAACCCCTGCACATCTGCGCTATGCTTTCCAAGACCAACGCAAGGTCAGGGGGCTCCTCTCCCTGTGTTGCACACTGCCGAGATACAGTTATCAGATGATGCTCTTTGTCCCAAAGCATCAATTGCCTGTCATTTGTTTCACGTTGAGTCTTTGCCATTAGATATTGCTGTCAACTACAAGGGGATAGTTCTGCAGAACTGTCAATCTTAGCACAATGTTAGAGGATGTATACACACTTTCTAAGAAGGAATTCATCTTATATTTTGGCTGATATCCATTCAAGACCTACTTTAATTGAATAAGACCACAGGTCCCTGTGTGTATAATCATATCTTCTCTGACTGGCAGAAAGTGCTCCCTGGTCTTAAAGGCAGAGCATTTTCTGAATTTTGCTCAGCATCTGTTAAGTTGTTTTTGATACCAAACAGGTATACCTCCAAGGTATAGTTTAGGAAGACCACATTATAAGTAAACTTGCTGATTGTAAGTAATTACTTCTTGCGTAATGAGAATAAATAGCAGATACAATTCTGATAGGAATTGTACTTTTTCTGTGCCATCAGTGGTAAATGGTTAACTCTCAAAAGCAAGAGAAAGTAATAGAAAATTCATCATCAGTGTCATATAGAACATGATGAGTTACTTTCTCTAGCAACTAGAAATGGGTTACTCTTCAAAACATTGCAGCAAGTAATGAGAACAAATTACCTTTAAAACTATGGTTAACCCTCCACATTAAGAACACATGGCCCCTGCAAGAGTGAAAAATCATGAATAAACATTTTGAAGTCTGTGATAACACTTCTCTAGGAACCATTAGATCCTTTACTATGACTCTATGGTCAAATTCCCATAGAAGCGGAACATAGAATTATGATGAAGGCCAACAAATGCCTAGAGAAGCATTCTCTCTAGGAACCTCTAGGTACTCCAGTATGACTCTATGGCCAACTTCCTGCAAAATTGACCACAGAGTCATGCTGGATGACCTAAAGATTCCTAGAGAACACATGTAACCCAAACTTGTAAATAATCAAATATGCAAATGTCAAGCCTGCAAATATGGGAGGCCAATAGTAATCATCTGAGTTTTCCCAAACATTGATGACTACTTAGTAAATTACCATTATTGCCATGATTCATTTAAAAAAGTAACTCTGCTTTCTGAGTTTTCAAAAGTGATAGAACTAGTTACTTTTGACTATGCAGTCAAAACTGAAAGATCTACCAGCTGTAGGGTCTCAGGATTAAACCCAGGCCTTTTCTGCTGGCAGAACTCTCTTCAACTGGCTGATCGTGAAGATCTGCAGACTGAACAGTCTGTTGGCAGAACCATTCTGCTGGCAAGATCTATAGGGAGAAGATCCAAACAGAGGGCAGAGGGGAACCAATTTATGCCTGCTCCAATCCTCCTTTAGCCCATGTTGGCATTATGCAGCCATAATGCCAACACAAAAATCAGGCTAGGATAAGAATAGCCCCAGGTAATATCAATTTTTTTTCTGGATAGGAGGGGTTTAGATTCAGCAGGGGCTTAGTTGGCTAAGATCAGCTTGGTCAGTTAGGACTGCATATTTGGTTAGCTATTTAAAAATGCATACACATCTGAATGCTGCAAGCCATTGACTCATGAGACAAAACAGTCTCCTTGTTGTCTTAATGGGCGCAACTAAGTACAAATCAACTAAACCAGGTAACGTTTTACCCCACAACCATTAAGTAAGGCCAAAACTATAAATGTAACTAAAGGTTACAGTTGTACTGCAAAAGAAGTAAAGCTATTTTTCATTAAGCAACAGCTGCACTGCAACGCGATTATTCCTCAATTATCTAGGAAAGGAACTAATTGCAAGCAACTACGCATCTGAAACTAATTGCTTCCAAGGTCTGATTTTGCCACCTGAGATGTTAGGACACTCCCAAGAGTATCCTTCTGTCCACAATAATTTTCCATCTGTTCTGGAATTGAGATTTAACATAGAGAAATTGTTTAGATCCCATGCTTTCAATTGTACTGTCTCAGCATTTATTTATTTTTTTGGAAAAGACAGCAATGTTCCAGCACCCACGGAAAAAGAAAGCTTCCTCCCTGTTTTGGAACCTGTCCCAGTTCTAGTACCACTTCTCCTACTTCTTGAGCATCCACCCTGTGGATTTCCCATGACCTGTTGTACTTTAATGATATAAGGGCACAGTGGAGTTCTAGCAGAGATGTTTTAACACAATGACTCAAAGGATATTGAAGATAAAATACAAGAAGGAGGGGGGCGTACACACTGGCAAACAGAAAGGTTAATCACCTCTTGAAATCATAAGAGAGTGTAAAGTGTAAAGAAGCAAATCAAATGCATGTTGCTTGATGAACATTTTGGTTCAGTTTGACACCACATTAACTGCTAAATTGTTTATAAGACCCTCTAGGACCAGATGGTTAAATAGCTGCTATTTTGTTTAGGTCCAGTGCAGAGTGATATGTCCAGAGAAGGGAAACCAAAAATGTTAAAAGGCCCGGAAATCATGCCTTATGAGGCGCTACTTAAGAAGCTGGGTATGTTTGGCCTGGAAAAAAAATAGCATTCTCTTCTCCAGGAACTGAATCATGACAGTTAAAGTAATGTCAAACTGCATTAATTCTACCCTAATTTCCAATGGAAGGGAGCAGCTTTCCTGCATCTCCTCACTAAACATGCCTGTGATAGTAGTGGTGACTAGTTCCTCCACCTGCTTGGGAAACCTAAAACATGGATAGACTCATACTGAGGGTTAAAAGCTTTCATATAGTCTATGATAGTGGTTTTCAATCTGTGGGCCCCAGGTGTTTTGGCCTACAACTTAAAGAAATCCCATCCAGTTTACCAGCTGTTAGGATTTCTGGGAGTTGAAGGTCAAAACATCTGGGTTAAGAACCACTGGTCTATTGGATTCAAGTGGGAACTGGTTAAGTAGTAGCCCCATCCCACTTTTGCAGGGGTTAGGGGTGCAGGTTAGGGGTCTAGATCCTCCAATGTGACTCTGTGGTCAACATTCAGCAGATATTGACTAGAGTTGCCCGGAAGACCTAGAAATTCCTAGAGAAAACATAGTTAATTTCTGTGAATAATGAAATCCACAAAATTGAAACATGTAAGTGTGGAGGGTTAACTGTATTCTCTCCTCATTTCTTTCCTCAAGAACATACCAGTTGAAGGGAGAAAACTTTAGAATACAGAAGTATCATGATTTTAAATGTTATGTTTATCAATAAGTATGTGGGGCACTGTTGAATCACTTCATTGCTATGTCAACAGTTCAGTGATCATAGAACAAACTATCAGGTCATATAGCTGAAGAAAGACCATGTTTAACCAAGTGACATATGGTTTTTCCCATATTAGTAGGACCAGAACATGCTCAGATTTTATTCTTAGGCTATTTGAGGTGTAGGTTCAGCGCCTTTAATAGTTACTGTAGAGTAATAATGGAAGGAGATATCAGAAATGTGAATCACTAGCCAGTAATGGCCTATTCATAGTCACAGCCTGAATTTATACTGCCATAAAATGTGCTTGGAACTGCATGATATGGTTAGTGTAGACCCATATCATGTAATTCTACACCGACCATATCATTTAGTCCCAAATTGAATTACATAGCAGTGTAGATCCAGCTACAGTTGCAAGGCTGCACCATAGGTATCACCAATGTTCTTCCCATAGATGGGAAAATCAGGAGCCCTGAAGGATGGTGGCTTCTTCAATTGAAAAATCTATTTCCAAGCTCTTAAGAGCAAAACAGCAGGCTGAGAACTGTGTGGGAAGGTTATGGGGGAAATCAGTTATATGAGGATGAGGTTTCACTGTTATGCATAGCTTCTTGCCCCTCTATTAAAATAAATTATGCAAACAGGAACATACCTGAAATTACTTAAATGGGTACATAAAGTACAAAATCCTGCTTTTTTGGATGCAGTGTTTTTAAAACAGAGACAGAAATCATGCAGCCTGAGAGACTGAGCAGGCGTTTGCCTTGAATTATACTGGTATACAGCTTCTGCTGGCTATTTCCTAAATTTTTTATCTTAATATTTTATTAAGTATTAATTTTTATTTCCGGAGTCCCTCAAGTTATAGGATGCTACTAATGTTTGAAGCCAGCAGCGATTAATTATTATTCATTTGTTGCATGCTTTTATGTTTATTTTGGAGTGACTAAAGTGAAGGGAGGATTAAGGACATGCAAAATGCCTGCATGAAACATTCATAGCATGCTGTTTTGCATATCTTAGTCTTTATGAAAGCATATACATTTGCTCTTTCACAAAAAGGAATGTTTTACCAAAATCCATTATTTGCACCGAAATCAAGGGTGTATGATATTGCTATCAGATTCTGTAAAGCAACCGTTTTCTTGTGTTTCAGAAACACTGACATTGCTACATTCCTTTCATTCGGGGAAGGGGGTGGCATTTCGCATATGATGTACAATGTACAATGACTTAAAGGGGAGGTGCAAACAATCTTGGCTCCCCAGAGAGTGTACTTGGCAGTTGTTTTTAACTACCCTTATTTATCCACTCTTTTAAATGATCTTTTTTGTCTTCTAAAGCTTACTCTCCTCCATTTTGTTTATTACTGTTAGATGTTCTGGCTGCCTACCATTAGATAGAATGATATAGTAGACGTAAGGAGCAAATATCATGCAATATGGAAATGGAAGTCACAGCAGTATTTTCTGGATACTCCCTTGTGTTAGAGCAGGGATGTCAAACTCATTTCACTGAGGGCCACATCAGACTTATTCAAAGGGCCATTGAATCTATAGATGGAGAGTTCTTCAAAGAGCCAACTATAATTTTTTTATATAACTCTTTAGTTTTTACCCAGTTTGGGTCCACAAAAGTTATTGAACAACCATCAGTTTTGATTATCTACCATGAATTTATTTATTAATTATTTATTTACAGCATTTATATTCCGCCCTTCTCGCCCTGAAGGGGACTCAGGGCGGATCACATTGCACACATAAAGGCAAACTTTCAATGCCATAACATAGAACAGAGACAGAGACAAGACGCAGGCATGGGCTGGCCTCAAACTCATGACCTTGGTCAGAGTGATTTGTTGCAGCTGGCTTGCTTTCCAGCCTGCGCCACAGCCCGGGATAATGAGAATGGGATAATGAGAATGGCAGCCTAACAGCACTTGTGGCTCTGAGGTTGGGGAGGTAGACACGAGTTGTAATTCAGCATCTGGAGGGCCACAAAGAATGGCATGGGAGCTGGATTCGGCCCATAGGCCTTTTATTTGACATGTGTATTAAATGGTATTTCACATGCCATGTGGCCTGCCTTTACCCTACACTGGCCCACTGCACCCAGGTTAAATAAAGAATGATGACCCAGGACCATTGCTAAAGTATGATGCAATGTAGCCTAAGGCAAAAGTAAACGAAGTGTAGCTCTAGGGGGGTGGGGGGTGGAATCATGGTTGGCATTCAGTATTGCACTTATGCATTTATATCCTGGAATTACAGATCCATACATAGTCTACCTAAATGACTGCCTAATGTCCCTAAAGCACTGTAATAGCCAACACCCATATCTCATGAAGGAAGTCTGTCTAGTAGCTACCAAATGGGGCAAAAGGAGAATGATATTTCCAATCTCCTCTCACCAAGTGACAACCAAAAGAACCCATTATAAATCTTTTGACCTGGTCACACACCCACCGAGAATGTTGTGTGCCATCAGGGGATGTAGGGAGCTAGCGCCCCATGCCCCGCACCACCTGGCTCCAGCTGAGAGCAATCCCATGGGGGGGGGGAGGTGGGAGCGGCGTTGTTTGATGGGAGCTGGTGGGTGGAGCCAGAACATGCCACCAAAAAGTGCCCTTTGTGATGAAGTCATAAGCCATAGCCTCACTCCAGGGCCATGGCTGGGGGGGGGGGGGGGGAGTTAAGGGTTCAACCCTCCCCCCAAAATGTGTCAGTTTAAAAAAACTGGTTTACTCATGAATTTTAACTTGTTAATCAATTTATGAGTAAACCAATTTTTTTAACCTGACACTTTTTTTTGGGGGGGGGGGTTGAACTTTTAACCCTCCCTCTAGCTACGGCCCTGTCCCACTCCCTAGTAAGAGGCAGATGGAAATGCCTTCCTACTTGACTTTCAACTGACATCTGGATACATCACCCCTGATCCAGCTGCTGGAAAAACAACTGGGGGTGTGGTGGGTGTGGGGGAGACATTACTTAGTTGAATGTATATAACTAAACAGCTGATGCAGAATGTTTTTGCATAAGTATGTTTTTGCATGGAGGCAGTGGAAGGATACAATCCTCCAACATCCTTTGGGAGGCCAGTTTTGCCCCTAACTCCTGACAGTGGCCCACCCCTGCCCTAGCTTACACATATTGTTTGTGAAAATTAGTGGTGACAGTAAGCAAAGGATGTATCTCTGCACTACATACTTTGGTAGTACTTTGATATTAGTTTAATTACCATGGCTCAATCTACTGAGATCTTTATTTCCTGAAATATTTAGAATTATTTTCCAGAAATCTAAGATCCAAGGCTGAATTATATTGCCTCATAATTATAATTATAATTCTGCAGCATTCCTTAAATTCTACATGCTGTGATTCTATGAAAATATTCAAAATGTGTTCGCTGACAAAGTATCTCAAAGGTCTCTAGATCTTCAGCATATTGTACCTGGAGTATAATACCATAGCCAAGGAAAAAGACGCATTCTACAGAGAGACTGCTTGAGTATAAGAAGAACAATCTTGGCTCAGACCAAAAGCCTGCCTGCTCTAACATTCTGTTCATACAGTGTCCAACCTATGGGAAGCCTGCCCACAGGATGTGAGTCCAATTGCACACTCCATCTCAGGCTCCCCATCAAGTGATATATAGAGGCATGTTGGCTTCTGATATGATAGACAAAGCTCCACTGAGTTTTGGATTTAGCTCAGGCGGCACCTGCCTTTCTTGGGAGCTCTCCCAAGGCCAGAAGAATCAGACCCGGCAATCTGGAAGCCAGATTCTACATCTGTTTGCCGCACACTGCTTTTCACTCCTGGATGACTCCTGTTGAAAATCAGTTCACTGCAGGCTTTGCTTATTCTCCATGGAGCTCACAGCCTGGCAATGGAGGAAGATAATGTTCAGAATATACTAGGCAATTCCTTGACACACTACCAAGCATGTGGTTTTGTGGTGGATTACACCACTCATAACATATCACCAATGGGATTTATACCTTTGGTATCTGCAGTTTCCACAGCAGACTCTAAGGGACCAATCTATCTAGAGCATCTCAGTCAGTAGAGAATTTCATTAAGGGAAGGAAAAAGAAAGTTTCAGCCTTCTCAGTTTCAAGAGCCAACAGCTGTCTCATTCAAGATTTAGGACAAAAGAGGCAAAAAGCAGAAGGAGGAGTCAAAATGAAGAGAGAACAGATCAGCAACAAATGGGAATGATTTCATGATGATTTGAAGGCAATGAACTGGGTGTAATATCCTTTGAATTGCACCAAATGGCCCACACACATCCCAGTTGCTCTCCAGAGCTGGGAAATTAAATTGCTTCTGTCTGCAAACAAATGCAAAGCTGTCCCACTAGAACCTTTAAAACTAACAGAGGAGTTCCACCAGGAATAGAAACCCTCTTTGGGTTTTCAAAAACAAAATGTGCTAGTGGGAGAAATAATTTAAAATAATCTCTTTTTCATATAGTGAAAGAGATAGTGCTTTCTCATTTATTTTCAACACATTGCGGAGTTTACACACAACCTTTTTGAGCCAAAATTTGGAAAGTGAATTTTTTTGGCAATGGCTCCCAGAATCTCCCAGCCAATGTGGTTTACAGTTGAAATAAAGTAACTTTTCTGAGGTCGACTACCCAAGTACCCATTTCCATGCCAAACTGGCATCTTCCTGGCCACACCCCATGCATTTTACCTTCTCCCTGATGCAAGACAACATTTCACTTTCCAACATCTTTGGGTAAAAACCTGTCATTCTTATGCTTGTCACTCTCCAAAGTGCCATGTATGTCGATGGTGCGCTATTACACAATAAGTCACAGTACCACCCAAAACATATGTTAAGCATATTTGAAGCCACCAAATGAGCAGCTCACGGCTGCCAAAAAGGAAAACAACAACAAAAGTGGTGATTTAGTTGGCAAAGCTTGCAGATATGAAATAGTTGTGGCTGAGATCATGCGCCAATGCTAAGATGTAGGGTGTTGATCATTATCTTTGGATCCTACTGGCCATTAAATGCTGCAGAAAAATAATCTGTGTTTCTCCTCCTCACTCTTCTCTCTTCACAGCATTGAAAGCTTTTACTAATTGTGGAAGACTCTCAACCTGCTTGTGTGTCTTTGTGTATCCGTGAGTATAGGTTGTACACGTGTGCATGCATGTGAACAAAACCAAAATCAGAATGATTAACAGTGCCTGTATAATTAAGAGGAACCATACTGCTCTCTTGCTTGTTATTTGGATATAAATATGATAAACACGTTGTACAGAAGTGTTTGCAGAATAAAAGATGCTAAAACTAAGTGCTGTAAGACAGAGCCTGTGTGTGTGTGTAATAGAGAAAGGGCTACATTAACATAATATAATTCAGCACGGGCAGCCATCTGTTTTAATTGAGCAAGCTTATTCGTACAATGCTCTGCACCGCTAATCTTGTTTAGATTAATGTTAATGTTCTATTAAAAGGCAGTTTATCATCTCACAATGCCGCGTTAAAATAAGCACACCCAGATTCCCCCGTTAAGGCAGAGGGAAGAAAATGGATAGCTCATTACCCAGCTATTGATCTCCCTACAACACAACTATTAAGGCTGGAAGTTTTGCTGCAAAGTAACTCATGATTTTCTTCCTTGCAGTTGAGTATAAATGAATGTAGATGAAAACTTTGGCTTTCCTAGTTAAAGATTTAAGGCAGGCTCCTTGGCAAAAATGTTATCGGCTATGTTCTGAGATGGAAGGGAGGGTGGTGGGTAGAACAGAAGGAGAATACAGGCAGGATCTAATGGCCAATAAATTCTTTCAAGTCATGAAAGTGGAAATCGAGACAGTTTCCCCCTCCCTTCCACCCACTGTCACAGCTTATGGTGAGAAAACAGTGCTTTTTTCTCCCAGCCTGTATTTTAATGAGAAAGCCAAGAGATGGCCATTTCTTGGAAACATGCCTATCATTAAGAACAATCCCAAAGGCAAAAGAAAGGAATTCGGTCTCTGAGCCACAAAGAACATCTTGACATCAGAATCAATACAGCAGGCATCAGCATCATCAGCACTTGCAACAGATATCATTTTCTGCAAATATGGTGGTTTAGGTTACATTCTCAGACAGCCTTTATCAGCGTTGTCTCAAATAGCTGAGACTAGGTTGTTCTGGGATTTGGGCAGAAGGCCTGCTCTTCAAAGTGGGAATCTTGGTGTCATACTGGGTCAGATGTGAAAAAGAGATTCTGAATCTTGGGATGTATTTCTTTTTTTTAAAAAAATGTTTATTTTCTTTGGACTAATTAGTGGAATAAATCTTTTCTATACAACCCAAGACTTGGACTCTTTTTTGTTTACACATTTTCAATTCCTTCTGTCTTTGTTCAGTTTTCTGTGCGCAGTGTTGGACAACTGCTTTTACAATCAATTCAGGGGTTGTTGTGGTTTTTAACTTTGGATTTGTTTTAATGGTTTTTAACTGGGATTTAAAAAATACTGTTTATATTTAATCCTATTTTAAATTTTGCATATTTGTATATTAAATAAATGGTTATGCTGATGTTTTCATGTTAAGCCACTTTGAGTCTTCTTCTGGGGGGCAGGGGTGGGGTGGGGTGGATAAATAAATAAATAAATAATAACAATAGTAGTAGTAATACTAGTAATAATAGAATTCCATAGGTTGAAACCATGACAGTTCAAAATCATCATCATCACACAATTGCAAGCTCATAAACTCACAGAACAAGCATCCAATTCAAGCTCCTGCGAGGCAGGAGTCCACAATTGAAACACTCTTGACAGATGGCCATCCAAACCCCAATTGATATCCACCATCTTGTGGAGAAATCTATTTCACTGTCAAACAGCAATGTAAAGGATCCACATTTCCTCCTCCCCCTTCCTTGTCTCCTCCTGCTACCGCCCCTCTTGTCCTCTTTGGCTAGAATTATGATCTTACGTTTTTTCCTCAATATAGTAGTTTTTCTAACATCAATTGTTTCCTTTTATGAGGAAACATTCAAATATGCAAGTCTCTCTTTTCCATCCAGAAACATATATACTACCCAGTTTGTTGCATACTGCATATGTAGTGGTGGGTAAAATATGACCACAGGCTACAAAAGTTCCCAAATGGTTTTTTGTGGTTCTGCCACTCTCAATTACTACTGCCAAAACAAGCAGCACTAAAATTCAGCAGCACAGCAAAACATCCCCTTTCCTCCTTGCTTTCCAGAAGGGGATACTCTGCCCTACTCTTTTATGTTGGGATGCAAAGAATACTCTCTATGATTTGTTGCCCAGCTGAAAAATTGGTTTTTGTGACAGTTAGGAAATCCCATCAGAAAGCATATTGGAACAGTGAGACTGTCCCAGTATTTCAACATAACAAAATATTCAGGGGCATTCTTCTTCCATGAGGACTAATTATTAGCTGTTGTAGAAAGCATACTTTTTAACACAGTAGATATGGTTTCTGAGCAGGAAAGAGCTTTTTTTTTTTTGTACAGATGAGATATTTCATTCACAGGAAGTGCATATCTTATTTTTTATTAAAGATGACAGCTGGACACATGAGACCATACAATCTCATGTGGTGAAGAGTTATTGAAAAAAAACCCCAACTCTAGGTAGGCTACAGAAGTTTGCTTTTCCCTAAGCCTGTTGGGAAGAACAAGTTTCTATTTTTGCCTCCCCTCTCTCCGCTGATGATTTAATTGAGTGCAAACTACTTTTACATTTTGATTTCCATTTTCAGCAACTGAAGTATGGTAGGGAGGAAGTGGGAGAAAATAGGACATTTTAAAAGGAGCTGAAAAGGTGGTGTGACAGAGGACATACTACACACTGAATAACAATAATAACAATAATAGCAATAACAACTTTATTCTCATATCCCACCCCATCTCCCCGAAGGGATTCAGGGTGGCTCACATAGGGACCAAGCCCAAAATGCACCACAAAATACAACAACAAGGTACATTTAAAACATATAAAATCAAAGGCATATAAAATACAATTAAAACATATTCACAGTAACCAGTAACCTTCTAAGCACAGTGAGCATAATCAGGATTGGAGATAAGGCAGAAAGATTTATTTATGAGAAATATCTTGCAACCTCTGAGCTGGGCCAGAATAAAGTGCAATAGCTGGGTACAGGTAGCGGTGAAAGGACATGGTGAAAGTATGGAAGTGAGTTTTTTGTGCCCAAAAATTCCCCACATATTTTTGGGCACAGAAAATACCTCTAGAACATTTTGGGCCTGTTTACATTCACCCAAACACCTGAGTTTGACCAGAAGTTGCTCCTGGAGATATAGATGAAGCCCAGGAAACTGAGGGTGCATTTACATTGTAGAATTAATACAGTTTGCTCCAACTGCAGTGGCTCAATTCTATGAAGTCATACGGATTGTAGTTTTAGAAGTTCTATAACCTTCCCTGTTAAGTAGTTCTGGTGCTTCACTAAGCTTCAGTTCCCATGATTTCATAGCATTGAGCCATGGCAACTAAAGTGGCATCAAACTACATTAATTCTACAAAGTAGATGCACCCTAAGAAGACAAAGCAGCAGGGATGGATGACACCTGCAATTTCATTCCTATTTCATTAGACTTTTGTTTTCCAAACTTGGGATACTGTACAACACATTTAAAAATGATTTTTTTTCCATGTCAGGAGCGACTTAAGAAACTGCAAGTTGCCACTGGTGTGAGAGAATTGGCTGTCTGCAAGGACGTTGCCCAGGGAATGCCCAGATGTTTGATGTTTTATCATCCTGTGGGAGGCTTCTCTCATGTTCCCGCATGGGAAGCTGGAGCTTACAGATGGGAGCTCACCCTGCTGCCCGGATTTGAACTGCCGACCTTTCAGTTTAACCCATTGTGCCATTGGGGGCTCCGGTGAATAAAAATGAAAAATATAAGTTAAATGAAAAGAATGGAATGGGAAATAACATGACAACTCTAAAATACCCAAAAGCTATTCCCTTGCACACCTAGCAAGGTGATCTCTCTTTCTTCACATATCATTGCAAATCTGAATCTAAACTGTAAAATTTAGAATTAATTGAGCCTACATGAACTAAGGGAAAAAATTAAAAATGCAGTGAAACCAAGCAATCAGGAAGCTCATACACTGATTGCTCTGCTATAAAAATGCAGGGATAAAAATAATTAACCTCTCATTTTAACTTCATCCAAGGATTTTGTAATGGTTTGTGGACATTTATTAAACACTGCCATGCATCTGCTTCAGAAATCAGTGACTCTGAGAAAAAAGGTCATAAATGGTCATCATAGATAACTGCATGATCATAAAACCTCAATTCATGACTGTGGAAAAAAACCTAATGTGATCATGAGACAACCATTAGGTAAGGATGTTCTCAAGCAGAAAAAAGGGGGAAGAGTTTTATCTTCAGTTTAACAATGTGTTGTTGTAGTAGTAGTGTGCCTTCGAGAGTTTATTGTTACAAGCAGATGCATTCAGAGGCTCATTTACTATAGAATATGAGAGACTGTGATTCCATATAAATACTCTCCAATCCACTGTCTGCCAGCAAATATAGTTATAATTAAAAGCAAGATTGTCGTTGTATCCTTTCATGTTATTTTTAACTTATGACAACTCTAAGGTAAATCTATCATGGAGTGTTTTCTTGGCAGAATTTGTTCAGAGGAGGCTTGTCTTCGCATTTCTCTGAGGCTGAAAACATAGGACTTGCCCATGGTCACCCAGGGACTGAACAGAGACTTGAATCCTAGTCTCTAGAGCAGGCATGGGCAAACTTCAGCCCTCCAGGTGTTTTGGACTTCAACTCCCACAATTCCAACAGCCAGTAGGCTGTTAGCAATTGTGGGAGTTGAAGTCCAAAACACCTGGAGGGCTGAAGTTTGCCCATGCCTGCTCTAGAACCATAGTCCAATTCTCAAACCACTATACTACATTCTCATAATGAAATATTAGGACCAAAGAAGAGGACATTACAGCATCCCAGAATATTGGTGTTTCCAGGTCTTGACTTAGGATGTAGAAACACAGTTATATAATCCAGTGTCTGATCCCAAATTATCTGCTTTGAACTGAATTAAATGAATCTATACCGCAATATAATCCAATTCAAAGCAGATAATTTGGGATCTGATACTGGGTTATATGGCAGTGTAGATCCAGCCTTAGTAAGGCCAGACACAAGTCAGTGTAGCTCCACTGTTCTTTGGGTGGAACAGAAGCTACATAGGTTTTGCTCATGCCAGTTGTCCCTTTCTCCATATTACTAATGTGATATTTCCTGACAGCTATGAAGGTTTTTGAGTCAAATGTGCTTGCTGGTTTCAGCAATACAGAGACTTTGCTTTTGTTGTTTGTTGCTGCCTTTGGCTTTGCTTGGCTTGCACTCATTAGGCAGCAAGTCTGACAGAAGTATGGCAAGCATACTTTCTGTATAGCACTACGAGTGAAGTCAGCTCTAGAAATCCGTCCGATAGTTTGGTTAAGGGCTAAGTACTGGGACGTGTAGCTCCCTCAAGAGCAGAGACAACAGAGATACAACATTTGATACACTGGAAGCCAATATTTTGGGTTTTAGTCCAAACTTGAAAAGAATTGTTCCTGGTGTTGACGGGGAAAGGATAGAGTTAAATACCTTAAAAAGTACATTTAAAATTAAACCTATCATTCAAAGCCGATTTGCAACACCAGCTGCAAAACATAGCAATTTTTGAACACCAGCTCCTAGAATTTTTCAAATAGCTATAGTCACATAAGTAAAAATTCCAATCTCTATATTTAATGAATTAATGCATTGAGCATATCTGGTTCTCACTCTTTAAAAGCAGTCATTGCAGTCAATATTGGAAACCAACCTTTTAAACCACAGTTAAACCAAGCCTATACCCAAAGCTACAGGTTGCCAGGTAGTGGCATCACGTGCACCCTAAATGCCCAATAGTAGAAATATGGCTTCCAGTCTACTTTCCACCAGTAGTTTCTATTACTGAAGATGGGGGGGGGGGCATGTTAAAAACAAATATTGAACATCACATATGATTGGGTCCTAGAGAAGTTAATGAGTGTGGAAAGTATATTTCCATCCAAATATGTTGTAGGTCAGTCTGCTGGGCTTCTTTGGAGATGATGCTTTCCAAACATGTAGGAAATTTGATGGGGTCGATACCATCTGACTGCTAGGATCCCATTTCCCCTTCTAGCTTCCAGAGTGGATCTGTCTGTGTACATTACAGATCAGAGATAAGCCCTTTCCTCAGCCCCTCAGTTGAAAGAGATTGTGCTCTCATGGCTTGATTGTGGGGGAAAGAGCTTATCTCAGTTCTGCATTGGTTTGGAACAGACTCTTTCCCCACCTCTCATTGCTGGAGGAGAGAAAGAGCTTATCTCAATCGACAGCAGCTCAGAGATAAACCCTCCCCCCTGCTCAGAGGTGAGAAAGTAAGCCTCATTCAGCACTGGACTGGGAAAATTGCTTCCTTCTCAGTTGAGCAGCTAAAGAACTGCAACAATTGGGAAGGAAGAAGAATAGGTGTGGTCTCAACACTTTCATGAAAGACTAATCAAGTCCAATGAAAATAGCTTAGGGAGCTGGGTATATTTAGCTTGGAGACAAGAAGGCCAAGAGAGGACATGATAGACATGTTTAAATATTTGACGTGAGGACACATTGAGGAGGGGGAAAGCTTGTATTCTGTTGCTCTGGAGACAACATCACAGAGCCATGGTTTCAAATTGCAGGAAAGGAGCTCCACCCAAACATTAGGAAGACATTCCTGAAGATCAGAGCTGATTGGCAGTGGAATAGGCTGCCTCACAGGGTGGTAGAGTCTGGAGGTTTTTAAGCAGAGACTGGGTGGCCATCTGTCAAGGTGTTTTGATTGTGTTTTCCTGCAAGACAAGACATCTTCCAACTCTATGATTCTATGATTCTAACAATTTCTTACCTATCAATATGTGATAGGGATCAAAGAGTACCTAGTTTTCTGGTTTAACCACTGTAACACACTGCCTCCTCAAACTCTACAGTGCTTTTTTATTCTTTCCTAAGACATTAGAAAGGAACAGATTTCATATATTTCAAATGCACATTTTTGTCTGCTGTGCAAATTATAGGGGTACACATTGTGTTAACTCCAGGCTACCAATAGTTTGAAATTAGTAGTGGTCTTCCAGTTTGTGATTGACACACACACAGAGCTGTATCTTCTGATTTTGTACCTCCTTGCTGAACAAGATATGTACCCGTGGACTGACCTTTTGTAAACAGCATACCAATTTTCTGATTATCCAGATGCTTCGTTTGTCCCCACGGCCAATCAGATTAATGAGTTTGCAATGTAATTATTTTGCAGAGAATGCAAGGGAAGCAAACCAAGCTATGTAAAGAAGCAAGGTGTGCTACGTCGCCGCTTCCATGCTCCCAACTGCAATTGTTCAGTATAATAGTAAGCTATTTTACATTCTTGACCCAGCAATTCACTTGAAAGGACTGAATAAAACCTATAGAAACAAACTAGAAGTTTTTTTCAAAAACAAAATAGGCGAATAGCACTATGGGAAGTATGCCCAATGGAGCAAATCTGAATGGCCAATACGGATCAGTTCACCTCATGAGCTCTACCCTCTGGCCAATTCTTTCCCCAGAGAAACCCAACCAGAAATAATAATTGCGGAAATGACAGTTAAATGATGGAGGCATGACAGACTGTCTATTATTTATAAAGCACCCATTCAGTGCTCTGGGCTGTATACAAAATCTTGACAACAACCCAGAAAGAAGAGGTCAAAAGGTAACCAACCCTTTGCAACGTCCCTTTTTTAAAATATATTTTCTCAGAAAGGGTTGTCCATCTGGTGTCCACTGATCCAAAGTGAAGCCTACATATTCTTTATTTCAACTTGGACATGAGGGTGATGGTTAAATTTCTCTGACTTAAACCAATGAGCTTTCCAAGTGTTTTATTTTAACTGCTTCATGCCCAATAATTTCTCTCACTAGTGACCATAGTTCATTCCTAATTTGGAGGGACTCTCCACAACATTTCCCCCTAGGTTTAGGAATCTTTGTTAGGGACAAGAAATCTGTCTGTTTCCCTTTGTCTTTCATTCCAAATGTTAAAGTGTTGTGTTCTTTGAACTCTGAATGTGAAGACTTAGTAAATTTTAGCATGAAATGTAAATAGATTTCCTTCTCATTTGCACTGATCAGGTCCATATTGATTCCCTATATGTGGAGGATTACCTACATTCTGTCTCTATCTCAAAGTTGAGAAATCACATGGAAAAAAGTGGCAAGACTTATTTAATCCTGCAACATCTTAATATACAATTGAATACACAACGGGTTGAATCTAAGCTTTCAAGAAATTCACATTTGCAAGATCTGAGCAACAGGGTGATTTGGATGTCTCTCATCCATAGTGTTCTCTGAAATCCAAGTTTACAAAAACAATAAATATTTAGTATTGCTTATTCAAAATTCTTGGGACCAGAAGACCTTTGGATTTCAGATTTTGCATACGTACACATAATAGATATCTTGGAGATAGGACTCAAGTGCAAACACGGAATACATTTATGTTTCACATATACCTTACATGCATAGCCTGAAGGTAATTTTATGCAACTTTAAAAAATGATTTTGCTCATGAAACTAAGTTTATCCATATTGAATCATAAGAAAGCAAAGGTGTTACTATCTCTACATGTGTGGACAATTTCAAATTTAGGCAGTGTTATGGAGCTGGAAGGAGTAGGAGAATACTGACAATATAAAATGTTGCAGTTGTGGTGGTTGTGAAGAGAATGATGGTAATAATAATAATAATAATAATAATAATAATAATAATAATAATAATAGAAAGAATATGTATCCTGCCAGCAGTAGGGGAAACCCCTTCATTGCACGCATTTGATTTACACCTTTTTTGTACTTTTCCGCCAAATGTCTTTCTGAAACAGATTGAACAATATGCATCTTGAGCTAAATGAACCCTGAGCCAAATTTGCCAAAGCATTGTTATCTTCCCTGGGATAAATTATGCATTCACTCATTGTTTGAAAGTTTGGGATTCACTGTTGGTGGTAAACTTTTCACTAGAACTCACAGATGGTCCTGCCTGATCCTGTTAATGAAAAAAATCTCTCACACAGCTACAAAAACTGACGTGATCATCTGTTTTTCAACATTCCAGGAAAAAAAATCAAGCGAGGTGTAAGGTGCGATACAAATGAGAATAATTAGCTTGTGCCATCTGTGGACATTAAAAAAAAGGAGGGGAGAGAAGAAAAAAAAGTGTCTCTTTATTTCAAGGTTTTCTAATGGTAAGCATTATATCTTCAGCAAAGTATGCAGTTAATAACTTTTCAATTTATGGCGACCTTCTGCTCTGATTTACTTAAGGAACTAGGATACTTGCTGTGCCTCACACCTTTTCCACCTTATAATTAGCAAGTAATAAAAAATGCCATTAAAAAGTAATAAGTCTGCAGCTCTCCGACAATCCGTTGATTAATTCTACAGTTTGCAAAGCACTTTGGAAGTGACTAGGCTGAACTGCCAGTTTTTAACCCAGTTCCATATAAGCATGCCACACTCCTGAGAAACCAGATGAAGGAGCCCACGGATGACTTGGAGATGCCCTTTGGACCAGGAAAATATAATGGCATGACTTTTTGAGGCTGCTAGATTGCCAAGCTCATTAAGGATCCCTTGGGAGAAACATTTAGCTTCCTTACAGGTTAGAATGGTCTCACAAAGAGATCTAAATCTTGGCTTATTTTGTCCTTGCAGGTGAGAACAAAAAAGAATCCTCTTTGGGTAAGACTGCAAGGTTTTTTCCACATTTATAAATAGGTTTTTAATGTGTTTATTACATTTGGGAACATTTTAAAACATTCCACTACAGTTTTTTTATGTGCAAAAAGAAATGTGTTTTTGCATAAAATAAATGGGGGCTTTAGAGTATGACTATGCACACACACATACAAACAGACAAAATCCTTCATGATTCAAAAACTAATTTGACGTGAAAAAAAATCTTGCAGTGACTGGCAAATTTTGTGGGACAAACTGACCTTGTCCTAAAAAACTGTCAATGGGCTTGTCTAAACTAACACACACACACACACACACACACACAAACCTCAGACTAACCTTGAATCCATCACTGGTTGTCCCCATGATGCTTGGTGATTTCTAGTGACTGTCTGCTCTTAACTCAACTTTGCCCTGCTGTAGGCAAGTTGGAGGACACTCTGGAGTTGCAGGAAACTCTGGAGTATTTGCAAGCTTTCTGGAAGTCTGGGCAGCTGGATCAGGTTCAGTTTAGCCTAACCACTTGTTCAAATGGGTACTATAGCATTGATCAGTGCAGGGAGGGGGGGGGGGGCTCATCTCTGTCTTGTCACTGTTGCTTCCCATCAGCCATGGAGGTTGCTGTGAACGACTGTCCATCGTAGTTACATCTGTGATGCTAGAGCTGGGTGCCTATTTAACCATCAAGAACAAGGAGGTTGACCTTCTCCTTGCTGGTTATGTAGCTGCCCAATTTTGACATCAGCAGACTTGACAAATGATAGAGCTCTGGAGTTGAAAGGGAGTGGTGGTATAGCAACATGGATAACAAGATGACCAAGTAGGGCCAATGTTATTTCTGATTTGCTGAGCCAGTTGTACGCCAATGTGGTGCCACTATGGATTTTGTTGGGTGCATCTGGTTGCCATTATGGTTGCTCTGGGGCCAGCCTGGAACATAATACTCAATGCTCCAGTCTGCTCCATCATAAACAGCCGGTGTAGATGTGACCACTGTTTTAATTTTATAAACTGTTGGTGAGGTGAGATTAGAAATTGATCATAAGACATATACAAGGTAGAGCTATGCTGAAGAAAAAGTCTGTGTAGACATAGAATCTTGTAAGCTTCTCAAGATTCCAAGATAAATCAAACCTGTACGAGTCATTGTGACTTATGTCTGAAACATCTTGACACATTCTACTGATAATGATACCAGCTTTGAAATCCTTTAAAAAATATACAAAGAACAGTGTGCCTAATTTAGAAATAATGCTTGCTCAGTATTGGTGACTCAGTATAACTGTCATAGTCTTTTGCTGCTCAAACTGCTGTTACTACATGGTTTTGTAAACATTGCAGATAAGTTTGATGAAGCTCACTGGTATCAGCATGTTTGCCAGACTCTTCTCTGACCTGCATCTATTTAAATCAGTGGTGGACAAGGTATGTGTTTGCCCGCTAGAATGGAGGCCACAATGAGAGCACTGTACCCTGAAATAAGAATACAGTGTTCCCTCGCTACTTCATGGTTCACTTTTCACGCCCTCGCTGTTTTGCGGGTTTTTAATAAACACTAAAATAAATGTATAAATCATAAAATAATATTATAAATCCTGTATAAATCCCTCTTTCTATTTCCTTCCTAAGGAAAAGCCTAAGGAAGGGAGAGAAAAGGAGGCTGAAGCAGCTTTGTTTTCGCCTCACAAGGCAGTGGCAGCGGCGGGAGCGCACATGCGCGTGCTTGAGAGGCGAGGAGGGGACAGAGATGCTACTTGCAAACAACACAAATATAGCATCCCTACTTTGCGGATTTTCACTTTTCGCGGGTGGTCCTGGAATGTAACCCCCGCGCTAATGAGGGAACATTGTACCTCAAATTTTCCTTCACTCTATATTTTTACTTTTGAGATAATGTCAGTACTCTAAAATACAGTCTAGGCACCCTAAGAAAAGGGGCAGACGAAGTGACCCGGGAATGCAAATATAAGAATTATTGGTGAGATTGGTTCTCCATATCTCATTCTGCAATGATAGAACTCTTGGGTCTAAGCAAAAAACATTTATGACAGCAAGGGGGAGAAATTCCTACTTGGAGGCATCATTATTGCTTTAATTAATGATGGGGGAACTAAAATTCCTTTCTAACGCAAAATTTTCTTAGCCATATGGTAGCAGTGATAGTATGGACTTCCTCTAACCCCCCCCCCCCCCCAATTTCCCTTTGCATTGTAGTGGGCCCTTAGCATCTGCTGGGGTTTGGTTCTAGGATTCTTTGTGGATATCAAAATCTGTAGATATTCAAGTCTCATTATATACAATGGCATAGTAAAATGATGTCCCTTATACAACATGGCAAAATCAAGGGTATTTTTGAGGGGGAGATTTGGAACATTATTTTCAAACAGTAGGTTGTTCAATTCATGGATACAGAATGTATGGATACTTAAGGCTGACTGTACTATTTTGCTAAGTACAGATCTATATAACCCCAAGATAATTCCCTATAGACGCATTGCTATTCCTTTCAAGGCTAGACACATCTGAATTCAATCAATTTTCTTTTGCTAGATGTAATTGATATGAGTGGTATTTTTGACTTATACTTAACATGTCTACTGTTATTTATTCTTTCCTATGTATTATGATTTTTTTTTTGCTTCTGTTGATTAAATTTTTCCTGAATTTTCGTGTGTGTATTATTATTTATATTGTCTTTCCTGTTATAAGCTGCTCCAAGTCCCCTTGGAGAGAGGGGGCGGGATGTAAATAAAGCTGATGATGATGATGATGATGATGATGATGATGATTGTTGTTTCTCACTTCAGCAGCTCCTTACTGCAAGAATCCTAGTCTAAGACTGAATAGGATATGTCTACACAGGACCCTTTTCCAAATCAAATACTAGGCTAGCTATAATCTACTGACCTAATTTTAAGTATATAGGTCAAATCTAGCAATGCTTTTTTGTGAGACCTTTCACCATATTATTATGTCATTTAAATTGCTCACAATGTCCATCACAAACAACCTCATCAGACGGGTGGTTTTCCCTGTCTTTACACACTGCCAGCACGTTACCAGGACAGAGTCCACTGGAGCCCATTAAATTACGTGGGGCTAGTTCTGGTGAAGCTGCATTGGGCTCTGTGATGGCAGCATGCCAACAGCGTATGGAGAAGGAACCTTGAGGATTCGTGTGACTAGTCATCTCTTAATTGAAGAAGCCAGGAACAGCACAGAAACTTTGTGGGATGGCAGCCCACAACTCACAACGGTAAGGGGACAACACTGGGTAGTACCCCATGGTTTTTCCACACTGCCCCCTGGCTTCTGGACCTCCATGTGATGAGGTCCAAAGTCCAGAACATTGTAAGAGATTTGATCCTAGCCTGGGACAACAGTTAAACCAGGGTCCAACACGAGTGAAACGTAGCATATGCTATGGGGGTATTGAGACACTAACAGCTGGTCAAAGAAGCCACATACTTAAATAAGGTCTGCTAGATCCTGCTAACACAGCATGGGTCCCAACCATAGTCAAAATCAGATAATATGGATTCTAAGACATCAAGTGCAATTGCTGAAGGATTTTTCTTTTCAGTCAGGGCCTAAGTGCCTGGTTTTAATAACATACATCCTTTTATCAAGTGGAAACAAGAGACATTTGCTTCTTATGGGGAAACCAATGTTCATCTTTAAACTGTATCAGCCATTATGTATTTCACCTGGGGGATGTTTCCATAGAAAACCATTTTGCAGAACACACTTTTGAACAGGGATTGTACATTAAAAGATCTTAGCTGCCATGCTGTTTTAAATGCCAGCAAGACAAAAGCAATTCATATGTTATTCAGGAGACATGAGTTGCCTGGTTGCTCATTTCTAACAGGCTGAAGAAGCAATTTTTGATTCTCTAAAAGCATCTACAAGCCACCATTTAGTAGTTCACATTTTAAATTTGATTTTTTAATCTTAGTTTCCCACAATCTTCGCGTTAGCCCAATGCATTTTTCAGTGATTCTCTTTCTCCCCCATTTGTCCCATAGCATTAAGGATTATATGAATGTGTTAGTGAGTAGTGCTGAAGTCTAAATAGCAAAAGCATATTTAAAATTGGAGTAGAGTAAAATAATGAACAGAAATGAATTATATAAAAGTGGATTATAAAAGCATCAAAATAAACTTCTATGCTTTGGCCTACTCATAAATAAAAATGACGACTGGAAGTCAAGAAATCAGAAAACCAAGGTTTAGAAGGGTGCGTATAAAGTAGCTAAAATGAGCTTTAATTGTAAAGATATATCATTAAATACCAGAGGCAGAATCATATATGCAATGTTATTTCTGGTTTTGAAGTGTGGGCGTGAAAGCTGGACAATTAAGAAGGCTGATAGGGTGACATGACTGTTTGGAAATGATGATAATACTTGGTAACTCTGAAGGAAATATCAAAAGAGGAAGACAACACAACACGAACTCCAGTCAAAACAGACCTCTACCTGCAAGTGGTTATCTATGACCATGTCCTGAGAAGAAAACTCTGACTATCTTTTTCCCCAAGGAACAAATAAACAGAAAAACTAAAGAAGAAGGAGGGGGACCTCATTACAGATGGGTTGAAGTAATCAAGAAAACTATGGCCCCTTCTACACTCTCATATAAAATTCAGATCATTTGCTTTGAATGGGATTATATGGCAGTGTAGACTCATATAATCCAGTTCAAAGCAGATTATGTGGACTATCTGATTTGATAATCTGGATTATATGGCAGTGTAGAAGGGGCCCTAGATTAAGTTTGCAAAACCTGATTAGGGCTGTTGATGACCTCTTAAAAACCTCTGGCTTGAGAATGACTTAATACCAGTAAGAACCGGACTACTGGTATGAGATTCAGGCTGGATCTACACTGCCCTATATCCCAGGATCTGACCTCAGATTATCTGCTTTGAACTTGATTATATGAGTCTACACTGCTAGATAATTTGGGATAAGCAAATACTCTGGGATCAGATCCTTGGATATAGGACAAAGTAGATCCAGCCTAAGGTGTGACAAACATATTCCTATTTCCATGTGTGAAATGTTGAGGGTAGGTGATACGTAGATATTAATCAAGAGTGGACAACAAAAGGAGGATCACCTGCAGGACCCCTCAAAATTCACTTCCAGTTTTATAAAACAATTCAAGAGCTTTCTAAGATAAATAAGATGTGGTGGGACCTTTGAAACAGAATTGCTGCTCCTGAAGGACTCTAGGAAGATAAATAGTCTCTTTTTGCCAGGAATAATAATTGGCATGATTTCCTGGAGGCCATGAGGTTTTTATGACCAGAAGAAAGACCCTGAATGAAGGACAAAGGAGTCTGATTCTTGTTAAAGTCATTCCATTCCATGCATTTTGAAGTGTAAGATTTAAGTGTACATCTAAAAATGTAAGGCAATAAATTGATAAGAAATACAACTCAGAGATTAAGGATTTCCAGCTGTGCTGTGTGGGTTACATGGTTAGAATGGATGGACAACCCGTGGTTCCTTCAGAATGCCTGACTGTTGGCCAAGTTGGCTGGATCTAGATGCTATACCCCTCTATTCTGCCTTGGTCAGACCACACCTGGAATACTGTGTCCAATTCTGGGCACCACAGTTGAAGGGAGATGTTGACAAGCTGGAAAGTGTCCAGAGGAGGGCAACTAAAATGATCAAGGGTCTGGAGAACAAACCCTATGAGGAGCAGCTTAAAGAGCTGGGTATGTTTAGCCTGCAGAAGAGAAGGTTGAGAGGAGACATGATAGCCATGTACAAATATGTGAGGGGAAGTCATAGGGAGGAAGGAGCAAACTTGTTTGCTGCTGCGCTGGAGATTAGGATGCGGAACAATGGCTTCAAACTACAGGAAAGGAGATTCCACCTTGGCCCGAGGCTGTGGTGCAGACGGGAGAGCAATGAGTCACTGACCAGGAGGTCATAAGTTCGAGGCCCACTCAGAGCTATGTTTGTTTGTCTTTGTCCTGTGTTAAAAAGGCATTGAATGTTTGCCTAATACGTGTAATGTGATCCGCCCTGAGTCCCCTTCGGGGTGAGAAGGGCAGAATATAAATGATGTAAATAAATAAATAAATAAATAAACATCAGGAAGAACTTCCTCACTGTGAGAGCTGTTTGGCAGTGGAACTCTCTTCCCCGGAATGTGGTGGAGGCTCCTTCTTTGGAGGCTTTTAAGCAGAGGCTGGATGGCCATCTGTCGGGGGTGCTTTGAATGAGATTTTCCTGCTTCTTGGCAGGGGGTTGGACTGGATGGCCCGTGAGGTCTCTTCCAACTCTACAATTCTATGATTCTATGACTTTTGGGAGGTGAAGTCCAAAACATCCAAAGCGCCAATGTTGGGGAACCACTGAACCAGACAAAGGAAAGAAACTCAACCAGAAGCATTGCAATCCTTCAAAAATAGTATTAAAGTGGAGTCATAGAATCATAGAATAGTAGAGTTGGAAGAGACCACATGGGCCATCTAGTCCAACCCCCTGTCTTCAAGTACAAATCTGAAAAAAGCCATATTGAATTCTTTTAATGACATAAATTGTTAGGAAACCGCAAGAAATCTACCATACTTTTAGTTAAAATCCCATTGCATGTGGTTCTTAATTATCCAAATCCCAAATGTCTTGCTATTGTTACTAAGACAGTTTGAGTTTAGTTTTGTCTTTTTCAGTCAACTACATATTTTAGTCACATCAGTAGTCATTAACCTGAATTGCCCTTTGACAGGACTGTGTGTTCCTGAGAAACTGCAACCAAGGGATGGCGGGGGGGGGGGGGGCTTTTACTACGAAAATATCAGTCAAATCCCCCCTTTCCCCATTTTTGTTCTAACAGCTTCCCACCTCTTCCTAACATGTTGCAAAAGCTGCCCTCTAGAGACTTCCACTGCTGATTGATGGCGTGTCAAAGTGTCCCTTTTAAAGAGTCTCTAAGGCCATTCAGCTGCCTGCTGTTTCCTTCAGCTAAGTGCTGTCTGTCATGTATTGGTAAGATTTGTAATGATATGGTGGCGGGTTGTTTCATAAACCTTTCACAAGCCTTGCCTCACAACATATTCAAACAGAAAAGGTCAGCCCGGGCGTTATGCAGTTCTCACACACAAGGATGTGAACTAAATAAAATGAATAAATACAGACATTTGGAATTAATCTGCAAAGGGATCTTGTGGCACCTTTCAGACCAGCTGAGGGAAAGAAGTTTGTAGTATAAGCGTTTGTAGATTCAGACTAATTCATCAGGTGCATAGACTGAATCTATAAAAACTTAGGCTACAAACTTCTTTCTCTCAGGGTGAGTCTATGGTCTGGAGCAGGAATGCTCTGCACTGGCCCAGCAAGGTGGAGTCGGCATCATCCCCACTGGATTATCATTTTATTGTAATGACCATTGCTGCTAGTAGATAGCCACAGAGCTGCTGGCCATCATGGGTGCCTTCTCCTGTCTTTAGCATAGGTGCCCACACAACTAGGAATAAGGGCAATCTTGCTGTCTGCAGTGAACCCAAGCTATGGAGTTGATCTGGGGATTCAGGTAAACCCTGTGGATTCAGTGCAATACCTTAATGGGGAGCTACAGCAAACTGAATTGCACCTTCTTCCCTCTGAGCAGACATATATGTATGTTTGGATGAAACATGAGCCATACTGGCCTATGGGCTACATGTGATCCTGGGCCTATCTTTGTAGCCTCTAAGCTCTTGTTAAATGTACTGCAATAGCACCAATGGAAAGAAGAAGGAAGGAAAGGAAGAAAGAATGACTTTGTAAACTTGCCATTTTCACTCCATAAAATATATGATTTTTTGTGTGTGTGTGTCAGGAGCAACCTGAGTTGCTTCTGGTGTGAGAGAATTGGCTGTCTGCAAGGACGTTGCCCAGGGGACGCCTGGATGTTTTTGATGTTTTTACCATCCTTGTGGGAGGCTTCTCTCATGTCCCCACATGGAGCTGGAGCTGATAGAGGGAGCTCATCTGCGTTCTCCCCGGGTGGGATTCGAACCTGGCAGTCTTCAGGTCAGCAACCCAACCTTTAAGTCACAAGGCTTTAATCCACTAGGCCACGGGATATGATAAAGACATACCTTTTTCAAAGTCCCAGTCAGGTTTTCCCAAGACTTCTAGGAATATTAATTAGCATCAAAGCAAGGGGATGCCAACTAATTGCTTTTTTGCATTTTCTTTAGCCTAGTTGTTGAATGTGACCTTTGATAAGTTGTGGGGGGATGACAAGTTAACTTTCCAGTTCCTGGAAAGCACCCAATATAAATGGTAATGAGGAAAACCATGGCAAAATCTTTTCTGAACAAATATTGCCCAGAGAATATGGTGATAGGGTCACCATAAATTGGGAATATCTTGCAAGAATACCATAATATGCACACATGCACACACACACACACTTTTCAGAACCAGGACAAGGAGTTCAGAGTCAAGGTGTGAAAACGTTAGAGCTTGGGTGTTTCCCATAAATTAAAGGACATCTTCATGAACCACAGAATGAACAGATATGTTTGATTTGATTATCTCCCTTCATAGAAAGATAGAGAAAGAAATGTTAGTTTAATTGGATTGTTTTGTATCCTATTTATCTTAAACATATCAACAATGATTGTTTCCCTAGACTTCAAAAAATAGACTAAGAAAGCTGCATTTCTTTTATTTTACTTGATTTAAATGTAAATTGCTAACTATCTTTACTAGTAAAATCTGTGTATGCATAAACGTAGGAAGGGGGTGGGTGTAGATGTATGAGAATCCACAAAAGACGCACTAGCTGTTGTAGTTTTCACTTGCTTTGTGGTGCCAGTGACAGATGTCGACCAAGAATTATAAATTCCAATCAAGTGAAGCTGAAGATTAATTGCAAAGTCTTTCAAAGCACTTTTTGGGTGGATAGTGGGGGTGGGTAGGAAGGAGTGGTAAAATGGGTGAGGGGAGAAAAAGAGGAAATGTAGAGTATATGTGAAGATGCCGGGCTTCTCAGAAATGTACATCCCTATAATTAGATTTTCTGAATGCACTCCAGTCAGAGGACTCAAAACAACAGAAACCGCCTTTGTGTATAATAAGATGCAAGCACTGATAGATGCAAGCACAGATATGTGAAATGTGTATAATTATAAACAGTTGTTTTGTCTACCCACGTTTAATTCCTACAGAGCTAAATCGAGATAGCGACAGCCTTCTGAGCAAAGCAGAACAATTACTGTAAAATCAGGCTGCCAATAAGGTCAAGAGACACAAAGAAACCTCCAAATACATTGATGGGTGTGACTGTGATGCCTTAGCAATAACTAGATTTGCCAAAAACTCTGATCTGATGGGCACAAGGGCAAAGAATGAAAACATCTGGACCTTGACTCTGTTTTGGCTCATTTCTTCTATTTTGCATTTTCTTCCATGCCAGATCTCCACTTCTGGGTGCTTTCAGGCAGCACATCATTAATCCTGGATGGTCAAGAAGAAGTATTTCATTGTTTTAATCCAATTTTCTAGTGTTAAGGTCAAGCTACATGAAAAATTAGATGCCAAAGAATCTGAGTGTTTGAAGTGGAGAAGGAAGAATCTAGACACTGAATGTTCAGAAGACAAACCAAAGACATTCATGGGGAATTCAAGTGTAATTCCTAACCCAAGGATGAGAATCTTGTAGACCTTCAAATGGTGGACCGCAGCTGCCATCACTCTTGACCATTGGATATGCTTGCAGTCTAGCAACATTTGGAAGGCCATATAATTCCTACCACAAACCAGAATCTGTGATGAACTATACTAACATAGCCCAGAGCATTTGTATTCTAGCATATTACTAGGTGACCATTATCAGGAATGGAGAACAGTTAGCACCACACATTTGCTGGAGTTAGGTGCACAGGGCCCCTGAAAAAGTGGAAAAAATTGAATAAAAAGCCTCTGAGAACACCTTTCTAACTCCTTCAGCACAAATCTATGGTCAACTTCTGCTTGCTAACTTTTGAACATTTCATTATTCACAGATTTGATAAAAATGTTCTTTCTATTATTATTTTTGTTATTAACTGCATTTTTATACCGCTTTTCTCACCACCGGGGGGACTCAAAGCGGTTTACAACATAATAAATGGAAAAATTCAATGCTTCACATATGTATAAAATATATAACATATCTAAATCAAAAACATATAATGGTAGATTAAACCATTAAAACTATAAGGGAAATTGAAGGACTGACAGAACATTTGTTGGATACTCTAAGCCCCCCACACAGCTGAATAAAATCCCAGATTATCAGCTTTGAATTGGAATATATGGCAGTATGTACTCAAATATCCCAGTTCAAACCAAATATTGTGGGATTTTTCTGCCTTGATATTTTGGGATATATGGCTGTGTGGAAGGGCCCTATGATTCCAGTTTCATTCCCAAACAATCTTCAGTTTAAAAGAATCAGGTGATGGAATAGAGAACCATTATAAAGAAAAGCAGGCAGACACACTGAGTTGGCATAAGGCAACTTCCTTCTTTCTTAACAAGTTAATCCAGCCAGATGTGCTTTTTAAAAATTGGTTGCAAATTATACCTGAGCAGGAATTTCACCTTGGATTCTCCACACCCTATCAGACCTTGGGGAGCTTATTTTTTGGAGAATACTTTCCAGATCCCCAAGCCAGCATGACCCATGTCAATGCTAGCTGGGGGATTCTGGGAATTCAATTATTTTTTCCAAGCTTGATACTAAATTTTGTATGTGTTCAGAGGAGTTCACACTCTAGTCCAGGCATGGGCAAACTTTTTTCCCGGAACATCCTCAGGTTATCTCTCAACATAAGGACAGGGTTGCTCGCCCCATCTTTATTCCAGGAGGAAGGCGGGACACATGACGACTGCACAATCCTCTTCTCCAATCCTCGGGCTGCCCTCTTGGCATTATTCTAGGAGGAGGGCAAGACAGGCGGCGGCTGAGAGTGCTCCGGGGGGCTCTCAGCCAACACATGTCTTCCTTAAGCCATCTTCCTGGCATAAGGATGGGGCTGTTCACACTGTCCTTATGCCGAGAGGAGGGCAAGACACATTGGGACTCAGAATGCTCCAGAGGGCTCTCAGCTACTGTGATGACTCATGGGCCATGTAGTCCCGTTCCATGTACTATTGTGGCAGATGAAGAGGAAAACTTGGGTTTCCCACCGTTTCTGCCAGATTTGGAGCCCTTGCACCTGCAAGATGTTTGCCCACAAGAAGTCAGCCAAACAAGCCTTGAGCAGAAATTTCCCCCATTTTCTCGCCAGGATTATTATAATCAAGATAGGGGCGCTCGAGAGGCGACTCGCCGGAGCGCCAGGATAGCTGCCAGACAATTAGCTGATTAAGTCTGCTTCCCTTGGGAAACTTTAAGGAGTCATGCATCTGGACACAGTATAGGTTTCGTTTCTTGTTCCCCAGAGAAAGTGTTCCTTGGCGGGAAAACAAGATCCTATATAGGTGTTTGCCCGCAAAGGAATCCTTGCGGAGTCAATTCGTCGGCTTGAGGAGTGAAATCGTGTGTAGACTTCGTACTCCAGTTCCCAGATCCCGGATCAAGTTTCCAGCCCAGCCTTGTACCATGGACTTCTATGGACTCAGTTTTTGATTCATGTTTGCCTTGTTTCAAGTTTGATCTTGCCAAGTTTCAAGTCTTGCCTTGCCTTGCGTTTTAAACCACGGACCTTGCTTCTCTGATTCAAGCCTTGTTTTCCAGTTTCCTTCGGATTTACCTTAAGCCTCAAAGACTATGGACAGTTCCCCACACTATTGCTTGCCAAATAGTGTGTGTTTCGGTGAAGTGGATTATAACTTTGGACTTTAATATCACATATTGGACATTGTTTTCCTGGACTATATTTGACCTTTCCTGAAAGGTCTACTTCTGAACTATATTCTACACTTGTTTTTATTGACTTTATATATTCCTTTAATAAAGATATTAGATAGATTCTGGTCTCTGCGCATGGTTATTGGTGCTCTGCAGCCTGGGTCCTGACAGCTACTACATGGCATCCTTCCCCATCTTTTTGCCATAAGAACATGGCAGACCACTGTGTCATTCTGCCAAGAGGATAGGGAAAATAAGGAGGACCTGGGGTAAGCACCCAAGGGACCGCATCCAACCCCCGGGCCTTAGTTTGCCCATGCCTGCTCTAGTCCTTTCAGAATTCCATCCATTTTTGAAGGCTTTATGCTGCACAATGCATTCTCTAGAAAATAAGAGAAATGTCAACTCCAAGTTGGAAATAATAATCTGCAGTAAATGTATATTCATATTAGTCAGTAAAAACAAAATTATGAAATTACAAGTGACTGTATATTAACAACAAAAACGGCTGTTTACATAGGAAAATACAAGACACACACCCAATCGATTTTCATTGAAAAGGAAGAAAAATATAGCTGGAAATATTTAGTTTGCATTGTCTCAAGCAGCCTATATATACCACTTGCAGAAAGAACCCAAACAATTCCCAGCCAATCAGTATGATAGCTAGATTATTTTAGAATTAACTAGACATTTTTTTCTCTCTCTTCCTTTTATTATTACTGGTATATGCATATTTAATTTTAGAACAGTAAATCATATAATTAAAGCTTCACCAGAAGAGATGATTATGTTTCAAACACAGCTCTGTGTGACAGGAGGAAGTAGGAAAGGGAGAGGGTGGGGAGAGATTTTGTACTTCTGCATTTAATTCTAAACCTAGACAGTTTGAAGGAAAGACCTAGCCGGATTAGCACAAACACTTCCCTACACACAATCACATTGCATAGTTTGACTGGGAGATATACAATTCCTCAAAAGTGGCCCTTCTATTAGTTAGGAAGAGGTGGCTACAGCAGATATACTCCTCAATTGTTCCATTAATGAACATCTTAAATCTTCAACTCCCTTGGAGGACAATGTTATGCATACTAACATACTCCATTCTGCTCTCTGCAACCTAACTTCTCACTTCAGGTGTGATGGGACAGTGCTTCTCAATGTAGCTGATGCGGTAAATGGTATTTCCTCCCTCATGTGCTCAAAGGATTAGTATTGTGTTTTATCCTTATCGTTATCATTGTTGGGAATCTGCTTGCAGACTGGCAACTGACTCCACTGACTGCCAGTTAGCTACCGAGCACAATTCAAAGTGCTGGCTTTGGCCTATAAAGCCCTAAACGGCCCTGGCCCAGTTTACCTGTCCGAATGCATCTCCCTCTATGAACCACCACGGATATTAAGATCTTCCAGGGAGGCTCTGCTCTCGATCCCGCTACTGTCACAGGTGCAATTGGTGAGGATGAAAGACAGGGCATTCTCAGTGATTGCCCCCAGCTCCATGGTGAGGTTAGATCAGACCCCTCCTTCCTGGCCTTTAGGAAGATAGTCAAGACCTGGCTCTGGGTCCAAGTCTTTGCGGCAGTGCAATAACGGCAGCAATAGGAAATTTCACCCTGCTGACCAGATACAATGCGACTGTCTTGCAATGGTTTTAAATAATGGTTTTAATGTGAAGATAACTTATCTTAGTGTTTATGTATATTTATGATTTATTTTATGTTCCGGCATTTAATATTTGCTGTATATATGTTGTGCTCCACCCTGAGTCCCTTCGGGGTGAGAAGGGTGGAATATAAATGTTTTAAATAAAAAAAATAAACTTATGGCTATGGACTGGCAATAATCTATAAACTGTACTACCATTTTGAGCAGAACTGTGTTAAGAACAATATCTCACTGCCATTCATGTAAGAGCCTAAACTGTTGCAGCACATCTTTCCCATTCCTTAAAACATTTCTAGCAACTTCCCGCTAGCTCTGGCAGGGTCCAAAGAGTTTCTTTTAGAAGGCTCAGGGCCCTTCCAGACAGGCTCTATATCCCAGAATCTGATCCCAGGTTTTCTGTTTATCCGAGATTATCAAATAGTGCAGACTCATATAATCCAGTTTAAGGCAGAAAACCTGGGATCAGATGCTGGGATATAGGGCCTGTCTGGGAGGGTCCTCACTTGCCCTAACAAACTGTAATGCTGTCTTCTGTGGGTCTGGTCTGAAATGTGGCAGCTATGGCTCATGACCATCTCCGCTTGCTCAAGTTTGGCTTAGATCATTATCAGTCAATACAGTAACAACACTATAAGAAGGGAAGAGAGTCCTCTTATAATACAGACATTGTAGAGGATAATGGTGATACATTATCATGCTCATTTGGAAACCCTCACCAATGAATCTAGCTTGGAAGTTAGTTTATATGATGAGAGGCCTCACCCTGGATTTTGACCATTAGTCTGAATGTGGGTGTCTCTTTTATTTGTCATTTCCTATAGTAAGAGCATCAGGGAAATGTAAAATGTTCTCATGAGCTTGGGGCACCTGACCTTTGGCATAAACATATTGTTCTGGCTTTCCTCAAACCTCTCAGCAAATGAAGAAATCATCTTCCTAAGAGATCTTGCCTGTGCAACTGCAGGAAGATGAGCAGTAAAATGTATTCTGCTAGCATCCAGAGATGAATTATTAAAATCCTGTTTTGTTATTTGTGCGCAGATTAGAAGTCCCATCCTGGCCTATTCTTAAGACTGCAAAATAATCACCTGTATGGTACTGGAGGTACCATGTCACTCCTGACACTGAAAAGATGGATCATTTTTTAACAATCGCAACAATGTGCATTCATGTTCTATTTGCTATTCAGTAGAACAAGAAGTAGCTGCAAAACCCATTCCTTGTTCTGTTTCTACTTAATATGGAGACAGCTTTAGCAACAGTTTTGAGTGGATAACTATCAGTGTGTTTAAAGGCCATAAATTAAACACAGGTGAAACATTGTAAAATAAATGTTCAGTCAAGAGTCATATTCTATTATACATAATTGCATCCTTTAAAAAGGGATAATTATTCTTATTTTTATATTTACACTATACCACCTACAATCTTACCCAGAGCAATAAATGAAAAGTAGTGAACAGTGTACACATTGAGAATAAATCCAGCAAATGATGAAGCTATAGAAGATGAAAGCAATTCAGATTCCACATAGCATTAAAAGATCATACTACAATATAGTACAACCCCCATATCTGCAGGAAATGTGCACTTAAACTTACCACAAAAACAGGAAACTGCAGATAATAGTAAAGTTCATTACAATGGATGGTGTTCACCAGAAGTTACCATATATAAACACAATCTTTAATTAGTTCCAAATTCAAAAAAATATATAGATGTTTTGCATTAATATAGAATTGGAATGCCTAAATACTCTAAAGCTTATCAGATTTAATCTAATCTTGGAAACTAAGGATAGTCAGCCCCGATTAGTACTTGGATGGGAGTCTGCCAACAAATACCAGGTGCTGTTGTGGGCTATATTTCAAAAGAAGAAACTGACAGAAAAGTTTCTGAGTATTTTTGCATAGGAATACCCTATGAAATTCATGGTATTATCTTAAGTTAAAAAACAACTTGAAAGCATTTTCATGCACAAAGTTTCGGCAAAGTAGTACAACTCCACAGGAATCCACAGCATCTGTAATAAATATTTTAAATAAGCAAAACTGGGAAAATTTACTTGGCAATTTAGAGTTGCTATGAAACAGAATTGGAATAGATAAAATATTGGCCTTATAAATGAGTATCAATGATGAAACTATCTTTCATCATTGCTAATATTACAGTGACTCTGAAGTTGTAGACGGAAAAGGAAATCTGAAGCTGAAATAAATGAGGTCTCCTTACAGGAAGGGTAGGAGGAGGATCTGTTCCACGACTATGGAATGACCTGCCAGAAGAGCTCCAACTGCTAGATCAGCTATCAGAATTTAAGATGCCAATTTTTTCTGGCAGGTCTATTCAGCCAGTTTTAATCATGATATTTAAACTTGTGTCTTATGTCCATTATATTTTAATCATTGTTCTGTGTATTTTAATATATGTATATTGTAGAAATACATATTAATATGTGTTTTGTATTTATATAATGCTTATGAGTTTTTAGCTATGTTGTAACCACTTTGAGCCACGAGGACAAGCAAGTAAGAAATTAATAATTATTATTATATTAATTAATTAAATTTGTTATTGTTATTGTTATTGTTATTATTATTATTATTATCCAACCACTGGACCCAATATTTAGTGGCATCAAGGGCCATCAGTGGAATATGGACAGTTCATACCCACCATCTTCAGCCCCAGGATCAAATAAGATTATACAATCCAGCTGAAGCTCTGATTAGCACACATCTGGTATCATGAAGCCTTCACCACTAAACTAATATTCAAAAAGAAGAATGAAAATTTTTAATTTGTGGTCTAAGAAAGTGTGGGTGAACTGAGCTAGATGTAACATCTAGTCCTGGTTTCTGGGGAGGGGAAGAAAGTTCAGCAAATCTCTACCAGCTGACCTGCTTGACATATGGTCAGCCTTGCTGGCTATCATGTCCATTCAGATTTCTCAGTAATGGCATAAATACAGAAAAAGACTCAGCTTTGTTTCAGTTATTAATCTAGACTAATTTATTTGGAACTGTGGTGGGCATTTGATGTTCTGTGCTACAACTGAACATGGGCCAAAATAGTTTGGGCTGGAAAGAACTGTACAGTTGATTCTTCCCATTTTGAGGTCTGACTTCCAAGGATTTGATTATTCACAGATTAGGTTGAAAGATCACCGCTAGGAATCTGTAGGTCTTCCAGTGCGCTTCTATGTTCTGCTTCCAGTGGAAGCTGAACAGAGAGTAATGCTGGAGAACCAAGAAGTTATCAGAGAGGGGTTCTCTGAGATAAAAAAAAATATAGAATTTTGTTTATTCATGGTTTTTAACTTTCATGAGTGTCTTATGCCCTAATCCCATTGAATGTCTCCTGACTGTACTCAAAAACATCTAGAAGCCATCAGGTTGCAACCCTGATGCATAATTGGCACATTGGACTAAGCTTGAATCATTACATTTCTGACTTTTTACCTGTAGTCAAAAACTCAAGCATACAACATAAATCATCAAATGGGAAACTAGTAAATAGATATATGTAGCAAAGCACACACACACATGCTTCCTGCTTCATATTGAACTACCTGTAAAATTCTCTCATTCTGCCACCTCAAAATCCTCTGATTCCAACAATCCTACCTATGATAAGATGGGCAGATTATGCCTCAGTGGATGGAAATAAGGGCGCAGGTGAGCTTCAGCCCTCAGGAATGCCCCTCTTCTGGTCAAAATAAAATATGAATTTGAATTGCCTTGGGTTAATTGGACTTTGGAATTGCAATTATACCATCAGAACTTCATGTTATCACTTATCCAATTCTCTAAATAACTATGGTCTATGTGTTATGCAAGCAGAGAGGAAATCTGAACCCATGAACTGTGAACTGCATTATTAGACCACTGGATCATTCCTATTTATTATGCAAATCTGCACAGTTTAACACATTCTGTTTTTAGAAGACATATTCCTTTAAAAAATAAATTAGTTGTATCCTGATTTCAAGGACATTATTGTATGGACAAAGTTAAGCTTAAATATTATTGTGAAGGCAAGTTAATATGACACATCTTTTTAGTGTAGTTATAATCCAAATTGCACAACCTAATTAGATGAGTATTTATATATTCCTTCACAGTTTATATGGCACAATTAAGCTGCCTGCTTTTTATCTGCAGGTATGTGTGTGTGTGTACACACATCTACAGTGTAGTATTTCATTACATGTTTTGGCCTTATTATTTTTCTGCAGTTCATTTGGGGATGTGGATGTTTATTTCTTTGTTGACAGAATGTGCAACCTGCTTTATGAAATAAATAAAATGGTTAGTTAATTGAAATGCACATTTCTGACAAAGTTGGGGTAGATGCTCTTGTGTGGCATTTCTCACCAATACTGTTGTTCGAATGAATATGCACCAGAGTACTAAAAGGACATACAAGAACATGAAATGTCTCTCAGTTAAGACTGAAGGAAGGGGAGTGGTTAGAGTACAGGAGAGGGACTTCAAGATCCAGGTGTCACTGAGTCAGGAAACTCACTGGATGAACTTCGGCTGATCACTCTCTCTAAGCCTGACCCTATCTCACAGGATTGTTTGTGAGATTATAGTGAGGAGGAAGAAAACCCCATTGAGCTCATGGGAAGTTACTAATGTTTTCCATAAGTAAAAGTTTTCAGAATGGAAACTCTCACCTTTCACATTTTGTCTTACATAAATGCCAAGCATGCATAATGATAGGAAACTGAAGCAAAGCAAGCTGTTTGGTAATCTTAGCCCATCACTGCTCATATTCAACTTCTCTCCACAATGAGAGTAAAATGACAGATGTGGCTTGGACCAAAGCTCACATTATCTCTAGTGAGGGATTGTGGGACTTGTAGTTCAAAAACATATGGAGGGATACAAATTATTCATGCAGTAGCTTAAACTTAAGTGAGAAATTTTTTACAGGAAAAACTGAATCACTTTCAAATGATCAATCAAATATGGAGGTCTCTCCTTTTATGGTGTCAATAAAAGCAGTGGTTCTCAACTTGTGGGTCTCCAAATGTTTTGGCCTTCAGCTCCCAGAAATCCTAACAGCTGGTAAACACCTGGGGACCCACAGGTTGAGAACCACTGGTTTAGAGGCAGTGATGGCTAATTTTCAAGCCAAATAACCTGCTGTCCAGTGTTCAACTAACTCCACTTCCTAAGAGTTCTGAATTCCTTCAGATGCTACTTCATATTTCTTCAGCCAGTAGACTGATAAAGGCACCAGTTGGCCCAACAAGACTCATACATGATCATTAATTACTAGTAAAGGTCAGCCAGAGAGGAATGAATGTTGTGAGTGCATCAACTACAAGTCCCATAATCTTCGGCAAATTTGCAGGGATGCTCTGGCAGAAATGAACAGATGTTGAAGCTTAGTTGCTGGGGGAGTGACCATAATTCAGTAGAAGAGAGCATGCTTAGCATTTAGAAGAGCTTGGATTCAACCATCCCATCTTCAGCCAAAAAAGCCAGGTGAGAAGGAAAATCTTACCTTCATGCTTTGGGCATACTCACAATAAAAGGTTAGAGATAGAATCATATTCCCCTCAAAATCAGATTGTAACTCTCAACATTCTTCTCCATTGGCTATGTTAGTTAGATATGCCAGCTGCACCCTTTCTTAGAATTTGAGGACCTGAAAATGGTAGTGCATATGCTTGTAACCTCAAGGTTGTACTTCTGCAATGCATTGTACATTGGGTTACCTCTGTACCAAGTTCAAAAATTCTAATTAGTTCCAGACATGGCAGCCAGATTGGTTATAGGAATATCTAGGAGTGAGCCTATTAGAACCATCTTAAAGTCACTTTGCTGGTTGCCAGTTAATTTCCAGGCAAAATACAAGGTGTTGGTTTTGACTTTTAAAGCCCTACATGATTTGAATCCAGATTACCTACAGGATTGCCTTCTCCTGAACAAGTCGCCCATTAGGACACTTAAGTTCTCTGGTGGACACTCACTCCAACCAGCCATCACCTGATTGGCAACTGTCACCAAAGGGCCTTTTAATCAGCCACCTCAAGAAGATTGTGGAATGACCTGCCAGAAGACATCTAACAGCTGAATGGTCTGTCAGAATTTAAAATGTAATTGAAGACTCATCTCTTCCAGCATGTTTACCCAGTGAACTTTCAATCATGAGTTTTGATTTACATTCTAAAGCTACTATATGTCAATTTTGTATCTGTGCAAGTTTATATATTTTTGTGTTTTTATCTATGTAATTTATTGTATATATTATATGTTCATATGTTTTTGACTTTGTGGTACCCTGCCTTGAGCCATGAGGAGAGGTGGGAAATAAATAAATTTATCATTATTGTAATTATCATTATTGCTGTTGTTGCTGCTGTTGGGACTTGCAGTCTAACGACATCAGAAGAACTATGTATGATTCCCATTTCTGGATTAGGAGAACACATATGTTGACATTAGATACTGTCAGTGCTCCACATGTGAGCATCAATCAACACAGAAAGGTATATATGTAGGCAGATACCTTAAAATAATTCTCTTGGTCAGCTTATGAAAGTATGTAAATTGTTATGCACCCTGATGGTTCAGAATGCTTAAAATCAATATACATATTTGACAATGACCCAGAAGGTGTAAAGTGAACAAGAAGTTTCCAGTGCTTCGAATGGCTTTATGAATGCACATAACGTGTCATCTCTTCCAACTACAGTAGAGTCTCACTTATCCAACGTAAACAGGCCGGCAGAATGTTGGATAAGCGAATATGTTGGATATTAAGGAAAGATTAAGGAAAAGCCTATTAAACATCAAATTAGGTTATGATTTTACAAATTAAGCACCAAAACATTATGTTATACAACAAATTTGACAGAAAAAATAGTTCAATACACAGTAATGCTATGTAATAATTACTGTATTTATGAATTTAGCACCAAAATATCACAATGTATTGAAAACATTGACTACAAAAATGCGTTGGATAATCTAGAACATTGGATAAGCGAGTGTTGGATAAGTGAGACTCTACTGTATATGACTTTATGAATGCATGTAACTTGTGGTCTCTTTCAACTCTGTCTATTCCTAAAAACAGGGGAGCCCCATATGCCCTAATATGCATGTTCATAGCCACTAAGCATCCAACTGTCCACTAACTGTAACCACATGGATCAAATCCTTTTCCTGAATTAATGTTATAGAAATGAAAAGGGATTCCATTGACCTCTTCTCATCAAAATATATTGCTAAGAATAACTAGCATTGAAGTCCTATTGATTCAGAAGTAAATCCCATTGCACTGAATGGGGCCTACTCCCAGGATGTCTGTACATTGCAGTATTATTGGTGGACTATGCCCTGGCACCCTTAACAGCTTTTATGGTTCCTCCATATGGGGATTTCAGATTGGAAGTACTAAAAATAAATGTCTGTGACAAATAATTGTACACTCAGAAGACATGGGGTTTCACACTTTGCATTAAAAATCCTCCTACATAAACTGCTTTCCCTATAGCAGCTGTTTTATGTGGTTGTTGGTTTCAATTTTATGTAATTGGTGTCTTACCCCTTTTGGCAAGCTCCTCCATGGCTATTACAGAACAGGAAACAGAAGCATATTTTATGGGCATATAATTTGTGAACTGGCAGGATTGACAGGAAAATATTTTAATAAAAAACTATAGTGGATGCTTAAAGGAAAAATGTTTTTTTCCTTTAAGTGGATGCTTAAAGGAAAAATTGTAGCACTTTAGAGTCTTTGAGAACAAGGTTTGTAGTATAATCTTTTGTAGACTGAGTCTACTTCTCAGATGCATGAAGGGAAGTGCCTAAAACAAGTTACCAGCTACCAGGAACATTATTCCAAATGGGGCCATAACTAACCTAGCCACCAAGATCTGTCATTTTGTTCTTACATACAAATGCTTTTCTTTGAATAATATCACATACCTTAAAGTTAACAGTACTGCTTTGAGCACACATGTCACCACAATACATCAACATCTTCATGGCTGACCAAGAACAATACTTGCAGCTACAAACCTCTTCCCTACCTTAGGTACATTGAGGATACCTTCATAATTTAGACTCATCTACATATGAAACAACATCATCATCAACAACAACAAGCTTTATTTATACCCCATCCCCTCTCTCCGAAGGGACTCGGGGCAGTTTACAACACAACAAACAAATAGAATAAATGAAGTACAAAAATAATCACACATCAATTAATTCTTAAAAACAAAATAACAGAATAATATAAGTATAAATAAACAAGCAACAGTAAAGACAAAAACACTGTGAAAACAATATATGACACTGTTTAATCACAATGCAATGCCATCATATATCTGCACCTGTAGGACTCGTTATTTTCTATCAGTAATGGTATCCCATTTTGGAGTGGAGGGAGAGTTTCAGAAAAAAAAATGAAAACCTAAAGCATTAGAAACAGAGTCCAACCCAAGGAGAAGGGCCAAAAGGAAAGCATTGCCTCTCTAAATAAGATTACTCTCTCCCTTTCTGACTCCTTCAGTCCCCAAATTTAGAGTATCACAGAGAGCAGGATACCCAAAATCACCCATAGCTAGAATGCTCACCTTTGCTGTGTTCACATTCCTTTTTTTGGATGCCTAAAGTGGATTTCTGAATGCACAATTAAAGTTTTGAATTATTGCAATGCTAGACTTTTGTGAGCTGAGGAAAATTTCAGGAAGGCAGGCACAATTCTTATTTGGGGGAAATGTCCCCCTTTCCATACCAACACTTCTGGCCCAACCTGCCCTCTGCCTTTTTTGCAGATCTCATCACACCTTAGTGGCAGTTCTGTTATCTGTCAAACTTTTCCAGATTTACGAAGTTGAAAGAGGATAGCTCTCCACAATGGCTATTTCTGAATAATTTCTTTGATCACCATATTGCCTATTTACAAAGGAGTAGTTGCACAGTCGTTTTACCCTGAATGTATTCCAGCTAGTCCTGTTTATTTTACTTTTTAAAATCCTTCATCTTGAATGAACAGTATTTCTTGCCAAAACTGCTCCAGTCAATATAATCAGAGTGGCATTCTGCAACTGCAAGGGCAACCAGCTCATCTGCATGCACTGAGAAAACTCAGAGACAGGAAGATGCAAAGAGCTCATGAGAAGTCTTTTAATTATCTATATTACTTTGGCTAAGGAACATAACCCCAGTTATTCAAAAAGCTGGGGAAAGTCCAAACAGTCAATCCGATAAGTAATCAGATGATCCAATCAATTAGAATAATCCTTTTAGGTCTAAACCAGTGTTAAATATTAGAGGAGGCATGTGTGCACTTTCTCCAGCTCCTCTGGCAAGTTCTATAAGTTCCACAAATTCTATTCACTGTTTTTGGGGCTTGCATATAGGCCATGCATCAGGAGACAGGGAGTAAAATTCCACCCAGGTGAAAGTACACCCCATTTCTGTTCTCAGCCCCCTCACATAAATGGTACATGATGAACTCCTGGACACAGTCATTAGCTGGTCAGCAGAAAGTTGGGAGAAAGGCAGTGGTGATGAAGAGTCCAGCCACATGCCTGTAGCTGGGTGCAGAGCAATGACATAATCTTCCAGATAAACCTGGTTGGACTCAGACTATCTTCTGTGCATTCAATTGGACATATAGTTGGACATTTTTATTCCCCCACATCTTCTGCTTTCCACTGACCAGGAAATGGTCATATGGAAGATTATCTTGTTTCATAACTGGTGTACTTTCAGGCCTCTCCAAGGATTTCTTTTGTGCCAGACACTGATACATGTTACTGTGGTAGCATAAGCTTTCTTGCTGGTAAATGATGGAGCAGATGGTACATAGTAGAGAAGCATTCCAGCCCTTTTCTGATAGGATCCAGCATTTCCTCAAAGTCAATAGATAAATAAATAGTAGAATTGGTTCCCCAGACAAATTATATCCAGATTATCTCTCTTGCAATGATAAAATCCAATCTGCATTGTTGGAAAGATATGGGGAATCCTTCAGATGGGGTGCACCCACTGGCCATGAGAAGACCGCTGGAAGATGGACTCTGAGAAAGTATATAGTGCAGAAGCAAAGAAAATCAAACTCTGCAAGCACAGTCTATCCCCCCTCTAGCTATGAGAACTGTGAAAGCAGCACAGCAATAAGAAAAAATAAATCATAATCATGGTCCATTCCTGTCCTTTGCTACTATGGCCTCAATCTGCAAAGCAAATTACAAAACAGTATTCCACAAGGTTACTTTAAAAAGTTAACTCTTTCATATTACTTGATAGTTTTAACCATGGTATCTGCTGAGGTTTGGTTCCTGGACCCTCCATGGATACTAAAATTCATGGATGTTCAACTCTGTATATAATGATGTAGTGAAATGATGCCTCTTACATCAAATTGTAAAATCAAGGGATTTTAAAAAAGATATTTTCAAACTGTGGATTGTTGTGGTTGAATCCATGAATACTTAATCTGTGGAAATGGAGAGCCTTGAGCTGCTTTCGGTCTTGATCCAGAGAGACAAGCGGTGAAACAAATAGCAGCAGCAACAATGATAGCACAACCCAACAAAAACATTTCTTGGTATTTTGGTTTTTAGGTCTGTTCCTTGGTTTACTTGGGGTGCAGATTCAGGAAATTGCATCAAATAGAACACATCAGCTCTAATTTCTTAGATATGCTTATCATGATTTTCTATGGGTGAGCAGTTGAAGATTGTTGTTGTTGTTGTTGTTGTTGTTGTTGTTGTTGTATTTTTTTTTAAAAAACCACACTTTTTCTCTCCACAAGGAGATTCAAAACAGCTTACATTAAAAGCATTTTAATATCGTTTAAAATCTTCAAATATACAAACATTAAAACAGAATTAAATTGGCATATGTATGGTATATATGTTCCTTATCTCAAAAATTAGAGCTGATAGGGAAAACTTGTGCTTTTTAAAAAATCAGTAGGTCAAATATACCCAGAAACAGGGCTAATATTTGAGGTATCAAAATGTGTGTTGCCCACCCAGTGTAATATAATGTGATGCCAGTAACAGGAGCCAGGCAAAAACTTTTCTTGGTACCATGGACAGCTCCATTCCTTCCATTATGCTCACTGCAAATAAAACTGGGAGATTCCCCACAGTGCTTATCCAGGTGGCATTCTCACTCCTCTCTTCTCCCCATAACATGCATAAAATTAACACTGTATTTTGGCATCATCCTTTTCCATTTGTTTTATATCCTGCCCTTCCTCCACATGGGACCAGAACCTGTTGCATTTTACAGATTAAAATAGCTAACAACACCATATTTGGGGGTAGAATGGGGTTCATGGAAAAGTAATTAAACTACCAATATCACTAAACACAGCTTATGATACATATTAAAATAAGGAGAGAGCTCTTTTAAAGCAATATTGTTAAAAGCAGTACAGCACTTATCAAAAGCTCTATCTTTGTAGTGTAGTGAGAATGTGAGTGCAGGGAAATGCACAATATAATAATGGAACATGCTACATTTAGATTCCAACATGTTGTGAAAAACTGGAGGGGAAATTCAACCTAGAGTTGACACTGATGAAAGAAACATTTTACTAGTAACATAGAGGTAATGGGAGTCTGGAGTGGGGGCTCTTTAAGCAGAGTAAATCATGCAAATTGTCCGTATGGTTTTTTTTTTCCTGCAGACTGCAATGTCATCTACTCCTTTTTCATCCAGATTACAGCAATTATCAATCAGATACTTTACTACATCACTACCTTAAGTGATTAGCTAAGCAGTGTCTCTTTCCTTCCCATCTGAATTTACTGGGCAGCAGCTGCTGTGAGAAACAATGGTCTGTTCTTCTGTCATTCGGGACAAAGCTGGCAAATGTTTGCAACCCCTTCCTGCTTGTGACCTCTGGTGCAACAGGACCCCTCACAATTTCCCCTTCATGCCAGAAGTAGCCTGCACGAAGGGAGTGGGAACATCAATCAGCTGTGTCCCAATTAGAAGGAGAATAGGAAGCCCTTTCTTGCTCTGGCTGGTGCCTAGTATATTCAGATTGGGGGACTTTTATGATCCTGTGTATTCCCTAAGTAAAGGTAAAGGTTTCCCCTGACGTCAAGTCCTGTCGTGACCAACTCTGGGGGTTGGTGCTCATCTCAATTTCTAAGCCGAAGAGCCGGCGTTGTCCATAGACACCTCCAAGGTCATGTGGCCGGCATGACTGCATGGAGTGCCGTTACCTTCCCGCCAGAGCAGTACCTATTGATCTACTCACATTTGCATGTTTTCGAACTGCTAGGTTGGCAGGAGCTGGGGCTAACAGCGGGCGCTCATTCCGCTCCTGGGATTCGAACCTGGGACTTATTGGTACGCAAGTTCAGCAGCTCAGCACTTTAACATACTGTGCCACCAGGCACAGTATGTATTCAGTAATGTGTTACCTACATTATTGAATATGTGGGGGTTGTGAATACAAAGCAGTCACAAATGGGTACCTCTTGCTTCCACACTGATAACTATGACTGTAAATGTCATCACACATTTATATTTTCCCTTTGCTCTTTTCTATTTTGTCTTCACAGAAATGCTGAGAGATAGGTCACAGAGAGAGAGACAGAGTAAGCTAAGGTCATTGAAGATGTTTCATGGCTCAGGGCGCTTCCAGACAGGCCTTTATCCTGGGAATGTTTGTGTTTAAAAAACATGAATGTTGCCGAGTGCCCATCCACACCCACCCCAGAAAGCCCATGCTTTGTGGGGTGGGTGTCCAGAAAAGGGGTTACAGTGTCCACAAAGACACTGTAACTCCCTCCCCAAAAGCCCCACAAATCAATTTTTAAAGTAAAATAACTTACTGGGCCTCCATTAGAGTGGTCCTGCAGCTCTTCTGGCATGTAGGAATGATGCACCAGGAAAGCAAGGAGGGGGAAAAGAGTGATTTTCCTCCTCTGCCCCCCTCGTTCTCCTGACATGTCATTCCTATATGCCAGGAGAGCTGCAGGATCACTCTAATGGAGGCCCGGTAAGTTATTTTACTTTTAAAGGGGTTTGGGGGGCTACTGGGGAGGAGGGGTTTGTCCTTGTGGTTTTCTGAGCTAATTTAGCCTGGAAAATTGCGGGACTGCTGTCTGGACTGCAGTCCAGACAATGGAAGTAGTGGGTTTATCCTGCGCTGTCCAAGAAGGCACAGAATAAACCGACTAACAAATTAATTAGCTACAAACCAGGGTTTCTCTGGTTTCACTGGTTTGTGGTGAATTAATTCCCGCATTAAAGGGGCTGTCTGGGTGCGCCCTCAGTGACAAAAACCTAGGCAAAAGGAATCTTATAGAGGCTTTAAAACTAACTGTGCGAAATAAGTTGTAGCATAAACTTGCATTGTCTTCCTCCACAGATCCATGCAGATCCATGCATCTGAATAAGTAGACTTAGAGTGTATCACACTGTAAAATTAATGCAGTTTGACACCACCTTAACTGCTCCAAACTATGGAATAAAAATAAGAATAAGAATACTTTATTTGTATTCCACTCTATCTCTCCGAAGGGACTCAGGACGGATTACAGCATACACAAACACAAAGGCAAACATTCAATGCCTAGAAACACCCATAACACAGATAAAGGTAAAGGCTTTCCCTTCTGGCTCTGGGAGGTGGTGCTCATCTCCATTTCTAAGCCAAAGAGCCTGCATTGTCCATAGACACCTCCTAGGTCAGGTGGCCGGCATCACTGCATGGAGTGCCATTATCTTCCCACTGAGACAGTACCTATTGATCTACTCAAATTTGCATGGTTTTGAACTGCTAGGTTGGCAGAAGCTGGGGCTAACAGCGGAAGCTCACCCACCCTGCAGATTTGAACCACCAACCTTCTGGTCAGCAAATTCAGCAGCTCAGAGATTTAACCCATTGCACTACTGCGGCCCCGAGTTATTGGGAATTGTAGTTTGGTGAAGCAGTAGCGAAGAAGATTAAAGAACATGCAAAACTACAACTCCCATGACTCCATAACATTGAGTGATCCCAGTTCAATTGGTGCCAAATTGCATTAATTTTGTAGTATAGGTGCACCCCAAGTTCATGAAAGCTTACGTTACAACCTCTTTCAGTTAATTTCAAAGGTGCTACAAGATCCCTTTGCAAACTGACATTCCAGACAGATGATTTTTTTCAATAGGACCTCTCATGTTCAATGTTCTAAGCAAGATCCAAAGAAATACTCTAGCCACAACATCATCCATTCAATGAATCATGCTAACTCTTTAGAGTAGTTTCAGGCTATATAGAAGCCATACTCTCCCATATGAGCCAACTTGGTGTCCTGAGGCCTTTGGAAGTAGCCCTTCTTTGATAAGCATGTCTAATTGAGATGGAAGAGAGCACCTTCTCAGTTGCTGCCTCTAGGCTAAGGAATCTATTCCTTTTTTAAAGAAAGTGCTTTGCAGTAGTGTGCTGTATTGCCTTTTAATGCTTTATAACTTTTGATCTTGTCTTTAATTGCCTTTAATGTTATAGATAGTTTAATTAGATTTTAATGATCATCGGTTCTATGCTTTTTATCTATACTTTGGGAAAAGATGGAGTATAAACAATTATAATGGACATGGTCATGATCATGATAATAATGGGTTTGCCTAGCTGGGAAAAGTGGATGAAAGAAAACATAAAAGTGTCAGTTTAGATGTATAGAAGCGAGGCATAGACAAATGTCAGGCTTTGGGGCCTCATTCTTTAACTTCTGGAAATATTTCTATGTTTTCTCCATAATCACAATGTTTGTTTTTGTAACAGGGAGAACCAGTAAACATTTAATCAAAGCTATGGTTTTCTAAATGGAAATGATCAGGCACCTAAACAGTAGAGATATTGGACCTAGATCCAGCAATTAGAAGACAGTGTAACTTTCTGCTCATGGAGTCACATGGCATGTATATACCTCATTAATGAATTGGGGAAAGGGGGAAAGGAGACTGAATTTGCTTCTTCATTCATGGGCAATAAGCATGCATATATTGATGCACAGTGGGCATGTTCAAACAATCACAACAATGCCACATGTACAGCACAATTTCCTCAGCCTGAACACTGAGCATAGCTGCCCTGGAGGAGATACAAATGTCCAACCATAGGAGAGTATATGCATGTGTATGACACCATGGAGCCCTCGGTGGCGCAGCATGTTAAAGTGTTGAGCTGCTGAACTTGCAGACCAAAAGGTCGCAGGTTCGAATCCAGGGAGCGGAGTGAGCACCCGCTGTTAGCTCTAGCTTCTGCCAACCTAGCAGTTTGAAAACATGCAAATGTGAGTAGATCAATAGATACCGCTCCAGCAGGAAGGTAACGGCGCTCCATGCAGTCATGCCAGCCACATGACCTTGGAGGTGTCTATGGACAACGCCGGCTCTTCGGCTTAGAAATGGAGATGAGCACCAACCCCCAGAGTCAGACATGACTGGACTTAACATCAAGGGAAACCTTTACCTTTACCTATGAAACCAACAGGAACCAGAATGAGTAGTGCATTGAGAGCTGCATTGGGACTTTGGGAGATCTGGGTCTGAATTTGTGGTCAGCTATGGAATGCCATTGGTTGATTTTGAGAATCATGTTCGCTCAGCACAAAGGAAGACAATAACAAATCTCCTCTGACTGCAACTTGTTGAAAAAACTCTAGAAAGGTATCATCATAGGTGGGAATTGACTTGAAGGCCAATAGGGCCAACTACAAAGTTATTCTAAAAGTGGTGGCATAAAAATGAAACAAACACATGCACAGTAAAACAGAAAGCACAACAGAAAAGACTCATCTGAAGGGAAAATGATTGGCCTGTGTAGTGAGAAAAATATAGTAGATTTATTTTGATAATAATTAAGGCACCAAATACCATCTAATCCTAGAAGCTAAGCAGGATCAGCAGCTTGACTGATGACTTGACTATCACATAAATAACATGTAATACTAGTCTTAAAAGAATTGCATTGGCTTCCAATATATTTCTGGTCTGAATTTATGGTACTTGTGATGACATTTAAAGACTTAAACAGCTTAGGGCCTTTACATTTAAAGGAGCACCTCGGCCCATATAGTCCTGACCAACGATTATGACCTTCAGGGGGTGGGGTGGGGTCTTCTATGTACAATCAGCGAGGTCATCACTCTGTATTGGAACATGGGAAATGGCCTTCTCAGATATGGCACGGTGGAATGCAAATTTGCATTCAACCATAGACATACACTGGATGAATCTGGGCAAGTAACACTTCCTAAGTCTTCAAGGAAAGCAATGGCACACAATTTACAAGAAAACCACACAATAGATTCACCTTATGGTCACTCTAACTTTGAAATGATGAAGGCACACAAAAACAAAGCATCAAGAGGATTTCAGCCATTGCCATTAAATATGTTTTCCACTGTCCCCCTTGAATGGGACAAAAAATAGTCTTCAAACAAGCTACATTGACCTAACTATCTTTAATCCTAGGTAGCTACAGTTATGCTTGCATTGTTGACTGCTAATCACTCCAAGCCAGTCTCAGTGGCATATCATTAACTTTGACAATCTGCTGCTAGGATTTCAAAGATTTTTTATTTTGCTCCTAGACAATACGGGCCCATTTTTTGATCTTCTTGTGAAGCCAAGCAATAAAAAGTTGACCATATTTTCTGCACCTATCCAAAGAAATTTATCTTTCACACCCTGCCTCGTACCATATGTTGGAAGCCAAGCGAGTGAAGGATTTAGCTGTCAGCCACTGAAGGCACTGCAGGCCCGATTCCAACTCCACAGAGCATCAGATCTGAGAAAGTATGACATTTCACTTTAGCTTCTGTCAGCACTATCTGCAGCGTATCATGGGCGCACTGCTGAAAATATTCTTGATCGGCAGCTCATATGCACTGGATAAAATGTTCATTAATCTTTTGCTTTGGAGGAGAAAAGCTGAACTCTTTAGCGACCACCAGAAAACTCCCCTTTGCCTTACGTACAAATCTATGCATTGGGCCACAGAGGCAAAATAGTGCTCTATTGAAGAAAGAATGTGAGGACAAGGTGCAAGGCTGTCTTGTTAGGATTTGACATTATAGACTTAACGCCAAAATAGAGAACATTCAACCTTCCAGATTTTGCAGAATCAACACTATGATAATCTGTTGATTATGTTGCCAGGGGCTGACGTGAAGTAGTCTCCAGCAAACATCTAGAAAACAAATAACAGCAATGGCATATTTCCACAAGGATGTGCCCACTGCAATTTCCTCCACATGTGAACTAGTCTCCCTCATGGCTGCCTACTTCTTTTTAAACTTCCAAATTAAATTTAGCGATCAGTAAATGTATTTTAGCATGGGAAGGGCAACCATATTGGTTGAAGGTTCTAGATCAGGCATGGGCAAATTCCAGCTTTCCAGGTGTTTTGGACTCTAACTTCCACAATTCCTAACAGCTGAATCCAAAACACCCGGAGAGCCGAAGTTTACCCATACATGTGCTAGATGATATCGCAAAAGGTTGGGGCTTGGAATAACATCTGCCTTTCAATGAAAAAAAAATAATTTAGTCTGTGGAAGGAAGGAAGGCAACCTATAGTAACAAACCATTTTCTCCCCCCCCCCCCCCCACCTTGATCTGCAGCACCCTGTGTGGAAGAAATCCTTGAAAACAACTTTAAGAAAAACAGGTGGATGCTACAGAATGCTGAATGGACATTGAATGTAACTCTTCTCAATGCCTCTACAGTCCTATAAATCTACAAATGAAAGCCAGCCTAGAGAACATAGCAATTAAGCTAAAAGCCAAGCTTTATTCTGATTCTTTTAAAAAAAGAAAATATCATTAGAATAAAAAAAAAACATGTGGAAGGAATCAACTGGGATGGCTCTAAATTGGCCGTGGACAATTTGGCTGCACAACACAAAACAAGCAGGTTCCTAATCTGCTACGTCAGACTATGAAGCTTCACTTTATCTCTGCCTAAGCCACTGTCAGTGAAGCAGAACCAACATGCTTAGGGGGAAAGCTGCTTATGCTGCCAGCCACGCCAAGGCTCCTCTCTTTAAAGTGCCATGAAATAGAGACACAATGATGTTATTTTCAACCGGTGTTCCAGTCCCTCTGAAATGAGGACGGTAATTGAGGACACATGTCAACAGCATCACCTCGATAGTGAGGAAAAGTATTGAATAGGGAATAAAAATGTTTTTGCACGTGCTAACCCCCAAAAGACTCGAATTCCTGTTATTTGTGTATCTTTTTGTTAGGGAAATTCTTCCAAAATACCGGGAAGGTTACATTGCATATTTTGTTTTCTTTTAAAAGTGTTATATATGAACAAGTCATGCCTAGACACCTAGTTTTGACTTCTAGCTTGTTTATTTGCTTTTGTTTGATTTTCCCAGAACATGCACTTAGACTTGGCAACTCTGGCAAACTATATTAAGATTCAGATTCCCCTGGTCTCCAGAATCATAGCTGAAAGCTCAAACCACGCTGGCTCCCCTTTATATTCTGCACTGGTCCGACCTCATCTGGAACACCGTATTCCGTTCTGGTTGCTTCATTTTAAGAATGATATCGAAAAATTGGAAAATGTACAGAACAGCAATGAGAATGATAGGATGATAGGATAGGTATGGAGACCAAAACACATGTGAAGAGTGGGCACGTTCAGCCTGGTGAAGACAAGACTAGTGGGTGACATAACCACACTCTTTAAATATTTCAGGCTTTTTTTTGCTGCCTCAGAAGTTAGAACTGGGTCTAACAGTTTGAAGTTACAAGAGGATAGATTTATATTGCAGAATTGTAGAAGGAACTTCTTGATAGTAATAGAAGTTCAGCAATTGAACCAATAGCCTAGAGAGCTGGTAAGACCTCATTGTCTGGATATCTTAAAAATGACTCTGAACAGATACCTGATGGTGATACTCTAGCTCAGTGGTTCCCAAACTCTGATCATCCAGGTGCTTTGGATTTAATCTCACACAAAACCCAGCCAGTTTGGCAAATATTTGGAAAACTGGGAGCGGAAGTCCAAAACATTAAAGTCTGGGGAGTATTGCTCTAATAAGAGATCCTACATGGAATTGGACCGATGACCCATGGGGCCCTTTGCTATGATGTTATGATTCTATAATATATTGATGGTGAGTCCCATTTCACCAAAGTAAAGTAAAATTAAGCCTTTCTTTTAGGAAAAAATACGCAAATGACAGGACAGCCTAGTTCTTATTCCAAGGTGTATTTAGATACGTGACTAATGGCCAGAATGACTGTGAATGATAAACCGCCTCTTTGAAGCTTTATGATCAGTCATCTCACAATTGTATTTTCCTCTACCCTGTTTCATTTTGATCCCTCCCACACATATAATGTAACTGTGCAGATTCATACCTGAGGCTTAACTATTATATGTCATATATATATATATATATATATATATATATATATATATATATATGAGAGAAAGTGGATTGTAATACACCAAAGTTCATGCTAGTCTTATCAGCACTAAAAAGACTCTTTCCTCCCTTGCCCCTTCCTCTTTTTCTTTTCATACCCAAGGAACAACTGTAATTCTGGGCGGCTGCACCAGAGGCACTACATTGTGGAACACAGTAATGTCATTGGCTCTTCTTATTTCCCCCAAAATAAATCAGTTCCTATAACACGATTTCATTCACTAGCCCTCTGGCCTTATTCTCTATTCCCATCAAAAGCTCATATAAACCTAAATCCTAAGTGGAGCTGAACTGCATCTTCCATCACTTCACAAGGACAAGTGTTACATACACGACATGAGCCTTTTTCCTGTGGTGACAACCATATTCGACTGGAGGTCAGGCTGACTCCATTCCCTTTGAGCAGCTGAGCCTATATTAGTTTGTTCAGTCCATAAAACCAAAATATGGCTGCTCTATTGCTAAACTTATTTTTAAAATTTTGCTGCCTACTGCACAGCATGTTTTTCCAATATTTTATCTGCATAGTTATTGTCAAAAGTATTTTTTTTCTTTTATACATTGCTTTGGTGCTGAGAGGCTTTGGGAAAAAATACAAATGTAGAGGTGTGTCTAGGATAGATTTAAGTAAACCTGCTATGGTCAAAGCTGATAATGAGTGGAATCAATGAGAATGATTTCACTGCAGTAATTAACCTGTTACAAATACGTCAAACCACCTGAACATCCACAAACATGCAGACTTGACCAAAACGGCCTTCCTCTAAACCTCTGTTTCTGAGCTCTTAATATTGCAAAGCTGAACTGAGATCCGCCAGGTATTCTCTGGTGCTGCAAATGTCAAGAGGGGGTTTCTAACTGAAAAAAAAAATCCATCCAGCGGGGCTTCATTATTTTCATCTTTCATACTGTGTTAATTGCAGAAGGCTTTGCAAGTTTGATACATATGAGGTAGAAACATCTAATGAGCAACTACGTATGCGTGTGCAAACTTGGCCAATTAAGCCCCATCAAATTGCTATGAGCTGACAAGATGTTTGCTGTTATTTATTGATAAGGCATGGATCTTCTCTTCTTGGTAAGAAAAAACAGGGGGAGAAATAAAATTAAGGGCTTCCAAACCATTATTTGCAAGATGCATAATTAAGGTACAAAAGTCAGTCTCACTTGATAGCATATTGGCTACTACACATAGCTAAGGATAATTAAAGTTTCCAGACTCCTCAGCTATCCCATCCTTCTCAAGACAGGTGAGCTGAGGCTACACTGCCTTCCCTCCCTTGTGTCCACTTCCTAGTCACTTTATTCCTACAGGCTTTTAGCAACTGCTGTAGAAGAGGTTTTTAATCCTTTAACTCATTTTCTTTGAGATGCTTTAAAAATTGCTTTTTATTCTGTTGTTATTGTAATATGATAATCAGGAGATTCTGGCCAGAGGATTTTGGAGCCTGTTAAATCCCCAAAGGCACCAGATCCAGTCTGATTTGGGAGGCTAAGCAAGGTTAGTTTTAGATGGAGACAACCAATGAATCTCAGGTGTTAAAGAAACTGACAGCACCAGCTCTGCTTATTCCTTGCCTAAGAAAACCCTATGAAATTCATGGGGTCATAATAGATTGACAGGCAACTTAAAGGCACATGTATACAGATACACAGAGTTTTAGAAAGCAATTTTTGCAATTCTACTAACATAAGTACTTGTTAAAAGGACAATTGGGACTTGGAAAAATATAGCTGGGTGGGATTCTTCCTGGTTATGTTTAAATCATTTTCTTAGAAACCACATACTATTAAAAGGTATAGGTTTCCCCTGACGTTAAGTCCAGTCATGTCTGACTCTGGGGATTGATGCTCATCTCCATTTCTAAGCTGAAGAGCCGCCGTTGTCCGTAGACACCTCCAAGGTCATGTGGCCGGCATGACTGCATGGAGCGCCGTTACTTCCCACTGGAGTAGTACCTATTGATCCACTCACATTGGCATGTTTTCGAACTGCTAGGTTGGCAGAAGCTGGAGCTAACAGCGGCTGCTCACACCGCTCCTGGGGTTTGAACCTTTTGGTCTGCAAGTTCAGCAGCTCAGTACTTTAACATACTTCGCCACTGGGGTTTTGTATCATTTTCTTAGAAACCACATACTATTATCTTCTCCTAATGTTTACATCTCACCTCCAAGAAATTTTGAGCCAAATTGAAAGTGCTGGTACTTACTTTCAAACAACTAGTAATTTATTTCATTTTAACCTATTTTCTAAACCACTCTCAGTCCCATTTGGGACGAAAGGTAAGTTGCAAAACAGTGAAAGAATCAGAAGGCCAATTTCAGCCATCAGTGATTTCCAAAAATGTACCACTTCCAACAAAAAATACAAAATAAAACACATTTGAAAAGAAAAACTTATCTGGAAGAGATTTTGGAGGACATGGTCTGTCCTCCATATTTGCAGGTTTTACTTTTGTGAATTTGATTATAAAATGTCCTGTCTAGGTCTCCAGTGTGACTTCTCTGGGACTGGCCCCAGAGTCATGCTGCTCTAGGAATCCCTTGGCTCTCTGGTACTTTCAGCAGATGTTGCCCTAAGAATTCTGCTGGAGAACCTAGAAATTCCTAGAAAGGTGTTGTCTCAGTTGAAAAATAACCCAACTTTTAAAATTGAGTTTTTGTCATTTCACACGGGTTCTTTGCTCCTATTTCTAGTAAATATGAAGGACTATACTATCAGGATTTGGAAACTACCTCACATTTTTTACCATAAGTGATAGCAGAGTTAATACCTCTGGCCTAACCACTGGTAAAAGAGTTAAGCTACTGTAATTAGGGTGTGGTGGTTAATGCAATGGGAGTAGTATATAGGTTATAGTTATACTGAGTAACTTTGATGAGGGTTGATGAAGGTTGTTGAGAGATGGATGACATGTCAGAATTGCTGCTATGGTAGTGAGGGAAAAAGAAACTGTAAAGTTTGTACATTTTGTATATACTTCGTATACTGCTGCAACAAAGGAGAAATAAAAGCCTTCCTGCTAATTTGGGAAACAGCAAAACTCTCTCTGTGTTTTGTTATTTGAGTAGAAGACCACTACAACTGTGCTTTTGGATAACTAGTTCCTTAATCGGAATTAATACAGGCACTTTTGCTAGAACAGTTTTATGACTGCATAGAACCCCTGACATATACTTTATGACACTACAGCAATGGTTCTCAACCTGTGGGTCCCCAGGTGTTTTGTCCTACAACCCCCAGAAATCCCAGCCAGTTTACCAGCTGTTAGGATTTTTGGGAGTTGAAGGCCAAAACATCTGGGGACCCACAGATTGAGAACCACTGCACTAGAGTATTCTATAGGATTCATGACAGTCAAAATGGAACCAAACTATTGTAACTGTGCAGTGATCAAAGTGTTGATAAGAGCCAGAAAAAGTCTTAACAGCTGTAATACCTATCTCTGTGGAGGTTTGATAGATGCCAATGACAGCTGGTGACATTGATGCCATTGAGATGGTGGCTCTCTCACTGAATTGTAATTCAAACTTGAAAGAACTGTCCAAGGTACTGAACTTATCTTTGGACAGCTCCTTGAAAATTTAGAATAAAATCTGAAATGGGTGCACTGGTCTGCTGACTGATGTTCTAGTTGCCCCAGTACAACTGCAGTAAGTTATGGCTGAGCATGGTTTTGCTAGGTATTTTAATTAGCTAAATCAGTCTTTTCCACTCTTATGCTCTTTTTCTTTGTTCCAAAGACAGGTTTCAGAGTTTTAACTGTGCTGGGTATATTTCACTGGTTTAACCGTATTAGTCCACTGCCCTGGTATCTATAAAATGAGTAGTTTTAAGAGCCTATTTTAGTGCCCATGTGTAGTTGGCCAATATATTTCTTTCTCTAAATTCTTCATTTATTTCTCCAAACAAGAGATAGCCAAAGGTTACAGAAGGATGAATATACTATTTTTTTCTTGTTTGGTTAAAAGATTCTCCTTCACAAAAGCTGAAGATTGAACTGAGTTAAGGGCAAGGGTTCTCTTTTCCTTGGTCTCTCTCTCTTTTTCTAAGCACTGGTGCAAACAGCTAAATCCTTCTTTATCATGGACCATGAAGGAATGTAATCACATCATAAAATGAATACCATAATAGGCTGGAGATGAAGTGCCAGATAGTATAAGTATAAATCTGGTAATCCCATATTCCCAGAAAGCCAAGGCCCTGATGTAGATTTTTGTCAAAGAAATGAGGTTGTTTTGTGTGTTCCTGATAAAGTCTATTGTGAATTTATTCAAGCTGCTAAATAAGATGGTAGTTGCTTGAGAAGGCAAAATGCCCATCAGGTACATAACTCCAGGGGCTGTACTCATCCCGTATGACTTTGATCCATCTTCACAAAGATAAGGGAGACGGATGCCATCTGCCATCTTCAGAGATTTGTTTCCTAATAATATCAGTGACTGACAGAACATTTTGTAGTGACAAGAATGAGAGTTTATGGAGAGGGGGAAAATAATATTTTCCTTATATAGAGGTGATCCTTTTTATTTTAAAAAAAACAAGACAAGAAGTTTAGTCATGGGCTTAATCATATCTAGCAATACTAGGAGAAACTCCAATTGTGCATGTCATTTTATTAAAATAGTCCTATCGATTTTTTACTGGAATGGCTTGACCATACCCAGCTATATGCATTCCATTTTCCTTATTAATTTGTTTGTATGTTGCCGACAGCTTAAAGCAGTAGATACTACCTGATCTTGGAAGCTGAGTAAGGTCATCTCTAGTCAGTACAAGGAGAGGAGATGGCTAATGAACACTAGTCACTGTAGCCTATATTTTAAGGGAAGGAACTGGCACCTCTGAGTATCCCTTGCCTAAGAATGCTCTATGAAATTCATGAGATTCCCAGTCTAAAGGTGACTTGAATGCATGTAGATACACACATCTTATAATGCAAGGCAGAATATAAATGGCAAGGCCCAATTCAAGGTGCAGGTATTGACCTATAAAGCCTTATATGGCTCAGGCCCTGCCTATCTCCATGATCACAACTCCCCCTAGGTGTGGGTCTTAGGATCTGCCGGGAAGGCCCTCCTCTCACTCCCACTGCTGTCCCAAACATGACTGGTGGGGACGAGGGAGTGGGCCTTCTTGGTGGTGGCCTCCAGCTATGGAACACCCTCCCCAGAGAGGCAAGCCCCTTCATTGCTCTATTTCTGCAAGGAACTGAAAACCTGGTGGTTCCTGCAGGTCTTTGAGCAAGATTGGTTCGGTTGTTTAACATGCTGACCCTGCTCTGCACACTATTCACCTCCAGGCCCTATGATACGCTGATGTACGCTTTATCCCATATAATTGACTGTGTCTACCTTGCAGCCCTGATTACTGGTATTTGACTCATTGATGGAATATACTGATTGGAACTGTAACTGTGTCCATTTTAATTGAACTGTTCTTTACTGTTGTCTTATGATGTTGTTTTTATTATGTTTGTTATGTTCATATTGCTGTATGATGTTTTGACTATTGACTGTTATTTACACACATGTTGGAAATCGCCCTGAGTCCTCTCGAGGAGATGGAGTGGTATATAAATAAAGGTTTATTATTATTATATTGTAAGTATGACACAGCAAACAAGATAGATATGCTGGATTTCGTATCACAAAATCACAAGTCGAACACTTCCCAAGTGTCTAGGACTGTGTGATGTATTTTCAGATGATGCGTGCAGATCCCAGTAGGGTGGCCTTTTGCAGTTGGCAGATCGTAATTTTGTCAATGTCTATTTTTTCCAAATGCTGGCTGAGATCTTTTGGCACGGCACCCTATGTGCTGATCACCACTGGGACCACCTGTACTGGTTTCTGCCAGAGTCTTTGAAGTTTCTTGAGGTCCTGATAGCGGCTGAGTTTTTCCTGTTGTTTTTTGTCAATGCGACTGTCACCTGGGATGGCAACATCAATGATCCAAACCTTGTTCTTTTCCACAACTGTGATGTCTGGTGTGTTGTGTTCCAGAACTTTGTCAGTCTGGATTCGGAAGTCCCACAGTATCTTTGCGTGCTCATTTTCCAATACTTTTGCAGGTTTGTGATCCCACCAGTTCTTTACTGCTGGGAGTTGGTACTTGAGGCATACGTTCCAATGAATCATTTGGGCCACATTTTATTATTATTATTATTATTATTATTATTATTATTATTATTATTATTATTATACAAATATAAATATATCTTTGATATAAATTATGGCTACCATATTCTGAAAAGGACAAAACCAACTATGCAAAGAGATGTTGTAGCACTTTAAAATGTAATGGTGAAAACAAAGTTGGTAGCATACATTTTCATGGATATAGGCAAGTTAATTGCCATGGGTCAACACTACAGAATCCTGGGAATTATAGTTTTACAAGATCTTTGGTCTTGTCTGCCAAAGAGAACTGGAGCCTCTCTAACTTACAACTCCTGGGATCCCATAGCCTTGATCCATGACAACTAAAGTGGAATTAGATAGTATTAATTCCTCGATGTTGATGCACCCTTTGTTTACAAAAGTTGTGCTATCAACTTCTTTTTCTCAGTCTCCAATTTTTCCTTCGTTTCTTTCGTGCTATCATTTTGTTTTAACCATTCATCTACACAAAACGAATGACATTTTCATAAGAAACGAGAGGCAATATGAAAATGAAAGCCACACACACACATATATATATCTGGGAATCTAACCTGAGCCTGGGAGAGGAAAACGCCTCTGCATTAGATCTGATCTGTGGAAATTGATATATATATATATATATATATATATATATATATATATATATGTGTGTGTGTGTGTGTGTGTGTGTGTGTGTGTGTGTGTGTGTGTGTGTGTGAAGGATCTGGGAATCTAACCTGAGCCTGGGAGAGGAAAATGCCTCCGCGTTAGTTATGCTATGTGGAAATGGGGGTAATGTTATATTATATTATATTATATATATTAAGAAGGATCTGGGAATGTAATCTGAGCCTGGGAGATGAAAATGCTTCTGCATTAGATCTGATCTGTGGAAATGAGGGTTAATGTAATAATATTATTAATAACAATGGTACTCTGGGGAAAATCCAAACATTTTAAAAGTTGTTCGGCTAAAAGGGATCGAAATGCCCTCCGTGTGTGGCAATTGTTTCATCCCTCTAGCCCAAAAACTGAGGGGGGGGGGAGGGATGAGCCTCCAATGGCATAAAAATTTTCTTTTTCTTTTCTTTTCTTTTTGAAGAAAGAGATGACAACTAAGAAAGGGGAAAGGCTGGATCCTCAAGGAAGATGATTGGAAGTTGCCCGCGCTTTTTAATTTTTTTTTTTATTTTCTTCTATTATTTTTTCTCTCTGTTTCTTTCTGTCCTCCCATTTGTCCATCTCCTACCCTCCCTTACCTAATCCCTAATCCCATATCTATAGTATTTGATTTTAACATGTATATAAAATTTAATAAAGATGATTTTTAAAAAAATGTTCATGTTTTTCATTAGCCACACACAAATTTTTGTCGTATAGGCGGCCAATTTTTGTTAGTGGAACACAAATACGAAAATGAGGCGACACAAATGAAGCTACACAAAACGAACAGCAATTCCACACGAATGCACAACTTTACAGCCTATTCCATTGCTGAACAGCTTGTACCATCAGAAAATTTAAGCTTGCCCCCTCTTCAATGTGACATCATTTCAAATATTTGAACATAGTTATCATATTACCTCTCAACCTTCTTTTTTGCAAGCTAAACATACCCAGCTCCCTAAGATGTTCCTAAAAGGGCTTGGCTTTCAGTCCTTTCATAATTTCGGTTGGTTTTCTCTGGACAGTTTCCTAAGGTTACCTTGCCTTGACCCTCCAGATCAGCCTCCCTTCTCTTCCACTCCTCCTGGGTTATTCTCCTCCCCACTTCCCTCTCTCTCTCTCTCTCTCTCTCTGATATGTCTGTCTAGACGGCCTCTTTCTCTTCGTTTAGTCCATCTCTTGATGGAGGTGGAGAGGCCCTGATGACCCTGATGGCATCAGCAGGCGGAAGGCAAAGTATCAGCAGCAGACATTATTAAAATCTCCTGACATTTTATAAATCTGCCCAGACAGACATTTTAGTTCTGACAAAGAGAACAGGTCTGGGAAAAGGAGGATGAATGGTAACCCTATATAAATAATGCATATTATATTTAATTTCTATTAAATATTTATATCCTGCCCTGCAGCACAATCTGATAGGGCAGCATACAATACCAAGTCAATAGCAGCAGATTAAAAGTGTCAAAAACAATGAAAATCATTTAAATAGACTATAAATACACTAAGCAAGCTTACAAATTAAAATGAGTTAGAAAAGTTAAAACAACTTTTCATTGGTGAGCAGGCAGCTGAATGTCTCCCAGACTGGAAGAATAGTGGGATTTCAATTAAATAAATTGTAAAAATACATTAATAAAATAACTCATTCTGAAAAATGTAACTTTGAGTTGATGTGAGGAGCTTTGAAAAGAGTTGGACAAATCCCTTGGTTTTGTTTTCATCAATGTAGATTAAGAAACACAGTTCAATGTTTCCACTGAATTTACATGAAAAATGCAAATTTTCTCACTTGAAACATTGAATTGAACACACTTCTTAAGCATCCAATTTGGCCAAAATCAATGGGTGCAGTTATTCCTTGTAGGCTGAGATGAGATGTCACGTGTACTTGCCTTGCAGCCTGCCAGAAAAAATCAAATGCAAATCTAATTCAATAAAAGCAGAAGGAATTGAAACAAACAATAAAACCTGATATGATGGAGAGATTGAGGATTAAGATGTTTATAAGGTCATGCTCTCCAAATGAGTCCCATGCATTTTAGTAATGAAACAAGCAATAATAATAAAAAGTGATCCACACACTGAAGAGATACAGAAAATTAAATGTTTACATGTGCTTCATCTTATTCTTCATATATATTCAGTAACCGCAAAATAATATTTTAAACATGTGACTTTAAAAAGTTTTTCGCCCATCGTTTGAGATCCCTAGTTGTGATGACTTCTGCTGTTTTGATACATTACAGTAGAGTCTCACTTATCCAACATAAACGGGCCGGCAAAACGTTGGATAAGCGAATATGTTGGATAATAAGGAGGGATTAAGGAAAAGCCTATTAAACATCAAATTAGGTTATGATTTTACAAATTAAGCACCAAAACATCACGTTTAACAACAAATTTGACAGAAAAAGTAGTTCAATACGCAGTAATGCTATGTAGTAATTACTGTATTTACGAATTTAGCACCAAAATATCACGATATATTGAAAACATTGACTGCAAAAATGGTTGGATAATCCAGAATGTTGGATAAGCAAGTGTTGGATAAGTGAGACTCTACTGTACATACCATATATTTGATGGATGGCAGTTAATTGCTATGTGCTATATGCATAGGGTTTAATAAACTCTTATGGCTACAGCTGGATGTTTGAACTGACTCTTGAAAATCATTGGTTTAAATCAGGGAAAATTTGGATCTGAGGCTCTCCTCAGCACTTGTAGGCAGAGTCAAAAGTGATTGATAATTAACTGCTGAATAATAAGAGGGTTTAAAACGAACTCCCATCCTGCCTTGATCCAAAGGTACACTTTCTCACAATAGCCTTATTTCTAATCCTATGAGCCACATGCTTTAGAAGTAATCTTCATTGGGACTACTCTAGAGTAACCTAAAGGCCAAAGTTGTTAGAACCCCATTGGCTCTCTGAAATGCAGAGGAATCATTCTTCCTGGCCAGGGAGAGAGAAAGCCCATCATAATCGAGCCTTGTCCTTCATGCATGGAGAGCAGGAGCCATTAGTCTGTATTGGTATATTCAAACAGGAGAAATGTCTTTTTGATTCCTTCTCTACACTGTGTCTATATTTTATGACCCACTGCAATAACCACAGATTGCCAACATTTCTTAATCTTGAAAGTCCCCTTAAGCATGAGTTACAGCCCAGCTGGGCTGTGTTAGGAAAGAGATGCAATTCACAGAAAACACACCTCCCTTCAAAAGCATGCCGAAATGACTGAAGAGAGAAAAAAAGAATGCGGCAAGGCAAGGAGAAGATGAAGGTGGACTGACTGGATGATTCCACCTCAAAGGTGAAGAAACTATATTCTAGTAGAGGGTTGCCTACAAAAAATAATGAGTAATGAATTGCTTTTCCTCAAAAACAAATAAAAATTTAATCACATCCATTTTGATTACTCTAACAGTGCCATGGTAGCTGCTGGGAGGCATGAGGTTGATAAGAAGGCAGGGGTTGTATGTTCCAGAATCCATGGCACAGAAAATATCTCCAGCTATGATGGCTTTCTAAAGGTGCTTTGAGAGCTATCATATTGTTGTGGTTTGAGCAATGAACTATGACTCTGGAGACTAGGTATTTTTGCTATTAATACAATTACATAATTGCATAATTAGACAGTGTACCATGACCCCCACTTCACACATTATATCTATTATCCCATTCCAAATGTCAAAATATTAGGCTCATTTAGTTAGGACTGGTTGTTGAAACAGAATGCATCTGTCCCTTAAAATGCAATGCATGCAGACCTTTTTCAGTGAGTGGCGCAATATTTAATCCATTAATCAGTTATGTTAATAAATTACAACTCACTTTTCCCTAACATGTTGTAATGTATTCTCCACAGGACATGGAACTTGCTGCTGTACCAACTCATCCATGGAAGTTCTATTTCCCATCTGATTGTATTATATTGGATGTGAGAAAATGACATTGAGCCAAGTGTAACTAATGATCAGAGCCAAAATTGAAAGCAAAGCCGTTGGAAAATGCAAAGTTTTCTTTTCCCTCCAGTGGCGGTTTCAGGCAACAGCCATTGCTACTCCTTTGCATTCTGCCTTGTGTGTTTTTGCTCTGGACTTGCAGCAACTCAGATGCAACTATTCTTGTTCTTTTTGCTGCTCTATAGTCTCAGATAAATCACCTTGTTTAATAGGAGCCTGAATAATAGCTACGTTGTGGCTGGAGAAGTCCGCCACAGTTTCTTCACCGAAGATACTGCAGGCTACAGAATGATTTAAACACTTTTCTGAAAAATAATAATAATCCCAAGCTGCACACCCCTGGGGTCCCCTTAGTATTTGTGACATGATTCAAGTTTTAGGTTTCACAGTGATGAAGCTATAGTGGATACATATACATGCAAAAACATAGACATGCTCCCTTTTACTGACATTTGAAGAAAAGCTTTCGATTGATATAAAGATGTGTTGATTTACTAGACTGCATCTTTAAAAAGTTATTTAATATATACATGTTTTACTGGAGTTCCTTTAAACAAAAAGTGGGGAAAGTGCAGCCCAATGAGTGCAGGCGGCCTCCAGGGTCTATTTTTGCTATGTTGTGGCTTGTGGGTCATTGCTATGGGGGAAGTACCCTCTCCTGGAATGAAAATGGCTAATAAGATTGTGAACTTGCTACTTAGGTAGCGAAGAAGTATTGGGGAAACCCATTTTTTATTAAGTGCATTGGATGCATGTCTCCAAGATTCCTTAGTGGTCTAGTTAAATTCCATTAACATTGGGTTGTTGTATGTCTTTCGGTCTGTGTGGCCATGTTCCAGAAGCATTCTCTCCTGACATTTCACCCACATCTATGGCAGGCATTCTCAGAGGTTGTGAGGTGTGGATAAACTAAGTAAGGAAAGGAAAGAATATATATCTGTGTAGAGTCCAGGGTGTGGCAAGAGTCCTTTGTCACTGGGAAGCCAGCATTAATGTTTCAGTTAATCACCCTAATTAGCATTGGAAAGGTTTTTGTCTTTTGCCTGGGGGTATCCTTTGTTCAGTCATTAGTTGTCCTCTGCCCTCAGAGTGTTGGTTCCCATCTACTGTTTTGATTTTAGATTTTTAATACTGGTAGCCAGATTTTGTTCATGTTCATGGTTTCTTCCTTTCTGTTGAAGTTGTCCACATGCTTGTGGATTTCAATGGCTTCTCTGTGTAGTCTGACATGATAGTTGTTGGAATGGTCCAGAATTTCTGTGTTCTCAAATAATATACTGTGTCCAGGCTGGTTCATCAAATGCTCTGCTATGGCTGATTTCTCTGGTTGAGTTAGTCTGCAGTGCCTTTCATGTTCTTTGACTCGTGTTTGAGTGATGCTGCGTTTGGTGGTCCCTATGTATACTTGTCCGCAGCTGCATGGTATCCGTTAGACTCCTGCAGAGGAGAGAGGATCCCTCTTGCCCTTCGCTTACCGTAGCATTCAACAAACAAATTGGACAACTTCAACAGAAAGGAAGAAACCATGAAAATGATTTCCATGCAGTCATGCCAGCCACATGACCTTGGAGGTGTCTCAGGACAATGCCGGCTCTTCAGCTTAGAATTGGAGATGAACACCAACCCCCAGAGTCGGTCATGACTGGACCTAACGTCAGGGGAAACCTTTACCTTTACCTTTAGGGGCATACACATGCATAAATTTCCATCAAATATATGTATGTCTATGCCTCCCATTTCAATTTCCAAAGCCTACCACTGACATATTGAACAGCCTCTGAAACTATCCACACAGCCATTCCTTGCTTTGTGTGGAGTAAATAGGACTGCAGACGTTTCTGGCTATGTCCTCTTAGCCAGATGTAAAAGGATGGCATTAACACTGCTATCCATCTGAGTCCTCCAGAGATTTCAATTGCTGTAATTATTTTACATTGGCTATGAGAATGTAGCCATATTCTTCTGCAATCCTACGTGGTCCCCAGTATGCACTGAATGGCCATGTAGAGAAATTTAGAAGCTATTCAGTAAGTCTGAGAAGGGATGGCATATGGCTCAATCCAGCCTAGGTCTCCATGAGGTCTCCTGAGCTAGGCTGGACCTTGCACAATTCCACTCCAGGTTTTAGGAATCCTCCCCCTAGATGCTATTTTCTTCTGTAAACTCAGCAGTTTGCCATATACTGAAGAGCGGTGCCTTATTATCCTCCCTCACTTTTGAATCACTGCGTACTCACTGAGGCAAAGATACTACATGTGATAAATGCTACCTGTCAAGGTTTTCCCTTTGATCATACTTGAAGGGGGTGCTTTGAGGAGGGTGGGTTTCTAAATCATTTGCTTGGAAATTTTTAATTCTTAAGTGGGTTGTTTGTTTGCCTCAAAGGGAAGCGCTAACCTATTTTACGTTGTCAACTCTATTTTTAAACAAAGTTCTCCTTTGTACTTTAAAGCTTTCCCCTAAAAATACTTCTTAGACTCATTTTGTAAAATTAAAATGGGAGAGATGTTTTAAAACTATCACCTGCATCAGCAACTTCCTGGCACATTATTTATCCACTGGCTACAGGAAGCAGAAATCTGACTGAGGGCTCCATTTGCCCAAATTAAAAACATCTTGCTAATTCTGTCATTTTTCATGCCGCCAACAATGATCAAAGTGAGTCAAACATCATACAGGAAGCCATTCCCCATTCTTGATGCTGCCTGAGGACCAAACTACCTATAATGTGTAATGTGTTTAGGTTAAAAAGGAAGAGGAAAAAAAGAGGAAAAGTGCAGTATGATGTCACCAGGTTCAAAACTCCTGTACAGCCCCTTTGGTTCTGCTTGAAATTGAGTGAGAATGATCTAGACCTGAGGGGGTCACATGGCTTAGTACAACCATTAGAAGAACTTATCCAAAGGGTTGAAATTATTATTAATCATGCTATGGAAATACCACAGTTTTAAAATGTAACATTGACTTTATGGGAGCAGAGGATCCAGGAAAGTTCAGGGAGGACATAAAGAGCAATACAGCGGTACAGATATGAGCATGTTCACCTCCGGCAGAAGAGTGTCATAACAGTCCTGAAGCTGCTGGAAGTTACTCAAGTTTTGTTTTAATCATACCTAAGTACAGAATTTTGAAAATTGTATTACGTATTTATTTTACTGACTTTTAATGTTTTGGAGCATTACAGAGATTTTCTACAAATCTATATAGATTTAGGTGGGAACCCCATGGGTGAATTATTCTGGCACAACTTCTGTGTTCTGTTTTGATTTTAAAGAGTTTCCCAGGGCACCCCAGTCAGTTGGAGTTTGCCTATCTGTCATCCATGGTCAATGAAAGCCAAGTTCATTACTGGGAGGTCTGAAAAGCTGTTAGGAGCTGGGAAGAAAACATGGGCCAATAACAGTTCAGGGTTGAGAGCTATGTTATCATCCAGATGAAAGACTTCTGTGGTAGAAATTATTCTGGGAGTTGTAAAAGTACTCAAGAGTTTCAACAATAACAGACGACGTGAAGAAGAGAATCATCAGAATGGGTGACCAGCAGCATTGAGTTAGAGTTGCGACACAATGACTGCATATCTCTGCCACACCTGGCCATTCTGCTATACTTAGTCATGGTTTTTTTGTTTTGGGTTTCTGCCAAACAGAACTTGATGGTGGTCAGATGCTGAATTTGAGTGGGAGAGATTTCTCTAGCTCTTTCAAGTATGCCATTTCAGGGGCTGATTGGGTGTTCCTCCTTCTATTCAGATCCTGAGTTAGCTTCCCTAACAAAGAGGGGATTGTTGGATCTTGGTTGTCTAGTCATCCTTTTTCTGAGGCAAGTCTGGATATTCATAGGGGTTAATGCAATGCCATTGTAGTAGCCTTGTTACTTTCTCAGACATTGAACAAGTCCCTTCTTGCACAATGCTTTTTCCTCAGTTGAACAATAGTATCCAGATAGTATCTAGTAGGGATGTGCACATTTTTATTTAGTCCTCGTAAGTTGGATCAAATTTGTTAATTTCATTCGTACAGTGTGATATCTGACATGTGGGCATGGCCTGTGCCAAAAACCTGAGAATTGAAACTTACCCAATATTTTTTTGTTTTAATTTTGTAAATCTCGGAAGCCTTCCTAAGTCAGTTTCATTTTCAGCTCAAGGAAGCAAAACAAAGCCAAAAATGCTCCATTTTCTCTTTAAATTAATGGCCTCTCAGCATTAGAAGAGGCAAGCAGCAGGAAGAAAGCAGAGTTTGCTGGGAAAGAAAGGACAGAACTCTGGGAAATGTAGTTTGGGAAGGGGACGAGCCCTATGCCAGAGAATTAACAAGACCCTGCCCTAAACTACATTTCCCAGAATTGTAGTCAGCATCAGAAAGCCCTAATCAGGCTAGGGTAGGGGAGAGCTATTTTCCCTCTACAAGTCTATAGCAACAGCCAGTCAGAGTTTTAATAAATTGTTGAATCTGCAAAGAGGAGGATTGACTGATACTTCTCGTAAGCAAATCTTTGTGCTGGGCAAGGAATAAATCCCTAAATAGAAGTTCTGCTGGTTAATATGAGAGACAGTCAATGAGATACCTGTGGGGCTTTCAAAAAACATTTTTGTCAAAACTTTGAACAATTCCTTAAAATCAATAGATGTGTGAATATTTCTGAAAGTTGGGGGAAATGATCCCCTGTTATCGTTTGTCACTGTATAGACAATTCAAGGTGATAGTTTTTTTTTTAAAACGTTATTTATAAAAACTTTGAAAATTCCCCAAAACTCCATGGATACGTGAAACGTTCAGAATCATGATGAGCTAATAGTGGTAAATATGTGTTACCATTGTAGCTAGTTTCACCCCAATAGCTGTAAAAATAAGGGAGAAAGGAGGCCTTGCAGTTTCCCCACTTGTGCAATAACTATGTGAAAAGTAATAAAATTTCATTACTCTCGTTATAGTAATGAAATGTTCACTAACTATACTTTAGAAACAAAATGCCAGCACCACCTAATTTTGTAATAACTTTTGAAACATTTTAATTAATTGCTCATGCCTAGTATCCAGGTGTAACTCTGATCTGCACTGACCATGATAGTATACTAGGATTCTGTCCAATTGCTGTTCCACAAAAGGTAAAGGGAGTAGACCTCACTCTCCCAGTGCTCTAGTCTAAGTAGGCTGACAGTTTTGCATTCCTCCATTGACAACTAAGATCTTGGATTTTAAAATGTCCCTTATGGATGTTTGCCTAGCTCTCTCTGAGCATTGATCAATGTCCAAACTTTGAACTAATTATAGTGATCCCTTGGTATCTGTTGGAGTTTGGTTCCATGGATGCTCAAGTCCCACAGTATGCAATGTGCAGTATGATGGTGTCCCATATATAAAATGGCAAAATAAAAGTTTGCTTTTGGGATTATTTTTTTTCCAGTCATGGATGATTGAATCTATGGATACATAATCTGTGGATATGGAGGTCTGATTGTATCACATCAAAAATGTAGGGACTTGCTTTTGCATTTTATATTCTGAACAACAGCAGAAGCTTGGAGATAAATTCAAGATGTCTCACATCCAAATCATTATGATAGGAAAATTCATACTTTGAACTAGGTCATTAAGAGTTTTGGCAACCTCACTAACCTATCTCTGTCCTCTTCATTCTCAGTATTTTTATGTTCTCACTTGTTCTCTGAATTATAGCTGAGGTGCCACTAACGTGACCTCGGCTCAGTTTTGGGTCATGGCAATCTACCAAATCAAAAGACTAGAAATTACTCACACTGGTATGTGAGCAGGCAGGCTGATAGCCCTTTCTGTGATTTGGAGATGTGTGCAGACTTATTTGTATGTTCCTTCAAAGTTCCCTACGTGAGAGATGTGTTTGGATGCAACAAGTTGAAATTGTACAAGTTAAGTAGCTTTCTGCTGATTGGGTTAATCTGCTTTATTCATATCAGTTAAATGCTTGCACTTTACTTTGGAACCAGAAAGCCTGGGATTTATATTTATAGTTACCCATTACAGACCCCTTTGGATTATATACCTCATTTTTGCATTCATCAGTCAAGAATTCAAAGATCCGATTAAAAAGGTAGGAAGAAATACTTCCAATAGGAGAGAAAACGGGGGAAGGACAGGCAGAGGGGAGGCAGGGTGGGTTTTTCCCCTCTTTTATTTTTATTTACAGACACATGTAAGCCTTCTTGAAACCTTAAGCTACTTTCACTAGATGCCTCACTGTCGAACAAAACAGATGTGAAGAAGGATGCTATCTACCACTAGAGCTTTCACAGCAGGCCTGCCAACTGTCAATAAATTTATGAACAGTTTGTAGATCTGCAGGAATTTTGAAGCCAAGGCAGAAAAGGAAGAAGGAGGAGAGGAAGCGTCTTTTCTTTGAGGACGAGTTGGCAAGCCCTTCTGATTCTTGGCAGGGGAAAAAAGTGAGAAGTTGCAGACTCAGACCACAGCGGTCTATTTTCACTTGGGAGAAAGCTGTGGGGAGGGGAAGACCCTCTGTGGAGTCTGAAAGTCTGTACTCATAAACTATAAAATGCTAAGTAAAATCATACGGTTTTCAAGAGTGCTGTCCAGGCAGAATTCTTAACAGGTATTTTATCCCTGTCTGCAACCCTGCCAATAGTCAGCCCATTCTCAAACAGAGGAATTGCAAACAGAGGAATCTTTGTGTTGTGGAAGGCTTTCATGGCCAGAATCACAGGGTTGTTGTGTGTTTTCTGGGCTGTATGGCCATGTTCCAGAAGCATTCTCTCCTGAAGTTTCGCCCACATCTATGGCAGGCATCCTCAGAGGTTGTGAGGTATATTGGAAAAAACTAACACCTCTGGCAGCTAACACCTCTGAACAAAAGATTCCCCCAGGCAGGAAGAAGCCAGGACAGGAATCTGGCAAGGCCATTAATGCTAATCAAGGTGATTAATTAAAACATTCACACTGGCGTCCAATACACAAGAGTCCCTTCTCCCATCCTGGACCTTCCACAGGTATATAAACCTTCCTTGGTTAGTTTTTTTCAATATACCTCTGAGTATGCCTGCCATATGTGTGGGTGAAATGTCAGGAGAAAATGCTTCTGGAACTAGGCCATACAGCCCAGAAAATACACAACAACCCAGAGGAATCTTTGCATATACTAAAGTGAACATCTAAGCATTTCAGAGCAACAACAATGAGGAAATGTAGCACACATAAAAAGAGGAGAAAAGGCAGAGAATGTTGTGTTCCGTTAACACATAATCAAATATAGGTACACATGTAAATATAGATAGAATTACAGTAGAGTCTCACTTATCCAACACTCGCTTATCCAACGTTTTGGATTATCCAACGCATTTTTGTAGTCAATGTTTTCAATACATCATGATATTTTGGTGCTAAATTCATAAATACAGTAATTACTACATAGCATTACTGAGTACTGAACTACTTTTTCTATCAAATTTGTTGTATAACATGATGTTTTGGTGCTTAATTTGTAAAATCATAACCTAATTTGATGTTTAATAGGTTTTTCCTTAATCCCTCCTTATTATCCAACATATTCGCTTATCCAACATTCTGCCGGCCCGTTTATGTTGGATAAGTGAGAATCTACTGTACTTGAATTTTAATATAGATATAATATGCCCAGCCAGAATGGAGATAACACTCTGCAACCAGGTGACCCTGTGTGACCTGTTTATTAAGTGACACATGCTGAGTCCCCATGGAACCTCCTTACATTGGTTCTTTTGGTTTCACTTGGATGTTGCATTGCCTTAGGAAACAAGAGCTGTCTTTTGAAACAGACCACAAGGTCAGCTCAAGCTGCATGAATAGAGATCCCTGCACATTTTCTCCTACTTGCCCCCCCCCCAATATTTATTGGCGAATTAATAATAATAATAATAATAATAATAATAATAATAATAATAATAATAATAATAATAATTACATTCCACCCACTACAAACAATACAGAAAACAATGTCAATAAGCTATACACAACAAAACAATTAGTTACTTAGCACAATTAAAATGGCATAATAATTTAAGCATTAATAAATAAAAGGGTTAAAACTATTTGCCCTCTATAAACAATCTAAATACAATAATCGTTTAGACCAATAAACCAATTCAATATTGCAGTCATCATAACCTATAATTTGGATCTGTAAGAGGTCTGTAGAGTGGAGATGGTGGGGGGCGGGATACAAACTACTTTGGGTGACATCCTCAGGAAAAGGTGACATCAAAATGATAGTCTTTTAAAAATTTGTGTAGTGTTTCAGCAGAATTTAATAACAATATCCCTGTAGGTTGGTAAAACGACAAAAATATGTTTTGAAAGGCCAGGTTACATGTCCAATATCAATAGACCTACAATGCTGCTTTGCTTTTTGAACCTTTTCAGCACATGTGCTCTGATCAAAGCTGGCATTATTATCCAATTGAAGGCATGATTCAATTCACAAGGCTTCATCTGCATGTGCTAAAACAGGAATCCTTAGACTGTGACTTTCCAGCTCTTTGGGCCTCTAACTCCCAGAAGCCCTAGACAGCTTGTTCAATGGCCAGGAATTCTGGGAGTTGGAGGCCCAAACAGCTGGAGGGCTGCAGTTTGCAGATGCCTATGCTAAAATAACACATTTTTGTTTTAAATGCTGCTGGTTTTTCCAAATAGTCATTGATTTTGTCAAATTTTCTGACAAATAGCTACAATATCATGGTCCACAGGGGTGACACCATGAGTTCCTTCACCAGGTGATGTCAACCTTCATGATGTCACTGGGTCTGTGTCCAATAGGACGAGTCTTACTGGAGCCCTAAATGCCACCTCAATCAACATTAAGAGCCAGCCAATGAATCAGGTGAAGGAGGTCCATTCGGTTGGCAACTAGGATACAACAAGACAAATGCTTCTAGCCGTTTCCAACAGCAAATGAGCTTGTTTTGGAAAGTCACATTCTTGATTGCTGGTGGGGATAGAAAAGTCATAATTTTTGTTCTGAAAGTTGAAGGTGAATAGACATCCTTCTCCTCATCTGACAGTTGGCTGTTAAGATGGGCTGGAGTGATCAGGCTAGTAGATATGTCTTAGCTATATTTGCATTTCCTAGGTTTTCAGGAGCATATGTATTTCTTAGGAAGCAACTATTTGTAGGGAAGGGGAACAAGTTTTCCATACATACCTATTACTCATATGCACACCCATTCACAAAGGTAATGCAGAGATGCCTAGTGATCAGAGATTTGCTTAAGAGCCTGTCTCACATTTCTCATTGCCCAGGAAGGGTAACCTTTGGAGACTATGCTACCAAAGTGGATCTGATACTCGATCCAGCTTTCAAAATCAGGGCTAAGCTACACTTTTAGTGTATTTATTCACTACATTTGGGAGTGTGTGTGTATCCATCTGTTGATTTATTTCTAAGCTACATTTAGAACATGAAGTCTTCCCAAGGTGGTATATGAACAATAAATGGAACACAGTGATATAAATAATGCAATATCATTATAGAACATAAAAATTCCAATTTTTTAAAACATCAGAAAATACTTTTCAAAAGAGCACTTCTACATTCCTTAAGGCAACAATTAATGAAATGGAAATTGGGGGGAGATCTTCAAGGGATTTGAATTAAACTTAATGAGGGAATGACACAATTTTTATATTTGCTATTCGCTTTTCCCCAGCAGTAGCAAAAGGAGGCTGGGATACATCATAATGGGAATGACGTACCTCCCACCTCCTGCACCACAGTCCTCCTTATAAATGGCACATTCCTTTATAGCAGGGGTGGGCAATTATGGTGAACTAGGGACTGGTTTTTAGACCGAGAGCTGTACATTCAAGGAGCATAGGCTAAGGCAGTGGTTCTCAACTGGGGTCCCCAGATGTTTTTGGCCTACAACTCCTAGAAATTCCGTGCAGCATGGCAAAGATAGATAGGTGAAAACAATTTCAGTCCCATGGAATCCTGAATGGACAGGTAATTTTCCTTATATTCCTCCTTAAAGAGATTCTATCTAAAGATTAGAAAGATTTTTAAACAGGGCATCTTTTGGGAGTGCTTTGATTATGTATTCCTGTGTGGCAGGCAGGGGTTGGACTGGATGGCAGTGTGGTTTGTTTCAACTCAATGATTCTATTAACTTCTGATATATAACTGAGGAGTATGGGAAGCTAATCAGGGTTTTCTTTAAAACATACACTGAGCACCTATCCTGATGTGAAATACTTTTTTCTTTTGTCTCATCAGGATGGATTTACTGAGACTTTGCATTTGTTTTTTTTTAAACAATATATTGATTGTTCCCTGAAAAAAAGAACATAATAATGAAACTATCCTTGAATTTCTGGTGGTATTAAAATGTTCATCCGTGAGGTGCACTTCTGCATGTGCTATTTTTGTTCATATAAATTTTCTCTGTTCTTTCATGAATAGTGTTGCTAAAAGGGATCCTTGACTTTGCTTTTCTCTCTCCCCCCTTCCTCAATACATTTTAAAGCTTATTGTGTTGTTTTATTTTCTATGCTTGGAGCAGAAAGTTCTGGATCAAACTAGAATAAAAACAGATCTTTCAGAGAAGAAAGTAAAAATACGATGCTTCTCTCACTGCTCCTGACATGAAGGTATAAAGGTCAAGTGAGGGGAATTGGCCAGTTTTGCCAGAATCTCAGCATCCTTCTGTTCAATTGTGGAAGCAGGTAAGTAATAGGATGGGGAAGTTATGTCTTAATGTCTTCATATCAGCACTCCTCCTCCACCTCCTCCTTCACACACACACACATATCCTATGGAGGAAATTAGGATGGGTTCAAGGAAAGCACAAAGATCACACTGATTAAAGTTAAGGAAGAAAATACAAAAGCAGATTTACAGTCAAATGGTAAGAAAACAAGAATAACCACAGATATTGATGTGTGTTTAAAGTGGGTAATGAAGACATCAACATTGTGAAGGACTTTCTCTGTCATGGCTCAGTCATCAAAGTGGAAACTAGTCAAAGTGGAAACCATAAGACCACTAAGACTACGATTCTATGGTTCCATGATTAAGGAAAATAGCTATGAAAGAATTAGATAAAGTCCTCATGTGTCAAGATTGCCCATCCCATCATATTTATGGTTTCTATATATGGGTGGGAAAGCTAAACAGTGATGAAAGGTGACAGCAAAAGAACTGATCCATTTGAAATGAGGTTCTGGTGAAGAATTTCACAGAGACTTTTAACTGCCAAAAAAGCAAATGAAATAAATGAGGTTTGAACTTTCCTTAGAAGCCAAAATTACTAAGGGAAGCTGCCATACTTTGGATATATCAAGATATGATACACTTGGTAAAATGGAAAGCAATAGGAAAAGCGGGAGACCACATTCCAGTTGAATAGACTCAATCAAGGAAGCCACAGCCCTGAGTTTGTAAGACTAAGAAAGGCAGTTGATTACTGGGGCTCTTGGGAGGTATCTCATTCAAAGAATTGCCAAAAATCAAAGTTGGTTGAACAACAATAAAATATCCTTGCTTTAGCTCCTAGCCATGCACATGAACCAGAGCATTGTAGCTACCATAAGAAATATTTGGGTGGAAGCAATCATGACTAGTGGATTTATTACCAGCAGTACACTGAATCTACTAATTTTTGTATGAATTTCAAAAGATGCTGAACTCATTTGGAATATTTCATTTAGCATTTTGGATAGCTCCTACAAAAACCTTAGCTAACTCCAGAATGGATTCATTGCCCTACTGACACAGATGCCACCAACAGCCATTGATTAGAAGCCATAATCCCATTGAAGGAAATCTGCTGTCCCTAGTTCAACTTCACAATTTTCCAGTAAGCATCTGGTCCAGTACTTTCATAATAAGAGTGATCTGTCTGTGGTCTGGCAGTGCTGGCAGGAGACGTAATAGAAGGTAAAGATTCCCTTTTCATAAAAATGACAACATCTGGAATCCAGGCCATTGAAACAAAGTGGAGGTGCCCTCTTTGTCATATGGGAGTTGGTTGAACTAGGTCTCTGTTTGTTCAAAATAAAAAAAATATTACCCTTATAGGAGGTCTATTTTTAAAATTGCTATATGAGTTGAACATATCTTATCTGGAAATCTAAAATACTCCAAGATCCAAAAGAGTCCTCACGGGTGGCTGAGATAGTGACACCTTTGCTCTTTGATGGTTCAATATACATGCAGTTTCTTTCATGTTCAAAACTGTCATGAGTATTTTGAATAAACGTACCTACAGGTTATGTGCATAAAGTGTATATGAAACATAAATGATTTTAGTGTTTAGACTTGGATCCCATCTCCAAGATATTTCATTATGTATATATATGCAAATACAAGTATTCCAAAATACAGAACACTTCAGGTCCCAAGCATTTCAGATAAGGGATACTCAACTTGTATTAAACATGCTGCAGATAAGCTTAAATGGGAAGGTCTATTTTACGAGGCCCAGATAGAGAGAAAGAAAGAAAGAAAAATATACGATGAGATTGTGTCCTGATTCTTCCTGGTCCTGGAGCAGAACTATTGAATGCATTATAAAATGTTGAGCCAGTGTGTCTATAAAGTGCATAGGTTCAATTAGCACTTTGTACTCCTTCTAATACTAAAAGCCAGGTAAACTTAAGCAACACAAAACAATGAAACAATCACATATTTTTTAAAGTAACATTCTCAAAATTACAATACAGTTGTTCCACCACATTTGCACTTCTGACTTTGGTGGATTTGATGATTCATGGATGTGATGTAAAATGTACCTTCTAGGGATTTCTAACTCCTCCAGTGGGACTTTATGGTCAATTTCTGCCAGTCATGCTGGAAGACCTAGAGATGTCTAGGTATAACACCTTTCTAGGAATTTCCAGGTCCTTCAATGCAATTCTATGTTCAGCATCCAGCAGAAGTTGACCATAGAGTTGTGCTGGAAGATCTAGAAATTCTTAGAGAAGTTCTCTTGAGTAAAAAAATGATTTCTTTCTTTATGGTTTTTCATGAGGGTCTTGTGCCCCTAACCCTAGTGAATGTGGAGGAATGGCTAAATCATCATCATCAGGCATGAAAGTCCTTAGGATTGCACAGTTTGCATCAAAGAAAAAAAAAAGGCCTATCACCTTGGATGGGGTTAATATTGTATAATACCCAGTCACAATTTTTCCATCCTATTATCTATATTTGGATTTTTTTAACTTCACTCCAAATTGTGTATAATTTTCTAGTACATCAATTTTTCTCAAATGTGTGCAGTCTTGTGCATATTTTTCCCAACCAAAATTTTGATAATAAGGAAAACCAAAGGTTAATTACATTCTGGTTCACCTATTAGTCTGGAAAGTACAAATTAGGCTGGTACATATTAAAATGCAAATGAAACAAATTTCCCCTCCACTTTAAGTCAGTATTGAAAACCATCCTTCAAACTAATGTAGGCTTGCACTATCTGCAATTACTTTCTGCAATGGAATTCAAGGCCATATATATGTAATTGCATTTATTCACACCTGTTCTCCCATTCCTTTGCCTCCCCTTCGCATGTCATGTCTTCCATTGCCAAATTGTTACACTGTCATTTCCTTGGGGCTTTTCAAGTTTTATTCTCCTTTTGGTAATTACTCTCTAGGGTTCTGTGCATGTTGATCTTGCTCTTGAAACAGAACAATAATTTTCAGATATAAGATGGAATAAACTTGTGAAAAGCCAAGAAAATAACAATTTAACTTCACATGGGGAGCTGATTTAATTGTGGAGAAAGGGAAGGGCAAAAGGAAGGGAAAATGTGTGCATGTATGTGCACATGTGTGCTTGCATGCATGTGTGTATGTATGTATGTGTGTATGAGAGAGAGAGAGGAGATTATGAGAGCAGAAACTGTTTCATCTTGGTGTAATATGTGGTGGACAACTATTCATTTACTGCATCTTCAATCCCTGCAAGATCAGGGCAGTGGCAGCTGGGATGGATGGCAGGTCTTTCATCTGCTTCTGGACCTTCACATGATAGACATGGCCTGTCTCTTCTTCTCTCGCTCTGAGGCCTGGGGAGTGGCAGTTTGGGTGGAGGAAGGGCATTTCATCTGTTTCTAACTCTATGCATAATGGGCTCTGCTTGCCTCTTCTTCTCTCCCTCTGAGACTAGGGCAGTGGCCGTTGGAGTGGAATAAGGGCCTTTCATCTACTTCTGGGCCAAGCACAATGGAGCTCTCTTTGCTTCTTCTTCTTTTCTTGCAGATCCAGGGCAGTGGCAGTTGGGGCAGTCAAAGGGCCTTTCATCTGGTTTTGAGACAAGGCACGATGGAGCTGTGCCTGCCTCTTTTTCTCACCATCTGAAGCATGGCGGTGGGGAGGAGGGGGTTAGGAGACAGATTGCTTCCTTTGGAGACCTGGGAAGGATGCAGTCCATAAACCCTATTTCTTAAAAACTGTGGAAGGCTCCAGGAGGCCCACACACACCCTTGGGATCATGTATGACCTGATGCAATGTGTGAACTGTCTGGAAAATTCATATTAGTAGGGATGCTCCAGCTTTCTAGCTGAACGGCCAAGGAGGTGACAATGGGAAGACAGGGGAAGAAAGATATGCCTGTCAGAATGGCAAAATGGTTAAGCAATGAAGAGAAGTAGGGCATTTCTGCTCTGTGGCAGGTGAGTTCCCGGTTGACCAATCTAGTTTCGAGTCCCCAGGCAAAGCACCTGTTCTTGCCTTTGGAAGACTGGAGATGTGTTAAACTTCTTAGCAAGAGTAATTGCTCCCCATCTTCCACAGCATCATTGCTAATCACATGCAATTAGATGGGAAATGCAGAGTGGCAGTGTGGCATAATCTAGCAGGAAGCTGTGCTGTACTGTGAAAAAGTAAGGAAGAAGGGTGTGAAGAGGAATTTGGAGAAGTGGATCATACAATGTGCAGTGCCTGAAGGACTGGCAAAATGCACACAGAGTAGTGAACACGGGAAATTTTGTTTACCACCACGTTTCATTAGTTTTGCCAGGGGAGGAGATTGCTTTACAGAGCTTTACAACCTCACTATTTTGGAACAGGTCCAAAAGGAAAAGACGGAGCTCAGCCAAAATTTACAAGTTTTGTATGACTTCAAACAGAAAGAGAAGGGGGGAGGAGGGAGAGAGAAAAGCAGAAGAGAGAAAGTCATCTCCATGTAAATCCCTCCTGGCAAGCCACTGAGAGATGTGTAATCAGATAGAACTCAGGCTTAGCTGAGAAACTTCAGCTTTTCAATAAAGAGGAGCCAGACTGGGGGGAAAACATACTAGGCGAGTTTCAAGCAGGCATGGGCTCTGTAATGAAAAATAGGTATAGCTCTGGCTGCGATTCATTTTATAACAATTGGATGCCAAATGAGCAGACAGCATTATGCAGTGCTGTGCATATAAAATTATTATCCTTTATTTATGTTTATATCTTGTCCATCTAATCTAATCTAATCTAATCTAGTCATATCTGCCCCAGGGCCAGTCAACCCATAGGCAACTTACATCCTTTGAACACTGTTTTTCTATAACCCATGGTCACAGTCATCACCTGGATCACAGTGTATGGTGTTTTAAGAATCCAAAAAACAAGTGACACTTTTATTGGGGAGGGGGTTTGTTTGGAGTTCAGCATTCAGTTCTGGGCACCTTATTTTAAAAATGATATAGACAATTTGGAGTAAGTTCAGAGAATGGCAATAAGGATGATAAGAGGTATGGAGGACAAAACATATGGGAGTTTGAAGAAGCTGGCTTTGAATAAGTTTGAAGAAGCTGAGTTTGAAGAAGTTCAGATCGAGAGTTCAGAAGTTCAGACCTGAAGGTATTTAAAGAATAAAGGTGTAGACGTATTTGTTCTCTGCTGCCTCAGAGGGTGGAACCAGGTTGAATAGTTTTAAGTTACAGAATGTTGACTAAACACAGCTTCTTATACTATGAGTCCTGACTCTAAGTGGGGTCCCCTTAGATCACTGAATCCTTTTTCTGAATGCCACCTAGAAGCTGTTTGAGACATTTACATTAATTTATTAACAACAATGAGCAGCATTTACAGTCAGCTCTGCAGAAGATGCTTCAGCTGTAGTTCATAGGAGGAAAAAATCAGCCTATTTAGCAAGCAAATATTTATTCGTTATCAGATAATGTTTGATTTTTTAGAACAATTTATATATCTATATACCCAGGGTCACATAAAAATTGATGTTGCCAAAAGGGGCCCTGAGTAGAAAAGTTGGTTTAGAGAGGAGATGAGGTCTCCCTTTCTAGATTTCTTTAAAAAGAAGCTGGACCTGATGGGGATGGTCTAGGTCAGTGGTTCTCAGCCTGTGGATCCCCAGATGTTTTGGCCTTCAACTCCCAGAAATCCTAACATCTGGTAAACTGGCTGGGATTTCTGGGAGTTGTAGGCCAAAATACCTGGGGATCCACAGGCTGAGAACCACTGGTCTAGGGGGAGATCCTTCATTGAGCAGGGGCTTGTATCCTATCAACCATGGAGCCCCGTCCAATTTATCACTCTATGATTCTATGACCTGTGTGTTTGGGGGAAACAAGATATTCTGGTACTTGAGTTGGAAATGTTTTTTTCTTGCCTTCATGTTAAATAGGGGATGTATTAAGTTATCCCCTCGGGATAGAAACGTTTTTGAAATTATTTAGAATACGGTTGAAAAATGTGTTTCTCATGTGTCAGGAAACACTGATGCAGAGAATACAGGATTGATGAGAATCTTTGCAGTTTTGTGCTTATTCTACACAAAAACATGCACATGATATTTTGCATAGAAAACAGAATTTTCTGTACAGAAAAAAAATCAATGTAGCCTACTGGTTAAATAAGAAATGTCAGAGAAACAAAAATGTGGCAGTTACACCACAAAAGTATCAATGTTATCCCTGTTTAAATTACAAATGTAATGTAACTCAGTTGCATCTATGCTATTTGGGAAGAGGAATTCATTATAATAACACACTATTTGTAACTAGTTAATTTATGTATTTATGCTGTTGTTTTTGTAAATTGTGCTGGTCGGGCCTTGCCCCATGTGAGCCGCCCCGAGTCCCGTAGGGAGATGGTGGCGGGGTATAAATAAAGTTGTTGTTGTTGTTATTATTATTATTATTATTATTATTATTATTATTATTATTATTAAGGGGAGATCCTCCAGACTTTTTGGACTGCACATCCCAGCAGCCCTAGCCGGTATTGCCAGTGGTGAAGAATGCTAGGAGATGCAGTGAAGTGATATCTGGAAAGCTTATGACAGCCCTCCCTGAGTTAACTGAAGCTCTAATACTAATTTTTGCTTTACGTTTTATCATTATTATTGTAATATCACCATATTACAATACTATTTCTACATGTATAAGAGAGCAAATGCAATTAATATACTGCATAAATTGTGCAACCTTTTATCCTTTTCTTTAGCAATGAACTTCTCTTTTTGGTCGCGTTTCAGTGACTGCCTTCATAGTATTCTTGCTTAAGATATGAAGGAGGTATGCAACTGCAATTCACAGCAAAGATATTTCTACCTTTTACTATGCTCACTAAATCCAGTTACGCTCATGGAATATTTATGCATAGCCCACCCTGACCTTAAGGCTCTATGTAGTTAGCAACATTTCATCTAAATCACATTATTGGGGGAGAGAGAAAGACAGAAAGAAGTATTTTGAAAAATTCCTTAAAGAACATATGGAAACCTACAAAAATCCGTTTGCGTATTTATCAGCAGTCAATCACAACTGACAATCAGAAAAGAGGATTAAAGAAACCCAACACCTCCTAGATGACAGCCACTGAAAAATTAAAATGTGACCGGTACAAAAACACATACACAGGGAATAATATTTAAACAGAATGATGGATAGTATGGAGAGTTAAACAGTAACTGAAAAGGCTTTTTTATGTGACAATTTGTTTTATTTTTTCCAAAAAGTTTTAATGTGTCCATGTTGAGTTTTACTTTTATTTTGGAACCCATCAGTTTTGTGTTTAAAGAGTTTATAGTACAACTGTATGCCTATTTACCCATGAGTAAATCTAGTTGACATGGCCATTGGCTGACATAGGGATTCTGGCAGCTGTAGTCAAAAAAGAGGAACTTTTCCACATCTGCTCAGCTTACAGATAAAAGAAGAAAACTCAACTATTGTTTTGTTTATTGATTAATGAATAGTAGCTGGATTTTCCAAATGCTGGCATCCTCATCTGGCATCTTGTAAAAAGAAATCCACATAATTTACTTCAATTCAAGAATTGTTTGCTTTCCCATTTCATCTCATGAAAAATTGATATTTAAACTCAAGAACATCTGAGATATATTGGTTTTGTTGACACCTATTGATTATCAAATCAAAATAGCAGTTTTTTTTAAAAAAAAAGTATCTTGAAGGTATTTGTCTGATTTCTGTTCTACAAATGACACCAATATTTCCCATGAAATCTGATTCGTATTCCTAATCAGCAAAACATAATTTGTTTGTTTTTTTAAATGATATGGTTTGAAGATTTTTACTGAAGTTTCACTGAGAAAATAAAGTAGCCTTGTTCTTGAATCTATATAAAATCCATTTTGAATACCTTGTAGACTGGGTAGATCTTAGAGCTTCAAGGATAATTCCAATTTACAGTGCAGAGCATATAAGAAATGACTTATAAGTAAGAAAGTTACCTATTTATGAAAGCCAAACAATCTTCTGTTGAAGGCTTTCATGGCCGGAATCACTGGGTTGTTGTGCATTTTGTGGGCTGTATGGCCATGTTCCAGAAGCATTCTCTCCTAATGTTTTGCCAACATACCATGCAGCTGTGGACAATTCTACATAGGGACCACCAAATGCAGCACCCAGATACGAATCAAGAAACATGAGAGGCACTGCAGACTAACCCAACCAGAGAAGTCAGCCATAGCAGAGCACTTGATGAACAAACCTGGACACAGCATATTATTTGAGAACACAGAAATGCTGGACCCACTCTAACAACACCATGTCAGACTACACAGAGAAGCCACTGAAATCCACAAGCATGTGGACAATTTCAACAGAAAGGAGGAAACCATGAAAATGAACAAATACTGGCTACCAGTATTAAAAAAAAACTCTAAAATCAGAACAGTAAGTAAAGAGCAACACTCTGAAAACAGAGGAATTCCAGACATGGATCAATCAGGGGCAGCTAACATCACCTAACAAAGGATTCCCCCAGGCAGGAAGAAACCAGGCCATGAAGCTGGCAAGGGCATTGATGCTAATCAAGGTGATTAATTACAATATTCACAATGGCCTCCAACAGACAAAAGTTGTTTCTGCCACTCTGGACCTTCCACAGATATATAAATCTTCTTTTCTTAGCCTTCCAATATACCTGACAACCTCTGAGGATGCCTGTCATAGATGTGGGCAAAATGTCAGGAGAGAATGCTTCTGGAACATGGTCATACAGCCAGGAAAATGCACAAGAACCCAAACAAATCCTTCCAAGAAAACACTAGTATAATATTATTGGAACTTAAAATTGACTTGGAGGCATACAACATCAAGCACAAAAGCATGTTAAAATTTTCATGTAGACCTGTGGATTATGAACTGGTTTGCATACTATTGACTGCTGGCTTGTGGCAAGTTTTCATCAAAGAAAGAAACAGTCCTAGCCAATGTGAGCAAATACGGTGCCAGTCGCTGGAATAGTGGAGAAGAAAAATCCTCACATCAGGCAGATTAAGAAGCAGTGACGTAGATGACAGAGAAAACTTTTTTTTCTGCTGCAGAAGGTAGGCTTTAAAGCAGAAGATTCAAATTATCAAAAGTTGAGCAGAGATTTGTATCCTGGCGCTTACCTACGGATTAAATGAAGATATTCCACATGCTTCTAGTCAGGCCCCCCTTTCCGTTTCCATCTCTGCTACCCTATGTCTCCGGAATGTTAACATATACTTAAAGGAAAGAATGGCCTACATTGTCTAATGTAATCATTTTCTCAATTTTAATGGATTTGGTTGTCCCTGCAATACATTAGGATGAGGAGTAGCTTTTGACGATGGCTACTATGTATTCATGAATAGGCATAATTGCTCAGGTAATGTGCGGCTGTGAGTATCAGAGGGTAAGACATATCTTTTAAAAATAATGACTGCACTCAGATATTACTGGCCAGAAAAGCGAAATACATAAAGTGTTTTTACGTCCAAGAAGCATTTATGGATTTGCAAGATAGCGTATCTTTTATTCCACCATTCCCCTACCCATGGGGACAGCATTTTTGAAGTAAGTAATTCACTTTAAAGGGGGGGGGGGAGGGAATGAATGAGCGAGTGTGTGAGAGTAACATTTGTGGGAAATCAGCAATTGCCTAACCCTTCTTTGTCATTTGCAGAGCAATTTACCTATATTTTTAGACATCACACTTCATCTCAGATTTTCAATGAGATTTCACATTGTTGTTTTGACTGGAGGGATGAGGGGAGGAGAAGGAAGGGGAGATATTGCATAGTCTGAATAGGAGCTTAGACAAGCTGTATACAATTTGAAGGTAATTTGTATTAAATTATGTCTTCTACCTTGCCATGAATGATAGAAGACAAAGTGCAGCAGCAGGACTAACAGTATCTTCATGCTTTTCAGGAGAGAGGTAAATGAGACATTAAGAAGACTAATCAGATAGAGGATGGATAGATAAAATAGGTAGGTAGGTACATATCGAGAGACCCAATAGAGGATGGATAGATAAAATACTTGGTAGGTTTGGGTAACGTCCATCCCCAGTTACTTTGTTTATTGTATTCCGAAGTCATCAAGGCTAACTCAAAGTGCACAAGCATACTTTATTCAGTATACCTCTCAAATCTTCATCAACATAAAGGTTCTGCATTGAAGATTGTTGACACTAAAGAATACAGTGCACACACCATTAGCATCACTGCCATTATGATGTCATTTGGTGATTTTGTGGATTGTATGGATTATGTTATGTCTTGTTTATTTACATTGTTTTATAATTTATTGAGTTTGTTTATTTGTTTTATATGTTACTGTTGGCATTGAATGTTTGCCACTGTGTATTTTGTTGTAAGCCACCCTGAGTCCCTTCGGGGAGATAGGGTGGGCTATAAATACAGTTTCATTCATTAATTCATTAATTCATTTGTATACATTTATTTATTTGCCATATTCATATCCTGCCCTTCTCACCCCGAAAGGGACTCAGAACGACACAATTCGCTGCAATACAACACATATTGATCAGGTCATGTAAGTGTTATTTATTTCTATAATTGTATTTTTACTTTGCTTAATAATGTGTTATTATGTTTGTTATGTAATGTTTGTGTTGTTTTTATGATTGGAAACCGCCCTGAGTCCCATCCGGGAGATAGGGCGGTATATAAATAAAGTTTTTATTATTATTATTATTATTATTATTATTATTATTATTATTATTATTATTTTATTATGACACAGCAAACAAGATAGATATGCTGGATTTCGTATCAAAATATCACAAGTCAAACACTTCCCAAGTGTCTAGGACTGTGTAATGTATTTTCGGATGATGCGTGCAGATCTCAGTAGGGTGGCCTTTTGCAGTTGGCAGATCGTGATTTTGTATTGTTTCCAAATGCCGGCTGAGATCTTTTGGCACGGCACCAAATGTGCCGATCACCACCGGGACCACCTGCACTGGTTTCTGCCAGAGCCTTTGAAGTTCAATCTTGAGGTCCTGATAGCGGCTGAGTTTTTCCTGTTGTTTTTCGTCAATGCGACTGTCACCTGGGATGGCAACATCAATGATCCAAACCTTTTTCTTTTCCACAACTGTGATGTCTGGTGTGTTGTGTTCCAGAACTTTGTCAGTCTGGATTCGGAAGTCCCACAGTATCTTTGAGTGCTCATTTTCCACGACCTTTGCAGGATTATTATTATTATTATTATTATTATTATTATTATTATTATTATTATTATTATTATTATTATATCCAGGAAAGAAGCATATACATTAAACAACCACTAGAAACATTTCAACAATTAAAATCATTAAAATCATGTAATCCAATATCATATCAGAGTCTGGAATGTATGAACCCAACTCCACTGAAAAGCACCAACACTGATGTGACATTTGGGGCACTAAAAACCACGAAGACTCCATTCTACCACTTTTATTTTACCACTTTGTTTATTTCACTATTGTATAGAGCAGTCCTCGATTGGCTAGCTGGCTATAGCTCTTGCTCTCCATATCCAGTTTTGTCACACCAACATTCATTCTCAGGCCATCATAGGGCTGTATCCCCACATTCTCAACATGCACATGTTTGAAGAACCACATTCAGTCTCCTTCCCAAAAGCCGTTAATCACTTAACAGTCACAGCACATGTACCAGAGTTAGAGTTAGCATTGGACACACACTGGCATTTCCTGAAGTTTAATATGGCTTAAAGCACTCCATCTGTGAAATGGATGATAACTGCAGCACTTGTACAGTTTAGTATATTCACAAGTTCACCAATCTGGTGTCTAGGAGAGTTTAAAAGTTAATTAAAACCAGCAGGCATGATATATGTATGTATTTATTCCTTGGGAACATTCCTCTTTTGAGGGGGGGAAGGCAACCCTTCCAAGGTCTCAATATCATCTTTATAGTGTTTAACCCACTAAACTTGTTTCTTTGAACATCTAATATTTTAATAAGTATAATTTCAAGGGGACCCTGCTGTTTTCAATTGCTAGATGTTGCAGTAGCAGGGTTTACTGCACCCTCATTCCCTCCTTGTTATGTTTGTGTAAATCTCTGTGTTGCTGTCATAAGTAGATGTATGATGTTGATTTCCCCCTCAGCACTGGGGGTATCCCCCCTCCCCCCCAATGTTATTTCCTCTGTGGGCATCTTCATAACACTTTGTGCATTTATTTTGCGGTGTCTCTTTGAAAGCACTGAACACATGAGACATGTTGAATCAAACTAATGAAGTAACCTTTCTCTCCTCTCAGACTCTCCCTGACTCTTCCTTGAGCCCAAAGAAAGTCGGTTGGGATAGAACCTGATAGACATGTATTAAAAATAGATTCCTCTAGGAGCTGGTTCACGTGTTTTTCTTATAACAAGATTGAAACCAAGATGCAGATGTTCATGAGGAATATTAGATCTGACATCTCTTTTAAGGCAAAAATTGCAAGGCTCCTCTGTTCTTCCCAGGTATAGGCAGAGTGAAAGAGGTTGGAGAACTGTAAGGTGTATTGTAATATTATGTTCTTACCACTGCCGTTATGATCTCATTGTTTCTAGTGAAATATTTTAGGTACCTAAAAAACATGAAAAGAAAAGTGATAGATCTCATACTTTCTAGTAACACATATGTGGTATTTCCACTTATGCTGTGAACGATTTAGGAATTCACATAAACATAAAAGGAGCCCTGTTGGATCAGTCTTAAAAAACACATCTTTAAGTCTACCTGCCTGTCTTACTTAGTGGCCTGCCAGTTATTTCCAAATAGCCACAGCACAGCATGGGTTTTTGAATCTATAGGATGTGACATACAGCTCCTGTACATGGGTCAAATGAGGTGTGTGTGTGTGAATGGACTTCATGGTGTCCACATGACACATGAGATCCATTTTCCCTAACAACAACAACAACAACAACAACAACAACAACAACAGAAGACCCAAAGTAGCTCACAGCATCAATACAATTTAAAATTCAGAGCACACAAATATTAAAATAGAATTAAACAGAAATCATAGAATCATAGAATCATAGAATAGTAGAGTTGGAAGAGACCTCAAGGGCCATCTAGTCCAACCCCCCGCTAAGAAGCAGGAAATCGCATTCAAAGCACCCCCGACAGATGGCCATCCAGCCTCTGCTTAAAAGCCTCCAAAGAAGGAGCCTCCACCACAGTCCGGGGGAGAGAGTTCCACTGCCGAACAGCCCTCACAGTGAGGAAGTTCTTCCTGATGTTCAGGTGGAATCTCCTTTCCTGTAGTTTGAAGCCATTGTTCCGTGTCCTAGTCTGCAGGGCAGCAGAAAATAAGCTTGCTCCCTCCTCCCTATGACTTCCCCTCACATATTTGTACATGGCTATCATGTCTCCTCTCAGCCTTCTCTTCTGCAGGCTAAACATGCCCAGCTCTTTAAGCCTCTCCTCATAGGGCTTGTTCTCCAGACCCTTAATCATTTTAGTTGCCCTCCTCTGGACGCTTTCCAGCTTGTCAGCATCTCCCTTCATCTGCGGTGCCCAAAACTGGACACAGTATTCCAGGTGTGGTCTGACCAAGGCAGAATAGAGGGGGAGCATGACTTCCCTGGATCTAGACGTTATTCCCCTATTGATGCAGGCCAAAATCCCATTGGCTTTTTTAGCTGCCGCGTCACATTGTAGGCTCATGTTTAACTTGTTGTCCACGAGGACTCCAAGATCTTTTTCGCACACACTGCTGTCAAGCCAGGCGTCCCCCATTCTGTATCTTTGATTTCCATTTTTTCTGCCGAAGTGAAGTATCTTGCATTTGTCCCTGTTGAACTTCATTTTGTTAGTTTCGGCCCATCTCTCTAGTCTGTCAAGATCGTTTTGAATTCTGCTCCTGTCTTCTGGAGTGTTAGCTATCCCTCCGAGTTTGGTGTCATCTGCAAACTTGATGATCGTGCCTTCTAACCCTTCGTCTAAGTCGTTAATAAAGATGTTGAACAGAACCGGGCCCAGGACGGAGCCCTGCGGCACTCCACTTGTCACTTCTTTCCATGATGACCATAAATTAAAGTACAGTAGAGTCTCACTTATCCAACACTCACTTATCCAACGTTCTGGATTATCCAACACATTTTTGTAGTCAATGTTTTCAATATATCATAATATTTTGGTGCTAAATTCATAAATACAGTAATTACAACATAGCATTAATGCGTATTGAACTACTTTTTCTGTCAAATTTGTTGTATAACATGATGTTTTGGTGCTGAATTTGTAAAATCATAACTTATTTTGTTGTTTAATAGGCTTTTTCTTAATCTCTTCTTATTATCCAACATATTCACTTATCCAACATTCTGCCGGCCCGTTTATGTTGGATAAGTGAGACTCTACTGTAATTGAAACATAAAAAGTTGCAAAATGTGATGGAGCTTCCATTCACATGTACATGGCCCATGTAGACAGGCTCTGTGTCACACCTTGTAGAATCAGAAACCCATGCTGTGCTATGGCCCACTTGGATGTAATGTGTAGCAATCACTTTGCTGACTCCACTAGCGTGTAGTAATATCATGGAAGCCTCTTGCTAAATTACAGGCATTGCAAAACTGCTCAGTTATATTTCTTGCACACATAAGTCCACTTCTCTAGACAGACGTCCCATACTGAATTCCAGCCATACTTTGGCAGAATTTTGAACTGGTTTCAGAACATTATATAAATTAGAATTTTTCTTTTTGATTGACATTTGCTTGAGTTTCAATAATTGTTTAAAGCATTTCTTTTTTCAAAATGCTGATTAATGTACCAACATAACAGAATGGAACAATGAGTAAAAAAAAAAAAATGAAGAGACCACGAAGTTTCAGTGCTGTCTGTCTACCCTTCTTGGATCTTCTACTGTGGACACAAATAACACCTCTTTTTTCCTTTAAAGGGAGAAGGTAGAGGGAGAGATTTGTAATTTATGAATGGTTAAATTCCCAGATGCTTTACCATTGATTATGAAGTGATTGTTTGTCCAGGATCATAAATGGTCTCAGTGAGCAGTAAGATTGACGTATGAGCAAACAGTCACAGCAAGAAAGCTGGCAGCCTTCACAGAATTACAATTATTAAAATTATTATTGTTCTACAATTAGACTTTTTGGTTCTGACATCATTTCATTTATAATTATCAGTTAAAATGTACAGTCCTTTACTTGCATCACATTGATTTGGATGTTTTAAACATTGGCCGTAAATATGAGCAAGTGCCTCCCTGAGACTTGAACATGTCCCTTGTTAGGCTTCAGGGGAGCAACTCCATTTTAAAACAAAACTTTGGAGAAGATTTACCGCATGATTGACTGTGAAGATGGAGCCCCCAGTAGCACAGTGGGTTAAACCACTGAGCTGCAGAACTTGCTGATCAAAAGGTCAGTGGTTTGAATCCGGGGAGCGGGGTGAACTCCCACTGTTAGCCCCAGCTTCTGCTAACCTAGCAGTTCAAAAACATGCAAATGTGAGTAGGCCAATAGGTCCCACTTCAGCAGGAAGGTAATGGCACTCCATGCAGTCATGTCGGCTACATGACCTTGGAGTTGTCTATGGGCAACATGGGCTCTTTGGCTTAGAAATGGAAATGAGCACCAACCCCCAGAGTTGGACACAACTAGACTCGGTGTCAGGGGAAACCTTTACCTTTACCTTGACTGAAAAGACGTCATAATTTGGAGAGATTTCAGGTTTAAAATCAAGAACGTTGAGCAGGGACCTTGAACTTGACCATCAACAACCAGCACCTGAATGCCCACTGAGCACTATGGTTTTCTCTGTCATTTTCCATGTTTGTTTTTTTTAAAGTTAAAAGCCTGTTTCCTTCTATTTTGAACAGTTTTCAAAATATTGTTGGAGAAGCAGGCATATAATGGAGAAACAGACAGACAACTAAACAAAACCCAGAAAACTGATTTTAATATCATATCATATCATATCATATCATATCCCAACACACAGAAGTTTGTGTACATACAGTTTCTACTATTCAGCCAGAGATGTCCTCCTATCCTTCTCAATTCACTTAATTTATGGTCAACTTTAGTGCTCTAGGATGCTACATTATTCCTTTCCATTGCCAAATCCCTTGGAGTTCAATAGCCAGCCTGCTGACTTAAATTAAATGATTCATCAGGCCTTTTTTATTCATCCCCAATCTGAATGCATTCATTTTTTCATTCCCTCCCCCTTTCCCCTCTGCCCTTTCTCTCCAGTTCACTTCAGTCTGAATTTCATTACAGCCTTCCTTTCCCAATGTCTTTGTAGGGCTACATTCATCACGTTGGCTCTGAATGGCAAAGTCTCCCTATCTGCAGGGAATGCTGACAACAGATTGTTTCATAATTAATTGAAAAGCAAAACCTGGACATCCTCAATCACCTGCTGATGGGAATTACTTGGTACAACCACAGTAAATCAACAACGTGTTACTGCAAGGGAGAAAGCCGCAGCTCCCAGTGAAGTGCCAGATATCGCTCCAATGATTTGAACAGGCAGCATAAATCATGCCTGGTGTCAGAGAGGGGGCCCTTTAAAGCTATCTCCACAATGACTGGGTGGAGAAGGGGAAGCAAGCCACCATGGAGGGCTGTGGAAAAGTATTTGTCTTGATGGAGAGACCTCCTCAGGGAGATGGACCATGATCCCGGACTGCCAAATTTACTGTGGGCCTCTGTCCCTCTCCCTTTGAAGTGTTTCATGCTACAAAGTTACACCAATTTGCAGTATTTCAACTACCTATGAGATCTTGACCCGGGCTGTGGTGCAGGCTGGTGAGCAGCTAGCTGCAGCCAGCTGCAACAAATCACTCTGACCAAGAGGTCATGAGTTCGAGGCCAGCTCAGAGCCTGCGTTTGTCTCTGTCTTTGTTCTATGTTAAGGTATTGAATGTCTGCCTTATATGTGTAATGTGATCCGCCCTGAGTCCCCTTTGGGGTCAGAAGGGCGGAATATAAATACTGTAAATAAATAAATAAATAAATAAATAAATAAATAAATAAATAAATAATAGTTTCATGAGATATGCAGACTTCTCTGCCAAACAACTTTAGTTTATCATGAAACTACGAATCCCTGGGTTCCATAGGATGCAGAACATGGCCATTAAAAGTTATATCGAAGTGTTGGAACTGGGCAATGTGAAAGAAACCTTTAACACCAGCAGACTATAAGGTTTATATTCATGGTGTGGTAAGCTTTGCAGTTATCTAAATGGTATGATGTAGGTTTAAAGGAGAACTAGGTTTTAATTTATTATCATCAGCATCATCAGCATCATAATGCTGTTTCAAAGTGTGTGGAATTCTCCTTTGGTAGTTCTGGCCATCTATCAGGAGTGTTTTGATTCTGTGTTCCTGCATGACAGAATGAGGTTGGTACGGATGCACCTTATGGTCTCTTCCAATTCTATGATTCTACCATCGTCATTATCACTATTGTTATTGTCATTATTATGTATATCCTGTCCCTAATTCAAATTAAAACAAATGTAAGAATTCACAACAATTTACAAATTACTTCATGCCTAAGATGGGAAAAAGCTGAAATTAAAAATAAGTTGAATGTAGGGAAATCGATAATTTCCTATTATTTCTTATCAGATCACTTTTTAAGCTATTTCCCAAATCTGTTCACTTTTTTTTACAGATTGACCAGATTTCACATTTTTCTTCATAGGGCATTAAGAAAAATGAATTAAACTGAATGCAAAAATTAACTGGTTTCCCCACCCCAAATATCTGCTGTTCGTGATGCAAGAAGACTTTATTTGTTATATTCACTTGCATTTCCTCTAACATTTCACAGATGAGACCAAAACACATGTGGCCAAGTAGCATCAGGGTATAGCCCAAAAGAGGAAAGTTATGAATGAGGAACTAAGGAGGGGGTGTAAAAGTTTGCTTTTGCCTTAGTCTACAGGGAAGGGCAAGAATCTGCTCCCTCTTCTCCTTTTTCCCTTGCTGAGTTGAGTGCAAACTCGTTTTGCAACAAACAGAATTGAAGCATGCTTGGGACAAAGATAGGACATTGGAAAGTAAGAGGGAACTAGGACAATTTAATAGCAACCAACAATTTAATAGTAACTGATCTACAGTGCCATATAATCCAGTTTCAGAATGCAGATTAGCTATTTTGAACTGGATTATATGAGCCTACACTGTCATATAATCCAATTCAATACAGCTAATCTGCATTCAGAAACTGGATTATATGGCAGTAAAGATGGGGCCTGAGAAAGTGGGACAACTGATAAATAATTTGGATTGTCTGTGCTAAAATTTGAATAGTTAGAAGGTATGTGCTCAATAAAATGAGTAAGTAACCATTTCCTTTAGATATCTTCAGGAAATACCATAAAACATAGCTACCTAACTACCACATTAACAATTGCAATTTCAATCATGTTAAAATCCAAGTTCAATCCAGCACAGACTTTGTCTTCAGTAGGTTGATGAATGTTCTCAGATAAATGTACTGCAGTGCAGATGGATAACATCCATATTTGCATGAGCATACAAATGTGGATGTTCTTGAACTTTATTATATTTAGATGTTCAGCCAAAAGAACATCCCTATCTGCATTCTGGTGCAGGATCACAAGAAAGGTTTTTTTTTCCTCTGACACTGAAACCATCAATTCATTACAATCTCATAGTCTTATAGTCTCTTCCTGCCATCCAAATCGAGGGAAAGGACAGTGTTTGACATCATAAGGTTTGATGGACAGCCTGAAGCTATCCTAAATTCTATTTGACAACCATGCCACCATCATATCCACAGTCATCTTTGCAGATTGTGCTATGAGGAGAATCTTTTTGTCAATAATGGATTTTTAATATAAAAATAAAATTAAAATGGCACTGGATGGTGAAAACATGGAAGTTGTTCAAGACTTGCCTTATATTGGTTCAATCAGATTGGAGATTGAAGTTAAGAAATCAGAAAGAGACCATGTTTTGAAGGTCAGCTATGAAGGAAGTGGGCAATAATATATCACTTAATACAAATATTCAGATGGTCCATGGTCTGTGACATTGTATTCCAAATTTCTTTGAATTATTGTGAAAAATTAAAGCTAATAGAAAAAAATCTAATGAGAAAGAAAATAAACTCCTTAGAAATGTGGTGCCTAAGAAGAGTTCTACAGATAACTTGGACTATTAAGAAGACAATCAGGTCTGGAGATGCCAAATTTGCTAAACTGAGGCTGTCATGTGATGGCCATATCATGAGCAGAAGTGACTCACTAGAAAAGATGATAATGCTTGGTAAAGTGTGTGTGTGTGTGGGGGGGGGGGAGGTGGGAGTAGGACTAGAGGAAGACCACATTTCAGGTGGATAGACTTGATTAGACTTGATTAGTGAAGTAACACACTGAGTCTGCAAGACCTGAGTAGAGTTGATGAGGATAGGGTGACCTGGAGATTTTTCATTCATGGGGTTGTCATAGGTCAAAGTTGATGTGAAGACAGTAAACAACAACATTATCAACAGACTCCTAAGCACCTCCCATTCCCTTGAGATGTGTGGCCCTTGAGCATATGATTAATCTGAAAACTGGAGTCCATCCCATTGTCAGGTCCACTCCCCCAGAGATGAGTCTTCCTTTAGCACTTCAGGCTGATAAATGGCCAAGTCCTCCTCCACTTTAGCAAGAAGAACAGTGAGAGGAGTTCTCATGAGCAAAGATGAATTAAGTGTTTGAAACAGACCGTCAGACATAGTGCAAGACTATGTGCTCACACCTGTGAGAAGTGCTATCCAAATATTATTGGGCATGTGGGTTCAGGCTTGATAAAATAAGACTGGTGTTTTCCTGGCTGGTAGTCATCCTTGTGACTACCAGACTCTTCTGTTGTACATATTGGATTTATGACCTCAAGACTGCTCACTACTTGGATGTTGTTATGATTTATGGCTTCTTGGCCTCAGATAATTGGTTATTACAGGTTTCATGCCTCAGCTTCTGAACTCTTGAGATACCCAGAGAAGTTGCCCAACCTCAAGCTAGTGGATCATTTGTACTGATGCTTAAAGATAATGGATTCAGAATGGCTTCAAAAGATCCACCCAACTGGTTACATTCCAAACTGAAATTTACCAGGCAAAGTGTGTTAAAGCGCAGACCGAAAGGTCGCAGGTTCAAATCCCGGGAGCGGAGTGAACGCCTGCCAATGTGAGTACATCAATAGGTACCACTCCGGAGGGAAGGTAACAGTGCTCCATGCAGTCATGCCGGCCACATGACCTTGGAGGTGTCTACGGACAACGCTGGCTCTTCGGCTTAGAAATGGAGATGAGCACCAACCCCCAGAGACAGACATGACTGGACTTAACGTCAGGGGAAACCTTTACATTTACCTTTACCTTTCTTGTTGCCTGATTTGCTACTTTTTAATACCTCCCTTCCGATCTCACTGTCTCATGGAGTTAGAAGACAACAGCAATGTATTTACACAGTTTCTGGGTTGTAAAGTTTGTACAGTCCTGTTTTTCTGGCATCATTAATTATCATCATAATAATCATGTCAACCAAATAACTGATTTATTGAAAACATTACATCCAGATTTTAAATACACTATTAATCTGTAAGATCAAATATAGATTTTGACCAGCAGGTGATACAACACCTCCCTCTGTTCTGTGTAAAATGCTTTATTCATATAAGAATTAATATCATTTGATATATTAAAACAGCATGCCAAATGACAGAATAGTAAAGGGTCTGCCAGGCTCTCCTTTACAAAGCCTTGCTTTCAGTCATTAAAACAACAACAGCAACAAAAACAGCAACAACAACAGCAGCAGCAGCAGCAGCAACAACAACAAAAGCTCTTTTGGAAGAAACTTGGCATTCAAGAAAAAGAAATACATTTCATAGAGTCTGAATTACAAAAAGTGCAAAATAAATGGAGTTCAAATTCTTAAGAATATTTCATTCTTATGTAACTGTCAAAAATGGGATATGTGTTTAATACCAACCATGGCCCTCAAAAGTACAAATTCATTCATCTCCACACACACACATACACAAAGTCTGAAGACAAGGAAATTATCAGAATGATGACTGGGGAAGATCAAGTTAAATAAAAACAGTGGGAGTCTCCAATAAGTATTGTAAGCCATTGATGTAACCCACATTGGCACTATCTTTTCATGGTAGTGTTATTACATGCCCCATGTGGTGCTGGAAGAGAATTCTCTGGTTTCCATGGACCATCAAAAAAAGAAACAAATGTGTCCCAGAGCCAATCACTGAAAGTCAAGATGGCTATATTGAAGTTATCGTGCCTTGGTCATAATATGAGTCAAAAGGATTCATTGGATAAGATTATTATCTATATACTGTATATTATAAAAGAGAACATGTTTGTATGTGGGTGACAATGTTTGCAGCTGATTTCGTATTGGCTCCCACTTCCAGAGACCACTGTGTCCCCCATGGATCAGGACCATGTTTGGCACACAGAACCCCCATGATCAACAGAATATACTGGAGTGTTTTTTTTCGGGGGGGGGGGGGGGTGGCTTTGATTTTGGGGAGTTGTAGTTCCCTACACCCAGAGAGCAATGTGAACCCAAATGGCGATGGATCTGATCCAAATGTGGCACCCATACTTGATATTTCCAAATTTTAATACTTGTGGGATTTGGAGGAGGGATTGACCTTGACATTTGGGAAATGTAGTTCACCCATGATGATGGAACTGAACCAAACTTGGCACACACATCCAACATGGTCAGCTTTGAATACTGGTGGGGTTCGGGGAACACTGATCTTGAACTTTGGGAGTTATAATCACTCCCATTCAAAGAGTGCTGTGAACCCAACTGACAAACTTTGAATACTGTTAGGGTTTGGAGGGAATTGATTGTAGATGTCAGAATTTATAGTTAACTACAATCAAAAAGCACTCTGAATCCCACCAACAATGGATGTCGACCACACTTGTACACACATCCAACATGGCCAATTTTGGATACAGGCAGAATTTGGGGGTGATGGAGCTTGGATTCTGGGAGCTGTAGTTCACCTGCATCCAGAGAGCACTGAACCCAGCTGGTGATGGATCTGGACCAAAATTGGCAGACAAGACCCAACATGGCCAACTTTGAATACTGATGGGGTTTGGGAGTGATTGACCCATGATTTTGGGAATTGTAGTTCACCCACATCCTTATGCATTTCTAGTGGGAGCATTCATAAAAAACAAAACAAAAGTGAAGACTGGGTTTTTCTAATAAATTGCATTACAAATTACCTAACCCAGGCATTGGCGGGTACCCAAGCTAGTACTCAATGAAGTAGAAGACAGTAGGAAAAGAGGAATAGATGGATTGACTCAATCAAGGAAGCCTTAGTTTGCAATACCGGGGAAGGGCTGTTGAAGACCAGAGCTCATAGAGGTGTCTCATTCACAGTGTAAACATAAATCAAAACCAACTTATTTGCAAGTAACAATAGAGACTACATATATAATTTGCAGTTCCTAGAATGTATTTTTCCTGGAGTCTGTATGTCACAATAGTAGCATATTTCACCTATAACTTACAGCTTAGAAAATATCACTTTTGGACTACAACTGCCAGACTGATGTTGGTTATTTACAGTGGTATAAATACTGCTACATAAATGCTTTCAAGGCAGTTGCAAAAGAGTTCCACATTACTAAGAATTTAGAAAGTGGCATTACCATTGTTCAACAAGCCATTTTGAGGTATACTGGTAGTTTACCTGTCATTGTGCAATGTAACAATCCAGGATACCATAAATTTAAATGCATTTCAACTGCAAGATTCCCATCCTGTTCAAAACTCTTTCCTATGAGGTTTATACTACAGAAGGCTGTATTTAAGATAATTTTGTTTAGGGTTGTTACAAGATTTTAAATGATTAAGCACTAAAAGTGGCATGGAAGAAACTTGTCTTTTTTTCTTTATTTTTTTGCACCCGGATGATCACCTTGTATTCTTCATGAGCTATTGCATATGGCAGGGTTGAGTAACTGCTATGGAGACATTAGATCACTGGAGATTTCAGAGGGCATAATCACACAATAAATATTTTTTACCTCCAAATGCCCTCTTTAAGGTCTACTCTTGGCCTTTGTGATTTATAGGGAGCCTCTTTTACAACAGGTGGGGACCTGGAATTCACCTGATGGTTCATTCTTTTATAGAAAAATGTCTCCTAAAACTGTTAAGGGCAACCCAATGATATGGTGAAATGATCTCTACATCACCCAGTGGGCTTTTGGCAACATTTTTGGTATTTTCTTTATAACCTTGAGTTATCTTGGAGGCACAAAGATGGCTCTTTCCACTGAACTTTGAGGCTTTAACCATGGTATATTTGCTTGAATCTATGGTAATGCATTAAGTCAAATAAAGGAGGTGTTAGGGGAAACTGATTCTAAAGAAGGGAGGATTTTTGGCTCGTTTGTTTGTGAAGTGCATGAGAAATAGGAGTTTTAAAAATTTACTATGACATTGTATAACAGGGGTCCCCAAACTTTTTAAGCAGAGGGCCGGTCCACAATCCTTCAGACTGTGGAGGGGCCAAATTATCATTTGGAAAAAAAAAATACAAACAAATTCCTATACATACTGCACATGTCTTATTTGTAATGCAACAACAACAACAAAAGAACAAAACAATATTTAAAAATGAAAACAATTTTGACCAACATAAACCTATTAGGATTTCAATGGAAAGTGTGGGCCTGCTACTGGGCAATGAATTAGACAAGTTAATTAGGATTGTTGTTGTTGTTGTTGTGTGCCTTCAAGTCATGTCAGACTTTGGCCGAGCCTAAGTCTAAAATTAATTATTTATTTACTGCATTTATTTGCTACATTTATATCCCACCCTTCTCACCCCGAAGGGGACTCAGAGCAGCTCTATGTACATACAATATATTATATTATTAGCATAGCACAATATTAGCATTATATATTACTATATTGAACTATACCACTAGACTATTATATAATATGTAATGTATAACACACAATTAATATTATTATATGGTATTACTATTAGTACAGTAGAGTCTCACTTATCCAAGCTAAACGGGCTGGCAGAAGCTTGGATAAGCGAATATCTTGGATAATAAGGAGGGATTAAGGAAAAGCCTATTAAACATCAAATTAGGTTAAGATTTTACAAATTAAGTGTCTAAACATCATGTTATACAACAAATTTGACAGAAAAAGTAGTTTGATACGCAGTAATGTTATGTTGTAATTACTGTATTTACGAATTTAGCACCAAAATATCATGATATATTGAAAACATTGACTACAAAAATGGCTTGGATTATCCAGAAGCTTGGATAAGTGAGGCTTGGATAAGTGGGACTATACTGTATTATATTGTATAACATAAGATTATTATCAATATTATATGTATATACAATATATTATATTATTAAAACTGATATAAAATATTATATTATAAAACTGAGGGCGGGGGCCAGGTAAATGACCTTGGAGGGCCGCATCCGGCCCCCGGGCCTTAGTTTGGGGACCCCTGTTGTATAACATGGGACATGAGCATCCATGCATTTTGTTATCCAGATATGGGTATGGGTGTGTGTCCTGGAACCAAACTCCAATGGATACCAAGGTCTTGCTATAATCATTTTGTTACTTTCTATGGTAATTTTTTTTTTTTCGTGTCAGGAGCAACCGAAGTTGCTTCTGGAGTGAGAGAATTGGCCGTCTGCAAGGACATTGCCCAGGGGACGCCCGGATGTTTTTTATGTTTTACCATCCTTGTAGGAGGCTTCTCTCATGTCCCCGCATGGAGCTGGAGCTGATAGAGGGAGCTCATCCGCACTCTCCCCAGGTGGGATTCGAACCTGGTAACTTTCAGGTCAGCAACCCAACCTTCCAGTCACTTAGTCCACTACGCCATCTGGGGGCTCCTTCTATGGTAAATGTAATTGCATTTATGTAGTCTGTTAACAACTAAACACATTAACTCTTTTCTTTTGTAGATCTGTGAGAACTGTGCACTTATCAGAGGGACTAAGTAAAAACCAGTGGCATGCATTAAGTCTTGCAGAATCCTGCTCTTTGCAAAACACACATACACATACATTTATCATGCCAACACCCACACAATTGGAGTTCCTTCGCTGCAGACTGCTGCTTTATGCCACCATACCAATTATTTTGTAGGTTTCTTCTGAATCTTTCTTGTCAAGCTTCCTTTCTGTGTGAATTTGGTGATATGTTCTGTCACATTTCTTCAGGCCCAGAAGCTCTTCTCAGTGGGGAAGAACTGCATCTGCTGCTGAGTCCCCGCTTCTTCTTTTGGTGTCTGACTACCACTGTGTGCGCTCTCTCTTTCTCCCCTCTTCACTTTCTCCTCTCACAGCTTCTCTTTGCAGCAAGATGTCTGGAGGGCTTTGTGTTCCTTTCTCCCTTTCATTTTAATTTTGCTGCTGTCACTACATTTCCCTCTCCTTAGGACTCTTTTTTTCTTGTCCAGGTCAGGAGAGGTTATTCTTCAGGATTACAGAAGGACGGTGCAGGGCTTTTGATTGTCTCCTTCAGTCCTGTCATGTTTTCCTAGCTCTCATGAGAATCACCAGTCTAAAGAAACCCGCTATCTTCTTGCCGGTCTCTGATAAGTCTCCAACTTGCTAATGAGGGCAGTCAGCTGGTGGACTGACAGGTTCTTTCACAAATCGGCATGAAGATGCATGAAGTCAGAGCACGAGTCCATTATTTTCGTGTGTGTAATGGAGCTCTTAAAATAAAGACCTTTCACTACAACATTACAGCTTCTTCTCTATGTTGTATTACCACTTCTGCAACCAATTGGCCTGCATTTCTCTCTGTAGATATTGGCCATATCACTTATCTGAGATCGCAGAAGCCATTTTACAAGAGAAACCTTTACAAGTTCCCTACAGGCTCTGTTTCTACTGAGACTCTTTTTGATATTATTGTCCTTACTGTACTTTAGCTGTCAAGGATAGAGAGAAGTGCTTGTGGTACAGTCTGCCTTATGTGTCAAAATATTGACTATCTTTCAGCCTTAGATACCTTGATTAAGAGTTCTTCCTCAGGCAGCAAAATCTCTTGGACTGCCCCTGATGAGTGACTATTGGTAAATTGTGTAGTATCTTTGAAAAGCCATAAACCAGTCTGTATAGCTCTTTGGGCAAGAGAACTTAAATGAGTCTCTTCAGCTGAACTTTCACACAAGAAACAAGAGCGATGGCAGCTACTACCATCTCCTCCTCCTCCCAACTGATTTACACTACCTAAAATTTCTTCAGTTTTGTAATCTGATCCTGGAAGCATTCATCTCTCAACATCAACATATCTAAGCCATGATGAAAGGAAAACAAATTCTATTCAGGAGTTGTTTTATTCAGAGGTTGCTTCTGTTTTTAAAAATGCATTCTTCACAATGGGCAATAGCTGGATCAAAGAATCTTGTATTGATAGAACTTCATGTTGAAATTATACAGAAGTGCAGCATAGAAATAAATGACACCCCCTCCCACTTCTTGCTGGTCATGTCGGCACCCCATCCTGACACGAGCAGATGGAGCAGAATTATCCAAAATGACCAGGAGCTTGAATGGATCTCTGGGACATGGAGGAGGTGAAATGCCAGACACCCCAGTAGAGTAGATATGCTCCCAGGCTGTCTAGACCAGGGCTTCTTCAACTTTTTCAACTTGTGAACCCTTTTTGCCCAAGAAATGTTTATATCGCCCTGGGTATATAGGTTTATGAAATAGCTATACAAATCAAACTTTGGAAGAACATTGAATGGTTAAATCTGTGGATTCAGAGGGCAAACTGTACCACAGCAATAACAATTAGTGCATGTCTAAGTACCAAGTACAAAAAACCCCAAACCCTTTAAGTAAAATACAGTGGACCTCAGTATTCTCAGGGGTTCCCGGACCCTCTGTGGATACCAAAACCCATGGATGCTCAAGTCTTGTGATATAAAATGGTGTAATAAAATGGTGTCCCTTATATAAAATGGCAAAGCCAAGGTTTGACGTCTATATCTGTATCTATATTTTCAAGCCGTGGTTAGTTGAATCCATGGATATGGAGGGCCCACGCTATTCCACACCAAACTCTGCAGGAAGATTAAGAGGCAATCCTTAAAATATATTTAAAAATATCAGATTTCTTTCAAGCAAGGAGGTAGTGTTGGATGGAAAGACAAGCAGTAAATCCATCCAGATGGCTGGCTGCTTTGGTAGGTCCCTTTCTCTTCCCTCAGCAACTTTAGCTCACTTTCTTCTTCTTTGACAGTAGAAGCAGCATTCTCTCCTACCCTGTTTAAGGGAGGGAGGAAGCCTTTCATTTACATGACCCTATTTGGGGTTCCACCACAATGTTTAAGAAGCTTTGGTCTAGACAACAGTCCTAGATGTGGCATGAATGTATCCTGGGCAGATTTTCACATGGCTAAACTGCCTGGTGCAGATGAGCTGCTGGGTTTCCCGGCTAAGAGTTGAGCAAAGGTATGTCCAAGCTCCAAACCTGAAATTTCAGGGGGAATGTCACCCTAGTCAGAGCAGGCTGAATCTCTGTTCTGTGATTTACTTTCCTACTAGCAACAAAAACAGTAGCAACCCTCTCTCAACACACAGGGAGACCCCTTTCTCATTTTTGCATCTTCCTTACTTTCCTAGTCAGTGTCAACTCAGTGCAATACTAATAATATGACTCACTTCAATATGATTCTATCATAACACAGTGTAATACATATTTGGATGTGATTCTATCACGCAAAATAGGGCATAGACACATTTTTCTATCTCAAGTTAATTTGAACTAGAGCAAAACAATGTGTACATAGAATGTTATATCTCAGTAATAGGATCAGCACTGCAGATATGTGCATGTCCCAACTGAATCTTCATTGTGTGCAATGTCATTTGTTGTGGGGAACAACAGGTATTCATTGGTTTTCATATTCTCGTATTCAGGGGTACTTGAAATAAGGCATCTACACACACACATACACTCACACATATATCAAATACACTTAAATGACACACTTGTCATATGAATATTACCTCTCCTCTCTCTCTCTCTCTAGCAAAAACCAGACCATTGTGAAAGAAATAAAACAGTTAATTTATCACACACAGTAGAACACTTGGTGTTATCCACTGTAATTTTCAACTGGTGAAGATCATAAAACAGAAGTGATTCAAACAACCCTTTGCTGTGTTTAGTTCTCTCTTTGCTGTGTAGAAATCAATACAAACTTTTGATTTACCTTGAATCTTCTCTCTCCAATGCACAGTGCACATATAATACCAACATTCAAAAGCATTCAATCTCTGCAGATGGCAAGCTAGATATTTGCAATACTCTTTCCTAACACAGTGTGCTGAGCAAAAAAAGAAAGAAAAAAAAAGCATTTCTGTTTACCCACATTAATTTGAGTGCTGGTATTAGCGGAGAAGAAAATATTATTTGTGATCTTTGTTTGCTTTCTAATTTCTTTTATGATTGGAAAGTGATTTCCATATGAAGAAAAGAAATCTTTGCAGCATAAATTGCAAACATGGAGGTCAAGAAAAGTGAAGAGAAGACTGATCAGCATTCTCCAGTTGCAAATGAATATAATACAATCAACTCTATTTTGTAAATGGCAGCCAAACAACTAATGTGATAAGAGCAATTGGAGAGTACCAACAATATTGCTCACTAGTCTTGTGCATTTATATGGAATCGCTACCCATTTCTATTTGTCCCATTCGTATGGCTCCATTTCCATTTCTGTTTTCTGCCCGTTTTCTGAAAAGAACAAAGTTTTTCGGGTCTTGGGCAGCAAAACACCAGGGTCTTCCAGGGCCTACCTCTAAGCAGGCCCAGTGCTCGGCTGTAGGCCCTGCATATCAGGCTTATGAGCATTGACTGCTTGGCTGTAGACTCTGCGTGTTGGGCCTATGAGCATTGAATACTTGGCATTTGACTGTAGGCCCTGCCAGCTGGACCTACCAGCATCGAGTGCTCGGCGCTTGGCTGTAAGACCCTGCCAGCCAGGGCCTACAGACAAGTGCTGAAAATCAGCCAACCAAATGGCTACCAATTCCCCCTTTTTTCTGTTTCACTGCTCCTTTCATTCTGGACAAAATGAACAGAACAATACAAAACCATGAAAGAAACAGATGAAATGGGATTTGGGTCCAACTCTATTCTTCACTAGTGTTTGGAAAGTAGCTGATGGATGGGATCTTGGAGTACAGAGACAGATATGACACTGAACGATATTTATTTGAGACAAAGGTGTTCTTATAATAACTTAGTACAGAAGAGTACTAAGTTATTTTGTCCTCTTAATAACCCCACTAGAACTCAACTCAAATAAATATGATATAGTCCAAGGTGCTAACCACCCACTTTGGCTGCCTTAACAGTATGTACATCAGTACAGACACCTTGTATACTCATGTATACCAGCATGAGTCCTGATGCCACACATGTCCTATTCAGCTTCCAGCTGCATTTACATAGAAGCATAGAATCATGTAGTTGGAAGATACCCCCAGGGTCATCCAGTCCAACCTCCTACCATGCAGGTACTCACAATCAAAGCATCCCTGACAGATGGCCATCCAGCCTCTGCTTAAAAACGTCCAGAGGAGGAGACTCTGGTGAGACTCCATGCCCTTTTCTTCTCCCTGCTTTCCCCATTCATGTGGGAAAGGGCTCTTGCTGTTGCAGTGCTTGAGCATTGCTGCCTTGATAGTAATTCTGCCTGTATGTGAAATCTCCATTGGTTCCCAAAATGCCTGGCATTATGTGTATGTGTACCTTCAAGTTGCACTTTGCCAAATCCACAAATTTCATAGGATTTCATAGGCAAGGCATAAGAAATAGATTGCCACTGTCTTGAGCTAAACATACAGAAATACAACTTAGATATCTAAAAAAAAGGGCAAAACGATCAAGGAAATATGTACACATAACAAATGTAAAAATTATTGGTTTGAATATTTTTGATGTCTCAATTTCTGCAATGCTAGAAAATTTTAGAATGAAAGAAAACTCCATGGAAGGAAAATAATTTTATTTATTTCAGGGCGCCAATGGTATCAATTTGCACCCTTCTCCAGCTACACCTCTTCATGCCAACATTACGAATAGAATAGAGAATAGAATCTGTATGCATTTATGCACATATGTGTATATATATGATATGTTCTGGATTTCATGCATGCCCCTCTGTCTCCCCCCCCCCAATGGCACTTTAGGTGGCTATCAGTGTAAAAAATCAAATAAAACCAATAATATTAAAACATAACACAGATTAAACACACAAAAGAAATCAATAAAGATAGAGATGTGTCTATTCAGTTAAAAATCCTGCACAGTTGCCAAATACTATCCTGAATAAAAAATTATTTGTCTGCTGGGAAAAGAAAACCAAGGAAGAGGCCTGTTTAGCTTCTTCTGTTTGGAAGAAAGTTTGGGATGGGAGTTCATGACAGAAAAAGACTCTTCAAACTTCATAGTTGTTAAAACTAACTGCAGAAATATCATAAATCTTACACATTGGGCTGCTGCTTCTCCCGAGAGCTGTCAAACAACCATTACATTGTGGGTTTAATTAAAGAAAATAAATGATAAAGTATTCCAAATTTTAGAATATATTTCTCGCTTCAAAACCCTAAAATAACAACAGTGTGTGTGTGTGTGTGCAGACCCATTTGTGTGTGTGTGTGTGTATGTTTATGGAAAAGCAAAAACATAAAATTAATCATCTTCAACAGTGGGGTGGGGGAGTGCCAGGCAGGACTGAGTCTATCTGACTGCCAACATCTGTTATGATTATGAACTGGCTTATTAATTACCGATACTGTGATTAGACTCAGCGTGAGCGTTCCATGGCCCATAGCGTGTGCTATCGATCCAGCACTTTCAGAAAGTTTGTTGTTATATGGAATGAAACTCGGGGCCCTTAATGGTTGTATTTCCATGCATACAATTTTAAACAAGGCCATGCTTCCACTGGGGATTACAAAATTAGGAAACTGCATATTAAACTAAGCAAAGCAGTACACATACTGCAAACTTGACAAAAACATCTGAAAGTCAACCTGAAGAATGTTTTTAAAAGGAGTCTGCAAAGCTTATGCCTGACAATTTGTAGTTCTCAAACTAATTGATGAATTGTATAGTCATTTGAGATTTTATATATACACATACAGTTTGAGACATTAGGAAAACAGGAAGACCATATTAGAGATGAATTAATTCAATAAAGGAATGCATGATCTGACTTTACAAAATGTGAGCAAGGTTGCTGATGACCAAGGTCTTTCATAAGGATGTACTGTTATCCCACCACATATATGGGGTTACTGCTGCAGAATTCTTTATTCATGGATTTGATTAATACTTTGTCTCTAGGAATCTCTAGATCCTCCAGAACCACTCTATGATCAAATCTCACCTTTAAAATGCATATAATACAATATATATTCATTATGTGCAAAGTAACTGAATATACATATATTCCATAATGTATATTTTAACTCTCCACATTTTGAAATATCCACTTTATTGCCTTTCTGGGTAGGAGAGACCTTGCAAGCTTTGTACATAATTGCACACTCAATGTGCACATTTTCTCACCAAAGATCTCAGGAGGAGGGGAAAAAATGTTACTTTTGTCAAAACTGTTGAGTCTAATGGAATTTCCTTCCACACCATGAGGCTGCAGGAGTGATGTGAGACAAAGGCCAGTTCTGTAAGTAGACTTCTGATTATTTACAGCCACATAATAACATTCTTAAAGAGACAGAGGACTACAACTTTTCACTCCATGAGTGAAACTACATTTCACTACTTTTCACAGATGAAAACCAGGACATATGTAGCCAAGCAATATTTAAACATTACAGTCTGGAAGATACTACTGTGTATTACAACAGTTGACTGTACTTATTATTTTCATTATTGTTGTTAACTCTCAGGTAATATTGTATGTACATGATGCTCTAAATTACATAGTGCATTTTATGTTTTGAACCTTTATACTATTTGCTTATCTTTTTGGCATAGAAAGAAGATAGCTCTATACTCAGAGAGGCCTGACTATTTCTGTGGCCTTTGCATGATGCTCTAATATACATATCTCTTTTTATGTTTTGAACCTTTATAGTGTTTGCTTATCTCTTCAACATTGTCTAGTATAGACATCTGTGTGTATTTATCATGAGAATACAATGGATACATTTTAAGTGATGTCTAGGAAATCCTTCCAATCTTATATTTTCCATGGTAATTGGATTCTGACTCACTTGATTTTAGTTACCCGAATAATACTAAAGCTTCAGAGACCCGGGGTTCATTCAGACTGCATTTATGAACTATTTGGTGCCTCTTTTTCTTTATTAACATTAGCACTTTGTAAATTACGCATATTCAGATTTGGGTAATACATAAAGGTTTTGGTAAACTTCAGCAATCAGCAAGGAATACCACAATCAGGGCTGTAGCCATAGGGGGGGATTAAAAGTTCAACCCCCCCCCTAGTATTTTAGGTTAAAATACATAGTTTACTCATAAATTCATTAACCGGTTAAAATTCATGAGTAAACCAGGCTTTTATTTTTAACCTGACACATTTCGGGGGTGGGGCTTGAACCCTTAACCCCCCCCTTCCCCCCGACTATGGCCCTGACCACAACACACCTCCTCAAACTGCACATTGCATGAGTATCATTTCATAAATACTGCCTATTTAATCAGGAGCAGACTATGGGACAGTGCAAACACAAGGAGCAATACTAGAGCGGAACAGGAGACATCAGGTCATCCTTTGAAGTCAGCTCTCAAAGACTTCTTAAATGGTGAAAATTAATCATTAATTGTTTATGATATGTGAAAGGGATCTAAGAATCTTAATAGACAATAAGATGAACATGAGTTAGTAGTGTGATGCAGCAGGTAAAAAGGCCAATGTGATTCTAGGCTGCATCACTACAGGGGAAATAAGAGTAACACTCTACCCTGCTTGGGCATTCTGGGCACTAAAATTCAAAAAGTATATTGAGACATTCAAATGTGTCCAGAGGAGGATGACCAAAACGGTCAAAGGTCTGGAAATCATAACCTATGAGAAGCGATTTAGGAAACTAGTTACATTTAGCCTGCATGAGACAAGGTTAAGAGGTGATAGGGTGGCCAGTTTTTAATATTTAAAACGATGGCATATTGAAGAGGGAAAAAACTTGTTTCCTGTTACTTCAAAGATGAATCCACAGAGTAATGCATTCAAAAGAAGTGCTTACTAAATGTTAGGGAAAAAACATCTTGATGGTAAGAGCTGTTCAACCATGGAATATGCTGGCTTGGAGTGTTATGGAGTCTCTGTGTATTCCTGCATGGCATTACTGGATGGCCCTTGTGGTCTCTTCCAACTCTGCAATTCTATGTGATGTGAGGTCTGCCTCACCCACACTGCTTCAAGTACAAAGACTGTTTGGCATATCTAAAAATATGAATTAATCTCAGTTCCAAAAACAGAAACTTTTAGAGCAGCCTTGGTTTCTTAACTGTCACAATTCTTTCTCCTTTTATAGATTAACACAGCTGTTCTTCCAGAACACATCCCATAGGACTTATTATCTATACACATGTATTTTATATTCAAGGAACAATATAGAAACTGAAAAGAGAGCAACAACAGTGCCTAGAATACACTGTTAAACAATGGCTTGTTTAAATCCTATTCCAATGTTGTAATATTTGGCACAAGTCAACGGTGTTCTTGCTTGAAACCCTTTATTTTCTTTCCATGAGCAATATTAAGTGAAACATCAAGCATGCAAGCAAGCAAACAAACAAACAACCATCAGAAACAAATGCACATGTGTCGCCCAGCAAGCGCTGCAGAATTCATGCTGAATTCTTTGTAGATTATTCCTCTACATTTCTGAGAGGAAGCCAACACAAAAACAAAAACATCAAGACCTCTGGACTGAATTCCAGAGATAAATAGCTCCCATAATGTGCTTATTTTCCTTCTCTGTCCATCCCTTCCAAATGAAACTTTGGAGGATGGTTGACATCAATGTTACAGAGCATCTCTTGTCACTCTGCATTGCAGAATTAAATGATACCATGGGTAGGAAAAATGCAGGCCATGGGCCACATTTAGTCCCAGAATCATTTTTGTGGCCTCCAGTCCCATATGAATAAAAAACCAACCAAAGTGATCTCTAGGGGATATTTCCACCATGTTTGTAGACTAGACCTAAAACAAATTACCTCGAATTGCCTCCATATCCCATCTAGAGAAGGTCCTAATATATAGTGAGAATACCCCATCTCCTCTAAATGGAGTTTGGGGGCAAAATAGGATTTTTGAACAGTAACAGGTAAATTTGGAGAATGCAGCCTTCCAATGTCTATTGAACTTCTACTGCAGCCACCTAGCCTTCCATAGCAGCCTACCCCAATATTCTCTAACATATAAGCTATATGTATATATAGCTACCTGTATCTTTTCCAAACATGGAAGTGACTTCTGCTCAATTATGGTTGGAGAGTAGGTTGCTTGGATGTTAAACAGCTTGGAGGGGGAAATACAAAAATATTTTCAATTTGTGGATGGTTTAATCAATGGGTATAGAATCAGTAGATATAGAAGACCAACTGTATATAATTATCTGGTCCTTAACTGAAATCTATTTTTAAATCTATATGTTGCTATGATTCCACCTTAACTACCATGGATCGACAGTATGGAATGGTGGGATTTCTAGTTCAACAATCCATATTTAGATTTCTCACCTAGTACTTCATCTAATGCTTCATCAGGCTACATATCCCAAAATCCCATAGCAGACAGACATGACAAAAGTACAATCATAGCACAAAAAATGTGGATTGTGAAGTCTACCTCATAACACTTGCCATTAAAGAATCAGGAAAATCCCATGCACAGGGAGTTATCTGTGGTGAGAGTGTTTTCTTTGTTTTGTACCTCTCCGAACATCATAATCCTCAACAGTTATTTAGAAATTGTAAACAATTTGAACAGCATTAAGACCCGACTTTGCCATTAATCCACTGCGAGCTGTGAAATCTGATGTTTTCACCATGACAGGCCTATGAAATTTTGTACGGATTGTTCCCCACCTCCTCTCCACCATTTACATAAGGAAACTCATTATTAAGGCAACATTTAATGCAGAACACAATGAGCTGAGGATCAGTGGGCATCTTTAGACCTGCTTGCAGAAGAGTCCTTGGCAGCAATCCAGCCAGCTGCTAAACATGCTTAAGCCCCACTTATTTAAATGGGGCTTAAGCATATGTAACTGTGAACTGGATTGCAGCCTTTGTCAATAGCTGATGTTTACTGGGTACATAACACATGGAGTTCTCATCATAATACGCTTGTCATATTTGGAATGTGAACAGTGCCATTAATGAGAAATCCTCCTGAAAGAGGTAAAATCTGAAAGAAAAAAAAACTGGTGAGAGTTTGCTGTCATTTCTTTCCATGTTCATGCAATAACTTCTGATGTAGTCTTTGCCTTCTACCAACAGTGTGTGTGTGTGGGGGGTGGGGTGGGAATATGTGTGTGTGTGTGTAAAAACATAGGACTCTTGTCATGCCATCTGCATAGCAAATTTGTATTTGATTTCAAGCTTCTGCGAAACATTTCTCTGAAGTTGCTGAGAAAAGAGAATGAAATGCAATGTATAAAGCCTGAAGAGGGTTTTTTTAAAATAAAAATAAAATAAATTTAGATTGCATGGCTTTTTACAAATTATTTCATTAACAAGTTCAACAACAGGTTTGGTTGTTTATTGCCTTTATTTGGTTGTTTATTGCATTATCTATCTATCTATACCTCTGTGTGTGTGTGTGTGTGTATAGGGAGAGAGCTTAATTTTTAAGTCATCTTGGGTTCTATATTAAAGAAAAAAGAGATGCTAAATACGTAAGAAAAATAAAGTAACCTTACAATAATCGTGGTTGGTTGGTAGGATCATCACCACAATGAAGACAGAAATCTGTAAAAAATGGTAATTGAATGAAGACAGGAATGAACAGTTGTGGTCCTCCAGATGTTTTGGATCCTACAATTACCATCAGCTGTCACTGAAGGTGCCAAGTGTCTGACATGCAACAGTGTATGATGTCAAGGATCTTCAGTTTCATCCCTGGAGGAAAAGTCAAAAGGGTAACAGCTCTAGTGCAACTGAGTTTTTAACTCACAAAGATCAGGTGATCCATGCAACTAACAAGGACAGTCTGAACCTATATGTTGGCTGCACCTGACTTTTGTTATCATTCACAACAATCAGCCTGTTGTGATAGGTCCTTACGTTCTACTCACCCCCAGCTCTGCTTGCTCCTGAATCTCATTTGCTGTCCTCCCTGGACAATTTCCTCATCTCTGACCTAACTGGTCCCTGGCAAATAGACCTAGACTTAAGTGTCAAAAGATGGACATCAATTTTGCTGTTTGGCTCTGGACAAAGAAAGAAATGGAAATCTCAAACAGGTAAATGCATTTTTGCACTACTCTTCCTAGAATCATCCCAATTAACATAGCTAGTAGCATTCTAACTCCATGCAAATCTCTAGATTAGGGCTGTCAAACTCATTCTCATCAAAGGCCACACCAACCTTATGGTTGCCTTCAAAGGGCTGTTTGTAATTATAATATAAATACCAGCCTGCGCCGGGCTGTGGCGCAGGCTGGTAAACAGCTGCTGCAATAAATCACTCTGACCATGAGGTCATGAGTTCGAGGCCAGCCCGTGGCGGGGAGAGCACCCGTCAATTAAAAATAAAATATAGCCCCTGCTCGTTGCTGACCTAGCAACCCAAAAGATAGTTGCATCTATTAAGGAGGAAATAAGGTACCACTTATAAAAGTGGGGAGGCAAGTTTAACTAATTTACAACGTTGGAATGAGGAAGTGAGGAAGTGCGATCAGAGTGGATGATGAAGCAGCTGCTCCCCCCTGTGGCCAGAATCGAACATCCCCTCAGGAGAAGGTTAAATTGCCTCTGCGTCTGTCTGTCTGTTGTCTCTGTCTCTGTCTTGGTTCGATGTGTTTATGGGCATCGAATGTTTGCCCTTTATGTACATAATGTGATCCGCCCTGAGTCCCCTTCGGGGTGAGAAGGGCGGAATATAAATACTGTAAATAAATAAATAAATAAATATTGTATAAATGTAACTGGCATTGAAAGCCTAACACATAGCAATAAATAAATAAAACAATGAAACTATGTTGTGTTGGCATTGAACACCTAATACATAGTATTATATTAATAAATAAATAAGTAATAAATGAATAATAATAATAACTGCAAAAGGCCACCCTACTGGGATCTGCACACATCATCTGAAAATACATCACACAGTCCTAGACACTTGGGAAGTGTTCAACTTGTGATTTTGTGATACGAAATCCAGCATATCTATCTTGTTTGCTGTGAAAATAATAATAATAATAATAATAATAATAATAATAATAATAATAATAATATGAAACTTTGTTGCTTTGACAATGCCTAAAACAAATCCCACATAAACCCATGTACCTCATTATACCTAGACCCTCTGTGAGGAAGAGAAGAGTGTGGGGATCTGCCTTTATTCAAAATCCCCTTCTTAATTGGTGTCTTGGAGTGAGGGCTACTGTATTCTGGCTTAGCAAAGAGGGGAATGGACTAGGCATGGGCACGACTTTCTTAAAGCATTCACCCCCAGGTCGAGCTCTCGCCTCTCAGGGGAAAGGTGGCCCAGAGGCAAGAAGGGAGAGGACACATATGTGGCCACCTGCCACATATTCAAGTCCCAATTGCAAGAGGAGATACATGTTCAGCATCCTCTCAGTGCAGCCAAAACAGAAGGACCATCTCCTCCTGTTCTCCTGTGGTCTTCAGGATACCAGATGTGGTAAAGAGGGTAATGGTCTCCAGTCGGAAACAACCCCACCCTTGCAACTAGCTTCTTGCTGCATTTGAAAAGCAGAGGAAGTGATGCCAAGACAGGGAGCGTCCGGACTTTGTGGGCCACATAAAATGATGTGGTAGTCCAAATTCAGCCCTCAAGCCTTGGGTTTGACACATGTGCTCTAGATCAACCACAGAAGCAAAAGACCGCTTTTCATTCATGTATTATCCAGAACAAGGCAGATCATTCTCTTGGAGTCCTGTTTATTTGAAACAGAAAAAAACGTACTGCCTTGAGATGTATTCTTATAGGCTATAGGCCGCTAATGCCTCCTGTTTTATAAGAGCTCACTCTGACAGGAATTGAACTGACAGACACCTAACCACTCAAAAAGTGAAACTGAGGATATAAGATTCACACTGACACGAAGGGTATGTTCTGGAATCGCTATGGGGTCTCACGGAACAGCACTGATTTCTGCAAGTTGTTTTGCTCTGCTTATAAGCAGGGATGCAGGCAGTGATCTATTTCCTGTTCATGTCTATTCTCTGTGTTTTTATTCAGGAGTCTATTCCATTCTATGTCCATGTCAATCTTTACTTTAAGGCATGGAAATTTACATTTCAACACTCCCTCCCAAATGCATACATTACAGAACAGTTTTGAACCAGGAACTGAACTGTAAAATTGAGCAAAGTGCGAGAACTGAAGGAGCACAGCTTTCAGATCAAGGCATTAGTCCAAGAAGTGTGAAGATTATTTTTCTTAAAAATCAAGCATTTCTACCAGAAGAGGCCAATCATCCCATTCCTCTTCATCCCAGTTACTAGTCACTATATTTACCTTCTTCATAAATATATGGAAAGAAGGAATGTAAATATTCCCACAATGTTTTGGCTATGCAAAGCACCGTATGTGTTATGCATTATTCTCATTTGCATCCAACAGTGAAAATAGACTAGCGCTCCATTATAAATGACAACACAGCACATCAAGAAGCCCTCTAACAAAAGAAAAAAGCCTTCTCACTCAAAGCACTGTTACATGCAAGCTGCTGGACACATTTTGTGATTCCACTGTAATTTTGATTTTGAAGGCTTGGCAAGGTGAAGGGTTACAAGGTTCTTTGGATTTTGCAATTCAGTCTACACACTGGGTTTGGTAGTTAGAAGGCAGAACAAAAAAGATGAAAAATTTTTGCCTCCTAAGCACTCCACAGAAAGTGCAGCTCACAAAGCTTTAAAATATAGCATTTCCTATTTGTTAGCCAATTTCAGTAAATTTAGGAATGGGAGTTGGAAAACTAATGGGAAACGAAATTATAGAGAGGGGAACATTATCCAGGAGGGGAAGACATGGGTCATTGAACACTTCTAAATTCTAATACATTTAAATGGCCCTCTTGGGTGATTAAACTATTGAAGGTAGTAGGAAAGCAATAGTGGGATCTCTCAAAGATTTTATCAAAACTTACAAAGTTGGGAAAGTTCCATGTCCACATGAGGAATAAAAGCACAGAAAGCTGTTTATAGTGAGTCAGACCACTGTTTCATGTTGCTCAATACTGCCAGAAGCAGTGGCTCTCCAGGGTTTCAGGCAGGAGTGCTTAGCAATCCTTTCCACATATTTGAGTTTCTTCATTGTAGCTTCCTATCTAAGTACTAGCCAAACCTAACTTTCTCTAGCTTCTGAAATCAGAGTTTGGGAATATTCAATTTGATATTTGGGAGCCAGTGTGGTGTAATGGTTTCAGTGTTTGACTAGGACACTGAAGACCAGAGTTCAAGTTCTCACTTGGCCATGGAAACTCAATGGATAACCTTGTGCAAGTGAGACTCTCTTAAAGGAAAACAAGGGCAAACCTCCGCTGAATAAATACTGCCAAGAAAACCCCATGGTTCACTTTAGGTCAGAAATGCTTTGAAGGCATATAACAATAATACTTTTGATGACTTTGTGTTTGAAAAAATAACAGCACTGCTCCAGGGTTGAGGTAGGATGCACCGGCCCACCATGCCAGGGAAAAGCTCTGCCTGTTCCATCAGGAGAGAGTGAGTGAGCTTACAGGAAAAGGGAGAAAGTGTGGTCCTCCAATGAGTGCTAGATGCCTCCTCCTCTTGCCATTGCCTACAACATGATGGAAAATTACAACAGTTGCCATCCATCAAGCACTGCAGCATCAGAAAACAGGAAGCCAGGATAATGACTGCAGTTGTCAGGGCTGCATACAGATTCATATCTAAGTTTGTTTTTCTTTTATGTTTTACTTTATGGAGCATTAAAATTCCCAGAATATTAAAAATGTTGATATAAGGAGACATGTTTTGGGTTTGTAGGGATGAAAGTATCAGTTCAGGAAGGGTTACATAATTCTTCTCCATTTATATTCTTTATGTATATCATTTCATTCCATAGCAGCAAGTGTTTAGTAAAGACAGAAATCTCAGAAATACAAAGGCTACATTCCCCTTCACACTCAGTAAGGAGAAAGCAGCACTGCATATAGAGAGGAAATTTGTGTTGTATTATTCTGTTAGCTGGCTCCTTAAAAGAGAGGGATGCTTACTGGGGCTAAAGCCCATTAAATTAATGTGGCTATCACTGGGTTCTGCAAACAAGCCCTTAATTGCCTCTTGTTCTACCTGAATTCCTTTCTAGGACTGCAATTTCCAGGCAACCCACTTGGTGAATTTTCAGTTTTATGAACTCCATAATCATTTCCCCATATTTTACGAACTTCTCAATCCTCAATTAGCTCATAAAAATCTGGAAGTGCCTCTTTTACTAATTATCTCCTCCTTATCTTTTTTTAGCAGAAGGGATCTCAACCCACTTCTAACCATTTCTAATGGTTTTCCTTTGAACGCCCCTAAATACAACATTAAGGCATCGCTCTACCCATATATCACTATAAAGGGGGGAGGGGGGGTAGTTCATTTGAAGCCTGAAGATCTTTTATTGTAAACATCAATCACAGTGTAGCTTTGTAGAATACCTTTCAAAATACAGTTATCAGCCAACAAAAATATTCACCATATTGTTAAACCATTAACATTGTTGAAATGCACATGCTTTATCATCTGTTATTCACTTCTGTAGCAACCTCCTCTCCAATTCATCTTTTTAGGACAAACAAAATTGCAAGAAGAACTGTATTACCAGTGTATCAGGTCCAAAATGTATCTACTCCCCCATTCTGTTTCCATCTTTTCTAACTAGATGCCTAGGTTCCATCTTTGCTAACTAGCTATACACCTCTGAAACGTGGACTGTTTACAGACATCACATTCAACCTCTGGAATGACTCAGTATTGTCTCCAAAAAATTCTGCAAATCTCTTGGGAAGACAGGTAGACAAAAGTCAGTGTTCTGGAAGAAGCAAAGACCACCAGCATTGAAGCGATGATCCTCTGGCATGAACTTCGCTGGACTGGTTACATTGACCGAATGCCCAATCACCGTCTCACTAAGCAGTTACTATACTCTCAACTCAAGAATGAGAAATTGAATGTTAGTGGACAAGAAAAGAGATTTAAAGGTGAGTTTAAAGGTAACCTTAAAAACTGTATCATAGGCACTGAAAACTGGGGAGCCCTGGCCTCGAGTGTTCTAACTGGAGGTCAGCTGTTACCAACAGTGTTGTGGAATTTGAAGAGGCATGAATGGATATTGAAAGGGAGAAACATGTCAAGAGGAAGGCGCATTAAGCAAACACTTGTTGGGACTGCCTTCCATTTGGAAATGGATGTCCTCACTGTGAAAGAACATACAGATCAAGAATAGGCCTCTTCAGTCACCTACAGACCCACTGCCAAGACCCTACCCTTGGAAGGCAATCATACCCAGCCATGAATGATAGCCTATGATGATGACCTATAAAAAATTCCACAAACAGGGCATGAGCTCCAAAGTATTACCCTGCTCACATTAGACACTTGTTGGGGGAAAATCCTGTATCTCCAGTATGAATGAAACATGAAGTGTAAATTGCAAATACTGGTTAGAATCCATGATTCACTGTATGTGTAACATTTATGTATGAATAGAATTTTCTCATTAATCCCCTGTGCAAAAATGTATCATTTTGAAATAAATTAGCGTGGAGTTCATTAAAAAAAGTGAGTGTTTGGGACATGCATCTGTGGTGTAGTCAAGGTTAATGAGTAAAGGAAAGAAACAATGGACTCCTTTTTCAAAGGCCCATTAATGAACAAAATTTGGGGTCAGAATTTGCTTCCTCTTTTCCTTGGAGGAAGCACAAGAGATACCTATAGTGAACAAATCACCATATCCCAATCAAACATGGGATATTGCAGTACCTTAAAGACTAATTGAGGGACTAATTGAGGGCCGACTAATTTCAAAAATATATAAAATTCTATTAGAATGGAACACCGAGATGGAACTAGTGAAAAGTAATATGACTAAATGGTCCAAAGATATAGGAAGGCTTGTTGGGGCAGGAAATTAAAATTCACATACGTGTATCAATTAAAGGAGAACTGGATGAAGATGTTCTATAGGTGGTACATCACCCCTAAAAAACTAGGAATGATTAATAAAACTAATAATTACAAATGCTGGAAATGCGATAAAAAAGAAGGGACATTCCATCATATATGGTGGGAATGTAAAAAAGTTAAAGAGTATTGGACTAGGATACACGAGATAATACAAAAAATGTTAAATAGAAAATTAAAAAAGCTCCCAGAACTGTACCTGTTAGGGATCTTTACAGAATCTCAAGATCAGAATGAAGAGAAACTAATGACGTATTTAACTACCGCGGCAAGAATGACCTATGCCAGACTTTGGAAACAAAAAGAAACCCCCAAGAAAGAAGATTGGCTTATTAAAGTTGCCGAAATAAAAAATATGGACAGATTAACTTACATTATAGCAAAAACTCAGGGCAGGCCAAGAAAAGAGACAAATTGGCAACAGATAGAAAAAAACCCGGAATTTAAAAACACGTAATAGGGAATTGAACTATTTTAGTTCAATGTAAAAACTGAACACTATATCTGAAGTAAGAACAGACTGAAACCCCCACCGAAAGGAGGAAGAAGAGAATGAACAGCAGAAACTGAGAAGGAAGAAACGAGTGTGGCCACAGATGAAATAACCAACCATTAGAGAAAGTTAGATCCATTTCGCCAGAGATGTGGAAGTCAAACCACCAATTCTTTAAACTTGTTTTGTGGTTTAATGTGTTTGTTTTTCTTGTTTTTTTTGTTTTTTCTCTCTTTTTTTCTTTCTTTCTCCTTGTATGTTTTCCTCTCCCTGGTATGTCTGTGTGCACAATCTTTATGTATATATGTACACTAATATGTCGAAACTTAATAAAAAGATTTGTAAAAAAAAAAAGACTAATTGAGGGAATGAACTGGGTTGTTGTATGTCTTTCGGGCTGTGTGGCCATGTTCCAGAAGTATTCTTTCCTGACGTTTCGCCCACATCTATGGCAGGCATCCTCAGAGGTTGTGAAGTATGGAATAAAGTCAGTAATATAAGCTTTTCTAGAGCTGGGTCCCATCTACACTGCATTAAGGGTTTTCTTTCACATGCTTTTGTATGAGTATGCTGTCTGGCTGTTATAGTTCAAAGCTAGCTTCAAACTGCATTAAATGGTCAGTGCCCCATCTACATTGCCATATAATGCAGACTAAATTTGCATCATATGGGTATTGTAGACTGATATTATGCAGTTAAACTGCATTGTGAGTCAACAATGACCATATAATGCAGATTCAAACTGAATTATATAGAGGGGACTAGTGTAGATGGGGCCTCAGTCTGCAGGAAGGAAGTACATCTAAGAGGAAGTAGACTTAGTTTATGAAAACTAATGCTAGTAACTTCATCCTCTCAGTTAATATCTAAGGTGCTACAAGTTCCTTTTGAATATTGATATTCTAGACCAGGGGTCCCCAAACTAAGGCCCGGGGGCCGGATGTGGCCCATCGAAGCCATTTATCCGGCCCCCACAGCACAAGGGCAGAAGGGGATTGGGCTAAATGACCCAAGGGGTCTCTTCTTCTCTTACAATCCTTATTATTATTATTATTATTATTATTATTATTATTATTATTATTATTATTATTAACATTGAGGCTGGGTGGCCATCTGTCAGGGATGCTTTGCTTGTGCTTACGGTGCACAGAGGCAGAAGGGGTTGGACTCAATGGCCCAAGAGGTCTCTTCCAACCCTCTTTATTATTATTATTATTATTATTATTATTATTATTATTATTATTATTATTATCATCATCATCATTAACATTGATTCTGGGTGACCATCTGTCAGGAGTGCTTTGCTTGTGCTTTCGGTGCACAAAGGCAAAAGGGGATTGGACTCAATGGCCCAAAGGGTTCCTTCCAACCCTCTTATTTATTATTATTGTTGTTGTTGTTGTTATTATTATTATTATTATTATTATTATTATTATTATTATTATTATTTATTGCTCGGTGGCCAACTATAGTCCGGCCCTCCAATGGTCCGAAGGATCGTGAACTGGCCCCCTGTTTAAAAGGTTTGGGGACCCCTGTTCTAGACTAGGATGTCTGTCTTTAAATTCCACAACAATTTAGTGAACATGTGGCAGCTTTGATATATACCCCAAATACCAAATTTTGATTGATAATTTGTGCGGGAGAGTTTCAATCACCAAACAATCATACAGAGCTCTATCCAATTCGGCTTCCTTTGCTCCAGGGTCTCTATTACCACATGAAGCTGCTATTCCGTGTCATTCCCGGCTGTGATGGCAGCTACTACTCACATTGTCACCCTCCTCTTTGCACCACCATTGTTGTTGCATGGTTGCAACATCTTGGCAGTGTGAGGTGTAACCCCATTCTCCTGTTGTGCTGCTTCCCCCCTTTGAGTTTTCAATTAAAAGGGGGGAAAGCAGCACTACAGGAGATGGAGTTACGCCTCACACTGCCAAGGTGTTGCAATTATGCAACAATTAAAAGGGTTTTTCCCCCCGTGAGGCGAAAGGACAATTTAGCCCAATGTCATCAATGGCACGTCAGCATAACAGTGCCCAAACTGCATTGCACCAGGTAAATCCCAGAACTGTAGCATGAACAGGGGTTCTTGACAGGCTTTACCTATCCATAGCTGTGGACAGGTTCATAGCGAGGAGGTGGTATACCAGCAACAGATATCACATGTTGTTGTGTGACATAAACCATCAGCTTTGGTGCTTCTGTGCCTATGTAATTTTAATCCCCTTTGGCAGTTGATGACAGTAGTTCATTCTTCATAATCCTCTTCCCCTCAAAATGAGAAGACATGGGAGTTCTTATAATTGTGCTTTCTATGACCTGTGCATCATGGTGAGACTCTTGGAATTCTCCCACCCTGCCCTGCTTAAAACAACCATAAATGTTGAAAGTAGAGCTATATTTCACATTTGAGAAAACTGAAATGTAACTTATAGGAGAGATCTTTTCTGTATTTTAGTGACACTTACACATCTCATCATTGTTCAGACTCATCTTCAATTTCCACAAAGCACTCCTGTTCCTAAGCAACTTCAACACAGGAGCATGAGTCACCTCAGGCAAGAAGGCAAGAAGAGAACAGGTTGCCCTTCTGCAACTCAGAAGGAAGGCAAATGAAAAGGAAACGTTTAGCTAGTGCAATTACGTTACGATGGAACACAGTGGAGAGTTCTTAGAAGAACATTTTGCTCTAACGTCTCAGCAGGAGCTAGTAAAAAGATGCAAAGAAGGAGGGAGAAGAGAGAAAAGATCAGAAGGGTGATCAAAGAGCCATATATGTTGATAAGCACAGAAGGGATGGTAAATCTATTTCAGTTATTGCTGGAAATAATTGTTATTTCTGGACTGCGGTTAAGGGCATGGTTAAAAAAATATATCTAAACATCAGCAGATCCACATTCAGCAAACTTTTTTCATACATACACCGCATTTCAGTATCCTCAGTGTCAGTTTCACACAGTTTCACCCAGTCCTTGTATAAATAGGTTTGGAAGTGTCATTTGGATTAAAAAGTTTGTAAAAGTATTTGGGAAGTGGGGAAACTGAAAGAAATCTGTGTTCCAACCCACATGTTAGCCTGTGAGAGACAAACAAGGACAGCTGGTACTAGAATTTATAAAGACTGACTTCTTCAAGTATCTCTAATATGTGCATGCATGTACATAATAATAATAATAATAATAATAATAATAATAATAATAATAATAATAATAATAATAATAACAACTTTATTTTTATACCCCGCCTCTATCTCCCCAAAGGGGACTCAGGGCGGCCTACATGGGGCCAAGCCCAAATAAAAACAATAGCAACAAAGGCATGCATCCAACAAATATACAACCTTCATATATACCCACAGCTCATGTACAATGTTACAAATGTACCCAGTGTTCATACCCAGTTTCACAAGAGGCCAACAATGACTTTCTTCTCATCTCAACCCATTTCTACCTAGTCAGAACAAGTAGCTTCATACGTCTAGAGAATCTATGTCCTGGGAAGTTTTAAAAATGATGAGCAATTGGAATTTCCATTATCTATCTACAAAATGCATGAGAGAGGCCTTTTTATAAATAAAATAGTGATACTTGCAGTCAACAGTTAAACAGGAGTGAGAGACTGCTGCTTGTATTTTAGGTCTGCACCATCAGCTTTGGTTACATTTATATATTTTTGACAGTAATCATGTTCAAAGATGCACCAACTTATTGAGGAGTAAAGATGCTACATACACTTCTTCTGCTGACAGAAATCTCCTTCTTCTAGCCAAAATTCACTCTTGGTGGCTGACAGCAGAGATCTGCTAACAAACATATCTTATGGTAGAACAGATCTAGCTAAGGTCTGAGGATATTAGGGCAGAGTTAAGCAGCAGACAAATCACACATGTCCTCAACTTTCTCCAGTCCATGGATACAGACACAAAAGTCAACCCAATTGTAGACCACTTCTAAGTAATGGATGACTCGAGTCATAAATTAAAACACCTCTTTGTATCCATATCCATTTTTGCATATGTATTTTTCAAACAACCAAAAAGCCCAACATATGTCTTGAATTCTAGATGCCTTTCATAAGATTAAATCCTAAAATAATATGCAAGCTAAGTTTCCTGAGCATTACAGTGATGCCTATCAGCCTGCAATAACCCAAATGAGATGGAAAAATTGATGGAAATTGGGAAGAAATGAGAGATAAATGAGGAAAGAGATTTAAGATGCTGACATGGAATAATCATAGATGGTAAGTTTCCATTTCAGTTACTTCAATGTGATAACTTGGCTATTATAATGCAAATATTTTACCATAATGCAAACAGAGGCAATGTTTGCACTGACCATAACAAAAGTTAAATCTGGGCATAAAAAGCCATTGTCATATTCAAGGGAAATAATTGGAAATAGTTGGGCCAGGTATTAGTTCATCTCTGTATCTTACAAAATGCATTTAGATGTGCTGACAATTGCTAAAAGCCAAGGTTAAAAAGAAGAAAGTGGGTAAGAACCCAGAAACAATAACATATTTTGCAGTGAGGTAGAGAGCTCAGATCTGTACATTTGCATTCCAAATTCTACACTGAGACGAAGCCTTGCAAATGTCGGTCAGCATAATGTGTGTCCAACACTGCTTTGTTGGTAAAATGGTCGTGTTTGTGTGATAAAGGGCATCGACAAAACACAGCTGAAGAAAACAACAACTGATGTATTAGATACATTCTGGATGCCCTTTACAACCTGCATTTGTTTCCCCGCTTATTTAGAGGTCTGATTCCAGCCTGATATTGTGCACAACCTGTTGCACAGGAAATGTCTCTTTGAACTTAAAAATTTAAATTTTATGTCTATCATACAAAATAGTTGGTTTTTCTTTCTTTTTAAAATGAAAACCTTTGCAGTTTCTAATTGGACCTGTATTGATCTAAAATACATGCTCAGCTGAACGTAAGACCAATAGGGAAGCACAATGAAGATTACATGGTGGCTTACTATTTAGATGGAAAGGCCATGAATGTCCAGGGGAAGGGAACACAGAGAAACAAAAAAGGGCATGACTCCTGAAGCACTGAGTATTTCACAACACTTACTTGCAGGTCCCAGTTGGGGGAGGAAAGAATGCAGTATCTTGGTATCTGCTGAGGTTTGGTTCCAGGATACCCTCGAGGATACCAAACTCGATGGATGTTCATGTCCTATTTGATGGGGTAATGTAGTGCAGTTGCCCCTCCACATTTGTGGGTTTGACTTCTGTGGATTTGATCATTCACAGATTTCATTTTAAAATGTTTTCTCTAGGAATCTCTAGGTCCTCCAGGTGACTCTGTGGTCGATTTCCTCTAGTCATGCTGAAGGATCTGGGGGTTTCTAGAAAGAACATCTGCAACATGATTCTATGCCCAGCTTCCAGTGGACATTGACCACAGGGTCAGAAATTCCCAGAGAGCTGTTCCACTAGGTTAAAAAAATTATTTATCTTTGGTTTCTCACTTTCATATTTTTCACTTTCCTTTGCCCCTACTCCTTGCAAATATGGAAAGCTGATTATAGAATGATGTCCCTTATGTGGAATGGTAAAATCAAGGTTTGGTTTCTGGAATATTTACAAGGTTTGGTAGCTGAATCCATGGATATGGAATCTGTGGATATGGAGGGCTGACTACACTGGTCAAATTCATGATTCCCAAAAACTGTGTGGCAAAATAAGATGCCTCTTCTTTCTTCTTGCACTTCCTCCTCCTCTGCGTGATCAACCCTACTCTCCTCAGATTGTATGGGTACTCTACTGATGTTGTGACTGCGCCTTCGGGGATTATGGTTGATGGGGATGGAATTCGAAGAGGAAGAAAAAACCCTCGTGATGAGGGTTCACTGGAGGAGTTGCGCAGGAAGCGACTTAGAGAGCTATATGGGGGATCTTCTGAGGAAGATTCAGATGGGGAGATGGATGCTGAGGAACAGGTGGTGGCTGGGGAAGCGGGCACTGAATGGGCACAGCCACCGGAGATGTCTGGGGATTTGGGGTCTATGGATACTTCTGAACCTGGGGTTTCTGCAGGAGCTGATCCCAATTGGGATGCTTGGAGAAGGGAGGATGGTTCTTTAAGTGTTCATGGGGTTAAGTGTGGGCAGGATGATTGGGACTCCGACGAATTGCTAGGTACTCCAGATCCACGAGCTCTAGCTGTGTGGAGCTCAAACTCTGAGTAGATTTGGGACACCTGGTGTTTGGGTGTGAGTGTTTGGTCACCCAGGAGGAAGGGGAATAAAATGGGAATGTTTGGCCACTGCACTTTGCGTGTGGCAAGGTGTTGCTGAGGCGCCATTGGGATCTCTGTGTTTCCATGAAGACTGGACTTGGACTATGATTTGAATCTGCTGTTATCACCTAACTTGGCTCTCGCTGTGTCTTATCGTGGACCTGTTTTGGATGACTGCACCCTCTTCAGACCTTGGATCGGAATTTGACCTTGCTACTGCCTTCGCCCTGTGATTGATGACTACTATAGGCTTTTGACTCCTGGCTTGCTCTTTGGACACCACTGTTATCTCCTGACCTGACCTTGGAATCCCGGACGACGTCTTTTCACCATCCTTTTGGAGCCTTCGGCTTTATCCACATTGTGGAAGCAGTCTACTGCATTCTTAGTTTGTTTGTTTGTTTCCTGACCAATTTGGTGTTTTCTTTTGGGAACTGTTCCTTTGAAAACTACAGAGCCGGCTGGCAGGGCTTGGACTCAGAAAGTGCAGTTTGCACTAAGTTTGTTTAGCTTTGTTTTTACCTGCTTGTGTTGCTGAATTATATTTTTGTTTGAACTGCTCTTGAAGCACTGATAGTGAAGTGTTTCAAGGTTTTTTCTGTGTTAACATTACCTTTTGGCTTATTTGCTGAATAAACTCTATTTTTGTTCACTAATTGGCGTCTGACTCTTGACAACTGATGTCAACAAAGGTCCTCAGCAATGACTGCAGACTCTCCAGAGCTCTGAGGCTGGCTTCCATGATGACAAATAGCCCAACAGAAGACAAACAATAGGAGTTGTTGTTTGTTGCTGTGGTGTGCAGGAGAAAGGGGGGGGGTGGCCCTGGCCAGTGTGGGCAGAAGACCATTTAGAATGAGAACTGGTCCAACTTTCCACACCAACTCTGAAGTACAAGGCTGCTCCAGAGATCTGATGAAACGCATTCCACAACTTTTGCTAATAAGTGATAAAACTGGGTTAACAGGTTTTACAACACAGTATGGGTTGGAAGTCCTGGGGCATCCTATGTACATCCAGGAGTGACCTCTGGCCCACTGTAGGTTATAAGGCCCGTGTGGACAAGCTCTGAGTGACAGAAACAAGAGTAACTAGATCAAACAGCTATAAACAAACAAGATCTCCCTGGTTATAATGAAAGGCGATAAGAGGATTTACGAGATAAGTACATTCAGTGAAGAAACATGGCCCCTGTTAAATCTCAGCATCAAAAAGAGAACTTTAAAAATGCATATGCTTTGAATGTAAATGTCCTAACTTCTACTACAGACCTAAATTAATTACTTGGAAACCAAACTGGAGGTGATGGTCTCTCATTTTATAGCACAGCGATAGTGCCACTGGTGGTAGGGTGCCTTTCATCCTTCCTAGAATGCTTGTTTGTTTTTTTTCCAATTTAGAGCCAAACTATAAAATATTGAAGAGTTATTAGTTAAAAATATAGAACAGAATGTCTCTGAAAATAGACCTATGTTGTAGCCAAGGCTTGCACAGCTCTTCATACATTAATCAATAGTTCATATATAAATAATTAGTACCCAGTTCACTTGGTGATGAAAGTGGAATTTCTTTGAATTGTGTGTGGGGGGGAAAGGAATATGAATATTCTGTTCATTGTAAGGCTCATTCTAAAGATCCTTCCCTGCTAAGCAAAGGATGATAATGGATTTTTTTAATGTTCTGAAGCTTTCAGAATTATTTCTGTTTCCCTACTTCTTTCTTAATGCCAAATAAGAAAGGGTCCTGGTATTTCTTCTTCAAAGAAACATTTATCAAGATTTAACTCTGAATAATGAATGTGAGGGTAGGAATTTGATTTATATTTTGATAAGAATCTGCCTAATTCTTACTCCCTGAATGAATATAAACAAAAGGATTCCAGAATGAAAATACTGGGGTGGAAATTTTGGTTTCATGCTTTTTCAATTTTATGCAACACAGGCTTTTGCGTTGTAAAGAATAAACACAGAATATATACATTCCAAAATGTTGAGGACAGTAGTGTACAGTAGAGAAAAATCCATACCAAAAACCCTTCCATTTTCAAGAAATAAGCAAGGAAATACTTTTTCATGTGGACTTTAAAGAAATCCCAATTTAATTGAAATGAAAATTTGTATTTGAAAAATTGTGAACAGTATAGAAAGTAAAATACAACCATCTATATTGTAAAGAACAATTCTCAGGCCTTTGGATATTTTCTGATCCATTTTTTCTTGTTCACAGAAAAATATAGTGGAGTAGAAAAATAGTTTCTGATTGTACAACTGTGCAATGAATACAGGTGAATCCATGTAACTGAAGCTTACTTAAGTGGGTGGTGAAACCTCATGCTTACTAGGGTTGCCAGAATGTAGAAATGGGCATTTCAGCAAACATTGCTTGTCCCTTAGTTGTGTTATTAACAACACTTGCAGACATATTTTCTTCTAACCAATCATTAAGGGTGCAGGACTCCCTGTAGTTTTCAGTCTGGCAAGCTTACAGCTTATACAAAATTACAGGTTGCATATCCCTAATGTGAAATGCTTAGGAAAAGAAGTGATTTAGGTTTCAGTTATTTTCAGATTTTGTATTTGCATACATAATGAGATAACCTAAATCTCATTACTTATGTTTAGACCAGATCTACACATGAAATTCATTGATATTTTACATATATCTTATACACCTAGCCTGAGGGTAAATTTATATCAAGTTTTAATTAATTTTTAAATAGTGCATGAAAAAAAATGTGTACATTGAACCATCAGAAAGTAAAGTTGCTATCATCTCAGCCATAGTGGCATTTTTAAATTTTGGAGTATTTTGGAAATCCGGATAACAGATATTCAACCTGAAGCATATTAGGTGGAAAGACTTTCTATGTGCAGAAAGGTTATTTATTACTCTCTTTCCCTCTCTATCTCTAATTACAGTGATATGTAGAAGAGGATTAAATTAATTGCACCTAATACAATAGACTTTGACACCGTAAGTTGAAAATTTAAACAACAGTTATATTTATGCATACTACAGGTCATGAGAACATAACCCAAAGTTATCTATGACAGGCTATGCTAGGTAAGGTGATAAAAGGACATAGGTGGCCAAGAGATTCCACTCATGATGTTCCTGTCCCTCAATCTTCTGACCTTCCAGAACAGAGTGGGAAGGTCTGTGGTTTGAACTGCCTTTTCATGAATGCAAGTAAAAGCTTCTGTTTAATCCATGGCTTTCTTCCAATGTGCGTATTCTTGTCTTTCAGCAAACAAGAATAGAAATCCACCTTTTATTATCAGAGCTTCACCTCCATCTCAGGAATGTTAGAGGACTAAGTGGGCAAAAGCATACTCTACCACTAACTGTTTTCATAAGGAGAATTTCAATTTATCCCCTGTCCCACATCTTTAAAGCTGTTTTTAAAACATTCCATTTTCTCTTTTCTCATCCTCAACTAATTTGGACACAACTGGAGCGAGCTATGCAGGTTTTTTGCCAACCCTTCCCCAACAACTAATCTATTATTTCTCCAGGGACAAGGAAACACATTCTCCTTAAGACTCGGAAACTTAATAGATCATCATAAGCCTATCGGTCGAGAATTGAGCTTTCAGAAGTGAAATAGTATCTATCTCATATATTTCCAAGGGATTTGTCCTCTGGCTCTCTCCTCTTCTGTCAGCTTTATGTTTTAGAGATGAAACTATGTATCTATATTATTTTGAAGTCAGTTAACTAGGAACCTTATGAAGACATACTAACTGTAAGGGATTATTTCACTTCAACTGCTAAGGATTGGGTGTACAGGGCTTGGAGATTTCAGTTCATATAAGCAATCTTCTTGAGAGTTTTCATTTTTTAAGCTACTATATGCATTGCTTATGAAAGTGGCAGCAGGAAGACAGTAACTAGTCTGTTCTTAGAGCACCTCGCCTTGGTTCAATTCAACACCTTCTCAGCATAATGTAAATATTTTCAGGCAGACCTACATTACACTGAGATGCATATTATCCCCTTGACATACGGTGAAATTTCTATGCAGGCCATTACATGCTTCATAGTGAGCGGACAGTTCTGAAAATGTATCCTCATAATCAGACATAGCAGCCCCATGTAGGATCCAAGTGGGTCTCAGAGCTGATGTCATCATTGTACATTTAGCTATAGCTATGACAGCATAGTCAGATGCCTCCCTGATTGTTCTTGCTTGCCACAAATGCCAGTCTCCACAACACCCCAAAAAGAACATATGCATACTTAATGGACACTCAAACATGTACATGTCACTAAATGAATTCCTCTCCTAGTGACAGGTGCCTTCTTCAGATAAACACACTCAGAAGGTGAAACTTGAGCTTACTCTTGGGCAAGACCATAATTCATGCACCACATGCAAACACTTCCAGGTCAAATCTCTGGCTTCTCCAGGTAAGACCATTTTTTCCCTTTCTGTATGTCAACCTCTTCAGTCAAAAAGAGCCCTGTTGAGGGTATTGGATACGGAAGAACAAAGCATATCATGTGTCAGGATGGTTGAAAGATAAAAGCATTTGGCATGTATTCTTACAATTCTGGGTTATCATCAGAAATTATGTTCCCCATCCACTAATAATGGATGTCAAATTTGCCTTTTTCATGGCATCTTCACACTAGGTTGTTGTTAGTTTTTGCCCTGAATTGTTAACTGTTCAAATCAGAATAGAGGAATGAATGAACTTTTGGCTTGATCTACCAGAGCTTTTAAAGTATGATGAAAAGGAACAGCACTGCCGTTGAGAGACTCTAAATTAACACATTAAGTGAAAACATATGTGTGTGTGTCACAGCATCTTGTATCGTAAGGTGCCCTTTTGGCAATGTTAGGGTGGCAGAATGGAACAGTTAAGAGCAGTTAATGGATTGCTAAGCTCAGCTATTGGCCTTTTGTACACAACAATCTATGCAACTCCACACAGGGCAGTCTCTTTCCTTCATTGTTATGGATAAGGTACAGAGCTTTTAACAATGGTCAGCAACTAGTACAAAGTCTCAAGGAGTCAAAACTGAGTTTTATTGTGAAACTGAGATTAACAGCTCCTTTCCCCAACCAACTCTCCCTGGCGCCCTATCCAATGTGATAAAGCTTCGTATATGCCTTTAGAAAGGTAATTACCTCAAAATAGAATTAACTTGGCTGAATTGAACCAACTGACCTAACAGCTAAAGTGGGATAAAGGTTATCGCCATGATACCAACTAATACAGACCTTTTCTGACCACAGCCTGTTTCTGACATTTAAAGAGGCTTCTCAGCACTTTTCATTTCTTTGACACAATTCTCCCTTTCACTGCAGCAACAAAAATGTGTTCAAGTTATATAGATGAACTGGTCAAAAGCTTCATTTTTAGAACATGATTCGAAACAACCACCTCTTTAGCTCCAATCTGAGAAGGACTGTATACCGTGTCTCCTCAGAAATAAATCCTATCCAATTCAGTCCTCTTTAGGTATGTGTGAACTGCATAGAAATAAGGGCTCCAACATCTTTAATAGATGTGTAGAAGAACAAATTCCAAGAAGTGTTGATTGCACGCAAAGCAATACCTGCTGAAATCCCCTTTTCTTCACAGCCTTTAAAGGGTGCAGGAGCCCCACCCCTTATTTCACTTGGCAACCTTACATGCACAGGAGGGGACAGTTAGAGTTCAATGCTTTTTCTAATCACAAATGGAACAGTCTAATTGACTCACAAAAGTATTGACCTACCATTCAGGAATTGATTCAACGGGTCTCCTCTTATTTAGTCTAGCAATTGGATTTGATGCTTAATGTTTTATTCGCAAGAATGTTCTCCGCCTACACTCTAGCTTTCATAAAGTTTATTATTTCAATTGAATCTGCCAAGGACAGGCTCATAATGTTTGGATCTATGCTTTAGAATAAATTTTGCAAGAAAGGTTGGAATATTAATCAGTCATATAAGAAAAGAGTATTAATCAGCCAAATAAACAGCGAGAATTCAAGAACAGTCCAATAACGAAGGAGAATAATTCGGAAAGAGGTTTTAAGAGGCATAATTTAAATCCCTTCCTTCCATCCATCCATCTTCCCTCCCTCCCTCCCTTCTTTCCTTTCTCTTAATGGAATATTTGTTGTGCTAATCTGAGACATTAAGTCTTAAATGTAAAAGTCTGCTTTCAATAATTACATTATTTCAGTTGATTCTCATTCCTTCGGGCAGAGTGTGGATAGCAGATTGTCTCTGAAGCAAGCTGGTTGTCTGTTATAAAGGTGAAGGTTTTCTCCTGACATTAAGTCCAGTCGTGTCCGACTCTGGAGATTGGTGATCATCTCCATTTCTAAGCTAAAGAGCCGGTGTTGTCTTCAGACACCTCCAGGGTCATGTGGCCAGCATGACTGCATGGGGTGCTGCTACCTTCCTTCTGGAGCAGTACCTATTGATCTACTCATATTTGCATTTTTCTGAATTGCTAGGTTGGCAGAAGGTGGGGCTAACAGTGGGAGCTCATCCCGCCCCCTAGGATTTGAACCTCGGACCTTTTGGTCAGCAAGTTCTGCAGCTCAGCAGTTTAACCCACTGTGCCACCGGGGCTCCTGTCTTTTATAGAATCATAGAATTATAGAGTTGGAAGAGGCCACAGGAGCCATCCAGCCCAGGCCCCTGCCATGCTGTCCACATAAGCCAGCACCCCAAAAGAAAAGAAGATGGGATGGGGCCATGTCAACCCTATTGACAGGGGAAAACGCTGAAGAGCTCTAGAGAGCTCCTGGTTGTTGCCAGATGTCAGCAAATGTATCTGCCTGATCAGCAAATAAGAGGGGAGATTGACCCCATTCCTTTTTCTGGTCATGCAGGCATTTCATTACAACATCAGTAGAGAGGCTCACAATGACCAGAAACTTGGACCGAGCTTTGTGCTAAAAGTGACAGTGACACAGGGGATGACAGCATAGCAGGACAGATGCAGTAACAGGTACAAACATGCTGAATCCGGGGCTACTCCAAATGTAAACAAGCTAATCTGTGAGGTTCAAATGTGTCCTCAATTGCCCTGTTCTGGTTCCAGTTCTGCTGGCTTAAAGTCATTGCATCCAGTCCCAGAAGGAGAGATGTACATCCCCATTGGAAGTTATAATGCTGCTTTAAGCCCTCAGCAGACAAGCTTCACTTAGGAATTAAAGTGTATATCAAAACACTTCACCGCCACTTCATAGAGTGCAATGTAATGTTATTTCACTTTTGCCTACTACAACATAATGGCATTTCACTTCTGTCCATAAGTTCACATGTCCATTACTCTAATGGGTAGCTTTTTATTTTTAAACCAAGCACATGAAAAACCATGGGGAAGCAAGCTTCTCTCAATGATGGAAAGAAAATAATAAAACACAGCAAATTATATACAGCTGGAGCAAAAAAAATCAATTAATTCAATGAGACATAAGATGTTAAATTATCATACCGGTAGATGCAGCCAGTGGTTATCATCGATAGCCTGTTGAGTAATTGCTTCTGCTACTGTTCAGAGTACAATGTAGTGTCTGGTATATATTTTAGAGACTTTCCAGATTGTACTATAATTTTATTGATTACCACACTGGCACTAGGGGGGGTCAGCAAGGGGTATTATAATTTAATGTTGATCCAAGCGTCTCCAATTCATTGCTTTTGATGAACTCCACAGACAGTTGCCAAGTTTTATCTACAGAACTAGAACTACTTGGAAAAACACAGTGGCAGTATATATCATGCTCACAAATACTAATCCCCTCTTAAGCTGTGGCCAAATGACTTTTCTAGTCAGTCTGGCAATATACAGCTGCCTTCTCAACATTTCAGTTCTGACCTCTTCCTCACTGATTTTTCGTGCTGGTGATGTCATAGGCATTGGGTCCGTGGGGCTTTGGCCTTCTGATACCTGGTCAGAAAAGGTGAGGCAGAGTACTAAAGAGCAATCTTGGCATGCTCTTCTTGAACAGCCAGAGAAAGAACAATATCCTGCTTCACATGACCTTTTAGGAAGGTTGCCTTTGTCCATATTCCAACTGCTTTAATTCCAGGCTGACTGAAAGTTGTTTGGACAGGTTAAGAAGTGGTTGCTTACTTCAGTTCCTTGCTATTATTTAAGATGCTGTGATGCTTTCACTCAAGCATTATATTAAGACTTCATGTTTGTGGTGCCATGGAGTCTTCCCTCATGGCCCCTCATGGAGAGCTGGAGCTGACAGAGGGAGCTCATCTCTGCTCTCCCCAGATTTAAACCGGCAACCCAGCCTTCAAGTCAGCAGTTCTGTCGCCACAAGGGTTTAACCCATTGTGCCATGGGGGTTCCTAACAAAATGTTAAACTCCACATAATACTTGACATCTCAAACAGCCCAGCGTGTTACCTAGGCCCCTTCTACATTGCCATATAAAATCCAGATTATCCTCTTTGAACTGGATTATATGGCATTGTAGACTAACATAATCCAGTTCAAAGCAGATAATGTGGATTATCTGCTTTGATAATCTGGATTATATGACAGTGCAGAAGGGGCCCTTGAGAACTCATCACCTGAAGTTCAATGATAATAGAATGTGTTGTCAAAGGCTTTCATGGCCGGGATCACAGGGTTGTTGTATGTCTTTCGGGCTGTGTGGCCATGTTCCAGAAGTATTCTCTCCTGACGTTTCGCCCACATCTATGGCAGGCATCCTCAGAGGTTGCGAGGTATGGATACCTCGCAACCTCTGAGGATGCCTGCCATAGATGTGGGCGAAACGTCAGGAGAGAATACTTCTGGAACATGGCCACACAGCCCGAAAGACATACAACAACCCAATGATAATAGAGTTAGAGAAAAATGAACAAGATGTCCAGAAAATATGAAGCACCTTTTTATCTCCAGATAACACCCTTCCCGAACTTTTCTTGAAAGAGCTTATTTATAGGGAAGACAAGCTGCAATTAAAAGCAGAACCAGAAAACTGAAAGAAAAAATAAGAGTAACAGAAGGAGCATTAAATAGTGAGATAATCCAGGAATAAATGGTAGAGAGGAGCTCTTCAACACCACAGGCTTTTCACAGGAAGTATTATTAGTAAAGAAGACCTGCAAGAATGTAGTCTTTGAGAATTAGGTTTTCTGCTCTTCAGTGCAAGAAGTCTACCAGTACATCAGGTTCTGATGAGAAATTTTACAATAGACTTTAGGTTGCTGTAAAAGAGGAAGAAGAAAAATAATTTCATTGGATTTGCTTTTATTGGAATTCCATTTGGAAGTGTTACGTGATTACCTTTACTGCATGCCTCAGGTTTGTTTTGAAAAGAAATGTACCTTTGCTTCCAAGGCTTGGGGGAGAGGGGCCATTTTGAATAAACTAGAAAGTTGAAAAGTGCAGAACTCAGATTCATAAACATGATTTTCTCTATGTGGGAAATAGTAAATTATGTACACACACAAAAAAAATAAATGGCACTGTTCCGTTTTTTAAAATTCCCAAGTCTTGGAACATGATATGAAACATGCACAGGAAGAAAATGTAGGCAGAAATCAGAGGAAAATGCAATAAAATGGAGCCCGAGAGATTTTTGACATCCCTATAAAAGGGACCAAATCCCACCTTCTTTAGATAACTGCTATTAGGAAGGAGTTCTCAAACATCAAAAGGAATCCCTTCACCTTATTCCTATCACTTATGATTCAAAAGACTTGTATCCCCTCCTAAGTTGATATAACCTAAATGTTACATTTAATGTTCTAAATATGCTCTATATAGAAAACAAAACAAAGCCTTACCTTGCTGGATCAGACCAAAGATCAATCTAAGCTAGAGTCCCTTTCTCCCCTGCAGCAGTGAGATGCCTCTGGGAAGCATTCAAGCAAGAACAGAGGAACATGAGAAGCTTCCTTATACAAGTCAGAGCTTTGGTTCCTCTCACTTAGTAGTGTTGAAACTGACTGCCAGCATCTCCCCAGGGTTTTTGACAAGAAACTTTCCCACCCTAATTGGCATCAGATACCTGCAACTCAGCTTAGGACCATCTGAATTTCCTAAAGGAACAGCCTCCAACCACTGTCAATTCACTGTCAGGAACACTGATTTTGGTTATGTTATGTCTACAAGGCTACCAAAGGTCACAGCTATTGATAGGGACAGGTTTCATGTATTTGTGTAACCCTCTTTTAAAAACCACAGCAGCAAGTGGTTATCATCACATCCTATAGAAGTGGATTCCATAAGCTTATTATGAGTCATAGAATCATAGAATAGTAGAGTTGGAAGAGACCTCACAGGTCATCCAGTCCAACCCCCTGCCAAGAAGCAGGAAATCGCATTCAAAGCACCCCCGACAGATGGCCATCCAGCCTCTGCTTAAAAGCTTCCAAAGAAGGAGCCTCCACCACACTCCGGGGGAGAGAGTTCCACTGCCGAACAGCCCTCACAGTGAGGAAGTTCTTCCTGATGTTCAGGTGGAATCTCCTTTCCTGTAGTTTGAAGCAGAAAACAATCTTGCTCCCTCCTCCCTATGACTTCCCTTCACATATTTATACGTGGCTATTATGTCTCCTCTCAGCTTTCTCTTCTGCAGGCTAAACATGTCCAGTTCTTTAAGCCGCTCCTCATAGGACTTGTTCTCCAGACCCTTGATCATTTTAGTTGCCCTCCTCTGGACACATTCCAGCTTGTCAACATCAACCTTCAATTGCAGTCCTTTTGAGTGCTTGAAACAACTCCCAATCCACAGCATTGGGAGAAGTCACTAGACAAAACACAGAGCTTTTGTATTCAATGCAGATATAGCCTTAATCTCTCTCTCTCTTATATAATGGTAATATTCAGTGAAGCTTTTTAACTTATTTTTCTTAGCAGTAAATACACAATTAAAGGACAAGGCAGAGGGATGAGAAAAAAAAACACAAACGCATCTGTTGATCTTTTCTGTTTGGATACTTGCTATTTACAAATATCCAAACAGATTTGAAATATTGTCTGAGCCATGTTATACTTCTTAAACATGGCAACTCTTTTAAATGGGAAACATTATTCACAATTAGGTGTGTTATGGTAAAAGTTTTTATCTATGATTTATTAAAAAAATATGGGTGGACTCCTGCATCTGAAGCTCAGGTGTATACTTTTATAATGATAGAGTTGTACTGCTGATACCATGCACAACCCCACTGTGGCAAGACACAACAGGATGTATCAAGATGGCCCATTATGCAATGGGGGCTCCCATTGTACATGTTGTGTAACAGCCATACTGCTACATTTGTGAAAGGGTCCCAGAGATGTAGCTATGTCTTAATAATAAAAGCATTGTACAACATTACAATTCATCCTTATATGATTATAAGTCATTTTATGATGAGATAAACCCATGGCAGTGATTTCAGCCATGATATTTGAATTTGCATGGCACAGCCTATATTTTCTCTCACTCTCTTTTGTTGCAGATAAGACACATCCCAATATGATAATCCATTATTAGTGGTGGTATTTGAGACTGTAGACCACAGTATCATTCTGGGACACCTTCCAGGAATGGGGCTTGGAGGTACTGTTCTGCAGTGACTCTGGTCCTTCCTGGAAAGTTGCTCCCAGAAGGTGTTGTTGAGGGTCACCTGCTTGATCCCACAGCCATTGTCCTGTGAGATCTCACAGGGCTCAGTATTGTTCCCCATATTGTTTAACATCTAAATGAAGCTGTTGGGAGAGACCACCTGGAGTTCGATGTCATCTTTACACACTTCTTTCCACCTGTTACTAAGGAGGCGGTTCAAGTCCTGAACTGGTGCTTTGCAGCTGTGAAGGTCTGGATGAGGGCGAACAAATTGAATCCAGACAAGACAGAAGTGCTCTTGGTCAGTCATAAGGCCAAACAGGGTATAGAGTTACAGACTGTGCTGGATGGGTTTACTCTCCCCCTGAAGTCACAGGTTCACAGCTTGGGTGTTCTCCTGGATTCATCACTGAGCCTGGAACCCCAGGCTTTGGCTGTGTTCAGGGGAGCATTTTGCACAATTAAAACTTGTGCACCAGTTGCATCCGTACCTTGGGAAATCAGACTTGGCCATGGTAGTCCACGCTCTGGTTACATCCTGAATAGATTACTGCAACACGCTCTACGTGGTTGCCTCTGAAGACTGTTTGGAAGCTTCAAGTGGTCCAATGAGTGGCAGCCAGGCTCCTTACTGGAGCAGCATACAGGGATCATGCAACTCCGTTACGCAAGTTCCACTGGCTGCCAGTTTGCTACTGAACACAATTCAAAGTGTTGGCATTAGCCTTTAAAGCCCTAAATGGTTCTGGTCCAGCTTTCCAGTCTGAACATATCTCCCTTTATGAACCATCATGGAGATTAAGATCTTCTGAGGAGGCCCTGCTCTCGGTCCCACCTCCTTCACAGGCCCGGTTGGTGGGGACGAGAGACAGGGCCTTCTTAGTGGTAGCCCCTTAGCTGTAGAACTCCCTCCCCGGTGATATTCAATCAGCTCCTTCCCTTCTAACCTTCAGAAAGAAAGTTAAAACATGGCTATGGGACTAAGCTCTTGGAGAATAACTGCAGTGTGATAAATGAATGTAAAATCTGTGCAATGATAATTGGAATGGCCCTGGATTACAACTTTGTATTATGTAATTTTAATAGTTGATGTAATTGGTTTTTTAAATGTTTCAATTGTCTGTTTTTTTAATGTAGATGTTTACCAATTGTATGTTATTTTAATGCATTGAATTGTTGCCGATATGGGAGGGTGCTATAAGTCCCCTTCGGGGTTGAGAAGGGTGGGATACAATATGGTAAATAAATAAACAAATAAACAAATAAATAAATAAATAAGAACTCAGTGAGATAAGGGGGGGGGGTTCATATAGACTAGATACCCAATCAAATGAAAGACAGATGGGGGCATGTTGTTAAGAAGAACAGATTAAATTGTGTCACTGTTAGTTTCAGAGAAGTGCTCCTTGATCAAACAAAGGAGAGCGGGAGAAAACACTTTCAATCAATAGCAATAGGGTTGCTAGAACCTGGGAGACACTCATCATGGAAAAACTCACAGATAATTGCAACAAATATTGTTCCCAGTGATTCTTTCTATACAGTTTAGCACCTGTTACTAGAATATGAATAAATGACTCCTCTAAATCTGCAGCTGAAAACATTTCAATGCACCTTCTGTTTCTCAGGCTTTCTGCCCTTACACCTGTTTACTAGATTCACTCCTACGCTAGTGATATTTTACAGCTACCCACCTTGTCTCTCTCCCATTGATTTCATTCTTTATTTTTTGTCATTCCTGGAGAGTGACAGAGAGAAAGACCAGGGGAAAACAGAAATCATCAAATGACTACATGATTGTTGAATATAGGGTCATCAAACAGTAACTGGGGGCGGGATTCTAAAGCCTTATACATAAGACCTTGACAAAGAACATATAACTCAATATTGTCAAACAATTACATGTTTTAAAAATAGAATCAAGTCCTGTTCCCCACCCACAAAAAAGATGTAACCAGATTGCATTGTGATTTATAAAGCTGCATGATTGTAATATGTTCTTCATTTATAATGATATCTTTTGTGTTCTCCCAGATCAGTTTAATTTACCCACCTTCCATCAATGTTGATTTTGGGCATTCCATGAATGTCCAAAAGTCATGGCTCTGCTCTGTGCTGGGTGCACCTACGTTCTTTATGCTCATGAAAATTGGAGCTTTCAGGTATGATGGAAGGATATAAAACAATCAATGCATTAATTAATCTCACAATGTATTATTTAATCCTGAAAGTTTAAATGAACACAAAAACATTATGAAAATGCTTTTGGTAAATACAGTAGAGTCTCACTTATCCAACATTCGCTTATCCAACGTTCTGGATTATCCAACGCATTTTTGTTGTCAATGTTTTCAATATATTGTGATATTTTGGTGCTAAATTTGTAAATACAGTAATTACTACATAGAATTACTGCGTATTGAACTACTTTTTCTGTCAAATTTGTTGTATAACATGATGTTTTGGTGCTTAATTTGTAAAATCCTAACCTAATTTGATGTTTAATAGGCTTTTCCTTAATCTCTCCTTATTATCCAACATATTCTCTTATCCAACGTTCTGCCGGCCCGTTTATGTTGGATAAGTGAGACTCTATTGTAGGGGACAAAAGATGTTTCCCAGTTCTGGCAGTCGGATTGCCAGGATGAAAGACTGACAGGAAAGAAGTCTGTATCTCAGAGCCTAGTCGTTCAGTACCATGGACAGGTCCCAGTGAAGAAAGCATTTTATTCCAAAATGACTTTTTTTTGCACAGTTCTTGAGCCTGCCCGCCTCAATTTTTATTTTTCCTCCTTTTTAGCAAAGCAGAGCTGAACAACTTGCAGCAATCCAGCTGTTGAAGGACTGCAATTCCCCTCAGCCTTAACTAGTATAACCAGTGGTGAAGAATTAGGAGGAATGAGAAGCACTGAATTCCAAGAAAAGCTGGATGGTTGCAAGTTGTTTCCCATAACTTTAAAATGTCAAGAACTATGTAAACGTTCAATTCATAGTGCCTGTAGTGGCGAGCAGATTTAGCAATGTAGGGCTTTTGAGTCAAAGAACTGTGATTTCTTGCTCAAGTCCAGCTTAAGAGTTTGTAGCTCCCAAGGCTTCTTGCTTAATAGTTTAAGGTTCTAGGGTCTTGGATCCTGAAGGACCCTAGATACTGGTTTCAGGTTAAGTATCAGAGTCCAGTTATGATACTTTTCTGGATGGTTTTACAAAATCAATCCAATGCCAGTGTCTGAGTCATTGTTAGTAAATGTTTAAGTTACAGCTAGCAGTTTGAATTACACATGACTAATTAATGGGGTAAGAAGAAATTGGTAATCTTTATCAATTTAGTTATCCACACAGATTCTATCACATGCTCCAAAACACTGTATGCACACTTGTATAGTTGGCATTCTTACCTCTCACCATGGGAGAAAACAAACTACGTCTCTTTATAAATCTGCAGTGTGTGGCCACCACAACATATTTGTTTCTTAAATATATATATGGGAGAAGATGATACCTGTTTAGATGTAATAAACATTGCACGGGTGACTATTTGTGAACAGTTTATGCAAATTTGACAACTGATAACATAGGACAAGGGTAAATCTTTCATGCAAATGAGGTTATTCTCATTTGGGGTGCCGTTTAGTTTAGGGATTACTACTGTCTTCCATTTTCTTTCTGAAAAGGTCCCATTATAAATTGTCACAACTGATTGTGAAATACTGGGGGAAAAGAGAGTGTCATGAATAGGGATGGGAAAAATAGTTATTGTTATGCATTTCTTGACCAAGACATGTGCTTCCTGACATCTCAGGAAGCTCACTCAGGAAGGATACAAGAGTGAAAATTTTGTGCAGTAATAGATTCAAACTCCAGGAAAAGAGATTCCACCTAAACATTTGGAGAAACTTCCTTCCAGTAAGAGCTATCCAACATGGAATATGTTTCCTCAAAGCCAGGTGGAGTGTCCTCTTTTGAGCGTTTTTAAACAGAGGTTGGACGGCCATCAGTTGGGAAGGCTTTGATTGGGTATTCCTTCCTTGCAAAAGGAATGGCCCTGGGTCTCTTTAAATTTGAAGATTCTCTATTCTATTATAGGGGAGTTTTGTGGGTAACAACTATAGGCATACATTTGTGAGCCACTGTGTCACTTCCATAAACAGAAATCAATTTCCATTTCCTGTTTAACTTCCTTTCTCTTCCCCACAATATTGCTAAGAACAAAGGTGCCCCAGAAACTTTTTGTTTTTACTCTCTGTACATATGTATAAATAATTATCAAAGAAACCATATGGCATGCTAAAGTGGACCGCATCACTGAACAACTCATTTTCTACCAATGTAGCCTAGTATAACTGGGCCCTTTTAGTAGTAATTGAATTCAGCCTACTGCTGTCAAAACAGAGAATTTATGAATAATAAATTGATTGTAGCCGACACAGCTAAGTCCGAGATAGCAGGCTCTGTCAACGGATCTTAGAAAATTTTAAACACAATAAAGATTAATTTAGACCTAAACTTGCACTATTTTCACGCAGGACAATGAAAAGCAAATAAAGCTGTCACTCACATATAATCTAACCTATACTGCTACAAAGTAAAAAAGGGTTTGCAATTAAAAAGTTGCATTATTTTACAGACTTTTGGAAGGCAGGTATGTAAGATAGAATCACATAGACAGCACATTTTACCATATCAGTTAAAGGATTCTTTCAGCTTTCCATATATATTTTTTGAGTGAGAGAGAAACAAGGCTTTACAGTATGCACCACAGCCCATGTTCCAAACAGGCACTGGGTCCCCTTTTTAAAAGTAGAAAGCGAGCACAGTCACCTCCCACATTTATGGTTTTGACTTGTGAGAATTAGTTTTTTTTTTCTAGGAATTTCTACATTCTCCAGTGCAACTTCATTGCAAACTTCTGCTGAATGTTGACCACAGAGTAATGCTGCAGAATACAGAAATTCTTAGAGATGTGTTCTCCTAGGCTAAAAAAAGAAAAAGAAAAAAAGGAATGTCTTTTAAAACACAGTTTTTCACCTTTTGTAGGGTCCTCCTCTCCTAAACCCAGTGAATATGGAGGGCTGCCTGTAAATCACAAAAAGGAAACTTACTTGGTTGGAGATAAAAGAAAGGAGCACAATTTTGGCAACTCCGAATGAAAATGGCCCTGGTTCAGGATAGGATTGGAATTGTGCAACCTGAAAATATTTACACGTCGCAGCAATCCAAGCCTGGGTGCATCTACATTGTAGAATGATACAGTTTGATACTACTGTAACTATCATGGCTCAATCCTATGGAATAGTAGGGGCTGTAGTTTGGGTGATGCACCAGGACTCTGGCAGAGAAGACTAAAGGGCCTGTAAAACTACAGTTCCCATGGTTTCTTAGCATGAGGTTTGGATGTTAAAAGTGGTGTCAACTGCATTAACTGCATTAATCCTACAATATAGGTGCACCCATCGGCAATGAAGAAGAATGCTAGAAAGTGCATTCCAACAATATCTGGAGATCCATATGATTTGCAGTCCTTGTATAGAGTATATAATAAGAGAGAGAAAAAGTTCTGCCACATTATAACTGAGGGAAGTTTCATAAGCTGAGGCAACTAATTTGCTTCAATTCCTACCTGGTTTTGTTATACAAAGATGGTTGAATCCATTGAATTAGTTTGGCATCATTACCTCATTGAACTTCAACACTAGTTTATTCTTCTAGCAATTCTTCATGTCTCAAGTAATGCCATTTCTGGGCGATGAGAGCCAAGCACTCTTCCAGACATGGGTAGTTCAATTCAAATCCTTTTGGACTGCTATAGGTTTATGCAAAGCAAGGAAAAGTGAACAAAATCACAAGGAAAAAACCAACCTTATGAATAAAGATGCTAAGTACATCAATGTATCAGTTTTCTAATATTTCATGTTTAACTGCAGCACTCAAATCATTAACAGGGAAATAAAAAGTACATATTCCTGCTGCCTCAGAATTAATCTTTGAGGTCACCTTATAAGCCAATGGAGAAGAAGGATGTATAATCTCATTACAAATTCAATAAAAACTATTTCATCATGGGAGAAAAAGAGAATTCATCAGAGTCCATGTGGCATCAAACCACAGTTCTCTATAAATCTGCCTATGAACTACAATGTTCAATTAATCTCTGAACCCATTTCAATACTGACTCATCATCTTTACTGCCGTTGACATCTCTGATCTAAGAATAGGTACCTGGGCATGCTGAACTGTGACTTACGAAGCCAAGCCATTAGCACTTAGCCTGGGAATTTTATTATTTTAAAATCACAGGTTAGAGTGTTGAAATGCAACATTCCCCAGTGGCACTTCACCAAATTTGATCAGGCCTTTGAGTGCATAAAGCAATGCGCTCAGCTCATTAGGGCACACTTTACTTTTGCAAGTATAACTTGCACACAAGTAAGAAATTTCTTCGATTTTACTTCTCAATAGGAGCAAGTTTTAAATCCAGAGGAAAAAATGCTTCCTGCTTTACAAAATAACTTTTTAAAGTAAACTTTTGCCTACAGACTAAAGATGCAATTCTGTATCCATTTACGACAGTGGTCAACCAGATGAAAAACCCAAAAGCATGGCATAGTCATCATCTTTTTCCATGATTATTCCCCTGCAACTGATGTTCAGAATATTGGACATTCCATAACCTATTGCAAAACATCTTATTGTATAAGCTATTGGAACATAACTGCACCCAGTCTATGGGTACATATCCTTTTGGCAAATGTGAATCTCCTTTAATATGTGGAGACCACCTTTGGAAAACCACTAGTCAAGAAAAGCATGACCTTGTTAGAAGTCAACTCTTTTAACAGGTGATATTCACAAACATTTCTGGGAAAGCTTTATTTGCCAGTGTGAGTTTCTGCCAGAGCCTGATCCCAGAAGGGCAGTTGGTTCTCGCAGAAGCAGAGGAAGCAGGAGGACATTTTTGCTCCCTGGCTTCAGGTAGGATTTGGCTAAGATTTGGCTAAGATTTTAAACTGAGTTTGGGCTTGGCTCCTGTGGTCAAAGTCTAACTGTTGTGTGACTGTTGTGTTGAAAGAGAGCCAGGTACTTAAGTTGATTGACAGCAGGCATTGTCCCCTGTTAATTGAGTTTCTGGGAAAGCTTTATTTGCCAGTGTGAGTTTCTGCCAGAGCCTGATCCCAGAAGGGCAGTTGGTTCTCGCAGAAGCAGAGGAAGCAGGAGGACATTTTTGCTCCCTGGCTTCAGGTAGGATTTGGCTAAGATTTGGCTAAGATTTTAAACTGAGTTTGGGCTTGGCTCCTGTGGTCAAAGTCTAACTGTTGTGTGACTGTTGTGTTGAAAGAGAGCCAGGTACTTAAGTTGATTGACAGCAGGCATTGTCCCCTGTTAATTGAGTTTCTGGGAAAGCTTTATTTGCCAGTGTGAGTTTCTGCCAGAGCCTGATCCCAGAAGGGCAGTTGGTTCTCGCAGAAGCAGAGGAAGCAGGAGGACATTTTTGCTCCCTGGCTTCAGGTAGGATTTGGCTAAGATTTGGCTAAGATTTTAAACTGAGTTTGGGCTTGGCTCCTGTGGTCAAAGTCTAACTGTTGTGTGACTGTTGTGTTGAAAGAGAGCCAGGTACTTAAGTTGATTGACAGCAGGCATTGTCCCCTGTTAATTGAGTTTCTGGGAAAGCTTTATTTGCCAGTGTGAGTTTCTGCCAGAGCCTGATCCCAGAAGGGCAGTTGGTTCTCGCAGAAGCAGAGGAAGCAGGAGGACATTTTTGCTCCCTGGCTTCAGGTAGGATTTGGCTAAGATTTGGCTAAGATTTTAAACTGAGTTTGGGCTTGGCTCCTGTGGTCAAAGTCTAACTGTTGTGTGACTGTTGTGTTGAAAGAGAGCCAGGTACTTAAGTTGATTGACAGCAGGCATTGTCCCCTGTTAATTGAGTTTCTGGGAAAGCTTTATTTGCCAGTGTGAGTTTCTGCCAGAGCCTGATCCCAGAAGGGCAGTTGGTTCTCGCAGAAGCAGAGGAAGCAGGAGGACATTTTTGCTCCCTGGCTTCAGGTAGGATTTGGCTAAGATTTGGCTAAGATTTTAAACTGAGTTTGGGCTTGGCTCCTGTGGTCAAAGTCTAACTGTTGTGTGACTGTTGTGTTGAAAGAGAGCCAGGTACTTAAGTTGATTGACAGCAGGCATTGTCCCCTGTTAATTGAGTTTCTGGGAAAGCTTTATTTGCCAGTGTGAGTTTCTGCCAGAGCCTGATCCCAGAAGGGCAGTTGGTTCTCGCAGAAGCAGAGGAAGCAGGAGGACATTTTTGCTCCCTGGCTTCAGGTAGGATTTGGCTAAGATTTGGCTAAGATTTTAAACTGAGTTTGGGCTTGGCTCCTGTGGTCAAAGTCTAACTGTTGTGTGACTGTTGTGTTGAAAGAGAGCCAGGTACTTAAGTTGATTGACAGCAGGCATTGTCCCCTGTTAATTGAGTTTCTGGGAAAGCTTTATTTGCCAGTGTGAGTTTCTGCCAGAGCCTGATCCCAGAAGGGCACCTTTACTAACTATCCTTTGCCGTACATACAGGAAACAAAGCAACATAAACAAATACACAAAGACGTGGTTTGTTGCAGTCTGCACATAAAGTGCGTGCATATTACTTAACTGTACAAAGATCCCACTTGGCCACCACGCTCACCAAGAGATGCAACAAAAGCAAAACATTCCCATCACATGCACCAGCTGTGGCATGTTCCGCTTTTTCACACAAAAACTAGACAACTACATCTGCTCCAAATGCAAACAGATGACTCTGATGGAGCAGAGGATCCAACAGCTCGAGCACCGTATTAAGACCCTTAAGGACATTCAGGCACTCGAGCTCTTCTTGGACACTGCACAACACGCTGCTGTAGATCAGCAGCCTGCATCACACCAACACCACCAAGACCATGATCAGGAACCTTATGGGGAGATCAACTCAAAGGTAGACAACCCTCAGGCTTGGAAGGAGGTCACCCATAGAAGGAGACGCAGGACCAGGCAGCCTCCGCAGAACTCCTCTGCTCAGCTGCATTTACACAACAGATTTGAAATTCTTACATCATTAACATACAATCAGGAAACACATCTTGTGGAGGACCACAGTTTCTTAGATACCACTCAGTGGACCATCCTGGATCAATGCGCAGGGGATAGCCCTGACAGGGACAGTGCATCACCACAGTCACACTTATGTAATCATGCAAATGCTCCATCCCCAATCATAGACCAGGAGCAACAGGAACATCCTTGGGAGAGTAATGGGCTCTCGGATGTATCTCAATGGATTGTCATTGATGAATGCACTGGGGATGTTGAGGAGGAGGACAACACTTTACACCTACATGATTCACTTCAACAGGAACACTCTTCAGGGGACATACACACTGTCTTGCACAAAAGGGACCCTGTCAATCCTCAAAGGAAACAGGTCTTGGTAGTAGGTGACTCCCTCCTTAGAGGAACGGAAGCCATCATTTCCAGACCGGATGGGATGGCTCGAGAAACATGCTGCCTCCCGGGGGCAAAAATACACCATATCACTCAGAGGCTCAGCAGGCTCCTAAAGCCCCATCACCCTCCCCACCTTATGTTGATTCATGTAGGTACCAATGACACCGCTAGGCATACTTTTCAAAAGATCACAAATGATTTTCGAGCTCTGGGAACAAAGCTAAAACTGTATAATGTACATGTGATTTTTTCATCCCTCCTCCCCGTTGTAGGACATGGCTCTACAAGGGCCGGAAAAATAGTACAGGTCAATAACTGGCTCAGAAAATGGTGTCAAGAGGAGCATTTTGGCTTCCTTGACCATGGTCTACTCTTCCAAGAGGATGGACTACTGGCAAGCGATGGGGTGCATCTCACACAAGTAGGAAAACATCTTTTTGCACACAGACTCACAAACCTCATCAGGCGCACTTTAAACTAAATCCACTGGGGGAGGGGAACAACAGCCTGGCGAACACTATATTACCCACGACCACAGGGAACCGCCGTAAGGCTAAACGGAGGGCTGCACAAACACAGCAAGGACCAAGTACAGAGAGCACAATAATCCCAAATAAACAGTTCGAGGGGAGGTCACAGGGGCTTACATGTCTTTACACTAATGCTCAGAGCATGGGAAATAAGCAAGACGAACTCCAACTCCTAGCACAGCACCACACATACGATGTCATAGGCATCACTGAAACCTGGTGGGATGACTCCCATCACTGGAATTTAACCATTGAGGGCTATAACCTCTTTCACATAAATAGAACAAAGGGGAGAGGAGGGGGAGTAGCTTTATATGTCAAAAACAGTTACGTTGCAGAAGAAATGCAAGACTGTAATCCGGGAAACCAGCTTGAAAGCATCTGGATAAGAATCAAGGGAACCGGGACTCAAAAAGATCTTGTCGTGGGTGTCTACTACAGACCTCCGAGTCAGGATGAAGGACTTGATGAAGCCTTCTGTCAACATCTGACCAAACAGGCACAAAGAAGAGATATAGTAGTCATGGGCGATTTCAATTATCCCGATATCTGCTGGAAAACAAACTCAGCCAAGAGTACAAAGTCCAACAAATTCCTCACTTGCCTTGCAGATAATTTTATGGTCCAGAAGGTAGAAGAGGCAACAAGGGGATCAGCAACTCTTGATCTAATCTTAACAAATGTGGAAGACCTGATCAATACAGTTGAAGTGGTTGGATCCTTAGGGGCAAGTGACCATGTGCTCCTGCAGTTTGCAATACAAAGGAATGCTGAAACTAAGACAAGTCAAACACGCATTCTGGACTTTAAGAGAGCTGACTTCCAAAAAATGAAGGAATTACTGAGCGGCATTCCATGGACGCCGATATTAAAAAACAAGGGAGTTAAGAATGGATGGGAGTTTTTCAAAAGTGAAATACTCAAGGCGCAAATGCAAACAGTGCCAACAAAGAAGAAAAATAAGACAAGTGCAAAGAAGCCAGAATGGATGTCCAAAGAACTTCTAACTGAGCTAAAGCTCAAAAGTGACATGCACAAGAAGTGGAAAAGGGGAGAAATCACCAAAGAAGAATTCAAACGTATAGCCAACTCCTGTAGGGAAAAGGTTCGCAAGGCTAAAGCGCAAAATGAGCTCAGGCTTGCCAGGGACATAAAAAACAACAAAAAAGGTTTTTTTGCTTATGTTGGTAGAAAAAGGAAGAAAAAGGAGGCGATAGGGCCACTGCAAGGAGTAGATGGGGTGATGGTGACAGGGGATAGGGAAAAGGCAGAACTGCTTAATGCCTTCTTTGCCTCGGTCTTCTCACAAAAAGAAAGCCATCTTCAACCTCAGCAACATGGAATGGACGAAGGATTGGGGGAAATCCAACCCCAAATAGGGAAACAAGTTGTCCAGGAACACTTGGCCACTCTAAACGAATTCAAGTCCCCAGGGCCAGATCAGCTACATCCAAGAGTATTGAAGGAACTAGCGGAAGTTATTTCAGAACCACTGGCAATCATCTTCGAGAGTTCTTGGAGAACAGGAGAAGTCCCAGCAGATTGGAGGAGGGCGAATGTGGTCCCTATCTTCAAGAAGGGAAAAAAGAACGACCCAAACAATTACCGTCCGGTCAGCCTCACATCAATACCAGGCAAGATTCTGGAAAAGATCATTAAGGAAGTGGTCTGCAAACACTTATAAACAAATGCGGTCATTGCTAATAGTCAACACGGATTTACCAAAAACAAGTCATGCCAGACTAATCTGATCTCTTTTTTCGATAGAGTTACGAGTTGGGTCGATACAGGGAATGCCGTGGATGTAGCATATCTAGATTTCAGTAAGGCCTTCGACAAAGTCCCCCACGACCTTCTGGCAAACAAACTAGTAAAATGTGGGCTAGACAAAACTACGGTTAGGTGGATCTGTAATTGGCTAAGCGAACGAACCCAAAGGGTGCTCACCAATGCGTCGTCTTCATCATGGAAAGAAGTGACAAGTGGAGTGCCGCAGGGCTCCGTCCTGGGCCCGGTTCTGTTCAACATCTTTATTAACGACTTAGACGAAGGGTTAGAAAGCACGATCATCAAGTTTGCAGATGACACCAAACTCGGAGGGATAGCTAACACTCCAGAAGACAGGAGCAGAATTCAAAACGATCTTGACAGACTAGAGAGATGGGCCGAAACTAACAAAATGAAGTTCAACAGGGACAAATGCAAGATACTTCACTTCGGCAGAAAAAATGGAAATCAAAGATACAGAATGGGGGACGCCTGGCTTGACAGCAGTGTGTGCGAAAAAGATCTTGGAGTCCTCGTGGACAACAAGTTAAACATGAGCCTACAATGTGATGCGGCAGCTAAAAAAGCCAATGGGATTTTGGCCTGCATCAATAGGGGAATAACGTCTAGATCCAGGGAAGTCATGCTCCCCCTCTATTCTGCCTTGGTCAGACCACACCTGGAATACTGTGTCCAGTTTTGGGCACCGCAGATGAAGGGAGATGCTGACAAGCTGGAAAGCGTCCAGAGGAGGGCAACTAAAATGATTAAGGGTCTGGAGAACAAGCCCTATGAGGAGAGGCTTAAAGAGCTGGGCATGTTTAGCCTGCAGAAGAGAAGGCTGAGAGGAGACATGATAGCCATGTACAAATATGTGAGGGGAAGTCATAGGGAGGAGGGAGCAAGCTTATTTTCTGCTGCCCTGCAGACTAGGACACGGAACAATGGCTTCAAACTACAGGAAAGGAGATTCCACCTGAACATCAGGAAGAACTTCCTCACTGTGAGGGCTGTTCGGCAGTGGAACTCTCTCCCCCGGGCCGTGGTGGAGGCTCCTTCTTTGGAGGCTTTTAAGCAGAGGCTGGATGGCCATCTGTCGGGGGTGCTTTGAATGCGATTTCCTGCTTCTTAGCGGGGGGTTGGACTAGATGGCCCTTGAGGTCTCTTCCAACTCTACTATTCTATGATTCTATGATTCTATGATTCATTAATGTAATAGCACACAGGTAACTTCAGCTGTTAAACTGAAGAACCATGTCTTTAGACTACCAAGGGTAATGACATGCTACTACAAAAATATGTTTGCTTAGCAGAGGATGGTTGTTTCTTTGCAGCTGAAGTTGCCCAAAAGACATAAAGTCCTTTTAAACCTTTTAGTTAAAATATGCACTCAGAGATAAAACAAAGTCTCCTTTGAAAAATGGCATATCTTGTATTAATTCACCATACAGGCACATCTATATATATAAAAGGCTGATGGAATCGCGGCACCGAGCAAAACAACAAAAGTAAAGGCCCCCCAACCTCAAAATTTGACAACACAACCCATCATCCACGCCTTAAGGTTGAAACAACACAAAATCACTTCACGCACCTCCACATGGACAGAACCCACAACGCACCATCAGGAGCCATGCCGGGAGGGAAAGAGAAAGCATAATGGCCGGCAGGGAAGAGGGAAGGCAGGCAATGGGGAAAAGCTGGCCCCTGGGTCCTAGCACTTGCCCATCATCCGTGGCCAGCCAATATCTCCACAATCTCCACCATAAAAATAATAGAATCCTACAGTCACAGTGATAGGAGAAACTCCTAAAGCCCATCCAGTCCAACCCCTTCCTGCCATGGAGAACACAATCCAAACATTCCCAACAGATGGCCATACAGCCTCTTGATAATAATAATACTAAGAACAATATCATGGAATCCTAATGTTTGCAGACACCCCTAAGAATCATCCAGTACAACCTCCTTCTGCCATGCAAGACCACACAATGCAAACACTCCTGACAGATGGCCATCCAATATCTCCACAATCTCCACCATTAAAATTATAATAAAATCCTACAGTCACAGAGATAGGAGAGACCCCTAAAGGCCAGCCAGTCCAACCCCTTCCTGCCATGGAGAACACAATCCAAACATTCCCAACAGATGGCCATACAGCCTCTTGATAATAATAATACTAATAACAATATCACGGAATCCTCATGTTTCCAAACAACCCTAAGAATCATCCAGTACAACCTCCTTCTACCATGCAAGACCACACAATCCAAACACTCCTGACAGATGACCAATATATAATAATAATGATGATAATAAAGATAATAATCATGATGATAACAGCAGCAACAACAACAATAATAATAATCACAGAACTATACCATCCAATAATTTGGAGACACCCCTAATGGCCATCCACCCCAACCCTTTCTACTATGCACCAAGACACAATCTAACCATTCACAACACTTGGACAACGTATGCATACTATACAATACTACACAGCAACAAAGACCCCCTCTACTCTCACCACTTTCACATTACACAAACAACCAAATATATACTAAACATAAAGACAACCATACAACGGACATTCAATACCACCACTAACTCAACAATTTCTCACCACCACCACCAGACAATGCCACAGCAACGCGTGGCCGGGCACAGCTAGTTTCTTAATAAAGTTCAGTTACAGATCAAATGTAGCTTCTTCTCTCTGTGTTGAGAACACAGGATATCATTCTTTATCTATAGTCCATAGTCTTTAGTATAGCTGTACTCACTGAAGTCCATAAACAAATACTGAAGTCTCTAAACTGACTTTTATCTGAAGTACAAACAGCAACCTATTTTCATGAAGTTCAAACACATGCTTGCATGCATCCACCTCCTCTGAGGTCTGATACAAGACTGCACTCACTGAAATCTAAACAGATACTTAATACAAAATGGAGTCTTGAGTCTGCACACGCTCAGTATATTCACATGTCTATAACTCCTTCCACACCAAAGAATCAAATCAACATACATATAGATTACAGGTTACCAAATATACAGTATACATTAACAAATAAATAGTGAGTGGCTTGGAAGGTTGCTATTTCCAACACAGAAGCATACAAATTCTGATCCTGCAAGTGTGCTCTCATAACCAGGAACCAATGATAGCCTTATTTTATGATCAACTCTGAAAAATGTCAAAAGTGGAAACTACTCTATTCAGTGGCAATGAACTTCAAAAGTTAACCACCTGCTTAATAATGAAGTGCAGTTTAGTTTTGTTTTCCCAGAATTCTCCAGCATCTGCTTCTTTTGTGACCTTAAGAAAGGTGTAGGTAGATAGTACCTTACTTCTTTGACTGGTTTCTCCACTCCACACATTTTAAAACATAATCTTGATAGTGTTTCAGATCTTAACTTTCATCCCTCATAACCTGCTATTATGATCCCAATGCCTGCCTTTCATTGAATCAGTTATATGAATGGATTACAACTTCCCAAGCTATGAAACTGTTAGTAGAGCAGTATGATAACTCATGCAAAGATGTTGTTGTTCTTTTTAAGAAGATTATGGAATCAATGAGCAAGTGAGTGCAACAGAAACACACAACTAAGGTGCTTATCATAATAATCAGTTGTTTTGGGTCATTCTATCTGAATACTGCTTTTCTTGTACTCAGAAAGAAGTGAAACAGCAATGCACTTTTTCATGGCACCACTGCAATAGCACTAATTCCTGCATTTGCTTTCTCATAAATCAAGTTCAACATCACCATTTGTAACACACTGTTTTCTCCATGACTGGTGTGTTTATTTAAAAGAACATATACATGAGACCATAATTGCATAATTATGCAATTACATAATGATGCTATTATGAAACCATTATTCTCCTTGCCCTAGTATGAATACATACCAGAAACAACAACATATTCTGAGGTACTTCCAATGGCACTTTCCATGCAAACTAACACTTGCCTGCTTCTTAAAATGTCTCCTTAAATTGTGTATCTTTACTCCTTATTTACTCTTAAAACTTTTCCTAAAACAGGCAGTTTAGGGGATAATGCTTGAAAACAGAGAACAACAATCTCTTTAGAATCCAAGTGTTTTCTCATCCTTATCACAAGAAATAGTCTGGTGTTTCCTTGCTAAAGGTTTCCAGAGATTCTTCAATGAAGGGGAAAAGAAACCACACCCACATCATGCAAACTATACTCCCAGTAGAGCAGAATGGGACATTCACAACCAAAGAGATTACTAAACCATACTGTGATGGGGGTCATTTATGGATTATTTCTTGTGGGAAAAGAACTCATTTCCAAACAGCTCAACAGCAACACAACACTAGTAAAACAGTGGTGTCCCGTGACAAACTCCAGGAAACGATAGGATTGATGCAGTGAAATTCTATTTAATAGGATAAATGAGATAAGCTCCTAAACGGATTGAGGATCCATACTATACCTGACTGGGAAACTGTTTAGCTTAAGAAGGTCTTGTACTATGATGCTTTTTATCCAAACCAACTATCATCCAGCTGTTTTGTGCTCTGTAGCAGAACAATATTTTTCCAAAGGCAACTGCTATTTATATTATTCCCTCACTGCCACCTCTGAAAGCCAGTTGTGTTAGCTAGCAGAGAAGAGCCAACTCACAGGAAAGCCACTGTGTGACATATGTTTCCTTCAACACCTTGGTTGCTGTGATTGACTATGCAGTGTTTAGGCAATTTAGCCTGTCTGCAACCATTCTTTATGACTAGGCTCAAACACAGATGGAAATATGAACCCAAACATCTTGGAGGACTAGCTCAGCAATTAACTGAAACATTTCAACAGACTAATGAACTTTCATTCATCTAGGCATGCTCTCTGTCAAGAAAGGAGACAAGCTGTTGTTTGAGGAAACGTTTGAGAATTCCAAATAGATCATGACAGCAGGGAAATATTAGGGAAACATTTTAAGGAAATACTTGACTATCCGAACAGCTACAGCAATGGAAGGAGACATAGATCCTTAAGATAGCTTTGAAGAATATCATATGGTGGCCTTTCATGTCATGTATGGTGGAAAATCCATTCTGGCTTTCGCTCCATACATTAACAGAGCTTTTTCATATGTTGAATCTATTTTGGAGATAGAGTTGGACAGCTCCTTTAAAGTCTGAACTAAAATTCAGATCAGCTCCACAATCTCACTGGCATCCTACCTCATCACATGGGCCTATTTGCCCATTGTATGCTCCTTCCTCTTGACTTTCAGTGCAGGGTCCTTCACAATGCACAGGCACTTCTGTTCGGGCTCCGTGCCAAAAGAGGAGAAGAAGTGATGCACACCACCACCACGGCAACATGGGATCCTTCCCGTGTTGCCTTCCCAGTAACAGGGGGAAGCTGAGTGGTGATGCTTCCCCCCATGGGATGAGGGGTAAGCCAATTCATGTGATGCAGGGTGTGGAGTGACGGCTTCTCCTCGCCCTCACCGGGAGCCCATTAATTCGCCAAAATGTGGTATGAATCCATGGGCTTTTATGATGAGGTTGATATAAGCAATCAGCTACAACTGTTTTAGGAAATAATAATAATAATATAATAAAACTTTATTTATACCCCGCCACCATCTCCCCAACGGGGACTCGGGGTGGCTTACATGGGGCCATGCCCAAAATGATACAATATGACAAAATATAAAACAACATATCATAACACAATTTAACAGTACAATAAATAATAACATACATTACAATCCAAAATTCAGAAAAAGCAATAAAAACCAGGGCAGGCCACATGAACGCTAAATTAAAACTTGGTGAGAAAGACATATGAATAAAACCACGGGGAGCAGGGACATAAAATAGTGGAACAGTCTAGAGGATAGATATCCCAAGGGAATAACCGAAGGAAAATATGACAGTTACTCTCCAAAGGCACACCGGAAGAGCCATGTTTTTAAGTCTTTCTTAAAGGCTAGCAAAGTGAGGGCCTGCCTAATCTCAATGGGCAGTGAATTCCAGTCGGGGGGCCACAGCAGAAAAGGCCCTCTCCCTTGTTCCCACAAGACGGGCCTGAGATATAGGCAGAGGTGACAGGAGAACCTCCCCTGACGATCGAAGAGATTGGGCGGGTTTATGATAGGAGATACGGTCACTAAGGAAATATCCTTTCTATGCTGCAATCCAAATTAGTACCACTGGGATCAAACCCACCTCTTACAAATTATCATCTGCTAATTGATAAAAATCTTACTCATGACAGGAGGACAAAAATGAGCATGTCTTGAACTGGGTATAGGTTAGTCATAGCAGGAGAGCAATCCTAAAATTATTTCTTAGGAAGTTGGATTCAAACTATTAACTAGGGTTTCCAAGTGAAATAAAGGACAAGCCTATTGGAATTGTAATGATTGTACTGAAGAGTAATTTTCTGCAAGTGTTGCTTGTCACAGAAGCTGCATTTGCTGAAGGTCCTTCTTCTATGGAACGACTAAAGATACATAAGCTGTATCGCTTATAGTAGTGGTTCTCAACCTGTGGGTTCCCAGATGTTTTGACCTTCAATTCCTAGAAATCCTAACAGCTGGAAAACTGGCTAGGATTTCTGAGAGTTGTAGGCCAAAATACCTGGGGACCCACAGGTTGAGAACCATTGCCTTATATCAATTGGTCACACTGCAGGCCAAATAAAGGGGAAAATAGTGATAAAATGAACATTAGGAACTGGTAAAGATTTTATACTAGTTCAGTTATTATCAGAATTCTGTACTTTTAATAGTTGTGTAGAAAAAAGAAATTTCAACCATTAAAAGTACAGAAATCTTATCCCTTTTTTTTCTTGACAACCCTACTACTAACATACAATGCAACACTATCAGGTAATTGTTAAGGATATTGAAGCTATAAAGCTGTACACTAAGACTGGGCATTAGCCAGAGTCTAGTGAGCCTTATTGGCCTCTAACTGTCATACTCCTTCATGGGATCCCTGTCAATTTTATTTCATGGGGCAATTTCTTCATAAAAAGACTCCATGAGATGTATGGGTAGATTTTGCCATTCCCCTGTCTGATTGAAGTCCCCCCTCCACCACCACCACTATCCTCAACCAAGAAGTATCTGTCTTCCTCCTGGTCTTTCTCCTTATTGATATCCCACCTCTTCCCAATTGGTGGCTCAGAAAAGATCAAAAGCAGTATACATCGAACACCATATAAAGACACCAATTAAATTTAAAAATTAAAAACCCTATTTTAAAGATAATTATATGATCTATAAAATATTTGTAAAAAAACCCACAATTACACAATCTGTAGAATTAAAAATGTTTACAAGCTCACAAAATATGGCTTTTTATTTTTAAAAAGTTTAACAAAAGAGTCAATTTCTAAACACATGAGGAAACATAAATGTTTCTACTTGCTGGCAGAAGGACAGCAAGGAATTAAAACCATACTAGCAACCTAGGAAAGAGAACTAAAGTCTGGGAGTAGTACTAAGAAGGCCTTCCACTTAATCCCACAAAACAAACAAAGGGGCAGAGAGAAGGAATCTCCTTTAAAGGAACTCCAAAATAATTCACTCTCTCTCTCTCTCTCTCTCTCTCTCTCTCTTTTTTTTTTTAAAAAAAAACCCCTATCCTGGGTTTAAAACAGCCAAGAGAGGCCAAAATCAAAGCAAAATTGCCCCCTGGTGCTCTTAGAGGGCATTTTTAGTTTAAAATGTGCCAATCTAGGAAGAGATGGTGTTTAGCTGCATTCTTCATCATCATACTCTGGAATGTGACTTTCTGAATGCATAGATTTTAGTTCTGGGAAGATTAGAATAGGATTGAGATCAAATGTGCTTCCATTCTTACTGGTTACTCTGGGAAATGGGGGGAGAAAGTATTACTTCTGTGCACATGCACAGTTATATATATGCAGAGAGTTTTCTGTTTTGGTTCTTATAAATGAAAGTAAACAGCATGGGAGTCATAGGGAATCATAGAAAATAAAAACGATAACCAAAACATAATATCCCAGAAAGAAAATGTAATAGTGTGAGAAAGTGTTTGCAATGTTTAAAACAGAATTTGCTTTGGGAAATAGGTATCTTGTTTGGAGGTATGCAGAAAAAGAAAGTGTATGAAAAATGGATGTAAAAGCTGTAAAATGTGTCAGAATGACATTTCTGGGAAGAGGTTTAAATTATGCATCTGGCACATTTTAGTGGTCTATGTGGACTTCGCTATTTTTTTGAAGTCCACAAAAATCCAATAGTGAGAAAACTGTGTTATGAAATGCAAGGTTTTTTTATTTTAAAAAAACAGTTATAACACATAAAGACTCAAAGGGCTACTTGGGCTTGTCCTTGCTTAGTTTCTAAGATCAGATGGAAACCTGGTAGGTGGCTTTAGGGTATTTGGTTCAGTCTGTTCACATTGATAATCATAAACAAAGATTTTGCATGGCACTATCAAAACAAATAAAAAATACTTTCTGTATGGCATGAAACATGACATATTTGTTTCAGAATGGACTGCATTCCCTTCCTCCAGTCTATTAAGAATATTTGTTACTTCCAAACAACTTGATTTTTAACTGCGTACTTTGCTTAAAAGAAAAAAAAAAGACACAAGAATGAGAGAAAAATATCTATTTTTTTGCCAAAAGTATGCCATTCATTTGAGATTTCATGGAGAAATAATTTTGCCTTCCAGTTGCATACAACCAAGTGCTTAATCTTGGGTGAAAAAACGGTGCTGTGATAAAATGGCACACAGCCTTTTTCTGCATGCTTGTAAACAGTTTGCTTCTTTCATTATAAAATATTTAAGCCTAATGTTGCAGCTCATTCCCTCCAAGGACCTGGGCTTTGAATAGCCCCAAGCTTGTCACACATGGATTGGAATGGTTCCTTTAAAAAAAAAGAAGAACACCAAAACAAGGTGTTAACTGATGTACTGTGTAATGAATAGTCTTAAGCCCTTCCGGGCCTTTTAAAAATCTTTAAACTATTAATGTCCTGTGGTGTTAATAGATCCTGGGAATAATTGTTAAAGTTTAAGGCCAGCCTTAAAAATAAAAAGGTCAGTGCATCTCATTCTGTAGTAAACATCACAAAGTGTCTAATAGTTACCCTCCAATCAGCTGCTTTTAGAGCCAAATCCTAGGGAGGGTTCTCTTTGTTTTGTGGCACCTCTAAATGACACATGGAGTGCTTGAGGGGGAATTCCCCCTTTCCCTCTTAAAAGCTCTCTGGCATCCCTTGGAGGTGCCAAAGAGCAAAAGGAAGCTTCCAGTCTTGGCCAAGAGTCTACTTTTAATCTTTCTAAGGCTAGAAAGGGGGTAATGGAGGGCAGGGGAATGGTGGCCATACTCCCTCTCATGTCAATTGCAAAACAGCACAGGTAGGAACATGGCCACTCTCTTCGACAAAAAGGCAAGGTTTTAGCCCCCTGTGTGGGCACCGGAGGTTTAAATTCTGGTTCCCTTCCTGTGCATTTTCTGCAGTGTGGAAGGGCCCTAGGATAGTAAACTTGGTAGGATAAGCTTTTATTGACTGAGGCTGTGTCTACATGGCCAAAATAAGATGGACTCAGCTACTGTGGGAAGGAGTCATGGATAACTTGGAAAGCATGGATGAAGAGATGCTGCCATAAGACTCAGTGGTTGAGTTGGAGCTCAGCAGTGCCCAGCAGCTCCCTCAGCCAAGTTTTGAAGAAGCATCCATGGAAGGAACTACTACTTCTCAGCCTGCAGAACAAGTGCAAGTGAGTTCCTCTGAGTAGGCTAAGAGTTAATTTTTCCAGCTTACGTGGACCTGTGAAGAAATAGAGCTCAGCTGTGAAGGTCCTTGAGATTAGATGAGAAGTGAGCTAGCAACAGCTAATGTCTGTGGTGCAGGCTGGTTGGCAGCCAGTTGCAATAAATCACTCTGACCAAGAGGTCATGAGTTTGAGGCCAGCCCGTGTTGTGTCGGGGTGGGCACCTGACAATTAAAAATAAAATATAGCCCCTGCTCGTTGCTGTCCTAAGCAACCCAAAAGATAGTTGCATCTATCAAGTAGGAAATTTAGGTACCACTTATATGTGGGGAGGCTAATTTACGACACCACAAAAAAAAATCATCCAGCCCGTTGGAATGAGGAAGTTGCCATCACAGTGGATGATGAAGCAGCTGCTCCCCCTGTGGCCGAAATCAAGCATACCCTCAGGAAGCTGGAAGCTGGAGAAGGTTTAAATTGCCTCTGCGTCTGTCTCTGTTCTATGTGTATATGGCATTGAATGTTTGCCTTATATGTATACAATGTGATCTTCCCTGAGTCCCCTTTGGGGTGAGAAGGGCGGAATATAAATACTGTAAATAAATAAATAAATAAATGTAAGATTTAAGGAGCTCAGAGGTGGCACATTGGATGCAACATCCGTTTTAGAAACTATGATCTTGGGCTCTTGCGACCTTGTGTTCCTGAACTCGACTTACCCTTGGACCTTGGGTTATAGATTCTGATTCAACCTTGTATTCTGGGCTCTGGTATTCGACTTATGACCCTGGAACAAACATTCGGCTTCTCTGTTCTATATTCTGCTAAGGTTTGCATCTCTGTTGGACTATCGGCTTGACCTCGAACTGTTGATTAACCCTCTGCTAGTATTTGGGAGTCGAGGCCTTTGACAGCACATGATAAATGGTTGAATTCGCAGAAGATGCACTCCATTCAGTTATTAATGCAGGTCAAAAGAACACTGGATTTACTTCAGAACTTCCAGGAAGTTCCAAAATAATCCTGGAGTTTTGGATATATGGGCAGCTGAACTGGGCAAGATCCAACTGCACTTCCAAAGGACCCACTGCTGTGTTGCAGCAATAAGCAGCTCTCGATCAGAGGTTTGATGGTGATATCACATTTCTGGTAATGTTATATCAGGGCGCCCAGCCATATGATGTCACTAGCAAGCTTCTGATTGTGAGCTGCTTGTTGGGGATGAACTTGCAGCAGTGGAAGTGGTGGCTTCACTGTACCTTCCACTTAAGCTGAAGAAGACCAGCTCTAGAGTGATTTCATCCAGTTTATTTTGATAAGTGTAGGCATAGCCAAAATCTACTTTCTCAGATGCACCTGATTATTGTGGTTAATTTTTTGTTATCAATTGTCTTGTGATGATTTAGTATGTTATATTCCATCAGCTCCCTTCAAGGAGATTTCTGTCCTATTCCTCATATTGTGCCTGATCCCCACCCGTAACTGCCTCCATTATCCCCTCCTTTCTTAGTTTGTCTTCTTTAAGCCATCTTGGAAATGGTAAGCAGCTTGCGGAAGAACCCATGCTCTTGCACCTCAGCCTTTCTAAATTAATACATTAAATGAGCAAATAACAAAAAGCACATCTGGTTCTTTGGATACTGTCCATCTATTTGCTAGCAGGCACAGCAAGCAAAATGCTTTTAAATGGTGCAATCAAAAAGTAAAGACTGGATGTGTTAAAGCAGATATAATGCAGGTAATGCTTATTAGCAAGCATATACTATGGAGGCACGTTGTGTGAGTCCGCAACTGAGCATAATGTGTCAAATGACTGTCTTTTTCATAAAACCCTGCTGCCAGGGGGCACATTGACAGATCAATTGTGTGCAATGTGAATGTACTTATACAACCAGTCATTCTGGGCTGGCTCTAACTACCGCAACAATTTGAACATTATATGTAATTGCCGGACAGTTATGGCATGAGTTATTCTTCCAGCTGGAAATGGTAGGAATCACTGGAAGTCTGGCTTAATGCCAATTGCTAGTCCCAATCTGAGCAGAGTCATTGAATCAGTTGCTAAATGTTGTGTAAAACCCATTGACTCAACGTTTCTAGTCTAGATTTAGATCTATGGGTTACAGTGCTTAGGAAGGAGGTTCAAGTCTTCACTTTCTATATTTCATAAACATTTTACTTCATACACACAAGGGAGTGTGTGTATGAAGTGAGTGTGCCTCACAGAAGTACATACAAAATGGGTTTTTTCTTGGTTGCTGTGAGTTTTACAGGCTGTATGGTCATGTTCCAGAAGCATTCTCTCCTGATGTTTTTCCCACATCTATGGCAGGCAGGTTGTGAGGTCTCTTGGAAACTAGGCGGGGTGGGAGGGGGTTATATATCTGTGGAATGTCTAGGGTAGGAGAAAGAACTTTTGTCTGTTGGTGGCAAGTGTGAATGTTGCAAGTGGCCACCTTGATTAGCACTGAAAACCCTTGCAGCTTCAAAGCCTGGCTGCTCCCTGCCTCTAAACTCTAAAATCAGGACAGTAAAAAAAGAACAACACTCAGCACTCAGAACAACCTAGGGGAATTCTAGGCAGGATACAATCAGGACCAACTTACACCTCCTAACAAAGGATTCCCTCAGGCAGGAAGCAGCCAGGTGAGAATGCTTCTGGAACATGGCCATACAGAAAACTCACAGCAACCCAGTGATTCCAGCTATAAAAGCCTTCAAGAACACATGGGATTTACTTGCTTGCTCTGAATATAAGCAAAACTATCAAGCCCTTTCTACAATAGAATGAATCAAGTGCATCTCTTACAAAAAGACATACACAACTTCTGAGTTGCTGTGCCAAACTCAGCCTGGCAATCATGCATTATGGCCTGGATGCTGGCCAAACTCATGATATTTAGAATTCAGACAGAGATTATACTAGGTTGGCTCAAGGTTTGAGGGACCTTCCTGTTTGGGTATGTATTGCCAGCTACAGGCTTATCTAGGAGCAGCAGATGGTGGCTACAAGCAGCACATTTCCCACAGTGCCTCAGAGCAACACTGTCAGGTGCTCCAGGTATCAGTTGTCCAGCATATGTGAGCCAGGACAGGTTTGGTGCTGGTGGGTCCTGCAAAGGATTGGAGCCCTGGCAGCTGCTCAAGTTTGCTGGATGTTGACTGCGATTATGTATGTGAAGCTTTCCACAAACTAAAACTCTCCTTGTGTATAGAACACAGTTGGAAGAAAGGTATGCCATAGCACTTCTCTCTGGCCAAGATGGGAACATTTCTCCTTAGTGTTTTTGTTGAGTTTCTCCAAATTCTCCCTGTCTTTTCCTTCCTGCCTGTGTTTCACATTGTGCTGGGAGACTTGTTATTTTCTCTTATACTAAAATTTGTATTTTTAAAACATTTCCTCCCTAATTTATGCATCTATTTGGGTGGCTTACCTTACTTAACAGTGTTTAAATAACCTGAAGGCACTAGATGCATTCTTATCTTAAAAGCTAAGCAAAGATACAGAATGGGGGACTCCTGGCTCGACAGCAGTACATGTGAAAAAGATCTTTGAGTCCTCATGGAAAAGGAATTAACATGAGCCAACAATGTGATGCGGCAGCAAAAAACGCCAATGGGATTTTGATCTGCATCAATAGGAGTCTAGTTTCTAGATCCAGGGAAGTCGTGCTACCCCTCTATTCTGCCTTGATCAGACCACACCTGGAATACTCTGTCCAATTCTGGGCACCTCAATTGAAGGGAGATGTTGACAAGCTGGAATGTGTTTAGAGGAGAGCAACTAAAATGATCAAGAATCTGGAGAACAATCCCTATGAGGAGTGGCTTAAAGAACTGGGCATGTTTAGCCTGCAGAAGAGAAGGCTGAGAGGAGACATGATAGCCATGCATAAATATGTGAGGGGAAGTCATAGGGAGGGAGCAAGCTTGTTTTCTGCAGCCCTGGAGACTAGGACACGGAACAATGGCTTCAAACTACAGGAAAGAAGATTTCACCTGAACATTAGGAAGATGTGCTGGAGGCTCCTTCTTTGGATGCTTTTAAGCAGAGGGTGGATGGCCATCTGTAGGGGATAATTTGAATGCAATTTTCCTGCTTCTTGGCAAGGGGGTTGGACTGGATGGCCCATGAGGTCTCTTGCAACTCTATGATTCTAGATTAGGTCTGGTTAGTACTTGGATAGGCAGTGAATTGAAGATGCTATTAGCTACGTTCAAAGAAAAGCAATAGGAAATTTCTTGTGAATAAAACTTACAATGAAAACTCTATGATACATTTATCGTCAAGAGTCAGCTTGAAGGCACATAACAAAACAATTAAATAACTCTTCCCCATTGACTAAGGGTCCAACTGCACTATAGATTGAATGCAGTTTGACAGCACTTTAACTGCCATGGCTCAATGCTATGGGATCTTGGGAGTGGTCATTTTGCAAGTTCTTTAGCTTTCTCTGCCAAATAGTATTGGTGCTTCTTCAAAGTAAAACTCTCATGATTCTATCACATTTAGCCATGGCAGTGAAAGTGCTGTCAAATTGCATTAAATCTACATGAAGAACATGAACTCTTGAAGAGTGGTGCATATTTTCTAAAACAAATATTGGGAAGTTTGATACTGCTCTTTCAAGTCCTGGTTCTGGCTTCTAGATTTTAGTTGGCAAAAACTTATTGATGTGAGAAAGAATAGCACCTACATTTTTACACATTATATTCAACACAGTTAGCAATTGTGCAGATGTGTACATATGTGTCTGAGAATGCTAAATCCCCACCCACACAAACTGTGATTCCCAGGATGCCATATGATGGAACTATGGCAATAAACGTAGAATCATAGCACTATAATTGTGTTGTGTGAAGGGGCCTTTAGTCTAACGCAGTCTAAAGACTAACTAAGCACTGTACTGTACTGGCTGTCAATCTATCTAATTTTATATATACAGTAGAGTCTCACTTATCCAACCTAAACGGGCCGGCAGAATGTTGGATAAGTGAATATGTTGGATAATAAGGAGAAATTAAGAAAAAGCCTATTAAACATCAAAATAGGTTATAATTTTACAAATTAAGCACCAAAACTTCATGTTATTCAACAAATTTGACAGAAAAAGTAGTTCATTACACATTAATGCTATGTAGTAATTACTGTATTTACGAATTTAGCACCAAAATATCACGATATATTGAAAACATTGACTACAAAAATGCATTGGATAATCCAGAATGTTGGATAAGTGAGACTCTACTGTAGATAGATATAGTAGATTAGTCAAGATCTAGCACTTTTTATGGGACATAAGCAGAGGTGATGTTGTGTTTCCTAAAATGACTGCAAAGGATATCCCCAAAGAATTTCATGGACAGAAGACAGTTTTCTTGCCTTTCTTGAACTACACCAATACAAAGGGCCAAGTACATGCGATGTCACAATGAATAAGTAGAAGGCTACATTTTTTGAAAGGGCATAAGCTGTCAAGGGCTGTCCTAAATGGATCAGCAGGTGTTTCTAGCAGCTGACTGCCCTAAAAAGAGGGATCCATCTCGGCTTGCAAATGCTTCAGGAACACTGCACTTGGTCTTGTCAAGGCTTAGCTATAAAACCTAGAAAAATAGGCAGATGGCTTATTGACTGAGTGAATCAATTACTTTTGTTACCCAGACTCATGAAACCATGCATTATATATCAGCTTTCCATGTCAAATGGTCTCTGTTCATTTCAGGAATGAGGTTTCCTGCACTTAAAAGCAGGTTAATTGAAACAGGTGTTGGAGCAAGTCAATGAAGCTGCATTGCATGGCATGACACAGGGGCCAGGGAAAGACAATGGTTTGCAACTGCCTAGCTTTCTCAGATCACTGTGATAATTAAAACAGGGACTAGCTGCATTGCTAGGGTCAAGCACTTAGCCAGTGAAGGTTCAGAAGGGAAGAAAATACAATGATTCACAGAGATGAAAAAGGAAGAAAGATTGAAAGACTATAACATACACAATCTTATTTTGTGTTGTCCAAAGGGCTCTATTAATTCATTTTCAGAGTGAACCTTGGGGTTCATATTCCAATGCTAGATGGAGACATATAGACAACATTGTTGTGCCACAAATGCCAACACGCTTTAATTGAAATCTCCTTTTGTCACTAGCTAAGGCCTTACACGCATGGCCCTCCCTCCAGATATTTTGGATGTCAACTCCCATAATTCCTAACAGCTAATAATTCCTAACACCTAATATTTCCTAGGCTGTTAGGAATTGTGGAAGTTGAAGTCCAAAACACTTGGTGGACCAAAGTTTGCCCATGCCTGGCTTTGAAGCACTTCAACTATTCAGAGTGGTAATTGTGTGTAAAAGGGCTGGTATACCACCAAATGATGCTGTCATAAGGAATGGGGCTTGGCCTCTTGGAGGAACCAGTGGCCCAGTTTTGGATTTCATCAGGGTTGGATTGGGTTGCTGGCCCAGAAGTTTTCTGCTCCATTTAGAACAGCTATTGCTTTGCAGCGGTGGACAGAATATTTGAAAATACAGTGTTCTCTCACTACTTCGCAGTTCGCTTTTTGCGGATTTGCTATTTCGTGGTTTTTCAATAAACTCTAAAAGAATATTATAAATAATAAAAAATTACAATTTACATCCTAAGGAAGGGAGGAAGAAGAAGCCAAAGGGAGAGAAAAGAAGCCCAAGCAGCAACAGGGGGAGAAGGAAGCGATTTATCAACACACGATTGGTTGATAAAAATGTAAAATAGTGTACAACTACTAAAATAATGAATAAATATATAATGTCCCTACTTTGCAGATTTTCACTTATTGCGGGTGGTCCTGGAACCTAACCCCTGTTATAAGTGAGGGAACACTGTATTTGGAAAATGATAGGAATAATATTTCTCAAGTGCTGGGAAACCTCATAGAGAATAAATCTAAACATATGAGAATCTTTGCAGTTTGGGAATTATTTTGGGCAATATTTGCATATGCATTTTTGTGCAGAAAATTTTGTTTTCTGAAAAAACAAGAACAACAACCATATGCTGATTTGTTCAGTATAAGTCTCCAATTGTACAGAGTGAGTCAAATTGTGTAGTTTTCAAAGACTTTCTCACAGCAGGAAGAAAATTGCTAAAATTACTCGTTCCTCCCTTCAAAAATCAGTGAAGAAGAATATCCATATTATCTGGACATATGAATCTATCTTATATCATTTTAAAAACTTTGGTCCATTTGTCCTTGTGTTGCTTGCTAAAAATGCATCTACCAAAGAAAAGAACCAAAAATGATCTCCTACTATTACTGAGGAATGATAGAAGATAATGGATTTATTACTATTGTATATCTGAGTATATATCTTGGTAGTGAACATAATATTTCTTGAAAGATTTTTGGCTCAAATGGCAATATGCATTTGTCAGATGAAGGTTAGGTATCTTTGTTGGATACCCAATGTTCCATCTTCATCAGCAAGGAATGATATAAGATAATGGATTTATTGTGCGCCTGTATTTGCCTTCAAGTTACCTGTTGACTTATGGTGACCTCATGAATGTCAAAAACTTTTCTTAGGCAAGAAATACTCAGAGGTGGTTTGTCAGTTCTTGTTTCTGAAAAATAGCCTATGGCACCTGGTATGCATTGGTTGTCCCTTATCCAAGTACTAACCAAGACTGGCCCTATTTAGCTTCTAAGATCAGACAAAATTAGTCTGATACAAATTAGACACCATTTGGATATTTATGATTCTCATGGATATATAATTCAATACTTGTCTGGGAAGTGAATTTCCTTTAAACAGCTTTGACAGGAGATTTTATGTACTTGGAAACCACTTGAATCAGATGGATTCAAGCAACAGGAAAATAGATTCCACCTGAACATTAGGAGGAACCTTCTGATGGTAAGAAATGTTCTGGAGTGTGGTTGACTCTCCTTTTCTGGGCATTTTTAAACAGAGGCTAGAAAACCACCTTTTAGGAATGCTTTGATTGTATATTCCTGCATGATGGGGATTGTACTGGAGATCTTCAGGATCTTATAATTCTATGATTCTATGCACTCCCTTAAGGTCTTTTATGAATGGGGAGATCACCATCTAAGACTGTGATGCTGGTCCTGCCATTAATTAATATTGGACCTTGACACAAGGCCTTCGGCTAGCCTATGTAGTTACTGAGTTGCTGTGAGTTTTCCAGGCTGTATAGCTATGTTGCAGAAGCATTCTCTTCTGACATTTAGTTGCTTCTGGAACATGGCCATACAGCTCAGAAAACTCATAGCAACCCAGTAATTCTGACCATGAAAGCCTTCAACAGCATATCTAGTTACTTTCTCTCATCTCAACATATCTTATAGCAGAGACAGGCAAAGTGTAGCCCACAGGATTCACATGGCTCCCAGGGACATTTTAAGTAAAGGTAAAGGTTTCCCCTGACGTTAAGTCCAGTCATGTCTGACTCTGGGGGTTGGTGCTCATCTCCATTTCTAAGCCGAAGAGCCAGCGTTGTCCGTAGACACTTCCAAGGTCATGTGGCCGGCATGACTGCATGGAGCACCGTTACCTTCCCGCCGGAGCGATACCTATTGATCTACTCACATTGGCATGTTTTCGAAAAGCTAGGTTGGCAGGAGCCCAGGGACGTTTTAGTGGCCCCAAAAACACAGAATTTTGTTTTTCAACATCCCCCCACACACACACACACACAACCATGTATTTGACTCCTAGGTAGTATAGGAAGCATATCTGCCACACACACACACACACACACACACACACACACACACTTTAACCCCAAGAGAGATCTTTTAAAATAGAGAATATTACATGAACAGGAAGTGATTTTCCCTAATATCCAAGTCTTTAAAAAGGGCTTTTCCAGAGCGTAAAATGTTTAATATGGACTTAAAACTATGATAAAAATGTTCCACATGCCCCACTTGCAGAGTTATTTTTAATGATAAAAATGTGTGTGTGTGTGTGTGTGTGTGTTTGTGGAGCAACATATATATGAACCAGAGTACTATGTGGAAGATTCTCCATAAAGATTTCCAATTGTCTTCCCTCAGTTTTTATTGCTGTGTCTTTCACAGTACTCCTTCCTTGCAATATTGGATAACACGGGAACACATTTAATCATTTTGGGTATATTTGCACTGTAGAATTAATGCAGTTTGACATCACTTTAATTGTCATGGTTCAATGCTATGGAATCCTGGAATTAGTTGTTTGGTGAGGAACCAGCACTCTTTAGCCGAGAAGGCTGAAGATCTTGTAAAAGTACAATGTGCGTGGTTCCATAGCATTGAGCTGTGGCAGTTAATGTGTTGTCAAACTGCATTAATTCTTTAGCTGCACCACCAGAGACAGTTTGTTCTGCTCTGAGTGCTTGATGTTTGTGGGTCTTCTTTCTTTGCACAGATGACAAGGCTTGAAAATCATATTTCTTTAAAGAATTCTAACATAGTGACTGTGAATGAATGAATGAATGAATGAATGAATTATTTGAAGCTTTCATACAATAAGAACTTGTACCATGATGTTCAAGTCCTTACTATATGCAGTTGCCCCCCCCCCCCCAAGATCCACAAATTCAGCATCAATGGATTGCTGACCAAAAGGTCAGTGGTTCAAATCCGGTGAGTGAGATGAGTTCCCGCTGTTAGCTCCAGCTTCTGCCAACCTAGCAGTTTGAAAACATGCAAATGTGAGTAGATCAACAGGTTACTGCTCCCGATGGTGCTCCATGCAGTCATGCTGGCCGTATGACCTTGGAGGTGTCTATGGACAACACCGGTTCTTCAGCTTAGAAATTGAGATGAGCACCAACCCCCAGAATCGGACACGACTAGACTTAATGCCAGGGGAAAACCTTTACCTTTGTTATAAGAGCCACCATGTTAATTTGCCACTGTACATGATGGAACTTAATTTTGGCATCTGTGTGGGGTCCTGGAATCTGATCCCAGTGGATACCAAGGACTCACTGTATATAAAGACAAGGGTATTCAACAAGTAACTGTCGTGGTTTAATTATTTTATACTCATACTTTAGTATTAACCTTATGTGCACACTTGAAAAGAAGTGCAACTCTTGGAAATCATTCTTTCAGTTGGAACTCTTTGGAAAATTTATTGCCAGCATTTCTAAAGCACAATTATAGAACTACCTGTCAACCTGCTCAAGGTTTATAAATAAATTGTACCTTCTCCTTTTCCCTCCTTCCCTTCTTCCCTCCCTCGTTCTTTCTCTCACACGTATAACTATACCTGCTAGAAGAGATCCCCAATTCTAAAATGAATTATAAGAAGCCCCAATCTATGAAGGATTTAATTTATTGTGTGTTTATGACCCTTTTAAAATACGTCTAGCTTCCTATTATATTTTAAAGTACTTGAATTTTGACTCTTACTAAATCATGGTACTTTGCCCTTCTCCGTTCGCCAATACATCTTTGCTTCTGATATTCCTTTCTTTACTCAAGTAGAGGACTCCATCCCTACACCCTGTCACAAGGGACAGCTTATTCCATTCATGTTCTTTCTACATCACATTACAGAATTGCAGTACAACCCCTGTATATGCAGGGGATATATTTGCAACGTTATGTAGATATGTGAATTGCAAATCCTATTTAAATGAACGACTTCCTGCAGAAGCATACCTTGCAATCACTCTGGAGGATGTAGACAATGCCTATAGATGACATATTTAGTTATGCATGGATACATGGAACTCTGGATATCAGTCCCGTGGATATGGAAGCTGTACTGTATAGCACTGTAAGTCCACCTCAGTTACTATGGTTCTGTCCTATGGTGTCTCATCAATGTACAAATTCCAGAAATATATATATATTATACTGAAATAATTGCACAATAAATGTCTAGTGCGTATGTGTCCCTAGTGTCCTACATGCTGTTTTTTTTTTTTTACCAAGAAAGCAAGGAAACTGTAAGTCAGACAAAAACAAACTAACTAACTAACTGTCAATTTTTCAAATCTCAGATAATGGAAGCTGAGCCAGATGGGGTGTTGTATCAATAAACCCAAAATATTGATTTCCCTTCTTTAGAATAGAAGGGCTTTGTTGTCAGTCTTTCTAGGCTAGATCTTTCTGGGCCATCAGTAATGGTTCTGACTTCCCCTTCCTTACTATGCCACAAAGAAAGAAGTTTGCGTGTTGCTAGTTTCACTTTCACGGCCATTTTTGTTCATTAAATGTTTTTGGAGGCTCTAGCATGGATCCTCATTCTGGAAGTTGTAATCCAAAAGGCTACATTTTCAAAAAGTTTTCTTTGAAATCATAACAAAGGAAAAACAAATGAGAGGCTAGTGTGGCATTTTGTGACAAAAGCATGAATATTTTATGCCAAATATTGGGAAAGTGTTGATAGTCCTTCAAATGAAGATTACTTTAAAGAAGTATTAGAAGTAGTGGAAATGGATAAATTGACCTATTTATTAAGGCATAGATATGAAAACATGTACTTAGTTGTAGCATATTTAAAAAGAACTGATGGGGATGGAATAATAACGGGGTTTGAGGAATGAAAATTGAGTTACTTATTTATGAGGATTGAACAGATGTATTAGTTACTATATTTTGATTTACAAATAGATATAACTATGAATTTATTTATACTTAATTGGTGTTTAGAGAGGTTATAGGGTACAGAAATAGTCCTCCATGGCAGAGAGTTGGCCCATGTGGTCTCTTTGAACTCTCTGATTGTTCGTAAGGATGTATTTACGTTATTTTTTTTCTAAGTTAGGTAAAGGTAAAGGTTTCCCCTGACATTAAGTCCAGTCGTGTCTGACTCTGGAGATTGGTGCTCATCTCTATTTGTAAGCTGAAGAGTCGGTATTGTCCATAGACACCTCCAAGGTCATGTAGCCGGCATGACTGCATGGAACGCTGTTACCTTCCTGCCAGAGTGGTACCTATTGATCTACTCACATTTACATGTTTTCGAACTGCTAGGTTGGCAGAAGCTGGAGCTAACAGTGGGCACTCACTCCACTCCCCGAGTTTGAACTTGGGAACTTTTGGTCTGAAAGTTCAGCAGCTCATTGCTTTAACACACTGAGCCACCGGAGGCTCATCTAAGTTAGGCAGAAGTAATAATGATATCTAGAATTATACATTTTAGTAGGTGTAAGTTGGAAATTAGTATATGTTTATCTAGTATATGTTTGTTATTGTGTGTGGTTTTGTTTTTCTTGATTTGTTAGTTGTTTGTAAATGTAATTATTTTAAAGGTAAGTTTTTTGACATTTTTTTATTATGATTATTATGATTATTATTAATTGGTCACAATCTGCACATTAGGCACTGTCTAGGGGATGATCACAGAGGCTTTTTATCTTCTGCTAACTTCCCCATAGGTGTTAAGAGCAGCAAGAAAACTCTTTTCCTCCAAATTTTTTTTCATCTGGTCTAAATATGAAGCATAACATTGCTTCATGGAAAGCAAAGACCTTCAGCATTGGCCATCTTGTTCTCACACTTAAAGTTAAGACCCCATCTCAACTGCACACTTTGTCCTGCTCTCAATGTCAAACAATAACTCAGGGTGCCAAAAGCAGAACTCGTGAAAGCGGGAGATATCCGGTGTCAAAACAGCCCAGGGCCGAGAAAGCCATAAATCAGAGAGAGAGAGAGTTCTATGGAGTTGCAGTAGCTGAGTCGATAAACAATCCAAGGGTCATAAATCTGTTAAACACACTTGCAAGAGCCCAGCCATCAAGAGGAGAACTGAAGTTGTATTCAGCAACTTGACTGGGGAAAGTAACCTTCTATAGATAGCCTGTTCAGCCAATGCCCAGATCCAAGGCAATATTAAGGATGTGGGATCTGTGTTCCTCCCAGTACCTTGATTGTAGCCTTTAACTCGATCTGCAGGGGATGGACTGAGTCAGACACCAGAGCTTCCATCTTTTTCAGGGACTGGAGGGCTTCTCTTCCAACCCTGCTTTCTTGCTCTGAAGCTGACCTGACCTGCTGAACCGAAAAAGGACTTGGATGGCTATCATGCTCAAAAGCTTCCAATGGTCTGCTCCGAATTCAGAGAAAGACAAACTTTCAAATGGGGGCATGACACATGTGGAAGATATGTGTTTGAAGGACATTTCATTGTTCAAGGACCTCAAAAGAATGCAATACTTTACATTCTATTCTGTCTCCATGGAAATTATGTGCATTTGATGGCTTGTATATCCTAAATTAGCGATAAGCCATTGTTTCACAACACAGTTTCCTAACCTAATGCTTTATTTTCACCAATATGATGAATGTCAACCATTCACTGAAAGGAGGGGATAAGTTATGCAAGAGCTAAATTGTATCCCTATTTTATCCAGACTCACGACTTCTGGCCTTTTATTATCTACCAAGGATTACTCCTTCATTTGCACAGGCATACTCTGGGTTCTTTTTCTTGATCATAGTGATGTTATTTTGAAAACTAAGTTTTAGTTTTCACATAAAGAGACAAAGATTTGTAAACACAAGGACAAGATGGTCACTCAGCCAAATTAATATATGTTCACATTCTTCATTAACGTCATGCTGGAATGCTAGAGAAGCCTGGAAGATGTTTTGCACTACAGAATACTCATCCATATCTCTCATCTATGGTTTTCCATAGAGCAAACATTCCTCAATCTCATGAGAAGTTCTCGAGGAACTTTCTAGATAGCACCAGAAACCTCAAGGATAACTTATTGTCTATATTTCCTAGATGCTCTCTGTCTCTCATTCCATTTATTACACTATGTATGATTATAAATGTCATTTCCTAATTGGTTCTATCATAAAAAACATGGAAATACTTTATTAAAGTGCAAAAACGTTGTTTTTGTGGGACATCCTGCAGCACATTTTGCTATAGTTTTTCGATGAATATCTCATTGAGTCTCAACCAATTCAACATAGTTTGTGACAGCCACAAAAACTAGGTTTTTGGGGTTATAACAACTACTTTCAAAGTAAGTACTGTACAATTAAACAGGAATAACACTTTCAAACCAGGAATTGATAATTTTTCAAAATTTCTTACATGGTGTTATTAGTTTAAGATCAATTAAGGAGTGATGTCGTTTTTTAACTTTGAATGTGTTTTGATGGTTTTTAACAGGGAATTTTTAAAAATAATTGTTATGTTTAATCCTGTTTTAATGCTTGTATATTTGTATATTTTAATAGTTATGCTGATGCTTTGATGTTAAGCCACTTTGAGTCCCCTTCGGGAGATAATCATCACCATCAGTTAAGCAGTAAGTTTTTAGCTGATACCCTGTGTGTGCAAAACCCATTTCACAGTTGAAAATGAGAACATGTATAGCCAAGCAACGTTAGAATATGGTCAAGATGACAAAAGTTATTAATGATGGACACAAAAGCCAGGAGATGCAGCAGCAGCTTGGTTTTGCCTGAGCCTACTGGGAAAGGGCAATCATCTTCCGCCCCCTCACCTCTCCCTATTGGGTTAATTGAGTACAACTACTTTTGCACATTGAGCTCAATTTGCAGCAATTAAAATAAGTTGAGCACAAAGGGGGAAAAGTGAAGACAAGAGAAATTGGGACATTTCAAAGGTAACTGAAAGAGTTGGACAACAGATTAATAGGTCTTTTCTGCCAAATTGTGATAATTGACAAGTATGTCTCTGGTTGATTCCCTCCCTACCCATTAAACACTCAGATATTCAGATCATTTGCCATTCATCCTCTTCAGTACCGTCATGAAGTCTGTGCTGCACTAAACTTGCCAGAAGTTGAAGATCACATGTAAGCTTTGGAGTAAAGGTAAAGGTAAAGGTTTCCCCTGACGTTAAATCCAGTCGTGACTGACTCTGGGGGTTGGTGCTCATCTCCATTTCTAAGCCGAAGAGCCAGCATTGTCCATAGACACCTCCAAGGTCATGTGGCCGGTATGACTGCATGGAGCGCCGTTACCGTCCCACTGGAGCGGTACCTATTGATCTACTCACATTGGCATGTTTTCAAACTGCTAGATTGGCAGAAACTGGGGCTAACAGCGGGCGCTCATTCCGCTCCTGGGATTTGGACCTGGGATCTTTTGGTCCGCAAGTTCAGCAGCTCAGTGCTTTAACACACTGTGCCACCAGGGGCTTTGGAGTAGTTTCATCAAATTTGCTATGTATCTGATGATGGAAAGAACAGGTTGCTGATAACTCAAAAATTATGGAACTTTTAAGAAAACTGAGGCAGATTGTATGTATCAACCCCATACTACATACTATGCCTAGCAATAAGTAAATATACTTTGATTTAGTCTACCATTTTTGACCCACCAAATGGCTATGATAAATTAGTGGTCCTTTGCCAACTGACCTAGCTTTTGTTATCTGCTTTATGCAGTCAAGATGCACCAGGATAAGATGCTGAAAAATCAATCAGTCTTCAGATATTTCACCTAATGTTAGATCACTTAGTTTACGGGAAACTAAATAAGCTTGGGTAATCATTAACCCATGGGGTTCTATGGAATGTATAAAGTAGGAGTTCTGACACAATGACCTCAAAGGACTTCTTTAACCTTCACTGAGATTATTCCATGTGTGGGTGTACATATTAGTATAAGCAAAGAGATGTTTAGCTAGCTTCCCAGTTATTTCCTTATATGAGACATGCAGAAAAGTCAGATGTTTTTAATTACCCTTCTCCTATAATTTGATTATGGCATCAGCATTCACTGAATTGCTCCTCTACTATAATTTGATTATGGCATCAGCATTCACATTACTGCCATGCATTTCTCTAGCAGTGTCCCACTCCTATTTTTAAATCGCACAGCTGGCAAAGTTTACTCTTGGTTCAGAGTTGGAAGCAGAAATTGTCAGCCTCAATACAGTCTTGATAGCGAACAAATTTGAAAGCAAACAATGCATTTGCCAGCTCTCTTGATGTTGAGCGCTGTTCTTGAGTACAGAGAGATTCTATCACTGACATTGGAAGCTGCGTGTACTTGCATACAAATGGAGCACCTTATTTAATTTCCTTTTTCAAAAGGTGGATAGCTATTAGGCACAGAGCAAATTTCTTCAAATTTCAAGGACAACTCTGCTGGTAGTGGAAAAATCATTTTGGCACTAAAATAAATGTCTTCTCCCCTGAAACTGACAAAATCCTTGTCAGGATTTTGACAGAGGATTGTTCAACCTCTTCTTTTGACTGCAACCCAATCCGTGAAATTCTCTAGGGCTACCTCATGCTAAATTTTTAAATAAAACTAGGCATACATGGAACTACATGCTTCACATTTAGAATAACATGCTAGTTGATGGACACATAGCAAGAGTAGGAAAAGTTTAATGATCTACATAGAGGGGTTCAACCCATGTTGGCATTGGATTCATTCCTTGAATTATTGTGGAAATGTGAAACTGGATATAATAACACCCTATCAAACGAATACCCAGAGAGAAGGTGTCTCTAGCATTTCTAGTTTCCTATAGCATGGTCAACCTTTGGCAAAAGCATACCATGGAATTATGTTGGAAGACCTAGAAGAGCAACCACATCACAAGAAAAGAAGTACAGGCTGGTTGCCCTGAGTAGCACCTTGGACTAAGTCTCAAAGTGAACTGACCATCTTTTTGATATGGAAGCCACCAGCTGCTATTGCTCATAATGCGAACTAGGCAAACCTTTCCTTACCCTGCTCAAGTTCTCCATACACACAGGGCTGAAGAAGAATCTTCTTGTAAAACACCAAAATGACTTCTTTCTTGTGGAGAGTTTCTGAAATGGAGCCTTTTGGGAACAAAGCACAAAGGCGCACGAAACTGGACAAAGCGACGGCAGGTTTAGTACCTGGAAACCATGAACCAGGGCAGGGAGGGTCCACACAGAGCCTAAGGGGATTATTTTGTGGTCCCTAAAAACTACGAGAGACTTGATTCCCTAGTTATATCACCTTCAGCCATACCAGGGGAAGGTGAGTGGACTTGGGGAAAGAATAGATCCCTCTACCTCCACTATCATCCAAGGATCCTGGGAAATCCTTGGAGCTATAGAACGGAAAGTCCATTCTCCATTGCTTTGTGCAGTTTGCTGATACAGCTTGCAGCTCCAGTTCCCTATCTCCCTGTCCCATTGTATGGTTAAACAGGAATGATAGTTTATTTTTCCCTAAAAAAGATGCATGTTTCTGTCACACTAATTACAATAGGCAATTAATGCCAAAAACAAGTGTTTGTTACATTTCCATCTCATTTTCAACATGCTAATAATGCAATTGTATATTTATGTTGCTTTTCATCCCAGAGGATCTCAAAGTACTTCAAAAAATGTCCAGGCAGCAGCTGTTTGATGGCAGTGACTACAAGTGAACAACAGTTTAGGGGCAGAAATCAAAGAGCAGTGTTGTTCCCCTGCTGAAACAACAAGGGGAATTAGGACAGCAAAATGTAATTACCCATGCTGCCATTTGGCCAATGTATGGGATGTGTTTGTGTGTGTTAATATCGTGTCTCATACAAAATATTGCCTTTAACCACTTTGAGGGCATTGAGTTGTTAATAAAAGGGAGATTTTAAACATACACACCCAAGATTGTGCAAAGTTGAAAAACGTGAGTTCCAGGTAGGGATGGAAAAATACATGACAAACGGGTTAAAACAGAATTTTTTCCAGTGTTGGAAAACACCAAAGAGAAGGAACATTGACAGTGGGCCTTCACAGTTTAGGACTTGTTTTGCATGGAAAATACTATTTTAGTATTAGACAGAATAACAGATAGTCTTTAAAATTACAGAGTTTCTGAAGGTATTCTCCCAGTGAAAAGAAAAATGGTAAAACTGCTATTCTTGCAAAAATGAAACTTAAGATTTGTTCCCTAGTTCAAGCTCCAAGGTTTTAAAAATACTTTATTTCTGGAAAGAGCAATCCATTTGTATTTAGGGGGGTGGGTGGGATTTTATTTTATTCTATTAAAATCTCATTTTGCTTCCTACACAGGATCAAAAGCTGTAGAGTTGTGATAGTGTAATCAGAGCGTGAAACACTACTTTTTCCAAAGGAATGAGTTGTGTGAATTTTCATGATCAATCAACAGTATATTATTGGTACTGCAGTAAGGATATTATTCTTCATTAAATTTCTTCTCAAAAGTAAGAATGAGTAATTTTAATAATTTTCTCCTTGCTGTGTGGAAGTATTTAAAAGGGTACTTTTTGAGGGCTATTCAGAATTCCTATGTGGTTGCTTTGTACAAAAATCAGCATTTATTTCATAAATAAATTAATTTATTCATTCAAAATAAATGCTGCCATTAGTATCACAACAGGGGCTCTATCTACAGTACTGTATAATGCAATTTGAAACTGCATTATATGGTCAGTGTAGACTCAAGTAATTCAGTTCAGTGCAGTTAAACTGCATTATATGTGTCTATACTGAATACATAATAACACTCCAAACCAATCAAGTTGACGAATTTCCAAAATGAAGAAATCTCCATCTTGTGTCTCACGTGAAACTATTTGCATGGCAGATGAAGGTAGAATTTTGACAATTACTTTGTTGTATTTCAACTCTTCACTCTGAATGGGGTGCTTCTGGGAAGCCTCAAAAGGTAACATCCCCACCCCAAATAATGGGATGGAGAAGTGAATTTGCTTTCCACTGGCATAGGATCCTTCCTCAAGGAAGGGCCTAGTTGTTTTCATTATTAGGCCTGAAAATCATTCTCATCATCATAGAATGTGTCCATCTAAAATTTATCTAAATTGGTGACCAAGAGTGGCCTGAGGAAGCACAAAGAAACAATGAGACAAATAAACTAATTAAGGATAAATGTCTGCCAATCACTGGGGCTCACTCTAAATAAGCAATGTGTGTTTCAGGCAGGCGAAATCACAATATAAAAATACTAGGGTGAGGTAGGAGAAGGAAATTACACAAAGTCAGAACAAAACACACGCTATAAAGTAGAAAATAGAAATAATTGGGCACACTGTTAAAATTGCATGTTTCCATTACTTTTGTAAATATGTGATAAGCTGCAGGTATTTACTTGAGACTTTTAATCATAAGGGATTGTCAAGAGAAACCAGGGTGAAACACAGCTTTGATGACTGGTTTTAATTGCCAAGGGAATTGAGCTAAAATAAATGATTTTGGATTTTCCCTCTTTTCTCCCCAAGTAGGGCTGATAAAAGTAAAAGTAAACAGATATACAGACAGACAGAAAACTGATTATTTTGTCATCTTGGTGGCACAGGGGAGGAAGCATTAGATAGAGTTATTTGGTACTCTGTGGGTTTCATGACAGTGAAAATAATTGAGAAATCTTTTTCAATTCTGGATGCGTTCCTGGTAGTGTAGCCGGCTGGGTTATTCCAGACTGCCAATGAGGTTCCTTGATAACAGCCCTATGACAACACAGCTTGGAAAAAATAATTTATTTGGTCCACTACACCTAGAATCTCCCAGCAGCTTTGCCATTTCCTAAGCTCTGTTGATTAACACACTGATGACAAAACCTAAACTTAATTGAAATTTAACTCTTCCTGTTTTCCCTTGAAGGCTGATCAACAAATATGAACCAACTGGGACAAGTTTCTGTGTAAACAGCCTGATATTAAGGCCATATGAGGTGGGCTTAGAGAAGGTGAGAAGCAGTTGGGTCTCCAAATACTGATGAGCTCTAGTTCCACTCTGTCCCTGCCCACTTCACTGATGGGGAAGGGTGAGGATGATAGTAGCTTTGCCTGTCAATCCCTGAAATAAAGAGACCACACAACAATTATGGGTCGTAATATGGGCAACTTTTATTAACTATTACCTATATAACTTTGTAAGTATATATCTATTTCTAAGGGTGTCATGAACTTGGTGTGGATAAAGGCAAGGTAGCATCCCTGCCCGACTTACCTATCAGCTGATTATGGCAAAACACTTGGGTCCCCTGTTGACTTAACCCAGGTAACCTCTGTGGGAAGCATGTCGAAGAAGTATGTTCCAGGTTTGTTGAGGTCAGACTCTCCCCATTCCTAGGCCATTTAATATTACCATCACCTCATCTAAATGAACCACAGGGAGTGTTTCAGTTCATGGCCTTCACCCCAAAGGGGGATGCCTTGAGTGTGCCTTGGGACCAGGCTGTGGCACAGGCTGGTTAGCAGCCAGCTGCAATAAATCACTCTGACCAAGAGGTCATGAGTTCGAGGCCAGCCCGTGTCAGGATGAGCACCCAACAATTAAAAATAATTAAAATAATTAAAAAAACAACTAATTTTAGATACTAATAACAGCAAGAATGAGGTTTGAGTCCATTCAAAGTTAGACATGATTGCTATGAATTGAATACAAGATAAATCACAAAGAACAACAAAACTATGAACCATGTAAGGATTTAAAAAGATTCAGATCTGATCTCGATTAGCAAAAAGTTTTGGGATTTGTTGGGCACTGTACTTGTTTGGGTTGGATTTTGTTTTGCTTGGTTTAAATAGTCAGGATGTAGCTCCTGGGCTGTTATTTCTCATGATCATCCTGCAGCAGCTGTGACTGAACTCAGGATAATGGTTGTTTATTTTTCCTTGTTCCCAGAGTTATGGAGACAGGCAGGGGTTAATTTGCTCCATCCATTTCCACTGTCTCGGTTTCCTCTGTACAGTCTGATGCCCTCATTGAGGACATGTTTCATGGAGGGAGGCTTCCCATACCACAGTTCAAGGAGGGCAGAGAAGATGGATAAAGCCCCAGTATATTTACAACATAACTGGCACAGGGATGGGAACAAGTGTCTGGAGACATGCAATCAAGAAACAGAATAGCTCTACATTTACTGGAAGTATTGGCCTTCTGAAAGAGACATCAATACACATGGTTAGCTTTTCCCAACAGCTCTTTTTTAAAAGTAAAGAAATAGGACATCTTTCATGCCTAAAGAACAATTGTTTTGCCTTTTCCCATTTATTTTCTCCCATTTTTCTTGATGGAAGGGGGAATTTAATCAAATATTTTAGCTAATTTCCCATTTCTGACACAATGGTAACCCCAATCTATCAATAACCATAGAAGACCTAGAGCCCAAGTAACTGAGGAAATAATTTCTTTCTAAAGCATCCTGGCGAACATTTAGGTTCTTCTCCAAGTACCATAAACAGGGAAAGTAAATTATGGATTTACAAAGGACAGGGTTTTTTTTTTGTGATAGTCCCAACCTTGGGATCCCTTCCCAAGGAAAGCAGGATTGGCATCAATCTTTAGTTTTCTTTGACACAAAATTAAAGTGCTCCACTTTGCTGATACACTTAATTTTAATAAAACGAAAACAAAAATGTGTGTTATTTTGAATCAGTTTTTTAGCTTTTTTATTCTTGTGTTGGTTGATGACTTTAATGCCTCCTATTATACATGGAGTACTTGTTCCTTTACAATTTTGTATTTCATCGCCCTCTGCAATGAACAACAGCTTATTTTAATGAATAAATTGACTATACCATCACATGTATTGGTCATCATCATTGCTTCAAGACCATGACATTGATACCTGAAACCTGGTTTGTAATAGATGTTGTTGTCATCATTGTCATGTGTCTTCAAATCATTTCTGGCTAATGGTGAACCAGAGGGGAGCCTATCATGGGATTTTCTTAGTGGCAATTGTTTGGGCAAAGCGATGGTGGTTCACTGCCATCCTCCAATGCTGTGAGAAGATTGCAAACTATGGCTGAGTGAGGACTTGAACCTTGTTCTCCCAGAGTCCTATTCCAACGCTCAAATCACTACAGCTGCACTGGCATACATACTAAGGGGAACAAGCAGTGTGCCTCATGCAGTTATTTTGCTTTAAAAAGAGAACAATTACTGTAATTCTAATTAATGAAAGTGACCCAATGGTCCCACATCCACTGCCATATAATCCAGTTTCAGATCCCAGATTATATGCTTTAAACTGGATTATATGGCAGTATAGACACATATAGTCCAGTTCAAATCAGATGATCTAGGATCAGAAACTGGATGCACCATTTTGGCACTGAAGCACCATTTTGAGTCATTAAGTGACACCAAGTCAATAGGCTCACAGGTGGAAAACATCAGTCCTATTTAGGAGAAAGTAGATGCAACAGATGATACCAGAACATGAGCACCTGGAAAATATGAGTACAGTATTAAATATATGGCAAGGCAATAAAAGGGCAAAAGTTATTAATAAGGAAAAACACACTAAACTATCATTTTAAGCAGAAAAACCTTAGAATTATGTTCAGAGTTTAAGAATATCCAAAAATAAGAAAGAAAATGTAATAAACAAAATAATTTGGGCACATATGTGCACAGCACGATTAACAATAAATGCAATACTATAATACTTATTCTAAAATCATAATGCTCTTATCAGATCTGCTCAAATTACAGCTTTCTTCAATTCTCTGTGCGACATCTGCATTCATACTCATTTTTTATCAGGTCACATAACGGATTTCTCATATCATAACACTCATATGGTCACCTTGAGCCAATTGTAGTTTTGCATTTGAAGCTAACTCATAGGGTTATTCTTCCAATACAAATTGGATGGGGATGAGGGAAATAATGTGCATTTTCCTATTTTTATGCATTGGGTTAAAGCACTGAGCTGCTGAACTTGCAGACCGAAAGGTCCCAGGTTCAAATCCTGGGAGCTTAGTGAGCGCTCGCAGTTGCTCCAGCTTCTGACAATCTAGCAGTTCGAAAACATGCCAATGTGAGTAGATCAATAGGTACCGCTCCGGTGGGAAGGTAACAGCACTCAATGCAGTCATGCCGGCTACATGACCTTGGAGGTGTCTACAGACTATGCCGGCTCTTCGGCTTAGAAATTGAGATGAGCACCAACCCCCAGAGTCAGACATGACTGGACATAATGTCAGGGGAAACCTTTACCTTTTTTATGTCACACTGAACTCAATTCAACCTCTGAGTAGATATGTGTATTAAAACTCATCAGAACTCCTGATTGCTGAGACAATGTAGGCTCTACAGGCATTTCTCAAGTTGCTATCATCTGACAGGAGTGAAATAACAGAAAGTGAGAGGAACCCTTAGGAAAGAAAATTCTCTCCTGTAGGAGTTATCATGGGAAAAAGGTGTTGCCACTGAAGCGCTCTCACCAATCCACGACAACCCAAACTTTTCAAACATCAATTGCCACAGGGATAGAAGGTGATCTTCTGAACAGAGGCACAGACAGCAAAACAAACACCACAGGGGTGTTAGCCTTTCCCTATGCTATCTAAAGCTTAATTTATTTTTGTTGGCAGGAGTTACACTTAAAATATATATCTGTTCCGACTTGAAGTTCAACTTAACCCACAGAAGCTATCTTGTTTGTAACCCAGGGACTGCCTATTTTTTGTGTACTAAAAGGAAGAATTTCTGCAATGTGTATATCTGCCTTTTGTATGTGTAAACCACCCTGAGTCCCTTTGGGGAGAGAGGGTGGGTTAGAAATAAAACTGTTTTATAATTATACTTATTATTGTTATTGTTGTGTCCTCAAATAATATGTTTGAATTACAGTGTTCCCTCACTACTTTGTGGTTCACTTTTCGCTCCCTCACTGTTTCGTGGTTTTTTCCTATGAGAGGGAGGTGCATGCGCAGAAGGGAAACTGGCAGGCGCTGGAGTGGGGGGTGCCAAGAAAAAGTGCAGGAAGAAGGCTTGCAAAGGGGAGAAAGGCCACCTAACTACTAATATAATGTGTAAATATTGAAATAAATATAGTGCCCCTACTTCGCAGATTTTCATTTATTGCAGGTGGTCCTGGAACGTATCCCCCATGATAAGTGAGGGAACACTTTACATAATCTTTTCTTAGGCAAGGAATACTCAGAGTTGCTTCTGTATGTTCCCTCAATCAGGATTCCAAAGACTATAGAAATCCCTTCCTCACCCCTTTTAAATACAGTAGAGTCTCACTTATCCAATGTTCTGGATTATCCAATGCATTTTTGTAGTCAATGTTTTCAATACATCATGATATTTTGGTGCTAAATTTGTAAATAAAGTAATTACTACATAGCATTACTGCGTATTGAACTACCTTTTCTGTCAAATTTGTTGTATAAAATGATGTTTTGGTGCTTAATTTGTAAAATCATAACCTAATTTGATGTTTAATAGGCTTTTCCTTAATCCCTCCTTATTATCCAACATATTCACTTATCCAACGTTCTGCCAGCCCGTTTATGTTGGATAAGTGAGACTCTACTGTATGTCAATCCCATGCAGTTATGAAAGGTCAGGAGCTTGTGAGAAGAAAACAGTAAAGGAAAGAGGAATCCACAGAACTTCTCAAACTGAGGTTATATGTCTTTGCATTGCAATCAAGGAACCCAAACTCCAGTTTTCTATCTACAAAGGTTTTGAGTGCAAAATTAGCATGCATTTCAGGGGAGAAGTGTCTTTGGGCAACCCTTTCATGAAAAGCCACTTGATTTGCATGAAGACCAAAGAATCTGTAGCAGGAAACACATTACCCTTGCCTTGTTAAGAGAGGGGGCAGCTGGATGAACATCAAGGAGAAGGGTGAAAAAGACCAGCAAGGAAGGAAAAGAGTTTGCATAAGACAAAAAAGAACAGAGATAAAGGGAAATGGCACAGGGCTGGGTGAATGAAGTGATTTTGAAACCAGGGAAAGCCAGTCCCAGCCGAATGCGTACTCAGTTGGAGATTTAATGTTCGGATGTTGCTATAAGTTGGAAATGACTTGAAGGTACATAACAACAAGTATAATGCATTCAGATTCAAGAATCTCAAGGAAAGCAGCTCAAAAGCAAGTTTACAGATGAACATTAAGAAAAAATAATGACCATAGGTGATTTATACAACTTTAAAGTAGATTATAAAAACATTGATATAATTAAATATTTCCCTTACTTTGGCTCAGTCATTAATCAGAAGAGAGATTGCAGTCAAGCAGAAGCAGACTAGGGCTTGGAAGGGAATCAATGAAGGATCTAGACAAGATCCTGAAAAGTAGAGGTATTACTGAAGGCAACAGTTAGGATTGTCTGTACCACTGTATTTCTAAGGATGATTGTGAAAACTAGACAGTGAAGAAAGTTGAAACAAAGTGGAAAGAAAATCAACTCATCTGAAATGCGATCCTAGAAAAGAGTTCTATAGACACTGTAGACTGCTAAGAGCACAAATAAATGGGCCATCAAGCAAATCCAGCCTTAACTCCCCCTAGAAGCCAGGATCACTAGATTGAGACAGGCATACTTTGGCCACATCTTGAAACAGACATGACTCACTAAAAATAATAATAATCCTTCATAAGGTAGAAAGCAGTAGAAAAAGAGAGAGCACATTACAGTTGGAAAGGCCCAATCAGGAATACACAGCCCTGGCTCTGTGAGGCTTGAGCAGGGTTGTTGATGATTGAATGACTTAGGGGTCTCTCATTCATAGAGTAATCATGTCAAAGTTTACCTTGACAGCAGTTATTATCAAAAATAACAATGAAATAATAAAATAAAACAACCGTGTTCTGCATTTTCAAGATATTTGGTTTGTCTTGTCTGTGAAAGTGACAAACATGGAAAGATTGTGAAGAAGTTTGCAGGGCGTACATAACTTTTCATTCCTGAGAGAGAGAGAGAGAGAGAGAGAGAGAGAGAGAGAGAGAGAGAGAGAGAGAGAGAGAGAGAGAGAGAGAGAGAGATTATATAGGGGGGGGGGTTTGCAGGCACAGAGTGATTCTTATTCACAGTTAGATTTCTAGAAGCTGCTATTTCAAGCATGTGCACAGATTTAAGAGATCTACTTGCATGGGGGCATGGCTGAAAATACAAATTCCAAATCTCAAATTTGGGGGCTAGCAAATTTCTTACCTCTGCAAAGCCCTCCAAAGCACATACAGTTAATGACAAGAGGTTTCTCCAAGGAAACACAATGTAAAACTCCAGTGTTGGTCTGGGTATTCTCATTAATCTGAATCCAAGTCTTTTTCTTCCTTTGAATGCATTAGCTCTGGCAAGCAAGAGCACTTTGCAAGACTCAACATTAAATCACGATTTTCCTTTGAAAAAGGAAGAAAAGAACCATCAATTTTAGCCAAAAAATTGTTTGATCCCCCTTCCTTCATTCCTTCTAACACTTCTCTCCCCCCCTCCCCCCAACAATATTGTGTAAAGAAAGCTTGAAAAATTATGGTAATTCACTGCCCATCCCCTCTTTTTGTGAACTACTTTCAGATCTTATGTATAAATAACTAGGCACTCTTATTAGGACTAACACAGTGAGAAATACATTCACTCTAGCTTGTCTGTGTGAAATGGCAGGAAAATCAGCTTCTATCTCTTCTTTTGATTCTTTTTCCAACACAAGTCCAGTGTGTTTGATCTATTATTCCCTTAATGCCTAGTTTGACATTGGGGCCACCTAGCCATTACAAGAAGAAAAGGACAACTACTCTGATGGAAGAGGGAAAATATTTCTTTTTATGACCAAATACACTCATGCCAGCATAAAAGTCAATTTCTGGTTGCCTGACTGGACAGACATCAATGGCCAGTAGTAATGGCATTCCAACAGCAGCGCAGAAAAGATGTGGTGATAACTGACCCCACAGCTCCCACATACAATATTTTCAACACAGGGATCCTACAAGTCTTTGAATAAATTAATAGAAGAAAGCTTTTTGCTGTATACCTGCAATAAATTTTAACTACCATGCTGTCTACTGAAATGGAAGTCTTTTGCAGAACCCTGAATGGACAAAAGACAAACTTACAAAGCAGAAACTTCCTAATTGGTGCACTTTGTGAGGCATTATAGTGTAATACTGAAAAGTTCTGTTACTCTGCATACATGACAATATGTCTCTCCATCCCTATATATAGCTCTCTCTCCATGCGAAGCAGGTGGACATAGCAATGAACGAAACATGCAGAATAAGCACAGGATGCCTTAAACCTACACCGGTTGATAAACTCTACAAGTTAGCTGGCATTGCCCCCACTGATGTGCAATGGGAGGTTGCTGCTAACTGTGAGAGAAATAAGGTAGAACATTGTGAAAGCCACCCACTGCATGACTATCAGCCTCCTCCCAACAGACTCAAATCAAGGAAAAGCTTCATGAGAACCACCACTCCTCTTGACATTCCTCCAACAGCAGCAAGGGTGTCCCTCTGGGCAGCTAATTGGATGGCCCCCCATGAGAGTCTTCCTCCAGGGGCAAACCAAGAATGGGCAACTTGGAAGTCCCTGAACAGACTCAAAAGCGGAGTGGACAGATCAAAAGACAACCTGGCAAGATGGCACTACCTGGAGGAATCCTCCACCTTGTGTGACTTTGAAGCAGAACAAACAACCCCACATATGTATGCTTACCCACAATGCCCTGCCTCACATACGGAGTTGTTGTTTAAAGCTACGGACAATGTGGTTGCTGTTGCCCGCTTTTGGTCTAAAACTATTTAGCTGCTTGTGATTCCATTATTTTATCACTTTTAAACTTATTTATTATGCAATGCTTATGACACAAAATAAAATAAAGCTCTGTTCCACAATAAATATGGAATTCTGAGGGTTGTTGTTTGACAGTGTTTTGAGCCTGTATTAGTAAATACAGTATTTCAACATGGCTATCATGTCTTCTCTGAACTTTCTCTTCTCCAAGCTAAACATAACCAACTCCCTAAGCTATTCCTCATAGGGCTTGACTTCCAATTACATTTGCATAGTTTTCTTGTAGCTCAATACGGACTACTATTGGTTTGTAGCTTAATAATAATAATAACAACAACGACAACAACAACAGTATTATTATTATAACCCATTTCTATCTCCCTGTCGGAACTTGGGGCGGCTTACATGGGGACAAAGCCCGGAAAACAAGTGTACATAATATTTATTTATTTATTTATTATTACAATACCTATATCCCGCCCTTCTCACCCATAGGGACTCAGGGCGGCTTACAATAAAACACAATATAAAAATATTACAGATATAAGAATAAAACACATAACAATAATATAATTAAAAACAATTAAATCACAGAATAAGAACATCAAAATACATCAATACATCTAGCATCAAGGAACGAAAAATGGAACAAATAAGATTGCAAGGGAAAGGGCTTGAGCAAAATGCAGGATGATAAGACCAGTAATGGGAATATAGTGCTGGAAGCCAGGACAGTAAACAATTCAGACTGGGCAGTGATAAAGTACGAGCTGACCTATGGTTCAAAGGCACATTGAAACATCCATGTCTTCAAATCTTTAGGGAATGTGGACAGGGTGGAGGCTAATTTGATTTCCCTGGGAAAAGAGTTTCAGAGCCAGGGGCCATCACCAAGAAGGCCCTCTCCCTCATCCCCACCAACCATGCTTGTGAGAGAAGGGCCTCCTTGGAAGATCTAAGAGACACGGTCACGAAGATAAGCAGGACCCAAACCATTAAGGGCTTTGTAGGTCATAACCTGCACTTTGAATTGGGACTGGAAATTTATTGGTAGCATTATTTTAAGAGAGCTTCAGTGAAATCGGTTCAAAATGGATTCAAAGAATAAATGTTGAAAATATGTTCATGCCTAGCACTTCATCAGTGTTAGTGTACATGCACATGTTCATGTGAGAAAAACATGAAGAATTTCTGATCTAAATAGACATGATCTCATTTCTTGCCATTATGATATTTCTACTTAATAACACATATATTTGATTAGCTTTCATAGATATTCTATATTTCTCTTTCTCTGGTCCCCCAAAATGTATTCCTTCTTCTATGTTAGTACTCAGAGTACTGATCTAACACACCAGTGTTTAGTAAATGCACAGATAATTTTGAATAATGCAGATAATGCAGCATAGGGATGGAACAGATGGCCTTTGCACCCCCTCTCATCTCAGAAATTTATAATCCTAAATCATCCAAAGACCCTAAAGGGTAAACAGAAGTGAACTAATCATCTAGCTCAGACAGAAAGGGATAACATGTACCGAAAGGGCTGGCTAAACATTAAGTGTGCAGCTGTTTATTTTACAGTTGCCTTTTTTTACCATTTAGAAACATAATGTGATCACATTAGCTGTTTTATTTCACAACTGAGCATACTGGTACTAGCAATTAGATCACAAATAGTTCCTGCATTTGGGATTTTGTCAGCAGGAGGGTGTACATGGGTGGAGGTGGATTGGGAAGACTCTAAAAAAATGTATACAAAATGCATTCCAAATTGGAAAGGAAAAAATGATAAGGGTAGCCATGTTGATCAAAAATGATGCTGTTTATAAAACACAAGTAATATTTTAAGTTGCATTAATAGAACCAATGTTTCCGAAATGAAAAAAGTGCTAGTTTGACCTCACTTAGACTATTATGTTCAGTTTTAGACACCTAAGTTTAAGAAGGATAGAGACAAGATGGAACAGTTTTGGAGAAGGGTAACAGCCATGAAAACAGACTTGTATGATGAACAAAATAAATGTCTAAAAGATGAAGGAGTTGGCCATGTTCAGCTTGGTGAACATGCCCAAGTCATGGCATTCTCCTGCCCATTTCTCCTCCCTCCTCGTGTCATATTTTCCATAAACCATGCTAGGTAGCATTCCATGTAGGAAAATATTCAGCTGTCTTCATAGTTACTAAATCAGGAAATGCTGAATATTAGTACATTATTGCTGCTTTGAGGATTTTTCCTATCTGGTTGATAATTTCTCTAGTTCTCTTCTCGCCTTCTTCACCCTAAACAAATGAGACATATGTTAGTTTGACCATGTGTTTCATCCTCAGTTCTCCTGATCCACTTGATTCCTTCCTTTTTCAATGATTTCTCCTCCACAACCACTCTTTATCTTCTGTATTCCTTTCTCTGTGTCCATCTTCCTATTTATCTCCAAATTGTACTCTTTTTCTCCTTCTTTTTCTAGTTCCCCCAACCCTTCACGTTCTCCTTCTCTCCACTGCCCAATTCTGCCAACATTAGTTTTCTCCCTTATTCCCAACTCTTTGTTTCTCACCCTAATCCTCTTTTTCTTTCTATTACCATTTCAAGGAGATGCACACACAATCTACCTTTTCTCCCTCTCTGCCTTTTTCAGTACTTTCTCTTTTGCACTCCCTAAAAAGAAAACCTTAAAACTGTGTCTGTGATATGTTAGATTCTTAGTATAATGAAGTTGTAACTCCATTTGTACATCAATGCTCAGATCAGATTTTCCTGTTGGATATGACTACAAACCTCTTCATTCCTGCTCAGTGTCCTTATTGACTGGGGCCGAGGGCAGGTACAGTCACACATCTTTAAAGCAAGAGATCCCTTGCTTTAAAGGAACTTGTGCCAAATTTTTATACTTTTACGCTTGGCTTTGGAGTCAGCAGCCAAGTACAAAAATATAAGGGGGCGATTGGCTTTTTTTCAAATCCATTCCCAAAGGATAGGGACAATCTGTTTTAATAAATAAGTTTACTTTTATCCAGCCAAAATCATTAAATTTGTTCGCAATTGGCCAGGATTGAAAGAACAACAAATTCATTCTATTTACAGTAGCTGCTTAGCAAATTGCTTTTTTGAGTTTTGGCACAGGATGGGGAGCTGTTCAGATGGAGGAGCAACCATTTCACTGAACTAGCACAAGCCTTTTCCATGAGCCTAAGAGGAAAGTGAGGAGGGGAAATACATATTTCAGCTACATCTCCCCAAAATCCACCAGGCCCCCAGAGGATTTTGGAAACTATGCTCCCACCAAAACCCCTAACTATCCCATGCTCTACAGTTAGATATCTCATTGGATCTAAGCCTTTGACACTAGGTCTTTAAACACTAACATGGATTGTGGAAGGCTGTGTTAGGACTGAGATGGAGCCAGGCTTAGGAAGTACCATATTACTCAAATATAATGTGCACCTTTTTTTTGGGCTAAATTATGTTGCCAAAATTGGAATACACATTACATTTTCATAATCGGTAAAGCAAATGGGAAATCACTTCAGGAGCACCCAGCTGACATGATTTGAGAAGCAAAGAGGAAGACCAGGGAAGAGAGAAGGCAGGAGATGTCCTGGAAGGAGGAAGGAAGACCATGTAGCAAATGGAGAGAGAGAGGGGGGGGAGGGAGGGGGGGTCTCATAGGTGGGAAAGAAGGTGATGGGTGTGTGCATGAGTGAGCAAGAGAGACAAGACAATAGATGGCTTGAGAGGAGGGAGTAAGGCCATGTGGCAAGTGGGAGATAAAGAGAGAAAAGCTAGGAGATGGCTCGGAGCAGGGGGAGCCCAAGTGGCAATTGGGCTTTTTGGAAGAACTACAGAATCCTGGGATGTGTAGTTTGGTGAGGCATCAGCACCCTTTGGCAGAGAAGACACAAGGCCTTTTAAAACTACAGCATTGAGCTAGGACAGTGAAAGTGGCATCAAGCTGCGTTCATTCTACAGCACACATAGATTCACCCAAGGAAACCGAAGTGGGACAAATAAGGGAGGCTCCTTGAGGGAAGAGTTACCCATTTATCTGGCTTTACTTTCCATTGCTGGAAGCTTTGGTGTTCTAACACTTTTTGTTTTTAAAGGAGAAATCCTAAGCACACAGCAACTTTAGCACATATTTTTTTGGAATAAATTGCAAGGAGTGCACTTTTCGCCACTGTACATACATTAGCAAGAAAATGTTTCCTTTGGTTTCAGGCTTTTGAAAATTGAGACATGCATTTCATTCAATGGCACACTAGATTTGAGTAAATACTGTATGCAATGGTTTAATCCTATAGAAGTTTAGAATTTTGTTAACTCATATAATGATGGAGTACAGATACTAGTTGTTATACTGAGAGTAGAGCCATTAAAATATATGTTACATACCATTTGCTTGGAGGTGTCTACGGACAACGCCGGCTCTTCGGCTTAGAAATGGAGATGAGCACCAACCCCCAGAGTCAGACATGACTGGACTTAACGTCAGGGGAAACCTTTACCTTTTAACCATTTGCTTAGCTTCTATTTATTTAAATGATCTGCTCTAAATATGACTAAGACTGCATCTGCACAACAGAGTTACAGCAGTTCGATACCATTTTGAACTGGTCTGACTCCAGCATATAGAATCCTTGAACATGTAGTTTAGAGAGCTCTCATATGCAGCCCTGAGCTATGATACTCCTTACCTATATACAAATCTCATAACTTCATAGAACCGTAGAGTTGAAAGGGTCATTTCCATTCTCTAATCATACAGGAATATACAGCTAAAGCACTCCTGTGAGATGGCAACCAATAATCTGAGACACCTATAGGCCTCCAGTGAAAAAGAGTACACCAACCATTAAGATGGCTCATTCCATTTTTTAAATTGTGTTCTGCTCACTGTCTGGGATTTTTTTTTGACGGAATCCTTTTCTGCAATATGAACCCACTGGTTTGTGTCCTAAGGCACATCTATATCAGGCAGGTTAGACTAGTGTAAATCTGCCCTTTGAACAGCCCTGGATTAATGCTGAATCCAGAGCCATTATACAGATAGCTTGGGATGCCAGCAGTTATCACCTCCTCCATGTTGCCACAGAGCTTCATGCAAACTTCTTGCCATTATTCTGACATCAGCAAAGGAACCCACGATGGCCAGGAGCTCAGACAATGCTGGCTAGAAGCGGTCACAGGAGCAACATGGGCATAATCCATCCTCTTTTCTTGCACTTATCAGGGCAGGGAAAAAGGTGGTGGTGGGAGTTGATCTGGACAGAGGATAAGTCTGAATCAGAACCAATCTCACTGTATCTACACTACTGTAAAGCCCAGGATACTCTGGAGTTCCCGACAAATTCTGGAATATCCCCCAACTGCTAAAAAAAGAAGAAGTGATACTTGCTGGAAGCTGCTATGCATCATGAAGACTGCCAGTGGTTTATTTATGGTGAGCATAAAATTTGGAGCCAGTGGAAACAAAAACTTGATCCTCAGAGCAGAAAAAAGTTTGTTTCATCTTTTATGTGATATCCTTAAAAGTGATTGTCATGTCACCTCTGAACCTTCTATTCTCCAAGCTAAACGTATTCAGTTTCTTAAGCAGTTCCTCAGTGTTCAGTATTCAGTCTTTTTACCATCTTGGTCGCCCCCTTCTGAGCATATGGCAGCTTCTTAATATTCTTCTTGAATGTTGTATGCAAAGCTGAGCCCAGGATTCCAGATGAGGCCTGACCAATCCAGAACAGAATGGTGTAATTACCTCCCTCAAGCTGGATACCATACTCCTGTTGATTCAGTCCAGAATTGTATTGGATGGGGCCATGTCAATTAATGCACTATAACTTCATAGTGCAGACGTGTTCTAAGCCTAGGTGTGCCCATAGATATGCAGAAAGTTCAGGCTCCATTCCTGCCCTATCTGTTACTATATTGCCTTCGACAACACATGTTACTATATTCTTTCTATCTGTGGGGCGAAGCTGCATAAACCCTTGCATCCTTCTTCTCTTGAGGGCCAGCAGCATTGGACTAGATTTGAAGTAGAATAAGGTATCTGCCTTGAAAATAATAGATTCTTAGGAGCAAGCACACAATGCTGAAATATGCCAATAAAAATGCATTTGCTGTTTCTGCTGACACTTAGCACAATGTTATGAATGAAAGTATTAGCTTTGGCACTGTGACAGCTTGTGATATGCCCCTTTGGATTTAGTACACACACAAGACTGGAGGAAGATGGACGGGGGGAGGATTCTGGAGTTACTAAGAAAGCAGAGGATATATATATATGAAGTCAATGATCTGCTTATAAGAAATGGAGAGCTATTGATGCAAGCTGCAGTCTGGCTGATAAAAAATAGATTTCCCATCCCAGTGCCAATAGTGGTGGGAACTAATTGGCCTGAGCTGCATCCTGCTGACAAGCCTGAATTCATTTTGGGTCTTGGTGGAAGACCCAATCAATCGCGAGCCCAAGCTATCTCTCACCCATACGCAGCTTGCAATTAAGACATGCCACTGGCTTATTCAAAAAAGGGAAATGGATGTAAGATTATCTGAACCAAGTGAAGGATGAGCATGAAACTATTGAAATTACTGTGAGTATGAAACTATGAGGTCTCCAGCAATTTCCCCTGCAACCATTCAATCCTCTCCAGAATAAATGCCCGGAAACCACACAACACTTAAAAAAAAATCCTATTGGACTGCATCTCCCAGTATCCATGCTGTGTAAAGAATTCTGAGAGCTATAGTTAAAAGATTGTTTTTATGCAATGTTCTCTTCCTCCTTCTCATGGTTTTGAATGTTACTGAAAGTATCAACAAGTGGATTAGTAATGGTTTCACCATATTGAGTCCAAAACAACATGTGCATCCCATGTGTGAACACAGATTGTGTATATTCTCTGTGGAATTTAAACAATATATTTATTGTTGGAATCAAGGTCTGTAAGGAATTCCTGCACCATCCAAAACAAATAAAATGTCAAGTTACCTCCCTAACATGCAACAATGTTAGTTTCCAAAACAAATTCCCTTCTGAAACAAGGTAACAGCTGCCATTGTAAATCTGCTTTAGTACTGCTTGTTTTGGCATCTTGTATCTTTCCCTTTGCTGCCACTCTATATTTAGTCCAAAAGCTTGTTCTGACCAGAAATTGGGTACAGAGTGGATCTGGTGCTCATATAATTTGTTCACAGGAACAGGAATTCACTTCATGTTGAACTTTTGGGGAGCAGCCTTCAACAATTTCTAGGGACCTATGTTGATATTTTGAATAAGCAAAGAGGCACTTGTCTGAATATACAGTAAGAGCTCTGTATCCACAGGGATACATTCCTGGCCAGACCATGCTTCTGTGAAATCGTGGATACAAACAAATATCATTATATGACCTCACTTCTGGTCCCAGTGTAAGAAAGTATAAGTTCTTTCTCAAATGTTAAAGAAGTATCACCCAGCAGTTTCATGTTCAACACCTTGTACTTGGTGTGTTAGGGTAGCTTAAGGCTCTGGGAGAACATGTAGTTCTGCCACTTCTCACAGGCACAACATCCTTGCACATGTGATGAAGGAGAAGTAGCCTTGCCTTTGCTCTGGAAGGGGTGGGGGGGCAGGCTGCAAGAATTTCTCTGGATGGGAAACAGCAACCAAAGGCACCTCCTTTCGCACCTCAGGTTAGCTTCACCTAGCTGAACACACCAGACTGTACCCAGGTTGAAGTTTTTGTAGTTTATTAGGAAATAGAAAATAAATAGTTCTTAAAAAGCAAAAGTAAAGATCCCAAAGATTGTTGCAAAACCAAGGCTATAAAAATAATCCAAGAAAACATAAGGCATAAAACAAGGTTCCATGAATGCTTGACAAAGTCCCATAACTTGAATACACAAGGCTACAAGGAAAACCAAGAAAGCAAGAGCTAGCTTCTATACACCAAAATGAGATGTTGCTTTTGACAAAGATTTCCCTCTCAGCACACCCTTTAATATTCTCTGTACAGCATGAATGCATTTCTTTGGCCTCTGACCTCTTTCTCTTTCTTGTTTGCTATTCTAATCCAAACGGCCAGCTCAATCCAGAGAAGATTCTGTTTTGTCAAGGCCAGAGAGCTCATTAACAGCAGGCTCTGTCCACACATTATCTAACCGGGAGCTGTCCTCCCTTTGCACCTGGCTAGCTCTGGTATCATCTTCAGTATCAACAATCCCATTCCCTGCTGTGGGAATGCCTCCCTGCTCCTCATTTCTCACAGCAGGGACACTCTGAACCTGAATCCCATAATTCCCATCAGAGTCATCTTGAACCTGAATCCCATCATTTTGAAAATCAGGAAGCTGAATCTCACAATCCCCATCAGAGACACTCTGAGACTCCAGCTGAGTCACAACATCTCCATGGCCAATCAGTAGGCAAGAAAGCAGACTGGAATGGATCCTAGCATCCCTAATGCACTTGAAGACAAGGAACAGCCACTATTCATTTTCTAGTCTGTGCCAATGGTCCATTTAAATACTTATTTAAGTGTTTTTAACCACTTGAAGTCTTTTTCATAATTCTCAGATGGAAACCAAGCTTGGAGAGTTTATAGGCAAAATCCTTGGTTAATTTTCCCACTCTTAATTGGTTTGGTTTTCCTTGGTATTCACATGGATGAGTCAAGGAATTTTGTGTATGTTTCACAGAAAATCTGGTGATGACTCCAATCTTTCAGTTCCTACAAACCACAGGTAGTTCTATTTTCTTTTCCAAATCCAAAACCCTGTTATACTCCAATCTCTGTCACTATCTGCTCAAAGCTCTGTCTGTGTCAACTTCAAATTATGATAGTGCCAGATGAAACCCTGTCTCAATCTCAGAAACATATGTTTGCTTTATGTGATATATATATAATATATATATATATATAATATTTATGAATATTCTTTCCATCTATAGGTTCAGCTAATGCATCTAGTCAACACCTCAAGAAGGAAAGGAATGTTTTTGTTACATTAACAACTAATGCTGTGAATGATGCTCTTTGAGGGAAGCGTGGAATGGCTGGGCATCCATGGAAATCCTCTAGATTAATTCAAAGCAGCTATAAGTTCAAGGCTGTAAATATGATGCATTAAAACAACAATTCTATTCCAGGGAAGAGGAGTTAATTCCTACAACACACACACACACACACACACACACACACGTTAGGGGACCTAGGAGCATAATCATATATTTGGAGATTTGCCTAATCTGCATAAATCATTCAAATTCTATCCATTAGGAAAGTGGCCCAAACCACATTCAGATCCATTAACAACTGCAGGAGAAAATTCTGAATACTATTTATTGATGTTTTATTGTTCTTTAGACATTGACAAATTGAGAGCAATATGATCTTTGCTCACTCAATTAGCTGCTTAGGCAGAGAAAGCAGGTGCAGCTTGAACCAGGCAGAACCAGGCAGAAGCTTAGCATCACCCTTTTGCAATCTGATGAAGGTTGAATTGGTTTCCTCCTTTTATTCTCCTCCTCTGTTTATTTGTATGCTACTCTTCTACAAGATTTGTATGCCACTTTTCTAAATTGCCTTTCAACATATTAGATGAGCAGCAGGTAACATTTACAATAGAAGAATAAGAAACATAGTGTCAATAATTCAAAAACATAATAAATACACCCAAGAAAACAATACAAATAAACTGTCCTATTTTAGCAGCTTAAAAACAAGAGAAATAAAGCAACATTGGAGAACATGTGACAGTTCAGATGATGTTGCATTGCAACTCCCTGGCCATAGCTTTTGGAAGCTATAGTCTAGAAACATCTGGAGGGATGCACACTTCAAGTCCTGGAAGAAAACCTGCCACATAAACAATCATGCCCTATCATAATGGGGCAAATGCATCTCCAAGAAATATGGAGATACAAACATGATTGATGAGGTTCCACTATGTAGATAGGAGGGTAAGGACTGTTGGCCAGCCTTAAAGTATTTGCACTAACTGAAGCATGGAGAAACTCACTGATTAGAAATAGGCGGAGTATAAATAGAGTAAGTAAATAAATAAATTACATGTATTTTCTAAAATAAGAAAAATGACTGTGGGTGATGGTTTTAGACTTTGTGGGGAGAAAGCAGTGCATGTTTTTTTTGACACCCAACTCCTCCTGCGCTTCGAGACTGGAGCAACGACAATACCAGACAATTTCACCTTATGTCTGGAGGCCCTGTCGAACTGGCTACGTGCTAGTAGACTGAAGGTGAACCCGGCGAAGACTGAGATTCTTTGGCATGACCGCTTGACTGGTCTGACCCATTTGCTACCCACCTTCGATGGTGCTGCCCTTTCTCCTTCACCTACTGTTAAGAGCCTGGGTGTCGTTTTGGATTCGCAGCTGACAATGGAAGCTCAGGTCGCTGCTGCTAGCAAACAGGCCTTTTTCCATCTACGACAAGCGAGGCAATTGGCACCCTATCTATCTGATGAGGCTCTGGCAATGGTCATCCATGCCACGGTCATGTCTAGGCTGGACTATTGTAACGCCCTGTATGTTGGCCTGCCAATGTCCACGACCTGAAAGTTCTGTATTGTTCAGAATGCGGCAGCCAGGCTACTCACAAGAACACCCATGAAATGCCATATAACACCAGTGTTGCAGCATTTGCATTGGTTTCCAACTGATTACCGTGGTCTATATAAGATGCTAGTTCTGACCTTTAAAATTCTTTATGGCCAGGGCCCATCGTACCTTAGGGACCGTCTCTCCTTCTCCCATCATCGGAGATTGCAACGACCATCCCAACGCGACTTACTTTATGTACGGGGTCCTAGAGAAGTGCACTTGGAAAGGACCAGACGCAGAGCTTTTTCTATTTCTGCCCCTGCCTTATGGAATGCCTTGCCGCCCTATATGAGAGCCATGCGTGAGTTAGGGCCTTTTACCCTAGCACTCAAGACCTGGCTCTTTACTAGAGCTTTTGATCTATGTTAATTTTATCAATATTTGTATGTATGTTTTTATCCTTTACAATTTTATCTTGTAAATCGCCTAGAGCATCTTGGATGGAGGGCGATTAATAAGTAATTAAATGATGATGATGATGTGATGATGATGGTGATGATGATGATGATGAACAAATGGGAAATGAATTGATACTTAAGTTTACATATAGAATTACAGCTGGTGTGGGTGACATAAATTTCTAGATTCCAACTGCCAACCTTCCTCAGTGTTGGCTCTTCTAGCTAAGGCTGATGGAGCTTGTAGTCTAGCACCATCCAGAAATTTGCATGATTCCAACCCCTGGTCTTTAGAAACAAAGGCTGGTATCCTTGGGATAAACAGAGCAGTCAGAATATATAGACAGACGGATAGATAGATAGATAGATAGTCACTCTTCCATTTATCAGGGTAAAAGGAGCATGATCATACAGCACACAATTCAAATCGAGTTTGTAAAAATTGAGAACAATTTTCTCATGTATGATTATATCCCTAAAAATAATGATTTCAACACATTCTGGATTATTCAATACTTCTACCATAGATCATGCCCATACTTTGAGAAATGGCTTACATCCACCTGGCACTCAAAATGCAGAAAATCAGCATCATAATATTTTAGAGTTAAATCATGCACACACAAAGTGCCAAATGATGGTGGCAGATGGGGAACCATACATTGCTAAGTGCCACCTAAGCAATTTAACATATGCAAAACCTGGAATTCATACCCCACTACTTAACAAGCAACCAAGATTGGTACTGATATGAGGAAGACAAAATTGCAAGAAAAGCGGCAAAAATCAAGCAGTTCCAAAAGGAAAAATAAACCAATAAATAGGATTTCATGAGATGGTTATTAATGTATCAAGAAATTTCAAAGGAAATCCATGGACAACAATATATACAAACCGACCTTGTAGCATCTTAGAGACTACAAGATAAAAAAAGCCAGGAGCCTAAGCTGTCATAGAACTGTTATTTTGAGATTCAAGACAGAATGCCAAGACTGAAGCATTCTGCAACATGTGTTTGTGACTATAATTAAAATGAATTGTTCACCTGATCACCTGCCCACAGGTTTTGCCTTTCTATTGCCATTCACACATAACCTGTGCCCATTCATAGCTATAACAGTCTGTTACTAGGCACTTCACTTCATGCATCTGTTGAAGTAAACCTAAGACTACCAACATCTTTCTCTGTCTCAAACATGCTACAACATCTTTTTACATATTCATCCACATCTCCAAACTCTACCCCAGGCACATCTGAATGGAGATTGATTGACAGAGTGATTCCTGAATCCATATTATCAACAGAATCTTCTCAATGCTCAATAACCCAGGTTCCACAAATGATGTGAAAATAAATAAATCATCTCCACCTTCTAACAGCTCTTGGCTTCCTCTTGGGTTTAGACAACTAGAAAACTGCCAAGCACTGTTAGGAAGTAGGCAAGATAGTTGTTGGGTCATAATGTGGACAGAAGATTGAGAGGATGCACTATATAGGGAAACACTGTGTGTATTTGTGTCCTTTCAAGTTGTTTCCAATTTGACTCCAAGACAAAGCTATTGTGGGGTTTTCTTGGCAAGATTTATTCAGAGGGGTTTGTCACTCCCTTCCTGAGGCTGGGAGAGTGTGACTTGGCCAAGGTCACTCAGTGGAGTCTCCGTGGTTGAGTGAGGATTTGAACCCTGATCTTCCAGAGTGCTAGTGCAACACTCAAACTACTGTACCATGCTGCCTCCCAAAAACTGGAGTCTATGGTGCTCAAAAATAATTTCTTGCTATGTCTATCTGAAGGCTATTCATCAGATAGAACCTTGGATATCAAGTCTGATATGAATCACAATTACTGTTGTGTAACAGCAGTAATAAGAGATACAAAATCAGTATTTTCCATCACTGATTCCATTGTTCATTTATACCTTTTGAATAAGCATAACATTCTTATAATCTGCATTAAATGTGCATACTGTTTGAATGTGCAAGCTTGGGTCCCTTAACCACAATTGATGCATGTTAACTGGTCCTAGGAAAGCTCCCCTCCTTGAGAACATAACTGACTAGCAGTATCAGATTAAGCATTATTAGCATTATTTGCCAAACAGTGGTATCCTGAAAACATTCCAGTGTATATTTCCAAACTCCCAGCAACCAGATGGTACTGGGCAAAGTGCCAGAAATCATCCAGTGTTCCATCAGTGGATCATAAAAGGCTCAACATTTGCTCTTCCAGGTGCTTTAGAATTCCTAACAGCTGGTAAACTGGCTGGGATTTCTGGGAGTTGAAGTCCAAAACAACTGAAAGACCAAGGTTGTGAACCTCTGATATAGGGAACTGCCTTATAGAATATCAGTCAGAGTATTTTCAACTGGAAATACTGGGAATCGAACAATGCAAAGTAGGTTAGTCTCATCCATTTCCAAAACCCATCATCTGCCCAAGTTAGGGTCAGTAACTTGGATTAGTGAGAAATGGGGCCCATTCCACACAAATTTAGTGCTATTACTTCAACTTTAACTGTCATGTTTTTAACCTATAGAATCATGGGATTAGCAGTTTAGGGAGGGATAGTTTTAGTTCTCAGCCAATGCACTGGAATGCCTAATCAAACTACAAACGTCAGGATTCCATAGAATGTGACCATGGTAGTCAAAGTGAAACAATAGTGCTCTAATTGTATAAGTGAGTCCCAGCATAAGTATTCAAGCAAACAGTATTATGCTATTATACAGAGATCCTGTGAAGATAAAAAAAGGATGATTCATAAGAGTCACCCAGAAATCTTTGAGAACATGATCCAAACATGACAAACAAGCAAACCAAATATGTTATGCCAATTCCACTTTCTATTTAATAAGTAAATAAAGCACACATTCTATCTTTAAGTAAGAATGTGGAGACATGATTTTTCTTAATTAAAGTGTAGCAATCCTTAATTAAGAAACATAAATCTCAGTGAGGTTCCTTCCTCTATAAAATGTGTTGAAGCTGCTGGAATTGTCTGGTTGTGGAATGATTTTTTTCCCAGTGGAAATAATAACTTGCATGTAGATTATGGCCAAACCTAGTAATATTTACTGATAACATAATTGGTTTCTAGGTTGGCTGTCTACACATTGCTTTAGGGGAGGGTGTAAAAGCAAAGGGTCCACAGCTTCATAGCAAAGGACATAGTCTGTGTGGTTCCTTCAATAATATCTCCAGTTGCAAGGCCTCATGTTGTGTTTTCAGAATCTTAGACTACTACTGGCAGGAACTGTCCAGTGTGGCAAGCTGTGTCATTACCATTTCTCAGTAACTCTTTGACTCTCTGTTTTCAGTGTTTTGATTTATCCTCTGGTCCCAATTACTGTTTGGTTTAGACTTTAGTTCTTAGCACCTGACTTGGTCCTGAATGATGCCATGGTTTGTTCTGATATGCTAACAAGTGACTGCAGATGGATCCAGGGTAGATGGAACAACAATTTGACTCATTACAAGGAAGCTTCATAAACTGGCATTACCATCCTATCTTATTTTGTTTCTCTGGGTTTCATTGAAGTATTTCATTGAGATGGTTTCCTTTTTAAAAAACCAATTCCTGTTTATCATTCATGTAAACATACCCAACAATACAGAGGAATGAATGTAAATCTAGATACCTTTTTGATCACAGCAGGACTCTGACAATTGAGTTATAACTAAATTAGACTTAAAACAAATTTTGGAAACAAATGTAGAGGTCCTTCAGTACCATCAACAACCTGACCATCAGAATATCTTCATGTTCAACATTACCTTAGAGTGTGGTGGAGTCTCTTTCTTCAGAGGTTTTAAAGCAGGAACTAGATGACCATCTGTTGAGAGTGTATTCCTGCAACCCAGGCAGTGGAACTCGATGGTTTTTGTCATCTCTTCTGAATCCATCTACACCAGTGGTTCTCAACCTATGGGTCCCCAGATGTTTTGGCCTTCAACTCCCAGAAATCCTAACAGCTGGAAAACTGGATGGGATTTCTGGGAGTTGTACGTCAAAACACCTGGGGACCCACAGGTTGAGAACCACTGATCTACACTGTATAATTGATGCAGTTTGGCACCACTTTAACTACTTTTGCTGAGTGCTATGGAATCCGAGACACCAGGGCTGTTTGACAGAAAAAGCCCCTGAAAAATGAAAACTCCTATGATTCAATTAGAGTGTGTGATCCCATTAAAATGGTGTGAAACTGCATTAATTCTATAGTAGTTTCACCCTATGATTCTATTTTTCTTTCCTGGTCATTGGTTTTATTGGTTAAAAATTTACATGTTCAGTCTTCCAAGCTATAACTGAAGTTATTGAGTGCTGAAGGAAATGTACTGAAAGAATACATCCAATGTTAGATTCATTCTAAATCCATAGGTTAGTTTTGCAAAGAGTTTTAGTAAAGGAAAACATTTCATTTTGATGGGCTGGCTGCACAATTGGATCAAAGACAAATCTTATCAGCTGAAGATGAAAATGTCCATCCCAGGAAACAAAACTAATTTGCGGTTGTATCTTTTGGGAACTTACATGATGGCTCATGTGGACACAATGTTTTTACAAGTATGTAACCATCAGGATCAGTCCTAAAATGCGCCAGTGGGAGCAAAACAAAATACAACATAAATAGGCATTCTTGTTGACACGAGGGATTTTTTCTTTGTCAGTTCCCTCCCACCTCTTCCTGGCATTTTTACATTCCAGCTGAGTTAGACATTGTGTAAGTACAGCATCTTTCTACTGATATTTTGTATTATGAAAACAGCAGGAGGTTAAAAGTACAGGACAACAAAATTTGGTAAATTAAGATAACAAATGCTTTGATTAAGCTTTACTGAATGTCAAAAATGCTTATTTTTATTGGTGCAGAGATATGTATGTATGTATCCTTCAATAAATTATTTTAACCAATCTGGATCTTCATTTCTCATCATTAAAGATTTCTAAATGATTTACAATAGACACTTCAGGAGTTACTGACTTTATCATTGAAAAGAAAAATCGGTATATTATACAGTAACGAGAAGACTCATATGCAGTAGTGGTTTATGACATATGATAAAAATGACTTGGCTCTGCTAATGACACCAACCAACCAAAGACATATTTTATGTGGCTCATTTAATTCATTGGGGATTTCTAACTTGAAATCTATTACTAGGTCCAACTAAAGTATGCCCATTGGGCCAACTGTTCAATACTGAGTCACTACTTATGGTAACTCTTTAATTCAAAGGGTCTGCTTTAGTTTGTATGGTCCAAAGAACGGCACGTCAATATAGGGTTATAGCTTTGATAATGCTATATGATTTTTGCCATTATTACTTAGCAAATGCTTAGGAAAACTATTATTGCAAGCAAAAATACATACATGTTTCCAACTGTGGACCACTCCTCACTGAATGCATACATGGCTTCAGTAGTGACTCATGGCCTATCTCAGGCTGCCATTTGTGGTTGAGACTCAGTCCATGCTTAGACTGAGTATCAGGAAACAGAATCAGTTTGTAAAATCCCATGAATCCCTCAGCTGTCCTTCATATTTTTGTTATTGCCTAATTGATCTGTTTAGGCAACCATACAGTTTTGTATTTTCCATTTCTCCCCCACCCCAAACCTCAATCCCAATTTCCTCCCTTCTCCAAACCTTAGATTCCCCCCATCAAAAAGTTCCTAATTCCCCACAATAAGCCCAACCTACAGCAGGGATTGGGGGCCTACATCTTTCAGATATTTTTAAACTGATACTGCTGTTACTACTTACTTTTTGGTGTGCTGACTATGGACTTTGGGAGGTGTGGTCTAATAACTGAGGGAGGCAAAATGTTTCCTATCTACATGGAATAGGAATAATTTATGTTATGAAAGTGTTAGGAAAGATATAGAGATAAAGCTTAGTTGACGTTTCTTTTATGGTACTATCATCTTCAGAGATAAAAAAACAACACCCATAAATGTTAACCAACAAACAAGCCTATGCTGAGAAATACAAAATAAATGTATATACAGTGGAGTCTCACTTATCCAAGCTAAACGGGCCGGCAGAGGCTTGGATAAGCGAATATCTTGGATAATAAGGAGGGATTAAGGAAAAGCCTATTAAACATCAAATTAGGTTATGATTTTACAAATTAAGCACCAAAACATCATGTTATACAACAAATTTGATAGAAAAAGTAGTTCAATACGCAGTAATGTTATGTTGTAATTACTGTATTTATGAATTTAGCACCAAAATATCATGATATATTGAAAACATTGACTATAAAAATGGCTTGGATAATCCAGAAGCTTGGATAAGCGAGGCTTGGATAAGTGAGACTCTACTGTACATTAACATAGAGATGAATTTTGAAGAACAGTGCAGTAGCAGAATGCTACTTTTTTCGTGTCAGGAGCGACTTGAGGAACTGCAAGTTGCTTCTGGCATGAGAGAATTGGCCGTCTGCAAGGATGTTGCCCAGAGGACGCCCGGATGTTTTGATGTGTTTACCATCTTTGTGGGAGGCTTCTCTCATGTCCCCACATGGAATTGGAACTGAGGCTCATCTGCAATCTCCCTGGGTTGGATTCAAACCGGCAACCTTCAGGTCCGCAACCCAACCATCAAGTCATCAGTCCTGCCGGCACATGGGTTTAACCCACTGTGCCACCGGGGGCTCCAAGAATGCTACTGGAATTCTATGTCAATAAATTCACTAATTTGTACAATATGCATATAAAAGTCTCTGGATCTGGAAGATTCACATACAGTGACCAAATAAAACGGTTTGGACATATACTAGCCTCATAACTATGTTCCCATATACCATTTTCTGAGAAGTTTGTGTGATTTCTTCAGAGTTTGAGTTTGATTGGTTGGGATGAGAGAGAGCACATATTTTTGTGATTTCACTGAAATTTGGATTTTTTTTGTCCTTTGAGGTTGACACAGCTCCTTTTTATGGTTACCAATGTCCACTCATTCTTACTTCAGTTTTTGTTCAATACAGCCTTTGAAACTACAACAAACCTTGGTCCTTCCAGAGGTTTCCTCTGACAAATTATGCTAATATATACAATGGTCAAGAACAATGTGACCTAGCTGTAGGCCAGCTTCCCCCAACCAATTGTAGGCCAGCTTTTTCAGTTCCAGATATTTTTCTCTACAAGTTCTGTCAAATATATATGTAGGTTTCTAACTTTGATCCACTTCTCTTGGATGTGAGGATAGCATCAATAGTGGTCCCAGCTACACAGGCACATAATGTAGCATTGGAAATAGATTAGCCTGGGGCATTCAAATGACATTCCAGGCTAATCCATTTCAACATGGAACAAACTTCATTATCCAGGTTTATTCCAGGTTTAAAAAATAGCTGTAAAGGTCCAGATCTTACTAGAAATCCATACTTTTGCAGGTATGGAGGCAGTGCTGACTGCGTCTTTGAATGGCCATTCGGGCAACTTGGGTAGGAGAGATAGCAGCTTTTCCACCCTGTCCTCCTCCCTCCTGTTTAGCCCTTAAAATAGAGGGAAAATAGCCTCATCACACTAGAGCATGGATCCACTTAAAATTCGATTTCTGCCTCCTGCAGAATTCTGTGATTTGTAGTTTAGTGAGGCCCAGGACCTGCCTGGCTGATCAGTTTAAACTCTCCTCCTTAAACTACAAGCCCCAGAATTCTGCAGGAAGCAGAAATTGGATTTAAAGTGGATCCATGTTCTCATGTGATGAGGTCCAAAGCTTCTAGCCACAAGGCTTGCCTTACCTCCTGGGTACTGGAAGATTAATCTAAAGAACATTGGAGAGAGAATTCTTCCCATATCTCTGCATTTTCAAGTCCCAGGAAGGTAAAGCAAGCCTCCTGACACCTGTACGGAGGCTGTGTCTCTATTTTTGATGGCTAAACAAGGAGAAGGGAGGGGGAGAGAGACGATTCCCATGCCCACCTGTGGTCATCGTAAATCAGCAGGGATGGGTATATGGCCACCCCCCAATCCAAAAAAGGTAGGGGTTTGGTCCCCTGTGTGATCAAGAAATCCATGCAGAATGTGGGTGGTTCTGAGTAAGGAGGTGCCTCAGTCTGACATTTTGGGTTCACGCTCATGCCCTGTTTGGATCACATTGGCCAGACTGGCAGAAACTGTAATTTTCTGAAGGTGCCAGGGTGGTAAAAGGTGTTGCAGATCAAAACATCTGGAAGGTTCCATACTGAGAATATATATATGTATATGTATATGTGTCAGCTCACCACAGCCGCTCCTGAATGAACACACGAGACTCTCTGTGATATCACCAGAAACTTTTACTGTAGGAAACATGAACATCAAAAAAGCCAAGAATGGGAGGCTCCGGCCAACCATCCTTTATATACCCTCCCCCTCATTTGAAAAGTCTCTTCCCGCTCAGCAAAACCCCGCGCAACTTCCCCGCCAAGTCCAGCAGCCGTTTCTTCTCCGAGTCCTGAGCCGCAGGTGTCTTATCAATGTCAGTGACCCTGAAACTCAGAGCCACATCCAGGCTCTAGTAGCAGGGTTCTGACATGGCGTCCTCCTCCCCTTCGTCCTGGAAGGAAAAGATTACACACAACTATTGTTCTCCGCTGTCCAGAGTTCCTTTATACTTTTTTAACAGGCTGGAATGGAATACCGGGTGTACCTTTCCTAGGTCCTTGGGTAGCCTCAGCTCATAGGTCACTTCGTTTATTCTTTTTGCTACCCTGAACGGCCCTATATAGCGTGGAGCCAATTTTTTAGATGGGAACCCCAATTTCAGGGTTTTTGTGCTCAGCCAAACCAGATCCCCTTCGCCCAATTTGTCCCCCTCTCGGCGCCTACGATCTGCAAAGAGCTTGTACTTCTTTTGTGTTTCCCGCAATGCCTCCACCACGGTCTGCCACCCTTGCTTAATTTTGGCCGGCCATTCCTTGTCGGTCTGGCCCTCTCCTTCCTTCCACTCGGGTAGCCTGGGGAAAGGTGCCACCTCCTGTCCGTATACTATTTCGAATGGGGCACGACCTGTGGCCGAATGTACGGCCCCGTTAAAAGCCATCTCAGCAAACGGTAGAAGGTCCGCCCAATCATCCTGTCTATAATTGGTGTATATCCTCAAGAATTGGCACAGTGTTTGTTGGGTGCGTTCGACTCCCCCGTTGGTTGCGGGATGAAAAGCCGAGCTCAGGTTCCTTTCTGCTCCTAACAGCTGTAAGAATTTTCCCCAAAATTTTGCAGTAAATTGGACTCCCCGGTCGCTAATTATTTTGTCGGGACACCCATGTAGGCGATATACATGCTTCACATACAAATCAGCAAGTTTTTCAGCTGAGGGGAGTTTTGGCAGGACCACAAAGTGTGCCTGTTTTGAGAATAGGTCCAATATTGTCCAAATGTATCTGTGGCCTCTGCTGGGGGGTAGTTCGCCTACAAAATCCATGGCCACGCATTCCCATGGCCTCATGGGCTCCACCACCTTCTGCAATAGCCCCTGGGGCTTCCCCGGTGGTGTTTTTCCCTCTGCACATAATTCACACTGCGTGACGTACCCCCTGGCGTCTTTCCTCATTCCGGGCCACCAGCATTGTTTGGCCAACAGTTTAATAGTCCTGGTGGGGCCTAGATGACCCGCACCCTTGTTATCGTGGCACTTCCTTAACATTTCTCGTCTTAAACATTCAGGAATATACAATTTCTTATTTACAAACACCAAATCCCCACACAATTCTCCCTTTTCTTTGTTAGTTTGTAACCATTTGTCCATTCCATACGCTCGCTTCAACTCTTCCTCCCATATTTCTCCTCCCCCCGTGGAAATGGCAGTACATTTGTTTTCTTTGGCCGCTTGTGCTCGAGTTAGTACTGCCAGGCCCCACTGCTTATCTAGGAACAGGCTCCCTTCAGATTCCTGAATTCCTCCCCCGTGCTGAGGCATCCGAGAGAGAGCGTCAGCGAGTATGTTATGTTTCCCCTGGAAGAATCTGAGTCTGAAATCAAAACGGCTGAAATATTGGGCCCATCTAATTTGCTTCGCTGATAGTTTACGAGGGGATCTTAGATACTGTAAATTTCTATGATCAGTCCACACCTCAAACGGTGTTCCACTTCCTTCCAGAAAGTGTCTCCAGCACTCTAGTGCTTTTAGAATCGCTAAGGCTTCTCTCTCCCAAATCGGCCAGTTTTTTTCTGTATCGCTAAACTTTTTTGACAGATAGCCACATGGCTTCAGGTTCCCCCCCTCGTCTTTCTGCAGCAGAACTGCCCCATATGCCCGGTCTGACGCATCGCAATGTAGTACAAAGGCCTTAGACATATCAGGGTGCTGTAGGACAGGTTCCTCAGTAAAACGCTTTTTAAGGGCTTCGAAAGCTTCCTGGCATTCTATTGTCCATGTCAGTTTGGCCCCTGGGGCCTTCACTTTGGCTGTTTCTCCCCTGCCTTTAGTTTTTAACAAATCCGTTAATGGCAAAGTGAGGCGCGCAAAGTCCTTGATAAATGTTCTATAGAAGTTTGCGAACCCTAGGAAGGATTGCAGCTGCTTCCGCGTTTTGGGGGCTTCCCACCCCCTCACGTCTTCCACCTTCGCAGGGTCCATCGCCACTCCCTGGGAGGAAATCCTATACCCCAGAAAGTCTATCTGGTCTTTATTGAACTCGCACTTGGCAAGCTTCGCATACAGTTTCGCTTCCCTCAACTTTTGTAGGACTTCCCTGACTAGTTCTACGTGTTGCTCCTTAGTTCGAGACATTATCAATATGTCATCTAAAAAAATAAAGACTCCCTTGTACAACAATGGATGCAATACTTCGTTGATTAATTGCATGAACGCGGCCCCTCCCCCGCACAAACCGAAGGGGAGCACACGATAATTGAATAATCCGAATGCGCAGGAGAAGGCCGTCTTCCACCTGTCCTCTGGTTTGATCTGCAATTTATGGTAGGCCTCAATTAAGTCCAATTTAGTGAATATCTGTCCTTCCGATAACTGGGCGATCAAGTCCTTCACTAAGGGTAGGGGGTATTTATTTACAGTACTGATTGCATTTAGGCCCCTGTAGTCAATGCAGAGCCTCAGCGTTTGGTCCTTTTTCCGCCTGAACAACACAGGCGCCCCTAGAGGGGAATTTGAAGGCTCTATGAAACCCCTCGCTAGGTTTTTATCAATGTATTTTCTCAGTTCCTCCTTTTCCCTAGCTGACATCGGGTATATTTTTGCCTTGGGAAGCTCTGCTCCTGGGACTAGCTCTATTTTCACTTCAACTCTCCGCTTCGGTGGGAAATTGTCTGCTTCCTTCTCATCAAACACGTCCACAAAATCCCGATACTCTGGGGGTAATTTATCTGCCAGTTCTGCTATTCTGATAGAGTCTTCCTCCCCCCTTTTCCCTGGCTCCCTCTCAATTTCCTGGCTCCCTTCTTCCAAATTCATCCTGAAGATCATGCTCTTATCCTCCCAGTTGATTTGCGGGTTGGCCTGCCCCAGCCACGGCATGCCTAGTATAACATTATAGCTGGCTATTTGTGATATCACAAATGACACCTTTCCTTCCCAACTCCCTATCTTACACTTTACATCTTCGGCACTGTACTTAGCTAACGATCCCGATGCTGTGGATCCGTCCAACTGCGAAAAAGCTATTGGGGATTCTAGGTTCGTTCTTTCGCATCCCAATCCCTCGGCTAATTCAGGGGAGATGATGTTCCTGGAACATCCACAATCCACAAATGCTTTGCAGGTTGCTTGTTTGCTGCCATTTTCAAGCTGAATGGGGACCACTATCATAGCTTTGTCCTGACTTACCAACCCCCCCGAGTGGTGCCTCATCGGTGGTTCTTCCTCGGCGCGTTTTCCTGCCACGGCTCTTGGTTTGGGCTGGCCTCCGCCTTCCCCTTTTCTCTGCCAGCACTCGGCAGCCCTGTGGCCCAACCGGCCGCACACGAAGCAGCCACTCCTGCTGGCGCTCACGTTCCCTGTCGGCTCCGTTCTCCTCCCGGCTGGGGTTGATCCCTCCTTCCGGCTCCCCTCTTTCATCTGCGGCCGCTGCTGTAGCCCTCCTCGGTGCCTCCTCGCCTGGGCCAGCGATGTCTCGACGCGCCCCGCCAGCTGAATCCATCCGCGCAGTGTGTCAGGCTCATCACGATGCACCGCCCAGGAGAGGATCTCCCGCCTGAGACCCTCTTTGAAGAGTTCTATCTTTGTTACTGCAGACCATTCCGGCACCTTTTCGGCGAGGCATTGGAACTCCTCCGCATACTCAGATACCGACCTCTGCCCCTGGGAGACGGTCTTCAACTTCTCCCTCGCCCGGATCTGCTCCAGTGGATCTCGGAAACGGGTCTCCAGGGCCCCCATAAAGCGTCGGAGTGACCCCAGACATGGGTCGCGCCGCGCGTGCAGCTGAACGTACCAGCTGGCCGCTCCCCTCTTCAACACTGCACCAATGGCCCGTATCCGGCTGGATTCCGTTCTAAAAGTGTGAGCATTGTCCTCCATATAGCCCCTCACCGTGGTCAGGAAAAAATCCAGTTCAGAGGACTCTCCCCCAAACTCGATCCTTAGTTCCTCTCGTCTCGGTAGGGGTCCCTGTGGTGGCAATCCCCAATTCTCCGCCCGTCGCAAGCCCCCTTGCGGACCAGTGGGCCCCGCTGCTGCTTCTCTTGGCCCTGTGCCACGCCCGGCATTCGCCAGGGGCACCAGGGTCTCAGCTGGGAGCGTAGCTGGGATTCTCGGAGGTTTTTCCCCTTCGTCGTCACTCTCCTCCACCCACGTCAGGCTTGTTTGGGTCTTGGGCCGGGCGCCGGGCTCCTTTCGCATTTCCCTTCCCTTCGGTGCTGGGAGGTCTGCAAAGCCCTGGCTGCTTCCCACGCTCACGTCCCACATTGAGCCAGCCCGAAGTTCCCTTCCTCTCTCTGGCTCCGCCAAAGACGCCAGGCGCTCCATCGCCCTCGACATCACTGCCAGGGTGGTCTCCATCGCCGACATCCTCTCCTCCAGAAACACCATCCTTTGTGGGCCTGGGGAAGGTGAACCTTCCTCTCCTCCGGTGCTGTCTCCCCGCACCACTCCACGCCTCTGGGTTACCCCATTTGGCTGGGCATAAGCGGTGGATGACGCCAGGGCCGCCAGCTGGTGGAACTCAGCGTCCGGCTCGGGAGTGGCCCTTTCCGACCTTCCTCCTCCTGCGCCCAAGAGCTCTTCATCCTCCACTTGCATGTTACACCTCACCGCTACAGCGGGATGGTGTCCCTTTTCTTGGCTTAGTGTCAGCTCACCACAGCCGCTCCTGAATGAACACACGAGACTCTCTGTGATATCACCAGAAACTTTTACTGTAGGAAACATGAACATCAAAAAAGCCAAGAATGGGAGGCTCCGGCCAACCATCCTTTATATACCCTCCCCCTCATTTGAAAAGTCTCTTCCCGCTCAGCAAAACCCCGCGCAACTTCCCCGCCAAGTCCAGCAGCCGTTTCTTCTCCGAGTCCTGAGCCGCAGGTGTCTTATCAATGTCAGTGACCCTGAAACTCAGAGCCACATCCAGGCTCTAGTAGCAGGGTTCTGACATATATGTATAAAAAAAACATAAGCTAGTCAAAGTCTCCATGTTAGGCACTACTCAATCCAGAAACGATTAAACAATGGTGTTGGTAACCTCAGTGGCACACATTGTTCTTTTAGATGCTTGTGAGCTTACTATAAAAAATAGAGACGAGAATGAGGAAAGGACCATAATAGTAAAGAATGTATCTTCAATGAATATCCAATGGCAAAGCCACATATTTTGTTTTCGAACTTCTCAGTGTCACCAGTTTCAGAAAAGCTCAATATTTTTTATTTATGATTAGCTATGCTTCCTCATTTAACATTGAAACAGAAGGAGATTAGATTTTGTACAAGTATCTATAATATGCAAAAACACAGTGGTCCACAAAGGCATGCAAATTTGTTAATAATTCATAGTATCTAGGGATGATTGGCATACATTCATGTGTGTCAATGGAGGAGCCTGTCCTAATAAAACCGGGACATCCAACACATTTTCAGGGAAAGAAAAAAAACCACCTTAATTCAAATAATAACAATGGTCCAGAAAATAAATGTGAGCAGTTTGAGGTCTGATAAAAATATACAGAGATAGCCTAATGCTTTAGGAAAGCAAGCAACATGAACTGATATAAAGCAGAGCCTGCAAAATTTACTTTAGTATTCCACAAATCCTAACATCTCTCACCCCCTCCCCCCCAAAAAAGAGACATTTTTCATGCTCTGATAAAAGCTAAACCCTTTCTTTCCCATTTTGTTTTAGCATTAACTGCCTTTCAAGAATATCCCGAGCTTGTTCCTGCTTGACCAAACATATGGACATGCTCACCTGCTCCATCTAAATTATCCATTTATTGGCAGGGGGAGTTATGTGTATCAACAGATGCCTCCAAGCCAGCCCTAGTCTCATATTAATGGAACAATGCACAAGAGCCTCTGAAATAACATCCAAAGACCACGATCTGTTCCATACCAATGGGCTTTACAGGTGCCGCATGAATGACCAACTGAGCCGTGTGACCAACTAGCTGATCCTGAAAATAAAAACAGAACATAAATGATGAAGGAACATTCAAAATTAGCAAATCCAACACAGGCTAGAGGATTTGATGGACAAAAAAATGGGAGCTTCTCATTTCCCCTTGGAGAGGGATAGATGAGATTTTCTAGATGAGGAAGTTCTTATGTAAATGGCATGCATGGCCAAACTAATTGGCCAGTGGAGTGTGGAAGGAACTCTGAGCCAAAGAACTCCTTTGTGGTTCGCTAGGCTATGGATGAGTACGCACTGCATAGCTTTGGGCAAGCCGCTCCTTTTCTTGTTTGTGCCAACTGGGACAATACTCACTTGACTGCCTATACATGTAAATGTCAAGTCATATTGGAGGAAGGTTGCAAAGATTTGGTTCTAAAGCATGCATTCTGCCCCAAATCCTCCCAAAATGTTTACTACATACTATTGCTTCAGCATTTTTGTTAGTTTGTTTGTTTCCCATGGCTTAATTTTCTCTTTATAGAAAAAGGGATACTTCAAAACTCACTGGAGGGTTGAAGGACACCTTGGCAATATCTCAGAAGAACTCTCATTAGTTTGGGGAACATGTTTAGCCACTGTTGAATGTACACCCTTAAGTAAGTAGTAAGTAAGTAAGTAAAAGTTTATTTGTATACCGCCCTCTCTCCCGAAAGGGACTCAGGGTGGTTTCCAATATAAAATCAGCATAAAACATTGTACAATAAAACACTGAAAACACTATAAAACGCTATAAGAATTAGAAACAAAAACAAAACATAACAATTGACTAAAACAATCACATAAGCAGAAGGAATATAATCACTCAAATAACATGAATCTGCAAAGAAAGAGGGAAAAAAAGACCACTGGGATGGAGGAGAGGATGGCCTGGAGGGACCACTAGAACTAAAATGCAATGTGATATTCTAAGATGCTTTGGGGCAGAGGTATAAAGTGCAGTGTTTCAAGTCAAAGAGGTGGCCTGTGCAACTACTATAGCTATGGGCTCGGTTATCCAAAGGCGCAGCGGAAGAGCCAGGTTTTAAGCAGCTTTTTGAAGGAAGCCAGGGTGGGTGCTTGCCGGATCTCCTCCAGAAGGGAATTCCAGATCCGGGGAGCAACAATAGAAAAGGCCTGCTCCCTCGTCCGAGCCTGGGATGGTGGCGGAAGCGAAAGAAGTGCCCTACCGGATGAACGAAGAGGACGAGTGGGTTCATAGTGGGAGATGCGGTCACAAAGGTAGGCGGGTCCCAAACCGTTTAGAGTTTTATAGGTAAGAACCTGCACCTTGAATTGGGACCGGAAAATAATCGGTAGCCTGTGGAGCTCCTTAAACAGGGGAGTAGATCTCTCCCTGTAGTTTGCTCCAGTTAACAACCTGGCAGCCGCACGTTGGACTAACTGAAGTTTCCGGGCCGTCTTCAGGGGCAACCCCACGTAGAGTGCATTGCAATAATCCAGTCTAGAGGTGACTAAGGCGTGGACCACCGTGGCCAAGTCAGACTTCACGAGGTATGGTTGCAGCTGGCGCACAAGCTTTAATTGTGCAAAGGCCCTCCCGGCCACCGCCGACACCTGAGCCTCAAGTGTCAGTGATGAGTCCAGGAGGACCCCCAAGCTGCGGACCTGCGCCTTCAGGGGGAGTGCGACCCCATCGAGCACAGGTTGCCACCCAATACCCCGATCAGACTTGCGACTGACCTCGAGGACCTCTGTCTTGTCAGGATTGAGCTTCAGCTTGTTCGCCCTCATCCAGGCCATTACAGCGACCAGGCACTGGTTCAGTATCTGAGGAGCTTCCTTGGAATTAGGTGGAAATGAGTAGTAGAGTTGAGTGTCATCTGCGTAGAGATGGCACCCAACTCCAAAACTCCGGATGACCTCGCCCAGCGGTTTCATGTAGATGTTAAAGAGCATGGGGGATAAAATGGAACCTTGCGGAACCCCACAGGTCAAAGGCCAGGGGTCTGAGCAGGTATCACCCAGCTTCACCAACTGGGAACGGCCCTCCAGGAAGGACTGGAGCCACTGGAGCGCAGTATCCCCAAGGCCCATCCCAGAGAGCTGTCCCAGAAGGATACCATGGTCGATGGTATCGAAAGCCGCTGAGATGTCCAGGAGAACCAGAAGGGACACACTCCCCCTGTCTAGCTCTCTGCGGAGGTCATCCACCAAGGCGACCAAAGCCGTCTCGGTACTGTGACCAGGCCTGAAGCCGGACTGTGAATGGTCCAGAAAATCAGTGTCGTTTAAGAATCCCTGGAGCTGAGAAGCAACCACCCTCTCCAGTACCTTGCCCAAGAAAGGGAGATTGGAAATTGGTCTATAGTTGTTAAGAGTAGACGGATCCAGGGATGCCTTTTTTAGAAGAGCTGAAGAGCACATTCTCTCTACCAGTTTAAGTCTACTCCTAATGCTTGATTTTAGAAATGCTTAATATTGATCAGGAAGGATGTGTTGAGTTAGTGTGGTGTGAGCCAGTACTGTGTTGGACCAGAATTCAGGAAGAGCAGTGTTCAAATGCCACTCAGCTATGGCAACTTACTGGGTGACCATGGGTAAGTCACACTCACACAATCTCAGTGGAAGGCAGAGCCAAATCCCCCATCTGAAAAAATCTCACTGAGAAATACCAATGACAAATTTGCTTTAGAGTCTCCATAAGTTGAATGTGACCTAGAGGTGCTGATGATGGAGGAGGAGGAGAAGGTGGTAGTGGTGGTGATGGTAGTACTGATAATATTATCTACAAGGTAATCAAGTCAATGCACATTGGGGGTGTCATCTTTTGATGTGCAGAATAGGAATCCAGAAGATGGGTTGTGGATGTGGAACTTACGGAATATGGACAAGACATTTGGGGCATTTCTCTGATTAGCTTTCCAAACTCATGAAGAGATAATGTGCGAGAATAAGGAATTGATGCCACACATTTTAGAGGGGATTTGGGGACATTATAGTGGAAAATATTTTATTTTTCTTATGACCCCAGGAGACCATGGAGCCAACAAAAATGGTCCTGCCTACTGTTACATGGTCTACAGCCTGAAATTTGTTCACTTCTGTTGTACACAGATTACAAGAGATTGCAAGTTCATCCTGGTGTGAGAGGGGACAATAAAATGATAGTACTTCTTGGGAGAAATATGATTTTTAGGTATCACTGGGGCTTCCCTTCTAATTATCTATGTGACAGAGAGGGAAAGGAGTGGGAGAAGAAAAGGTCAGAGATATTGCTTTCACTCTTGTTCAGGCTAGAGGATTAATCCACAGCTGCTCATGATAGGCAAATTGTGATAAGAGATAAAGCAGGGAGAGGCTGCTAAGGCAGGCCTGTGGGATGTTGGGTCATCATATGGCTCAGAGTGAGTCATTCCCATGTGTTGGCTCAGCTTATTAACTGAGCTAATAAAGTACAAGTGGGTAGGGCCATGGCCACCTCAACTTCACGGCAGGGTGAGCATAAAATCTCTCGCTGAATCACAAAGTGGTAGGTGTGTGCCAAACAAAATGTAGATTTACACTAGAACACTGCCAGAAGTACAGCGAGCTCTGTGGGATAAAATCAAAGATTGTATAATTGTGGCCATAGATTAGTTCTGTCTACTTCTAAAATGATGGAAACATGCCAGATTCAATCCGAGGTTTCCTTCATTGGCATTACAAGTTGCAATTATTTGTACAAAACTTCCACTATTGAAAATATTCAGAGCATAGTAAGCACATGGCTTCACAGATCTCAGTATGTGACTTGCCACAATCAATACATCTAATTTAGCAATCCAAGGCTGGATATCTAACTCCATTAAAATCAATAGGAGATTTGCTATTGATTTAATAAAACGACTGCACCATACACAACATTTCAATGCGCTTTTGCATAAACTTTTTTTTTCGTGTCAGGAGCACGTGTCAGGAGTTGCTTCTGGAGTGAGAGAATTGGCCGTCTGCAAGGACGTTGCCCAGGGGACGCCCGGATGTTTTGATGTTTTTACCATCCTTGTGGGAGGCTTCTCTCATGTCCCCGCATGGAGCTGGAGCTGATAGAGGGAGCTCATCCACACTCTCCCCAGATGGGATTCGAACCTGGCAGCTTTCAGGTCAGCAACCCAACCTTCCAACCTTTGCATAAACTGAGAGCAGGGATACCAGAATAGAAAGGAGTAGGGTAACCATCTTCAGTCATTAATTACATGGGTCCAGGTAGAATTTGGAAATATGATCTTTTGAGACTACAACTCCCAGAATCCCTCAGACAGCATATCTACTGTTGGATGGAGTTATATAATACAATTACTGTTTCTAGGTTTCCAGGTTCTCCAGATCTGGTTTTTCTCTCTCTTGCTTCAGCAAGGTTCCCAGGTTTAATGGACCATGTCCCAGTCTGGAAACATTTTTATTGGGGCCTGTTCTACTTCCACAGAATTCATAATACCATTGAATTCATGTTACATGTCCCAATTTTTAGAAACAAGCTAAAGACATTTAGCCTCTTTTTTTTATTCACACGACTTGAAAAAGTGTCACTACATCAAAGCACTGTGAGAGCTGGCCAATACAGAGTGAAGGAATATATAAAGAAACATAAAGCACATATAATAATAATAATAAATAATAAAACTTTATTTATACCCCGCCACCATCTCCCCAACGGGGACTCGGGGCGGCTTACATGGGGCCATGCCCAGAACAGTACAATATAGCAAAATATAAAACAACATATCACAATACAATTAAACAATACAATAAATAATCATATACACTGCAACACAAAATCTCTATCTATCTATCTATCTATCTATCTATCTATCTATCTATCTATCTATATATAACAGGGCGGGCCGCATGAGACACTTAATTAAAACTTGGGGTGAGAAGTGAGAAGAGGATAAGAATACAATCACGGAGACCAGGGACATAAGATAAAAACAATCTAGAGGGTAGATGATGGGGGAGTAACAAAAGAAGTGTGTAATAGTTACTCTCCGAAAGCACATCGGAAAAGCCAGGTTTTTAAATCTTTCCTGAAGGCTAAAAGAGTGGGGGCTTGCCTAATTTCGATGGGCAGTGAGTTCCATAAACGGGGGGCCACAAAGCATTTTATATGCTTTTATGATACAGACGCGCTATTCTAAAAAATTGATAAAACACCATATTTTCATCAATGTCAAAATCTTACAGTTTCCCATGGAATTTTCCTTCCACTATAACTTAGCAATCACTATGTCACGCTACCTGTGAAAATCACATCAGTTACAGTTACTTTGCTCAAATTACTCTAGCAACCTAACCACAGCCATCTTTACAAAAACATGACAAGAATGATCACAAACACCCCTATTTTAGAGATGTATTACTGGAATTGAGACAAAATGTCTCGCCATTATTCAAGGATATACAAAATTTTCTATATGGCAATGTGCTTTCCCATTGCCCCCAAATCCTGTTCCAAATATTTATGTCTAAATTAAAACCTCAACACTTTTTCATTTTCCTTTGCCAATCCCACATTTCTAATGACCTTGCTGACTTCATTTATCCATTCTCAATGTTTGACATTTACTGTATCCTAGTCTCACTGATACCATCTTACACTTATGCTGTTCTTCCCCATTGTTTATGTTTGCTACAGGGATGAGATATGGGATTGCAGAATTGCTCTAAAGTAAAATTGGATGCCCTCATGGACATTTTCTTGGGAGTTCCCAAATTTCTGTTATTGTAGATCAGTGGTTCTCAACCTGTGGGTCCCCAGGTGTTTTGGCCTACAACTCCCACAACAAGAACCGATTCAAATTACAAGAAAGGTTTCCACCGAACACTATAAAACCTTTTTGACAGTGAAACTGACTGATGGAATCTCTCTTTGGAGGGTTGATGAACATGCTTCCAGAATTATGCATTCCTGTATGGTGTGGGATTGAACTACGTGGCCCCTGTGGTCCCTTCCAAGTGTAATACTATGATGCTCATTCCAAATTCTGTGTATAAGGAATTCCTACTGGCTTTACTACTGGGAACCCCGGTGGTGAAGTGTGTTAAAGCACTGAGCTGCTGAACATGCAGATCAAAAGGTCCCAGGTTCAAATTCCAGGAACGGAATGAGCGCCCGCTGTTGCTCCAGCTTCTGCCAACCTAGCAGTTCGAAAACATGCCATTGTGAGTAGATCAATAGGTACCGCTCCGGCGGGAAGATAACGGCGCTCCATGCAGTTATGCCAGTCACATGACCTTGGAGGTGTCTACGGACAATGCCGGCTCTTCCGCTTAGAAATGGAGATGAGCACCAACCCCCAGAGTCAGACATGACTGGACTTAATGTCAGGGGAAACCTTTACCTTTTACTTACTACTGGGATTGAGAAAAGAGATTGCATATGGAAAGTTATTCTAGATATTGAGGACAATATGGTAGCCACTGATTGAACAGAGTATTTGTCTGAGTTTTGAGCAACTGGTGGTTTAGAACACTCTTGTGTTTGAAGAAATTTCCATCCACTGCAGCACTGTGACCTCAACCCACTCCTGAGTTCATAGAAATACCCATGCCCTGTAGTGTGCCATGCCGAACTGCTAATCAGATGCATATAGGCTCTGTAAACATGACTTCAGTTTTTGTTTACAGTATTGAAAAGCATTAATGAGCTTATTTCCACTAAGGATTGCAGCATTTGTTGTACCTTTTTGCGGTAATGACTTATGTACACAACCTTTGAACACTACTACTATAAAATGAATTTCCCCATGCATTTTCAAATCAAATAAATGTCACTTCCTACATTCAATCTGATAATATATTTATTCTGTAACAAATCCCACAGAATACACTGTAGCTTATTCTCAAGTGGGCACAGGATTGCAGTCGCACATCCTGTAATTATTAAAATGTACTTTATTATCAGTGATTATCACCAGCACTTGCAATTCTCATAATCCTGTCGTTTTGCAGTACCTGAGTTGGTTATGATACTCCATCAGCAATGGAGCCAATGGGAGTTTAAACAAAATATAAACAATCTATTTGGAATCTGGCTTGGGGTTTTCAACAAACAATTATGCCTCTTGTTCTTCATCCCTATGATCTGAGCAATGAAACAATGCTTAAACTCAATTAGAGTATTTCATTGTATATCCGTCTTTTCAGGCACACACATTGGTGGTAAGTGAGATTTAATAGGGTAGCAGCTGAACAGATGTTTAGGAAATTGTGTGCATCAATCGATTTTGAGTTTGGGGGGGCAAAGACATATTTTAATTTAGCTGTTCAAGGTTTTTGAAGTGCTGCCTCTGATGGTGTGTCATACCTGAAATTGAGGATACAAACTGAAAAGCTGGATACAGTAAACACCCCACCACTCATTAAAGCAGCAAGCAAAAATGAACAAAAGGAGGGAAAACAACAATGGGATAAAGTTAGGATGATTCCAGTAACACAATCAGTACCTTTCTTACAGTAGTGCTGCAATACACATTCCATTTTCTTGATAATCACAGGTCAGAGTCATACGTGTGATGATGCAGTACTTACACCAAATATGTTCTTTAGTTAGACATTGCAAAATAGATAAATGAAAGGAGGAAAACAACAAAGGCATATAGATGTAACACTTTTCAAAACACATTCAAGGCTTCTTTAGGCATTAGTTCTTACATGTGGCTTCTTCATAGGCATGTCAGTATATGGGTCCTATGAGCGGATGATCATGAGCATGCCTCATATATGAGGGTTACACATTATTTTCATTTGCTAGAATTTTGTCAGGTGTCCACCAAATTAGAAAAGAAAATCTTCATTAATTTCACCTGTGTGATCAAGAATTAAAAAAAAAGTTTTCACCCTACTGAGTCTTCTTTTCATCTCAAATATAAAGGTTCCTGTACAAGTTTAATATTATCAGAATCAAACAGAAATAAATAAATAAAGATTTCAACTATAGACTACAGAGTTAGAAGACACCACAAGGACCATTTAGTCCAACACCACAGGGGGATACACAACCAAAGCATGCTGAAAAAATTGCCATCCAGCCTTCATTAAAATATCTATGGAGAAGGAGACTCCGCCACACTCTAGGCAGTATATTCCATTGTATATTCCATTCCATTGTTAGTGTCCCTAACACTAAAGAAGGTCTTCCTAATGCTTTTCATCCCAATACAAGGTCAGGTTCCCATACACCTGAAGTAAGACTGCAGAAAGGAATTCACGTCTCCCATTCAAATTCTGTTAAGACACATGTAATACAGTAAGCACTGCGATTTGGTTCCAGGATGTCATAGAATCATAGAATCATAGAATAGTAGAGTTGGAAGAGACCACATGGGCCATCTAGTCCAACCCCCCGCTAAGAAGCAGGAAATCGCATTCAAAGCACCCCCGACAGATGGCCATCCAGCCTCTGCTTAAAAACTTCCAAGGAAGGAGCCTCCACCACAGTCCGGGGGAGAGAGTTCCACTGCCGAACAGCCCTCACAGTGAGGAAGTTCTTCCTGATGTTCAGGTGGAACCTCCTTTCCTGTAGTTTGAAGCCATTGTTCCGTGTCCTAGTCTGCAGGGCAGCAGAAAATAAGCTTGCTCCCTCCTGCCTATGACTTCCCTTCACGTATTTGTACATGGCTATCATGTCTCCTCTCAGCCTTCTCTTCTGCAGGCTAAACATGCCCAGCTCTTTAAGCCGCTCCTCATAGGGCTTGTTCTCCAGACCCTTAATCATTTTAGTCGCCCTCCTCTGGACGCTTTCCAGCTTGTCAACATCTCCCTTCATCTGCGGTGCCCAAAATTGGACACAGTATTCCAGGTGTGGTCTGACCAAGGCAGAATAGAGGGGGAGCATGACTTCCCTGGATCTAGACGCTATTCCTCTATTGATGCAGGCCAGAATCCCATTGGCTTTTTTAGCTGCCGCGTCACATTGTAGGCTCATGTTTAACTTGTTGTCCACGAGGACTCCAAGGTCTTTTTCGCACACACTGCTGTCAAGCCAGGCGTCCCCCATTCTGTATCTTTGATTTCCATTTTTTCTGCCGAAGTGAAGTATCTTGCATTTGTCCCTGTTGAACTTCATTTTGTTAGTTTCGGCCCATCTCTCTAGTCTGTCAAGATCGTTTTGAATTCTGCTCCTGTCTTCTGGAGTGTTAGCTATCCCTCCCAGTTTGGTGTCATCTGCAAACTTGATGATCGTGCCTTCTAACCCTTCGTCTAAGTTGTTAATAAAGATGTTGAACAGAACTGGGCCCAGGACGGAGCCCTGCGGCACTCCACTTGTCACTTCTTTCCATGATGAAGACGACGCATTGGTGAGCACCCTTTGGGTTCGTTCGCTTAGCCAATTACAGATCCACCTAACCGTAGTTTTGTCTAGCCCACATTTTACTAGTTTGTTTGCCAGAAGGTCGTGGGGGACTTTGTCGAAGGCCTTACTGAAATCCAGGTACGCTACATCCACAGCATTCCCTGTATCGACCCAACTCGTAACTCTATCGAAAAAAGAGATCAGATTAGTCTGGCATGACTTGTTTTTGGTAAATCCGTGTTGACTATTAGCAATGACCGCATTTGTTTCTAAGTGTTCACAGACCACTTCCTTAATGATCTTTTCCAGAATTTTGCCTGGTATTGATGTGAGGCTGACCGGACGGTAATTGTTTGGGTCGTTCTTTTTTCCCTTCTTGAAGATAGGGACCACATTTGCCCTCCTCCAATGTCCTGTTTTGTCTTTCAAGAACAGCCTTAAGACACTGTGATAAGTAAATAAAAACTGCTTTACTTCAGCAAAACATAAAGTACAGCACACCCAGTGGTATAATGCAAAAGAAAGCTAGGAAGTCTTACTCCAGACAAAGAAACAGCAATAAATCCAGAGCAGGCACATGGAGAGCAAAGGCATTAGAGTCAGTTCTTTACCAGCAAGAGCTGGCTGCACTTGCTTCGGCTTTTATAGCCCTGGGTCCCCAAACAGCTGCTAGGGCAGTTCCTAATTACTCAGCTGCATTTCTGGCAGCTAATCTAGCTGAATGCTGTCTCTGATCTGTTTCCCTTCACCTCTCCTGGAATGAGGGTACTTGCAAAGTGTCATCCTCAGATCCCAACTCACCCTCAGATTCTTGAACACTTTCTTGCTCCCCTTCCTCTTCTGAAGAAGAGGAATCCCTGACACAGGATCTCAATGGATACCTAAATCTGTAATGCTCCAATAAAATGAAAAACTCAACTTGTTTGTTTTTTATTATTTCCAAGCCACCAATTATGGAATTTGTGGACGTGGAATATGTAGATATGAAGTTCAGTTGTATGTCATCAAGAAGGAAATTAACTAGCAAACAAATACGAAACTTGAGACCCATCTACACTGCCATTATACACAGTCAATGTAGATTCATACAATGCAGTTCAATGCAGTAAAACTGCATTATATGACTCTGCACTGATCATATAATAAAATTTCAAACTGTATTATATGGCAATGTAGATGGGGTCTTGGCCTTCCAAGTGACAGCCACCAGTGTTCTAATCAGTGGCTTGTCATTTTATTTCCCTGGCAGATCTTTCCATACTGTCACTGATGTCTAAGGAAATAAGGAAAATAGTGCTTAGAAATTGGTTAACCAACAGATGATTCCTGGTCAGATATTAATACTGGAAACTGAGCTCAGCTTGTTGCCCATCAAACTCATCTGAAAGCTCTCTGTTGTTTGACCACTTTGGGACAATGCTTTGCTATGTGTCTACAGACAAGCGGCTTGCACCGCAATGTGGCTGTTCACATAGTGGTCTCTCAAGAGGGACAGCTGAGAGCTTGCCTCATTTATAATTTATATCCCTGTGATTCCTCCACTGCCTACAATCACCGGTTGCTACTACAAGGCCACTTTGGGCATGAGGTCACTTGGGGGAAAGTTCAGGACTGATTGCAAGGGCAGGAGAGAGAGAGATTGCATATATAGAAGTCAGGAAAGTCTTGCAGCCCTGAAAAACACAAAAGAAAAACTTCCTCAAACATTCTATTTTAAAATAAACTGCCCTCCTCTGCACCCCATGATTTCAGTTTTCTTTCTTACTAGACTGCTTCTTTATAGCTTTCATATTAAAGCCAAACCAGATAAAGTGTGGGTTTGGAAAAAGTTCCCTTGATTCTTCAAATCCTTCAAAGAAATTGACCAAAAGGAGCTCTTTGTCAGGATCACTTACTCCAGATCTTTGAAAAGTTACTTTTTGGACTATAGTGTCTATAGTGTTCATGTTTCAGTAGGAACAAAAACCATTTTCAGACCAGCATCATCATTATTACCCCCTCCCCCAAAAAACATCCCCCATACCCTTTAGAGGAATTGAGAGCTTTTAAAAAAAGAAGAAGAAAGAAATATGGAACATAAGTATGGGCTGTGGACTCCTGTATCTGTATTCGAGATCCTAGACCATTCAGGGTTCCACATGAGATAGTCCAAGGTTTAAACCAAATATATAAGTCTTAGTGAATTTTTACTGGACATGCAACTAAAGGATATACAATGGCACTTTCCCAAATTAGACCCAAGAGATTCGTTAGCTGAATCAAACCATTACTGCTGAATGAATGGTTACAGTCACATCAGTGTAGTTCAGAACGAATCCCAAACAATGAGTGTGTGACTAATGTAAGGCTCAGGGGGTTGGTCAAGGCCATCACATCTGAACAGATTTGGGGACAGTCAAGATGAGACAAATCCATTGGCTCAAAATGCAAATTATTTGTGAAAGACATCTGAATATAAATGCCCCTCATAGGTACACTCCTGCAGGGCTGATACAGTTTACGCTATGTTTTGGATTCATAAATAAGAGATATTATTTTTGAAGACCTCAGTGTCGGAGAAGAAATAGAATATGAAAATATCTAAGCAGGAATGGCTAACCCATTGTTCCAATATCCTTAACCCTCCCCCCTCCTTCAAAATTCCCTTTAAAATTCCAAATGTGGTGCCGCTGCTTCTGTCATTGCACCTTAAGTCCTTAAACCTTGTGAGCAAATAAATAATGAAACCAAAATGAAAATCCCGGGCTTCAAATAGGCTATAAGAACATGTATACATTTCATTGAAAGTAGCAGTAGTCAAAGCTTACCCCTCACCTTAGATAATTGCAGATCCTTGTCCTCCCTGGATTGCTTATTCAGATCCCAATAATTTTTCGAAAGGCACATCACGTACTACGTCTGGTGTAAATCAGCTGGCTACATGGGTTACACTGGCAGGGAGCTTCCAAGCCCAGCAGCTACCCAAAAGCCATCTTTTCCAGAGTCAAAGGAAGTGGGAAGGAGGAGGAGGACTAAGCAAAGTAAAAAGATCCATCCAATCATTCTGACCTACTCCACAGGGTTTTCAATGAATTCGTTTATATCACATTATTAAGGGAAAAACTACTAGTTCTGATGTTAAGTAGCACCATTAAGTCCCATTATCAATACTAATAAAGCTTGAGGCATGAGAGTTCAATACAATAGCAACTGTAAGCTTGGTGTGTTTTTTTTTCTTAAAAAGGAACAAGAAGGGGATCAAGACTAGACCTCTGAATATCTGTATTGTCTTTTCATAATAATACTTTCAAAGTATAATCTGTCTTTACAACCCGTTGCTATAGGGAAGGCAGAAGAGAATGAAGCTGTCATTGCTGTAACATGTTAAATACCTTCAACACAGAGACTTATAGTAATCTGTATTCAAAAATTAGTGTAGACTATTTGGCAAGATATGTCTGATCCTCCCCTCCCCTCTCGACACACACATACTGAAAAGAAATATTATGAGGTTATCCCACCTAATAAAAAAAGGCTTTGCTGTCATAATAAAGGTGGCACATTTTATTTGCTAGGCTCAGTCAATGGCAAATAATGCTGCAGGTTTTCAGTTACAGAAGAGTCATTTCTTTGAATAGATTGAGGGTAAGCAGACTTTATCATTGTGCACTCTCCAAGTTGACAAAGCAACAATTAGATCCTCTCCAAGTACAATAAGACCCCTGTATCTGCAGGGGATATGTTCATGGCCAGACCATGGTAATGTGAATGTGCGGATAAAATCTAATTCCATTAAATTACTTTACTTATGGTCACAGCAGACCACAAAAGTATTGGAAGACCTAGAAATTCTAGAGAGGTGTCCTCTGTAGAAATTTGCTTGGTCCTCCAATGCAATTCTATTCTATTTCAGGGTGAAGTATACCATTGAATCACTTGGAGCAGGGGTCCTCAAACTTTTGACGCAGAGGGCCGGTCCATAATCCTTCAGACTGTTGAGGGGCCGAATTATCATTTGAAAAAAAAATACAAACAAATTCCTATGCATACTGCACATGTCTTATTTGTAGTGCAACAACAACAACGACGAAAGAACAATACAATATTTAAAAATGAAAACAATTTTAACCATCATAAACCTATCAGGATTTCAATTGAAAGTATAGGCCTGCTACTGGCCAATGAGAAAGTCAAGTTAATTAGGATTGTTGTTGTTATGTCATTAGGCCAAGCCTAAGTCTAAAATTAATTATTTATTTACTGCATTCATTTACTACATTTATATCCCACCCTTCCCACCCTGAAGGGGACTCAGAGCAGTATGTACATACAATATATTATATTATTAGCCTAGCACAATATTAGCATTATATATTACTATATTGAACTATACCACTATACTATTATATAATACGTAATATATACCATAAAATTAATATTATTATATGGTATTATTATTACTTATATTGTATAAAATAATATTATCAATATTATATGTATATACAATATATTATGTTAATAAAACTGATATAAAATATTATATTATAAAACTGAGGGCAGGGGCCAGGTAAATGACCTTGGAGGGCCGCATCCGGCCCCCGGGCCTTAGTTTGGGGACCCCTGACTTGGAGGATCTAACATAACCAGTCTCCATGTTATCATTCATGAACTTTTTATGGTGTAGAATCATTTGATGACAATATTGGATAGCTCCTTTAAAGCTCACCCAAATCTGGAAAGCATTCACACACCCCTATAGACATGAGAGACATCACCCACCACTGCTGTAGTTCAAAACACATTCAACATCTTGGTCCTTTCAAGTTCAGATTGATGTTCTTAGTGGATTCACCACCACGCTCACATTGAAGGTACCAGTCTCCAGCTCCACTAGTGATCTCATGCAGTCATGTTTGACTTGGGGGCAATCATGTTGATATAGAGCAGTGATTCCCAACCTTTGGTCCTTTGGGTGTTTTGTACTTCAGCTCTCACAATTCCTAACAGCTGGTAAGATGGCTGGAATGAATGGGAGTTGATCACCAAAACAACTGGAGAACCAAAGGTTGGGAACCACTGACATAGAGGGCAAGCAGGTACCTTTGGAAGAGCCTTTAACATAGCCCTGGGTGAAGGCATTCATTAGTTTGTTAATGTTAAGTATGTTATGCAAAGTTCACACAAAATCCTCCTTGAATATGAGATATTACAATTACAAAAAAGGTGTGTGTGGAGAAAAAAAGCTTGCATTCTGCAAAAAGTTCTCATCACGTGTACAGTGAGGATATAGTTGAATATTAGGCTTGCTCAAATAATTCGTTTTCCCCGTTAACCGTTATTAATTTGTTATTTTCGTTTGTTTTGAAGCAATTTTGAAGCATTGGTTGTCCACATGTCTGGATATCGCGGTTTCGAATCGCGAGAGGCCGTTTTTCGTTATGTCGTCGTTTTTTTCGTTAGGAAAAAAAAGCTTTTGCAAATCACCCAAACTCCCACCATTCAGGCCCTTTCCTTTTGCCCCTCAGCAAAAGGGGCGTCACGGGCTCAGCCAATGGGAGGGGGCGAGGGGGAAGGAGGCCGAGGAGGAGGAGGAAGACGGAGGGGGGAAATGGCCGCCGCCGCCGCCTCGCCTCAGCTCAGGCCTGGTGTCTCTCTGTGAGGCGGGAAGGCGGCGGATGGAGCCGGGAATGGAGAGACCGAGAGAGACAGAGAGGGGCCCGGCGGTGAGGTTTTGACGTCTGTGCGAAGCTAGGCAAGTGGGGTTTATATATCTGTGGAAGGTCCAGGGTGGGAGAAAGAACTCTTGTCTGTGGGAAGCAAGTGTGAATGTTGCAATTGGTCACCTTGATTAGCATTGAATAGCCTTGCAGCTTCAAAGCCTGGCTGCTTCCTACCTGGGGGAATCCTTTGTTGGGAGGTATTAGCTGGCCCTGATTGTTTCCTGTCTGGAATTCCCATTTTCTGGGTGTTGTTCTTTTACTGTCCTGATTTTAGCTTTTCTGTAGCTAAAAATGCATATAAAATTGATTCTATAGGGAGGATAAATGATTGGA